>NW_026535882.1:2441425-4882851 GCF_028551555.1 Melozone crissalis | reverse complement strand
AAAACCCTTAAAAATCCCTAAAAACCTCAAAAAAATATCCCTTTAAAAGTCCCAAAAAACCTCAATAATAAAAACCCTAAATAAAAAACTCAAAAACACCAAAAATACCCTAAAAAATCCCTTAAAAACCCCTAAAAAATTTCCAAAAAAATCCCTTTAAAAATATAAAACCTTTAAAAAGCGAAAAAACCCTCCAAAAATCCCCTTAAAAATCCCAAATAAACCCCAAAAAATCCAAAAATTCCCCAAAACCCCGCCCAAAAATGCTAATAAAGTTTAAAAAAAGCTCCTAAAAAACCCCAAAAATCCCCCAAAAATTGGGCAAAAATCCCAAAAACTGAGGAAATATCCTTAAAAATTGGGGTAAAATCCCCCAAAATTAGGGGAAAGATCCCAAAAATTTGAGTTACCTACTGAAAATTTGGGCGAAAAATAAAAAAAAATCAGAAAAAAATCCCCAAAAATTCAGAAAAAACACCCAAAAAATGAAATTGGGGAAAAAAATTTAAAAAATGGAGTAAAATCCCAGAAATTGGGGAAACAATCCCTAAAAGTTTGAATAAAATCCTCAAAATTTGGGGAAAAATTTAAAAGTTGGGATTGGGATGGGGATCGGGAATGGAATCAGGAATTGGATTGGGATCAGGAATTAGGATTGGGAATGGGATCATGGATTCAGTCAGGGATTGGGATTGGGAATGAGATCAGGAATTGGGATCAGCAATGGGAATGGGATCAATAATGGGCTCTGGAATGGGATCAGGATCGGGATCAAGATCAGGATCGGGATCAGGAATTGGATTGGGATAAGAAATGGAAATGGGATCAGCAACAGGATTGGGATCTGGAATGAGATCGGGATCAGGATCGGGATTGGGATCAAGAATAGAATTAAGATGAGGATTAGGGATCTGGAATGGGATCTGGAATGGGATCTGGAATGGGATTGGGATCAGGATCAGAAATGGGATCTGGATTGGGAACGGGATCAGCAATGGGGTTGGGAATGGGATCAAAATTGGGATCAGGATCAGGATTGGGATCAGGAATTTTTCCCTTCCCCAGAGATCGTGTGGCTGCTGCTGGAGTGGGGTCAGGAATGGGATTAGGATCGGGATTGAGATCAGGAATGGGATTGGGATCAGGGATTCAATCAGGGATTGGGACTGGGATTGGAAATAAGGTCAGCAATGGGATCAGAAATGAGATCAGGATTGGGATCAAGATTAGGATCAGCAATGGGCTTAGGATCAGGAATAGGATCAGGAATTTTCCCCCTCCCCAGAGGTGGTGCGTTTGCTGCTGGAGCAGAGTCAGGATCGGGATCAGGAATGGGATCAGGATCAGGATTGGGATCAGGATCAGGAATGGGATCAGGATTAGGATCGGGATCAGGATCGGGATCAGGATTAGGATTGGGATCGGGATCAGGATTAGGATTAGGATCAGGATTAGGATCAGGATTAGGATCGGGATCAGGATCACTAATGGGATTTCCCCCTCCCCAGAGATCGTGCGTTTGCTGCTGGAGCAGGGTCAGCAATGGGATCAGGGATCAGAATTGGGATCAGGATCAGGATTGGGATCAGGAATTTTTCCCTTCCCCAGAGATTGTGCGGCTGCTGCTGGAGCGGGGTCAGGATAAGATTGGGATTGGGATCAGGAATGCGATCAGGAATGAGATTGGGATCAGGATCACTTTTAGGATCACATTTAGGATCAGCAATGGGATTTTCCCTCCCCAGAGCTGGTGAAGTTGCTGCTGTCCCAAGGAGCTACCCTGGATGACCCCAGGGGCCCGGGCTGTGACGGAGTCAGGATTGGGATCAGGAATGGGATTGGGGTCAGGATTGGGATCACATTTAGGATCAGGATCACATTTAGGATTTCACTGTCCCCAGAGATCGTGCGGTTGCTCCTGTCCCACGGCGCCGCCCTGGACGCCCCTGGGGGCCCCGGCTGTGAGGGCATCACCCCCCTGCACGACGCTCCGGCCTCCGGCCACTTCCCCGTGGCGCAGCTGCTGATCCAGAGCGGGGCCGGGCTCAGCCCCAGCAACACCCGGGTGAGAGAAAAATCCTTAAAATTCACTGCCGTATGGGAAAATTCATGGCAATTCGTTACGATTTTTTGGGGATTTTTTTAAATTTTTTTTCAGATTTTTTTCAGATTTTTTTGCATTTGTTTCTGAAATTTTTGGATTTTTTAAATAATTGTTATCCTCATTTTATTTGCATTTTTCTGATTTTTTCCACTATTTTTTCTGGGTTTTTAAAATTTTTTTCCGATTTTTCCGGGGTTTTTTTTGAGATATTTTCGCAATTTTTCTGATTTTTTTTTCTGAATTTGTAGCATTTTTTTCAGACTCTTTTTTTTAAATTTTTTTCATATTTTTTCCTGAATTTTTTCCAATTTTTCGCACTTTTTTGGGAGATTATTGTTTTCTGATTTTTTCAGGATTTTATTGCATTTTTTCTATTTTTTTCTGAACTCTTAGCATTTTTTCTGGTTTTTTCAATTTATTCTCATTTTTCTCACATTTTTCCCTGATTTTTTAAAAAAATTTTCAGAGGTTTTAGAATATTTTAAGATGTTTTCAGATTTTTTTTCTGATGTTTTTCTCAATTTTTAACATGTTTTCCAGTATTTTATCTTTGTAGGAATTTTTTTAGATTTTTTTAAGCATTTTTTAAGGATTTTTGGTAGGATTTTTTTGTGACTTATTGAGGATTATTTTGGGAATTTAGTGAGGATTTTTTTCAGCATTTTGGGAGATTAATCAGGATTTTTCTGTGATTTTTGGGAAGATTTTCAGGACCATTTTGGGTTTTTTGGGGGGGATTTTTTGTCTCATTTTGGGGTCACCCCCTACACGACACTCCCCTGTGGCCCAGGCAAAATAATCCCAAAAATGTATCCAGATTTGGGGAATTTTATGGGATTTTTTGAGAATTTTTTTTTTTTTTTTCTGATTTTTTGGGATTTGTTTCCTGATTTTTTTTCTGCTATTTTTAGCATTTTTGGTGCCTTATTTAGGATTTTTTTAGGATTTTTTCTAAACATTTTGGGATTTTTTTTCTATTTTTGGGGGGATTTTTACAGGTTTTTTGAAATTTTTTCTGGTTTTTTCTGATTATTTTACATTTTTTTCTGATTTATTTTTCCGAATTTATAGCATTTTTTGGCAAATTCTTTCGTATATTTTAAGGATTTTTTTTCTGATTTTTTCCTGTCATTTTAACCCCTTTTTCGATTTTTTCTAATTTATAACTGATTTTTTTCCTGATTTTTAGACATTTTTTAATGAATGTTTTACCATTTAAAATAATCAAAATTAGGATTTTTTTAAAGATTTTATTCTGAATTTTCCCTTTTTCAGGGCCAGACCCCCATGCAGACTCTCCAGGAGTGGCTGCAGAATTTTGGGCCTTAGTTGGACTCAGAAACCTGGGACAGTGCCCAAGAAACCCTCAAAATGCTCCTGGAAAAAGGTAAAAAAAAAAAATTTTATTGAGAATTTATTGGTTTTTTATTGGGAATTAATCAGGAATTTATTGGGGATTGATTGGGAATTGTACAGGATTTTTTTCAGAATTTTTAAAAGTTTTTTGATAATTTTTTTGAATTTTTTCAGGTTTTTTTCAAAAATTTTTAAATTTTTTACAATATTTTTTCCATTTTTTGGATTTCTTTTAGGATTTTAAATTTTTTTCTGTTTGCTGAGATTATTTTGGGATTTTTTTCTAAATTTTCTTTGATTTTTTTATTTTCTTCTGAGTTTTTTAGTCTTTTTTGGAAGTTTTTCTGAACTTTTTAGGATTTCTTTGAAATGTATTTTCATAATTTTCATAGTTTTAAGTGATTTTTTTCCCTAAATTTTTGCAGGATTTTTTCCAGAATTTTATAAGGATTTTTCCATGATTTTTAAAGGATTTTTTCCTGTTTTTTTAGGATTTTTTCCAGAATTTTTTAGGACTTTTTGTAAGGATATTTGGGGAATATTTTTAAAGATTTTACTAAAATTTTTTAGGGTGTTTTGAGAGTTTTAGGGGATTTTTTCAGCAAATTTGGGGGAATTTTGGGCCTGAGCTGGACTCAGAAACCTGGGACTGTGCCCAGGAAATGCTCACAATGCTCCTGGAAAAAGGTAAAAAAAAATAAAATTTTATTGGGAATTAATCAGGAATTTATTGGGAATTTTAGGGGATTTTTTCCAGAATATTTGAAATTTGTTTGAGGCA
This sequence comes from Melozone crissalis, assembly GCF_028551555.1. NCBI lineage: Eukaryota > Metazoa > Chordata > Aves > Passeriformes > Passerellidae > Melozone > Melozone crissalis. The sequence continues at coordinate 4,878,610 of NW_026535882.1, read as the reverse complement.
TTTCTCGAATTTTTTTCAGGTTTTTTTTTCCTTTTATTTTTATTTTTTTTCCATTTTTTAGATTTTTTAGCATTTTTAAATTTTATTTTTCATCTTTGTTAAGATTATTTTGGGATATTTATTCCCTTTTTGTTATTATATTTTATGGTATTTCTTTTAAGTGTTTCTGAGTTTTTCAGATTTTTTTTCAATTTTTTCCTGAATTTTTTAGGATTTTTCTTTAATTTTAAGATTTTTTCTAAATATTTTTTAGGACTTTTTCCCCACATTATTTCATATTTTTAAAATATTTTTTCATAATTTTTAGGATTTTCCCCCTCATTTTTCCAGATTTTTCCCCTATTTTTTTTAATTTTTCCCAAGTTTTTAGGATTTTTTCCCAGATTTTTAATGGATTTTTGTGGGGTTTTTTCAGGATTTTTTTAGGATTTTATTCAAATTTTTTTAGGGCATTTTGGGAATTGTTGGGGGCATTTTTAGGAGATTTTTGTGGGAATTTCGGGCCTGAGCTGGGCTCAGAAACCCTAAAAATGCTCCTGGAAAAAGGTAAAAATATTTGAATTTATTGGGGAATGTATTGGGCATTTATTGGGAATTTTAAGGGATTTTTTCCAATTTTTTTGCCTTTTTTAAATTATTTTCCAATTTTTTAACATTTTTCCAATTTTTCCAGGTTTTTAAGATTTTTTTTCAGATTTAAAAATATTTTTCTCCTTTTTTTTGAGATTATTGTCCTGGTTTAGGACAAATTAGGGGAAATCTCCAAAAGGGAGTCCCCCCAAAAAAAACAAACCTCCAACCACCCCTCCCCCCAATACCGGGTTCGGGAAGGAATTTCTCGGAGGAGCAAAGTTAAAAACAAAACCTATTTATTGACAAATAACAAAAGAACACTCCCCAACACAAGAAAAGAAAAGAAACCAGTCAGTGTTGTGGAGGGCACCGAGCTTCTCTCGAAGGCTCCGGAGATCCCGCCGGACGTCCCAGGTCAGGTCCGGAGCCGGTCCAGTATCTTCAGGGGAGGGTAAGAAAGAGAGGACGAAAGAAAAGGAAAAAAAAACAGCGCAGAAAGCAGCAAAGGGAAAAAAAAGGCAGCTATCAGCTAGGGCTAAGGCAGTAGTAAGCAAGCAAAGCGGCAAGCAAAGCAAGCAGGCCAGCCAGCCAGCAAGCAAGCGGCCAGCAAAGCCAAACAGCCGAAAGCGAAAGTGCCCCAGTCCCCCTCACTCCTCCCTCCCCGCCCCGCCGCGGCAAGACGGCCGGGGGGGGGGGGGGGGGGAAGAGAGAGAGAGAGAGAGAAAAAGCACAGCTGCCAGACACAACACACGATACTGGGATAAAGGCTGTCACCCCACGACACTCCACCCCTTATCCCATATCGTGAACATACAATAAAAAACTTTCATTTCACTTACTCACACCTTTGTCACTTACGCATTCCTCTCATCTTACTTGCTCAGACCTTTGACACTTACAGTTTCCTTCTGTCTCACATTCAACAAACAATGACATTCATATATGAGTCTCATCCCACAATCAGGTCTCCCTGAGGTACACACCGTGTTGTTCCATCTTTCTGCATTATCCAGCATGTATAACCTGGTCCTTGAGCAAAAACAATCCCACAGATGGGTTTGTCTGTACTCGAGGCAGGGTTGATCCATACTGTCTTTCCCAACAAAGCTCTGACATGGGCCACTGGGGCTTTATCCCCATCTGCTATATTAAGGAGCTCAGACTGAGCAGGACCCGCTCGGTTGGTGGAACCTCGAGTGTTAACAAACCAGGTAGCCTTTGCCAAATGCTGCTCCCAGTTTTTTAAAGACCCCCCACCCAATGCTTTTAAGGTGGTTTTTAACAATCCATTATACCTTTCCACTTTCCCTGCAGCTGGTGCATGATAGGGGATATGGTATACCCACTCGATGCCATGTTCCCTAGCCCAAGTATTAATAAGATTGTTTTTAAAATGAGTTCCATTATCTGACTCAATTCTCTCGGGAGTACCGTGCCTCCAAAGGACCTGCTTTTCAAGGCCCAAGATAGTGTTACGGGCTGTGGCATGAGACACAGGGTAGGTTTCCAACCATCCCGTGGTGGCTTCTACCATGGTTAGTACATAGCGCTTGCCTTGGCGGGTTTGAGGCAGTGTGATATAATCAATCTGCCAGGCCTCCCCGTATTTGTACTTAGACCACCGCCCCCCATACCAGAGGGGCTTCACCCGCTTGGCCTGCTTAATGGCAGCACACGTCTCACAGTCACGAATAACTTGAGAGATACTGTCCACGGTTAGATCCACCCCTCGGTCTCGTGCCCACTTATAGGTGGCATCTCTACCCTGGTGGCCTGAGGCATCATGGGCCCATCGTGCCAAGAATAACTCTCCCTTATGCTCCCAGTCAAGATCTATCTTCAACTCCCCTATCTTTGCAGCCTGATGTACTTGCTGGTTGTTTTGCTGCTCTTCATTAGCTCTACTTCTGGGGACATGGGCATCTACATGGCGAACCTTCACAGGTAACTTCTCTAACTGAGTAGCGATATCTTTCCACTCTCCCGCAGCCCAAATTGGTTTTCCTCTTCGCTGCCAGTTCGCCTCTTTCCATCTCTTCAGCCATCCCCATAGAGCGTTGGCTACCATCCAAGAATCAGTGTACAAATAGAGCCTTGGCCACTTCTCTCTCTCTGCAATACCTAGGGCCAGTTGAATAGCTTTGATTTCAGTAAATTGACTGGATTCACCTTCTCCTTCAGTAGCCTCTGCAACCCGTCGAGTGGGACTCCATACAGCTGCTTTCCACCTCCGTTTCATCCCTATGACGCGACAAGAACCATCGGTGAATAGGGCGTAACGTGTTTCTTCTGCTGGCAACTGATTGTATGGCGGAGCTGCCTCAACCTGGGTCACTGGCTCTTGTTCCTCATCCGCGACACTAAAGCTTTCACCTTCGGGCCAATTTGTAATTATTTCCAGGATCCCAGGGCGATTTAACTTCCCAATTTGAGCGCACTGCGTAATGAGGGCAATCCGCTTACTCCAAGTAGCGTTGGTGGTATAGTGGTGAGCATAGCTGCCTTCCAAGCAGTTGACCCGGGTTCGATTCCTGGCCAACGAACCAAAAAGGATGTCCTGGTTTAGGACAAATTAGGGGAAATCTCCAAAAGGGAGTCCTCCCAAAAAAACAAACCTCCAACCACCCCTCCCCCCAATACCGGGTTCGGGAAGGAATTTCTCGGAGGAGCAAAGTTAAAAACAAAACCTATTTATTGACAAATAACAAAAGAACACTCCCCAACACAAGAAAAGAAAAGAAACCAGTCAGTGTTGTGGAGGGCGCCGAGCTGCCGAGCTTCTCTCGCAGGCTCCGGAGATCCCGCCGGACGTCCCAGGTCAGGTCCGGAGCCGGTCCAGTATCTTCAGGGGAGGGTAAGAAAGAGAGGACGAAAGAAAAGGAAAAAAAAACAGCGCAGAAAGCAGCAAAGGGAAAAAAAAGGCAGCTATCAGCTAGGGCTAAGGCAGTAGTAAGCAAGCAAAGCGGCAAGCAAAAGCAAGCAGGCCAGCCAGCCAGCAAGCAAGCGGCCAGCAAAGCCAAACAGCAGAAAGCGAAAGTGCTCCCGTCCCCCTCACTCCTCCCTCCCTGCCCCGCCGCGGCAAGACGGCCGGGGGGGGGGGGGGGGGGAAGAGAGAGAGAGAGAGAGAGAAAAGACACAACACACGATACTGGGATAAAGGCTGTCACCCCACGACAGAAGATCAAAGAATAAGAAACAATTCTTATCTTAACTTGCTGCACCTGGTATTGTGAACATGTGGAATGTGTTATGGAGATGTGTTTACCAAAGGGTGGTTTCTTAATTAGCCAATGGTGATGGTGTTTTAATTAAAGGACCAATCAAGTCCACCTGTAGCAAAAAAGTCTAAAAAGTCTAAAAAGCACGGGTTTACTAAGAAAGTGAATGTATCAGCCTTCTGTGAATGCATGGCATCTATGTCACTTATTACCTGTCTGGGGACCCATTGCACTGACAGTTAACTTCTCTTCCATCCATTGGTGGTGACTACTTTCTTACATCTTGATTGGAGTGTTAGCGTTCAAAAACACATAATCACGGGGGATTATATGCGGTGCTTTTTATTAAGAGCTCTGGATGTCAGGGGTATATTCAACCCAAATATGACTCTGACCATACATCTGAAATGATCATGTTTTTATACTCTATCGTTATATAATTTTCATGTTAATTATTAAACTTATATTGTTCTATTGTATACATAAATTTAGCCCCTCTCTGAATTTCCAACATAGTTTCTCATTATTCTTCTTATGGTTATATAATAATTACATTTAATTACTAAACAATCATCACATCTTAAAATTATATAATTTATCATACTGCTTACGCAGGTGCAGTTGATCTGGGAAAGCACAAAGCATAACAATTTAGATTCTATCTTTAACTTTTTCCAGGGCTCCACTATTAGGAGGTCAGATGTTGCCATATTGTGCCTCCTAGTAACAAGCCGGCCCCCTCCAAATGCCCTGACTACCAAGGCTATTACAAGGGGGAGGGGAAAGAAGACTATGGGAGGACATATTATAATGATATCACTATACAATTATAAAACTTTTTGCAACATGCACATTATATCCATCTATCCAGGTTTAGAGCAAATTTGGGGAAGAATCCCCCAAAGGAGCTCCGGTGGGAAAAGCAGATCCAATCGGCCCCTCCCCCCAACTGGTCCGGGAGGGAAAAAATACCTCCTTGGAGAAAGGTGGAAAAAAACTGTTTATTAAACAATAAAACCAACACAATATCAAACAATGAGACCCCTTGCCACTCTAAAAGAGATGACAAACTGAGAAAACCCCGGGTTGAAGCTCAGCTCACTCAGTCTCTGATCAGTCCCTCCGGTGCTGGAATTGTCGCAGGCCAGGCCTGGCCCGGTGGGCCAGAGCTGCAGCTGACGGTGCTCTCCTGGGTGTTCAGTCCAGAGCAGTTTCAAGAGGTCCAATGAAAAAGGGAAAAAAAAACAGTCCAGGGAACTTCTTTGCCTCAACTAGCTAAAACTAACTAAAAAGCCAAAGAAGAGCTCTGTCCAGCTGTCTGTTAATCCACAGACAACACAGTCCAGGAGCAGGAATGTGGAGGAGGAGCGCAATGTCTGAAAACAAACTGTGCACTTCTTCTCTCCCCCTCTTCACTCTCTGGAACACTCTTAAAGGTGCAAAACTTATTATTCAACATAAACATAATAAGACGATTTGGGATAAAAGCATCATATAGTCAACCCAGGACATTCCACCCCTTATCCCCATATCATCTGCTTACTACTAAAACTAATATAAATTCTAACTCTACAAGTACATACATGATACATCCATTATACAGCTATACACAGAAAATGGTAATAACATTCAGCAAACAGTGATATTTACACAGGTTTTATCCAACAATCAGATCTCCCTGAGGTACACATTGTGTTCTTCCATCTTTTTGCATTATCCACCGTGTGCAACCTGGTCCCTGAGCAAAGACAACCCCGCGAATGGGTTTGTCTGTATTCGAGGCAGGATTAATCCAAACTGTCTTCCCTAATAAACCTCTGACACGTACCACTGGGACTTTGTCTCCATCTACTCTCTGCAAAGGCTCAGATTGGGCAGGGCCCACTCGGTTAGTAGAGCCTCTGGTGTTAACTAACCAGGTGGCTGTTGCCAGATGTTGCTCCCAGTTTTTGAAAGATCCCCCACCTAATGCTTTCAATGTGGTTTTTAACAGTCCGTTGTTCCTCTCTACTTTGCCTGCAGCTGGTGCATGGTAGGAGATATGGTACACCCACTCAATGACATGTTCCCTAGCCCAGGTGTTGATAAGGCTGTTCTTGAAATGAGTCCCATTGTCTGACTCAATCCTCTCAGGGGTACCATGTCTCCACAGAACTTGCTTTTCAAGGCCCAGGATGGTGTTCCGTGCTGTAGCATGAGACACAGGGTAGGTTTCCACCCATCCAGTGGTGGCCTCCACCATGGTCAGCACGTAGCGCTTGCCCTGGCGTATCTGGGGCAGTGTGATGTAGTCAATCTGCCAGGCCTCCCCATACTTGAACTTGGACCACCGCCCACCATACCACAGGGGCTTCACTCGCTTGACCTGCTTTGTGGCAGCACACGTCTCACAGTCATGGATAAGCTGAGAAATACTGTCCATGGTTAAATCCACCCCTCGGTCTCGTGCCCACTTATAGGTGGCATCCCTGCCCTGATGGCCTGAGGCATCATGGGCTCATCGAGCTAGGAATAACTCTCCCTTATGTTCCCAATCTAGGTCTATTTTGGACACCCCTATCTATCTTTGCAGCCTGGTCTACTTGCTCATTGTTTTGGTGCTCCTCATTAGCTCTACTCTTGGGTACATGGGCATCTACATGGCGGACCTTCACAGGCAGTTTCCCTACCCTGGTAGCAATGTCTTTCCACTCTTCAGCAGCCCAAATTGGTTTTCCTCTATGCTGCCAGTTAGCCTCTTTCCACCTCTCCAGCCATCCCCACAGAGCATTGGCTACCATCCATGAATCAGTGTAGAGGTAGAGCTTTGGCCACTTCTCTCTCTCAGCAATGTCCAGGGCCAGTTGAACAGCTTTGAGTTCTGCAAGTTGGCTTGATCCACCTTCTCCTTCAGTGGCCTCTGCCACCTTATTGAAGTGAAGGGAGACGACCATCCGATTGATGAGCATCGACTCTGATTTATTGATCAAATCAGCCACCTTTTATAACAGTGTTAATTAACTTCATGCATATTGCAAAATTCGAGCTCACGATGGGCTACAGAGAAAATTCGAACCCCTCCTTTTGTTTACAATACCTGTGGTTTGTTTATTCAAACCAGGATCAGTGTTCTCACCGTGATATGAAAAGTTCTCAAAACCTTCATACCTGTTCCCAGAGCAGCTATCTGTTCCTAGTAGCAGCCAAGGACAGAATGTTTGCCTGTTATGAGAAGACTGTCTGAGAATCTTATTGTTTATAGAATTACTTGGGAACCTAATTATTTACAGAATCAAGCCTGGGAAATGCTGCTTTACAGCTACCTTTTACTTTCCCATCAGCTGTATACCTTCATGGCCTCTTTCTTTAAGCCATGCTTGAACCAGGCTCTCCACACCACCTGTCGTGTGGGGCTCCATACGGCTGCTTTCCACTTCCGGTTCATTCCCACAATGCAGCAAGAACCATCAGTAAAGAGAGCGTATCGTGTATCTTCTGCTGGCAGTTGGTTGTATGGTGGAGATTCTTCAGCCCGTGTCACTTCTTGTTCCCCTTCATCAGCGAGACAAAAGTTTTCACCTTCCAGCCAGTTTGTAATTATTTCCAGAATCTCAGGGCGATTCAGTTTTCCAATACGGGTGCGCTGTGTGACAACAGCAATCCACTTGCTCCATGTAGCACTGGTGGCATGGTGCGTAGAGGGAACTTTTGCTTTGAACATCCACCCCAATACTGGTAGTCGGGGTGCCAGGAGGAGTTGTGCTTCAGTGCCTATTACCTCTGAGGCAGCCTGGACTCCTTCATAGGCAGCCAAGATTTCTTTCTCTGTTAGAGTATAGTTGGCTTCAGACCCTCTGTAGCTACGACTCCAAAATCTCAGTGGTCGGCCTCGAGTCTCCCCAGGCACCTTCTGCCAAAGGCTCCAGGACAAGCCATGGTTCCCGGCTGCAGAGTAGAGCACATTCTTCACCTCTGGTCCTGTCCATACTGGGCCAAGGGCTACTGCATGAGCAATCTCCTGCTTGATCTGTGCAAAGGCTTGTTGCTGCTCAGGGCCCCAGTGGAAATTGTTCTTCTTACGGGTGACCAGGTAGAGAGGGCTCACGATCTGACTGTATTCGGGAATATGCATCCTCCATAAACCTATTGCACCCGGGAAAGCTTGTGTTTCTCTCTTGCTGGATGGTGGAGACATTGCTGTGATCTTGTTGATGACATCAGTGGGAATCTGATGCCATCCGTCTTGCCACTTTTCTCCCAGAAACTGGATCTCTTGAGCAGGTCCCTTGACTTTGCTCTTCTTGATGGCGAAGCCAGCTTTTAGGAGAATCTGGATGATTTTCTCCCCTTTCTCAAACACCTCTGCTGCTGTCTTCCCCCACACAATGATGTCATCAATATATTGCAGGTGTTCTGGAGCCTCATCCTTTTCCAGTGCAGCCTGGATCAGTCCATGGCAGATGGTGGGGCTGTGCTTCCACCCCTGGGGCAGTCGGTTCCAGGTGTACTGCACGCCTCTCCAGGTGAAAGCAAACTGAGGCCTGCATTCTGCTGCCAGAGGAATGGAGAAAAATGCATTGGCAATGTCTATAGTGGCGTACCACCTTGATGCCTTGGATTCCAGCTCGTACTGGAGTTCCAGCATGTCTGGCACAGCAGCGCCCAGTGGTGGAGTCACTTCATTCAATGCACGATAGTCCGCTGTCAATCTCCATTCTCCTTCAGTTTTACGCACAGGCCAAATGGGACTGTTGAAGGGTGAGTGGGTCTTGCTGACCACCCCTTGGCTCTCCAGCTCACGGATCATTTTGTGGATGGGGATCACAGCATCTCGATTCGTTTGGTATTGTCGGCGGTGCACTGTTGAGGTGGATATTGGTACTTGTTGCTCTTTCACCTTCAGCAGATCTACTGCAGATGGGCTTTCTGACAGTCCAGGCAAGCTGTTCAACTGCTTGACACCCTCTGTCTCTACAGCAGCTTTTCCAAATGCCCATCTGAGTCCCTTTGGGTCTTTGAAATACCCACTTCGAAAGAAGTCTATGCCCAAAATACATGGGGCCTCTGGGCCAGTCACAATAGAGTGTTTCTTCCACTCATGTCCAGTCAGGCTCACCTCAGCTTCCACCAAAGTAAAATCCTGTGATCCCCCTGTCACACCAGCAATAGAAACAGACTCTGTCCCCACATGTCTCGATGGGATTAATGTACATTGTGCACCAGTGTCAACCAAAGCTTTGTATACTTTTGGTTCAGATATGCCAGGCCAACGAATCCACACCGTCCAAAAAACACGGTTTTCCAATGCCTCTACCAGGCTAGAGGCAGGGCCCCTCCAAGCCTGGTTATCCTTCTTTCCCTGGGCATATATCTTGGAGGTTCCTTCAAGGGGATCAAAAATATTTTCATTATCATCGTATGTGACAGTTCGGTTACTGGCCACTGGAGCTGCTTCCCTTTTGGAACTTTCTCTCTGAGTCTTCAGTTCACGCACCAGTTGTGCCAGAGCAGCGGTAGGTTTTCTATGCCATCTCCCCATGTCTTTTCCACAATCACGCAGGTAGAACCACAGCTCAGCTCGTGGGATGTACCTTCTCTCGCCAGCTGGGGAACGTCTGCGTTGGGAACCAGAACCTCTGATCTGTACTGCCGAGATTTGGAGAAAGCCCTCTTTAATCTCCTCCCTCAGTTTCTTGTGACTCTCTTCTATCTTGTCCCCTAATTTTTGCAGACGTGTTTCCACCGCTGCGATTCTGGCATGTGTTGGGCCATTCACAGTGTCTGCATATGCTTGGAGCTTCTTTGCCATATCTAGCACAGTCTCCTCACCATCATCCCGCTTCATTATTGCTAAAGCAGAAGCATATTCTCATGGCCCAAGTCATACAAGTTTTCTCCACATCACAGATGTGCATGGTATTAAGTCTGGATTTACAGTGTTTCCATCACCTGAGAAGACAATCTCAGCCACTGCCATTTCCCTCAAGCGTTGAATCCCTTGTTCTATGGTTTTCCACTGGTTTTGCTGCATATAGAGATCGTCTGCACACAGGTATCTTTGTGCAACACTTCTTAGGACCCGTTCCCAGAGGCTGTGAGGTTAGCCCCGCTTATCATTCCTTGGTCTATGACAGGATCCTGTGACAGGGATCCCAAATGTCTCACTTCACTGCCGTCCAGAATTGTAGCCTCGCCTGCAGCATCCCAGAGACGGACCAGCCAACTAATTATGGATTCATCAGGTCGTCGGGTGTAATTCTTCCTTAGGCCACGAAGGTCCTTCAGGGAATAAGACTCAATATTTGCGTCTCATCTTGCACCTGCTGCTTTGACTCCTGATTTTACGTCAGGAGGCATTGAGATTCCTTCTCCTGTATCACCATCATCATCATCATCCACTGGTTGATTAGTTTTTTCCGTGCATTTCCCACTTCTAGTGCTGGTAGCAACAGCCATGGGTTTAGATGCTGGCTTAGGCTCACTGTCTGGTTTGGCTGCTGGCTTTGAGCCTGGGCTGTTGGCTACAGCTTGAGTGACTGGGATAGCTGATTTATCTCCCTGCCCCCCTGCCTCTGTCTGCTGCCCTACACTATCTAACAAAGTGCGATAAGCATAGGCCAGGGCCCAGCTTATTGCAATTAGCCTTTTCTCCTTAGAATCGTCATGGCACTTCTCTTTTAGGTATTTCCCCACTTCAGCTGCATTCTGAATTTGTTCCTGTGGAAAATCCCAGTCTACCGGATCAGAAAATTCCTTCAGGGTTTGGCCTATATTTTCCCATTGTCCACACCACTCAGGATTTTTCACGCCTGCATCTGCTTCTGGGTCAGGGGTCTCACCAGCTCCTCTGGACATCTCAGCCCTCATTCTAGAGAAGCTGCAGACCATATAGAGGAAGCTTACCAGATTAAATACCAGAAAGATGGTCTCTTTAGGATTCAGCGGAAACTGAACATTCTCAAAAAGTGACATAACCGATCCAAAGCAGAAGAAGGAAAGGGAAGGCTAGAAAGTCTCATTCTTGGCTCCTCCTCTAACAGACTGAGTGTAATTACTAATAAATTCCCAAAGCATACTACTGGAATTGGGATGCAGGGTAGGATGAAGAAACCATAAACCATACATATGGTAAACAGACGCCAGTATCTTTGTAAACGCTTTATAAATCATTATCACCAAGGCCAGCACTACAGCTATTCCAATCCGTACCCCTCTACCGTAAAAATTACCTGTTAAGGGCAATAATCCTAGTGACCAGAAAGGTATTGAAACCTCAAAAAGGTCTAGAGCCCAGAGCTACACGAAGGCTTTCACAACCAGAGACATCAGGGGTTCAAGCAGCATGGCTACTAACTGCTTTAACAACAACAAACATACAATTAATAGAGCTTTTTTCCAACTTTTCCAGCCGTGCGTTGGGCGCCAATTCACGTATTTGTCCAGGTTTAGAGCAAATTTTGGGGAAGAATCCCCCAAAGGAGCTCCGGTGGGAAAAGCAGATCCAATCGGCCCCACCCCCCAACTGGTCCGGGAGGGAGAAAATACCTCCTTGGAGAAAGGTGGGAAAAAATACCTCCTTGGAGAAAGGTGGAAAAAAACTGTTTATTAAACAATAAAACCAACACAATATCAAACAATGAGACCCCTTGCCACTCTAAAAGAGATGACAAACTGAGAAAACCCCGGGTTGAAGCTCAGCTCACTCAGTCTCTGATCAGTCCCTCCGGTGCTGGAATTGTTGCAGGCCAGGCCTGGCCTGGTGGGCCACAGCTGCAGCTGTCAGTGCTCTCCTGGATGTTCAGTCCAGAGCAGTTTCAAGAGGTCCAGAGAAAAAGGGAAAAAAAAACCAGTCCAGGGAACTTCTTTGCCTCAGCTGGCTAGAACTAACTAAAAAGCAAAAGAAGAGCTCTGTCCCACTGTCTGTTCATCCACAAACAACACAGTCCAGGAGCAGGAATGTGGAGGAGGAGCGCAATGTCTGAAAACAAACTGCGCGCTTCTTCTCTCCCCCTCTTCACTCTCTGGAACACTCTTAAAGGTGCAAAACTTATTATTCAACATAAACAGAATGAGACAATTGGGGATAAAAGCATCATATAGTCAACCCAGGACACCATCTCTTAATTGTGAGAGCCAACCATCACATTATTCATCTATAACAGAACTGCTGGTTTAAACAGCTGGAACAGAGTCTAGAAAGAGCTAAGGAAAGTAAAAGGATATTTATTGTAAGTCCTTCAAAGGCCACACCCTGGCAGTACCAGAGCCACAGCTTTGTCTCTGCCTGGATGGCTCCAAGATGGAAGCAAAAGAGGGCTTGGTCACAAGATCTATAAGTTTTGATCTACTAGCATATTGGAACTAATTGTCCAATTTTTGGTAGATAGGGACAGGCGATCGGAAGATCTCGCGATGTGACGGAAAGGCAGGACCCCCTGCTCCCCTTAGATAAGACCCTCTGTTCCCCTTAGATAAGAAATTAACATAGGAATGTAGCCTCCCTTAACCGAATACCAGTAACTTTCCATCCCCTACCCAGTAACTTTCCACTCCTTACTAACCATAGATGGTAAAGACAGACCCCACTGTGACATAGAAGACCCCCGAGATTATAAAACCCCAAGAGATGAGATAATACAGGCCTTTGGACCGTCCACCACATTGGTGTCTGCGTGTGCCCTTGGCCCGAGCGACCCTGGAGAGTGGGTCGCCGTGCCGTTTTCCTCAGAACCAGGTCGCCTAGTGTCATGGGGTGACAGCTTTTATCCCAGTATCGTGTGTTGTGTCTGGCAGCTGTGTTTTTTCTCTCTCTCTCTCTTTCCCCCCCCCCCTCCCCCGGCCGTCTTGCTGCGGCGGGGCGGGGAGGGAGGAGTGAGGGGGACTGGGGCACTTTGGCTTTTGGGCTTTTTGGCTGCTTGGCTGGCTGGCCTGCTTGCTTTTGCTTGCTGCTTTGCTTGCTTGCTGCTGCCTTTTTTCCCTTTGCTGCTTTCTGCGCTGTTTTTTTTTTTCCCCTTTTCTTTCGTCCTCTCTTTCTTACCCTCCCCTGAAGATACTGGACCGGCTCCGGACCTGACCTGAGACGTCCGGCGGGATCTCCGGAGCCTGCGAGAGAAGCTCGGCACCCTCCACAACACTGAACTGGTTTTCTTTTCTTTTCTTGTGTTGGGGAGTGTTCTTTTGTTATTTGTCAATAAATAGGTTTTGTTTTCCACTCTTCTCCTCCGAGAAATTCCTTCCTGAACCCGGTATTTGGGGGGAGGAGTGGTTGGAGGTTTGTTTTTTTTGGGGGGACTCCCTTTTGGAGATTTCCCCTAATTTGTCCTAAACCAGGACACCCTTTTTGGTGCGTTGGCCGGGAATCGAACCCGGGTCAACTGCTTGGAAGGCAGCTATGCTCACCACTATACCCCCCCCCCCCCCCCCCCCACCCTTCGCCTTTTGAGACTCTTGAGCCTCTTGAGAGGACAAACATTCTAAAATTATTAAATAAATTACAAAACATTTCTACACAATAAACCAACTTAATACATGCTTTGTTCTTATTCCTCTTTGGTCCCATCTCACAGCTTTTCCATCACTCTCTTAAAACTCGATTTCCCGGTCAGGGAACCAAATAAATGTTACGGTTTGACACTGGCACAATGCCAGTGCCCCCCATGAAAACACACCTCCCTCCCTGGCATCTGCTGTGAGGTGATACCCAGGAATAAGCAAAGCAGGCTCCTGCTTAAGGAAAAACGAAAAAAAAACTTTATTAACTAAACTACAAAAAATAAACTACAAAAGAAAAAGAAAAAAAACACAAGGAAAATGAAAACTACACAGAACCACTTCCTTATCCTCCTCCCACCGAATTCCCAGTACATTTACATTTCCCAAAATTATCCACACTCGGTCTGGCACCACCCTTTAGAAAAATCAAATCTTCAGCTCATAAGGGATAGACGGAGTCCTTCCTTGTGCCACGGACTTCTTGTCACAATCAGCAACCGCCCGGAGTCCTGCTATCTCATGACATCTCCTTTCCGTGCCAAGGTGCTCTCACCACCAGGCATGGGATGGGGCAGGGGCCTGCCTTCAGGGCTTTTTAAGGATGCCTCGTCTCGTTCCAAGCAGAGCACAGTCTCATCTCTGGGACCTTTGTCCCCCCCATTTCTTCTATACCCCCTGGGGCCGAGGGGTCTCAACACCAAACTCTCTTGACTCTGAGCCTCCGCTTCCCCCTGCAATGCAGCCTCTGTATCACCAGGAAACAGTCCATGGATAAACAACAAAAACGAGTCCAGCAAAAATTGCCACTCCATCTTCCTCCATTCCTTCAAGGTCTCTCTTTCCCTTTGCCAGACCCCTCTTACTGGCCTGTTTCTTCCTTCATCTTCCACTCTTATCCCTTTCCCAGGAAAGGTAATGTTCCATGAAGTTCTCACTCTCCACAAGGGTTAAAAGCTCTCCCAGGCGGCCGGACTGCCCGCTGCTCCCCCCCCCGCCTCCTCCAGCCGTGCTGCCGGCACATGATATCAAGTTTCAAGGTAAACAGTTCACGCACAGGCTGCATTCTCTCCGTCTCCAAAAAGGGGGGGGGGGGAGGATAAACAGGTCACTCAATGCTCCGCCACCCTTTCTCCGAATCTGCCACGTGGCTTTCCCCTCCCCCAGCCCAGCCAGCAACTGGAACTGGGCCGGGGGAGAGGCCACACTACCTTCCCGCCGGAAATCCCAAGAGGACTCTGAAGGACAAGAGCCCTGCTTTTAACTCCTTGGGTTTGTAGTCTCAAGAGGCGGATCCAAATGCCCCACTGGTCAAACCAGGTGCTCATCTTAAAATCCGACCACCCATTGGTAACCACAGAAAAACAGCATATCACAGATGTCCCATTTCCGGTCAAACCACGACACCTTGCCTTATACCAGAAGGCAACAACTGGTTCCGAAAACCCGGGAGCCGATCAGCGCCCGGGGAACGGGGATCGCCTGGACAGAGGACGGCGGCTGCACAGCTGGCCTTGTGCAGCGGAGGGGACGCCCTCGGACCTGCTTGGACCATGGAATCCACAGCGAAGGTCGTATCCGAAATGCATGCACAATAGAGAATAGAATGTAAGCTTAGAGATATGACTCTCGCATTGCCGAGATTGATTAGGCTTGGGGCTATAGAAAGCCCTGTGGATATTTTACACCCAAGGGTGTGGGATAATTGTACAAAAGCTCTGGCTGAGGACACTATGTTCTCGGGGTCAGGGAAAGCCCTAAAATCGTGGGGAAGAGTTGTCCAGGCTCTGCAAAAAGCTCGACAAGAGCAAGAAACCTGGAAAGCCGCGCGAACCTGTTTATTAGCCACGCCGCAGCTCGGGATGGGCGCGGTGACACAGACCGTGGAGGTTCTTGACCCGGGCGGACGTGCGGAGGAGCGGTCGCCGGAACCCCCTCAGCGACCGGACTCGCCATCGGAGGGGGGGGAACACGTGCGAGCGTTCTGACAGGGACTCGCAGAGAAGGCGCGGAACGCAGCCGAATTGTCGGACCCCGCAGGGTTAGGTAAAAAATCGCCCCCGCCATATCCGTTTGAAAATGGCACCGAACCGCGTGTTCAGGGCGGAAATGAGGAGGAGGGGGGCGGAAACGGAGTCAGCCTGATCAACAACGCGTGCGCGGGCGAGCTTGGAGAAGGGGCGGCCCCCGCGGAGGAGCGTGAAACCAATCAGAGCGCTCTATTCAAATTAGGTCCTTATAGGGCAAGGACCTCCCCCAGCAGGAGGTGGGGGGACCCCAGGGGGAGGGAGCAGCCCGACCCCCCCCCAGGAAGGGGCGGGGTCGGAGCCCGAGAAAAAGGCAGAGCAGCCCGAAAATGCTCGGTCATTCGACTTCCGACTCCGACTCAGGGTCGAGCTCGGATGAGTCCGAGAGGGAATGGGAGGACTCCGATTTGGATTCTAGCTTTAACAGAGTGAGAACAGCGGCATATAAGGTCTCTAGTCGCAGCGCTCCCGCATGGGTGAAGGGGTTATCAGAGAAAGACCGGACCCCGCTTAAAGATTGGCAAAAAATAAAGATAGCTTGCACCGAGTGGGCTCCGTCTGCCAATCTGGTGTTCCCGATCCGTGTGGGGGGGGCAGGCGAAAACCAATGAAGGACCTTTTCCCCAGTTAATCCAAAGGACATCCAGGCAATCATTAAAGCGATTGCAGACAAGGGAATTAATTCGGCCATGGTTACCACACTCATAGATGGCATTTTTGGAGGGGATGATATGTTACCCTTTGATATTAAGCAGACGTGTAGGATGATTTTCGATGGCGCGGGGATGATCGTTTTCAAACAAGAGTGGGAGGATCAATGCACAAAGGAGCTAGCCCAGATAACGGGAGCTGACCATCCACTGCACGGGTCCAGTATACAAAGGTTGATGGGCAGAGACCCCACTATGATCACCCCCCAGGCCCAGGCTGAGGGCTTGCGGGCCCATGAGGTCATGACAACCACCCGTGCTGCCCGGGAAGCCATCCGTGCTACTTCCAAAGTAGTAGCCAAACCTTCACCATGGTCAACTATAAAACAGAGTGAGAGTGAGAGCTTCACTCAGTTTGTGGACAGGCTTCAGGCGGCATTAGATTCCTCTTCATTACCCTCAGAGGCTAAGGGTCCCGTGCTGGCAGACTGCCTACGGCAGCAATGCAACTCAGCCACCAAGGACATTTTAAGATCACTGCCACCTGGGTCTAATATAGCTGCCATGATCAGACACGTTGCAAAGGAGGAGCACCTAGCTCCCATCCAAGCAGCAGTTCACACTGCAATAACCAGTGTGATGGCGTGCCTCAAGTGTGGCCAGGCAGGCCACTTGGCAGTAAACTGCCCCCAGCCGAGGCGCCTATCAGCAGCTGCTCCACCAGGCCAAGGGGGACTTAGGGGACCGTGCTGGGCATGTGGAAGGAAGGGGCATTTAGCTAAGGAATGCAGATCCAGGCCTCAGGGAAACGGGAGAGGGAGGGGGCACCCGGGCCGTGTCCAGCCTCCTCCGAACTGGAATATGCAACGGCCCAGCTACAACAACCCCCAGTAGGGCAGGGGACCCTCATACCCCATGCCCCCACAGGGAGCAGTCAATTTTGCATCCCCACCTACACTGCAATGCCAGACTTATGCAGCACCCTCAGTACCCTAGCACCCCCCACTGCCACAACTTGCGCCGGTGTCACAGGGCCAGCAGGAGGCGCCCCAGAGCGGGATCCCTGGGTGGCCTTGGCCATGAGAATAGGGAAGGAACCCCTGATGGTGTGGGGGACATGCCGCCTTTACGGCAGTCAGGATCCCCACGTCATAGGGTTTCAGTTTTGGGCGGACACGGGTTCAGACTGCACGATTATTCCCCAACCGCATTGGCCCGGACATTGGCAATTCAAAGAAGTCCCTCCAGTGAACGGAGTAGGAGGGCAGTCCCGGGCATGGAAAAGCACCCAGCTGGTGGCTATAACACTTCATACGAAAAAGGGACCAGAACAGACAGTCGCGATTTATCCCTACATACTGCAAAATTCTCCACCCCTGTTAGGAAGGGACGTTCTTTCCATGCTAGGATTCCGGATTACAAATTTATCCTGAGGGCCACTGCCGTACACCCTTCGCTGCCAATCAAATTGACCTGGAAATCATCAGACCCCATATGGGTCGAGCAGTGGCCCCTGACAGAGCCTCGAGCGGCAGCCTTGCTGGAACTGGTCGACCGCGAACTGCAAAAGGGTCACATAGAACCCTCCACCAGCCTATGGAACACCCCTGTATTCGTGATCCCCAAAAGGTCCGGAGAAAGCTATCGTCTCGTCCACGACCTAAGAGAGGTGCACAAGACAATCCGACCCATGGGTCCAGTCCAGACACTGCTACCCACGAACTCAGCCATTCCCACAGGGCAGCCGTGCGCAGTGCTGGACATCAAGGACTGTTTCTTTTCAATACCTCTGCACCCTGAGGACAGAGAACAATCGGCCTTTTCCGTGGCATTCCGAAACGGCGAGCGGCCCAACCTTCGCTTCCAATGGAGAGTACTACCACAGGGTCTTGTCGACAGTCCCACTGTATGCCAGATCACCGTGGACAAAGCACTGATGCCAGTCCGACACTCCCATCCCAACGCAACCATCATTCAGTACATGGACGACATCCTAGTCGCAGCACCATCAGCAAGCCAAGTAGATCACCTGGTGTCCACAATCACGGAAACCCTTCAGGCCAACGGCTTCGAGATCGCGAGCGCAAAGATCAAGAGAGGACCCTGCGTGACCTTCCTGGGAGTAGGGATCACAAGCTCCTACGTGACACCCCCCAAGGTGAAAATCAGTCGAGACATCAAAACACTCCATGACGTGCAACGCCTGGTAGGATCGCTGCGGTGGCTTCGCAACATCGTCCTAATTCCTCCCAAGGTCATGGACCCTCTATACGACCTCCTGAAAGGAAAGCACCCCTGGGAACCCAAGGAGCTGACGCCGCAAGCAACGAGCTCCCTCGACTTCATCGAAAGCCAGATGTCCACTGGCACACTTGCCAGGTGGAACCCAGCTGTGCCCCTGGACCTGTACGTCCACTTTACACCGAAGGGGGGAGTTGGGAGCACTGGCCCAAGGACCTTCTGAAAAGGCCCGACCAATTCAATGGGTGGTTCTCGGAAGACCCGCTCGTGCATTTTTCCCGGGAATCGAATGCATCCCAAACCTCATCATGAAAGGCAGGAAACTCGCCTTGAAACACCTAGGGACAGAGCCGACAAGCATCCACCTTCCGTTCCGCAAGCAACCGACCTCGGAGTCAGCCACAATATCGGAGTACCTAGCCCTTGCTCTCACCGGCTTCGGAGGAGAAATCTCCTACTCCTCCAGACCACCCTGGACTCAGCTGCTGACCGTAGTCAACATAGACATGCCGCCGAAGGTCAAGGACCGACCGCAGCCAGGACCAACGGTCTTCACAGACGCTTCCTCCACGACTTCAACCGCAGCAGCAGTGTGGCAGGCAGGAGAGCAATGGCATTGCGTCAAAGCGTGTGACCCCACACTGTCAGTGCAACAACTGGAGGCAGCAGCAGTGGTCTTGGCGTGCGGACTCTTCCAAGAAGAACACCTCAACATTGTAACGGACTCTATATTTGTGGCAAGGCTTTGCCTAGCCATGGCAGGACCAGGAGTGTCAACATCAGCAGCAGCCCTAATGCTGGAAGAAGCGCTCTCCTCGCGACAGGGCACCGTGTCAGTCATTCACATCAACAGCCATGACCCAGTCAAAGGTTACTTCCAGATCAGCAACGACAAAGCGGACGCCGCAGCAAAAGGCGTCTGGACGTTGCAGGAAGCTCGTCAACTGCACGAGTCGCTCCACATCGGAGCCAAAGCACTGGTGAAGAGATGCGGAATCCCGACAGCGGACGCGAAACATGTGGTAGCCACTTGCCCTTACTGCCAGAAGTTACCCATATGGACCCGTGGAGTCAACCCGAGAGGTCTCAAGCCTTCAGAGATCTGGCAGTTGGACTTCACCTTGTGTCAACCGCTGAAGCCCCGAGCATGGCTTGCAGTGACAGTAGACACTTATAGCGGAACGATCATAGCCACACAGCACCCCAAAACTAACTCCAAGGCCACAATTCAGCACTGGCTGACAGCCATGGCTTGGCTTGGTATCCCCAAGCAGATTAAAACGGACAACGGGTCCAATTTCACCTCCAAACCAGTGCAAGAACACGCTTCAAAATGGGGCATCACACTAGTGCAAGGTATCCCGTATAACAGTACCGGGCAGGCCATAGTAGAGACAGCAAATCAGACCCTGAAAACCAAGATAGAAGTGTTGGTGAAAGCAGAGGGCTTTGCCAATTCCATTCCCCCAGGAGATCAGGCGCGTATGCTGGCAACCGCTTTGCTAGCACTGAATCAATTCCCTAGGGGAGATGAAACAAAAAGTCCCGTTCAAAAACACTGGGCCAACTGAACGCTAGAGGAGGGCCCGCAGGTGGTAATCAGAAATGAGCTAGGCGAATGGGAACGGGGCTGAAGGTTGATGCTCACGGGGCGAGGGTACGCAGCTGTCAAAAAGGACGGCAAAATCAGGTGGTGCCCACTTAAGTCAATTAAGCCCGACCTCCATAACGAGCAGAATTAGACTGACGAGAATTGCGAGTTTCTGTTTACAGGACACGCTCGTGGGACATCCTCGTGATGCGTACATCCCCATTCCAGAGGAAAGTGACAGACCACCAAGCCGTCAGGCAGCGCCCGAGAGACCCGCACGGGTGAGACCCAAGCATAAAGGGTGTTTCTGTGCGATTTTGCTGTTGGGGCTTGTCGCCAGAGGGCAAGCCAGCCCAGACCACTACCCCCATCGGCCATTCAGATGGGTCATGCGACACCTTAGTAGTGACAAGGTGCTCAGGGAAATCACCACACCGAACACCCCATCCTTCGTGCTCCGCATCACTGACCTGTTTCCAGGACGACCAAAGGTAGACCCCTATTCCCCACACGCCACACACATGTACCTATCCTACTGGTGCCCAGCTTCAAACCCTGGAAAAAGCTACTGCAATCACCCAGGGTGGGGATATTGTGGGCACTGGGGCTGCGAAACCATAGTTACAGATGCCAGACCATCGGGGCCTGGGTGGGATCCACAAGAGCCCGACAAATTCCTACAGTTCACCTGGGCACCCATCGGTTGCAAAACACCCGTCTTCATACCTGGAAACTTCTATCGAAATCGCCATAAAGTCCCAAAAATTCGGAAATGCACTAACTACAACATGACAGTCTTGCAGCCACATCACCCCAGTTGGGCCGTAGGCAGAACGTGGACAGTAGTCCTTCAAGGGTCAAAAGAGAGGGTGAATGTGCGAATTATCAGGCTCCAACCGTCGGCGCCCCGAGCGGTCAGACCCAACAAAGTGATTAAAAGCGTGCCGAAAGGGAGAAACGTAACCTACCCTAAAACCTTACCCACAGGGGTCAGCAATGTCCCGACCGGCCATGTGGAAGCCTTTCAGGCAGGCCGCTCAGCCGGGTCAGACTCAGACCCAATCCTTCGTATGTTAGAAGCTACCTTTGTATCCCTGAACGAATCCAACCCTAACCTAACTGAGTCCTGCTGGCTTTGTTACGATGTTAAACCCCCCTTTTACGAAGGAGTCGCTTTAAACACTCCCTTCAATTACTCCACAGCCGATGCCCCTCACCAGTGCAGATGGGATAACCCTCGCAAAGGAATCATCCTGAGTCAAGTCACAGGCCGGGGCAGATGCTTTGGCAACGCAACCCTAGCCAAGCGGGGAGGCAACGTCTGCACCAAAATTGTCAGGCCTAACAGGAAAAACAATAAGTGAGTAGTCCCATCCGCACCTGGGATGTGGGTTTGCCAGCGATCTGGAGTGAGTCCCTGTGTGTTCCTTGCCAAATTCGATGACTCTAACGACTTTTGTGTCCAAGTTCTGATTGTTCCTAGGGTCCTGTACCACTCAGACGAAGAAGTGTATCACCTTTTCGAGGAACCCAGTCGGCTCCACAAAAGAGAAATAATAACAGGTGTAACTATCTCAATGCTGCTTGGTCTAGGAGCAGCAGGAACGGCCACGGGTGTCTCAGCCCTAGAGATCCAGCACCAAGGACTGTCCCAGCTGCAAGCGACAATCGACGAGGACTTGCAAAGGATCGAGAAATCCATCTCCTTTCTAGAGAAGTCAGTCTCCTCGCTCTTGGAAGTGATCTTGCAGAACAGGCAAGGTCTGGACCTCCTGTTCATGCAGCAAGGAGGCCTGCGTGCCGCCTTGAAAGAGGAGTGCTGCTTCTACGCAGACCACACAGGAGTCGTAAGAGACTCCATGGCAGAACTCCGGAACAGACTGGCTCAGAGACAGAAAGACAGGGAAGCCCAACAGGGATGGTTCGAGTCCTGGTTCAATCAATCGCCATGGCTAACCACTCTGATTTCTACCCTAATAGGTCTGCTAGCATTGCTGCTTCTAGCAGTCACCTTCGGACCATGCCTGCTGAACAAGCTAGTCTCATTCGTTCAGGCCCGCCTAGAACGGACCAACATCCTGTTCATAGGCCGGCGACAATTGCTGTGAATTCAACCAGGGAATTCAACCAGAGAACACTGCCAGTCACGAGTCCTAAACTTGTCTGGCAAAAACTTATTCAGGTTTACCAAACCCCTTTCCCTTGTCGAGCTATAACCTTATACCTCATTTCAGTGCCTATGTATATGACTACCTCATTCATTTATGAAAAAGGGAGGGGGAGATGTGGTAGATTGTCATGGTTTGACCGGAAATGGGACATCTGGGATATGTTGTTTTTGCTGTAGTCACCAATGGGTGGTCGGATTTTAAGATGAGCACCTGGTTTGACCAGTGGGGTATTGTATCCGCCTCTTGAGACTACAAACCCAAGGAGTTAAAAGCAGGGCTCTTGTCCTTCAGAGCCCTCTTGGGATTTCCAGCGTGAAGTAGTTGGGTCTCCCTCCCCCGGCCCAGTTGCTGGCTGGGCTGGGGGAGGGGAAAGCCACATGGCCCATCTACGGTAGGCCCGGATTCGGTGGAAGGGTGGGGGAGCATCGAGCGACCTGTTTATCCCCGCTCGCCCCCCCTTTTGGAGACAGAGAGAATGCAGCCTGTGCTTGAACTGTTACTTTGAAACTTGATATCATGTGCCGGCAGCACGGCTGAGAGGAGAAGGGGGGGGCAGCGAGCAGCCCAGCCACCTGGGAGAGCTTTTAACCCTTGTGGACAGTGAGAACTTCACGGAACATTACCTTTCCTAGGAAAGGGATAAGAGTGGAAGATGAAGGAAGAAACAGGCCAGTAAGGGGGTCTGGCAAAGAGAAAGAGAGATGTTGAAGGAATGGAGTAAGATGGAGTGGCAATTTTTGCTGGACTCTTTAGTTGTATATCCATGGACTGTTTCCTGGTGATACAGAGGCTGCATTGCAGGGGGAAGCGGAGGCTCGGAGTCAAGAGAGTTTGGTGTTGAGACCCCTCGGCCCCAGGGGGTATAGAAGAAATGGGGGGGACAAAGGTCCCAGAGATGAGACTGTGCTCTGCTTGGAATGAGACGAGGCATCCTTAAAAGGGTTTACCCTGAAAGCAGGCCCCTGTCCCATCCCATGCCTGGTGGTGAGAGCACCATGGCATGGAAAGGAGATGTCACGAGATAGCAGGACTCCGGGCGGTGCTAATTTGTGACAAGAAGTCTGTGGCACAAGGAAGGACTCCGTCTATCCCTTATGAGCTGAAGATTTGATTTTTCTAAAGGGTGGTGCCAGACCGAGTGTGGATAATTTTGGGAAATGTAAATGTATTGGGGATCTGGTAGGAGGAGGAGGGGGAAGTGGTTCTGTGTAGTTTTCATTTTCCTTGTGTTTTTTTCTCTTTTTCTTTTGTAGTTTAGTCTTCTGTAGTTTAGTTAATAAAGTTTTTTTTCCTTCTTTCCTTAAGCAGGAGCCTGCTTTGCTTATTTCTGGGTACCACCTCACAGCAGATGCCAGGGAGGGGGGAATTTTCATGGGGGCACTGGCATTGTGCCAGTGTCAAACCATAACATAGATAGGGACAGGCGATCGGAAGATCTCGCGATGTGACGGAAAGGCAGGACCCTCTGTTCCCCTTAGATAAGACCCTCTGTTCCCCTTAGATAAGAAATTTACATAGGAATGTAGCCTCCCTCTAACCGAATATCAGTAACTTTCCATCCCCTACCCAGTAACTTTCCACTCCTTACTAACCATAGATGGTAAAGACAGACCCCACTGTGACATAGAAGACCCCCGAGATTATAAAACCCCAAGAGATGAGATAATACAGGCCTTTGGACCGTCCACCACATTGGTGTCTGCGTGTGTCCTTGGCCCAAGCGACCCTGGCGAGTGGGTCGCCGTGCCGTTTTCCTCAGAACCAGGTCGCCTTGCCTTATACCAGAAGGCAACACCAATTACAGCTTTACCCCGTGAAATCCCATCCTTCTTGTTTTTCTCTTTTCAGTCCACTGTTGTTTATGCTCTTGGGCCTGATATATGGATCAGTTGTCCTTGGGTCTCCCGCTAGAGAAGGAATTGTTGTATCTACCTACTCTATGAAGAGAGCTTACTATCCCTGTATATGAAAACCCACACCTTACTATCCCCTCATATGAAACCCAGACCCACAAAATCAAAAAAACAAAAAAAATTGAAAGCTAAAACTCAAGGTATCAGGACCACATTGCTGCTTATAATTCTGGGTACCTTCAGGATAACCTCAAGTTCGAAATAGCCCATGCATTTTCTCTGTTCAGTAAATTCCTTCACCATTTCTAGGTTTGAGCATGGGATCATCAAGAAAATTAATCCACCAACACCAGAGGTCTATGTCCAAAAAGGAGACAGATGAGTTCCATTACTTTATTTGAATAAAGGAAGAGGCCACAGAGCATTTCCCCTGGGGTCTGTCAAATTTTTGGAGGACGCAGCCTCCTTTTTATCCTCATTTCCCAACCACATGTCCCTGTCTCTTTCCCCATTGGCTGAGGTACCTGAGAGGTACAGACTCCCTGAAACATTTAATACCTAAGACCCCTTTCTAATGTATACCCCCCAATTTGTCTTCTCCTTGTGTCACTCAGTGGAATTCCTTACTGAATTTATGGTTCTTCCCATTGTTTCTTTCATCTCTCAGTATCTAACTTTATTTATCAGCAGACCTACAGTTTGTTTGTAAAGACAAGTGCCTCATTCCTTTCAGGATCACCAGAAAAGCAGTATTTCCAAAGAGTGTTTCTACATTCATAAATGATTGACAAAGGAGAAATCAGTCTTTGCAACCAGTCCACATACAATTCCAATTCCTTTTCTGGGCCTGGGAGAGCTAAAGTTGGGGCGTTAATCAACCTTTCTCTTAATTTTTTCAAGTTCTGCTTTCCTTCTGGTGTCTATATCACAACATTGGGACTATCCTGCGTTAAAAAGCCACATAATAAAAAGTCCTTAATCCAGGTCTTGTAATACCCTATTGATGTGGTTTAACAGGAATTCTGAGATGCTGTGGTCACACCACCAATGGGTGCTCAGATTTTAATATTAGCACCTGGTTTGACCACTGAGATTTGGATACGCCTCTGAGAACACACAGGGGTTAAAAGCAGAGCTGCTCCCCTGAGAAGCTCTGTTGAGATTTCAGTGAGGGAAGCAGGTCAGACCTCCCCTGCCCAGCTGTCCGCTGCTGGGCAGGGGAGGGGAAAGCCACGGGGCCATGAGGTAGGCCAGGCCTGGGACAGAGATGGGAGGTAGGCCTGGCCTGGCCCAAGAGTGAGACAGAGAGAGAAAGACACCGGGAGCCAGACACCGGGCAGCCAACCCCCCTCGGGAGACGGAGAGAGAGAGGGCCGGTGCCTGAGACTGGACTGTTACCTTGAAATTTAATATCATGTGCTGCTGGCACAGCTCAGCCTGCGGCCAAAAAGAGAGCGCGGTGGAGCAAGAAGAAGAGTCCAGCCGCTTGTAAGAGCTTTTAACCCTTTGTAGACAATAAAAACTTTGCAGAGCATTGACCTTTCCTAGAAAGGAAATAGAGTGAAAGATGAAGAAAGAACTGATCGAGTGTTGAAAGTCTGAGCAAAAGAAAGATGTGAAAAAACCCTTAAATAGAAGAGATGAAAAAGTAGCCTTTTAGCTAGACTTTTCTTGTATAGCCATGAACAGAACCATTTTTTTCCTGTGACACAGAGACTGCATTATGGGGGAGGCAATGACTCAGAGCCAAGAGAGTGCAGTGATGTTATGTGTAAGAGTGCATGAACAGAGACAACAAGAAAGTAGTCAGCGCCCTCGCTCTTCAGTAGAAGAGAAGATCTCTGTTTTTGAGACCCTCTCAGCCCCAAGAAGTGAAATTTAGGGGGTACAGGTGTCCCAAAAGTGAGAGACTGTGCTCTTTTTCAGAACTAGACAAAGCATCCTTAAAAAGACAACCCTAAAAGCAGCTCTGGTCCATGCGCAGTGGTGAAAGCACTGAGCATGGAAGGAAAATGTCACAATAGCAAAAGATCTCCAGGCGGTGCCACGCGTGACAAGAAACACAAGAAGTCTCAACTGTGTTTCCAGAAGAAGCCTATAGCACAAGAAAGACTCCTCACTCCTCTTGATGAACTGAAGATTGAGTATTCTAAAAAGCGGTGCCAGACCGAGAGTTAGTGATTTGAAGAATGTACTGTATTACAGATGTGGTGAGAAGAAGAAGAAATGTTTTGTAAAGTTTTCATTTTCCTTGTGTGTTTCTTTTTTTTTTCCTTGTAGTTTAGTTAATAAAGTTTTCTTTATTTCTAAGTAAGAGCCTGCTTTGCTTATTCGTAGTCACATCTCACAGCAGACACCAAAGAAAGAGAATATTTTCATGAGGGCACTGGCATTGTGCCAGTGTCAAACCATGACACCTATTAATCCTAAAAATTGTTACAGCTCCCCTTCAGTCCTGGGCAATGGCACCTCCAAGAGTCCCTGGGCCCCCTCTGGGCCAACACACCTCAAGCCTTGAGTCAAAATGCACCCCAAACATTCAACCTTTCTCTCCATCACCTGTGCCTTCCCTTCAGACACTCCAAGTCTCCCCTGCAGCCAGAAAACAGAACAATTTCACAGTGGCTTCCCTTACCACCTCCTCCCATTGTCCTGATTAGGAGCAAGTCCTTCAAACACTACAATAACCTAATTCCTGGGGATGGAGTAAATTAACCTCTTCTCCCTCTTGTTCCCACTCAATCGCAAAATATTGTTTACTATGCTCTGTAAGTGAGCATCCCCAGAAAGCATCCCTTAAATCAAGTACTGAATAGCACCAGTTTGAGGAGGGAACCTGACTCAAGATGGTATAAGGACCTAGGATCATGGAGTGCCTGGGTTTAATATTCACCTACTATTCTCAGGTCCTGCACTATAACTGGCAGGATAGGAGTGTTATAGGGAGACATACATGGTTGTAAAAGACTACCTTTATCTCAGCAACAGGCTACATCTCCTTCCTTCCTTCCCTTGAAAGTGGATATTGCTTTTTAGACACCAGTTCTCCAGGTCACCTCAGAGTGATGTGGAGAGGCTCCATAGCCAGTTTTCCGTATTCTTCTAAGACTGCTCATGTCGCAGACATCTTTTTATGAAAATCCTTTTCTTAGGATTTTTCTTCCTGAGAAGCTGAGAGGCTGCAGGAACAAAATGTAAGCAATGGTTATCTGCTGCTGTGGAATGCAACAGGTACATCTGTGATTGGCCCATCTTGAATGTTTATAATTAATGGCCAATCCCAGCCCAGTTAGCTTGGACTCACTGTCCGAGACACAAACCTTTATTATTCATTCCTTTCTATTCTTAGCTTAGCTAGCCTTCTGAGATGAAACTTTTCCTTCTATTCTTTTTAGTATAGCTATAATGCAATATATATAGCATAAAATAATAAATCAAGCCTTCTGAACATGGAGTCAACATTCTCGTCTCTTCCCTCACCTGAAAACCCCAGTGACCACTGTCACATGCTCATACCTCTGGGTTGACTCCAGCATTCACAAGAGTGTTAGCCTCTCCATTACTCCCCACAACACCAACTCCCATTCCCAACTACAGCCATCAATTTCCCTCCCAGCAAACCACAATGACAACTAGGAATAATCAGAAACTCATATGCTTTTCAAACTCATCTCACACATTCAGCAAACTTTCTTGGGTATCCCCGCATACACACACAGTCATCTTTCCCAATTCTGAAAAGAACATCTGAACAATTGTTCTCCTTTTGGCATAGATAGAGAAGTTCCTGTACCTACTAGGATACACACTTCTCAGTTGAGCCCCCGGTACAATAGCAGATTCCTTCCCAACCGCTATTTTGCTCTGTTGGCTCTCCCCTGCTGAGGGGGGAATGCCTCTGCCACATCCTTGTGGTCAATCCTGTCCCCTCTACCCCAGGGAATCCCTTGGGCCCTGCGATTTCTCCCTGTGGGGCTGTAAAAACTCTGCCATCACCTGGGCCTTTGCTTTTGCCTTTTCCTCACCCCTTCCTTCATACGCTGTCACTGTTAGCTGCCAGATAAATTTGGCCATATCGGACGCCTAAACTCGACCAGCCTAGAAGTAAAACAAGTCCCCGGATACGGAGATTATAAGATTGATTTGAACTCAGAGACAGCCAACCCCATTCAACCCTGGATGCAGACGCATCACTGGCCAGAGATCTGGGTGGTACAGGGATCCCAAACAATCAGCTAGCCAAGCCTGGAAATTTCTCACCTCCTATAAAAAAAAGTTCTAAACAATAAAACAGGCTGTTTGTCACTAACCCTGGGTGAACCATGTCATTTGTCTGTCTCCAACCAATGACCTCATGTAATATGTCGTGACCCTGATGCCTTAGGTTTTATCTTTTATATTTTTCAGATTCTGTACTGCTTTAGTGTGTAGTTCTGAGCTTCATACTAAGGGATGGCAAGCTCTCTTCACAGAGTAGCTAGACAAAACAATTCCTTTCCTAGCTTGGGACCAAGGACAACCAATCCAAATTTCAGGCCTAAGAGCATAAACAATGTGGACTGAAGAGAGAAAAACAAGATGGATGGGACTTCATAACCTAAAGCTATAATTGGACAATTAACTCCAATATGCTAATGAACCAGAACTTATAAAAGTGCAAGACCTTGTTACTGGTCATCCATATTTTGTGATCATTTTGGTTCATCTTGGGTGTAGCCCTCGCTGGGCTCTTTTACTGCCCAAGGTGTATCCATTGAGACCTTTTAATAAACACCTACTTTGTTCTTTAACTCTGTCTAGCCTCTGTTCTAGGTCAGCCTTCACAAGGTATGAACCCTGACGTGATGACATCAGCCATTTCTGCATACAGAGCAGGGGAGACAAAAAAAGGGTGAATATAGTTGGAGAAGCGAAAAGCTGAAAAATCATAAGTGCCCAAAAAGCAACGAAAAAAGCTGAAAATACCAGAGTGAGTGTGGGAGCTGCCAAAGCTGTGAAAAAAGCTGGAAAAACCAGAACGAACATAGAGAGCCACCAAAGCAGGAAAAAAATCTGAAAAAAATTGAAAAAAAGCCTGCCGGAAACATTGCAAGATGAATTTTAGTGGAGAAAATCCCAGTTGTTAAAGTATGAACCTTTTTTTAAACTTCAACGGGAGATAAAGTATAAACAACTGACTCTAGCAGCCGCTATGGACATTATAAAATCCTGGAGGCTTCTAAAACAGGCTTTAAAAGCCACTATAGATGCTCTGAATGTTATAAAGCCCTGTGTGAGAAATAGCTACCCACTTTTCATAAATTTAGAAAGGTTTATTAAACCTTAAAAAAAATTCAACAAAAGGATTAAATAAGGAAAAATTGCAACACTGGGAACCGCCCTCATGGCTACCTACCACATGGCTGGTTCATCTTTGAGATGGATGCTCTGTCTTTTATACTCCTGGGGGTTGCATCAGCCAACTCTGGCCCCTCTCAAAGTCTGTCAGTCAACTCTTCTTTGCCATTTATTGGTGGAGACTGCTTTCTTGCAACTTGATTGAAGGGTCAGGTGTTGTAATGCCACACCCCCCTAGCAACAAGCTTTACCATTCCCAAGTGCCTCATGTAAGGGGCACATGTGCATGCCTTCTTTCTACCTGTCCTAGACAACCCAGGCTGTCTGATGGCAACAATACAGAGGGAGATTGAAAAAGGGAACTATGGAGATAACAGAGGACATCTAAACTACAATAACATAACTATACATCAATAAAACTTCTCTTAATATTCACACAATATTCATCCTTTAATTGCGAGAGCAAATAATCTCATTATCCATCTATAATCGACTGAATAGAGAAAATATTTCGGCGCCAGAAGCAGCGGATTTTTCCCACCATGTGCTCACCCACACAATGGAGGTTTCGCCTTTTAACCCTTTAGCCCCTCCCAAAGCTCTGTCCATCGACTCCTCCTTCGCTGTCCAGTGGTGGAGTTTACTTCCTCAAATCCTGATTGGAGGTCAGATGTCGCCATAGTGACAAGCCGACCCTCCCAAATGTCGCAACTCCAGCTATCCCTTGATAACAATGCAAGGGGGTAAAACATAACTATAAATCTATAAAACGATTCTTAACCTATATACATATTTGTCTGTTAATTGTGAGAGTCAATCATTGCATTACTCATCTATCACACCTGGAATCTAGTTTCAAACTTACTGGGATGGCTGAAAGCCAAAGAGAATGCAGACACGGCAGTAGAAATGCCGCAGGAACAGCCCGCCGAAAAACCCCAAGATGGCAGACGCCACATGGCACAACAGTCACTCACACTCAAGATAGCTGAGCGTGCACGCCGCGAAAGCAGCCTGCTGAATCATCTCAAATTGGCAGATCGCGGGAAGCAGCCCATGGGGGAAGAGATGCTGCACTAGCCATGTAGAAGCAGCCGCCAGAATCGCTCCTGTCATGGCGCCCGGGACTCCATCTGGTGTGCCCACCAGATCCCAGAAACATCACAAGGCCAGAAACCAGAAGAGAAGCTGGCACCCTCACTGCCAGAGCTGTCCCGGTGCCGCGCTTGCCCGTGCCATGTGTGGAGTCACCGGTGCCGGGGGCCACAGGCTGCGGCATACGACCGCATCCACAGACGGGCAAGAAACCAAGGAGGGAGCGGCCATTATTTGCCGGAGCTCCCCCACCACCAGCATCGGCAGCATTTGCACCACGCGCAGGTTCATCCGTTCCGCGACCGCCCAAACCGCCACCACCGGGAGCATCCTCAGAGTCCCCGGGGTCGCCAGCGCCACAGCTGCAAGAGCCATCTTTGGGTTCCACGCCCCGTATCATCAATAATGTGCCTGGCAAGGCCCTGTCTACAGCTGATTAGACCAGTCACGGCCTAGCGTACCCACTTACAGCTTTGGCGTGCAGGCAGGAACCGGAAGTCAAGCAGCGCACGACGCCAGAAGTCCCAGTGAGGAACTGTTTTCTTATTTTTGAACCAAAATATAACCATGACTTTTAATGTTCAGTTTTTGCAACTAAGTATACAGATGTAATAATCATGGAACTAAGGCCATTTGAATTTACAGAAAAGGTAAAAACTATACATGAGAAAATACTAACAAAAACTTCTAATTTACAAAAATTATTTATTCTGCGTGAAAAATGCCAATCACTTGTTTTTAATTTTTAAAAGTTTAATAGTAATAAAATGTTTATAAAGATAGTAATACAAATTAGATCAATAAGAATTATGGACAATCAGAGTTAGGACAATAAAGGACAATAAAAGGGCAAAGAATTCTGAACATTCAGATGCTTTCCTCAAAAAAGCATGTCCACTAACAAAGGATTGACCCTTAAAAGCAATAGCCTGTTGCATATTTATATATCTAATACATGATGCAAACATTCCTTTCAAACTAGGGATTTTTCTGTTTATTGTCAACTTCTTCCCTCATCTTGCAAATCAATCATCTTGGTCCCTCGAAGTTTGGTTCTTCCTGATAAGGAGGTAATAATTCTTCTCTTGAGTTTTTGGTATCCTTCTGCTGTTATCTCTCCTTGAGCTAGTTAGAAAAAGTATCTTGCATCAGATAGTTTCTGTAGCCTAAAACTATATTCACCACACTACTTTAAAAGATTAGTACAGCATAACACATATCCTATTCATTTTAATAGTTGTGAAAAGCCAATCATATAATATGCATTTTTCACATCCTGCAAGAAACATATTAATTGAAAATGCATAATCATCCCAAAAAATATTTCATTTAGCTAGAATTGTTGATTAACCCATGTATACTGTAAATTTTTATCTTCCTTTTTTATTTTCACTGACTAACTCTGGTTCAATTTCCAAACTATTAACAAAGGGATAAAGTTCATTGTTTACATCACTGCCTTCGAGCAATAATGCAAAGTATATTGATAATACATTTGCAAAACTATGAGTAACAACTAGCAAAGTTAAATTGCCTAGTACACCCAAGTATCCAGCCATAAGATATTATTTAATGTTACTTATGTACATTTCTTTGATTATTCGTAAGTTGTTTATGTTGAAGAACTTCTTCCGTGAATAATAATAAAGGTTTGTGTCCTGGATTGCCAAGCAAATCGTATTCTATTTGCCATCTGTATGGCAGTTGTCTTCTGTTAAGTGGGCAATTTTCCTTATCTCTTCCATGACCACTCCTCCCTCAGGGAAGACATCTGCTGATAATAGGCTATTGAATGTCACTGCATGACTGATAAGAACTATAGCATCCCATTGTGAGATGCTCTGCCCAGAGGGAGGAGCCAAGCATTTTTACCCAGATATAATCTTGAGATTCTGGAACACCAGCATGGCTTCTCCACTGGATTTCTCAGAGGAATGGCTGCCTCTTCCACTGGATCTTCAGAGGAAGACTACACCCTTTCTACAGGATCCCTGCTCCAACAAAACCACACCTCTGATACTTCAGGATGACTGCAGCCACAACTCATATTGGACTGATACCAGCACCCTGACCAACAGGGTGTCAGGTCATATTCTGACTCTGTCAGTGTTGTTTTGGTTTCCTGCATTGTTTATTTTATCTTTTTATTTTCTTCCCTGATAAAGAACTGTTATTCCTGCTCCCATATCTTTGCCTGAGAGCCCCCTTTATTTAAAATTTATAGCAATTCAGAGGGACGAGGTTTACATTTTCCATTTCAGGGGAGGCTCCTGCCTTCCTTAGTAGACACCTGTCTTTCCAAACCCAGACAGTTTGTTTTTAAAATATTTTGGAGAAACCTTCCCAACCAAGTCCCTAGCCCTGATCAAGTCCTATACCTGACTGGTAAAAGAAGAATGCCATAAATCCCAAGTGTTTCTATCCTAAAAAGATGAAATCAAGGCACTTTGATTTGCAAATTTGGCCTTATAAAATCCCCTTTAACACCTCCTGAATGTGAATATTACAACTCCAGTGATACATGAGAAACATCACTGGCTGAGGGAGACTAAGTTTGTTGAGTTGAGTAGAAAATCTTACTCAAGCTAGATTTATTATCTGTGTCAACATATTGTCTTTGTCATTCTATCTGCAAGGCACCTGCAGATGAAGACAAAGAACACTTTGCATTTTTTAATTAAACAAAAAGGGGAAATTGGCACGGTTGCAGCCGGCCTGCCAGATAAATTTGACCATATCGGATCCCCAAACTCGACCAGCCTAGAAGTAAAACAAGTCCCCTGATAAGGCGATTATAAGATTGATTTGAACTCAAATAGAGACCTTAGTCAACCCCATTCAACCCTGGATGCAGACATATCACTGGCCAGAGAGCTGGGCGGTGCAGAGCTCCCAGCCAATTGGCTATCCAAACCTGGGAAATTCAAACCCCCTATGAAAAGAAGTTCTGAACAATAAAACAGGCTGTTTGTCGCTAACCCTGGGTGAGCCGTGTCGTTTGTCTGTCTCCAACCAAGGACCTCACATAATAATACACTTTCTAACCAATTCATCCAGGGGCTCATTCTGCCCTTCTCCTAGCTCCCCTGTGGATGCTCATTCTCCTACAGCTCAAAACCACGAATTACTCCGAGACCCAAACAAAATTCCTTCATGTATCAGGCCAGGCTTCGGTGGCACATTGTTTCTTATACCATATACCAAAGCTGGTTACTGTACCTTACACTGCACATCAAAGCCACTCCCCATCCAGTCGCAGTGTCCAGACACCCCTACAGCACACCGGTCTGGGTTCTGGGCCATTCTCGCAGCACCATAAGCTTTGTAAAGTACCAGGTGCTGACACAGCTCAGCAGGCCGGCAAAGCCAACAGTGCTTCAGGGATGGGCCAGCGGCCTGGGCATCCTGCAACCTCATAGGGCCGGGAGGCCACTGTAGCCCCTGCCCACAGGGGTGGCTGTAGCAATGCATCTGAACAACTTAGGCCTCAGTGTGCATCAGCCATACTGTCTGTAACTGTTCTTATCAGAATTTTCTCAGGGCACTGTGTAATTCATCAAGGTTACTAAGACATAAACTGTGCTAAAATAAGAATGAAGAAGCTGAGAAACTGCATACCAGACTTGCAACAACTAGTGAAGCAAAGTGAAAACTTTCCAGGATAGAAATCCATTTTAATTTAGGTGAAATGTACATTTTTGAGTTGAGTCTGTGGTTAGAAATCGTAGTTATTGAGCCAGACTGGAAGGCCTAAGCTCAGTGAAGTTAATTCAGCGAAGGACAGAGATAATGGGGAGGAGACAGAAGATGATAGAGAGAGACAGGGACTGCTGTAAGGGCAAGTCAGCCTGACCTTGGAATTCTTTCTGATAAAAAGGAACTAGTGGTAAAAGTCACAAGTAACCCATAAAAATGAATATGTATGAACCTATTGTGAAACTGTATGCATATGTATTTGAGAGAGAGATAAAAGGAGATCTGAAGTTCTCAGAGGTACGCATGCCTTTTTTGAGGAGAGCAATCTCCACATGTGTCCAGCGCTGTAATAAACATACCAAGCTTTGCAACTTTTACAAAGTTGTGAGGTTTCTTCTTTTCTCCGCAAAGCACTAGATAACAGATGACTGTAGAACACCTGCACAGTAACCAATCACGGACACTGAGAAATGGAGGCAGAGAACGAGGGAACAAGACAAAGGCACCAATCAAGAAGTGTGTATTTAGTAGTTTGTAGAATCTATAAAAGTGTGTGTAATTTTCCTGGTTTAGGGAAAATTTGGGAGAAAACCTCCAAAGGGGGCTCCTCCCAAAAGCAAAGCCACACGGCCCCTCCCCCCAACTGAGAGAAGTGGAAAGAACCTGTTTATTTAACAGGCAAAACACCTCCCAGCACACAAAATGAACAATACTGGATGACAAAACTCTTTCACCGCTCTGAAAAAGATGACAAATTCAGAAAGTCTCTCTTGGGAGTTGTCGCTCTGTTATCAGTCCCTCCGGCACTGGGTATGGCTGCTGCAGGCCACAAGGTTTAAACTCTTGGTGTTTCCCAGGTCCCAGTCCGGATCAGGTTCGAGTAGTTCCACAAAAGGGAAAGGAAATACAGTCCAGGGAAAAAAATCAGACTGCTTAGCTAAACCAAATAATGAGCAGAAGCAAAAAGCAGGAGCAAAGTAGAAGCAAGAGCAAGAGCAAAGAAAAAAGCAAAGCAAAAAGCAAAAGCCGCACTATGTACTGCCCCAGCTCTGTGTCCCGCCAGCTGTGCAGGAAACAGGTTGATAAAAAAACAAAACTCCACTCTTCAGAGTCAGTCTTGAAGGCACATAGCATAATATCCAGCGTAAACAGAACAGACAACTGGGGATACAAGCATCATAACGTCACTCTAGGACATTATTGTAAAAAATAAACGGCTTTGGCTTGATCATATTGGTCAGTTGTACAGGAGTCCTGGATTTCCCGCAATATATTGGTGACACACAATGTGATAGTGAACGTGTTAATGAAATAGATCAAAACTTTTGGAGTCTAAGAGGGGAGTTCTTAGACCCTTTGGACTCTGAAGGCGATTCTGCTGAGTGAAAAGGCGCGAGCCTGGGTTGGAGGCCACCACGGCTGGACTGTGAGGACGGGAGTCAGAGGACGACTCCAACGGAGCCAGGAAAACGACTCCAGAAAGAATTTGTTTAAGCTGCAGCTGTTACACCAGGACAGGTGAGCGACCGGGCGCTGCAGGATGGGGAAGGCGCTCTCAAAAGAGGAGCAGGCTGCTCTAAAAGTCCTCCAGTATATTCTCCCTAGGAGAGAGGTAAATATGACCCGGAAGTTTTGAAAACATTGCTAAAGTGGGGTCAGGAGAAAGGGTTTTTGATCAACCCTAAAAACATATTCGATACTTCAGAGTGGGAAAAACTCGGGATGGCCCTTTGGGATGCAATTGGCGATGGGTTCAAAGACACTAAGAGATAGAGTACAACATGGAAATTAATTGTTAAAAATAGGTTAGAAACTGTTGTAAAATAGTTGATAGATTGTTAAGCCCATACTGTTAGTTTGGTTATGGTAAAACAGTTATGAGAAATACGGTACTCAATGCACTATAATACACCTAAGTGCACCACCTTCCAAGTGAAACAAGCCAGCCTGGACAGAACTGTAATGGTCCAATCAAGCGCTTTAAACCTTCATGCAAATGAAGGATCCAAAAAGAAACCAATCCAAAGGGACAAAAAACAGGATAAAAAGGGGCATCTGACCCACTGAATCTGTGCTGCTCCACCTGGAACATTGGGGACATCACTGCTGAAGAAGATCCAGCACCGGCACTGCAGCATCCTCAACAGGAACGCTCCTGCTCGGCCCGCAAGTCCCCATGCTTTAGGCCTTTCCTTTTTATTATAATAAAAATAAATGCTGAAATTACTTTTAGTACCGAGAGTTTGGTCCCTTTTTTAACATTAATGATAACAGTTTAAAAACAATTAAAAGTGGAGAGGAGAGCAGCAGCCCTAGAGCCAGACGATCCCGCGATGGCTTTTCCAGCATATGCCCCAGAGTTTTTTGCGGGGGAGGACCCAGTAATACCCCATTCTGGACCCGTGGAGCCAGAGCTGCAGGTTCAACAGGCAGTCTCAGACAGTAACAACGTGGTCCTACAGCCCGCACTGGGTCCACAGTCTGCATTGGTACCTGAGGGGGTGGAGATGGATCTGCTGCTCCCTCCTCTGGCACCAGGCTTACGCACGGGGTGTCCCCTGAAGAGTTGACAACAGCGATGGGGGGACTAATCTTTCCCCCGCTACCCCCTTTGTCGTCTGACTCACCGCTGCCCAGCCACTGCAGTGGGTTTTCGAATGCAAATCCCAGATATACAAATGCAAAAGCTTGTGCCGCTTTGAGAAGGAGAGAGTTCGGAGGGAGTGAGAGGCAGCCCACGCTGGCTCCGTAGCCTGCTAGCTCAGGCACGGCTTGAGATGTGTCAGAACAAAGGGGCATTTATACTAAACTAAAGACTCTGATAAAATTAAATTCTCGATTTGAAGATTTACTACTCTGGGTAATTAAAAACTTCTCTGAACTCTGGGACTCTGTTCATATTTGGCTGTTTTATATTCTTACTATTCCTACTAAGAGAGATAAGGCTGCAGCTGCTTTTTTTTTCAACGTGCCCTGAAATTAATGAGATTTTGTTAAACTGCAAGGCTAGTTATCCTATCTCTGAAATTTCTTCTTCGTAACAGCAGGTGCCATCTTTGACCCTCACTACCCAGTGTTGCAGACATCTTTTTATGAAAATCCTTTCTTAGGATTTTTTTGTCCTGAGAAGCTGAGAGGCTCCAGGAACAAAATGTAAACAATGGTTATCTGCTGCTGTGGAATGCAACAGGTGGACCCGTGATTGGTCTCATGTGGATGTTTGGATTTAGTGACCAGTCATGGCAGAGCTGGCTCTCTCTCTCTGTCTGACCCAGTTGCCTTTGTTATCATTCTTTCCTTTCTAGTCTTAGCTTAGCTAGCCTTCTGAGAGAAACCTTTTCTTCTATTCTTTTAGTATAGTTATAATGTAATATATATATCATAAAATAATAAATCAAGCCTTCTGAAACATGGAGTCAACATTCTCGTCTCTTCCCTCATCCAAGAACCCCTGTGAACACTGTCACAACCCAGCTAACACCACCTTTGGCCGCTTGTAATATTGCACCTGTTATAAATGATCAATCGAAAAGCCAAATTATCAAAATGCGAAAGATTTTTTTTTGCGACCAAAATACGGTCCTCAAAAACCCACAGCCAAAGAGACAGCGTCGAGCCTGGCATCGGTGCTGGGTGAACCTACATCCAACCTCTATCGCATCGGATTCCCCTCTGTTCATGAAGGCTATTTTATACAGTTTTTTATGCCTGAGGCAGAGGTGCCCTGATTTCTTTTGTAACCCCGCATATGTATGAAAGTTTCTTTCACTGTGCAGGGCTGGACAATTGCTGTTTCCTGAGTAGTGGCAGGCGCCGAACATGTCAGGGGAAGTCATGTATTCAGATGTATCTTTCTGGCGACTTCTGTTATCTTGATTGATGGTATCAATCAAGTGATGATCACCCTTGGGTGTCTCCTGATTGCCCCGGAGGATGACAATCATCGCCCTGGCCACGTCTATTCATGGGTAAATGGAGGTATTGTTCTCCTGTTGCCTTCAGGAATTTCGAAATTCCAAAGTAGACAGCTGTCCCTGAGCTGCTTGTGGTTAGAGACTCATTGTCGGATTTGGGGCTGTTTAGATGGTCTGGAAAAGCCCGAAGATGGCCTTGGGCCGCCCGCGCTCCAAAGGACGAGAAGGGACTTCAGATGTTTTCTCGGTCTCGGTGTTTATTAAATGCTTATCTAAAAGATTTTCTCTTGGCCTGACAGAGTTCTGCTCAGCAGTCAGCCATGGGCACACACTGAGAGCCCCTGGGGCGGCCACCTATCTTTATACTCGGAGTTACGTATACAATATTTATCATTTTTCTCCAATACCCTCTACCCTTATTAACCAGTGTTCCCCTAGTAAGGTCCAATCCCAGAGTGCCAACATCACCACAGAAGATGGAGGCCTAGAGGAAGAAGAAGAAGGGCACGCCCCAATTCCTCCATCTTACCTCTCTAGACCCCCCTGTACAGAAATCTTAAACCCTGTATCTCACACTCCAATTAACTTGTCCCTTCACCATTCACCCCAGTGAAATCCTCCTATCCTCATACTGATGTCATCTCCCATGTGGAATCAAAGTCCAGCCACCAGACATTTCTGGCAACATTCCAGGACTCCCGAGCCCCCCAGGGGTGGTCTTGTTCACTCTGCTCCTCAGCCCTGAGAGGCTGAGATCCCACAACTCATTTGGATTTTACAATCTTATAAAATACATTCACTCTTTAAGCATGAATTATTTCATAACATGTATTACACACCAGAGGAGAGGGAGGGAGCTGAGCCCTGAGGGGGGAGGGTGACTCCCTCGACCTTATGCGCGAATATAACAGCGTCAGGAATAAGAGTCCTAAAAAAGGCAGCAGCCTCACTGAAGTTTTAACTGAAGATTCAGGCGAAAACTGGGTGTCCCGGTCTCAAAACCCAGAAGACTGTGCCAAGATCTCTAACATCACTATTGGGTATGCTCTGTTGGGACAATATGACGGCGCCTTACAGGCAGTTGCTGTACAACAAAATGGCGGTCCCCAGCAGAAAGTTGCCGTATAAGATGGCAGCTCCCGATGCTGAGCATGCACAGTCCGGCAGATGCAATTTTGTAACCTTCGAGACTACCGACCTCCAACTACATTGCCACCTCTGGCTGCTTCTGTTATTGCAAGGAAAAAGGACAACAAAAACTTCTATACAATAGCACTGACAGAAAAAACAAATCTATAGAATGCAACTTAACCATATCTAAAGAAAGAAACCAATCTATTTCCTCCAGATACCAGAGACTTTTCGAATTTTAATTCAAGTGCTCATTCAGAAAAAGCAATTCTGCAAACCCAAACAGCAGGAAACCTAGTGGGCACAGATACAGAAATAAGACCAGGGATATCTGAGTCATTCATTTCATCCATAGACCACCTCACACAAGCCATTGCCACAATGCTAACCAGAAGCCATCAAAATATGCTTCAGAGTTGAAGAAGCCTGGCAAATATTGCTCAGAGCCCACAAAAAATATAAAGTAACCTAATCAATGTCTTAGATGCAAAAAGGGAAAACACCATGCAAATCAGTGATGTTCTAAATATGACAGAGATGGAAATCTTCTACTGGGAAAAGTATTTTCCAGTGACACAACCATCTGAAATTTCTCCATAGACAGAACACTTAGGGAACTTCAATGTTTATAGATAATAACTTTCAATAATTTGAGTGTCGATAAGATCAAGCAAAATTAAGTTTTACTACATTTAAGTCGAAGTACTCTTAAGTTACATCTTGTCACTTTAATATTCTGTTAAAATTAGGTTTATTGTTCCTTGCTATCAGAATTCATTTATTCCAAGTTTAAGTGTTGTTTATTATAACTTATCTGAAGTTTTATTAAAAGTTATTTGACTGTAAGATATGTAGTTATTTTGCTAGCGAGATAAGATAGCTCTGATTGAAATGGCTGAGATGAGATGCTGACAAACACCTGTTCGTGAGTCAAAGAAGATGCAGTTTGTTACATCATCAATTTCATCGACAGTTCTATTCTTCATTAGTCTCTGCTGTTTTTGTCTTTTATAGGTCATTTTGATAACTACTAACTCTTATTAATATTACATGAATGTTTTAAAAATGTTGTCTTAACTACTTCAACCATTTGCTGCTGATATATTGATTGTATAATGTGAATTCACTGATTTTTGTGATAAGAATTATTTGCAAGGTACTGTTATAGTATTTATAGTTGGCTTCCATCAGTCAGCCGGCTTTGCCATCTCTTTGTGTGATCACCTATAAGACCTATTGTTTCAGGATCCTACCTTTTTTTTTTTTGTTCTCTAGCTGTTAAAGCATCTCTTAGACCAGGTTAACTCTCTGGCTGGTCCCTACACTAACTTTATGGTTTGATCTAATGTTGACTCATAATTTTAAGTATTTTTCAGAGTTCTAACAAAAGATATGAGAGCTTCACTGAAAGCCTCCTCCAGACTGCTAGTCTTGTAGCTTTCCTCAGTCATTATTACATAAGCACTCCAGTAGAAAGTCCAGCTGTAACATTAACTTCTTTCTCTGGGTTTTGTATTGGGTGATCAGTCTCTCATGCAGCTGCATTTCCTCCACCTTCACACTCCTGGTGTCCAGATCCAGATTTGCAGTCCTGTCTGTGACCACTTTGAGATCTTTGAAGAAGTTTGCTGTGTTTGAAGCATCTTTATCCTGAAGGAAACTGCAGAGGGATTCAATTAAGGTCTTTACTCATAACTGTTATTCTTAAAAGCCTTGTTTTAAAATGAGTTAAGTGACATCCATCAATTAGAATTTGGGCTGTGGCCAGGCCCTAATTCTACTTGGATGGGATGTTTGACAACAAACCCTGATGTTTTCTGCATCAAAACTAGATTTAAGTTGCTTTGACTTGACAATTTGGCCTTGTTAATATGACAGCTGAACCTACTTATAAAGTGAGCTTGGAGAATTGTTATTCGGACATGATTTTCCAATTCTCCACTTCTTTGAGGTTTATCAGCTGTTGCAGACTCTGGGATAAAGGTTCAGTGTTATAATGCTTAGTAATTATAAAATTTCACATGTGTTATTGATTAGGTGTATTGTCTGATTAATTCATAATTGCTGCCAGTTTCTTCTTCACTACATGCATTGTTTTGCTCTAGTGTTTCCTCATGCTAATAATCAAAGGGTGTTAGTGGTGAGAACTTATGTCATTATCTTACCTATCTCTATATAATTTTGCAAAGCAGAACTAATCAATATTTTGTTTCTCGTATTAGAACCCATTTTTCACTTCTAAGATTTGAAGAAAACCCTCCAGTCCCTGCGAGGGTGTGGGTTTGCTTGTGTTTAAGCTGGTGCAGAGTCTGGATAAATTTCCACGAAGAGCATGAGACCCTATCAAATGCAAGAAAATACTGACCACTCCCTAAGCAGAGAGGAGAACACACAAATGTGAATTGCGGGAAGATTCTGACTTGCACCTGACTTCTTGTGCTTCACCCACAGAAAATTGTGGACTTTGGGCTTCTTTATGAGTGTGAGAATCAGTAGGGTTGTAGAATTTTTGTTAGTTGATTGCTTAAGGACAATATGGGGTTCAATCAAATGTTATACTTCTGCTTTTTTGCCCTATTTTCTTCTAGCAGTGCAACTTTACCGGTTAGCCAGCCTAGAACAAATGTTTGGATGACTTTAGCTAATGTTTCAGGTTTAGATACTTTGTGTTTCTCTACTGCTACTCCAGAAAATCCATTCTCTACTTGCTTGGTCAGTGTACCAGTAGAAATTTGGCCTATACCAGAAAAGATCAACAAAGCTATGTAAGACACCTTGCAATGAGCATTGTTGAACTTTCCAGGTCATATTAGCACTCATTTTCCCCCTCATAGGCCTTTTTCTTTGCATCAACGGGTGGAAGAACTGCTTTGACTATCAAAGCAACCTGTAGAAGGCCTCATGGTTTTTACTGATGCCAGTCAAAAAACTTTTAAAGCAGGCCTTACTTGACAGGGCAAAGGCAAATGGCTCAGCGAAATCCTTGAGGTGAAGGGACACATCAGGTACTGAAAGGATTGCTTGATAAACAAGAAACGGGGAAGGATGGGTTGAGCCCACAGAATAGAGTGCTGAAAGGAGTTCATGTTATGAATCATCTACGGTTAGTAGGTAATTGTAGTGAACTAATCAATCAGCGCCACCTGAAAACATCCATTGCCCTCAGAACTGTGAACCCTTTTGCTATCCTTGGGTGAGATTAGAATATGTGGAGCATGGATCAGATAGCTGTGAGTTTAGAGGAGGAAGTTTCCCAAGGTGTGGAGAGTGCAGACATGGGCACACCCAAAGGTTCAATACCTGGGTGGTGTTATTCCAAGTAACAGGAATAACAGTTAATTCCCTATAAACCTCAAGAAGGGTTGGGCATGTTTCCTTTTTGTGCATTCTGGTGCCCGTGGGTTGTGGACCTGCAGGCTGTGCGGGAGGCAGGATTGTTTGGGCTTTTTGGTGTTTTCTAGGAGTCCTTGTTCTGGATGGTGGATGAACTCTCTGGTCTTTTTCTTCGTGGAGTGTTGTCTATCCTTGTTGTGGGGTGCTGTGTTTCTTCTCAGCTTTGGATTGGGTTTGTCGGTGCTGTCTCTTTTTGCTTCCATCTTGCTTTTCAGACTCTGACTCATTTGGTGGAGGAGCTCATGGTTTTGCCTCCTTGCTGGGGCTGGTCTTTTCACGTTGGTCGGCTTTAGGGATCAGAGTGCTGGGTGCTTCTCTAAATTAACCTGCCAGGATGGCATCGACAGAATATGTGGCTTACTTGAGCCAATGCTACTGGAGTGGATTCCTTTTTTTTATCCTTAGCCATGCCCGGAGATCCCTTTTGCTCATGTCTAATTGGTATGCCAGTAAGTAATTTTACCAGTTTTGCAAAGTGGGTAGGAGCTGGAGGAAAGTCATATGTGGAAGCAAATAGATCAAGTGCAGGGAATCGTTGGTGTAACATCACCAAAGGTGGTACAAAATTTGACATATGCTAAAGGTTGGGGATTAAGCCAAACAGCGAGGGCTTCCAAGCAGGTACGACAACACAGTTACTGAATGAAAGCGGACTAGAGCCTCAAGAACTAGACTTACTAGGATGGGTACCTGGAAATTATTGCTTGTTTTTTAACTACTTTTTAAACCCACAATCAACTAATATAAGCAATGTTCTAGTCCCATGTCCCAA
This sequence comes from Melozone crissalis, assembly GCF_028551555.1. Taxonomy (NCBI): domain Eukaryota; kingdom Metazoa; phylum Chordata; class Aves; order Passeriformes; family Passerellidae; genus Melozone; species Melozone crissalis. The sequence continues at coordinate 4,835,480 of NW_026535882.1, read as the reverse complement.
AAACAAGTGTCATTCTTAATCTCAATTCTCCATGGTATAAGAATGTGACCAAATACTGCCACGATTAGATTTATCTTGGCAGTGCCAATGCAGATGCGACTGTAAGAAAGCTTCCACCAGGTAGCTTTTTAATCTGTGAGGATTCTGAAGGAATATGTTGTATGAACCTCTCTGACCATTCTGCATTCATTCACAGGAAACTCAAACAACTACAAGATAACATGAAGAAATTGACTGTGAATGACTGGGATTTGGATGAATGGTTTAAGAGATGGGGAATAACTGGATGGTTGAAAGATATTGTAAAGGGAACTCAGTTTAGTAGCCATTATTTTATTGCTTTGTGTTATTCCATGTAAAATTAAGTTGGTGACCTGCTTAGTATAGAATACAGTAAAGAGGGTTTGGCTGGTGCAAGAAGAAGAAGGGGAAATTGTAGCAATGTATCTGAACAACTTAGGCCTCAGTGTGCACCAGCCATACTGTCTGTAACTGTTCTTATCACAATTTTCTCAGGGCACTGTGTAATTCATCAAGGTTACTAAGACATAAACTGTGCTAAAATAAGAACGAAGAAGCTGAGAAACTGCAGACCAGAATCACAAGAACTAGATAACTGAGGACTGTAGAACACCTGCACAATAACCAATCACGGACGCTGAGAAATGGAGGCAGAGAACGAGGGAACAAGACAAAGGCACCAATCAAGATGTGTGTACTTAGTAGTTTGTAGAATCTATAAGTGTGTGTAATGTAAACAATAAACAGCTTCTGCTTGATTGTGTTGGTCAGTTGTTCAGGAGTCCTGGATTTCCCCCAATAGGTGGTGGTGTTGGGTGTCGCTGAAGGACACGAAAGAACACAAGCACACCACCGCTCTCAAGGTGAAGGAAAAAAGGGAAGTTTTTTTCTCTGACTCCAATATTTATAGTTTTACAAAAGTGACAGCGGATTGGAAGGTGACAGTGACACCTCTGCAATGACACTGGTCAAACCAACAGTCCATCAACTCTCTCCTCCTCCATAAAGGAATGATAAACAATGAGTTATTTACAGAAAGTGTGTGAGACAATTCACTACAAGATTGTCAACATCAGAAGGCTTAGAAAATCTTAAAAAACCAGGGTGACATCTCACCCTTTTCCGTTTAAAAAAGAAAAAGAAAAAGAAATGAACAATGTGAAAAGGAAAATATGAACAATGTTCAGTGTCCACTTGCAGAGGAATCATCGGAATGATTACTCTCAACATCTGCATCCAAATCATCACTCAATGATTCCCCCGCTTGATGCCTTTCAGGTTGGTCACAGTTTCCATCTTGCTCATCAGCTGGATTCTGTCTCTGTGGTCGCAGGTCAGGGCGAACACATTTTGAAGGTACCCAGCGTACACCAGTATCTGTGGATACACAAGTGTACCCGCGCCCTGAAGCCATAAGGTCATAGGGACCTTCCCACTATTTGGTGACTAAATTCCGCACCCGAACCTTCGCTCGAGGCTGATGTGCCTCGTCCGCAGCCTGCAATGAGAGATGGTGATTCAAAATGACAGGGTTATTTGAGTTCTGCGGCACAGTGAGATGATTGATTGTACACAAAGCTTTTGCCAACCGACTGTGCGGGGTTTCACCCTGCATTCCCCGTTTTTGTTTTTGAAGAACCTGCTTCAGAGTACCATGAGCGCGTTCTACAATAGCTTGACCAGTCGGAGAATGAGGGATACCAAACTTGTGCGAGACACCCCACAACTGCAGGAACTGCCGCACCTTTTGCGATGCGTAAGCAGGACCATTGTCGGTTTTCACAGCAGAAGGTATGCCCAGAATGGCAAAGGCCTGCCTCCAGTGGGCGAGGACATCACGGGCCTTCTCCCCAGTGTGAGCCGAAGCCCACATCACAGAGGAGAACGTGTCCACAGTGACATGCACATACTTGAGCCAGCCAAACTCGGCAACCTGGGTGACATCGGTCTGCCAAAGCTCCAAGGCCCTAAGGCCTCTGGGGTTTACCCCTGATGGCAAAGGCAGAGCAAGTGCATGGCAGTCATCTCATGACTCGACAATGTCACGAGCCTCAGTTGGCGTCAGCTGAAACTGCTTCTGCAGGGTATGTGCATTTTGGTGGAAAAACCCATGCAATGCCTTGGCCTGCACGAGTGTATCAGGCTGAGGCGCTACCCACGCTGGGTTAGCCATCTTGTCAGCCCTTGCGTTACCTTCCACTATAAAACCTGGCAAATCGGTGTGACTCCTCACATGCAGAACATAAAATGGATGAACTCGGGCCTGAATGGCACACCACAAGGTCTTCAGTAAATGAAACAAGGCAGGATTACTGACTTCCTTCAAAACCGAATGACCCAACCGCTGTGCGATATCAGCCACATAGGTGGAATCCGTGACCAAGTTGAAAGGTTCCTGGGAAAATTTCTCAAATGCCATGACAGCAGCCCTCAGTTCAACCAATTGGGCTGACCCATTCTCATGGTCTTCCAGAACCTGCCACTCAGATCCATCCTTCCAGGTAACAATAGCCTTTCCTATTCTCCCTGAACCGTCAGTGAAGACGGTGGGTCCTTGCACGGGTTCCTGACTATTCTTGGGCCGCAAAGAAATTTGTATGGCTAGGCAAATGATAAGTGATCTGCCCTGAAAAATTTTCCAGAGCACTCTGCAGGGACACACTGTTTGCAAAGCTCCAGTCAAAATCCTCCCGTTGCACCGGGAGTATGATCTTTGCAGGATCCGCACCCATCAATTGCAAACACCGTTGTCGGCATTTGATTATCAAGCAAGCAATCAGCTCAAACAATGTAGTTGCTGTCTTCTGCGGCTGATGGGGCAGGAAAACCCATTCCAGAACGTGCAAGGAATCAGACCATTTGTCACTCCATTGACCAATGATACCAGTGGGATGCGAATCTGGAGTGGTGATGAACACAGTGACATCAACGGAGGGATCAATGCGATAAACCTGACAAGCCGAAACAGCTTGCCAAACCACCTCCAACGCCTTACGCGCCTCAGGGGTCAGTGTGCGAGGCGACTTTAGATCAGAGTCTCCTTTCAACAAATCATACAGAGGAGACAGCTGTGCGTTGGTTAGTCCCAAGTACGGACGTAATCAAGTGATGACACCTATCAATTTCTGAGCATCATTCAGTGTCTTCACAGAATGCACAAATTGCACCTCCTGGTGACAGATTGTCCGTTCCAGAATTTTGACCCGCAAGTACTTCCAAGGTGGTTGTTGTTGAACCTTTTCTGGAGCCACCTGCAGTGCATGAGCATGCAAAGCATCGAGCAACCGAGGCTGAATCCTCAGCAGCTCATCCTCAGTGGACGCGGCCACCAAAATGTCGTCCATATAATGATACAGACGTGCATCAGGAAACTGCTTGCGAACTCCAGACAAGGCACCGGCCACATACCACTGGCATATGGCAGGGGAATTGCGCATGCGCTGAGGCAATGTCCTCCATTGATATCTCTGTGCGGGCTCAGCCTTGTTAATCGCTGGCACCGAGAAGGCAAACTTCGGTCTGTCATCGGGATGCAAAGGAATCGAAAATAAACAATTCTTCAGATCCACAATGAGGACCAGCCAGCCTACAGGAAGCATGGTAGGCGATGGCATGCCTGCCTGCAATGGTCCCATGCTTTCCATCACGGCATTGACCTTCCGGAGGTCTTGCAACAACCTCCATTTCCCAGATTTCTTTTTGATACAGAAGACAGGAGTGTTCCAAGAACAGTTAGAAGACTCCAGATGACACTGGTCCAACTGCTCCTGCACCAAATTCCGAAGGGCGACTAATTTATCATCAGGGAGGGACCACTGCTTCTCCCAAACGGGTTTGTCCACCAGCCACTGTATAGGAGGCGTAGGACACTCTGCGCCCTTCACTGCAGTGGCCCCCATCAAAAATCCGTCCCGATACCCACCCCCCAGGCAGACAGAACATCCCTCCCCCAGAGGTTGGCAGGAGTAGAAGTAACATGAGGCCTAACCCAGGCCATCTGTCCCTCCGGGTTCGTGACCAGAATGTGCTGCTGGGCCACGTAGCATTGTGCCGTCCCTCCCAGGCCCGCGACAGATGTCCCCACCGGATCCAGGGGCCACTCTGAGGGCCAGGCAGCAAGGGAGAGAACCGTGATGTCAGCACCACTGTTGAGAAGCCCGCGGAGGTGGATTTCCGACGGTGTCGCACCAGGAACGGACAGGGTACACAGCATCTCGGGACGGTCCTTGGTCAGGACAGCAGTCCAGTAAACCTGAGGCAGCCCAGTGGATCCAAAACCACCAGCTCCACGCGACCGGTCAGCTGTCCTGCGAACAGAAGACTTAAAAGGCACAAGTTGAGCAAGCCGTGTCCCTTTTGGGATTGTGACAGGGGGAGTGGGTGTGGAGACCATGGCACAAATCTGCCCTGTAAAATCTTCATGAATGAGCCCCAGGTGCACAATGATGCCCTGAAGGGTGGCACTAGACCTCCCCATAAGGAGAGCACTCATGCCCCCACCCAAGAGACCAAAGGCATCCAGGGGAACCTTGCGTATCTCAGACGAGTCTAAGACAACTGTTGCTGCGGTGCAGCCATCCACGCCTGCTGATCCGCGGGTGCTGGCTGCAAGCCGGCAAAGGAGACCTCCATCGGCACCTGGGTCTGGAGGGAAGCTTGTGTCTGAGCACGTCCCTCCTGCTGCGCGCTCCGCTTCACGTTTCCCAAACCTGGTAATGCCTGGCCATTAACATGAACAGTCGCCTTACAAACGTTAGACATGTGATTCGGCCAACCACACCGACCGCACAAGAACATGGGGAATTTGACCTTCTGCACATTCTTCCCCCGCTTCCTGCTAGCCTGTGCATTCCCCTGCTGTGGCCGCCCGCCCTGCGGTGCTGCCCAGACCGGCTGCACAGCGGCAGCCACAGCGGCCAACTTCCGACGTGAGAGAATGATGTTCGCACAGGCTTCTGCCATCTCCCAGATACTAGGATCACAAGGCATAGCCGCTATAACCTTACTACAAGCTTCATTACAATTGCACTTGACAAGGTTTGCAATCGTAACGTCCCTCGCCAGAGGATCAGGCACCTGCCTCTCCACGGACGCAATCAACCTTGCCGCAAATACCATAAAAGGCTCATCATCCCCCTGGACAACGGTTGAAAACGGCTGCTTCGGAGCAGCCATTTCCAGGGTCTGCACAATCGCTCCCATGCCCAGCATGTTGCATTGCTGAAGCACAAGGGGATCGTATCCAACCTGCCCCTGAACATTCTCATAACGCCCTGTCCCCATCAGCATGTCAACAACAACTCCACGCCTGGGGTCCTCCGGCGCCAGCGCAGCATTCCGCCTCACCGCTTGGGCTGTCAGACGAGCCCACTTGGTCTCAAAAACACCAAATTGCACAGGGTCAAAAAGAGAATGTGCCACACAACGGACATCGTGAGGTGTCAGCACGTCCTGATCGAGCCTCCAAAGAATGTGCATAACCTCAGCAGACCCCAAACCATGCTGAGCAACTGCTTCACTGAGTTCCTTCTCCAGCTTATATGCAAGGGGTTCATAAGTGTTATGAGTGACGCCCCTGAGCACAGGGAAAGCCTGGGGACCCCCTGGCAAAGCCACCGCACCTGCTGTGTCCCGATCCTCGGGCCCCCCAGAGACAAGAGGGAGTGATTGACTGGGAGCCGGGGCAACACCACTCGTCCCTGCGCCCCCTGCAGCACCAGCAGAGCCAAAGGAAGCCGCCCCGCGACCCTGCAGATGCCGTGAGGAGAGAGGTTCATTCATCTCGTTGGTCTTGGTTTTTGTCTCTCGCCAGAAATGTTCAGGGTACTTCGGACGCACGGTCACTTGGCACGCAGGAAGCGTCCAATGACTTGACGAGAAACCGCCATGGCCCCAGGCACCCACCGGCCTCCCGCCGGCCGTGTCAGCAGTTGCACTAAAGGTAAACACCCCAGTCCCCTGCCGCGCTGCAGCTCCGGCAGGGGCCGCCTCGGCGCCCGCAGCTGCCGGCACGGCCCGCAAATCCGGCATGGCCCCGGACGAGACCCGTGCGGGGCCCCCATCCCCCGATACGGGGGCGGGGTGGGATGCCGAGGGAGGCGCGGCCCGCGGAGCCGCGTCACTGCGGGGCGGCACAAGGGACCCGGGCAGGCCCCCTATGAGAGCCCGCCCCAAGCCGCAAGGTCCCGCAGCGGGCACCGCCCCCACCGAGCGGAGAGGGGCGGGCTACCTGCCCACCGGAGCGGGGCCGGGCGGAGCACCGACCGACGCCCCGCCCCCGGCTGCCTTCACCAGCTGCGCATGCCTAGCAGGCTGCGCAGACCCAGAGGCGGGCAACGTCCCGCCCCTGACTGCCTCCACCGACTGCGCATGCCCAGCAGGCTGCACAGACCCGGAGGCGGGCGAAATCGCCCCCCCCGTTGAGGAACCCGACTCGGGAGTGGGAGAGCCCACCACCACCGCGCTCAGGGGGAACGTGGTGGACACACCGCAATTCGGACAAAAGGTCGTCACCGCAGCAGCCTCAAGTCGGGGCGGAAGCTGACCCTTAAAGGCCGGGAAGGCACACAGAGAGGGCAACCCGTCCCCCGCCCCGCCACCCGCGCAGGGCAAGGCGGGGCGAGGACGGCCCGCCGAATCCAGAGAGCCCCCCGTACCCGGGACCAGCTGGCTGTGAGCCCAATCCACCCCGGGCGGACAATGGCCACTCCCCAGCACACCGTCCTGGGGCGGGGAGGGGGACTCCACATCACACAGGAGCTCAATCTACTCCTCATCCACATCCGAGATAGAAGGGCTTCCCTGGGAACTCCGAGGGGTACAAGAACCAGACCCCCGCCAAAGCTCCTCACATTTCTTCCACTGCACCAGCAGCGGTCCCACGTCTACAGTGCAATCATCAAAGAGGGCGTCCATGAGGTGGACCCCCAGGAGAGACCACTCCTCCTTATCGAACACCTTCGCAGGGTCCGAAAAAAAACCTCCCTCTCGGGCCCACAGAATCAATCTCTCCAAATCATCCCAGGAAACAGACACCTGTTTCCACTCCAGGACCCCCCTCCAGAGATCCAAAATGAGGGAATCATCCTGGAAAACCACAGAGGTTTCCATTGCCCAAAAACAGCAGGCAAAGCACCAAAAAAGGAGGAGGAGAAACCTCACCGCAATCCGCTGTCCGTGTCTCAGCCTAGGCTGCAATACACTTCGGCGGTCACCAGATGTCGCTGAAGGACACGAAAGAACACAAACGCACCACCGCTCTCAAGGTGAAGGAAAAAAGGGAAGTTTTTTTCTCTGACTCCAATATTTATAGTTTTACAAAAGTGACAGCGGATTGGAAGGTGACAGTGGCACCTCTGCAATGACACTGGTCAAACCAACAGTCCATCAACTCTCTCCTCCTCCATAAAGGAATGAAAAACAATGAGTTATTTACAGAAAGTGTGTGAGACAATTCACTACAAGATTGTCAACATCAGAAGGCTTAGAAAATCTTAAAAAACCAGGGTGACAGTTGGGCACCTCCCGGAGCTGAGCCCCAGCTGTCCCACAGCCTCGACTTGGTCTTGCACCTCCCCCACAGGTCCCTCAGCCCATGCTGCCAGTCGTACCCGGCCTCAGACAGAAACCCCCTTAAGTCCTGAATAGAAAGTGGACAAATCCAAATCCTTCACCCTGGCTCCATAATTACCTGGGGAAAGGTGGGGGTATAGGAATAATACCTCCCTGTTTTCCCTCTCCTGGAAGCCAGGACTACAAAAGACTTGCAGCTGGCTGTGTATTAGACTGCAGATTTTGAAGATAAGGCAGAGAACTTCCCAGTCTTTCCTTATCACATAGCCTCCCTCTGCTATTTGCCTTAACCATATTTGTCCACACTCTACTTTGACCAATCCTTTCCCAAACCAGCACCATATTGTTCCCTCTGGGCATGGATTGCCTAGACCCTATCTCGATGCCTCCTATTGCCCCCTCTTTGTATCCATGTTCCCCATATTGACCCCTCTGGGCATACACCATATTGCCTGCTCCAGGTGCCTATGTCTGTAGCAGGCTCCGGGCTTGCTAGGGCCCTGTGGAGAGCAGAGGCCTAAAGATAGGAAATGACAAGTCATGGCAAGCCCCTGCCTTCCGCCTTTCAGACCCCTGCTAATGTCTCTGTAACCCCATAGGTCACTTTCCCTTAACCCCTGCTACTGGACAATTTTGGATCCCCCTATACCCTATATAATGGGCTGCTTTAGCCCATTCTGGTTAGAAGAGCCATCACTGGAACCCTTCTCAGACCCCCAATAAAGACATTGCTGTGGAACTCCAGAGCAGCCTTCTCTCTCTCTCTCTGCGTCTGCCAGCCAGCCTGCGGTGCCTTAGCAAGCAAAAGAGCTGAACTCAAAAGAGCTGATAATCACCAAAGAGCTGATATCCCTTATGCTTGCTAAAGGTTGCCAGCGGCTGAGAGCTGCTTGGATTTCAGGTAGTCTGTCCCCGAAAGAGGACTGAGCTATCCGGCCCGTGCAGCCTTCTCGGGGGCAAACCTGCCCTCAGCAGGAGGCCGGAACATATGTCCTTTTCTACCTCTAAGAGAATGTACAAACCATCTCAACATTCTCCTAAAGGATCCTTTGGAAGTATTTTGGGATCGTCATCCCTGTAGTCAAGACCCTTTTTTCAACTTTCCTTTGTTGCCCACACTGGGTGTCTTGCCATGTTTTACTCCCTGAAGTTGCACTCACCAGTGAGATTTGCTGAGACCCTTCTCGACTTTCCCTTACTGCCCCCTCTGGGCATCCATGTTCAGCAGTCCTTCCCTATGGACTCTTCATGGACCCTCCCCAGTCTGCCTCTCCCTGCAGACCCCTTCATGAATCCCCCTGGCCTGCTTCTCATCTGTCTCCTGGACAGTCTCGGCAACCCAAACAATTGCCTGGTGCCAGTCAGCACCAAAGGGGGCTGGTCACCAAAACTGGGTGAGGAGGGCCTCCAGCTCCTCTTGCCGTGTGCCAGAGCCATATGGTGGAAGGATCCTGGATGAAGCCCCCACTTGTCAGCAAAATCCACAAACGCCAGAGGTTTATGTCTAAAAAAGAAACAGGAGTCCTTCAACTTTATTTGAATAAAGGGAGAGAGTCCACTGGGGCACATACCTGTGGGGTTTTTCCCTCTTGAGGTTTTGGAGGGTGCAGCCTCCTGTCACCGTTGAGTCAGAGATGACATGGAGTCATATCAGAAGGCAAAATGGCAAAAAGCCTCGTGTTTATTGAGATGTCTTTTTTCATATCCTTGTCTGACACAGGTAGACCTGATTGGTCAAGTAATCAATATATTTCAAATAATTGGCTAATTAAGAAACCACCCTTAGGTAAACATATTTCCATAACACATTCCACATGTTCACAAACACCAGGTACAGCAACTTAAGGTAAGAATTGCTTATAATTCTTTTTTCTGAGCTTCTCACAGCTTTTCTCAGAATGATGCCTGGGAAACTATCGGTTTCTCTCTCTTAGCATCCACAGCCTCCTTTTATCTTAGACTCCTGGCCGCATGTTGTCCTCTTCCCTTCCCTATTGGCTGAAGTACTAGGGAGGTACAGCCTTTCTGAACCACCTACCACATATCCCCCCTTGAACCTGTCATTTCCCCCCAAAGTTCAGAAGTTCAGACTTGTGCAGATCCTTGTCTATTTCAAGAGCCAAGCTGTCTGGACTCTGCAACAAACCTGCTGCCCAAAGCCAGTAAAAACATTAAGACCCATTTCAAAGATGTTACCCATCAAATAATTTGTAAAGACATCAGCACACATCTTTCTTCTCAGTCCCATTTTCTCCATGTGGACCTGCATCTTGGCTGTGAAGGAAGTGGCCAAAACATTGTCCAAGCAAGCTGAGGATAGGTCTTCCTCACACACGTCAACCAAAGTCTCAGCTGTTAGGAGTCAGCCTTTTTCTGTTCAAGGCAGAGGGTCCCAGTGGCACGCACCAAGTGCAACCTTCCTGCATAACCAAGGGGAGGACATGAGAAAGTGGGATGGTGAACTGACCTGGAGACTAGAAGCTCTGGTACAGGAACTTCAAGGAAAAACAACAGCCTAAAAGCACTCATTCAGGAAAATTACTGCTCCATTGTTTGTCAGACAGAGTAGAAAGGCCGATAATACTTTTCACCCTGATGAAAAGACTTCTGCTTTGCAGTTACAAAAATCAAATAAAGAAGATTCTTACTAGGAATAGAGGCTGCCTTCAGCCTGATGGAGGAAAGAGACAACTGGGTTTAATGAACCATGTGGGTTTGACGGCCTGGCACATCCTCATGTGAGTATATAGCTCTAGTGGACACCAGTGTGCGGTCTACTCTAATCCCATCATCCCACAAAGGGGCAGTAATCATCTGTATTTCTGAAGTGACAAGATGTGGCAGGACCTTTCAACCCTTGATACAGCAGAAACTTATCTCCCTGTCACATATGGCTAAATCAGGCCAGAATGGTTTGTCATGTGATGAATTATCTCAGCTGAAAACACCCTTATCCAGCAATAAACATCCTTCATTGAATGGTGAGCAAGGATATGCCAAAATTAGTGACTACAGATACAAGCAGTTTCACAAACTATAAAAGATCACTATGATTTTCATGAAATCAGAAATCTCTTCTACACTCTCTGAGTGTGTGGAGACTTCACCTCGATGCTAAGACATTGGCATTGTGAAAAATGCCAATCACTCGTTTTTAACATTTTAAAAGTTTAATAGCAATAAAATGGTTATAAAAATAGTAATATAATCAGAGTAATAAAAATGTGAGCAATTGAGATTAAGACAACACGAGACAATAAAAACCGAAGTGTTATGGACAGTCCAGGTACCTCTTTCTGGGTAAAATAAGCCCGAAAAAGGATACCCGTTAGCAGAGGATTAACCCTTAAAGGCAATAGCCTGTTGCATATTCATACGCCTCATACATGATGCTTAAATTCCATTCAAACAAAGGATTCTGTCTGGTCAGGGTCAACTTCTTCCTCTGAATCCTAACGGCATCTTCAGGGCTGAGTGAGGTGGGAAGAACACGATAAGAGAGCAATAAATTCTTTTTCTTTGAAAGATTTAGGTGTCCTGTGGCTGCTATCTGGCTGCGAGTCCTTTCTTTAAAAAAGGTATCTCACATAGCATAGTTTCTACTTTAATATTATGTTATAATCTAAAACTGCATTTAACACACTACTTAAGAAAATTAATACAGCATGACTTTCTAACATAACACATATAATATTCATTTTAATATTTGGGAAAAGCCAATCATAAAATACGCATTTTTCACAGAGACCAAAGCTCAGTTAGAACTTAATTTGGCAACTTTTGTGAAGGACAATAAAAAATGTTTCTACAAATATATTAACAGCAAAAAGAAGGGTAAGACCAACCTTTGTTCTCTACTGGATGTGGGAGGGAACTTAGTAACTGCAGATGAGGAGAGGGCGATAGTGCTTAATGTCTTCTTTGCCTCAGTCTTTAGTGGAAAGATGACTTGTCCTCAGGACAGCTGTCCTCCTGGGTTGGTAGATGGTGTCAGGGAGCAGAACGGTCCCCTTGTTATCCAGGAAGAGGCAATCAGAGAACTGCTGAGCCACTTGGATGTTCAAAAATCTATGGGACCAGATGGGATTCATCCCAGGGTGATGAGGGAGCTGGCAGATGAGCTTGTGAAGCTGCTCTCCATCATTTACCAACAGTCCTTGCTCACTGATGAGGTTCCAGATGATTGGAAGCTGGCCAATGTGATGCCCATTCACAAAAAGGGTGGGAAGGAGGATCCTGGTAATTATAGGCCAGTTAGCCTGACCTCAGTACCCAGTAAGATAATGGAACAGTTTTTATTGAGTGCCATCATGCAGCACTTGCAGGATAGCCAGGGTATCAGACCCAGCTAGCATGGGTTTAGGAGGGGTAGGTCATGCTTGACCAACCTCATCTCCTTTTATGACCAGGTGACTTGCCTGGTGGATGCAGGAAAGTCTGTGGATGTTGTGTACTAGGACTTCAGTGTGAAAAATGCCAATCGCTTGTTTTAAAATTTTAAAAGTTTAATAGTAATAAAATGGTTATAAAAATAGTAATAAAAATTAGAGCAATAAGAATTTGGACAATCAGGTAGGACAATAGAAGACAATATAAAGCAAAGAAATACGGACATCCGGATGCTTTCCTAGGGCAATTAAGCCCCAAAAGCACACCTGCTAATAAAGGATTAACCCTTCAAAGCAATAGCCTGTTGCATATTCATATATCTCATACATGATGCAAACATTCCTTTCAAACAAAGGATGTTCTCTGGTTATTGTCAACTTCTCCCCTTTAATCCTGTTGTCTCCTCAGAGGCAGGTAGGAGATGGAAGAAAGTTGGTCTTTTCCAATAAGGAGGCAATAATTCTTCTCTCGGGGATTTAGATGTCTTGTTGCTGTTATCTCTGACAAGAATTTCTTGATTATCTCATCCCTTTCTTGAGCTAGTTAAAAAAGTATCTTACATTGCATAGTTTCTATTTTAACATTACGTTATAACCTAAAACTATATTTACCACACTACTTTAAAAAATACAGTAATACTAATTAATACAACATAGCACATATAGTATTCCTTTTGAATATCTGCAAAGAGCCAATCATGTAATATGTACTTTTCACATTCAGCAAAGCCTTTGACACTGTCTCCCACAGCATACTCCTGGAAAATCTGGCAGCCCACGGCTTGGACAGGAGCACTCTTTGCTGGGTTAAGAACTGACTGGATGGCCGGGCCCAGACAGTGGTGGTGAACAGTGCTGCATCCAGCTGGTGGCCAGTCACTAGTGATGTTCCTCAGGTGTATGGTTTCAGCTAGAGAGCAGGGCTAAAACCACCATAGATGTGCTAACCTTGGTGGGACGGAGACCATGGAAACAATGAATAGGAGGGAGGGGGGGGAAGCAAAAAAAGAATATTATACTTTGTTTTAGAGTAGCCAGGTAGAACTGCACCTGCAGAACTGTGGTTAAGCAACATAGTTAAGAGACATGAGTGATGTAGTTATTGTTTAGTAGTGGAAAAAAAATTTAGCTGATGTGATAAAACTATATAAACTCTGCTACAAAAAGAATAAATGGCTTCTTCTTGCATATGACGCAAGTGAAGCCCCATCGCTTTATCAGTTGCTGTCACTCAGGGATCTGTGCTGGGTCCAGTTCTGTTCAATATCTTTATTGACAACATAGATGAGGGTATTGAGTTTTTCATTAGTAAATTTGCGGATGACACTAAGCTGAGATCATCTGTTGATCTGTTGGAAGGTAGGAGGGCTCTGCAGAGACCTAGAATGGTTGGAGGGATGGGCAGAGTCCAATAAGATGAAGTTTAATAAGACCAAGTGCCGAGTCCTGCATTTTAGCTACAATAACCCCCTGCAATGGTATAGGCTGGGGACGGTGTGGCTGGACAGTGCCCAGGCAGGAAGGGACCTGGGAGTACTGGTCAACAGCCAACTGAACATGAGGCAGCAGTCTGCCCTGGTGGCCAAAAAGGCCAACGGCGTCCTGGTGCATATCAGGAATAGTATGGCTAGCAGGACCAGGGAGGTCATCCTTCCCCTATACTCGACACTGGTGAGGCTGCACCTTGACTACTGTGTCCAGTTCATTTTAGGAAGGACGTTGAGATGCTTGAACATGTCCAAAGGAGGGCAGCAAGGCTGGTGAAGGGCTTGGAACACAAGCCCTATGAGGAATGACTGAGGGAGCTGGAGTTGTTTAGCCTGGAGAGGAGACTCCGAGGTGACTTTGTCACTCTCTACAACTTCCTGAAAGGTGGTTGTAGCCAGGTGGGGGTTGGTCTCTTCTCCAGGCAGCAACTGACAGAATGAGAGGACAGAGTCTTAAGCTGCACCAAGGGAAATATAGGTTGGATATTAGGAAAAAATTTACTGAAAGAGTGATAAAGTACTGGAATTGTCTGACCAGGGAGGTGGTGGAGTCACCATCCCTGGATTTGTTTTAAAAAAGACTGGATATGGCACTCTATGCCATGGTATAGTTGAGGTGTTGGGCATGGGTTGGACTCAATGACCTTTCAGGTCTCTTCCAACCTAGTGATTCTGTGTGATTCTGTGATTCTCTGAATCAAAATGGCTACGTACCTGCTTCCATTTGCAACCAAATTGTTCTAAAATAAACCTGATATACATATATTTACACACATTGATCATTCAGTGTCGTTTCACTCTAATCCACTCCAAGTGATAGTAAAAGGTTTTAAAATCATAAAATTCGGGGAATTCGAAAGAAGCTAGACTTAGTGGGGCCCTGGAAAAATGCTAAAAATAGACTCTGAATATGTTAGGGTTTGTGTTTGCCAGATCATGTGAAATTGCACCTGCGTAAGCAGTATATGATAAATGATATAATTGTTAGATGTGATGATTGTTTAGTAATTAAATATAATAATTGTTTAATCTTAGGATGAATCATGAGAAACTGTGTTAGAAGTTTGAGGGGGGACACGAGGAGTCCATGCTTGGATGAAATCTATGTATACAATAGATCAATATAAGTTTAATAATTAACATGAAAGTTATATAACAATAGAAAATAAAAACATGTTCATCCTGAACCCATGTCGGAGTCAGATTTGGGTTTGTACCCCTGACACTCAGAGCTCTTCAGTAAAAGCATCTACATATCATTCTCGTGATTATGTGTTTCTGAATGCTAACACAAGGGGTTTCTTAACAAGAGCCTGGGTCACTCTTGTCTCCTGGAAAGGATTATAACTTAAGGTCAAGGCAAAAGAATCCAAAGACAAAGGAAAAGTAGAATTGCATTTAAATATACACTTGTACTAGTAGGAGTACTGAGATACATTAGCTCATGGCTGTGGCCCAGGCTCTAAGGCTGGGATGTGTTTGTAGAAATTATTCTACCTTTCTTAATGACACCTGGTCTTAAGACATGGGGTTAGGAATTCACTTTGGTTTGAAACCCATTTCAGATTTATGTGAAGTATGCTGTTTTGAATTGTTTAACTTGTTTAGTCTATTAATTTGCTGTGCTCATAAAAAAGCCTGTAGCTCACAAAACTGCCTCAAACAAGGTGAAAGGAATGTGAACTTCCATGCTAGAGGAAGATAAGAGGGGCCCCATGGACCTTGAAACAGGAAGCAAGCCAAAACTGAGGCTGCAGGAGACAAATAGACATCCAGAGAGCTCTCTGCACAAGAACTAATAAGAACTAACTGTAATGCGATGAATATGCATGAACCTGTTGTGAAACTTAATGCATATACAACAGGTTGGGGGACAAAGGGGAGTTTGGAGTCTCGGGGGTGAACATGTTCTTTAAGGAGCTGTCCTGCATGCTTCCGGCACTGAATGAAGATACATACCTACTTCACAACTTTTACTAGTTGTGGAGTTTGGTTTTTTTTCCATAAATCAGTTTCACTTAACAAACAGCAAGACTTGGAGAGATATAGACTGTCAGCAGGACATGGAAAAATTATTAGGACCCACAGTATGGGTAGGAAGTAATGGAATTTGGACCACACATTTGCCCTTAGGAGAATCAAGAGTACAATGGACACTGGGAGTATTAAAGTTATGTCCCTTGTGGAAGGAGTCACCATTGGGACCCCAACTATGGAGAAAAGTTAAATGTGATGAAACTTGGAAACATCCCTGTACAGGAACCATAGTTGGATGGATTTTAGGATCTATCTTCACCCTGCAAATATCTACCTTCAGGAATAGACTAGCCATACACAATTTGATTCTGCAAATCAAAACTTTAGCAAATGCATGTGTCCTGGTTCAGAGCAAATTTGGGAGAGAACCCCCAAAGAGGTTCCTCTAGAAAGCAGACTCAATTGGCCCCTCCCCCAACTGGTTCGGGAAAAAAATACCTCCTTGGAGAAAAGTGGAAAAAACTGTTTATTAAACAGTAAAACCTAAACAATATTAAACAATCAAACCTCTTGCTGCTTCACAAGAGAGACAAACTCAGAAAGTCCCCTCCATGGGCTGTAGCTCGACTCACTCAGTCTCTTATCAGTCATCAGTCTTTCCGGCACTGGAAATGCCATGGCCCAGGCCCGGCCCGGTGGGCCAAAGGTGCGAGCTGCCGGTGCTCTTCTGGTGTTCAGTCCAGAGCAGGTTTAAACAGGTCCAAAGAAAAGGAAAAAAAAAGTCCAGGGAACTTCTTTGCCTCAGCTAGCTAAAACTAACTTAAAACCAAGGAGAGCTCTATCCCGCTGTCTATCCATCCACAAACAACACAGTCCAGGAGCAGGAATGTGGAGGAGTAAGTGCAATTTTCTGAAAACAAACTGCACACTTCTTCTCTTCCCCCTTCACTCTTGGAACAAGTCCTAAAGGTGCAAAAATTATTATTCAGCATAAACAGAACAGACAATTGGGGATGAAAGCATTATATAGTCCACCCAGGACCGCATGTCAGTTGGGGTTTACTGACATAAAGAACAATTGCAAGCCAAGACTAAAATGACCTTACAAAACAGATTGGCTTTAGACCGATTGCTGTAACATGAACATGGATTGTGTAGATACTTGAATTTTAACAAGAAGACTTGTCATGTGTACATTCTGAATGCAACTGCCAAATTGGATGATCAGATAGAGAGGATAAAATCGGTTGCTGCATCTAGCAGAGAATTAAGGACACGATTAGAAAGTTACTGGTTAAACTAAATATTTAAAGGATTTGGATTTTCTTTGACTTGTTGGTTGGCCTCACTTTCACAAAGAATAATTATGATTATAGTACTAATTGTAATTTTGATACTTGCTTTAAGCTGCATAAAAACCATTTTTGCTAATGCAATGTGAAGAACTTATATGATGTTAATAAAGAAGCAAAGTGAAGCTTATGAAGGCTTGAAGGGAAGACAAGCTTTACAAGCCTCAAAGGGGGGGATGTTGCCAGATGAAAAATTGTTTACTCCTGGTGGGTTAATACAATGCTTATTCTTCAAAAACCACTGGCCTATGAAACCACACAATGCTTATTCTGTAGCAAGAAGAAATGGAAAGCAACCAGCCCAGTTATGCCAACTTTTACCAGTTCACTCAGTGGTCAGATATTACACTGGGGTTGCCAACCACCAGGGACCACCAAAGGGATCCCCAGGACAGAAGAATGCATGTGCAGAGGGGAGGGAAAATATGTTAATGATTTCAAGGAAATTATTATCATATGTAGGTTTATTCTGGGAAAATCAATGAATATGTATGTAAAATAGAGTATGTAGGATTTTTTTCTATAATCAGCATGTATGCTAGGTGGAGTTATCCCCCTTACATCCAGCTGAATAAAGAATGCCTGCTTCGTAATGCTACACTGGTGTTAAGGAGTTTTATTTTTACCAATTTTGGTAACACTCTGGGAAATTCTGATTTATCAATAACATCTATTTTTGGTACTATTGAGAGGAATGATGGATTTGTCTTTATAAACAAGCTGTGGGTCTGCTGGTAGATAAAACTAGCATTGAGAAATAAAAGAAACAATGGGAAGGATTCCACTGATTGATGAATGGAAAAAGATATTTGCTTTTACAAATAAACTTTAGGTTTGCTGATAAATGAAATTGGACATTGAAAGATGAAAGAAACAATGGGGAAAACCCTAAATTCCATAAGAATTAAAAATTAAAAGGGAAGGGTTATACATTAGAGGGAAATCTCTGGTATCAGGCAATTCAGGAAGTCTGTACCTCTCAAGTACCTCAGCCAATGGGGAAAGAGAGAAGGGAAATGCGGCCAGGAAATTAGGATAAAAAGGAGGCTGCGTCCTCTAAAAATTTGAGAGACCCCAGGGGAATACCCCATGGCCTCTCCCTTTATTCTAATAAAGACAAAGGACTCCTCTGTCTCCTTTTTGGACATAAATCTCTGATGTTTGTGAATTAATTTTCCTGACACTACAGTTCCAATGGTGCATATTCCCTGCCATTTGGGAGGTAGAGCCTTTCTAGCCTGGTTTCCACAAAGTCAGTAGTATCCCATATTATGTGGAATAGATCACCAACGTGTATTTAAAATACTAATTTCTGCTACATCTAAATACAAATGACACTTGCAATCATCTCCTACCATCATTCCTTGGTTGCAATTAGATAACTCCATTTTCTGGTGATGGGCTGCTCCTGGTTGTTTTAGGCATCCTTGAACAGAGAAGGTCTCAATGACTACTACTTCTGCCACCAGAATTTGTTGATCTATAGGGGGTTGGGCTGTTTCTCCCTCCAAAAGAGCATCACACTAGTTGAAGGAAAAGCAGTGGAGATTACATTTTTGTGTTTCAAGTCCTATCATCTGAATACTTTCATCTGAATGTGTAGGAAATTGAGAACAAATCCAACAATTACTACTATTTTTCATCAGTGTTATGGCTAGCAATAGTTTTAGGTATGAATTTTTCTTCCAAGGGTCAGGTAGTATTTGTTGTCTTTGTGTCATGTTAGAGGGGTCTTTGGGGAAAAGGACATTGCTCCCTTTCTCTTCTTGCCAATTGTACCTCACACACTTGAAGCCATACTTGCCATTATGATCATTATTTGCAAGGTCTTGCTAGGATGGTTGACTAAATCAGGAAGAAATAACCATGTTGTAATACTGGAA
The DNA here is from genome assembly GCF_028551555.1 of Melozone crissalis. Lineage (NCBI taxonomy): Eukaryota > Metazoa > Chordata > Aves > Passeriformes > Passerellidae > Melozone > Melozone crissalis. The sequence goes on along the minus strand of NW_026535882.1, from coordinate 4,816,800 downwards.
ACATTGTTTGGTAAACACAAAAAGATAAACTACTTAATGTATCTCAGTCTCTGGTTCTGTTGCAGCTTTATCTGCAGCGGATTTGCTGTTTGCTGTACTGTCCAGTACAGTTCTGGGTTCAAAGCTGGCTTGATTCGGCTGTAATGGATCCACAAATCTACTCCTTGCACCTTCACAGCAGTATTGACAGTTAGCAGCACTTGATATGTTCCCTTCCATCTTTCTCGGAGAGGTTCTTCAATCCAGTTTTTGATGTATGCCTTGTCTCCAGGTTGGTATGGATGGGTGGCGATGTCCAACGTCATGGGTGCTGCCAGTATAGCGTATCTATGGAGAGAAGACAACACTTTCCCTAGGGATATGTTGCAATAAAGCAGACAGGACTCCGTTTTTTTTTATAAAGAAAAGCCCCTTCTTTATTCACATAGTTCATATTTACAGGAAATATTAAAAGGCACTGTGTTAAACCTAATTGGTCAGCAATACACTGACACTCAGTTTATCGGTCAGTAAATGGCTAGGGTGTACGTCTGTCAAATCTCTCTATATTTGTTTACTTATTTTCTTCACTGATTCTCATGGGACATATTTCTTGTTTAGAACAGGTGAAAACAGTTTTCTTACCGGAATAGCTTGTTGTGTTAACTGCTTTCATTCTTATGATTTTTCACATGGGAAGTTAGCTAGCCACCCTTAGAAGAAGTAACAGGCCAGCTGGTAATTTAGCAGAGCAAGGCCTGATTTTATAAGGCCTTTCTTTTAAATTACATCTACTTGTATGCAACAGGGATATAACATATTTGGTTAGACACTGATCCCCACTGATTTGGATATTCCCTTTGCTTTCTGTAACCTGATACAGTCACCTGTACAGTATTTCCTATGAGCTCACCTTTTTCTTTCGATGTAGGTCTAATTTGTACACTCAGTAAGGCCAAAGGAAGGGCATCTGGCCATTTTAAATATGATTCCTGGCAAATCTTACTAATTTGTCTCTTTATGCTCTGATTCATTCTTTCTACTTCCCCACTCGACTGAGGTCTTCATGGGGTATGCAAGCCCCATTTAACCCCTAACATTTTAGCTGGGCTTTGCACTATTTCAGCAATAAAGTTTGAACCTCTGACTGATGACATTCACACTGGCACTCCAAACCTTGGAATAATTTCTTTCAACAAAACCTTTACCATCTCTCCAGCTTTGTTGGTGCAACAAGGAAAAGCTTCTGGCCATCCTGAAAAAGTATCTACCAGTACCAATAAATACCTTTACCTGTTTTGCCATGGAAGCTCTGCTAAGTCTATTTGCTAATAGTCTCCTGGACGATTTCCTTTCTTAACAGTCCCAGGTGTAGGCTGCCTAATTTGATGTGGATTGTTCTTTAAAAAGGTTTGGCACCTTTTAACAATGCTTTTTATGATACTAGCCATTTGTATGCTCAAAACTTGAGGCTTCAATGCTTCTACCATAGACTCTGTTCCCCAGTGAGTTACCTTATGTTGTTCCTCTGCAATTTTCCTCATAAGGTGTTTGAATTGATATACGTAGGTGGCCAGAACAACCACAAAACCACAGCTGAAATGCAAAGAGTAAATTTATTTCATTACCTATTTAACTGGAGGATCCCAAAGCAGCACCTGGGCAGAGGCACACAAGCAGAAACACAAGCACTGTTAAGCTTAGTCCATGGTAGCAGGTGGGGGCTGCTGTTTGCACCTATTTATCAAGGAAAAAAAGGAATAAACATATAATTCTCTATGGTAAATGTGGCAGCAGTTCTCTGGACACAGAGAGAAACAACTTTCCCAGGCATTGTCCTGGGGAAAAGTCTGTGAGAAGATCAGAGAAAAGAATAAGAAACAATTCTTATCTTCACTTGCTGCACCTGTTATTGTGAACACGTGGAATGTGTTATGGAGATTTGTTTACCAAAGGGTGGTTTCTTAATTAGCCAATGGTGATGGTGTTTGGATTGGTGGACCAATTAGGTCCAGGTGTATCGCAATTGTCTATAAAAGTAATGGGTTTCTTAATAATTATATATAGTATAATATAATAAAAGGATTGATCAGCCTTCTGTGAATCATGGAATTAATGCTAATTATTACCTGGCTGGGAGCCTGATGTGACAACAGGTAAATGCCCTAGTCCTCCTGTAAAGGCATTAAACCCCTCAGCTAGTGAGGCACCACCGATAGGTTGCCTTAGTTGATGTCTGAAGTCCTGTCGATGTCAAATGTTCCTCTCAATGCAGCTGATTCAGCAGTCATGTTGCACATGCTGTCAAACTCAGCATAGCGTATGTGGTGTTGAGACCTAGAGGTAGCTCATCAGGAAGTGGACCTAAAGTTCCTAGGCGCAGTGCAGTTACTTCTACATTCCAGGTAACAATTGCCTTTGATGTCCTATCTAAACTCTAGGTGAAGGCATACCCCAGGTGCTCTGTATTTGCTATGTGGAGAAGAAAAAGGAAAAAAGTTACCACACACAAGTATTTACATAGTAATCCTGCAGAAATGTATCCAGAGTATGCACATGTTGTACAAGTCTACAAAACACAAGGAGCCAACCTATGATGAGGAAGGAAGATAGGAGTGTCATCTCCTTCCAGTAATACATACAGTGTTGCCCCAGCTCCTTCAGCTAGAATTACTTTGGGCCTGGTACCTTGAGATGGGATGATTGCCCACAAAAATTGAAGAAGCTTGGTTTGTGCTTTTTCAGACTGAATTTCAATTTGATAGTGGGTTTGTGTCACGGTTTGACGTTGGCACAATGCCAGTGCCCCCATGAAAATATATGCTCCCTGGTGTCTGCTGTGAGATGTGACCAGGAATAGAGCAAAGCAGGCTCCAACTTAGGAATAAAGAAGAGAAAACTTTATTAACCTACAATTTTATATAAAAAGAAGCACACACAGAACTCAGAATGAAAACGTTCCAAAAACATTCCTCCTCCCCCCACCAAATTTCCAATACATCCACCCCTCAGATCATCAACTCTCAGTCCATCACCACCCTTTAGATAATCAGTTCTCAGTTCATCAAGGAGAGAGGAGTCCCTCTTGTACCATAGGCTTCCCCTGGAAACACAGTTGAAACCTCTTGTGTTTCCATGTCACACGTGGCACCACCCGGAGATCATTTGCCATTGTGACATCTTCCTTCCATGCCCAGTTCTCTCACCACTGCTCATGGACCAGAGCTGCTTCTGGGGCTTCCCTTTTAAGGATGCTTTGCCCAGTTAAAAAAAAAAAACCACAGTCTCTCACTTTCAGGACACCAGTCTTCCCCCAAATTCACCCCCTGGGGCCGAGGGGTCTCGAGAACAGAGATCTTCTTCCCTGAAGACGGAGTGCACCACCACCCTCCACACCCGTCATCTCTGTTCACGCACTCCTTCACATAACATCACTGCACTCTCTTGGCTCCAAGCCATCCCCCTAAATGCAGTCTCTGTGTCAGAGGAAAAATGGTTCTGTCCATGGCTATACAAGAAAAGTCCAGCCAAAGGCCACTCCATCACCTCCGCTCACCTAAGATTCTTCTCAATTTCTCTCGTGGCTCATTTCCTCTTATCTCATCTCTATCTCTCTTCTCATTCAACTCCAGGAGGATCAGCATTTGTAAGGTTTTTATCATCCAAAAAAAGGGTTAAAAATCTCAGGCTCTGCCTGTCCAGAACTCCCACGGCTGCCCTGCCGGGCACCTTCTTGATGCACTCCCCCCCCTTCCTTCTCGGCTGGCCGTGCTATAAAATTTCAAGGTGGCACAGGCACCGTCTCTCTCTCTCTCTCTCCTGGGGGAGGGAGGAGGTGGCTGCCCGATGCCTCTTGGTGCTCCTCCACCCTTCCATCCTGCAGGGGCCTTCACCTCCCTTCTCTGTCCAAGGCTTGGCCTACCTCACCTGGCTGCATGGCTTCCTCTCCCCCACACAGTCCACAGCTGGACAGGGGAGGTCTGACCTCTTTCACGGACCAGAACCTTTGAGAGCTTCCCCCTGGGAGTTCTCTGCTTTTAACTCCCTGTGTTCTCAGAGGCATATCCATGTCCTCAGTGGCCACATCAGGTGCCAATATTCAAATCTGAGCACCTATTGGTTTGACCACAGCATCCCAAAAAAAACCCACTTCCTTTTCAAACCAGGACACTGTAGCATCAATAACAGAGTTCCAATGCTGTCTCCCCTAGACAAGGCCTGGGCATTTGTCAAAGATACCTGAAATATAAGAACTTGAGAATCTGATATTAACAGAGGATCTAGCATAAGGAGAGAAGTTGTAGCACAGAACCATACTTATTCAGGTGTTATTACAGGAATTTTCATATCTAGACCAAAAAGCTGTGGTCCCACCACATAATCCATTGGTGCAAACAATCCCATTTCTTCTGTAGTTAATATTTTTGGAGAGACACCATCTGGAAGAACCTCAATCTTCACCATGTTTTGTACTGGAGGTGAACTGATACAAAAATATGGTGTTTGGTTATGAATATTCCAGTTGTTTAACAAAAATCTTGCTTTAGCAAGGTGTGGACTCCATTGTTGTAAAGTTGTAGTTTTGGTTAACTTTTTCAATTCTTCCTTCAACATCCCATTTATTCTTTCAATCATCCCATTAGCTTGGGGATGGTAGGCAATGTGGAATTTCCAGGCTTTGAGCCCAGTTCTGGACATTACTTCCACTAAAGTGTGTTCCTTGGTCGTTCTGATGCGGAGGTCCATACTGATGGAGTTGCAATGCCTCAGTCATGCTATGTTGGTTGGCACATTTGGTGGATTTAAGCAAAGGGCAATCCTGACAATATTCACAGTGGTGAAGACATCACCACCCCCTTGATGGGGGCAGAGGGCCAATGTAAGCAATCTGCCAGCTAGTCCAAGCCCACTGACCCCGCTGTACTCTCCTCAGGGCCTATGTAATGCCCTTCAATGCAGCTGTGTACAAATAGTAGTTATGTGCAAATGTCTTATACACATGCAATGGCAAAGGGATTTTGTTGTGGGTAATGTCCCAGACATGTGCATTCTGGGCTGACCAATGTCCACAAGTTATATGTGCATTCATAGCTTGTGCAAGTACCTCAGCTGAGGTCATATCATCTACTTCCCTATTATTTCATGACTTAAGTGAGTCATCCCTCTCATGGGCTGAGACATGTCTTACTTTTAAGGGATGCTCTTACACATGTTGGCAAATTTGTTGCCATATATCTCCCCCCATACAGGGTATTTCTGTACATGCCAATCTTCCTGGGCCCAGCGGGGTAACCACATTGTGAGACTTTTGTATACACTGTCAGTGTATAAGTAATGTGTCTGCCCTTCCAAGATAGCAAAGGATGTTGCAACCAATTCTGCCCACTGACTAGACGCCTGTACACCCAGAATCAGAGAATCACAGAATCAGCTGAGTTTGAAGGGACTCACCAGGATCGAGTCCAACTCCCGGCCTTGTGTAGGACAATCCTCAAGAGCCACACTTTTGCATATGGGTAAAATCTTACAAAAGAAAGGGCTTGTAAAACCATGACTCCAGTCTGCTGCTTCGTTTGTGTACAGCTAACAGCTAGCCTGATAAGTTCCTGTGAGAAAGGAATTGTAACAGTGAGAATCAGCTTGCATATCAATCTATTCCTGTGGGAACCAATTTGCACCTGTGAGGAGAAAGATTCTACCCATGCAAAACATCTTCTATCCAGGAGACAAAAATGTAAACATTCTTAGAGAGGAAAGTTTTTGATGGACAGCTGTCCTGGGTTGACTATATGATGCTTTTATCCTCAATCATCTTGTTCTGTTTATGCTGAATAATAAGTTTTGCACCTTTAGGATGTGTTCCAGAGAGTGAAGGGAGGGGAGAGAAGAAGTGCACAGTTTTTTTTTTCAGAGACTGCACTCACTCCTACACATTCCTGCTCCTGACTGTGTTGTCTGCGGATGGACAGACAGCGAGACAGAGCTCTCCTTTGCTTTTAGTTAGTTTAGCTAGCTGAGGCAAAGAAGTTCCCTGGACTGTGTTTTTTTCCCTTTTCTTTGGACCTCTTGAAACCTGCTCTGGACTGAACACCCAGGGGAGCACCGACAGCTCGCACCTGTGGCCCACTGGGCCGGGCCTGGCCTGAGACATTTCCAGCACCGGAGGGACTGATCAGAGACTGAGTGAGCTGAGCTGCAACCCGGGAACGGGGTTTTCTCAGTTTGTCATCTCTTTTGGAGTGGCAAGGGGTTTTATAGTTTAATATTGTTTAGGTTTTATTGTTTATTAAACAATTTTTTTCCACTTTTCTCCAAGGAGGTAGTTTCTCCCAGACCGGTTGGGGGGAGGGGCCAATTGAATCTGTTTTCCTACCGGAGCCCCTTCGGGGATTCTCTCCCAAATTTGCTCTGAACCAGGACAACAGGTACACTAGCCATTACTAAGCAATGAACTGAATTGCAATAAGTTACTAACCAACTAGAATTAAACACGATGCCTTCAGAAAACCATATAAATATGAGCTGTGAAGAATAAAGATTGGCTATGGTGGATAAAGAAACATGTGTCCCGTCCATCTGTACTGCAACATCATACCATGTGCCTGAGAGCATTGTCCAAATGCCTCTTGAACTCTGTCAGGCTTGGTGCTGTGACCACTGCCCTAGGGAGACTGTTTCAGTGCCCAACCACCATCTGGGGGAAGAACTTTTTCTAATATCTAAGCTAAACCTCCCCTGACACAACTTCAGGCCATTCCCTCAGGTCCTGTCACTTCTTAGCACAGAGAAGAGATCAGTGCCTGCCCCTCCTCTTCCCCTTACAAGGAAGGTGTAGACTGCAATGACATGACCCCTTAGTCTCCTCTTCTCCAGGCTGAACAGACCAAGTGACCTCAGCCACTCCTCATACGGCTTCCCCTCAAGGCCCTTCACCATCTTTGCAGCCCTCCATTGGATGATCTCTAATAGTTTAATATCTCCCTTATATTGCAGCAACCAAAACTGCACACAATATTCAAGGTGACACCACTCCAGTGCAGACCAGAATGGGACAATCGCATCCCTTGACTGGCTAGGGATGTTTTGCCTGATGCGCCCCAGGACATGTTTGGCCCTCCTGGCTGTCAGGGTGATAGTGAAGCCCTGGAAAAAGTTCAAGATAGAATCTAAAAGTGTTAAGCTTTGTGTGGTCCCAGATCAACTGCACCTGCGTAAGCAGTATGATAAATTATATAATTGTTAGATGTGATGATTGTTTAGTAATTAAATATAATTATTTTATAATCAGAAGAAGAATCGTGAGAACTATGTTGGAAATTTAAGGGGGGGGCTATGCTTAGCTGAAATCTATGTATACAATAGAACAATAGAAGTTTAATAATTAGCATGAAAGTTATATAACGACAGAATATAAAAGCATGTTCATCTCGACTGTATGGTCGGAATCAAATTTGGGTTGTAATACCCCGATTCCCAGAGCTCTTAATAAAAGCACCTGCATATAATCGCTTATGTGATTATGTGTTTCTGAATGCTAACATTTTGGCTACCCTGTGGTATCATCTAGACGCCGTCCATAAGTCAGTCATGAAAGTGCTGCGGGTTTGGCAATTTGTGGTGCATTTGAAATGGAGAAACTTAAAGGGATTTTGGGCAGCAATGCCTCTATTCTGCAAACTTCTCCTTTGGGGATGCTTATTAGCACATTGGAAACAGAGTAATTTTGGAGAAGAATTATGTAAAGCTAAGTTGATTGATTATTGTAATACAGGGTGGCTAGAATATGTCTTGGAGAATGGCGAAAAATGGCCAAAATATGGGACTCTGCAATATAACACTGTTTCACAGTTAATGCCGTTTTGTAAACAAGAAGGAAAATGGGATGAGGTTCCATATGTTGATTTGTTTTTCTATTTACAGAGAAAGCCAGAATGGCAAGATGAATGTGGATTAATGGTGGTTAAAGCATCTGCAAGTGATAAGTGTGGGGTTTGTGAGAAACATTGTCTAGAACACTTGGCGTTGAAAGAAAGCCTGCGTAAGGAAAATTATACAGATATTGATTTACAGGTAGCTCCAATAAGACCAAGAGAACCTAACCCTATCCCGCCTGCTTCATCTGTCCCTATCCCACTGCCTGCCTCTACTAGTCCTGAACCTGTCTCGTCTAGTACACCTTTCCCTCTTTATCCTCCTCTCCCATTGTCACCTGATTCCTCTTCCTCGGAAGATCAGCAAAACCTAACTGTCATAGAAAGAAAGGGGAGGAATGCAAGTGAAAAAGATAGCAATAGTAATGAATCAGCGACCCCAATAGCCCACAGAACTCGAAGTCAGTCAAAGCTTGCCCCAGTTGTGAATAGAAAAGATATAGGCAGACAAAAACAGACTGTGATTGCCCCCTTGCGACAAGGTGTAGGAGTGGAAGGGCCAGTATTTGTAAAAGTGCCTTTTCCCCCCTCAGATTTAGTTATTTGGAAACAATCAGCCGGAACTTGTAGAGAAAATCCTGATAAAATGGCACAAATAGCAAAAATGGTTATAAAACTGCAGAATCCTGACTAGGATGACATACAAGTAATATTAGATACTTTGATGGATTCTACTGAGAAAGAGATGGTACTTAAGGCAGCCAAAGAAAGGGCAAGAGAGGATATCAGAAACAGGCTTGTAACAGGGAATTTAGATGAAAATTTCCCAATTGAGGACCCAAAATGGGACCCTAATTTACCTTGGGATATGAGGAAACTGCAGAAATATCAGGAGTGGATCCAAATAGGAGTTCAGAATGCTGTACCCAAAACTATAAATTGTTCTAAACTATATAAAGTTGGGCAGGAAAAGAAAGAATCTCCCACTGCATTTTTGGAAAGGCTTAAGGAGGTAGCAAGAAAATATACAGATCTCCAAATGGACACAGAACAAGCAAAGGTTCAGCTCGCTCTCATATTCTTGGGTCAGTCACAAGACAACATTCGAAAAAAATTGCAAAATTAGAAGGAGTTAAGGAATTTGGATAAACTACTTGAGGTAGCCTGGAAGGTATATATCAATTGTGAAAAGGAAGATAGCAAAAGGCAGCAGCAGAATCTTTTGGCAGTAATACAAGGAAAAGGGAACCCAAATTTCAGGGGACGTAATAGGAATAGCCGATGTAGGATACCAGTTATGCAAGGGTTAAGCCTAAATCAATGTGCATATTGCAAGCGGGAGGGGCATTGGAAGCGAAATTGTCCAGACTTGGACAACCAGTTTCACCAAAGTAATCAGTCCCAGCAGGTTACCAAGGAGATGGTTTTGGGGGAGTATGCCAGCTGACTAGACATAGAACCGGTAAAACTAATTCAAGAGCCTTTTATAAATATACAGTTAGGGCATAAGGAGGTCAGATTTCTAATAGATACAGGAGCTACTTACTCTGTGTTAAATGATTTGCAAGGACAAATTGGGGACAAGGAAACAAGAGTTGGGGCTACAGTGAAAGAGGAAAAACGGCCATTCTTGCAACCTCTAGATTTGTGCTTTAGGAACAAGGTTTTAATGCATGAATTCTTAAATGTACCTGAGTGTCCAATTCCGCTTTTAGAGAGAGATTTGCTAGTGAAACTTGATGCTGTAATAACCTTTGAAAATGGAGAGCTTATAATGAAAATACCTGAATCAAAGATGGGACAGATTTTAATGATCAAAGAGAAACCCATTCCCTCTATCCCTAGGGAGGTAGAAGATGCAGTGATTCCCTCTGTATGGGAAACGGATATACCAGGAAAATCTAAATTGGCACAACCAGTGCATGTAGAGTTAAAAGGAGGGGCGAAGGCTATACAAGTCAAACAGTATCCCATAAAACCAGAAGCACGGCAAGGAATAGTAAAGGTTATTGAGAAATTCTTGAAATACCGGATTTTAGAAGAATGTGAATCAGAATTTAATACACCAATATTTCCAGTAAAGAAGTCAAATAGTGAATATAGATTAGTGCAGGATTTGAGAGCAATAAATAAAATAACAAAGGACATTTATCCAGTGGTAACAAATCCCTACACATTGCTAACATCTGTAAAGGAGATATATAAGTGGTTTACTGTAATTGATTAAAAAGATGCCTTTTTCTGCATCCCCCTTGACAAAGAAAGTAGGAAAATGATTGCCTTTGAGTGGGAAAACCCAGGGAAGGGAAGACAGACCCAGCTCACCTGGACACGACTTCCATGAGGTACAAGAACAGTCTGACCCTATTCGGAAACCAACTGGCAAAGGAGCTGGAGATTTGGACCGAAAATGGGAAAGTACCAAGAGACCAATACCTGTTGTTGCAGTATGTTGATGACATACTAATAGCTACAGAAGAAAAAGCAACCTGTATAAAGGTAACCATTGAGATTTCAAATTCACTGGGAATGGGAGGTTATAAAGTATCCAGAGGAAAGGCACAAATTGCCCAACAGACTGTGATTCACCTGGGATGTGGAATTTCACAAGGGCAACGAAAACTAGGTACTAACCGTATCCAAGCTATTTGTGCTATTCCAGAGCCCCAGAAAGCTGCGAGTCTTCCTCGGGATGGCAGGATGGTGTCGCCTGTGGATCATGGACTATGGACTGATTGTGAAACCCCTGTACGAAGCTCAGAAGACGCAGCCATTCACCTGGGGCAAACCACAGAAAGAAGCCTTCCTAAAATTAAAGGAAGCACTGACAACTGCTCCACCATTAGGGTTACCTGATCTGTCTAAAGATTTTCAGCTGTTTGTACATGAAAGGCTGCGCCTAGCACTAGGAGTCCTGACCCAACATCTGGGAAGCTGGAAAAGGCCGGTGGGCTACTTTTCCAAACAACTTGACAACATAAGTGCCGAGTGGCCCCCATGTCTGCGGGCAGTTGCAGCCACTGTGATGCTGATACAAGAAGCCAGGAAGCTTACCATGGGAAGGCACATAGATGTCTATGTACCACACATGGTAACCACTGTCTTAGAGCAGAAGGGGGGCCATTGGCTATCCCCAAGCAGGATGATGAAATTCCAGGTAGTCCTGACTGAGCATGATGATTTCACATCAAAAACAACTAACCTTTTGAATCCAGCTTTGTTCCTAGGTACCACAACTGAAGAAGGCCCATTAGAGCATGACTGTGTAGAGGTAATAGAGTACACCTATTCAGCAAGAGAAGACCTGAAAGACAACCCACTAGAGCAGCCAGAGTGGGAGCTGTTTACAGATGGGAGCAGCTTTGTGGAAAATGGAACCAGATATGCTGGATATGCAGTAACAACAGTTAGTACAGTAGTGGAGGCAAAGGCATTACCACCAAATACATCTGCCCAGAAGGCAGAACTAGATGCCTTAACCAGGGCACTAGAATTAAGTGAAGGGAAAAGGGTAAATATATGGACTGACTCAAAATATGCTTTTGGAGTGGTGCATGTACACGGAGCACTGTGGAAAGAAAGGGGATTACTGTCTTCTCAAGGTACACACATTAAACATCAGGATGCAGTCCTGCAATTGTTAAAAGCAGTACAAAAACCTGAACAAGTGGCAATTATACACTGTAAAGCACACCAATCAGGAAACTCCAAAATCTGTGAGGGAAATCAAAAGGCAGACTGGGCAGCCCGACAGGTTGCTCGAGAGGTGCAAACAACAATGGCGTTGATACCTTTAAAGCTTAATGTATCCCAGTTCAATTTACCTCCAAAACCAAAACATTCAGTAGAAGATGAGAGACTGGCACGTTTGCTAAATGCACAAAAGAATTCAGAGGGATGGTATGTGACTGCACAAGGACAAATAGTGGTACCCTCCTTGATAATGAGAGAAGTTCTACAAACCAAACATAAGGAATGTCATTGGGGTGCAGAGGCATTGGTAAAATTGCCAAAGCAGAGTTTAATTTCGGTATGGATGTTAACAATGGCAAAATCAGCAATGTCAAAAAGTGATATGTGCTTGAAAAATAACCCAGTGTCTAGACGACAGGCACAGCTAGGAAGAATTCAGATAGGAATAGAGCCAGGAGACTATTGGCAGGTAGATTTTGTAGAATTGCAAAGAACTCAAGGATACAAATACCTGTTAGTGAGAGTTGACACATTTTCTGGATGGCCAGAAGCCCTTCCCTGTCGCACAAACCAAGCAAAGGAAGCAGTTAAGTGGTTACTACAAGAGATTATTCACAGGTTCGGGGTACCCCTAGGGGTATCATCAGATAGGAGGCCCCATTTTATAGCTACAGTAGTAAGAGAGGTAAGTAGATTGCTGGGGATAACTTGGGACCTCCACACACCGTGGAGACCCCAGTCAAGTGGACAGGTAGAGAGGATGAATCAGACACTAAAAAGGCAAATCAGTAAAATATGCCAAGAAGCCAAATTGCAGTGGCCCCAGACTTTGCCAATAGCACTGTTGAAGATTCAGATAAAGCCTAGGAGTGGGATGTCAGTCAGTCCTTATGAGATATTGTACGGGAAACCATATGAATCTCCTGAGCCTAACCCTAATGTACACGTCACAGGAAAGCAGGAAGTGTATAATTATGTTCTGTCTCTCAGGAAAACTCTAGCTCGGCTCTGGAGCATCCTCGTGTAAAATAGACCGCTGACTCTCAAGAATCCAGTCCATACCATACATCCAGGAGACAAGGTGTACATTAAAAACTGGAACAAAGAACTGCTGAAAGAAAAGTGGAGTGGACCCCATTGGGTACTGCTGACCACCTTTACAGCAGTGAAAGTAGCCGGCGTGGACCCCTGGATTCACTATACCCGAGTGAAGAAAGTCCATCCTGGATCACAGACTGTGTAAACTGTGGAACTAACAAGGCTGCAGATAAGATGTGTTTAATTGCTTTAAGAATGCTATCAGTAATTGTGCCAACGTTATGGTCATTAATGTCTTTGGGATGTGGAATGCAAAATGATCAACTAACAACTCTTCATTCTAGAATGAAGAGAGAGGTACAAACAGAAACACAGATGATAAAGGTTTCTAATGCAGTTCGGGCTGAGAATGTAATGATTGGATAAGTCAAAGACTTTTCCAAAATGCAAAACACCAGTAGAATAACTGCCTGTCTGCCAATACCAAAGGCAGCAGGAGACCCAGTAAATTGGGGAATCATAACATCAAAACTACCTGAAATACAAAAGAACAAAACAATTGCATGCAAACAGGTACCCGAGTCGAGGCAAGTAGTCAGGGAAACTTGGGAGACCATAGGAACCTGGATGAAACCCATGAGCCAGAAAGACACTATTCTAAGTGATGGCATACTAGGAACCCCTATGGGAGAATCAGGAGGCATCACACAATGGCAATGCTATTTACCACACTATAAAAAGATTATAGAAAATGTTATAGAAACCACTCTGGTATGGAAGTGTGAGACCAAGGATTGGAAAGATCAGATAGAGCCTTGGGACAGTGTGTGGTCTGTGAGTATTCTTCAAAGATTCCAATATATGGCAAACACCCCTTGGTGTATTAAGTGGGAAGGCGCCGAGAATGAAACAGATCCAGCAATAACGAACACTGCCACCAGTAGCAGAACAAGGGCAGACAAAGTAAGTTGGTGGGCATGTAATAAAACTTACGACTGCACTTCTGATGATGCAGAGATAAAACAGATGCCACCCCTGGCAATCGCCCTACAAATTGGTTGTGCTTGCAGAGGGATCAAACATAAACAAGGCAGAGTGAATTATAAAGTAATAATAGGATGTACCAGGGTTACAGTCCAAGGCCCAGGACAATTTGTATGGGCAGCAAGCGATGGCACTTGGACAACACATCTGCCTGTAGATGGGAAAGCAAAGGAGATTACTTTAGGCCTCCCAACCTTATGCCCAATTTGGAAAAAGTCCCCATTTAATGGAAAACATGAACTTCTGCAGATAAGAGCAGGATGAGAAGTTCTAGACAATGAAAATCCAGATGATACTTGGCAAGAACCCTCTAGTGGAGTGAAATTTGGGTGGGCCCTAGAGTCATTGCTTGGTCCTGTAGCAAACTATCAGAGTAGGGAGATGCTGTACAAACTTACAGGTCAGGTAGACAGACTGACAAGAGTCACCCGGGAAGGATTTAAAGAACTAAATGTACAATTACAAGTCACCATAAAAATGACTTTACAAAATCTATTAGCCTTAGATTTGCTACTCCTGAAAGAACATGGAGTATGTGGATTTTTAAAGGGACAGGTTGATCATTGCTGTGTTCATATCCCAAATGTAACTGCAGATGTAGAATATGACATCAATCAGTTGAAACAAATAGAGCATGAAGCACAAGAAGAGCAAAAGGATTTGACTACGAGCTGGCTAGGCAAAATCTTTAAAGGGTTAGGGTGGAATGTGAGTTCATGGATTAAATCTATGATTGAGAGTGTGATAATCTTACTAATTGTATTCTTAGCGATTTGGTTAGTTTACAGCATCTTAAAGGGAGAGATACAGAAGAAAATGTCTTGGAACCAGAGAATAATAAAGGCACTAACACGAGATCCACACACACCATCTTCTGGTTCTCCAGTTCATGATAGCATCCAGGACAACATTTAAATCGACCCTGGATTTGAAGAACGTCAGGTATAAATTGAGGAATAAAGGACTGTATCAAGTGAAAACATTAACACCTATAGTGAAGTGAAAATGCTTTCAAAGGGGGGAGAATGATAGTGGATCCCTGGAAAAAGTTAAAGATAGACTCTAAAAATGTTAAGCTTTGTGTGTTCGCAGATCAACTGCACCTGTGTAAGCAGTATGATAAATGATATAATTATTAGATGTGATGATTGTTTAGTAATTAAATATAATTATTATATAATCATAAGAAGCATCATGAGAACTATGTTGGAAATTTAAGGGGGGGCTATGCTTAGCTGAAATCTATGTATACAATAGAACAATATAAGTTTAATAATTAGCATGAAAGTCATATAACGATAGAATAGAAAAACATGTTCATCTTGACTGTATGGTCGGAATCAGATTTGGGTTGTAATACCCCGATTCCCAGAGCTCTTAATGAAAGCACCTGCATATAATCGCTTATGTCAGTATGTGTTTCTGAACGCTAACAAGGGTACCGCTGACTCATATTCAACTTGCTGTCAACCAGGACCCCCTGGTCCACTTATGTCATGCTACTTTCCAGCATCTCATTCCCCAGTCTGTCCATACATTCAGGATTGTTTCTTCCCAGGTGCAGAATCCAGCACTTGCCCTTGTTTAACTTCATATTGTTGGTGAATGCCATAGCAGGATTCCTGGAAGTGGAGCATATGCAACTGCTCTCCATTTTCTCTTTCCAGTGGCCTTGTATGTTGCTTTCCCATCCGTAAACCAGGTCTCTTTCCTGTGCTCTTCTGTTATCTCCTCATAAGGGGACGCTCCCTCCACATGAGATGCAAGGAAATCCCCAGGGGAAGAAGGTTCCCCCAGCCTGGGGGAAACATTAAGAGACACAGTTCCTAGAAGAGTGGCATGTGGAGTGGTTACATGATGTTTTCCCAGTAAAATCATTGCTGTAAACAATGTTTCCGTTTGCAGTATGAGGCTGCCTGGTCAACCCCCGTATGACCCCCAACAAAATTATCAGTTACCCATCAGTGAATGGGGACAGGTGTGTGTACAGTCATGCTATCTTGGCCTGTGATTCTTTCAGTTTCTTGCAATGCCCAAACTACAGCTAGAATTTATTTTTCCATTGGGGTATAGTGTGTAGCAGAGCCTTGTAATGCTTTAGACCAAAATCCTACAGGTTCTTTCTGATTTTTTGGCCCAGTTGTTTGCCCACAAGACTATGTCATCTAGAATTGTTGCTTCCAGTTCAAAGGATATTCTTGCCTAGGAGTTTACAACTGGTCACACTCAATCAAAGCATACTTGCAGGCATCAAGGGCCTCTTGTTGCTTGGCCCAGGGCCAATCAACTTTCCTCCCAGGCAGTTTCTGCTGAGAGCATATCAGTACTGCCAGATATGAAATGAAAGTTCTCCAGCACCCTGAATGCCCCAGAAAAGTTTGCAGTTGGCTCACTGTGGTTGGTACAAGACATTGCTGGACTGTTTGCTGTACTCTGTTCAGTATTTCTCTAGGTTGCCAATGCCAAACTATCCCCCCAAAAATGCACAGTAGTACCAGGGCCCAGTAAGAGCCTGAATGAGAGATATGGGACTCCAGGCATCTCTTCAAAATGCAGTTTATTGTATCCAAGACATTACAGCAGTCCAGAGTAATGGATGACAGAGCCTGTGCCTGCAGCTGTCCGCTCCAGCTGCAGACAAGCCTGAAAACCCTTTAGTTTTGGTTACATTGCATTATATACTTTTCTTTGCTGAGCATCTTAATACAGCAGAACCAATCTATACCTTAACTTTTATCTATAGCCTATCATAACTACTATAATTAACATATTCATGTTACTATTTTCCAATCACTAAAAGTTAGTATGTTACAGTTGAAGCTAGAAGTTGTTTTTCATTTTCAGTTTTCTTGCAGTGGAAAATTCTGAGACCTTTTTTCTACTTGCAGCATCAGCAGACTTGTTTGCCTGTGCTATCTTTCTGCTTGGTAAAAACATCTTCTTGTTTGAGGTGGGTATATCCTTTGGTCTAAGTCATAAAAACACCTTTAACTAAGATACCCTTTGCCTTCTTAGTTATCCAGTAAGACTGGCTCAGCAATTCTTTTCTTCTATATCAAAACTTGCTTTCATTTCTATTCCTTCTTCAGATTCTACATTCAAAAATCTTTCTGCCAAGCATACATATCTGTGAGACTTTCTTGTCAAACTTCTTTAGATTAATTGCTCAGTCCTGGGCTTTCAGGGATTCAGTAGCTGCCTCAATTTCTTGTGATGACTCTGCCATAATCAATGAATCATCAATATAATGGTGAACAGTGATAGCATCCAACCACAGTGCTACATCGGATGCCACCATTTGATGGCAAATGGAGGGACTATGGTTACATCTCTGAGGTAATACCTGAAAGGCATACTGATTTCACTGCCAGGTAAAGGAAAACTGGTCCTGACAGTCTGAAGCAATGACTATTGAAAAGAAAGCATTTTCAAGATCCATTACCACCTTCCAGGGATGTAGAGCTTTGTTGATTTTTTCTATGACAGTAACCATGTCTGGTACTGTAACTGCAAGTGGGGAGGAGACTTTATTCAAGTCTCTGTAATCAACAGCCACTCTCCAAGTGCTATGCAATTTTTAACAGACCAAATAGGGTTTTTAAAAGTAGTCATACTATCTCTTATGATTCCACTCCCTGGAGTGCCTGAATAATTTGAATAATTCCATCTTCCCTCCCTGGAATGCGATACTGTTTTACATTTACCACCTTGGCAGGCACTGGCAGTGCAACAGGATCCCACTCCAGAAGCCCATGCACAGCAGTTATATATGGAGTCCCGAAACAAAAATGACTGTTCAGTGTTTCAACTGTTCGCCCCACCAGCACACCAATGCCCAAGATATATTCTTTAATTGAGGCAATTAACACCTTTATGACAAATGGAGAGTTGTCTCCTGTTGTTAAAGTAACCTTAGCTTGGAGGATGGGGGTGGAACTGTCTCCCAAGCCGAAGATCTGCGAAGTCACTTCATTAGGAGCAATATCAGCATGTAATACAGTAGCTTCTGCACCTGTATCCACCAGAGCTGACACATGCAAAGTCCCTCCAGATTGCCACACAGCTGGTTCTGAGATCACAGCTCCAATATCCCTCAAGGCATTCGTGAAGGCACCTATGTTACCAGTAGCATATGTGACTGCTGGTACAATCAGGGGTTTTAATTTATCATGTGCCCCTTTCACAAACTGCATTTTAATACTTCTTGTTACTGCTGCTGCATCAGGATTAGATCCTGTGGTTAGTGCCAATATCTTCTTCCATTGTGCACCAGTTTCTGAGGGGCAACACCAAGTCAGCCGGATCTGTGTGTACTGGTAAAACTGCTCACATAGCCAGTGATAGAGCACAGCAATATCGTGTCCATCAGGACTTCTGACATTCTGTAGCCGAGCATACTCCTGTTGGACCTTATTATCAGTGGCTATTTGAGTTAAAGGAGACTTTTCACCCACTAATAAGTGAATAGGTACAGCACCACCATCCCAAGCTCTTAAAATCCATGCCAGTGTGCTCTCCCCACTCTTCTGCCAATAAGTCTCCAAAAACTCCCATAACTCTTTTGGGATATAGGTCTGAGTGACCTGTGCCCCTCTGTGTGGCAGATCCTGCTGCCCCTCCATTTGTATGAGGGGGTCACACTTCTACCATCTCTTTATCTGCTGAGTGTGGCTCAAACTCAATCTCACAGTCCAAGGACCTCACCCAAATATTTCTATCCCATGACTTGGGATCCCATGAAGGGTTCTTAATAAGAGCATGAACTTGGGAAGCTGAGACCTTACTTTTCCCATATTTTTTCCTTTGTTTCTTAGCAATGTGCTTCATCAGCCATTCTATAGTACATTGCTGTTTAAAGCACTGCTTCATTTGGTCATCTGGGGAATGACCACTGCTGAATGATCCATTTCAGGCCATCGTCACTAGAAAAGTGGCCACAGGGGCCCAGTGCTCAGTGCTGTATCATCCCAAAGTTCGGAGAGTCATCATCATGGCCTCCCTAGTCCCCTACTTTTTCCTTAGCCATGGCTTGGTTGGTCCTGGTCTCTGCCGACTATGCCAGCTATGTGAGTCAACACAGGCAGGCAGCTGGAACAACCACAAAACCACAGCTGAAATGCTAAGAGTAAATTTATTTAATTACCTCACTAACCAGAGGATCTTGAAGCAACACCCAGGCAGAGGCACACAAACGGGAATGATTAGTCCATGGTAGCGGGCAGGGGCTGCTGTTTACACACATTTATCAAGGGTCGGTACACACATAGCTTACCACCATGCTGTGATCTCTCCTTTGCTTTTTATGATCTCTGAGCTTTGATCTCTCTCCCAAGACAGGGAGCTCGAACATGTTTGTGACAGCGCCTCCAAGTCTCTCCAAACACCTATGTTATCTCTGCACAGAGATTCTACTTCTCAAAACAGGCAGAGTATAAACAGCAGTAAGCATAATATAAGGGGTTCCTCACACTGATATTCTCCAGGCTGTGGCATTTCTAGCTGCAAGGTCACTTGAAGGAACATACCATATGTCTTGGGGATGTTTTGTTGTTTGATTTTTTTTTTGGTTTTTTTTAATCCCATATCCATTTTTGGTTTTGTTTTGTGTCTGGGTTGGTTGCTGCCCACCCGCCGACCCTGGCTCTGGGAGTATTGTGATAGGTGAGACCCAAGCCGGGATTCTTGCGAGAGTTGGGGGGGAGTGAGGGGCAGTTGCTTCCTTCCAGGCGGATGATTCGTCTCCACAGCCACACAGTGTGATCCCTCTCTGACAAGAGATACTGTTGCCGTGTAGTTTTTGCCCGATTTTTTCTGTGGCTGGAGCTTACTGGCGTGCTTCTCTGCTGGTTGGGAGCCCAGAGCCAGTGCGTTCCGTGCCAGGGCCCAGGACCACCCTGCCAAGGACTGCCCCCTCTGCGCAGCTGTAAGAGACGGTCCAAAGTTTTCCTTGTTTTTGCTCCACAACTGTCGCAAGAGCAGAGACCAAGACCCTGAAGACCCTGACTGGAGTTCTGGCCTGGTTGAGGTGGATGCTCGCCAAGTGATTGTTTGCAGGTGTGCTTACCACCACGGTACACTGCTTCAAGCAGGGTCTGACAAGGAGCGGCTTGCTCTGTACACTTACACCTGCTTCACCATACTCACTCACCACAATAGCCCATGAATTTTCCCACCTCTTGGCCAAATGAACTTTCTGGGGTAACTTTGGTGATGTCCCACAGAAAATCCCTCATCTGCTTCATGACCACCGTGACTGACGGAGATTGAAGCCCCCTCCCAAGGACTGAGACTGAGATCCCTATAATTCTGACATAGAGGCGCTGGCCAGACTGAAGCGAGATGTCTGCAAAGTGTCGCCTGCAGATGTGTTCGCTGGACCAACACTGATTTCCCATAGAAACCAGTCCTGAAACAATGGGTCTCACTCACTGCTGAGATTGACTTATCCTGTTTCAGAACATGGACTGTCTGTACCCATTTTCAATACACTTATTCTCCATTGTTTCTTACCTGTTCCCCCCTCGACGGAGGACTATAATAGACCCCTGAGTTAATCAAGACTTTGAGATTCTCCCCGACATGACAAGACGGATCTATTGACTGGACCATGAGGATTTCATTTCTTGGTTGGTAGCTATTCCCCTTCCCCTCTTTCTCTCTCTATCCTTTATCTCCTTTCTAATCCCTCTATCACATTTGCTGTGGGCACTTAATAAAAGGTGCATTTGTTTTGATTAATACTGAAATCCCCTCTGTGTTGTTTTTTGCACTCTGAGATCAGTTAACAAACCATCAAGGCCCCCGCTTTTACTAGCAGATCATGACAGCAGCCTGACTCCAGAATCAGCCATCACTAGTAAGCTACCCAGGGGAGCCATTCCATGCCCAGCCCTGCTGTTCTCTGATACTGCTTCAGGACTTCTTGCTACACTGTAACCAGATAACTCGATATCCCGTGACTTCTGGCATGGCCCGGAGTTTTCTGCTTCACTTTGTTTGCCACTCCAAGGTGTGCCCGCTTCTGCTGTTCCAGCTTGCTGCTTCCGAGGTTTCCTGCTGCAGTCCATTCAGTTTCCCAAATGGCACTGTGACAGGCTGCTTCCCGTGAGTTTGCAAAGGAAATCCCCTCTCTCTCTTCCGCAGGCTGAATAGCCATTAACCACATGAAGAGGCAGCTGAGCTTGCGCCACTCCCAGCAGCCACAGGAGAACCATTGCACCTGCCCTGCCCAGCCAGGAGTCAAGACCACCCCTGCTGCCCGTAGCCATAACTACACCAAAGGGGAAAGCGCTCGACAGCTGAGAGAAGGCTGCTATTTGGTTTCTTCTTGCTTGTTGTTGCACGCATATATATACTAGTAAAGAACTGTTATTTATTTTCCCATATCTTTGCCTGAAAGACCCATAATTTCAAAGTTATAATTGTGAGAAACATGACTCACTATTTAAATTTTTATAAAAGTTTATTAAGGGATAAAATCCAGCACTTGAGTGCTTGGCTATTTGCCAAAAGCACACTGTTCACTTAAACCATGTTCTCTAAATACTGTTACATTGCAGGGGGTACATGCATATTCATAAGAGTTTTTACATATTCAAACATTCTTTTGAGTTTAAATGTTCTTTTGCTTGGTTTTCACCTTTGACTTGTCTTCATGCTTTCTTGTAGATTTAGCTAATATATTTTATTTCTTCTTGTGGTTCCATCCTGTTCTATTTTCACTCTCTGATAATGAGGGTTAATACATTTTTTTTTGGTGCTCTGGTTTCTGTTTCCATTATCTTGTCTTTCAGATAAGATAGTCCCTGAATATGGGAAATCATCGAATTATTTTACACCATTTTCTGAGTTAGTTACATGAAAAAGCATTTCAACATTTCACAGTTTCTATTATGCTATGGTCTAAAATAGTATCTATTACACTACTATTTATAAAAGCTATACGGTGCATACATAAACTGACAGATTATACCATATCAAAAACAGTAATTAGAAATTGTACTATATCAGGATTTTTGTGATTAATAATAACTTGCAACACAAAACTTAATACATAAATGTGAAAGCCAATAACTATATTTGTTATTTATAACATAATAATTCAGAGGGAAGGGGAAGGTGATCATATTCTCCATTCTGAGGGAAGTTCCCGCCTTCCTTAGCAGACACCTGTCTTTCAAACCAAGACAGATCTTGGCACCCAGTGTAGGACCCAAGGGCATTGAGAGGAAAGGGTGAAAAGGGAATAACAATTCAAGGGTAACCCATTTTTCTGTGCTGGATGTAGAAACCTCATTAGCTGGCACCATGTGATCTAGCCTACCCTAATTCGGTTGGCACATGGTTATGGCTATATTTTTCCCATTCGCAACTCCTTATCTAAACATGGGTCCTATGACTAAGGTTACTGTGACTGTTATCCAGTTGGCACAATGGGTCATTAAGGTGAGGAATTGATAGATTTTTAACTTCCTCTGGAATGTGGGCGCATGGATACATGGCTATCACACACTAAGTATATGTTTTTTCGGGATTTCATTCATAATGGTACCAATTGTGAGGAAGTAACACCGGGGGAAGTTTTCTCCAAACCTTTCAACCATTTCTTTGGGCGTAACCCACCAGTTTTCAAAGGATTCAAATCTTCTCTAGATGCTAACCATATCGTATTATGGCTGGTGTTGCTGATAGGCCTACTCAATTTAGCATTCAGAGATAAAGTGACATTGCCTTGGGTAACCACCCTGACATCTACCCCAGAGACTAGGGATGCTGCCCCACAGCCTGGCACTGCCCCACAGCCTATCACTGCCCAGTAGCTCACCTCAGAAATGGACCACTTGGACTGGATGGGTGTATTAAAAGAGAAGATGCCCCAGATGCGGAAGGAATACACCTCGCCAGCTGGTGGGAAGACCTGTCTCTGCCTCAAAGAGGGAGTCTCATGGTGCAGCAGTGGAGCCTATGGATATTACAACCTTCCAGGCTCCAGCTGAACCACAAGGGCAGTCACAGCCAGCAGCAGTCAAACCTGTGTAGAGGAAGAAGTATAAGACCAAATCAGTGTGCCCAGGTAATGATGATGAGGTACTAGGCCCCTCAAAACCAGTAGGGGAGCCAGAGCCTGAGATCATCACCGAGTCCCTGTTGTATGACAATCTCTGTAATCTGTGAAAGACATGGTGCGACAGGGGCATGTGGCTTATTCGACCTGGTTACTTTGGATTTGAGACATTATGCGTCCAGACATGCAACTGGATAGTGGCAAAGCAAAGAATTTGGAGTCCTTGGCGCAGGATGTGGGTATTGATTGGGTGTTCGTGAGGGAGCCAGGGTTCCTTACTGTCTGGGAGAAGCTTTTAATACTGTAAGAGAGAGGTTTGTACACAGAGAAAAAATACAGGAGCACCATCATAGAATGCCCTGAAAGACCATTGTTCTGGTTTAGGGAAAATTTGGGAGAAAACCTCCAAAAGGGGCTCCCCCAGAAAGAAACAACATCCTTGCCTGTTTTAGGAAGAGTGTGGCCAGCAGGACCAGGGAGGTCATGCTTCCCCTATATTTGGCACTGTTGAGGCCACTTTTTGACTACTGTGTCCAGTTCTGGGCCCCTCATTTTAGGAAGGATGATGAGACGCTTGAGCACATCCAGAGGAGGGCAACTAGGTTGGTGAGGGGTTTGGAACACAAGCCCTATGAGGAATGACTGAGGGAGCTGGGGTTGTTTAGCCTGGAGAGAAGGAGACTCAGGGGTGACTTTATCCTTCTATACAACTACCTGAAGAGTGGTTGTAGTCATGTGGGAGTTGGTCTCTTTCACCGGGCAGCAACTGACAGAACCACAGGACATAGTCTCAAGCTGCGCCAAGGGAAATATAGGTTGGATATTAGGAAAAAGTTTTCCATGGAAAGAGTCATAAAGTACTGGAATGGCCTACCTGGGGAGGTGGTGGAGTCACCATCCCTGGATGTGTTTAAAAAAAGACTAGATATGGCACTCTATGCCATGGTTTAGTTGAGGTATTTGGCATGGGTTGGACTCAATGACCTTTAAGGTCTCTTCCAACCTAGTCATTCTGTGAATTTTGTCAAAAGTGAAAACCAAGCAAAAGAACATCTAAACTCAAAAGAATGTTTGAATATGTATAAACTCTTATGAATATGCATGTACCCTGAGGCAGAGTAAAAATCCTTCAGAGTAGAACTCTATTTTGATTTAGGAGAAAGGTACATCTTTAAGCCTGTGCACCATGGCCGCAAGGCCGAGGCTAAAGGGAAAACTGTCAATGGAAGACAAAGATAAGGGGCAGGAGAGACAGGGGAGACAAGGAGAGATAAAAAGAGACAGAAACTGCTGTTAAGAGCAAGTCAGCTTGACCTAAGAATTCTTTCTGATAAAGAAGTACTAGTGGCAAATGTCAAGCGAAATTCGTAAAAATGAATATGTATGAACCTATTGTGAAACTGTATGCATATGTATTTGAGAGGGGGATAAAAATAGACCAGAAGTTCCCAGAGGTGCACATGACTTTTGAGGAGAGCAATCTCCGCATGCGTCCGACGCTGTAATAAACATACCGGCTTAACAACTTTAACAAAGTTGTGGAATTCTTTTCACTTTCTCCGCAAAACACTCTGACAAGCTAGCCAGGAGAAGCCGTCTCTGTCCCCGCAGAGACAGGAGAGAACAGACGGACTCCAGGATTTTCCTGGAAGGGCTCCGCTTGTCTCGGCTTGCCTCCTGTGAGGACAGACAAGGACCTGCTGGCTTGCGGAGAATACAGTATGTATTGAGGGACCCCTGTAGTAGAACAATCAACTTTAGCCAGGGCCCCTTGGAGAATCTGAATGCTGACACAGTGGCAAAGAAGCTTCCTGACTCCAGGGACATCCGCCCTATACCCTATCCCTATAGCCATGTAAGGCAATATCATGTTAACCCTACTATTGGTCACTTATGGTCACTCTAACACCTTGACATTGGTCAGGATTGGATCCAGGCCAAGGGTATAAAAGTAGCATACTGTACCCCTACTAACTCGGAAAAAGAAGTGCCGAGACCCTTCACGATCCCTTCAATAAAGCCATACACGTGGAACAGCCAGCGTCTTCTCCTTCTCCTCTCTCTATCGTCTGCTGGAGCCTTAAGCCAAGGAAAAAAGCTACCTAGAAAGCAAAGCTGAAATCATAGGAGCTGCCTAATCACTAAGTGCTGAATATTCCCTGCTTGCTAGGGGCGCGGCCTTGGTCTGACAGCGAGTTGGCCTCTGGCACTCAGTCCCCCTGGGAGCTGAGCTCTGGAGCTGTAATAGCTTGCCCTAAGATAAGACCAATCAAGGCTCATTTAGACCCCCAGGGGAAAAGAGAGATAGGATGGCTAAGTCACTCAGAGACGTCTGAGTGCTTGGCCTGTGGATGCAGCTGATAGAGCAGCTGGGCTAGAGACAGGGGTTCATTGTCTGATAGAGCAGACTGCTAGGGACCCTGGGGGTGGGTCGAGTGAACCTGTGTGTGTGTGTGTGTGTGTGGTGTCCGGACACTATATCATTGTATGGTTAATGCATTGTGTGGTTAGTGCATTGTGTTTGTAATCGGGCAAGTGTATAAGTGCATAGTGTATAAAAGAGAGTATATCTACAGTGCGGGGGGGTTTCTACCCGCGACTGGAGGGGCCGAGTGAGGCCTGAAGCACCGGCCGGGGCAGGCTGTGGGGGCAGGGAACGCCCGGGAGAAAAACAGAAAAAATAGTGGAGAAGAATGGGTGAGGACGATCATTGAGTAAAGGTAGTGATTTGTGGTGTAGATTGTGCACAGTTTTACCCTGGCTAGACAAACCCAAGGAGTTCCTCTGCCCCGGTGGTTTGGACTCGACCCCTGGGAGTTTGTGAATCCTGTGAATTATTGGATAAATAGAAGAGACGAACGAGTTCGTTTGGAGGGGCTCTACCAGACTTCAGCTGGTGCTATAGTAAGTCTGGACTGGGAACAACCTGCAGTAGAGGATTTAGAGTTCCCTGTGATAAATGGAATAGTCTGCCTCTGCAGGAAATTCCTGAGAGCCTTTGGTGCATCAAGAAGCTGGCACACTGCGTGGGTATTATTGCAGTGCAGAGTTTGTGCGAGACACTGGTATTGCTATTCAAATAATCGTCAGGACACATGCCCCAAGTGTAAATTAAAGTTTCCTGATCAAGCTGATTAAGAAGCTAAGATCGTAAAGTGCGTGTGTGGGAAGTCACATCTGATACCTTCCACCTGGAGCTGTGTGTGGGAGGAAGACTGGGAAACTACTGTGAAGCTCTGTTAAGAGAGGTTTGGGTGGAAGCAAAATAGGGCAAAGAGAATAAGATAATGGGAACTAACCAGAGCAAGGAAGTCCCTCGGGCTAGTCCCTTGGGGTGCATCTTGGTCCACTGGAAGGAAGTCACCGGCAGGGGGGGCTCTGAGAATAAAAAGGATCTAATCCAATATTGCACATATTGGTGGCCCTCATACAGGTTAGAGGACGACAGAGCAAAGTGGCCGCCCACTGGAACCTTAGATTATGATACCTTACTGCAGTTATTGCTGTTTTTAAGACAAGAAGGTAAATGGGATGAGGTTTCATATGCTGATATGTTTTTTGTTTTAACAAATCACCAAGAATGGCAAAGGGACTGTGGGATCAGACCGCCCTCAGATCCACTGGTCTTGGCCCTTGAAAAGGAAAACAAGGTAAAGAGAGGGCAAATCAAACATTGTTGTTCAGCATGTAGTATAGGACAACGTTGTATGAGATCAGATAAGGTTTATCATTCTGAGGAGCAAGAACGAGATACATTTGAGTAGATGAAAGCTCCTCCTAGGAGGAGGGAAGTTGAAGAAGATGAAGATGAAGATGAAGAAGGAGTGAGCTTCCCCAAAAAAGAAGAGGACTCAGGTGGGGAAGGCACATCCACTAGAACCCACCCCCCCTCCCCCAACAGTCCAGTTGCATCTAGAACTAGGAGGCAAACAGTGTTACAGGCCCCTCTGCGAGAGGCAGTGGGACCAGAAAGAGAGAGATTGATGATTAAAGTTCCATTTACCACTCTTGATTTAGAGGCATAAGAAAAGATTGCTAAGAATTATTGTGTTGATCTGATACATGCTGCCAAACATCTACGATATGTTATCAAGCAACACAACCCAGCTTAGGCTGACATCCAGTTACTACTGGATGCTTTCACTGAAATGGGAAAGCACTTGATCTTAAAGACAGCAGGGACTTTGGCAGAAGATTATTGCAAGAGCAAGCAGCTAGATGTAAAGGAACATTTTCCCCTCCAAGACCCAGAATGGAATCCTAATATATCAGCAGAGGTAAAGAAATTAGCAGATGATCAAGATTGGATAGCAACAAGGGTGGAAAGAGCTATTCCAAAAACCATAAATTGATCCGCCTTATACTCCCTTAAGCAGGGGCCTTCTGATACTCCATCTGAGTTTCTAGAGCGTTTAAGAGATGCTATGGGTCATCATACATCATTGGATCCAGGGTCTAAGATAGAGATGAATCAGCTGGTTAATTCATTTTTGAGGCAGTCTGCTAGAGATATTAGACATAAACTTCAGAAAATTTGGGGGCCGGAAGGGAGAAAACTCGAAGTCTTGCTAGAAGAGACATGGAGGGTATTAAGTAACTGGGAAGAAGGATATAAACAAAGAATGAAAAAGTTGGTGGCAGTGATACAGGAAGAAAGGCAAAGAAAATACAACCAGAGACCACCCAGACAAGGACCACCTCCGCTTAGCAGGAAGCAGTGTGCAATCTGCAAAAGAACTGGTCACTGGAAAGATCAATGCCCAGAACGGAGACGAGGTGACCAACAAATGGCTTCACACGTACAAAACAACTGAGGAGGACGGGAAGATTCTGCCCCAGCAGATCCAGTAGTTATAACAATGAAGCTGGGAGAAGAAGAGAAAAGGGTAGAATTCTTAGTTGATACAGGGGCTACATATTGAGTTTTAAATAAAGCTTTAGTACCTGTGGAAAATGGTTATGTTGTAGTGCCGGGGGCAACTGGCCAGTCTGAAAGGGTATATTTTTGCAAACCTTTGAGGTATAAATTGGGAAAACAAAGGGGTATTCATAAATTCTTGTACATGCCAAATTGACCAAAAGCACTTTAAGGCAGAGATTTATTGGAGCGCTTACAAGCAACCATTACATTCAAAAATGGAGAGGTTACTCTGGAGGTGAATGATCAAAAGTACATAGAGGTATTAAGTTTAACCTTAACAGCTATTGAAATCAAAGAAGAAATTGATGAAGAAATACTAAGTCAGGTATTTCCCGGAGTATGAGCCTCTGATGTACCAAGGAGGGCAAAAACTGCCTCCCCTATAGTAATAAAACTCAAGGAGGGACACAACCGGTGAGAATTAAGCAGTATCCCTTAAAGAAAGAAGACAGAGAAAGAATCAGCCCAATAATTGAAAATTTTCTGCGGTTAGAGTTACTGAAAGAATGCCAATCTGATTTCAATACTCCTTTTTTACCTGTTGGGAAATCTGAAGGGTCATACCAGATAATACAAGCTTTAAGTGCTGTCAATAAAGTAACAAAAGATTTGTATCCGGTAGTAGACAATCCATACACTTTATTAACTTGTCTAACACCTGAGCAAACCTGGTTTACCTTTTTAGATCTAAAAGATGCCTTCTTTTGCCTCCCCATCCACGAAGCCAGCCAGACAATTTTTGCATTCAAATGGGAAAGCCCTAAAAGTGGGCTCAAAACGAGGTCACATTGTCGAGATTGCCCCAGAGCTTCAAAAATTCCCCCACTCTGATTGGAGAGCAACTTGCAAAAGATCTGGAGTCCTGGGAAGCTCCACAGGAAGAAAGAAGGCTTTTGCAGTACGTAGATGATCATCTAGTAGCCACTCGGATGAAAGAAGCATGTGTGGCCTGGACGGTAAGCCTTTTGAATTTCCTAGGGCTCCAAGGATACAGAGTATCAAATAAAAAGGCACAAGTAGTGAGACAGAAAGTAATCTACCTGGGATACGAGGTGAATGCTGGGCAATGGACTTTAGGGCAGGCTCGCAAGGAAGCCATATGCCAAACCCTAAAACCACAGACAATAAAAGAACACCGAACCTTCTTAGGCATGGCAGGGTAGAGCCGGCTGTGGGTTTATAATTATAGACTGACATAGACATGTTTTATGAAAAATCCTTTCTTGGGATTTTTCTCCCTTCTGAGAAGCTGTGGCCTCAGCAACAAAATGTAAACAATGGTTATCTGCTGCTGTGGAATGCAACAGGTGGATCTGTGATTGGTCTCCTGTGGATGTTTGGATTTACTGACCACTCACGGCAGAGCTGGGTCTCGCTCTCTGCTGAGAGACAGATCTTTGTTATTCATTCTTTTCTATTCTTAGCTTAGCTAGCCTTCTGAGAACTTCTATTTCTTTTAGTATAGTTATAATGTAGCATATATATCATAAAATAATAAATCAAGCCTTCTGAACATGAGGTCAACCTTCTCACCTCTCTCTCAACCTCATAACCCTTGTGACCACCGTCACAACAGACTGCTTGTCAGACCCCTCTATGCTCTTATTGCCGACAGAAACAGAGATCTCCAGTGGACAAAAGAAGCCACACAAGCCTTTCACCCACTAAAGAGTGTCCTCATGTCAGCTCCAGCTTTGAGACTTCCAGATGTAAGTAAACCATTCTTTCTATTTTCCCATGAAAGACAGGGAATTTCCCTGAGAATATTGGCTCAAGACTTGGGTCCATACTAGAGGGCAGTTGCTTACTTCTCCAAGCAACCAGTTGCAACAGCCAAAGGATGGCCAGGCTGTCTCAGAGCTGTAGCAGCAGTTGTGTCTGAATATTCAAGAGGCACACAAGTTTACCCTCAGACAAAAAATAACTGTGCTAGTGTCCCACACAGTGTCTGCAGTACTGGAAGTAAAGGGTGACCACTGGCTTTCACCACAGAGGTTTCTGAAATACCAGGCCATCATGGTAGAGCAAGATGATGTAGAGATCGTGGTGACTAATATTGTCAACCCAGCTTCCTTTCTCAGTAGAAATCAAAGAGAAGCAGCACACCATGATTGCCTGGAGACTATTGAACCTACATACTCCAGCCACCCAGACTTAAAGGACACTCCTTTGGACGATGCAGAGACCTGGTTCACTGACAAGAGTAGCTACGTTGCCAATGAGAAGCGACATGTTAAGTATACAGTGACCACCTGCAAAGAGGTAATCGAGTCTGGACCCTTGCCAACAGGTACCTCTGCGCACAAGGCTGAGATAATTGCCCTGACCCGTGCCTTAGAAATGGCAAAAAGAATGAAAGTAAACATCTATACAGACTCGAAGTATGCATTCAGAGTTGTACATGCACATAGAGCCATCTGGAAACAGAGGGGACTGTTGATCTCACAGAGAAAGAATATCAAACATGCACAAGAGATAATCCAGCTGATGGAAGCAGTTCAGCTGCCTGAAAAGGTAGCAATTAGGCATATTAAAGCACACTAAAGAGTGAGCTCAGAATTAGAAGAAAGAAACGAGCTGGCAGAGAGAGAGGCAAAAGAAGCAGTAAAAAGTGAAGTAACTACTGAAAGAGTCCTAATTCCAGATGAGCATATTTCCCTTAAAGGTAAGCCAGAATATAATAAGAAAGATAGAAAATTAATTGAAGATCAAAGAAAGACGTATAACGAAAAAAGGTAGGTGTCCTGGGGTGACGTTATGATGCTTGTATCCCCATTCATGTGTTCTGTGCCTTTAAGACCGGCTCTGAAGAGTGGAAGTTTTGTTTGGGTTTCTCTTATCAGGGACAAAGAGACGGGCAGTACTTAGGGCTGTTTTGGCTTCTTGCTTTCAGCTTGCTGCTTTGCTTGCTCTCTTTTCTGCTCTTGCTTCTGTTCTCGCTTTTGCTTCTGCTTATTAGCTAGTTTAGCTAAACAGTCCAAATTCTTTCTTGGACTGTTTCTCCTCTCCTGTTTCTGTGACCATCTCGAACCTGCTCCGGACTGGGGCCTGGGAACACCGAGGATTTGCACCGTTTGGCTGCAGCAGCTGCCCCAGCGCCGGAGGGACTGAGAGCAGAGCAACCACCCCCGAAAGAGACTTTCTGATTTTGTCATCTTTCTCAGAGCGATGTCATCGGGTATTGTTCATTTTGTGTGCTGGGGGGTGCTGGGCCGGTCAAATAAACAGGTCCTTTCCACTTGTCTCCGAGGAATTCTTCCCGAACCGGTTGGGAGGGAGGGGCCGTGTGGGTTTTGCTTTCTGGAGGGGCCCTCCTTTGCAGATTCTTTAACAAATTTGCCCTAAACCAGGACAGTAGACTACCATTGAAAAGAAGCTGGTAATCCCTTCCCATTTATTGTAGTCAGTAATAAGAGAAGAACACCAGAAAACACACTGGAGAATTGATGCCCTATACACCTACATGATTGAAAGAATTGTTGCTAGGAATTTATATGCCACTATTACTCAAGTGACCCGACAGTGTGATCTTTGCCTCCAGACTAACCCCAAAAATACCCCCAGGCCGAAACTCAGTCAGATTGAGAAAGGCCATAGGCCTGGACAGCAGTGGCAAATTGACTTTTTAGAACTCCCAAGAAAAGGGGAGTACCATTATTTACTGGTGTTGGCGGATACATTTTCAGGGTAGCCAGAAGCATTCCCCACCAGAACTGTCAAAGCTCGAGAGGTGACCAGGGTATTATTACAAGAAATAATACCACGCTTCGGAGTTCCAGCCACAATGTCCTCGGATAGAAGATCACATTTCATTCCCAAAATAGTGCAACAGATTAGTAGCCACCTGGGCATAGATTAAGAACTTCACACTCCATACCGCCCTCAATCAAGCAGCCAGGTAGAGAAAATGAATAATTTGATTAAGCAGCAGATTGTAAGACTGGGGCAAGAAGTTAATCTACCCTAGCCCCAAGCTCTTCCACTGGCACTATTGCGAATTCGAACTAAACCTCAAGCGAAAGAAAAGTTGAGCCCTTTTGAAATACTCTATAGAAGACCATATGGAATACAAAAAAGAATGTCCACTCACATTGGAAAGGTAACACTGGCCACCTACATGGTGACTTCAGGCAAACACCTCAGAGAAATTTAGAAACATGTAGCTAGAACTCAGAGCAAAGAGTTAGATGGGCCAGTAAATAACATACAGCCTGGAGTTTATGTATACCTTAAGTCTCTTACAAAAAAGACTTTGGAACCACAGTAAAAGAGCTTCTCACCCCTTTCACTGCAATCAAAATCAAAGAGCAGAATGCCTGGATCCATCACTCTCGAGTTAAGAAGGCCCAGAAGCCCCTTGCAGAGTGACAACAGGAGACAATGAACTGCGACTAAAACTTTCTCAGGCAAAATGAGTATATTGCAGTCGGGTTTAGTTCGTACTTTGATTTACAGAATTGTTTTGTATGTAATTATAACTGAAGTTTTAAAACTAGAGAGTACCTCTATCCAAGGTGATGCTGAATGGCTTTAGTCCCAGGGTTTTAATCAGTATACTAGATCTATGAGACAACTTTCTGAGATAAAAGATTTTGACCTATCTACTGTAGTAATCCACAGGAATCAGATATATGAGAAGCAGGAATAGCAAGAACAAGAACTGTAGACACTTAAAGAGATCAGAGAATAGAAAATCAAAGTAGGGTGCCGAATCATCTCAGCTTATGAGAGACCAGATGCAATTAGTGTCTCAACCTCTCCTGGTGTATACGAACACCAGGAAGTTTGTGATAGCCAGGGTGAATCAGACTGTTAGTGTAATTTCACCTTAATACAGCCTGTAGAAGTGACTTGCCTTTAGCTCGAGATGCTATTGGACTTTTATTTCAATTCAAAGTAGACACGGCACTTTTTACCACAGCAAGACCTTGTACAACCCACACTAAGACCCAAATAGCTCAGACTCAACGCAAACTTGAACCTGAAGTGTATGAAATAGGCCCCTAGGTAGTGAAAAATGTAAGTGAACAACAACTGTTGTTCAATCCAGAATAGTCTCTCAAACAGGTTGAGTTGCTAATGCAAATTAACATCTCAAAAATCCAAACAGCCTGCTCCTCCTTCCTAAAACCATCCTTTGAAAGCAAGACAACGTAGTTAAAAGACAAGTATATCTCAGGAGCAGAATAAGAAAAGATCGAACTGAGATATTAAAGACAAGATTAAAAGTTTTAAATAAAATAATTAAGAAATACTGATGAATAAACTGGCCACTGCAGCAGGTGGCCTAACAAAATTGAAGCAGCCTTTACAGTCATCTCTATTGGCATTAGGAACTAGCCAGTGGCAGGTTTCAAAACTACTGCCAAAGTGAGAAAAAGTCGGAGACCAAGACCACAAGTTAATATTAGAAGCACTTAGTACAGTTCAAGATAATGTGTCTTTAGCTTTCAGTTGTATACAAGCACAGTTATAGATGCAGGCAACAGCAGCTCTGATCATACAGGAAGGGGGTGAAGGTAATTTTCCAGCTTAAATTCAGAAAATTGTCTGAGGTAATGCGATTGATTTTAAAAAGAAGTTTCAATCCTAGTAGGCTATAGTGAATTTCACCTATGATCCGGCTTCTAATGTGGCAACTGCCTTTGTGCTTACCATACGTAATGCCACAGTTTATGTTATCCATCCCATCATTGCACTAAGATTAAACCATGAAAAAACAATACTCTACCCTTCAGAACATCGAGTGTGAGCACGAAAGATGAATGAAAAGTAGCAAACAGTAAACTTAGAATCCTGCATTACTAGAGAACAGATGGGATTCATTTGTGAAAGCAACACTATTAATGCCCAAGATGTGTGTTTAGACACTGAACAGAGTATTTGCCACTTCAAAGATCATCCAATCACTGACCAGAAAACTGTGCTCGTATATACTGGAAAAGAGTGTGTATGCCTGAGAACTGCCTGTGCCGCTGTAAAAACTGATAGCAACGATGTTATTCTGTCTAGTAGAAATCATTCTAATTCCTGTATTTGTAATTTTTTTAAGATTATCGGGTGTGATTTTTCGTATTCGGCACCAGTGACATCCCACCAGCTGATCGAAACCAATTAGACAATGTATCACAGACTGTCACCTACCCCTATTGAGAGAGACCTTACATTAGCAAAACAATTAATTGAGCACCAAGACCTACTGAGGACCTTGAAAGAAATCCAAGAAAGCAGAAAGAAAACCTTAATTACTGTCTAACATGATACAAAAGAAATACCCGAATTCTACAGAGAATAGAACAAAATGCAGATCATCACTAGTGAGATGTGATCTTTGGGTGGTCACCAACTGCAAATGGAATCTTTAATAAGTTGTGTCATCCCATCGTAGTTTTGTTAATATTAGTTAGAATAAGTTTAAGATTATCCATTATATTGCTAATTTGGAAATAGAGAATACTAGAATGAATAGCTGTGTTAACTTCTTTATCAAACGTACATAGTAAAGCATTAAGAGATACTTAATGTCATAAAAGTTTGCATTAAGTAAAAGAATTTACTTATTTTCTTGAAAAGAGAGGAATGAGACAGAGTGAAAATCCCTGAGAGTAGAATTCCATTTTGATTTAGAAGAAAGGTACATCTTTAAGCCTGTGCACCATGGCCGCAAGGCCGAGGCTAAAGGGAAAACTGCGTCAATGGAAGAGAAAGATAAGGGGGGGGAGAGACAGGGAAGACAGGGAGATATAGACAGAAACTGCTGTTAAGAGCAAGTCAGCTTGACCTAAGAATTCTTTCTGATAAAGAAGAACTAGCGGCAAATGTCAAGCGAAATTCGTAAAAATGAATATGTATGAACCTATTGTGAAACTGTATGCATATGTATTTGAGAGGGAGATAAAAAGGGACCAGAAGTTCCCAGAAGTGCGCATGCCTTTTTAAAGAGACCAGTCTCCGCATGCGTCCAGCATTGTAATAAACATAGCGGGTTTACAACTTTCACAAAGTTGCGGCGTTCTTTTCACTTTCTCCGCAAAATATTCTGTAATGTAACAGTATATAGAGAACATGGTTTAAGTGAACAGTGTACTTTTGGCAAATAGCCAAGCACCCCGGTGCTGGATTTTATCCCTTTTATCCTTTAATCAACTTTTATACAAATTTTAAACAGTGAGTCATGTTTCTCACAGAGTTAGGAATCTACATGAAGAATACATAAAAGCAAAAATCATTTTACTATCACTAACAGTCATGGACCAGTTCCCCTTTTGCCCCAGGTCAGCTTTTAAGAACACTACAAGATTCAGAAGGGCAGTCACTTTTAACTGCACATCACCTTGTTCTAACAATACTGCCAGGTATTTAAACATCTTGCTTGCTGATAACCAGTGTCCTTCTTTTTGTTACAACACCACTGTAAGTCTACGGGGCATAAAAACAGTCAAATGCTGTCCCAGAGTAAATTTTCTTGCTTCCTGGATGTCTTGGGGATGGTTTATTATCCAATACCCTTTTGGGGGCTTTTGGTCAGTTTTGCTTTGTTCGTCCCGGAGTGGCTGCTGTCCCCATCCCACCTCCAATCCTCCCTGGTTCTGGGGCTGTCGCGATGAACTGGAGCCAAGCCGGGGTGTCTGGAGGGAGTTGGGGGCGGGGTGAGAGGCAGTCCTTCCTTTTTCGGCACAGGCTGTTTGACTGGACACACGCAGCTGGTATCTCTGACTAGGGATCCTGCTGTTTCTGTGGGTGGTTTTTGTTTGTATGTTTGTTTTTATTTGTGGTGGTTTTGTTTGTTGGTTTGTTTTTGTTTTTTTTTTTGCTTCGACACTGTGACTGAACTTGCCAGCTTGGCTTCTTTTGCTGCTTTGAAGTCGGGAAGCCCCACCAGGACCTGGGAACACCCTCGATTTCCTGCCGGGGGGCTGGCCCACCCCCACCCTGCCGGGGGGCTGGCCCACCCCCACCCTCCGCACAGTTCGGACCTAGTGATCAGCCAGTGCCGGTGAGAAATCCCTGGGAGTCTGTCTCTGCTGTGTTTGGGAGCCAGGCTGTTGCTGCCCAGCCCCCGCCGTGCCTCTACGTCTGCTCCAGGGTTTTTTGCTACACTGTAACTGTTTTACCCCTGCCTGCCGGGAGGTCCCGGGGTCCAGCAACAGCTGCAGAGTTTCTGCTGCCTCTTGCTTGCTACCCCGGGGGAGCACGCCCTGCCATTCCACCTTGCTGCTTCAATCCCTTTCGTTATCCAGAGGGGGCACCAGGATCGGCTGCCCCTGTGAGTTGTAAAGGAAGACCCTTCTCCATCCCTCTCCACCGGCTGCATCTGCCATTGTCCACATAAAGAAAGACGGCCAGACTCGCGCCACAGCATCCCCTGCAGCCACGGGAGAATCATCGTACCCACCCTGCCAGGCTGGGGAGCTAGCAGCGCCCCTGCTGGCGGCAACTGTTAGTACACCAAAGGGGAAGCACCTGCAGCCAAGAGAAGGCTGTTACTGAGTTTCCAGAGGGTGAAATAGAGATTTAGGGAGTTCACTTTAGTTAGAAATATGAATTAAGCATTTAAATTTTAACTTGTAAAATTGTGTGTTGAATTTTAACCTTTTACTTAAGAAAAGTCTGCCATGGTACAAAGGGCAT
The DNA here is from genome assembly GCF_028551555.1 of Melozone crissalis. NCBI lineage: Eukaryota > Metazoa > Chordata > Aves > Passeriformes > Passerellidae > Melozone > Melozone crissalis. Next base: position 4,780,559 of record NW_026535882.1, on the reverse strand, counting down.
AGGAAAATACAAATTTCTGAAGCTTCTTGCATAAAGAACAATACCGGGAGAAGACTAAGGGATGCAAGAACCCAGATAAAGGGGCTCCTCTGTCTCCAAGCTCATCAAGACTGAAATAAACAAAGGGCCAGGAGACTTCTTCTCCTTTTTAATGCCTTTATTAAAAGTGATCAGCTCAGGATTGGGCGGCTCGACGGGTCTGCAGCATCCGTCGTCTCTCCCAAGGCGACTCAGAGAAGGAGGATATGCACAGCTCTGTCCACTAGGGGCAGAGCTGGGGATCACGTCCTCGTGGGAGCCTTTAGGGCCTGCTGATCCCGTCAGATGGTACTTTTGCCGGCTCAGTCGGCCTGGTCTCACCGCCGGGGTCGTCTCTCTTGGTCAGGGCGAGAGGCTCTGAAGGTGTTCCGCATCTCTGCAGGCTCAGCATTCGGCTCCTCACGTCCAGACATCACTCCAGTCTCTCAACTCTTAGGTGGCTCGTCATTTTGGGGTCTTCTCTGTACACCGGGGGACCCATGCTGCATTGTGGTCTTGGAGTCACTTTGCATAGCCCCCCTCACCTTCTCAGGTCTCTTCTACTGTTCGGGAAGGTTCCCACCCTTCTGGGAAAGGTACAACTTAGCCTCGGGCGAGGCTCTGCTGATACAAAAGGAGCGATTAGCCACAACGACTCGTGATTACAATAACAAAACACGAAGAACTTCAGCAGCTACCCGTGGTCTGGCTGCTTTTTGTAACTTTTTCTCACAAAAAAAAATATTACCCGAATTTTAGTTCATAACAGTCCCCCCTCTTTTTCTTTGATCGAGCTTAAATTCTAAGCTCGCATCAACTCACAATTTTTTTGTTTTGAATCTACTATAAATCTCTTGTGCACTTTGGTAATCATGGTTACTTAACCTTGTTACTTTCCTTGGTTTCTTCAGGTTGGTCTGCACGGCAAGTACTATTCTACTAAAACAGATAAATAAGCATAGTAAAAAAAGCAATCCTCCAAGTACACACACAGTGAGAAAAACTACCTTTTCCCATACATCTTTTTTGAAAATCTCCAGGTTCTCCCACCCACTGGGATCAAGTGTAGGAGTTTGTTCTTCGTTATTTACACATGCTAATCTTTTTATTTCGTTTGAAATGTTCCTAATAATTGAATTCTTTATTTTTAATACTGCCTGGAGCCTGATGACTTTGTTTAACATAGGTATTGGGGTCCGAATTTGGCTTTTACAATTTTGGATTTTCTCAATTTCTATTTCACTTTCTCGGTTCTGTTTATTTTCTCTCAAATCATTATATATAGGAACTCCCAAATTTGATCCAGTTTCTTTGGGTAATAAGAAAATTGGTTTTATCACTCTAGCAATGCAGTTGCCAGACGAGATCAAACCTAGGGATTTTGGGCTCCCCTGAAATGTGTTCCAAAAGGGGTTCATCTCTTTTCCAGTACACTTATATAAATACTTGTAACAAACAATTTTTCTTACCATTTTCACCATTTCTTTGCTTTTTACTAGTTCTGCTGAGTTCGTTTCAGCAGCATCACATTCAAAACACAACCAGGCTTCCCCTATAGGGCACTCTCCTAGGAGTGGCTGCCTAAAAGTGGCAGTATTGTGTGCTCTCCAATACACTCTCTTATTTTTCTGATAAAGGACCAATTGGGAGGGGTTAACACAATCAGGGTTAGAACTGATGTGGACTCTCGACAAGGAGCTCACTTCCTCCTCATAGAGGGGTCGGTAGCACTCACAGCATGGCTCAGCTGGGCTTCTCAGAGCACCACCAGCAATCAGAGCTATCAGTACTACCCTTCCCAAGAGTCCGGTATGGGTCATCTTGCACAGTCTGCCCACCCGGCCTTGCCTCTTGGGGAATTTTACTGAGGAGAAGCTTCCAAGCTCTTTAGAGTCCCTTCTACCCGCTTCTCTGGTTAAACCCCTCTTGGTCTGTTCCCTACCAATTTTGGTTTCCCCTCCCAGGGGAGTGCTCTGTAGAGGATTAACCTGGAGTCTTTAGAAATAAATTGGGGAACATAACCAGAATTACTTATTTACAGTCTTAAACTTTTTACCAACATAGTTTACACAGAACAGTTTTGAAACATTTTAAGCAATATTAGAACTCTGATACCAATTTTTTCCACACAGTTCAGTCTTTTTGACTCTTCTTTCTGAGAGTCAACTTTAAATCCTTTGGTCCTTTTACCACAGTATACTCAGGTGATTTAGCTTGTCAAGCAGATGAATCCTTGTCCAGTGCCTGGAGGTGAGAGTGGTGTGGACTCTGGCCCAATGCCAGAGGAAAAAAAACTGATGTTGAATCCTGGTCCAATGCCAGGGGTGAGAGTGATGTGAGTCCAACCTTTTTCTTTTGGTCTGCACAGTCGAATTAGTAATGAAGAGTACCTGAAACGGGCTTTCAAACACAGGCATTAATGGTCTGCTATTTAATGATTTATCAAAACTCAGTTTCTCTGTTCAATGTTATTGGTTAATTTCTTTTTCCATAGCTTGCATGTTTCTCTCATCAATTTCTGCATACTCTGTATTTTGCAAGGAGTTGTATTTCTCAGCTAACTTAACTCCCAAAGTATTTTTATTCTCTTATATCTCTGTGTATTTAATTCACTGGTTTTCTGTTGTATTTTTCAAGATCTTATTTATCTCTTGCTTCTGTTTCTTACTTTCACTTAGAGCCTAAATATTTCTTTCAACCCCTTACACTTAAATTTTTGGGGTTTTTTTCTTACACCATTCTTCTACACAATACACTTCTCTCTAAGGAAATGTGGTAAAACCTATAATGCACAATCTACATCACCTCTATTCTAATTTGTCTATATTCACTCCCACACATTCCTTCACACCCTCAAGACACAAACTGGATCATTATTGCTAGAAAATCACGGGTCCCTGTAGCCCCCCCCTCACCCTGGAGTTGGCCCACAGGTCTCAGTATCCCTGGGCCTCTTGGAAGGGCCCTGACTCTGGTTGCCTCTGGTGCACATTTACCTGTGAGGCTGTCTGCGTGTCACTCACGCTCTTACAGCTATGGCTCCCTCACACACCTGAGGAGCACTAGTCTGGTTTGCAGGTCACACACACACACTTCAGTCACAGCCCCCACCTGCCTGGGGAACAGTATTCTGGTATTGCAGGTCCCAAACACACACACTTCCACTGCCCCCTTCCCACCTGCCCGGGAAGTTGAGGCTGACTTTGCATGTGACTCACTCTCACACACAAAACAACAATAAGGTACCTTTTACTTTCACATCACTTATTACAAGTTAAGTATTACTGGCCAGTTTTGGTGCTACTGGATATCCTTTCTACCTAGCTGTTTTTTGTCTAACTTCAGATGTTTTTCACTATTCTATACTATACTTATTAGTACTTTGTTGAGACAGGACTTACCTGCTCCTGTATCTACTCAAAAATTCTAATTCTTCATTTAGGGGGCCCACCTCAAAGTTTACCAAGGGCTCTTCTAGATGTTGCATTGGGTCCCCTATAGTGTAAAGCCCCTGACCTTCTAATCGTCACCTCTAAGGATCTTCCCTAAATTATCTTGTTCCCTGGCTATTGCCACATCGAGACTAAGCTTTCTACGAAACCTCCTGACGTGTCCTGGCCCTCCACAGTAATAGCAATGTCGCTCTCCCAAAGGGCCTTGAGGTGTCTCCATCCCTCTTGCACCTGACAGTACTGACCTATCCTTGCCTCCTCCTGGTGGTGGACCCGCCCACTCTGCACTTTCTCTAGCTACAGCAACCATGACCTTAGCCTTGGCCTTTGCTTTTTCTTCCTCCCTCCTTAAATACACCTTCAATGCCTCTTTTAACAATTCATTAATGTCCTTCTTTTGCCAATCTTCCATCTTTTCCAGTTTTCTCCTTATATCAGGCAAAGATTTGGTAACAAATTGGACTTTTAGCAGCATTTGACCTTCTGGGGTGTCTGGGTCTATTCTAGAGTACAACTGGAAGTTCCGCCTTAGGCGATTAAGCCAGGCAGCAGGAGCTTCATCCTTCTCTTGTGCCCCCTCAAATGCCAATTGGGTATTAGTTCCTTTGGGAACTGACTCTTTGATCCCCCGTATTATCAAAGACCTATATTCCCTCATGGCCTTCCTCCCCTCCTCCTGGTTAGGGTTCCAGCTGGGCTCCGTTAGTGGCAATTTCTGTTCACCTGTTGGCACCTGGGGTCCTGGACTGTTATCTTTCTCCCATATTCTTATGCCAGCCGCCCTTATAATCTGGACCTCTTCTGGGGAAAATAATATACTCAGGATGGAATTCATCTCCCCCCAAGTGTAGATATTTGGACCTAGAAATTGTTCCACTTGGTTGGCTATGCCCACTGGGTCCTCCACTAAATGCCCCAACTCTTTCTTGAATCCTCTCACCTCAGAAGCAGTTAGGGGAGCATTCACAAAGCCAACACTTCCCGCTATTCCTCCCATAGGAACCTCTCTGAGGGGAAAGAGTCTCTCTGCCTTGGAGGTCTTGGATCTGGTGCTACAGTATGGCCCATCTTCAGGTGCAAAACTACTTTGAGGGATATCTGGGTTACCCTGAACTTTCTGCTCATCAGCGGGTGTATTTGCTGATGGCTGTTTATCAGGCGAGGAGGCATTTGTGTCCCAACTAGGAGGAGGTAAAGGGGCAGCAATAGGAGGGGGAGAAGAGCCTGAGTGAATATTCAGCGGAGCTGGAGAAGGGGTGGAGAATGCAGCGGGTGGAGTAGGCGCTTGTGGTGATGCAGAAGGAACTGGAGGAGCTGAAGGGGGCGGTGAGGGAGTGGTTGGAGGAGATACTGGGTTTATCATAGCGGAAGCTGAAGAGGTAGAAGGAGGAATTTGAGCAGGTGGTAGTGAGATGGCAGCCGGGGGAGGAACCGGACCTGCCATTTGAGGTGCTTGTAGAAGAGGATTATAAGGTGGAGGGGCAGAAGGAGGCAAATAATCCAGGGGGTCCCATCTTCTACTAGTTCTATCATCCCCTCCTTCATTCCCTTCTTTCTTCCTCTGTACCTTACAAATTCGCACCCCTTCATCCTCAACAGCGCTCTTTACCCAGCAAGCCACATACAATAATTGCTCAGGAACAGTATCTCTTCAAGCTGTCAGATAATTATTTAATAGTTGGCACATCCACTTATCCTTTGTCCCACACCAAGGCCATCCCCCTTGCAGTTCTAATTCTGGCCACACTTCCATAAAATAATGGATCATTTTCACTTTATCTAATCCCTCCGTGGCCTCTATAGAATCCCATTTCACTAACAGTTCTCCTAAGGGACTACCGGGAGGTATGTCTCTCAGTCTCTTGCTGGTCTTTTTACTATTACAACATCCCATTTTTCAGGTCTCAATAAAAAAGTCTCAAAGGTGTCTCAACTGACCGGTAGTTTCAAAAAACCTTGTTTGAGGAGCTTCAGCCTCCTCCACTGAACTTCAAATTTCTGCCTGATGCTCAGGACTTTATACTGAAACAACTGCCCAATCTCTTGATTGCCCAACTTTCGTCAGGTCTTATATCTATCGGGACTTGAACACACGAAGCCTCGGCCAAGAATCCGGGTCGTGCCAGACTCCCTCAGTCAGGAAAAACAACTGCCTGATTTTTAGTTTGCCTAACTCGCCAATTTTTAGGCTTCACCGTATCAGGACTTAAAAGCAAACCACAGCCTCCTTCGCTGGGGTTTGTGCCTGACTCCCTTTGTCAGGACTTACTTTGCCTGCAGGGCTTGCGAAAACACCCGAATCCTTCTCCGGACTGACAAATCTTACGCGAATCCTTCTCGAGACTTACAAAAGTTCCTGACCTTCCTCTGTCAGGACTTACTTTGGGTGCGTGCCACTCATACACAGTAATTCACTCCGCACGCCCGGAGTGGGGGGGCCCTTTATTCCCCCTTGGGAGACGACTTCACTCACGCTAATTCCAGTCGCTTTCCCCTGTTTCTGGCCTGCCCCTTCGCAGGAGTCAGGAAATGCGGTACTAAGGGGTCCCACTCGCTTCGAAGGTCCGGCTGCCGGCCCTCGTCTCACTCACACACTTGCGCACGTCTCCCACTCCCGCCACTGAGTTTCTCACCAGTCCGGTGCTCCGGTGCTCCTCTGCGTCGCTGCTCCTGAGCCGATCCCTCTTGGTCCTGGTAGCCAGCTGTCCTCTGAAGATCCAAGATGGCCAGTCCTGAGTCTTCTTGCGGCGTGGCTATCCCGGACGAGCCCCCAGCTGAAATAAACAAAGGGCCAGGAGACTTCTTCTCCTTTTTAATGCCTTTATTAAAAGTGATCAGCCCAGGATTGGGCGGCTCGACGGGTCTGCAGCATCCGTCGTCTCTCCCAAGGCGACTCAGAGAAGGAGGATATGCACAGCTCTGTCCACTAGGGGCAGAGCTGGGGATCACGTCCTCGTGGGAGCCTTTAGGCCCTGCTGATCCCGTCAGATGGTACTTTTGCCGGCTCAGTCGGCCTGGTCTCACCACCGGGGTCGTCTCTCTTGGTCAGGGCGAGAGGCTCTGAAGGTGTTCCGCATCTCTGCAGGCTCAGCATTCGGCTCCTCACGTCCAGACATCACTCCAGTCTCTCAACTCTTAGGTGGCTCGTCGTTTTGGGGTCTTCTCTGTACACCGGGGGACCCATGCTGCATTGTGGTCTTGGAGTCACTTTGCATAGCCCCCCTCACCTTCTCAGGTCTCTTCTACTGTTCGGGAAGGTTCCCACCCTTCTGGGAAAGGTACAACTTAGCCTCGGGCGAGGCTCTGCTGATACAAAAGGAGCGATTAGCCACAACGACTCGTGATTACAATAACAAAACACGAAGAACTTCAGCAGCTACCCGTGGTCTGGCTGCTTTTTGTAACTTTTTCTCACAAAAAAAAATATTACCCGAATTTTTGTTCATAACAAAGACCGACAGACGTTCTCAGATAGGCATCAAGGGACCAAAGCGCACGCCCAAAGGAGAAAAGTTCAAAAGTTCAATCATGAAGAAAACTACGATCTTCAGCCTCAGAGACCACTGAGAGACCCCCCCAAGCGATCACCACAGGAAACAACGCATGCCCAGAAGGGCGTGGATCCAGTGAGGTGAGGACGGGCGGGGCCAGGGGTTGAATATGCATGGAAAGGTTGTGCAGGGTAATGCATATGAAACATCTTCATGAATAAAGATATGGGTCAGACCAAGGCTTGGGGAACCAGTTTTCACGAGAGCTATCTCACTTGTGCTGGGCGCTGACAATACATACCCACTTCATAACTACATCAGGTTGTGGAGTCTATTTATTCTACTAATTGCTTCAAGGGGGTAAGGTTCCACAATTTCAATGTCTAGCTTTTTTTTTTTTTTTTTTTTGGTTAATAAAGAGGTTTTTTTTCACTTTCACTCCCTGGTATCCATTTCTCTCATTGGCAGAAAAATGGGAAGTTATTGAACTCATTTCTCCTTGGAGGAAATGCTCTTTCCAGAGTGTTTTCTCCTGAAATTTGTCTCGAAACCAAGACACTGGATTAGGAGGTCTGTTGCCCCTGTGGCCCTAAGGCAAGACAACCATCCTTTGTTGACATCATCAAGTTTTTTATAAAAATAATGTCACAACAGGTCAAGCAGTTAAGGCACCTATGGTGGGCAGTAGTCCAAATATGTGTTGTTATAGAGCACGACACAGTACAAAAGTACAGGACTCCATCAAAAGGGTGCAAGAGAGAGATTTATTAGAGCAAAGTTGCTTTTATAGTTCTTCCAGATATTTACACCCATCTAACACACATACAGTGCCCATTGGCCGTAAAAGAGAAACAAAGTTCCCAGTAGGTGTCCAGGGAGCCACGTCACTCTGCAAGCTAGCCAGAGTCCGTATCTCTTAACTTTCTCTCCTTCCCCTGATCTCCATGGTATCAATCTTGGTGTTCCTTGAGGAGAGACATGGGGCTTCTCCTTATCTTCAGGAGGCCCTGCTAGCTCACAAGGACAGCACAGAATATCTTTCCCACAAGTATGGAGAGACCTGGCAGATTATTTACATCACACTGCCTCAGACACGCCAAGGTAAGCACTATGTGCTCACAATAGTAGAAACCACCACAGGATGGTTGGAAAACTACCCTGTGCCTCATGCTACTGCCCATAACACCATCCTAAGCCTTGAAAAGCAAGTCCTCTGGAGGCATGGTACCTCTGAGAGGATTGAGTCAGACAATGGGACTCATTTCAAAAACAACCTTATTAACACCTGGGCTAGGGAACATAACATTAAGTGTGTGTGAAAAAAAGTGAAAATTTTCCAGGATAGAAATCCATTTTAATTTAGGTGAAATGTACATTTTTGAGTTGAGTTCTGGTTAGAAACCATAGTTATTTAGCCAGACTGCAAGGCCTAAGCTCAGTGAAGTTACTTCAGTGAAGGACAGAGATAATGGGGAGGAGACAGAAGATGATAGAGAGAGACAGGGACTGCTGTAAGGGCAAGTCAGCCTGACCTTTGAATTCTGTCTGATAAAAAGGAACTAGTGGTAAATGTCACACGAAAGCCATAAAAATGAATATGTATGAACCTATTGTGAAACTGTATGCATATGTATTTGAGAGAGAGATAAAAAGAGACCTGAAGTTCTCAGAGGTATGCATGCTTTTTGAGGAGACCAATCTCTGCATGCGTCCAGCACTGTGATAAACATACCAAGCTTTACAACTTTGACAAAGTTGTGAGGTTTCTTCTTTTCTCCGCAAAACATTTTGGCGAGCTAAGCCAGGAGTTCTCTGTCCCTGCAGGGGCAGGGGGGATAGACAGACCACCAAGGCATGCCCTAGGATTTTTTTCCTGGTGGGGCTTCGCTTGTCTCGACTTGCCTCCTGCGAGGACAGACAATGACCTGCTGGCTGCGGAGGAAGATATGGTATGTACTGAGGGGCCCCAGGGGGAAAAGAGAGCTAGGGAGTAAATCACTCAGAGATGTCTGGGTGCAGCTGATTGAGCAGCTGGAGTAGAGACGGGTGTTCATCGTTCTGATAGGGCAGCCACTAGCGACCCTGGGGGTGGGTCGAATAAATCTCTATATGCGTGTGTGTGTCAAACACTGTGTCGCTGTATGCTTAATGCATTGTGTGGTCAGTGCACTGTGTTTCTAATCTTGCAAGTGTATAAAAATATGGTGTATAAAAGAGAGTAGATCTACAGTGCTCTACAGTGTGGGGGGGGGTGAGTACTACCTGTGTTTGAAGCAGCCGAGTGAAGCCAGAGGTGCCGGCTCCAGCAGGCTGTGGGGGCAGGGAGAGAAGTGCCCCGTGGAGAAGCGAGTGGAGGAACGTCAGAGATGGCATTTATTGTGTTTAAATGTAGTGATTTGTGTAAATTTGGTACATTTTAACCGTGAGTACGAGCTCAGAGAATTCCTTTGCCCTGGATGTTTGGACTTGATCTCTAGACTGTGTGCTGTTATTTTGATTGTGTCCAGGAAAAACTGATGTGAGTAAATGCTTAATTATGGTATGCTGTGTTGTGTTGAGAAGAGTGGGCACTTTGAGAGATATGCCCTTTCCCAGTGATTTTGTGTGGTGATTTTCTTCTACTGCATTGTGGTAATTTGATTCTCAGATTGTATAGTAGTGTTTGTGGAGATTTTAAGATTTTGTTTGCAACAAGAAGAGCATTTTACACAGAAGAACTATAGTATGGTGGTTTATGCTTAACTACAATAAAGCGAATTAAAGGAATTCCAAGAATTCTCCCCCCCACAGCAATTCAAGCCTTGGCTCTAGTGAATTTGAGATAAAGGGGTGGGGAGGGGGTGTGTGTGTGTCTGTGTCTGTGGGCATATCAGAGTTTCTGTTGGGACAAGCACAGCCTTTTTGCAAGGCAGTAAAACAAGTGTAAGTAGACACAGTGCTTTATTAGATTGGGCAAGAAGATAACTAGAAAAGACTGATATTTTGTAAAAGAGAGATTATATAGAAGAGATGAATGAGACTTATGAGATTTATGAGACTTCAGCTGGTACTGTAGTAAGTCTGGACTGGGAACAGCCTGCTGTAGGGATTTAAAGTTCTCTGGAACAAACAGAATAGCCTGCCTTTGTGGGCAATTTCGGGGAGCCTTTGTTGCATCAAGAGGCTGGCACGCTGCATGAGGTGACAGTGGCTGTCCCCTGAGCACAGGGACAGCTCTGGCTGCCCTGTGTCCCCAGGGAACACGGGAATGACCTGTGGGAAAAAGCTGGATGTGCAGGTATTATTGCAGTGCGGTGTTTGTGAGAAACGCTGGTATTGCTGTTCTAAATAGTGTCAGGGCACATGCCCTGGGTGTAAATTAAACATTTCTGATCAAGCTGATTCAGAACCTAAGATCTTAAGGCTCGTCTGTGAGAAATCACATCTGATACCTGCCACCTGGAGCTGTGTGTGTGTAGGAGGAAGACTGAGAAACTACTGTGAAGGTCTGTGAAAAGAGGTTTGGGCAGAAGCGAGATAGGGCAAGGAGAAAGAGATAATGAGAACTGACCAGAGCAAAGAGGTTCCTAAATTAGCCCCTTTTGGGAGGAGGGGCTCACTGGGAGAAGGCTGCCAGTAGGAGCAGCTCAGAAAACAAAAAGATTTATAATACTTGATTGCAGTTAGTACTGTTTTAAAATAGGAAGATAAATGGGATGGGGTTTTTGTATGCTGAAATGTCTTTTTGTTTTAAGAAATCACCCAGATTGGCAAAGAGACTGTGAGATCAGACCGCCCTCTGGTCTTGGCCCTTGAAAAGGAAAACAAGGCAAAGAGAAAGTAAATCAAACGTGTTGTTCAGCATGTGGCATAAGATAGCAACGTATGAAGTCAAGCAAAGATTATCATGCTGAAATGCAAAGCGATTACAGTTCGCAAAATGAGTACATATGATTTGTTAAAGGCTCCTCCTAAGGTAAAGGAGGAAGGATAAAGATGACCTCCCCAAAAGGAGGTTGCATTTTAGTCGACACAAGGACCATAGATCCAGTTTTAAATAAAGCTTCAGTACCTGTGGAGAATGTTTATGCTGTAGTGTGGGGAACAACTAAACAACTGGCAAGTCTGAGAAGGCATACTTTTGTCAAACCTTTAAAGTAACATGTGTACTATGTGTACTTAGAAGCTTTTGTACAATTCGCTCAATTTGCTAAACATTCTCAAATGAGAAAGGTTACTCTGGAGGCAAATGATACAAAGAGGTTAGGCTTAACATGAACAGACACTGAAATTAAGAAAGACTATAGTAAGGAGATATTAGAATAAGTAAATAAGTGTTTTCAAGGGTATGGGCCTCTGCTGTACCAGGGAGAGTGAAAAATGCCCCCCCATGGTAATCAAGCTTGAGGAAAGAACACAACCAGTGAGAGATGAGTAGTACCCTCAAAAGGAAGATAGGGAAGGAATCAGCCCAATAATTGATAGTACTGGATTGAGGGCTGTCAATAAGATAACACAGAATTTATACCCTGTGGTAGCAAATCCATATACTTTACTAACTTGTTTAACACCTGAGCTAACCTGGTTCACTGTTTTAGGCCTAAGAGATGTCTTCTTTTGCCTCCCCATCCACGAAGCCAGCCAGAAAATTTTTGCATTCAAACACAAGCTCACATAGTCCATGTGCCTGAAGGCTTCAAAAATTTTCCCCACTCCGATTGGAGAACAGCTTGCAAAGACCCAGAGTCCCGGGAAGCTCCACAAGAAGAAAGGAGGCTTTTGCGGTACGTGGATGATCTTCTAGTAGCCACTCAGATGAGGGAAGCCTGGACGGTATGCCTTTTGAATTTCCTAAGACTCCAAGGATACAGAGTCTCAAAGAAAAAGGCACAGGTAGTGAAACAGAAGGTAATCTAAGAAGGTAATTTACCTGGGGTAAGAAGTGAGTGCTGAGCAGCAGACTTTAAGGCAGGGAAGCCATATGCCAAACCCCGAAACCCCAGACAACGAAGGAACTCCAAACCTTTTTAGGCATGGCAGGGTAGTGCCAGCTGTGGGTTTATAATTATGGACTGCTCGTCAGACCCCTCTGTGCTCTTATTGCTGATGGAAACAGAGATCTCCAGTGGACAAAAGAAGCCACATGGGCCTTTCACCAACTAGAGAGTGCCCTCATGTCAGCTCCAGCTTTGAGACTTCCAGATGTAAGTAAACCGTTCTTTCTATTTTACCATGCAAGGAATTGCCCTGGGAATATTGGCTCAGGTCTTGGGTCCATACTGAAGGGCAGTTGCTTACTTCTCTAAGCAACTAGATGCAACAGCCAAAGGATGGCCAGGTCGCCTCAGAGCTGTAGCAGCAGTTGTGCTGAATATTCAAGAGGCACACAAGTTTACCCTGGGACAAAAAATGACTGTGCTAGTGTCCCATACAGTGTCCACAGTACTGGAATAAAGGGTGGCCACTGGCTTTCACCACAGAGGTTTCTGAAATACCAGGCCATCATGGTAGAGCAAGATGATGTAGAGATCGTGGTGACTAATATTGTCAACCCAGCTTCAGTGGAATCAAGGAGGAGCAGTACACCACGATTGCCTGGAGACAATTGAAGCTACCTACTCCAGCCGCCCAGACTTAAAGGACACTCCTTTAGGCGATGCAGAGACCTGGTTCACTGACAGGAGTAGCTACATTGCCAGTAGAAAACGACATTGCAAAGTACACAATGACTACCTGCAGAGAGGTAATAGAGTCTGGACCCTTAACAACAAGTACCTCTGCACAGATGGCTGAGATAAATGCATTGACCCATGCCTTAGTAACAGCAAAAGGCATTCAGTCGTGCATGCACATAGAGCCATCTGGAAGCAGAGGGGACTGCTAACCTCATGTGAAGGTCCGCCCGAAATGAATGGGTGACGAATGATTTTTTGGTGCAAAAATAACCAACAAAGGCACAGGGGTTTTGCAGTAACAAATCAACAAAATGCAACATTATTGATGATAACCACAGTTGAATATGCGTTTGGTTAGGGAATCTGGGGAAGAGAAGGGTAGGACAAGGGAAAAAGGGAGGAAAGAAGGTTAGGGAAGGGTTTATAGCTACCAAAACGTGATGTCTTCGGAGTCCCGCCGCCGAAACTCGCTGGTGCACGCTTTGGGGAGATCTCAAAGGCTCTAGCTAACTCAGAGGTTTTTATTACTGAAAATTGTGAGGGGGGGGGGAGAAACAGATACAATAGGGAAGAGATGTAACAGGTAGTCTATGTTCTCAGCAGTAAATGAGAGCCATTGTTTTCTTGTTCCAGTGGTCACAACCTGCAGGCAAACATCTCGCTTCAGTCAGATTGCCTCCCCCACACACCCCCCCCCCGGGCTGGAGGTTTCAGTCCCAGTCCTTGTAAGGAGCAGAGGGGCCTTTTCACATGGGGGTTCCATGTCTCAGTCCTTGATGGAAAAGCTTCTAACATCTCAGTCTGTCTGTCACGGTGGTTGTAAAACAGGTGAGGGTCTTCTGTGGGAGACCAGCTGAAACTCAGGAGAAGTCCAGCCAGGCCGAGAGGTGGGACAGCTTCCAAAGCTGCTATTGTTGCAAACGGGGCATGGTGCCCTCTTCTTAGGATACAGCAAACACACTTGTGAAAACAATAGCTTAACACTGAGCTTTCAGGTCTCAGGGCCCAGGGCGTGTGACTTTTCTCCTTCAGAGCCAGATATAGACAGGGGGGGCCTTGTCTTCAGTGGTATCCCAAGGACGATCATGAGGCCAATGAGTGAAAATTCTGACAGACTCTCACACCTCACAAGAGAAGAAGAGACAATCCGGCTGCTGGAAGCAGTTCAGCTACCTGAAAAAGCATATTAAGGCACACCAGAGAGTGAGCTTAAAATTGGAGGAAAGAAATGAGCTGGCAGATGGAGAGGCAAAGAAAGCAGCAAAGAGTGAGGTACAGATTTTCCTCTAAGGTAAGCCGGAATATAATAATACTAATCAAAAAAGACATACAGCTACAAGGGGTGGGCTACCATTGAAAGAGAGCTAGCAATCCCTTCCCATTTTTGTGGTTACTAGTGAAAGAAGAGCACTAGAAAACACACTAGGGCCTAACTACTTAAAAGCTTTTTATAGAGTGTGGCTCCTTTCTCAAAATGACCAAGGCTGCGAGTGATACAGAGTGCATTGAAATGAAGTGTTGACTTTAAAGTAGAGTAATTTCCACAGGCTTTCTAGAACATACATCTGATTGAAAGAATCGTTGTCAGGAATTTACATGCCACTATCACTCAGGTAAGCTCAGGAATGTCCCGAATGTCCACCTATGTTGAAAGCGAAGGGAGCCAACCCATCTTTGTTGATCAGCATCCACTCCGATTTATTGATCAAATCAGCCACCTTTTATAACAGTGTTAATTAACTTCATGCATATTGCAAAATTCGAGCTCACAATAGGTCAGAGATTACGCATCAACCCCTCCTTTTCTTTTCAATACCAAGATTTGTGTTCTCAAAACTTACTTTTACTTTCCCAAAACAGCCGAAGATAGAATGTTCACCTGTTATGAGAAAACTGCCTGAGAACCCTGGTATGAAAGGTTCTCAAGGCCTTCATGTTTGTCACTTTTGCTTTCCCATACCTTATCCAAGGACAAGATATTTACTTGTTATTAAAAACAACCTGAGAACTTCTGCTGTTTACATAAACATGCCTGAGAACTCTTGTTGTTTACAGAAACAGGCTGTGAGAATTAGCTGCTTACAGCAGCCTTTTACTTTTCCATCAGCTGTATATTTTCAAGGCCTTTTTCCTTCAAGCCATGTCTGAGCAAAAATCTCCAACACACCTACATGGTGGCTTTAAGCAAACAGCTCAGAGAAATTGAGAAACATGTGGCTGGAACTCAGAGCAGGGAGTTAGATAGCCTGGGGATGATGTATATGTTAAGTCTCCTACAGAGAAGACTTCGGAACCACAGTCTCTGATCATTCCCTCTGGTGCTGGAATTGTCACAGGCCAGGCACGGCCCGGTGAAATTGGATGGTGTATTAAATCCTTTGCCGAAGTTCCTCGATTTTCTATATTTTGCCACTAAACTTTTGTGCAATTTTGACCTCTTGAGAATATGTGGTTGGTATTTCTCAATGCACTGACCCAGAGTAAAGGAAACTTGTTGCGGTGTGATGCAATGGTTTGCCTCAGATACCATGGATTTCTCCCTGTAGATTTCTTCCCCAGGTGTGTCAGCCACCTCTCCCTCCCCCTCCCTTGCTCCCTGCTGAGTGCTGTCAATCAATCCTGGCATTCCAGAAGGGCATTGAGTGATTTGCAGAATTCAAAAGATGCCTTTCACCCCTGGAGGACATTGGGCCATCCAGGTGTCATTTGTACCTTGAGACTTCTCCCCCCTACCTGGTTGGTAGGCCCCCGTGCCCCTTCCCTCCCCCTCTCCCCGGGGTTAAAAGGAACGGCAATCACACAGTTCGGCAAGTTCTGTTGGAGCTGTTACTGGATTCAGAGGCCTGTGGGCCAGGAATAAAGCTCTGGATCGAAACCCTCCATCAGAACCGACTCCTTTCCTTCATCCTCACCTTAAAGCTTCTCCACCAAGGTAAACCTGAGCTCCTGCACGTCTGGACTTGTCTCTACACACCCAGCTGCAGCATCCAGATTAGCCAAAGGTTTCTCTGAGGTGAAAACACCACAGTTGCTGCCTTTGGTCAAGTAGCAAGGGCCAGACAAGCTCAGGCACGTCCTGTCCGGCTATATTGGTATTATTCCAATAGAACCTCAGTTTACCCCCTTTCATTTAAATGTTCCAGGGTGTTAAAATCATAACTATATAATCCCTTTGTTGTATTTTTTTTATTACTTCATTTATCCCTTCTTTGGCAGAAGGTAGTATAGGGTATTCTTTTATATTAGTGTCCTAGGGCGACGTTATGATGCTTGTATCCTCAATCGTGGGTTCTGTTTATGCTGGATATTATATTCTGTGCCTTCAAGACTGGCCCTGAAAGCGAACGCAGGGAGAAGAAGAAGCATGGAGTTTTGTTATCACCTTGCACTCTCCTCCCACAGTCTGCTGGACTGTGTTGTCTGGTCACAGACAGGGCAGAACAGGGTCCTCCTTTGCTTCTTAGTGTCGTGGTTTGACCGGAAATGGGACATCTGGGATATGTTGTTTTGCTGTGGTTACCAATGGGTAATTGGAATTTAAGATGGGCACCTAGTTTGACCAGTGGGACATTTGGATCCGCCTCTTGAGACTACGAACCCAAGGGGTTAAAAGCAGGGCTCTTGGCCTTCGGAGCTCTCATGGGATTTCCGGCGTGAAGAAGTCTCTCCCCCGGCCCAGTTGCTGGCTGGGCTGGGGGAGGGGAAAGCCACGTGGCCCATCTACGGTAGGCCCGGGTTCGGAGGAAGGGTGGCAGACCCTTGAGCGACCTGTTTATTCCCCCCCCAGAGAATGCAGCCCGTGCTCGAACTGTATATCTTGAAACTTGATATCATGTGCCGGCAGGCAGCACGGCTGGGAGGAGAAAGGGGGGGGCAGCGGGCAGTCCGGCCGCCTGGGAGAACTTTTAACCCTTTGGGGAATGAAGGCTTCGCAGAACATTGCCTTTCCTGGGAAAGGGACAGGAGTGGAAGATGAAGGAAGAAAATCAGGCCAGTAAGGAGGGTCTGGCAAAGGGAGAAGAGAGATGTTGAAGGAATGGAGGAAGATGGAGTGGCAGTTTTTGCTGGACTCTTTTTTGTTGTATTTCCATGGACTGTTTCCTGGTGATGCAGAGGCTGTATTGCAGGGGGAAGCGGAGGCTCGGCGTCAAGAGAGTTTGGTTTTGAGACCCCTCGGCCCCAGGGGGTATAGAAGACATGGGGGGGGACAGAGGTCCCAGGATTGTGACTGTACTCTGCTTGGAACGAGACGAGGCATTCTTAAAAGGCCCTGAAGGCAGGCCCCTGCCCCATCCCATGCCTGGTGGTGAGAGCACCTTGGCATGGAAAGGAGATGTCACGAGATAGCAAGACACCGGGCGGATTGCTGATTGTGACAAGAAGTCCATGGCACAAGGAAGGACTCCGTCTATCCCTTATGAGCTGAAGATTTGATTTTTTTTCCAAAGGGTGGTGCCAGACCGAGTGTGGATAATTTTTGGGAAATGTAAATGTGTTTGGGAATTTGGTGGGAGGAGGATAAGGAAGTGTTTCTGTGTAGTTCTCATTCTCCTTGTTTTTTTTCCCCTGTGTGTGTGTAGGTTAGTAATTGTGTGTGTAGTTTAGTAATTGTGTGTGTAGTTTAGTTAATAAACTTCTCTTTATGTTTAAGTTGGAGCCTGCTTTGCTTATTTCCTGGCCACATCTCACAGCAGATATCAGGTAAAGGGTATATTTATGGGGGCCCTGGCTTTGCCAGGCCTAAACCATAACACTTAGTTTAGCTAGCTGAGGCAGAGAAGTTTTCCCTGGACTGTTTTTTTCCCTTTTCTTGGAACTGTTCCAACCTGCTCCAGACTGGGACCCGGAGAAACACCGAGAGCTTGCACTTGGTAGCCTACTGGGGCCTACTCTGGGCAGCAGCCTTTCCCAGTGCCGGAGGGACTGATAACAGAGCGACCACCCACAGGAGAGGTTTTCTGAATTTGTCATCTCTTCAGAGCAACAAATGAGTTTTATCATCTGGTATTGTCCATTTTTTTGTGTGCTGGGGGCTGCTTTTTCTGTTTAAACAGGTTTTTTTCCAGTTATCTCCAAGGAAATTTTTCCTGAACGGGTTGGGGGGACGGGCCGTGTGGGTTTGCTTTCTGGGGGGGCCCCTTTTGGAGGTTTTCTCCCAAATTTGCCCTAAACCAGGAAGAATGCTTGGCACCCAATGCATGGCTTGAGAGAGTGGAAAAAACCCTGTTGTGATTGTATTTTGGTTGCAATTACTCTGTATTGGGATAAAGCAGTTAGCATCCATGTTGTTTGAATTCATAATGTCTCTTGGGGTGGAGGCTTGCATGTGTTTCTGGTCCCTAGGGGTTTTTTTTGAGGTCTTAATAACTCTGTAGTCCCTAGGTTTATTGTCTTGTCCAGAAATAGCTCTAGTATTGTCCCTAATGCATATTTTTTGCAGTAGAGGGGCACTGACTAGAATAGCTATCAGGATGGGCTTGGTGGTTGTCATGGTTTGATACTGGCACAATGCCAGTGCCTCCATGAGAATACCCTCTCTCTGGTGTCTGCTCTGAGATGTGACCAGGAATAAGCAAAGCAGGCTCTTACTTAGAAATAAAGAAAACTTTATTAACTAAACTACAAGAAAATAACTAAACTACAAGGAAAGAAAAAAAAAACCCACAAGGAAAATGAAAACCTTACAAAAGCATTTTTCTTCTTCTCCTCACCAAATTCTAATACAATACATCTCTCAGATCACCAACTCTTGGTCTGGCACTGCTCTTTAGAATACTCAATCTTCAGTTCATCAAGAGGAGAAGGAGTCTTTCTTTGTGCCATGGGCTTCTTGTCACACGTAGCACTGCTCGGATATCATTTGCTATCGTGACATCTTCTTTCTATGCTCAGT
Source organism: Melozone crissalis (assembly GCF_028551555.1). Classification (NCBI taxonomy): domain Eukaryota; kingdom Metazoa; phylum Chordata; class Aves; order Passeriformes; family Passerellidae; genus Melozone; species Melozone crissalis. The sequence goes on along the minus strand of NW_026535882.1, from coordinate 4,762,051 downwards.
GCTCTCACCACTGCACATGGACCAGGGCTGCTTCTAGGGTTCCTTTTAAGGATGCTTTGTCTCCTTCCAAAAAGGCACAGTCTCAACTTTGGGACATCTGTCCCCCTCATATTTTTTGCACCTCCTGAAGCTGAGGGGTACTGACACTGAACCCTCCTGGTTCTGAGGCATTGCCGCCCCTGGAAGCAGTCTCTGTATCACAAGGAAACAGTCCATAGCTATACAAAAAAAAAAAAAAGAGTCTAGCAAAAAATGTTACTCCATCTTCTCCATTCTTTTAACATCTCTCTTTCTGCCTAGACCTTCATCACTCTTCTAAGAAAGGTTAATGTTCTGCGAAGTTTTCATTATCTACAAAGGAGTTAAAAGCTCTCACAAGCGGCTAGACACATGGCTGCCTCCTTTCCCCCCCCCCCCCCCTTTCCTCCTTCTCAGCCCTGCTGCCTGCTGCCACACACGTTTACTAAGTTTCAAGGTAACTCTCAGGCATGGTTTTGTCTCTCTCTCTCTGTCTCCCAGAAGGGGAGGGAAGGGAATACTTCTCAGTAGTTCTTCGATGCTTCCACCCTTGGGCCCCTCAGGGTCAGGCCCACCTCTCCCAGGCTGCGTGGCTTTCCCCTCCCCCCGCCCAGCCAGCAGCTGGGCCGGGGGAGAGATCGAACTCTCTCCCGCCGGAAATCTAAAGAGAACATTCCAGGGGAGCAGCTCTGCTTTTAACTCCTGTGTGTTCTCAGAGGCGTGTCCAAATGTCAGTGACTAAACCAGGTGCCAATATTAAAATCTGATCACAATTGGTTTGACTACAACCTCCCAGAAAACCTGTTTCCTGTCAATGTCAAACCACCACAGTGGTAATGACTTGTAAGAAGTTTATAAAGGAGCTAGAGTCTGTTCCACGTATGTATGGTTCATGGTTATGGTTATGTACCCAATTTGTTGGAGGAGGAGCAGGGGATGAGGTTTTTCAGCCTTTGCTTTCCTTCTTCCCCTCTGAATCTGTTACATCCCTATTGGAGAATGTTCAGTTTCCCCTGAATGTTAAAGAGACAGACCATCTTTCTGGTATTTAACCTAGTAAGCTTCCTGTATACAGTCTGCAGCTTCTCTAGAATGAGGGCTGAGATTTATAGAGGGGCTGATGAGACCCCTGACCCAGGAGTAAACCCAGGCATGGAAAATCCTGAGTGGTGTGGGAAATGGGAAGATATGGGCCAAATCCTGAAAGAATTTTCTGACCCTATATTCTGGGACTTTCCCCATTAACAAATTCAGAACCCAGCCGAGGTGGAGAAATACCTGGAAGAGAAGTGCCATGATGACCCTAAGGATACAATGATCATTGCAGCAAGCTGGGCCCTGTCATATGCTTATCACACACTGCTAGATACTGTAGGGCAGAACACAGAGAAAGGGAGGCAGGGAAATAAATCAACAGCTATCCCAGTCACTCAGGCTGCAGCCAACACACCAGTTACAAAGCCAGGAGCTAAACCAGACAGTAAGCCTCAACCAATGGCTGTTGCTAGTAGCACAAGAAGCGGAAAGTGCACAGACAAGACCGATCGACCAGTGGATGCTGCTGCTGCTGCTGCTGCTGCTGATGATGATGATGATGGAGGAGTAGGACCCTCAATGCTTCCCGACATAAAATCAGGAGTCAAAGCAACTGGCACAAGATCAGAAGCCAATATTGAGTCCTTTTCCCTGAAGGACCTTTGGGGCCTAAGGAAGGATTACACTCAATGACCTGATGAATCTATAATTAGTTGGTTAGTCCGTCTTTGGGGTGCTGCAGGCCTCAGTTGGCCTTCACATGCAAGGGAGTGCAGTATACATGGACCAAACTGCCCCAGGGGTGGAAGTACAGTCCTACAATCTGCCATGGACTGATCCAGGCTGCACTGGAAAAGGGTGAAGCTCCAGAACAGTATATCGATGAAATCATTGTGGGAGGAAACACGGAAATTGAAGTATTTGAGAAAGGAAAGATAATCATCCAAATCCTCCTGGAAGCTGATTTAGCCATTAAAAGAGCAAAGTTAAGGGACCAGCTCGTGAGATCCAATTCCTGGGAGCAAAGTGGCAAGATGGATGGCATCAGATTCCTATGGATGTCATCAACAAGATCAGAGCAATGTCTCCACCATCCAGAAAGAAGGAAACACAAGCTTTCCTAGGCACCATAGGTTTTTGGAGAATGCATATTCCTGAGTACAGTCATATCATGAGCCCTCTTTATCTGGTCACCCACAAGAAGAATAATTTCCACTGGGGCCCTGAGCAGCAACAGGCCTTTTCCCAAATCAAGCAGGCGATCACTCATGCGGTATCCCTTGGCCCAGTCAGGACAGGACCAGAGGTGAAGAACATGCTCTACTCTGCAGCCGGGAACCATGGTTTGTTCTGGAGCTTTTGGCAGAAGGTGCCTGGGAAGACTCAAGTTCGATCACTAGGATTTTGGATTCGAAGCTACAGTGTGGGATCTCAGTCTCTCAGAACTGGGGTGCAGGGTGAACGAGACCACCCCTGGGGGGCTCGGGAGTCCTGGAATGTTGCCAGAAATGTCTGGTGGCTGGACTTTGATCCCACAGGGGAGATGACATCAGTATGAGGACAGGAGGATTTCACCGGGGTGAATGGTGAAGGGATAAGTTAATTGGAGTGTGAGATACAGGGTTTAAGATCTCTGTACAGGGGGGTCTAGAGAAGTAAGATGGAGGAATTGGGGCGTGCCCTTCTCCTTCTTCTTCTTCCTCTAGGCCTCCATCTTCTGTGGTGGTGTTGGCACTCTGGGATTGGACCTTACTAAAAGAACACTGGTTAATAAGGGTAGAGGGTATTGGAGAAAAATGATAAATATTGTATACGTAACTCCGGGTATAAAGATAGGTGGCCGCCCCAGGGGCTCTCAGTGTGTGCCCATGGCTGACTGCTGAGCAGAACTCTGTCAGGCCAAGAGAAAATCTTTTAGATAAGCAATTAATAAACACCGAGACCGGGAAAAAATCTGAAGTTTCTTCTCGTCCTTTGGAACGCGGGCGACCCAAGGCCATCTTGGGCTTTTCCCAGACCATCTAAACAACCCCAAAATCCAACAACTGGCGTCCGCTGTGCGGGCTATATCCCACCAAACCTTTCAGGGGGGGGAAAAGCCCTGAAGAGCTGAAGAGCCAAGAGGACAGCACTGATAACTCCAGAGGAGAGAAGCCTGAAGAAAGAAAGAAGAAAAAGAAAAAACCGGCCAGGAGGAGCTGCAAAAATCAGCAGTCACTGAGAAATTCCATCTCTCAGCTTCTGCCGAAGACAGTTCGTAGCAGAGCGGCCTGGACTGGGACCAGAAAGGCGCCTCTGGATCCATCTCTTGTAATCTGCTGGACGGAGAACAGGAGCTTTCAGACCACTGACGACAGATTCGGTAAGAAGGCCAAAATAAGATCATGGGGGCCACACTCTCCCAGGAACAACGGGAAATCTTATCCACCTTACAAAGTGTAGCAGAATTATATACAGAAGGGATCCCAAAGAAAGAATTAAAACAGCTGTTACTATGGGCAAGGCTTAATTATCCACTTGCGGAGACATGTTTGTTGTTCGAAGTGGGGTTTTGGCAAGAAATTTACAGGCATTTATATATTTTAGCAACAAAAAAAGATGAGACAGCGTTAAAGCTACTCTCGCTGGCAAGAATCATGTTACAAGGTATCTCAGTGCAGTCTAAAAGACTGGAAAAGCAGCGAGAAGCTGCGGTACCCTCAGAGGAGGGGGCGGAGCGGCGAAGCTCCGGGAAAAAAATGTCTCTGGCTTTAAAAAGCCAGGGGGAAAGGGCTCTCAAAAAAAGAGAGCAGGAAAAAATATTAAAACCCCCGATCAAAAAACGCAACAAACCCCAAGGGCGTCCTGAAACTCCAGAGAGTTTAGAGGAGTCAGGAGCAGAAGGGGGGGGAGCAGGAAGATAAGGGATCGGGGGGGGCGCTCGTTCGCGGCGAAAGCGGCGACGCGGCGGCAGCGGCAAACGCGGGCAGCACGGGTGAAGATGAGGAGACGCGCGCGGAGGGCGAAACTCGCAAAAACCAGGGTGTAGACTCACATGACAGCGCGGGGGCGGTGAGACGCAGGAGGCGCGCGGTTGTGACGTCAGACCCGGTGCTAAGGTCAGCTCGAATCGTGGGGAGAGCCGGAGTGCCTGCGGGAGAGGTGAACACAACGTCAGAGGAGGAGGAGGTGGACTCAGGGACAGACCGAGGGGCGGGGACCTCGGAGGTGGTACAGGGGGGAGACGATGACGTCAGCTTGGGGGACACAGGGAGCGGCTCGGAGAGCACGCAGGCGCAGAAAGTAGGGCGCGGGCGGCACCGAGCCCGGTCCCCTGTGACGTCGCGGGTGAGGACCGGCCGTGTTAGGGATTCTACGTCCCGGGGCTCCACACCGTCTCCAGACCTGGTGCCTTTGGTTCAGACCCTCGGAGTCCCAGTCCCTTCCCCTCACGGGGGACGTCGAGCCGGAAGAGGAAGTGGGGCAGTCGAGATTGCTCCGTCATCTGAGCCAGGGAGGCCGGTGACAGCGCCACCTAGTGGCAGGAGGGCGGAAGTGCACGACATGCCGGGTCGGCTCGGCGGAGCCACAGCGCCATCTCGTGGCGAGACTGCAACAATGCAGCAATTTTTTCCAACAATATATAAAGAGAAAAGCACCTCGAAGAAGACAATGTTAACACAACAAAGGGATTATCCATCCTCGGAACCTGATCCACCGATCGTGAGACATTTTTTAAACAACACACAGGCAAAGCTAAAGGGAGATCCTTTGGTTTTGATCAGAAACCAAGAAACAGGTCAAATAGAGGGTCCTTTCAAACTAATCTCTTGGGGAAAGGGTTTCGCTTGTATTTCCACAGATCGAGGTCTGAAGTGGGTGTCGGTGCGGCATGTGAAGCCATTCCGAACGCGAGAACACGAGAACGCTGATCCAAGAAACAAAGAGACGAGTACTCAGACAGAAGTCGAGACTCGGGCTGCGAAAAACGACCCGGAAGAGAAATAAAAAGAAACTAAGTACCTTGGGGGGTTTTCACACAAAAGCGAAGTAATGGGTTTCATGATGCTTATGTGCATCGTTCTTTCATTCATTGCAGTAAGCAGTGGGGGAGATTTACCTGTTAGTCAACCAAGGCAAAATGTATGGGAGGCTTTAGCTTGGGCAGCGAATTTAGATAGTATCTGCCTGACACATTCAAGACCAGGTAAACCATTTTCAGCATGCATGGTTGGATTGCCAGTGGACGAATGGCCAGTTCCAGGGCACTCTGCAATTAACATTTCGCAGGTCATTAAAAATCCTATAAAAGAGTGGTGTGCTTGGACACACCTGCTTCCTGTGGCTTCTACAGAACCTCAGGAATTGGAGATTTTTGGGTCCATGACAATGAGACTCTGCATGCAGTTTGAAGCTCCAAAAGTCACAAAGGCGAAAACTATTGATTTAACTCCCACTCATGAATTTTATAAGAATGCCTCAGCTTGGTGTAAATATACAAAGAGAACTACCAAAGGATCGATCCAAGTTCCGGTGCAATTGCCGCGGGGTCTGTTCTTAATTTGCGGGGACAGAATTTGGCACGGCATTCCTGCTAATGCCACGGGAGGTCCATGCAGCATTGGGGAAATTTCAATGCTATCGCCTGATTTGAACATGTTAAGAGAGGGAAGGCACAGAGAAAAAAGATCAATGCAGCAATATGCGGCAGATTGCAATGATGAAATGTTTTCTTGGGACAAGAAAACGAGTATTGCTACAGCAATCTTCTCACCTCAGACAGCATCGGGGGTGGCCTTGACTCAGATCTACCGCATGGGTTGTTGGTTGAGCAAACATGCGCGGTCTGTGTCTGTCACATTGGATGACATGTTAAAAGACGTCAGTAGTGTGAGACAGGCGACTCTTCAAAACAGAGCGGCAATCGATTATCTATTGCTCACTCATGGACATGGGTGTGAAGAGTTCGAGGGGATGTGCTGCATGAATCTCTCAGATCATTCAAAGTCAATTCATGAAAATATCAAAAATATAAAGGACAGCATAAATAAGCTTGGCGAGATCACAGGATCATGGATCGATCAACTGGCAGAATTCTTTGACATCTCTCCCATTTGGAGAGGAATCTTAAAGATAGGGTTTTATGTTTTAATAGTTCTCCTAGTCCTCATACTTGTTGTCCCATGCATATTTGCATGTTTAAAACGTGCAATGAATCGGATGGCGAAAAAGATCTTTTTGGTGCAAACAGAAGGGGGAGATGTGGGATCTCAGTCTCTCAGAACTGGGGTGCAGGGTGAACGAGACCACCCCTGGGGGGGCTTGGGAGTCCTGGAATGTTGCCAGAAATGTCTGGTGGCTGGACTTTGATCCCACAGGGGAGATGACATCAGTATGAGGACAGGAGGATTTCACCGGGGTGAATGGTGAAGGGATAAGTTAATTGGAGTGTGAGATACAGGGTTTAAGATCTCTGTACAGGGGGGTCTAGAGAAGTAAGATGGAGGAATTGGGGCGTGCCCTTCTCCTTCTTCTTCTTCCTCTAGGCCTCCATCTTCTGTGGTGGTGTTGGCACTCTGGGATTGGACCTTACTAAAAGAACACTGGTTAATAAGGGTAGAGGGTATTGGAGAAAAATGATAAATATTGTATACGTAACTCCGGGTATAAAGATAGGTGGCCGCCCCAGGGGCTCTCAGTGTGTGCCCATGGCTGACTGCTGAGCAGAACTCTGTCAGGCCAAGAGAAAATCTTTTAGATAAGCAATTAATAAACACCGAGACCGGGAAAAAATCTGAAGTTTCTTCTCGTCCTTTGGAACGCGGGCGACCCAAGGCCATCTTGGGCTTTTCCCAGACCATCTAAACAACCCCAAAATCCGACACTACAGAGGGTCTGAAGCAAACTACACCCCAACAGGGAAGGAAATCTTGGCTGCCTATGAAGGAGTCCAAGCTGCCTCAGAGGTGATTGGTATGGAAGCACAACTCCTCCTGGCACCCCGACTATCGGTGCTGGGGTGGATGTTCAAAGGCAAGGTTCCTTCCACCCATCATGCCACTAGTGCTACATGGAGCAAGTGGGTTGCTCTTATCACACAGCGCACCCGAATAGGTAAACTGAATCGCCCTGGGATTTTGGAAATAATTATAAATTGGCCTGAAGGTTAAAATTTTGGTCTTATGGATCAATAAGAAGAGCAAGTGACATGGGCTGAAGAATGTCCAACATACAAGCAACTGCCAGCAGAGCAAACCCGCTATGCTCTTTTCACTGATAGTCCCTGTCGCATTGTGGGAATGAACCGGAAGTGGAAAGCAGCTGTATGGAGCCCCACACAACAGGTCACAGAGGCCACTGAAGGAGAAAGTGAATCAAGCCAACTTGTGGAACTCAAAGCCATTCAACTGGCCCTGGACATGGCAGAAAGAGAGTAGCTGCCAAAGCTCTTCCTCTACCCTGATTCATGGATGGTAGCCAATGCTCTGTGGGGATGGCTGGAGAGGTGGAAAAAGCCTAACTGGCAGCATAATAGAAAACCAATTTGGGCTGCTGATGAGTGAAAAGACATTGCTACCAGGGTAGGGAGGCTACCTGTGAAAGTCTGCCATGTCGATGCCCATGTCTCCAAGAGCAGAACTAATGAGGAACATCAACACAATAAGCAGGTAGACCAGGCTGCAAAGATAGGGGTGTTAAAGATAGATCTAGATTGAGAACTGTCCTAGGTTGCTAAGGAAGTGTGTTTTTGGGACTTTGTGATCAAACCAATCAGTGCTGAGATTTGAATATTGGCACCTGGTGTGGCCACTGAGGACATGGATACACCTCTGAGAACACAGGAGGTTAAAAGCAGAGAACTCCCAGGAGAATGCTCTCTTGGTTCCGGTCAGTGAAAGAGGTCAGACCTCCCCTGCCCAGCTGTGGTCTTGGTGGGGCAGGGGAAGCCATGCGGCTGGGGGCTGTGGTGAGGTAGCCTGGAGCCTTGGACAGAGAAGGGGGGGGGGGGTGAAGGCCCCTGCAGGATGGAAGGGTGGAGGAACACTGAGAAGGCTCGGGCAGCCCCCCCCACTCCCTCCCCCAGGAAAGAGAGAGAGAGCCTGTGCCTGTGCTTGTGGCACCTTGAAATTTGATATCTTTTGCTGGCCAAGAAGGAGAAGCGGGGTGGGGGGTACGGCAATAAGGTGCCCGACGCTGTGGGAGTTCTGGGCAGACAGAATGCAGGATTTTAACCCTTTTCTTCAATGATGGAAGCCTTACAAATACTGATCCTCCTGGATTTGAATGAGAAGAGAGAGATAGAGATGAAATAGGAGGAAATGGGCAAGTGTGATGAATGTTCATGCAAGTTAAAGATGCCATAGAAGTTGAGAAGAATCCTAGGTGGGAGGAGATAATAGACTAGCCTTTGGCTGGACTTTTCTTGTATAGCCATGGACAGAATCTTTTTTTTTCCTGAACACAAAGACTGCATTGGGGGGGAGGCAATGGCGTGAAGCCAAGAGAGTACAGTGATGTTATGTGAAGAAGTGGCATGAACAGAGACCATGGGTGAGGAGGGTGGTGGTGCCCTCGATCTTCCGTGAGGAAGAAGATCTCTGTTCTCAAGAACCCTTGGCCCCAGGGGGTGAATTTGGGGGGGACTGGTGTCCTGAAAGTGAGAGATTGTTTCCTTTTGGAACTGGGCAAAGCATCCTTAACAGGGGAACCCTAGAAGCAGCTCTGGTCTGTGTGCAGCGGTGAGAGCACTGGACATGGAAGGGAGATGTCACAATGGCAAATGTTCTCTGGGCAGTGCCACGTGTGACATGGAAACACAAGAGATTTCAACTGTGTTTCCTGGGGAAGCCTATGGCACAAGAGGGACTCTCTTCTTGACGAATTGAGAGTTGATTATCTGAAGGGTGGTGATGAACTGAGAGTCGATTATCTGAGGGGTAGTAACTGGATTGAGAATCTAAGGTTCTACTTCATGTGGTAGTTTAAATTGGGGGGAGGAGGAGGAATGTTTTTGGAAAATTTTCATTCTGAGTTCTATGTGTTCTTTTTTTCATATTGTATTTTAATAAAGTTTTTTCCTTTATTCCTAAGCTGGAGCCTGCTTTGGTCTATTTCTGGTCACATCTCACAGTAGACACTAGGGAGAATATATTTTTATGGGTGCAGTGGCATTGCGCCAGCGTTGAACCATGACAGGAACACAAGGGAGAGTTATTCCTAGCTCGATGGGCCCATCATGCCTCAGGCCATCAGGGTAGAGATGCCACCTATAAGTGGGCATGAGACCAAGGGGTGGATTTAACCATGGACAGTATTTCTCAGGTTATCCATGACTGTGAGACATGTGCTGCCATCAAACAGGCCAAGCAAGTGAAGCCCCTATGGTATTGTTATAAATGATCAAATTGTGAGCAAAAATTATCAAAAATTTAGCAAAGATTTATTAATTTGTCTGCGATACTGAAGTTCGGTCTTCGAAACCACCACAGCCAGAGACAGCATTGAGCCCAGGATTGGCACCAGGTGAACCTGGATCTGACCTCCTGAGTGTCAGAGTCTCCCCCGTTCACGCTCGCTGCCTCGTGCAGTGAGGTTTTATACAGTTTATTCTGTCCGAGGCAAAGATGACCAAATTTCCTTTGTGTCTCTTCACATGCATCGCTGTTGCTTTCCATGTGCAGAGGCGGACAAAGGCCAAGTCCAGGTGTGCCGTTGATGTCAATTGGCTCAGGAGAAGCCATGTATTCAGATGTATCAAGGTGGTGCCGCTGACTATCTTGATAGATGCAATCGGCAAGGTGATAATCGCTCTTGGGTGGCTCCTGACAACTCGGGAAACCGAAGATCATCATCCTGGAAGCTTCTATTCTTACCTTAAGGCGTCGATTGTTATCTTAACTTGTGTCTGGGACGTGCTGAATCTAAATAAGACAGCTGCTCCTGGCCGAGGTGGTCAAAAGACATGGTTTGGATTTCACAATATTTTATACCATACATTAATAGCATGAATTATCCCTACCATATATTACAGTATGGTGGGCGGTGGTCCAAATCTAAGTATGGGGAGACCTGGCAGATTGGCTACATCACACTGCCCCAAACACACCCAGGCAAACTCTACGTGCTCACAATGGTAGAAGCCACCATGTGATGGTTGGAAAACTACCCTGTTGTCTCATGCTACTCCATCCTGGGCCTTGAAAAGCAGTTTTTTTTGAGGCATCGTACCCCTGAGAGGATTGAGTCAGACAACAGGACTCATTTCAAGAACAGCCTCATCAACACCTGGGCTAGGGAACATTGCATTGAGTGGGTGTATCATATCCCTCCTACCATGCACCAGCTGCAGGCAAATTGGAGAGGTACAATGGAATACTAAAAACCCAGTTGAAAGCTTTGGATGGGGGATCTTTCAATAGTTGGGAGCAGCATTTAGCAAAGGCTACCTGGTTAGTTAACACCCGAGGTTCCACCAACCAAGCAGGTCCTGCCTCGTCTGAGTCCCTGAATATAGTAGACGGAGATAAAGTCCCAGTGGTATGTGTCAGAGGTTTGTTAGGGAAGACCGTGTGGATCAATTCTGCCTCAAGTACAGACAAACCCATTTGTGGGGTTGTCTTTGCTCAGGGACCAGGTTGCACATGGTAGATAATGCAGAGAGATGGAACAGCATGATGTGTACCTCTGAGAGATCTGATTGTGGGGTGAGACTCATATGCAAATATCACTGTTTGCTGGATGTTACAGCCATTGTCTTGACATTAAACCACACAGACATGAAATAGAAGGAAATGTGTAAGTGTTGAAGGTCTGAACAAGTGAAAGATGGAGTTTTGAGTGAGTAAAATGAAAGTGGGAAATAATGCAGTTCTGTAGTCTGGGGCCTGGATTCAGTGGTTCAGTGTGGGGACGTGACGGGGGCATGATGGGTATTGCTTGTAGTGTATTGGGTGGAAGGGATGGAAATTTTTCATGAATAAAATGCATGATGTTTGGTAGTAAGTTGACGATATGGGGATAAAAGGTAGAATGTCCTAGGGTGACGTCATGATGCTTGTATCCCCAGTCATATGTTCTGTTTATGCTGGATATTATATTCTGTGCCTTCAAGACTGGTTCTGAGAGTGAAGGCGAGGAGAAGAAAAAGCACGGGGTTTGTTATCAGGGACTGCACTCCTCCATATTTGGCTCCATACAGCTGCTTTCCACTTCTGATTCATCCCTACAATGCGACAGGAACTGTCAGTGAAGAGCATAGCATTTCCTCTGCTGGCAGTTGCTTTTATGGTGGAGCTACTTCAGCACGTGTCACTTGCTCTTGTTCCTCTTCATCGAGACCAAAATTTTCACCTTCAGGTCAATTTGTCGTCATTTCCAAAATCCCAGGGTGATTCAGTTTACCAATACGGGTGCACTGGATGATAACAGCAATCCATTTGTTCCATGTGGCACTGGTGGCATGGTGGGTGGAGGGAATCTTTCCTTTGAACATCCACGCCAGCACCGGTAGTCGGGGTGCCAGGAGGAGTTGTGCGTCTGTGCCAATCACCTCCGAGGTAGCTTGAACTCCTTCATAGGCAGCCAAGATTCCCTTCTTTGTGGGAGTGTAGTTGGCTTTGGACTCTCTGTAGCTGCGGCTCTAGAATCCAAGTGGTCATCCTCGAGTCTCCCCTGGCACCTTCTGCCAAAGGCTCCAGGACAAGCCATGGTTCCCGGCTGCAGAGTAGAGCATGCTCTTCACATCTGGTCCTATCTTGACAGGGCCAAGGGCAACCGCATGAGTGATCTCCTGCTTGATTTGGGCAAAGTCTTGCTGCTGTTGAGGGCCCCAGTGGAAATTGTTCTTTTTGCGGGTGACCAGGCAGAGAGAGCTCACGATCTGGCTGTACTCGGGAATGTGCATCCTCCTAAAACCTATAGTACGTAGGAAAGCTGGTGTTTCCTTCTTTCTCGTTGGTGGAGACATTGCTGTGATCTTGTTGATGACCTCAGTGGGAATCTGACACTGTCCATCTTGCCACTTTAGTACCATGAACTGGAGCTCTTGGGCAGGTCCCTTAACTTTGCTCTTTTTGATGGCGAAGCCAGCTTCTAGCAGAATCTGTATGATCCTCTCTCCTTTCTCAAATACTTCCATTGCCGTGTTCCCCCCCCCCCACAATGATGTCATTGATATATACTGCAGGTGTTCTGGAGCTTCACCCTTTTCCAGTGCAGCCTGGATGAGTCCATGGCAGATGGTGGGGCTGTGTTTCCATCCCTGGGGCAGTTGGTTCCAGGTGTACTTCATGCCCCTCCAGGTGAAAGGAAACTGAGGCCTGCATTCTATTGCCAGAGGAATGGAGAAAAATGTGTTAGCAATGTCAATAGTGGCATACCACTTTGCTGCCTTGGACTCCAGCTCATACTGGTGTTCCAGCATGTCCGGCACATCAGCACTCAATGGTGGAGTCACTTCATTCAATGCACGATAGTCCACAGTCAATCTCCATTCTCTGTCAGACTTGTGCACAGGTCAAATGGGACTGTTGAAGGGTGAATGGGTTTTGCTGACCACCCCTTGGCTCTCTGGCTTGCAGATCATTTTGTGGATGGAGATCACAGCATCTTGATTCGTTCCATGCTGCTGGCGGTGTGCTGTCGAGATGGCAATTGGTACTTTTTGCTCTTCTACCCTCAGGAGTCCTACTGCAGATTGGTTCTCTGATAGTCCAGGCAAGGTGTTCAATTGCTTAATGTTCTCTGCCTGTATAGAAGCTCTTCCAAAAGCCCACCTGAGTCCCTTTGGGTCTTTGTAACAGCCGTTCCAGAGGGAATCTATGCCTAGAATACATGGGGCCTCTGGGCCGGTCACAATAGGATGTTTCTGCCACTCCTTCCCAGCCAGGCTCACCTCAACTTCCAACAGGGTCAATTGCCATGATCCCCCCATCACCCCAGCAATGGAAACAGGTGCTGGCCCCACATGTCCCGATGGCACTAGGGTACACTGAGCACCACTATCAACTAAGGCATCATATTTTTGTGGCTCTGATGTGGCAGGCCATCGGATCCACACCGTCCAAACATCTGGTTTTCCCATGCCTCTTCCTGTCTAGAGGCAGGGCTCCTCTAGCCCTGGTAATTATTTCTTTCCTTGGCATACATACTAGAGGTACCTTCAAAAGGATCTGACAGATCACACCCAGCAGCTTGGTCATGGGATGTTGAAGCTACCTTCACCATAGTGCAACTCCCTCAGTTAGTGTTTCCCTCCTTGAGTTGCCACACCTGTATTGCCAGGACAGAAGTGGGTTTCCCATCCCACCTTCCCATATCTTCCCCTTGGTCACACAGGAAGGACCACAGGTCAGCTCATGGCATGTACCCTCTCTCTCTAGCTGGGGGACATTGGGCTCCGACTTTGGGGCCTGTGGCTTGCACTGGTGCGATATGGGAACTGTTCCTCCTTACCTTCTCCCTCATATTCCTCATCTCCTTTTTGAGGTCCTTAATCACAGCAGAGACATGAGCCTGCATTGAGACAATGATAATACTCCCATAATTTCTAAGCTTGTTGGAGACAGAGCTCACTGTCTCTCAGTTGGTATCAGCATTAATCATTGCAATTAAGATGGTGAATTGAGATGGCCCTAGATTTGCCAGACTCCACAACATTTGCCCTGTGCACATGACCTTGTTGGGGTCATTATTATGCTGTCCATCCCTCCCAAAGAGTACCTCCAATACCGCCACTTCTCTCAGCTGTTGGATCCCTTCCTCAAGGGTCTTCTAGTGCATTCTTTGGTGGTGCTCCTGCATTCTCTCCCTGTGAGCAAACCTTTCTCTGACATTCATGAAAATCTGCTCCCAGAGGGAAGGGACCCTGGCTCCCTTACAAAAATCTGATTCATACCTGAGTCCTGGGTCAAGGGTCCCAAATTCCTTGCCTCATCACCATCCAGTTGCACGCCTGTACTCATAAGGACCCAGACCCAAAGTAACCAGGTTGCATAAGCCTCACGTCCCCGTCATACAATGTCTTTGTGCAGATTACCAAGACTTTAGTACGTCCGGGACTCGGTGATGATCGCAACCTCTGGCTCCCCTGTGGGTTGTGAGGGCTGTCCATTCTTATTCTTGTCTGGGTGCTCTGATTTCATCTTAGACCTCGTTATTTCCACAGGGGTGAGTGCTGCTGGCTGTGACTGCCTTTGTGGTTCAGCTGGAACCTGGATGGTTGTAACATCTGTGGGTTCCACTGCTGCACTATTAGACTCTCTCTGTTCAAGGCAGGGGGAGGGTTTCTCACCAGCTGGGGAAATGTACTCCTTCAGCAGCTGGCTCACTTCGCACATCTACTTCACCAGAATCCCCGCCCAGTCTGGGTGGTTCATTTCTGAGGTGGGCTGCAGAGCAGTGTCCGGCTCTATGGCAGCCTCCCTAGTCTCTGGGGTGGGTATCAGGGTGGTTATCCAGGTTAATCTTCCCTTATCTCTGAATGCTAAATAGAATAGACTTAACAGGCATATCAGCAACAGCAACCACTGTATGATATCATTAGCATTTAGAGGTTTGAACCCTTTGAAAACTGGGGGGCAGACCCAAAGAGCTGGTTTAAGGGTTGGGAGAAAATTTCCTCTGGTGTCATTTCCTCCCAGTAAGTACCGTTATTAAACTAACCCCAAAAATATACAGTTAGTGTGTGATAGCTCTGAGTCCATGTGCCTGCCTGCCAGAGAAAGTTAAAGATCCATGAATTCCTCACCTTATTAACCCATAAAGCAAACTGAATAACAGGCACAGTAGCCTTAGTTATAGGACCCATGTCTAGATAAGGGCCAGAAAATGGGAGAAATATAGCCACGACCATGTGCCACCCAAACCAAGGTAAACTAGACCACATGGTGACAACGAGGTTTCTGTATCAGCACACAAAAATTAGATTACTCGAGAACTGTTATTCCTTTTTCTCTCAATGCCCTTGAGCCACACGTTGGGCACCAAAATCTGTCTTGGTTTGAAGAGACAGGTGTCTGCTAAGGAAGGCAGAAGCCTCCCCTGAAATGGGAAATGTAAACTGTCTCCTTCCGAATTGTTATAACTTTGAAATTAAGGGGGCTTTCAGGCAAAGATATGGGAGCAGGAATAACAGTTCTTTATTAGGGAAGAAAATTTAAAAATTAAATAATGCAGTAATAATCAACAACACTGACAGAGTCAGAATATGACCTGACACCCTGTGGGTCAGGGTGTTGGAAGCAGTCCAATTGAAATGGTAGCTGCAGTGCTCCTGGGGTGACAGATGTGGTTCTTTTGAAGCAGTGATCCTGTAGAAGGGGGTAGTTTTCCTCTGAAGATCCAGTGGTGGGGTAGATGAGGCTGGTCTTCCTCTGGGAATCCAGTGGGAAAGGCTGGCTGTGGTCTTCCAAATCTCAGCTTATATCCAGGTAGAGATGCTTGGCTCCTCCCTCTGGGAGGAGCATCTCACAGTGGGATGATATAATTTTATCAGTCACGCAGTGAGACTCAATGGCCCATTAATAGAAGATATCTCCCCAGAGGGAGGATTGTTGTGGAAGAGGTAAAGAAAACTGCCCAATTAACAGAAGATAACTGGCCCACCTCTAACAGATAGGATTAGAATACACGTCTGTTGGGAATTTAGCTGACTAGAGACTGGAAAAGTACAAGGCCATGGCTAATTCCAAGTCCTGCACCTGCAAGATAGCGTGTCCTTGGGCCTAGCTGGGTATGATAACAAGTGGACAGAGAGACGTGGGAAATAGAGAATGTAGGCCCAAAGGAATGAGGAAGAGTTGATGGTATAGTTTAACCAATAGATCGCTTGGCTTACAGAATATTCATAAGCTTATTACTTGCTGTATAAGTGTCTGATGCTCTCTTCAATAAACGGAACTTGCTTATCACTCATATTGAGCGTCCGAGTCTCCCCTCACCGACAAATGGCTCATCCCCGACAAACGGATCATTTCTGCGACACATGTCCTCATTTCCGACCGAAGACATGTGATGAGAGCAATCCACTTGCTCCATGTGGCATTGCTGGCATAGTGGGTAGAGGGAACTTTTCCTTTGAACATCTGCTATAGTACTGGTAATTGTGGTGCCAGGAGAACTTGTGCTTTTGTGCCAATTACTTTTGAGACGGCTTAGACTCCTTCATAGGCTGCTAAGTTGTTTGCTTTTGTTTTTTTGTTTGTTTTTTTTTTTTTTTGTTGGAGTGTAGTTGTCTTCAGACTTTCTGTAGTTTCAGCTCTAGAATCCTAATGGTCGACCTCAAGTCTCACTAGGCACCTTCTGCTAAAGGTGCTAGGACAGACCATGGCTCCCGGCTGCAGAGTAGACCACGTTCTTTACATCTGGTCTTGTCCTGACTGGGCCAAGGTCTACTGCATGAGCAATTCTCTGCTTGATTTGGGTGAAGGCTTATTGCTGTTCAGGGCCCCAGTGGAAAGTGTTCTTCTTGCAGGTGACTAGGTAGAGAGGGTTTACAATCTGGCTGTACTTAGGAATATGCATGCTTTAAAAGCCTATGGTACCTAAGAAAGCTTGCGGTGGTTTTTTGTTGTTCGGTGGAGACATTTCTGTAATTCTGTTGATGACATCAGTGGTAATCTGTCACAGTCTATCTTGCAACTTTACTTCAAGGAACTGGATCTCTCAAGGAGGTCTCTAAACTTTGTTTATTATTTTGGCGAAACTAGCTTTCAGGAGAATCTGGATGATTTCCTTTCCTCTCTCAAACGCTTCTGCTGCCCTTTTCCCCCACACAATGACATCATCAATGTACTGCAGATGTTCTGGAGCCTCACTCTTGAATTGCAGAAAAATAAAACAAACTCCACAACTTTGTAAAAGTTGTAAAGCCAGTATGTTTATTACAGTGGTGGACGCATGTGAGGATCGGTCCCCTTAAAAGACATATGTACCTCTGGGAACTCCAGATCTTTTTTATCTCCCTTACTAATCCATATGCATGGAATTTCACAATAGGTTTATACATATTCATTTTACTGATTTCGCATTACATTTGAAGCTAGTTACCCTTGCCGCTAGCATTTAATCAGAAAGTACAGAAAGACCTCCTGGGTCACCCTGCCCTGCCTCCTGCAGTCTCTTCGTCTGTTTCAAAGTTCAAGGGGTCCCCCTCTGTCCTTTGGCTGAAGCAGTTTCTTTGAGCATAGGTTTTTTGCGAGAAAAGGCTGTCAGCCCAAACAGCTATATTTGCAAGCTACAGACTTAATTCAAAGATGTACATTTTATGTAAATCGAAATGGATTTCTACTCTGCATAATTTTCACTCTGTCTCACTCTTTTTTAGTGTAGTCTGAATTAGTCTATTGTGGAAATGCATGTGGCTGGAATGAGTGGTGGTTTGGCCTCAATAACATAGGCAGGAGGCATCACCTGTGACCATGGGAAACAAGATACTGAAAAAGGGACACCTAGTCAGGTCATGGCCAGAAGAGTGGGGTCATGGGAGTCAGTATGTTAATAAAACTATCCTATATTTGGTCAGGTTTCTGGTTTTTATTCTCACTTGGTTTGGAACCTGCTACATATAAGGTCATGTTCTGAGTTCACGTTCGTGATTGGACCCTTGCCCTCAGAGGACCCCTATACCTTGTTGCATTTGCCACACTCCCAGGTCTTTGGATCTTGTCCCCAAACTCTGCGGTTTTCCAAAGGTGTTATTTTGTTATTAAAGTCTTTATTTTTCAGCAAAACCATCATACCCGTTCCTCATTTATTTTGCCAGTTCCCCTTGGCCAAGCCAAACGAGGGATCGCAGTGAGCGAAGACTGTGATAGCTGGCACCTGAACAAGGCACCACGTATTGAGGGACCTTCTTCAGTTCAGTCTGGCTGGGTTTTGGCCAAATTGGTAGGGCCTTTTTTTTTCTCTGCTGTGGATTAAATCGTCAGGCCTAACGTGGTTACAAGTGACCTTCAGAGTTGGCTCAGTTCCTTTGGATGCCTGCCTGAAAACCAGGTAAGCAGAGAAAAGAGACACTTATTCCTGTTGCACCTACCCCAACCAGGCGGGTATACCCCACCTAATGTCAATTACCCAATTATGGGAATAAGACTGTCAAAATTAGAATGTAATGTGTTATGAACAAAAATTCGGTTAATATTTTTTTTGTGAGAAAAAGTTACAAAAAGGCAGCCAGATCACTGGCCCTGCCCAAGTTCTGCGTGTTTTGTTATTGTAATCACGGGTCGTTGAGGCTAATAGCTCCCTTTGTATTAGCAGAGCCTTGCCCGAGGCTAAGTTGTACCTTTCCCAGAATAGAGAAGAGACCTGGAAGGGGGGGGGGGTTATGCAAAGTGACTCCAGGACCAGCATGCTTTGTGGGACCCCGACTCCAAACGGACGGAGAAAACCCCAAAAACAACGAGCCAAATAAGAGTTGAGAGACTGGAGTGATGTCTGGACGTGAGGAGCCGAGTGCTGAGCCTGCAGAGATGCGGAACACCTTCGGAGCCTCTCGCCCTGACCATGGGAGTCGTCACCAGCGGTGAGACCAAGCCGACTGAGGCGGGAGGGGCAATAACTGGAAGGGATCACCAGGCCCTGAAGGCTCCCACGAGGACCTGATCCCCAGCTCTGCCCCTAGTGGACAAAGCTGAGCATATTGTCCTCCTCTGAGTCGCCCTGGGAGAGAGACGACGGGGACTGCAGTCCTGCCGAGCCGCCCAATCCTGAGCTGATCACTTTTAATAAAGGCATTAAAAAGGAGAAGAAGTCTCCTGGCCCTGTTTATTTCAGCTGGGGCGCTCGTCCGGAATAGCCACGCTGCAAGAAGACTCAAGACTGGCCATCTTTGATCTTCAGAGGACAGCTGGCTATCAGGACCAGAGGGATCGGCTCAGGAGCAGCGACGCAGAGGAGCACCGGAGCACCGGACTGGTGAGAAATCTGGTGGCGGGAGTGGGAGACGTGCGCATGTGTGTGTGAGTGAGACGAGGCCGGCAGCCGGACCCTCGACCTGAGAGTGGACCCCTTAGTACCGCATTTCCGGACTCCTGAAAAGGGGCCGGCCGGAAACGGGGCGGTGCTTGGAATTAGTGTGAGTGAGTCGTCTCCCAAGGGGGAATAAAGGGCCCCCCCCACTCCGGGCGTGCGGAGGGAATATTTGTATGAGTGGCACGCACCCAAAGTAAGTCTTGACAGAGGGAAGTCAGGCAGATTTGTAAGTCTCGGGAAGAATTCGAGTAAGATTTGTCAGTCCCGAGAAGGATTCGGGTAGCTCACAAGCCCTGCAGGCAAAGTAAGTCCTGACAAAGGAGTCAGGGGCAAACCCCAGTGAAGGAGGCTGTGGTTTGCTTTTAAGTCCTCATATGGTGAAGCCTAAAAATTGGCAGGTTAGGCAAACAAAAAATCAGGCAGTTATTTTTCCTGACTGAGGGAGTCAGGCACGACCCGGTTTCTTAAGGCCGAGGCTTCGTGTGTTCAAGTCCTGATAGATGTAAGACCTGACGTTGGGAAAGTTGGGCAATCAAGAGATCGGGCAGTTGTTTCAGTAAAAAGTCCTGAGCATCAGGCAAAAATTTGTAGTTCAGTGGAGGAGGCTGAAGCTCCTCAAACAAGGTTTTTTTTGCAATTCCCCGTCAGTAGAGGCACCTTTGGGACCTTTTTTATTGAGACCTGAAAAATGGGAGGTTGTAATAGTAAAAAGACCGGCAAGAGACTGAGGGATATATGTCCCAGTAGTCCCTTAGGAGAACTGTTAGTAAAATGGGATTCTATAGAGGCCACGGAGGGATTAGATAAAGTGAAAATGATCCATTATTTTATGGAAGTGTGGCCAGAACTAGAGTTGCAAGGAGGATGGCCTTGGTGTGGGACAAAGGATAAGTGGATGTGCCAACAACTAAATCATTATCTGACAGCTCGAAGAGATACTGTTCCTGAGCAATTATTGTATATGGCTTGCTGGGTAAAGAGCACTGTTGAGGATGAAGGGGTGCGAATTTGTAAGGTACAGAGGAAGAAAGAGGGGAATGAAGGAGGGGATGATAGCACTAGTAAAAGATGGGACCCCCTGGATTATTTGCCTCCTTCTGCCCCTCCACCTTATAATCCTCTATTTCAAGCACCTCAAATGGCAGGTCCGGTTCCTCCCCCGGCTGCCATCTCACTACCACCTGCTCAAATTCCTCCTTCTACCTCTTCAGCTTCCCCTATGATAAGCCCAGTATCTCCTCCAGTTTCTTCTGTATCACCACAAGCGCCTACTCCACCTGCTGCATTCTCCACCCCTTCTCCAGCTCCGCTGAATATTCACTCAGGCTCTTCTCCCCCTCCTATTGCTGTCCCTTTGCCTCCTCCTAGTTGGGGCACAAATGACTCCTCGCCTGATAAACAGCTATCAGCAAATACACCTGCTGATGTGCAGAAAGTTCAGGGTAACCCAGATATCCCTCAAAGTAGTTTGGCATCTGAAGATGGGCCATACTGTAGCACCAGATCCAAGACCTCCAAGGCAGAGAGACTCTTTCCCCTCAGAGAGGTTCCTATGGGAGGAATAGCGGGAGGTGTTGGCTTTGTGAATGCTCCCCTAACTGCTTCTGAGGTGAGAGGATTCAAGAAAGAGTTGGGGCATTTAGTTGAGGACCCAGTGGGCATAGCCAACCAAGTGGATCAATTTCTAGGTCCAAATATCTACACTTGGGGGGAGATGAATTGCATCCTGAGTATATTATTTTCCCCAGAAGAGGTCCAGATGATAAGGGCGGCTGGCATAAGAATTTGGGAGAAAGATAACAGTCCAGGACCCCAGGTGCCAACAGGTGAACAGAAATTGCCACTAACGGAGCCCAGTTGGAACCCTAACCAGGAGGAGGGGGGGAAGGCCATGATGGAATATAGGTCTTTGATAATACGGGGGATCAAAGAGTCAGTTCCCAAAGGAACTAACACCCAATTGGCATTTGAGGGTACACAGGAGAAAGATGAAGCTCCTGCTGCCTGGCTTAATCGCCTAAGGCGGAACTTCCAGTTGTACTCTAGAATAGATCCAGACACCCCAGAAGGTCAAATGCTGCTAAAAGTCCAATTTGTTACCAAATCTTGGCCTGATATAAGGGGAAAACTGGAAAAGATGGAAGATTGGCAAGAGAAGGTCATTAATGAGTTATTAAAAGAGGCATTGAAGGTGTGTTTAAGGAGGGAGGAAGAAAAAGCAAAGGCCAAGGCTAAGATCATGGTTTCTGTAGCTAGAGAAAGTGAAGGGGGGGCGGGTCCACCACCAGGAGGAGGCAGAGGTAGGCCAGTACTGACAGGTGCATGAAGGATTGAGAGACCTCAAGTCCCTTTGAGAGGCCGACAGTGTTATTACTGTGGGGAGGCAGGACACATCAGGAGGTTTTGTAGAAAGCTCAGTCTCGATGAGGCAATAGCCAAGGAACAGGATAATTTAGGAAGGATTCTTAAGGGGGAGGACTAGGGGTGTCAGGGGCTTTTTACTCTAGGGGACCCGATGCAACATCTAGAAGAGCCCTTGGTAAACTTTAAAGTGGGACCCCTAAATGAGGAATTTGAATTTTTGGTTGATACAGGGGCAGATAAGTCCTGTCTCAACAAAATACCAAAAGGTATGGAAATTGGGAGAAAATTTTGTGAAGTATTGGGTGCGGAGGGGAGACCATTTAGAGCATCAGTGATTGAAGAAGTGAAAATAATTGGAAACTCAAGGCAATCTAAAGCTAATCTTCTTTATCTGCCTAACTTAGAAAAAAGTTTGTTAGGAAGGGATCTGCAAGTTCATTTGGGGGTTGGGATTGTTCCAAGGGAAGGGAGGATAGTAGTAGAAGTGATGAAGCTATCCCAAGGAGATGTTGCAGAGATAAACCCCGAGGTATGGGCTGAGGGGGGAAAGTGAGGCTTATTAGACATTCCACCAATAACAATAAAAATGCAGGATGATACCTCACCCATACGGGTTAAACAGTATCCGATTTCCCTAGAAGGAAACAAGGGGCTTGCTTTAGTCATTGAACAACTGTTGCAAGAGGGAATTTTAGAACCCTGCATGTCACCACATAATACCCCTATACTGACAGTTAAAAAAGCTGAAGGGAAATATAGGCTGGTGCAAGATTTGAGGGAAGTCAACAAAAGAACCATTGCCAGACATCCAGTTGTGCCCAACCCGTATAGTCTCTTAAGCAGAATTCCAAGAGAACATGCTTGGTTCACTGTTATAGATTTGAAGGATGCTTTCTGGGCGTGTCCTCTGGCAGCAGAATGTAGGGATTGGTTTGCCTTTGAATGGGAGGACCCGAGTACAAAAAGGAGACAACAGCTAAGGTGGACCCAATTACCACAAGGGTTCACTGAATCCCCCAATCTCTTTGGACAAGCTTTAGAGAGTTTGTTGGAACAATTTGTCCCTGAAAAAGAAGTGCAGATCCTGCAGTATGTTGATGACCTGATGGTATCAGGAAAGGAAAAAGGTCAGGTCAGACAAACTAGTATTAAGCTTTTGAATTTTCTGGGGCAGAAAGGACTAAAAGTTTCCCAAGGGAAACTACAATTTGTGCAATCAGAAGTAACATACTTGGGGCACATAATAGGGGGAGGGTATAAGAAATTAGGCCCTGACAGAATTTCAGGTATTTTAGCTCTCCCGGCCCGAAAAACGAAAAGAGATGTGAGAAAACTCCTGGGCTTGTTCGGGTATTGTAAGTTATGGTTAGATCAATACACACAGAGTGTGAAATTTCTGTACAATAAACTAGTGGATCCAGAACCCCTAATTTGGACAGCTGAAGATGATCAACAATTGGAAAACTTAAAAAACAAATTGTCTTCTGCCCCGGTCCTAACCTTACCAGACCTCAGGAAGGGCTTTGACCTGTTTGTGAGTGCAGAAGGAGGTATAGCCTATGGAGTATTAACTCAAGAGTGGGGAGGGTGCAGGAAACCTGTGGCATACATATCCAAATTGTTAGATCCAGTTGCTAGAGGCTGGCCAGTTTGTATACAGGCAGTAGCCGCAACCGCAATCCTGATAGAGGAGACTCAAAAATTGACCTTACAAGGAAAAATTAAAGTGCATACTCCTCATGATCTTAAGGCAGTACTGAGACAGAGGGCTCCGCAGTGGTTAACTGATGCTAGAATATTAAAATATGAGATAATACTAATGAATACAGAGGACTTAGAATTTATCACATCAAATGCCCTCAATCCAGCATAATTCCTAATGGGAGAGACTATAGAGAATTTAGAACATGATTGTCTTGAATTGGTTTATCTCCAAAGAAAAGTAAGAGAAGATTTGGAAGATCAGCCTCTAGCAACTGGAAGAAGCTTATTCATAGATGGCTCTTCGAGGGTAGTAAATGGAAAAAGAGCTTCAGGTTATGCCATTATAGATGGAGAAACATTACAAATTGCAGAAAAAGGGAAACTACCCCCAAATTGGTCAGCCCAAAGTTGTGAAATATATGCCCTGAAAAGGGGACTGGACTTGCTGGAGGGGGACCGGGGAACCATTTATAGGGACTCCCAATATGCGTATGAGACAGTTCACACATTTGGGAAAATATGGGAGGAATGTGGATATTTAAGTTCGAAGGGAAAAAGCCTAGCCCATGAGAACCTAGTCTGATTAGTATTAGAAGCTCTACAGAAACCTACAGAAACAGCAGTGGTCCATATAAAGGGGCACCAAAGAGGAGACAGTTTTGAAGTTAGAGGAAACCGACTGGCTGATCAGATAGCCAAAGAAGCAGCTTTAGAACCAGGGGATCCAGTAAAAATTTTAAAGGCAAAAATGACACCTGAAAAAGGGGAAGAACCTGTATTTAGTGAAGAAGAATTAGAAGCTATAAAAGATTTAAAGTTACATCAAGGACAACAGGGAGAGTGGTTAACCTCAGATGGATGGGTGTTTTTGAATAAAGCACTGGCTCGGACAGTGCTAACAGAACTACATAAATTAACTCACTGGGGAGTCCAAGGACTATGTGATCATTTCTTAAGAAATAACCTAGGCATCGGTGTATATAGCCTGGCTAAAGCTGTTACAAGAGGGTGTGTCATTTGTCAAAAAGTGAACCAGAAAGTTATGAGAAAAGTAGCACCTGGAGGAAGGGAATTAGCCTTGAGACCCTTCCAAAGCATACAGATAGATTTCACTGAGATGCCCCCAGTGCAAGGGTACAGATATTTACTGGTTATAGTTGATCATCTCACACACTGGGTAGAAGCCTTCCCGACCAGAAGGGAAACAGCTCAAGTCGTAGCAAAAGCAATCCTAGAGAACATTATCCCCAGATATGGTATGGTGCACACCATAGATTCAGACCGAGGTCCACATTTTGTGTCCCAAACATTACAAAATATAATTGGGGCTTTAGGAATGAAATGGAGGTTGCATACTCCGTGGCACCCCCAGAGTTCTGGGAGGGTGGAGCGAATGAACAAAACTCTCAAAAATGTGTTAACTAAATTGATTGAAGAAACAAAAATGAATTGGCTGAAGTGTTTGCCCCTAGCGCTATTGCGCATCAGAACAAGACCTCGGTCTGACATAAAAATTTCACCTTATGAAATGATGTTTGGGCTGCCATTCTTGTTAACACCTTATAGCACAGGAGACTATCTGGAAGGGGAAGAAGCTACCAGAAAGTATTTAGAAATAATTGGAAGAACTCTGGAAGGACTTAGAAAAAAAGGATACCTTCCTCAAACTTCCCCTCTCGACACCAAAGTTCACAACATTAGCCCAGGAGACTGGGTTTTGATAAAATCATGGAATACGGGAACATTAATGCCTAAATTTGAAGGCCCCTTCCAGGTGCTCCTGATCACTAATTCAGCTGTGCAGACCAAAGAAAAAGGTTGGACTCATATTACAAGAATAAAAGGGCCAGTCCCACCCCCAGGTACGGGACCAGATCCAACATCAGCTTCCCCCTCTGGCATTGGACCAGAGTCCACACCACTCTCACCCCCCGGCACTGGACAAGATTCATCTGCTTCACAAGCTAAACCACCTGAGTATACTGTGATAAAAGGACCAAAGGATTTAAAGTTGACTCTCAGAAGGAAGAGTCAAAAAGACTGAACTGTGTGGGAAAAAATTGGTATCAAGAGTTCTAATATTGCTTAAAATGTTTCAAAACTGTTATGTGTAAACTATGTTGGAAAAAAGTTTAAGACTGTAAATAAGTGATTCTGGTTTAAGTTCCCCAATTTAATTCTAAAGACTCCACGTTAATCCTCTACAGAGCACTCCCCTGGGGGAAACCAAAATTGGTAGGGAACAGACCAAGAGAGGTTTAACCAGAGAAGCGGGTAGAAGGGACTCTAAAGAGCTTGGAAACTTCTCCTCAGTAAAATTCCCCAAGAGGCAAGGCCGGGTGGGCAGGCTGTGCAAGATGACCCATACCGGACTCTTGGGAAGGGTAGTAATGATGGCTCTGATTGCTGGTGGTGCTCTGGGAAGCCCAGCTGAGCCGTGCAGTGAGTGCTACCAACCCCTCTATGAGGAGGAAGTGAGCTCCTTGTCGAGAGTCCACATCAGTTCTAACCCTAACTGTGTTAACCCCTCCCAATTGGTCTTTTATCAGAAAAATAAGGGAGTGTATTGGATAGCATACAATACCGCCACTTTTAGGCAGCCACTCCTAGGAGAGTGCCCTATAGGGGAAGCCTGGTTGTGCTTTGAATGTGATGCTGCTGAAACAAGCTCAGCAGAACTAGTAAAAAGCAAAGAAATGGTGAAAATGGTAAGAAAAATTGTTTGTTACAAGTATTTATATGAGTGTACTGGAAAAGAGATGAACCCCTTTTGGAACACATTTCAGGGGAGCTCTAAACCCCTAGGTTTGATCTTGTCTGGCAGCTGCGCCACTAGAGTGATAAAACCAATTTTCTTATTACCCAAAGAAACTGGATCAAGTTTGGGAGTTCCTATATATAATGATTTGGGAGAAAATAAACAGAACCGGGAAAGTGAAATAGAAATGGAGAAAATCCAAAATTGTAAAAGCCAAGTTCGGATCCCAATATCTATGTTAAACAAAGTAATCCGGCTCCAGGCAGTATAAAAATGAAGAATTCAATTATTAGGAAAATGTCAAGCAAAATAAAAAGATTAGCATGTATAAATAATCAAGATCAAACTCCTACACTTGATTCCAGTGGGTGGGAGAACCTGAGGATTTTCAAAAAGGATGTATGGGAAAAGGTAGTTTTCTCGCTGTGTGTATTTGGGGGATTGCTCTTTTTACTATGCTTATTTATCTGTTTTAGTAAAATAGTACTGGCCGTGCAGACCTACCTGAAGAAACCAAGAAAAGTAACAAGGTTAAGTAACCATTATTACCAAAGTGCACAAGAGATTTATAGTAGATTCAAAACAAAAAAATTGTAAGTTGATGCAAGCTTAAAATTTAAGCTCGATCAAAGAAAAAGAGGGGGGACTGTTATGAACAAAAATTCGGTTAATATTTTTTTTGTGAGAAAAAGTTACAAAAAGGCAGCCAGATCACTGGCCCTGCCCAAGTTCTGCGTGTTTTGTTATTGTAATCACAGGTCGTTGAGGCTAATAGCTCCCTTTGTATTAGCAGAGCCTTGCCCGAGGCTAAGTTGTACCTTTCCCAGAATAGAGAAGAGACCTGGAAGGGGGGGGGGGTTATGCAAAGTGACTCCAGGACCAGCATGCTTTGTGGGACCCCGACTCCAAACGGACGGAGAAAACCCCAAAAACAACGAGCCAAATAAGAGTTGAGAGACTGGAGTGATGTCTGGACGTGAGGAGCTGAGTGCTGAGCCTGCAGAGATGCGGAACACCTTCGGAGCCTCTCGCCCTGACCATGGGAGTCGTCACCAGCGGTGAGACCAAGCCGACTGAGGCGGGAGGGGCAATAACTGGAAGGGATCACCAGGCCCTGAAGGCTCCCACGAGGACCTGATCCCCAGCTCTGCCCCTAGTGGACAAAGCTGAGCATATTGTCCTCCTCTGAGTCGCCCTGGGAGAGAGACGACGGGGACTGCAGTCCTGCCGAGCCGCCCAATCCTGAGCTGATCACTTTTAATAAAGGCATTAAAAAGGAGAAGAAGTCTCCTGGCCCTGTTTATTTCATAATGTATATGGTCATTTTAAATTTCTGTTAGCAGTCCACAGAAGAAAGGTCCAAAAGTGCAAGTTAAAAAACCTTCTGAAAGGGGTGTTTCGGAACTTTCCGATGACTGCCACCAGTGGTGCCGCGCTGGGTGCTGCTGCTGTCACCTCCCAAGCCGTGCCGCCCTTACCTGCAACAGGTGTTGCCACTGTCATCCCCCATGCTCACCCGCCCGCCGGGCACTGCTTCAGCCCTGCTCCGCTTGCTGGTCCCGCCATTTCTGCCTCACCCGCCACTTCTGCCTCACCGGCCGCAGCCCACAGGAAAGCCATGTCTGCTGCCAGCCCAGCAGACGCAGCCTGCAGGACAGCCCCCCTGGCGTCCTGCTCGGCTCTGCACGGTGCTGCAAAAAATGGCACAGACTGTGGAATTTTTTTGGGGACTTTGTGGGTGCAACGCTTTATGACCTAGCTACTAGGGGGGACTCTTTCTGCTACCTGCTTTCCACTCGATTTTTGAAACATTCAAAGCTGAAGAACAGGGACTCCCAGCACTCGGCCCCTCCCCTGCCTTGCCAGCGTGGTGAGACTCCGCTGCTTCCAAGGGGTCCAAGGCCACTCTGCTGCATGGGATCCCTTCCCAAACCGAGACTGCTTTTAACCCTCTCCCTTCTTGCCCTCCGCTCTACCCCAGAGGTGGGCACAGGGCCAACATTGACAGCGTGTTCGAAGGAAACATTGATCTGTCCTGTTACTTTGCCGCCCTGTGTCCACCTCCAGCTCCTCCACTCAGGGTCTGAGACAGTGGTGGCCACTCCGTCTTGGATCCTTCCCCTCCCCCCCCACTGTCCCCTTCCCTCCTCCCCACCCAAACCCTCCTTCCTATTCATTTGAATATCCTGTTGTATTACCTGCTAAACACCCTCACAATGTCTATCCCACTCAAGACACTGTATTGCCTTAGTGTTCCTCCCTGTCGCTCTGGGTCCCACTGTTCCCCCTCGAGGCTACAACTCCCAGCATGCCTTGGGCTACTCCCCTCCTGGGGAAACCAGAACCACGCCCACCATGGTCCTGGAAGCACTGGTCTCCAACATGGTGGTACCCATGTCACTCACGTCAGTGGCTGTGCCGGAGAACAAGTTCTGCCTTTATCCATCCAGCAATAACAACACTGTGCTTGCATCTCCCCCACGCCACCTCATAAGAAGACCTCACCTCTCCTGGATCCAGTGATTCCATCGATCCATGGGAAAGGATATGGGCAAGTGCTGTAAAGAATGGGAACTGGAAAATAGTTTCAAAAATCACTGCTTTTCCCATGCAGGACAGAAGGGGGAGAACTAGTCCTAAATGGGAACCTCTAGCCTATGGGGAAATAAAAGAACTCTGCAAAACTGCTAAAGACCATGGTAGGGATTCTCCTTTTTTTAACAATCGAATACCAGCTACTTTTACTGCACATGTATTAACTCCCCATGATTTAAAACACGTGATGACTGTGCTGCTATCCCAAACTGAATTCACCCTGTGAGAAGGGGGATGGAAAAACTGTTAAAACAATTATTGCTTGACTATGCTGAGGACCAAGCATGGGCAATGCTTACACTACAGCCTTTAACTGGCGAAGGGGCATACTTCCAACCCAATGAACAAGCTGCAAATCTCCCAAGGGCAGTGCTTGATGATATTAAAAATGCAGCAAAGAAACCACTTTTGCATGTGCCAGATGGTAACACACCTACTCAAGATTTTGTAGATATAAAGCAAGGGCCTGGTGAATCATTCATTAAATTCATTGACCACCTTAAGCAAGCCATTGAATAACAAATTATAGAAGAGAAAACTAAAGACGAATTAGTGAAAAAAACTGGGCATGTCAAATGCAAATCCTGAGTGCAAGAAAGTATTACGTGCCCTTCCCCTTGAGCCTGAGTCAACTTTAATGCAAATGATTGAGGCCTGTAATCGCCTTGGAACGCGGAACACTCGGCTACCCTACAGGCTCAGGCAGTAGGAAAGGGAGTGGCTGAGGCTTTGGAAGCAATGCAGATTATTCCTCAAGGACCTCAACAACAGCAAGGTCCTAGCCTTGCCACACAAACTGTCCCTCAAGGACCACAACAACAAAGTTCTGGCCTGTGTTTTGAATGCGGCAAACATGGACATTTCAAAAGAGACTGTCCCCGACAAGGAGCAAGGGCCAAGGCTCCTGCCTGTTCGAGGTGTAAAAGGAGTTACCCTCACACTAACCAATGTTGCCCAAAACAGGGCCCTGTGCTATGACACAAATGCCCCAGTCATTTCTGCTCATGACCACCAGAAGCCAGGTAGCTCAGAGCTTCAACACGTCCTCTCAGGGCTACCAGCAGCCTTGCCCCCAGGCGCCAGGCTGAAGCTGGCAAGTGCCAATCCAGTAACACTGACTGATTATTTACACACACCATATCAACAGGTCAACTTGGGCCTGAAGATCGGCCCCATGAACTGTAAATTTTGGGAAAGTGTAGATCAAGACCGTGGGATTTTTTGGGTTACCCTTTGTGTTATCAGTGACATCCCAACAAGAAATCATTGTGTTAGCTATGTGCCCTGACCCACCTTGCTTTATTCCCCAGGGACTGGTAATTGCTCAAATGATTTTGCTCCCTGAACAGGACTCTAACAACACATCAGAGTCTTTAATAATGCGGACTAGGATAATAAGCCTCAATCGGCCTCAACTAACCTGCATACTAGAACTTAACACCAAAATGATTGTTCTCTCAGGACTCGTTGACAAAGGTGCGGATGTGACGGTCATCTCACTGTCCAAGTGATCTCCCAACTGGACTCTTACACCTGCTTCAGGAATGCTATTGGGGATTGGAGGTGCCAGTGACAGCATGAGAAGTATGCAGCTGATTAAGTTCAAGGGACCTAAAGGTCGCATCGCCACCACCAGACTCTTCGTGGTAAGAGCCCCCATAGTTCTCTGGGTGTGAGACTGAATTTTCCCTCATCTGCCTCATGATAGTCATTGGGGACCACTGAAGAAAAGACACCCCCCCGTCTTAAATCTCTGTCTCTGTAGGAGAAGAGTTACATGCTGAAGGCCCTGAGACCTGAGAGCATTGCTAAGCTATTGTTTTCACAGGTGTATTTACTGTATGCTACACTGAACTCAATGAAGAACATTTTGCCCTTTTTGCAACAATAGCTCTGGAATTTTCCCTACCTCTCGGCCTGGCTGGACTTCTCCTGAGTTCTGGAGTGGTCCCTCAAAGAAGACTCCACTCACTCATTTGCAACCACCGTGACAGACAAACTGAGAGTTAAGAAGCCTCTTCATCAAAGAAAA
This sequence comes from Melozone crissalis, assembly GCF_028551555.1. Lineage (NCBI taxonomy): Eukaryota > Metazoa > Chordata > Aves > Passeriformes > Passerellidae > Melozone > Melozone crissalis. Next base: position 4,731,593 of record NW_026535882.1, on the reverse strand, counting down.
ACCAAGACATGAAATCCCTATGTGAGAAGGCCCCCTCTCACACTTTCCAAGGACTGGGACTGAAACTCCCAACCCGGGGGAGATGTGCGGGGGGAGGCAAGCTGACCAAAGCAAGATGGATGTTGCAGGTGCGAGCAGTGGACCAAGAAGACAATCGCTCTCCCCCACTGCTAAGAACATGGACTGTGTGTACCCTTTCTAAACACCATTCTTTCCCCCGAAGGTACAATAGACTACCTTCAGTTTGGTTTCAAAATTCATTCCCTTTCCCCCATCAAAAAAGAGTGTAATTAGAGTCCAGATGAACTGCATTCCTGAGATATCCCCGGACGTGATCTGGTGAACTCCATTGGCTGGACATTGAAGGACTTCACTGTTCTATGTTTGGTAGCTATAAACCCTTTTCTTTTTCCTCCCTCTTTTCCTTATTTTTCCCTTTTTTCCCCAATTCCTCCCCAATGCATTTTGCTGTGGTTATTTCAATAAAGATGTATTTGTTTTGATTATCACTGCAAACCCCCTTGTACTGTGTCAGTTTTTTGCACTCTGAGATCACGAACCATCACAAAATCCGTCCGTGAGGACGGCTCGTGACAGTGGGGAAGAGACATTCTGTCCCAGTGGGGAATGCACCTAGAGACACATTTTTAATTTGGACCGTTGAACATCCTTAAATAAACCTGGAAAACTGATAAACCCATGTGGATTGATCAGTGGCCCCTCCCTGAAGCAAAACTTGTCAGGCTTAAGTTTCTAGTGCAAAAACAACTCCAAAAAGGTCACATTATACCAACCACAAGTCCATTAAATACACCTGTCTTTGTCATCCAAAAACAAAACAGCAATAAATGGTGACTCCTACAGGACCTACGTAAAATTAACGAGGTCATCGAAGACATGGGTGCACCACAACCTGTTTTGCCATCCCCTGTTATGATTCCTAAGGAATGGAAATTGACTGTTATTGGTTTAAAAGACTGTTTCTTTGACATTCCACTTCACCCCAATGACGCCCCTTGATTTAATTTTTCAATACCAAGCCTTAACAGACAGGCACCTCTCCAGAGGTGCCACTGGACAGTACTACCCTTATGCATGAAAAATTCTCTGACCATATGCCAATGGCTTGTGGCTAAAGTTTTAGCTCCAGTTTGCCAAGATCATCCACAAGCAATTATTTGCCATTATATGGATGATATACTTATTGCAGCAGAAAATAATACATTTTTAGATGCAACTTTAAAAGCCATGTCACAGGCATCCAAAAAGCAGTACTTACCATCACAGAGGAAAAGATACAAAAGACATGTCCTAGGGTGACTTTATGATGCTTGTATCCCCAATTGTATATTCTGTTTATGCTGGATATTCTATTCTGTGCCTTCAAAACTGGCTCTCAGAGTGAAGGTGGGGAGAGGAAGCACAGAGTTTTTGTTATTGGCCTCACTCACTCACGCACTCACTCACTCCTCCACATTCAGCTGGACTATTGATGTCCTTGGATGGATAGGGCAGCACACTGCACTCCTTTTGCTCCTTTTGCTCCTTTTGCTCCTTTTGCTCCTTTTGCTTTTTAGTTAGTTAGTTTAGCTAACTGAGGCAGTCCAAGTTTTACCTGGACTGTTTTTATTTCCCTCTTCTTGGAACCATTCGAACCTGCTCCAGACCAGGACCCGGGGAAACATCGAGAGCTTGCACTTTGTAGCCTGCTGAGGCCTACTCTGCAGCCTTCCCCAGTGCCGGAGGGACTGATAACAGAGCAACCACATACTGGAGAGACTTTCTGAATTTGTCATCTCTTCAGAGCAGCAAATGAGTTTTGTCATCTGCTATTGCTCATTTTGTGTGCTGGGGAGTGCTTGACCTGTTTAAATAAACAGGTTTTTTTCCACTTCTTTCTGAGGAATCCTTCCCGAACCTGTTGGGGGGAGGGGGCATGTGGATTGGCTTTCTGGAGGGGCCTCTTTTGGAGGTTTTCTCCCACATTTGCCCTAAACCAGGACAAAACATCACCCTGGAAATATTTGGGACTTAAACTTCTCTCTCAGACTGTACAGCACCAACCATTTCAGCTAAATGAGAAACCAGAATGTCGTGGGGTGACAGCCTTTATCCCAGTATCGTGTGTTATGTCTGGCAGCTGTGCTTTTTCTCTCTTTCTCTCTCTCTTCCCCCCCCCCTCCCCCCGGTCGTCTTGCCGCGGCGGGACGGGGAGGGAGGAGTGAGGGGGACTGGGGCACTTTCGCTTTCGGCTGTTTGGCTTTGCTGGCCGCTTGCTTGCTGGCTGGCTGGCCTGCTTGCTTGGCTTGCCGCTTGCTTGCTTGCTTCTGCCTTAGCCCTAGCTAATAGCTGCCTTTTTTTCCCTCTGCTGCTTTCTGCTTTCTGCGCTGTTTTTTTTCTTTTCTTTCGTCCTCTCTTTCTTACCCTCCCCTGAAGATACTGGACCGGCTCTGGACCTGACCTGGGACGTCCGGGATCGCCGGAGTCTGCGAGAGAAGCTCGGCGCCCTCCACAACACTGCCTGGTTTCTTTTCTTTTCTTTTCTTTTCTTTTCTTTTCTTTTCTTGTGTTGGGGAGTGTTCTTTTGTTACTTGTCAATAAATAGGTTTTGTTTTCCACTTTGCTCCTCCGAGAAATTCCTTCCCGAACCCGGTATTGGGGGGAGGGGTGGTTGGAGATTTGTTTTTGGGGGGACTCCCTTTTGGAGATTTCCCCTAATTTGTCCTAAACCAGGACATCCTTTTTTGTGTGTTGGCCGGGAAACGGAGGCCAAAGACAGTGGAAAAAAAACCTATAACAATAATATTTTGGTTTTGGTTGTTTTGTGGGCATATTGGTAATTCATAATGTCATTTGGGGTGAAAGTTTGCCGGTATTTCTGGTCCCTTGGGGTTTTTGAAGCTTTAATACCTTTGTGGTCCCTAGGGTTATTTCCTTACCCAGAAATAGCTCTGGTGTTGTCCCTAATAAGTAGCCTTTGTAAGCGGGGGGCACTAACCAGAATAGTCATTGGGCTGGTCTTATGTGTGCTGATTTGTCGGAGGTTTATGAAAGACCTTGTTTCAGGAATGTATGGATTGCTGTCATGGCTGTGTACTCAGTTTGTTTGGGGAGAAGAAGGGGAAGGGGCTTCTCAGCTTTTGTCTTCCTTCTTCTCCTCCGAATTGTTGACATCTCTATTAGGAAATGTTGAATTTCCCCTGAGTTTAAAAGAAACCATCTTTCTGGCATTTAATTTTTTAAGCCTTTTCTATACTGTCTGGAGTGTATATAAAATGAAAGCCGAGATTTCTAGAGGGGTTAGAGAGACTCCTGATTCAGGAGTAAAACAAAGCAGGAAAAATCTTGACTGGAGTGGGAAATGGGAGGATATGGGCCAGACTTTAAAGGAATTTTCTGATCCTATAGACTGGGACTTTCCATCTGATCAAATTCAGAACCCAGTCGAGGTGGCAAAGTATTTGAGGGAGAAGTGCCATGGTAATACTAAGGAGGAAAGGCTTACTGCAGTGAGCTGGGCCTTGGCGTTTGTTTACCGTACTCTGCTAGATACTGTGGAGCAGCAGATAGCAGAAAGGGAACAGGGAGATAAGTTAGTTACTATCCCAGTGACCCAGGCTGCAGCTAACATCCCAGGCTCCACGCTAGCAGCTGAATCCGACAATAGGCCTCAACCCATGGCTGTCACAGCTAATACAAGAGGTGGAAAGTGTAAAGACAAGACCGATTGAAAGGTGGAAGATGATGATGATGATGCAGGAGAAGGATCTTCACCAAAATCAGAGGCCACATCAAGGGGCACAGATTCTGGAGCTAATACTGACTCCTTTTCTCTGAAGGACCTCAGAGGCCTAAGAAAGGATTACAGACGACAACCTGACGAATCTATAATTAGTTGGTTAGTCCGCCTTTGGGATGCTGCAGGGGAGGTTACGATTTTGGATGGTACTGAAGCGAGGCATTTGGGATCCCTGTCACATGATACTGTCATCGATCAAGGTATGATGAGCAGGGCTAGCCCTCACAGCCTCTGGGAACGGGTCCTGGATAGTGTAGCACAAAGATACTTATGGGCAGATGATCTCTATATACAGCAGACACGGTGGAAGACCATAGAACAGGGTATCCAACGCCTGAGAGAGATGGCGGTGGCAGAGCTCATTTTCTCAGATGATATAACAACTAGGAATCCGGACCTGGTACCATGCACACCCGTAATATGGAGGAAACTTGTGCGACTTGGGCCACCTGAATACGCTTCTGCCCCAGCAATAATGAAGCGGGATGATACATATGAGACTGTGCTCGATATGGCGAAGAAGCTTTGAGCGTATACAGATGCTGTGCACGGACCAACTCATGCCAGAATTGCAGCAGTGGAAACCCGACTGCAGAAACTAGAGGACAAAATAGAGGAGAATCACAAGAAACTCCTGGAAGAGATTAAGGAGGACCTTATTCAAATCTCGGCTGTGCAAATTAGAGGCCCTGGTATCCAACGCTGGCGCTCCTTTGATGGGGAGAGAAGATACACCCCACGGGCTGAGTTATGGGTCTTTCTGTGTGAGTCTGGAGAAGACATGAGGAGATGGGATGGAAAACCCACCGCTGTTTTGGCACAACGGGTGCGTGATTTGAAGAAAAGAGGAAGCATCACCAAAAAGAGGGCAGCTCCGGTTGCTCGTAGCCGAGATGTTGAGTATGACGATGACATGTCCGATCCCCTTGAAGGAACTTCTAAGGCATACGCCCAAGGAAAGAAGGACAATCTGGCTTAGAGGGGCCCTGCCTCTAGCCAGGAAGAGGCACGGGAAAACCGGGTTTTTTGGAAGGTGTGGATCAGATGGCCTGGCACATCAGAGCCACAAGACTATGAAGCATTGGTTGACACTGGATCACAGTGTACCTTAATGCCATCGGAACACGTGGGGACAGAACCTGCTTCCATTGCTGGAGTGACGGGGGGATCACAACAATTGACTTTGTTGGAAGCTGAGGTGAGCTTGACTGGGAAGGAGTGGCAGGAACATCCGATTGTGACTGGTTCAGAGGCTTCTTGTATTTTGGGCATAGACTTCCTCCGGAATGGCTATTACAAAGATCCTAAGGGATTCAGGTGGGCTTTTGGAATAGCTGCAGTGGAGATAGAGGGTATTAAACAATTGAATACCTTGTCTGGACTATCAGAGAATCCATCTGCTGTAGGACTCTTGAAAGTAGAGGAGCAACGAGTACCAATTGCCACCTCAACAGTGCACCGCAGGCAGTACCGGACGAATCGAGATGCCGTGATCCCCATCCACAAGATGATCCGAGAGCTGGAGAGCCAAGGGGTGGTCAGTAAAACCCACTCACCCTTTAACAGCCCTATCTGGCCCGTGCGAAAATCTGATGGAGAATGGAGATTGACTGTAGACTATCGTGCCTTGAATGAAGTGACTCCGCCACTGAGTGCGGCTGTACCGGACATACTGGAACTGCCATACGAGCTGGAGTCCAAGGCAGCAAAGTGGTACGCAACCATCGATATAGCTAATGCGTTTTTCTCCATCCCTCTGGCAGCAGAATGCAGGCCTCAGTTTGCTTTCACCTGGAGAGGCATGCAGTATACCTGGAACCGACTGCCCCAGGGGTGGAAACACAGTCCTGCCATCTGTCATGGACTGATCCAGGCTGCATTAGAAGAGGGTGAGGCTCCAGAACATTTACAATATATTGATGATATCATTGTTTGGGGGAACACGGCAATAGAAGTGTTCAAGAAAGGAGAGAAGATCATTCATATTCTCCTGAAAGCCAGATTTGCCATTAAGAAGAGCAAAGTCAAGGGACCTGCCCGAGAAATTCAGTTCTTGGGGGTGAAGTGGCAAGACGGACGGCGTCAGATTCCTGCAGATGTTATTAACAAAATCACTGCTATGTCCCCACCAACTGATAAGAAGGAAACACAAGCCTTCTTAGGTGCTATAGGTTTCTGGAGGATTCACATCCCTGAGTATAGTCAGATTGTGAGACCCCTTTATCTGGTTACCTGAAAGAAGAACGACTTCCATTGGGGCCCTGAGCAGCAGCAAGCTTTCGTCCAGATCAAGCAGGAGATCGCTCATGCTGTAGCCCTTGGTCCAGTCAGGACGGGACCAGATGTGAAGAACGTGCTCTACTCTGCAGCCGGGAGCCATGGTCTGTCCTGGAGCCTTTGGCAAAAGCTGCCTGGCGAGACCCGAGGCCGACCATTGGGATTTTGGAGTCGGAGCTACAGGGGGTCTGAAGATAACTATACTCCAACAGAAAAAGAAATCTTGGCTGCCTATGAAGGAGTCCAAGCCGCCTCGGAGGTGATTGGTACAGAGGCACAACTTCTTCTGGCACCCCGACTACCGGTGCTGGGATGGATGTTCAGAGGAAAGGTTCCCTCTACCCACCATGCCACCAGTGCTACTTGGAGTAAGTGGATTGCCCTCATTACGCAGCGCGCTCAAATTGGGAAGTTAAATCGCCCTGGGATCCTGGAAATAATTACAAATTGGCCCGAAGGTGAAAGCTTTAGTGTCGAGGATGAGGAACAAGAGCCAGTGACCCGGGTTGAGGAAGCTCCACCATATAATCAGGTGCCAGCAGAAGAAACACATTACGCTCTATTCACTGATGGTTCTTGTCGCATCATAGGGATGAAACGGAGGTGGAAAGCAGCTGTATGGAGTCCCACTCGACGGGTTGCAGAGGCTACTGAAGGAGAAGGTGAATCCAGTCAATTTGCTGAAATCAAAGCTATTCAACTGGCCCTAGGTATTGCAGAGAGAGAGAAGTGGCCAAGGCTCTATTTGTATACCGATTCTTGGATGGTAGCCAACGCTCTATGGGGATGGCTGAAGAGATGGAAAGGGGCGAACTGGCAGCGCAGAGGAAAACCAATTTGGGCTGCGGAAGAGTGGAAAGATATCGCTACTCGGTTAGAGAAGTTACCTGTGAAGGTTCGGCATGTAGATGCCCATGTCCCCAGAAGTAGAGCTAATGAAGAGCAGCAAAACAACCAGCAAGTACATCAGGCTGCAAAGATAGGGGAGTTGAAGATAGATCTCGACTGGGAGCATAAAGGAGAGTTATTCTTGGCACGATGGGCCCATGATGCCTCAGGCCACCAGGGTAGAGATGCCACCTATAAGTGGGCACGAGACCAAGGGGTGGATCTAACCATGGACAGTATCTCTCAAGTTATTCGTGACTGTGAGACGTGCGCTGCCATTAAGCAGGCCAAGCAGGTGAAGCCCCTCTGGTATGGGGGGCGGTGGTCTAAGTACAAATACGGGGAGGCCTGGCAGATTGATTACATCACACTGCCTCAAACCCGCCAAGGCAAGCGCTATGTACTAACCATGGCAGAAGCCACCACGGGATGGTTGGAAACCTACCCTGTGTCTCATGCCACAGCCCGTAACACTATCTTGGGCCTTGAAAAGCAGGTCCTTTGGAGGCACGGTACTCCCGAGAGAATTGAGTCGGATAATGGAACTCATTTTAAAAACAATCTTATTAATACTTGGGCTAGGGAACATGGCATCGAGTGGGTATACCATATCCCCTATCACGCACCAGCTGCAGGGAAAGTAGAAAGGTATAATGGATTGTTAAAAACCACCTTAAAAGCATTGGGTGGGGGGTCTTTAAAAAACTGGGAGCAGCATTTGGCAAAGGCTACCTGGTTAGTTAACACTCGAGGTTCCACCAACCGAGCGGGTCCTGCTCAGTCTGAGCTCCTTAATATAGTAGATGGAGATAAAGCCCCAGTGGCCCATGTCAGAGCTTTGTTGGGAAAGACAGTATGGATCAACCCTGCCTCGAGTACAGACAAACCCATCCGTGGCATTGTCTTTGCTCAAGGACCAGGTTATACATGCTGGATAATGCAGAAAGATGGAACAACACGGTGTGTACCTCAGGGAGACCTGATTGTGGGATGAGACTCATATATGAATGTCATTGTTTGTTGAATGTGAGACAGAAGGAAACTGTAAGTGTCAAAGGCCTGAGCAAGTAAGATGAGAGGAATGCGTAAGTGACAAAGGTGTAAGTGAAATGAAAGTTTTTTTATTGTATGTTCACGATATGGGATAAGGGGTGGAGTGTCGTGGGGTGACAGTCTTTATCCCAGTATCGTGTGTTGTGTCTGGCAGCTGTGCTTTTTCTCTCTTTCTCTCTCTCTTCCCCCCCCTCCCCCCCCCCCGGCCGTCTTGCCGCGGCGGGGCCGGGAGGGAGGAGTGAGGGGGACTGGGGTACTTTCGCTTTCGGCTGTTTGGCTTTGCTTGCCGCTTGCTTGCTTGCTTCTGCCTTAGCCCTAGCTGATAGCTGCCTTTTTTTTCCCTTTGCTGCTTTCTGCTTTCTGCGCTGTTTTTTTCCTTTTCTTTCGTCCTCTCTTTCTTACCCTCCCCTGAAGATACTGGACCGGCTCCGGACCTGACCTGGGACATCCGGGATCGCCGGAGCCTGCGAGAGAAGCTCAGCGCCCTCCACAACACTGCCTGGTTTCTTTTCTTTTTTTCTTTTCTTTTCTTTTCTTTTCTTTTCTTTTCTTTTCTTTTCTTTTCTTTTCTTTTCTTTTCTTTTCTTGTGTTGGGGAGTGTTTTGTTACTTGTCAATAAATAGGTTTTGTTTTCCACTTTGCTCCTCCGAGAAATTCCTTCCCGAACCCGGTATTGGGGGGAGGGGTGGTTGGAGATTTGTTTTTTGGGGGGACTCCCTTTTGGAGATTTCCCCTAATTTGTCCTAAACCAGGACACAGAAACACTCCATAATTTACAAAAAACTGTTAAGAACCATTAATTGGATTAGGTCTCTGCTGGAAGAGAACAAAGATTTGGTTCCATTGTTTGTTTTGTTAAGGGGGGATTCTGAGTTAAATTCTCCAAGGCAGCTAACTGACAAAGCAAGAGATGCCTTAGATAAGGTATCCCATGCTATTCAAACTCATCAGCCACACAGAATAAATCCAAACTTACCATTCCTGCTAGCCATTTTGGGAAAAGGACTCCAACCCTATACCTTAATTTTTCAATGGGACCCTGAAGCATCTGATCCTTTGTTAATTTGAGAATAGGTTTTCCTATCCCACCAGCCTGGTAAAACCATAACAACAAAGCCAGAGATGATGGCTCAGCTTGTTATAAGTGCCAGATCACATTTATTTTCTCTTGCAGGGAAAGATTTCTCTACTCTATTCTTACCTACAAGTACTGTATATTTAGATTGGATATTGCAACAATCAGTATGCTTGCAAATTGCACTCGAAAATTTTACTGGGCAAATTTCAATTCATTACCCTAAACATAGGCTGTTGCATTCCTCCCTTAGCTTAATTCCTAAACTTTAAAAAAGTGTTGTACCCCTTAATGCTCTAGCAATCTTTACCGTTGGAGCAGGATGGTCCCATAAATTGGTTATAACCTGGCAAAACCCTGTAACACATGATTGGGAATCTGACATTGAAACAGTAGAAGGTTCACCCCAAATAGTTAAATTAGCTGCAATTGTTAGAGCTTCTTCTAAGTTTACATGCCCTTTTATTTTGGTAACTGATTCTGCTCACGTTGCAGGTATCATTGAGAGAGCTGAAAATTCATCCTTAAAAACAGTTTCTAATGATCAGTTATTCTGGGAATAAATCATGTGGACTTAATTGTCTTCATGGTGGAAAAAGCTTATTCTTTATTCACGTAATTCTTTTAAAAATAATTTAACAGACCTCGTGTGTGACTCCAATTGATTTGCAGCTTTCTTGCCAATTATTTATTGGTTTATAGCAAGTTGTTATTCTGTATTGATTGGTCGCTCAAACCCCTGGTGTGTACATGCAGAAAAGGTTGTTTGTGAGAGATAGTTTTCATTTTTCTCTCTAATGGTGTAAAAACAGTTTAGTTTATACAGGTGGCTAGTTGTTTTTTCACCCAAGAATAGATTGTTATGTTAATGAACTGCTCACACCAGGATTGCTCTTACATGGGAACTTGCAAAGTGCTAGCTTGACAAGGCTAGCCACTGATTTTAGGAGAGCAGACTTGATTTTATAAGGTCTTTTATATAATTTTTCTACCTTACTGCAACAAGCTGTACTCTTTGCTTAAAACTTTAATTTTTATTCTTTCTCAGAGACAGCACTCCTATTTTGTCATGCACATTCGTTCTCACACTTCTTTGACAGGATTCCTAGCAGAAGGTAATAGACAAGCTGATACCTTGGCCATGGCCATACAAACTACCCTTCCAAACATTTTCAAGCAAGCATGACTCAGCCATGCATGCATGTTTAATATCACCAAGGACCAAGCTAGAGCCATTGTCACTACATGCCCTGACTGCCAAAAATATTCTCTGCCGTCTATTGGGGCAGGACTAAATCCTAGAGGGCTTCACAGTTTGCAAATTTGGCAGAGCAATGTTACCGATTATGCATCTTTTGGTCGCTTTAAATATATGCATGTTTCCATAGACACTTTCTCAGGAGCAATCTTTGCCTCTGCTTACTTAGGTGAAATGGCAAAAGATGCTATTAAACATTTCCTCTTGGAATCTCTGCTGGTCAGAGTGACCCTGAGATACATACAAGTCTCTTTTCCCAGCCCAGCGCTCGAAGAAGTCAGAGCTCTTCAGTTCTCAGTCTCAAGGTTGTTTATTGTTCCTTATCTATAAAATTTTTTCTCCTGTCTAGCTGAGGTCCGCTCAGCAAGACAGTCCGAGGCACACTGCCTGCCCCTGGGTCAGTGTTATGTCTTTAAACTAAAAACTATGTATACAATATTTACAATTACTTTCCAATACCTATCATCTATGTCAGACAGTGAGCTTCTACTCTAAACCAATCTAAAAGTGCCAACATCACAGCAGAAGATGGAGGCCAAGAAGAAGAAGGAGAAAGGCTGGACACGCCCAGATTCCTCCATCTTGCCCCCTGAACCCCCATTCTAAAAACCCCAAAATCTACTTTTTCACCCTGTGATAAATTCACTATCATTCTACTTAAACTTTCGTGGCTTGTAATCTTTCATATAAAGGTTGGTAATTTTTTTTTCCAAGGGCTAAATCAAAGGCACAGGGGTCTTAGGCTCTGTGCCAAGGTCTCTGAGCCCCCTGACAGGGTCTCTAGCTCTCCAGGGCAGCTAGAGGAATTTCCTGGGTTCCCACAATTTCCTACAAGCATTTTCAACTCTAGGCATCCCACAAGAAGTAAAAACAAATAATGGGCCAGCCTATATCTCCCAGAAAACAGCAATTTTTAAATCTGTGGGGAATCAAATATATCACAGGCATTCCACACTCTCTCACAGGCCAATCAATTATTGAAAGGACACATGGGTCTCTTAAACGCCTGCTAGAACAACAAAAAGGAGGAATAGAAACACTATCCACAGTAGAAAGGCTTGCTAAGGCCACATCTGCATTTAAATTTTTTAATAATTCCTTTATGGAGCCAAATCCCCCAATTATCAGGCATTTTTCTAATACAATGCAGGCACAATTAAAAGAGAGGCCCCCAGTGTTGATTAAAGATCTTGAAGCAGGCCAAATTATAGGACCCTTTCCTCTAATTACTTGGAAGAAAGGGTATGCTTGTGTTTCTACAGGTAAATGACCTCAGTGGGTTCCAGCAAAGAACATCAAGCCATACCAGCAGCTTGTACAAGATCACCAAGAAGCTCTACAGGAGAAACCCCAGGAGGAACCTACAGAAAAGAGACTTTGAGGCTTGCGAATATCCATCCCTCACCTCCTACCCATTGCTGACTAATGCCACTGTTTTCTTAACTCCTTAAGCACTATTATTTTTAAGTTTTATCTGCAGGTTATTCCACCAGACATGACTCATAAAGGACTCCTGCTCGCTATACCCATCCTGATCAATGCCATGCTCCTCGCTAAGACCTGGGAAGTCCCGCAGCCAAAGAAAAATATCTGGGTTACGTTAGCTAACATCACCAAGCAGGAAACCCTGTGTCTGTCAGTAGCCACTCCTGATAACCCCTTTTCCACATGTTTAGTTGGGATACCAAATGATTTGTGGCTGCTAACAAAGGATGTCATCTGTGTATTGCATCCCTGCAACGAATGGATTCACAATCCCGTTGATGACTGGGATTACTGAGCCTGGAAACTACTGCGTGCACCACTAGAACACCAAGAATTGGAAATTCGGGGCTCTGTAAAAATGGATTTTTGTGTTAAATTTCATTATATTAAAAAGACTCCTGAATTAATGCGAAGTATCATTGATGCCCAGGCATAAGAAAGCAACCAAATACATGGTGGGATGTTTCCCCACATCATCTGGTCTATAAAAATGAAAGTACTCGGTGTAGCTATACCTCACCCATCTTTTCCTGGTCCAGTGATTCCCCATTACAGTTACCATCTGGGATGTTTCTCATTTGTGGAGACAGAGCATGGTTTGCCATTCCATCTTGCATTTAGGGCAGACCACATAGTCTGGGGAGACTTACTGTGCTAGCATCTGAGATTGCCTTAATTTGTGACCAAAACGACAGGTGTAAGAGATTTATCCATCAATTTGAATCAGATTGCAAAGACAAAATTAACTTTTGGAGCAAAGGGAAAAGAACAGCAGCCTCAGTATTGGCACCTGGAGTTGCTGCGGCAAAAGCTTTAAAACTGTTGGGCAATTGCAGGAGACAGGACTCCTGTATGACTAACCAATATGATTAAGCAGAAGCAGTTTATTGTTTACATTATGAACTTATTTATAGATTCTAACACTACTGCACACTCTAGTCACATGTTTCTTCATTGGTGCCTTTGTCTTGTCCATGCATTCTGCACGCACTTCTCAGAAAATGTGATTGGTTACAGTCCAGATGGTTCACAGCCCTCTGTTATCTAGTTCTTGTGGTCTTGGTATTGTTTCTCAGCTTCTTGTTTCTTATTTTAGCACAATTTATGTCTTAGTAACCTTGATGCATTCCAGAGGGCTCTGATAAGAATTACAAGCGGTATAACTTTCTTTATGTCCTAGCTCCACCTAAGCTTCTACTCAGCCTTCACCCTAAGCAGCCTAGGCCTAGCCTTCCACCAAACCCACCTAATCTCAGCCCTACTATGTTTGGAAAGCATAATACTGTCCATGTACATTGCCCTAGCCATTTGACCTATCCAAGTACAGTCATCAGCCTGTACCATCCTACCTATCCTAACATTCGCCGCCTGTGCAGCAGGCTCAGGGCTGGCCCTACAAGTAGCCTCCACCTGAACCCACGACTCTGATCACCTACACAACTTCAACCTCCTACAATGCTAAAAATCATCACCCCAACTGCAATACTCCTCCCCTTAACCCTCCTCTCCTCACGCAAACACCTATGAACTAACATCACATTATACAGCCTACTAATCACCACCGTCAGCCTCCAATGACTCACACCAACATATTACCCAAACAAAAGCCTAACCTCCTGAACATTCATTGACCAAATCTCCTCCCCCCTGCTAATCCTTTCAGGCTGACTCCTCCCCCTCATAATCATAGAGAGCCAAAACCACCTAGAACAAGAACCCATCAACCGCAAGCGAATCTTTGCCACAACAGTAATCCTAGCTCAACTATTCATCCTTCTAGCCTTCTCGGCCTCAGAACTAATGTTCTTCTATATCGCATTTGAAGCCACCCTAATCCCCACCCTCATCCTCATAATACGATAAGGGAACCAGCCAGAACACCTAAACACTGGCATTTACCTCCTATTCTACACACTCGCCAGCTCACTCCCACTACTAATTGCCATCCTCCACCTGCACAATCAGATCGGTACACTATACTTCCCAATGCTCAAACTTTCACACCCTACATTAAACTCTTCTTGATCAGGCCTAGCCACGAGCCTAGCCCTTCTTCTAGCCTTCATAGTCAAAGCCCCCCTATACGGCCTACACCTATGACTGCCTAAAGCCCATGTAGAAGCCCCCATTGCTGGCTCCATGCTGCTAGCAGCCCTGCTTCTAAAACTTGGAGCTTATGGTATTATACAAATCACAGTCCTAGTAAACCTCACATCAAACAACCTACACTACCCCTTTACCACCCTAGCCCTATGAGGAGCACTAATAACCAGTGCCATCTGCCTGCGCCAAATTGACCTAAAATCAGTAATCGCCTACTCATCCGTCAGCCACATAGGACTAGTCGTAGCTGCAACCATAATCCAAACACAATGAGCATTCTTAGGGGCAATAATTCTAATAATCTCACATGGCTTAACCTCCTCAATACTATTCTGCTTAGCCAGCACCAACTATGAACGAACCCACAGCCAAATCCTCCTACTTACATGAAGCCTTCAACCCCTTCTACCACTCAACCACCTGATGACTCCTAGGCAACCTAACAAACATGGCCCTCCCTCCAACAACAAACCTCATAGCAGAACTAACTATTGTAATTGCACTTTTCAACTGATCCGCCTTCACAATTATCCTAACAGGAGCTGCAATCCTACTTACCGCCTCATACACCCTATACATGCTCATAATGACACAACGAGGCACTCTCCCATCCCATATTACATCAGTCCAAAACTCCTCCACACGAGAACATCTCATAGCCCTACATATAATCCCCATAATGCTTCTAATCCTTAAACCTGAACTAATCTCTGGTATCCCCATATGCAAGTATAGTTTCAACCAAAACATTAGACCGCGACTCTAAAAATAGAAGTTAAACCCTTCTTACCTGCCGAGGAGAGGTAAAACCAGCGAGAACTGCTAACTCTTGTATCTGAGTATAAAACCTCAGTCTCCTTACTTTCAAAGGATAATAGTAATCCAATGATCTTAGGAGCCACTCATCTTGGTGCCAGTCCAAGTGAAAGTAATGGACCTCTGACTAGGCCTAAACACATTCATACTCTTAACCCTAGTAACCCTCTCAACCCCAATCCTATTTCCACTTCTGTCCAACAATCTCAAGAACACCCCCAACACAATTACAAACACAGTCAAAACCTCCTTCTTAATCAGCCTAATCCCAATAACAATCTACATCCACTCCAGAACAGAAAGCCTCACCTCCTTCTGAGAATGAAAATTCATTATAAACTTCAAAATCCCCATCAGCCTAAAAATAGACTTCTACTCCCTTACCTTCTTCCCCGTTGCATATTGTAAGTTAATAAAGTTTCTTTTTCCTTTTATTCCTTTTATTCCTAAGCTTGAGCCTGCTTTGCTCTATTCCTGGTCACATCTCACAGTAGACACCAGGGAAAATGTATTTTCATGGGGGCACTGACATTGTGCCAGTGTCAAACCATGACAGTACCCGAGATGTAGCATTGGTTTGCCTACTCAGCCAATATCATAGATTGCCTGTAGCAATGTATCTGAATAACTTAGGCCACATTGTGCACCAGCCATACCACTTACAATATATAAAAGAAATACACAGAACTCAGGATGAAAATCTTCCAAACATTCCTCCTTCCCTCACCAAATTCCAAATACATCACACTTAGACAAAACCTTGGATTCTCAATTCAGTTACCATCCCTCAGATCATCAACTCTCAGTCCATCACCACCCTTCAGATAATCAATTCTCAGTTCATCAACAACAGAGGATTCCCTGTTGTGCTATAGGCTTCCCCTAGAAACACAGTTGAAACCTCATGTGTTTCCATGTCACACGTGGCACCGCCCAGAGAACATCTGCCATCGTGACATCTTCTTTCCATGTCCAGTGCTCTCACATGGACCAGAGCTGCTTCTAGGGTTTTCCTTGTAAGGATGCTTTGCCCAGTTCCAAAAAAGAGCACAGTGTCTCACTTTTGGGACACCTGTCTCCCCCAAATTTCACCCCCTGGGGCCAAGGGATCTCAAGAACAGAGATCTTCTCCTTCATTGAAGATCGAGGGCACCAACCACCCTCCTCATCCATTGTCTCTGTTCACGCACTCCTTCACATAACAACACTGAACTCTCTTGGCTCCAATCCATTGCCTCCCCCCTAAATGCAGTCTCTGTGTCACAGGAAAAATGGTTCTGTCCATGGCTACACAAGAAAAGTCCAGCCAAAGGTCACTCCATCATCTCCTGCCACCTAGAATTCTTCTCAACTTCTCTCAGACATCACACTTGCCCATTTCCTGCTATTCATCCCTATCTCTCCTCTCATTCAGCTGCAGGAGGATCAGCATTTGTAAGGTCTCCATCATCCAAGAAAAGGGTTACAAGGGTTAAAAATCTCAGGCTCTGCTGGTCCAGAACTCCCACGCTGCCCTGCTGGGCATCTTCTTGCCAACCCCCCCCCCCCCCCTTCCATCCTGCAGGGGCCTTCACCTCCCTTCTCTGTCCAAGGCCCGGCCTACTTCACCCATCTGCATGGATTCCCCTCCCCTGCCCAGCCCACAGCTGGGCAGGGGAGATCTGACCTCTTTTACCCACCTGAACCAAGAGAGCTTCCCCCTGGGAGTTCTCTGCTTTTAACCCCCCTGTGTTCTCAGAGGTGTATCCATGTCCTCAGTGGCCACACCAGGTGCCAATATTCAAATCTAAGCACCTATTGGTTTGACCACAGCATCCCAAAAAACTCACTTCCTCTCAAGCCAGGACAGGTACTAAGTGAGCTATTGACAGACCTTGAAAGTATCAGACATGCTACCCTGCAAAACAGAGCTGCAATTGACTTACTGCTGTTAGCAAAAGTACATGGTTGCAAGGACTTCGAGGGCATGTGCTGCACGAATCTTTCAGATCACAACAAATCCATACACAAAAGCATCCAAATTCTCACAGAGAGAGTCAAAAAACTGCAAGTAGAAGATGACGAAGACTGGCTCAATGGACTATTAAAAAAATAGAACTTATGTGGTAGGGCTTTAATCAAACCAGGTTTAGTGATTTTTGTAGTTGCTATTGTGTTTATGTTGTTACCCTGTTTTATAAGTTGCCTCTTAAGAGTTTTCAGAAATCATTACCGAAAATTTTTCTAAAGAGAGGGAGAGATGTGGAAACAGGTCTGGCTGGAATGAGTGGTGGTTTGGCCTCAATAACATATACAGGAGGCATCAACCTTTGACCATGGGAAACAAGATACTGAAAAAGGCACACCTAGTCAGGTCATGGTGAGAAGAGAGGGGTCATGGGAGTCAATATGCTAATAGAACTATCCTATATTTGGTCAGGTTTCTTGTTCTTGTTCTCAGTTGGTTCGGAACCTGTTACATACAAAGTCATGTTCTGAGTTTGCGTTCATGATTGGACCCTTGCCCTCAGAAGACCCCTATACCTTGTTGCGTTCGGATCTTGCCCCTGAACTCTGCAGCTTTTCAGCTTTGTTATTTTGTTATTAAAGTTTTTATTTTTTGGGCAAGACCATCATACCCGTTCCTCATTTATTTTGCCAGTTTTCCACGGCCAAGCCAAACTAGGGATCACAGTGAGCAAAGACTGCAATAGCCTATGGCAGATTGTAGGACTGTGCTTCTATTCTTGGGGCAATCAGTTCTAACTGTACTGTACTCCCCTCTGCATGAAGGCAAACTGAGACCTGCCTTCTGCTGCTAAAGGAATGGAGAAAAATGCATTGGCAGTGTCAATAGTGGTGTACTATTTTGCTCGCCTTGGACTCTAGCTCATACTGGAGCTCTAATATGTCTGGCATAGCAGTGCTCAATGGTGGAGTCACTTCATTTAAGGCACGATAATCTACAGTTAATCTCTATTCTCCTTTAGATTTGTGCACAGGCTAAATGGGGTTGTTGAAGGGTGAGTGGGTTTTGCTGGCTACCTCTTGGCTCTCTAGCTCATGGATCATCTTATGGATGGGAATCACAGCATCTTGAGTTATTCTATACTGTCAGTGGTGCACTATCAAGGTGGCAATTGGTACTTGTTGCTCTTCTTTTAGAAGTCTTACTGCAGATGGGTTCTTTGATACTTTAGGTAAGATGTTTATTGTTTGATCCCCTCTGTCTCTACAGCCACTATTTTAAATGCCTACTTGAGTCCCTTTGTGTCTTTGAAATACTCACTTCAGAGGAAGTCTATGCCCAAAATGCATGGGGCCTCTGGGCTAGTGACAATAGGGTGGTTTTTTTACTCATTTTTAGTCAGGCTCACATTGGCTTCTACTAAAGTAAAATCCTGTGATCTCCCTGACATGCTAACAATAGAAACAGATTCTGCCCCCACATGTTTTGATGAGATTAATGTGCACTATGCACTAGTGTTGACTAAGGCCTCATATTTTTCTGGTTCTCATGTGCCAGGCCAACCAATCTACACAGTCCAAAAAACACGATTTTCCTTAACCTCTACCTGGCTAGAGGCAGGGCCCTTCTAAGCTTGGTTATCCTTCTTTCCCAGGGCAAATGTCTTGGAGCTTCCTTCAAGGGGATCAGACATGTTGTCATCATCATCATACCTGGTAGTTTGGCTATGGGCAACTGGAGCTGCTTCCTTTTTGATGGAACTTCTTTTCTGAGTTTTGCTGCCTTTTAATTTAAGCACCTGTTGGGCTACAGCAGCAGTAGATTTTCTGTCTTATCTCCTCATGTTTTTTCTACAATCAGGCAGGAAGAAATACAGCTTAGCTCATGAGGTGTACCGTCTCTCCCTATCTGGGAGACGTCTGCATTTGGTACTAGAACTTCTGATCTCTGCTGCTGAGATTTAGAGAAGGTCCTCTTTAATCTCCCCTCTGAGTTTCCTGTGGTTGTCTTCTATCTTATCTTCTAATTTTTGCATATGTGGTTTTAAAGCTGCAATTCTTGCAAGTGTTGGGCTGTGCACAGCATCTGCATGTGCTTGGAGCTTCTTCACCATATCAAGCATGGTTCCTTTCTTGTAATCTCACTTCATTATTGCTAAACCAGAAGTGTATTCTTGTGGCCTAAGTTGTAGAAATTTTTGCTACATCATGGATGTACATGGTACTAAGTCTGGATTTATAGTGTTTAGTTTATCTGAGAAGACAATCTCTGCCACTCCCATTTCTCTCAAACACTGAATTTCTTATTTTATGGTCTTCCACTGAGTTTGCTGCATATAGAGATCGTCTGCCCACAGGTATCTTTGTGCTACACTTCCCAGGACCCGTGCCCAGAGACTGTGAGGGTTAGCTCCCCTCATCATTCTTTGGTCAGTAACCAGATCATGTGACAGGGACCTCAAATGCTTCTCTTTAGTACTGTCTAGAATTGTAGCCTCACCTATAGTGTCCTTAAAAAGGACTACCTAGCTAGATGTAGATTTATCAGGTTGTCAAGTGTAATCTTTTTGTAGACCATGAAGGTTCTTCCAGGAAAAAGGACTCAGTAGTGACTTCTGATTTTGTGTCAGTTGTTTTGACTCTGAATTTTGTGTCAGGAATTGACATTGAGTGTCTTTCCCCTGGATCATCATTGTCTATCGCTGTCTGATCAGTTTTGTTTGTGTGTTTCTTTCCCACTGTAACTGCCAGTGGCTTAGGCTTACTGTCTGGTTTAGCTGCAGGCTTAGGGTAACTGATTGGTTTAGCTACAGGCTTAGGCTCACTGTCTGGTTAAGTTACAACATGAGTAGCTGGGGTGATGGTTGCAGCCTGAGTGACTGGGGTAGCTGCTAATTTATCTCCTGTCCCCTCTGCCTCTGTGTCCTGGGTTGACTATATGATGCTTTTATCCGCAATCATCTCATTCTGTTTATGTTGAATAATAAGTTTTGTACCTTTAAGAGTGTTCCAGAGAGTGAAGAGGGGGAGAGAAGAAGCGCACAGTTTGTTTTCAGACACTGCGCTCCTCCTCCACATTCCTCTCCTGGACTGTGTTGTCTGCGGATGGACAGACAGCAGGACAGAGCTCTCCTTTGCTTTTAGTTAGTTTAGCTAGCTGAGGCAAAGAAGTTCCCTGGACTGGTTTTTTTTCCTTTTCCTTTGGACCTCTTGAAACTGCTCTGGATTGAAAACCCAGGAGAGCACCGGCAGCTGCAGCTGTGGCCCACCGGGCTGCACCTGGCCTGCGACAATTCCAGCACCGGAGGGACTGATCAGAGACTGAGTGAGCTGAGCTTCAACCTGGGGTTTTCTCAGTTAGTCATCTCTTTTAGAGTGCCAAGGGGTCTCATTGTTTGATAGTGTGTTGGTTTTATTGTTTAATAAACAAGTTTTTTTCCACCTTTCTCCAAGGAGGTATTTTTTCCCTCCCGGACCAGTTAGGGGGTGGGGCCGATTGGATCTGCTTTTCCCACCGGAGCTCCTTTGGGGGATTCTTCCCCAAATTTCCTCTAAACCTGGACAAACACATGGATTGGCGCCCAACGCACGGCTGGAAAAGGTCGAAAAAAGCTCTATTAATTGTGTGTTTGTTGTTGTTAAAGCAGTTAGTAGCCATGCTGCTTGAACCCCTGATGTCTCTGGTTGTGAAAGCCTCCGTGTGGCTCTGGGCTCTAGACCTTTTTGAGGTTTCGATACCTTTCTGGTCACTAGAATTATTGTACTTAAGAAGTAATTTTTACGGTAGTGGGGTACGGATTGGAGTAGCTGTTGAGCTGGCCTTGGTGATAATGATTTATAAAGCGTTTACAAAGATACTGGCCTCTGTTTACAATATGTATGTTTTATGGTTTCTTCATCCTACCCTGCATCCCAATTCCAGTAGTATGCTTTGGGAATTTATTAGTAATTACACTCAGTCTGTTAGAGGAGGAGCCACGAATGAGACTTTCCAGCCTTCCCTTTCCCTCTTCTCCTTTGGATCGGTTATGTCACTTTTTGAGAATGTTCAGTTTCCGCTGAATGCTAAAGAGACCATCTTTCTGGTATTTAATCTGGTAAGCTTCCTCTATATGGTCTGCAGCTTCTCTAGAATGAGGGCTGAGATATCCAGAGGAGCTGGTGAGACCCCTGACCCAGAAGCAGATGCAGGCGTGAAAAATCCTGAGTGGTGTGGACAATGGGAAAATATAGGCCAAACCCTGAAGGAATTTTCTGATCCGGTAGACTGGGATTTTCCACAGGAACAAATTCAGAAAGCAACAGAAGTGGGGAAATACCTAAAAGAGAAGTGCCATGATGATTCTAAGGAGAAAAGGCTAATTGCAATAAGCTGGGCCCTGGCCTATGCTTATCACACTTTGTTAGATAGTGTAGGGCAGCAGACAGAGGCAGGGGTCAGGGAGATAAATCAGCTATCCCAGTCACTCAAGCTGTAGCCAACCGCCCAGGCTCAAAGCCAGCAGCCAAACCAGACAGTGAGCCTAAGCCAGCATCTAAACCCATGGCTGTTGCTACCAGCACTAGAAGTGGGAAATGCACGGAAAAAACTAATCAACCAGTGGATGATGATGGTGAAAGGAGAAAGAACCTCAATGCCTCCTGACATAAAATCAGGAGTCAAAGCAGCAGGTGCAAGATGAGACGCAAATATTGAGTCTTATTCCCTGAAGGACCTTCGTGGCCTACGGAAGGATTACACTCGAAGGTCTGATGAATCCATAATTAGTTGGCTGGTCCGTCTCTGGGATGCTGCAGGCGAGGCTACAATTCTGGACGGCAGTGAAGTGAGACATTTGGGATCCCTGTCACAGGATCCTGTCATAGACCAAGGAATGATAAGTGGGGCTAACCTCACAGCCTCTGGGAACGGGTCCTAAGAAGTGTTGCACAAAGATACCTGTGTGCAGACGATCTCTATATGCAGCAAACCCAGTGGAAAACCATAGAACAAGGGATTCAACGCTTGAGGGAAATGGCAGTGGCTGAGATTGTCTTCTCAAATGATGGAAACACTGTAAATCCAGACTTGGTACCATGCACATCTGTGATGTGGAGAAAACTTGTACGACTTGGGCAACGAGAATACGCTTCTGCTTTAGCAATAATGAAGCGGGATGATGGTGAGGAGACTGTGCTGGATATGGCAAAGAAGCTTCGAGCATATGCAGACACTGTCAATGGCCCAACACATGCCAGAATTGCAGCGGTGGAAAGAACGTCTGCAAAAATTAGAAGACAACATGGAGGAGGGTCACAAGAAACTGAGGGAGGAGATTAAAGAGGGCTTTCTCCAAATCTCGGCAGTAAAGATCAGAGGTTCTGGTACCCAACGCAGACTTTCCGCAGCTGGCGAGAGAAGGTACATCCCACGAGCTGAGCTGTGGTTCTACCTGCGTGATTGTGGAGAAGACATGGGGAGATGGCATAGAAAACCTACCGCTGCTCTGGCACAACGGGTGCATGAACTGAAGAATCAGAGAGGAAGTTCCAAAAGGGAAGCAGCTCCAGTGGCCAGTAACCGAACTGTAACATATGATGATAATGACAATATTTTTTATCCCCTTGAAGGAATCTTCAAGATATATGCCCAGGGAAAGAAGGATAACCAGGCTTAGAGGGGCCCTGCCTCTAGCCAGGTAGAGGCTGGGGAAAACCGTGTTTTTTGGACTGTGTGGATACGTTGGCCTGGCACATCTGAACCACAAGAATACAAAGCTTTGGTTGACACTGGTGCACAATGCACATTAATCCCATCGAGACATGTGGGGACAGAGTCTGTTTCTATTGCTGGTGCAACACGGGGATCACAGGATTTTACTTTGGTGGCAGCTGATGTGAGCCTGACTGGAAATGAGTGGAAGAAACACTCTATTGTGACTGGCTCAGAGGCCCCATGTATTTTGGGCATAGACTTCTTTCGAAGTGGGCATTTCAAAGACCCAAAGGGACTCAGATGGACATTTGGAATAGCTGCTGTAGAGACAGAGGGTGTCAAGCAGTTGAACAACTTGCCTGGACTGTCAGAAAACCCATCTGCAGTAGGTCTACTGAAGGTAGAAGAGCAACGAGTGCCAATTGCCACCTAAACAGTGCACCGGCGGCAGTACCAAACGAATCGAGATGCTGTGATCCCCATCCACAAAATGATCCGTGAGCTGGAGAGCCAAGGGGCGGTCAGCAAGACCCACTCACCCTTCAACAGTCCCATTTGGCCTGTGCGTAAATCTGAAGGAGAATGGAGATTGACAGCGGACTATCGTGCATTGAATGAAGTGACTCCACCACTGAGCGCTGCTGTGCCGGACATGCTGGAACTCCAGTACGAGCTGGAATCCACGGCAGCAAGGTGGTATGCCACTATAGACATTGCCAATGCATTTTTCTCCATTCCTCTGGCAGCAGAATGCAGGCCTCAGTTTGCTTTCACCTGGAGAGGCATGCAGTACACCTGGAACCGACTGCCCCAGGGGTGGAAGCACAGCCCCACCATCTGCCATGGACTGATCCAGGCTGCACTGGAAAAGGGTGAGGTTCCAGAACACCTGCAATATATTGATGACATCATTGTGTGGGGGAAGACAGCAGCAGAGGTGTTTGAGAAAGGGGAGAAAATCATCCAGATTCTCCTAAAAGCTGGCTTCGCCATCAAGAAGAGCAAAGTCAAGGGACCTGCTCAAGAGATCCAGTTTCTGGGAGAGAAGTGGCAAGACGGATGGCATCAGATTCCCACTGACGTCATCAACAAGATCACAGCAATGTCTCCACCATCCAGCAAGAGAGAAACACAAGCTTTCCTAGGCGCCATAGGTTTATGGAGGATGCATATTCCCAAATACAGTCAGATCGTGAGCCCTCTCTACCTGGTCACCCGTAAGAAGAACAATTTCCACTGGGGCCCTGAGCAGCAACAAGCCTTTGCACAGATCAAGCAGGAGATTGCTCATGCAGTAGCCCTTGGCCCAGTCAGGACAGGACCAGAGGTGAAGAATGTGCTCTACTCTGCAGCCGGGAACCATGGCTTGTCCTGGAGCCTTTGGCAGAAGGTGCCTGGGGAGACTCGAGGCCGACCACTGGGATTTTGGAGTCGTAGCTACAGAGGGTCTGAAGCCAACTATACTCCAACAGAGAAAGAAATCTTGGCTGCCTATGAAGGAGTCCAGGCTGCCTCAGAGGTAATAGGCACTGAAGCACAACTCCTCCTGGCACCCCGACTACCAGTATTGGGGTGGATGTTCAAAGCGAAAGTTCCCTCTACGCACCATGCCACCAGTGCTACATGGAGCAAGTGGATTGCTGTTGTCACACAGCGCACCCGTATTGGAAAACTGAATCGCCCTGAGATTCTGGAAATAATTACAAACTGGCTGGAAGGTGAAAACTTTTGTCTCGCTGATGAAGGGGAACAAGAAGTGACACGGGCTGAAGAAGCTCCACCATACAACCAACTGCCAGCAGAAGATACACGATACGCTCTCTTTACTGATGGTTCTTGCCGCATGGTGGGAATGAACCGGAAGTGGAAAGCAGCTGTATGGAGCCCCACACAACAGGTGGCAGAGGCCACTGAAGGAGAAGGTGGATCAAGCCAACTTGCTGAATTCAAAGCTGTTCAACTGGCCCTGGACATTGCTGAGAGAGAGAAGTGGCCAAAGCTCTACCTCTACACTGATTCATGGATGGTAGCCAATGCTCTGAGGGGATGGCTGGAGAGGTGGAAAGAGGCTAACTGGCAGCGTAGAGGAAAACCAATTTGGGCTGCTGAAGAGTCGAAAGACATTGCTACCAGGGTAGGGAAACTGCCTGTGAAGGTCCGCCATGTCGATGCCCATGTACCCAAGAGTAGAGCTAATGAGGAGCACCAAAACAATGAGCAAGTAGACCAGGCTGCAAAGATAGGGGTGTCCAAAACAGACCTAGATTGGGAACATAAGGGAGAGTTATTCCTAGCTCGATGGGCCCATGATGCCTCAGGCCATCAGGGCAGGGATGCCACCTATAAGTGGGCACGAGACCGAGGGGTGGATTTAACCATGGACAGTATTTCTCAGGTTATCCATGACTGTGAGACGTGTGCTGCCATCAAGCAGGCCAAACGAGTGAAGCCCCTGTGGTGTGGTGGGCGGTGGTCCAAGTACAAGTATGGGGAGGCCTGGCAGATTGACTACATCACACTGCCCCAGATACGCCAGGGCAAGCGCTACGTGCTGACCATGGTGGAGGCCACCACTGGATGGTTGGAAACCTACCCTGTGTCTCATGCTACAGCACGGAACACCATCCTGGGCCTTGAAAAGCAAGTTCTGTGGAGACATGGTACCCCTGAGAGGATTGAGTCAGACAACGGGACTCATTTCAAGAACAACCTTATCAACACCTGGGCTAGGGAACATGCCATTGAGTGGGTGTACCATATTCCCTACCACGCACCAGCTGCAGGCAAAGTGGAGAGGTACAACGGACTGTTAAAAACCACATTGAAAGCATTAGGTGGGGGATCTTTCAAAAACTGGGAGCAGCATCTGGCAAAAGCCACCTGGTTAGTTAACACCCAAGGCTCTACTAACCGAGTGGGCCCTGCCCAATCTGAGCCTTTGCAGAGAGTAGATGGAGACAAAGTCCCAGTGGTACGTGTCAGAGGTTTATTAGGGAAGACAGTTTGGATTAATCCTGCCTCAAATACAGACAAACCCATTCGTGGGGTTGTTTTTGCTCAGGGACCAGGTTGCACATGGTGGATAATGCAAAAAGATGGAAGAACACAATGTGTACCTCAGGGAGATCTGATTGTTGGATAAAACCTGTGTAAATATCACTGTTTGCTGAATGTTATTACCATTGTCTGTGTATAGCTGTATAATGGATGTATCATGTATGTACTTGTAGAGTTAGAATTTATATTAGTTTTAGTAGTAAGCAGACGATATGGGGATAAGGGGTGGAATGCCCTGGGTTGACTATATGATGCTTTTATCCCCAATCGTCTCATTCTGCTTATGTTGGATAATAAGTTTTGCACCTTTAAGAGTGTTCCAGAGAGTGAAGGGGGGGAGAGAAGAAGCGCGCAGTTTGTTTTCAGACACTGCGCTCCTCCTCCACATTCCTCTCCTGGACTGTGTTGTCTGCGGATGGACAGACAGCAGGACAGAGCTCTCCTTTGCTTTTAGTTAGTTTAGCTAGCTGAGGCAGAGAAGTTTCCTGGACTGGTTTTTTTTCCTTTTTCTTTGGACCTCTTGAAACTGCTCTGGACTGAAAACCCAGGAGAGCACCGGCAGCTGCAGCTGTGGCCCACCGGGCCGCGCCTGGCCTGTGACAATTCCAGCACCGGAGGGAATGATCAGAGACTGAGTGAGCTGAGCTTCAACCTGGGGTTTTCTCAGCTTGTCATCTCTTTTAGAGTGCCAAGGGGTCTCATTGTTTGATATTGTTTTGTTTTTATTGTTTAATAAACAAGTTTTTTTCCACCTTTCTCCAAGGAGGTATTTTTTCCCTCCCGGACCAGTTAGGGGCAGGGGCCGATTGGATCTGCTTTTCCCACCGGAGCTCCTTTGGGGGATTCTTCCCCAAATTTGCTCTAAACTGTCTGCTGCCCTACAGTGTCTAGCAGCATGCAATAAGCATATGCCAGGGTCCAGCTTACTGCAGTGATATTTTTCTCTTTAGGGTCATCATTGCATTTCTCTTTTAAGTATTTCTTTAATTCAGCTGGGTTCTGAATTTGTTCATGTGGAAATTTCCAGGCTATAGGGTCAGAAAATTCCTTCCGGGTTCTTCTGCCCATTCTCAGTTATTCTCCACACTACTCAGAATTTTCCATGCCTGAGTCTACTTCTCGGTCAGCGGTCTAATCAGCTCCTCTGGAAATCTCAGCCCTTACTCTAGACAAACTGTGAACCATATAGAGGAAGCCTTCCAGATTAAATACCCGGAAGGTGGTCACTTTAACATTTAGGGGAAACTGAACATTCTCAAAAAAAGACATAGCAAATTTAAAGGCGAGGAAGGAAAGGCTGAAAAGCCTCATCCCCTGCTCCTCCTCTAATAAACTGGGTGTAATTACTAATAAATCCCCAAAACATGCTATTGGAACTAGGACGCAGGGTAGGATGAAGAAAACATAAACCATACATATCTTGAACAGACTCCAGTACCTTTGTAAACTCTCTATAAATTATTATTACTGAGCTCAGCACAATAGCGATTCTAATCCGTGCCCCTCTACTGTAAAAACTATGTGTTAGGGACAATATTGGAGCTATTTTCAGATAAGAAAATAAGTCTAGGGACTAGAAAGGTATTAAAACTTTAAAAAAGCCTTAGGGCTAAAAACACATGAAGGCCTCCACCCAGAGAGATGTTATGAATTCAAGAAATGTGGCTACTGACTGCTTTATCCCAAGAGTAAGTGAAACCAAAATGCAATCATTACAGGTTTTTTCCACTTTTTCGAGCCACACGTTGGGCGCCTAAAAATGTATTTTTCTTGGTTTAGGGCAAATTTGGGAGAAAACCTCTAAAGGGGTTCTTCTAGAAAGTAGATTCAAGCAGCTCCTCTCCCAACTGGTTTGGGAAAATATTTCCTTGGAGGAAAGTGGAAAAAAACTCTTTATTTCACAGGCAAAGCATTCACCAGCCCCTCAAAAATGAACAATATTAAACAATAACACATCTTGCTGCTCCAAAAGAGATGATTAATTTAGAAAGCCCTTTTGGTGGATTATGGCTCAGCTCACTCAGTTTGTTATCAGTCCCTCTGGTGCTGGAAATGCCGCAGCCCAGGACTGGCCTGGTGGGCCACAGGTGCAAGCTCCTGGTGCTCTTCTGGGTTTTCAGTCCAGAGCAGGTTTAAACAGTTCCAAGGTAAAAGAAAAACCACAGTCTAGGGAACTTGTCTGCCTCAGCTAGATAAAAACTAACTAAAAAGCAAAAGAGAGCTCTGTCCTGCTGTCTGTCTGTGTTGCAGACAACACAGTCCAGGAACCATAATGTAGAGGAGAGGAACCATAATGTAGAGGAGTGAATGTAGTTTCTGAAAACAAACTCTGCGGTCTCAGAACTAGCCTTAAAGGTGCAAAAATTATTTCTGGGCTAAACAGGCAAATGGGGATACAAGCATCATAAAGTCATTCTAGGACAATCTCCTTCATAGCCTGCCAAGATTTCCTTCTCTGTTGGGTGTAGTTGGCTTCGGACCTTTGGAAGCTGCGGCTCTAGAATCCAAGCGGTCAGCCTCAAGCTTCACCAGGCACCTTCTGCCAAAGGCTCCAGGACAAACCATTGTTCCCGGCTGCAGAGTAAAGCACGTTCTTCACTGCTGGTCCTGCCCTGACTGGGCCAAGGGCTACCGCAGGAGTGATCTCCTGCTTGATCTGGGTGAAGGCTTGCTGGTGTTCAGGGCCCCAATGGAAATTTTTCTTCTTGTGGGTGACCAAGTAAAGAGGGCTCACAATCTGGCTTTAATCGGGGATGTGTATCCCCCAGAAATCTATGGCGCCTAGGAAGGCTTGTGTGTCCTTTTTGTTGGTCGGTAGAGACATTGCTCTGATCTTATCAATGACCTCAGTGGGTATCTGACACTGTCCGTCTTGTGTTGGGAAGGATGAAAGTTTGACAAGAAAGTCTCACATTAATGTATGCTTAACAGAAAGATTTTTTAATGTAGAATCTGGAGAAGGAATAGAAATGAAAGTATGTTTTGATATAGAAGAATTGCTGAGCCAGTCTGACTGGATAACTAAGAAGGCAAAGGGTATCTTAGTTAAAGGTGTTTTTATGACTTAGACCAAAGGATATACCCACCTCAAACAAGAAGATGTTTTTACCAAGCAGAAAGATAGCACAGGCAAACAAGTCTGCTGATGCTGCAAGTAGAAAAAAGGTCTCAGAATTTTCCACTGCAAGAAAACTGAAAAACAACTTCTAGCTTAGACTGTAACATACTAACTTTTAGTGATTGGAAAATAGTAACATGAATATGGTAATTATAGTAGTTATGATAGGCTAAATGTAAAAGTAAAGGTATAGATTGGTTCTGCTGTATTAAGATGCTCAGCAAAGAAAAGTATATAATGCAATGTAACCAAAACTAAAGGGTTTTCAGGCTTGTCTGCAGCTGGAGCTGACAGCTGTAGACACAGGCTCTGTCATCCACGACCCTGGACTGCTGTAACATCTAGTATGTAATAAGCTGCATTATAAAGAGCTGCCTGGAGTCCCACATCTCTCATTAAGGCTCTTACTGTCTTGACACGTTACTCCCAGGACCTGGATCTCTCTGGCTGGTCCCTTGACTTTGCTCTTTTTGATGGCAAAGCCATCTTCCAGGAGAATCTGGATAATTTTCTCTCCTTTCTCAAATACTTCTGTTGCCGTGTTACCTCCCACAATGATATACGTGATGTACTGTGAGTGTTCTGCAGCCTCATCCTTTTCCAGTGCAGTCTGGATCAGTCCATGGCAGATGGTGAGACTGCTTCTACCCCTGGGGCAGTCGGTTCTGGGTGTACTGCACGCCTCTCCGGGCAAAAGTAAATGAGGCCTGCATTCTATTGCCAGAAGAATGGACAAAAATGCTTTAGCAATGTCAATAGTGGCATTCCACTTCGCTGCCTTGTACTCCAGCTTATAATGGAGCTCCAGCATGTCCAGCACAGCAGCGCTCAGTGGTGGGGTACCTTCATTCAAGTTACAATAGTCCACTGTCAATCTCCCTTTCCCTTTAAATTTCCACACAGGCCAAATGTGACTGTTGAAGGGTGAGTGGCTCTTGCTGACCACCCTGTGGCTCTCCAGCTCACAGATCATCTTGTGGATGGGGATCACGGCATCTTGATTCATCTGGTACTGCTGGCAGTGCACTGTCAAGGTGGCAATTAGTACTCGCTGTTCCTCCCCCTTCAGGAGTCCTACCTGCAGAAGTATTTTCTGACAGACCAGGCAAGATATTCAAATGCCTTATGCCGTCTGCCTCCACAGCAGCTATCCCAAAGGCCACCTGAGGCCTTTTAGGTCTTTGAAATAGTCGCTCCAGAGGAAATCTATGCCCAGAATATACGGGGCCTCTGGACCAGTCACAATTGGGTGTTTCTGCCACTCCTCCCCAGTCAAGCTCACCTCAGCTTCCAACAGGGTCAACTGCTGTGATCCCCCTGTTACCCCAGCATTAGAAATGGGTTCTGCCCCCACATGTCTGGATGGAATTAGTATACACTGCACGCTAGTGTCAACCAAGGCCTTGTATTTTTGTGATTCTGATGTGCCAGGCCATCAGATCCACACAGTCTAAAAGACACCATTCTCCTGTGGGTCTGCCTGGCTAGAGGCAGGGCCCTTTAAGTCCTGGTTATCATTCCCTCCCTGGGCATACATTCTGGAGGTTCCTTCAAGTGGATCAGACATGTCATCCTCCCTTCTGTTAAGCCTGACAGTTTGGTTATGGGAAACTGGAGCTATCTCCCTTTTTGTGGAACTCCTTCTCTGAGTATTGCCCTCCTTGAGTTCACACATCTGTGCTGCCAGGACAGAAGTGGGTTTTCCATCCCACTTTCTTATATCTTCACCTTGGTCACAGGAAAAACCACATGTCAGCTCATGGGGTGTACCCTCTATCCCTAGCTGGGGGACATCTGCTTCTAAAAACAGGGTCTCTGGCCTATATTGACTAAATTTGGAGAAGGTCCTCTTTAAGTGCCTTCCTGAGTTTCTTGTTAGGCTCCTCAATCTTGTCTTCCATTTTTTGCATGCAGTCTAACAGACTTGTTTCCACAGCTGAGATTCTTGCTCGGGTTGGGCCATGCACAGTGTCTGCATACACCTGGTACCAGTTTCCGTTGTATGTGCTGTCTTGTCCCCCTCATCCCATGTTATCACTGCTAAAGCAGAGGCATATTCTTTTGGCCCAAGTTGTGAAAGTTTTTGCCACATCACTGACATATATTTTACCATGTCTGGGCTCCTAATTGTTTGATGGTCTGAGAAAATTATCTCTATCACCCCCAGTTCTCTCAAGCATTTAATCCCTTGTTGCATGGTCTTCCAAAGGCTTTGCTGCAGCTGGAGATATTGGCACAGGTATCTTTCCTTCATGCTTTTTAAGACCTGTGTCCAGAGGCTTAGAGCTTTGGGCCTCCTTGTCATCCCTTTGTCAATACCTGCATCACATGACAGAGATCCCAAATGCCTTGCTTCAGGATGGTCCACTATCATACCATCGCCTGTGGCATACCAGATTCAGACCAATCGACTTAATATAGATTCATCAGACCATCAGGTGTAATCTTTTCTTAGGGTACAAAGGCTTTCTATGGACAGAGAATCAGTAATGATTTCTGGTTCATATTCCTCTGCTGGCTGTGAGGGTCTTGGCTCCCCATCGTCATCCACTAGGAGATTGGATTTGATTTTGTGTTTTCTTCTCTGGACAGGGACAATTGCTATTGGCTTAGGCTCCCCATGTGGTTTAAATGCAGCCTGAGTGCCTGGGGTGTCTGCTGATTCATCCTCCTGCCCCTCTGGCTGTATCTGCTGCCCTACGGTACCTAGCAGTTTGCAGTAAGCATTAGCCAGGTCCCAGAATATTGCAATAAATTTCTTCTCATTAGAGTTGTCATTGCAATTTTCTTTCAGATATTTCCCCACCTCAGGTGGATTCGGAATTTGTTCAGGGGGGAAGTTCCAAGCTATTGGGTCAGAGAATTACTTCAGGGTTTGTCTTATGTGCTCCCACACTCCACACTACTCAGAATTTTCCATGACTGGGACAGGTGTCAGGACAGCCTCTCTGGAAATCTCAGCCCTCATTCTAGACAAGCTGCAGACCATATAGAGGAAAACCACAAAATAAAACCACAGAAAGGTGGTATCTTTCACACCCAGGGGAAACTGAACATTCTCAAAAGGTGACATGCCAGATCTAAAAGGGGAAGAAAGAGATAAAGGGCATCCCCTACTTTTCCCCTAACAGACTGGTTGTAATTATTAATAAACCCTCAAAAAAGGCAACTGAGACCAGAACAGAAAAACAGCAGAGTGTGTCAGGACTGTCCTCCCTCTCTTTACCACAGATAGTTGGCGCATATATGGAAGAGATAACCTAGGGGTAGATAGGCCCCGCAAGGGGTCATCTCTGGTGCCAAAAAGATGCAGGTCTCAGCTAAGAATCAACATCTTAGTCTGGAGGGCAGATGTGGGAAGAGATAAATGAAATATTCTTGACTGAGAAACGCTGTTTTGCAAACTATAAAAGACACATGAGTTATGGAGGCAGAAGCCTTTACACACACACCCTGAAAGTGTTCGAGACTTCTCCCTCGAGTTTGGACGCAAATCCATGGTTACTTTCCTGGGAATTGAGGGAAAGGATGTCGATGTGTGCCCCACCATGAATTGGATGGTAAGATACATTGAATCCTATGTTATATTATTAATTCACTAGTCTCGGGTTCAGCTGTCTGGTCTCTGCCCCGAGATGCGTGGTATGGTTCTGAGGCAGCCCGTGCTCCAAAGAATGAATCTGGACTCTTCACTTTTTGGTCTTCAGGTTGTTTATTATTTCTTACCTACAAAATTTTCTCTCTGCCCAGCCAAGATCTGCTCAGCAAGGCAGCCACAAGAACTCTCCACCGCCCAGGAGGTGGTGTCGTCTTTTATACTACAAACTACATATATCATATTTACTTTTAATTCCCAATACCAATCACCTATGTTTGACAGTGCACTTCTACTCTAAACCAATCCCCAAGTGCCAACATCACAGCAGAAAACGGAGAACAAGAAGAAGAAAGAAGAAGGACTGGACACGCCCTGGTTCCTCCATCATGTCCCCATAATCCCTATACCAAAAATCCTAAAATCTATATTTTCACCCTGTGAACACATCATTCTCACACCATTCAGACTGGTGTGCCTCTCATGCCCTCATACACAGGTGGCACTTCGTTAGAAGGATCAAAATCAAGCCACAAGGTGTTCCGGGCAACATGCCAGGGTCTCTGAGCCCCCTAGGAGGGTTCTCGGCAACACTGTACATCCAGAGGAAAGGGCTGAGTTCCCACACACTAGCTATAAAATTAGTGGCACATTTAACGCCGTAGTATATATCTACTAGTAGTTTCTTTTCTGTTCTTTATTCCTGTGTAGTATTAGTTTGTTTTAAGACTTACGTCTGTTAGTTTTCTGTCTATTAAATAAATAATTCATTCCATAATAGACAGAATCAACCATTATTAAAGAATTTGTAGACGAGAGTGGGTTTTGGGGTGCTGGTGTATTTGTCCAGGTAAAGAGCAAATTTGGGGAAGAATCCCCCAAAGGAGCTCCGGTGGGAAAAGCAGATCCAATCGGCCCCTGCCCCTAACTGGTCCGGGAGGGAAAAAATACCTCCTTGGAGAAAGGTGGAAAAAAACTTGTTTATTAAACAATAAAAACAAAGCAATATCAAACAATGAGACCCCTTGGCACTCTAAAAGAGATGACAAGCTGAGAAAACCCCAGGTTGAAGCTCAGCTCACTCAGTCTCTGATCATTCCCTCCGGTGCTGGAATTGTCACAGGCCAGGTGCAGCCCGGTGGGCCACAGCTGCAGCTGCCGGTGCTCTCCTGGGTTTTCAGTCCAGAGCAGTTTCAAGAGGTCCAAAGAAAAAGGAAAAAAAACCAGTCCAGGAAACTTCTCTGCCTCAGCTAGCTAAACTAACTAAAAGCAAAGGAGAGCTCTGTCCTGCTGTCTGTCCATCCACAGACAACACAGTCCAGGAGAGGAATGTGGAGGAGGAGCGCAGTGTCTGAAAACAAACTGCGCGCTTCTTCTCTCCCCCCCTTCACTCTCTGGAACACTCTTAAAGGTGCAAAACTTATTATCCAACATAAGCAGAATGAGACGATTGGGGATAAAAGCATCATATAGTCAACCCAGGGCATTCCACCCCTTATCCCCATATCGTCTGCTTACTACTAAAACTAATATAAATTCTAACTCTACAAGTACATACATGATACATCCATTATACAGCTATACACAGACAATGGTAATAACATTCAGCAAACAGTGATATTTACACAGGTTTTATCCAACAATCAGATCTCCCTGAGGTACACATTGTGTTCTTCCATCTTTTTGCATTATCCACCATGTGCAACCTGGTCCCTGAGCAAAAACAACCCCACGAATGGGTTTGTCTGTATTTGAGGCAGGATTAATCCAAACTGTCTTCCCTAATAAACCTCTGACACGTACCACTGGGACTTTGTCTCCATCTACTCTCTGCAAAGGCTCAGATTGGGCAGGGCCCACTCGGTTAGTAGAGCCTTGGGTGTTAACTAACCAGGTGGCTTTTGCCAGATGCTGCTCCCAGTTTTTGAAAGATCCCCCACCTAATGCTTTCAATGTGGTTTTTAACAGTCCGTTGTACCTCTCCACTTTGCCTGCAGCTGGTGCGTGGTAGGGAATATGGTACACCCACTCAATGGCATGTTCCCTAGCCCAGGTGTTGATAAGGTTGTTCTTGAAATGAGTCCCGTTGTCTGACTCAATCCTCTCAGGGGTACCATGTCTCCACAGAACTTGCTTTTCAAGGCCCAGGATGGTGTTCCGTGCTGTAGCATGAGACACAGGGTAGGTTTCCAACCATCCAGTGGTGGCCTCCACCATGGTCAGCACGTAGCGCTTGCCCTGGCGTATCTGGGGCAGTGTGATGTAGTCAATCTGCCAGGCCTCCCCATACTTGTACTTGGACCACCGCCCACCACACCACAGGGGCTTCACTCGTTTGGCCTGCTTGATGGCAGCACACGTCTCACAGTCATGGATAACCTGAGAAATACTGTCCATGGTTAAATCCACCCCTCGGTCTCGTGCCCACTTATAGGTGGCATCCCTGCCCTGATGGCCTGAGGCATCATGGGCCCATCGAGCTAGGAATAACTCTCCCTTATGTTCCCAATCTAGGTCTGTTTTGGACACCCCTATCTTTGCAGCCTGGTCTACTTGCTCATTGTTTTGGTGCTCCTCATTAGCTCTACTCTTGGGTACATGGGCATCGACATGGCGGACCTTCACAGGCAGTTTCCCTACCCTGGTAGCAATGTCTTTCGACTCTTCAGCAGCCCAAATTGG
This sequence comes from Melozone crissalis, assembly GCF_028551555.1. Classification (NCBI taxonomy): domain Eukaryota; kingdom Metazoa; phylum Chordata; class Aves; order Passeriformes; family Passerellidae; genus Melozone; species Melozone crissalis. The sequence continues at coordinate 4,696,745 of NW_026535882.1, read as the reverse complement.
TTTTCCTCTACGCTGCCAGTTAGCCTCTTTCCACCTCTCCAGCCATCCCCTCAGAGCATTGGCTACCATCCATGAATCAGTGTAGAGGTAGAGCTTTGGCCACTTCTCTCTCTCAGCAATGTCCAGGGCCAGTTGAACAGCTTTGAATTCAGCAAGTTGGCTTGATCCACCTTCTCCTTCAGTGGCCTCTGCCACCTGTTGTGTGGGGCTCCATACAGCTGCTTTCCACTTCCGGTTCATTCCCACCATGCGGCAAGAACCATCAGTAAAGAGAGCGTATCGTGTATCTTCTGCTGGCAGTTGGTTGTATGGTGGAGCTTCTTCAGCCCGTGTCACTTCTTGTTCCCCTTCATCAGCGAGACAAAAGTTTTCACCTTCCAGCCAGTTTGTAATTATTTCCAGAATCTCAGGGCGATTCAGTTTTCCAATACGGGTGCGCTGTGTGACAACAGCAATCCACTTGCTCCATGTAGCACTGGTGGCATGGTGCGTAGAGGGAACTTTCGCTTTGAACATCCACCCCAATACTGGTAGTCGGGGTGCCAGGAGGAGTTGTGCTTCAGTGCCTATTACCTCTGAGGCAGCCTGGACTCCTTCATAGGCAGCCAAGATTTCTTTCTCTGTTGGAGTATAGTTGGCTTCAGACCCTCTGTAGCTACGACTCCAAAATCCCAGTGGTCGGCCTCGAGTCTCCCCAGGCACCTTCTGCCAAAGGCTCCAGGACAAGCCATGGTTCCCGGCTGCAGAGTAGAGCACATTCTTCACCTCTGGTCCTGTCCTGACTGGGCCAAGGGCTACTGCATGAGCAATCTCCTGCTTGATCTGTGCAAAGGCTTGTTGCTGCTCAGGGCCCCAGTGGAAATTGTTCTTCTTACGGGTGACCAGGTAGAGAGGGCTCACGATCTGACTGTATTTGGGAATATGCATCCTCCATAAACCTATGGCGCCTAGGAAAGCTTGTGTTTCTCTCTTGCTGGATGGTGGAGACATTGCTGTGATCTTGTTGATGACGTCAGTGGGAATCTGATGCCATCCGTCTTGCCACTTCTCTCCCAGAAACTGGATCTCTTGAGCAGGTCCCTTGACTTTGCTCTTCTTGATGGCGAAGCCAGCTTTTAGGAGAATCTGGATGATTTTCTCCCCTTTCTCAAACACCTCTGCTGCTGTCTTCCCCCACACAATGATGTCATCAATATATTGCAGGTGTTCTGGAACCTCACCCTTTTCCAGTGCAGCCTGGATCAGTCCATGGCAGATGGTGGGGCTGTGCTTCCACCCCTGGGGCAGTCGGTTCCAGGTGTACTGCATGCCTCTCCAGGTGAAAGCAAACTGAGGCCTGCATTCTGCTGCCAGAGGAATGGAGAAAAATGCATTGGCAATGTCTATAGTGGCATACCACCTTGCTGCCGTGGATTCCAGCTCGTACTGGAGTTCCAGCATGTCCGGCACAGCAGCGCTCAGTGGTGGAGTCACTTCATTCAATGCACGATAGTCCGCTGTCAATCTCCATTCTCCTTCAGATTTACGCACAGGCCAAATGGGACTGTTGAAGGGTGAGTGGGTCTTGCTGACCGCCCCTTGGCTCTCCAGCTCACGGATCATTTTGTGGATGGGGATCACAGCATCTCGATTCGTTTGGTACTGCCGCCGGTGCACTGTTTAGGTGGCAATTGGCACTCGTTGCTCTTCTACCTTCAGTAGACCTACTGCAGATGGGTTTTCTGACAGTCCAGGCAAGTTGTTCAACTGCTTGACACCCTCTGTCTCTACAGCAGCTATTCCAAATGTCCATCTGAGTCCCTTTGGGTCTTTGAAATGCCCACTTCGAAAGAAGTCTATGCCCAAAATACATGGGGCCTCTGAGCCAGTCACAATAGAGTGTTTCTTCCACTCATTTCCAGTCAGGCTCACATCAGCTGCCACCAAAGTAAAATCCTGTGATCCCCGTGTTGCACCAGCAATAGAAACAGACTCTGTCCCCACATGTCTCGATGGGATTAATGTGCATTGTGCACCAGTGTCAACCAAAGCTTTGTATTCTTGTGGTTCAGATGTGCCAGGCCAACGTATCCACACAGTCCAAAAAACACGGTTTTCCCCAGCCTCTACCTGGCTAGAGGCAGGGCCCCTCTAAGCCTGGTTATCCTTCTTTCCCTGGGCATATGTCTTGGATGTTCCTTCAAGGCAATCGGACATGTCATCATCATACCTGGCAGTTCGGCTACGGGCAACTGGTGCTGCTTTCCTCCTGGTGGCTTTCTTCAATTCACGCACCCGTCGTGCCAGAACAGCAGTAGGTTTTCCATCCCACCTCCCCATGTTTTCTCCACAATCACACAGGTAGAACCACCGCTCATTTCATGGGGTGTACCGTCTCTCACCATCTGGGGGACGTCTGCCTTGGACACCAGAACCTCGGATCTCTACTGCTGAGGTTTGGAGAAAATCTTCTTTAATCTCCTCTGAGCTTCTTATGATTCTCCTCTATCTTATCCTCTAATTTCTGCAGATGTGATTCTACTTCTGCAATTCTGGCATGTGTTGGGCTGTGCACAGCATCTGCATATGCTCGAAGCTTCCTTGCCATATCCAGCACAGTCTCATCCCTCTCATCCCTATTCATTATGGCTAAGGCAGAAGCATATTCATGTGGCCCAAGTCCCACAAGTTTTCGCCACATCACAGGCGTGCATGGTACTGAGTCTGGGTTCTTAGTTGTCACGTCATCTGAGAAGATAATCTCTGCCACTGCCATTTCTCTCAGGAGTTGGATCCCTTGCTCTATGGTCTTCCACTGAGTTTGTTGCATATAAAGATCATCTGCACACAGGTATCTTTGTGCAACACTGTCCAAGACCCGCGACCAGAGGCTGCGTGGATTAGCCCTCCTCATCATTTCTTGGTGGATGACAGGATCCTGTGACAGGGATCCCGAATGACGCGCTTCAGTGCTATCCAGAATTGTATCCTCGCCTGCAGTATCCCAGAGACGGACTAACCAACTAATTATGGATTCATCAGGTGTCAGAGGTAATCTTTTCGTAAGCCATGAAGGTCCTTCAGGGAAAAGGACTCAATATCTGCGTCTGATCTTGCACCTGCTGCTTGGACTCCTGATTTTATGTCAGGAGGCATTGAGGTTCCTTTTCCTGTATCACCATCATCATCATCATCCACTGGTTGATTAGTTTTTTCCGTGCATTTCCCACTTCTAGTGCTGGTAGCAACAGCCATGGGTTTAGATGCTGGCTTAGGCTCACTGTCTGGTTTGGCTGCTGGCTTTGAGCCTGGGCTGTTGGCTACAGCTTGAGTGACTGGGATAGCTGATTTATCTCCCTGCCCCCCTGCCTCTGTCTGCTGCCCTACACTAACAAAGTGCGATAAGCATAGGCCAGGGCCCAGCTTATTGCAATTAGCCTTTTCTCCTTAGAATCGTCATGGCACTTCTCTTTACATATTTCCCCACTTCAGCTGGGTTCTGAATTTGTTCCCGTTGTGAAAGAGTAGAGATCCATTCTGAATTAGGTGAAGTGTCTAGGAGAGGTGAAAATTCTGTGAGGCCAAAGCTGAAGGAAAAGTCGCATGCCGGAGACAGCAAGGAGACATGGAAAGAAAAAAAGAAATGACCGCAAGGTCAATTTGCCCCCGACCTAGGAATTCCTTTGATAAAGAAGATCTGGCGATAAATGTCACCTGGAATGAATATGTATGAACCTATTGTGAAACTGTATGCATTGCATTTGGAAGGGGGATAAAAGGAGACCTGAGGTCTTCAGGGGTACGCATGCCTTTTAGGGAGGCTTGCATCCGGCGCGCATCGTAATAAAGGCATACTGGGCTTTACAACTTTTATAAAGTTGTGAGGTTTTTCTTTTCTCCGCAAAACAGTCTGGCGAAGCCAGGCAGGAGGAGGAGAGATACCTTCCGTCTCCGTCTCTGTCCCCGCAGGGGCAGGGGGGAACCGACGGACTCCTAGGCGCGCCCCAGGATTTTCCTGGAGAAGGCTCCGCTTGTCTCGACTTGCTTCCTGCTGGGACAGACAACGACCTGCTGGCCTGCGGAGGAAGATACGGTATGTACTGAGGGGCCCCCGGGGGGGGGAAGGAGAGCAAGGGAGTAAACCACCCAGAGACGTCTGGGTTCCGCTGATGGAGCAGCTGTATTAGAGACAGGGTTCATCGTTCGGATAGGGCAGACCGCTAGTGGCTCTGGGGGTGAGCTGGGTGAACCCGTGTATGCGTGTATTGGGGTTATTTGTTCTGATAGGGCAGAGCTGAACCCGCGTGTGTTTTCTTTGTTTGTGTGTGGGAGTGGTGTCCGGACACTGTGTTGCTGCATGGTTAATGCATTGTGTGGTCAGTGCGCTGTGTTTGCAATCGTGCAAGTGTATAAAGTGTATGGTGTATAAAAGAGAGTAGATCCATAGCACTCCACTGTGCGCGGGGGGAAGAGGGGGGGGGGAGCTCCTACCCGCGACTGGAGAGGCTGAGTAAACACCGGCCGGGGCAGGCTGTGGGGGCAAGGAGCGCCCGACAGAGAAAATAGAGTAAACAGTGGAAAAGCGTGGGTGAGGACGTTTATTGAGTAAAGGTGGTAAATTGTGATGTAGATTGTGCACGCTTTCACCGTGGCTAGACGAACCCAAGGGGTTCCTCTGCCTCAGTGGTTTGGACTCGACCCTTGGGAGTTTGTGAATCCTGGGAATTATTGGATAGATAGAGGAGACGAACGAGTTCATTTAGAGGGGCTCTACCGGACTTCAGCTGGCACTCTAGTAAGTCTGGACTGGGAACAGTTTGCCATAGAGGATTTAGAGCTCACTGTACTAAACAGAATAGCCTGCCTTTGAGGGAAATTTTGGGTAGCCTTCGGTGCATTAAGAGGCTGGCACGCTGCGTGGGTATTATTACAGTGCAGAGTTTGTGAGAAATGCTGGTACTGCTGTTCTAATAAGCGACAGGGCACGTGCCCCGAGTGTAGATTAGAGGTTTCTAATCAAGCTGATTCAGAGTCTAAGATCTTAAAACTTGTGAATGGGAAATCACATCTGATACCTGGTGAAATAAACAAAGGGCCAGGAGACTTCTTCTCCTTTTTAATGCCTTTATTAAAAGTGATCAGCTCAGGATTGGGTAGCTCGGCAGGTCTGCAGGTCCCGTCGTCTCCTAGGGCGACTCAGAGAAGGAGGATATGCGCAGCTCTGTCTACAAGGGGCAGAACTGGGGGAATCAAGTCCTCGTGGGAGCCTTTTGGGCGTGGTATTCCCCGCCAGGTGGTACTTTTGCCGGCTCAGTTGGCCTGGTCTCACCGCCGGGGTCGTCTCTCATGGTCAGGGCGAGAGGGTCCGAAGGTGTTCCGCGTCTCTGCAGGCTCAGCATTCGGCTCCTCACGTCCAGACATCACTCCAGTCTCTCAATTCTTAGGTGGCTCGTTGTTTTGGGGTTTTCTCCGTACAGCGGGGGACCCATGCTGCATTGTGGTCTTGGAGTTACTTTGCATAGCCCCCCTCACCTTCTCAGGTCTCTTCTACTGTTCGGGAAGGTTCCCACCCTTCTGGGAAAGGTACAACTTAGCCTCGGGCGAGGCTCTGCTGATACAAAAGGAGCGATTAGCCACAACGACTCGTGATTACAATAACAAAACACGAAGAACTTCAGCAGCTACCGTGCTCTGGCTACCTTTTTGTAACTTTTTCTCACAAAAAAAATATTACCCGAATTTTGTTCATAACAGTCTCCCCTCTTTTTCTTTGATCGAGCTTAAATTTTGAGCTCGCATCAACTCACAATTTTTTTTTTTGAATCTACTATAAATCTCTTGTGCACTTTGGTAATCTTGGTTACTTAACTTTGTTACTTTCTTTGGTTTCTTCAGGTTGGTCTGCACGGCAAGTACTATTCTACTAAGACAGATAAATAAGCATAGTAAAAAAACCTAATTTTCTAAGTACACACACAGTGAGAAAAACTACTTTTTCTCATACATCTTTTTTGAAAATCTCTAGGTTCTCTCACTCACTGGAATCAAGTGTAGGAGTTTGTTCTTCATTATTTACACATGCTAATCTTTTTATTTCATTTGAAATGTTCTTAATAATTGAATTCTTTATTTTTAATATTGCTTGGAGTCTGATGACTTTGTTTAACATAGTTATTGGGGTCTGAATTTGGCTTTTACAATTTTGGATTTTCTCAATTTCTATTTCACTTTCTCGGTTCTGTTTATTTTCTCTCAAATCATTATATATAGGAACTCCTAAATTTGATCCAGTTTCTTTGGGTAATAAGAAAATTGGTTTTATCACTCTAGCAATGCAGTTGCTAGACGAGATCAAACCTAGGGGATTTGGGCTCTCCTGAAATGTGTTCCTAAAGGGGTTTATCTCCTTTCTAGTATACTCATTTAAATACTTGTAACAAACAATTTTTCTTACTATTTTCACTATTTCTTTGCTTTTTACTAGATCTGCTGAACTTGTTTCAGCAGTATCACATTCAAAGCACAACTAGGCTTCTCTTATAGTACACTCTCTTAGGAGTGGCTGCGTAAAAGTGGCAGTATTGTATGCTCTCCAATACACTCTCTTATTTTTCTGAATAAGGACTAATTGGGAGGGGTTAACACGATCAGGGTTAGAACTGATGTGGACTCTCGACAAGGAGCTCACTTCCTCCTCATAGAGGGATTGGTAGTATTCACTGCACTGCTCAGCTGGGCTCCTCAGAGCACTACCAGCAATCAGAGCTATCAGTACTACCCTTCCCAAGAGTTTGGTATGGGTCATCTTGCAGTCTGCCTACCCGGCCTTGCCTCTTGGGGAATTTTACTGAGGAAAAGCTTCTAAGCTCTTTAGAGTCTCTTTTACTTGCTTCTCTGGTAAAACTCTTCTTGGTCTGTTCCCTACTAATTCTGGTTTCCCCTCCCAGGGGAGTGTTCTGTAGGGGATTAACTTGGAGTCTTTAGAATTAGATTAAGGAACTTAACCAGAATTACTTATTTACAGTCTTAAACTTTTTACTGACATAGTTTACACAGAACAGTTTTGAAACATTTTAAGCAATATTAGAACTCTTGATACTAATTTTTTTCTCACACAGTTCAGTCTATTTGACTCTTCTTTCTGAGAGTCAACTTTAAATTTTTTGGTCTTTTTACCACAGTATACTCAGGTGATTTAGCTTGTGAAGCAGATAAATCCTTATCTAGTGCTCAGAGGTGAGTGATGTGGACTCTGGCCCAATGCCAGAGAGAAAAACTGGGAATCTGGCTCAATGCCAGAAGGACAAAAGGGGTGGAGTCCGGTCTAATGCCAGAGGGAGAATGGGGTGCAGTCCAGTCCAATGCCAGAATGCTAGAGGGAAAAAAACTTGATGTTGAATCTTGGTTTAATGCCAGGGGGTGAGAGCGATGTGAGTCTAACCTTTTTCTTTTGGTCTGCACAGTCGAATTAGTAATGAAGAGTATCTGAAACGGGCTTTCAAACACAGTCATTAATGGTCTGCTATTTAATGATTTTATCAAAACTCAGTTTCTCTGTCTAATGTTCTTGGTTAATTTCTTTTTCTATAGCTTGCATGTTTCTCTCATCAACTTCTGCATACTCTGTATTTTGCAAGGAGTTGTATTTCTCAGCTAACTTAATTCTCAAAGTTCTTTTATTCTCTTATTTTTCTGTGTATTTAATTCACTGGTTTTCTGTTCTATTTTTCAAGATCTTATCTATTTATTTCTTACTTCTGTTTCTTGCTTTCACTTAGAGACTAAATATTTCTTTCAACTCCTTACACTTAAATTTTTGGGGTTTTTTTTTTCTTACACTATTCTTCTACACAATACACTTCCCTCTAAGGAAATGTGGTAAAACTTATTGTTGGAGATGAAGGGAGAATCGACCATAGTTATGCATCGAAACTCAACTTTATTGATCAATCAATCACCTTATATAACAATACTAACGAACTTCATGAATATTCTGTAATCCAACTCCATGATAGGCTAACAGAGAAAACTGTAACCACACCTTTTGTTTTAGAATACCTACAATTGTTTATCATAAGCAGAAACCAAAACAGAAACCCGAAACTACAACAGAAACTAGTGTTCCCAAAACCTCTACATCTGTTCTCAGGATAACAGGCCTTCCCAAGGACGGTGTTCTGCTTGCCATGGGAAGACAAGCTGAGAACTCCATTGTTTATAGAATGATGCCTGAGAGAGTCTAATTGTTTACACAAATCAGAAGGCTGAGAGCTGTTAGAAACTGCTTTTACTTTTACCTCTTACTTTTCTCTCAATTGTATGTTTCATGGCCTTTTTCTTTAAGCCATTCTTGAACTAATCTCTCCACATCTCCCCCGTTTTTTTTCTTCGAGAGAAAAGAGGTTAGTTTGCCAGGTCTTCTCAATAGTTCTACTGATCATATTTTGGATACAGCTGCAGAAGCAAGGCAAGATAAATAAAAGCAATAGAAGTACACCTAATATCCCTATAGCATATATTACAAGATTTCTTAACCATGGTCCCAATCCTAAACTCTTAAGCCATTCATCAATTCCCAATCCTTCTTCTTCCTTAAGGCTGTTAAGCCCTAGTCGTAGCTCTTTTAACTTAGCATGAATAGATACAGAATGATCAGATAAGTTCATGCAACACATCCCTTCAAACTCTTCACAACCATGGCCTTGTGCTAGCAGTAAAAAATCTATGGCAGCTCTATTTTGTAAAACAGCATGATTAACACTTTGTACATCTGCAGTTAGCATATCTAATATCTGTGATGTCTTATTTAATTCACCCTTAGTCCAACACCCTATTTGTTTTGCTAAAGTCATTGCTTTGCTTGCAGCACCCCATGGTAGGAGAGCTGAAACCATCACTTGTTTACATTTACTCCAGAACAACGGATCTCCTATTTGACTACAGTCTAAGTTATGTAAGCTGTGCCTTTCCCTGCTTGTCTTATGACTTAGCTGCATTAGCACAGATATGTTAGGGTGGAATAATGATAACTTGCCTAAATAACAAGATCTAACCTTTTTTTTAAAAAAGTGTTCTGGAAGATATAAACTTAGAAAGCAGCAATAAATTAATGCTCTAAGAACTTTAGAATATATGAAAGTAATTTACAGAATTAGCTGCTTTGAGGAAATTATGCCTAAAATAAATATACTAAACAGAATTATTAAAATAAAATTAATTTCAGTTACTCATTCATCCTCTGTGAAGCCTAACAAGACTAATTATAGCAGACTTATTTGCAAAACATGTAAAATCACTTAAATCTAATTCAAATTTATCTATAACAAAATTTACCTGACTTTAAATTCTACACACCTCAACCCAATATAATCCAAACAGAATCTAGCTTTACCCAGACTTAATAACACTCAAACTAAACAGAAACCAATTTCAACAGAACTTAACTGGCTTCAAATCCCACACAACTCAAATCTATATATAATTTAAGCTTTAGCAGACCTCGAACTTGACCAAAAATAAACTTAACAATTTTAACTTTAATAATATTTAACTTTTAACGGCACTTAATTCAAACTTAACAGAATCTATCACTTACTTAACAGGAGATAATTAACAAAACTAAACCTTAACAGTATTTAACATTTAATGGCACTTGATAGATAACTTAACTCAAACTACTTAATAACAGATAAAACTTACTATAGAAATAATATATAGCATTTACTATAACTTACTTACAGGCCTGATTCTAAAATATTAAGCTAAAATAACTTTTCTTCACGTATTTGCTATAGCATTTTTATACTTAAATACACTTAAACAGAAGTTTATTCAAGGTATACCTGCGAAAAAATTCTTTTGAATTCAGTGCTTGCTTTTACCTCTATCACATTTAAACAAAGCTTAAAGAATACAAAAACACAGTCATTACATCTCATACAATCATTCTAACACATCTTAACATCTTCAACGTTTTCAAAACACAGCCCCAGAGTCTGACGTTTCATCAACCCAGCCATCCAGACTTCTGATGTTCAAAGTCTCTGGTAATACAGGTGTTTCCAAGACAGCATAACTAATGCCGAGTCAAACCGGCCGAAATCTGACTCTTGCATCCATTTACGCTGATTTCTGTTTTACAGTCTGTGCTGGGCTTTTGTTTCACAGCGTGTGCTAGGGAGAACAAAAGATCTTCCTAACTTAGGTGAAGAACATCCTGACAGCAATAGTCCTTGGTGTTGTTTGTTTAGTTTCGCTGGTCTTTCAATTGCAATAGGAATCTTTTCTTTTGCTGACAAAAGTTCACAATTATTACGACTGTTAAGTCTTAAACTGTAGCTTTTGTCGGCTGCAGGGCGGAGGGAGAAACGCTCCCGCTTGAAAAAGTGCTCCGGTCCTGCGGCGCTCGTGTCGGAGCGGGCGAAAACTCCCCCCCCGCGCTGGGCTCTTTGTTTACTCACTGTTTGCCGGCTGACTGCTGCAGGCACCGCTGCACGCGTGGCTCCCCCCGCGGTGGCGCGGCTCCTTCGCTCCCCCCGCGGCGCTCGGCTCCCGCGGCGCCGGCTTCTTCGGTCGCTCCCCCCGCGGCGCGCTTCGGTCGCTCCCGGCGCGGCTCCCGCGGCGGCGGCTTTGATCCCGAGTCAGCGCGGCTCCTTCCGCGCGGTGGCTCCGCTCTCCCCGCCGCTGCCTCCCGTTGGCCATAGAGGCGCGCCCGTGCCGAGTTCGGAGTAGTACAAAACTGAAATTCCACCATAAATCACCGAGTTCACACATTTCCGTTAATCCGTAAACCATATGGAAAATCCCTTTACCGTAACTATAAGTCCAAAGTCCTGTTGAATCCTTCTGCTAATTCATCTCTGCTTTGCGCTGCGGGTTACTCCCTTCGCGGCCGTTCAGCTTCGCCCGCGGTGGCTCCCTGTGGTGTCGGGTTAGGGGCAGGGAAGAGCACCGATGATGCAGCGATGGCTTCTGAAGGTGCTTGGCATTCCCGGCGCAAGTGGTCCTCTTTATTTGATGCTGTAAGTGCAGCCGATGTTTGAAGGGGTGCAAGAGCGGCCAACACCTGATTCTGAGCGGATTTTGCCTGTTCTTGTAAACCTACTCCTAACTGTTTTATGGCATCTACTACAAGAGCCTGTTGTTCAGTTGGTATAAGTGCCATTCTTTCTAATGCCTCCTCTATAGTCCAATTTGCACCTAAGGTATTAAGTACATTTCTAGTAGCCGAATTGCAATTTTGAATTGAACACTGTTTGAGAAGAGCCCCGCGCATAAATTCTGCGACACCTGCTCTCTCGATCGCGGCAGCAACTCTATCTATGAAAGCACCAAATGATTTGTCTCTACCTTGCTTAATTCCCATATATACAGGTATACCTCCTGGTTCCTTTACTCTATCTATTGCGAGTCTGACTAACCTCATTGCTTCCCGGCACTTCTCTTGGCCAATTAAAGCTTGTGCATCAGTACGAAGGAAACGTCCCAGACCCATAAGTTCATCAACAGTGACACCACGCAGAGGGTCAGCCGGCTGTCTCTGAACTACCACACACTCACTAACAAGTATCCGCCAATGATCATTAAACAGCAATTGTTGATGGTGGGTAAAGATTAATTTAACTATGCCAAGACAATCATTAACGAGGAGGATACTGGTGTTAAAAATATAATCAAGCATTTGCTTAGCTGGTCCGCTTCCAAGTCCAAACTGACTAACAGCAGCTTGCAATTGAGATAACAATTCCCAGTCAAGAGCACTAATTGTGGCTTGAATTCCTCCACCAGCCTGAGGGTTAAAGACAATCGGACAAGCCAGTTCTCGAGCCGAACTTATCAGCTCTTGATCTCCCTTGTCCATGGCATCTTTGGCCAGGGCAGCCCACGCATCTCTTCTATCCCTGGCAATCGTCACCGCCAAATCGTTTTCCGACCTAGGGACCGACTGATTGCTTTTTGGGAACGGAGTATACGTTTGTGGCCCCGGCTGCTGTGAGATAGCAGATACGGGAGAGTCAGAGGCGCTCTGTGTAGCCTGCGGCAAAGCAGACAACAAGGCACCCCGCGGAGCTTGGCTCGTTAGGGGAGGCTGAATTGTTAAAGGAGGCGGCGAAGCAGGTAATACAGTGCTCTGCGAAGCGTGAGTCACCGGAGCCTGGCCCGAAACCTGGCTCGCGGCCTGGCTCGGAGCCTGGCTCACAGAAGGAGGCGGCGAGGCTGGTAATAAAACCGTCCTCGATGCAGGGCCAAGAGGAGCGCCCGAATCCTTATCAAACTCCCTGTCTCGATCATACTGCTTATTACGATCATGAGCTGCAGAAGCCTGGTGCGCAGCCCTTTTCTCAGCTTGAAACTGTAAGAGCTCGGTGTTAACAACCCGCCATAATTTACCCAACCTCCTGGCAGTTTTATCATCATCTAAACTAGCCTGCCACAATAAATCACCAAATTTACGCCACTCAGACAATACGTGAACTATATGAGGATTAACAAAGATTCCCCTCTCTACACCATAAACTAAAAAACCCTGTAATTCATTCTGTAAATCAATTCCCTTAATCTGCCTCTTTTGCAGAAAAGTTATAAAAAGATCATATGCGGCTTGTCGGTCCATCTCTAAATAAAATTGAGCGCTCTTTGCAGCACCTCCCGACCTCGGCCACACGTACCAAGCTAGGACCCGTCTTTACGGTCGCCTAGGGCCGGCACGAATCGACAGACTCCGTCCGCTCCGTCGGCAGACTCCGTCCGTTTTTTTATCGTGCTTATTGCCGTTCCGCTGCTGCACCTCGGAACCTGGACACCTTCCTCACCTCCCGTGGTATTCCGTTATCCCCAAGAGCGCTCCTCGTAATTCGGCACGTCCGAATTCGACTATCACGTCCGGGGTCGACCATTTGTTGGAGATGAAGGGAGAATCGACCATAGTTATGCATCGAAACTCAACTTTATTGATCAATCAATCACCTTATATAACAATACTAACGAACTTCATGAATATTCTGTAATCCAACTCCATGATAGGCTAACAGAGAAAACTGTAACCACACCTTTTGTTTTAGAATACCTACAATTGTTTATCATAAGCAGAAACCAAAACAGAAACCCGAAACTACAACAGAAACTAGTGTTCCCAAAACCTCTACATCTGTTCTCAGGATAACAGGCCTTCCCAAGGACGGTGTTCTGCTTGCCATGGGAAGACAAGCTGAGAACTCCATTGTTTATAGAATGATGCCTGAGAGAGTCTAATTGTTTACACAAATCAGAAGGCTGAGAGCTGTTAGAAACTGCTTTTACTTTTACCTCTTACTTTTCTCTCAATTGTATGTTTCATGGCCTTTTTCTTTAAGCCATTCTTGAACTAATCTCTCCACAACTTATAATGCACAATCTACATTACTTCTATTCTAATTTGTCTATATTTACTCTCACACATTCTTTCACACTCTCAAGACACAAACTGGATCTTTATTGTTAGAAAATCACGGGTCCCTGTAGCCCCTCCCTCACCCTGGGGTTGGCCCACAGGTCTCAGTATCCCTGGGCCTCTTGGAAGGGCCCTGACTCTGGTTGCTTCTGGTGCACATTCACCTGCGAGGCTGTCTGCGTGTACAGCTATAGCTACTTCATACACCTGAGGAGCACTAGTCTGGTTTGCAGGTCACACATACACATTTCAGCCACAGCCCCCACTTGCCCGGGGGACACAGGCCTCGTATTACAGGTCACACACACACACTTCAGTCACAGCCTCTACCTGCCTGGGGAACAGTATCCTGGTTTGCAGGTCACACACACACACACTTGCACTGCCCCCTTCTCACCTGCTCGGGAATTTGAGGCTGACTTTGCTTGTGACTCACTCTCACACACAACAACAACAATAAGGTACCTTTTACTTTCACATCACTTATTACAAGTTTAGTTTTACTGGCCAGTTTTGGTGCTACTGGATACCCTTTCTACCTAGCTGTTTTTTGGTCTAACTTCAGATGTTACTTTGTTGAGACAGGACTTACCTGCTCTTGTATCTACTCAAAAATTCAAATTCTTCATTTAGGGGGCCCACCTCAAAGTTTACTAAGGGGCTCTTCTAGATGTTGCATTGGGTCTCCTATAGTGTAAAGCCCCTGACCTTCTAATCGTCACTTCTAAGGATCTTCTCTAAATTATCTTGTTCTCTGGCTATTGCCGCATCGAGACTAAGCTTTCTACAAAACCTCCTGACGTGTCCTGGCTCTCCACAGTAATAGCAATGTCGCTCTCTCAAAGGGCCTTGAGGTGTCTCTATCTTTCTTGCACTTGACAGTACTGACCTATCCTTGCCTCCTCTTGGTGGTGGACCCGCCCACCCTGCACTTTCTCTAGCTACAGTAACCATTACCTTAGCCTTGGCCTTTGCTTTTTCTTCTTCCCTCTTTAAATACACATTCAATGCTTCTCTTAATAACTCTTTAATGTCTTTCTCTTGCCAATCTTCCATCTTTTCCAGTTTTCTCTTTATATCAGGCTAAGATTTGGTAACAAATTGGACTTTTAGTAGCATTTGACCTTCTGGGGTGTCTGAGTTTGTTCTAGAGTACAACTGGAAGTTCCGCCTTAGGCGATTAAGCCAGGCAGCAGGAGCTTCATCCTTCTCTTGTGCACCTTCAAATGCCAATTGGGTATTAGTTCCTTTGGGAACTGACTCTTTGATCTCTCGTATTATCAAAGACCTATATTCCCTCATGGCCTTCCTCCCCTCCTCTTGGTTAGGGTTCCAGCTGGGCTCCGTTAGTGGCAATTTCTGTTCACCTGATGGCACTTGGGGTCCTGGACTGTTATCTTTTTCCCATATTCTTATGCCAGCCGCCCTTATCATCTGGACCTCTTCTGGGGAAAATAATATACTCAGGATGGAATTCATCTCCCCCCAAGTGTAGATATTTGGACTTAGAAATTGTTCTACTTTGTTGGCTATGCCCACTGGGTCTTCCACCAAATGCCCCAACTCTTTCTTGAATCTTCTCACCTCAGAAGCAGTTAGGGGAGCATTCACAAGGCCAACACTTCTCGCTACTCCTCTCATAGGAACCTCTCTGAGGGGAAAGAGTCTCTCTGCCTTGGAGGTCTTGGATCTGGTGCTACAGTACGGCCCATCTTCAAATGCTAAACTACTTTGAGGAATATCTGGGTTACCCTGAACTTTCTGCCCATTAGTAAGTGTATTTGCTGATAGCTGTTTACTGGATGAGGAGACATTTGTGCCCCAACTAGGGGGAGGTAAAGGGGCAGCAATAGGAGGGGGAGAAGAGCCTGAGTGAATATTAAGCGGAGCTGGAGAAGGGGTGGAGAATGCAGCAGGTGGAATAGGCGCTTGTGGTGATGCAGAAGGATCTGGAGGAGATACTGGGTTTATCATGGCAGAAGCTGAAGAGGTAGAAGGAGGAGTTTGAGAAGGTGGTAATGAGATGGCAGCTGGGGGAGGAACCGGACTTGCCCTTTGAGGTGCTTGAAGAAGAGGATTATAAAGTGGAGGGGTAGAAGGAGGCAAATAATCTAGGGGGTCCCATCTTTTACTAGTTCTATCATCCTCTCCTTCATTCCCCTCTTTCTTCTTCTGTACCTTACAAATTCGCACCCCTTCATCTCTAACAGCGCTCTTTACCCAGCAAGATACATACAGTAATTGCTCAGCATCAGTATCTCCTCGAGCTGTCAGATAATTATTTAATTGTTGGCACATCAACTTATCCTTTGTCTCACACCAAGGCGATCTTCCTTGCACTTCTAATTCTGGCCAGACTTCCATACAATAATGGATCATTTTCACTTTATCTAATCCTTCCGTGGCCTCTATAGAATCTCATTTTACTAACAGTTCTCCTAAGGGACTACCGGGAGGTATGTCTCTCAGTCTTTTGCCGGTCTTTTTACTACTACAACATCTCATTTTTCAGGTCTCAATAACAAAGTCTCAAAGGTGCCTCAACTGACCGGTAATTTCAAAAAAACCTTGTTTGAGGAGCTTCAGCCTCCTCCACTGAACTTCAAATTTCTGCCTGATGCTCAGGACTTTATACTGAAACAACTGCCCAATCTCTTGATTGCCCAACATTCCCAGCGTCAGGTCTTATATCTATCGGGACTTGAACACACGAAGCCTCGGCCAAGAATCTGGGTCGTGCTTGACTCCCTCAGTCAGGAAAAACAACTGCCTGATTTTTAGTTTGCCTAACTCGCCAATTTTTAGGCTTCACCATATCAGGACTTAAAAGCAAACCACAGCCTCCTTCGCTGGGGTTTGTGCCTGACTCCCTTTGTCAGGACTTACTTTGCCTGCAGGGCTTGTGAAAACACCCGAATCCTTCTCGGGACTGACAAATCTTACGCGAATCCTTCTCGAGACTTACAAAAGTGCCTGACCTCCCTTTGTCAGGACTTCGGGGTGCGTGCCACTCATACACAGTAATTCACTCCGCACGCCCGGAGTGGGGGGGGCCCTTTATTCCCCCTTGGGAGACGACTTCACTCACGTTAATTCCACTCGCTTTCCTCTGTTTCCGGCCTGCCCCTTCGCAGGGAGTCAGGAAACGCGGTACTGAGGGGTCCCACTCGCTTCGAAGGTCCGGCTGCCGGCCCTCGTCTCACTCACACACATGCGCACGTCTCCCACTCCCGCCACCGGGTTTCTCACCAGTCCGGTGCTCCGGTGCTCCTCTGCGTCGCTGTCCTGAGCCGATCCCTCTTGGTCCTGGTAGCCAGCTGTCCTCTGAAGATCCAAGATGGCCAGTCCTGAGTCTTCTTGCGGCGTGGCTATTCCGGACGAGCCCCCAGCTGATATAAACAAGGGACCAGGAGACTTCTTCTCTTTTTTAATGCCTTTATTAAAAGTGATCAGCTCAGGATTGGGTAGCTCGGCAGGTCTGCAGGTCCCGTCGTCTCCTAGGGCGACTCAGAGGAGGAGGATATGCGCAGCTCTGTCTACAAGGGGCAGAACTGGGGGAATCCAGTCCTCGTGGGAGCCTTTTGGGCGTGGTATTCCCCGCCAGGTGGTACTTTTGCCGGCTCAGTTGGCCTGGTCTCACCGCCGGGGTCGTCTCTCATAGTCAGAGCGAGAGAGTCCGAAGGTGTTCCGCGTCTCTGCAGGCTCAGCATTCGACTCCTCACGTCCAGACATCACTCCAGTCTCTCAATTCTTAGGTAGCTCGTAATTTTGGGGTTTTCTCCGTACAGCGGGGCACCCATGCTGCATTGTAGTCTTGGAGTTACTTTGCATAGCCCCTCCCACCTTCTCAGGTCTCTTCTACTGTTCGAGAAGGTTCCCACCCTTCTGGGAAAGGTACAACTTAGCCTCGGGCGAGGCTCTGCTGATACAAAAGGAGCGATTAGCCACAACGACTCGTGATTACAATAACAAAACACGAAAAACTTCAGCAGCTACCATGCTCTGCCTGCCTTTTTGTAACTTTTTCTCACAAAAAAAATATTACCCGAATTTTGTTCATAACACCTGGCACTTGGAGTGTGTGGGAGGAGGACTGGGAAGCTACTGTGAAGTTCTGTGAAAAGAAGTTTGGGTGGAAGCGAGATAGGGCAAGAAGGAAATAATGGGAACTAACCAGAGCAAGGAAGTTCCTTGGGCTAGCCCCTAAGGGTGCATCTTGGCCCACTGGAAGGAAGTCACCAGTAGGGGGGGCTCTGAGAACAAAAAAGATCTAATCCAATATTGCACACGCTGGTGGCCCTTATACAGGTTAGAGGACGGAGCAAGGTGGCCACCCACTGGAACCCTAGACTATAATACTTTACTTCAGTTAATGTTGTTTTTAAGACGGGAAGGTAAATGGGATGAGGTTTCGTATGCTGATATGTTTTTTGTTTTAAGAAATCACCAAGAGTGGCAAAGGGACTGTGGGATTAAATCACCCTCAGACCCACTGGTCTTGGCCCTTGAAAAAGATAACAAGGCAAAGAGAGAGCAAATCAAACATTGTTGTTCAGCATGCAGTATAGGACAACAGTGTATGAGATCAGATAAGGTCTATCATTCTGAGGAGCAAGAACGAGACACATTTGAGTGGGTGAAAGCTCCTCCCCGAAGGAGGGAGGGGGAGGTTGGGGCTGAAACTGAGGATGAGGAGGAAGGGAACTTCCCCAAAAGGAGAAGGACTCAGGTGAGGAAGGCACATCTACTAGAACCCACCCCACCCATGGGAGTCCAGTTGCATCTAGAACCAGGAGGCAAGTAGTGCTGCAGGCCCCTCTGCGAGAGGCAGTGGGACCAGAAGGGGGCAAATTAATGATTAAAGTGCCATTTACTACCCTTGATTTAAAGGCATGGGAAAGGATTGTGAGGAATTATTGTGTTGATCCAATACTCACTGCCAAACGCCTACGATATGTTATCAAACAACACAATCCAGACTGGGCTGACATCCAGCTACTACTAGATGCTTTCACTGAAACAGCGAAACAGCTGATCTTAAAGAGAGCAGGGAATTTGGCAGAGAATTACTGTAAGGCCACACAGCTGGATGTAAAAGAACATTTCCCCCTCCAAGACCCAGAATAGGATCTTAATGTGTCAGCAGGGGTAAAGAAATTAGCAGAGTATCAAGAGTGGATAGCAACAGGGGTGGAAAGAGCTATTCCAAAAACCATAAACTGGTCTGCCTTATATTCCCTTAAGCAGGGGCCTTCTGAGACTCCATCTGAATTTCTGGAGCGTTTAGGGATACTATGCGTCGTCATACATCATTAAATCCGGAGTCTGAGATAGGGACAAATCAACTAGTTAATTCATTTTTGGGGCAGTCTGCTGGAGATATCAGGCGTAAACTTCAGAAAATTCGGGGACCAGATGGGAGGAATCTTGAAGTCTTGTTAGAGGAAGCCTGGAGAGCATTTAGTAACCGGGAGGAAGGATATAAACAAGGAATGAAAAGATTGATGGCAGTGGTACAGGAGGAAAGGCAGAGGAAATACAACCAGGGACCACCGAGACAAGGACCACCTTGGCTGGGCAGGAACCAGTGTGCAATCTGCAAAAAAATTGGTCACTGGAGAGACCAATGCCCAGAACGAAGAAGGAGTGACCAACAGATGGCTGCACACGTACAAAACAACTGAGGAGGACTGGGGGATTCTGCCCCAGCAGATCCACTGGTTATAACAATGAGGCTGGGGGAAGAAGGGAAAAGAGTGGAATTCTTGGTTGATACGGGAGCTACATATTCAGTTTTAAATAAATCTTTAGTACCTGTGGAAAATTATTATGATGTGGTGCAGGGGGCAACTGGCCAGTCTGAAAGGGCATATTTTTGTAAACCTTTGAGGTATAAATTGGGAAAACAATGGGGTATTCATAAATTCTTGTACATGCCTAATTCACCAAAGGCACTTTTAGGCAGAGATTTATTGGAGCAATTACAAGCAACCATTACATTCAAAAATGGGGAAATTACTCTGGAGGTGAATGATCAAAAGTACATAGAGGTATTAAGTTTAACTCTGACAGCTATTGGCATTAAGGAAGAAATTGATGAAGAAATACTAGATCAGGTATTTCCTGGGGTGTGGGCCTCTGATGTGCCAGGGAGGGTGAAAAATGCCTCCCCCATAGTAATCAAGCTCAAGGAGGGAACGGAACCAGTGAGAATCAAGCAGTACCCCCTAAAGAAAGAGGATAGGGAAGGAATCAGCCCAATAATTGAAAATTTTCTGCGGTTAGGATTACTGAAAGAATGCCAATCTGATTTCAATACTCCTATTTTACCTGTTCGGAAATCTGATGGGTCATACCGGATAGTACAGGATTTGAGGGCTGTCAACAAAATAACAGAAGATTTGTATCCGGTGGTAGTCAATGCATATACTTTATTAACTTGCCTAACACCTGAGCAAACCTGGTTTACTGTTTTAGATTTAAAGGATGCCTTCTTTTGCCTCCCCATCCATGAAGCCAGCCAGACAATCTTTGCATTCGAATGGGAAAGCCCTAAAAGTGGGCGCAAAACCCAGCTCACATGGACCAGACTACCCCAAGGCTGGAAAAATTCCCCTACTTTGTTCGGGGAGCAACTTGCAAAAGATCTGGAGTCCTGGGAAGCTCCACAGGAAGAAGGGAGGCTTTTGCAGTATATGGATGATCTTCTAGTGGCCACTCAGACGAGGGAAGCATGTGTGGCCTGGATGGTAAGCCTTTTGAATTTCCTAGGACTCCAAGAATACAGAGTATCAAAGAAAAAGGCACAGGTAGTGAAACAAAAGGTAATCTACCTGGGGTAAGAGGTGAGTGCTGGGCAACGGACTTTAGGGCAGGCTCGCAAGGAGGCCATATGCCAAACCCCAAAACCCCAGACAATAAAAGAACTCCGAAACTTCTTAGGCATGGCAGGATGGTGCCGGCTGTGGGTTTATAATTATGGACTGCTTGTCAGACCCCTCTATGCTCTTATTGCCGATGGAAGCAGAGATCTCCAGTGGACAAAAGAAGCTGCATGGGCCTTTCACCAGCTAAAGAATGCTCTCATGTCAGCTCCAGCTTTGGGACTTCCAGATGTAAGTAAACCATTCTTCCTATTTTCCCATGAAAAACAGGGAATTGTCCTGGGAATACTGGCTCAGGACTTGGGTCCATACCGGAGGGCAGTTGCTTACCTCTCTAAGCAGCTAGATGCAACAGCCAAAGGCTGGCCAGGTTGCCTCAGAGCTGTAGCAGCAGTTGTGCTGAATATTCAAGAGGCACGCAAGTTTACCCTGGGACAAAAAATGACTGTGCTAGTGTCCCACACAGTGTCCGCAGTACTGGAAGTAAAGGGTGGCTGTGGGAACTCAGCACAACATTCCTGATGTGCAGAGTCACCGAGACAACCCTTGGGGGGCTCGGAGGTCCTGGAACGTTGCCGTAAGTGTTTGGTAGTTGGACTTTGACCCTGCACGGGAAACAACGCCTGTATGAGGATGGGAGGATCACACTGGGATAAATGGTGAAGAGATAGATTAATTATAGTGTGAAACACAGGTTTTAAAATTTCGGTACAGGGGGGTTCTAGGGAGACAAGATGGACGAATTAGGGAGTGTCCTGTCCTTCTTCTTCTTCTTCTTGTCGTCCATCTTCTGTGATGGTGGTGGCACTTTGAGATTGGTTCTTACTGAATGTGCACTTGTCAATAAGGGTGAAAGGTATTGGGGAGAAAAAGTAAATATCTTATACGTAGTTTTGGGTATAAAGATAAGTGACCGCCCCGAGGGCAGTCAGTGTGCTCATGGCTGACATGCTGTGTGGACCTCTGTCGGGCCGAGAGAAAATATTGTAGATAAGAATTAATAAACACTGAAGACCGAAAAACCTGAAGACTCCTTTTGTCCTTTGGAGCGCGGCTGCCCCAAGGCCACCCCGAGCCTTTCCAGGCCATTAAAAACAGCCGAGAACGGGACAGGTGGCCACTGGCTTTCACCACAGAGGTTTCTGAAATACCAGGCCATCATGGTAGAGCAAGATGATGTAGAGATTTTGGTGATTAATATTGACAACCCAGCTTCCTTTCTCAGTAGAAATCAAAGAGAAGCAGTACACCATGACTGCCTGGAGACCATTGAAGCTACCTACTCCAGCCGCCCAGACTTAAAGGACACTCCTCTGGACGATGCAGAGACCTGGTTCACTGACGGGGGCAGCTACGTTGCCAATGTAAAGCGACATGCTGGGTATGCAGTGACCACCTGCAGAGAGGTAATCGAGTCTGGACCCCTACCAACAGGGACCTCTGTGCAGAAGGCTGAGATAATTGCCCTGACCCGTGCCTTGGAAATGGCAAAAAAAAGAGAAAAAACATCTACACAGACTCAAGGTATGCATTTGGAGTCGTACAAGAACATGGGGCCATCTGGAAAGAGAGGGGACTGCTGACCTCACAGGGAAAGAACATGAAACCTGCACAAGAGATAATCCAGCTGCTGGAAGCAGTTCAGTTGCCTGAAAAGGTAGCAATTATGCACATTAAGGCACACCAAAAAGTGAGCTCAGAATTGGAAGAAGGAAATGAGCTGGCGGATAGAGAGGCAAAAGAAGCAGCAAAAGGTGAGGTAGCTACTGAAGGAGTCCTTATTCCAGATGGACAAATCTCCCTTAAAGGTAAGCCAGAATATAATAAGAGAGATAGGAAATTAATTGAAGATCAAAAAGGGACGTATAACCAAGAAGGGTGGGCTACCATTGAAAAGAAACTGGTAATCCCTTCCCATTTATTTGTGGTCACTAGTAAGGGAAGAACGCCAGAAAACGCAGGGGGGAATAAATGCCCTATACACACGCTTGATTGAAAGAATTTTTGCTAGGAATTTATATGCCACTATTACTCAGGTGACCCGACAGTGTGATCTTTGCCTCCAGACTAACCCCAAAAATACCCCCAGACCGAAACTCAGTCAGATTGGGAGAGGCCATGGGCCTGCACAGCAGTGGCAAATTGACTTTTCAGAACTCCCAAGGAAAGGGGGGTATCAGTATTTGCTGGTATTGACAGATACATTTTCAGGGTGGCCAGAAGCATTCCCCACCAGAACTGTCAAAGCTGGAGAAGTGACCAGAGTATTATTACGAGAAATAGTACCACGCTTTCAGAGTTCCAGCCACAATATCCTCGGATAGAGGATCACATTTCATTTCCAAAATAGTGCAACAGATTAGTAGCCACCTGGGCATAGACTGGGAACTTCACACCCCATACCGCCCTCAATCAAGCAGCCAGGTGGAGAAAATGAATCATTTGATTAAACAGCAAATCATAAGACTGGGGCAGGAAGCTAATCTACCCTGGCCCCAAGATCTTCCACTGGCACTGTTGCGAATTCAAACTAAACCTCGAGCTAAAGAAAAGTTGAGCCCTTTTGAAATACTCTCTAAAAGACCATATGGAATACAAAAGGGAATGTCCACCCACATTGGAGAGGTAACACTAGCCACCTACATGGTAGCCTTAAACAAGCAGCTCAGAGAAATTGAGAAACATGTGGCTGGAACTAGGAGCCGGGAGTTAGATGGGCCAGTACATACCATACAACCTGGAGATTATGTATATGTAAAGTCTCTTACAGAAAAGACCTTGGAACCACAGTGGGAGGGACTGTTCCAAGTGCTTCTCACCACCTTCACTGCAACCAAAATCAAAGAGCAGAACGCCTGGATTCATCACTCTCGGGTGAAGAAGGCCCAGAAACCCCTTGAGGAGTGACTCCAGGAGATAATGAACTGAGACTAAAACTTACTCGGGCAAAATGAGTATATTGTGGTCGGGCGTAGCTCATACTTTAGTTTGTAGAATTGTTTTGTGTGTAATCATAACTGAAGTTTTAGAACTTGAGAGTACCTCTATCCAAAGCCATGCTGAATGGTCTTGGTCCCAGGCGTTTAATCAGTATACTGGATCCATGGGAAAACCTTCTGAGATAAAGGATTTAAACCTATCCACTGTGGTAATTCACGGAGATCAGGTATATGAGGAGCAGGAATGGCAGGAACAGAAACTGTGGACACTTCAAGGGATCAGAGGAGAAGAAATCAAGGTAGGATGCCGGATGATAAATGGGACGGCTTATGGGAGACCAAATGAAATTAGTATCTCAACCTCTCCTGGTGTATATGAACACCAGGAAGTCTGTGACAACCTAAGAGAATCAGACTGTTGGTGTAATTTCACCTTGATACAGCCTGTAGAAGTGACCTGCCTTTGAGCTCGAGTTGCTGTCAGACTTTCATTTAAATTCAAAGTAGACAGTGCACTTTTTACCACAGCAGGACCTTATACAACCCACACCAAGACTCAGATAGTTCAGACTCAACCCAAACCTGAACCTGAGGTGTATGAAATAGGCCCCTACGTAGTAAGGAATGTGGGTGAACAACAGCTATTATTCAATCCAGAATGGTCTCTAAAATGTGTGGAGTTGATGATGCAAATTAACATCTCAAAAATCCAACCAGCCTGCTCCTCCTTCTTAAAAACATCCTTTGAGGGCTGGACAATGTGGTTACAAAGACAGGCATATCTCAGGAGCAGAATAAGAAAGGATCTAACTGGCACATTAGGGACAGGATTAGGAGTTTTAAATAGGATTGATTCAGAAATACTGATGAATAAACTGGCCACAGCAGCAGATATCCTAACAAAATTGAAGCAGCCTTTACAGTCATCTCTATTGGCATTAGGAACTAGCCAGTGGCAGATTTCAAAAGTACTGTCCAAGTGGGAAACGGCCGGGGACCAAGACCACAAGCTAATAGTAGAAGCACTTAGTACAGTTCAAGATAACGTGTCTTTAGCTTTCAATTGTATACAAGCACAGTTATGGGTGCAGGCAACAGCAGCTCTGATCATACGGGAAAGGGGTGCAGGTAATTTTCCAGCTGAAATTCGGAAGATTGTGTGGGATAATGCAATTGATTTTGAAAGGAAGTTTAAATCCTGGTGGACTATGGTGAATTTCACCTATGATCCTGTTTCTAATGTGGCAACAGCCTTTGTGCTTACCATACGTAATGCCACTGTTTATGTTATCCATCCCATCATTGCCCTAGGATTAAACCATGAAAAAACAATACTCTATCCTTCAGAACATAGAGTGTGGGCATGAAGGATGAATGAAAAGTGGCAAACAGTAAACTTAGAATCCTGCATTACTAGAGAACAGATGGGATTCATTTGTGAAAGCAATACTATTAATGCCCAGGATGTGTGTTTGGACACTGAACAGAGTATTTGTTACTTCGAAATTCATCCAGTCACTGACCAGAAAACTGTGCTCGTATATACTGGAAAAGGATGCGTATGCCTGAGAACTGCCTGTGCTGCTGTAAAAATTGATAGCAATGATGTTATTCTGTCTAGTAGAAATCATTCTAATTTCTGTATTTTTAATTTTGTTAAGATTATCGGGTGTGATTTTTCGTACTTGGCCCCAGTGACATCCCACCAGCTGATTAAAGCCAATTACACGATGTAACACAGACTATCACCTACCCCTATTGGGATGAACCTTACATTAGTAAACCAATCAATTAAGCACCAAGACCTATTGGAAATTTTGAAGGAAATAGAAGAAAGTGGAAAGAAAACCTTAATTACTGTCCAACATGATACAAAGGAGATAACCAGAGTTCTACAAAGAATAAAATCAAAAATATGGATCATCACTGGTGGTATTTGATCTTTGGGTGGTCACCAACTGCAAATTAAATCTTAATTAGCTGTGCCACTCCATTGTAGTTTCACTAATATTAGTTGGGGTAATCTTTGGATTATCTGTTATATTTTTAATTTTGAACTGGAGAATGCTACAACGAATAGCTGTACTAACCTCTTTGTCAAACGTACATGGTGAAGCATTTAGAGACACTTATTGTGGTGAGGGTTTTCATTAAGTAAAAGAATTTACTTATTTCCTAGGAAAGGGGGGAATGAGACAGAGTAGAGATCCATTCTGAATTAGGTGAATTGTCTAGGAGAGGTGAAAAGTCTGTGAGGCCAAAGCTGAAGGAAAAGTCGCATGCCGGAGACAGCAAGGAGACAGAGAAAGAAAAACAGAAATGACCACAAGGTCAATTTGCCCCCTACCTAGGAATTCCTTTGATAAAGAAGAACTGGCGATAAATGTCACGCGGAATGAATATGTATGAACCTGTTGTGAAACTGTATGCATTGCATTTGGAAGGGGGATAAAAGGAGACCTGAGGTCTTCAGGGGTACGCATGCCTTTTGGGGAGGCGTGCGTCCGGCGCGAGTCATAATAACGGCATACCAGGCTTTACAACTTTTATGAAGTTGTGAGGTTTCTTCTTTTCTCCGCAAAACACTGTGGAAAATCCCAGTCTACAGGATCAGAAAATTCCTTCAGGGTTTGGCCTATATTTTCCCATTGTCCACACCACTCAGGATTTTTCACGCCTGCATCTGCTTCTGGGTCAGGGCTCCTCTGGATATCTCAGCCCTCATTCTAGAGAAGCTGCAGACCATATAGAGGAAGCTTACCAGATTAAATACCAGAAAGATGGTCTCTTTAGCATTCAGCGGAAACTGAACATTCTCAAAAAGTGACATAACTGATCCAAAGGAGAAGAGGGAAAGGGAAGGCTGAAAAGTCTCATTCGTGGCTCCTCCTCTAACAGACTGAGTGTAATTACTAATAAATTCCCAAAGCATACTACTGGAATTGGGATGCAGGGTAGGATGAAGAAACCATAAAACATACATATTGTAAACAGAGGCCAGTATCTTTGTAAACGCTTTATAAATCATTATCACCAAGGCCAGCACAACAGCTACTCCAATCCGTACCCCTCTACCATAAAAATTACTTGTTAAGGACAATAATCCTAGTGACCAGAAAGGTATTGAAACCTCAAAAAGGTCTAGAGCCCAGAGCCACACGAAGGCTTTCACCCCCAGAGACATTATGGATTCAAGCAGCATGGCTACTGACTGCTTTAACAACAACAAAGACACAATTAATAGAGCTTTTTTCGACCTTTTCCAGCCGTGCGCTGGGTGCCAATAGATGTATTTGTCCAGGTTTAGAGCAAATTTGGGGAAGAATCCCCCAAAGGAGCTCTGGTGGGAAAAGCAGATCCAATCGGCCCCACCCCCTAACTGGTCCGGGAGGAAAAAGTACCTCTGTGGAGAAAGGTGGAAAAAAACTGTTTATTAAACAATAAAACTAAAATAATACCAAACAATGAGACCCCTTGGCACTCTAAAAGAGATGACAAACTGAGAAAACCCTGTCCCCGGGTTGCAGCTCACTCAGTCTCTGATCAGTCCCTCCGGTGCTGGAATTGTTGCAGGCCAGGCGCGGCCAGGTGGGCCAGAGATGTGAGCTACCAGTGCGCCCCTGGGTGTTCAGTCCAGAGCAGGTTTCAAGAGGTCCAAAGAAAGGGAAAAAAACAGTCCAGGGAACTTCTTTGCCTCAGCTAGCTACACTAACTAAAAAGCCAAAGAAGAGCTCTGTCCCGCTGTCTGTCTGCAGACAACAACAGTCCAGGAGAGGAATGTGGGGGAGTGGAGTATAGTGTCTGAAAACAAACTGCACTCTTCTTCTCTCCCCCCCTTCACTCTCTGGAACACTCTTAAAGGTGCAAAACTTATTATTCAACATAAGCAGAATGAGATGATTGGGGATAAAAGCATCATATAGTCAACCCAGGACAGCTGGCCACCTCAATAAAGCTACTGCCTGCTGCCAGAAGCCTGGGCAAAAGGCAGGGACTTATCTAATCCCCCATATCTATTCATAACACAGAGCATACACATCCAGTACCTCTGTTAAACTCTCATAAATTATTAGCACTGGGCATACCAATATAGCAATCCAAATTTGTGTCCCTGATATAAAAAAACGTGCTGGAGTCATAATTGCCCCTATCTATGGGTAGGTAAACATGCCTAGGTGGCAGAGATCCATTATTGAAGCAGGCAGCATGATGGCTACTGATTGCTGTACCCCAATACAAAGCATTTCCAACCAGAATGTAATTTTTTTTTTACTTTCTCTTGCCCCTTGAGGGCCAAATTTTGTCTCAGTTTAGTGACAAGTTTATGGGAAAAATACTCTGGAATGAGTGTTTCCTCTAAAAAAAGGGTTCCAACAATCCCTTTCCGCCAATAAGAAATGAATACTAGTGGATGAAAGTGAAAAAAACCCAACCATTTATTGACAGAGTGCCCACATGGCATGGGAAAAAAAAGGATAATAAATGCTAGATATTGAACTGTCAGACCATACCCCCTCTCATTCCCCCAAATAAACCCCAAAATGCCAGAGAAGGAAGTAAAAAAAAAACCCCAACCACAACAGCCAGCAACACGGTGAGGATAAAAAAATTTATGCTGTAAACAGATAGGAACCTGGTGTCTCTGGCATTGGTCCCCTTTGCACAGCAGATGAAGTTGGAGGATTTGGTGTCCTTTCTCTCACAGGCTCAGCTTTTCCAAGATGTGGGGCCAGAATGGAGTGGCCCCTCACCTTCCTGCTGGTCCCAGCTGATTCTTCTTCTGTTGGTCATTCTCTCTGATCTTGGACCAAAGCCAAACTGTCCAATTCACTTAAAAAAAAAGCTGGTGAAGGATTGCTGCGACAGCCTCTCTAAGGCTGGGGAAAAGGAAAAAAAGACTTTTTGCCTAAGCTAACAAAAAACCAAGCTAGCTAAGCAAATAAAAAGAACCCAGTCCACATTGCACAATGGACGCCTGGGGAGTGAGGCTTTTGTGATAGATGAGTAATGCGATAGTTGACTCTCACAATTAAAAGGTAAATATCATGTATACATGTTAAGAGAAGTTTTATAGATGTTTTACCCCCCCTCCTGCATTGTTATCAGGGGGTGGCCTGGGTTTGGGACATTTGCGAGGGTCAGCTTGTTGCTGTGGCAACATCTGACCTCTAATCAAGATTTAAGGAAGTAAACTCCACCACTGGACAGCGAAGAAGGAGTCAATGGACAGGACTTTGGGAGGGGCTAAAGGGTTAAAAGGCGAAACCTCCATTGTGTGGAGGAGCACATGTTGGGAAAAAATCCTTTGCTCCCGGTGCCGTAATATTTTCTCTATTTAGTCTTCTGTTGTATTTTTTATAAGGTTTTAATAAACCTTTCTAAATATTTGAAAGTCAGTAGCATTTCTCTCACTTTGAAAAAGCCCACTGAAGAGCCCCAAGGCTCTCCCTGCCAACCCAGACCCACCTTAAAGGTACAAAAACAATTTTTGAGCATAAAACAGAGGATCAGGGAATAGACTAATCATCATAAAATCACCCCAAGACACTGCACTAAGTTTCTTAGCCATGCTATATTCAAAATACAGCTGCATCCAGTTGGCGGCCAGTCACTGGTGGTGTCCCCCAGGGATCAGGGCTGGGGCCAGTCCTGTTTAATATCTTCATTGATGAGCTGGACGAAGGGATTGAGTCCATCATCAGTAAATTTGCAGATGAAACTAAGCTGGGAATATGTGTCAATCTGTTGGAGGGTAGGTGGGCTCTAAATGGGACCTGAACAGGCTGGATAGATGGGCCAAATCCAACAACATGAAGTTTAATAAGTCCAAGTGCTGAGTCCTGCATTTTGGCCGCAATAACCTCCCTGCAGTGCTACAGGCTTGGGACAGAATGACCAGACAGTGATCAGACAGAAAGGGACTTGGGGGTACTGGTTGATGGCAGACTGAACCTGAGCCAGCAGTGTACCCGGGTGGCCAAGAAGGCCAATGGCATCCTGGCCTGTATCAGGAATAGTGTGGCTAGCAGGACCAGGGAAGTATTCTTTCCCTGTACTTGGCACTGGTGAGGCCGCACCTTGAGTACTGTGTCCAGTTCTGGGCCCCTCAGTTTAGGAAGGATGTTGAGATGCTTGAATACATACAGAGGAGGGCAACAAGGCTGGTGAAGGGCTTGGAACACAAGCCCTATGAAGTACCACTGGGGGAGCTGGTGTTGTTTTGCCTGGAGAAAAGGAGACTCAGAGGTGATCTTATCACTCTTTACAACTACCTGAAGGGTGGTTGTAGTCAGGTGGGGGTTGGCCTCTTTTTCCAGGAAACAACTGACAGAATGAGAGGACAAAGTCTTAAGTTGTGCTAAAGAAAGTTTAAGTTAGACGTTAGAAAAAAATTCTTCACTGAAAAGAGTGATTGCAGGCTGTAATCGTCTGCCCAGGGAGGGAGTGAGGTCACCATCCCTGGATGTGTTTAAAAAAACACTGGACGTGGCACTCGGTGCCATGGTTTAGTTGATGAGGAGGTGTTAGGTCATAGGTTTGACTTGATCTCAAAGGTCTTTTCCAACCTAGTTCATTCTGCGATTCTGTTATTCTGTGAAAATAGCAAGCAGTGCCCAAACACTGACAGATATTAAACAATACACAGACATCAACAGAAATGTATAGGCATATAAGTTTTCAACTTAGCAATTTCTGATTGTCCAACTCACCAATACATTTTGCTTACAACTTACGGGCAAACACCTAAATTTTCTACTTGTGTATCCTACTCAGTCAAACCCTTAGCAGTTTTCACTGCATCTGACAGGCAGACTGGGGGACTCTCACCCCCTTCCTTTTCAGAACAGCAAAAGAAGTGTCTTTTCTTACCAGTTCTGGAGGATGCCACCAAGAGCCTTTCAGATCAGGGATTGATGGGTGTCCCTGACAATCCCTTGGTGCCGGCTGGAACCAATCAGGTCCCTAACTCCTCTGGTCCCTCTCAGGGAGGTCCTGCTCCAGTTGACAAAACCTATCACCAAACAGGATAAAAGAAACTTATCCAACACCACTTTGATATGAATAAGCAGACACTTCTTTATTCAGGAGCCAGGAAACACGGGGGATAACATGTTCCATTTAGTAAACAAAATCCATCTCTTTTAATATATTTTTTTCTGGCCAGTTCTGGTTACATAAGTTCTTTTACATACTATGCATAATATGCCCACTTAAATTTAACCTTTGCAGTAATTGGTTTGCTAGTTATAGAATTTCATCAATATTCTTATCCTAAAATAATCATTGGTCACCTCTACTGAGCTCTACTGATTGGAACTCTTGATATTTGTGCTGGTTTTGCATTAATTGACATTTTGTGAGGAGGGAAGAAGCCACCCATGGTAAATTTTTTCCTGAGAGGAACTGCTAAGAGCTTCGTCCATGTCTAATAACACCAATCATTGACTCGTTTTGAAGACTGACACATTGTTAAACCACTAGAAAGCTGAACACGCCTCTGTAAACACACATGCAAAAATGAACAATCCCCAGGAATTCTCTCTTTTCCTTCCAGCCTGGGAACAGGTAACAAGGCTGGGCCGAGCTGGGTGGGCTCTGATGAGAGGCCAGGCCCCTTTCTGGGGAGCCTACCTGGCCCCATCCCAGCTGGGCTGGGCCCCAGCCAGTGCTGGGCAGAGGGAGGGGAGGCCATCGGCCGCTGAGTCCTAGCCTGGCTCCTGAGATCCTGGCCTTCCCCCAACACAGCCAGCAAAAAAAACCCGTAGGTAGCTCTGCAGCCTGCGCAGAAAACAGCCCCGTGGCTGGAATTGGACACAGCAGGGGCCAGAGACCAGCCATGTGGCCAGAGCAGCTGGGCCCTCTGAGAGCCCTGACACAACCTCCCCGCAGTGTGGCCTGAAAATTCATTGAAGTGACTGCTTTGGCAGGGATCACGTGGCCATCTACAGGCTCCGGGCGAGATATTAACTCTTTCAGTGCATAGATAAGACTTGCAGACCTTCAATCCTCCCTTGGGTGAGAGAGAAAGAGTGAAGACACATAGAAGAACAACATGAAGACACCAAAGTCAGTAAAGAAAGAGTCAAGGCCCAGATGGCAGGAGAATGAGGAGAATGCCTTAAGTTTAGGCTGAAATCCTCTTGTAAGGCTGTGGAGAAGATATAATTGATAAATCAGACTCTTTTTTCCCTCTAAGTCATTGAAAAGTATGGGGGATGAAGTGTTCAAATTGTAGATATGAGCAAAGGCATCTATGCTAAAGCAAGCAGATGTTGAAGTAGCTGTGATGCCATGAAAAGTTTGAAGAGAGAGAGAGAGAGAGAGGGGAGTGATGAAGACCCTTTGCCCCTAGGGAAAGAAGAAGAAGAAGGCCTCTGTTCTCAGAGATGAAGATGATCTCAGAGATAGATAAAGAGAACCTTTGCTCTTGAACATCTCATCCTTAAAATAGTACCCCATAAGTTGATGTGGCCCATAAATGCAGCTGTGGGAAAGCTGTGAAAGATAGGAGAGACTTCACAATTGCAGACTCCTGGGTGGCTGCTATTCGTGGACATTAAAAGCCATGAGAGAACTGTTTTCTTGTGGAGAAGTCTCTATGGCATGGCAAGGGAAACTCCTCTCCCTAAGTGAACCGAAGAAAGACTATTCTAGAAGTGATAAACTGAATTGTTTCTGTACATTGTTAGTGGGAAAGAAAAGATTGTAGGGGGGAGGAGAAGTGTTCTAAAGGTTTTATTCTAATTCTTATTATTTTTTTCTTTTAGTTACTGTTAATAAGGCTTTCTTAATACCCTTTTAAAGTTTTGAGCCTGCTTTGCCTTCCTCCTAATCCTATCTTGCCGGTTTTCGGCTTCCTTTTTCTTTCTCTGTTGAGGTTGGGATTGAAGGCACTTGAGACGATAGTTTGCAGTCAGACTCAGGTGTTTATTATTTCTTATCAATGTTAGTGTCTCACAGCAGTGAGTTCTGCAGCCTTTCATTAGTAAGGCACAAAATGGCTAACTATCTCTTGTTACAAGATTCTTTAAGGCTAAACTATCCAATTAAGAAATGGTACCTAAATTATTTTAACTTTTAACTCAATAACTAATCCCTCAAAGTCCGCAATGCAGACTTTTCTGTCCAATTACACAATACTGCCCAAACCCATGAAGAAGAAGGACCAGCCACCACATTAAAACCTCCATCTTGCTCTACATATATTGTTATATTGTAAAACCTTAAACTCTAAGTTTTCCACCCTGTGATATTACAGACTCCTATTCAAACTACACACCCATAATCCCAGTGCTATCAATCAATTTTGGAAGCCTTCTCCACAGCCTCAGGTCAAATGTAGGGTTCTCTTGTGGGTCTGTGCCTTTCAGCACAGAATGTTTAAAATTCCCAGCATCCAGGGTTCCAACACTATCTCACAGCAGGAAATGAGTAAGTATATTCTAGTGGGTGCACTGGTGTTTGGCTGGTCCTAGACTCACCTCATTAATTGGTGCATTGGCTGGGAAATCTCAAATTGGCGAACCAAAGCCACTACAATATTCAAATCAAGATGGGAAGTCAAGGGATTTCCAAGCAGCATAACTGATGTGCATGATGATCTTCTTAGTTTCCTGAACAAAATATAATAAGTCCAGTTACTTCTTGGAGAGGTTTCTATGGTTGCATATTTCAAACACAGCACTCCTAACATTCCTATATGTTATACTTTACAATTTTACTTATAATCAAAGGAACTTATAATCATAACTAACCCTTTTTTATTATTAAATTGATTATTTGATCTGATTATTTGCAACACCAGGATTCTACTTTGGAAATTAATCCCCTTGTCTGACTTCTTTCTTCCTGGGTTACTGTGTCTCCATAGGACTTGTCTTTCAAAGCCCCAAATGGTGTTCTGAGTTAATAGCATGGTGTAGTGGGTTTGGCTCGCCATCCAAGTCATGGCACCAAATAATGTAAAATTATTTACTCATTTTCTGCTGTGAGATTAGGAGAAGGGCAAAACAGGCTCAAACCTTTAAAAGGTATAAAGAAAAATTTATTAAGAGAACTAAAAGAAGAATAATAAGAATCAGAATAAACCTTTAGAACACTTTTCCTCCTCCCAACTCTTCTTTCCTTTCCTACTGACAATGTAAAGAGACAAAACTTGGGATTTTCAGTTGGTTTACCACTTCAAAAATAAGTATTTTCTTCTGTTCACTTAGGGAGAGGCATGTCTCCTGCCATGCCTTGGAGACTTTTCCACAAGAAACAGTTCTCAAGTGGCTTTAATTTCACAGTAAACCAGTCCACGCAGGAAAAGGACATCTGTTTGCTATGTGAAAGTCCCTCCCATCAACTTATAGTTTTCTCACAACTGTTTTTGAGGGCTATCTCAGCTTATGGGGTGCAATTTTAAGGCTGAGCTGTTCTAGTATAGAAACTAAAGGTCTTTTCTTCTATCTCTAGGAGTAAAAGTTCCCTTATTCTACCCCTGGATCAAGGGTTCTCTTCTCTTCTCTCTCTGTTTAGGCTTCTCATCAGACCACAGCTACTTCAGCATCTGCTTGCTTCAGCATGGGTGCCTTTGCTCATAGACTGTGGTTTGAATGCTCCATCCCCCCATGCATTTCATGAATTATAGGGAAATAGTTTGATGGATCATGTCCTCACCATGGCCTTACACAAGAATTTCAGCCCGAGAAAGGGGCATCTCCTCATTCTCCCTCTGGGCTTTGACTTCTCCATCTTCACTGATCTTGGTGTCTCAATGTTGTTCTCCTCACAAGCTTTCACCTTTTCTCTGACTCAGGAGAAGATTGGCGTTCACAGATGTGAAAAATTCCAATGACTTGTTTTAAAATTTTAAAAGTTTAATAGCAATAAAATGATTATAAAAATAGTAATACAAATTAGAGCAATAAGAATTTGGACAATCTGAGTTGGGACAATAAAGGACAATGAAATCAAAGAATTGATTGTTCGCATGCTTTCCTCAAAAAAAGCATGGCTCGCTAACAAAGGATTAACCCTTAAAAGCAATAGCCTGTTGCATATTCATATATCTCATACATGATGCATACATTCCTTTCAAACTAGGGATTTCTCTGGTTATTGTCAACTTTTCTCCTTAATCCTGTTGGCGCCTCAAAGACGAGAAGGAGGTGGAATAAAGTTTGTCTTTTCTGATAAGGAGGCCTCTTGGGGATTTTGGTGTCTTGTTGTTGTTATCTCCGTGCAATGAATTTCTTGAGCTAGTTAAAAAAAGTATCTTACATAGTATAGTTTTATTTTAATATTATGTTGCAGCCTAAAACTATATTTAACACACTATTAAAAATTATTAATATAGTATAACTTTTTAACATAACACATATAATATTCATTTTAATATTTGTGAAAAGCCAATCATAAAATATGCATTTTTCACAACAGATTAATTTTGTTCTCAAGTGGAATGTTTCAGTGCTGAAAGGGGTAACAGACAGGCACACAAAGTCTCTCACTGACTGGGCTAGGATGGCTGTGGCAAATCTGGTCACATGGCTGTTTTTTGGCCCTGACTGCTTTCATCTCCAGCTGTGGGGCTACCTCATGTGCAGACTGCAGAGCTGCCTTTGGTCTCAGCCACCTCTGCTGTCTTGTAGCACCAGAATAGTCCTCGGCAGGCTGCAACGGGGCCTGGCCCAGCCCAGCCCAGGGTCTAGCGGAGCTGGCCCGGCCCACTGACTGCAGAGCGGGGCTCAGCAACGACCAGATTTCAACAGCCCCTGCTGTGGCCCAGCTCAGGCTTCCTTTCCCCTCCCTCCCTCTCCGGCAGCCTTACTGAGAAGGGGGGGGAAAGGCTTCCACTCTTTTGCAGAAAGTAGGAAGTAAAAGAAAGTTTTTCATAGTTTTCTTTTTTCTTAAATATGAGTTATAGAGGCATGTCCAGCTTCTCTGATTGGTTTAACAGGATATCAATATTCAGAACTAGCTAGCTGTTGGGTCTGTCAGTCATGGAGGAAACTGTAATGTTTTACACAGGGCAGGTCACTTCTGTGGCTGACCTTTTTCTTCCTTACCAAAAAATTCAATTAAGGCAAACCCAGGACACCTAGTTTACTGGGTATGTTGCTGGGCATCCAGTAGTCACTTCCACTACTGTAAGCATATAGCACTTGTCTTCACATGTGTATGGCAGTGGTCCAATATAGTCAATCTGCTAGGCTTAGCCATATTTATATCCCAACCACTGCCCTCTATTCCAGGCAGACTTTACTTGCATCACTCACTTGATTGTAGCACGTTTCACATTCATTGATCATCTTTGTGATGGCCTAATGGTCTAGTCCACCCCTCAGTCATGAGGCCATCTCTATGTTGCACCTCTCCTCAGATTTCCCAATGTTTCATGATCCCACCGAGATACAAATATCTCACCCAGTCCAGGTCTACCTAAAACACTTCTGTTCCAGCAACCTTCTCTATGTGCTAGTTGTTTTGATGTTCTTCAGTGTCATGGTTCTTGGGCATGTGTGCATCTACATGACATACCTTTACAGAAATGTCATCTCCCTGGGCAAAGACGTGTTGCCACAATGCAGCAGCCCAGATGGGTTTAGCTCTGTTATGTAGATCTGCTTCCATTGCTGTAGCTGCCCCTACAGGGCATTAGCCACCCTCCAGGAGTGAGCATAGAGATAGAGCACTGGCCATTTTTCACATTCAGCAATCTCTAGAGATAACTAGATGACTTTCACTTCTCCAAACTGACTCAACTTGCCTTCTCTTTTGACAGCTTTGCTGACTTGTTGCACGGGACTCCACACAGTAGTGAATGTAGTATAATGCCTTTCACCTTCTCTTAACTCATCATATGGTGGCACCTCCAGGGCATGACCTCCTTCAGCAATTGTTGGAATGCAAGCCTCTTTGAGTTCCTCAGAGAGGGAGATGGATGCAGGGGTTGAATTAAAGACTTTAGAGAAATTAAGATATATTAAGCCACATAGATATGAAATAGAAGTGTAAGTTATAGTTTTAAGTAAGTTTAAGTTTTATGTTTTAAGTAAGTAGAAATATATTTTAAGTGCCTTAAGAAACTGCATTAACTAGCAAAGGCCCTAAGGCCTAGTTAAAAGTTCAGCAACTTAGCCCTAGACATAATAAAAACATAGCAGAACCCTGCCACTAGAATAAATAGAATTATTCACGCAAAATAGATAAACATGTGTAAATAGATAGAACCATTCACATAAATAGATAAACTTATACATGTAAATTTTAAGTAAGAAAACAGATAGTACATTTGCGTAAATAGATAATATTATATACATAGTTTTTTAGGTGAGAACTGACACTACTTTTGTACTACTTTCACACAATAGAATCAAGTTCAGATTGGTTTAGAAAGAATGTTTTAGAATCGTGTTTTTTGGTAATTGGATGTTTTACAAATAAAAGCCCCATAGTGGAGTACAAGGATCACCATCTTCATCATCATCTTCATTGTCAATGACCACCACAACCACGATCATCAACACCACAAAACAAGAAGAAGATAGCCTGCTGCCGCTGCTCCTGCTCAGAACCTTGGACTCTTAGCCAGGTAGCAGCTGCTGCAGCAGCCCGGAATTTTATACTAGAAAACTTTTAACACAGACTTTAACACCTTGACCTCTTTGCCTTCTAGACTGATGTATTCATGCAATAAACAATCTTTTAGCAACCTACAACTGCTCATGTCTCTTTGAAGACCCTAGACCCACAAAAGCTCGACAAGCAATCCTCAAAAATCTCTGCCTTGTGGCCAGTCCACAAACTCTTCCAGGGCACTTGGGGCAAGATTTTGAGGGGGCGGTGGTGGTGCAGGGATGGTTTCTCTGAGAAGATGACATAGGCTGCCCCCATGTCCAACAGAGCTGTAAAGACCAAACAATAAGAAAAATGCCTCAAAAAGTGCTTCATCATTGTGTCTGCTTATCATAATCACTTTGGACACCTGAAGGCTACGTGTGGGACAGACCGTGAGAGCCCGCCTCAAGGTCCATAAAAAAGAAGGCAAAACCTGTGCAAAATCAGGGAGGAGGAAGAGGATGGAAACTCTGGCCTTTGCCTTCCCCTCACTCATCACCACTGCCTGCTAAAGATTTTTTAAAGCCTCAAAAAGCTGAATCACTGCCAGCCTTAGACACCACCAACCTGGGGAAAGCAGAAACCCGCAGGGACTACGAACTGTGTTTGCATTTTAGAAGACAAGCAGCTGAATTCCAAATATGCTGCTTTAACCTCAGAGGCTGGAAAAGCTGATAAAGCTACTTTGAGCAGCACAGAAAAAAAAAAAAAAAGGCAGAATCTGCTTCACCTCCCTCTCCCTCCCTCCTTCAGTGAGAAGTGAAATAAACAGGGCCAGGAGACTTCGTCTCATTTTTGATGCCTTTATTAAAAGTGATCAGCTCAGGATTGGGTAGCTCAACGGGTCTGCAGCATCCGTCGTCTCTCCCAAGGCGACTCAGAGGAGGAGGATATGCGCAGCCCTGTCCACTAGGGGCAGAGCTGGGGGAATCCAGTCCTCGTGGGAGCCTTTAGGGCGTAATGTCCCCGTCAGGTGTTTCTACTTTTGCCGGCTGTCTTAGCAGGCCCTCATCTCCGGGGGCTACTCCCATGGTCAGGGCGAGAGGCTCCGAAGATGTTCCGCATCTCTGCAGGCCCAGCACTCGGCTCCTCACGTCCAGACATCACTCCAGTCTCTCAACTCTTATTTGGCTCGTTGTTTTTGGGGTCTTCTCAGTGCAGCGGGGGACCCATGCTGCATTCTGGTCTTGGAGTCACTTTGCATAACCCCCTCCCCTTCTCAGGTGTCTTCTCCTCACTGTTCGGAAGGTTCCCACCCTTTACTGTGTCAGAGAAGGGCCATTACCTTGCCCTAGCCAGGGCTTTTACTAATAAAAAAACAACCATTAACGACAACGACCTGTAATTACCATAACACAGGCAGCAGCCCAGCAGTAGTGGTCCCTTTTTTTCTCACAGAAAAAAATCAACTGAATTTTTGTTCATAACAGTCCCCCCTCTTTTTCTTTGATCGAGCTTAAATTCTAAGCTCGCATCAACTCACAATTTTTTGTTTTGAATTTACTATAAATCTCTTGTGCACTTTGGTAATCATGGTTACTTAACCTTGCTACTTTCCTTGGTTTCTTCAGGTAGGTCTGCACAGCAAGTACTATTCTACTAAAACAGATAAACAAGCATAGTAAAGAGAGCAATCCTCCAAGTATACACACACCGAGAAAAACTACCTTTTCCCATACATCCTTTTTGAAAATCTTTAGGTTCTCCCACCCACTGGGATCAAGTGTAGGAGTTTGATCTCAATTATTTACACATGCTAATCTTTTTATTTCATTTGAAATGTTCTTAATAATTGAGTTCTTTGTTTTTAATGCTGCCTGGAGCCGGATTACTTTGCTTAACATAGATATTGGGATCCGAATTTGGCTTTTACAATTTTGGATTTTCTCAATTTCTATTTCACTTTCCCGGTTCTGTTTATTTTCTCCCAAATCATTATATATAGGAACTCCCAAACTTGATCCAGTTTCTTTGGGTATTAAGAAAATTGGTTTTGTCACTCTAGCAATGCAGTTGCCAGATGAGATCAAACCTAGGGGTTTAGAGTTGCCCTGAAATGTGTTCCTAAAGGGGTTCATCTCTTTTCCAGTGCACTCATTTAAATACTTGTAACAAACAATTTTTCTTACCATTTTCACCATTTCTTTGCTTTTTACTAGTTCTGCTGAGCTCATTTCAGCAGCATCACATTCAAAGCACAACCAGGCTTTCCCTATAGGGCACTCTCCTAGGAGTGGCTGCCTAAAAGTGGCAGTATTGTATGCTATCCAATACACTCTCTTATGTTTCTGATAAAGGACCAATTGGGAGGGGTTAACACGATCAGGGTCAGAACTGATGTGGACTCTAGACAAGGAGCTCACTTCCTCCTCATAGAGGGATTGGTAGCATTCACTGTGCCGCTCAGCTGGGCTTCTCAGAGCACCACCAGCAATCAGAGCCATCAGTGCTGCCCTTCCCAAGAGTCCGGTATGGGCCATCTTGCACAGCCTGCCCACCCGGCCTTGCCTCTTGGGGAATTTTACTGAGGAAAAGCTTCCAAGCTCTTTAGAGTCTCTTCTACCCGCTTCTCTGGTTAAACCTCTCTTGGTCTGTTCCCTACCAATTTTGGTTTCCCTTCCCAGGGGAGTGTTTTTTTGAGGATTAACGTGGAGTCTTTAGAAATAAATTGGGGAACTTAACTAGAATTACTTATTTACAGTCTTAAACTTTTTCTCAACATAGTTTTCACATAACAGTTTTGAAACATTTTAAGCAATATTAGAACTCTTGATGCCAATTTTTTCTCACACAGTTCAGTCTATTTGACTCTTCCTTCTGAGAGTCAACTTTAAATCACAGTATACTCAGGTGAATTAACTTGTGAAGCAGATGAATCTTTATCCAGTGCCCGGAGGTGAGTGGTGTGGACTCTGGCCCAATGCCAGAGGGAGAAAGGGGTGGAGTCTGGTTCAATGCCAGAGGGAGAAAGGGGTGCAGTCCAGTCCAATGCCAGAATGCCAGAGGGAAAAAAAAAAAAAACAAACTGGTGTTGAATCCTGGTCCAATGCCAGGGGGTGAGAGTGATGTGAGTCCAACCTTTTCCTTTTGGTCTGCACCGTCGAATTAGTAAGGAAGAGTACCTGAAACGGGCTTTCAAACACAGGCATTAATGGTCTGCTATTTTATGATTTTATCAAAACTCAGTTTCTCTGTTTAATGTTACTGGTTCTCTCATCAACTTCTACATACTCTGTATTTTGCAAGGAGTTGTATTTCTCAGCTAACTTAACTCCCAAAGTTCTTTTATTCTCCTATTTTTCTGTGTATTTAATTCACTGGTTTTCTGTTTCTTACTTTCACTTACAGCTTAAATACTTCTTTCAACCCCTTACACTTAATTTTTTTTTCTTACACCATTCTTCCACACAATACACTTCCCTCTAAGGAAATGTGGTAAAACTTATAATGCACAATCTACATTACCTCTATTCTAATTTGCCTATATTCACTCTCACACATTCCTTCACACCCTCAAGACACAAACTGGATCCTTATTGCTAGAAAATCACTGTGGCTCCCCTAACCTTGGGGTTGGCCCACAGGTCTCAGTATCCCTGGACCTCTTGGAAGGGCCCTGACTCTGGTTGCCTGTGGTGCACATTCACCTGTGAGGCTGTCTGCATGTCGCTCACGCTCTTACAGCTACGGCTCCCTCACACACCTGAGGAGCACTAGTCTCGTTTGCAGGTCACACACACACTCTTCAGTCACAGCCCCCACCCGCCCGGGGGACACAAGCCTGGTTTGCAGGTCACACATACACACACACACTTCCACTGCCCCCTTCCCACCTGCCTGGGAAGTTGAGGCTGACTTTGCTTGTGACTCACTCTCACACACACAAGACAACAATAAGGTACCTTTTACTTTCACATCACTTATTACAA
This sequence comes from Melozone crissalis, assembly GCF_028551555.1. Taxonomy (NCBI): domain Eukaryota; kingdom Metazoa; phylum Chordata; class Aves; order Passeriformes; family Passerellidae; genus Melozone; species Melozone crissalis. The sequence continues at coordinate 4,655,980 of NW_026535882.1, read as the reverse complement.
GTTTAGTTTTACTGGCCAGTTTTGGTGCTATTGGATATCCTTTTTACCTAGCTGTTTTTGTCTAACTTCAGATGTTTTTTTTTCACTATACTGTACTATACTTCTTAGTACTTTGTTGAGACAGGACTTACCTGTTCCTGTATCTATTCAAAAATTCAAATTCTTCATTTAGGGGTCCCACTTCAAAGTTTACCAAGGGCTCTTCTAGATGTCGCATTGGGTCCCCTATAGTATAAAGCCCCTGACCTTCTAATGGTCACCTCTAAGGATCTTTCCTAAAGTATCTTGTTCCCTGGCTATTGCCGCATCGAGACTAAGCTTTCTACAAAACCTCCTGATGTGTCCTGCCTTTCCACAGTAATAGCAATGTCGTTCTCTCAAAGGGCCTTGAGGTGTCTCCATCCCTCCTGCACCTGACAGTACTGGCCTATCCTATGCCTCCTCCGGGTGGTGGACCCGCCCACCCTGCACTTTCTCTAGCTACAGCAACCATGATCTTAGCCTTGGCCTTTGCTTTTTCTTCCTCCCTCCTTAAATACACCTTCAATGTCTCTTTTAATAATTCATTTATGTCCTTCTCTTGCCAGTCTTCCATCTTTTCCAGTTTTCTCCTTATATCAGGCCAAGATTTGGTAACAAATTGGACTTTTAGTAGCATTTGACCTTCTGGGGTGTCTGGGTCTATTCTAGAGTACAACTGGAAGTTCCGCCTTAGGCGATTAAGCCAGGCAGCAGGAGCTTCATCTTTCTCTTGTGTACCCTCAAACGCCAATTGGGTGTTAGTTCCTTTGGGAACTGACTCTTTGATCCCCCGTATTATCAAAGACCTATATTCCCTCATGGCCTTCCTCCCCTCCTCCTGGTTAGGGTTCCAGCTGGGCTCCGTTAGTGGCAATTTCTGTTCACCTGTTGGCACCTGGGGTCCTGGACTGTTATCTTTCTCCCATATTCTTATGCCAGCCGCCCTTATCATCTGGACCTCTTCTGGGGAAAATAATATACTCAGGATGGAATTCATCTCCCCCCAAGTGTAGATATTTGGACCTAGAAATTGTTCCACTTGGTTGACTATGCCCACTGGGTCCTCCACTAAATGCCCCAACTCTTTCTTGAATCCTCTCACCTCAGAAGCAGTTAGGGGAGCATTCACAAAGCCAATACCTCCCGCTACTCCTCCCATAGGAACCTCTCTGAGCGGAAAGAGTCTCTCTGCCTTGGAGGTCTTGGATCTGGTGCTACAGTATGGCCCATCTTCAGATGCCAAACTACTAGTTTGAGGGATATCTGGGTTACCCTGAACTTTCTGCCCATCAGCAGGTGTATTTGCTGATAGCTGTTTATCGGGCGAGGAGACATTTGTGCCCCAACTAGGAGGGGGCAAAGGGACAGCAATAGGAGGGGGAGATGAGCCTGAGTGTATATTAAGCGGAGCTGGAGAAGGGGTGGAGAATGCAGCAGGTGGAGTAGGCACTTGTGGTGATGTAGAAGGAACTGGAGGAGGTACTGGGTTTATCATAGCGGAAGCTGAAGAGGTAGAAGGAGGAGCTTGAGCAGGTGGTAATGAGATGGCAGCCGGGGGAAGAACCGGACCTGCCATTTGAGGTGCTTGAAGAAGAGGATTATAAGGGGGAGGGGCAGAAGGAGGCAAATAATCCAGGGGGTCCCATCTTTTACTAGTTCTATCATGCCCTCCTTCATTCCCCTCTTTCTTCCTCTGTACCTTACAAATTCGCACCCCTTCATCCCCAATAGCGCTCTTTACCCAGCAAGATATAAACAGTAATAGCTCAGGATCAGTATCTCCTCGAGCTGTCAGATAATTATTTAATTGTTGGCACATCCACTTATCCTTTGTCCCACACCAAGGCCATCCTCCTTGCACCTCTAATTCTGGCCACACTTCCATACAATAATGGATCATTTTCACTTTATCTAATCCCTCCGTGGCCTCTATAGAATCCCACTTTACTAACAGTTCTCCTAAGGGACTATTGGGATGTATATACCTCAGTCTCTTGCCGGTCTTTTTACTATTACAACATCCCATTTTTCAGGTCTCAATAAAAAAAAGTCCCAAAGGTGCCTCTACTGACCGGGAATTTTAAAAAAACCTTGTTTGAGGAGCTTCAGCCTCCTCCACTGAACTTTAAATTTCTGCCTGATGCTCAGGACTTTATACTGAAACAACTGCCCAATCTCTTGATTGCCCAACTTCCCAACGTCAGGTCTTACATCTATCGGGACTTGAACACACGAAGCCTCGGCCGAAGAGTCCGGGTCATGCCTGACTCCCTCAATCAGGAAAAACAACTGCCTGATTTTTAGTTTGCCTAACTCGCCAATTTTTAGGCTTCACCGTATCAGGACTTAAAAGCAAACCACACCCTCCTTCGCTGGGGTTTGTGCCTGACTCCCTTTGTCAGGACTTACTTTGCCTGCAGGGCTTGTGAAACACCGAATCCTTCTCGGGACTGACAAATCTTACTCGAATCCTTCTCGAGACTTACAAAAGTGCCTGACCTTCCTCTGTCAGGACTTACTTTGGGTGCGTGCCACTCATACATAGTAATTCATTTCGCACGCCCGGAGTGGGGGGACCCTTTATTCCCTCTTGGGAGACGACTTCACTCACACTAATTCCACTCGCTTTCCCCTGTTTCCGGCCTGCCCCTTCGCAGGGAGTCAGGAAACGCGGGTACTGAGGGGTCCCTCTCACTTCGAAGGTCCGGCTGCCAGCCCTCGTCTCACTCACACACACATGCGCACGTCTCCCACTCCCGCCACCGGGTTTCTCACCAGTCCAGTGCTCCGGTGCTCCTCTGCGTCGCTGTCCTGAGCCGATCTCTCTGGTCCTGGTAGCCAGCTGTCCTCTGAAGATCCAAGATGGCCAGTCCTGAGTCTTCTTGCGGCGTGGCTATCCCGGACGAGAGCCCCCAGCTGCAATAAACAAGGGCCAGGAGACTTCTTCTCCTTTTTAATGCCTTTATTAAAAGTGATCAGCTCAGGATTGGGTGGCTCGACGAGTCTGCAGCATCCGTCGTCTCTCCCAAGGCGACTCAGAGGAGGAGGATATGCACAGCTCTGTCCACTAGGGGCAGAGCTGGGGGAATCCAGTCCACGTGGGAGCCTTTTGGGCGTGATATTCCCCGCCAGGTGTTTCTACTTTTGCCGGCTGTCTTAGCAGGCCCTCATCTCCGGGGGCTACTCCCATGGTCAGGGCGAGAGGCTCCGAAGATGTTCCGCATCTCTGCAGGCCCAGCACTCGGCTCCTCACGTCCAGACATCACTCCAGTCTCTCAACTCTTATTTGGCTCGTTGTTTTTGGGGTCTTCTCAGTGCAGCGGGGGACCCATGCTGCATTCTGGTCTTGGAGTCACTTTGCATAACCCCCTCCCCTTCTCAGGTGTCTTCTCCTCACTGTTCGGGAAGGTTCCCACCCTTCACTGTGTCAGAGAAGGGCCATTACCTTGCCCTAGCCAGGGCTTTTACTAATACAAAAACAACCATTAACGACAACGACCTGTAATTACCATAACACAGGCAGCAGCCCAGCAGTAGTGGTCCCTTTTTTTCTCACAGAAAAAAATCAACTGAATTTTTGTTCATAACAAGAAGGTAGCAAGTGTGGCTGGTAAACTATCCCATGCTTTTAAAGTAATCTTAGCTTTTTCCAACTTTTCTCTACTTGTCCCTTTTTTTCTGTTTGCCTCTTTTACAGTTAATAAAGTAAACAATCTGGTGGTTTTGGTATCAACATATAACTTTGTTTTGAGTTTTAATCTTGTTTCAGGGATATTGGAACCTGAAGTTCTTTCCACAATTATAATTAAGCGTATCATGGCAAGATCCGGTTCCACACAGTTCCAAGATGAACCCGCCACTGAGTCAATCAATGATAGTGGTAGCACATCTGTGAAAACATATTTAAAAAGAGGGGGGAAATGCTGCACAACAGCAGCCAGGAGACAGGAGTGAGAATGTGTGAGAGAAATAACTCTGCAGACACCAAGGTCAGTGAAGAAGCAGAGAGATGAGATGTTTCAGCCATAGGAGCAGAGATTGCCCTGCAGCCTGTGAGAAAGACAATGGTGAAGCAGGCTATCCCCCTGAAGCCCATGGAGGTCTATGGTGGAGCAGATATCCACCCTCAAGCCCATGGAGGACCTCATGCTGGAGAAGGTGGATGTGTCTTGAAGGAAGCTGAAATCTCTTAAGAACCCATGCTGGAGCAAGCTCCATAGAGGACATGTGGTCCCTCGAGAGGGGGCAAGGGAAGAGTGAAGAGGAAGTAGCAGCAGAGAAAACATGTAACAAGCTGACCACAACCCCCATTTCCTGCCCCCCCTGCACTGCTCAGGAAGAGGAGGTAGAGAAGTTGAGAGCAAAGTTGAGATGGAGAAGGGAGAGGGTATTTTAAGATTTGTTCTTTTCTCATTATCCTACTGTTATAAATGATCAGTTGAAAAGCCAAATTATCAAAATGCGAAAAGATTTTTTTTTCCGTGACCAAAATACAGTCCTCAAAAACACACGGCCAAAGAGACAGGGTAGAGCCCAGGATCGGCGCTGGGTGAACCTAGATCTGACCTCTATCGCATCAGATCTCCCTTTGTTCACGAGCGTCGCTTCAAGTGAGGCTATTTTGTGCAGATTTTATGCCTGAGGCAGAGGAGTCCCGATTTCTTTTGTAACTCTGCATATGCATGAAAGTTTCTTTCACTGTGCAGAGCTGGACAATCGCTGTTTCCTGAGCAGTGGCCGGTTTTGAAGTGTTGATCGTGTCAGGAGAAAGTCCCATATTCAGATTTATCTTTCTGACGACTTCTGCTATCTAGATCCATGGTATCAGATGGGTGATGATAGTTCTTGGGCGTGTTTTGATTACTCTGGAGAGCGGCAATCATCACGTCTATTCATAAGTAAACGGCGGTATTGTTCTCCTGCCGCCTTCAGGAATTTCGAGATTCCAAAGTAGACATCTGCCTCTGGGCTGCCTGTGGTCAGAGACTCCTTTGGATTTTACAATCTTATAAAATACATTCTCTCTTAAAGCATGAATTATTTCATAGCATATATTACACTACTCTGCTGCTAATTAGCAATTGATTCAATTAATTTCCCTTACTAGAGTCTGTTTTGCCCCTGACAGTGATGCCAGAAAGATTTTTGCTTTTATATTTCCTTCAAATATATTTGTAGATATGTAGGCTATTGTTGTATTGTTATATAGTTTCTAGATAGCCCCAGTACTTTTCCCTACTCTGATAGGCAGAAAGACAAAACACATTCCAGAGGCTCCAAAGCCTGGGGTCATCCAAAGACCCTATCCTATCTTGGTTCTCCCTGGGAACCAAGGCTGAAACCAGCTCTTCAAGACACATTTTCATAAACTAAGTTTAGTTCCTATTTAAAGGGGGGCTACAGTAAGAGGTGGAACCAAAAGGGGGAATTACCTCACCACTTATATCTCTAATTGGGGATTTTGGTCAATTATGCTAATTTGCTAAACTTATAAAACTGTATTCAGCTCATGTAGGGGTGGGCATTTTCCCATGTCTGCCCCTGGAGACATCCAATAAAGACCAGCCTTTATATTACCTCCTATACTAATATTGCATTGAAAGTGAGTTGTTTTATTTCTAGGTCTTTAAGGCATCACAGTAATTTCTTAGTGATCTCCCTGTCCTTAGAATTATAGAATTATTAAGGTTGGGAAAAACCTCTAAGATCATTGTTTTGGTTTTACATGGGAGGCATTTACAGAAGTGATGTAAAGCTTTTAGCTAATAGAAAGCTGTATATGCGTCTGTGAAAAACTCATGTTCAAGATGAAAGAAATCTGGGAGCAACTTCATTTTCTTCTGGCTGGTAAAGAAGTAACACGCCCTGGCCCCTGTTTCAGTTAGGCTGGGCTGGGTGGCCCTGCTGCGGGGCCAGGCCTCTTCCCCTGGGGCGCCCACCAGCCTCCCTATCGGCTGGAGGCAGGGGAGGGAGTGCCGTGGGCCGGGCCGGGCTGGGCAGTGGCTGCAGTCTTACCCCCCCCTCCGCGTGCTGCTATTGAGTTCTGGCTTAGCTGATTAGATCCTAACTACCCCTCTCAGCCACAGTTCCCACTACAAGCTGCCAGCATGGCAGAGTGATAGAAATGCTGCAACCTTCTTTGAAGCATCTCCTTTAGAAGCTGCTCAGAGTAAGGCCAAAAGAACAGCCATTTCAAGTCCATGCACACACACGCCACAAATAGCTCAGCAGAGGAGAGACAAGAAGGATCTTTGTATGATGTATTCCAGCGAAGGTTTATTCCAAAGCACACCAGAGGGATTAGGGACAAAGACAAAACCATGTGGTCTGCACAGACTTAAGTATGGGGTCAGTGACCAATGACCTGAGGGCACAGGGGGCAGTACAAAAGGCAGTAACCTGCAGGGGCAATGAGGGATGAATATTTGGGGTAGACAGTGTCAACTGGTCAATGGGGAAGTGAAGTGACCATTTGTAGGCCCCGGGCAAGATGTTAACTTTTTCAGTACTTCAATCCTCTCTCAAAATGAGAGAAAAGAACAAAATACAAACATATAAAAGAAAAACATGAGAACATTAAAGTCAATAAAGAAGTTAAACCTTAGATGAAAAAGATGAAGAGGTACCTTGATCTTAGGGCTGAAATCCCCTTGTAAAACTATAAAAACAAAACTCTGTTTCCCTATGACATATAAAAACATGAAGAGATGAAGGGTTCAAATTGATAAACAAAAACCTCCATACCAAAATAAGCAGGTGTTAAAATAGCTATAATCTTATACAAAGTTTGAACAAAGAAAGAAAAAAGAATAGTCCTATACTCCCAAGAAGAAAAGAAAAAGATCTCTGTTCTTAGAGAAGAAAATTATTTTAGAGATAAATAATGAGAACTTTTACTTTTAATCAACTCATCTTTAAAACAGTACCTCATAAGTTAACATAGCCATAAACACAACTATGAGAAAAGCTTATAAAAAATAAGAGACTTCATGATTACAAATTTCCCAAAGCAGCTGCTATTTGTGAAAAAAATTGAGAACCACTAGAGAACTGTTTTTCTTGTAGAAAAATCGCAATAACATTAGCAAGAAAGACTTCTCTCCCTAAGTGAACTAAAGAAAGACTATTCTAAAAGTAGTAAACTGACTAAAATTTTTAAATTTCTTTACATTTCCAGTGGGAAAAAAAAGTTGTAGAAAGAAGTATTCTGAAAGATTTATTCTAATTCTTATTACTCTTTCGTTTTGTTACTGTTAATAAATTTTTCTTTATACCCTTTTAAAGTTTTGAACCTACTTTACCTTTCTCCTAAATCCTACCTCACAACAAAAAGCGAGTACAGTAATGATTTGCCAACACTGAACCCACCACACTCATTAGTACATTAACCGAGAAATCTCAAAATTAGTAAAATCTCAGATTAGCAAACCAAAACCACTACAATCATCCAGCCCAACTGTTCTCCCCGCACTGCTATGTTCATCACTAAACTGTCCCCAAGTACCACATCTACATGTTTCTTGAATACTTCCAAGGATGACAACTCCACCACTTCCCTAGGCAATCTGTTGCAATGCTTGACAACCCTTTCTGTAAAGAATTTTTCCCTAATATCCAATCTAAACCTCCCCTGGCACAACTTGAGACAGTTTCCTCTCGTCTTGTCACTTCTTACCTGGGATTTGTAGAGTTCAAGGAGTTGTAGAGCAAGAAGGTCTCCCTTCTAAACGTCCTTTTCTCCAGGCTGAGTCCCCCCAGCTCCCTCAGCCGCTCCAGCATCTCCATGTCTCTCTTGTTGTGATGGGCCCAGAACTGCCCCCAGGATTGGAGGTGACTCAGCAGTGCCCAGCACAGGGGACAGGCACTGTCCTGGGCCTGCTAGACACACTATTTCTGATACAAGCCAGGTGCCATTGGCCTTCTTGGCTACCTGAGCACATCTGGGTTCATGTCCAGCCCCTGGCAGCAGCACCCACAGGGCCTTTCCCACCAGGCACTTTCCAGCCACTCTCTAGCCTGGAGCTGCAGGGGATTGGTGTGAACCAAGTGAAGGACCTGGTACTGTTCTTGTCTCAATCCATGAGTCTTTCACCATATTGTCTCTCCCCTGTCCCACTGAGGAGAAGGAGTAATAGAGCAGCTTGGTGGGCATCTGGCAGTTAGCCAAGGTTAACTCACCACACCCATTTGAGCCCACTTTATGGTAAATACTACACATTTATACAACATAGTATGGGTTATATGATGGGTAGAGGGGATTTTCCCTTTGAACATCCTGTGTAGCACAAGCAATCACAGTGTCAGCAGGAGCTGTGCTTCAGTACAAACTGTTTCTGAAGGAGCTTTAACCCCTTCATGTGCTGCTAGTATCCCCCTTCCAGTCAGTGTGTGGTGGGCCTTGGATCCTCCATACCCTTGACTCCAAATGTTAAGGGAACTTCCCTGTCTGACCATCCAGGAGCCACTTTGGCAGTCACACTCCCAATGCTGGACCCTTTAACTGCTGGAGCCAAAGTGCCTTCACAATGGGTGACTCCAGAGATCCAACAGGTGCCCCACTTGACTCCCTACACACCCCACTCACACACAGGTTTCTTATCGGGTCCACCCCAAGTTTCTGATAGTGGAGTCTCAGGTGTCTTGTTGCATAAAGCAATTTATTTATGGTGCAGTAACACAGAAACAGTCCAAGCTGGTGCCTTTGAAGAGGGACTCCTAAAAAGGAACCCCATAGTTTTTGTACCCTTACAGTCTAAGTGCGTGATAGTTTGGGGTCATCGGCTCCTGCTCTATCCTTGAGTATCTGGCCACCTGGCAAGGCCATAGGTCCGTATGTCCTTTGTCTTGTCTTGGGGTCCCACCTCCCAGAGCTCAATCTGCAAGGCAGCTGCACACACAGCTGCCTGCACTGAATGTATTCCTCAACACAAAAGCCTAGAGGTCAACCTCAAGTCTCTCCATATGCTTTCTGCCAGAGTCTCCAGGTGAGGCTGTGCTCTCTGGCTGCAAGGTGAAGCACATTTCTCACATCTACCTAGATGTAGTCATATCCACCTGGACAAGCTCAATGAATGGGCCAATGGGAACCTCATGATATTCAACAAGACCAAGTTCAAGGTCCTGCACCTGGGTTGCAGCAACCTCCAGTATCAATACAGTCTGGAGAATGAACAGATTGAGAGAAGTCCTGTAGAGAAGGGCTTGGGGGTACACATAGATGAAAAACTGTACATGAGCTAGCAATGTGCACTGGCAGTCCAGAAAGCCAATCGTGTCCTGGGCTGCATCCAAAGCAGCATGACCAGCAAGTCAAGGGAGGGGATTCTGCCCCTCTACTCCACTCTTGTGAGACCCCACTCGCAGAGCTGTGTTGTAGTGTGTTTTTAAATTTCTTGTTTTGTTCCCCCATTTTATGTATTATTCCCCCCTTGTTCTTTGTAAGATGGTTCTTCCCCCTCCAGTTTTCCCGCCACTATTGCCCTGACAGTTGAGTTACTATGGTTACCCTTGCCCCCGTTAATTGTCAATCTCCCAAGTTACATAACTGCTCCTCCCTTATCCCACCATATAAGTAAAGTTTTCCTCCTCCCTGAGCCCAGTCAATCACCCCCCACTCCTCCCTGCTTTCGAGAACTTTCTTCTCTCTGGGGGTTGTGGTTGGCTGGTGTCCCGGGGCCCCTCCTTTACTTTGTATTTATTGGATATGTTCATCTGTCAGTTGTGTTATGTACCGCCCAATATGTTCTCCCATTGGTTAGCTGGGCTTCCCTCCCTTCTCCACCCCTTCCCAGTAAAACTCTGTCTCCCCCTGTGTTCGGGGCCATTTGCTGCGGGTTTTTCCACCTGTTTGGTTTGCCCTTTGCTGCCTGTGGGCTCTTCAATAAACCGATGTTTTACCCCCAGCAAGTGGTCGCCTCCTCTCTCGTCTTGTCCAGCGCGAATCCAAGTCCGCAATCCAGCCCAGCCCGAGGCCACGACGCCAAGGGGGGCTGGCTTCTGATGCGCAGGGGCGTCGGCTGCTTTACCCCTTCAGCTAGCCAGACTTAGGGCCGTGTACGCCCTCGCGCAGAGCTGCATCTACCTCTAGGATTCTCAGTACAAGAAAGACATGGACCTGTTGAAGTGGGTTTAGAGGAGGGCAATGAAGATGATTAGAGGGATAGAGCACCTCTCCTATGAGGAAAGACTGAGAGTTAGGGTTGTTTAGCTTGGAGAAGAGAGGGCCTTTCAATAGTTAAAGGGGGTGTATAAGAAAGACAGCTTTTAATAGAGCTTGCAGCAATAGGGGGCCTATAAGAAAGATGGGGACAAATTTCAGCATTGTCTGCTGCAACAGGACAAGGGGCAATGGTTTTAAACTAAAATAAGAGAGATGTAGACTAGATATAAGTAAGTTTTTTTACAGTTAGGGTAGTAAAATACTTGAATGGGTTGCCCAGAGAGGTGGTCTATGCTATATCCCTGTAAACACTCAAGGCCAGGTTGGACAGGGTTCTGAGCGACCTGGTCTAATGGAAGGTATCCCTTCTCATTGCAGGGGTGTTGGAATGAGAGGACATTAAAGGTCCCTTCCAAGCCAAACTATTCTATGATTCTATGATCTCGTCCTGTTGATGCATTTTTAGTTGGTTCTAGAATTATGAGTCAGGCACAGTTAGGGCGATAAAAAGGGGTTACCTTTATGTAAGAATCCTTAGGTGCACAATTCGTCAGGTGGAAAACACTGAAGATGCACATCCTACATAACAGGTATACAATTTTTATAGATTTTGAAAATTAGCATATGTGACAAGAGTCCCCAATTAGAAGCATACTCAGTGAAATCATCTCCCCAGTTCTAGTACCTTCTAAATCCTCCTCCCTCAGATGATGACTAAACTTTGTTTCTAATAAATATGCCTCAAAGAACTGGTTTCAACCTTGGTTCCTAGGGAGAACCAAGATAGGATAGGTGAGGCAGCTCCGGGGTTTTCGGGGTCTCCCCGAAAATGGCTGCCGTGGGTGTCCCAGACAGAGAAGTCCAGTTAAGCACAACCTGTCCGAGCCCCTTGGGCAGGCTCCAGGGCCACAGGCAATCTTAGCAAGCTCAGCTCTTAAGTGAGATCAGCTCTTTAGTGATTCTCAGCTCATTAGTGATTTTCAGCTCTTAGCTTGCAAAGTGCCTTTGGCAGACGCAGGGAGAGAGAGGAGAAGGCTGTATAAGGTTCCACAGAGATGTCTTTATTGGTATCTTCTGCAAAGGGTCTCAGTGACAGCTCCTCTGTCGAACTGGGCAAAAGTAGGCGTTTATATAGGGTATAAGAGTTTTAGGAAACAGTCCAATAGTAAGGGTTGAGGCGAAAGTGACCTATTTTCTTACAGAGATAAGCAAGGGTCTGAAGGTGGAAGAGGGGCTTCTTAGGTTCAGTCATCATGACTAGGCATTTCCTGTCTTAGGCTGCTAAATGACATGGAGGTCTTGCAGGCCCTGTGCCTACTACAGATAGGGACCTTGGAATGTGTTTTGTCTTTCTGCCTAGGAAAATACTGAAGCTAAGCTACAATAATAGACTACAGAGCTACATATATGTGCATAAAGAATACAGAGAATATATAAAAGAAAAAGGCAAAAATCAACACAGCATCACTGTCAGAACAGGTCCATGGGCTACTACATGAGCTATCTATTGTCTACTCTGTTCAAAAGTTTGGAGCTGCTCAGGGCCACACACAAAATAGTTGTTCTTTCAGGTCACTTAATACAGAGGGCTCACACAGTGACTGTCCTAGAATATGCATTCTCTGTGAACTCTCGACTCCTAGGAAAGATTGGATTTCTTTTTTCTTAACTGGTGGGAACAACCTTGTTACCTTATTGATCACATACCTTGGGATGTAATAACATCTTTCTTGCCATTTTATTCCTAAAAATAGACCTCCTGTGCAGGTTCTCTGACCTTGCTTTGTTTTACAGCAAATCCAGTGCAGTAATCCGTGGCTCTCTGGGCTTCATATGAGTCCAAATCTGGCTAGCTCTGGACTCTGGCCCACATGGACTTGCATAGACAAAATAAAAGATGAGAAGCGCTCTTCTGAAGCAAAGTGAAAATTTTGCAGGATAGAAATCCATTTTAATTTAGGTGAAACGTACATTTTTGAGTTGAGCCTGTGGTTAGAAATCGTAGTTATTTAGCCAGGCTGCAAGGCCTAAGCTCAGTGAAGTTACTTCAGCGAAGGACAGAGATAAAGGGGAGGAGACAGAAGATGATAGAGAGAGACAGGGACTGCTGTAAGGGCAAGTCAGCCTGACCTTGGAATTCTTTCTGATAAAAAGGAACTAGTGGTAAAAGTCACAAGTAACCCATAAAAATGAATATGTATGAATCTATTGTGAAACTGTATGCATATGTATTTGAGAGGGGGATAAAAAGAGACCTGAAGTTCTCAGAGGTATGTATGCCTTTTGAGAAGAGTTTTCTCCGCATGTGTCCGGCGCCGTAAATAAACATACCGAGCTTTACAACTTTTATAAATTTGTGAGGTTTCTTCTTTTCTCCGCAAAACATTTTGGCGAGCCAAGCCAGGAGTTCTCTGTCCCCGCAGGGGCAGGGGGGATAGACGGACCTTCAAGGCGTGCCCTAGGATTTTTTTTCCTGGTGGGGCTCCGCTCGTCTCACTTGCCTCCTGCGAGGACAGACAAGGACCTGCTGGCTGCGGAGGAAGATACGGTATGTACTGAGGAGCCCCCGGGGGAGGGAAAGGAGGGCTAGGGAGTAAATCACTCAGAGATGTCTGAGTACAGCTGATGGAGCAGCTATATTAGAGACAGGGTTCATCGTTTTGATAGGGCAGACCGCTAGTGACCCTGGGGGTGGGTCGGGTGAACCTGTGTATGTGTGTATTGGGGGTTCATTGTTCTGATAGAGCAGAACTGCTGAACCCGTGTGGGTTTTGTTTGTGTGTGTGTGTGTGGGGGGTGTCAAACACTGTGTCGCTGCATGGTTAATGCATTGTGTGGTCAGTGCACTGTGTTTCTAATCGTGCAAGTGTATAAGTGTATGGTGTATAAAAGAGAGTAGATCTACAGTGCTCTACAGTGCGGGGGGGTGAGTACTACCCGTGTTTGAAGCAGCTGAGTGAGGCCTGAGGCTGCAGCAGGCCGTGGGGGCAGGGAGAGAAGTGCCCCGCAGCGAAGCGAGCGGAGGAACGTCAGTGATGGTATTTACTGTGTTTAAATGTAGTGATTTGTGTAAATTTGGCGCATTTTAACCGTGAGTATGAGCTCAGAGAGTTCTTTTGCCCTGGATGTTTGGACTTGATCTCTAGACTGTGCGCGGTTATTTTGATTGTGTCCAGGAAAAACTGATGTGAGTAAATGCTGGATTATGGTATGCTGTGTTGTGTTGAGAAAAGTGAGCACTTTGAGAGATATGCCCTTTCCCAGTGATTTTGTATGGTGATTTTCTTCCGCTGCATTGTGGTAATTTGATTCGCAGATTGTATAGTGGAGTTTGTGGAGATCTTAAGATTTTGTTTGCAAGAAGAGTAGCATTTTACACAGGAGAACTATAGTATGGTGATTTATGCTTAACTACGATAAAGCGAACTGAAGGAATTCCAAGAATTCTCCCCCTCACAGCAATTCAAGCCTTGGCTCTAGTGAATTTGAGATAAAGGGGGCGGGGGGCGGCATGCGTGTCTGTGTCTGTGGGCATATCACAGTTTCAGCTGTGACAAGTACAGCCTTTTTTTGCAAGGCAGTAAAACAAGTGTAAGTAGACACGGTGCCTAATTTTGCAAAACAGAGTTTAGATAGAAGAGATGAATTAGTTAATGAGACTTCAGCTGGTACCATAGCAAGTCTGGACTGGTAATAGTCTGCTGTAGGGATTTAAAATTCTCTGTAACAAACTGAATAGCCTGCCTTTGTGGGCAATTTTGAGGAGCCTTTGGTGGATCAAGAGGCTGGCACGCTGCATGAGGTGACAGTGGCTGTCCCCTGGGCACAGGGACAGCTCTGGCTGCCCTGTCTTCCCAGGGAACACGGGAATGGCCTGTGGGCAAAAGCTGGATGTGCAGGTATTATTGCAGTGCGGCATTTTTGAGGAACACTGGTATTGCTGTTTTGCTGTTCTAATAAGTGTCAGGGCACATGCCCCGAGTGTAAATTAGAGGTTTCTGACCAAGCGGATTCAGAACCTAAGGTCTTAGAGCTTGTGTGTGGGAATCACATCTGATACCTGCCACCTGGAGCTGTGTGTGTGTAGGAGGGAAACTGAGAAACTACTGTGAAGGTCTGTGAAAAGAGGTTTGAGTGGAAGCGAGATAGGGCAAGGAGAAAGAGATAATGAGAACTGACCAGAGCAAAGAGGTTCCTAAATTAGCCCCTTTTGGGAGGAGGGGCTCACTGGGAGAAGGCTGCCAGTAGGAGCAGCTCAGAAAACAAAAAGATTTATAATACTTCATTGCAGTTAGTAGTGTTTTAAAATAGGAAGATAAATGGGATGGTGTTTTTGTATGCTGAAATATCTTTTTGTTTTAAGAAATCACCCAGAGTGGCAAAGAGACTGTGAGATCAGACCGCCCTCTGGTCTTGGCCCTTGAAAAGGAAAACAAGGCAAAGAGAAAGCAAATCAAACGTGTTGTTCAGCATGCAGCATAAGATAGCTACGTATGAAATCAAGCAAAGATTATCATGCTGAAATACAAAGCAATCACAGTTCGCAAAATGAGTGCATATGATTTGTTAAAGGCTCCTCCCAAGGTAAAGGAGGAAGGATAAAGATGACCTCCCCAAAAGGAGGTCGCATTTTAGTCGACACAAGGACCATATATTCAGTTTTAAATAAAGCTTTAGTACCTGTGGAGAATGTTTATGTTGTAGTGTGGGGAACAACTGAACAACTGGCCAGTCTGAGAAGGCATTCTTTTGCAAACCTTTAAAGTATCATGTACAATTCACTCAATTTGCTAAACATTCTCAAATGAGAAAGGTTACTCTGGAGGCAAATGATATAAAGATGTTAGGCTTAACATGAACAGACACTGAAATTAAGAAAGACTATAGTAAGGAGATATTAGAATAAGTAAATAAGTGTTTTCAAGGGTATGGGCCTCTGCTGTACCAGGGAGAGTGAAAAATGCCCCCCCATGGTAATCAAGCTTAAGGAAAGAACACAACCAGTGAGAGTTGAGTAGCACCCTCAAAAGGAAGATAAGGAAGGAATAAGCCAAATAATTGATAGTACTGGATTAAGGGCTGTCAATAAGATAACACAGAATTTGTACCCTGTGGTAGCAAATCCATGCACTTTACTAACTTGTTTAACACCTGAGCTAACCTGGTTCACTGTTTTAGGCCTAAGAGATGCCTTCTTTTGCCTCCCTATCCACGAAGCAAGCCAGAAAATTTTTGCATTCAAACACAAGCTCACATAGCAGCAAACTTTAAGGCAGGGAAGCCATATGCCAAACGCCGAAATCCCGGACAACGAAAGACCTCTGAACCTTCTTAGGCATGGCAGGGTAGTGCCAGCTGTGGGTTTATAATTATGGACTGTTCGCCAGACCCCTCTATGCTCTTATTGCTGATGGAAACAGACATCTCCAGTGGACAAAAGATGCCACACGGGCCTTTCACCAGCTAGAGAGTGCCCTCATGTCGACTCCAGCATTGAAACTTCCAGATGTAAGTAAACCATCCTTTCTATTTTTCCACACAAGGAATTGCCCAGGGAATATTGGCTCAGGAATTGGGTCCATACTGAAAGGCAGTTGCTTACTTCTCCAAGCAACTAGATGCAACAGCCAAAGGATGGCCAGGTTGCCTCAGAGCTGTAGCAGCAGTTGAGCTGAATATTCAAGAGGCAGGCAAATTTACCCTGGGACAAAATGACTGTGTGTCCTGGGGTGACGTTATGATGCTTGTATCCCCATTCATCTGTTCTGTGCCTTTAAGACCGGCTCTGAAGAGTGGAAGTTTTGTTTGGGTTTCTCTTATCAGGGACACCGAGACTAGCAGTACATAGGGCTGTTTTTCACTTCTTGCTTTCAACTTGCTGCTTTGCCTTCTCCCTTTTCTGCTCTTGCTTCTGCTCTGCTTTGGCCTCTGCTTATTAGCTAGTTCCAGCTAAACAGTCCACATCCCTTCCTGGTCTGTTTCTCCTCTCCTGTTCCTGTGACCATCTCAAACCTGCTCCGGACTGGGACCCGGGAACACCATTCGGCTGCAGCAGCTGCCCCAGTGCCGGAGGGACTGAGAACAGAGCAACCACCCCCGAAAGAGACTTTCTGATTTTGTCATCTTTCTCAGAGCGGTGTCATCGGGTATTGTTCATTTTGTGTGCTGGGGGTTGCTGTGCCTGAAATAAACAGGTTCTTTCCACCTCTCTCCAAGGAATTTTTTCCCGAACCGGTTGGGGGGAGGGGCCGTGTGGGTTTTCCTTTCTGGAGGGGCCCTCCTTTGCAGATTCTTTAACAAATTTGCCCTAAACCAGTACACTGTGCTAGTGTCGCACACAGTGTCCGCAGTACTGGAAGTAAAGGGTGGCCACTGGCTTTCACCACAGAGGTTTCTGAAATACCAGGCCATCATGGTAGAGCAAGATGATGTAGAGATAGTAGTGACTAATATTGTCAACCCAGCTTCTTTTCTCAGTGGAATCAAGGAGAAGCAGTACACCATGATTGCCTAGAGACCACTGAAGCTACCTACTCCAGCCGCCCAGACTTGAAGGACACACCTCTGGATGATGCAGAGGCTGGTTCACTGACGGGAGCAGCTACATTGCCAGTGGAAAGCGACATTGCAAAATATACAGTGACTACGTGCAGAGAGGTAATAGAGTCTGGACTCTTACCAACAAGTAGCTCTGCACAGAAGGCTGAAATAAATGCATTGACCCATGCCTCAGAAACAGCAAAAGGCATTCAGAGTTGTGCATGCACATGGAGCCATCTGGAAGGAGAGGGGACTGCTGACCTCACTTGGAAAGAAGAGACAATCCAGCTGCTGGAAGCAGTTCAGCTACCTGAAAAAGCATATTAAGGCACACCAAAAAGTGAGCTCAGAATTGGAAGAAGGAAATGAGCTGGCGGATGGAGAGGCAAAGAAAGCAGCAAAGGGTGAGGTACAGATTTTCCTCAAAGGTAAGCCATAATACAATAATACTAATCAAAAGAGACGTACAACTACAAGGGGTGGGCTACCATTGAAAGAGAGCTAGTAATCCCTTCCCATTTTCGTGGTTACTAGTGAAAGAATGGCACTAGAAAACACACTAGGGCCTAACTACTTAAAAGCTTTTTACAGAATGTGGCTCCTTTCCCAAAATGACCAAGGCTGCCAGTGATACAGAGTGCATTGAAATGAAGTGTTGACTTTGAAGCAGTAATTTCCACAGGCTTTCTAGAACATACATCTGATTGAAAGAATCGTCAGGAATTTACATGCCACTATCACTCAGGTAAGCCGACAATGTGATCTTTGCCTCCAGACTAACCCCAAAAATACTCCCAGGCCGAAACTCGGTCAGACTGGGAGAGGCCATGGGCCTGTACAGCAGTGGCAAATTAACTTTTCAGAACTCCCAAGGAAAGGGGGGTATCAGTATTTACTGGTATTGATAGATACATTTTCAGGGTGTCCAGAAACATTCCCCACCAGAACTGTCAAAGCTAGAGGGGTGACCAGGGTATTATTACAAGAAATAAAACCACACTTCAGAGTTCCAGCCACGATATCTTCAGATAAAGAATCATATCTCATTTCCAAAGCAGTGCAACAGATTAGTGGCCACCTGGGCATAGATTAAGAACTTCACACTTCATACTGCCCCAATCAAGTTGCCAGGAAGAGAAGATGAACCATTTGATTAAGCAGCAAATTTTAAGACTTGGGCAGGAAGTTAATCTGCCCTAGCCCCAAGCTCTTCCACTAGCACTATTTCAAATTCGAACTAAACCTTGAGCTAAAGGAATGCTGAATCCTTTTGAAATGCCTTGTAGAAGACAGTATAGAATACAAAGGGAATGTCCAGAATGTCCACCTACATGGTGGCGTTAAGCAAACAGCTCAGAGAAATTGAGAAACATGTGGCTGGAACTCAGAGCAGGGAGTTAGATAGCCTGGGGATGATGCATATGTTAAGTCTCTTACAGAGAAGACTTCGGAACCACAGTGGGAGAGACCACTGCAAGTACTTCTCACCACCTCCACTGCAATCAAAATCAAGGAGCAGAATGCCTGGATCCATCACTCTGGAGTGAAGAAAGCCCTAGAAGTCCCTTGGAGAGTGATACCAGAAGAGAATGAACTGAGACTAAAACTTATTCAGGCAAAATGATTATATTGCGGTCGGGAGTAGTTCATACTTTAGTTTACAGAATTGTTTTGTATGTAATTATAACTGAAGTTTCAGAACTAAAGAGTACCTCTATCCAAAGCAATGCTGAATGGCCTTGGTCCCAGGCATTTAATCAGTATACTGGATCCATGGGAGAACCTTTTAAGATAAAAGATTTAAACATATCTACTGTAGTAATCCACGAGAATCAGGTATATGAGGAGCAAGAATGGCAGGAACAGAAACTGTGGACACTTAAAGGAATCAGAAGAGAAGGAATCCAAGTAGAGTGCCAGGTCATCAATAGGACGGCTTATGAGAGACCAGATGTAATTAGTACCTCAACCTCTCCTGGTGTATATGAAATCCAGGAAGTCTGTGACAACCTAAGTGAATCAGACTGTTGGTGTAATTTCACCTTGATACAGCCTGTAGAAGTGACCTGCCTTTGAGCTCGAGTTGCTGTCAGACTTTCATTTAAATTCAAAGTAGACAGTGCACTTTTTACCACAGCAGGACCTTATACAACCCACACCAAGACTCAAATAATTCAGACTCAACCCAAACCTGAACCTGAGGTGTATGAAATAGGTCCCTACATAGCAAAGAATGTGAGTGAACAACAACTATTATTCAATCCAGAATGGTCTCTCAAACGTGTGGAGTTGATGATGCAAATTAACATCTCAAAAATCCAACCAGCCTGCTCCTCCTTCTTAAAAACATCCTTTGAGGGCTGGACAACGCGGTTACAAAGACAGGCCGATCTCAGGAGCAGAATAAGAAAGGATCTAAATGGCACATTAGGGACAGGATTAGGAGTTCTAAATGGAATTGATTCAGAAATACTGATGAATAAACTGGCCACAGCAGCAGGTATCCTAACAAAATTGAAGCAGCCTTTACAGTCATCTCTATTGGCATTAGGAACGAGCCAGTGACAGATGTCAAAAGTACTGCCAAAGTAAGGAAGTACGAAAAGGCCGGGGACCAAGACCACAACTTAATAGTAGAAGCAGTTAGTACAGTTCAAGATAACGTGTCTTTAACATTTAGTTGTATACAAGCACAGTTAGAGATGCAAACAACAGCAGCTCTGATCTTACGGGAAAGGGGTGAAGGTAATTTTCCAGCTGAAATTCGGAGAATTGTGTGGGATAATGCAATTGATTTTGAAAGGAAGTTTCAATCCTGGTGGACTATGGTGAATTTCACCTATGATCCTGTTTCTAATGTGGCCACTGCCTTTGTGCTTTCCATATGTAATGCCACAGTTTATGTTATCCATCCCATCATTGCCCTAGGATTAAACCATGAAAAAACAATACTCTACCAATTAGAACATAGAGTGTGGGCACGAAAGATGAATGAAAAGTGGCAAACAGAAAACTTAGAATCCTGCATTACTAGAGAGCAGATGGGATTCATTTGTGAAAGCAATACTATTAATGCCCAGGGTGTGTGTTTAGACACTGAACAGAGTATTTGTCACTTTGAAATTCATCCAGTCACTGACCAGAAAACTGCTCGTATATACTGGAAAAGGGTGTGTATGCCTGAGAACTGCTTGTGCTGCTGTAAATATTGATAGCAATGATGTTATTCTGTCTAGTAGAAATCATTCTAATTTCTGTATTTTTAATTTTGTTAAGATTATCGGGTGTGATTTTTCGTACTCGGCCCCAGTGACATCCCACCAGCTGGTTAAAACCAATTACACAATGTAACACAGATTATCAACGACCCCTATTGGGATGGACCTTACATTAGTGAAACAACGAATTAAGCACCAAGACCTACTGGAAATCTTGAAGGAAATCCAAGAAAGTGGAAAGAAAACCTTACTTACTGTCCAACATGATACAAAAGAAATAACTAGAATTCTGCAAAGAATAGAACAAAATGCAGATCATCACTGGTGGGATGTGGTCTTTAGGTGGTCACCAACTAAAAATAGAATCCTTACTAAGTTGTGTCATCCTACTGTAGCTTTGTTAATATTAGTTAGAATAAGTTCAGGATTATCCATTATCAAACGTACATAGTAAAGCACTAAAGTACACTTGTTGTCATAGGAATTTGTATGAAGTAAAAGAATTTGCTTCCTCCTTTTAGGAAAGGGGGGAATGAAGCAAAGTGAACATTTTGCAGGATAGAAATCCATTTTAAATTAAGTGAAATGTACATTTTTGAGTTGAGTCTGTGGTTAGAAATCGTAGTTATTTAGCCAGGCTGCAAGGCCTAAGGTCAGTGACGTTACTTCAGCGAAGGACAGAGATAAAGAGGAGGAGACAGAAGATGATAGAGAGAGACAGGGACTGCTGTAAGGGCAAGTCAGCCTGACCTCGGAATTCTGTCTGATATAAAGGAACTAGTGGTAAAAGTCACACGAAACCCATAGAAATGAATACGTATGAATCTATTGTGAAACTGTATGCATATGTATTTGAGAGGGGGATAAAAGGAGACCTGAAGTTCTCAGAGGTACGCATGCCTTTTGAGGAGAGTTTTCTCCGCATGTGTCCAGCGCGGTGACAGCGACCACCCAGGTACAAAAAGAGGCCAAACCACACCTGCAGTGGGCTTTTATACCCAAGGAGATGGGGGCGGGGAAAGAGGACCGCGGCCAATGGGATGCCATTGGGGAGGGGCCACCTGTGGGACAGACCACCAGGGGATATTGAAAGGGGTGCATGGGGGAGAGACCATGTGATGAGAAAGGGGGAATAATCTACATGACATACCCTACTCAGTACAAACTTCCGATCACCCACTGCCAAACAACAACTAAATAAACTATTTAGTGCAATACAACACCTCCACCTTTTCTGTTAACTAAAATTAGAAGGAAATGCGTCAGACTATTTCTGCTGCTGATTGTGAATTTGTCCACCACTCATGGTTTGCAGGCCTGTCAATTTGCTTTAGTTCCACAAACTCTGAGCGGTTGACTTCTGCGGTACTGGAGACCAAACTGTTTATAGCCTTCAAAAGTATGCGACGTATAATCCCAAATGCTAACATGACTAGGAAAAGAACAAAAAACAACAAACTTGTCATAATTATAGAAGTCCACCACCCCGAGAGTACCCAGTCCTTGAACAGTCCACTGAACCAGTCCTCAGATTCCTGCTTGACTTGTCCGATCAGGCTTTTCACTTCTCGGAGAGCCGTGTGGACGTTGGGTGCTTTTGATGCTGGGTTCGTGCAGCACAGTTCTTCAAATTCCTGGCACTCGTGTCCATGCAGCAGCAGGAGGAAATCTATGGCCACACGATTTTGGAGTGTGGCCTGCCTAGTAATCTCCTCCTCCTCTAGGAGGGAGCTGATGGCCGTGGATGTCAAGTTTGCCTGTTTGACTACCCAGCACTCTAGGTGGCCCAATTCACTTAGAGCCTTGGCTGCTGCAACTCATGGAATGAACAGAGATACAGTAACTCTTTTTGACTTGGCCCAATGGAAGATTGCTGCATCACAATTTGGGTCCAAATTGTCAACGCTTCTCTTATGAATTTTGCTGACTGAATTGTTCTTTTGAGTCTATTCGCCAATCATGGTTTGGTTGGGTGTCAACAGGGACAACCTCCCGATGGTACATGGCCCTCCTAAAAGCCGAGAAGGGATTCCTGCCCATGCCCGATCCCCACAAATGAAAAACAAACCTTTTGGGAGTCTTTTGGAATGTGAATGGTATGGATTATCTGCTGCAACATGGCTTAAAACCTTACACCACCTTTTGGCAGTGAATTCCTCTCAATACTGTTTAATGTTGTTAAAAGGTTTGGTGTTGGAACGTGGGATAAAGAAGAAGTGTATGCAGTATGGTGCAGGGGAGGACCCCAACAGCTCTAACTCTTGAGGCTCCTGAGCAGCTCTGGGTAACTTTGGCCGCCATTTTTCTATGGGGTTTTTAATCATTACAGCTTACTTGTGGCGGATATTGTGTGGTTGTGTGTGATTTGGTTTGGGACTTGGGTGAGGTATAGGCGTATCTAATTTGTCTGTAAACTGTCCAGCTTGCAATGGAATCCCTACCAGGCAGGTAGACATTGGGTCTTTTGCTGCTTCTGTGGACAGGCATGTATTTTCCTGTTGAAGCATCTGTGCCAGGGTCACCCAGATGTTTTGGCATGGCTGAGGAACGATCCATGGTAAACAAGGCTTTGCAGAGCTTTTGTTGTGGAGTCATCCACTCTGCGGAATTGCCCTGCCTAGCCAGGACTTCTTTGAGTGTATGATGGGCACGCTTGATCACAGCTTGACCTGTAGGGGAGTGGGGAATGCCTGTCTTATGCTCCACTCCCCACTGCTGGACAAACTCTAGGAACTCCTTGGAGGCGTACGCTGGGCCATTGTCGGTCTTAATCTCCTAGGGACCCCCAATGCTGAAAAGGCTTGCAGCAAGTGTTGTTTAGCATGCGCAGCCCTTTCCCCTGCGTGGGCAGAGGCATCAACCGCACCTGAGTATGTGTCTATGCTGACATGTATGTAATTCATGCGACCAAAACTGGGAATGTGTGTGATGTCTGTCTGCCACACTTCACAGCTCCCAAGGCCTTGGGGGTTAACCCCAACACCCCGGGATGGCACTGCCTGAAGCTGGCAATTGGGACAGGTGGCCACAATGGCTCGAGCCTGACTTTATGTTAGCTGGAACTGATGGATTAGACCTGGAACATTTTGATGGTATTGTTGGTGACTTAGCTTTGCCTGTTGAAAGATGTCTGGAAGGCGTGCCATTTCTCCTGGGACGGCAAGGGAATCTGCTTTGCGATTACCTTCTGCAATCTCGCCTGGCAAATTGGTGTGTGACCTCACGTGCATCACATAGAAAGGGTGCTCCTGCTGCGAAACCCAATAAATTAGTTTTGAGAGCAACCTGTGGAGATGCTCATCCTCAATGTCTTTGAGAACTGCCTGCTCCTCCCTGGACACTACTCCCGCCACATAGGCTGAATTGGTAACCAAATTAATTGGCTCTGAAAACTTCTCAAAGACTCTTACGACTGCGGCTAGTTCAGCAATCTGGGGTAACTCCTCCACAAACTATACATCAGCTTCCCAATGCTGGGTCTGGGGATTTCTCCAAGTCATCACGGACTTGTGGGATGCTCCAGACGCATCAGTGAACACTGCAAGCACCTTGAGTGGCCTACAACTTCCTTTCTCCGGAGCAATGAGGTGGAATTCCTCATTGAACAGCTTGTGTGATGAGGCCTGGACTGATACCTGTCCACTGTAGCTGTCTAGGGATAGCTGGAGACTGGCATTGCTCTCGGGAGAGCTCTTTCCCTCCTTAGCAATGTGGACTGGAAGGTGAATGCACTAAAAGTCACAACTGGCCAGCTCACGCAATCTTAACCTGGCCTTCCAGATCAGCTGAGCAATTAGCTCCTGTGGCTGTGTGATGGTTTTGGATCGCTGATAGGGGAGGAAAACCCACTCTATGATTAGAAGTGGATCTTTTTGTACTTCAAACCACTGGAATATCAACCCGTGTATGTGTGGTAACTTGCCCAAAACAATGAATTCGAAAGGCAGCTCGGGCTTATAACGATGAGCCTGCCTCTCGGCCAAAGCCTTCTGCACTGTTTGGAGGGCGGGTTTTGCCTCTGGGATCAGTTCCCTGGGAGAGGCTAGCTCTCTCCCTTCAGTAAATTGAGAAGGGGAGATAGGTCCCTGTTGGTGCAACCCAGCCAAGGCCTGACCCAGTTCAAAGACCCACACATGGAATGGAGATCTTCTAGGCTTTTGGGATCACTCCTAATTTCCAATTTCTGTGGAACAATGGTCTGTGCAGTGATTTGCAAGCCCAGGTAATTCCAAGGTGGCAGCCTCTGAACCTTGTCTTCCTGCAGTTGGAATCCAGCAGAGGTTAAAACTTTAACCACTAGGTCAAGGGTGTCTTGGAGTATTATGTCATTGGGGGCACACACAAGCACATCATCCATGCAGTGTAGGATGATTTTTTTTTCTGGGCACGCACTGGGGACAGCAATGAAGCCACGTACCACCGGCAGATGGATGGACTGCATTTCATCCCCTGAGGCAATACTTTCCAGTGGTAGCACTTCATTGGGGCTTTTCGATTGGTGGTAGGAACTGAGAAGGCAAACCGTGGTGCATCCTCCGGGTGTAGGGGTATATGGAAGAAACAGTCCTTGATGTCTAGGACAACCAATTGTCAATTTTGGGGGAGCATCGTTGGGGAGGGCATCCCTGGTTGGAGAGACCCCATGTCCACAGCTCTTTTGTTTATTTCTCTTAAATCATGGAGGAGCCGCAGTTATCCTTCTCTGGCTTTTTTGTTACAAAGACCGGGGAATTTCAGCAGCTAGATGTCTCTTCAATGTGTCCTTTAGCCAATTATTCTTCCACAAGCTCCTTGAGCACCTCTATCTTTTCATTACTGAGTGGCCACTGTTTTACCCAGACTGGATCATTTTTCAGCCATGTTAACTTGTGGGCGGAGCGCTCGACAGTGGCCACTTCTAAAAATCCTGGGGTGTCTTAGGGATGACCAATTTGACCCCCTCACTGTGACATGGTGTCTCTACTCCACAAGGGAACTTTGTAATTAGTAACAAATGGACGGACACTGGCCAATTTTCCATCTGGTCCCTCAATTTGCACGATGCTCTTTGATATCTTAGCCAATGTGAATCCTCCTACACCTTGGATTTTGCCAGCCACGGGTTTCAAATCCCAATGTGATGGCCACAACCTTACAGGTATGATTGTCACATCTGCCCCTGTGTCAAGCAACCCTTCCATGTGGAGATGATCTGTTCCACGCATTAGGTTGCATCCCATAATGGGTTTGTCCTCGCCAACCACTTCTGCCCAGTATACACCTGGTGCCTTGTCATCTACTGAAATTTCTGCTGGAACAGGAATGGCCTGGGCCATGATTTGCCCCTTGGCCAAATAGAAGGGTGGCTGTGGACAGCGCGCCAGGAGAATGAGGTTAGGTATGTCCCCTTTGATGGTCATGGGAGCCACCTCAATCTCCATGAGTGTGTGTGCAGTGTCCCCAATAACAAAGTACTCACTGTCCAATCTTGTGGGATCTTTTGTCAAGTTCTGCAAGTCCTCTGGCAGGTCCACTCCAATGACCGTCCACTGGGTAGACCTGAAAGCAAAAGCTTTGGTGGTCACAAGCTTGAAACGCTTGTGAGACTACCAGATTTTATCCTGTAAATGGCTATTTTGTTTTCCCGCACCCCACTTCCCTTCCTCCCCCTTTTCTGTTTTGAGGGAGGTTTTCCCCTCAGGAAAGCCTGCTGCATTTATGTTGTGGTGCGGGGCGGGTTCGAGCTGGCATCGGCGTTTTTTGGTGTGAAGGGTGTTTTTAGTTTCTGGCTTTGGGGGCAGTCCTGGGCAAAGTGTCCTGGTTTTTTGCATATGAAGCAAATGACATGTTGAAGTTGTTCTGGTGACATCTGTTGCCTTCTCACTCCTGGAGATACAGCTGCCACCATCTCTGGGTTTGTTGGCCTTGACCACGCCTCCCGTGCAGCAAACACTTCCACTTTCCTAGCACATGCTTCCATCATCTCTGCCAGTGTAGGTGGGGGGTTGAGAGGCAGTCCCAGGAGCACCCTGCTGCAGACTTCATTGGCATTCCTCTGTGCCATCTCTTTCACTATCTCCATTTGTGTGTTGGGGTCCCGTATTTGTCTCTCAACCTGTGCATGGAGCTGGTCGACAAACTGCAAGAAACTTTCTGAAGGAGACTGTTTAATGTCAAGGAAACCACCACTAGCTTCAACAGTTGGTAGCTGGTTAAAAGCCTTATCTGCAGCCTTTGAAATCTTATCTAGAATGAATTTTGACAACACCCGATCTTGGTCCTCAGGCTTAGCCCACTCCCCCTCGCCTCACAGATGTTCATAAGTAATGGTATTATTTTCTAAATCTTTGGCACCCTGAGAGGTTTGCTTAAGTTCCTCCACGAGATCCCTGAGAGATCTCTTCCAGGAGTTTTCCCATAGATCAAACTCTGACTGGGTAAGCGGGCACTGAAAAAGATCTACAATGTCAATAGGAACAAATTCAAGGGATGTTAATGTAGCTCTCATCATGCTTCTAAAAATGTCACTATTTCTCCCAAATTCTAATTGACTTTTACATAAGTCGCGCTTTGAGTGATATGAGAAGGGCTGGTAGGTTCTAGGATCAGTCCTACCACCCATGT
Organism: Melozone crissalis; assembly: GCF_028551555.1. Classification (NCBI taxonomy): domain Eukaryota; kingdom Metazoa; phylum Chordata; class Aves; order Passeriformes; family Passerellidae; genus Melozone; species Melozone crissalis. Next base: position 4,629,439 of record NW_026535882.1, on the reverse strand, counting down.
ATTGAACAGGGCCTACCAAGGGGATGACTTCTTCCTCCTGGTTTTGGACTCCAGGGTTTCCCCCTTCAGCCCCATCCCCGTGGGACCACCCCTTCCTCCAGCCCCACTGCCTTGGGAAGCAGGTGGGGAAACAGCCTTCACCCCATCCACGTGGGGACTGGGAGAGGGTACACCCCCTGCCTCTGCCCCCCCCACCCTGGCACCTTGGTAACTGGGAGGGGGGACATTCCCTCCCCCTGCCCCACTCCCGTGGGAACAAGGCAGGGGCCCCCCCAAGCCCTCAGCCCCACTCTCTTGGGATGTAGGCAAAGGGGCATGAGGAACAGGCAGGGGGGCGGGGCAACTGTGGGAACCAGGGGCGGGGTCACAGGATGACGTAATGGGGGGCAGGGATGAGACAGAGTAAAGATCCATTCTGAATTGGGTGAAGTGCCTAAGAAAGGTGAAAAGTCTGTGAGGCCAAAGCTGAAGGAAAAACTAGTATGCCGAGACAGCAAGGAGACAGAAAAAGAAAAACAGAAAGACCACAAGGTCGATTTGCCCCTGACTTAGAAATTCCTTTGATAAAGAAGAACTGGTGCTAAATGTCACGCGGAATGAATATGTATGAACTTATTGTGAAACTGTATGCATATGCATTTGGAAGGGGGATAAAAGAAGACCCGAGGTCTTCAGAGGCACGCTTGCCTTTTTAGGGGGTTGCGTCTGGCGCGCGTCGTAATAAAAGCATACCGGGCTTTACAACTTTTACAAAGTTGTGAGGTTTCTTCTTTTCTCTGCAAAACATCGACACGAAGGGACGAGGAGGAACGTCCAAGGGAAAGAAAGGGGTTGTAAGATTGGAAGGGGTTGGGGGAGGGGACAGGTGGGCAAAAGGGATTCTGGGGAGAAGAAGGGTAAGTGGAGGGCTGAAACACGTGGATGACACCATTTTGGGCCCTGGACATGCGGTCAGCAGTATCCTGAATGCCAACCATGCGGTCGTAGCCATTTTGGAAATAGGGGGAGTCAGAACGTGAATTCGGGGTAACAGGAACTAGGTTAGAGGGGTGCAGGGAAGGCGCTCTGTCAGCCTGCGCACAACTGCCAGAGCCAGGGTACTGAGAGGGAGATGGGAGACCAGGAAAGCAGTGGCAGTACCAGGTACCCTGAAATTACCAGGGAGCCTCACTCATCTCTCTCAGTTCAGGGGCAGAGGGTTTGGGAGGAGGGGAAAGGAAAGCCACGGGAGGGGAGATTTGCTCTGGCTGTCCTTTCAAATCCTTCCTTAGGACTTCTTTCCGAATCACCAGGAACACAGGAAAAAATTGAGATACTGTACCATCTCAATGTTCCGCTTATGCTGTTAACAAGGCTCCAATTTAGTCCCAGGCAGAGATAGAATTAACATTCTGCTGGGTAGACTGAGGGAAATGAAAAGATATCCAGCGAACAAACTGTTTCAAAACTGCTTTGGAAACCGTAACAATTCAACTACTTAGGGTTTCTAAAATCAGAGTATAAATGCTGCTCTGTGTTATGAACAAAAATTCTGCCAATTTTTTTTGTGAGAAAAAGGTTACCACTGTTGCTGCTGGGGTGCTGCTTGTGTGTGTTATGGTTTGACACTGGCACAATGCCAGTGCCCCCCATGAAAATTCCCCCCTCCCTGGCATCTGCTGTGAGGTGGTACCCGGGAATAAGCAAAACAGGCTCCTGCTTAAGGAAAAAAGGGAAAAAACTTTATTAACTAAACTACAAAAACTAAACTACAAAAGAAAGAGAAAAAAAACCACAAGGAAAATGAAAACTACACAGAACCACTTCCCCCTCCTCCTCCAAAATTATCCACACTCGGTCTGGCACCACCCTTTAGAAAAATCAAATCTTCAGCTCATGAAGAGTAGACGGAGTCCTTCCTTGTCCCACGGACAACTTGTCACAATCAGCAACCGCCCGGAGTCCTGCTATCTCGTGACATCTCCTTTCCATGCCAAGGTGCTCTCACCACCAGGCATGGGATGAGGCAGAGGCCTGCTTTTTGGGTGAACCTTTTTAAGGATGCCTCGTCTCGTTCCAAGCAGAGCACAGTCTCATCTCTGGGACCTTTGTCCCCCCCATTTCTTCTATACCCCCTGGGGCCGAGGGGTCTCAAAACCAAACTCTCTTGACTCCGAGCCTCCGCTTCCCCCTGCAATGCAGCCTCTGTATCACCAGGAAACAGTCCATGAATGTACAACAAAAGAGTCCAGCAAGATTGCCACTCCATCTTCCTCCATTCCTTCAACATCTCTCTTTCTCTTTGCCAGACCCCCTTACTGGCCTGTTTCTTCCCTCATCTTCCACTCTTATCCCCTTCCTAGGAAAGGTAATGTTCCGTGAAGTTCTCACTATGCACAAGGGTTAAAAGCTCTCCCAGGTGGCCGGGCTGCTCGCTGCCCCCCCCCCCTTCTCCTCTCAGCCGTGCTGCCGGCACATGATATCAAGTTTCAAGGTAACAGTTCCAGCACAGGCTGCATTCTCTCCGTCTCCAAAAAGCAGGGGGGGGGGGAATAAACAGGTCGCTTGATGCTCCCCCACCCTTCCACCAAATCCAGGCCTACCGTAGATGGGCCACGTGGCTTTCCCCTCCCCCAGCCAAGCAAGCAACTGGGCCAGGGGAGGGAGACTCAACTCCTTCACGCTGAAAATCCCAAGAGAACTCTGAAGGACAAGAGCCCTGCTTTTAACTCCTTGGGTTTGTAGTTTCAAGCAGGCGGATCCAAATGCCCCACTGGTCAAACCAGGTGCTCATCTTAAAATCCGACCACCCATTGGTAACCACAGCAAAACAACATATCCCAGATGTACCATTTCCGGTCAAACCACGACAGTGTGTTATGGTAATTACGGGTCGTTGTCGTTAATAGTTGTTTTTGTATCAGTAAAAGCCTAGCTGGGGCCGAGTTAATGGCTCTTCTCTGGGACAGTGAAGGGTAGGGGCCTCCCCAAACAGTGAGGAGAAGAGACTTGGGGGGAGATATGCAAAATAACTCCAGGACCAGCATGCCATGAGAAGCTACTGCTTTTAGCTTGTTGAAAAAGACCCCCAAACAACGAGCCAACTAAGAGTTGAGAGATTGAAGTGATGTCTGGACGTCAGGAACGGAGTGCTGAGCCGGCAGAGAGGCGGAATACCTTTGTAGTCCTTCTCACCCTGAGCACGGGAGTCGTCCAAACACCGGGAGCGGACAGAGCGAGGCGGCGAACAGCAACATCCAAAGGGGTCACCACGCCCTAAAGGCTCCCATGAGGACCGGACCCCCAGCTCCTCCCCTAGTGGACAAAGCTGCGCATGTCCTCCTCCTCCTCGTTGCCCTGGGAGAGATGATGGAGACTGTAGACCCATCCGAGCTGCCCAATCCTGAGCTGATCACTTTTAATAAAGGCATTAAAAGGAGAAAAAGTCTCCTGCCCCGTTTATTTCAACTGGGGCGCTTGTCCGGGATAGCCACGCCGGAAGAGGACACCAGGACTGGCCATCTTGGACCTCCAGGACAGCTGGCTATCCGGACCAGAGAGATAGGCTCAGGACCAGTGACGCTGAGGAGCACCGGAGCACCGGACGGGTGAGAAATCCGGTGGCGGGGGTGGGACATGAGCTCATGGGTGTGTGAGTGAGACGAAGGCCTGTAGCCGGACCTTCGGAGCAAGAGTGGACCTCTCAGTACTGCATTTCTGGACTCCTGCGAAGGGGCCAGCCGGGAAAAGGGGGAAGCGTGAGTGAGTCATCTCCTGAGGGGGAAAGAGGCCTCCCCCCTCTGGGCGTGCCGAGGGAATAGTTGTATGAGTGGCACGCGCCCAAAGTAAGTCCTGACAGAGGGAAGTCAGGCAGATTGCAAGTCCAGAGAAGGATTCGGGTAAGCTCACAAGCCCTGCAGGCAGAGTAAGTCCTGACAAAGGAGTCAGGCACAAATCCCAGAGAAGGAGGCTGCGGTTTGTTTTTAAGTCCTGATACGGTGAAGCCTAAAAATTGGCAGGTTAGGCAAACTAAAAATCAGGCAGTTGTTTTTCCTGACTGAGGGAGTCAGGCATGACTCGGATTCTTAGGCCAAGGTTTTGTGTGTTCAAGTCCTGATAGATGTAAGACCTGACGTTAGGAAAGTTAGGCAATCAAGAGATCAGGCAGTTGTTTCAGTATAAAGTCCTGAGCATCAGGCAAAAATTTGAAGATCGGTGGAGGAGGCTGAAGCTCCTCAAATAAGATTTTTCTTGAAATTACCTGTCAGTAGAGGCACCTTTGGGACCTTTTTTACTGTGGAGACCTGAAAAATTGGAGGGTGTAATAGTAAAAAGACCGGCAAGAGACTGAGGAATATACCTCCCAGTAGCCCCTTAGGAGAACTGTTAGAGAAATGGGATTCTATAGAGGCCACGGAGGGATAAGATAAAGTGAAAATGATCCACTATTATGTAGAAGTCTGGCCGGAATTAGAGGTGCAAGGAGGATGGCCTTGGTGTGGGACAAAGGATAAGTGGATGTGCCAACAACTGAGTCATTATCTGACAGCTCGAGGAGAAACTGATCCTGAGCAATTATTGTATGTATCTTGCTGGTTAAAGAACGCTATTGGGGATGAAGGGGTGGAAATTGTAAGGTACAGAAGAAGAAAGAGGGGAATGAAGGAGGGTATGATGGAATTACTAAAAGATGGGACCCCCTGGATTATTTGCCTCCTTCTGCCCCTCCACCTTATAATCCTCTTCTTCAAGCACCTCAAATGGCAGGTCCGGTTCTTCCTCCAGCTGCCATCTCATTACCACCTGCTCAAATTCCTCCTTCTACCTCTTCAGCTTCCCCTATGATACACCCAGTATCTCCCCCAGTAACCACTCCCTCACCACCCGCTTTGGCTCCTCCAGTTCCTTCTGCACCAGCACAAGTGCCTATTCCACCTGCTGCATTCTCCACCCATTCTCCAGGTCCACTTTAATATGTACTCAAGCTCTTCTCCCCCTCCTATTGCTGTCCCTTTACCTCCTCCTAGTTGGGACACAAATGCCTCCTTGCCCGGTAAACAGTTATCACCAAATACATCTGCTGTTCTGCAGAAAGTTCAGGGTAACCCAGATATCCCTCAAACTAGTCTGGCATCTGAAGATGGGCTCTACTGTACTACCAGATCCAAGACCTCCAAGGCAGAGAGACTCTTTCCCCTCAGAGAAGTTCCAATGGGAGGAGTAGCGGGAGGTGTTGGCTTTGTGAATGCTCCCCTAACTGCTTCTAAGGTGAGAGGATCAAGAAAGAGTTAGGGCATTTAGTTGAGGACCCAGTGGGCATAGCCAACCAAGTGGATCAATTTCTAGGTCCAAATATCTACACTTGGGGGGAGATGAATTGCATCCTGAGTATATTATTTTCCCCAGAAGAGGTCCACATGATTAGGACAGCTGGCATAAGAATTTGGGGGAAAGAGAACCGTCCGGGACCCCAAGTGCCATCAGGTGAACAGAAATTGCAACTAATGGATCCCAGCTGGAAACCTAATCAGGAGGAATGGAGGAAGGCCATGATGGAATATAGGTCTTTGATAATACGGGGGATCGAAGAGTCAGGTCCCAAAGGAACTAATACCAAATTGGCATTTGAGGGTGAACAAGAAAAGGATGAAGCTCCTGCTACTTGGCCTAACCACATAAAGCGGAACTTCCAATTGTACTCTAGAATAGACCCAGACACCCCAGAAGGTCAAGTGCTACTAAAAGTCCAATTTGTTATCAAATCTTGGCCAGATGTACGGAGAAAACTGGAAAAGATTGAAGACTGACAAGAGAAGGATATCAATGAGTTATTGAGAGAAGCATTGAAGGTGCATTTAAGGAGGGATGAAGAAAAAGTAAAGGCCAAGGCTAAGATCATGGTTGCTGTAGCTAGAGAAAGTGCAGGGTGGGCAGGTCCACCACCAGGAGGAGGGAAGGATAGGCCAGTACTGTCAGGTACAAGAGGGATGGAGAGACCTCAAGTCCTTTTGAGAGAACGACATTGTTATTACTGTGGGGAGGCAGGACACGTCAGGAGGTTTTGTAGAAAACTCAGTCTTGATGCGGCAATAGCCAGGGAACAAGATAATTTAGGGAAGATCCTTAGAGGTGACGATTAGAGGGTCAGGGGCTTTACACTGTAGGTACCCGATGCTACATCTAGAAGAGCCCTTGGTAAACTTTGAGGTGGGACCCCTAAATGAAGAATTTGAATTTTTGAGTAGATACAGGAGCAGGTAAGTCCTGTCTCAACAAAGTACTAAGAAGTATAGTATAGTGAAAAAACATCTGAAGTTAGACAAAAACAGCTAGGTAGAAAGGATATCCAATAGCACCAAAACTGGCCAGTAACACTAAACTTGTAATAAGTAATGTGAAAATAAAAGGTACCTTATTGTTGTCTTCTTGTGTGTGTGAGAGTGAGTCACAAGCAAAGTCAGCCTCAACTTCACGGGCAGGTGGGAAGGGGGCAGTGGAAAGAGTGTGTGTGACCTGCAAACCAGACTAGTGCTCCCCAGATGTGTGGGGGAGCTGTAGCTGTAAGAGCGTGAGTGACACGCAGACAGCCTCACAGGTGAATGTGCACCAGAGGCAACCAGAATCAGTGCCCTTCCAAGAGGCCCAGAGATACTGAGACCTGTGGGCCAACCCTAAGGTGAGGGGGGGCTACAGGGACCCGTGATTTTCTAGCAATAGTGATCCAGTTTGTGTCTTGAGGGTGTGAAGGAATGTGTGAAAGTGAATGAGAAATAAAAGAGTGTGAATATAGACGAATTAGAATAGAGGTAATGTAGATTGTGCATTACAAGTTTTACCACATCTCCTTAGAGGGAAGTGTATTGCGTAGAAGAATAGTGTGAGAAAAAAAAAATTAAGTGTAAGGGGTTGAAAGAAAAGTAGTATTTAAGCTGTAAGTGAAAGTAAGAAACAGAAGCAAGAGATAAATAGATAAATAGAACAGAAAACCAGTGAATTAAATACACAGAAAAATAGGAGAATAAAAGCACTTTGGGAGTTAAGTTAGCTAACAGAAATACCACTCCTTGCAAAATACAGAGTATGCAGAAGTTGATGAGAGAAACATACAAGCTATGGAAAAAGAGAAGTTAACCAATAACATTAAACAGAGAAACGGAGTTTTGATAGAATCATAAAATAGCAGACCATTAATGCCTATATTTGAAAGCCTGTTTCAGGTACTCTTCATTACTAATTTGACAGTGCAGACCAAAAGAAAAAGGTTGGACCCACATCACTCTTACCCCCTGGCATTGGACCAGGATTCAACATCAGTTTTTTTCCCTCTGGCATTCTGGCATTGGACCGGACTCCACCCCATTCTCCTTCTGGCATTGGGCCAGAGTCTCAGTTTTTCCCTCTGGTATTGGGTCAGTGTCCACACCACTCTCACCTCCAGGCACTGGATAAGGATTCAACCACATCACAAGTTAATTCACCTGAGTATACTGTGATAAAAGGACCAAAGGATTTAAAGTTGACTCTCAGAAGGAAGAGTCAAAAAGACTGAACTGTATGGGAAAATAATCAGTATCAGAGCTCTAACATTGCTTAAAATGTTTCAAGACAGTTCTGTGAAACCTATGTTGGTAAAAAGTTTAAGACTGCAAATAAGTAATTCTGGTTAAGTTCCCCAATTTAGTTCTAAAGACTCCACGTTAATCCTCTACAGAGCACTCCCCTAGGAGAAACCAAAATTGGTAGGGAACAGACCAAGAGAGGTTTAACCAGAGAAGCGGGTGGAAGGGACTCTAAAGAGCTTGGAAGCTTCTTCTCAGTAAAATTCCCCAAGAGGCAAGGCCGGGTGGGCAGGCTGTGCAAGATGACCCATAACGGACTCTTGGGAAGGGTAATAATAATAATGGCTCTAATTGCAGTGGTGCTCTGGGAAGCCCAGGAGAGCCGTTCAGTGAGTGCTACCAACCCCTCTATGAGGAGGAAGAAGTGAGCTCCTTGTCTTGAGTCCACATCAATTCTAACCCTAATTGTGTTAACCTCTCCCAATTGGTCCTTTATCAGAAAAATAAGAGAATGTATTGGATCGCCCACAATACTGCCACTTTTAGGCAGCCACTCCTAGGAGAGTGCCCTATAGGAGAAGCCTGGTTGTGCTTTGAATGTGATGCTGCTGAAACAAGCTCAGTAGATCTAGTAAAAAGAAAAGAAATGGTGAAAACAGTAAGAAAGATGGTTTGTAACAAGTATTTAACAGTGAAATATTCAGCTATTCAGTGGATCCTAAGAGATCCAAACAAATTAGAGTCTGTTGAGAAAAAAGAAAGAGACAAGAGTACTCACCATGAAGTTTATGAATGTTATGAGTGTACTGAGAAAGAGATAAACCCCTTTTGGAAAATGAAAGAACTGTGTAAATGTTGGGAATGCCCAACAGAAGCTGAAAACACATTTCAGGGGAGCTCTAAACCCCTAAGTTTGATCTCATACCACAGCACACACCAAATTGTCAGGAGACTGGTCTGGCAGCTGCACCACTAGAATGATAAAACCAACTTTCTTCTTATTACCCAAAGAAACTGGATCAAGTTTCAGAGTTCCTATATACAATGATTTGGGAAAAACTACACAGAACAAGCAAAGTGAAATAGAAATTGAGAAAATTCAAAGTTGTAAAAGCCAAGTTCAGACCCCAATATCTATGTTAAACAAAGTCATCAGGCTCCAGGCAGTATTAAAAATAAAGAATGCAATTATTAGAAACATTTTGAACTAAATAAAAAAATAGCATGTGTAAATAATCAAGAACAAACTCCTACACTTGATTCCAGTTGGTGGGAGAACCTGGAGATTTTTAAAAAAGGATGTATGGGAAAAAGTAGTTTTTCTCACTGTATGTATACTTGGAGGATTGATCTTTGTACTATGCTTATTTATCTGTTTCATTAAAATAGTAGTATTTGCCGTGCAGACCAACCAAAATAAACCAAAGAAAGTAACAAAGTTAAGTAACCGTGATTACCAAAATGCTCAAGAAATTTATAGTGAATACAAATAATGAAATATGAAGCTCATGAGTCAAAAATTGTAAGTTGATGCGAGCTTAAAATTTCAGCTCGATCAAAGAAAAAGAGGGGGGGCTGTTATGAACAAAAATTCTGCCAATTTTTTTTGTGAGAAAAAGGTTGCCACTGTTGCTGCTGGGGTGCTGCTTGTGTGTTATGATAATTACGGGTCGTTGTCGTTAATAGTTGTTTTTGTATCAGTAAAAGCCTAGCTGGGGCCGAGTTAATGGCTCTTCTCTGGGACAGTGAAGGGTAGGGGCCTCCCCAAACAGTGAGGAGAAGAGACTTGGGGGGGGGAGATATGCAAAATAACTCCAGGACCAGCATGCCATGAGAAGCTACTGCTTCTATCTTGTTAAAAAAGACCCCCAAACAACGAGCCAACTAAGAGTTGAGAGATTGAAGTGATGTCTGGACGTCAGGAACGGAGTGCTGAGCCGGCAGAGAGGCGGAATACCTTTGTAGTCCTTCTCACCCTGAGCACGGGAGTCGTCCAAACACCGGGAGCGGACAGAGCGAGGCGGCGAACAGCAACATCCAAAGGGGTCACCACGCCCTAAAGGCTCCCATGAGGACCGGACCCCCAGCTCCTCCCCTAGTGGACAAAGCTGCGCATGTCCTCCTCCTCCTCGTTGCCCTGGGATAGACGACGGGAGACTGCAGACCCGTCCGAGCTTTCCAATCCTGAGCCGATCACTTTTAATAAAGGCATTAAAAGGAGAAAAAGTCTCCTGCCCTGTTTATTTCACTCTGAGCCACAGAAAACTTAGCACCCATATTTGCTTATTGCGGCACTTAATCTACCTTCCTTACAGCCAGCACAAACAAAAACTGAAAGCACTGAGTCCACAGCCAATCCGGGCAAGAATCCGGGCAGCCCCTTTGTCCGGGGAAGAGACAAAACTGCTTGTGTACAAAACGCGCTGCTTTTTTAAAATGGCGGACGCCAGCTACCGGCACCCCCCACGCCACGTGGCTGACGCGCGGGTGCTCAGATCTGCCTGTGCAGGTTTCTCCCACTTGCCGGGTCCCGCCGCTGGCCAGGCTCGACCGCTCACGGCAAAAACACAAGCCTCGGCTACTCTGCCACTGCCCGCACTGCCGCTGCGCCGGAACCCACGCATGGCGACGGGTTTACAATGAAACCCACCGGCACTACAAAATCGTGCCAAGCGCAATGGTGCCACCGTTCCCAGGAGCTGCGCGCTGCGGGAACTGACCGATGGAAGCACACAACGTCCGGAGCCGTGCACAACCACTGCCAGAGCGCCGGAGCCGCTCCGCCGGCACGGACCAAGCGGGATGCGCAAACCCCTATCAGGACCGGATTTTTCCCTGCACCAGGAGCTAACCCTCACTCTCTGGGGGTCCCCCCAGGGTCCGACTAACAGTCGCGGGGAATACTCACCCCGCTTGGGGACTGTGGCTGGCTGGGACAGCTGTTAAGAAGTCCTCGTCTGGAATCAGTCCGTCGGGTGCGCGGCGGGGTCCCGACCCCACCCTCTAGCTTCCTTGCCGACAAAAACGCGACAAAGAAGTCAGAGGAAGGTGCAAGTCTCAAAAAGCTAACGTAATCCACTCGTGGAATCACCAGCTCCTTCGTGACCGTCGTGGGAGACGACAACGTTGGGCGCCACCTGCAGTAATCCATGGGTCTCTGGGCTTTATATGAGTCCAAATCCAGCTAGCTCTGGACTCTGGCCCACACGGACTTGCATAGATGAAATAAAAGACAAGAAGCACTCTTCTCCACGTGGGAACAAGTACCCTGTTTATTGGCTTGGAGCAGGACACTTCTGGTGACAGCGACCACCCAGGTAGAAAAAGAGGCCGAACCATACCTGCAGTGGGCTTTTATACCCGAGGGAGGATGGGGACGGGGAAAGAGGACCGCGGCCAATGGGATGCCATTGGGGAGGGGCGAGGAGAGGGGCCACCTGTAGGACAGACCACCAGGGGATATAGAAAGGGGTACATGGGGGAGAGACCATTTGATGAGAAAGGGGGAATAATCTACATGACATACCATACCCAGTACAAACTTCCCATCACCCAGTGCCAAACAACAACTAAATAAACTATTTAGTGCAATACAACAATCCAACTATCAGAAGTTTCTGGAGTATTCTTTTTCCCTTTCTCAAACACTTCTTCTGATGTGTCACTCCACACAATTATGTCATCATTGATGTACTGTAGATGTCAAGTGCATCACCTTGTCCCAGTGCAGTCTGAATTAGTCCATGACACATGGCAAGATATGGATATTCTCAGTTCAGTCGAAGAAAGAACAGAGATAATTTGTCCCAGGCTTAGCCTGGGAATCTTAGAGGAAAGAATTAATACAATTATTATCTCTCTGCAACTGTTGTTTATAGATATAGTTCTCTAGAGTGTGCTATTCATAGTGTACCAATAGTGTGAGATTTTTCCACTTCAAGACCAATCAAGTATCACCTTAGCAAGTCACATTGTAAAAAGACCTGCTACCTTCATTAAACGCTTTTAGCTTCTGATCCACCTGAAGACTGGAGTCTTTGTTTCCATCCCTGACTCAACAGTGTCAGCAGGACAGTGCTTCCAACCCTGGGGCAGTCAATTCCAGGGGTATGAACACCCCTCCACATGAAAGACTGTGGCCTCTACTCTGCTGCCAAAGGAATACTGGAGCTCCAGCATGTTCAGCACAGCAGTGCTCAGAAGCAGGGTAACTTCATTCAAGTTACGATAGTCCACTGTCAACCTCCATTCCCCATCAGACTTGGGCAAAGGCCAAATGAGTCTGTTGAAGGGTGAATGGGCCTTACTGACCACCCTGTGGCTCTCCAGCTCATGGATAATCTTGTGGATGGGGATCACGGCATCTTGATTCATCCGATACTGCTGGCGGTGTACTGTTGAGGTGGCAATCAGTACTTGTGGTTCTTCTTCCCTCAGGAGTCCTACTGCAGAAGTGTCCTCTGACAGCCCAAAAAAGGTCTTCATCTAATGCTCTCTGTCTCCCCAGCAGCTATTCTAAAAGGCCACCTGAGTCCTTTTGGGTCTTTGAAATAGCTTCTGTGGAGGAAATCTATGCCCAGAATACACAGGGCCTCTGGACCAGTCACAATTGGGTGTTTCTTCCACTCTTCCAGTCAAGCTCACCACAGCTTCCAACTGGGTCAGCTGCTATGAACTCCCTGTTACCCTAGCAATAGAAATGGGTTTTGCCCCCACATGTCCTGATGGCATTAGGGTACACTGTACACCAATGTCAACCAAAGCTTTGGATTTCTGTCGTTCTGATATGCCAGCCTGTTGGATCCACACAGTCCAAAGGCCCCCATTTTCCCTGACCTCTACCTGGCTAGACGCAGCACCCCTCTAGTCCTAACTACCATTCCCTCCATGGCTGTACCCCCTGGAGGTTCCTTCAAGGGGATCAGACATTTCATCCTCCCTTCTGTTATACCTGGCAACTCCATCACAGGAAGCTGAGGCTATGTTTATTTTGGTGCAATTTCCTTGGTTAGTGTTTTCCTCCTTGAATTCATGCACCTGTTCTGCCAGGATAGAAGTGGGTTTTCCATCCCACCTACTCATATTTTCCCCATGCTCACACATGAAGAACTAAATGTCAGCTTGTGAGGTGTACTGCCTCTCCCTAGCTAGGGAGACATTGGGTTCTTTCATTGGGGCCTCTGGTTCACACTGGTGCTGTTGGAGAATTTTGCTCAGACATGGCTTGAAGGAAAAAAAAGCCATGAACATATACAGCTGGTTAAAAAGTAAAAGGCAGCTGTAAGCAGCAAGTTCTCAGGCTTTTTCTTAACAACAGTAAACACCACGTCCTTGAGAAAGTGGTGAGAAAGAAAGGCATAGTGGAAAACATGGAGGCCTTGAGAATGATAAATAAGTCAATAACAGGATGAGAAAAACAAGTGTTAGTCTCAACAAGAAAACCACAGGTTTTGGCAACAAAGTAGGGGTTGGTGTGTAATCTGTGGCCAATGATGAGCTCGGGTTTTGTAATATGTATAAGCTTAATTAACACCACTATAAAAGAGTGTAAGCTAGATCAATAAATCGGAGTTCGATGCTGATCAATTAGGATGGGTCGGCTCCCTTCGCTTCCTCATGGTGCCACATGGGAACTGCCCTCCCTCATCTCCTTCCTCATCTTCTCTCTTATCTCCTCATTGATACTCTCAACCACAGCAGAGATATGAGTGTGTATCAGGCCATGGACCAAACTCCCATAAATCCTGAGTTTTCTGGCTAGGGAACCCATTGTCTCTTGGTTGTCCTTGAAATTCATTGTTGTCGTGAAGCTGGAGTATTGAGATAGCCCTAGATGTGCCAGGCTCCACAACATTTGCACCCTTGTCAGGGTCGTTATCATGTTGCTCCTCTCTTCCAAAAACCATCTCTAATACCACCATTTCTCTCATGCGTTGAATCCCTTCCTCAATGGTCTTCCAGGACATTCTATGATGGTTCCCCTGCAGTCTGTCTCTGTGAACAAACCTCTCTTAGCCTCATTAAAAGCTGCTCCCAGAGAGGATGGGACCCTGGCTCCCTCATGAACACCCGATCAATACCCATGTCCCGGGTCAAGGACCCCAAATTCCTTGCTTTGCCACTATCCAGTTGCATGCCTGGACCTATAAGGTCCTATACACGAGTCAACCAAGTTGGAAAAGCCTCGTGCCCCCATCGCACAGTGTCTTTTTGCAGATTGCACAGACTGTCCTGCGACAGGGATTCAGTGATGATTGCAGGCTCCAGCTCCTCCGAATGTTGTGAGGGCCCTGGTACCTCATTGTCACTAACTGGGTATCATAGACATCTTTTGTGGAAAATCCTTTCTTTAGCATTTTTCCTTCTTCTGGGAAGCTGAGGCCCCAGAAAGAGAATGTAAACAATAGTTATCTGCTGCTGTGGAATGTAGCAGGTGCACCTGTGATTGGTCCATGTTGCTTGTGTACAATTAAGGGCCAATCAAAGACAAGCTTTCTCTGGGATAGATCAGGGAGAGCTCTGTTCCTATTCATTTCCTATTCTATTCTTAGCTTAGCAGCTTCTGACCTTCTCTCTCTATTCCTATTAGTTTAGTCTTAATGTATTATATATCATAAATTAATTAATCTAGCCTTCTGATCATGGAGTCAAGATTCTTGTCTCTCTCTTCACCCCCTGGGAACCCTTGCAAAGCCGGTTACAACTGGGCATACTGATTTTGTTTTATACTTCCTCTTTGTCACAGGGGCGACTGCTGCTGGCTGTGGTTGCCCTTGTGGTTCATCTGGAGCCTGGATGGTTGTAACATCTCTTGGTTCCACTGCTGCACCATTGGACTTTCCCTCTCTGAGGCAGGGAGAGGGCTTCCAGCCAGCTGGGGAAGTGTTCCCTCAGCACTCAGCCTACCTCTTCCCATACCCCCATTCAATCCAGATGGTTTATTTCTAGAGTGGGTGTTTGGGCAGTGATAGGCTGTTGGGCAGTGTCCCTGGCCCCTGTAGCAGGCTCCTGGGCAGCATCCTTAGTCTCTGGGGTAGATGTCAGGGTGGTTACCCAAGGCAATCTCACCTTATCTCCAAATGCTAAATAGAATAGGTCTATCAGCAACATCAGCCATTATACAATATTGTTAGCATTTAGAGAAAATTTTAACCCTTCAAAAGCTGGTGGGGTAGGCCCAAAGAAATGGGTGAAGGATCGGAGGAAAACTCCTCCGTGTTGCTTCCTCTCAATGGGTACCATTGTCGCTGTTGAGTAAGAAACAACACAGACTCACCAGAAGGCTGGTTAGCACAGTGTGTCTTTACTTAGAAAATCTCTCTCTTTATAGACTGATCTGATACAGACAGACCACATTGGTCAATTCATCAATACATTTCGCCTGATTGGCTAATTAACAAAAATACCTTTCTTATAAACAATCTTTGAGAAAAAAAGGAAAACAGAGAGTAGGAAAACATCACCCGCAGGTTGTTTATAATAACAAGCTATCATTGTTTTCTCTGCAACTCCCTAAAGTCTCACAACCCGACCATAAGAAAACTTATCTGGTTTTCTTGCTCTCTGACCAGGCTGTCACACCCACATACCATTATTAAGGAAACCACAAAGGCATAAACTTAGTTTGTGATAGTCATATAGCCATGTGCCCACATTCCAGAGGAAGTTAAAAATCCATTGATTCCTCACCTTATTGATGCCTTGTGCAAATTGGATAACAGCCACAGTAATCTTAGTCATAGGAGGTTGACTCTCACAATTATAGATTAATATTATGTGTATGTTAAGAAAAGTTCTATAGATGTATAGTTATATTATTTTTGTATGTTCTCCCCATAGTCCTCTTTCCCATCCTCCTTGTATTGTAGTCACTAGTCGGGGCATATGGGGCAGGGCAGGCTTGTTACTAAGAGGTGTGGCATGGCAACACCTGACCTCCAATCAAGTAGTAAGAAAGGGATCTTCAATGGATGGCAGAGAAGGAGTTGACTGACAAGACTTTGGGAGGTGCCAAGAGCATAAATACCAGAGCATCCATTGTGTAGACAAGCACATGGCGGTTTAATTCCATGCTCCCAGCGCTGTAATTTTTCCTTATTCAGTCCTGTGTTGTATTTTTGTTAAGGTTCAATAAACCTCTGAAATTTTAAGTGAGCATCGTTTCTCACATATATATAACAAGAAAAAAAAACCAACTACAACAGCAACAACAAACAAAACAGAAACCCAATAACAGCCTAATAACAGCCTTCTCTCGCCCATCAAGAAATTTCCCCTTTGGTGTAGTTATGAACACAACCGGCAGAGGGCGATGTTGGTGAAAGCAGGTTGTGCTGGTTTGACCAGGAAGAAGTGGGAATTCTGGGATGCTGTGGTCAAACCAATGGGTGCTCAGATTTTGATATTGGCACCTGATATGGCCAGTGGGGTTTGGATGCACCTCTGAGAACACACAGGGGTTAAAAGCAGAGCTGCGTCCCTGGGAGTTTCTCTTGGGACTTTGAAGCAAAGAGGTCAGATCTCCCTCCCCCGTCCAGCTACTGCTGCTGGGTGGGGGAGGGGCAGCCATGCGGTAGGCCTGGGGCTGGACAGAGATGGGGGGGTGAAGAGGCCGTTGAGGATGGAAGGGTGGAAGAGCACCAATAGACACCGGGCAGCAACCCCCCACCCCCCCCCCCCAGGAGAGAAAGAGGGAGAGCCGGCGACGGAATATGATAGCAGCCGGCCGAGGAGGAGAAAGGGGGGGGGTGCAGGGCAGTGTGGGAGTGCCGGAGCTCTGGGACAGGCAGAGACTGAAATTTTTAAACCTTTCCTTACATGATTGATACCTTGCAAAAATGCTGATCCTCCTGGAGCTGAATGAGAAGAGAGATAAGAGATGAGATAACAAGGACTAGGCCCGAGGGAAGTGGAGAAGACTGGCTGAGTGTGGGGAGAGATGATGGAGTGGCCTTTTGGCTGGACTTTTCTTGTGTGGCCATAGACTGAACCATTTTTATTCCTGTGACACAGAGACTGCATTTAAGGGGAGGCAGTGCCTCAGAACCTGGAGGGTTCAGTGTGGGTACCCCTTGGCCCCAGGGGGTGAAAAAAATGGGGGGGACAGATGTCCCAAAGGAGAGACTGTGCCTTTTTTTGGAGGGAGACAAGGCATCCTTAAAAGACAACCCTAAAAGCAGCTCTGGTCCATGCACAGTGGTGAGAGCATTGGGCATGGAAGGAAGATGTCACGATGGCAAAGGATTTTCCGGGCGGTGCTGAGTGCCATGGAAGCATACGAGGTATCAGCGTGTTTCCAGGGGAAGCCTATGGTGCAAGAAGGACTGCTCTCCTCTTCATGAACTGAAGATTGACTATTCTAAAGGGTGGTGCAGGACTGAGAGTTGGTGATTTGGGGGAATTTATTGCATTGGGAAATTTGGTGGTGGGGAGGAGGAAGGTGCTTTTGTAAGGTTTTCATTTTTTTTTTCCTTTATAGCTTTTTCCCTCTTCTTTTCTGGTAGTTTAGTTAATAAAGTTTTCTTTATTTCTAAGCTGGAGCCTGCTTTGCTTATTCCAGGCCACATCTCACAGCAGACACTGTTGCCCGATTGATAAATGACACAAAACTCGGATAAGTTTTGTGGGTGCTTTATTAAGGGCCCGAGGGTGCCGGCGGACTAACGTCCCAAGTCCGAGCCCCCAATTTCACATATGGGTGCTTCCCTTTTTATATATGCGATTCATAACAAGGTTTCCAAGAAACAGTTCCCCTTGCCTAGTCACAGTCCCCTTGTGATACATTCCTTAGTTCACAAGCAAGACCATAAATCTTCTACTTATCTTATTCTAAGAGCATTGTATGCTGCCTCCCGAAAGGTTAGCATTCTTACGTTCCTGCACTAGTTTAAATATTTATTAAATTCCTAAGACTACCTGCTAGGTTACACACAAACCCAACACACACATTATCAACGGCTACAAAACTGCAAAACTGCTTTTAACAAACCAATTCACACACAACTCATAACTAAACTATAATTACACATTTTGCTAAATTTCATTTTTTTTCCACCATTCCTAGAAAAGATCTCAATTCCTGATGGTTACGAGGCAAAGGAATAGCACATATTGCCTCTATTCGGTTTACTCCCAAATGTCTCTGCCCTTGCGTGATCTCACAACCGAGATAAATAACGCTATTTTTGACCAATTGAGCTTTTTCTTAGGAACCCGATACCCTGTTGGCCCAGCATGTTGAGTAATTTAATTGTTAATTCCACACACATTTCCCTTTCCTTAGTAGCCAGAAAAATGTCGTCCACGTAATGCAGCACTACATACAAGGATGGGGATATTGTTACCTGGGTTGCCTCCCATTCCTCCAGCTCCTTGGCCAGTTGATTTCCAAAAATAGTAGGGCTATTTTTAAATCCCTGTGGGATTCTTGTCCACGTAAGCTGCTTCTTTCTCCCAAAATCAGGACTCTCCCACTCGAAGGCAAAATATTTCCTACTCTCTACTGCCAGTGGGATGCAGAAGAAGGCATCTTTAAGGCCAATCACTGAGAACCATTTAAACTCCTCCGATACAGATGTTAACAAGGTGTAAGGATTAGCAACAACTGGATGTATGTCTTTCACTATTTCATTAATAGCCCTCAAGTCCTGTACCAAACGGTACTTACCATTAGGCTTCCTCACTGGAAAAATTGGAGTATTATACTCCGATTCACATTCCTGTAATATTCCTTGAACCAAAAATTGTTTAATTAACGGGGCTACTCCCCTCCTTGCCTCAAGCTTCAAGGGGTATTGCTTTACCCTCACTGGTTGGGCCCCTTCCTTTAGTTCCACCTTTACTGGCTGCGCAGCTTTAGATTTTCCGGGGACCCCTGACTCCCATATCCAGGGTACTACAGCCTGCTCAATTTCTTCTGGAATAGGAGAGGCATCCACTTCCTTGATCACAAAAATGCCTGCTATTTG
The DNA here is from genome assembly GCF_028551555.1 of Melozone crissalis. Lineage (NCBI taxonomy): Eukaryota > Metazoa > Chordata > Aves > Passeriformes > Passerellidae > Melozone > Melozone crissalis. Next base: position 4,610,934 of record NW_026535882.1, on the reverse strand, counting down.
TTCCTCAGGTATTTTCAATTTCACCCTTCCCCCCTCAAATATTATTTTCACATTAAGTCTGGGAAACAGGTCTCTGCCAAGAAGGGGTGTGGGGCAATTTGGCATGTACAAAAATTGGTGATCTAATTCCTTCCCCCCAAAACTAAGATTTAAAGGTTGTAAAAATGGTTGTTCCTCTAGCTTCCCTGTTGCCCCCACCACCTGAACCATTGTGTCACTCAAAGGTCCCAATCGTCTATTAAGTACAGAATATGTGGCTCCAGTGTCTACCATAAATTCTTGATCCTTTCCATCTATCTCTAAAACTACCCTCAAATCCCGGTCTAGTCAGCTTTGATTCTGATATTTTCCCAAAACTAGTGCTTGAGCGACTTCTGCTGGTCCTCCCGTGAATCCTCCCACAGGAGCATTCCCCATTGGACCTGTCCTTAATCCTATGTTTCCCGTGCCCATACCTCCTCTCTACCGGGCATTCATTTTTCAAGTGTCCCAATTGTCGGCAAAATGCACACTGGTTTGGATCCAACCTCCCCATGTTAGGTGCAAACCCAAACCCTCCCCGACCTCTCGCCATTCCCTTCTGTCCGTGATTAGCTCCTCCCCGACCTCGACCCCGAATGGGTCTTCCTCCTGCCCCTGTCTGTTGCATTACAGCCAGAATACTAGCTTGTTGTCTTTTTGCAGTTTCTTTTTCCCTGTTGTTGTATACCTTCCACGCTACCTCCAACATCTTATCCAAACTCCGAGTATCCTCTCCTTCCAGCTTTTGTAGCTTTTTCCTAATATCCTCTTGTGATTGCCCCATAAACAACAATGCCAATTGAAGTTTTCCTGATTGATCCTCTACATCTAAATTAGAAAACTTCCGAGCCATGTCTTTTAATTGTTCTAAAAAGGCAGACGGAGACTCATTCTTGTCCTGCTTGACCGAATACAACTTAGACCAGTTCATAGTCTTAGGTATTCCTGTCCTAATTCCTTCCACCAACAATTCCTGATATCATTTTACAGCCCTTATTTCTCCCGTGGAGTTTGGGTCCCACCTTGGTTCCTCACTAGGTACCAATTCATCAACTGTTTCATTTAGTTGTCTCAACCGAATTTCCTCATGAGCCTTTTCTCTAGTGGCTCTAATAACCATTTCCTTTTCCGTGGAATCCATTATAGTATCTAATAATACCTGTAAATCATTCCAGTCCGGATTCTGAGTCTTTATTACCATTTTAACCACCCTTGCCACCCTTTCAGGATCCTCCCGATAACTCCCCGCTGATTGCTTCCATATTACCAAATCCCCGGGGGGGAAAGGCACCTTCATAAGTATCCTTTCTCCCTGTGGTCCCACAGCTTCCCTTAATGGCGCAATTAACTGTGGCCCCTTCTGCCCCTTCCTTCCCTGGCGAGTCCGCCCTGCCAACGGAGTTCTTTTAACACTCTCATTCTTTTCACCATCATCACCATCACTATCACTCTCACTATTGAAGTGAAGGGGAGAACAACCATCCTGGTAATGCATCGAACTCCAACTTTATTGATCAATCAATCACCTTAAATAACAAAGTTAACGAACTTCATGCATATTCTGTAATCCAATGTCATGATAGGCTAACAGAGAAATTTCTAACCACTCCCTTTGTTTTAGAATACCTACAATTGTTTATTAAAAACAGAAACCAAAACAGAAACCAGAAACTAAAACAGAAACCAGTGTTCCCAAAACTTTTACATCTGTTCTCAGGATGGCAGGCCTTCCCAGAGACGGTGTTCTGCTTGTTATGGGAAGACAATCTGAGAACTCCATTGTTTATAGAATGATGCCTGAGAGAGTCTAATTGTTTATACAAATCAGAAGGCTGAGAACTGTTAGAAACTGCTTTTACTTTTCCCCTATACTTTTCTCTCAATTGTATGTCTCATGGCCTTTTCTTTAAGTCATTCTCCGACATTTCCCCCGTTTTTTCTTTTTAAGAAAGGAGGTTAGTTTGTAGGTTTTTTCTATTATCTTACTGACTATTTTTTGAATGCAACAAGGTAAGATAATGGTGAAGTTTTTCCTCATAGAAACTCTTGTGGAGGAGGCATTACCAGATGTCAAGAGAAGTGCAGACCCCGCTCTGCCAGGGCTCAGCTGCACCAAAGGCCTGAGGATAAACAGGACACTCAGTGTCAGAAATGTGATCCTGCGGAGAAGGATCAGAACCAGTGCTCAGAGGTGGAATAATGATAACTTGCTTAAATAACAAGATCCACCCTGCGCCTGGGCTGGTATTCCATTCCAGGCTCTATCTTCACAAATTAAAAATATCCCTGTGGGTAATTTCCTAGGTGTCATAATAGTAGAGCCTTTACACTGGTTATAAAGCTGTTTAGACACTATTTCCAGGTTTAGAGATGAATCCAGAGTAGCCCATATCTGTTTATGCTGACTCATCCTTTGGAAATTAGAGTAATCAAAGCTGAACTGCAATTATTTAATGCTTGATTGGGATCTCTTCTTATAGGGCCTACAACAGAATGTTGTGTTAAAGGCACCAGTTTTCTATATCTTATTGAGGCTATATATGATGTACTTTGAGCTTTAACCCCTTTTCAAAATACACTGTACCTCCCACTGATAATAAGCTAAGATTTTTGCTCATGAGATTTATAAAGGTCTGAAGCTGAAGCAGTGTTTAGCCCTGTCTCATTCCGTAGTGCCTGCTCCCAATTATGTTCCCAAGTATGTCTATAATTACAGGTGTGGCACCATAAATGAAAAAGTAACAACTGATCACAACCCCCACAACACAGTGCAACCCAAGCAGCACAATTTGGGCTGTGACATTCAAGACAGTCCTCTTTTGCCAGTCCTCATATATGTAAAGATGATAATGATTCAATAATGTCAATCAGTTCTCTGGTCGTCCGCAACGGCGTGTTAAGGCCTTATCAGGCATTGCACAACAGGTGGTAATTGGACTAAGAAAAGAAAGCTGTTAGCTGTTTTCATTCATGCAACCTGGAGAGACGTAAACAAGCCTGAAAATGATCCTTGCTGTCCTTGAAGTTATCACATCCACCTTTTTTCATGAGCTTCCCAGAAATGTTCAAAGTCAGTTTTCAGTTTGTAATCCTTTAGTCATTTGGCTCAAATGGCATCAACTGGGAGATTCTCAGTCCTTTGTTAATTTGGAGTGGTGAAAAGATAGTATGCATTTAAGGCACTTAAAATATTTAACTTAACAGACTTATTTGCAAATCATGTAAAATCACTTAAATCTAATTCAAACTTAACAGAATCTAACTTAACTTACTTAATAATACTTAACAAAATTTAATTTTCTTTAAATCTCACACAACTCAAACCTATATATAATTTAAACTTAGCAGACCTCGAACCCAACCGAAAACAAGCTCAACAATTTTAACCTTAACATTTAATGGCACTTAATTGATAACTTAACTTAAACTACTTAATAACAGATAAAACCTACTATAGAAATAAAATATAGCATTTACTATAACTTACTTACAGGCCTGATTCTAAAATATTAAGCTAAAATAACTTTCTTCACGTGTTTGCTATAGCATTTTTATACCAAAAACACACTCACAACATCTCACTCATACAATCAATCCAACACATCTCAACATTTTTAAACTTTTCAAAACACAGCTTTAAAGTCTAATGTTCCACCGGCCCAGCCATCCGGGCTTCTGATGTTCAAAGTCTCTGGTAATACAGGTGTTTCCAAGACAGCATAACCAATGCCGAGCCAAATCGGCTGAAATTTGACTCCCGCATTCACTACGCTGATCTGTCCCCCACAGTCTGTGCTGGGAAGAATAAAAGTCTCTTTAACTTCGCTTGATTACCATCACTGGTCTCTCAATTTCAGCAGAGATCTTTCCCTTTTGTTGGCAAAAGTTCACCTTTATTACGGCTGTTAGGTCTTAAACTGTAGCTTTTGCCGGCTGTGGGGGGAGGGAGAAACGCTCCCGCTTGAAAAAGCGCTCTGGTCCCGCGGCGCGTATGTCGGAGCGGGCGAAAACTCCCCGCCCGCGCTGGGCTCTTTGTTTACTCACTGTTTGCTGGCTGACCGCTGCAGGCACCGCTGCACGCGTGGCTCCCCCCGCGGTGGCGCGGCTCCTTCGCTCCCCCCGCGGCGCTCTTCGGTCGCTCCCGGCGCGGCTCCCGCGGCGGCGGCTCCTTCCGCGCGGCGGCTCCGCTCTCCCCGCCGCTGCCTCCGCAGCAATTCAGGCGGTCGCTACCCGCGACTGCTCGCCGTGGCGGCGCGCCCGTGCCGAGTTCGGAGTAGCACAGCACCGCAAGCGCTATGAATCACCGAATTCACACATTTCCGTTAATCCGTAAACCATAGGGAAAATCCCTTTACCGTAACTATAAGTCCAAAGTCCTGTTAAATCCTTCTACTAATTCATATCTGCTCTGCATTGCGGGTCACTCCCTTCGCGGCGGTTCTGCTTCGCCCGCGGCGGCTCCCTGTGGTGTCGGCTAGAAGGCTCCCTGTTGCGGAGGATTAGAGGCTCCCTGCTGCGGAGGGTTAGAGGCAGGAAAGAGTACCGATGATGCAGCGATGACTTCTGATGGTGCCTGGCATTCCCGGCGCAAGTGACCCGTGCCTTCCCATCGGCAGCATTTCGTGCGGCCCTCTTTATTTGATGCTGCAAACGCAGCTGACGTTTGAAGAGGCGCAAGAGCGGCTAACACTTGACTCTGAGAGGACTTTGCCTGTTCTTGCAAACCTATTCCTATCTGTTTGAGTGCATCTACCACAAAAGCTTGCTGCCCGGTAGGAATAAGAGCCATCCTCTCTAATGCTTCCTCGATAGTCCAATTTGCACCTAGAGTGTTAAGTATGTTTCTAGTAGCAGAGTTACAGTTTTGAATACAACACTGTTTAAGGAGAGCCTCGCGCATAAATTCTGCTACTCCGGCTCTCTCAATTGCAGCCGCAGCTCTATCAACAAAAGCGCCAAATGTCTCATCTTTGCCTTGCTTAATTCCCATATACACTGGCATCCCTCCTGGTTCCTTTACCTTATCTATGGCGAGTCTGACTAACCGCATTGCCTCCCGGCACTTTACCGGACCTATTAAAACTTGTGCATCAGTACGAAGAAAAGGCCCCAGCCCCATAAGCTCATTAATAGTGATACCATGCAAGGGATCCCCCGGCTGTCTTTGAACTGCCACACATTCATTAGCTAAAGCTTGCCAGTGGGAGTTAAACAGCAATTGTTGATGTTGAGAAAAAATTAATTTAACTATCCCACAACAATCATTAACAAGAAGGATACTGGTGTCAAAAATATAATCGAGCATTTGCTTAGCTGGTTCACTCTTAAAGCCAAACTGACTAACAGTAGCTCGCAACTGAGATAACAGCTTCCAGTCAAGAGCGCTAATTGTGGCTTGAAAACCTCCTCCAGGCTGGGGGTTAAAGACAACCGGACAAGCCAGTTCTCGAGCCGAACTTATCAGCTCTTGATCTCCCCTGTCAATTGCATCTTTGGCCAGGGCAGCCCACGCGTCCCGTCTTTCCCTCGCAATCGCCGCCGCCAAGCCGATTTCCGACCCAGGGACCGGCTGATTGCTTGTCGGGAACGGAGTACACGTATCTGGCCCCAGCTGCTGAGACGCAGCAGGTACGGGAGAGTCAGAAGTGCTCTGTATAGCCTGCGGCAAAGCAGACAACAAGGCACCCCGTGGAGCTTGGCTCGTTAGGGGGGGCTGCGAAGCGGGTACTAAAGCAGTCTGCGTAGCCTGGTTTGTAGGCTGGCTCGTAGCCGGGCTTGTAGCCTGGCCCGTTAAGGGGGGCTGCCCGGCGGGCAGCGAGGCGGTCTGCGCCTGGCTCATAGTATGACTCATAGCCTGGCTTTCCGAGGGAGGCGGCGAAGCAGGTAATAAAACTGTCTGCGTCGCGGGGCCAAGAGGAGTTCCCGCGTTCTTATCAAATTCCCTATCTTGATCGTAGTGTTTGTTACGATCGTGGGCAGCAGTGGCTTGATAAGCAGCCCTTTTTTCAGCTTGAATTTGCAAAAGCTCAGTGTTAACGACCCGCCATAATTTACCCCACTTCTTAGCAGTTTTATCATCATCTAACGTAGCCTGCCACAATAAATCACCAAATTTACGCCACTCAGACAATTCGTGAACTGTGTGAGGATTTATAAAGATCCCCCTTTCTAGGCCATAAGCTAAAAGGCCTGGTAACTCTTTCTGTAAATCTATTCCCTTAATTTGCCGTTTTTGCAAAAGGGTAATAAAAAGTTCATATGCGGCTTGCCTTTCCATACCTATGTGCGCATGTTGCAGCTCTTCAAATCAAGGTCGCGGCCGCATGTATCGGACGAGCCTATCTGTATAGTCGCTCGCAGCGCGGCGCGGGCCGGCGGGTTACCCTCCGCTTTGTCTTCCGCGCTTCTTTGCCGTTCCGGCTGCAGTTTCGATCTTACGGAACCCGAACCTGGCTTCACTTCGCGTGGCGTTCGCTTCCCCGTGGTGTTCGCTATCACGGTCGGAGGTCACCATATATTGAAGTGAAGGGGAGAACGACCATCCTGGTAATGCATTGAACTCCAACTTTATTGATCAATCAATCACCTTAAATAACAAAGTTAACGAACTTCATGCATATTCTGTAATCCAATGTCATGATAGGCTAACAGAGAAATTTCTAACCACTCCCTTTGTTTTAGAATACCTACAATTGTTTATTAAAAACAGAAACCAAAACAGAAACCAGAAACTAAAACAGAAACCAGTGTTCCCAAAACTTTTACATTTGTTCTCAGGATGGCAGGCCTTCCCAGAGACGGTGTTCTGCTTGTTATGGGAAGACAATCTGAGAACTCCATTGTTTATAGAATGATGCCTGAGAGAGTCTAATTGTTTATACAAATCAGAAGGCTGAGAACTGTTAGAAACTGCTTTTACTTTTCCCCTATACTTTTCTCTCAATTGTATGTCTCATGGCCTTTTCTTTAAGTCATTCTCCGACATCTCACTAGATCCCCTTTTCTATAGCTATATCCGCAGGGGGAGCAGGGGGCACATTAGGAGGAACCGGAACCCTCGGGGGTGCTATACAATAAGACAAATCTTCCTCAATTGAAGGATACAAATTGCGCTCCTTTCTTTCTTTACATCCCACACACTCCCTCTCATCATTCACTTCTAAAACCAAGATACCACACTCCTTTTGCCATTCCTCTTTCCGGTATAAAACAAAAAACAAATCTAAATATGGTATTTCATCCCATTTCTCATTTCTCCTTAAAAATTGCATTAGAGATTCCATTATCCCCAATTCCAGTGTACCATTCACCGGCCATCCCACTTCCCCAATCTCATATTCAGGCCACCAATGATTACAATAATCTATCATTTCGCTTTTATCCAATTCTTGATAATACCCCTCACTTTTCCATTGTTTCAATATACAACCTAATGGCGTATTTCCAGGTATTTTACCATTGGCTTGCACTAAGGTTTTAAAAGTTTTAAAAGACATCTTATTACAGCCTTTAATTCCACCTTTAGTCCCAATAAACCAATATACCTTAAACCAATATACCTTCTCGCCGTCCTTCCCCAAAAAAAAACAGGAGGCGAGTTCCGGCCCTGCGTCCTTAGACGTCTTATGGCCAGAGCCTAGGCTTTTCTACCAACCACCAAATCCAAATCCAATTATCACCTTTTTCCAATATAAAGCACCTTCGGGCTTACCTTAATGCAGTTGTCCGACAGGCGCGGGGGTGGGCACGAACCCGATGACTCCCCGAGAAATGCTCGGTGCCGGCTTGGAGTGGATCGAGACGCGGAACCGCCCCGGCTACCTTCGGAGTCCTGCCACGGTCGCCAGAAAAACTGTTGCCTGATTGATAAATGACACAAAACTCGGATAAGTTTTGTGGGTGCTTTATTAAGGGCCCGGAGGTGCCGGCGGACTAACGTCCCAAGTCCGAGCCCCCAATTTCACATATGGGTGCTTCCCTTTTTATACATGCGATTCCTAACAAGGTGTCCAAGAAACAGTTCCCCTTGCCTAGTCACAGTCCCCTTGTGATACATTCCTTAGTTCACAAGCAAGATCATAAATCTTCTGCTTATCTTATTCTAAGAGCATTGTATGCAGCCTCCAGACAGGTTAGCATTCTTACTTTCCTGCACTAGTTTAAATATTTATTAAATTCCTAAGACTACCTGCTAGGTTACACACAAACCCAACACACACACTATCAACGGCTACAAAACTGCAAAACTGCTTTTAACAAACCAATTCACACACAACTCATAACTAAACTATAATTACACATTTTGCTAAATTTCATTTTTTTTCCAACAACACCAGGGAGAGGGTATTCTCATGGGGGCACTGGCTTTGTGCCAGGCCTAAACCATGGCACAGGTAGATCCAATCGAGCAGCAGTCGATGTCGATAGCCAGTAGAAACGGTGAAAAGAGGGCAGACTGGGCCAGCAAGCTGTTATAAAAAAAAAATCTGCCAATTTTTTTTTTGTGAGGAAAAGGTTACAAAAAACTAGTCAGACCAGTGTTGCTGCTAAAGTGCTTCTTGTTTGTTATGATAATTACAGGTCGTTTTCGTTAATGGTTCTTTTTTGTATCAGTAGAGGCCCTGGCTAAGGCTAAGTTGATGGCTCTTCTCCCGAGACAGTGAAGGGAGGGGACCTCCCCAGACAGTGAGGAGAAGGGAAAAGACGTAGGAGGGGGGCATGCAAAATAACCTCAGGACCAGCATGCCATGAGAAGCTACTACTCCACACTTACTGAAAAGACCCCCAAAACAACGAGCCAATATAGAGTTGAGAAATTGGAGTGATGTCTGGACGTGAGGAACAGAGTGCTGCGCCTGCAGAGATGCTGAAAACCTTCTTGGCCCCTCACCCTGAGCAAGATAATCCTCTCAAACCGGGACCCGGAGAGAGTGAGGGGGTAAGAATTCAACACCTGGGTCATGCCCAACAAGCTCCCACGAGGACTGGACCCCCAGCTCTGCCCCTAGTGCACAAAGCTGTGCATATCCTCCTCCTCCTCATCACCCTGGGAGACGACGGAGACTGCAGCCCCGTCGAGCTTCCCAATCTTGAGCTGATCACTTTTAATAAAGGCATTAAAAGGAGACGAAGTCTCCTGCCCTGTTTATTTCAGCTGGGGCGCTCGTCCAGGATAGCCATGCCGGAAGAAGACACCAGGACTGGCCATCTTGGATATTCAGGACAGCTGGCTATCAGGACCAGAGAGATGGGCTTGGGACCAGTGACGCTGAGGGGCACCGGAGCATGGGACTGGTGAGAAATCCGGTGGTGGGAGTGGGAGACGAGCGAGTGTGTGTGTGAGTGAGATGAAGACCAGCAGCCCGGACCCTCGACCTTGGTGTGGACCCCTCAGTACCGCATTTCTGGACTCCTGCGAGAAAGCCAGCCGGGAACAGGGGGAAGCGCGTGGAATCAGCGTGAGTGAGTCATCTCCTAAGGGGGAAAGAGGGGCCCCCCCTCCAGGTGTGCAGAGGAAATAGTGTATGAGTGGCACGCACCCCCAAAAGTCCTGACAGAGGGAAGTCAGGCAGAATTCAAGTCCCGAGGAGGGTTTGGGTAAGCTCACAAGCCCTGCAGGCAAATTAAGTCCTGACAAAGGGTTAAGGCACAAATCTCAGCAAAGGAAGCTAGGGTTTATTTTTAATTCCTGATATGGTGAGGCCTAACATTTGGTAGGTTAGGCAAACTAGAAATCAGGCAGCTGTTTTTCCTGACAGAGGGGAGTCAGGCATGAACCAGCTTCTTATGCCGGGGTTTCATGTTTTCAAGTCCTGATAGATATAAGACCTGACGTTAGGAAAGTTAGGCAATAAAGTCATCAGGCAGTTGTTTCAGTGTAAAGTCCTGAGCATCAGGCAAATTAAATTTTTCTTGAGATTACCAGTCAGTAGAGGCACCTTTGGGATTTTTTCTGGTGAGACCTGAAAAATGGGAGGGTGTAATAGAAAAAAGACAGGCAAGAGACTGAGGAATATACCTCCCAGTAGCCCCTTAGGAGAACTGTTAGAGAAATGGGATTCTATAGAGGCCACGGAGGGATTAGATAAGGTGAAGATGATCCACCACTGTGTAGAAGTCTGGCAAGAATTAGAGGCGCAAGGAGAATGGCATTGGTGTGGGACAAGGGACAAGTGGATGTGCCAACAACTGAGTCATTATCTGACAGCTCGAGGAGATACTGATCCTGAGCAATTATTGTATGTAGCTTGCTGGTTAAAGAGTGCTATTGGGGATGAAGGTGTGCAAATTTGCAAGGTACAGAAGAAGAAAGAGGGGAATGAAGGAGGGTATGATGGAATTAGCAAAAGATGGGACCCCTTGGATTATTTGCCTCCTTCTGCCCCTCCATCTTATAATCCTCTTCCTTGGACACCTCAAATGGCAGGTCCGGTTCTTCCCCCGGTTGCCATCTCATTACGGCCTCCTCAAATTCCTCCTTCTACTTCTTTGGCTTCCCCTATGATAAACCCAGTATCTCCCCCAGTAACCACTCCCTCACCACCCCCTTCGGCTCCTCCAGTTCCTTCTGCACCAGCACAAGTGCCTAGTCCACCTGCTGCATTCTCCACCCGTTCTCCAGCTCCACTTAATATGTACTCAAGCTCTTCTCCCCCTCCTATTGCTGTCCCTTTACCTCCTCCTAGTGCGGTAAACAGTTATCACCAAATACACCTGCTGATCTGCAGAAAGTTCAGGGTAACCCAGTGTCACGGCCTGACACTGGCACAATGCCAGGGCCCCCATGAGAATACCCTCTCCCTGGTGTCTGCTGTGATATGTGACCAGGAATAAGCAAAGCAGGCTCCAGCTTAGAAATAAAGAAAACTTTATTAACTAAACTACAAGAAAAGGAAAAAAAAAAACAAGGAAAATGAAAACCTTACAAAAGCACCTTCCTCCTCCCCCCCACCAAATTTCCCAATGCAATACATTCCCCCAAATCACCAACTCTCAGTCCGGCACCACCCTTTAGAATACTTAATCTTCAGTTCATGAAGAGGAGAGCAGTCCTTCTTGCACCATAGGCTTCCCCTGGAAACACCATTGAAACCTCGTGTGTTTCCATGCCACTCAGCACCGCCCGGAAAATCCTTTGCCATCGTGACATCTTCCTTCCATGCCCAATGCTCTCACCACTGTGCATGGACCAGAGCTGCTTTTAGGGTTGTCTTTTAAGGATGCCTTGTCTCACTCCAAAAAAAGGCACAGTCTCTCCTTTGGGACATCTGTCCCCCCCATTTTTTTCACCCCTGGGGCCGAGGGGTACCCACACTGAACCCTCCTGGTTCTGAGGCACTGCCTCCCCCTAAATGCAGTCTCTGTGTCACAGGAATAAAAATGGTTCAGTCTATGGCCACACAAGAAAAGTCCAGCCAAAAAGGCTACTCCATCATCTCTCCCCCCACTCAAGAGTCTTCTGCACTTCCCTCATGGCCCATTCCCCCTTATCTCATCTCTTATCTCTCTTCTCATTCAGCTCCAGGAGGATCAGCATTTGCAAGGTTTCTGTCATGCAAGAAAAGGGTTAAAAATTTCAGTCTTTGCCTGTCTGGAGCTCCGGAACTCCCACGCTGCCCTGCTGGGAACAATGTTATGGTTTAGGCCTGGCAAAGCCAAGGCCCCCATAAATATACCTTTTACCTGATATCTGCTGTGAGATGTGGCCAGGAAATAAGCAAAGCAGGCTCCAACTTAAACATAAAGAGAAGTTTATTAACTAAACTACACACACAATTACTAAACTACACACACAATTACTAACCTACACACACACAGGGAAAAAAACAAGGAGAATGAAAACTACACAGAAACACTTCCTTATCCTCCTCCCACCAAATTCCCAAACACATTTACATTTCCCAAAAAATTATCCACACTCGGTCTGGCACCACCCTTTGGAAAAAAAAAAATCAAATCTTCAGCTCATAAGGGATAGACGGAGTCCTTCCTTGTGCCACGGACTTCTTGTCACAATCAGCAATCCGCCCGGTATCTTGCTATCTCGTGACATCTCCTTTCCATGCCGAGGTGCTCTCACCACCTGGCATGGGATGGGGCAGGGGCCTGCCTTCAGGGCCTTTTAAGAATGCCTCGTCTCGTTCCAAGCAGAGTACAGTCACAATCCTGGGACCTCTGTCCCCCCCCCATGTCTTCTATACCCCCTGGGGCCGAGGGGTCTCAAAACCAAACTCTCTTGACGCCGAGCCTCCGCTTCCCCCTGCAATACAGCCTCTGCCTCACCAGGAAACAGTCCATGGAAATACAACAAAAAAGAGTCCAGCAAAAACTGCCACTCCATCTTCCTCCATTCCTTCAACATCTCTCTTCTCCCTTTGCCAGACCCTCCTTACTGGCCTGATTTTCTTCCTTCATCTTCCACTCCTGTCCCTTTCCCAGGAAAGGCAATGTTCTGCGAAGCCTTCATTCCCCAAAGGGTTAAAAGTTCTCCCAGGCGGCCGGACTGCCCGCTGCCCCCCCCTTTCTCCTCCCAGCCGTGCTGCCTGCCGGCACATGATATCAAGTTTCAAGATATACAGTTCGAGCACGGGCTGCATTCTCTGGGGGGGGGGGGAATAAACTGGTCGCTCAAGGGTCTGCCACCCTTCCTCCCGGGCCTACCGTAGATGGGCCACGTGGCTCTCCCCTCCCCCAGCCCAGCCAGAAACTGGGCCGGGGGAGAGACTTCTTCACGCCGGAAATCCCAAGAGGGCTCCGAAGGCCAAGAGCCCTGCTTTTAACCCCTTGAGTTCGTAGTCTCAAGAGGCGGATCCAAATGTCCCACTGGTCAAACTAAGTGCCCATCTTAAATTCCAATTACCCATTGGTAATCACAGCAAAACAAAATATCCCAGATGTCCCATTTCCGGTCAAACCACGACACACCTTCTTGCTGCACCCCTCCCCTTTCTCCTCATTGGCCGGCCACTATCAAATTCTGTCGCCGGCTCTCCCTCTCTCTCCCCCGGGGAGGGAGGGGGGGCATGGCTGCCCGATGTCTATTGGTGCTCCTCCACCCTTCCACCCTCAAGGGCCTCTTCAGCTCCCATCTCTGTCCAGGCCCAGGCCTACCACATGGCTGCCCCTCCCCCGCCCAGCAGCAGCAGTTGGACAGGGGAGGGAGATCTGACCTCTTTCCCGCCGAAGTCCCAAGAGAGTTTCCCAGGGGAGCAGATCTCTTTTTTAACCCCTTTGTGTTCTCAGAGTCGTGTCCGAACCTCAGTGGCTACCCCAGGTGCCAATATTAAAATCTGAACACCTATTGGTTGGCACAGCATATCCCAAAAAAAAGACCTACTTCCTGTCAATGTCTCAAACCACGACACCCAGATATCCCTCAAGCTAGTAGTTTAGCATCTGGAGATGCGCTCTACTGTAGTACCAGATCCAGGACCTCCAAGGCAGAGAGACTTTTTCCCCTCAGAGAAGTTCCGATGGGAGGAGTAGTATGAGGTGTTGGCTTTGTGAATGCTCCTCTAACAGCTTCTGAAGTGAGAGGATTCAATAAAGAGTTAGGGCATTTAGTCGAGGACCCAGTGGGCATAGCCAACGAAGTGGATCAATTCTTAAGTCCAAATATCCACACTTGGGGGGAGATGAATTCTATCCTAAATATATTATTTTCCCCAGAAGAGGTCCACATGATTAGGACGTCTGGCATAAGAATTTGGGAGAAAGAGAACCGTCCGGGACCCCAAGTGCCAACAGGTGAACAGAAATTGCCACTAACGGATCCCAGCTGGAAACCTAATCAGGAGGAAGGCCATGATGGAATATAGGTCTTTGATAATACGGGGGATCAAAGAGTCAGTTCCCAAAGGAACTAATACCAAATTGGCATTTGAGGGTGCACAAGAGAAGGATGAAGCTCCTGCTACTTGGCTTAATCACCTAAAGCAGAACTTCCAATTGTACTCTAGAATAGACCCAGACATCCCAGAAGGTCAAGTGCTACTAAAGGTCAAATTTGTTACCAAATTTTGGCCAGATATCCGGAGAAAACTGGAAAAGATTGAAGATTGGCAAGAAAAAGATAATAATGAGTTATTAAGAGAAGCATTGAAGGTGTATTTAAGGAGAGAAGAAGAAAAAGCAAAGGCCAAGGCCAAGATCATGGTTGCAGTAGCTAGAGAAAGTGTGGGGTGGGTGGGTCTACTTCCAGGAGGAGACAGAGATAGGCCAGTATTGTCAGGTACAAGAGAGATAGAGACACCTCAAGTCCCTTTAAGTTAACGACACTGCTATTATTGTGGAGAGGCAAGACACATCAGGAGGTTTTGTAGAAAACTCAGTCTCGATGAGGCAATATCCAGGGAAGGAGAGGGTTCTTAGAGGTGACGATTAAGCGTGTCAAGGGCATTACACTTTAGGGGACCCGATTCAACATCTAGAAAAACCCTTAGTAAACACTGAGGTGGGACCCCTAAATAAGGAATTTGAATTTTTAGATGGATACAGAAGCATATAAGTCCTGTCTCAACAAAGTACCAGAGAATATAGTGAAATACCCAAAAACATCTGAGGTTAGACAAAACAGCTAAGTAAAATGATATCCAATAGCACTGAGACTGGACAGTAGCACTTAACTTGTAATAAGTGATGTGAAAGTAAAAGGTACCTTATTGTTGTCTTGTTGTGTATGTGTGAGAGTGAGTCGCAAAGTCAGCCTCAACTTCCCAGGCAGATGGGAAGGGGGCAGTGGAAAGAAGTGTGTGTGACCTGCAAACTAGGTTATTGTCCCCCGAGCAGGTGGAGGCAGTGTATGAAGTGTGCGTGTGTGACCTGCAAACCAGACTAGTGCTCCCCAGACGTGTGAGGGGGCCGTAGCTGTAAGAGCGTGAGTGACACACAGACAGCCTCACAGGTGAACAGGCACCGGAGGCAACCAGAGTCAGGGCCCTTCCAAGAGGCCCAGATATACTGAGACCTGTGAGCCAACCGCAAGGTGAGAGAGGCCACAGGGACCCATGATTTTCTAGCAATAAAGATCCACTTTGTGTCTTGAAGGTGTGAAAGAATATGTGAAAGTGAATGAGAAATAAGAGAGTGAATGTAGATGAATTAAAGTATAAGTAATGTAGATTGTGCATTATAAGTTTTACCACATCTCCCAAGAAGGTGTATCGTGTTGAAAAATAGTGTGAGAAAAAAATTGTTTTACGTGTAAGAAGTTGAAAGAAAAGTAGTATTTAAGCTATTGGTGAAAGTAAGAAACAGAGGCAAGAGATGAATAGATAAGTTCTTGAAAATAGAACAGACAACCAGTAAGTTAAATACACAGAAAAATAGGAGAATAAAAGCACTTTGGGAGTTAAGTAAGCTAACAGAAATGCAACTCCTTGCAAAATAGAGAGTATGCAGAAGTTGATGAGAGAAACATGCAAGCCATAGAAAAAGGGAAATTAATCAATTATACATAACATTAACTGGAGAAACTGAGTTTTGATAGAATCATAAAATAGCAGAGCATTAATGCCTATATTTGAAAGCCCGTTTCAGGTACTCCTCATTAGTAATTTGACTGTGCCCTCCCTGGGCAGCCGTTCCAGTGCTCTGCCATCCTCAATGGAAAGAAGTTCTTCCTCATGTTGAGGTGGAACACCTTGTGTTTTAGTTGATGACCATTGCTCTTCAGCCTGTCTCTGGGCATCACTTAACAGTCTGGCACTGTCCTCTTGGCACCTGCCTTTGAGATACTTAGATGCATTGATGAGACTCTCTCAGTCTTCTCTAGACTAAACAGGCCAAGCTCCTGCAGTCTCTCTTCATAAGAGAGATTGTCCAGACCCCTCATCATCTTTGTGTCCTCCACTGGACCCCTCCAGGAGCTCCTTGTCTTGCACTGAGGAGCCTAGAACTGGACACAGTACTCCAGGTGTGACCTCACTATGGATGAGAAGAGGGAGACAATCACCTACCTGACCTCCTGGCCATACTCTTCCTGATTGTCTTGGGGTAATTTATGATGATAGTCTATTCTCTGAACCTTTGCTTTATACCCAAAAAGGGTTGCTGTATCCTTAAGGTGGGTCTGGGGGAGGAGGGAGCCTTGGTCTGCCTGGTGGGCTTTTTCAAAGCCTCACTTCCCAGGCACTTGGGAGTGCAGTGCAGCCTGGGTTTTGCTTGGCTAGCTTGGTTTTGTTAGCCCAGGCAAGAAGTTTTTTCCCTTCCCTGGCCTTGGAGAAGCTGCAGCAGCAATCCTTCAGCAACTTTTCTGGGTGAACTGGACGGCTTCTTTGGTCTGAGACCAGAGAGGATGGGGCCTGCAAGAGAGGAGTCACTTGGGATTGTCAGGAGAGAAGGACCGCTCTGTCTCAGCCCCCAGCCTCAGTAAGGCTGAGCCAGGGAGAGAGGGCCCTCTGTGAGGATCTGGACCACCTGTTTCATCTGCTGTGGAAAGATCAATGCCAAAGTGTGGCCATGTTTTCATTCTTTTACCTGAGATGCTAAGTGAATCTCCTGGGTTTTTTTCCCGTGAGATAGAAGCTAGTGCCATCTTCTAACCAAGTGGTGTGAGCCGGCAGGGGTTTTTTTCCCCTGTCATTTTGGGGTTTTGTTCCAGTGTGTGTGTGTGGGTAAGGTCTGACAGTTTAATATCTAGCATTTATTTACCTTTATCCCATGCCTTTTTGGCATACTGTTTGTCAATAAACTGTTGATTTTTTTTCACTTTCATCTACTTGTATTCATTTCCTATTGGTGAAAAGGGATTTTTGGAACTCTTTTTAGAGAAGACAACTAATTCCAGAATGTCTTCTCCTAAATTTGTCTCTAAACTGAGACACTGATGCACCCCAGGATCCCATTGGCCCTTTTGGCCACAAGGGCACAGTGCTGGTTCATGGTCAACTTTTCATCCACCAAGACTTCCAGGTCCTTCTCTGCAGAGCTGCTTTCTAGTACATCAGCCTCCAGCCTGTACTGGCACTTGGGGTTGCTCCTCCCCAGGCGCACAACCCTCCCTACCACTGCCTTTGTTGAACCTCATTAGGTTTCTCTTTGCCCAACTCTCTAGCTTGTCCAGATCCTGCTGAATGGCAGCACAGACTTCAGGTGCATCAGTCACTCCCCCCGCTTTCATATAATCAGCAATCTACTTAGGGTGCATTTTATCCTTTCCTCCAGGTCGTTGATAAACAAGTTGAATAAGACTGGACCCAGTATTGATCCATGGGGAACACCACTGACTATAGGCCTCCAAGCAGATTCTATTCCACTGATCAGACCCTCTGAGCTCTGCCGTTCATCTGAGACATGAGGGTTAGAAATGAATTTAAGCTAGAAATGAATTTAGGGTTTAGGATAGCTGTTTTAGACTATATATGTTGCTTAACTTGCTTAACTCGCTGTGCTTGCAAAGACCTGAAAAGATGGACAAAAGGAATGCAAGGATTTCCTGATAAGGAGAGTTTTTACCCCAAACAAGGTAGAAGGAATGTGCGAACCTGCAAGCTGTTGGAGATGAGAGACTCCTCGGACTCTAAACCAGCTTAGACTAGCGCTATAGTTTGGGCTATAGTCAAGACACTAAAGACCATGCACTGGGAAGAAAAGGTGAAAAGTTCACATGGATGAAGACTCATTTTTCTTCCTCCTGCGACCACAGAATGACCACCAGAGAGCACTGCGCAAGTGCAGAAGGTCTGATAAGCTAATTATAATAGGAAGCAGGCCTAGGCAGGGCTTGGAAATTAACATGCATGGATCTATGGCAAAACTTGATGCATATGTAACATTTTAGAGGATAAAAAGAGGATTAGGTTTCTCGGGAGGTGCACGTGTCTTTGGAGGAGTTATTCCCCACATGCCTTAGTGTCGAATACATACCTACTTTACAACTTTACGAATTGTGGAGTCTTTAGACGAATCACAGCCAGTTCGTGACCCACCTCACTGTTCATTCATCAAACCCACATTTCCTGAGCTTACCTATAAGGATGTTATGGGAGACTGTTATGGGAGTCTTGCTGAAGTTGAGAGAGACTGAAAAATTAAAGGTTAATGACTCAAACAATCAGCTATTTGCAAAAGCAGCAGGTACTTTGCTGAGGCTGGGTTTGAAATCCCCAACAGAAGGGGAGGAGAAAAGTTTTTGGGTGTGTGGTGGTGAAACCTCTGTTCTGCCTAAGAACAGCCCAGGTGCAGAGTGGATGCACACCAACCATGGGAGGATGACCAGGACAAATCAACCTTTGTTTACCAACAAGCTGGGGTTTGAGCCAGATGGGGAAGAAGACTAAAAAGAAGCAGACCCTGTGAGGTGGGATAATGCTTTTTATCATGCCAATGATCTCCCTTACACAACTGGCTCAGGTGTAAAACTCTCTCCTCAGGGGAGGTACCTGGGTGTTCCCACCTAAACCTGAACATATATTAACCCATTGAACTTTATATTGTGTGGGCTTCCCCCACCCCCGATGGATCAAGCCAGCAGCCATCACTTCGACCAACGGATATTGAAATTGCAGCAATCAAGTCTTTTCACTGGATCCATGAGTGGTAATATCTTTCCTCTCCACTATCCACTCTTAGCCAGCCTTCCTTCCTTCCTTCCTTCCTGCACACCGGGGGTGGGGGGGGAGGGGGGAGTGGATCCTCCTTCCCCCTGCCCGATGGCTGTGGGCAACTTCCAGGGGGGTAAAATCCTGGCACCAACCCGGGACTGCTCCTGGGGCCCAGTGGGCTCGGCTGGGCCCCGGGCTGGGGGGGGTGGTTGTAGCAAGCAGCCAGATGTTAGCAAGGACGGCTCCATCCGGCCCCGCGGCACTCCCCTCTCCCTGCCCGGCAGCCAATGTTGAGGGGCCAGCAGGCGGCCCGGGGGAAGGGGGCCCAACCCCGTGGCAGGGCTGGCAGGGGCCACCCAGCTGTGTTACCTCACTCCTGGCCGGAAGAGAAAGAGGAAGTTCCCATGTTTCTTTAGTCTTTTAACATGTGTTTTTCACAAAGGTGTGTCCAGCTTTCCAGTGGCTGGAAGCTTTGCATCATTTCCCTAAATGTCTCTCATGCAAAACCATGACACATTATTTGGGTTGGAAGGGACCGTAAAGGTCATCTAGTTCCAACCCATCCTGCCTCTCAACCTCTCTCTCCCCCCTAGCCTACTCCCCTTTGGAGGGGGGTGTGGGGTGTGGGTGGGGTGGAGGAGGTGTGGAGTATTGGAGAGACAGCCTTGATGATACCAGGGATTGCCCTAACCCAGTGTCTTAGTTTAGGATAATTATATGGAGCGGAGACTTCAAAATTAGTCACCTCCCCTTTTATTTTATAATCACTCCTTTTTCAGTTTATAATCACTCCCCTTTCATGAATAACAAGAGACAAATATCAGAGGATATAAGTGAAAAAATAACAGTTTACTAAAAAACAAAACAGCAATAATCAAGACAACAGTAATAACTACTAGATACAAAGGTGCTGTATCCTGTGGACTCCCCAGGAACAAATAAAACAAGATGGGAGAGAAGCCCATCCCCCAAGATGGTGGCTTCCATAGAAGATCATGTGGACCAGAAGACAAAGACAATACGGCAAAGAAGCCTTTCTAGGCTCAACCTTACCCTGGAACAAAAAACCTGGAAGGTAGAAGTTTACGAAGCAGTTCTGGTAGCAGACGGGGAGTGTCTGGGGCAGCTCTGGACCTGTGGTGTCAGTTTCCCTGCTTCTTTTTGGCTGACTAGACCCAGTTGGTGTCAATGCTGCAGTTCCAAGTTGCTGCTATGTTGCAGGGGGAAGAAATGGTCCTGCTAAGCGCTGAGGAATGGTGGCCCTGGCCCTTGCCTGTCTCAGCTTGGTGCTGTGGCTGCAGACAGGCTTTTAGCAAAATTTTGTTCTGAAACAGTTTAGGAGTGTGAAATGCAGTTTCTCCAACACCTGTGCCAGGCAACCCCCCCCTCCAGAGCTCAGAGAGAAACAAAAGGAGGCTTCTGCTTTGTGCTGCCTTAGCTCAGAGAACCTACCCCAGTTAAGTCTCTTGGCAGCCCAGTGCAAAACAAAAGAGATCTCTGTGTGCTGGTTTCCTCTCTTTTAAAGGGACCCTCAGACCTCTCTACCTCTGCAAACCTAAGGTAAAACACTCTAGTTCAGCTTTTGGCCCCCAACTCTTAAAAAAATAGCAATAACCTTGGACAGATTGGTGTAGAGAAGATATGGAATACAATACACATTTTTTGGGTTATGCAGGTCACCCAGGTGGAGCACCTTGCACTTAGCTTTGTTGAACCTCATGAGATTGCCATGGGCCCACTTCTCGAGGTTATCCATGTCCCTCTGGATCGTATCCCGTCCTTCAGGTGTGTCAACTGCATAATTCAGCTCGGTGTCATCTGCAAACTTGATTCCACTGTCTATGCCATTGATGAAGGATGGGTGATTTTGTGTAAATTGTTGGATTATTTGACGATTTCTGCTGCCATCTGCCTTGGTGTTTGTCCAGAAAATTCTCCCTAAAGCTGCGACTGTCCACTGTGTTATGCCATGGGCTGCAGCTTGCGCCCTGTAAGCAGTAATACAGCCAACAGATGATGCTCGCATACACGGCTGCTCCAGGTTTCTTCCCAAAATGCCACACAAGATTTCTGCAATTCGGGATCCAATTTTCATTATTCCTATTTTTAAGGAGCTGCTGAAAACAGCAAAGGTTTTACCCTAATTTCTCTGAGCCCACTGGGAATAGTTCTCTGGGATTGCTGGCGTGTGGGCAGAATTCTTACCAAAGGGATTTTATATCTCTACTTTGGCCCTTTTACAAAGTTTGACATAAAGGAAGTAAGTTGGACTATGAAAAATTCCAGGCTCTGCATCACTAATTTGTCCTCCAGTGGAAAAAAAAACCCAAAGACCTTGAGACAGTGCAGCAAGGGAAAAAAATTAAGAACTAGCGCTGAATTCAGAATTTCCTGCTGTTTGTAAAATGTGTTTAGTTGGGGGGTGCAGGGAGACAGCATTTCAAATCCTTTAATATGTATTGACTTTCTGGTGGTTCAGCTTTGTGCTGCTGAATGCTTCCCTTTCTGTAGATAATCAAACAGGCTCTAGGCACAGAGCTTTGTGGGAAAATATTCTGCCTTATGAATACAGCAAATAAAAGCAGAGCTAATTAAGCATGTCAGTCATGCCCACATCAATTAGTTACTAACACGTTCCTTTGGCTGCTGGCACTGGCTGTGGTTGCCAGGGAGATTTGTGGGATCCCTGTGCCTGGAGATTTACGGGAGCCCCGTGCCTGTGCAAGGTGTCTGCTGTAAGGAACTCTGTGGGAGACGACATGAATAAGGTGGTGGGATGACGCTGGCATGGTGGTTAGGAGCTGAGGGTGGGATGCAGGGTGGCAGATGCTGAAGCAGCTCAAGCCAGGGATGGGGACAAAGATTATCCAGACACCATATGGCTCCATTTACAAAGGGATGTGACCCCATCCATCACTTCCTGAAGCAGATGGAAATACTTCTCTGGAATATAATGGTTTGGGATTTGGCTCAGAGTAAATCCAGTAAAAGGATGTAGCTCTGGATTAAAACACACTTCCAGGAGAAGGTACAGGAGCTGCCCCACTTGCTCCTTGCAGTCCAGGCTCAGCCCTGCAGTCCCCTGAGATGCCCAGCAGATATGGGGGGACTCAAGAGTGCTTGATGGGACTTTGTGGGAATGTTGAGCATTTCACAGCAGGAATGGAAGCAAGCTGACTGCATAGTGGAGAAAACAACCAGGGCTTGGCCTGTCTGGGGGCAGAACTCAGGATAAGTGGCCTGGTGTGACAAAGAGGGAAAGAGGAATGAAAAACCTTTTGCAAATGAGGTAACAAAAAATGTGTTTTGGAAGCTGGACAGGTCTGTGAAATCCCAGGCAAAATATAGATGGGCTAAAAATTGCTGCCATCCTCAGGGACAGTGTTAATCCAAGATGCTCATGCAGAACTAAGATTTTTTTCCCCAGGAGCATATTTTTTTTCTTCCAAGCCACCCATCAACCTGCACTAGGTGGCATCCCTGCACATCCCTGGCATGTGCAGGAGGGCCCAGGGGAGGTCCTGTGAGCTGCCCCGGCTCTCCATCTCCCTCACATTCCCAGAAACCCTGCACAGACACAGCAAGACCTTGAAAAGCATCCAAAGGCATCCAACTTGCTTTTCATTAAGGAGAACAGAATGAGCACCTAGATGGATCCCAAAGGGCACAGGGGTGGCAGCAAAAGGAAGAGCAGGCTCTGGGCTCCAGAGCCAGATGACGGTGCTTCTGGAGAGCAAAGGTTGGGTGGGAAGCCACAGACAGCAGGCTACAAAATGACAAATGCTGAGCTATTCCAGATGTTTTTATTTTTAAATTAAATAGAAAATAAAAATTGTCCTCACTTCTTGCAAGATCTGAGGCCATGAGGTTAAAGAGCACATTTTATCACTCCCATCTCTTTGAAAGCAAGAGCCTGCAGGCATCTTCTGAGAGCAGGGCTCACTGTTCTGAATGCACTAAGCTGACCTTTTCTGCACCAGGCCAAGGAATAGCCTGCTTACCAGGACTTGGGTCCAGGCTTCACCAGGACATGGGTCTTCTGCTGTCTTGGGTCGGCTGTCTGGTCTCTGCCTTGAGATGCGTGGGATGGTTCTGCGGCAGCCCGTGCTCAGAAGAATGAGTCTGGACTCTTCACTTTTTGGTCTTCAGGTTGTTTATTATTTCTTATCTATAAAATTTTCTCTTTGCCCAGCCAAGGTCCGCTCAGCAAGGCAGCCACAAGCACTCTCATTGCCCCCGAGGCGGTGTCGTCTTTTTATACTACAAACTACATATA
Organism: Melozone crissalis; assembly: GCF_028551555.1. Lineage (NCBI taxonomy): Eukaryota > Metazoa > Chordata > Aves > Passeriformes > Passerellidae > Melozone > Melozone crissalis. The sequence goes on along the minus strand of NW_026535882.1, from coordinate 4,588,095 downwards.
TCATATTTACTTTTAATTCCCAATACCTATCACCTATGTTAGACAGTGTATTTCTACTCTAAACCAATTCTAAAGTGCCAACATTACAGCAGAAAATGGAGAACAAGAAGAAGAAAGAAGAAGGACTAGACACGCCCTGATTCCTCCATCTTGTCCCCATAACTCCTATACCAAAAATCCTAAAATCTACATTTTCACCTTGTGAATACTTTATTATTACACCATTCAAACCTGTGCGGCTTTCACATCCCCATACCAAGCTGGGAATTCGTTGGAAGGATCAAAGTCAAGCCACCAGGTGTTCTGGGCAGCATGCCAGGGTCTCCGAGTCCCCCAACGGGGTTCTCGGCAACTCTGGACATCCAGAGGGATGTGCTGAGTTCCCACACTGCAGCCGATGCTGTGCTCTCTTCTGCTTGGAAAGCACCTTCTTTGGCTCCGGCAGCAACTCATCCTCCTTCTTGGAGCTGGGACAGTGGGCAGCCACAAAGAGGAGTGGCCCCAGCACAAAGGAGGAAGAGGCCTGTGATGAAACTGTTGGACCATTCCCCTGTCTAGCTTCAGTCTGTGCTGCCTGGACACTTCATTTGTTGTTTCACACCTTGCTGGGAGGCCAGGAGAGCTGACGGTTTCTGCTAGAACATGGTGTGAGCACTGGGGACAAGCTGCACTACAGCTATGAGTCTAAAATGAAATTTTTCCCCTTGTCTGCCATCAGTGAAGGATTTTTCTGTGACAAACTCTTGGGTACTAATAGATCGTCTGGTAGCAGTGGAAGGAGTAGCAGAGCAATTCCCAGTAGCTCTGGGCAAATTCAATTCTATTAAAATTAAATAACCACAGGAGCTTGTTCACCAATTTTTGTCAACTGAAGCTAGGAAGACACAAGGAAGAGACTCCCCAGAAACTTCTTTCAACCACAGATCCCAAGAGAAGAGGATCCAGCTCTTCAGTGGCAAGATCCATGCATCTGCATAGAATTCAAATGGAGTCAAGTTCATTGCAAATCAAGTTGTCAGGCAGGTCCCCCAGTATTTCCTTCCCTCCCACAGCAGAGTCTCCACACTGTCATTAATGCAGGCAGCTCTACCCTTCCTACCTCCTGCTGAAGTCATTAAAGAAGTGCCAAACATGGATGTGTCACCCTCACCCTGCGCCTCCTGGTGCCTTCCAAAAAATTCCTGGTGCCTTCAGCAGAATTATATGAATGAGCAGAGAAGAGGGGCCTGGGCAAGGTACTGACAAGCTCTTTGGTGTTGAGTCCCTGACCAGGGATCTGCAGCCCACAACTACCAGTTGAAGGAAACACCTGAGGAGCAAATGTGCGTCGTTCCCTCCCCCCACCCCCACCAGAGGTACCTGCTCTTCACAGGCAGATGGCAGCAATGCTCCTCTGGCTATGCAGAGACCTGAAATTCTCCTGTTCTGGAACAGATCTTTTGGGTCACCTTGAGGAAGGTATTTAATCTCCCCGTGTTTACATTCCTCAAGTGAAAGACAGAAATAGCAGCACTGCCTTCCTCCCAGCAGAGTAAGTGTATTAAAGATAGTGAGGTCATGGTAGTCCTGGAAGGGCCTCGATGGAAGGGATTCATTTCAATGCATTTGTTGTGCATTACTTACTCAGCCTGGGGTTTTAATCTTCTCTTCTCCATCACTGTAACCTAAATTTCCTTGAGCTGTCTCACTAGAACTCAGTCCCAGTTGAATCCCTGCCTTGTTTGAGGGTTTTCTCCAATTTCTCCTTTAGCAGATGATGAGGTTTATGCTAGCCCTCATCCCACCTCTCAGTCTATCTCAGGAGAGCTGCAAAAGCTCCCTCCACAGGGAGCACCAGTGGTTTATCTGGGAGCTTGTGCAACTTCTTGGGATAATCCCTCTTCTGTTTTTCCAGTCTAGTGATGTGTGGTTTACAGCCTTTTCCAGACCTGCTGCACTGCCTCGTGCTGGGGGGGTTGGAGGGAAACTTTCCACCAAAACATCAGCAGCCTGCGACTCCTCTTGGCTCCCTCGGGATGTTTTGATCTGGGCAGAGGTGCCTAGGCACCCCTTGTTCATGCAGGTGTTAGCCCTGTGTTTTATAGAGGTGCAGCTGGCAAGCTGAGTGAGCAGCATCATAGAATCAGGGAAGGGGTTGGATTGGGTTGGGAGGGACCTAAAAATCATCCAGTTTCAACCCCCATGGACAAGGACACCTTCCCCTACACCAGGTCGCTCAGAGCCTCATCCAGCCTGGCCTCAAACAAGTCCAGGGGTGGAGCATCCATCATTTCAGTGCTAAATTTGGATTCTTCTTAATTTGTTAACTTCCAGCTTTTTTGACTGGTTTTTTCCAGCAGGATTATTTGATGCTCTATTATCAAACAAATCATGGCTCACATAGGCAGAAACCTGCAGGAGGCATATCAAGAATTGATTGCAATGCTTAGTGGCATTAACAGTGCCACTTCTCATCTCCCTCAGGACCTGAGCACTGCTCTAAAAAAGCTGTGAAGGGGAAAGTGTCAGCAAAGATGCTTCAACATGGATTCTTCTTCATTTCTCTTTCACCTTTATCTTTTGTAATGTCCATAACTAGCTGCCTTGCCCTCTTTCTTGCAATTGGCCATCCCATGAAAGACCCTAAAAAAATTCAAGGCCAGTATTCATTGAATCATTGAATCATAGAATGGTTTAGGTTGAAAGGGACCTTAAAAATCATCTCCACTAGACCATGTTGCTCAGAGCCCCGTTCAGCCTGGTCTTGAACACTTCCAGGGATGGAGCAGCCACAGCTTCTCTGGGCAACACCTGTGCCAGTATTGTTTCTGTAACCAGTGTGTGCTATAATTTGCTTCCACCTTTCCCAAATACTAAGGGATCTGGACTTGGGCCACATTACTTTGGGAGTGGGAAATTCCCAAATTTCTCTATGTTCCGGCCTAGCACTTGAAAAATGAATTCTTTCCCTGTACTCGGGAATTCAAGTGTTCTTTGCTTTTTTGCCTTTTTTTTTTTTTTTTTTTGAGAGATGGATGGAAATCATATCATGCTGTTCACCCAACTCTGAAGCTCATGGAAATATTTTACAGCTTCAAGAAAATGAATGGTTACAATTTTTAAAACTACCATTTCTCCAAATTCCCAACTGGTTCCTTGGTTCCTTTCTCTGGTGCATTCCTCCAGCAAGAGGGGGAGAGACCAACCATAACCAAATGAAGCCCTTTTCCCAGTAGCTCAGATGCCAACTTTCCCTCTCTTTGGCATCCAGAGCAGGCTGTCTGCTCTGGACTGAAAGCTGTCTCATCAGACTTGCATTTCAGCCTTGCTACCTGACATGTTATGACAAGCTTTTAACTTTGGAGCAGCAGTGCATGGAAACATGTCACTGCTTTGGGAGCAGCACGGCACAGGCAGCCAGATCCAGCTCCTGCTGCAGGGGTGTCAGCACCTCTGAGCCCCACATCCATCCCAACCATGGCTCCTGGGGAGGGAATGACCTGGGATGCTTCAAATGGCCTAAGCAGACCTGAGGCAAATGTGTGACCTCCAACAAGTAAGAGACTGGGAGCTAAGAAATGAAGCTGGGTGGCATTTTTCAAGAAGTAGGTGCTTATAGTTTGCAGGACCTTGGTTTGTAAAACCAAGGCTGTCTAAGAACCCAAAAAGAGGATGTTGGAACTGGAAACTTCCCACTGGGATCAGGTGGTTAACAAGGGCATGGGCTCTGCTGGTTTATCTGTGACTATTGCTACTGGTGGTGGAGGGGAAATACAAGATAATTCTGGAAAAATTCCCAGAGATGAGTCTACACTTCAGAGTAGCTGAGGACAGCTACACTTCAGCTGGCAAGAGCTGAGGAGCAGGAGCTGCTGCAGACTTCATGGTCTCAATGGCTTGTTCTGTATTTACCCCCTCACTGCTCTCTATCTATTTAGGCACACCTGAGTGGTACCAAAAAAGGCTTTTGACAACAAGCTGTCTCTGCTTTCCCAGCTGCCCTGTGCATTGCTGTGGGGTTTTTGTGGATGTATTGTGCTCTGAGGAAATGGTCACTGCTGCCAAAGATGGTTCCTGGGGCTGCCAAGCACCCACCCATGCTGAGCTCATCCTGCTCCCTGCCATTGCTTCATCACAAAAAAAGGGACTGAGCAGGTGAAAGCAGCCTTTGAACCAGCTCTGTGACTCCAGGCTGTACTTGGGAGATGACCCACCACAGTCCCTTCCAACCTTCCCCATTCTGTGGTTCTCTGCATTCATGAGCACTCAATACTTCTGAAAACCTGCATTAATGAGCCTGTTTGACATTTTGAACAACCTTTGCCTTGACCTGAGAGTACAACTCCAGTAATTACAGCAGGCCAGTACTGAGGGAAAGCAGTGTGACCCAGCCAGTGTCCTATAGCTGAGACCTCTTCATCCCTCCACCAGAATGGTCTCACCCATGTCTGACCACAATCTGAGAGTGAGTTGTCACAGGCCAAATCCAGGCCAGGGAGTGAGTGGACTTGGCACAACACCTGGGTCACTGGGTGACCCCCAGACAGGGCTTAGCCCCTTGGGAATGTTCAGCACAAATGTGTTTCTGAAGATCACGATGGGCTGTGGGGAGCTGTGTGCTGCCAACTCCTCTATCCGTGTGCAGCGTGAGAAGGGCGGGTTGGTCCTGGCCAAGTTTCAATGACTACCCACAGAAAAAAATCTCATGGCCTTGTTGCTCTCTGAATTTTCAGTAAGGAAAAAAACACTAAACCCTGCCTGTAGGTAAGGTTTGGCTTTGGAGCTCCTCCTGGGGCAACTCAGAGAATCACATAGATAGAGTCAGATCCAGAGCAAGCACGGTTGATGCCAGCTTGCCTGTTGCTGGACCATTTCATGGGCAGAGTAGGCAGATAAGATGTCCAAAAAGGTAACAATTGGCTCAGCTGCCAGCATCAGCACTGAGAGCTTTGGTTGTCCTGCTCTCCCTGGCCTACTCGTGCTGTGTGGGCTCCTTGCTGCTCCTTCCCTCAGGCCCTTGGGAGGGAGGGACAGCTGATATTGCTGGATGGCTCACATGTCCTTGCATCAGGTCAATGGCTGGTGTTACCCAGGAGAAGAATTCATGCTGAAAAAAAGGGGAAAAATTAATTCCGGCTCTCTCAGTGCTCCCAAATCCATCCTGCAGCAATGGCAGCATCATCACAACACTGCTGGCTTCCTCACAGCCACTGAGTTATCTTCAGGTTTAATTGTATTGTGGGCTTTTCTGTGATCCATTTGTTTTAATGGAATATTTCTTGGGTCTGTGTGGAATTTTCAGGGTCCCCAGGATGAAGAAGGAATTGAGAATCTGACTCCATGTTCTTAGAAGGCTAATTTATTATTTTATGGTACTATCTTATATTAAAGAATGCTATACTAAAGTATACTAAAGAATAGAGAAAGGATACTTACAGAAGGCTTAACAAGATACTAATTAAAAACTCGTGACTGATGCCAGAGTCCCGATACAGCTGGACCATGATTGGTCATTAAATCAAAACAATTAACATGTTGGATAAACAATCTCCAACCACATTCCACAGCAGCCAAACACAGGAGAAGCAAATTAGATAATTCTCTGAGGCTTCTCAGCTTCCCAGGAGAAAAAGTCCTGGTGAAGGAATTTTTCAGAAAATATGACAGTGACAGGTCAGCTTCAATTTTCCACCAACCTCAGTCCCAAGACAGGCCTTCAGTCTTCTAATGAGGTCAAGAAGCAACTGTGAAATTCAGAGAAAATGAGAAAAAAAACCTCTGGTGACAGGTCACTCACAATTTTAAAGAGCAAGAGCCATCCCTCCCTGGCAGGCTGCCTTTTCTCCCTGTAATCTGTCCCACAAAGAGGATGGGAGATAACTCAGTGGCAGATCCCTCCCCTGGACTGATAAAAGGGGTTTTAATTTGCCAGTGTGGTCTTGGCACTGCAGAACAACATTAGAATGATGACACCCCTCATGCTCAGTGCACTTCCAAACCTTATTTATAAACTTGAAAAAAAGGACCTGAGGATTCATTATCCTTTGGATGAAAAAGAAGACAAACAGCACATATGTCTTGAAGTTTCCCTTATTTAATACCAATAGATAGTTTGTCTGATGCACTATCATCCATTAAAAAAAAAAAAAGTGCAATTTTCTTGAGGCTAGTCTCCTGTTTTTAGAGGAAAAGAAAAAAGAAAATTATCACCTCTGTAGATGGGAAAGCAGAGGCAGAAAGAAGGCAAGCGAACTGTTCTGTAGAGCTGGAAAAGGATCACATCACTGATTATCACAGCAGTAATTTTATCACAAATCCTGTGACTTTGAGGGTGGACTAGCTAATGATTCAATTAGCAAGGAAAATATCCATATTGCTGCTTGAAATATGCTGGACAAATCTGTCACTCATTTTGTTATATATCTGTGTACCTACACCAGGAGTCAAGTTTAGAAAATCCTTTTTGTCTACCCATATTCTTTGCATTAAAAGAAACAAAACAAAACACCTTCACTGGCTCTTTGCCTAAGCCCCAGCATTCAGGGCAGTGAAGGATGGACTTTGACATCATTAGCACAGAAAAAAAAAACCCAACATTTTTTAGTCTTATTCCATGAAAGAATACAATTGACTCTTTATTTAAGGTTGTTCTCCCTTTCTTTTTTATCATATTCTCCTTAAAAACTTTGGCAACCTTTGCCCAGTGTTAACCATGCTTGCTGGAAGCATTGAGCTCTCAGCAGTAATTACATCATTGAGTGTTGTGTCATTTAGTTTTAAACAGGAAAGGCAGGAGACAGTGTCTACCAGAAGGAGCAAGTCTTGGGAAAAGCCTTTGGAAAGGCATACATAAAAAAATCCCAAAGACCTGAAATGCCCATCACAGGATCCATGGGTGGTTGGTGCCCTGGCAATTGGCTGAGAAGGGCTCACCAGCAATTCCTGGAAATGGTCTACTGGTGGGACATATCGACTTCTACAACCATATCAATTTTAAGAACTCATTGATGTTAGAAATTATTCAAACAGGAGAAAAGACAAACAAAAGTCAACATTTGGTGTGATTTTCATAACTCCAATTTCAGAAATAGAAAGGAAGGGATTTTGTTAGTGTACAAATCTTCTGCAAAACTTCTTGAGGTCAGAGGGTTCTTCCTCTCTGTCTCCTGCAGGACAACTTACTGGAGAGAAGCAAGGAGAGATTTTCATTTGTGATGTTTTGCATTTAACCATAATGGGAAGTGGCACAAAGTGAGACCTGAAGGGTAGTGGCTCTTTGACAGTGACTGAAGCTCTCTGACAGCTGTTAACCCTCCATCACTAGGGTTGTGAATTGGGCCAGGGAAACAAATGTCTGTGTGCTAATCCTGTTAGAGAGAGAGAGGCTTACCCTGGGTATCTGTCAGCAGGAACCTGTACCCCCAGGCCTTGGTAGCACTGAATTCTTGGCCAAAGCTTCCTGGTGTGTACCAAGTATCCCATTACAGAATCACAGAATATGATGAGTTGGAAGGGACTCACAGGGATCATCAAATGGTCCACACAGGATCAAACCCACAAACCTGGTATCCTTAGCACCATGTTCCAACCAGCTGAGACAGTCTCAGGGTCATCACTGAGCCCACGAGCAGAGCAAGATATTCCCATGGTGCTGCCCAGACCAACTCAAGCCAGTGATGGCACAGGCAGCATCAGCTGGCTGAGGTCACCGTGTCATCGCTGCCAGCCCAGGTGTCAGAACAAGGAGGAGAGAGCTCACCCTGTCCTCACCACAGCCCTGCCTTGGCACTGACTGCCAAAACAGAGCCACACCCTGCATGCCATTGTCTGCATGGCAAAGAGAGGACATGAAAAGCCACTGAGGAAACTGCCATCTCCCTGAAATCTTCCCTGCAAGCCGGGTCATCGGCAGCCACTTTGGGAAGACTGCATTTGCTGCCCATCAGCTGCACTGTGTCTTACAGGAATTTAAATACCCCAGATTTGGGTTGATCCTGAGCAGAGGGCAGTAAGGAGAAAGGGAGAAGGCTGTGCTGCAGGGCAGGTGGATCCAGGCAAAGCCGATTTGGGGAGCAGGCTTGTCTAACAGCATTTCATCTTCCACTACTAGAACTGCATGTCAACAGAATTCAAATATCTTCCTAAGTCCCAGTAGCCTGCTTGAAAGTGCTATGTCTTTATCAGACCATTGATGGTCCTTCTGAAATGTGACTCTCACTGGCTGCATCCAAACTTTGCGCTTGAAGAACAATCCTAATTAAAGCAGGTTGGGCCTTTGGGAAAGAAGGGGCTGCAAAGCATTTCCTAAAGTATTTTCTACTCAAATTTCATTGTGAGAAAATACACCTGAAGGATGATGCAGGGATTAGGATTGAGACAAATATGAGTTTGGTGGGTCAATTTTACTTTGAGAGCTTGAGAAACACAGGAAGCCCAAGTGATGATCCCAGAGAGTTTAACACAGAGGTTTCACCCTCCCAGAAATACAAGGGCCTTAAAACCACTGTTAATTTGCTGACATCTTTCATCTTACTCCTTTCAATCCCACCTCTTTTTATTTTCTACGTAATTGTCTTTACAGATATTAATTATAATTGATTTAAGGTTTTCTTCCTGGGTCTTCTTTGGTTTTGTAATTCTTTGCAGTGACATCATTTTCTACCCTTTTGTAGTCATTTCTGCATCAGTAGGCATGGCTACCAACTGCATCCCCTTGATCACCTTCTGAAAGAGTTGCACTCAGCAAGGTGTCATGCATGGTAAAAAGATTAGAGTTGCTATAGCACAGAAGAGGAGAAATACTATTCGTTTAACCCATAGATTGCCAAGTATCCATGACAATGTGTCCCATTCCCATCCTTTCCACTTTTGGACTGGTACACGAGCTAGCTTGATTTCCTTTGTTATTTGTTTGACCACTTTTCTGTTGCCATCTCTTTGCAAACAGCAGTTTGAATAATTCAATTTTCCACAAACTCCTCCTCCTTCTGCTAATAGATAATCTTATATCATCCAATGCTGGAATATTGCATTCCTCATTTGAGTGGATTGGTCGCCAAGAAGGTCAAGAGTTGTAGCTGTCTGGTTGGTTATTATTTCAAAGACAGCTTGTAACCTAAATATCCCATTCAAATGATAAATGGGTTCTCTGGTGTGGCAGTGGGGTTTTGGAGTTTTATTTGTTTAAGAAAATGTTTAAAATGTTGTAATGGTTTGTTCCTATTCACTCCTGTTCAGTTTTCCTAATAGTCTCTCCTTAAAGCTGTTTACCACCTGTTTTCCCAAACTTTCTCCATGTCAGTTCTGGTATTTCCCGATCCTTCCCTGTCCATCCTCCAAACCCCACCCCTGCAGCTTGTCTGTCATTATTTACTATACCCATTTATCTAGAAGCTTCGTTGTCAGTTATGATATTTCCCTTCACTCATTGGTATGCACTCTTCCCTTCCCCTTCCTTATTGGTTTTATGTTTATGTATATCCCCCAATACTCCTCCTATCTAGCCCTTGATTTGTTAGGCTGTCTCCTCCCGGGGGACAGCGCCTCTTTCAAAATCTCCGTTTTTCTCTGTTTCGTGCCTCTTTTGCCTCTGCCTCCCCTTTGAGTTGCTGCACCTGTACCACTCCCTTCATGGGGAGGAATAAAGACAGTTCGAAGACACAAGCAAGAGGTCCTTCCTTCTTTCCTTTGCCTCAATCCATTGACGTGGGTCCACATTTATCGGCCACTTCTGTCGGTACAGGACCTCAGCTTGTGGCCAAACCGCTACCCTCTGCCTGCCGGTGGCTGAGACGAGGAGCAGCCACTCATGTCACCCACTGAGGGGAAAGGGGATTGGAGCTCGCTGGTGACCAGCATCACTCCCTCCTCCCGTGACCAGGGCATGGCATCACTCTGGCACCTCATATTAATTCATAAGGATTACAAGTGGCTGGTCCATAGTGAAATATCATTTTTTCTGGTGGCCATTAATATTTTTCCCATTTTGGGGTGCTCTCTCAAGCCAGGGCTGCATCAACTGATTGCTTTCACTAATTAAATCATCATAGATTTTGATTCCTAAGTGATTTCCCTGAACTTGTGGTAGGTCTAATATGTCCCATATAACATCCTTGAGCAGTTTGGAGGTAAGCTGTGATACTCATGTTGGCCGCAATGCCAATGGTGTCTTTTCAAAGCCCATGTTTTGTTAGCAAAGGGGCCTTCCTACCCTCTGTCATCAATTGGTGGGTAAAAAGATGGCCCATTTCCTGGCCTTAGCAGTCCTCCAACAGTAGTTACCCCACCCTAAGAGTTACAATGTTTTTATTTCCAAGCTCCCCTGCAGGATTCCCAGCTACATTTACGTCTGCAATCTGTTTGCTTGGATTTGGAGAAGAACTCACTAAAAAGGGCTCAAGTTCCATTCGGGTGTTGAGATTTGCACTGATAATCACAAACAACATGTGTTTTACTTGTGTAACTTTCTCGGAGGCAGCTTAAAAATAGGTGATCCAAAAACCCTTTGTCCCTCCCCACTGCTTTACAGCCTTCAAAATCATTTTGGCAATGATGGTAGGAACACCTCAGCCAGCTACCATTAGTGAGCTTCACAGGTATTTGATTGCGTTTGCTTGATGTTTGGAACAACTGCAAGGAGGGTAATTGGGAGTCCAGACCCAGTTGTTTAAACCCAAAGTCAAATCACAAACACTTTTCCTACGTAGACATCCCCTGTCCTATTTAGGCAATAAGTGCCTGATTCTGAAGAATGAAGTCACCATGGACTTCCTTCTTTGTCCCCAAATCCTGCCCCATTATGGACCTCACTTAGGGTATTTACCCACCATTTAGAATCCACTGAACTAGTCACCCATAGCCACTCTTCAGATCCTTCTGGCCCTCTGCAGACCCAACAATAGCTAAGGTTAAAAAAGTTGGCTGCTTCTTCTCCTAAGGCTGGAAATGGATTCTTCCATTCCTGGCCTAAACTTAGCTGACAATATAAAGGCAGAATTAGTAAGGAAAATATTCTAATAGTGTATTCTAATGACCTAGTCTAATTTTCACCTTGTCTTCCGCACCACCTGTGGCCATTGAATGCACAGAAACCACCCAAGATAAAGAAAACAATGACAGCAAGTAGTAGCCCCTCAGTGAGTGGAGATTCTAAAGGAGAGATGCCCATACAGACTGTTTCAGCAGACAGTCTGTGGCTCTATACACACAGCTTGCCCAGATGTCAACGCACTGGCTGCTGCTCCAGACCACTCCTGCGCAGTGTCAGTCAGAGTCTGCTGTCCTTCTTTTCCAGCTGAGATGTCCAAATCTCTGGAGCCTTAGAGACCTTGACCAGAGTGTGATGGGTCCACCTGTGTTCAGCTGTCTTGATGGCTGTTTCTGTGGTCAGTAACACTTGGAAAGTTCCACGCCAGTGGTGTGTCTTTCCACTCCTTAAGCAGGACTAAATCCTCTGTTTGGATGTTATGAACAGCCAAAGTCCAAAGGCAGGGGCTATACCAGCTGAGCTTCCTGTTGAAGGGATTTCACAAGAGACAGTATTCTGGCCACATATTCTTTTAAATATACATCACTTACCTCTACACCCCACTAGTTTGAGAATTACCTGGGTGAGGAATTCCAAAGAATAATTCAAAGGAAGAGAACTGATTCTCTCTTCTGGGTCTGGCCTTCATTCTTGCCAAAGCCAATGGCAATAGCCCTACCCATGGCATCTTGGTGGCTATTACCAGCTTCAAAAGGTGTTTCTTTATTTCTCTCTTCATTTTTTTTCTACCTGACACAAGCTCTGGTGGTGTCAGGGGGTATGGAGAATCCATTGTTTTCCTAAAGTAGCCATAACCCCTTGAAGGATCTTTCCTGTAAAATGGATTCCCCTGAGTCTGTTGCTTCTACAATCCTCTATCTTGGAATAATTTGTTCCAAAAAATACCTTAATACATAATGCTGTAGCTGCTGAAGCAGTTGGGAATGCTTCTGGCCACCTTGTTAACTGATATACTATTAGCAGAAGATATTTAGGCCTTCCCACTTGGGACATCTCAGTAAAATCCACTCGGCATCTTTAGAAAGGACATACAGCCCAAGGCCTCCCTCCCCTGGCAGCTTTCTTTGTAACCCTGTTATTGGCTTAAGCACAAATCAAGCAAACTTCAACAGCTACTTTTGCCAGACTAAAAAGACCCACAGCAAAATTCATCTTGAGGAAGGCTTCTGCCAATCCTCCAGAATTCCAATGACTCCCTTCATGGAGTGTTGGAGAGTTTTTCAGGAATGGCTTAAAGAAAGAGGCCATGAGACATACAATTGAGAGAAAAGTAGAAGAGAAAAGTAAAGCAGTTTCTAACAGTTCTCAGCCTTCTGATTTCTATAAACAATTAGACTGTCTTTATAAACAATAAAGTTCTCAGGCTGTCTTCCCATAACAAGAAGAACACCGTCTCTGGGAAAAGCTGGCACCCTGAGAACTGATGAAGAAGTTTTGGGAACACTGGTTCTGTTTTAATAAACAATTGTAGGTATTCTAAAACAAGAGGAGTGGTTAGAAATTTCTCTGTTAGCCTATCATGACATTGGATTACAGAATATGCATGAAGTTCGTTAACTTTGTTATTTAAGGTGATTGATTGATCAATAAAGTTGGAGTTGGAGTTCGATGCATTAAAGGATGGTCGTCTCCCCCTCATCTCCAACAAATGGTGACCCCTGGACGTGATACCGAACCACAATCGAACGCTCTTGGGGATAACGAAAACCACGGGGAGGTGAGGACTTGTCCAGGTTCCGAGGAGCAGCTGCGGAACGGCTTTAAGCACGAATACAAAGCGGACAAAAGTCGCCGAGACGTGCCGGGCCCCAAGCGACCCTATAGAAGAGTCTTGGCTGGTCGTGTGGCCGACGCCGGAGGTGCTGCAGAGCGCGCTCATTTATATAGGTATGGACCGGCAAGCCGCATATGAACTTTTTATAACTTTTCTGCAAAAGAGGCAGATTAAGGGAATTGATTTACAGAATGAATTACCGGGTCTTTTAGCTTATGGTGTAGAGAGGGGAATCTTTGTTAATCCTCATATAGTTCACGTATTGTCTGAGTGGCATAAATTTGGTGATTTATTGTGGCAGGCTACTTTAGATGATGATAAAACTGCCAAGAAGTTGGGTAAATTATGGCGGGTTGTTAACACCGAGCTCTTACAGTTTCAAGCTGAAAAAAGGGCTGCGCACCAGGCTTCTGCAGCTCATGACCGTAATAAGGACTATGATCGAGACAGGGAGTTTGATAAGGATTCGGGCACTCCCCTTGGCCCTGCATCGAGGACGGTTTTATTACCAGCCTCGCTGCCTCCTTTAGCAAGCCAGGCTTCCAGCCAGGCTGCGAGCCAGGCTCCGAGCCAGGTTTCGGGCCAAGCTTCGCAGAGCACTGTATTACCCGTTTCGCCGCCTCCTTTAACAAGCCAGCCCCCCCTAACGAGCCAAGCTCCGCAGGGTGCCTTGTTGTCTGCTTTGCCGCAGGCTATACAGAGCACTTTTGATTCTCCCGTATCTGCTATCTCACAGCAGCCGGGGCCACAAACGTATACTCCGTTCCCAAAAAGCAATCAGTCGGTCCCTAGGTCGGAAAACGATTTGGCGGTGACGATTGCCAGGGATAGAAGATATGCGTGGGCTGCCCTGGCCAAAGATGCCATGGAAAAGGGAGATCAGGAGCTAATGAGCATGGCTAACGAACTGGCTTGTCCAGTTGTTTTTACCCCTCAGGCGGGGGGGGGGAATTCAGGCGACGATCAGTGCTCTTGACTGGAAAATGTTATCTCAATTGCGAGCTACTGTTAGTCAGTTTGGATTTAAAAGCGAACCAGCCAGGCAAATGCTCGACTATATTTTTGACACTAGCATTCTCCTTGTTAATGATTGTCGTGGCATAGTGAAATTAATCTTTACCCAACCTCAACAATTGCTGTTTAATGCCCATTGGCAAGGGCTCGTAAATGAGTGCGTAGCAGTTCAGAGACAGCCAGGCGACCCCTTGCATGGTATCACTATAAATGAGCTTATGGGTCTGGGACCTTTCCTTCGAACTGAGGCACAAGCTTTAATAGGCCAAGAAAAGTGCCGGGAGGCAATGCGGTTAGTCAGACTCGCAATAGACATGGTGAAGGAACCGGGAGAGATACCAGTGTCTGTAGGAATTAAGCAAGGCAGAGAGGAAGCATTTGATGCTTTTGTTGGTAGAGCTGCGGCTGCAATTAAGAGAGCAGGCGTGCCTGAATATTTGCGCGAGGTCCTACTCAGGCAGTGTGTCCTTCAAAATTGTAATTCTGCTACTAGAAACATACTTAATGCCTTAGGTGCGAATTGGACTGTAGAGGAAGCATTAGAAAGGATGGCTCTTATACCAACCGGACAACAGGCTCTTGTAGTAGACGCAATAAAACAGTTAGGAGTAGGCTTACAAGAACAAGCAAAGTCCTCTCAGACTCAGGTGTTAGCCGCTCTTGCACCTCTTCAAACGTCAGCTGCGTTTGCAGCATCAAATAAAGGAGGCCGCACGAAATGCTGCCAATGGGAAGGCACGGGCCACTTGCGCCGGGAATGCCAGGCACCTTCAGAAGTCATCGCTGCATCATCGGTACCTTTTCCTGCCTCTAACCCTCCGCAGCAGGGAGCCTCTAATCCTCCGCAACAGGGAGCCTTCTACCCAACACCACAGGGAGCCGCCGCGGGCGAAGCAGAACCGCCGCGAAGGGAGTGACCCGCAGCGCAGAGCAGAGATGAATTAGTAGAAGGATTTAACAGGACTTTGGACTTATAGTTACGGTAAAGGGATTTTCCATATGGTTTACGGATTAACGGAAATGTGTGAATTTGGTGATTTATGGTAGAATTGCAGTGCTGTGCTACTCCGAACTCGGCACGGGCGCGCCGGAGGCAGCGGCGGGAAGATCAAAAGCCGCCGCCGCAGGAGCCGCCGCGCGGGAGCGGCCGCGCCGCCCCGAGAGCGGAGCCGCCGCCGCAGAAACCAAGCCGCGCCACCCCGAGAGCCGCGCCGGAAGTGAACAAAGAGCGCCGCGGGGGGAGCGACCGGAGCTGCATCGCCCTCATGTGTGAACTGGGGGCCAGATGTCCACGGGCGGCCAGTTGCTGCTTGGGAACAGTAACTGGACATCAGAGAGCAGGTGATGGAGGAGCAATCATGCTGTGCATTGATAGTTTTCGTCCTGCTGTTTAGATCGACCGACATCTTTTTTGGGCTCTGATGAGCGTCCAGCGCCATCCATTTTCAGGGCTAGTTGATTCGGCAAGTGAGTTGTCACACACTCCTTAGCGGATTCCGACTTCAGAGTGCTTTTTCGAGCGGGAGCGCTTCTCCCTCCGCCCCGTAGCCGGCAGGAGCTACAGTTTGAGATCTAACAGCCGTAATAATCGTGACTCTTGTCAACAAAAGAAAAGATTCCTATTGCAATTAAAAGACTAGTGAAACTAAACAAGCGACACCAAGGACTGTTGCTGTCAGGATGTTTTTCACCTAAGTTAGAGAGATCTTTTGTTCTCCCCAGCACAGACTGTAAAGCAGATCAGCGTAAATGAATGCAGGAGTCAAATTTCAGCCGATTTGGCTCGGCATTGGTTATGCTGTCTTGGAAACACCTGTATTATCAGAGACTTTGAACATCAGAAGCCCGGATGGCTGGGCCGGTGGAACATTAGACTTTAAAGCTGTGTTTTGAAAAGTTTAAAAATGTTGAGATGTGTTGGATTGATTGTATGAGTGAGATGTTGTGAGTGTGTTTTTTGGTATAAATGCTGCAGCAAAAAACGTGAGAAAAGTTGTTTTAGTTGAGTGTTTTGGAATCGGGCCCGTGAGTGAGTTATAGTGAATGCCATATATTATTTCTATAGTAAGTTTTATCTGTTATTAAGTAGTTTAAGTTGGGTTATCAATTAAGTGCCATTAAATGTTAAGGTTAAGTTTGTTGAGTTTGTTTTCGGTTGGGTTCGAGGTCTTCTAAGTTTAAATTATATATAGATTTAAGTTGTGTGGGATTTGAAGCCAGTTAAGTTCTGTTGAAATTGGTTTCTGTTTAGTTTGAGTGTTATTAAGTTTGGGTAAAGCTAGATTCTATTTAGATTATATTGGGTTAAGGTGTGTAGAATTTAAAGTCAGGTAAATTTTGTTATAGATAAGTTTGAATAAGATTTAAGTGATTTTACATGTTTTGCAAATAAGTCTGCTATAATTATCCTTGTTAGACTTCCCAGAGGATGAATGAGTAACTGAAATTAACTTTATTTTAATAATTCTGTTTAGTATATTTATTTTAGGCATAATTTCCTCAAAGCAGCTAATCCTGTAAATTACTTTCATATATTCTAAAATTCTTGGAGCATTAATTTATTGCTGCTTTCTAAGTCTGTATCTTCCAGAACACTTTTTAAAAAAAAAAGTTATGAGTCTTCAAGTGACATCTTGTCTCCAATTGCAAAGGCTATTAATTCTCTGAATATGAATCAAATATTATTTCCTACTGGGAGCTGAAAGCTGGAAGCCATACTCATTTGTTAGGAAGATTTGTTAAAGTTTTGCTTCAAGTGTTTCTATTAGATAAAAAATAGGTCTTACATTGGTATTTATTGTCTGTGTCACAGAACACACCAGTAAAAAGATAAAAATGGAAAAAACCCTAAGCATCTTTTGTTTGCTGGGGTCCTATTTATTTGCAAAAAAGATACTACAGTGAGTCCTGCTCCTTACTGAGAAATAGCTTTAGTTTCTCAGATCATGCTTTTACAGAAGTGTGCAAGTTAATTATCTAGTGACCTCTGTTTGTCAGCTTTAAAAATATGAGAGTCAAGAAAATGACAAATGTTTGCCCTCTACTCTGTACTGGTGTCTCTGTCCTACTTGCTAGTCTGCTGTATGACATCTTTCTGTTAGTTCTGTAAATTTTAAGTTAAATATTTTAAGTGCTTTAAATGCATACTACTTTTTCACCACTCCAAATGAACAAGGACTGAGAATTGCCCAGCTGATGCCATTTGAGCCAAATGACTAAAGGATTACAGACTGAAAACTGACTTTGAACATTTCTGAGAAACCCATGAAAAAAGGTGGATGTAATAATCTCAAGGACAGAAAGGATCATTTTCAGGCTTGTGCGCCTCCTCTCCAGGTTTGCATGAATGAAAACAGCTAACAGCTTTCTTTTTTTAGTCCAATTACCACCTGTCGTGCAATGCCTGATAAGGCCGTAACACGCCGTTGCCGGACGACCTGGGAATATAATTGGGAGTGGGCACTACGGAATGAGACAGGGCTAAACACTGCCTCAGCTTTAGACCTTTATGAATCTCATGAGCAGTAAATCTTAGCTTATTATCGGTGAGAGGTACAGTGTATTTTGAAAGGAGTTAAAGCTCAAAGTGCATCATATATAGCCTCGATAAGGTGTAGAAAACTGGTGCCTTTAACACAACATTCTGTTGTAGGTCCTATAAGAGGAGATCCCAATCAAGCATTAGATAACTGCATTAGAAGGTTACAAAGGTGTGATCTTCAGGTGTCAGGAACAGTAAGGTTAAAAACTGAGAAGAAAAAGAAGGTCAATATAAAAACAGAAAAATGAAGTTCACTTTTGTTATATTGCTTAGTATAGTAGTAGCTGAAGAATTAAGGGTAGCACATTTTAGTCAACCTAGAGATAATGTATGGATAACACTTGCTAGACAGATTAATCAGTCATTGCTTTGTCTCAGCCTTGGAGGAGTTACAGCTTTGATTACTCTAATTTTCAAAAGATGAGTCAGCATAAACAGACATAAGCTACTCTGGATTCATCTCTAAGCCCGGAAATAGTGTCCAAACAACTTTATAACCAGTGTAAAGGCTCTAGTATCATGACACCTAAGAAATTACCCACAGGAATATTTCTAATCTGTGGAGATAGAGCCTGGAATGGAATACCAGCCCAACCGCAGGGTGGACCTTGCTATTTAGGCAAGTTATCATTATTCCACCCTAACATATCTGTGCTTATGCAACTAAGTCATAAAACCAGCAGGGAAAGGCGCAGCTTACATAACTTAGACTGTGGTCAAATAGGAGATCCGTTGTTCTGGAGTAAATGTAAACAAGTGATGGTTTCAGCTCTCCTACCATGGGGTGCTGCAAGCAAAGCAATGACCTTAGCAAAACAAATAGACTGTTGGGCTAAGGGTGAATTAAACAAGACATCACAGATATTAGATATGTTAACTGCAGATGTACAAAGTGTTAATCACGCTGTTTTACAAAATAGAGCTGCTATAGACTTTTTACTGCTAGCACAAGGCCATGGGTGTGAAGAGTTTGAAGGGATGTGTTGCATGAACTTATCTGATCATTCTGTATCTATTCATGCTAAGTTAAAAGAGCTACGACTAGGGCTTAACAGCCTTAAGGAAGAAGAAGGATTGGGAATTGATGAATGGCTTAAAAGTTTAGGATTGGGACCATGGTTAAGAAACTTTGTAATATATGCTATAGGGATATTAGGTGTACTTTTATTGCTTTTACTTATCTTACGTTGCTTCTGCAGTTGTATCCAAAAGATGGTTGGTAGAATGATAGAGAAGACCTGGCAAACTAACCTCTTTTCTCTCAAAGAAAAAAACAGGGGAAATGTTGGAGAGTTTTTCAGGAATGGCTTAAAGAAAGAGGCCATGAGACATACAATTGAGAGAAAAGTAGAAGAGAAAAGTAAAGCAGTTTCTAACAGTTCTCAGCCTTCTGATTTCTATAAACAATTAGACTGTCTTTATAAACAATAAAGTTCTCAGGCTGTCTTCCCATAACAAGAAGAACACCGTCTCTGGGAAAAGCTGGCACCCTGAGAACTGATGAAGAAGTTTTGGGAACACTGGTTCTGTTTTAATAAACAATTGTAGGTATTCTAAAACAAGAGGAGTGGTTAGAAATTTCTCTGTTAGCCTATCATGACATTGGATTACAGAATATGCATGAAGTTCGTTAACTTTGTTATTTAAGGTGATTGATTGATCAATAAAGTTGGAGTTGGAGTTCGATGCATTAAAGGATGGTCGTCTCCCCCTCATCTCCAACAATGGAGTTGTTCTAATACTTGTATGGCCAAAGCTTCTGGTATCCATTGTTTGCTATTCCATGTAAACCAATTATTCCTTTTTTTTTTCTCTGCCCCACTCTTTTTAATTATCTCCAGCTCCTCTGCCGGAAAAAGACAGTTTCTCTGGCAGTGACTGAGTCACTGGAAGAAAAGGGAGGGTCTTCGAGAGTTCTGGCAAAAGTATTCCTTTTTGAGTTTCTTCATCCGCCAGTCAATTGCCTATTGCCTCCTCCGAGTACCTTGCCTGATGTCCCCTAATGTACATCATTGCCCCACTTTTTGGTAAATTCACTACCTGCAAGAGAGGAGTAATGAAGCTCTCATGCACTAATGTTTTTTCCCCTGCAGGTTAATAAACCTCTTTCCTCCCACATATTTCTAAACGTGTGTACCACTCCACATGCATGCTTAGAATCAGTACAAATGTTAATTCATGGCCTCTTACAAACACATACAGCTCCACAGTCTGAGCTGACCACGTGGGCAGCAACATCCTCCCTTCTTCTAATTCCCATCCCTTAATAATAGCGTCTCCTGTAACTCGCTTCCCTTCTACTACCTGTGAAGGCTTATTTATGAACACATTTTCTCCCTTAGGCCAGGGGGTGTCTCCTGAATTTTCCCTAGCCCAGGTCTGGAGATCTATCACTTGAATACAGTCATGGGTTTCTTCTGGGCCGCCGTCTCCAGGCCAGTTCAAGTCCTTGTTTAACAGGAGGCTGGGTTAAACCCTTCCGCACTTCTCAATCCTAAATCTTTCTGTTCCATTCAGTAAGTTTTAGACTGTATTAACCAAGCCCTGGACATCCACTTATGGGCTTTTTCGCTTCACAAAACTTAAATTTTATGTGGGACTTTCATAAGTCTCATAAAACATTCTCCTGTCATCAGTTTTCTGTCTTCGGTTACTATTAAAGCCATAGCGGCACAATTCTGCAGACAATGAAGCCAGCCTCCTGGCCTCTGGGTTTAACATCTTAAAAAAGTAGGCAACAGGCTGCCGTGTAATCCACTGTTCCCATAGTAAAATTATTTCAGCATGGTCCTGTTTAACATCCACATAGAATTCAAATTCTTTTTTCCTGTCCAGAAGGGCTAGGGCACGAGCTTCAGTTAATCTGCTTTTTTTTTCCCCAACACTTTAAAATTCTGCGTTCCTTCTGGTGTCCATTAATGCAGTTTCTTAACTGGCAGGACAGGAGTATTATATGCAGGCATGCATGGCTCCAAAAGACCTGCCTTTAACAGGGATTCAGTAACAGGCTGTAAGCCCTTCTTTCCGTGCCTTGAAAAGAGGATATTGCTTTTTAGACACCACTTGTCCTGGTTCCTTCAAAGTAGTTTGGAGAGGCTCCATAGATCTTTTTCCAGATTTCCCTGGGACTGCCCACTCTTGTGGGTTTACTGCAGCATAGGCTCTCTCAGACATTTGACATGAACTTCTAATAGGGTTAGTGTCTGTATCATTTTTTACAATGTTATTTTGCATTCCCCATGTAACCAGCAAATCCCTTCCCAGTAATTTATATTATAAGTAGGAACAAACAGAAATTCATGCATTTCAAACCCAACCCCCACATGTACTAACCATGGTTGAAAGAAACACATCCCCTCCTCTTTTCTACTTACCCCCTGAAGAATTAAAGATCTTCTTGACAATTTTTCCCTTGAAGGAATAAAATTCAAAGTGGATTGAGAGCCCCCTGTGTCTACCAGGAAAACATCTCCTCCCATTCCGGACGCACCCTAAATGTTATCAAGGGCTCCAGTGTGGTGGGTCCCTGGTATAACGGGAACCCCTGACACCCCTAAAAATCCATCTCCATTCATCACTGGACTTGATCCTCCCAAAGATCCAGTTGTTTCTGTGGGCAATCTTGCTTTCATTGTTCTTGCAGATAGTACACTGATTCCTTCCAAGATGGTCTTTGTGTGGGCTCTCCCCTGCTGAGGAGGGAATGCCTCTGCCCGGTCCTTGTGCCCAAACTTGTCCTTTCTGTCCCGGGGGCCCCCTTGGGCCCTGTGGTTTATCCCTCCTCAGCAGTAAGAACACTGCCATCACCTTTGCCTTCACCTTTTCCTCATTCCTTCTTACATACACTTTCTATGTCTTTCTAACCAGTTCATCCAGGAGCTTTATTCTGCCCTTTTTTTAGCCCCCAGCCCTGCTACTGCCTGTGGGTGCTCATTCTCACACAGCTCAAAATAATTTATTTCTCCAGCAACCCAAATCAAATCCTTAAAAGAAAATCCTAATCCCACCACATACAATTTGCATTTCCCAGATATTCTTTGCTCCTCGTCTTTGTGCTCATCCTCTTTGCCATACACCATATACTAGAGCCAGTCCCCATCCTGCCACAGTGTCCAAACACAGCCCCTGCCAGCACACCCAGTGGGCACAGCCGGCAGCACCACAGGCAGCTGAGGTGTCTGGCAGCCTCATGGGGGCTAGGACATCTAGCAGCCTCATGGGGCTCGGGGGGTACTGCTATCCCTGCCCAGGGGGGAGGGAGGTGGTTGGGTCAGGTACTGCCTGGAGCTGAGCCCTGGCTGCCCCTCAGCCCCAGCCCGGACCCGCACCTCCCCACAAGCCCCAAGCCTATGCTTGCAGTCCCGCACTTCTGTGCCTGGTCCTGCCACTTCCCACCATAAAGAAACACTTCTTCATCCTGACTTCCTTGTTTTCCCTGTCCTGGAAGCTGGGGATACAAAGAACATGCAGCTGAATCAGCTGGAAAATTTTGATCATAAATGCCTTCTGCTACTACTTGCCTTAACCATATTCCTGCACATTCCACTTCAACCAATCCTTTCCCAACATGCCAACACCATCTGTCCCCTGTTGCGGAGACCCCTTCTCAACTCCCCTTATTGCTCCTCGGGCATGGATTGTCCTTAATTACCTCTGGGAGGAGGTGCAAACTACCTCAACATTCTCTCAAGGGATTCTTCAGAGATCTTTCTGAATCGTCATCCCTTTTGCTAGGACCCATTGCTGGCTTTACCTATGCAATCCTCCATGGGTGCTCTCTCAGGTTTACCTCCCAAAAATCCCATTGATTGGTGACATTTTCAGTGGTCCTTCCCTGTGGACTGTTCATGGACCCTCTTGACCACTACTTGTCTGTCTTGAGTGGACACTACTGGGTACTCAACCAATTGCCCAGTGCCAGCTGCCACCAGAGAGAACTAATCACCAAAGCTGGCTGAGGGGCACCTTGAGCTCCCACTCACTGCCATGGGATGGTGGAAGGACCCCGGATGAGTGCTCATTTTCTCAGGAAAATTAATCCCTGATGCCAGAGGGTTTTGTCCCAAAAAGAGACAGACGAGTCCCGTAACTTTATTGGAATAAATGGAGAGGCCATGGGACATTTCCCATGGGGTCTTTCAAGTGGTTGGGGGATGAAGCCCCCTTTTTATCCTAAGTATCCCTCTGCATCACCCTCTTCTTTGCCCCATTGGCTGAGGCAATCAGACAGTACAGACTTCTTGAATCACCTACTCTATGCCCCACTTCATTGTGCAC
Source organism: Melozone crissalis (assembly GCF_028551555.1). Taxonomy (NCBI): domain Eukaryota; kingdom Metazoa; phylum Chordata; class Aves; order Passeriformes; family Passerellidae; genus Melozone; species Melozone crissalis. The sequence continues at coordinate 4,565,463 of NW_026535882.1, read as the reverse complement.
TCTCCCTTTTGCTATATAAAAGAAAGAAAAAGAAATTCTTCCTAATTCTGTAAAGTCTGTTCTCTTGCTCTGTCTTCAGGAATTTAACACAGCTTTGGTTGAGCAACAGTCTGTGTTGATTAGTAACAGTTTCAAAAATAAGAATCTCTTCTACTACTTCACTAGCCATAAGTGGAAAAAAAATGGACATAATGAATCCTCGTCATAATGAACTTCGGAAGCTCAAGAAAAAGGAGACAGAGAATAAGATTAGGGTCATGGAATGCAGAAAATGAGTATTTATTCCTGGAATGTGGGGAGTTAGACCTGAGCAGTGGGAACAAAAAAAGCAAAGGTGGGAGGATGTCTTGGTTTGGAAAGACAGGAGTCTGCTAAGGAAGGCAGAAGCCTCCCCTGAAACGGAGAATGTAAACCCTCCCCACTCCTCCGAATTGCTATAAATTTTAAATTAAGAGACTCTCAGGCAAAAATATGGGAGCAAGAAATAACAGCTCCTTAATAAGGAAAGAAAAAAAATAAAAGGATAAAATAAACAATGCAGTACACTAGAACAACACTGACGGAGTCAGAACCCAACCTGACACCCTGTGGGTCAGGGTGTTGGTAGCAGTCCAATTGGAAATGTGGCTGCAGTCCTCCTGAAGTGTCAGGTGTGGTTCTTTTGGATCAAGGGGGTCCTGTAGAGAAGGATATATTCTTCCTCCAAAGATCCAGTGGAAGAAGAGACAGCAGCTGTTCCTCTGGGGTATCCAGTGGAGAAAGCCGTGCTGGCGTCTCAAAACCTCTGGATTATATCTGGGTAGCAATGCTTGGCTCCTCCTTCTGGGCGAAGCATCTCACAATGGGATGTTATAGTTCTTATCAGTCATGCAGTGACATTCAATAGCCTGTTATCAACAGCTGTCCCCTCCCAAGGGAGGAGTGATTGTGGTCACTCAAAGAGAGATAAGGCAAACTGCCCACTTGACAAAAGATAATCTGCCGTAAAGATGGTAATAGAAAACATCTTGCCTTGCAATCTGGAACAGAGGAGAAGAACCAAAGGAGACAGAATAGGAGAAGAGCACAAAGAGCAAGAGGCACAGTCAGTTTGGATTTTTTCCCTAACCTCATAGGGAAAGGGTTCTTTGCTGATGTTAAGGATGAAGAATAGTCTTAAATTAGTTGTGCGGGTTTTTGGAGGTTTCTTTTTGTTCCTTGTGATATGTGGCAACATCTGTAGTGCAGATGGCATCAACAGAATATGTGACTTACTTGGGCCAATGCTACTGGGGTGGATTTCTTTTGTTTATCCTTAACCATGCCAGGAGAACCTTTCCACATGTTTAATTGGTACCCCAATAAGTAACTTTACTGGTTTTGCAAAATGGGTAGGAGTTGGAGGAAAGCCATAGGTGGAAGCAAATAAACCAAGTGCAAAGGATCGCTGGTGTAACATAGCCAGCGGTGGTACAAAATTGGACATATGCTAAAGGTTGGGGATTAAGCCAAATGGCGAGGGCTTCCAAGCAGGTATAATAACACAATCACAGAACTCGATAACTGGGGGTGGCAAAGCACCTGGACTGTAACCAAACACATCTTCTGAGAGCTGCAAGCAGAATGTGTGGACAAGACAAAGGCACCAATAAGAAATGCAGGACTAACATGTGCAGAAAGTTAGAATGTCTAAGTGCATCATGTAAACAATAAAGGGCTTCTGCTTAATTGTCTTGGTCCTCTGTCCAGGAGTCCTGAATTTCCCACAAGTGGTACTTACCAAAAGAACTCTGATTTTAATGATAGAGTTACTGTCTAGATGATGATCAATGGGCATAGTTCTTTGAAATCCTTCCCTTGCTGACAGCAGTAAGTTCCATCTTTTCCTGATTGTACTGGTGGCTATACATTATTTATGAATATCAGGGAATGAGCTTTAGGGATATGTTGCAAGTAAGCAGATTGGTAGCTCTGGTTCCATTTCCATTGTCTAAGAAGAACTCTGATTCTTTTTGGACCTTTCATAGACCTCTAACTAGATTAGCATTTGTCTTTGATTGACCCCAAAAATTTTAGGCTACTAGGCTTGACCAATGAATGGAAAGGGGAAAGTCACAGAGCTTAGGTGGTTCCCTTGTCAGCAACTTCTGAGTAGTAGGGAGACTTCTCTCCTCAAGTTTGTTACTTCAGCTACCAGATTATGCTCACTCCAAAAGAAGCTGAGAATGTTGCTTCCCTAAATGGTCAAATAATTCTTCCAGCTATTTGTGACTCTTTTGTATTACTGGATTTTGTATTACTGGAGTTTGTTACAGAAAGTTGGATTAAATTGCATGCATCCACTCTTGGGGGAAACAAGAGTATTTAGCCAATAGCATGTAGCTTTTAATAAACCTGAGATTGTCTTAACGGACTGGACGCTTAAAACACAGTAATTCCTGCTAGTTCCAATTCCATTTTTAGGCTTGACAAACTGTGGAGAGTTTAGTTCAGGAATGGCTTAGAGAAAGAGGCCATGAAGACATACAATTGAGAGAAAAGTAAAAGGTAAAAGTAAAGCAGTTCCTAAGGCAGTTCCCAGCCTGATTTCTATAAACAATTAGACTCTCTTTATAAACAGTAAAGTTCTCAGACAGTCTTCCCATAACAAGCAGAACACCCTCTCTGGGAAAAGATGGCACCCTGGGAACAGATGTAGAAGTTTTGGGAACTCTGGTTCTGTTTTTAATAAACAATTAGAGGTATTGTAAAACAAAAGGAGTGGTTAGAGTTTTCTCTGTTAGCCTATCATGAACTTGGATTTTGGAATATGCATGAAGTTCGTTAACACCATTATTTAAGGTGGCTGATCGATCAATAAACCTGAGTTCGATGCATTAAAGGATGGTCGTTCTCCCTTCACTCTCCAACAACAAACCAAATGGTAAACCTGCACCAGTAGGGAGGGACATTGAATTGGACTTTCTCCATTTTAGAGAGAAGCTAATGAAAAAGTTTCACCAGAATTAGAGCAGGCTGTAAAACAAGAAGAGCATCATGAAAAGAGTCCAATCCTATCCTCTTAGTATTGCTAGTTGTGATTGGACTTGAATGAAATGTGTCAAATCTGTGTTCCTGGGTATCACATCAGTAATAGGTACTTCAGCTGCTGGACTTCTCTCCTAAAGCTGAGAACAGAATCCAAATAATTGTGATTCCATGGTCACAATTCACCCTGTGATGCTGACAGGTGAAAAAAGAGTGGAAGGTGCCCAGGTAAATTAACTTGAATAGCCTATCTAAATCAGCGGCCACTGATTTCCTGCTGGCCTTAACATGTCAGTTGCCCATGTTTTTCTTGGGCTTCTTTTAATCTTTGGTCATGTTTTTCTTGGAATTCTTTTAATCTTTCCCCATTAGTTCAGCCTCTGCTCTCAAGCCTTTGCTGACATTTCAAGTATCTCGATCGCCTGGAAATGCGTTGTCTTTATTTATCATGTCATTATTCCCTTCAAAGGGTTGTTTGCCTCAAGTCTCATTTTTGCTGATTTTCTGCTAGTTCATTGTCAGATGGCAGCAGGTGTTTTGTAAGAGCAAGTACAGAATCCTATAGCTTGCTTTTCTTTTTATTTGGCCTGTCTAGAAAATTGAATGACTGAACATCTCAAACAGGATTTTCTCTCCACATTATGTTTCACTGGAAGGGCAGATGCAAATCATCTACCTAAACTCTTGGCACTGAAGAAACTAGTGATCTGCTGTTGCATATAGGCATAACCTCACAAAAGGAAGGCCTTGTAAAACCACGTCTGAGGCCCGGTACTTTGGCTAAGTAGAAAGAGCTATGGGAAGGCAAGACAGCTGAATTAGAGGTAGATCAACAAGTTTTAGAACCATTGTATGTTCACAGCATGGTGTATGGTGGTTGGTAGAATGATGTTTGTAATGACTTAAAGCTATGTAACTGATAAAGGCCTGACTGCTTCAAAAGCCTGGTTTTTGCAATAAAGCAGCTCTCTTTTGCACCTGCCTGGGGACTCTGCATCACTATGGACCCTTGAGACAGAGGAAAGATCCATTCTGAATTAGGTCAAGTGTCTAAGAAAGGTGAAAAGTCTGTGAGGCCAAAGCTGAAGGAAAAACTCGCATGTCGAGACAGCAAGACGACAGAGAAATAAAAACAGAAAGACCACAAGGTCGATTTGCCCCCGACTTAGAAATTCCTTTGATAAAGGAGAACTGGTGCTAAATGTCACGCAGAATGAATATGTATGAACTTATTGTGAAACTGTATGCATATGCATTTGGAAGGGGAATAAAAGAAGACCCGAGGTCTTCAGAGGCACGCATGCCTTGTTGGGGGACTTGCGTCCGGGGTGCGTCGTAATAAAAGCATACCGGGCTTTACAACTTTTACAAAGTTGTGAGGTTTCTTCTTTTCTCCGCAAAACATTATGGCGACCAAGGTGGGATTTCTCTGGCCCCCCAGGGGCAGGGGGGATAGACGGACCTCCAAGGCGCGCCCTAGGATTTTTTTCCTGGTGGGGCTCCACTCGTCTCAACTTGCCACCTGCGAGGACAGACAACGACCTGCTGGCCTGCGGAGGAAGATACGGTATGTAGTGAGGGGCACCTGGGGGAGGGAGAGGAGAGCAAGAGAGTAAACCACCCAGAGACATCTGGGTTCAGCTGATAGAGCAGCTTATTAGAGACGGGGTTCATCGTTCTGATAGAGCAGACCGCAAGCGGTTCTGGGGGTGAGCCGGGTGAACCCGTGTATGTGTGTTGGGGGTTCATTGTTCTGATGGAGCAGAACCGCTGAGCCCGTGTGTGTTTTGTTTGTGTGTGTGTGTGATGTCCGGACACTGTGTTGCTGTATGGTTAACGTTTGCATTGTGTGGTCAGTGCACCGTGTTTTTAATCGTGCAAGTGTATAAGTGTATAGTCTATAAAAGAGAATAAATCTACAGTGCCCTACAGTGCGGGGGGGGTGAGTTCTACCCGTGTTTGAAGCAGCTGAGTGAGGCCTGAGGCACCGGCTGCAGCAGGCTGTGGGGGCAGGGAGAGAAGTGCCCTGCGGAGAAGCGAGTGGAGGAACGTCAGTGATGGTATTTATTGTGTTTAAATGTAGTGATTTGTGTAGATTTGGTACATTTTAACCGTGAGTATGAGCCCAGAGAGTTCCTTTGCCTTGGATGTTTGGATTTGATCTCTAGACTGTGTGCTGTTATTTTGATTGTGTCCAGGAAAAATTGATGTGAGTAAATGCCGAACTATGGTATGCTGTGTTGTGTTGAGAAAAGTGAGCACTTTGAGAGTTATGCCCTTTCCCAGTGATTTTGTGTGGTGATTGTCTTCCGCTGCATTGTGGTAATTTGATTCTCAGATTGTATAGTAGTGTTTGTGGAGATTTTAAGATTTTGTTGCAACAAGAGTGGCATTTTACATAGGAGAATTATAGTGTTGGAAAAGAAATGAAATTTAGCAAAATGTGTAATTATAGTTTAGTTATGAGTTGTGTGTGAATTGGTTTGTTAAAAGCAGTTTTGCAGTTTTGTAGCCATTGATAGTGTGTGTGTTGGGTTTGTGTGTAACCTAGCAGGTAGTCTTAGGAATTTAATAAATAATTAAACTAGTGCAGGAAAGTAAGAATGCTAACCTGTCTGGAGGCAGCATACAATGATCTTAGAATAAGATAAGCAGAAGATTTATGATCTTGCTTGTGAACTAAGGAATGTATCACAAGGGGACTGTGACTAGGCAAGGGAAACTGTTTCGTGGAGACTTTGTTGTGAATCACATGTATAAGAGGGAAGCACCCATACGTGAAATCGGGGGCTCGGGTTTTTGGGACGTGAGTCCCCCCAGCTCCCCGGGCCCTTAATAAAGCACCCACAAAACTTATCCGAGTTTTGTGTCATTTATCAATCGGGCAACAGTTTTTCTGGCGACCGCGGCAGGACTCTGAGGGTTGCTGGGGCGGTTCGCGTCCCGATCCACTCTAAGCCGGCACCGAGCACTTCTCGGGGAGTCATCGGTCGTACCCGACCCCCGCGCTGTGGGATCTCAGCCTTTCAGGGCTGAGGGGCAGAGTGACCAAGACCACCTCTGGGGGGCTCGGGAGTCCTGGAATGTTGCCAGAAATGTCTGGTGGCTGGACTTTGATCCCACAGTGGAGACGACATCAGTATGAGGATAGGAGGATTTCACTGGGGTGAATGGTGAAGGGATAAGTTAATTGGAGTGTGAGATACAGGGTTTAAGATTTCTGTACAGGGGGGTCTAGAGAAGTAAGATGGAGGAATTGGGGCGTGCCCTTCTCCTTCTTCTTCTTCCTCTTGGCCTCCATCTTCTGTGGTGATGTTGGCACTTCGGGATTGGACCTTACTAAAAGTACACTGGTTAATAAGGGTAGAGGGTATTGGAGAAAAATGATAAATATTGTATACGTAACTCCGAGTATAAAGATAGGTGACCGCCCCAGGGGCTCTCAGTGTGTGCCCATGGCTGACTGCTGAGCAGAACTCTGTCAGGCCAAGAGAAAATCTTTTAGATAAGCATTTAATAAACACCGAGACCGAGAAAAGATCTGAAGTCCCTTCTCGTCCTTTGGAGCGCGGGCTGCCCAAGGCCACCTCGGGCCTTCCCAGACCATCTAAACAGCCGAAAATCCGACACCGCGCTTGTCGGACAAACTGTATCAAGGTAAGCCCGAAGGTGCTTTATATTGGAAAAAGGTGATAATTGGATTTGGATTTGGTGGTTGGTAAAAAAAAAAGCCTAGGCTCTGGCCATAAGACGTCTAAGGACGCAGGACCGGAACTCGCCTCCTGTTTTTTTTTTGGGAAGGACGGCGAGAAGGTATATTGGTTTAAGGTGTATTGGTTTACTGGGACTAAAGGTGGAATTAAAGGCTCTAATATGATGTCTTTTAAAACTTTCAAAACCTTAGTGCAAGCCAATGGTAAAATACCTGGAAATACGCCATTAGGTTGTATATTGAAACGATGGAAAAGTGAGGGGTATTATCAAGAATTGGATAAAAGCAAAATGATAGATTATTGTAATCATTGGTGGTCTGAATATGAGATTGGGCAAGCGGAATGGCCGGTGAATGGTACACTGGAATTGGGGATAATGGAATCTTTGATGCAATTTTTAAGGAGAAATGAGAAATGGGATGAAATACCATATTTGGATTTGTTTTTCGTTTTGTACCGGAAAGATGAATGGCAAAAGGAGTGTGGTATTTTGGTTTTAGAAGTGAAGGATGAAAGGGAGTGCGTGAGATGTAAAGAAAGAAAGGAGCGTAATTTGTATCCTTCAGTTGAGGAAGATTTGTCTTATTGTTTAGCACCCCCGAGGGTTCCTGTTGCTCCTAATGTGCCCCCTGCTCCCCCTGCGGATATAGCTATAAAAACGGGATCTAGTGAGAGTGATAGTGATGGTGATGATGGTGAAAAGAATGAGAGTGTTAAAAGAACTCCGTTAGCAGGGCGGACTCGCAAGGGGAGGAAGGGGCAGAAGGGGCCACAGTTAATTGCGCCGTTAAGGGAAACTGTTGGGACCACAGGGAGAAAGGATACTTATAAAGGTGCCTTTCTCCCCCGGGGATTTGGTAATATGGAAGCAATCAGCGGGGAGTTATCGGGAGGATCCTGAAAGGGTGGCAAGGGTGGTTAAAATGGTAATAAAGACTCAGAATCCGGACTGGAATGATTTACAGGTATTATTAGATACTATAATGGATTCCACGGAAAAGGAAAAGGTTATTAGAGCCACTAGAGAAAAGGCTCGTGAGGAAATTCGGTTGAGACAACTAAATGAGACAGTTGATGAATTGGTACCTAGTGAGGAACCAAGGGGGGACCCAAACTCTACGGGAGGAATAAGGGCTGTAAAACGATATCAGGAATTGTTGGTGGAAGGAATTAGGACAGGAATACCTAAGACTATGAGCTGGTCTAAGCTGTATTCGGTCAAGCAGGACAAGAATGAGTCTCCGTCTGCCTTTTTAGAAGGATTAAAAGACATGGCTCAGAAGTTTTCTAATTTAGATGTAGAGGATCAATCAGGAAAACTTCAATTGGCATTGTTGTTTATGGGGCAATCACAAGAGGATATTAGGAAAAAGTTACAAAAGCTGGGAGGAGAGGACACTCGGAGTTTGGATAAAATGTTGGAGGTAGCGTGGAAGGTATATAACAACGGGGAAAAAGAAACTGCAAAAAGACAACAAGCTAGTATTCTGGCTGTAATGCAACAGACAGGGGCAGGAGGAAGACCCATTAGGGGTCGAGGTCAGGGAGGAGCTAATCGCGGACAGAGGGGGCTGGCAAGAGGTCGGGGAGGATTTGGGTTTTCACCTAACATGGGGAGGTTGGATCCAAACCAGTGTGCATTTTGCCAACAATTGGGACACTGGAAAAAAGAATGTCCAGTTAGAGGAGGTATGGGCATGGGAAACATAGGATTAAGGACAGGTCCAATGAGGAATGTTCCTGTGGGAGGATTCACGGGAGGACCAGCAGAAGTCGCTCAAGCACTAGTTTTGGGAAACTATCAGAATCAAAGCTGATTAGAAAAGGATTTGAGGATAGTTTTGGAGATAGATGGAAAGGATCAAGAATTTATGGTAGACACTGGAGACACATACTCTGTACTTAATAGACGATATGGACCTTTGAGTGACACAACAGTACAGGTGGTGGGGGCAACAGGGAAGCTAGAGGAACAACCATTTTTTTGCAACCTTTAAATCTTAGGTTTGGGGGGAAGGAATTAGATCACCAATTTTTGTATATGCCAAATTGCCCCACGCTCCTTCTTTGCAGAGACCTGTTGTCCTGACTTAATGTGAAAATAATATTTGAGGGAGGAAGGGTAAAATTGGATATACCTGAGGAACAAATAGCAGGCATTTTTGTAATCAAGGAAGTGGATGCCTGTCCTATTCCAGAAGAAATTGAGCAGGCGGTAGTACCCTGGGTATGGGAGTCAGGGGTCCCCAGAAAATCTAAAGCTGCGCAGCCAGTAAAGGTGGAACTAAAGGAAGGGGCCCAACCAGTGAGGGTAAAGCAATACCCCTTGAAGCTTGAGGCAAGGAGGGGAGTAGCCCCGTTATTTAAAGAATTTTTGGCTCAAGGAATATTACAGGAAAGTGAATCTGAGTATAATACTCCAATTTTTCCAGTAAAGAAACCTAATGGTAAGTACCATTTGGTACAGGACCTGAGGGCTATTAATGAAATAGTGAAAGACATACATCCAGTTGTTGCTAATCCTTACACCTTGTTAACATCTGTATCGGAGGAGTTTAAATGGTTCTCAGTGATTGACCTTAAAGATGCCTTCTTCTGCATCCCACTGGCAGTAGAGAGTAGGAAATATTTTGCCTTCGACTGGGAGAGTCCTGATTTTGGGAGAAAGAAGCAGCTTACGTGGACGAGACTCCCACAGGGATTTAAATGCTCCCCTACTATTTTTGGAAATCAACTGGCCAAGGAGCTGGAGGAATGGAAGATAACCCAGGTAACAATATCCCCATCCGTGTATGTAGTCCTGCAGTACGTGGATGACATTTTTCTGGCTACTAAGGAAAGGGAAATGTGTGTGGAATTAACAATTAAATTATTCAACATGCTGGGCCAAGCAGGGTATCAGGTTTCTAAGGAAAAAGCTCATTTTTGACCAATTAGCTTTATTTATCTCGGTTGTGAGATCACGCAAGGGCAGAGACGTTTGGGAGTAAACCGAATAGAGGCAATATGTGCTATTCCTTTGCCTCGTAACCATCAGGAATTGAGATCTTTTCTAGGAATGGTGGAATGATGTCGACTGTGGATCATGAATTTCGGTCTCCTAGCCAAGCCACTGTATGAGGCCTTGAAGAAGCATCGGTTGGAGTGGACAGCACAGCAAAAGAAGGTCTTCCAGGAATTGAAGCCGGCACTAAAGGAGGCCCCAGCCCTTGGACTCCCTGACCTGACCAAGGAATTCCAGTTTTACGTGGATGAGAGGCAAAAACTGGCATTGGGCGTCCTCACCCAGAAGGTGGGATCCTGGAAGAGGCCAGTGGGACACTTCTCTAAACAACTGGATTCGGTAAGTTCCGGGTGGCCCTCGTGTTTATGAGCCGTGGCGGCAACAATAATTCTTATTCAAGAGGCCCGGAAATTGACTTTGGGGGCAAAAATGAAAGTGTTTGTTCCCCATATGGTCATGGCCGTTTTGGAGAAAAAGGGGGGTCACTGGCTATCATCCACTCGAATGTTGCAATACCAGGCTACCCTGAGAGAACAGGATGATATTGAAATAAAGACTACTAATCATGTTAATCCAGCAGAGTTTTTACGCAGTGACCAGGAGGCTGGAGGACTGGTGCACGATTGCGTAGATGTAATTGAACAAGTATATGCCAGCAGACCCGACCTAAAGGATGAACCATTGGAAGACCCTGAATGGGAACTATATGCTGATGGATCCAGTTTTGTCGAGAATGGGACTCGCTATGCCGGGTATGCAGTGGTAACATTGGATCAGGTAATAGAGGCAAAGGCTTTGTTACCTGGAACTTCGGCCCAGAAGGCAGAGGTGATTGGACTCACCAGAGCCCTGTATTTGAGCAAGGACAAAAGGGTAAATATCTGGACGGATTCTAAATATGCCTTTGGTGTGGTTCGTGTACATGGGGTGTTATGGAAGGAAAGGGGGCTTTTGAATTCACAGAGAACCAACATCAAGCACCAGGAAGAAGTGCTACAGCTGCTGGATGCGGTACATAGTCCCAAAGCAGTTGCAGTTATGCATGTTAGAGGACATCAGACTGCGGAAGGAGACGTTTACAGAGGAAACCGATTTGCTGATGTTACAGCACGGCAAGTGGCACGGGAAATATGAACTCAAATGGCATTGGTACCGGTAAGAACGAATCCGGCTACCCCATACCTGAATCAGGAGCCCAAATATTCAATAGAAGATGGAAAACGAAAAAACTTGCTAGGGGCACAGAGGAATCAACTTGGGTGGTATGTTACACCAATGGGACAAATAGTGGTACCTACTCGCATAATGAAATTTATTTTGGAATCAGAATATAATAAATGTCATTGGGGGGCAGAAGTTTTGGTAAAATTTTTGAAAAATGAGATAATCTCTAATCAGATGTTAACAATGGCAAAAAGAGTTAATGCAATGTGCCCGGTATGTTTGAAAAATAATCCAGTAGTTAGGAGACAAATACAAATGGGAAAGCTGCAAGTCGGGCCACAACCGGGAGATTACTGGCAGGTTGATTTTTCCGAATTGCCTAGGGCACAGGGATACAGATACTTGTTAGTGTATGTATGTACGTTTTCAGGGTGGCCGGAAGCTTTTCCATGTAGAACTAATCAGGCTAAGGAGGCGGTAAAAACCTTGTTAAAAGAAATGATACCAAGATTTGGAGTATCTTTAGGATTGTCATCAGATAGGGGTCTGCATTATATAGCCGAGGTAGTGCAGGAATTAGCACGACTGTTAGATATAACCTGGAATTTGCATACCCCCTGGAGACCTCAGTCTAGTGGGCAGGTGGAAAGGATGAATCAAACCCTGAAATGACAAATCAAAAAGTTTTGCCAGGAAGCTGAACTGCACTGGCCTCAAGCTTTGCCTTTGGCCCTACTCAGGATTCGAATTAAACCAAGGGAAAAGGTAGGCATAAGTCCATATGAGATACTATATGGCAAACCATATCATGCAACTGTATTAAAAGGGGAGGTACATGTGAGTGGGGACCAGGCAATTGCAGAGTATGTTATGCCACTTAATAAGATCTTGAATTCTTTAAGAAATACCTTACAGTGGAATAGACCGCTCACGCTGGAGAATTCTGTCCACGACATTCAGCCTGGGGACCAGGTGAACGTCAAGCAGTGGATCACGGATCCGCTACAGGAATCATGGAGCGGACCCCACCAGGTGATGATGACGACATACACGGCGGTGAAGGTCCAGGGGATGGATGCTTGGATCCATTACACCAGGGTAAAGAAGGCACCGTTCCAATGGGAAACCCAGATGGTGTCTCCAACCCGGATGATCTTCCGCGCAAAGCCGCCTTCTTAATTATATTACTGCTAGTGATCATGAGACTAGTACCCGTTCAAGGGTCTACTCTAGTACCGGTTGAAGAAACAAAGGTTACAGTCATGGAAGGGATGGATGTTCAATTAACTTGTGTTATATTTGACAGCCAGAAAGTTGAGGCCGGTGAAGTTATTGCAATATGGCAATGGGGGGCTGAAAGAAGCCGAGGCAAGATTGGAGTCGGTTGGGATCAGGATAAACAACAAGGAAACACGGTACTGAATCTTACTAAGGTAACCACAAACGATACAGGAGAATATACATGTTTGGTCAAGATACGGGATAGTTTTGATTACAAAAGAGTGAGTATGAGGGTTTTGCCAGGGACAGGGGATCGTGCTGAAAACATAAGGTTGATCCAGTATCAATGGCAGCGGACATGTGGGATGGGCCACCCCTTGGAATAAATTGTTCCTTCCCAGTAAGATCAAGATATCAAAGGAACCTACGGGTCAAATGGTGGAAGCAAAATAGGGAACTGACCTGGGACAGAATAGAGGACGGGACCAGTTGGTGGGAGAAGGAAGGCAAAGGTTGTGGGTGGTTGAATGTCACTAATCCTAGAATAGGAAATGCATGGTGGAGGCATGACAGAATGATGTTATCCTTACAGAGACACGGTAGAAGGAGTAGACGGGAGGCTAATGATACAATAGAACGGACTACTGTGTGGGAAAACTTAGTGGTAGGATTAATTAGAGATTTTGGGATCATGCAGAACGTGACTAAAATAACAGCTTGCCTACCATTACCACAGGCTGCAGGTGAACCAATTCCCTGGGGAATAATACTGGTAACCAAAATGACTGAAACATTTAAGAATGTTTCATGGTCCTGCCAGTCAGTTCCCAAACCAGTGGATGTATGGAGGGATTTGTGGATGACCATTCGGGCTATGACTAGGGAGGAATGTGAAAAGAAAGCCAATCATTACGGTTGGATTCAAAATACCAGGAGGTGTTTAATTGCAACCCCAATAGATGAGCCATGCAATACAGTACGAATAAGAACGAAATCCCACCGAAATGAGATGAGTTGGCAGAATGTCACACAGAATTTTGACACCTGGAATAATTGGGAGACATTATGGGGACCTAGTGTTTTGGAACACTATAATTACCTTGGGGAAGTACAATGGTACATCCAATGGTCAGGAGTAAAGAATCAGTCACATTATAGGGCCCTCATCACATCTACATCTTCCCGAGAGTTCAGACCGCAGAAAGAGGATTGGAATTGTACTGAGGTTTTTACATGTGATACACCGGAAGACCGAATTGGATTGGTACCAGTGAAAATGGCATTAAAGGGGGGATGCGAGTGTAGGGGGTATGATCACACGGTTAGCCGAGAGTCCATGAATGGACCTATAGATTGCAGATATACTACTGTGCATAGCCCTGGAAATCTAGTCTGGGTGTTGGGACATGGACAGTGGACCACACATTTACCTCTAGATGGATCAGTAACACAAATCACCCTAGGGGTTCCCACATTGTGTCCATACTGGAAACAGAATAGATTGATCCAAAGGAAAGGACTCAGAAAGAGGGAGGAATCCCTAGAGGAGCAGTGGCATGAACCTGGCTCAGGAGTACAATTTGGATGGATATTAGAGTCATTATTCCCTCCGGTAGCAACATATCGAAATAGGGAAATGCTCAACAACTTGTTAGGACAGACAGAAACGTTGACGGCAGCTACTAAGAAGGGATTTAAAGATCTAAATTTGCACTTGCAAGCTACATCAAGAATGACCCTACAAAACAGAATGGCATTGGATTTGCTACTGTTAAAAGAACATGGAGTTTGTGGTTACCTGAGTAGGAGAATAGATCATTGCTGTATACACATTCCAAATGTTACACTTGAAGTTGAGAAAGATATTTCTCAACTGGCAGAAGTGGAAACAAAAACCAAGGAAATTGAAAAGGAAGCACAGCAGAACTGGATAGGAGCAGTATTTGATTCTTTGGGGCTTCACCTGTCTGGCTGGATTACATCTGCTATACAGTATGCACTAATGTTTTTAGTATTTTTAGTGACTATATGGATTGTATATAGATGCCTCTTAGGTGTGATCCAAAAGGAAAAGAAGCGATGTCTCCGATTGCTGAAGGCGATGACCCGCGGGCGGCAGAATGAAGAACACTCCCCACCTCGTTATGAAGATGTTACTTTAAATACTGTTGATTGAGCATCCTTGCAGCAGGACTGAAGGATGCTCAAAAGGGGGGAAATGTTGGAAAAGAAATGAAATTTAGCAAAATGTGTAATTATAGTTTAGTTATGAGTTGTGTGTGAATTGATTTTGAAGCCATTTATTACAATGAACAGTAGTTTCTGAGAAAGAAAAGAATTAAAAGATCTGAGGAATAAAAGAATTAAAAGACACTCTATCAAGGGAAACACAGAAGTTAATAAATAACCTAAAATACATTGTTTGGGAAAACTTTGATTAGATAAGTTAATAAATAATCTAAAATACACTCACAAAAGAAACTTTGGAGTTAGAATATTTGAAGAAGCGAAAGTAGAAGCCAAAAAGTTAAGGTGACCTGCCAAGCCGTCAGAATCAAGCCAAGTGCAACAGTGATTTCTGCCAAGTCATGGAAAAACATGCCAAGGATGACAGGAAAATGCCCAAATTAGGAGAAGCTTAAAATTTAACCAAGGAAGACCAAGAGTTCCCGGAAGACTCCGCCTATATTCCTACCTGCCTATGAATATGCATGTAATAAATGATGTAATCCTTGTTCAAAATTGTATAAAAACCTGCTTTTGCTGTACCTAATTTAGAAATCCACTTGGTGATTTCTCCAACGCGTTGTCAATAAATACCTCCTGCCTATAGACCTCAAATCTAGTCTCTGGGCAGCTTATTATCGCCTTTTGGGGCAAAATTTGGCATCATTTTTGGCGACCGCGGCAGGACAGAAAGGGTCCTCCCGAGCCTTGGCTCGGGGGGAACCGGGATCTCTTCGGGGCCCTTGACGGAATTCTGTCAGAAGGGATCCCCATCCCCCAGCCAACGCGCAACGGTGGACAAGAACTTTCTGCATCTCCTGCTCCAAATTAAGAGGTATTTATCTTTGCTTAAGGGTTTTATGGTAAAGCGCTTTATTGGGAAACGAGGGTCAGACGTGACCGCTCGAAGGGAAGCCGGGGGACGCCCTGGTAAAGAATCCCAGTTGTGTTAGAGGTACGGTAATAGTAACGCAGGTTAGAGTCCTGCTGTGAGGAATATTTGTTTTTCGTAACGCAGGTTAGAGTCCTGCTGAAAGGAGTATTTGTTTTTCGTTTATCTTGGTATCTTTGGTTTGTTCTTATTATGTGGGAAACCGTTTTAACATTGTGTTTAATGTTATAATACTGTGAATTAAGGGTCAAGAACTGAAATTGTTCTCTGAGACCGGAAGAGAGGTCGGTCAGTTCGTGGTATTTTTGTGTCTGCTATATGTGTCTGTTGCAAAATCTTACAGGAGGCGTCTTGTCACTCTTCATGTAATAGATGCACGTCTCAATCCCGGGAAGAAATTTGTCACCCCCTGCAAT
Organism: Melozone crissalis; assembly: GCF_028551555.1. Lineage (NCBI taxonomy): Eukaryota > Metazoa > Chordata > Aves > Passeriformes > Passerellidae > Melozone > Melozone crissalis. The sequence continues at coordinate 4,549,821 of NW_026535882.1, read as the reverse complement.
TGTTACGGTGCTTTGCGATTGCATGAATCTGGCAAACCGGTATCTCACGGTCTGTAGGCGACCTCTCGTGACCCTACCTGGTAAACAATCCGTTCTGATATAGACCATAAGGTAGGAACTATTTCATAAAGGTGTGTGGGTGAGAGTGAATGAGACGCAGCATCGCTGCGAAGCGAGAGGGAGTCCCACGCCGCATTTCCTGTTCTTCGCGAGAAGCCAGGTCGGAAATGGACAAAGCGATTGGAAATTGTGTGTATGAAGTGTTAAAATCAATTGGCATACAGTATTTGCGAGAAAGAGACTGTTCCGGTTAAACAGAAAACGCAGACACAGGAAATAGCAATGGGAGGTCAACAGAGTAAGGACGTAAATATGAAAACCCCCTTAGGATGTATCCTAAAACACTGGAAGGACTTGGGAGGGATTCCGGGGGGAAACATAAGTAAAAAGACGCTCCTTAAATATTGCACACAGTGGTGGCCATTGTATAAGTTAGATGACAATGAGAAATGGCCACCGGAGGGAACAACTAATTATAACACTATTTTACAACTGATGCTTTTCCTCCGTTGACTTAATAAATGGGATGAAGTGATGTATGCTGACATGTTCTTTACCCTAAGAAATAAACCAGAGTGGCAAAAAGAATGCGGGGTAAATGTAGCACCTCAGGACCCCCTAGTACTAGCTCTAGAAAAAGATAAGAAAGGTTCAAAGCCTAAAGAACGTTGCTGTGATGCATGTAGCATTGGGGAACAATGTCTTAAGTTAACAAGAAGGGATAGTGGAAAGGAGAGTGAAATAAGCCTGTGGGAATACCATCCATTCGCCCCAGGACGGGAAGGGCCCCTTCCCAGGCCAAAAGAGGAACAAGGGGATCCTAGCCCATTAAAGGAACTGGAACGATGGTGGAAATCTAAGTTTGGGCACAGCCCTCAGAAGCTAGACAACAGTTGGGGAGAAGGTAGCCCATCAAAATCGGGGATTGAAAAGAGGGAAAGCAGCCCGCAGGGACCAGATAGTCCACAGGGGTCAGGGAACCACAGGGATGCTGACAGCCCACCTAGACTAGAAGTTGAGAGGGAAGAAGCCAGTCCACATGGAGCTGAGAGCCGAGGGGAGACACGCAGCCTGCCCGAACTAAGTCCATGTAGGGATAGTAGCACACCTAAGAATGGAAGTTTAAGGAAATCAGGTACCTGTAGAATGGAAACTAGCACACCGAGGACTAAAGACAAAAGTAGCTCACTGGGAGGCGATGTCTCTGAGTTGAAATATAGTGAGAAGAATGACAATGAGGCATGCGAAACAGAGGCAGAGAACATCTCACAGAAGCTGAATATAGTAATCCAGATAGAGGATAAGAGAGACGGAAGGGGAACGGAAGATGAGGAGGACAGTAGCCTGGAACAGGACAGGCGCCGGCAGATGCGGGAAGAAAGGCGACAGATGCAGAGCGAGAGGCGGTTGGACTGTGTAAACCGTGCTAGGGGAGTAGTAGGAAAAGAGTTGACAGAAATTGAAAGTGAAGATGAAGAACAGGGAAAGGGAAAGAGAAAAGAGAAGAGAAAGAATAGGGAAGACACTGAGGCACAGGAAGAAGATCCCGGGGAGGCGATCAGTCACTCGTATTATACCAGATCTGTGGCACGGAGGGAAGCAAAGCAAAGAGAGGAAGGGAACCATACGATAGCTCCTCTCCGACAAATTATGCCAATGGTAGGGGAAAGGACTAGGGTAAAGGTGCCGTTCTCCACGAGTGATCTGAACAATTGGAGAGATGAGGCAAGGAACTTCAGGAGGAACCCAGAGGGAGTAGCGAAGAGGTTTGAATTAATGGCAAAGAATTTAGATATTGATTGGGAAGATATAGAGGTGATGCTGTCAGAATTGACAGATACAGAAAGGGAACTCGTATTAGAAACAGGAAAACGACATGCTCAAGTATTATCAGGGAGACTAGAAGATAATTTCCCCAGCAGTAAACCAGAATGGGACCCGGGCAACGAAGAGCACTATCGGCGGCTGGTGCAGTATAGAAAACTGATAGCGATGGGCTTGCGTAATGCGATCCCTAAGGCTATCAACTGGTCGATGCTATATGACATCAGGCAGGGAAAGGATGAGACCCCATCAGAGTTTTTGGATAGACTTAGGGCAGCCATGAGACAGTATACACCCCTGGACCCAGCAACGGAAGAAGGGAAACAACACCTGTTAGGATTAATGATGGGGCAGAGTAATCCAGACATCAGGAAGAAATTACAAAAGCTTGAGCATCCAGCAAATAAAAACCTGGAGGCATTGCTGAATGAGGCATGGAAGGTGTATAATAATAGGGAAATAGAGGAAAAGAAAAAGGAAGATAAGAGGCTAGCTCGAATAGTGGCTGTAGCAGTAGGAGCTCAAAATACAAACCATTTGGGGCCTAACACCAGGGGTAGGGGTAGAGGCTACCCAGTGAGAGGGGGAGGGAGGTTCCAACCCCACCCAGTTAGAATAGGGCCAAGCCAGTGTGCCTATTGCTTCCAAACGGGACACTGGAAACATGAGTGCCCTCATTTAAGAGAAAGATCAATGGACACTACTACTATTGCACATCAGGGCAGTGAATGAGGGGGACCGGTGGGCCGTACCCTAGCAGACCCACTGGTTAAAATGGAGCTAGGGGAAGGTAAAAAGGAATTGGATTTTTTGATTGATACAGGAGCAACATTTTCGGTTTTAAATCAGGAATTGGTACCTAAGAGTGATGAATTTGTACAAGTTGTGGGAGCAACAGGCCAACCAGAAAAAGCTTACTTTTTGAAACCCATTAAATACAAAATTGGGAAACAAATGGGAATTCCCCAGTTTTTGTATTTGCCAAATTCACCAAAGCCTCTACTAGGAAGAGACTTACTGGAGAACTTGAGAGCCATAATAAAATTCAACAAAGACAAATTGGAATTTCAAGTAAGTGAAGAGCAACTGATTACAGCCTTAAGCCTAACAATCAGTTGTATAGAACCGAAGCCTGAAGGCCACAATATTGAGCGTATCCTGAGTGAAGCATATCCATTAGTATGGGCTACCGATATACCTGGGAAATCAAAACAAGCAACACCTATCATTATTGAACTTATACCTGGAGAGAGGCCGGTAGTTAGGAAACAATACCCACTGAGGTTAGAAGATAGAAAGGGAATTGAGCCTATAATCAAAAGGTTTTTAGAATTAGGGTTATTGATAGAATGTGAATCAGATTTTAATACCCCAACTCTGCCAGTAAAGAAACCTAATGGAGCTTATAGATTAGTCCAAGACCTGAGGGCAGTAAATGAGATAACCAAGACGCTACATCCGGTAGTTGCTAACCCTTACACACTCTTAACTAAATTAAAAGATAATTTGACATGGTTCACAGTGTTAGATTTAAAAGACGCATTCTTCTGCCTTCCTTTAGCTCCGGAGAGCCAAAAGATCTTTGCGTTTGAATGGGAATCTGTAGATAGGGGAAGAAAAACCCAACTTACCTGGACGGTATTGCCCCAAGGATGGAGCAATTCCCCCACGATTTTTGGGAACCAGTTAGCCAAAGAATTAGAACAGTGGGAAAGGCCGCTGGGAGATGGTACTCTTTTGCAATACGTAGACGACCTCCTAATAGCAACAGAAACAGAAGAAGAATGCATTGAATGGACTATTTCCCTGTTAAACTTTCTGGGTTTAAGTGGATATCGAGTTTCTCAACAGAAAGCACAGCTGGTACAAGAAGAAGTGGTGTATCTGGGATATGAAGTTTCCAGAGGACAGCGATCCCTGGGAGCAGCCAGGAAAGAAGCCATCTGCCAAATGCCTAAACCAGAGACGGTGAGAGATTTGCGCGCCTTCCTAGGGATGACCGGTTGGTGTCGGCTATGGATCTATCAATATGGAATACTCGCCAAACCACTCTATGACTTACTGAAGGAAAGTAAGGGTGTTCTAGTTTGGACTCCCGAGGCAAAGGGAGCCTATAAGAGACTGAAACAGGAACTCATGAGAGCACCAGCCTTGGGTCTTCCAGACGTGACAAAACCATTCTGGCTGTTTTCTCATGAGCGACAAGGAATGGCCCTAGGAGTCCTAGCACAACAGTTAGGACCACATAAAAGGGCTGTGGCCTACTTCTCCAAACAGTTGGATGAAGTGAGTAAAGGATGGCCTGGCTGCCTGAGAGCAGTGGCCGCAGTGATAATCAACATTGAAGAGGCCAGAAAGCTCACGCTGGGCCAGAAAATGACTGTGTTAGTGGCTCACACTGTGTCTGCTGTGTTAGAGCAGAAAGGGAATCACTGGCTGTCACCTTCCAGATTCCTAAAGTATCAAGCTATCTTGGCTGAGTCAGATGATGTTACTATTCAGGTAACTAACGTTGTGAACCCAGCTTCATTCCTAGAAGGAAAGACCTCAGCAGAACCCATCGAGCACGATTGCCTGGAAACAATCGAAGCCGTTTACTCCAGTCGCCCAGATCTCAAAGAAGAGCCATTCGAAGATGCAGACGATTGGTTCTCGGATGGTAGCAGCTTCATAAAACAAGGAATAAGAATGGCTGGTTATGCAGTAACTACCACAGAAAAGGTAATCAAGTCAAACCCTTTGCCTGCAGGGACCTCAGCCCAGAAGGCAGAATTGATAGCTCTGACTCGAGCCCTGGAATTGGCAGAGAACATGCGAATAAATATTTGGACAGACTCTAAGTATGCCTTCTCCGTTTTTCACGCTCATGGAGCCATCTGGAAAGAAAGAGGACTGTTGACTACTCAAGGGAAAACAGTCAAACATGCAGAGGAGATTCTACGATTGCTAGAAGCAGTCCAACTCCCAGCACAAGTGGCCATAATGCATTGTAAAGGACATCTAAAAGGTAACACTATTCCAGAAGTTGGGAATAGAAAGGCAGATGCAGAAGCTAAATTAGCTGCTGCAAGGACCGGAAAGGTAAATATAACAGCTCTGATACCAGGGGAGCTGGATGTAAACCTCCAACCAAACTATCAGGAATCAGATCATAGATGGATTAAAAAAATAAAGGTAAACTGTTAGACAGTGGATGGGGACGATTAGAGACAGGACAGTTGGTAATACCAGGGAACCTGATGTGGCAGGTTGTAAAGACGGAGCATGAAAAGGCCCATTGGGGTCTAGATACGCTTTACCAATATTTGCAAGCCAGGATAGCAGGACCGAAATTATTTACCACTATAAAGCACGTCACATCCCAGTGCGAGCGGTGTCTGAAAAACAACCCGAATACGGGAACCAAGGTACACCAAGGAGCCATAAATCGAGGTAAATTCCCAGGTGAAGTATGGCAAATTGATTTTTCTGAACTCCCAAGAAAAGGGGGGTTTCGGTATTTGTTGGTATTAACTGATACATTTTCTGGGTGGCCTGAAGCATTCCCTTGCAGGACAAATAAGGAAAGAGAAGTGACTAAAGTGCTGTTGAATGAAATTATTCCACGGTTTGGGGTACCAAAAAGCATTTCTTCGGATAGGGGTACACATTTCTGCGCAAAAGTGGTGAGAGCAATAAGCAAAGCATTACAAATCAAATGGCAATTACACACGCCTTACCGTCCACAGGCCAGTGGGCAAGTGGAAAAGATGAATCATCTCATCAAACAGCAAATTGCCAAAATATGCCAGGAGACTAATTTGCAGTGGTATCAAGCTTTGCCTATTGCTCTGCTTAGGCTGAGAGTCAAACCAAGATCAAAAGAAAAGTTAAGCCCATTTGAAATTTTGTATGGTAGACCTTATGCTATGCAAGCGGTAAATGGAGACGCTATAGACCAAATCGGTAATCAGTACATTTATGATTATGTAATTATGGTGGGGAAACAGTTCGATAAGAATGCTACTGTGGTGATGGAGCACCAGCCTAAACGACCTGGTTGCAAATTGCATCCGTTTAATCCCGGTGATTGGGTGTATGTTAAGAATCTTTTAGGAAAACCCCTACAAGAAAAGTGGGAGGGACCTTTCCAAGTGCTGCTGACTACCTTCACCGCGGTTCGGATCAAGGAGCGACCTACGTGGATCCATTACTCACGGGTCAAGAAAGCTCCGGGGAATAAACAAGAGGAGCAGACACCATGATCCTGACTTCACCTCAGACCCTCCTGATCATTGGACTGATAAGTATTACTTTGTGAAATTCGCTGACTATACAGGAGAACTTAGCAAGGAAATCGCACTAGCTATCCAATGCCCTCAGACGCAACAATGGGTACAATCAGTAGCGGCAGGAATAATGAGAGAAGGAACGGCAGGTATATTACCTCAAGAAATCAGAGAAACAATATTAAAAGACAATCATACTACACAATTTGAAAAAGACCACCAAGCCTGGCGGCAATTAGTAAATTTCACTTATGACTCTCAACAAGAACACATTGAAGCCTATGTCCTCACCATTAGTGCGGCAGAGGAAAGAGCTATCTTTCCTATCCTCACTCTAGGGACAATACATCAAGATATCATTGTTAAGCCAATAGACCATAATGTCTGGGCCAGTTATGATAATTCCAAAAATAGATGGCAATCGGTTAGTATAGACGCATGTATTCCTAGAGGACAATTAGGCTATATCTGCGAAAAGGCTGTAGTAGAAGCAGAAGATTTATGCTTAGATGCCGAGAATAGTATATGTACTTTTGAAATGCTTCCGCATAATAGAACACAATCACAAGTATACTATATAGGGAATGGGTGCGCTTGCGTGAGGACAGCTTGTGACAACATCACTATAGATAATTGCCAAGAAGAGACTAATAACACTAACTTCTGTGTATGCAACTTCACCAAGATAGTAGGTTGTGACTTTCATTATACTGTCCCAATAACGACTCAACAGCTAATTAACGCAGATTTCGACCTATATCAAGAGATACCGAAATTACAAATAGGGATGGACGTCAAAGTTCTTAAAGCAATGCTTGCACATCCTAAAATAGAGAAATTGGTGCGGAAGGTGAATCAAACAACTAAACGAATGGTATGGCAGGTAGAACATAATTCAGAAAAAATAAAGAATGTCCTGACCAAAGTAGAACAAGTAGGCCAGCATCATTGGTGGGATATCTTCACAGGATACTCCCCAACAGCTACACAGGTCTTTAACTACCTGGTGCACCCAATGCTAATAGTAGTTGTAGTTCTGTTACTATTAACTCTCACATATATTTGTATGTGGTGGAGACTAAGAATCATAATGAAAAGGACCCAAGTGATTTGGGCTATGGTACGAGCGTACCAGCGCCCTATAGGATTAGAATTTGACAAAAGAATTTGTAAGTTATAAGAAAAGGGGGGAATGAAGCCATTTATTACAATGAACAGTAGTTTCTGAGAAAGAAAAGAATTAAAAGATCTGAGGAATAAAAGAATTAAAAGACACTCTATCAAGGGAAACACAGAAGTTAATAAATAACCTAAAATACATTGTTTGGGAAAACTTTGATTAGATAAGTTAATAAATAATCTAAAATACACTCACAAAAGAAACTTTGGAGTTAGAATATTTGAAGAAGCGAAAGTAGAAGCCAAAAAGTTAAGGTGACCTGCCAAGCCGTCAGAATCAAGCCAAGTGCAACAGTGATTTCTGCCAAGTCATGGAAAAACATGCCAAGGATGACAGGAAAATGCCCAAATTAGGAGAAGCTTAAAATTTAACCAAGGAAGACCAAGAGTTCCCGGAAGACTCCGCCTATATTCCTACCTGCCTATGAATATGCATGTAATAAATGATGTAATTCTTGTTCAAAATTGTATAAAAACCTGCTTTTGCTGTACCTAATTTAGAAATCCACTTGGTGATTTCTCCAACGCGTTGTCAATAAATACCTCCTGCCTATAGACCTCAAATCTAGTCTCTGGGCAGCTTATTATCGCCTTTTAGGGCAAAATTTGGCATCATTTTGTTAAAAGCAGTTTTGCAGTTTTGTAGCCGTTGATAGTGTGTGTGTTGGGTTTGTGTGTAACCTAGCAGGTAGTCTTAGGAATTTAATAAATAATTAAACTAGTGCAGGAAAGTAAGAATGCTAACCTGTCTGGAGGCAGCATACAATGCTCTTAGAATAAGATAAGCAGAAGATTTATGGTCTTGCTTGTGAACAAAGGAATGTATCACAAGGGGACTGTGACTAGGCAAGGGAAACTGTTTCTTGGAGACTTCGTTGTGAATCGCATGTATAAGAGGGAAGCACCCATACGTGAAATCGGGGGCTCGGGTTTTTGGAACGTGAGTCCCCCCAGATCCCCGGGCCCTTAATAAAGCACCCACAAAACTTATCCGAGTTTTGTGTCATTTATCAATCAGGCAACAATAGTACGGTGGTTTATGCTTAACTACGATAAAGCGAGTTAAAGGAATTCCAAGAATTCTCCCCCTCACAGCAATTCAAGCCTTGGCTTTAGTGAATTTGAGATAAAGGGGGGGTGCGGGTGCATGTGTCTGTGGGCATATCAGAGTTTCGGCTGTGACTAGCACAGCCTTTTTGCAAAGCAGTAAAACAAGTGTAAGTAGGCACAGTGCTTAATTAGATTGTGCAAGAAGAGAACTAGAAAAGACTGATATTTTATTTGATCAGAACATAGTGTCTATGTCATGTTTTTGATTAGCATGCTGTGTGAGGTGACAGCGGCTGTCCCCTGGGCAGAGGGACAGCTCTGGCTGCCCCGTCTCCTCAGGGAACACGGGAATGGCCTGTGGGCAAAAGCTGGATGTGCAGGTATTATTGCAGTGCGGTGTTTATGAGAAACACTGGTATTGCTGTTTTGCTGTCAGGGCACATGTCCCGAGTGTAAATTAGAGGTTTCTGGTCAAGCGGATTCAGAACCTAAGGTCTTAGAGCTTGTGTGTAGGAGGAAAACTGAGAAACTACTGTGAAGGTCTGTGAAAAGAGGTTTGAGTGGAAGCGAGATAGGGCAAGGAGAAATAAATAATGAGAACTGACCAGAGCAAACAGGTTCCTAAATTAGCCCCTTTTGGGAGGGGCTCACCAGGAGGAGGTTGCCAGCAAGAGCAGCTCAGAAAATAAAAAGATTTATAATACTTCATTGCTGTTAGTACTGTTTTATAATAGGAAGATAAATGGGATAGAGTTTTTGTATGCTGAAATGTCTTTTTGCTTTAAGAAATCACCCAGAATGGCAAAGAGACTGTAAGATCAGACCGCCCTCTGGTCTTGGCCCTTGAAAAAGGAAAACAAGGCAAAGAGAAAGCATATCAAACATGTTGTTCAGCATGCAGCATAAGATAGCAACGTATGAAATCAGGCAAGGATTATCATGCTGAAATGCAAAGCGATCACAGTTCACAAAGTGAGTACATATGATTTGCTAAAGGCTCCTCCCAAGGTAAGGGAGGAAGGGTAAAGATGACCTCCCCAAAAGGGAAGAATTTTTGTCGACACAAGGGCCATATATTCAGTTTTAATAAAGCTTTAGTACCTGTGGAGAATGTTTATGTTGTAGTGTGGGGAATGAACAACTGGCCAGTCTGAGAAGGCATACTTTTGCAAACCGTTAAAGTAACATGTGTACTATGTGTACCTAAAAGCTTTTGTACAATTTGCTCAATTTGCTAAACATTCTCAAATGAGAAAGGTTACTCTGGAGGCAAATGATACAAAGAGGTTAGGCTTAACATTAACAGACACTGAAATTAAAGACATTAGTACAGAGATATTGGAATAAGTAAACAGGTGTTTTCAAGGGTATGGGCCTCTGCTGTACCAGGGAGAGTGAGAGATGCTCCCCCATGAGCATCAAGCTTAAGGAAAGAACACAACTAGTGAGAACTGAGTAGTACGCTCAAAAGGAAGATAAGGAAGGAATCAGCCCAATAACTGATAGTACCGGATTAAGGGCTGTCAATAAGATAACACAGAATTTATACCCTGTGGTAGCAAATCCATAGACCTTACAAACTTTTTTACCACCTGAGCTAACCTGGTTCACTGTTTTAGGCCTAAGAGATGCCTTCTTTTGCCTCCCTATCCACGAAGCCAGCCAGAAAATTTTTGCATTCAAACACAAGCTCACATAGTCCGTGTGCCTGAAGGCTTCAAGATTCCCCACTCCGATTGGAGAACAGCTTGCAAAGACCCAGAGTCCCGGGAAGCTCCACAAGAGGAAAGGAGGCTGTTGCAGTACGTGGGCGATCTTCTAGTAGCTACTCGGACGAGGGAAGCAAGAGAAGCCTGGACGGTAAGCCTTTTGAATTTCCTAGGACTCCAAGGATGCAGAGTCTCAAAGAAAAAGGCACAGGTATTGAAACAGAAGGTGATCTACCTGGGGCAAGAAGTGAGTGCTGAGCAGCAGACTTTAAGGCAGGGAAGCCCTATGCCAAACCCTGAAACCCCAGACAACAAAGGAACTCTGAACCTTCTTAGGCATGGTAGGGTAGTGCCAGCTGTGGGTTTATAATTATGGACTGTTCGCCAGACCCCTCTATGCTCTTATTGCCAATGGAAACAGAGATCTCCAGTGGGCAAAAGACGCCACACGGGCCTTTCACCAGCTAAAGAGTGCCCTCATGTTGGCTCCAGCTTTGAAACTTCCAGATGTAAGTAAAGCACTTTTTCTATTTTTCCATGCAAGGAATTGCCCAGGGAATATTGGCTCAGGACTTGGGTCCATACTGAAGGGCAGTTGCTTACTTCTCTAAGCAACTAGATGCAACAGCCAAAGGATGGCCAGGTTGCCTCGGAGCTGTAGCAGCAGTTGTGCTGAATATTCAAGAGGCACGCAAGTTTACCCTGGGACAAAAATGACTGTGCTAGTGTCCCACACAGTGTCCGCAGTACTGGAAGTAAAGGGTGGCCACTGGCTTTCACCACAGAGGTTTCTGAAATACCAGGCCATCATGGTAGAGCAAGATGATGTAGAGATTGTGGTGATTAATATTGTCAACCCAGCTTCTTTTCTCAGTGGAAATCAAGGAGAAGCAGTACACCATGATTGCCTGGAGACCATTGAAGCTGCCTTCTCCAGCCGCCCAGACCTAAAGGACACTCCTTTGGATGATGCGGAGCCCTGGTTCACTGACGGGGGCAACTACATTGCCAATGGGAAGCAACATGCTGGGTATGCAGTGACCACCTACAGAGAGGTAATCGAGTCTGGACCCTTACCAACAGGGACCTCTGCACAGAAGGCTGAGATAATTGCCCTGACCCGTGCCCTGGAAAGGGCAAAAGGGAGGAGAATAACCATCTACACAGGCTCAAGGTATGCATTTGGAGTCATACACGCAAATGGAGCCATCTGGAAGGAGAGGGGACTGCTGACCTCACTTGGAAAGAAGAGACAATCCAGCTGCTGGAAGCAGTTCAGCTACCTGAAAAAGCATATTAAGGCACACCAGAGAGTGAGCTTAAAATTGGAGGAAAGAAATGAGCTGGCGGATGGAGAGGCAAAGAAAGCAGCAAAGGATGAGGCACAGATTTTCCCCGAAGGTAAGCCATAATACAATAATACTAATCAAAGGAGACGTACAACTGCAAGGGGTGGGCTACCATTGAAAGAGAGCTAGCAATCCCTTCCCATTTTCGCGGTTACTAGTGAAGGAAGGGCACTAGAAAGCACACTAGGGCCTAACTACTTAAAAGCCATTTATAGAGTGTGGCTCCTTTCTCAAAATGACCAAGGCTGCGAGTGATACAGAGTGCATTGAAATGAAGTGTTGACTTTGAAGCAGTAATTTCCACAGGCTTTCTAGAACACACATCTGATTGAAAGAATCGTTGTATCGTTGTCAGGAATTTATATGCCACTATCACTCAGGTAAGCCGACAATGTGATCCTTGCCTCCAGACTAACCCCAAAATACCCCCCGGCCAAAACTCAGTTAGACTGGGAGAGGCCATGGGCCTGTACAGCAGTGGCAAATTAACCTTTCAGAACTCCCAAGGAAAGGGGGGTATCAGTATTTACTGGTATTGATAGATACATTTTCAGGGTGGCCAGAAACATTCCCCACCAGAACTGTCAAAGCTCAAGAGGTGACCAGATTATTTTTACAAGAAATAAAACCACACTTCAGAGTTCCAGCCACGATATCCTCAGATAAAGAATCACATTTCATTTCCAAAATAGTGCAACAGATTAGTAGCCATCTGGGCATAGATTAGGACAAGGGGAATGTCCAGAATGTCCATCTACATGGTGGCATTAAGCAAACAGCTCAGAGTAATTGAGAAACATGTGGCTGTAACTCGGAGCAGGGAGTTAGATTGCCTGGGGATGATGCATATGTTAAGTCTCTTACAGAGAAGACTTCGGAACCACAGTGGGAGAGACCACTGCGAGTACTTCTCGCCACCTTCACTGCAATCAAAATCAAGGAGCAGAATGCCTGGATCCATCACCCTCGGGTGAAGAAGGTCCAGAAGCCCCTTCAGGAGTGACACCAGGAGGCAATGAACTGAGACTAAAACTTACTCGGGCAAAATGAGTATACTGCGGTCGGGAGTAGTTCATACTTTAGTTTACAGAATTGCTTTGTATGTAATTATAACTGAAGTTTTAGAACTAGAGAGTACCTCTATCCAAAGCAATGTTGAATGGCCTTGGTCCCAGGCATTTAATCAGTATACTGGATCCTTGGGAAAACCTTCTGAGATAAAAGATTTAAACATATCTACTGTAGTAATCCACGAGAATCAGATATGTGAGGAGCAAGAATGGAAGGAACAGGAACTGTGGACACTTCAAGCAATCTGAGGAGAAGAAATCGAAGTAAAGTGCTGGGTCATCAATAGGAGGGCTTATGAGAGACCAGATGTAATTAGTGTCTGAACCTCCCCTGGTGTATATGAACACCAGGAAGTCTGTGATAGCCTAAGTGAATCAGACTGTTGGTGTAATTTCACCTTGATACAGCCCGTAGAAGTGACCTGTCTTTGAGCTCGAATTACTATTCAGAGTGGACACTGCACTTTTTACCACAGCAGCAGGGCCTTATACACCCCATACTAGTTCAGACTCTACCCAAACTCCAAACTTGAACCTAACGTAGTAAAGAATGTGACTGAACAACAGCTATTATTCAATCCAGAATGGTCTCTCAAACGTGTAGAGCTGATAATGCAAATTAACATCTCAAAAATCCAACCAGCCTGCCCATCCTTCCTAAAAACTTCCTTTGAGGGCTGGACAACATGGTTACAAAACCAGGCATATCTCAGGAGCAGAACCAGAAAGGAAGGAGCCAGCTCTCCTGGTGCTTAAAACCAGGAACACCAAGAAATCAGTTTCCTTAAGTAATTTTCTAAGCTGGTTTGCTGAACACCCAGGCAATGGCTGGTAAAGGGTGCTGAACTGCAGCATTATTAACCCAAGCAAGGAAGGTGATTTTCTTTATTTATAGCTATCCCTTTTCCTACTGAGATTTGGATCAGTGATCGTCCCAGTCTGAGGCAGTCGGATTCTGCTTAAAAGAGGTAGAAAGAGAGAGACCCCCCTCCTCAGAGCTCAGCAGCAGGCTGTGGGATTTTGAGCATCACTTTTGTGCTGAGTGTTTCAAGCAGCAGAAACCTGATCCCAGTTTCTTCTGAGGCACTGCAATGAATTTAGGCTCTTCTCTCAGATTTCCCCTTCATTATTTACTTGAGGCTTGGACCTGAAGCTAGGGGCAAGGTGGGTGAGGTTTTGTAGACCAGGAGAGACATTCCTGCTTGCCACACATCTGGGACATCAGGTGCTTTGGAGGGGGAAGGAGATTCCCTGAGGTCTCTACATTTCAGAACAAACATCTGCCTCAAATATGACCTAAACCTCTGTCAGATACACTTGTGAAGTGTCTGAATTCGCAGTGTGAGCCCCTCTGGCAGAGAGGGATGGTCATGGACAGAAAGCAGTTCCTGTTCCCCATAACAAACATCTAACTGGCGTATTAGGGATAAGATTAGGAGTTTTAAATGGAATTGATTCAGAAATACTGGTGAATAAACTGACCACTGCAGCAGGTAGCCTAACAAAATTGAAGCAGCCTTTATAGTAATCTCTATTGGCATTAGAAACTAGCCAGTGACAGATTTCAAAAGTACTGCTAAAGTAAAGAAGTATGAAAAGGCCGGGGACCAAGACCACAAGTTGATAGTAGAAGCACTTAGTATAGTTCAAGATAATGTGTCTTTAGCTTTCAGTTGTATACAAGCACAGTATGGATACAAGCAACAGCAGCTCTGATCATATGGGAAAGGGGTGAAGGTAATTTTCCAGCTGAAATTCAAGAAATTGTGTGGGATAATGCAATTGATATTGAAAGGAAGTTTCAATCCTGGTGGACTATGGTGAATTTCACCTATGATCCTGTTTCTAATGTGGCAACTGCCTTTGTGCTTACCATACATAATGCCACTGTTTATGTTATCCATCCCATCGTTGCCCTAGGATTAAACCATGAAAAAACAATACTCTATCCTTCAGAACATAGAGTGTGGGCATGAAAGATGAATGGAAAGTGGCAGACAGTAAACTTGGAATCCTGCATTACTAGAGAACAGATAGAATTCATTTGTGAAAGCAATACTATTAATGTGCAGGATGTGTGTTTGGACACTGAACAGAGTATTTGTCACTCTGAAATTCATCCAGTCACTGACCAGAAAACTGTGCTCGTATATACTGGAAAAGGGTGTATGCTTGAGAACTGCTTGTGCTGCTGTAAAAATTTATAGCAATGATGATGTTCTGTCTAGTAGAAACCATTCTAATCTCTGTATTTGTAATTTTTTTAGGATTATCTATTACATTGTTAATTTGGAACTGTAGAATGCTACAACAAATAGCTGTATAAACCTCTTTGTCAAACGTACATGGTGAAGCGTTAAAAGACACTTACTGTCGTGGAGGTTTTCCTTAAGTAAAAGAATTTACTTATTTCCTAGGAAAGGGGGGAATGAGACAGAGGAAAGATCCATTCTGAATTAGGTCAAGTGTCTAAGAAAGGTGAAAAGTCTGTGAGGCCAAAGCTGAAGGAAAAACTCGCATGCCGAGACAGCAAGCTGACAGAGAAAGAAAAACAGAAAGACCACAAGGTCGATTTGCCCCCGACTTAGAAATTCCTTTGATAAAGGAGAACTGGTGCTAAATGTCACGCAGAATGAATATGTATGAACTTATTGTGAAACTGTATGCATATGCATTTGGAAGGGGAATAAAAGAAGACCCGAGGTCTTCAGAGGCACGCATGCCTTGTTGGGGGACTTGCATCCGGCGCGCGTCGTAATAAAAGCATACCGGGCTTTACAACTTTTACAAAGTTGTGAGGTTTCTTCTTTTCTCCACAAAACACCCTCACTCCCAGTTTGCCAAGGACATGATCAGTAGGAATGCTGCAGAGCTGCTGTGTGCATATTAATGGAATGGCAGAGAGTGAAGTGGTGGATATTTCTGGGGTTTAGTACAATGGTGCGGCATTGGTGCCAGTTTAGTCGGTTTTTCCATCAGTGGCATTTCTGTCAAGAAGTACACGGACCAGAGTCTTTCTAGCATTTGATGCCATTTCCTTCCTGTCGTTTTAGTACCTTCCTTCAGTTTAAAGGATGATACAATCTTTACATTTTGAAGATCCCTGTTAGGAAACACTATGCCAGAGGAGTCATTGCTCCCTTTTCTTCTGCCTCCTTACTTACTCCTACTTAGCAGGGTTGACGCTCTCAGCTGCTTTCCTCTTTCATACTGCTTCATACTGTATGTGACATTAAGGCCTCGTTTTGTCATCTGCATTTTGCTGTGGTTTGCTAAAAACTGGCATGCACAGCCAACTCACAACTTGTTTGTTGACATTTCAAGGGCTTTGATGGGTTTCTTTCTGAGATTGCCATGCACTACACTTTCACATTCACAAAGGCTTCATCTTCCATGGGTCGTATTTCAGTATTTAATACTCTTTCCTGGAATGTAGGCAATATAGCAGCAAGTACTAAATTCCCGGCAAGCCCTGTCTTCCCAAAGGACCATTTAAAAAGATTGCTTTTCTCCTCTGACTAATCTGCCAGTATTTTGATGGAGAATTTGGTACCTTAAATGAACCTATTAGAAGGGATCTCAGCACAGGTAATATCTCAGGCTTTCTAGAAATACTGGCTCCTTAGGATCCTAACTCCATTCAGAGTGCATTTCAGATTTTTTTTCACTGAAGCCATTTAACAATGCCTCTTCTCTTATAAAATGTGGTGTGCATGACAAAAATGGATCCCCATGAGAGGTTATACACATATCAAAGTTCATCGTAAGAATGGTGGCTCCCTCCTCTAGTCCTATTTGTAACCGAGTTGATATACCAAAGCTAAATATTCCAGGCCTGTGAACACCAAAGGAAATCTTTGACTTTTGCAAGAATTACCCCTAGGAGAATTTGTATTAATTTTGATTTCTATGGTGTTAGCCCTCTTGCAGAAAAAAAGTAGATTGTACTCGCTTCTTGTGTACTCTCTTCTTGTGCTCTCATTCCTCCCTCTCTGCTTTGCATGCCCTAGTTAATCTACTGACGTGACTCATTAGGCATCATCTCATAGTGCAAATTCTGCATTGAAATAAACACGGGCAGGAAACTTTTCTCTATTTTAATGCCTTCATTAAAAGTGATCAGCTCAGGTGGGGAGAACCGACAGGTCTGCGCTCACGCCGCCACTGCTCCCAGGAGGGACTCGGAAGAGGAGGAAGAGTGCAACTTTGTCCACTTGTCTGTGGGCAGTGCTGAGGTTCTGTCCTCACAAGAGCATTGGGAAATTCCCTTGCTTTTTGGTTCAACATTCGAGGTCCTCTGTCTAGCTGGCATCTTTTTAGGTTAGGGGGAGGGGTAAAAAGGGTCTTGGCGAATACTAGATTCTGTTCTTCATGTCTAGACATTGCTTTGATTCATCAATTTTGTGTTGGCTCGTTGTTTTAGGGGTTTTTGGCTAGGTTTGGTGAGGGGTCCCTCACGTTGCATGCTGGTTCCGAGGTCATTTGCATGCTAAATCTGAGGTCTCCTCCTCTTCACCGTCCTGGTGCCATCCTCCGGGAAGCAGCAGGGTGTCACTTGACAAAAGGGGGAATTCTTAACCATCAACAACAGGTAGTTGAAAACGACAGGTGATTACAATAACAAACAGTTAGAACTCGACCCTGGCAGCAACTGGCCCAACCTGTTGACTCTGCAACCTTTTAAAAAAATGGGCAGCTTTTTCTACTCATAACATACATAGTTTCATGTACTTACAAATGCCAGTTGCCAAGGAGCTTATCTAACCATTCAAGGGGTAAAGAATTGTAGGGCTGGGCAACTTACGGTGTTGAAACTCTAAGTGGTTGAGTCATGCGTTATTAAAGTGACACAGCAAATCAGTTGATACAGGACGTTCAGCTAGACACCTCTGAAAATAGCAGCTTGTCAGCAATGACAAAGCCATCTTCCTAGCTGTATTCCAGAAAGAGAAAAGGGACACCTTCAATGGTTAAGATGTTTGGCATGAGAAAACAGCAAGAAATGTACCACAAAATACTTGAGCCAGATAAACTGTGTTTTTCTAGTGAGAATTTTGCAGTTGTTCTTTCTTGTCTGTGCCTTTACTTTTCCCAGAAAACTGAGGGGGGTTAATTATTATTGTTCTTTTTTTTTATTTTGCTTGCCTCCCTCTTTCCACCCGCAATCAACAATTTTGCCTTTCTTTACTGGCTTCTCTTTCTTTACTTATAGAAGGTTGCATGAGGTCATCCATCCAACCTTTTCATAAACATTCTCATACAGTGGAAAGAAGTAGAAGGTACATCTAAATGGATAAAACAAACCCACAAAAATGGAGGTTTTTTACAGTCTTCTGTGAGACCATTAGGACACAAGATATCTTTGAACTGAGTTATGCTGTATTGATTTAACTTTTAGTCCACTCATTACTATTATTACAAGTGTTTGGCCTTTAGTACATAGCCTTTGAAATCATCCAGTCCAATATTTTGGCTAATTTTGTTTTATTTCTAGAGAGGACTTTGTTTCTTATGGATCAATCCAGAGCAAGCCTGTCCACAGTAGAGTTATACTGTCATATTCAAGAGCGTCGTAAATTCTGGTACAGTTTGTGCTTTTAATACATCTAGAAATGAAAGGTTTTCGATCTTTTTTTACTTTAAATTGTCGCCATTACTTGAAATAATTAAGAGGTAGGGGTTCCCCCCCCCCCCCAAATACTTCCCTCTGAAATGCTACCCAGGGATTACACATAAAAGTCAACCCTGTAAAATATGTGGCGGATGACACTCTGCAGTAAGTGCAGCTTAGCAGCTAGAGTTGAAAACATGGGTTAAATGACGTTCCTTCTGCATAGATGGAAACTCTTTCTACTCAGACATACTCAACAAAGGTTACGATGGCTTAGCTCCTGTCCTAAAGTTAATGTGCATGTTAAAACTTTCCAAGAAGGTGAATTCAAGCTCCTTCATTGCTCTGTGCTGGAGTCCCAAGAGAATTTCAGTGTGCTTTTTGTCATTTACAGCTGTCATTGCTTAGCTCTTGAACACGATTCTCCCTAATGACTGATGAACGTTGTCTAGTTAGGAGTGGGTCAAAGACATGGTCCTGCTCTAGAAGGAGATGAGAAGGTTTCTGCAGTCTTTGTCATCTCTACTGCTTGTGATTTCTATACGAAACCAGTGGGAAGTTTTCTGAAGGCAGTCCAGAAGTTGGCAATATGGACAGCTTAGAACCCAACACTTGCTGCAGTGCTACCATGGTGATACCAGAAAGGACTTAAAAATTTAAAAGGGCAAACAAAGCAGTTGTAAGGAAAAGAACATTAACCATTATTCCATTCTTCTAATATACCCTTCTTTAAATCATCATTTTCATTCAGTTTCACGGCTTGTGCTGGTATCCCTCAAAAGGAATTTGAGACCTAGTAAGCTTTTTAATGGAGTAGATGTGACAAACGCAGGCCAAGTTGCCTTGTTTGACATCAAATACAAGTTATGCTTGAGTTACTCTTTGCTTAAGGTACTTAGCTCACACTAAGAATTTTATTCATGATTGAGCAAATTTTACTGTCATGATTGAGTAAATGCTATTCATGATTGAGTAAATTTTACTGTCACTCAGAATTTTACTGTCATGATTGGCATTGAAACTTTTCAAGGAAAGCTCTGAATAGCAATGTTTGTGTAAAAACTGTATTATATCTCCTGTATTTGTGTGAAGCAGGTAAGCCTTTTGCTGTCACCAGTGTTGCGTAACCTTTCATGTCATATCCCTCTTCATATCCATATTCTGCTTAAGGGTTATTAATCTACTTTAGAATTGGCACATGGAATAAGACGACTTTTTCTTTTTGAAAGCTAATGTCATTTGACCTA
Organism: Melozone crissalis; assembly: GCF_028551555.1. NCBI lineage: Eukaryota > Metazoa > Chordata > Aves > Passeriformes > Passerellidae > Melozone > Melozone crissalis. Next base: position 4,530,454 of record NW_026535882.1, on the reverse strand, counting down.
CTTACAGCAAATAATTCATTAATTGTAAGTCCCCAGCTAGCATCTTTTACGCATATTCTAAACTTCTAAACAAGTAACAAAAGCACTCTCCAATACTTTACTTTCTTAAGCACACAAAATGCTTCCCTCCTTTGCAGTCAGCAACTCTAAAATGAACCACATGTCTGCAGTATTTAGTTAAGTAGGCATATTTAGCTAAGTAATTCAAAAGAAATAAAAAGCAGTCCCTTCAATTTGGAAATATTTTAAAATTGTTTTTGAATATACAAAACATACCCTTACCGTACGAATTGCATGCAGATTTAATCATCGTGAAAGCAAACCATATGTTTCTGTTGGGATAGCATGGTTTTCCACAGTTTTCCACAATTGTTCTTGGCACAGTTTTCTACTTGCGTTGCGTGACTGTTAGGACACTCAAAGGTACTTTTAAAGTACTGTAGTAAGCAGAAAAGGAGGAGAGGTTGTGCCTTATTTCTGGCTTCCTTTGCTTTTCTTTTTGATTTTCTTCCTCTTGCTCTTTTTCATGTCACCTTTCTAGATACTGTGATTTAGATTTGAAGTTTAATAAGGTCTGTTTTCTGTCTGGAATTCTTGTATATTCTGAAAGGAACTCAACCTGTAAATACGTATCTGTTTTTGATTTCCTAGCTGCATATAAAATCTTCCTGCTGCTCTAAAATGCTTTTATTTGATATGCATTTTTATCACCATTCAAATGAAAAGAGAACAGTTCCTCTATTCACTGCTTTTGTACTGGATTCAGTTCAATGTGCGCTAACAATGCAAAAAGTCCTGCTGGAAGAAAGGATCTGCATACCAATTGACCAAGACACATGCTACAAGGGTCTTGTAGAGCTTTGAAGTTTCTCTACCTTTCTGGCAGTCTGTCTTCACAGCAAGACTTGATGAGGTATTTCACTAGCATTTCTTTGACAGAAAGCAATAACAAAGCAAGCAAAATGGAGCAGCAAAAAAAGATAGCAGCAAAAGGTACATTATCCCCCCTGTTGTTTATCATTGTCGAAAGAAATATTTTCTCGCCATGTTACATAAAATACCTTAGTAGAGCTACAGACTAGAAAAATGCAACTCTGTTCTGGATTCATTAAAACCAAAGCTATCTGTGGACAGAAGTGCCCAGCGTGATGCTGGGAACTCCTAGCTGGTTTCCGTAAGCTGTCTGGAGAATTGCATTTTCGGTGGGCTTTACTTGCATGTCTGTAAGGTGGGGAGTTTATAAGCAGCCTTGAGCACTGAGTGGTCTATGGAAACAGAGACCCATCGTGTAGCTCTCTGACCAGCCACAGCACACTGAGGCATGATGGATTACTCCCAGAGTTCACGTGGTAGAAAGGTTTTCTGCCCTCGTGAAGGACAACACTTCCATTTTCTTGCACAGAGCCATTCTGTATGTTACAATGGTACCTTGAATTAATCAAGTGCTATTTGTACAATGGCCAGTGAGCTTGGATTCTTAAGTTTCTTGTATTTGATCTGTTTCCTGTTTCAGTAAACAGCAAAACTTCCAAGGACTGCAACAACAAGAAGATGAAGCTGCTACCCTATTTCAAATGTTTGCGTAATAAAATGGTGATTCTAGCACATATTCACAATGGTAATTTCAGGTGCTGAAACACCAGCTCTGCTCAGGGCAATTCTGAAATTGACTTTAGCTTTTTTCCATGTTTCTTAGTGGGTGAACTGGGACACTTCTAGCTTTCAAGGCAAGGTGTTTGACAGCAGCCTCAAAAAGGCTCAGGCTGTTGGATGAAAAGGTGAAAAAACTGGGGTGAATGAGGGGAAATTTCAATTCTGATTTAGGTCATAGATTCAGCCAGATGATCAACAATCATTAGTTTAATGAGGTACCAGCGTAGTCTTTCACTCTCGCAGATCCCCAAAAGCTTAAACCATCCAGCAGCTTCTTCCTTGCAACAAGTGCCACAGCCAAAAAGCACATCTGGCCGTCACCTTCTCCTCGCAGCCTACAAACACGGCCAAACGTACCGGTGATTCTCACTTTCCTTCTCAGTTACATGGACAAGCATATCCTCTCCGTGTCGCTGAGTCCTTAGTGAAACCAAACAGCGGTTCACCTTCAAACAGCTCAGTGTGCCAGGACAAAAAGCTTTCACGGACCAGTCCCCTTGTTAGCATTCAAAAACACAATCACTGAGGGATCATATGCGGTGCTTTTTATTTTAGCGCTCTGGGAATCGGGGTATTTCCCAAATCTGATTCCGACCATACATCCGAAATGATCATGTTTTTATACTCTATTGTTACATAACTTTCATGTTAATTATTAAACTTATATTGTTCTATTGTATACATAGATTTAGCCCCCCTCTAAATTTCCAACATAGTTTCTCATTATTCTTCTTATGATTATATAATAATTATATTTAATTACTAAACAATCATCACATCTAACAATTATATAATTTATCATATTGCTTACACTGGTGCAGTTGATCTGGGAAAACACAAAGCTTAACATTTTACATTCTATCTTTAACTTTTTCCAGGGCTCCACTATCACCCTTGCCTTTTCCTTGCAGCCTTTTATTTTCAGAGCACGCACCGAGGCACTGTACTTTGCTTCTCAGCCGAGTGCATTGTCATATTGCTGGAGTCCCATGCGTCCATCTCCTTCTTGCACAAAACTGCTTCTGTTGAAACATACTCATGTGATGTGCTTTCCTGCTCAGCTATTCGCACCGTCACATTCTATGTCCTGCTTGCAGTCTGAATCTAAATGGAGAAGTTTCTGGCTATGTCTCACACACACATATGTGCCAGGATGAAAAGGTTGCTTGGACCTTGCCACTTAGGTTCGAAAACATCTGTTCACTCCACAATCAAGAGATAGTTTTCTTTGCTTTACATCCTGCAAACTTCACACACACACATACACACACACAGAGACACACAGAGACACACACAGACACAAACACACACGAGAGAGCTATGCACTTTCTTTCTTAGCTGCACTCACCTATTTCCCACCTTGACCTCTCTATCACTTTCCTCTTGGCCTTGCTTTGCATGGACATTTCCTGTTAAGATACCCATTGTGTTGCCTATTCCTCCCCTACATTGCCTTGCCTTTCCTACCCAATCTTGCATTTCCTTGTCATTCCTGACCATTCCTTTCCTTTCCTTTGCCTTCCTGACCCATGCATGTCCTAATCTTGCCCTTCATACCAACCCAGTGCCTTGCACTGACATGCTCATCTATCCTTCTTTTTCTTCCCATTTGTCCAGCTCCAATGTTTCATTTCCTTCTCCTTCTAGGACTCTTATTGCCTTGCCTCCCTCTCCTTTGTGTTGCCTGGCAAAGCCACCACCTTTCTTGCCTTGCCCTTGAACCCCTTCCTTGCCTTGCATTACCTTGCACACCAGTCCCCCACCTGGAATTCAACACTCTATTTTTGAGGAATTCTTTCAACTTGCATTTCCCTGCCTGCTTCTCCTAGGATTCTCCAGGCTTCCACTGACTTTTTTTCTCAAGGCCCCAGTGTTTCAGGAACATGTGAAAGGAAGCCTGGGGGAGGTCACATGCAAGCACACCTATCTGTCCTGACAGCTTTCTTCTGACATCTATCCTTACATGTCTTGAATTTTGGACACAAAATTCATGCTTCACCCTTCGGCTTCAGGACCAGAATGACAGTTCTTTTGCATACAAAGGAAATCAGGCAACCCAAATGTCCTAAGTGCAGATTAAAGATGGCCCATGCAAGATCAAGGCTGGACAGAGCAGTCTGTCCTGGCCGCTTTTATATTCCAGCAATCTTTGAATGGACCTGCCACTTGCCTTGCTTTGGCAACCCAACAGTTTCCTTGCCTTGCCCTGCTGATTCTCCATTGCTTTGCATTCCCTTGCATGCCCATGCCCCACATTTGACCTGCCTACAGTTTTCCTTCAGGGCTTGGCCTTGCCTAACCCTTCCTGTTACCATTTCTTCCTATGCCCAGCCTTGTTTCTAACTTCTGGGACTTCTCTCACCTACCACTCCATTGGCTTCCCCTCACGGTTTCAGCCTTGCTGACCTCTCCTTGACTTGCCTACAATTGCCTACACTTGCTTTGCATTGCCTTACCTGCATGGAAGGCAAGGCAAATAGTGGTAGGCAAGGCAATGCAAAGCCAGCAGGTTATTTTTAGGGCTAGGCAAGGCAGACATAGGCAAGCAAGCAAAGTTAAGGTAGGCTAGGCTAGGAAAACGAGGCATGGTTCAGGAGGCAAGGCAAAGCCAAGTGACTTGGAGTGCCTTTCCTTGCTTGAGAAGAAAAAGATATGGTGGCAATGTTGGTAGGGCAGCTGATAAGGTATCGTGGGGAGGTATAGTCCAGCAAGACATTTCTGTCCTGGCCCCTTCTGTGTGGGAGCCACTGTTGGACAGAGTCAGTACCGGACATGGTATGCAACTTTTTCTTGGTAAGTTCCTGAAGGAGAACAGCAATGCTTTCTCATGGGAAGGAAAGAACTTAGCCCCAGTGTTGGAGGTGCAGATAAGAAGCTGTGTTGTGCAGCTTAAGGGCAGCAGTAACTTTCTATCCTGGCATATTTGGTTTGGAAGCACTGATTCAATTTGTACAATCATGGAGTCGGTATCCATCTTTGACAAGGAGTCTCCCTCCTGAAAGAATCCACTTGGCATGTGTTTTCCACTTCCTTGAGGCAGCCTTCTTGAAATTCTGCCAGCACACTTCTTTTGGACAAGGTAAACAGCTGCGCTGGGTCTTGGTGCGCAGCGTATCTAGTTCCCCACGCAGGTAATGCCCAATAGCAGTGTTCTGACACATTTGCATAGGATCAGGCCCTGGATGTTTTGGATTTTGGAGGAGGGGATGCCACTTCTTTTGAGATGGGCTTCTAGTTTCTCTCTTTGGCAAAGTTTGGATGGGCACTTTGAGTGGTCTCAGTGAATTGAAAGGCTGTTTGTTGTAGTGTGTTCTGTTGTTTATTTAATTACTCCCCTCTTTTCTGTATCACTCCCCCATTTTCTGTAATGGTTCTGCCCTCACCAATTCTTCCCGCCATGGTATTGTCTGTCATTTGGTTACCTTGGTTACTCCCGCCACAGTTTATGTCAATCCTCTCTGTTATACAATTTTCCCTCCCCTGTGTTTCCTTATATGTGAATTTGTTCTCCTCCCTGGGCCTAGTCAATCACTCCCCACTCCTCCTAGTTTGCCATAATCTTCTGTGCTTAGGGAGACTTGATTGGCTGTGGCTCCGGGGCCCCTCCTTTACATTGTTTCTATTGGGTTTTCTCTCATGCCCGTTATCCTAAGTCCACTCCCCTACCTTCCCCTATTGGTCCTTTGTAAACCCCTCCCTGAGATCCCTCCTCCCCTTTATAACCCTGTTGCACTCTTTGTTCGAGGTCACTCTCTGGCAGACACGTTAGATTCAACACCTGGGTGTCTGTCACTCCCTGGTTGACAATAAATCTGACAAGTCCCCAGTGAGTTTCCGGGCTCTTTACTCTCGTCGGCCGGCAGCGATTCCGTCCGCTGTGAGCACAGCCCGAAGCCCTCTGACGCCGAGGGGTGCTCACACATTTGCAGTTGGGTGTTGGCCGCCCTTCTGCCAGCCGGACACCTGACTTTAAGGCCACACCTCGCTGCAGCTTTTCCCAATAGGCACTTCTCTGGGATAGAGTTGTTGAACTGTCAGTGGGAATGCAGAGGCCAGGCCTCTGCAGGACACATTTTTGTCCCTTGTAGCTTTAGTGTGTGAGCAGTCCCTGGTGCCATCCCATTTGGATCCTGACTCTGTGAGATTGAAGGCTTACAGTCCGTACCTATAGCTGAGAAGGAAAGTGGCGATAGCAGGGTGTGTATTTGTAGTTTGATGGGTGCAATTGAAATCGTAGGCACCAAAGCACTCTCTCCACCGACAGTTTTGTGAACTCTGTTTTTGGTAGATGTTTTCAAGTTTGTTACCAGACTCTATGAGAGTGAAAAAGTTTGTTAGGGCAGAAGAGCGGGTGTTGGCCTTTGAGTGTGGAGCAAAGAAGAGTGTCCCCTTGGAAGGGGAAGATCAGTGAAATCTTTTTTTCCCGACACAGTTGATTGGAGAGCAGGGAAGTTTCTAACTTGGCTGTGTCCTGGGGGTGGTTTTAAGCTGGGCTCGGTGCGTGTCTTTGTTTTGTGAGTCGACAATGCCTTGGTGTGATTATTTAGATGAGCACTGACAGTGCCCAGGTAAAAGACAAGCGCTTTTCTAGCCCAGCCCCATTCATGTGGGAACAGTGTGGGGGCGAGAGCTCCACTGTGGATCCTGGCTCTTGGGCACTGACAGAATGAGATCCTGCATGTAGCAGAGAAGGAAGAAGAATCATTTCATTGTTGGCTGCACAGTTTATAAGCTTCAAAATAAAAGGCAATTGCAGCACAGCCTCTTCCTTTTAAATAGTTTTCTGTGCCATCAGCTGCTCAACATGTAACTCGCACCCACTGAACTGCATCCAGCTCCCTGGAGATATGCACTTTCCCTCAAGATCTATGTACCATCTTGCACTCTAACTCTTGAAGATCCCAAACAGCTTCAAAATGTCCAGCAGCTGCTCTCAAAGGAAAAGTCCTACAACAAAAAGGCAGTGCTGGCCGTATCAGTTCCTTTGCAGTCTGTCAACTAAACAAAACAAACTAGTGATTCGCACATTCTTTCTCAACTATATATATATATATATATATATATATATATATATATACGTAGCATCAGCACATTCTCCCAAAGTTGCAGAGACTATTGTTACAGCCAAGTGTTCTCAGCTGCACTTCTGACTGACAGATATGCCAGTGATTTATTAAAAAAATATGGATATTGTTCTAGTACCGATATCCAACTGTGACGGAAAAAATCTCTCTAACACTTTAAAGTTAGAAAGTGTATGTTTATTGCGACACTGAGCAGTGTGTGGGATAGCTCCCAAATACACACTGCAATTTATAGGTGATTACAGAGTCCTTTTACTATACAAGTATTGAATACCCAAAATACAAATACATATTCATAACTTTGGTACATCCCATTCCCTGCTCCATATGGTAAATAGTTCAAAAGCTGATAAGCATGCGCAGTTTGTTCCTTGAAATGGGTCAGTGGTCCCTTTCATGGGGAGGGGTCCCAAAATGAGGAAGTAAATTAAGTCTTCCTCGTTCTGACCTTTCTACCTTTTCAATGCAAATATGACAAATGAACCCTTGGTAGAACTCCCATTCCCTGTCTTCAATTGGTTTCAGAACTGAGGAGGCCTACAACTGTCTTATGTTCCTAAAAGTTATTTATCAGTTTCTATATTCTTCATTATAAACCCAGCAAACCAAACATTGCGTTGACAAGCAATCAATTATTAGTTAACCACTAACTCTTGACTTCATCATGGCCTACCTATTTATTTTAATTAGCACAAATAAAGCTTATCTCTAACTAAAATCTTAGCTCCTCTAAAATCTCTTAATTCCTTGAAGTTTATGTCTCACCAGGACAGAAGGCATTTGCCAATCTACCCTCTTTCCGGTGCAAACTGACATTGGCAGTGCAAATATTTTCACATTCTTTCATTGTGGCCGTGTCCAAGCAGATAGAGGTCACACAGGTGGAAGTGTCAAGACAGAAGTTGTTCTCAAAGTACCTCCTTTCCTAAACAGCTTTTAAACTGCACACAATGCTCTGTATCTTCTTTCCCAGATAGACGTGCAGCCACTTTTTCCCTTTCACATCTTTGTTGCAAACGTCCAGCAGCTGTTTGCATAAAAAAAAGGCTCTAGAAATAAAAGCGAGCCTTGGGCTGCCCCTTCCTCCTGCCCCATGTAAGCCACATCAAACTCACCAGTGCACTCTGTCCTTCCCTTCTCCGCTGCATCTACCATTGTGTTCTCTGGATCTTGGAACCTAAAGGTAGGCACAGTTGTTTCCACAGAAGGGTTGGTAGAGGCATAGATAGCAGCACAAGTAGCTCTCGCTGAACTTTAATCATTACCACTGCCACCATGAGTTTGGTTGGTAGGCCAGTAACAGCCATGCTCCTTTTACAGCCGGTACGCTGCAGCCACCAGCCCAGCGCTCTGTGGCTTTGTTCTTTGACCCTTGTAACCTGTCCTGCTTTTACTCTCCCGGAGGGGAATAGGCATCTATTTCTTGCACAGATCATTGTGGCAGCAGCAAAGGGCTCTATAGCGCACTGCATCTGCTAAAAGACGCTCGGGCCAGGCACATTCTCAGCACTACATAGCTCCATATTCTGCGTCTCTTGTTGTCTGAATCATACCGGAAAGCATTTCTCAGAGAGAAAATGTGCCAGGACAACAAGCTTGGCTGGAGCGTACCCCTGAAACGGGTGGAAATTTGCATTTGCATCTCATTCAAGGGGCAGTCCTCTTTCCTATACAACCTGCAAACGGCTGTCAGACCACAGTGCTCTCTGCCCGCTCCTTCTTACCTTGAAGTACTGATGGGCACGTTACAGTCTCACAAGGACAAAAGATCCGGAGGGATGTCACAGTGCATTCGTGCAGCACAGATGGCGAAAAGTGGCAAAGCTGAAGGCCTTCACTGAGCTTCAGTTCTGTGTAGATCACATAATGAAGAGGCAGAGTACCGGGTTGTGTGCAGTGTACCTCATTGCAGAAGTCAAGAAAGAGCTCGTACACAGTCAGGTGAGAATACACTTGTAGCCATAGAACTTTCTAATCCAATGGACAGTCGCCAGAGAGTATGTTTTGTTTTTCTAACCTGTCACCTTTACTCCTTTCTACTGCAATGTGGATACTTTTGCCCAATAAGGTCTGATTACATGTACACATGTATGTCTCTGTTATAATAGCTAAACTCTCAGCTTATTCTATTACAATCACATGACTACATTACTATACTAATAAAACCCTTCCTTATCTAATACAGTTTCTTACTTATAACTATAGAAACATAAGTTGATGATTTCTCTGTTCAGTGTCTGTGTACCTTGCTTTCACATCAGTCTAGGCTTCTTCTAAGGCTGTAAATCAAACCTTTTTGAGTCTGTGAATATTTCTATCTTTGCGATTCCCACACCTCTTCCAATTCTCTCAGGAAATTCCAACTGGAGTGTTTTTCAGTGTCTTCATAAGTGGACTTATTCTGGCTAGATCATGCAAACACTGCCTGTCTAAGGAAAAATCGAATGTCCCAGCTATGGAACATGTAGACAGAGGTTTGTGTGTCATCAATGAGAACAGAGCAATGTTATGGTGAGGGCTGTGGCTTGCACACAGAGATGATACACACTCCAAAGGTCCTTGTGACAAATAGCCTGTTTTATTGTTCACAGCTTACTTTTATAGGGAATTCAAAATCCCCAGGTCTAGACAGCCTCTTTTGGTCTGATCCTCACACAGCCCAACTCCTGACTAATAAAATACCTGCAACCCAGGCTACAAGGTGATAGGTCCCTGCAGGTCCCTGGCTATCAAACCAGGGACTCCAATGACGCGGAGCGGAGTCTGGAACCACTGATACCGAGCAATGTAACAGCAACTCCCAACCAAAACCAAGAAGAGGAAGTATTCCTCAGTCAAATGTTTGGACAGTAAGGCAGAGACACAAAAAGAAAGGAAAATCTCCTGCACAACAGTTGTGATTATGCAAAGAGTGGCCTCCTATTAGAATATTAATCTTCATGGGGGCAATTCATTCCCTTTTTGGAATAACTTTGCCTTGCCCACATATTTATAGCTCCTTGGAGAGAAGGAAAAGGTATTGACAGGGCACATTTCAATAGCACAGCAATTTCTTGCTTTATGTCTTAATCTTTCCAGTAATGAAACAAGTGTAGAATGGTTGAAGAGGGAAGACTTTGCATGGGTAGGGTTGACGGAAAGAAATTGAAAGAGGGAGGGGGGAGGAGGAGGAGGCACATGCTGCGTTTGAGGCAGCTGACACAAGGACAGTCGGCCTCATGAGCAAATGAGAAAACCAAAATAAACTTCACAGCAATCTCATCAAAAACCTAGTGGAAAAATGTGTGGAAGGGGCTAGCAGTGGGCCTGTTAGTTAAAGGAGCGAGAAGTAAGAAGAAGAAGAAGCTGATAAGGAGCTTTCTCCAAGGCCGTAACCAAGGAGATTGAGAGAAGAAAGATAAGAGCATTCTGCAGGTGGATGAAGCATTTTTAGAAAGTTAGGTTGAGTCAGAGTAACTTTTCACCAATGACATGGTATTGAATTATTGTGGCAAATAGCTAAGGTAGAAGAAGGGTAAACAACTGGAAAGTGTATAAAAGATCAGCCATTTTCACTAATAAACTGTTGCCAAGTGTTGCCAACTGAGACTGCTTGTGGTCTCTGCTTTATGTCATGACTGCCTCGACTGCGACACAAATGTGCAAACCCATTTGTTCATTTATTATGTGCATAATATATATAGAGATGTTCTTCATTCTGAGAGAATTTTCAGGTAGTGTATGGCACCTGAGACCAATGGTGTATTGGAAATGGCCAACATATGCTTTATCCTGAATGCTACCATAGCAGAATCACAGAATCATAGAATGGCTGGGGTTGAAAAAGACCTTAAAGGTCATCTAGTTCCAACCCTCTGACAGAGGCAGGGACACCTTTTACTTGCCCAGGGTTCTCAGAACCCCATCCAGCCTGGACCTGAACACCAGGTTGGGGTGACCATACCTTCTCTGAGCAAGCTGTGCCAGTGCCTCACCACCCTCACAGGGAAAAATTTCTTCCTAGTATCAAATTTAAACCTGGCCTCTTTCACTTTGAAGCCATTGCCCATTGTCCTGTCTCCATAGTTCCTAATGAAGAGTCCCTCTCCTGCTTCCTTTCAGATACAGGAAGGTGTTGTGAGGTCTCCATGCAACCTTCACTTCATCAGGCTAAACAGCCCTAATTCTCTCAGCCTGTGGGATGTGCTCTAGTCCTGAATACTGAACTGCAGTACTGAATGATGATTTTTTTAATCCTTTGAAGGCATTTTCTTTTTCAGCCCTAAATTAGGCTAAATAGATTTGATTTGTGGGTATTGCAAGTGAGCAACAGAAAACACTGCCCTGGCTTGCCTTTTCTTCAGCTCCTCTCCATGGGAGACCTGGTGCAAACATCACAGCCGGTGAGACAGTGGGCACACCATCATTCTGAAAGAGCTTTGCACAGTAAATATAGAGGAGGATTAAATATTGAAATGCAGATGATAGAAGCTCCTCAATGGACTTTGCTGGTGGAAATCAAATACTAGTCTAGTATTTTGAATCCAAATCATTCCTCCCAATGAGGCCAGACAGGATTGTTTGGCTTTGAATCTGAGCACATGGACAGTAGTGGATGGTCCACAGGTTGAAAACAGTGTAGATACTTCTCCTTTTTTTCATTAATGGCTCAGAGACTGAAAAGGCAGCTACAAAATGGTAAATACATCCCTGCAGATTCAATAATGGTTGTTCTTAATTTGCATCTCCACCATAACAACAGATTGTTTGAACTAAAATACAGATGGGAATTTTATGGCTTCTCAGAAATGAAGCAGGAATTGGCCAATGGGCCTTAGCAGTAGCTACAAGTTTTTCAGCATGAGGCATCTCAAAAGTATTTCAACCTTACAGTACTGCAGTACTTTTCTGTGTTGTGCTTTAATCTCAAGGAAGCATGAAAAAAAAAAAAAACAAACAAAAAGCAAACAAACCAACCACCAATATATATATATTACATGACTTAGATAATAAGCAAAATCAGTAGCATATATAGAAACAGAACCCATGGTATTTAACTTTCAGCCTTGCCTTCTCAGCACACTCTCTAAAATGGAATTGTTTCCCTATCTCCCTTGAAACATTCTGGAGCAAAAAACACTCTAAGGTCCTGATAGGTGTTTTGTTCAAAAATCACTTGCTTTGGTTTTCTGTCCATAACCACAGTAACGTGTCTGCATTGTTAGCTGGCCAAAGGAGGTAGGAAGAGTAATCATCATCCACAACACTGGGGCTAAAGAAATTTCCACAGAAAATTACCTGCCCTATTACTTGTTCATGTGTTGGGTTGAAAGTTCAGAATCTGTTTCAATTTTTTCCATCCCTATAATGTTATATTTCCCAGAATTCAAGCCCCTCAAACATCAGTCCTGCCAGAACAGCCCGCCGTGTGCGGTCATAGGGGATCTAGTGTTGCCCACTGACTCCTACCAGTCTAGTGCTTGTCACTGTTGCAGATCAAGAACTTCTGAATAGTTTTGATTAATGCTCTTTGAGTGGTTGAAAACAAGAAAAGAACGACTAGACATTTGTGTGATCAAATCTCCTGATGGAATAAAAATAGGAGCATAATAAATGTATTCATTGTCATAAGAAGGGAGATGAAGGGTCCAAAAGATTACTTGCATACTTACTGTTCTAAATCCCTTGTTATCTGGCCAATTGCAAAAGATTCCAGGCTTTCACCACAATGCAAATCTGATTAAAATGTGAAGCCTTACAGTTTACTGGATACAAAACTTCATCATCCATTTTTAAATCTTAGAGATTGTGATGTATTTCCTATTAATACCCTGATGTTTAGAGCTGTAATTCAGAGAGAAAAAATGCTATTTTGAATTCATTCTATTAAATCATCTTGTCTGCACTCTCTCCTCTTGGTTTTCAGTTCTTCAACTCTGTATGAAAGGTTGAGAATTCTGGATTAATTCTTTTCAACAGTTTCCCCTGTAATTCTTCTTTTAAGGCAAACCTATAAAAATCCACACTTTCTTACCCCACCACTTCTAAAATTCGATTGAGAAGCAAAAAAACCCACATCAAACAACTAAATCATGGCTCCAATTCATATAAAAAAAGCAGTCCATTAACTGCTTTCTTAACATATTCTTTATCTTGTATTAATATGGCAACCTTTTCTTGCTTTTATAGATAAGAACCAAATTCTTAAAGCTATAAGGAAGCACAGGTTTACTGTAGCTGATTCTGAGATACAGAAGTCCAGCAAGGAGTTCAGATGTCAAAAGAAGTGTCTGTACAACAAGATTCCGCACAACGTTGAGACATATTAGCTATTTTTCAAGAAAAGAAGCCAAACTGAAACTTTTTAGACTTCTATACTATCATGGGTGCCTGCTTCCAGAACCTGACCTAAGTTGCTGGAAACTAGCTGCAATATTACTGTAAACAATGCTGTGAATGTAGGACATTGTAATTCTTCTCTTCCATTGAAAACCACAAGTGGAGTTGTGCCATTTGTCTTTAAAATTGTGTATTTCCTTGCAAACTGGTAAAACAATGATAAAATAAAGTGTTCTGTTCATACAATTTAAATGTAATAATGTCCAAAATAGAAAAAAATAAATCCATTCAGATATGGTCTGCAATAATACAGCAGAGAGAAGATGAACCAGTCTGGCCTACAAAATAAAGTGAAGCAGAATTTGGGAATTTGGAACACCTTACGATGTAATATTTAAAGAAAAAAAAAATATAACCTACCCAACCTCAATCAGTGATGTGCAGACAGAGAAAAGGAACTAATTATTACTAATATTTCTTTCATGCTCAGACAAGAAGTTAAACGATCCTCTCGAATGCATGGAAGATTGTTGGAAAAGACAGCAGCCTTCTTCTTTACAACGTATTCCTCAGAACTTCAGGAGACAAATCATTAAAGCTATGAGGGTCTTTCTCTCTGTAAAACTCCCAGAGCATAGCCAATAGTATGTTCCTTTGGAGATTCTCGCCGCTCTGGGCGTGTGATGGATAGTCTACAGCCCCAGTGCATCAGCCAGACACTCTGCCTTATTTAGCATGGCTACTGCAGCAAGAATACCATCTATACTGGCTATCTATACAAAATATATGCACAGCACATCAAAGAATATACCCAAAACACTGAGCACAGCTTGTGGCCTTCAAAACAAAAATCTCAGGATGGCAACAATGGATCTTCTGATCCAAACCATCAGGAAACATTTCTTTAGAGGTGAAAAAAGCTTCTGTGTATTGTACAAAAAAAATAGTTATGTAAACCAGAGTTGTATGACCCAATATTTCTATTGAACAGAAAATATTTTGATCAATATTATTGATCCATTTCTTTTCAGTGCACTTGGTAAAAAATGTAAAGTATCGTTTAAAAGAAAATATTGGATGTGTACTAAGTACTACGGATCAGTTAAATTGTTTGTTTTGCATGGCTTGGTTTTTGGTGGGGAGGGAGAAAGCCAGCCACAGAAGTGATTTTTTGTGAAAAGCTCCTAGAAGCTTCCTCCATGCCTGGCAAAGTGAATCCCTGCTTGGCACTAAGAACAGACATGCTGCTAAGCCAATTAGAGAAGCTGGTAGCGCCTCTGTGATATATTTAAGATGGAAATCAAAACTGCAGCCAGTTAACTTTTAAGTTTGCAAATTTTTAGGTTTGCACCTGTTATGGTTTGAAAGCAAAACCAGTGAGAGACACCAAGTCAGAAATACAATTTATTAGGAAAACAGGAAAAAAACCAAATACATGCAATAATACAAAAGAAAACCACACTGACAGAGTCAGAATACAACCTGACACCCTGCTAGTTAGGGCAGTGGGAGCAGTCCAGATGAAATGGTCTTGCTGAAGTGGTGATCCTGTAGAAACCATCTGGTAGTTGTTGTTCTGTGGAAAACCACTGGGTAAGGGAATCCAGTGGAAAGACTGTTGTGTCCCAAAACCCAGATTATATTCAGCTGGGGATGCTTAGCTCCTCCCCCCTGGGCGGAGCATCTCACAATGGGCTGATAACGTTCTGAGTCATGCAGTGGGTCCTTGATTACCCGTTAAACAGAAATGACTTTCAGAGAGAGTTACCTCTGAGTCATGTGGCAAGACATTGATGGGCCCATTAACAGGAGATAAGGAAAAAAATTATGCCCCTCCTGGTTTCAGCAGCTCTTGAGGATGGGAATAGAATACATTTTTATATTGTAACCTAGGACAACACAGGATGAAAGTTTTTGCATTTGATTTGAAAAGTATCCTCATACCAGAGGCACAAAAGTATTCTCATACCCTTTTAAATCATCTTCAAACAAAGCAATTCTCACAATAACCTAACTCATGAATGACTTGCAAGTGAGTTGAAGAAACACGGCAAAGACAAGTAGTGTTCAACTGCAGAGAATTGTTTAGGGACACCATACCCTAATATTTTAAATCAGGAAGCATGGATGGACCATTGTTTTTCCCTTAGTTGACTACAGAACCAGCAGTCCTTTGCAGGAGGGTGTTTGGATTCAAGATGACACTGGCAACTAGGAGCATGGCTACATAGAAGGTGCTACTTTTAGACCAGAACATTCAATTACTTAAAGGCAGATAGGAGAATAGCTGACTAGTGACAGCTCTGACAGGAAGAGTCTGAGGATTACCCCGTGGGAACAACAGTAACACATTTCAATTTTAAAAAACATTCATTTCAGAGGACCAAGCATCAGTAAAAATAAAAGGTCAAGTAAAGACATCCTAGTGTTCTTCTTATCAGAAGCCTCTTCCTCCATATGAGAATATTTAGGAAAGGACAGTGCATTCATAAGGAAAGGTGTGCCAGTTAGAAAACCTGTAGAAAAACGCAAGACAAACTTACACAATATACATCCTCAAATGCAAAATGAAGAAATAATCATTTCAATCTTCCATGGAATCAATTGCATTTTATTTGTTATTTTCATTTCAGCTGCTAAAAAGTTATTTTTTAAGACTGAATTTTATGAATTCAGCAAAGCTATCTTTTTGAATGTCTTCATACCCATATTAAACACTGAGGTGACAGAGAATGGCAGTGGAAGGAAACCTAGTCCATGTCCCCCTCCTTGAAGCTTTAGACCAGTGAGTGATTAGAATTTGGTCACTTCATTTGAGATAAATAGCTTTACCAAGAGAGAATATTATCCAGCCTTTATCTTTCCTTTTGGAGCTGATCCACTTTGTAGTCATAAATTCTTGACTCAGTTTGTGAGAAACAATGGCATTACAGCCATGGATGTTAGAGTGCACTGATGGGAAATGGAGTTTTCATCTTCAGGTCCTTGCTTCAGTAAATATTCCAAATTCATCAGAAAGTTCAAAGACCAGTAATTCCCACTCAAATGACCTAGTTCGAATAGTCTGTATGCATAAGTGACATCAAGCAGGTGCTCTCATCTCCTTGGGGAATACCCAGCCAGTACCTTATTGTCTAGTTAGGAGGCAATAATTTTGGAAATGATTTAATTTTTTTTTTGTATTGTAAGTGAATAGTCAACATATTTTATTACTGGATAAGGTAAAATAATGTCTTCTGCATCCTTTCAGAGGGGAAGCTTACCTGGATCTAAAGTTGCTCAGCTCCATGACAGGATGCTTTGTCTTAAAAGGGAACTCTAGTCTTTGTCCTTTTGGATTGCTTCCATAGCTTTTCACTCACTCTTCAGGTACCTGTTAATATGTCCTATTATCCCGTGCAAATTTTTATGGGCATAGTCACTGAATTGGTAGGTATTCCATTAACTCCACACGCCCTGTTAAGATGGATCTACAGGCCTCAAGGGTGTTAGCAGATGTTATTCTGAGGCCACTCCTAATCATGTTTGATGGATCATGGTGACTGAGGAAAGTGCCCAAAGACTGGATGAAAGCAAATGTCACCCATCTTCAAAAAAGGCAACTAGGAGGACTCAGAAAAGTACAAGCCATCCAGCCCCATTTTTATCCCCAGGAAGTTGATGGAACAGCTATTCCTGGAAAGTGTTTCCAGGCACATGAAGGAGGACAAAATAATGTAGTCAGCATGGATTTACCAGGGGAAATTCATGCTTGAAAACTTTTTAAACTCCTCTGATGAATCAACTTGCCTGGTAGATGAAGGGAATATTGTCTGCCTGGGCTTCAGGGAGGTTTTTGACATTCATCTACATCACAGCACACATATATACTGAAAGAAATAGTGCAAAGAGGAGAGAACCAGTGTCTTTTCAGTGATGCTCAGTGAAAAGACAAGAGGCAGTGGGCACACACTGAAATACAGGAGATTGCCTCTGAACATCACAAAATGATTTTTTACTGTGATGGTGACTGAACCACGGCACAGACTGCCCAGAAAGATTGTGGAGTCTGGATCTTTGAAGAAATTAAAAGTACTCCCAGATATGATCCTGGGCAACAGGCTCCAGGTATCCTGGTTTAGCAGGGGGGTTGGACCTGGTGAGCCCCAAAGACCCCTTCCACCCGCATTCATTCTGTGCTAGTGATTTCTCTTAGAGATGCATTTCAAGGACTGGCACTGTTGGAAAAGAAATGAAATTTAGCAAAATGTGTAATTATAGTTTAGTTATGAGTTGTGTGTGAATTGGTTTGTTAAAAGCAGTTTTGCAGTTTTGTAGCCGTTGATAGTGTGTGTGTTGGGTTTGTGTGTAACCTAGCAGGTAGTCTTAGGAATTTAATAAATAATTAAACTAGTGCAGGAAAGTAAGAATGCTAACCTGTCTGGAGGCAGCATACAATGCTCTTAGAATAAGATAAGCAGAAGATTTATGATCTTGCTTGTGAACTAAGCAATGTATCACAAGGGGACTGTGACTAGGCAAGGGAAACTGTTTCGTGGAGACTTTGTTGTGAATCACATGTATAAGAGGGAAGCACCCATACGTGAAATCGGGGGCTCGGGTTTTTTGGACGTGAGTCCCCCCAGCTCCCCGGGCCCTTAATAAAGCACCCACAAAACTTATCCGCGTTTTGTGTCATTTATCAATCGGGCAACAGTTTTTCTGGCGACCGCGGCAGGACTCCGAAGGCAGCCGGGGCGGTTCCGCGTCTTGATCCACTCCAAGCAGGCACCGAGAATTTCTCGGGGAGTCATCGGGTTCGTACCCACCCCCGCGCCTGTCGGACAAACTGTATAAAGGTAAGCCCGAAGGTGCTTTATATTGGAAAAAGGTGATAATTGGATTTGGATTTGGTGGTTGGTAAAAAAGCCTAGGCTCCGGCCATAAGACGTCTAAGGACGCAGGACCGGAACTCGCCTCCTGTTTTTTTTTGGGAAGGATGGCGAGAAGGTATATTGGTTTAAGGTATATTGGTTTATTGGGATTAAAGGTGGAATTAAAGGTTGTAATATGATGTCTTTTAAAACTTTTAAAACCTTAGTGCAAGCCAATGGTAAAATACCTGGAAATACACCATTAGGTTGTATAATGAAACGATGGAAAAGTGAGGGGTATTATCAAGAATTGGATAAAAGCAAAATGATAGATTATTATAATTATTGGTGGTCTGAATATGAGATTGGGCAAGCGCAATGGCCGGTGAATGGTACACTGGAATTGGGGATAATGGAATCTCTGATGCAATTTTTAAGGAGAAATGAGAAATGGGATGAAATACCATATTTAGATCTGTTCTTTGTTTTACACCGGAAAGATGAATGGCAAAAGGAGTGTGGTATTTTGGTTTTAGAAGTGAATGATGAGAGGGAGTGCGTGAGATGTAAAGAAAGAAAGGAGCGTAATTTGTATCCTTCAGTTGAGGAAGATTTGTCTTATTGTATAGCACCCCCAAGGTTTCCTGTTGCTCCTAATGTGCCCCCTGCTCCCCCTGCGGATATAGCTATAAAAACGGGATCTAGTGAGAGTGATAGTGATGGTGATGATGGTGAAAAGAATGAGAGTGTTAAAAGAACTCCGTTAGCAGGGCGGACTCGCAAGGGGAGGAAGGGGCAGAAGGGGCCACAGTTAATTGCGCCGTTAAGGGAAACTGTTGGGACCACAGGGAGAAAGGATGCTTATAAAGGTGCCTTTCTCCCCCGGGGATTTGGTAATATGGAAGCAATCAGCGGGGAGTTATCGGGAGGATCCTGAAAGGGTGGCAAGGGTGGTTAAAATGGTAATAAAGACTCAGAATCCGGACTGGAATGATTTACAGGTATTATTAGATACTATAATGGATTCCACGGAAAAGGAAAAGGTTATTAGAGCCACTAGAGAAAAGGCTCGTGAGGAAATTCGGTTGAGACAACTAAATGAGACAGTTGATGAATTGGTACCTAGTGAGGAACCAAGGTGGGACCCAAACTCTACGGGAGGAATAAGGGCTGTAAAACGATATCAGGAATTGTTGGTGGAAGGAATTAGGACAGGAATACCTAAGACTATGAACTGGTCTAAGTTTTATTCGGTCAAGCAGGACAAGAATGAGTCTCCATCTGTCTTTTTAGAACGATTAAAAGACATGGCTCGGAAGTTTACTAATTTAGATGTAGAGGATCAATCAGGAAAACTTCAATTGGCATTGTTGTTTATGGGGCAATCACAAGAGGATATTAGGAAAAAGTTACAAGAGCTGGGAGGAGAGGACACTCGGAGTTTGGATAAAATGTTGGAGGTAGCGTGGAAGGTATACAACAACGGGGAAAAAGAAACTGCAAAAAGACAACAAGCTAGTATTCTGGCTGTAATGCAACAGACAGGGGCAGGAGGAAGACCCATTAGGGGTCGAGGTCAGGGAGGAGCTAATCGCGGACAGAGGGGGCTGGAAAGAGGTCGGGGAGGATTTGGGTTTGCACCTAACACGGGGAGGTTGGATCCAAACCAGTGTGCGTTTTGCCGACAACTGGGACACTGGAAAAATGAATGCCCGGTTAGAGGAGGTATGGGCATGGGAAACATAGGATTAAGGACAGGTCCAATGGGGAATGCTCCTGTGGGAGGATTCACGGGAGGACCAGCAGAAGTCGCTCAAGCACTAGTTTTGGGAAACTATCAGAATCAAAGCTGACTAGAAAAGGATCTTAGGGTAGTTTTGGAGATAGATGGAAGGATCAAGAATTTATGGTAGACACTGGAGCAACATATTCTGTACTTAATAGACGATATGGACCTTTGAGTGACACAACAGTACAGGTGGTGGGGGCAACAGGGAAGCTAGAGGAACAACCATTTTTACAACCTTTAAATCTTAGGTTTGGGGGGAAGGAATTAGATCACCAATTTTTGTATATGCCAAATTGCCCCACACCCCTTCTTGGCAGAGACCTGTTGCCCCGACTTAATGTGAAAATAATATTTGAGGGGGGAAGGGTGAAATTGAAAATACCTGAGGAACAAATAGCAGGCATTTTTGTGATCAAGGAAGTGGATGCCTCTCCTATTCCAGAAGAAATTGAGCAGGCTGTGGTACCCTGGGTATGGGAGTCAGGGGTCCCCGGAAAATCTAAATCTGCACAGCCAGTAAAGGTGGAACTAAAGGAAGGGGCCCAACCAGTGAGGGTAAAGCAATACCCCTTGAAGCTTGAGGCAAGGGGGGGAGTAGCCCCGTTAATTAAACAATTTTTGGCTCAAGGAATATTACAGGAATGTGAATCGGAGTATAATACTCCAATTTTTCCAGTGAGGAAGCCTAATGGTAAGTACCGTTTGGTACAGGACCTGAGGGCTATTAATGAAATAGTGAAAGACGTACATCCAGTGGTTGCTAATCCTTACACCTTGTTAACATCTGTATCGGAGGAGTTTAAATGGTTCTCAGTGATTGACCTTAAAGATGCCTTCTTCTGCATCCCACTGGCAGTAGAGAGTAGGAAATATTTTGCCTTCGAGTGGGAGAGTCCTGATTTTGGGAGAAAGAAGCAGCTTACGTGGACGAGACTCCCACAGGGATTTAAATGCTCCCCTACTATTTTTGGAAACCAACTGGCCAAGGAGCTGGAGGAATGGAAGATAACCCAGGTAACAATATCCCCATCCTTGTATGTAGTCCTGCAGTACGTGGACGACATCTTTCTGGCTACTAAAGAAAGGGAAATGTGTGTGGAATTAACAATTAAATTACTCAACATGCTTGGCCAAGCAGGGTATCGGGCTCCTAAGGATAAAGCTCAATTGGTCAAAAATAGCGTTATTTATCTCGGTTGTGGGATCACACAAGGGCAGAGACGTTTGGGAGTAAACCGAATAGAGGCAATATGTGCTATTCCTTTGCCTCGTAACCATCAGGAATTGAGATCTTTTCTAGGAATGATGGGATGGTGTCGACTGTGGATCATGAATTTCGGTCTCCTAGCCAAGCCACTGTATGAGGCCTTGAAGCAGCATCGGCTGGAGTGGACGACACAGCAAAAGAAGGCCTTCCAGGAATTGAAGCCGGCACTAAAGGAGGCCCCAGCCCTTGGACTCCCTGACCTGACCAAGGAATTCCAGTTGTACGTGAATGAGAGGCAAAAACTGGCATTGGGCGTCCTCACCCAGAAGGTGGGATCCTGGAAGAGGCCAGTGGGACACTTCTCTAAACAACTGGATTCGGTAAGTTCCGGGTGGCCCTCGTGTTTATGAGCCGTGGCGGCAACAATAATTCTTATTCAAGAGGCCCGGAAATTGACTTTGGGGGCAAAAATGAAAGTGTTTGTTCCCCATATGGTCATGGCCGTTTTGGAGAAAAAGGGGGGGTCACTGGCTATCATCCACTCGAATGTTGCAATTCCAGGCCATCCTGAGAGAACAGGATGATATTGAAATAAGGACTACTAATCATGTTAATCCAGCAGAGTTTTTACGCAGTGACCAGGAGGCTGGGTACTGGTGCACGATTGCGTAGAGGTGATTGAACAAGTATATGCCAGCAGACCCGACCTAAAGGATGAACCATTGGAAGACCCTGAATGGGAACTATACGCTGATGGATCCAGTTTTGTCGAGAATGGGACTCGCTATGCCGGGTATGCAGTGGTAACATTGGATCAGGTAATAGAGGCAAAGGCTTTGTTACCTGGAACTTCGGCCCAGAAGGCAGAGGTGATTGGACTCACCAGAGCCCTGTATTTGAGCAAGGACAAAAGGGTTAATATCTGGACAGATTCCAAATATGCCTTTGGTGTGGTTCATGTACATGGGGCGTTATGGAAGGAAAGGGGGCTTTTGAATTCAGAGGGAACCAACATCAAGCACCGGGAAGAAGTGCTACAGCTACTGGATGCGGTACATAGTCCCAAAGCAGTTGCAGTTATGCATGTTAGAGGACATCAGACTGCGGAAGGAGACGTTTACAGAGGAAACCGATTTGCTGATGTTACAGCACGGCAAGTGGCATGGGAAATATGGACTCAAATGGCATTGGTACCGGTAAGAACGAATCCGGCTACCCCATACCTGAATCAGGAGCCCAAATATTCAATAGAAGATGGAAAACGAATAAACTTGCTAGGGGCACAGAGGAATCAACTTGGGTGGTATGTTACACCAATGGGACAAATAGTGGTACCTACTCACATAATGAAATTTATTTTGGAATCAGAATATAATAAATGTCATTGGAGGGCAGTAGTATTGGTAAAATTTTTGAAAAATGAGATAATCTCTAATCAGATGTAAACAATGGCAAAAAGAGTTAATGCAATGTGCCCGGTATGTTTGAAAAATAATCCAGTAGTTAGGAGACAAATACAAATGGGAAAGCTGCAAGTCGGGCCACAACCGGGAGATTACTGGCAGGTTGATTTTTCCGAATTGCCTAGGGCACAGGGATACAGATACTTCATAGTGTACGTATGTACGTTCTCAGGGTGGCCGGAAGCTTTTCCATGTAGAACTAATCAGGCTAAGGAGGTGGTAAAAACCTTGTTAAAAGAAATGATACCAAGATTTGGAGTACCTTTAGGATTGTCATCAGATAGGGGTCTGCATTTTATAGCCAAGGTAGTGCAGGAATTAGCACGACTGTTAGATATAACCTGGAATTTGCATACCCCCTGGAGACCTCAGTCTAGTGGGCAGGTGGAAAGGATGAATCAAACCCTGAAAGGACAAATCAAAAAGATTTGCCAGGAAGCTAAACTGCACTGGCCTCAAGCTTTGCCTTTGGCCCTACTCAGGATTCGAATTAAACCAAGGAAAAAGGTAGGCGTAAGTCCATATGAGATACTATATGGCAAACCATATCATGCAACTGTATTAAAAGGGGAGGTACATGTGAGTGGGGACCAGGCGATTGCAGAGTATGTTATGTCACTTAATAAGATCTTGAATTCTTTAAGAAATACGTTACAGTGGAATAGACAGCCCACGCTGGAGAATTCTGTCCATGACATCCAGCCTGGGGACCAGGTGAACGTCAAGAAGTGGATCACGGATCCGCTACGGGAATCATGGAGCGGACCCCACCAGGTGATGATGACGACCTACACGGCGGTGAAGGTCCAGGGGATGGATGCTTGGATCCATTACACCAGGGTAAAGAAGGCACCGTTCCAATGGGAAACCCAGATGGTGTCTCCAACCCGGATGATCTTCCGCGCAAAGCCGCCTTCTTAATTATATTACTGCTAGTGATCATGAGACTAGTACCCGTTCAAGGGTCTACTCTAGTACCGGTTGAAGAAACAAAGGTTACAGTCATGGAAGGGATGGATGTTCAATTAACTTGTGTTATATTTGACAGCCAGAAAGTTGAGGCCGGTGAAGTTATTCCAATATGGCAACGGGGGGCTGAAAGAAGCCGAGGCAAGATCGGAGTCGGTTGGGATCAGGATAAGCAACAAGGAAAGACGGTACTGAATCTTACTAAGGTAACCACAAACGATACAGGAGAATATACATGTTTGGTCAAGATACGGGATAGTTTTGATTACAAAAGAGTGAGTATGAGGGTTTTGCCAGGGACAGGGGATCGTGCTGAAAACATAACGTTGATCCAGTATCAATGGCAGCGGACATGTGGGATGGGCCACCCCTTAGAATAAATTGTTCCTCCCTAGTAAGATTAAGATATCAAAGGAACCTACGGGTCAAATGGTGGAAGCAAAATGGGGAACTGACCTGGGACAGAATAGAGGATGGGACCAGTTGGTGGGAGAAGGAAGGCAAAGGTTGTGGGTGGTTGAATGTCACTTATCCTAGAATAGGAAATGCATGGTGGAGGCATGACAGAATGATGTTATCCTTACAGAGACACGGTAGAAGGAGTAGACGGGAGGCTAATGATACAATAGAACGGACTAATGTGTGGGAAAACTTAGTGGTAGGATTAATTAGAGATTTTGGGATCATGCAGAACGTGACTAAAATAACAGCTTGCCTACCATTACCACAGGCTGCAGGTGAACCAATTCCCTGGGGAATAATACCGGTAACCAAAATGCCTGAAACATTTAAGAATGTTTCATGGTCCTGCCAGTCAGTTCCCAAACCAGTGGATGTATGGAGGGATTTGTGGATGACCATTCGGGCTATGACTAGGGAGGAATGTGAAAAGAAAGCCAATCATTATGGTTGAATTCAAACTACCAGGAGATGTTTAATTGCAACCCCAGTAGATGAGCCATGCAATACAGTACGAATAAGAATGAAATCCCACCGAAATGAGATGAGTTGTCAGAAGGTCACACAGAATTTTGACACCTGGAATAATTGGGAGACATTATGGGGACCTAGTGTTTTGGAACACTATAATTATCTTGGGGAAGTACAATGGTGCATCCAATGGTCAGGAGTAAAGAATCAGTCACATTATAGGGCCCTCATCACATCTACATCTTCCCGAGAGTTCAGACCGCAGAAAGAGGATTGGAATTGTACTGAGGTTTTTACATGTGATACACCGGAAGACCGAATTGGATTGGTACCAGTGAAAATGGCATTAAAGGGGGGATGCGAGTGTAGGGGGTATGATCACACGGTTAGCCGAGAGTCCATGAATGGACCTATAGATTGCAGATATACTACTGTGCATAGCCCTGGAAATCTAGTCTGGGTGTTGGGACATGGACAGTGGACCACACATTTACCTCTAGATGGATCAGTAACACAAATCACCCTAGGGGTTCCCACATTGTGTCCATACTGGAAACAGAATAGATTGATCCAAAGGAAAGGACTCAGAAAGAGGGAGGAATCCCTAGAGGAGCAGTGGCATGAACCTGGCTCAGGAGTACAATTTGGATGGATATTAGAGTCATTATTCCCTCCGGTAGCAACATATCGAAATAGGGAAATGCTCAACAACTTGTTAGGACAGACAGAAACGTTGACGGCAGCTACTAAGAAGGGATTTAAAGATCTAAATTTGCAATTGCAAGCTACATCAAGAATGACCCTACAAAACAGAATGGCATTGGATTTGCTACTGTTAAAAGAACATGGAGTTTGTGGTTACCTGAGTAGGAGAATAGATCATTGCTGTATACACATTCCAAATGTTACACTTGAAGTTGAGAAAGATATTTCTCAACTGGCAGAAGTGGAAACAAAAACCAAGGAAATTGAAAAGGAAGCACAGCAGAACTGGATAGGAGCAGTATTTGATTCTTTGGGGCTTCACCTGTCTGGCTGGATTACATCTGCTATACAGTATGCACTAATGTTTTTAGTATTTTTAGTGACTATATGGATTGTATATAGATGCCTCTTAGGTGTGATCAAAAAGGAAAAGAAGAGATCTCTCGGGTTGCTGAAGGCGATGACCCGTGGGCGGCAGAATGAAGAACAGTCCCCACCTCGTTATGAAGGCGTTACTGTCAATACTGTTGATTGAGCATCCTTGCAGCAGGACTGAAGGATGCTCAAAAGGGGGGAAATGTTGGAAAAGAAATGAAATTTAGCAAAATGTGTAATTATAGTTTAGTTATGAGTTGTGTGTGAATTGGTTTGTTAAAAGCAGTTTTGCAGTTTTGTAGCCGTTGATAGTGTGTGTGTTGGGTTTGTGTGTAACCTAGCAGGTAGTCTTAGGAATTTAATAAATAATTAAACTAGTGCAGGAAAGTAAGAATGCTAACCTGTCTGGAGGCAGCATACAATGCTCTTAGAATAAGATAAGCAGAAGATTTATGATCTTGCTTGTGAACTAAGGAATGTATCACAAGGGGACTGTGACTAGGCAAGGGAAACTCTTTCTTGGAGACTTTGTTGTGAATCGCATGTATAAGAGGGAAGCACCCATACGTGAAATCGGGGGCTCGGGTTTTTTGGACGTGAGTCCCCCCAGCTCCCCGGGCCCTTAATAAAGCACCCACAAAACTTATCCGAGTTTTGTGTCAT
This sequence comes from Melozone crissalis, assembly GCF_028551555.1. NCBI lineage: Eukaryota > Metazoa > Chordata > Aves > Passeriformes > Passerellidae > Melozone > Melozone crissalis. The sequence continues at coordinate 4,504,445 of NW_026535882.1, read as the reverse complement.
TTATCAATCGGGCAACAGCACGACAAAGTTCTGTGCAGAGAGAGATCCAAATGGACATGGAATCTAAGTTCCTTAAGTAGTGTTCAAGAAGAATGTAAAACTTGGGGATAAGTGTCTCTTCCATAACTGAATCCCTTTCATGGTAAAATTCCCCAGCTATAGAAAGATCTTCTGATATGCATGCTTAAGACTGACACTGGCTGAGCAAATTTCTCCCTATGTGTGTCTAAGACCAGTTAGGATCTTCACCGAAAGTGTTGTCAACATAGTCACAGAAGGTATATTGTTAAGAAGTGACAACTTACATCAGAATGGCAAAGAGTGGTCCACAAAATGCATTAATGTATGGGAATTATCTACTTGGGTTCAATATAAAAATAAAGAGTTGGTCTTATTTAACAATTTCATTGCAATATTGATAATGGAAGGAAAATACCTAAGTCCTTAACTTTCTTAACTCTAACAAAGATTTTAAAAATTCCTTGTAAAAAATTTATCTTAATTATTGGACTATGAAACAGTTTTAGTTGGGAAAAAAGTTTCCAACATTGTGTAGAAAGTGGCAAAGAAGCCAAGAAAATAGGAAAGAAACAAAAAGAGAGAAAAAGAGTCAGCTTCAGTCTGCAAGCTAGTTCTAGAAGTAGTCTGCTAGAAAAAGGAAACCCCAGTTGAATTTCAAATGTATTCATGCACTTGATGCAGTAACTGGTCAATGTAAAACCAATCCTTTTGTACAACTTCTCCCAGCAACAAAAACTCCAACAGGTTGACACCACCATCATGCCCGTCTCAGACGTATTTAAAAGAGATATGATGATTTTCTTGAGGACCTATTTGCATAAAAGTTGCAAGACATTGGAGAGATTCTCCACATTCTCATTCCTCCATGTGGCTTGAAAGTATATTGGCTAAAAGATGCAACAAAGCATATGGTTTATAAGGTAGAATAAAATGGATGATTTGGGAATTGATCTCTTGTTGGTATTAAACGTCATATCCACTCTCTGTGAAGTTTCTAAAAAAAAATTATGGAGCTGAGGTATGAATCTGCCACTACAAGGGTTAAGCAAACATACACACTCCCTTTCACATGCCCCCCCTTCCACACACACCTAGGCACAAACAGAGATCAGCATAGCAGATCATGAACACCTGGAAAAGACTGAAATGCTAAATACCTCTCTTTGTGGGCAAAATAGCTGTACAATAATTCAAATATCTGGTACAAAAATTCTGTTTAATATCTACCTCATATTTAAAACACAGCTTTTCATTTAATTATATTTGCAGAATATTTTCATTTCATTTGTTTCTTTAAAATTACTTAGTTCTCACATGCTGTATGTCTAGTAATTTTTTCTTCTAAAAATAGAAAAAATTAGATTTTATCATTTCAGAAGAAAACATTGGTTTATACAATCTTAAACCATCATGATATGGAAGAATTTATTTGTCCCTCACTAAGGTGGAAGAAGTATTTTCAGCACAGATCATTTACAATGAAATGCTTTACATTTTTAAGATGCTTTCAATCAATTTTGATCCTCATTGCTTGTTCATGGTAAACAGTAATTTTTCAGTGAATGGAAAGTGTGTGTGGTATATCTACATTAGTTCAAACACCAATTCCTACTAATGGCCAGGCTGAACTACAGTAAATAAGATCCTGACTGATATTTTGCCTTTTTCTTTGGCACTTCTTGAAATCCTAACGTGATGAAGTGTTGAAATACAGAGGTTTTCTCTTAGATAGTGTCTTATGTTGAAACCCATCCCATGTATTTTATGCTGTAATTCTTATCTCTTTTAAAATTTGATATCTTCTGCATAGTTTTCATGAACCTTTCTGCTACAGTAGGGAAAAATCACAGATAAACGCAATTTTGTACAACTGTTTATTAACCCCAAGAGCTAAGAGAAAACTTGTTCCTATACTTCAGTCTGAGTTTCTTTGATATTCAAATTTGTTTCTCTACCATCAAGAGTCTCCTTTGTTGCTGCTCAAAGCCCCATCCAACCTGACCTTGAATACTTTCAGGGATGGGACATCCACAAATTCTCTGGGCAACCTGTTCCAGTGTTCCAGCACCCCCACAATAAAAAATGTCTTCCTTTTATCTAATATATGTCAGAAATAATAAATGTAGGCATATAAAGTTTGAGGAAAGGTTGAAAATTCTTTTGTTTTGAAACACATTTTATATGAATACTAACTTACAGATGACTAAAATATGTTGATGGGCATTTGAGCTTGACACTTTTTGAAAAAGTGCATGGAATTTAAAATTAAAACCAGTAAAATTAAAAACTTCTTGCCATTTTCTTTTTCCTCTGATATTGAAAATTGCATTTGTCAAATATCTGTGCTTCATACAAATCTCTCAGAAACTCTCAGAGAAAGTTTTTATTTCAGACTAAAATACGGTTTACATAGAACACTAGTACTAGTGAAGTTTTTTTCCGGGCTTAGGGGGAACACCTTCGCATTGGATTTGTGTGCACAATACATTTTATCCAAACTGGAAAATTCATCCCAGCTGTGTTCTATTCATCATTCTTACTGCACCAGGCCTCAAGATTCTGTGAAAAGTAGCCCATGGACCTTGAACATAGCTCATGTGAAACAGATGAGAGGTGATGGAGAAGTTGAGGGAGAGAATAAAGATCATATGGCCTAGTACAGACACCAGAAAGTACTTCTTCATGTGATCCACAGCCCGAACAATTGTTTAGCACGATTTAAAGGCTGTATTTGACAAACAGGGCTGAAGCAGGTCTTCAAAATATCTGGTAGGTCAAAATCCATTGAAGCAAATTATCCTGGTCAGTCACCTTGCTGCTGATAATTCACCCTCCATAACAGCTGATCAAGCCTAACAATGCTTCTGCAAAAGTATTGTGAAAAAGGTAGGCACATTTTTACAGATGAAGGGGAAAATACCCTTGGATGATGATTCCAAGGGATACCTTGATGGAGCAAGTTATGTACCCTTATCTACTGTGCAATATCTAAGTTGGTGAGTTCACCATCTGTCAGCATCACTTTAGAAAATAAATGCTTGATCCACAAAAATATGTTTCATATATCCTGTCTACTTGCTTCATTTCAGCCAATGAATAGGCTATGTTCCATCAGCAAAGTGTTTATGGTCATATGTTTCTTTAAACTGATAATTCTTTATTTTTTTCTGAATCGGACACTGTCTATTCATAAGATTCAGATGTCCATTGTAGGAGTGTAATTAAGTTTCATGTTCACTGTTAAAAATATCCTTCTCATTATCTTTTGATTAAATTACTGACATATAACATCAGTCTGAGAGCTGAAAAAAACCCTTAATTTGCTGTTTGCCAAGTATCATCTATGTGATGCAAATTCTACTTGAAAAATCACACCCACACATTGCCATATGATACTACTACTAAAGCCTTCACAACCTTTTCTTCATCATTAGGTATTTTGGTGAAGGGAATGATTAGAACATAAGCAAAGACATTTGTTCAAGATGCTCCAGAAAGAGCTGTGGTCTGTTCTCTTCTTTGCTGCCTATGTTAGCACTGAGCTGCAAAAAAAGAAAGGCTACTAGGAAGAGTGTGACTCTAAAGAGTCTAAATTTGTAAATGATGTTTGGAATACCCTGTTAAATGACAAGATGCTTTTTTTAAAATATGGCATCTTAAGGGAAAAAGTCAGCTTTAAAGAGGTTTTGAGACAGTTTCTTCTGGAAAAAAAAAAAAAATTGAGACATCTAAGGTCTTTAGCCATACCATTCTGAAGATTGATTCAAAACACAGTTCCTTCTTATAGGAAGAACAGAGGACCATAAATGCAACCCATTTCGAAATGGAGTTATATATGTTACTGGTTGGGATTACTGGACATCATTTCTTGTAAAGTCGAGGGACTGCAGTTAGCTCTCCAATAATTTCCTTCCCTGAAATTCATTTGCATTTGCTCCTTTGTCCAGAGTCCCCATTTATTAGTGATGGCATACTCCATCTATGCATTAGAATATTCAACTAGAGTGTGTGTCTCATACTTGCTAGTTAAAATTGGCTGGAATGGAATGGATAGTTACAGTTGCTTGTATACAATAGTCTTATTTTGACAAGTTTTCTTTAGACAATGTTTAAGCAGCACTTGCAATAGGAAGTACAGCTTGCAGCAGGGAAAGACACTCTTCTGCTTTCTCAAGTTTCCTCTAGTTAAATAGATGCCAAAAGGCTTTTCATAGTACTACTACTGTCTTGTAGGAATACTTCATCTAATCCTACCTTTGATAAAATTAATGGGCTACTTTTCCACAAGGCAGACCATTTTTCTTTTAATAATATGTTTTTTGTAAGTTGGAAACATGAACTTGTGCACAAGTTATGTGGAATGTACTCCTACTTCTTAATAAGTTTCACAACCTTATTTAGAAAATATTGACTCTGCGTAACTTAAAAATAAGAATTCTGAGCATCTTCATTCTATTGATGTAATGTCTTTTCTACCATGCTGTTATTTTTTTATATTACACTCATTTTTACCAATAGAAATCTTTTTCCATGACACCTATGGAAAATACCTATGTTTACTCAATATTGCAGCACCAGTACATTGTTTAGAATTATTTCAACATGGTCCCAAACACATCTGACAGCTAGACAGCAGAGGTTAGCAACAGTGAATGGGAATAACTTTTGAACCATTTCAGTAGATTTCCCAGGAAGGGCTTGCTTTCTGCCACTGCAAATTTTCCCAGAGATATTGTCTGCTTAACAGTTGCATCAAAAGAGTATTTTTGCACAAACCTTGGGGCGCGCTCTGTCTCAGATTTACTAGTGAATGCAAAGAGGGTGAAAGTGCTACTTCAAAGCCCCTTTGTGCGCTCTCTGTACCAAGAGGGGGGTGACCCCAGAAATAATTTTTTACTCTCTCTTCAGAACACAAGGCATGTCATCAACTCATTCATCTTTTTCTGGGACTCATAGCATCTAAAGACTAAGATCTCTTTCTTGCTAAAGTGTGTTCAGCAAAAAACCTTTTCCCATCAGCAAATTTGAACACAACTACAAACGAGTCAATTCCAATGCTGGCAGGGCAATACTCTGCCACCGACATCTTTTCATAAAAATCCTTTCTTTGGGATTTTTCCTCTTCTGGGAAGCTGAGGCCCCAGAAAGAGAATGTAAACAATAATTATCTGCTGCCGTGGAATGCAGCAGGTGCATCTGTGATTGGTCTTCTGTGAGTGTTTGGATTTACTGACCACTCACAGGAGAGCTTTCGTGCTTTCTGCCTGGACACAGAACTTTGTGGATTCATTCCTATTCTATTCTTAGCTTAGCAGCTTCTGAATTTTTCTCTCTATTCCTATTAGTATAGTAATAATGTATTATATATCACAAATTAATAAATCCAGCCTTCTGATCATGAGACCAAGATTCTCGTCTATCTCTCTCACCCTGAAGACCCTTGCAAAGCCATGAAACATCTGGTGAACCCCGACTGAAGAGCAAAATCAATTTGATAAGACCAGAGGAGCAAATTGCTGTACTGGGTAAATCCTGTATGTGCAGAATTGCTGGTTGCTTTAGAAGTGACCACAGAAGTGGATTCAAGCCAGGAGCTGAAGAACTGAAGATCCTGATTTGGACAGAGTTCACAGCCAAGGCTGACCACAAGTGAACCTGAAACAGCCCCGGGAAGATGTTCGGAAAGAGCAGCAGAACCGTGGAGCTGGCCAGAGCATGCTGGACTCTTTCAAAAGGTACTGTTGGCTTTGCATTCCTGATGAACCAGCCTTTCGTAGTTTGTGGCTGTTCATATGGGGAACGTCTCCTTTAGAGGATGAGGTTCAATTTTCTCCTTCAGAAGAGAATCTTATTGCCCTCTGGCAAAAATGGAATGAAGAGGATGGACTTTTCCTGTCAGAAACAGATCTTTATGAGTTTTTTCGATGGGCAAAGATTTTTGGGTTCTTTCCTGATGTGCTATATGCCCTGGATGTTTTCGTATGGGAGTGCATGGACTCCATTTTCCGATTCGTTTGGGAGCAGGGGTGCGGCTGCACTGGCATCTACCCAGCATTTAGAAAGCTCTTTCCGGTTTTGGAGAGCAGCTGTTTTTTCCTGGATTGCGAATTGCAAGTGTTGCCCGATTGATAAATGACACAAAACTCGGATAAGTTTTGTGGGTGCTTTATTAAGGGCCCGGGAAGCCGGTGGACTAACGTCCCAAGTCCGAGCCCCCAATTTCACGTATGGGTGCTTCCCTTTTTATACATGTGATTCATAACAGGGTCTCCAAGAAACAGTTCCCCTTGCCTAGTCACAGTCCCCTTGTAATACATTCCTTGGTTCACAAACAAGATCATTAATTTTCTGCTTATCTTATTCTAAGAGCATTGTATGCTGCCTCCAGACAGGTTAGCATTCTTACTTTCCTGCACTAGTTTAATTATTTATTAAATTCCTAAGACTACCTGCTAGGTTACACACAAACCCAACACACACACTATCAACGGCTACAAAACTGCTTTTAACAAACCAATTCACACACAACTCATAACTAAACTACAATTACACATTTTGCTAAATTTCATTTCTTTTCCAACACAAGGGACTGGCTTCTTTTCCACCATCCCCAGCGGGAGAAGACCCTTTTTTAGGGGGATGAGTTGCTGCTTCCCAGCTCCCCCTGCTTCCCAGCAGGGGGGGAGTGAAACTTCGCTGCGAGAAGAAGTTGTTTTTTTTACTGCGTTGTTGGAGTGTGCGCAGATGGAGTGGTCCTTTCCCCCCCCCCTTCTCTCTCTCCGGGGGATTGGGAGTGGACGGGCCCGCCCTAGCCAGCCTCTTGGGCCCCGCCCTGCTCAGAGATGGGGGTGGCATCGGCCCCTGAGGCCCTCCCGCTTGCCGGGCCCCCCGGCCGCCTCCAAGACTTGTGCTGCGGCATCGCCCCCGGGCTTCCATGCCTGCGCCTGTGCCCGTGTTGCTAGGAGACGCCCTCGGGAAAAACAGCGACTCGGCACTGCCTCCCGGGGCGATCCCGCTCCCACTTCTGCCGGATTCCCTGCCTGCGCCGATGTTGCTAAGCAACAGCAATCCTCCACCGCCAGCTTCCCCGCCTGAAACGTAGTTTCCCGCAGCTGAGACACTGTTGCTAGGCGCTGAAGACGCGTCTGTTGCTTCCGGCTCAGCGGGGGAGGAATCCTCTCAGGCCTCGGCCCCCCCGCCGCCTCCACCGGCCGCCCCAGAAGTTCTGCCGCTGTCGGGGACTTTGTCCTCCGTGTCTGCATCAGAGGCTTCCCTGGAACCAGCGGCTTGTTCGAGCTCGGACCGTCCCGGGCCGGTTGCTTTTGCAGCAGCGGCCTCGGCGGCTGCCCTCCCTTTCCATGGAGGGGGGAGTGCTCACCAGCTGACTGTGGGGGCGGCGCGTCTCCCTGCATTCAAGATCAGCATTCCCGGCGGGTTGGGGGGTGTTTTTTCGGGGATTGCCCCATGGAGGTTGCCATCTCTGCCGCCTCTTCTGCACCCCAGCAGCAGGGGGCAGGTGCGTCCCGAGAGTTCTGCCTTTGGTCTCCAGCCTGGAGGGGGTGGGGGTGGTGCCATGAGGCAGATGGGAGACACACTTGTTGCATTTGCATTGCAGAGGGAGAGGGCACAGCTGGAGGAGACCATGGCTTGTTTGCTGTGGGGAACAAACATCTCCAGATCCGAGATGAGGATTTTTGGGGCTGTTTCTATTCCCTCACTGCTGGCATGCCTCAGTGATTTTGGGGAAAGGAAGCGTCTCACTACCCATTCTGCCATTGTACTGGCAGCAGGGTGCAGGCCTGCGGGAATGCAGAGCCTGCCTCGTGGGTTGGGCCTGGGCTGTTGGGCTCAGGAGGTCCCTGGGCCAGGGCCACTGCCTGGCCTCCTGATGTCTTTGGGGGTTGTGGTTTCCCGTACCGGTCCTCGCCCGCCTTTTGTGGGCCAGCTTTGGGGTTCCTGGTCCATTCAAGGGCCAGGGCCCCCCAGGGCCTTTCTCTGGCTCTGCTCTGCTCTGCTGCTGCTGCTCTTTTCGATCACAAAAAAAAAAAAAAAAAAAAAAAATTAAATAAAAAAGATTGAAATAGCTGGCAGCAGCTCTGAAGCATTGAAGCATTGAAGGGCCAGAAAAGGACATTCCACAAGTTGTTCAAATTGTTTGAAATTGTTTGAAATTGTTTCATGACTGTCAATGGTTTTTGATAACTATTGATGGACTTTTTGCAGCAAGTCTGTTTCAGGACCAAAAAGGACTTTCAGATATGTCCATGAGGAAGATCTTCAGCCCATGGGCTGGTCCTGAAACTCAGCAGCTTGGACTTGAATTTTCTTTGCATTGTTTTTTGCATTTTCTTAGATTGTAAGATTGTTTTAGTGATTTTGTTAGTATTGTAAGTTCTGCAGGTGAAGAAACGCCCTGTTCATTCCACACCAGCACCTGAGTGAGGTTTTTGATTGACAACAGATAACCTGTCAAGTGTTTCTCCTTTCCTCTGCATGTGTCCAGCAGAGAAAATTACAAACATTTTTCTTTTAATTAAACTAAATTTAAAAGCTGACATGTCACCGACATCTTTTCATAAAAATCCTTTCTTTGGGATTTTTCCTCTTCTGGGAAGCTGAGGCCCCAGAAAGAGAATGTAAACAATAATTATCTGCTGCCGTGGAATGCAGCAGGTGCATCTGTGATTGGTCTTCTGTGAGTGTTTGGATTTACTGACCACTCACAGGAGAGCTTTCGTGCTTTCTGCCTGGACACAGAACTTTGTGGATTCATTCCTATTCTATTCTTAGCTTAGCAGCTTCTGAATTTTTCTCTCTATTCCTATTAGTATAGTAATAATGTATTATATATCATAAATTAATAAATCCAGCCTTCTGATCATGAGACCAAGATTCTCGTCTATCTCTCTCACCCTGAAGACCCTTGCAAAGCCATGCAACAATACTCTACCCCAGTAGTAACATGCCACTGTTAGAAGACTGTGTAAAAATATTTTTGTACAAAGTAATTGGCGGGAAAAATGTAATTGGGAAGAACTGCACATTGTTCTGGAAAAAAACTCCTGCCACAATCTTACAGACAGCATTTGCTGGTATCATTTTTAATAGTTGGGTTTTTTTCAAATTTTGTATAAGATAAAATACTACTGCACCTTTGTGTTTTCTCAATACAAGTACAGCCATTTCTTAATAGAAGTAAGCCATTTGAATATGTACAAATGGCCTTTTAAAATACATATGCTATAACACACTGTGAAAGTAATTAGCTATAAATAGAAATTCAAAGGTTTAAAAAGATTTTGAATAAAGTAAGTCTAAGATGATAGAAGAAGAAAACAGAAGTTTTCTTCTTCTGGTGAAAAACAAGTTGGGGAAATTGTTTAGTGCAGATGTATTGTTTCACTTGCTGAAAAACTGAGTAGATTTGCTATTGCCAATGGTTTTCATTAGGAAGGAAGGGATTCCTTTTGAAAAAAAAAACCTTCAAATTGACTTGACATAAATGTTATGACACTTAACTTCACCAATCATGAACAAAAATTTTCATCACTTGATATGGAAATCATGATGGTAATGGAGACAAGGATGTCTAAGCCATGCATCAGGAATATAAAAAAGCATTAGAATGCAGGTAAGACTGAGCTCCTGTACTAGTGAGAAGAGAATGCAACAAAGACATTTTCCTTTAAGAGGCGGGCGAAGGCGGGATCGCCGCAGCTGGAGCGATGGCAAACTGTGCTTGGGGCGGGGGGGGGCGAGGCGGCGCCAGCGCTGTCCGTGCCATTGCTGGAGCATTGCCTGGAAACTCAGAGACAGGGTCTCGTTGCTCGCGGCTGCTGTCGATTGTGTTGCCTGGTCTCCTGGCAAAAAAGCAAGACGTGTGGCCACGGGCGGGGCCAGCAGAGGCGGTAGCGCCCACGGGGCTGACAGGGGTGGCACTGCCACTGGAGCGGCGGGTGTCTCTCTCAGCAGGGGCGAGGCCTGCGAAGCTGGCTCACAAACTCCACGGGGGGAAAAGCGGTTCCATTTGAGCATGCTCCAAAGAAGCAGAAAAAACTTCTTCTCAGCCGTGGGCAAAACTACCTTCCCTCCCGTGGCGCAGAGCGGAGTGGGAACCAGCAGTTCCTGTCCTTGGATGGATTCTTCTCCTGCTTCCAAAAACCATTCCTCCTCCCCCCACTAAATTTCCAATACATCCACCCCTCAGATCACCAACTCTCAGTCCATCACTACCCTTTAGATAATCAATTCTCAGTTCATCAAGGAGAGAGGAGTCCCTCTTGTACCCTTGTACCATAGGCTTCCCCTGGAAACACAGTTAAGACCTCTTGTGAAATAAACAGGGCAGGAGACTTTTTCTCCTTTTAATGCCTTTATTAAAAGTGATCAGCTCAAGACTGGGAAGTCTGATGGGTCTGCAGTCTCCGTCCAGGGTGACTCAGAGGAGGAGGATATGCTCAGCTTTGTCCACTAGGGGCAGAGCTGGGGGTCCAGTCCTCATGGGAGCCTTTTGGGCGTGACCCAGATGTTGATATCTACAGCTTCTCTCTCTCTGGGTCCCAGTTTAAGATGATTTTCTTGCTCAGGGTGAGGGGCCACGAAGGTTTTCAGCATCTCTGCAGGCTCAGCATTCTGTTCCTCACATCTAGGCATCACTCTAATTTCTTAATTCTGCATTGGCGTTTCTTTCGGTAAGTTTGACACTTCTCATGGCATGCTGGTCCTGAGGTTATTTTGCATTCTCTCTGATGCCCTCCCCTCCCACGTCCCTCCTCTTCCCTCACTGTCTGGGGAGAAGAGCCATTAACTTAGCCCTAGCCAGGGCCTTTACTGATACAAAATAAACCATTAACTTCAAAGACTTGATTATCATAACAAACAGGTAGCACTTTAGCAGCAACACTGGTCTGACTAGTTTTTTGCAACCTTTTTCTCACAAAAAAAAAAAAAAATGGCAGATTTTTGTTTATAACATCTTGTGTTTCCATGTCACACGTGGCACCGCCTGGAGATCATTTGCCATTGTGACATCTTCCTTCCATGCCCAGTGCTCTCACCACTGCTCATGGACCAGAGCTGCTTCTAGGGTTCCCCTTTTAAGAATACTTTGCCCAGTTCCAAAAAAAGCACAATCTCTCACTTTTGGGACACCTGTCCCCCCCAAATTCACCCACTGGGGCCGAGGGGTCTCAAGAACAGAGATCTTCTTCTTCACTGAAGATGGAGAGCACTACCACCCTCCCCACCCGTCATCTCTGTTCATGCACTCCATATAACATCACTGCACTCTCTTGGCTCCAAGCCATTGCCTCCCCCTAAATGCAGTCTCTGTGTCACAGGAAAAATGGTTCTGTCTGTGGCTATACAAGAAAAGTCCAGTCAAAGGCCATTCCATCATCCCTCCCACCAAGATTCTTCTCAACTTCTCTCGTGGCCCATTTCCTCTTATCTCATCTCTATCTCTCTTCTCATTCAACTCCAGGAGGATCAGTATTTGTAAGGTTTCCATCATCCAAGAAAAGGGTTAAAAATCTCAGACTCTGCCTGTCCAGAACTCCCACGGCTGCCCTGCCGGGCACCTTCTTGCTGCATCCCTCCGTTCTCCCTCTCGGTCGTGCTATCAAATTTCAAGGTGGCACATGCACAGACACCAGCTCTCTCTCTCTCTCTCCTGGGGCGGTGGGGGGGCTGCCCAATGCCTCTCAGTGCTCCTCCACCCTTCCATCCTGCAGGAGCCTTCACCTCCCTTTGCTGTCCAAGGCTCCAGCCTACCTCACCCGGCCACATGGCTTCCCCTCCCCCGCCCAGCCTGCAGCTGGGCAGGGGAGGTCTGACCTCTTTCACGGACCAGAACCCATGAGAGCTTCCCCCTGGGAGTTCCCTGCTTTTAACCCCCTGTGTTCTCAGAGGCTTATCCATGTCCTCAGTGGCCACACCAGGTGCCAATATTCAAATCTGAGCACCTATTTGTTTGTCCACAGCATCCCAAAAAAACTAACTTCCTTTTCAAACCAGGACAGTCATACACATTCAAAAGAAAAAAAAAATTTCAAAGGGCAGATTCATTCACATCTGCAAGCCCTCAAGAGTGTACAGGTCAAATGTCCCCAGAAAACTAGGCTGGTGGCACAAATTCTCTATGTTGGCACCAGCAGAAGCAGCTGCTGTCTTTATAGGATGCAATCTTGCTTACATCAGAACCATCACCCTTCAGAGCAATCTTCTGTACCCCTGCCCAATACACATTCTGCTCTATTCCTTGGACTTCACATTTGCATTTCTACAGAGTCCTGTCCTGCAAACTGACTCAAAGTTCAGGTAATAGATTTCCAAGATTTAGAAATGTTAAGTTTATTTATTTCATATTTCATCCCGTCTAAGCACACTGCAACTTTCTGAAGTGAAACATGTTGAGTACGTCACCTGTATTTTGCATGTTAGTTCTGCTTCACATTAAAACTTCTCACAGACCCCTGTGATGCCTTACTGAAAAAATATATAGCTGCAAAGAGTGGTTGTGGGAAGTTAGAAGAGCCAGAAAACTATGTAAACAATCTAACAATAGAGCCTTGAATTTCTGAATAAAATTGCACCATGTAAAATCAAAATATAATATTTAAATGATTTTCATATAATTATGAGTGTGGGGAAGAGAGACTCCAGAGAGGTATTTTTTTAAACAGTTCCAGGAAAAACATGGCCTTAACTTGGAAGTATAGTATTAAATATTTTTATACAGCATGAGTTCTCATTACCTAATCATATGATTTGTATAACTGAATTGGAAACCAGGAAATAAATGAAGAAAAATATTCAAGCTATAAAAGATGTGAGTTTAAAATTTTCTTTGTATTTCTGATTAAAACTATTAGGTAGGTAAATGGTCACCCATTATTTTGAAAAGCATCTGGACATTAAAAAATAGATAAATTTCTGCGGGACTTGGATGTCAGGTATTTCTGAAAAGCTTTATTTCACTGCTTCCCAACCCTGATTCAATCCACTTAAATGCAGCTGTATTTCATATGCTCAGTGAAACTGTCCATGTAATGCATACAGTTGACAAATAATCTGCAGGAAAAGCTAGATAGATTTGAAGAAGATCTTTTTCTGTAAATGGCATTTAAATTATTTGTACAAACACACAGATGGGATTTCTGCTGTCTTCGTCAGGCCACTTCCTCCAGAGACATCTCCATTAAATCTCTCTAGAGAAATTAGGTACTAAGAAGGAGGCTCGAGGATTTAAATATTTCTGCCTCCAGCTTAAGCAACACTAATTCTTGATCTTTATCTGAAAAACTAGGTGAATTAACCCATTTGGCATTCATATGCCAAAAATGTGAGTAATACCCTAAGAACTGTCAAAAGAGTAACAATTTCAGTCATTACTTTATAAAAATAATTCATTTGAAGAAGTCAGGAAGAAGGATGAAGCTTGCAAATATCCTACCCTGAGAATCATTCTGTTGATTTACACAGGTTTCTTATTATATTCCCATCTAATGCCTTGGATATGTGTGCTTGTGATGACACACATACTTGCAAAGCTTACCAGATAAACCATGTTCTCTTCAAACAGCAAAACATTTCTGGATGGCTGCATTTGATAATTACATTTAGACTCAATGTTCTTAAAGGTCTTTTCCAACCAAAGTGATTCCATCATTCTCTAAGTCGCACATCCTGCTTGTCCTGGTTTAGGGCATATTTGGCAGAAAACCTCTAAAAGGAGGCCCCCCCAGAAAGCCCACCCAAATGGCCCCTCCCCTCAACAGGTTTGGGAAAAATTTCCTCAGAGAGAAGTGGAAAAAACTTGTTTATTTAACAGGCAAAGCATTCCCCAGCACAAAAAATGAACGATACCAGATGACAAAAGTCATTCGCCGCTCTGAAGAGACGTCAAATTCAGAAAGTCTATCCTGTGGGTGCTCGCTCTGTTATCAATCCCTCTGGCACTGGGAAAGGCTTCTGCCCAGAGCAGGCCCTGGTAGGCCACAAAGTTCAAGCTCTCAGTGCTCGCCAGGTCCCAGTCTGGACCAGGTTTGAACAGTTCCAAGAAAAGGGAAAGGAAAATAAACAGTCCAGGGAAAACTTCTCTGCCTCAGCTAGCTAAGCTAATTAAAAAGCAAAGGAGCACTCTGTTCTGCTCTGTCCATGCCTAGACAACACAGTCCAGGACAGAATGTGGAGGAGTGTTGCTTTTAGAGGAGTGAGTGCAGCCTCTGATAACAAACTCCATGCTTCTTCTTCTCCCCGCCTTCGCTCTCAGAACCAGTCTTGAAGGCAGAGAATATAATATCCAGCATTAGCAGAACAGATGACTGGGGATACAAGCATCATAAAGTCACCCTAGGACAATGCTCTATTGAGATGATTTTGCAGTGTGTTTTAAACTTCCGGGTCCCTTCCCCAGGTGTGCCAATACCCCTCCTTCCCCTTCCCCCCTCGCCCCTTGCTGAGTGAGTCCTGTCAATCAGTTTTAACATTCCAGCAAGGCGTCGTGTGATTGGTCAAGTTCAAAAGATGCCCCTATGCCCAGAGGTCATTGGCCTGTCTAGGTGTCATCCTCCCCTGAGACCCTGCCCCTCTCACCTTGTTGATGGCTCACCTGTCCCCTCCCCTCCCCTGCCCCGGGAGCTTAAAAGGTAATGAGACCATGTGGTCGGGATTCTGTTGGAGCAGTTGCCTACATTCAGACCTCTGTAACCATGGAATAAACCTCTGGATATTAAACCCTCCAGCAGAATCCATCTCCTTTTCCTCCTCACCATTCGCCTGAAGCCTTCCTTCCTGAGGTAAATGGAGTTCCTAACAAGCCTGGACTTGTTCAGTGCCCAGCTGCAATCTCCAGCAAGCCAAAGGTGTCTCTGGGGTGATACACCACAGTTGCTGCCTTTGGCCTAGCAGCAACGGTCAGACTGGCCCAGGCACAATCTAACTGGTAATATTGGGATTCATATTCCAATAAGATATGTCACCACATTATGCTAAGACAAATTTTTGGAACTGCTAATTAAAATTCTACAATCACAGTGAAGCTGAGGAGGAAACAGCTCACTACAGTTACCTTGTGGAGTGCCAATACTTCCTTTCAATCACAATGTTTTTCGTTTTTAAGTCCATGACATCACAGGCATAATTAAGCATCTTTTGTACAGGAAGGAAGATATTATAATTCTCATTATACTGATGGGTAAGCTGAAATGCAAAGCAGTTAATTCAAAGTGAAAAAGCAATAAAGTGAATAGTAAAACTCACCACAGTTTTGTTTCCTACCCTAAATCCTTACTATCCCAAAATACAAGAACAGCTGTAAAAGCCTTGTGGCTACTTAATTTTTTCCTATACCTACATGGTAGGGTAAGGGATAAATGATCCCAAACAATGGCAATCCACAACAAAGCATTCCTGACATCATGTTAAGGTTTTGCATAGCGAGCTCTTTACCTGATAAAGTTATTCCGTTGCAATAGTTTGGGGAGTATCTTAGAGTGCTGTGTGTTGTTTGGTTTTAAACCATCTTGATGATTCTGGTTGCCAGTAGCATATGAGAAAGTTTAAAATACGATAGCGCTATGCATTGATTTTCATATATGACAAACATATTTCTACAACACAGAAGGCTGACCTAACGCTTTACTACAACATGGCTGAAGTGGCATCCTGTTCCTGGCATCCTGTTCCCCATAGGTTTTTCTGTTTATTTTGAACTGCTTTCTTACCAGATTAATGAGCTGAACTAGCTCAAAAAGGAATCAAATAAGTGCCAGAGCTTTCAAACAAAAAAACATGCAAAATGGTGATAAGTGCATTTGAGAATAGAAGTTTTTTGTACTTTTCATAGATACATGGCATTCTCTAAAATGATATTGCTCCAAAGGTTTGGTGTTGTCCTGGGTTGACTATATGATGCTTTTATACCAAATCGTCTCATTCTATTTATGTTGAATAATAAGTTTTGTACCTTTAAGAGTGTTCCAGAGAGTGAAGGGGGGAGAGAAGAAGCGCGCAGTTTGTTTTCAGACACTGCCCACCTCCTCCACATTCCTGCTCCTGGACTGTGTTGTCTGCGGACGGACAGACAGCAGGACAGTGCTCTTCCTTTGCTGTTTAGTTAGTTCTAGCTAGCTGAGGCAGAGAAGTTCCCTGGACTGTTTTGTTTTTAGTTTTTTAGTTTTTTTTTTTTTTCCTTTTCCTTTGGACCTCTTGACACTGCTCTGGACTGAACACCCAGGAGAGCACCGGCAGCTGCAGCTGTGGCCCACCGGGCCAGGCCTGGCCTGCGACAATTCCAGCACCGGAGGGACTGATCAGAGACTGAGTGAGCTGCAACCTGAGGATGGGGTTTTCTCAGTTTGTCATCTCTTTTAGAGTGGCAAGGGGTCTCATTGTTTGATATTGTTTTGGTTTCATTGTTTATTAAACAGTTTTTTTCCACCTTTCTCCAAGGAGGTATTTTTTCCGTCCCGGACCAGTTGGGGGGAGGGGCCGATTGGATCTGCTTTTCCCACCAGAGCTCCTTTGGGGGATTCTTCCCCAAATTTGCTCTAAACCTGGACAGGTGTTTTTTTTTTTTCTCATTTCTAAATGTAATATATTCTTTTTGGCCATTTTAGTAAATAGATTTTCTGATATGTTCTTTCAAGCTGAAATTGGTTCTAGTAGATATAAGCACACTGGAAGGTAAAAGTAGACTACAAAAGATAACATTCAGAATGTATTTCCCTTTTCTTCCCATTAAAGCAAGTGAAGAAAGCAGACAGGAGATCTTCAGATAACATGCTATGTGAATTGAAAAGAATCTCTCCTTATATGAAGCAACTGAGAAACTCACACAATGAAATGCAGTTCAGACCGATGAAAGGGATTGACATATGATGTCAAATCTATACTTTTAATGTTTGAATGAAACAAGATTTCTTTTAGCACAATCATATAAAATAAAGGTGAATTTGTAGAAGCAATTGAACTGGGTCTGTTTTATAAACACTATGTTTTCTAATTAAACTGAGGATTCAGGAAGGCAACCTTGAAATTAAAAGGATTTAGAAACATAGAAAAACCAAGACTGGCAGTTCATTAGCGTTAACAAGCTCAAAAAGCTCTGAAAAACCAGAGAAATTATGATTTTTAGGGGTTAAGTAGTCCTTTAAAAGTTGTCACTGGGAAAAGAGATTAAAAAATGCTAATGACTGTGGAGTATATTCCAAAACTGTAATGAAGCATGTAAAGGACAAGAGCCTGTACTAAAAATACTATGCTGGGTTTATCTGTTGAAAGCATTCCAGAATGGCTGAAATTATGATTCACATGTTGTGGGAAAAAAAAAAAAAAACCTAAGGAAAAAAAAATTTTGAACATATTTTCCCATTCCAAGATGGTATAATGGCTTTTTTTTCATTTTGTTACTAAGACTGGTTTATATCTTATTGTTTTACAATAGACAGTGAGAGTGTTCACACTAACGATACAATTTTGATGGATCTCTTTTTCTTTATACAGCAGCAGATATGGTTTAGCACTCCACAATTCAGTCCCCAAAAGTGAATGACTGTGGCAGATTGAACCTAACTGCCCCATCCACCAGATGTTGCTATAGAGCCCGACACAGCACAAAGCACCAGGACTCCATCATAAGGATGTAAAAGAGGGATTTATTATAGCAACATGTTGCCTTTATACTTTTTCACGATGTTTACATTTACTTAACAGATACATTCACTGCCCATTGGTCATAAGAAAGAAACAAAGTTCTTAATACGTGAACAAGGAGACATGTCATTCTGTGAGCCAACTAAAGTCCGTATCTTTTTAACTTTCTCTCCTTCATCACGTCGCCATGGTGACAACCTTGGTGTCTTCCTTGGGAGAGATATGGGGCTTTGCTTATCTTCAGGAAGCCTTTGCTGGCTCACAAGAACAGCACAAAATGCCTTTCCTACAATTCCCCCTTTTTGTATTTGACCCGCAAATACAACTGCTAAGGACTTCTGCAGGGCCCTTGCAAAAATCCAAGCAGATGGAGGGTCCATTCTTCATTCACTTACAGATAACCAACTTCTACCAACTCCACAACACACACCCTCACAATCTTAACTTTCATATACAAACAAGGCACATAAAACCAGATCTTCAAATACCGTTACAGACCTCGCAATTTCCAGATGACACATTTGTAGCAGAATGACACCTTCACCTCTAATCAAATAACTTTGTCTCACAGAGAATCAGAGACCAAGTTATCCATCTAGTCACCACTTGGAACCAAGTAGCATCCACTTAACTTTACAACTGGTTGCTGCTATCATAATGGGCAACCAACCTAGTTGTTTAAAGTGTGGACTTGAGCTACTAATTCAACCCTTATGCAAAGGCAACACTTCTGCCTTAGGTGCATAAAATTCCCCTTTTTTGGGACTGTTGGTGCCCCACAAAAGGAAATGGTACAAGACACATTTCTCAGTACTACCAACCTCTCTATAAGAGAATTCAAGGAAAAGAAGCAAAAGTAACACCCATTAACTTAAATTTTTGGGTTTTCAGCGTAAGCTTATAACTCCCTTTACTCTGTCTTGAATTACCATCTTTACCACACATTCTTTGAGGGTCCATGCTTCCATCCACCTAACCACTAATGCAGTTACCGACTCATTTTGCTTCCAGTGTAGAACCACCCATCCTGTCCTTTACTGTGTGCTCCAAATAAGGTTTAACACAACGGGCAGAGACCCAACGAGGGCCATTTTCTGTTAAAACACATGCATATCCTCTTCCCCATGTTACTAATTCCACTGAGCCAGTCCACTTTCCTGTGATTAAATCTTTTACCCATACCTTAATACCTTTCTTAAAGTTTGGCCGTTTTGAATTCAAAGACCAAAAATGATAGAATATAGGAGACACTTGTAAGTCAGGTAAAGGATGCAGAAAGTTTAAGATATAGACAGCTTTGTCTAATCTCACTTGTAGGCAACTGTCTCAGCATTCCCCTTTTCTGTTTTTGTACCTGGTGCTTCAACACACAATGAGCATGTTCAATAACTGCTTGGCCTGTCAAAGCATGAGGGATACCAGTAGAATGACCAACACCCCAGGCACGAAAAAACACTAGCAATTTCTTTGAAACATACACTGGTCCATTATACGTCTTTGCATGTGATGGAATGCCTAAGATGGAAAAGGCGTGGCAAAAGTGATGAATAACATCCCGAGCTGTTTCACCTGCCAATGCTGAGGCAAACATGGCATGAGAAAAGGTGTCAATTGTAACATGAACATACTTTAGATGGCCAAATTCAGGCATTTTTGTAACATCTGTTGGCCATTCTTGCAAAGGGAGTAAGCCTGTAGGATTAGTACAGTAATACTGTGAAACATGAGACATAATTAACTGAGGAGACCCTTGTTGAACCATTACTTCATATTCCCAGCAGTCATCCTTCTTCCAGGCTACAGCAGCTTTTCCAGTTCTTCCTAATCCATCTGTAAAAACTGTCGCACCTTCCACTGGCACAGAGGAGCAAAGTTGTTTCCCCTGAAAGGGAATCATCTTAGTGAAATTCAAAATAGGATGAGAAGGTAAGTGATATGCTATTTGACCTGTAAAGGAAGATAAAGCAGATTGCAGCTCATGATTGTTTTTAAAACACCACTCAAAAGAATATTGTTGTACCAGTATGACAATAGGTACAGGATCACAGCCTAAGATCTCATGGCAGCAACTGCGACCTTTGATAATGATGTCTGCAAAAAGCTCATACTAGACCTGGAGCTGTTTTTCGGGACCTGTAAGATAGAAATATCCATTCCAAAATATGCAATTTGTCTTCCCATTTATCATTCCATTGACACAACAATCTGCATGGTATTTCATCATCTCTCTAAATAAATAATTGCACACCAACAGAAACATCTATCCTGGTAACAAATTTAGATGTCAAGGACAATTCAACTTCTTCTACAGCCTTTTTTTGCTGCATCAGTCAAAAGTCTCTCATCGGTAGAAGAAGTAATCCCTGATAGTAAGTCAAACAAAAGTTGTAGTTGGTGATTAGTTATCCCCAAGTATGGCCTAAGCCAACCTATTGCACTGACCAATTTCTGTACGTCAGCAGCGATTTTAATTTCAATGTCCAATTTTACAGGTTGAGGAACAATTTGTGTATTGGTGATTATGAATCCTAAATATTTCCAGGCATCTGTCTTTGAACTTTCTCCGGGGTGATAACCAAACCAAGAGCTTCCAAATTTTTCACAGCACATTGTTCGAGAGCCAATATTGTTTATTTTCAGACGCCAACAAGATATCATTTATATAATGATAGCAGTAACAATTGCTAAATTGCTCTCGGACCTTAGACAAAGCCTGTGCCACAAACTGTTGACAAATAGTTGGAGAATATCTCATTTCTTGAGGCAAATTGGTCCACTGATATATTTGGCGCAGTTCCTCATGATTTGAAGAAGGCAGAGTAAAGGCAAATTTTTCCTTATCCTGATCAGCCAATGGAATTGTATAAAAGCAACCTTTCAAATCAATGATAATTATTTCCCATCCTTGTGGAATCATTGTAGGTGTTGGGAGACCTGATTTTAAAGCACCCATTGAGGCAATCACAGTGTTTCTCGGCCGCAAATCGTGCAAAAGTCTCCATTTACCCGATTTCTTTTTCATTACAAACACAGGTGTATTCCATGGGCTAAATGAGTTTTCAATATGTCCAGCTAGTAATTGTTCTTTCACTAAGCCTCCCAGGGCAAGAAGCTTTTCAGTAGGCAGGGGCCACTGATCAATCCAGACAGGCTTATCTGTCAGCCATGTCAAGGACACAACCAGACGTTTAAGGCCCTGCATCCCAGTGGCCTCCACTAAAAATCCATGGTAATTTTAACACCCCATTGGATTAAACAATCACATCCCCGTAAGTTAGGCTGAGCATTAGGAACATAATGTCTGATGTTAGCTTGCTGGCCTTCCGGATGTGTTACAGTGATCACAATAGCAGATAAAGCACCGGCAGCTGATCCACCTAACCCAACAACTCCAAAGATTGATTGAGTGAGGGGCCATGTTGGAGGCCAAACAAACTATGAAATTATAGTTACATCTGGTCCTGTGTCAAGTAAACCTGATATTGTTGCAGTTTCCAAGTGGCATCCCTAAGCAGTGACCAAACATTGTATTTCCAGATGCTCATCTGTCACCTTTTGAGTCCAAAGAACCTGAGGTGGTCCTGTAGATCCAAAATCTCCAGTGCCATGACTCCAGTCCACTACAGTTGGAACAGAACTCATAAAAAGAACAAGTTGAGCAATACGAGTACCTTTTTGAATAACAACAGGAGGTTTACTACCAGACACCATAGCCTGAATTTGTCCCACATAATCAGAATCAATAAGACCCTACTGGACATTAATACCTTGAATAGTGCTACTAGATTTTCCCATCAGAAAAGCACTCATGCCTCGGCCTATAGGACCATAGGCATCAAGAGGCACTTTACATATACCTCTTGTCAAGACAGTCACTGTGTCAGCTACCAGTATATCAATCCCTGCCGAGCCTCTTGTGACCCCTGTGTATGGGTCACAAATGGAGAGCTTTGCAGTGCTGGCAGGGCTCGTGATTGTCATCGGGGTATTTGTGTCTCCACACGCCCCTTCGCATTCCTCTTGTAGTTTCCCTGCACTTGTGAACCACCTGAAAAAGATCTTAACTTACAAAATTTAGCAATATGGCCAAAGTACCACAATGATAACAAGGCACTTTACTGGTCCAAATTACCCTAGAGTGTGCACATCATCCAGCAGTTTGAGGGCATTGGGTCTTCACATGTCCTGATTCTTCACAAGCAGAACATCTGGGTGAGGACTTCATGACTGTTATGGTTTGACACTGGCACAATGCCAGTGCCCCCCCATGAAAATTCCCCCCTCCCTGGCATCTGCTGTGAGATGGTACCCGGGAATAAGCAAAGCAGGTTCCTGCTTAAGGAAAAGGAAAAACTTTATTAACTAAACTACAAAAACTAAACTACAAAAGAAAAAGGAAAAAAAAAACCACAAGGAAAAATGAAGACTACACAGAACCACTTCCCCCTCCTCCTCCAACCAGATCCCCAATACATTTACATTTTCCAAAATTATCCACACTCGGTCTGGCACCACCCTTTAGAAAAACCAAATCTTCAGCTCATGAGGGGTAGACGGAGTCCTTCCTTGTACCACGGACTTCTTGTCACTTTCAGCAACCGCCCGGAGTCCTGCTATCTCGTGACATCTCCTTTCCATGCCAAGGTGCTCTCACCACCAGGCATGGGATGAGGCAGGGGCCTGCCTTCAGGGCCTTTTAAGGATGCCTTGTCTCGTTCCAAGCAGAGCACAGTCTCATCTCTGGGACCTTTGTCCCCCCCATTTCTTCTATACCCCCTGGGGCCGAGGGGTCTCAAAACCAAACTCTCTTGACTCCGAGCCTCCGCTTCCCCCTGCAATGCAGCCTCTGTATCACCAGGAAACAGTCCATGAATGTACAACAAAAGAGTCCAGCAAAATTGCCACTCCATCTTCCTCCATTCCTTCAACATTTCTCTTTCCCTTTGCCAGACCCCCCTTACTGGCCTGTTTCTTCCTTCATCTTCCACTCTTATCCCTTTCCCAGGAAAGGTAATGTTCCGTGAAGTTCTCACTATCCACAAGGGTTAAAAGCTCTCCCAGGCGGCCGGACTGCCCACTGCCCCCCCCTTCTCCTCCAGCCGTGCTGCCGGCACATGATATCAAGTTTCAAGGTAAACAGTTCAAGCACGGGCTACATTGTCTCCATCTCCAAAGGGGGGGGGGGGATAAACAGGTCGCACGATGCTCCCCCCACCCTTCCACCGAATCCAGGCCTACCGTAGATGGGCCACGTGGCTTTCCCCTCCCCCAGCCCAGCCAGCAACTGGGCTGGGAGAGAGATCACACTACCTTCCCGCCGGAAATCCCAAGAGGGCTCTGAAGGACAAGAGCCCTGCTTTTAACTCCTTGGGTTTGTAGTCTCAAGAGGCGGATCCAAATGCCCCACTGGTCAAACCAGGTGCTCATCTTAAAATCCGACCACCCATTGGTAACCACAGCAAAAACAACATATCCCAGATGTCCCATTTCCGGTCAAACCACGACAATGACTCTTGCTAAAGCAGCCATTTTATGCTCAACTGATCTAACTTTTGAGCAAGCAACTACAAGATCAGACAGTGAGTGACCTCCTGGTAAAGAATCAATAATTCCCCTGCAATAATCTTTTGCATTTTCCTGTACTAGCTGTCTGCAAAAAATTTGCCTCAACTTATCATCCTCTACTTGCTTCTCAAGGGCTGCAGCAACCCTCTCCACAAACTGCAGAAAAGGTTCCTTCACCCCTTGCTGGATGGTAATATACCTTGGTTTAGGAGCTGCCATCTCCATTGTTTTAAGCAAGGCACCCACTCAGCTGCTGGGCCTGTGCAAGAAACAGGGGGTCCCATCTTGCCTGAAAATGCAGGTTAGACAATGGTCCATTGCCCAGCAAGGCATCAACTCCCACAGCGTGACGTGGATCCTGCTGAGGTAACTGCATATTTTCCAAAGCTACCCTTTCAACCATTTGTTTCCAGGTAGCTTGAAACACACCATACTGCACTGGCTGTAACAGAATCGTAGCAAGGTGAGCAATATCATAAGGTGCAAGTACATCAGCATTGAGAACACGAATCACTTGCATCACCTGCGAAGAGTTAACACCATACTGATCTACTTTTGACTGAAGATCCTGCGTAACCCTCCATGCAAAAACCTGATGGCTATCTTGACCTGAATTAGGAGCAGCTTTGAAAACAGGAAAAGTCACAGGCCCACCAGAAGCAGCAGCAGCAGCCATCTCCATCCTTTTAGGTGGACCTATTTTCTCTAACAAATTCTGATCTTCCATGAAATAAACAGGGCCAGGAGACTTCTTCTCCTTTTTAATGCCTTTATTAAAAGTGATCAGCTCAGGATTGGGCAGCTCGGCAGGGCTGCAGTCTCCCGTCGTGTCTCCCAGGGCGACTCAGAGGAGGAGGATAAGCACAGCTCTGTCCACTAGGGGCAGAGCTGGGGAATCACGTCCTCATGGGAGCCTTTAGGGCGTGGTGTTCCCATCAGGTGTTGATTTTCCTGGCTGTCTTAGCAGGCCCTCAGCTCCGGGGACGACTCCTGTGGTCAGGGCGAGAGGGGCTCCGAAGGTGTTCAGCATCTCTGCAGGCTCAGCACTCGGCTCCTCACGTCCAGACATCACTCCAGTCTCTCAACTCTTATTTGGCTCGTTGTTTTTGGGGTTTTCTCAGTACATTCGGAGCGGGGGTCCCACACAGCATGCTGGTCCTGGAGTCACTTTGCATAACGCCCCCCTCCAGGTCTCTTCTCCTCACTGTTCGGGAAGGTCTCCACCCATTACTGTCTCGGAGAAGGGCCATTACCTCGCCCTAGCCAGGACTTTTACTAATACAAAAACAACCATTAACAACAACGACCCATAATTACCATAATACAGGCAGCAGCCCAGCAGTAGTGGTAACTTTTTTTCTCACAGAAAAAAATCAACTGAATTTTTGTTCATAACATTCCACTTATCTGTTTTCATTCTCACATGCTCCCAAAACTGCAAAGGGTGTCGAGGAGTCGCAGCCACCTGGCAGGGAGGACGAGTCCAAGAAACAGCAGGCCTGGATCTGCTATGAGGTCTAAAAGAAACAGATTCCTGCGTCTTTTTAGGTGTACTTATAACCAGCAGTTCATTGTCAGAACTATCACTACACAAGGAAGTACACAACATTAAAGATTGCATTTGTTCAACCAGTTCAGAAGGGAGGGGGGGGGGGGCAGACGGCTCAACTGGGGGTGGAGCGGAGGCAGACAGCTCGAAGGAGGGCAGAGGAGGGGCAGACAGCTGAAGGGAAAGCGGGGGGAGGGGGGGTAGCAGCCGAACCACGGGAGGGTGGGGAAGGAGCACCCCACCGATGGATGGGTAAGGGAGGGGCAGCTGATCCGCCAGAGGATGAGGGGGGAGCAGCTGACCTGGAGGAGGGGGGAGCAAACGGCCCAGGGAGAGACAGAAGGGCCAATGACCCAGCCTGTTTTTCACTTTGCTTCTTCTGTAACTTCATTTTTCCTAATTGCTGTGCAGGTGTAAGATACTTTGGTTTAGTACTCAGTTCAACTAATGGCTGAGCAGGCGAAGTATGCAGAGGTTTAACATAGTCTTTAGGAGATAAATACTGAGGAACAGTCTTAGCCTGCCGTTTGATTCTCACGATAGCAAACCCTGAGGGGAATCTCCACAGCAACTGCAGCAGACTCCTCAGGGGGAGATTCATCAACAGGCTCAGTCTCATCTTCCTCCTGTTCCTCTACTTCAGTTTCTTGCTCTAATTCCTTTTCCTCCAATTCCTCCGCTCTGTCTTGTTCTGCTTTCCACTCCTTCAATGCCTCATACAACAGTCTCCAGGTAGTAGCCAAATTGACAACTGTCTTATCCCCCTTAGATATCACTTCCCATAGTCTCTTCCCAAGCTTTTTCTATGCCCAGACACTGAAGGCAGTGTCGGCATCAGCTTCAAAGTCCTGTGATTTACACCGTATCAGTAAGCTATGAAGAGCATAATCAGAAGCTTGAACATTTTTTCTTTTCAGTAAAGTTTTCCACATGGAAAAAACAGTCTTTTCCTCGTTTGATAAATTATTTTGCATTATTTTTCCCAATCACTCACCTTGAATCAGACATCTGAATTAGGTCCGGACCTCCGCAGCGTCCTTGCTGTCTTCACTCATTTCAGGGTACCCTTCAATTTTTTTCTCTTTTTTTTTTTCTCTTTCCTTTTTTTCAGTCCAGTTGCAATCATGGCGGACGGCCACCAGATGTCACTATAGAGCCCCAGTCGGTGCAAAGCACCAGGACTACATCAGAAGGGTGTAAAAGAGAGATTTATTATAGCAACATATTGCCTTTATACTTTTTCAAGACGTTTACATTTACTTAACAGATACATTCACTGCCCATTGGTCATAAGAAAGAAACAAAGTTCTTAATACGTGAACAAGGAGCGATGTCATTCTGTGAGCCAGTCAAAGGCCATATCTTTTAACTTTCTCTCCTTCATCACGTCACATTGGTGACAACCTTGGTGTCTTCCTTGGGAGAGATACAGGGCTTTCCTTATCTTCAGGAAGCCTTTGCTGGCTCACAAGAACAGCACAAAATGCCTTTCCTACACACTAGAATCCTTAATCATCTTTAAAAATGCTTTACTATATCTCATTATCTGGATGTGTCTCCCTATCTCCACTTTGAGCTCCTTGATCTTCCATCTACAGGATGAGATCCAATTTAGCTTAGCAAGGATATAGCCTTTCAAAACCACATCTTTTATCTTCTGTATTCTTACAATTACATTTCTACGGCAGGGAGCAGTTTGGAAAATTCTAGGTTTTTCTTGCTTCTCAGGTATGCTGCGTCATAAATGTCCCTTTACTCGGCTGTTTTATGGCCTGGAAAGGCTCGGAGATGGCCTTGGGCAGCCCGCGCTTCAAAGGACGAGAAGAGGCTTCAGGTCTTTCTCGGACTTCAGTATTTATTAGTTGTTTATCTAAAAGATTTTCTCTCTGCCCGACAGAGGTCCGCACAGCAAGCCAGCCACGTGCACACTGCGAGCCCCCGGGGCGGTCACTTATCTTTATACTCAAAATTACGTATACAATATTTACCTATTCTTTCCAATACCTTTTACCCTTATTGACCGGTGCACTTTTAGTAAAAACCAATCCCAAAGTGCCACCATCACCACAGAAGATGGAGGCCAAGAAGAAGAAGAAGAAGGACAGGACACGCCCCAATTCCTCCATCTTACTTCTCTAGACCCCTCTGTACAGAAATCCTAAACCGTGTGTTTTACACTCTAATTAACTTATCCCTTCACCATTTACCCCAGGGAAATCCTCCCATCCTCATACAGGTGTCGTCTCCCGTGTAGGATCAAAGTCCAGCCACCAGACACTTCTGGCAACATTCCAGGACTCCCGAGCCCCCCAAGGGTGGTCTCGGTCACTCTGCACCTCAGTCCTGAGGTGTTGAGATCCCACACATAAAATAGCTCTTCTTTTAATTTTTTCCCTGCTTAAGTATAGGGTTTGTGCTTAAATGATTGTGATGTTAACTCATTACCATATATTCTGCAGTCTTACAGAGTATGCAGCAAAGTTTTCTCTTCTTCTGAGGACATTTTACTATTTTTATGAGAAATACTGAAGGTCTGACTTTAGTTGCAAAGGTCACTGATTCACAGATTGCAAAATTGCTAAGTCTGGTAACAGTAGGAAAAGTGTGCTGTTGCTGTGTGTGTAAATGTCATGTCAGCTGCTGTTGGGATAACAAGCATGAGCATAAGCAAAGATATCTGCATGGATATAAAAGAAATGAAGAAGACATTTGTTGTGATTTCTGCACTAAGAAACAAGAAGAAGTATGAAGCACTAATTTCAGTGGCTAAGACAGTGTCATCCTTGGGCCAGTTCTCTTCAACATCTTTTGAACAACCTGGACATGGGACTTGAAGGAATATTAAGCAAGTTTGCCAAAGACACTAAATTGGGAGGATCTGTGAACTAACTCCCTTGAGGGCAGAGAGACCCTGCAGAGATATCTTGACAAATAAGAGAGATGGGCAATTATTGCCAGCCAGGGGTCTATATACAAATCACGAAAGGGGTGGGACTGCTGGGGAAAGCATCTCAAGCTGTTTTATTTTCCAGCATCAGTCTCATTACATGGCTATGACAATGGGAAGACACCAGCAGCTCACGTCCCTGGCAGCAGACAAAGAACTTAATGTTACAACTTATTTAAAAGTCTTTTGACCAATCACACAAAGTAAAAGCATATTGACAGTAGTTCTATCCAATCACTATAAGCACATGTACCTTTGGTTAAAAAGATGCTTGCTTATTTTGAATAAAATATCTGCTCGTAAGCCTTAAGATACAGTGCACAGAGCTCCATTATTAAGCTTAGAGCTTCCTAACATCTGACTAGATATACTTTGTTGTAGCTTAGGGAGTTATTCTAGACAAGTGTTAATACACAAACTTGTTCTATTTGTCCTTACTTTTCTACTTCTTATATAATTTTTCTGCTGATAAATCTTATGACTACTGCTTAGCTTTAATCACAGTCCTGGTGTCTCTGAGGCATGCCTTTTGCAGCTTTCCCAAAACCCTCTAATTTAAGGATTCCCACAGGCAATCACCAACCATATGGAGTTGAACAAGGGCAAGTGCTGGATTCAGCACCTGGGACAGGGCAATCCTGGTGTGTGTATAGACTAGGGAGCAAGAGGCTGGAGAGAAACACTGCAGAAAGCAACCCAGGGTCCTGGCCAATGGCAAGCTGAATATGAGTCAGCAGTGCCCTGGCAGCCAGGAGGGCAAAGCCTGTCCTGGGATGCATCAGGCACAGCATCGCCAGCTGGGCAAGGGAAGGGATTGTCCTGCTCTGCTCTGCTCTGTGGCGGCCTCACCTTGAGTGAAGTTTTTGGTGCCACAATGAAAAAAGACATTAAGGTATTAGAAAGTACTCAAATGAGGTCTACAGGGACAGGACTCGAGGAAATGGCATGCAGCTGAGTCAGGAGAGGTTTAGGTCAGATATCAGGAAAAAGTTTTTTAACCAGAGGATGGCTGGGCACTGGAAGAGTCTCCTGGTAGTGGTCAAAGCATCACAGCTGTCTGAGTTCAAGAAGCTTTTGGACATTGCTCTCAGGCATATGGTGTGATTCTCAAGGAGGGTCCCATGCAGGGCCAGGAGTTGGACTTGATGATCCTGATGGACCCCTTCCAAGTCAACTGATTTTACGACTCTATGGTTCTGTCCTGGCCACTCAAGGTATATTGCTTGGTCTCACCAGATTTTAATCTGCTCTTGTTGGTCAGAATTTGTCACTACTGGCTAATGATATTTATCACACGAGGCAAAGTGCCTTTTCTCAATTTTCTCAAGAAATTTGAACACGCACCCTATAATCCTAAAAAAGTATTTTCCTTGAAACAACACTGTCTTATGCCCAGTATTCTTTTCAGATCTTAAGGAGAAAGAAGGCAAAATGAGGGGACGTATTACAATGAAGCATTGTCAATTTTCCAGTTCTCTAGCAGTATATTTGTATTTCCACTATTCTTTTCTATAAAATCATGGTTTTGTGTAGCATGTAACTTTTTAGCAAGGCACATTTTTACAACTGAGCCCCTCAGTCTCTGTGAAAATATATTTTAAAAAGCACAAAACATATGAATAGGCAGTGACAAGTGAGGGGAAAAGAGAGTATGCGAAAAAGCTCCACGATAATAAAGTGAGACAAGGAGGAGGAGGTGCTCCAGTTGACAGAGAAGAGAATCCCCCGCAGTCCCTGGAGGACATCATAGTGAAGCAGGTTGTCTCCCAGCAGTCCCTGGAGAACCATGGAGGAACACATACCTACACTGCAGCCTGTGGAGGGCTCCATGCCACAGCAGGTGGATGTGCCTTGAAGGAAGCTGCAGCTTGTGGAGGGAGGGACAGAAAACCATCCTTGACCTCTTCTGTATTTAGTGGAAGAGTATGTGCAAATGTCAAACAGCTGCTAACTGTAATCTATGATCTTTCCAGTTATTGTCATAGGTAAGTAAGAAGATAATATAAGAATTCGAAGCCTAAATTCTTTCACTTGAGGGTCCCAATCTCTCTGCCCCTCCTTTAAAATTTAGTTTAATATGAAATAAAATTCAAGATGCAGTTCTTAAGGCTTGATGTTCAGGCTTTTCAGAAAATCAGGAGTGCAAATAACTCTTGTCACTGTGATATTTTTTTAATAGAACTAACAATGTTAAATTACTGTTTTCTAAGGACTTATGGAAATCAATTTGTAGAGGTGGTGAGACTGAAGAGTATATTTAATCTGAAATGAGAATATCATTTAGGTACCTCAGTTGTGTACAAGTTTTTTACCAGGAACTCTAGACTTTTAAACAGACTTAGGACACAATAGTTATCTCTGGGAATATTTTAGTATGTATAGTACATTCATCTTTAAATAGCTCTACCTGCTTTATAGTTATGACTTACATTTTAAATTTTATTTGAAAATAAATATTTGTGATTCAGATCATTTACAATTCTGAAGCATTTCAGTTGTTGACAGTTTTTGCTGTCTCCTGAGGGCAGGAAAATAGTCTTTGTACCAATACTGAAACAAACTAGATGGAAATTTTTTTTTCCTCATTCTTTTCTGTCTATTCTCACAGGCACAACAGCAAAACCACTGCTATGAGTCTGAGCTGCCCTACCACTCATGGATGGCACACTTGTAGTAGCTAGTATTTTATTTGCACACATTTCTGATGCTGGTTCTTAACTGTTGTGCAGAAATATCTGTAAACTATTTTCACAAGAGGACACTCCTGAATTGCTTCACTTGTCTCCGAACCAGAGAACTAAGCTGGCACTCCATTTCTGAGATCTTGCTGTGCTAGCTCCCAAAGCCATTTCCTTAAAATGCATTTTACTTTAAACCAAAGCACTTCATTACTTCATGGTGTAATCTGTTGCTCTTAATGTTCAGGGAATTGTTTTATAACTATAAGAACATATTCCAGTAAGCAGGTATAACATCTGTCTTAAGTAGCATACTGTCACAGACATCTTTTATGAAAAATCCTTTCTTTAGGATTTTTCCTCCTGAGAAGCTGAGAAGCCTCAGGAACAAAATGGAAACAATGATTATCTGCTGCTGTGGAATGCAACAGGTAGATCTGTGATTGGTCTCATGCGGTTGTTTCTAATTAATGGCCAATCACAGGGAGCTGGCTAGGACAGAGAGTCCGAGCCATAAGCCTTTGTTATAATTATTTCTTTTTCTATTCTTAGCCAGCCTTCTGATAAAATCTTTTCTTCTATTCTTTTAGTATAGTTTAAATATAATATACATAATAAAATAATAAATCAAGCCTTCTGAAACATAGAGTCAGATCCTCATCTCTTCCCTCATCCTAAGACCCCTGTGAACACGGTCACAGTATACATCACTTGGCTTTGGTTCATGGATCATGACATCTGCAAGGAATGTCATTTACAATCAATATATGGGCTGAGGTAATGGGCCACAGGTTTAGGAAATTTTCTCAAAATAATTTTGCTTTAAAATTTAGCTCTTATCGTTTCAAGTGTGTCTTTTAATAAAGCAATCAACTATTTATTGCCTGTACCACAATGAAGAACAATCAACAGTGGCTAAGCATCTCACAATTCCAAGAAGAAGAAGAATGGTCTGAGCACCCAGTGTAGCACAGGGAGTCTGTCATCAAGCCAGAGTCCTCCAGGCATCTTCTCAGCCTGGAAAATAGCAGACTCTGGGCAAATGTTATAGCAGCCCTCCAGTATCTGAAGGCTGCCTACCAGAAGGAGGGAGATGAGCTACACAAGGGCATGTATTGATAGGAAAAGTGTTGATGGCTTTAAAACCTGAAGAGTATATGTTTCATTTGGATATTGGGAAGAAATTCCTTGCCAGGAGTGTTGTGAGACACAGGAGCATGATTTGGGTGAGCCATTCCTGGAAGTGTTCAAGGCCAGGTTGA
Source organism: Melozone crissalis (assembly GCF_028551555.1). Classification (NCBI taxonomy): domain Eukaryota; kingdom Metazoa; phylum Chordata; class Aves; order Passeriformes; family Passerellidae; genus Melozone; species Melozone crissalis. Next base: position 4,472,768 of record NW_026535882.1, on the reverse strand, counting down.
ATGGGTCTTTGAGCTTAACATGGTCTAGTGGAAGGTGACCCTGCCAATGACATGGGGGGTGAATTTAGGTGAACTTTAAGGTCCCTTCCAACCCAAACCATTTGATTATTCTATGATAATAGTCATACTGTGCAGCAGCAGTAAGTAGTTTAAGACAGAAATAACAGACTATTGATTCTGAGAAATTGTCATCCAATGAGTTTAACTGTTTTGGTCTCACATATATGTTCAATTTAGCATTAATATACAATAATAACAGTCCTGGCACTTAAATATCATACACACAAATGTTTTAAAATTTTTAAGATTTCTGACATTTGGGAATTTCTCTTTCTCCCTTCCTTCCTTCCTTCCTTCCTTCCTTCCTTCCTTCCTTCCTTCCTTCCTTCCTTCCTTCCTTCCCTCCCTCCCTCCCTCCCTCCCTCCACTTTGATGCTAATTTGCAAACTGTGAAGTAGTTACAGTGAATGACTCTTCCCTAAATATCATTTTGAAGCTTAGAAATGGATAAATAACAAAATTGTGTGAAGACAGAGCATTTAAAAGTGATTTTAAAGTGAGAATTAGAGTTAGATATTGCAAATTCAAAAATACAAAATTGAAATGATGTAATGGATGGTTTTAAGGGATTTTCCTTGTATTTCTGTGATACAAATTATGATCTCAATTTTTACACCTTCTAAAAATGCATATTGAAAGTTGCTACTTTCGATAAAAAAATATTTCCAAAACAAGGAAACTGATTTATGCAGATGAAAATATCATCTTCTAAATATTCATCATCTAGTCCAAAGGATTGCCCTTACATGTGGGAACTCAGCAGGTCCCTCTGGATGTTCAGAGTTGCCGAGAACCCTTTCAAGGGGCTCAGAGACCCTGGCATGTTGCCCGGAACACCTAGTGGCTTGATTTCGATCCTTCTAAGGAAGTGCCACCTGTGTATGAGGACATGAGAGCCACACAGGTTTGAATGGTGTAAAAATGGAGTGTTCACAGGGTGAAAATATAGATTTTAGGATTTTTGGTATAGGGGTTATGGGGACAAGATGGAGGAACCTGGGTGTGTCTCCTCCTTCTTCTTTCTTCTTCTTGTTCTCCGTTTTCTGCTGTGATGTTGGCACTTGGGGATTGGTTTAGAATAGAAGTGCACTGTCAAACATAGGTGATAGGTATTGGGAATTAAAAGTAAATATGATATACATAGTTTGTAGTATATAAGGACAACACGGCCTCAGGGGCGGTCAGAGTGCTTGTGGCTGCCTTGCTGAGCTGACCTCGGCTGGGCAGAAAATTTTGTAGATAAGAAATAATAAACACCGAGAAGACCAAAAAGCAGAGTGTCCAGAGTCATTCTTCGGAGTGCGGGCTGCCTCAGAACCATCCCACACATCTCGGGGCAGAGACTAGGAGCTGGACCCGAGACTTACACGGTAAGCGTTATGGAAATTTGCTATTCTCACACAAACACAGAATAATTTTTCAACTGACAAGGAAATCTTTAAAAGCAAATTAACCTTTGGAAAAAAAAATAAAGATCGGGAAATTATATGCATCCACACTTACTATATGTTGGTTACTAAATATTGGATCTGTTTTGTGGGTGAGTACACTTCCCATTCACACACACACAGATACACCTCTTCCCCCTGCAAACAGATGTGCGATTTTGAATCTCAAAGAAGGGGCTATCTTTTTTTCTGTTCAATAGGTTTTGGTTCTCAAAGTCAAGGGGTATTCTTCCTGGATCTATTACCTGGATTTATTACCTAGAACGTAATAACATTAATGAAACATTTGGTAAAAATTGTCCTAACTACATCTTCATGTGAACCATTTAGTCTAACTTAGGTTGCTTACATACAATTTTTTCAAAGTATTATGGCAACTAAAGAATAATTACATCGATGACAGATCATATTTTGCAGGAAGATATCCATGGCATGTTTAGTACACACCTATGGCATGCATTTTTTATTTTATCAAAGTTCCCATCAAGTCTTCTGAATTAGTACTTGCAAGTTTCTAAAATGTATGAACCATAGTATCATTTCAAGTAATTTGGTGGGAAAAAATAAGTTGAGCATACACAGTGCCCTGTCCATAATTTCTAGCTTGTAAAATAAGAAAATAGCCATTATTATAAAGATGCAAATAGCAGCATGTGTAACATCTATGCAAAGTGTGCACTATAAATTCAGGTAGAAATGACAATTTATTTAAAGGCTGATAACTGAAGAGAACAGAGCAGAGGCTGGGCTGCTGCATTTCACTACAATTCTTTGTCCTCGTCTGGCAGAAATCGATTGAGCTGGAAGCTCATTTTAACCTTAATGTAAGTAGTTACTAAGAGCACACGTATTTAAATCACCTTCTCTAGATCTTTCTATTTCTTCTCTTTTCTTTTAGAATATTGAGAACTTATGCTACAGACTGCAGAGGCACTAAGTAGTGACTAAAGGAACTTGCCTGTAGAAAGCGAAGGGAGACGACCCATCCTCTGATCAGCATCGAACTCCGATTTATTGATCCACCATGCACATTTTATAACAGTGTTAATTAAGTTCATACATATTGCAAAACCCAAGCTCATCATTGGTTACAGATTAAACACCAACCCCTCCTTTTGTTTTCAATACCTGTGGTTTGTTATTGAGACCAAGACTTGTTTTTTCCCATCTTGTTATGAACGGTTCTCAAGGCCTCCATGTTTGTCACTTTTGCTTTCCCATAACTTATCCAAGGACAAGATATTTACTTGTTATTAAAAAACAGCCTGAGAACTCTGCTGTTTACAGAAATGTGCCTGAGAACTTTTGTTGTTTACAGAAACAGGCTTGAAAATTGCTGCTTACAGTTGCCTTTTACTTTTCCATCAGCTGTATATGATTATGGCATGTCTGAACAAAACTCTATAAGCCATTTCTGAGCAAAATTCTCCAACATTTGCCTATCAATTGCTTAAAGGTAAGTGGTTTTCCCACTATCCTTCTTCCCTTCTCCTTTGGAAAATTTTAAATGTTTTCATCAGAAACAGTAAAATCGTCTGTCATAATATCCAATACATCCTATGAATGATGTAGAATAACTATTGTTCTCCATAATGTCTTTATTTTACCCTTTTAAAACTTGACTTGCAGTGGGAAAATTTGATTATTTAATCTTTGGTATTTAGACTCAGTGAAAATCCACTTTTCTAAAGGAAATTGTTAGGAATTGATTGTGAGGATTGCTTCTTCAGCAATATGTTTTAAAAGTTATTGCCAAAACATACCAGTGAAATTTGGAGCGTATGAAAAGTCTATTAAACAAATTAAATCAATTAAAAGAAACCGACCTGATTTCTACAATCATGTACAGACAGATTTATATATGTACATCAACAAATAGGAGCATTTTATTCCTGTAACCAAACAATCTTGCATAATTTAAGTTGCTTAAAGCCATAGAAATAATTACAAGTAATATTTTCAATTATAACACATAGAAGAAAGCGCTGCTACTTACTTAGAACAGAAAATCATAGTAGAAACAGTATTCAGGCCAAAATATTTTCAGAAGCAATATGGTTTCAAATAGACTTGGATACTTTCAACTCCTTAAACTGCCAAGAGCTATGCTTACATTGTGGAAGAGAAGTGAAAAAGTGGCAACAGAATAAACTGTTTCATTTGTTAGTTTCTTGGTGAGTTTGAGCTTTTAGGTTTTGTTTTTTGAGGGTTTGTGCTTTTGGGGTTTTTTCCCTTGGTTTTATATTGTTTCTAACACAAGATATATTTATTACTTCTAATGTTCATTAACCCTATCAGAAGATATTTAGGTTCTGATTTGGGAAGTACATCAAATTTACAAAAGTTTTTATGGAAGTTAATGCCTAGAATGCAACATGAAACAACTCTTCAGATGTGACCAAGTAATTGTACACTTTTTTTTCCTAGATACTTGGGACTAACTATTTACAGCAGAATTCTTTGCATTGCTTTGTGAATTATGGCAAATTTTTTTCTAAATATTTTGACTTTTCTGTAGAACACTGGAAACCAAAATCTGTTACAACCAGTATCAGAGTATTACAAATTAATTCACCAGGAAAAAGAGCTAGATGATAGATGAGGAGATGCCTTTTTTTTTTTCAAGTCTAGATTCTAATAGTGGGGTAGCCGCCCTTCAAGCAAGATGGCAGAAATAAACATTTGAGCATGTTGCTCTTAAAAGTCTGATGAGAAGCTCTGTTTGATAAATTATGAGTGTGTTCTCGGATTCTGGAAATAATACAAAATTGTCTTTGATCAGTGGTGGGAAAAATAGTGGAGAAGTATAATGGGAATACTCTTTTATTTAGTGGGTTTGTCTTCTATAAATGACACCATAAATGTTTTATAATATTAAATGACAGAGCAGGCAATTGAACCATTTCTGGAAATTTTTCCCAGTGTTCCAAAAAAAAAGCTTATGCAAATATTAGAAAAAAATTGATGCAAAAAGTATTAAATTATAGATTGTGAAGGCAATTAAAAATGCAACAATTGCTGATGGGAAGCCAATAGGTGGCTAAACATGTATTCACAGGGTACATGTCTCTAAAGAAATACTCTAACTAAAAGCCATTAATTCTTTTGATCATAATTTTATCCTCTTTCATATTTTAAATGTGAATGAAAAGCATCAGTAATCACTCTGTATGTATGTCTCAGATTCATCTCACATATAAAGCAAATATTTTTTGACTGGTTTTCTTGAAGTTCTACTGACTGCATTGCTCATTTATTTGCATGCTTTTTTGCTTCTTTCTGCTGTCAATACCAGGCAATACATGTCATCTACAAAGAGTATGATTTCTCTCACCTATGCAAATGTGTTTAATCTCTGGGATCCTTTTCTATCAAATTGAAACAAAAGTAATTGATTTATTCCACCGAACATTGAGTCTTTTGGTAAAGGTCACCTTGAGAAAGCTTTTTTCTGCTAGGATTCAAATCAAGGATTGGAAGAAATGAGAAGACTGGTAGGCACTGGAGCATGGAGAGCCCTTCATCCTCTGTGGAGATATACCACAGAATAAAATTATCAACTCTAAACTTCATTGACTGTACTGAGCAGAATTCTGACTAGAATCTCTTTCACACATAGATACCCCTTTTCAAAACACATGGTAAGATGAATCTCACCTCCTGTTCTGTGCAGGTGTTTGTATTTCTATTGACTATTTAGAATACCTAGATGAATTTCAGATGTGTAAAGTTACGTGAGACAAAGGCCACTCTCAAGGCCTAGAAACCTCTCCCTACAAGCTGCAAAACACACAATGCTGCAGTTCTGTAAATTTGCCAAACAATGACTGCGACTGTGGTCACAAGGGTTGCAGGATGAAGAGAGAGGCAAGAATGTTGACCTCATGTTCAGAAGGCTTGATTTATTATTTTATGATATATATATATACTACATTATGACTATACTAAAAAGAAATAGAAGGAAAAGTTCTCAGAAGGCTAGCTAAGCTAAGAATAGAAAAGAAAGAATAACAAAGGAGCTCTCTCCGACTCTGTCCCAGAGAGAGCTCGGTCCTTGATTGGCCATTAATTATACACATCCAACATGGGCCAATCACAGGTGCACCTGTTGCATTCCACAGCAGCAGATAACCATTGTTTACATTCTTTTTCTGGGGCCTCAGCTTCCCAGAAGGGAAAATCCTAAAGAAAGGATTTTTATGAAAAGATGTCTGTGACAAATGACTATAGCATTAACTGTGTGCAAAATACCTACACAGAGATAGTTTTCAAGATATTCACAAGATATTCTTTACATAGGAAGATTTGAAGAAACATCTTTTACCTCTTCAGTGAATAAAACCCCCAAAATATATATGTTTTTTGAATTTAGCACTCTTCCTGTTACAATTATTTAACTTTGCATGACTTAATTAAAAAGCATCCAAGACAGAGAAAGATTGGTACAGCCAGATAAAAAAAGAAAATTAGAAATTGGTTACTCAGAGTGTGAGTAAGAAGACAGGGAAAGATTCAAAAGAGTATGGAAACTAAACAGAAGCAGTGACAATGAGAGACATCCTGCAAATTTCCTGTGGGGATAATGTGTTATTTAATCAGTGACAAAATTAGAAGACCCTGTACATTTGATGTCTCACCAGGGGAGCATGATAGTCATTGTGCATGCATGTAATTGCCAAAGTAACATGGAAAGAGAAGTAAATATAAAGAATAATAGAACTGAGTAAGAAGACTTTTTCAATCATTGAAGTTCAGGTGGTGAATTATTCAAATAACCATTTTTAGACTGTAAAACAGCGGATATAGACAGTCTGGCAAACTGCAGATATGTATCACCTGTAACCAGAAAATGATTCTCAGAAAACTACAGGTTCTAGTTTGAAACAAAAGTTTCTGAACGTCACATAAGAAAGCATAAAAAGGAAAATCAGAACATTTGGGAAAAGTACGAGGATCCAGAAATCAAAATCTGGATCAAGATCAGGGGCATGGGCGAATTTTTCAAGAAGCAAAAGCATGCTTAGCTGACTGCGCTTGTGAATGAGCAGCTGCTGGATTTTTGTAATTCTCTTCAGTGTGCACAAAAGTCTGGTGCTCTGCTGCTTCATTCTTCGTCTTCTGTGATCTGCACAGGACTGAAGGTGAGCAAAGCAATTCAGCTTTGCTGCTTTTCAGCATCTGTGCTGCACGTATGCACTGTGACATCTCTCTGAAACTTTGGCTTTTGTGAGGCTGTAATGTCCCTGTGTCTATTTGCCCCAGGGAGGAGGGGGCAGAGAGCATGGTGATCTGACAGCGATTTGCAGGTTAACTAGGAAGGAGGAGTGCTTCTTGAAGGTGGAGCAAATACAAAGTTCAGGGGCAAGATCGGGGTACGTGTGGTGTCCTGGCATAGTTTCTCCTTGCAAGACGGAGTGGAAAAGCTTTTCATTAAGATGCAGAAAACAAGAGAAGCAGAAGACGGGGATCCGGAGCTGTCCAAAGATAGGTGCCGCTGCCGGCTGTCTTTTGCCAGAAGCAGCGCTCCAGGGCGCACCGCTGCCACCACAGAGATCTGTGTGGCAAGTAGCCTCTTCTTTGCCTCTGGGAGATGGAGAGCATGGCAGCTTCCGGGAGGCGAAGAACGAAGTCAGCAAAACACCACCGGCTTGGTTGAGCATCTTTCAGACTGCTAAAGGATGGTGCCTTGTTACTCGCCTGCCTCTTCAATTGACATTAGCATTCGTATAGAAGGACTTCCTAAACAACTTTGCTGTGCTTCTACCGAGTCCTCCTGCAGCACCCCATGGAAATTCTTGTGCTTCCCTTTAGGCTCCAAGATGCAGAGAAGTCGATGGCAGCTGCAGAAAAGAAAGGCACCGGTGACTTTTTCAAGAAGCAAGAGCATACGCAGCTGACTGTGCTTGTGAATGAGCAGCTGCTGGATTTTTGCAATTCCCTTCAGTGCGCACAAAAGCCCAGTGCTCTGCCACTTCATTCTTTGCCTTCTGTGATCTGCACAGGACTGAAGCTGAGTGAGGCTATTCAGCTTTGCTGCTTTTTAACATCTGTGCTACACGTATGCACTGTGACATCTCGGGATTTTTTGCTTCTACGAGGCTTTCATGTGCCTGTGGCTACTCGAGCTGGGGAGGAGGGGGCAGAGAGCACAGCAATCTGGCAGCGATTTCCAGGTTAACTAGGAAGGAGGAGTGCTTCTTGAATGTGCAGCAAATAGAAAGTTCAGGGGCAAGATCGGTGTACGTGTGGTGTCCTGGCACAGTTTCTCCTTGCAAGACATAGTGGAAAAGCTTTTCGCTAAGATGCAGAAAACAAGAGGTGCAGAAGACGAGGCTCTGGAGGTCTCTGAAGGTAAGTGCTGCTGCTGGCCGTCTTTTGGCAGAAGGGGCGCTCCAGAGCACACCACTGCTGCCATAGAAATCTGTGAAGCAAGTAGCTGCTTCTTCTCTTCAGAGAGACGGAGAACGCGACAGCTTCCAAGAGGCGAAGAATGAAGCTGGGAAAACACCGGGCTTGTGCCCTCATCTTTCAGACTGCTAAAGGATGGTGCCTTGCCACTTGCCTGCCTCCTAAATTGACATTTGCATTCATATGGAAGGAGTTCCTGGACAACAATGATGTGCTTCTACCGAGTCATCCTGCAGCCCTTCATGGAAATTCTTGAGCTTCCCTTTAGGCTCCGAGATGCAGAGAAGTCGATGGCAGCTGCACAAAGGAAGGGCACCGGTGGGTTTTTCGACCCTTAATTTTCTCCCTTACCTTTGCTTTTTTTGATGGTGAAACGAGCTTCCAGGAGTATTTGGATGATTTTCTCTCCTTTCTCAAACACTTCCCTCATACAATGATGTCATCGATATACTGTAGTAGTTCTGGAGCCTCATGCTTTTCTAGTGCAGTCTGGATCAATCCATGGCCGATGGTAGGACTGTGCTTCCACCCCTGTGGCAGTCGGTTCCAGGTGTACTTGTCCACGTTCAGAGCAAATTTGGGGAAGAATCCCCCAAAGGAGCTCCGGTGGGAAAAGCAGATCCAATCGGCCCCTCCCTCCAACTGGTCCAGGAGGGAAAAAATACCTCCTTGGAGAAAGGCGGAAAAAAACTGTTTATTAAACAATAAAACCAAAACAATATCAAACAATGAGACCCCTTGCCACTCTAAAAGAGATGACAAACTGAGAAAACCCCGTCCTCAGGTTGCAGCTCACTCAGTCTCTGATCAGTCCCTCCGGTGCTGGAATTGTCGCAGGCCAGGCCTGGCCCAGTGGGCCACAGCTGCAGCTGACGGTGCTTTCCTGGGTGTTCAGTCCAGAGCAGTTTCAAGAGGTCCAAAGAAATAGGAAAATAAAACAGTCCAGGGAACTTCTTTGTCTCAGCTAGCTAACACTAACTAAAAAGCAAAAGAAGAGCTCTGTCTTGCTGTCTGTCCGCAGACAACACAGTCAGGAGCAGGAATGTGTAGGAGTGGAGTACAGTGTCTGAAAACAAACTGCCCGCTTCTTCTCTCCCCCCTTCACTCTCTGGAACACTCTTAAAGGTGCAAAACTTATTATTCAACATAAACAGAATGAGACGATTTGGGATAAAAGCATCATATAGTCAACCCAGGACAGTACTGCACTCCCCTCCACGTGAAAGCACACTGAGGCCTGCATTCTGCTGCCAGAGGATTGGAGAAAAAAGCATTGGCAATATCTATAGTGGTGTACTATTTTGCTTGCCTTGTAGCCAAGCGCATACTGGAGCTCTAACATGTCTGGCACAGCAGCGCTCAGTGGTAGAGTCACTTCATGCAATGCCTGGTAGTCCACAGTCAATCTCCATTCTCCTTCAGATTTATGCACAGGCCAAATGGGGCTGTTAAAGGATCAGTGGGTTTTGCTGACCACCCCTTGAGTCTCCAGCTCTCGGATCATCCTATGGATGGGAATCACGGCATCTCAAGTTGTTCTATAATGTCAGCGATGCACTTTTGAAGTGGCAATTGGTACCTGTTGCTCTTCTCCCTTCAGAACTCCTACTGTAGATGGATTCTCAGACATTCCAGGCAAGGTGTTTGATTGTTTGACGCCCTCTGTCACTACAGCCGCTATCCCAATAGCCCACCTGAGCCCCTTTGGGTCTTTGAAATACCCACTTCAGAGGCAGTCTATGCCTAAAATACATGGGGCCTCTGGGCCAGTCACAATAGGATGTTTCTTACACTGCTTTCCAGTCAGGCTCACATCAGCTTCCACCAAAGTAAAATCCTGTGATCCCTCTGTCACACCAGAAATAGAAACAGACTCTGTCCCCACATGTCTTGATGGGATTAATTTGCACTGTGCACCAGTATCGACTAAAGCCTTATATTCTTGTGGTTTAGATGTTCCAGGCCAACGAATCCACACAGTCCAGAAAACACAGTTTTCCCTAGTCTCTACCTGGCTAGAGGCAGGGCCTCTCTAAGCCTGGTTATCCTTCTTTCCCTGGGCATATGTCTTGGATGTTCCTTCAAGGGGATCAGACATGTCATCATCATCATCATACCTGGCAGTTCGGCTATGGGCAACTGGAGCTGCTTTCCTTTTGGTGGAACTTCCTCTCCAAGCCCTGTCTTCCTTCAATTCACACACCCATTGTACCAGAGGAGCAGTAGATTTTCCATCCCAGTTCTTCATGTTTTCTCTGCAATCACGCAGGTAGAACCACAGCTCAGCTCATGGGGTGTACCTTCTCTCCCCTTCTGGGGAACATCTGCGTTGGATACCAGAACCTCGGATCTGTACTGCTGAGATTTGGAGAAGGTCTTCTTTAATCTCCTCTCCGAGTTTCTTATGATTCTCCTCTATCTTGCCCTCTAATTTCTGCAGACGTGTTTCGAGCTGCTGCGATTCTGGCATGTGTTGGGCCATGTACAGCATCTGCATATGCTTGGAGCTTCTTTGCCATATCAAACATGGTCTCATCCCTGTCATCCTGCTTCATTATTGCTAAAGCAGAAGCAAATTCATGTGGCCCAAGTCCTACAAGTTTTCACCGCTTCACAGATGCACATGGTACTAAGTCTGGATTCCTAGTTGTTATGTCATCTGAGAAGATAATCTCTGCCACTGCTATTTCTCTCATGTGTTGGATCCCTTGTTCTATGGTCTTCCACTGGGTTTGCTGCATATAGAGATCGTCTGCACACAGGCAGCTTTGTGCTACACTTCCCAGGACCTGTGCCGAGAGTCTGTGAGGGTTAGCCCCCCTCATCATTCCTTGGTCAATGACAGGATCGTGTGACAGGGATCCCAAATGCCTCACTTCAGTTCCATCCAGAATTGCAGCCTCCCCTGCAGCATCCCAAAGACGGACTAACCAACTAATTATAGATTCATCAGATTTTCGAGTGTAATCCTTCCTTAGGCCACAAAAGTCCTTCAGAGAAAAGAACTCTATATTGGCTTCTGATCTTATGCCATTTGCTTTGACTCCTGATTTTATGTCAGGAAGCTTTGAGGGTCCTTCTCCTGCATCATCATCATCATCATCATCCACTGGTTGATCAGTCTTGTTTGTGCACTTTCCGCTTCCCATGCTAGTAGCAACAGCCATTGGTTAAGGCTTACTGTCGGGTTTAGTTACTGGCTTAGGCTCACTGTCAGGCTTAGCTACTGGCTTCATAACTGGAGTGTTGGCTGCAGCCTGAGTGACTGGGATAGCTGCTGATTTATCTCCTTGCCCCCCTTCATCTGTCTGCTTCCCTAGAGTATCTAACAGTGTATGATAAGCATAGGCCAGGGCCCAGCTTATTGCAATGATCTTTTTCTCCTTAGGGTCATCATGGTACTTCTCTTTCAGGTATTTCCCCACCTCATTTAGGTTCTGAATTTTTTCACGTGTAAAATCCCAGATACAGGGTCAGAGAATTCCTTAAGGATTTGGCCCATATCATCCCATTTCCCACACCACTCAAGATTTTCCATGCCTAGGTCTAATCCTGGGTCAGGGGTCTCATGAGCCCCTCTAGAAATCTCAGTCCTCATTCTAGAGAAGCTGTGTTGCGGAGACAAACACAACTCCACAACTTTTGTGGAAGTTGTAAAGCCGGAATGTTTATTACAGCGCTGGACGCATGTGGGAATCGTTCCCCTAAAATGACATGCGTGCTTCTGGGAACTTCAGGTCCCTTATTATCTCTCACTCAAATACATATGCATACAATTTCACAATAGGTTCAAACATACTGATTTTTACTAATTTCGCGTGACATTTGCCGCTTATTCTTTATCAGAAAGAATTCCTAGGTCAGGTTGACCTGCTCTCACAGCAGTCTTTGTCTCTCTATCATCTTCTGTCTCCCCCCCTTATCTCTGCCCTTCACTGAAGCAGTTTCCCTGAGCCTAGGCTTTTGCAGTCAGACTACAGAGCAAGCTACATACTTAAAGATGTACATTCCACCTAAATCAAAATGGATTTCTGCCCTGGAATATTTCCACTCTGCCTCATTCCCTCGTTTCCTAAAAGGAAGGAGTAAATTCTTTTACTTCATGCAAATTCCTATGACAATAAGTGTACTTTAGAGCTTTACCATGTACATTTGATAAGGAGGTTAACACAGCTACTCGCTGTAGTATTCTTCAATTCCAAATTAGCAATGTAATGGATAACCCTAAACTTATTCCAACTAATATTGACAAAACTACAGTGGGATGACACAACTTATTAAAGAGTCCATTTGCAGTTGGTGACCACCCAAAGATCACATTCCACCAGTGATGATCTGCATTTTGTTTTACTCTTTGCAGAATTCTGGTTATTTCTTTTGTATCATTTTGGACAGTAATTAGGGTTTTCTCTCTGCTTTCTTGGGTTTCCCTCAAGATCCCCAGTAGGTCTTGGTGCATAATTAATTGTTTTACCAATGTAAGGTCCATCCCAATAGGAGTAGGTGATGGTCTGTGATACATTGTGCAATTGATTTTGACCAGCTGGTGGGATGTCACTGGGGCCAAGTACGAAAAATCACACCCAATAATCTTAACAAAATTACAAATACAAAAACTGGAATGATTTCTACTAGACAAAATAACATCTTTGAAATCAATTTTTACAGCAGCACAAGCAGTTCTCAGGCACACACAACCTTTACCAGTATATACGAGCACAGTTTTCTGATCAGTGACTAGATGAATTGTGAAGTGGCAAAGAATCTGTTCAGTGTCTAGACACACATCCTGGGCATTAATAGTATTGCTTTCACAAATGAATCTCAGCTGTTCTCTAGTAATGAAGGATTCTAAGTTTACTGTTTGCCACTTTTCATTCACCTTTCCTGCCCACCCTCTATAGTCTGAAGTGTAGAGTTCTGTCTTTTCATGATTTAATCCTAGTGCAATGATGGGATGGATAACATAAACAGTGGCATTATGTATCATTATGTATGGTAACCACAAAGGCAGTGGCCACATTAGAAGCCGGATCATAGGTGAAATTTACCATAGGCTACCAGGACTGAAACTTCTTTTCAAAATCAATTGCATTATCCCAGACAACTTTCCGAATTTCAACTGGAAAATTACCTTCACCCCCTTCCCATATGATCAGAGCTGCTGTTACTTGCATCTATAACTGTGCTTGTATACAACTGAAAGCTAAAGACACATTATCTTGAACTGTACTAAGTGCTTCTTCTATTAACTTGTCATCTTGGGCCCTGGACTCTTCTCACTTTGGCAGTACTTTTGAAATCTGCCACTGGCTAGTTCCTAATGCCAATAGAGATGACTGTAGAGGCTGCTTCAATTTTGCTGGGCTACCTGCTGCAGTGGACAGTTTATTCATCAGTATTGCTGAATCATTTCCATTTGAAACTCTCAATCTTGTCCCTAATATCCCAGTTAGATCCTTTCTTATTCTGCTCCTGAGGTATACCTGTCTTTGAAACCACATTGTCCAGCCCTCAAAGGATGTTCTTAGGAAAGAGGAGCAGGCTGGTTGGATTTTTGAGATGTTAATTTGCATTAGCAACTCAAAACATTTGAGAGACTATTCTGGATTGAACAACAGTTGTTGTTCACCCACATTCCTCACCATGTAGGGGCCTATTTCATACACTTCAGGTTCAAGTTTGGGTTGAGTCAGAACAATTTGAGTACTAGTATGGGTTGTATAAGGTCTTTCTGTTGTAAAAAATGCAGTGTCTATTTTAAATTTTAATGAGAGCCCTATAACACGTTGAGCCCAAAGGCGGGTCATTTCTACAGGCTGTATCAAGGTGAGATTACACCAACAGTCTGATTCACTTAGGCTATCACAAACTTTCTGGCGTTCGTATACACCAGGAGAGGTTGAGACACTAACTGCATCTGGTCTCTCATAAGTCATCCCATTGACCACCCGGCACCCTACCTTGATCTCTTCTGATCTCTTGAAGTGTCCACAGTTCTTGTTCTTGCTGTTCTTGCACCTCATATACCTGATTCCCATGGATTACTACAATGGATAGGTTTGAATTTTTTATCTCAGAAAGTTCTCTCATGGATCTAGTAGACTGATTTAAAGCTTGGGACTAAGGCCATCCATCATCGCTTTGAATAGAGGTACTCTCTAATTCTAAGACTGCAGTTATAATTACATACAAAACAATTCTCTAAGTGAAAGTATGAACTACCCTCGACCGCAATATACTCATACACATTTTTCCCGAGTAAATTTTCATCTGAGTTCATTGTCTCCGGGTGTCACTCTCCAAGGGGCTTCCGGGGCCTTCTTCACTCAAGAGTGATGGATCCAGGCATTCTGCTCCTTGATCTTGATTGCAGTGAAGGTGGTGAGAAGCACCTGGAACCATCCCTCCCTCTGTGGTTCCAAAGTCTTCTCTGTAAGAGACTTAACATATACATAATCTCCAGGCTATATGTTATGTACTGGTCCATCTAACTCTCTGCTTTGAATTCCAGCCGCGTGTTTCTCAATTTCTCTGAGCTGTTTGCTTAAAGCCATCATGTAGGTTACAAGTGTTACCTTCCTCATGAGGGTGGACATTCCCTTTTGTATTCTATATGGTCTTCCATAAAACATTTCAAAAGGACTCAGCTTTCTTTTAACCCGAGATTTCATACGAATTCACAACAGTGCCAGTGTAAGAGCTTGGGGCCAGGGTAGATTAACTTCCTGCCCCAGTCTTACAATCTGCTGCTTAATCAAATGTTTCATTTTTTCTACCTGGCTGCTTGATTGGGGCGACATGGAGTGTGAAGTTCCCAATCTATGCCCCGGTGGCTACTAATCTGTTGCGCTATTTTGAAAATGAAATGTGATCCTCTATCTGAGGATATTGTGGCTGGAACTCTGAAGCCGGGTATTATTTCTTGTAATAATACCCTGGTCACTTCTCGAGCTTTGACAGTTCTTGTAGGGAATGCTTCTGGTCACCCTGAAAATGTATCTATCAATACCAGTAAATACTGATACCCTCCTTTCCTTGGGAGTTCTGAAAAGTCAATTTGCCACTGCTGTCCAGGCCCATGGCCTCTCCCAGTCTGACCGAGTTTTGGCCTGGGGGTATTTTTGGGGTTAGTCTGGAGGCAAGGATCACACTGTTGGTTTACCTGAGTAATAGTGTGTCATGGTTTAGGCCTGGCACAAAGCCAGTGCCCCCATGAGAATACCCTCTCCCTGGTGTCTGCTGTGAGATATGACCAGGAATAAGCAAAGCAGGCTCCAGCTTAGAAATAAAGAAACCTTTATTAACTAAACTACAAGAAAAGAAGAGGGAAAAAACTATAAGGGAAAAAAAAAAAAAAAAGAAAACCTTACAAAAGCACTTTCCTCCTCCCCCCCACCAAATTTCCCAATGCAATACATTCCCCCAAATCCAACCAACTCTCAGTCCGGCACCGCCCTTTGGAATACTCAATCTTCAGTTCATGAAGAGGAGAGGAGTCCTTCTTGCACCATAGGCTTCTCCTGGAAACACGCTGAAACCTCATGTGCTTCCATGTCACTCAGTACTGCCCGGAAAATCCTTTGCCATCGTGACATCTTCCTTCCATGCCCAGTGCTCTCACCACTGTGCATGGACCAGAGCTGCTTTTAGGGTTGTCTTTTAAGGATGCCTTGTCTCACTCCAAAAAAAGGCACAGTCTCTCCTTTGGGACATCTGTCCCCCCCATTTTTTTCACCCCCTGGGGCCAAGGGGTGCCCACACTGAACCCTCCTGGTTCTGAGGCACTGCCTCCCCCTAAATGCAGTCTCTGTGTCACAGGAATAAAAATGGTTCAGTCCATGGCCACACAAGAAAAGTCCAGCCAAAAGGCCACGCCGTCATCTCTCCCCAAACTCAGCCAATCTTCTCCACTTTCCTCGGGCCTAGTCCATGTTATCTCATCTCTTATCTCTCTTCTTATTCAGCTCCAGGAGGATCAGCATTTTTGCAAGGTCTCAATCATGTAAGGAAAGGGTTAAAAATTTCAGTCTCTGCCTGTCCCAGAGCTCCAGCACTCCCACACTGCCCTGCCGGGCACCTTCTCACTGCACTCCCCCCTTCTCCTCCTTGGCCGGCTGCTATCACATTCCGTTGCCGGCTCTCCCTCTTTCTCTCCTGGGGGGGGAGGTGGCTGCCCGATGTCTCTTGGTGCTCTTCCACCCTTCCATCCTCAAGGGCCTCCTCACCCCCCCCCCCCATCTCTGTCCAACCCCAGGCCTACCGCATGGCTGCCCCTCCCCCGCCCAGCAGCAGCAGGGAGAGGGAGATCTGACCTCTTTGCCTCGAAGTCCCAAGAGAAACTCCCAGGGACGCAGCCCTGCTTTTAACCCCTGTGTGTTCTCAGAGGTGCATCCAAACCCCACTGGCCATATCAGGTGCCAATATCAAAATCTGAGCACCCATTGTTTTGACCACAGCATCCCAGAATTCCCACTTCTTCCTGGTCAAACCAGCATATAGTGGCATATAAATTCCTAGCAACGATTCTTTCAATCAAGTAGGTGTATAGGGCATCTATTCCCCAGTATGCTTTCTAGTGTTCTTGCTTATTAGTGACCACAATAAATGGGAAGGGATTACCAGCTTCTTTTCAATGGTAGCCCACCCTTCTTGGTTATATGTCCCTCTTTGATCTTCAATTAAGTTTCTATCTGTCTTATTAGGTTCTGGCTTAGCTTTAAGGGAAATTTGTCCATCTGGAATTAGGGCTCCTTCAGTAGTTACCTCACCTTTTGCTGCTTCCTTTGCCTCTCTATCCGCCAGCTCGTTTCCTTCTTCCAAATCTGTGCACACTCTTGGTGTGCCTTAATATGCATAATTGCTAACTTTTCAGGCAGCTGAACTACTTCCAGCAGCTAGATTATCTGTTGTGCATGTTTGATGTTCTTTCTCAGTGAGAGGTCAGCAGTCCCCTCTCTTTCTTGATGGCTCCATGTGCATGCACGACTCCGAGTGCATACCTCGAGTCTGTATAGATGTTTATTCTCTTCTGCCATTTCCAAGGCATGGTTAGGGCAATTATCTCAGCCTTCTGCGCAGAGGTGCCTGTTGGTAAGGGTCCAAATTCTATTACCTCTCTGCAGGTGGTCACTGCATACTTTGCATGTCGCTTTCTATTGGCAACGTAGCTACTCCTGTCAGTGAACCAGGTCTCTGCATCATCCAAAGGAGTGTCCTTTAAGTCTGGGCGGCTGGAGTAGGTAGCTTCAATGGTCTCCAGGCAATCATGGTGTACTGCTTCTCCTCGATTTCCACTGAGAAAGGAAGCTGGGTTGGCAATATTAGTCACCACTATCTCTATATCGTCTTGCTCTACCATGATGGCCTGGTATTTCAGGAACCTCTGTGGTGAAAGCCAGTGGACACCCTTTACTTCCAGTACTGCGGACACTGTACGGGACACTAGCACAGTCATTTTTTGTCCCAGGGTAAACTTGCGTGCTTCTTGAATATTCAGCACGACTGCTGCTACAGCTCTGAGGTAACCTGGCTATCCTTTGGCTCTTGGATCTAGTTGCTGGGAGAAGTAAGCAACTGCCCTCCGGTATGTGTTGGAGATGAAGGGAGAATCGACCATAGTTATGCATCGAAACTCAACTTTATTGATCAATCAATCACCTTATATAACAATACTAACGAACTTCATGAATATTCTGTAATCCAACTCCATGATAGGCTAACAGAGAAAACTGTAACCACACCTTTTGTTTTAGAATACCTACAATTGTTTATCATAAGCAGAAACCAAAACAGAAACCCGAAACTACAACAGAAACTAGTGTTCCCAAAACCTCTGCATCTGTTCCCAGGATAACAGGCCTTCCCAAGGACGGTGTTCTGCTTGCCATGGGAAGACAAGCTGAGAACTCCATTGTTTATAGAATGATGCCTGAGAGAGTCTAATTGTTTACACAAATCAGAAGGCTGAGAGCTGTTAGAAACTGCTTTTACTTTTACCTCTTAATTGTATGTTTCATGGCCTTTTTCTTTAAGCCATTCTTGAACTAACCTCTCCACATCTCCCCCGGTTTTTTCTTCGAGAGAAAAGAGGTTAGTTTGCCAGGTCTTCTCAATAGTTCTACTGATCATATTTTGGATACAGCTGCAGAAGCAAGGCAAGATAAATAAAAGCAATAGAAGTACACCTAATATCCCTATAGCATATACTACAAGGTTTCTTAACCATGGTCCCAATCCTAAACTCTTAAGCCATTCATCAATTCCCAATCCTTCTTCTTCCTTAAGGCTGTTAAGCCCTAGTCGTAGCTCCTTTAACTTAGCATGAATAGATACAGAATGATCAGATAAGTTCATGCAACACATCCCTTCAAACTCTTCACAACCATGGCCTTGTGCTAGCAGTAAAAAATCTATAGCAGCTCTATTTTGTAAAACAGCGTGATTAACACTTTGTACATCTGCAGTTAGCATATCTAATATCTGTGATGTCTTATTTAATTCATCCTTAGCCCAACACCCTATTTGTTTTGCTAAAGTCATTGCTTTGCTTGCAGCACCCCATGGTAGGAGAGCTGAAACCATCACTTGTTTACATTTACTCCAGAACAACGGATCTCCTATTTGACTACAGTCAAAGTTATGTAAGCTGTGCCTTTCCCTGCTTGTCTTATGACTTAGCTGCATTAGCACAGATATGTTAGGGTGGAATAATGATAACTTGCCTAAATAACAAGATCTAACCTTTTTTTAAAAAAGTGTTCTGGAAGATATAAACTTAGAAAGCAGCAATAAATTAATGCTCTAAGAACTTTAGAATATATGAAAGTAATTTACAGAATTAGCTGCTTTGAGGAAATTATGCCTAAAATAAATATACTAAACAGAATTATTAAAATAAAATTAATTTCAGTTACTCATTCATCCTCTGTGAAGCCTAACAAGACTAATTATAGCAGACTTATTTGCAAAACATGTAAAATCACTTAAATCTAATTCAAATTTATCTATAACAAAATTTACCTGACTTTAAATTCTACACACCTCAACCCAATATAATCCAAACAGAATCTAGCTTTACCCAGACTTAATAACACTCAAACTAAACAGAAACCAATTTCAACAGAACTTAACTGGCTTCAAATCCCACACAACTCAAATCTATATATAATTTAAGCTTTAGCAGACCTCGAACTTGACCAAAAATAAACTTAACAATTTTAACTTTAATAATATTTAACTTTTAACGGCACTTAATTCAAACTTAACAGAATCTATCACTTACTTAACAGGAGATAATTAACAAAACTAAACCTTAACAGTATTTAACATTTAATGGCACTTGATAGATAACTTAACTCAAACTACTTAATAACAGATAAAACTTACTATAGAAATAATATATAGCATTTACTATAACTTACTTACAGGCCTGATTCTAAAATATTAAGCTAAAATAACTTTTCTTCACGTATTTGCTATAGCATTTTTATACTTAAATACACTTAAACAGAAGTTTATTCAAGGTATACCTGTGAAAAAATTCCTTTGAATTCAGTGCTTGCTTTTACCTCTATCACATTTAAACAAAGCTTAAAGAATACAAAAACACAGTCACTACATCTCACTCATACAATCATTCCAACACATCCTAACATCTTCAACGTTTTCAAAACACAGCCCCAGAGTCTGACGTTTCATCAACCCAGCCATCCAGACTTCTGATGTTCAAAGTCTCTGGTAATACAGGTGTTTCCAAGACAGCATAACTAATGCCGAGTCAAACCGGCCGAAATCTGACTCTTGCATCCATTTACGCTGATTTCTGTTTTACAGTCTGTGCTGGGCTTTTGTTTCACAGCGTGTGCTAGGGAGAACAAAAGATCTTCCTAACTTAGGTGAAGAACATCCTGACAGCAATAGTCCTTGGTGTTGTTTGTTTAGTTTCGCTGGTCTTTCAATTGCAATAGGAATCTTTTCTTTTGCTGACAAAAGTTCACAATTATTACGACTGTTAAGTCTTAAACTGTAGCTTTTGTCGGCTGCAGGGCGGAGGGAGAAACGCTCCCGCTTGAAAAAGTGCTCCGGTCCTGCGGCGCTCGTGTCGGAGCGGGCGAAAACTCCCCCCCCGCGCTGGGCTCTTTGTTTACTCACTGTTTGCCGGCTGACTGCTGCAGGCACCGCTGCACGCGTGGCTCCCCCCGCGGTGGCGCGGCTCCTTCGCTCCCCCCGCGGCGCTCGGCTCCCGCGGCGCCGGCTTCTTCGGTCGCTCCCCCCGCGGCGCGCTTCGGTCGCTCCCGGCGCGGCGGCTCCTGCGGCGGCGGCTTTGATCCCGAGTCGGCGCGGCTCCTTCCGCGCGGTGGCTCCGCTCTCCCCGCCGCTGCCTCCCGTTGGCCATAGAGGCGCGCCCGTGCCGAGTTCACACATTACCGTTAATCCGTAAACCATATGGAAAATCCCTTTACCGTAACTATAAGTCCCAAGTCCTGTTGAATCCTTCTGCTAATTCATCTCTGCTTTGCGCTGCGGGTTACTCCCTTCGCGGCCGTTCAGCTTCGCCCGCGGTGGCTCCCTGTGGTGTCGGGTTAGGGGCAGGAAAGAGCACCGATGATGCAGCGATGGCTTCTGAAGGTGCTTGGCATTCCCGGCGCAAGTGGTCCTCTTTATTTGATGCTGTAAGTGCAGCCGATGTTTGAAGGGGTGCAAGAGCGGCCAACACCTGATTCTGAGCGGATTTTGCCTGTTCTTGTAAACCTACTCCTAACTGTTTTATGGCATCTACTACAAGAGCCTGTTGTCCGGTTGGTATAAGGGCCATCCGTTCTAATGCCTCCTCTATAGTCCAATTTGCACCTAAGGTATTAAGTACATTTCTAGTAGCCGAATTGCAGTTTTGAATTGAACACTGTTTGAGAAGGGCCCCGCGCATAAATTCTGCGACACCTGCTCTCTCGATCGCGGCAGCAACTCTATCTATGAAAGCACCAAATGATTCGTCTCTACCTTGCTTAATTCCCATATATACAGGTATACCTCCTGGTTCCTTTACTCTATCTATTGCGAGTCTGACTAACCTCATTGCTTCCCGGCACTTCTCTTGGCCAATTAAAGCTTGTGCATCAGTACGAAGGAAACGTCCCAGACCCATAAGTTCATTTACAGTGACACCACGCAGAGGGTCAGCCGGCTGTCTCTGAACTACCACACACTCACTAACAAGTATCCGCCAATGATCATTAAACAGCAATTGTTGATGGTGGGTAAAGATTAATTTAACTATGCCAAGACAATCATTAACGAGGAGGATACTGGTGTTAAAAATATAATCAAGCATTTGCTTAGCTGGTCCGCTTCCAAGTCCAAACTGACTAACAGCAGCTTGCAACTGAGATAACAATTCCCAGTCAAGAGCACTAATTGTGGCTTGAATTCCTCCACCAGCCTGAGGGTTAAAGACAATCGGACAAGCCAGTTCTCGAGCCGAACTTATCAGCTCTTGATCTCCCTTGTCCATGGCATCTTTGGCCAGGGCAGCCCACGCATCTCTTCTATCCCTGGCAATCGTCACCGTCAAATCGTTTTCCGACCTAGGGACCGACTGATTGCTTTTTGGGAACGGAGTATACGTTTGTGGCCCCGGCTGCTGTGAGATAGCAGATACGGGAGAGTCAGAGGCGCTCTGTGTAGCCTGCGGCAAAGCAGACAACAAGGCACCCCGCGGAGCTTGGCTCGTTAGGGGAGGCTGAATTGTTAAAGGAGGCGGCGAAGCAGGTAATACAGTGCTCTGCGAAGCGTGAGTCACCGGAGCCTGGCCCGAAACCTGGCTCGCGGCCTGGCTCGGAGCCTGGCTCACAGAAGGAGGCGGCGAGGCTGGTAATAAAACCGTCCTCGATGCAGGGCCAAGAGGAGCGCCCGAATCCTTATCAAACTCCCTGTCTCGATCATACTGCTTATTACGATCATGAGCTGCAGAAGCCTGGTGCGCAGCCCTTTTCTCAGCTTGAAACTGTAAGAGCTCGGTGTTAACAACCCGCCATAATTTACCCAACCTCCTGGCAGTTTTATCATCATCTAAACTAGCCTGCCACAATAAATCACCAAATTTACGCCACTCAGACAATACGTGAACTATATGAGGATTAACAAAGATTCCCCTCTCTACACCATAAACTAAAAAACCCTGTAATTCATTCTGTAAATCAATTCCCTTAATCTGCCTCTTTTGCAGAAAAGTTATAAAAAGATCATATGCGGCTTGTCGGTCCATCTCTAAATAAAATTGAGCGCTCTTTGCAGCACCTCCCGACTTCGGCCACACGTACCAAGCTAGGACCCGTCTTTACGGTCGCCTAGGGCCGGCACGAATCGACAGACTCCGTCCGCTCCGTCGGCAGACTCCGTCCGTTTTTTTATCGTGCTTATTGCCGTTCCGCTGCTGCACCTCGGAACCTGGACACCTTCCTCACCTCCCGTGGTATTCCGTTATCCCCAAGAGCGCTCCTCGTAATTCGGCACGTCCGAATTCGACTATCACGTCCGGGGTCGACCATTTGTTGGAGATGAAGGGAGAATCGACCATAGTTATGCATCGAAACTCAACTTTATTGATCAATCAATCACCTTATATAACAATACTAACGAACTTCATGAATATTCTGTAATCCAACTCCATGATAGGCTAACAGAGAAAACTGTAACCACACCTTTTGTTTTAGAATACCTACAATTGTTTATCATAAGCAGAAACCAAAACAGAAACCCGAAACTACAACAGAAACTAGTGTTCCCAAAACCTCTGCATCTGTTCCCAGGATAACAGGCCTTCCCAAGGACGGTGTTCTGCTTGCCATGGGAAGACAAGCTGAGAACTCCATTGTTTATAGAATGATGCCTGAGAGAGTCTAATTGTTTACACAAATCAGAAGGCTGAGAGCTGTTAGAAACTGCTTTTACTTTTACCTCTTAATTGTATGTTTCATGGCCTTTTTCTTTAAGCCATTCTTGAACTAACCTCTCCACAGGTATGGACCCATGTCTTGAGCCAATATTCTCAGGGCAATTCCCTGTCTTTCATGGGAAAATAAAATGAATGGTTTTTATACATCTGGAAGTCTCAAAGCTGGAGCTGACATGAGGGCACTCTTTAGCTGGTGAAAGGCCTGTGTGGCTTCCTTTGTCCACTGGAGATCTCTGTTTCCTTTGGCAATAAGAGCATAGAGGGGTCTGACCAGCAGTCCATAATTATAAACCCACAGCCGGCACCACCCTGCCATGCCTAAGAAGGTTCGGAGTTCTTTTGTGGTCTGGGGTTTCAGGGTTTGGCATATGGCTTCCTTGTGAGCCTGCCTTAAAGTTTGTTGCCTAGCACTCACCTCGTACCTCAGGTAGATTACTTTCTGTTTCACTACCTGTGCCTTTTTCTCTGATACTCTGTATCCTTGGAGTCCTAGGAAATTCAAAAGGCTTACCGTCCAGGCCACACATGCTTCCCTCATCCGAGTGGCTACTAGGAGATCATCCACGTAATGCAACAGCCTCCCTTCTTCCTGTTGAGCTTCCCAGGACTCCAGATCTTTTCCAAGTTGCTCCCCAAACAGAGTGGGGGAATTTCTGAAGCCTTGGGGCAATCTCGACCATGTGAGCTTGATTTTGCACCCACTTTTATGGCTTTTCCATTTAAATGCAAAAATTTTCTGGCTGGCTTCATAGATAGGGAGCCAAAAGAAGGCATCTTTTAGGTCTGAAACTCTAAATCAGGTTAGCTCAGGTGTTAGACAAATAATAAAGTATATGGATTGGCTACCACCGGTACAAATCTTCTGTTTCTTTATTGACAGCCCTCAAATCTTGTACTATCCAGTATGACCCATCAGATTTCTGAACGGGTAAAATGGGAGTATTGAAATCAGATTGGCAATCTTTCAATAACCCTAACTGCAGAAAATTTTCAATTATTGGGCTGATTCCTTCCCTTTCTTCTTTCTTTTGGGTGTACTGCTTAATTCTCACTGGTTGTGTCCCTTCCTTGAGCTTAATTACTATGGGAGAGGCATTTTTCGCCCTTCCTGGTTCATCAGAGGCACATACCCCGGGAAATACTTGACTTAGTATCTCTTCATCAATTTCCTCCTTGATCTCAATAGCTGTTAAGGTTAAACTTAATACCTCTATGTACTTTTGATCATTCATCTCCAGAGTAACCTCTCCATGTTTGAATGTAATGGTTGCTTGTAACTGCTCCAATAAATCTCTGCCTAAAAGTGTGTTTGGTGAATTGGGCATGTACAAAAATTTATGAATACCCCATTGTTTTCCCAATTTATACCTTAAAGGTTTACAAAAATATGCCCTTTCAGACTGGCCAGTTTCTCCCTGCACTACAACATAATCATTTTCCAGAGGTAATAAATTTTTATTTAAAACTTAATATGTGGCCCCTGTATCAACAAAAAATTTCACCCTTTTCCCTTCTTCCCCCAGCCTCATTGTTATAACCATTGGATCCACTGGGGCTCAATTCCCCAGTCCTCCTCAGTTGTTTTGTACATGTGCAGCCACTTGTTGGTCACCTCGTCTCCATTCTGGGCATTGATCTTTCCAGTGACCAGTTCTTTTGCAGATTGCACACTGGTTTCTGCCCAGCCGAGGTGGTCCTTGTCTTGGTGGTCCCTGGTTGCATTTTCTTTGCCTTTCCTCCTGTACCATTGCCACCAACTTTTTCATTCCTTTTTTATATCCTTCTTCCCGGTTACTAAATACCCTCCACGCCTCTTCTAGCAAGACTTCAAGTTTTCTCCCTTCTGGTCTGCAAATTTTCCTAAGTTTACGTCTAATATCTCCAGCAGACTGGCCCAAAAATGAATTAACTGATTCATTCCTATCTCAGACCCTGGATCCAGTGATGTATGAAGACGCTTAGCACCCTTTAAATGCTCTTGAAACTGGGATGGAGTCTCGGAAGGCCCCTGCTTAAGGGAATATAAGGCAGACCAATTTATGGTCTTTGGAATAGCTCTTTCCACTCCTGTTGCTATCCACTCTTGATAATCTGCTAATTTCTTTACCCCTGCTGATACATTAGGGTCCCATTCCGGGTCTTGGAGAGGGAAATATTCTTTTACATCTAACTGATTGATCTTGCAGTGATCCTCTGCCAAAGTCCCTGCTGTCTTTAAGATCAGCTGTTTTTCTGTTTCAGTGAAAGCATCCAGTAGTAACTGGATGTCAGCTCGATCTGGACTGTGTTGCTTGATAACATATCGTAGACGTTTGGCAGTAAGTATAGGATTGATACAATAGTTCCCATCAATCCTTTCCCATGTCTCTAAATCAAGAGTTGTAAATGGCACTTTAATGATTAATCTCCCTCCTTCTGGTCCCACTGCCTCTCACAGTGGGGCCTGTAACACTGCTTGCCTCCTAGTTCTAGATGCAACTGGACTGTCGGGGGGGGGGGTGTGTGTGGGTTCTAGCAGATGTGCCTTCCCAGCCTGAGTCCTCCTCCTCTTTGGGGAAGTCCTCTTCCTCTTCATCCTCATCCTCAACCTCCCTTTTCCTAGGAGGAGCTTTCATCCACTCAAATGTATCTCGTTCTCACTCCTCAGAATTATAAACCTTGTCTGATCTCATACACCATTGTCCTATACTGCATTCTGAACAACAATGCTTGATTTGCCCCCTCTTTGCCTTGTTTTCCTTTTCAAGGGCTAAGACCAGTGGATCTGAGGGGAGTCTGATCCCACAGTCCCTTTGCCATTCTTGGTGATTTCTTAAAACAAAAAACATATCAGCATACGAAATCTCATCCCATTTACCTTCTTGTCTTAAAAACAACATTAACTGCAGTAAGGTATTATAATCTAAAGTTCCAGTGGGTGAGCCACTTCGCTCCGTCCTCTAACCTGTATAATGGCCACCAGCGTGTGCAATATTGGATTAGATCTTTTTTGTTCTCAGAACCCCCTCTACTGGTGACTTCCTTCCAGTGGGCCAAGACGCACCCCAAGGGGTTAGCCTGAGGGACTTCCTTGCTCTGGTTAGTTCCCATTATCTCCTTCTCCTTGCCCTATCTCGCTTCCACCCAAACCTCTCTTCACAGTGCTTCACAGTAGTTTCCCAGTCTTCCTCCCACACACAACTCCAGGTGGCAGGTATCAGATGTGATCTCCTACACACAAGCTTTAAGATCTTAGGTTCTGAATCAGCTTGATCAGGAAAATTTAATTTACACTTGGGGCATGTGCCATGACAATTATTAGAACAGCAATACTAACATCTCTCACAAACTCCGCACTGCAATAATACCCATGCAGCGTGCCAGCCTCTTGATGCACCAAAGGTTCTCAGGAATTGCCCGCAGAGGCAGGCTATTCCGTTTATCACAGGGAACTCTAAATCTTCTACGGCAGGTTGTTCCCAGTCCAGACTTACTATAGCACCAGCTGAAGTCCGGTAGAGTCCCTCCAAATGAACTCGTTTGTCTCCTCTATCTATCCAATAATTCACAGGATTCACAAACTCCCAGGGGTCGAGTCCAAACCACTGGGGCAGAGGAACCCCTTGAGTTCGTCTAGTCACAGTAAAAGCGTGCACAATCTACACCACAAATCACTACTTTTACTCAGTGATCGTCCACACCCATGCTTCTCCACTACTTCCTCTGTTTTTCTGCTGGGCGTTTCCTGCCCCCAAAGCCTGCCTCGGCCGGTGCCTTGGGCCTCACTTGGCCTCTTCAGTCACATGTAGAAACCCCCTTACTCTGTAGATATACTCTCTTTTGTACACCATGCACTCGCACGATTACAAACACACTAACATTAACCACACAATGCATTAACAACACAACGATACAATGTCCGGACACCACACACACAAACACATGAGTCCACTCAAACCCACTCCCAGGGTCGCTAGTGGCCGCTCTATTAGACAGTGAACTCTCCCAGTCGCTCTATCAACCAGGCTGCTGTTGCCTGCAGGCACAGGCTGAGCACTCAGACGTGTCTGAGTGACTTATTCAGCCATCCTATCTCTCTTTTCCCCCGGGACTCCTCAATACATACCGTATCCTCTGCAGGCCAGCAGGTCCTTGTCCGTCTCTGCAGGAGGCAAGCCGAGATGAGCAGAGCTCCTCCAGGAAAATCCCGGGGCCCGCCTAGGAGTCCGTCTGTTCTCCCCTGCTTCTGCGGGGACAGAGATGGTTCCTCCTGCCTGGCTTCGCCAGAATGTTTTGCAGAGATGACCAAAAACTCCACAACTTTGTGAAAGTTGTAAAGCAGATATGTTTATTATAGCGCTGGACGCATGTGGAAATTACTCTCCTTAAAAGACATGCTTACTTCTTGGGGACTTCAGGTCCCTTTTTATCCCCTTCTCAAATATATCTGCAACAATTTCATTATAGGTTCATACATATTCATTTTTACGAATTTCGAGTGACATTTGCCGCTAGTTCTTCTTTATCAGAAAGAATTCCTAGGTCAGGTTGACCTGCTCTCACAGCTGAGGCAAAGTGGAAATTTTCCAGGATAGAAATCCATTTTGATTTATGTGAAATGTACATTTTTGAGTTGAGTCTGTGGTTAGAAACCATAATTATTTAGCCTGACTGCAAGGCCTAAGCTCTGTGAAGTTACTTCAGTGAAGGACAGAGATAAGGGGGGGAAACAGAAGATGATAAAGAGAGACAGAAACTGTTATGGGAGCAGGTCAACCTGACCTAGGAATTCTTTCTGATAAAAAGGAACTAGCGGCAAATGTCACACGAAATCCATAAAAATGAATATGTATGAACCTATTGTGAAACTGTATGCATATGTATTTGAGAGGGAGATAAAAAGGGACCTGAAGTTCTCAGAGGTACGCATGCCTTTTAAGGAGAGCAATCTCAGCATGCATCCAGCGCTGTTATAGTAGAGGTGGTCTTTGAGTCCCAGTAAAATATTTGTATTATACTTCAATATCTGTATATAGGCTTTGCCCCAGTAGGTCCCAGTTGATCTTGATGGGCTGCAGCTGCAATGTCCTTCATTGGGCTGCAGCTGTGGCTAGAGAAGGTAGCTGGGATAAAAGGGGGTGGGTTGGCCAGTCAAGGAGAGCCTGGAAGGAGCTCTGACTAAGAAGGTTCAACATGCAGGAGAAGGAGTTGGTGTTGTGAAGGTCTACAGCCATAAGAAAACACCAAAAGAAGGTATGGGACTCTAGAAATATAACAACAATTGGTAACCCCGGTGTGATAGCTGGCAGAGATAAGACATCCAAGAGCTGTGGATAAGACAGCCAAGAGCTGTAGAATATTGGAATATGAATCCAAATATTACCAGATAGATTGTGCCTGGGCCCGTCTGACCCTTGCTGCTGGACCAAAGGCGGCAACTGTGGTGTTTCACCCCAGAGACACTTTTGGCTGGCTGTATGTGGCAGCAGGCACTGAAACAAGTCCAGGCTTGTAGAAACTCAGTTTACCTCAGGTGGGAAGGCTTCAGGCTATGGTGAGGAGGAAAGGAGATGGATTCTGCCGTAGGGTTAATATCCAGAGTTTTATTCCATGGTCACAGAGGTCTGAATCTCAGGTAACAGCTCCAACAGAATGGCGAGCACATGGCCTGAGTGACCTTTTAAGCTCCGGGGGAAGGGGGAGGGAAGGGACAGGTGAGCCACCAACCAGGTGGGAGGGGCAGGGTCTCAAGGGATGAGGGACACCTAGACAGGCCAATGACCCCCAGACCTGAAGGGCATCCTTTGAACGTGACCAACCACACGAGGCCTTGCTGGAATGTTAAGCCTGATTGACAGAACTCACTCAGCAAGGGGGCGAGGGGGAAGGGAGAGGGGTATTGCCACACCTGGGAAGCGACTAGGGAGTAAAACAGGAAGTTGCAACACACTGCAACAGTAGAAGAACATAGCTTTTGAGTCAAGGAGCTGTGACAGCCAGGAGCTGTGCAAGAGTACGGCCTTTGAGCCAGGAGCTATGTGTGTTATACATGGCCTTTGAGTCATGGGACCTGACGTGATAGTTGGCAGAGATAAGACAGCCAAGAGCTGTGGATGGCCTTTGAGCCAGGAGCTGTGGATAAGACAGCCAAGGGCTGTAGAAGAACATAGCTTTTGAGTCCAGGAGCTGTGACAGCCAAGAGCTGTGAAGAATATGGCCTTCGAGCAAGGAGCTGTGTGTGTTCTATGTGGCCTTTGAGTCATGGGAAAATGTATGTATTGTAATGTGGCCTTTGAGTCACAGTGAAAGATATGTATTGTGTTGGGGAAAATATAGGTGGCCTTTGAGTCCCAGTAAAATATCTGTATTGTAGAATATGTGAATATGTCTATGTAAAACCTGTTCCTTTAAGTAAAAGAAAAGGGGGAAATATAGTAGAGGTGGCCTTTGAGTCCCAGTAAAATATCTGTATTGTACTTCAATATCTGTCTATAGGCCTTGCCCCGGTAGGTCCCAGTTGATCTTGATGGGCTGCAGCTGCAATGTCCTTCATTGGGCTGCAGCTGTGGCTAGTGAAGGTAGCTGGGATAAAAGGGGGTGGGTTGGCCAGTCAGGGAGAGCCTTGAAGGAGCCCTGACTAAGAAGGTACAACATACAGGAGGAGTCTGTGCTGTGAAGATCTACGGCCATAAGAAAACACCAAAAGAAGGTATGGGACTAACAACAACAGTATGGGACTCTAGAAATCTAATAACAACAGTATCAAGAAATATAACAACAACATGCTGTAATAAAACATACCGACTTTACAACTTTCACAAAGTTCTGGAGTTCTTTTTCTTTTCTCCGCAAAACTCAGCAGTCTCTGTCTCTCTTTATCACCCTCTGTCTTCCCCCCCCGCCCCCCCCCCCCCCCATCTCTGTCCTTCACTGAAGCCGGTTCGCTGAGCCTAGGCTTTTGCAGTCAGGCTAAATAGCTATGTTTTCAAACTACAGACTCAATTCAAAGATGTACATTTCACCTAAATCAAAATGGATTTCTACTCTGTCTCAAGGCCTTACATTGATGAGAATTATTTATTAGAAATTTTTACACAACACAGTTGTTTTCCACTCAACTTTCCATGCATAACACAGATACTTTTCCCTCTTTCAGTCTGAGATGAAATCTTAATTAAAAATTTTGTTTCAAAGTGACTGTCACCCCTGCAGAGAGGCCTGGAGCTTTCCTTACCATATTCCCAGGGGACTGTGCGCTACCCTCCACAGCAACAGAAGCCACAAATACCCTCCCTCAGTTAAGAAGTAAAACGTGCCCCTTGACAAAGCACAAGCTTCTAAGGCAGTGGAGAAACACTGTTGTTAGTTCCTACCCCAACATCCCATGATAATGTAAGGGGTGAGAAATGCCACATGTGCTATGCACTAGCAGTGATCCTCAATAAATCCGTCTAATCCTCTCATTCATGCTGGTCAGGCTCCTGAGGAAGACAGGACAGCAAAGTGTTCTAGTTTGCCCTTATAAAATGAGAGGCAGGAAACAAGAATCCAACGTAGTCTCTCTTTGACCTTTCTTTCAAGGCAGGCCTGTCTGCTCCCACCCCAAAGGCACAGAGGGTGCTCTTTAAACTGTGCCACAATGTCCCCATCCCCACCGTGTCATGATCCTATGAGGAGAGACCCACGAGGGCGTTGGGTCTAGGAGAGCTCTAGGAGAGTGCTTGTGCATGTGTATGCCAGTGTGCACGGTTCTGTGTGCACGTGTTGTCTAGTGTGCCCAGATGTGAGTGTACACGCCTTGCTTTGCACAGTGTACATGTGTGTTGGTGTGCACAGCACCATTCACATAGATGTGCTGATGTGTACACGTGATATATACACTGCTCTTTACACATGTGCTAAATTGCACACTCTCAGGTGCGAGTGGGTCTGTGCACAGCTCTGTGCTTGTGAGTGTGCACAAATTCTGCAAGTGTGAGCATGGCTCTGTGTAGGACATGCGTGTGTTAATGTCAATGACACTGCACACATTGGTGTGCACAAGCTCTACATGAAAGCAGGTTTTGTGCTTGCGGGCAAGTGTGCATTGATAAAGACTGTACATCGGTGAGTGTCTGTGTAGCACATGTGCTGGTGTAGCAGGTTAGGTGCACACAAGTGTGTGCTGCTAGCAAGTACTGTTGTGCACAGGAGCTCTGTGCAATTGAGCAGGTGTATATGTGCACTAGCTCTGCACATGTCCCTGTGTGCACACAAAGGCTGGGCACGCCCAGGGACGTGGCTCTTGGATACATGGCTCTGTACATCTGGCTTCTGCTTCACCTAGAAAAACAGTCGTATATATTGTCCTAGGTTACAATATAAAAATGTATTCTATCCCCATCTTTAAGAGCTGTTAAAACCAGGAGGGGCGTTGTTTTTCCTTATCTCCTGTTAATGGGCCCATCAATGCCTTGCCGCGTGACTCAGAGATAACTCTCTCTGGGAGCCATTTTTGTTTAATGGGCAGTCAAGGACCCACCTCATGACTGAGAATGATATCAGCCCTTTGGGAGATGCTCCACCCAGAGGGGAGGAGCTAAGTATCCCCACCTAGATATAATCTGAGGTTTGGAACAGAACAAGCTGCCCTTACCTGTCACAGACATGTTTTATGAAAAATCCTTTCATTAGGATTTTTTCTCCTGAGAAGCTGAGAGGCCTCAGAGGAAAAGAAGAACAATAATTATCTGCTGCTGTGGAATGCGCCAGGTGGATCTTTGATTGGTCCATGTTGGTTGTTTCTAATTAATGGCCAATCACAGTCAGCTGGCTCAGACTCCCTGAGAGTCAAGAGCTTTTGTTATCATTCCACTTGCTAGCCTTCTGATGAAATCCTTTCTTCTATTCTTTTAGTATAGTTTTAATATAATATATGTATCATAAAATAATAAACCAGCCTTCTGAAACATGGAGTCAACATTCTCATCTCTTCCCTCATCTTGGGACCCCTGTGAATTCCACCACACTTACCCACTGGTTTCCGGAGGACAAGAACTACCAGATCTTTTCTACAGGATCACTTCAACAAGACCATTTTATTTGGACTACTACCACCACCCTAACTAGCAGGGTGTCAGGTTGTATTCTGACTCTGTCAGTGGTTTTTCTTTTGTATTATTGC
The DNA here is from genome assembly GCF_028551555.1 of Melozone crissalis. Lineage (NCBI taxonomy): Eukaryota > Metazoa > Chordata > Aves > Passeriformes > Passerellidae > Melozone > Melozone crissalis. The sequence continues at coordinate 4,440,754 of NW_026535882.1, read as the reverse complement.
ATGTATTTTGTTTTTTTCTTTTTTTTTTTCCTTTTTCTTAATAAATTGTATTTCTGACTTAGAGTCTCTCACTGGTTTTTACTTTCAAACCAGAAAAATATATACACATGTTTGTGTACGTGTCACTACCTAGCTCTGCTGGCTGGAGTGGCCCCTGGCTCTGTATACACTCTGTTCTCGTAGGGAGAAGAATTTGGCTCTACCTATAAGCTTGCCAAAAGGTTTGTGTAAAGTTGTGTACAGTGACTTCCATCAAATTTAATAGTGTTTAAGTTTCTGTTAAATCCCTATAAACAGGAGTGTCGGCAATTACTGCAATCCACTGCTATTCTAACCTGTGTTCCCTAGAAACTGCTGCCATCAAAACGGGATGCTAGGCCAAGTGCTAAACCTCTCCGTGATTGTAATGCTTCCTAGGCTGCGCAGTTTCCTTTTGTCAGCAGTGGTGGGTAACTGCTTTAAGAGTCAATTACCCTTTCAAATAATGAAACATATGAGGCAGTGCTATATGCATTATCTTCAGCTTAACCCCTCAGTGGGGAGGTCCCTTTCAAGAACTGCTAACCTCTGAATCAGCTGGTCGAACTGCAGAGCGAGAGTGGGCTCACGTCAACAGAATTAAAGGCTGGGTGAAAGAACCCAAAGAATGGACTATAACATCCAAACCAGGTGAGAGATAACCAAAGCAGCTCAAAGACGTCTGAAAAAAAGAGTCGAGCTTCCACCAGCCAGCTTGAGGATTGTTTTAATTAACACTTTAGGTGGGGAGTTTGAACCATATTGTTTATTGATGTAATTGTCCTGTTCTAATGGATGGAAATAACAAGCATCTGTTGAGGGGAAGTACACAGGGAGCCATAAGAGGTACTGGGGCAGTCTCCTTAAGAACCAACAAGTGGACTAAGACCTGACTTCTGTGATCTTATTTTGTCCATTCCAAATAAACGTGTCTAAGGAAAACCTGAGATATTTTCCTTCTGTTTCCACTGTCCTCACCCACATCAACAGATGCTAGTATGACTCATTAAAGAAAATGTTTTTGAAAAGTAAAAGTAGATTATTGGAATAAAAAATGAGAGTTAATTGTTCGAGCCAAATGACTTATAGAAAAGGAAAAGTGTGGTTTGTTATAGATGAATAATGTGATGATTGGCTCTCAAAATTAAGAGATGGATATTCTGTGTATGTTAAGAGAAGTTTTGTAAATGTATAGTGATGTTATTGTAATATGTCTTCTCATAGTCTTCTTTCCCCTCCCCCTTGTAATAGCCTTGGTAGTCAGGGCATTTGGGGAGAGCCAGCTTGTTACTAGGAGGCGCAACATGATGACACCTGACCTCCAATCAAGATGTAAGAAAATAATCTCCACCAATGGACAGCAGAGAAGAAGTTAACTCACAAAACTTTGTGAGGAGTTAAGGATATAAAAAGCAGAGCATCCATTTTGAAAACGAGCATGTGGCTGCTAGTCATGGAGATTCCTAGTGTGGTAATTTTTTGTTATTCAGTCCTTTGTTGTATTTTTTGTTAAGGTTTAATAAACCTTTGAAATTTTAAAAGTGAGCATCGTTTCTCGCAGGCCTAATTGGCCATTATTAAGAACCTGAAAGGCAAGAGCAATCTGGGGTGCTGGCCGTCCCTTAACCGAGTTACTGCCAGAAATCTGAGTCAAAGGCAGGATTTGTGAAGCTCTCCTCTCCATTTGTAACACATGCTCAGCTACCCAAGTACCATCATAAACTTTCAGGCTCCCAAAGTGCTCATTTTGTGCAGAGAGAAATATGTCAGGACAGAAGCACGTAATGAATTAGCCCGTGGCAGCCTTTCAAGTACATACCATGCCCTGGGGCAATGCACCTTCCTTCTAAGATATGTGGAATGTTACAATTTTTTTCTTTCACAGATCCCAGTTGCAAACTTTAAACCGCCCGCAGCATACAACAGGTTTAAGAACCAAAGCCAAACAGTGGTATTTACCTTTGCATGTATCCTGCACACATCCCAGTGTGTTCTGCACTTTTTTCCACAGCTATAAGAACCATCATACACTTCCAGTCTCACAAAGTGTCCATCTACTTATAGAAATGTGTCAGGACAGGAGCAGCTGCTGGATTAGTTTTTCTATCTCCAAGCCTTTCAACTAATCACCTCAGTCTGGGCCTATGCAAGATTCAAAGTGCATGAAAGTGCAGACCATCATGTAGTATGTGCACTTAGATGTTGTAAGGAGAAAGTGAGTGGCACGTGTTTGAGGTGCAAGTGAAAGATTTCAAATGCCAGGAAGAGGAATGTGAGAAACGAAGCCCACTCCTCAGTTAACATTTAAAGAAAATTTAATAAGAAACAGTAGGGGACAAAGTCAGTAAAGCAAAAGGAACAGCACTAAATGCTTAGCCGCAGCCACAGGCACACCAGTCAACACAGCAACACCCCTTATATACTTTGGGTATTGCATCAGCCAACTACATATACATAAATGGTCATACATATTCAAACATATCAATGTAGTTCCTCCTCCATCCTGCCTTTTTGGAGCATGTGCAGTGGTCTTAGTCATGGTCATTTGTTACTTTTCCATACATTCATCAGGTTTCAATTTCTTCACTGGTTAAATGTTAACATTACAACAACTCTTCACCAGTATTGTTATCACAACAAAACTTTCGCATTAAAAGAACTCTAAACTTTAGCAAAACTTCTCTTACAAAAGTCAACATTATAAAACACATGGTATTCACTTTAACAATTGCGAAAGCCAACACTGTAATATATTTCTCACAGGAAGATCAGCAGAAGTTATGTGTCCTGCATATTTCTTTGAGCCAGTTGTAGCTGGAAACTATTCAGCTCATCTTTGCGCTCTACAAGCTTGAGAGAATGGGAGTATATAAAGCTGAGAAGCAAAGGGAATAGCACCAGTGTCGCAGTCGAGGCGGTCACGACACAAAGCAGAGACCACAAGCAGTCTCAGTTGGTAACACTTGGCAACAGTTTATTAATGAAAATGGCTGATCTTTTATACACTTTCCAGTTGTTTACCCTTCCTCTACCTTAGCTATTTGCCACAATAATTCAATACCATGCCATTGGTGAAAAGTTACTCTGACTCCACCTAACTTTCTAAAAATGCTTCATCCAGCTGCAGAATGCTCTTATCTTCCTTCTCTCGATCTCCTTGGTTACGGCCTTGGAGAAAGCTCCTTATCAGCTTCTTCTTCTTCTTACTTCTCGCTCCTTTAGCTAACAGGCCCGCTGCTAGCCCCTTCCACAATTTCCCCTTTTTTGTTTTTGACCTGTAAATACAGCTGCTATGGATTTTTGCAGGGCCCTTTGCAAAAACCCAAGCAGAGAGGGGACACACAAAATCACAATCACAGCCATCAACAAAATTCCCATTCTTCCTTCATCCATCTTTAAGTACTGATATATGGTCTTAGCCAGTGTCATCCGCACGTTCTGCTTCAGCTGCGGAGCCATCGATCCTGTCCTTTCCCGCACGTTCTAGGTAAGGTTTAACACAGCGAGCAGGAACCCATCGAGGACCATTATCTGTCAAAACACAAGCATAACCCCTTCCCCAGGTTATCAGTTCCACTGGACCAGACCATATACCAGTAATCAAGTCCTTGACCCATACCTTGACATTTCTATGGAAATTTGGTTGCTTAGAATTCAAAGAAGAAAAATGGCAAAAGATTGGAGATAACTGTGAGTCAGGTAGGGGACGCAAGAAGTTTAACACATAAACAGCTTTATCTAATCTCACTTGAGGTGACTCCTGTTGCATTCCCCCTTTTTGTTTTTGAACCTGACGTTTAAGAAGTCCGTGAGCTCTTTCAATAATTGCTTGGCCCGTGGGGACATGTGGAATACCTGTTGAATGCTCAATGCCCCAAGCACGAAAGAATGCTTGCATTTTCTGCGAAGCATATGCTGGGCCGTTATCTGTTTTTACATGACACGGAACACCTAGAATAGAAAAGGCATGATAAAAATGACGAATAGCATCTCGAGTTTTCTCTCCTGTGAATGCTGAAGCAACCATTGCGTGAGAAAAAGTATCAACTGTAACATGAACATACTTAAAGCGACCAAATTCTGGCATTTCTGTAACATCAGTTTGCCATTCTTCTAACGCAGAAAGACCTCTAGGGTTGGTACCATAACACTGAGCGACATGAGTCATACGACAGTCGGGACAAGAGGAAAGAACAGATTTTGCTTCGGCAGTAGACAATTTGAATTGCTGCTGTAAAGCTTGAGCATTCTGATGAAAAAATTGATGGGATAAAATTGCCTGCTGCAACACATTGGGTACAGTTTTGATTGCAGCAGCAGCTACTAAAGAGTCTACATAGGCATTGCCTTCAGCAAAAAATCCTGGTAATGATGTATGGCTGCGAATGTGCATGATAAAGTAAGAATGTTTTCGAGCACCAATAACTGTCCACAACTTCACTAATATAGTAAACAATGGTTTCTCTTGAATATTATACAATACTGCTTGATCTAAATGCTTAACCAAATTGGCAACATAAACTGAATCAGTAACTATGTTTACAGAACCAGGAAACAAAATAAAAGCCAAAAGAACAGCAGAAAGTTCAACCAGTTGAGGACATCCCTGCTGAATCACTGTCTGATATTCCCAGTGATCATCCTTTCTCCAAGCCACAGCTGCTTTTCTGGTTTTCCCGGACCCATCTGTAAAAACCGTTATACCTTCCACTGGAACGGGAGAACAAATTTGCTTGCCTTCAAAAGGAATCTCTTTAGTCAGTGTTAGAACAGGATGAGAAGGCAAGTGATACGAGATTTGGCCTGTAAAACAAGATAAGGCAGATTGCAATTCATGATTATTTTGAAAGCACCATTCAAAATACCACTGTTGCACAGGTATCACAATGGTCACAGGGTCCTGTCCCAAAATCTCATGACAACGCCTGCGACCCTTGATGATAATATCTGCAAAGAGCTCATAAAGTCCTGGAGCTGTTTTCCGAGATCTGAAAGATAAAAATATCCATTCCAGAATATGCAATTTATCTTCCCAATTATCATTCCATTGGCACAGTATTCCCCATGGTATTTCATGGTCTTTCAAAATAAACAATTGAACACCAACAGAGGGATCTATCCTGTTAACAAATTTGTGTGCTAGGGCTAATTCAACTTCTTCTAGGGTCTTTTTTGCCGCTGAGGTCAATTGCCTCTCATCAGTGGAGGAAGTGATGCCTGAAAGCAGATCAAACAATGGTTGCATCTGATGATTAGTTATGCCTAAATATGATCGAATCCAACCTATTAAACCAACCAATTTCTGTACATCAGTAGCAGTTTTGACATCAATGTCTAACTTTACAGGTTGAGGCATAACTTGAGTGTTGGTCACCAACATACCTAGGTATTTCCAAGGCATGTGTTTCTGCACTTTCTCTGGAGCAATGATCAAACCAAAGTCTTTCAAATTTGTCACAGCACATTGTTTAAGAGCTGACAACTGTTGTTTGTTGTCAGATGCCAACAAGATATCATCCATGTAATGATAGCAGTAGCAGTTTTTAAATTGCTCCCGCACTTTTGACAAGGCCTGTGCCACAAACCATTGACAAATAGTTGGCGAATTTTTCATGCCTTGTGGGAGTACCTTCCATTGATATCTTTTATCAGGTTCAGCATGCTTTATAGAAGGCACCGTAAAAGCGAATTTTTCTTTGTCCTGCTCAGCCAATGGAATAGTGAAGAAACAATCTTTTAAATCAATGACAACTATTTGCCATTCTTGTGGAATCATCGTGGGTGTAGGAAGGCCTGGTTGCAAAGCTCCCATTGTTGCCATTACAGCATTTATCTGCCGTAAATCATGTAAAAGTCTCCATTTTCCCGATTTCTTTTTTATTACAAAAACGGGGGTGTTCCAGGGACTGAATGATTCCTCAATGTGTCCTGCTAGCAATTGTTCTGTAACTAATTCTTGCAGGGCAGTAAGCTTTTCAGTAGTCAGGGGCCACTAGCAAACCCAGACAGGCTTATCTGTCAACCATGTCAGGGGTACAACTGGACGTTCAATGCCCTGCAACACAGTGGCCCCCATTAAAAATCCGTAGTAATTTTGACACCCCATTGAGATAAACAATCTCGTCCCCACAAACTTTGAGGAGCATCGGCAACATAGGGTCTGATGTTAGCTTGTTGGCCATCAGGATGTTTCACATTAATTACAATGGCTGACAGGCCACCTGTTGTAGCACCACCCAACCCCAGGAGTCCAAAACTTGCATGAGTGAGAGGCCACGATTGAGGCCAGCAAAGTCGTGAGAGTATTGTGACATCTGCTCCAGTGTCAATCAAACCTGTTACTGATATAGTTCCTGGATGACATCCACTGGCGGTGAGAGTGCATGTCTTTTCTGGACGGCTCTCTGTTACTTTCTCAGTCCAAAACACTTGAGGTACTCCTGTCGATCCAAAGCTTCCTGTGCCGCGACTTCGGTCCACTGCATTTGGAACAGAACTCACAAAAGGTACAAGTTGAGCAATGCAAGTTCCTTTCTGAATAGTGACAGGAGGGTCATCAATAGATACCATAGCATGAATCTGCCCTAAATAATCAGCATCAATAAGCCCTAGATGCACATGAATACCTCTAAGTGTAGTACTTGATCTCCCTATCAAAAACGCACTCAATCCCCGTCCTATCGGACCATAGGCATCAAGAGGCACTTTACATATTTCTTTTGTTAAAATAGTTACTGTGTCAGCGGTGGGTATATCAATCCCTGCGGACCCGCTTGTTGCCCCTGAGAATTGTTCGCAAATGGGTAGCTTTGCAGGGCTGGGAAGGCCCGCATTTGCTGTTGTGGTTGTTGGGGTATTTGTTTCCCCACGCGCCCCTTCGCGCTCCTCTTTGGGTTTCCCGGCAATAGCTGACCATTTGCATGATATTTACTTCTGCATTGCTTAGCATAGTGCCCAGATTTAGCACAACGGTTGCATACAATATCGCTGCTTGCCCTTGGCCTAAATGTTGTTTTCTGGACAGTACATTGTGACTTTACGTGCCCTTGTTGTCCACAATTATAACACTTCGCTGAAGGTCTTAACACTGCAGCAAGAGCTGCCATTTTATGCTCGACTGAACCAACTTTCGAGCAAGCAATAACCATTTCAGACAAGGTGGGTTCCCCAAGCAAAGTATCAATAATCTTTCTGCAATCTGGGTTTGCATTTTCTTTAGCCAATTGTACACACAATTTGTCTCGCAAAGTTTCATCATCTACTTGTTTCTCAATAGAGGCAGCAAGCCCTTCTGCAAACTGCAAAAATGGCTCTCTCATTCCTTGTTGTATAGTAACATATTTCTGTTTTGGAGCTGCCATTTCCATTGTTTTAGTTAAGGCACTCATGCCAATTTGCTGAGCTTGTGCCAAAATCGAAGGATCCCACCTTGCCTGTAAATCTGGATTAGCAAAAGGCCCAGAGCCCATTAGGGCATCAACACCCACAGCATGACGAGGGTCGTGTTGAGGCAACTGCATATTTGTTAAAGCTGTGCGCTCAGCCACTCGCCTCCAAGTTTCTTGAAATACACCATATTGTACTGGCTGAAATAGAATTGTAGCAAGATGAGCGATGTCATAAGGTGCAAGCAAATCTGCATTAATCACACGTATTAATTGCATTACCTCTGAAGAATTAATACCATATTGAGCTACTTTCGATTGGAGGTCTTGCACAACCCTCCAGGCGAAGACATGGTGACTGTCGTTCTGTCCTGTTCCAGGAGCTGCTTTGAAAACTGGAAAAGCCGTAGGGTTATCACAAGCAACATTTGCAATGGCACTGTTCTCCTGAGGTACTCTTGGAGCACCTAACCTTTCTATGATGTCCCAGTTCTTTTCTTCAACTGCTTTCCTCCTAACAAATTCCCAAAACTCCTGAGGGCGTCGAGGAAGCACAGTGACTTGGCACGGAGGCAAAGTCCATGAGGCAGTAAGACTAGAGCTCTTAGGAGATGAAGAGACCAGAGCTCCCTGCCCCAACTCAGGTGTTACTGCGGGCGACTCATCACTTGACTCACTGTTGCTGTCACTGTCAGGTAAAGGAGGATACGGCCTTGCAGGTTGCTCAAGCCACTCAGAGGGGAGCGGGGGGGCAGACGGCTGGACCAGAGAGGAGGGAAGCGGGGGGGCAGATGGCTGGACCTTTCTCTCTGCTAAAGACATTTCAGCTAACTGGCGTAGCGGTGTAGTATATACAGGCACCATCGCTAGCTGCTGTGCAGGTGTGAGATAAGGAGGCTTAGGAGTCTGATAAGAAGAGGCTAGGGCAAGTTGCCCAGAAGTTTTGGCAGCTTTCCCAGAAGCCTTGGCAGCTTTCCCAGAAGCTTTGGCAGCTTTCCCAGAAGCCTTGGCAGCTTTCCCAGAAGCTCTGGCAGCGTGCCAGGTAACTCCCATGGCATCCGAACTTTCTTCACCAAGTTCCCCATCAGAGCCCCCTTCTACCTCAGAGGCCCCCTCTGCCTCAGCCCCCCCGTCAGGTATCAGCCCCAACTCTTCGTCCGCATCTTGCTCCGTTTCTCTCTCTATTCTCCATTCCTTTAAAGCCTCAAAGAGCGAGTTCCAGGTTACTGCTAAATCAACAGCTGTTTTATCTCCCGCTCGAATAACTTGCCAAAGTCTGTCCCCGACTTTCTTCCATGCCTTAACACTAAATGCTGTGTTGGGATCAGTGCCAAAATTCTGTGATTTAGCCCACAGCAATATATTACGAAGCTCATAATCTGACGTATTAATTCCCTTATTTCTTAACAAAACTTTCCATGTAGACAGAACACTTTCTTCCTCTTTAGATAAATTTTGTCCCATTATTACTAGTTGGTGGCTCACCTACTTCCAGGTGTCTTGATTGGAGGGAATCAGGTCCGGACCTCCTTGTGGCTTCCACCTGCCACTCTCAGCTGCACCAACGCCGCCTCCCCCACTACGTCCCAGTGGGTCACGGTTGCCAATTGCTAGGACCCCGTATGGGCCCCCACCGACTATGTTCTTATCACGTCGGCGTCTCCAAAATGTCGCAGTCGAGGCGGTCACGACACAAAGCAGAGACCACAAGCAGTCTCAGTTGGTAACACTTGGCAACAGTTTATTAATGAAAATGGCTGATCTTTTATACACTTTCCAGTTGTTTACCCTTCCTCTACCTTAGCTATTGGCCACAATAATTCAATACCATGCCATTGGTGAAAAGTTACTCTGACTCCACCTAACTTTCTAAAAATGCTTCATCCAGCTGCAGAATGCTCTTATCTTCCTTCTCTCGATCTCCTTGGTTACGGCCTTGGAGAAAGCTCCTTATCAGCTTCTTCTTCTTCTTACTTCTCGCTCCTTTAGCTAACAGGCCCGCTGCTAGCCCCTTCCACACACCAGTGTGCTTAGTGTGCTTTATATGCTCCAAGGTGAAGGCCAGCACTGGATTTTTGTTCTTAGACCGTTTGTATATGATCAGATCCTGGACATTTTATGGGTTGAAAACTGGGATCTGCAAGAGTATAAAATAGTGATGCTCCATATAGCTTAAGAGGAATGTGCATAACTCCAGTGTGTGTTGTATATTTAAAAGGATGCGATGAAAAAGAGGTAATCAAGAATCCTTTTTTGTCCTGACACATTTTTCTGTGAGAGAGGTATATCAGAATATTTGGTCATTACAAGGTTGTAAAGTGCATGATGCCTTGCCTTTCCTACTCAACTGTCTTGCGGTGACATGACAATTCATTATCTTGTCATTCCTGACCATCCTTTCTCTTGCCTTACTGATGCCTTTGTATCCTTCCCTTGCCCTTCCTACAGCTCCATGGCCTTGCACTGACTTGCTCACCCATCCTCCACCTTGATAATCCTGCTGCTTTTTTTCTGGTCCTGCCTTGCTTTGCCTGCTCCTCCAGTGGCTCGCATTGCCTTGACTTGCAAAGTCAACCCTTTATTTGCCTTGCCTTGCTACCCCTCTGTCAGGAAAATTAATCCACAAGCACCAGAGGTTTATGTCCAAAAAGGAGACAGAGGAGTCCTGTAACTTTTTTCAAATAAAGGGAGAGGCCATGGGGCATTTCCCCAAGGGTCTCTCAAATTTTTGGAAGACATAGTCTCCTTTTAAACCTAATTTCCCAACTGCATGTCCCTCTCTCTTTCCCCATTGGCTGAGGTACTTGAGAGGTACAGACTTCCCAAAACGCCTAATATCTAAGACATCCTTCTAATGTAGACCACCCCCTTTGTCTTCTCCTTGTGTCACTCAGTGGAATTCCTATGGAATTTAAGGTTCTTCCCACTGTTAGCGTTCAAAAACACATAATCGCGGGGACTATATGCGGTGCTTTTTATTAAGAGCTCTGGGAATCGGGGTATATTCAACCCAAATCTGATTCCGACCATACATCCAAAACTTTCATGTTAATTATTAAACTTATATTGTTCTATTGTATACATAAATTTAGCCCCTCTCTGAATTTCCAACATAGTTTCTCACTATTCTTCTTATGGTTGTATAATAATTACATTTAATTACCAAACAATCATCACATCTAACAATTATATAATTTATCATACTGCTTACGCAGGTGCAGTTGATCTGGGAAAGCACAAAGCCTAACATTTTTAGATTCTATCTTTAACTTTTTCCAGGGTTCCACTATCACCACTGTTTCTCTTATCTTTCAGTATCTAGCTTTATTTGCCAGCAGACCCACAGTTTGTTTGCAAAGACAAGTCCCTCATTCCTTTCACCTCCCTTGCTTTGCATTACATTGCATACCCATCCTCTGCCATGATCTGTATACTCCTTTCTTCCCGGGCCTTGCCATGCCTATCTCTCCTTTCTTGTGTGTTGCTTTCCCTTCCCCACAACTTTCATTGCCTTACTGACTCCTCCATGTCCTTCCTTTGCCCTTCATACCACTCCATTGCCTTTCACTGCCTTACACATGCATCCTCCACCTTTTCCTCCCTACTCCTTTTTTCCATGACATGCCTTGTCTTGCCTGTTCCTCATATGACTGTCATTGCCTTGCCTTGTGTATTTGTTCTGGTTTAGGGCAAATTTTGGAAACAAGTCTTTAAAGGGGCTTATTGCGGCCTTTTACTGGGGTTCAGGGTGTCCCCAGTAGGCTGCATGGGTGCAGATAGTGCAGTCCTGTTCGGAACTGACTATCCGAGCTCCCAAGCAGTTCATAGCCGCAGGCCACCTTAGCAAGCTTAAGTGATATCAGCACTTTAGTGATTATCAACTCATTGTGATTTCAACTCTTAAGCTTGCTAGGTGCCTAGGCAGGCAGACACAGGGAAAGAGAGGAGAAGTCTGTGTGGGGTTCCACAGGAGCGTCTTTACTGATTCGTCTGCGAAGGTTCCCAGTGACAACTCTTCTGCCTGAGCTGGGCAAAAGCAGCTCTTTATACAGGGTACAGGGGTTTCAGAAATTGTCCAATATCAAGGGTTAAAGGAAAGTGACCTATAGTCTTACAGAGAAATAAGCAAGGGTCCAAAGGCAGAAGGGAGGGGCTTCGAGTCCAGTCACCATGAATTGGCATTTCCTATCTTAGGCTTCTGCACGCGAGGGAAGTGTTGCAGGCTCTGGGCCTGCTACAACTCCACTTTCTGTTTTTAGAAAAAAGGTGTTCCCCATAGTTCTTTTGAAACAATGAACAAGGCATGAGGACATAGCTAACCCAATGACAATTACAAGGAAAATCCACAATATTCCCCTAACCAAAGATGCAACCCATCCTGTTAATCCCCATTTACCAAAAAGTCATTGACCCAGTCAAGGGTGTTTTCTACTTTCAAGTCCTTCACAAGTTCCTTCAGTTTCTGGATGTTTGCGTGGATGGATTCTGAGTGTGAAGAGAGATTAAAGCAGCATATCCCTTCCAAGTCTTGGCAGCCATGTCTGTGGGCAAACAGCAGGAAGTCAATCACTAATCGCTCCTCGATTTTGGAGTGAAGCATGTCTTGTGGTTTCTTCTTCCTTTAAGAGATCGCTCAGGGGAGCAGGTGTAGCGTTGGCTTGCTTACTGAGCCAGCACCTGAGGTGATTTATTTCACCAAGGGCTTTGGCTGCAGCTACCCATGGTAAGAACAGAGAGACAGCAATCTTTTTTGGCTTGTTCCAATCATATAATTTGGGATGGCAATTTTCTTCAAATTCTGTGTAGGATCTTTTTTGGCCTTTTAATTCACTTTGTTTTTTCCAATTATGTAGCAAGGTGATATTTGGCGTGAGGGTAGAAAGTTTTCCAAGGGTGCAGGGACCTCCCTGGAGTCAGGAGGGCATCCCAGCCCAAACTCTGTCACCACAGATGGGAAACGTTCCTTTGGGTAATACTTTGGGGTGGAGAGAGGACACAGAGATCACACGAGCAGTGTAATTACACCAGGCGGGATCGTTATAAGCTTTGCTAATGGGTGATATGTCTTTTCGGTATGTGTTTTTTGTCTGGTCAATTTCTGGCCAATTATTTTTCGGACTTGGTATGTGGCCTTGGAGGACCCCCAACAGGTCCAATTCTTGGGGTTGCTCTAGAGCATTGGGCAGCATTTTTGTCCACTCATCCCAAGTATCTACCGGGTTGGATCTCTTTCTTGTGGTGCATAGGAGCTCTGAATTATAGACAGGCCAGTCATCGGCTACAAAGGGAATTCCTACTAGACATGTGGAAAGTGGGTTAGCAATGCTTCCCATAGATAAGCACATGTTATCCTGTTTTAATGTCTTTGCTAAGGTTACCAAAACATTATGGCTAGGCTGTGGACAAATCCAGCTGGAGGCATGCGGTATGGTGAGGAACATCCAGGCAGCAGTGAGGACAGCACCAATGGAGATATTTTTCATCTTTGGGCAGGATTAGGGCTTCTGATAGGGAATATAAGGAAAATTTGTTATCTTTATGATGGGAGGGGAGGTTTTCTCCCTTGTTTCTTTCCTCCATTCCTTTCCCTCCCCCCCCCCCTGCCCTTTTTTTTTTCTTCTAAGCTAAGGGAGGGGGAGTGGGTATAAGGTTAGGGGGTTTTGGTAAGAGTTAAGAAAAGGGAATAACACGGTTTTTTAGAGTAAAAAGGGTAACAACGTATAATTCAGAGAAGAATTTTGTGTTCAGGCTATGTCTGGCTTATGGCTTGATGCAGCAGAATGTTGTTCAGCTTTCTATTTTGTCTGCTGTCACGTGATGGGACAGTCTGTTCTTCCGCGTGTGGGTATTCGGTTATGCCTTCGTCTCCAGGCAGAACTGGTTTGGTTTTGAGGAGGTCTTGTGTTTGGCTCAGGGGAATTCTTGTCACTGTTTGTGGGAGTGGTGTTTGCAGTGCCTAGGTATGGTTTTATGCTTTTTCCTGGGTACCATCTTGGACCAGATGGTAGTAGAACACACACATACCCTCTTCCCCAAGTAATCAACTGGAAAGTCCCAGAAATTTGGTGTGTTTCTAGGTCCTTCACTAGCACAGGTGGTTTCTCAGTGAGCTATGCTCGGGTAGTATTTGCAAAGTGGTGAAGTATTGGGGGGTCAGGCTCTGATGTTGTTCAATTTAGGAAGTTGATGACATAGAGAGCCTTGCAAAGTCTTTCAACTGGAGATTCGATTATTGTGTCTCTGCTCTGTTGATTGAGGACTTTTTTGAGGATTTGATGTGTCCTTTCCACAATGGATTGTCCTGTGGGTTTTGCAGGTATGCCTGTCTTGTGTTCTATTCCCCATTCACTGAAGAACTCTTTTAACTTAGAGGAGGTACAGGCAGGTCCATTATCTGCTTTGATCTCTTTTGGTACTCCCAGGGTAGCGAAGGTGAGGAGGAAGTGTGTTATTGTGTGCTATGCAGTTTTTTCTGGATGTGCTGATGCAAATATTGCTCCTGAAAACGTGTTGACTGATGCATGCATGTATTTTGACCTTCCAAACAGTGTGAAGTGAGTCACATCTGTCTGCCACAGCTGGCAGCTGTTCAGACCTTGGGGATTGACTCGCGTCCCCACAGATGGCATCTGGTAGTTTTGACAGTTCGGACATGTAGCAACAATAGCTTTTGCCTGATCTTTTGAAAGCTTGAACATTCTGATAAGGGCAGGTACGTTTTGATGAAAAAATGTGTTTAATAACTTTGCCTGCACAAAGATGTTAGGGACATTGGCAGTTTCTACTGCCATGGCTAATGCATCCACTTTCCTGTTCTCTTCTGCGATGATACCTGGGAGGTCAGGGTGTGACCCCCACATGCATTATATGGTAAGGTTGCTTTCTGTGGGAGATTAAGGGTATTAATTTAGAAACCAATTGGTACAATTTTGGATTGGAAACTTCTTTGAGAAGGGCATGTTCTGCTCTCATAGCTATACCAGCAACATAAGCTGAATCTGTGACCAGATTAAAGGGTTTGTCTTTGAATTTCTCAAAGACTCTGACAACAGATGCTAACATTGCAATCTGTGGAGATCCCTCCACTAGTTGGATGTCAGATTCCCACTGTTGGGTCTGAGGGTCTTTCCATGTCATTACAGACTTGTGGGATGACCCTGAGCCATCTGTAAAGATGGTTAGAGCTTTGAGAGATGTTTTACTTTGGACTAATTTTGGGGTCAGATGAAAGGTTCCATCGCTATTAAAAAGTTCGTGTTTTGGGATATGAACTGAAATTTGGCCTGTATAGCTATCTAGGGAAAACTGGAGATTTTCATTGGTCTGGAGCAAATGCTCCAGGTCCCCAGTGGTAAGTGGCAAGTATATGCATGTGAACTCACATCCTGCAAGAGAGCAGAGGCGAGTTCTGGCCATTTTTATTAGATTTGCCATGATTTCTTGGAAGGTGGTTATTGTCTTTGAAGGCTGGTTGTTTGTAAAAATCCATTCCAGTATCAGGAAAGGGTATCGAAGCTTAGTGTCCCATTGGAAAATCAGTCCATAGAACCGAGGTGCTTTTCCCAGAATGACAAACTGGAAAGGCGGGCTGGGCTCGAAGCAATGGGCTTTGGGTGAAGACAGGGCTTCTTGGACCTTGGTGATGGCATCTCGGGCTTCTGTTGTGAGCGTGTGTGGAGAGTCCAGGTCTCTGTTGCCATGAAGAAGACTGAACAGGGGAGCAAGGTCCTCTGTTGTAATTCCTAGCAGTGGATGTACCCAGTTGATGGATCCGCACAGGCCGTGTAAGTCTCTCAGTGTTTTTGGGTGGTCTCGGATGGCAAGCTGCTGGGGTACAATGGTCCTTTCCCGGATTTGGACTGCAAGGTAAGTCCATGGGTTGGTGTACTGTAATTTGTCCTCACGGATCTCAAATCCTGACTTTTCTATGGTTTCGATGGTCTTTTTAACTGCTTTGTCTAAGTAAGCTTTTTCTGATGCACAAACCAGGATATCATCCATATAG
Organism: Melozone crissalis; assembly: GCF_028551555.1. Classification (NCBI taxonomy): domain Eukaryota; kingdom Metazoa; phylum Chordata; class Aves; order Passeriformes; family Passerellidae; genus Melozone; species Melozone crissalis. The sequence continues at coordinate 4,425,346 of NW_026535882.1, read as the reverse complement.
TGGTGGATGATTGCATCTGGAAATAGATTCCGAACAGGAGACAGGATGTGAGCAACGTACCATTGGCATATAGTGGGACTATTTTTTAGTCCTTGGGGAAGAAAACATCAGTGATATCATTTGAGTGGGGCCTCTCTTTTAAGAGAGGGAATGGAGAAAGCAAACCATGGAGCATCCTGGGGGTGCAGCGGATGCTGAAGAAACAGTCCTTAATATCTATGATAGCAAGTGTCCAGTCTCTAGGCAGCATCGATGGTGAGGGCAGGCCAGGCTGAAGGGGGCCCATGTCCTCAATGACCTCATTGATTTTGAAAAGGTCTTGGAGGAGCCTCCACCTATCTTTCCAGGCTTTTGCAGTACGAAGACTGGAGAGTTCCAAGGGCTGGTGGTCTCTACGATGTGGCCTTTGGCGAGCTGTTCTTCCACAAGGGCTTGTAGTGTGCCCAGTTTGGCTTTAGAGAGGGGCCACTGTTCAATCCAGATCGGGTCATGGAGTTTCCAGGTGAGCCGAGGGGTATCTGACAATGCGCATTCCTCAGTGGCCCCGATTAGAAATCCCGAGTAGGAATATGTAGGGAAGTGTTTTGCAGGGGTAGATAAAAACTCTACAACTTTGTGAAAGTTGCAAAGCTGGTATGTTTATTATTACAGCGCTGGACGCATGCAGAGATTGCTCTTCTCAAAAAAAGACGTGTACTTCTGGGAATTTCAGGTCTTTTTTTATCTCTTTCTTAAATACATATGCATACAATTTCACAATAGATTCATACATATTCATTTTTACGAATTTCGCGTGACATTTGCTGCAAGTTTTTCTTTATCAGAAAGAATTCTTAGGTCAGGTTGACCTGCTCTCACAGCAGTCTGTCTCTATCACTTTCTGTCTCTTTCTTGTTTATCTTTGTCTTTTATTGAATCAGTATCTCTGAGCTTAGGCTTTGCAGTCAGGCTACATAGCTATGTTTTCTTAACTACAGACTCAAAGATGTACATTTTACTTAAACTGAAATGGATTTCTACTCTGGAAAATTTTTATTCTGTCTCATTTTCCCCCTTTTCTTGAAAATAAGTAAATTCCTTAATGCAAACTTTTATGACAATAAGTGTCTCTTAATGCTTTACTATGTACGTTTGATAAGCAGGTTAACACAGTTACTCGCTGTAGTATTCTCTAATTCCAAATTAGCAATATAATGGATAATCTTAAACTTATTCCAACTAATATTAACAAAACTACAATGGAATGCCACAACTGATTAAAGATTCTATTTGCAGTTGGTTACTACTCAAAGATCACATCCCACCAGTGATGACCCATATTTTGTTTTATTCTCTGTAGAATTCTGGTTATTTTTTTTGTATCATGTTAGACAGTAATTAAGGTTTTCTTTCCGCTTTCTTGGATTTCCTTCAAGATCCTCAGTAGGTCTTGGTGCTTAATTAATTGTTTTACTAATGTAAGGTCTATTTCAATAGGGGTAGGTGATAGTTTGTGATACATTGTAAAATTGGTTTTAATTAACTGGAGGGATGTCACTGGGGCTAAGTACGAAAAATCACAATTGATAATTTGACAAAATTACAAATACAAAAATTAGAATGATTTCTACTACACAAAATAACATTGCTATCAATTTTTACAGCAGCACAGGCAGTTCTCAGGCACACACACCCTTTTCCCGTATATACGAGCACAGTTTTCTGATGAGTGACTGGATGAACTTCGAAGTGGCAAATACTCTGTTCAGTGTCTAAACACACATCTTGGGCATTAATAGTATTGCTTTCACAAATGAATCTCATTTGTTCTCTAGTAATGCAGTAAATGAGCCTTAATTGGTCTTATCCTAGGCAAGCTATTACAGCTCCAGAGCTCAGCCCCCAAAGGGACTGAGTGCCAGAAGCCAGCTCGCACTTCTTCTTCTGAGTTACTAGGGGTACAGCATGCTACTTTTATACCCTTGGCCCGGTTCCAATCCTGACCAATGGCAAGAGGTTACAAGGACCGTAAGGGACCAATAGTAAGGTTAACAAGATATTGCCTTACATGGCTATAGGGATAGGTTATAGGGCGGATGTCCCTGGAGTCAGGAAGCTTCTTTGCTGCTGTGTCAGGATTCTATTATTTTGATTCTCCACGGGGCCCTGGCCAAACCTGATTGTTTCACTACAATGAAGAATTCTAAGTTTACTGTTTGCTACTTTTTATTCACCTTTTGTGCTCACACATAATGTTCTAAAGGGAAGAGTACTGTTTTTTCATGGTTAATCTTAGTGCAATGATGGGATGGATAACATAAACAGTGGCATTACATATGGTAAGCACAAAGGCAGTGGCTACATTGGAAGCAGGATTATAGGTGAAATTTACCATAGTCCACCAGGATTGAAACTTCCTTTCAAAATCAATTGCATTATCTCAGACAATTTTCTGAATTTACGCTGGAAAATTACTTTCGCTCCCTTCCCGTATGATCAGAGCTGCTGTTGCTTGCATCTATAACTGTGCTTGTATACAACTGAAAGCTAAAGACACGTTATCTTGAACTGTACTAAGTGCTTCTGCTATTAACTTGTGGTCTTGGTCCCCGGCCTTTTCCCACTTTGGCAGTACTTTTGAAATCTGCTACTCACTAGTTCTTAATGCTAATAGAGATGACTGTAAAGGCTGCTTCAATTTTTTTAGGCCACTTGCTGCAGTGGCCAGTTTATTTATTAGTATTTCTGAATCAATTCTATTTAAAACTTTTAATCGTGTCTTCAATATTTCAGTTAGATTTTTTCTTATTCTGCTCTTGAGGTATACTTGTTTTTGTAACTATGTTGCCTAGCCTTCAAAGGATGTTCTTAGGAAAGAGAAGCAAGCTGGTTGGATTTTTGAGATGTTAATTTACATTAGCAACTTAACACGTTTGAGAGACTATTCTGGATTGAACAACAGTTGTTGTCCACCTACATTTCTCACTACGTAGGGGCCTATTTCATACACTTCAGGTTCAAGTTTGAGTTGGCTCTGAACTATTTGAGTACTAGTGTGGGTTGTATAAGGTCTTGCTGTTGTAAAAAGTGCACTGTCTATTTTAAATTTAAATGAGAGCCCAATAGCATCACGAGCTTAAAGGCGAGTCACTTCTACAGGCTGTATCAAGGTGAAATTACAACAACAGTCTGATTCACTTAGGCTATCACAAACTTCCTGGTGCTTGTATACACTACGAGAGGTTGAGACACTAATTGCATCTGGTCTCTCATAAGTTGTCTCATTGACTACCTGGCACTCTACTTTGATTTCTACTCTTCTGATCTCTTGAAGTGTCCACAGTTCTTGTTCTTGCTATTCTTGTTCTTCATATACTTGATTCTGCTGGATTACTACAGTGGATAGGTTTAAATCTTTTATCTCAGAAAGTTCTCTCATGGATCTAGAATACTGATTAAAAGCTTGGGACTAAGGCTATTCAGCATCTTTTTAGATAGAGGTACTTTCTATTTCTAAAACTTCAGTTATAATTACATACAAAACAATTTTGTAAGTGAAAGTATGAATTACTTTTGACAGAAATATACTCATTTTGCTCGAGTAAGTTTTAATCTCAGTTCATTGTCTCTTGGTGTCACTCTTTAAGGGGCTTTTGGGGCCTTCTTCACTCGAGAGTGATGGATCTAGGCATTTTGCTCTTTGGTTTTGATTGCAGTGAAGGTGGTGAGAAGCATTTGGAACGGTCTTTCTTACTGTGGTTTTTAAGTCTTTTCTGTAAGAGACAACATATACATAATCTTTAGGCTGTATGTTATGTACTGGCTTATCTAATTCTCTGTTCTGAGTGCTAGCTACGTGTTTCTCAATTTCTCTGAGCTATTTGCTTAAAGCCACCATGTAGGTGGCCAGTGTTACCTCCCCAATGTGGGTGGACATTCCCTTTTGTATTCTATATGGTCTTCTATAGAGTATTTCAAAAGGACTCAACTTGTGTTTAGCTCGAGGTTTAGTTTGAATTTGCAATAGTGCCAGTGTAAGAGCTTGGGGCAAGGGTAGAATAACTTCTTGCTTCAGTCTTATAATCTGCTGCTTAATCAAATGATTAATTTTCTCTACCTGGCCACTTGATTGGGGGTGGTATGGAGTGTGAAGTTCTGAATCTATGCCTAGGTGGCTATTAATCTGTTGCACTTTTTTGGAAATGAAATGTGATCCTCTATCCGAGGACATTGTGGCTGGAACTCTGAAGCGTGGTATTATTTCTTGTAATAATACTCTGGTTACTTCTAGAGCTTTGACAGTTCTGGTGGGGAATGCTTCTGGCTACTTCAAAAATGTATCTGTCAATACCAGTACATATGGATACCCCCCCTTTCCTTGGGAGTTCTTAAAAGTCTATTTGCTACTGGTGTCTAGGCTCATGGTCTCTCCCAGTCTGACTGAGTTTCGGCTTGAGGGTATTTTTAGGGGTAGTCTGGAGGCAAAGATCACACTTTCAGGTAAATTGAGTAATAGTGGCATATAAATTCTAAGCAAGGATTCTTTTAATCAAGTAGGTGTATAGGGCACCTATTCTTCAGTGTGCTTTTTGGTGTTCTTTTACTAATGACTACAATATATGGGAAGGGATTACTAGCTTCTTTTCAATGGTAGCCCACCCTTCTTGGTTATACACCTCTCTTTGATCTCCAATTAATTTTCTATCTCTCTTATTATATTCTGGCTTAGTTTTGAGGGAAATTTGTTTATCTGGAATTAGGGCTCCTTCAGCAGTTACCTCATCTTTCGCTGCTTCTTTTGCCTCTCTATCCACCAACTCATTTCTTTCTTCCAATTGTGAGCTCACTCTTTGGTGTGCCTTAATATGCATAATTGCTATCTTTTCAGGCAGCTGAACTGCTTCCAGCAGCTGGATTATCTCTTGTGCATGTTTGATGTTCTTTCTCTGTGAGGTCAGCAGTCTCTTCTCTTTCTAGATGGCTCTATGTGCATTCACAACTCTGAATGGATACCTCGAGTCTGTAGAGATGTTTATTCTCTTTCTTTTTGCCATTTCCAAGGCACGGGTCAGGGCAATTATCTTAGCTTTCTGCGCAGAGGTACTTGTTGGTAAGGGTCCAGATTCTATTACCTCTCTGCATGTGGTCACTGCATACTTTGCATGTCGCTTTCTATTGGCAACGTAGCTACTCCTGTCAGTGAACCAGGTCTCTGCATCATCCAAAGGAGTGTCCTTTTAAGTCTGGGCGGCTGGAGTAGGTAGCTTCAATGGTCTCCAGGCAATCATGGTGTACTTCTTCTCCTTGATTTCCACTGAGAAAGGAAGCTGGGTTGACAATATTAGTCACTACTATTTCTACATCATCTTACTTTACCATCATGGCCTGGTATTTCAGAAACCTCTGTGGTGAAAGCCAGTGGCCACCCTTTACTTCCAGTACTGTGGACACTGTGTGGGACACTAGCACAGTCATTTTTTATCCTAGAGTAAACTTGCGTGCTTCTTGAATACTCAGCACGACTGCTGCTACAGCTCTGAGGCAACATTTGCGTGACATTTGCCGCTAGTTCTTCTTTATCAGAAAGAATTCTTAGGTCAGGTTGACCTGCTTTCACAGCAGTCTGTCTCTCTTTATCACTTTCTGTCTCCCTCCCCCTTATCTCTGTCTTTCATTGAATCAGTATCCCTGAGCCTAGGCCTTGCAGTCAGGCTACATAGCTATGTTTTTCTTCACTAGAGACTCAAAGATGTACATTTTATTAAAATCAAAATGGGTTTCTACTCTGGAGACCTTTTATTCTGTCTCAGAAACCCCCCATTGGGATAGAATGTCCCTGCCCCAAAGGGTGATGGGAGCCCTTACCACAAATGAGCAGATTGTTGACACCTTGCCTTCAGGCCTTCGAGGATGATGTTCTTGCTTCGCATGGATACCGTAGCTCCACCAATCCCTGAAATCATGCCTGCAACAGGTTGTAGTTCCCAGTGTGCTGGCCATTTCTAGCAAGCGATGATGGTCATGTCAGCACTGGTGTCCAGCATCCCCGCTAGGTGGATCTTCTCTCCTCTGCAGGTAAGACCGCACTCGGTGGTAGCCTTGCTTGGTCCCACAACTCATGCCCACATTGCTGTGGGGTTGATAGGAATCTGTTCCCTGCGATTCTTTGGGAGTAGAAAGGCTTGTGCTATTGGAGTACCCTTTGAAAGGAAAAATGGTAAGTCCGTGCAGTACACCTGGACAAAAATCTCTTGTCCCAAGTGCACTGTTTGTACTTCTGGAACAACAATGATTTCCTTTGGGCTATGGAGAGTGTCACCTATAATTAAGATGTCAGAAGGACCACCTTTTGGCCTATATTTGCCTGTGGGAACACGATAAACATTCTCATTATTAAAGTCAATGGACAGAGCAGTTACCAGCTGGCAGCGGGTTCCCATCTGTATCATGCCGTGTGTTGGATCCTCTTCTTGAGGTTAAGAACTTCCTGGGATGGTGCGTGGCTGTATCTGGACAGCTTTTGATTTGTTGTCATAGCGCGGGGCTACACCGTGCTCCGCAAAGTCATTTCCCGAACGCTGCTGGTAGCGCTGCTGCTTCTGGGGTCTTTGGTAGGTGTCATGTGGTAGATAGGGACAGGCGCTCCGGAAGATTACACGATGTCACGGAAAGGCAGGACCCCCTGTTCCCCTAAGATAAGAGATTACCCTAGGAGTGTGGCCCCACTAACAGTAGTGCTAGTAACTTTCCATTCCTTACCCAGTAGTTTTCCATTCCTTACTAACCATAGATAATAAGGACAGACCCCCTTTTGACGTAGAGAACCCCGTAGACTATAAAACCCCACGAGAAGAAGTAATAAACGCCTTTTGACCATCCACCATATTGGTGTCCGCGTGTTCATTGGCCCGAGCGACCCTGGAGAGTGGGTCGCCGTGTCGTTTCCTCAGAACCAGGTCGCCTTGCCTTACCAGAAGGCAACAGTGTCACGAGGGTTTCTGGTAGGTGACCTGTCTGGACAGTCGTTTATATAATGTCCAAAATCTCTGCAGTGAAAGCAGCGTGCCTGGTCTTTAGAAGCCGTTACTGCGTATGCACCAGAAACTACTTCAGCAATAGCCTTAGGAAATGCTTGGGCCACTGTATTTTCGGTGGACAACTCACATGTACAGCTTTTCAGCATTTGTTCTATGGTAGGTTCTTTATCCAAGGGTAGAAACCTCAGAATAGTTTTGCATTGCTCATTTGAGTTATTCATGTCAAGCTTGCACAACAGGTCTTTTCTTGCCTCTGTGCTCTCTGTTTTTCCAGAGCATCTTTAATTCTGTCCACAAATTTGATAAAGCTTTCATCTACTCCTTGTTTAATATTGGAAAAGTGTTGGGTAGGGATAGAGTCATCTGGGGTAAGAAGTAAAGAGGGTTTTGCTGCAAGTGCCACATCTTGTAATGCTTCCTTGAGTAAGGTGTCAGCTTCATCGGAGGGTTTCTGTAAATCCCCTTCCCCAGCCAGCTGTTCGACTGTAAAATCTGGCTTATCAGCATTGTAGAATATGTGTCTGATAATGTTTCTAATTGTCTTTTTCCAATGCCTTTCCCATAACATATATTCTGCTGGGGAAAGGAGGCAGTGGGCAATATTTTTAATATCATGGGGTACTAAAACATGTGCTGAGAGCACAGCTTCTGGGAAATTTCTAAAAATATGTGAACTTCTACCATGTTCTTTGGCTATATTTCTTAGTTGTATGAGTTCCTTATTTGAGTTAGATTCCCACGTCTTTCTATTAGTGGTCCCACCTCTCTTTCCCTTTTTATAATCTACTGGGAAAGCATTAATTTTTTTGTCATCTGCCAATCTCCCCCCTTAGTCGCTTCTATCTTAATTAGAGCCCATGGATCAATGTCCTCTGTATCAGAATCAGAGTCAGTGTCACTGCTGTCCTCAGAGGAGAAGTGAGAGCAAGCAGGCAGTGCCCTATGCTTTTTACAGCATGTTGAAGCGAGATTTTTCAGGGGTTTTGGGGGCTGTGAGGAGACACATGGCAGAGCTTGGCCAGAGGGAGGCAGCAGTGGAGCTGGAATGGCAGCACCACGAGTAGCACAACATGCACAGGGTTGGGGAAGTGGGGTGGTACCGTGGGGAGTCTCGGAGGTTCCGTTCGGGTGGCATTGGGGGTGGGTGGGAGGCTGGAAGGGCTGGGCGTGGGGGCAAAGGAGAAGCGGGGGATGGGGGGCGGTGGGATCGGCATGGGCTGCTGTGGGTAGAGCGTGCTGTGCTCTGGCTGCAGAGTGCAGGCATGCAGGGGGACCTCCTGCTATGGCAGACAGGAAGGAAGAGATGAGGGTGGGGATACACGCAGGGGTGGGTGGGGCGGCAGCAGGGGTGGGGGCTGGGATTGAGGGACTGGCGGCAAGGGTGGGATGGACTGCGGCGGGGGTGGGGGGAGCGGAATGAGGGGTGGGGGTAGCCGCAGCAGGGGTGGAGGGAGCCGCAGCGGGGGCAGCTGCTGCGGGCGCAGGAGGAGCCGCTGCGGGGGTAGGGGAAGCAGCAGGAAGGGTGAGGGGAGCGGACTCAGCGGAAACAGCCACAGTTGCACTCGCAGATAACACACAGGATGCCGCGGAATTCGTGTTTGCCACATCCGGGGAGGTGGGGAGGACAGGCGGACCGAGCGAACTCCGCGGGTGTGGAGGGGGTGGGGAGGTGCGGCGGGAGGTTTGTGGCAGAGGGTGGAACAGCGACAAAGGCGGCACTAGGACCGAGGAGACCCGGAGGGCTGAATTTCAGGATTGACAGGGGAAGATTGTTATCAGCGTGACTAGTATTTGAAAGGAGGTTGTCTGTCCCTGGTTGGGGAGGCTGCAGGGAATGTGAGCTATCTCTATTGGCTTTCTCTACAGCTTTAGTTATAATGTAAACATAGGAATAAACCGACTCACAGAAAAATCTTGGTTAGCTTGGAGGATGTACATCGTGGTCCCAACACTGTCCCAAAAGAAGTCTTTAGTAATGGTGTGTGTTAGTATCTGGAAAGTGAGAAAGTATCAATTTTCTATTTTTTTCAGGTTATTTTTGAAAGATGACCTTTAGAAAAAAAAAAGTTGTTAGAAGATAGGATTTCTAGGATTAGTAAGTGCAAATCTCTCTCATTCTGGGATGGTTTCAACATACTAAGTTTTGATCCCATTTTTTCCCGTTCCCTGCCAGCAGACAAAAGGAGGGGAAAAAAGGAGAAAAAAAACAAAAAAGGGACCCAAGGGAAATTGCGCACGATAAAGACTGTTTTAAAACTTACACTTCTTCAGCCGGGTGTGGGTCAAAGGTCTGCTGCAGGTGGTCTTGCCTGTGTCAGTCTCCTCGAACACTCGCCCAGATGTCAGCTGTGAGGGTCGAATGACACCCTCTGCAGAAGAGTCCTGCTTTACCGAGGGCTTTTCTTCGGGGGTCTTTGCGATCCGAAGGCAGTAATGATCTCAAGAAGAAATGCTGCTCCGGGGTTGTATTCTTTTTGGTGCACCAAGTATTGCGGCCTTTTGCTGTGGTTCAGGGTGTCCCCAGCAGGCTGCACAGGTCCGGATAGTGCAGTCCTGTTCGGAACTGACTATCCGAGCTCCCAAGCAGTTCATAGCCGCAGGCCACCTTAGCAAGCTTAAGTGATATCAGCTCTTTAGTGATTATCAACTCATTGTGATTTCAACTCTTAAGCTTGCTAGGTGCCTAGGCAGGCAGACACAGGGAAAGAGAGGAGAAGTCTTTGTGGGGTTCCACAGGAGCGTCTTTATTGATTCTTCTGCGAAGGTTCCCAGTGACAGCTCTTCTGCCCGAGCTGGGCAAAAGCAGCTCTTTTTACAGGGTACAGGGGTTTCAGAAATTGTCCAATATCAAGGGTTAAAGGAAAGTGACCTATAGTCTTACAGAGAGATAAGCAAGGGTCCAAAGGCAGAAGAGAGGGGCTTTGAGTCCAGTCACTATGACTTGACATTTCCTATCTTAGGCTTCTGCACGCGAGGGAAATCTTGCAGGCTCTGGGCCTGCTACAGGGGCTCTTCTAGGAAAGCAGATTTAATTGGCCTCTCCCCCCCAACCGGTCTGGGAGAAAAATACTTCTTTGGAGAAAAGTGGAAAAAACCCTGTTTATTAAACAATAAAACCTAAACAATATTAAACAATAAAACCCCTTGCTGCTCTAAAAGAGATTACAAACTCAGAAAGTCCCTTCCTTGGGTTGCAGCTCGGTTCACTCAGTCTTTTATTAGTTTTTCTGGTGCTGGAAATGCTGCAGCCTAGGCCCGGCCCAGTGGGTCACAGGTGTAAGCTTCTAGGGTTCTTCTGGGTGATTTTCAGTTAAGAGCAGGTTTGAACAGGTCTAAAGAAAAGGGAAAAAAACCCCCACAGTTCAGGAGACTTCTTTGCCTTAGCTAGCTAAAACTAACTAAAACAAAGGAGAGCTCAGTCTCGTTTGTTCATCTGCAGACAACACAGTCCAGGTGCAGAGATGTGGAGGAGTGAGTTCAGTGTCTGAAAACAAACTGCGTGCTTCTTTTCTCTTCCTTTCACTTTCTGGAACAAGTCTTAAAGGTGCAAAACTTATTATTCAGCATAAACAGAGCAAGACAATTGGGGATAAAAGCATCATATAGTTAACCCACAATACCTTGCAATGCCAAAACTTTACTTGTCTCCTCTCCTAGCCCTTTTTTTACCTTGCATTGCCTTGCATCCCCGTTCCCTGCCTTGACCTGCTTACCATTTTTTTTTCCTTTGCCTTGCTTTCCTTTGTCTTTCTCCTCTCCTGTCTTGCCTTGCCTTGCTTTTCCTACCCAGTCCCACCTATCCTGGCCATTCCTGAACATCCATTGCTTTGCCACTCTAGCCCTGGTGTTTATAAAGCTATTTTTGAAATGAATCCTGTTATCCAACTCAATACCTTCAGGGGTGCCACGTCACCACAGGACTTGTTTTTCAAGGCCCAAAATTATGTTCCAGGCAGTGACATGAGGAACAGGGTACATCTCCAGCTTCCAGTGGTGCCTTCTACAACTGTTAGCACGTAATGCTTGCCTTGGCAGATTTGTAGCAGTATGATGTTATCGATATGCCAGACCTCCCCATACTTATATTTAGACCACTGCCTCCCATACTGCAGTGGCTTTACCCACTTGGCCTGATTGATCACAGCGCATGTTTCACAATCATGGATTACTTGGCATATAGTGTCTGTGGTTAAGTCCACCCCTCAGCCCATTGGTATGTTGCGTCTCTTCTCTGATGACCTGAGGCATCATGGCCCACTGAACTAGAAATAATTCTCCCTTGTGCTGCCAGTCCAGATCCACCTGTGACACTTTATTCTTGGCAACCTGATCCACCTGCTTGTTGTTGCAATGCTCCTCATTAGCCAGACTCTTTGGCACATGATGGACTTTCACTGTCAGCTTCTCTACCTGGGCAGTGATATCTTGCCATGCTTCAACAACCCAGATGGGTTTTCCCCTGAACTGCCAATTGGTGTTTTTCCACCATTCCAGCCACCCCCAGAGACTGTTTGCTACCATTCATGAGTCAGTGATAGTGTTGGCCACTTCTCTTGCTCAGTGATGTCCAAACACAGTTGGACAGCTTTCAGCTCTGCAACCTGATTTGATCCATCTTGTCCCTCGGTAGCTTCCACAACTCACCGAATAGCAGAGACCCTGGTCTGAAGTGGCAAGGCATGGAAAATGTCCTTGCTAATCTCCTTTCTGAGTTTCTGATGGCTCTCTTAATGCTCTCTTCCAATTTCTCCATATGCTCAGTCAGGTCTGTTTCCACGGCCAAGACTTGGACTCCTGCTGGAATGTGGACAGTATTTTCATATGTCTGGAGCCTTCTTTTCATAGCACCCACTGGCTCATTCTCCTCATCCCATTGCAGCATTGCTAGGAAGTGAGAGTACACTTGTGGCCCAAATTGAGCAAGTTTCAACCACATCAGTGTTTTATATTTTACAAGGTCTGGACTTATAGTGGGTTGGTTTTCTTTGAGGAAATGATCTCTAGCACAGCCAGTTCTCTCAAGTGTTGGATTCCTTGCTCCATGGTTTTCCAAGGGCCTTACTTCAGCTAGAGGTCTTCTTGGCAAAGGTATTTCTCCTTCACATTTGTTAAGTCACGTCCAGAGGCCGAGAGGTTCTAGCTTCCTTGCAATCCCCCGATCAATACCCACATCATGCGACAAGGATCCCAAGTGCCATCCTTCAGTACCATTCAAAATTGTACTGTCACCTGTGGTGTCCCAGACTCAGATGAACCAGCTCAGTATGGACTCGTCTGTTCATCCAGTGGGGTATTTCCACAGATGGTGGAGACATTCTAAGGATAAGGCTTCTGTGATTATTTCCAACTCTGAGTCCTCTGGTGCCTGTGAGGGTTCTGCCTCCCCTTCATCATCCACCAGGTTAACTGATTTGGTCTTGTATTATTTTCTTGGACAGGGGTTACTGCTACTGGCTTAGGCTACATGTCTGGTTTAACTGCAGCCTGAGTGTTGCTGTTGAGTAAGAAACAACACAGACCCACCAGAAGCCTGGTTTGCACAGCATCGCACAGCTTTACTTAGGATCCTCTTTTATGCATTGTTCCGATACGTGCTGCACCCCCCCACCCCTTCGATGGCTCACCCTATGGGAGCCAAAGGCCACGTAGGAGGCCACACAGAGAGAGAGATGACTGTCGCATCTGCCCCACTGTTGATCAAACCTTGAAGCCCTGTGGAGAGTTAGGGATATGCGTGCGGAAGAAATCGGGCTGTACGGTCAGTCAGGACATCCCCCCTCCCCCCTGCAGTCAGACCTTTGCTCCGTACCTGGCCGCACCCAGCCGGACATGAGCAGAAGGAAATGACACTGACTGCCCAAGCTATGAAAACCCTTGTGACCCCTCAATAAACGCCATTTGCTGTCCACCACGTTGGTGTCAGGAGCATGTGGACCGAGTGACCCTGGGGTTAGGGCCACCGTGCTGGACTAAGAACCAGGTCACCACGCCTTGAGAAGGCAACATCTGGTGCCGAAAACCTGGGACACAATCACTGCCCAGGGTTCGGGGATCGCCTGGACGAGGAACTGGCGGCTGCACAGCTGGCCTAGTGCAGCGGGGGGGACGCCCCCGGACCAGCGAGGAGCATGGACGCTATCGCGAAGGTCATAAGTCAGATCCACACGCAGTGGGGTATCGAGTGTAAGCTTAAGGATTTTATTCTGACAGTGCCGAGACTGATAAAGCTAGGGGCTATAGAAAGCCCGGTAGAAATTCTCCATCCGGAGATATGGGATAATTGCACAAAGGCTCTGGCCGAGGAAACCATGTCCTCAGGCTCAGGGAAAACCCTCAAATCGTGGGGCAGAGTTATCCAGGCTCTGAAAAAAGCTCGGCAAGAGCAAGAAACCTGGAAAGCCGCGCAAACTTGTTTATTAGCCACGTCGCAGTTGGGGGTAGGGGCAGCGATGCAAACTGTGGAGGACTTTGACCCGGTCGGATGCGCAGAGGCGTGAACGCCGGAATCCCCTCAGTGACTGGACTCACCATCGGAGGGGGGGGAGCGCGCGCGGACGTTTTGGCCGGGGCTAGCAGAGGAGGCGCGGAATGCTGCTATAATATCGGACCCCGAAGCGCTTGATAAAAAGGCACTCCTGCCATATGCGTTTGAAAATGGCGCTGGAGCGCCAGACCAGGGCTGGAATGATGACACGGGGGGTGGAAATGCAGAAGGCTCGCTGAACAGCGCAAGCGTGGGCAAGCGGGGAGAAGGGGCGGCCCCCGAGAAGGAACTTAAGACCAATCAAAGCGCTCATTTCAAATTAGGTCCTTATAGGGCAAGAACCTCCCCCAGCAGGAGGCGGGGGGAGCCCAGGGGGAGGGAACGGCCTGACCCCCGCAAGAAAGGGCGGGGTCAGAGCCCGAGAAAACGACAGAGCAGCCCGGAAATGTCCGGCCAGTCGACTTCCGGCTCGGACTCTGACTCGAGCTGGGACGGGCTCGAAAGGTGCTCGGAGGACGATTCTGACACCGACTCGGGCTTTAACAAAAAGGGAGCAGCGGCATACAAGATCACTAGCTGCAGCGCTCCTGCGTGGGTTAAGGGCATATCAGAGAAAGATCGAACTCCGCTTACAGACTGGCGGAAAATAAAAACGGCTTGCGCGGAGTGGGCTCCGTCTGCCACACTGGTGTTCCCGGTCCGTGTGGGGGGGGGGCAGGTGGAAATCAAAGAACCTACTCCCCGGTAAACCTGAAAGACGTGCAGGCAATTGTTAAAGCGGTTGCAGACAGGGGGATTAATTCTGCCATGGCTTCCACACTCATTGACAGCATTTTTGGAGGTGCTGATATGCTTCCCTTTGATATCAAACAGACTTGCAGGCTGATTTTCAACGGGGCGGGGATGATCGTTTTTAAAAAGGAATGGGAGGACAACTGTGTAAAGCAGCTAGCTTTGCTAACAGGAGCAGACCATCCACTGCACGGCTCCAGCATACAGAGGCTAATGGGCACAGACCCCACTATGATCACCCCACAGGCGCAGGCTGAGGGCCTGCGGGCCCATGAGGTTATGACAACAACCCGTGCTGCCCGAGAAGCCATCCGTGTTGCTTTCAAAGTAATAGCCAGACCGTCGCCATGGTCCACTATAAAGCAGAGTGAGAGTGAGAGCTTCACTCAGTTTGTGGACCGCCTTCAGGCAGCATTAGATTCCTCTGCATTACCCTCAGAGGCAAAGGGTCCTATGCTAGCAGACTGCCTAGGCCAGCAATGCAACTCAGCCACCAAGGACATTTTAAGATCACTGCCACCTGGGTCCAATGTTGCTGCCATGATCAGACATGTTGCAAAGGAAGAACACCTAGCTCCCATCCAAGCAGCAGTTCACACTGCAATAACCAGTGTGATGGCATGCTTTAAGTGTGGCCAGGCAGGCCACGTGGCGGTAAACTGTCCCCAGTCAGGACGCCCACCAGCAGCTGCTCCACCACGCCAGGGGAAACTTAGGAGACCATGCTGGGCATGTGGAAAGAAGAGGCATTTAGCTAAGGAATGCAGATCCAAGCCTCAGGGAAACAGGAAGGGGCGGGGGCAGCCGGGCCATACCCAGCCTCCTCCCACCTGGAACATGAAGTGGCCCAGCTACAGCAACCCTCAATGGGGCACAGGGCTTCCATGCCCACTACCCCCTCAAGAAATGACCAACTTCGTCGCCCAACCAATGGCTCAATCAAACCCATCTGCACCTCAGGAATACCAAGAACAGCTCCCTGGGGGCGAGGCCCCTGGGTGGCTTTGGCCATGAAAGCATGGAAACGAGACCCATGGGTGGTCTTCGCCGCCAAAGTGGGCAAGCACCCACTGATCATGTGGGCAGTGTGTCGTCTCCACAACAGTTCAGATGACTCGGCCATCTGCCTTCCCTTTTGGGTGGACACAGGATCAGATGTCACCATCATCCCAGACATACACTGGCCTCTACCATGGAAGCTAGAAGAAGCCCCCATGGTGGGCGGAGTTGGAGGGCTGTCCCGAGCCCACAAAACCACCCAACCAGTAGCAATAACCCTCTGCACCGAGAGAGGACCAGGAAGAACTATCACCCTCACTACATATGTTATGTCGGATTGCCCACCCTTGCTGGGGAGGGATGCCCTAGCCCTGCTGGACGTTAGGGTGACAAATTTATTCTAAGGGCTACTGTCGCATACCCGCCATTGCCCATCAAGCTAACTTGGAAATCAGTCGATCTGGTGTGGATCGAGCAGTGGGCCTAGTCCAAGCCTCGAATGACTGCTCTCCTTGAGCTAATTGGCCGTGAGTTACACAAGAATCATATAGAACCCTCCACGTGCCCATGGAACACCCCGATCTTCGTAATACCTAAACGGCCTGGTGAAGGCTTTCGTCTCCTGCACGACCTGCGGGAAGTGAGCAAGAGAATCCAGCCTATGGGCCCCGTACAAACTTTGCTGCCCACGAACTCGATGATACTGAGAGGACAACCCTGTGCAGTGCTCGACATCAAAGGCTGCTTCTTTTCTATTCCCCTGCATGAAGACGGCAAGGAGCGGTTCGCCTTTTCCATCGTCTTTTCGAACAGCCAGCGGCCCAACTTACGCTTCCAGTGGAGAATGTTACCCCAAGGAATGGTCAACTCCCCTACAATCTGCCAGATCACAGTAGACTGACCGCTAGCACCAGTCCGGCAGAGCAATCCGACTGTGACCATCATGCAGTACATGGACGACATCCTGATCGCCGCACCATCAACAACACAAGTAGACCAGCTGGTATCAACCATATCCGAGACCTTAAAGACAAATGGCTTCGAGATAGCGAGTGCAAAAATAAAAAAGGGACCATGCGTGACCTTCCTAGGAGTGGGAATCACAAGCTACTACATAACTCCTCCCCAGATGAAAATCTGCCGAGACATCAAGACGCTCCATGACGTGCAGCAGCTGGTAGGGTCCTTACAGTGGCTCCACAACATCGTCCTGATTCCTCCTGAGGTCATGGACCCTCTAAATGACCTCTTGAAAGGAAAGAACCCATGGGAGAAGAAAACCCTGACACCAGAAGTGATAAGCTCGCTCAACTTCATCGAACGCCAGATGTCAGTGAGCATGCTCACCAGATGGGATTCAAGTGCACCAGTCGATCTGTATGTCCACTTTACAAAAAAGGGGGGAGTGGGAGCCCTAGCCCAAGGACCCCCCAACAAAGCCCAACCGATACTATGGGTGGTCTTGGGGAAACCGTCACGTGCCTTTTCCCCGGGAGTCGAGTGCCTCAGCAGCCTCATCATGAAAGGCAGGAAACTCGCCCTAAGACATCTGGGTACCGAACCTTCCAAGATATACTTGCCCTTCCGCAAACAGCTCTCCGCGCAGTCAACAACAATATCTGAATATCTAGCCATGGCCCTTGCAGGCTTTGGAGGAGAGATTCGCTACGCGGCAAAACCCCCTTGGACTCGACTGCTCACGGTCATCGATATTGACCTCCCACCAAAAGTAATCGACTGACCGCAGGCAGGACCAACCATCTTCACAGACACATCATCACAGACCTCCACTGCAGCGGCAGTATGGCAGTCAGGAGAGCAATGGCAATGTGTCAAGACAACCGACCCCACGCTTTCAGTCCAACAGCTTGAAGCAGCAGCCGTAGTGCTAGCGTGCAGACTGTTCCCAGAAGAACACCTTAACATTGTGACTGACTCCATATTTGTGGCCAAGCTCTGTCTAGCTATGTCCGGACCAGATGTGTCAGTGTCCACAGTGGCAACAATGCTGGAGGAAGCACTCTATTCACGGAAAGGCACCATATCAGTCATCCACGTCAACAGCCATGACCAGATCAAACGATTCTACCAAATTGGCAACGACAAGGCTGACGCCACCGCAAAAAGCGTATGGACACTGAAAGAAGCTCATCAGTTGCACGAATCCCTTCACATCAGAGCTAAAGCACTTGCAAAAAAGTGCGGGATTTCTATCGCAGATGCAAAGCACGTTGTCACCACGTGCCCCCACTGCCAGAAGTCACTGCTGTGGTCAAGTGGCGTCAACCCCAGAGGCCTCAAAGCCTCAGAAATTTGACAAACAGACTTTACACAATGCCAGCTGTTGAGACTCCGAGCGTGGCTTGCAGTTAACGTAGATATGTACAGCGGTATGATTGTGGCCACACAGCATCCCAAGACCGATTCCAAAGCGACCATCCAACATTGGCTAACAGCCATGGCATGGCTTGGAGTTCCAAAACAAATCAAAACAGACAACGGCACAAACTTCATCTCAAAGATGGTCCAAGCATTCATCTCGAAATGGAACATCGCCTTGGTACATGGCATCCCATACAACAGCACCGGACAAGCCATCGTCGAAAGAGCAAACCAGACTCTGAAAACTAAACTGGAAGTACTAGCAAAGACAGAAGGCTTCACCAACACCATTCCCTCGAGTGACCAGGCGCGCATACTAGCAACTGCGCTGCTAGCGTTAATTCAATTCCCTAGGGGGGATGAAACAAACAGTCCTGCCCAGAGACACTGGGCCACTCGAGCACTAGACAAAGGCCCACGGGTTGTGATCAAAAATTGTGGAGAGTTTTTCAAGAATGGCTTGAAGAAAAAGGCCATGGGACATACAATTGAGAGAAAAGTAAAAGGGAAAAGTAAAGCAGTTCTCAGCCTTCTGATTTCTATAAACAATTAGACTCTCTTTATAAACAATAGAGTTCTCAGACTGTCTTCCCATAACAAGCAGAACACCGTCTCTGGGAAAGGCTGGCAGCCTGGGAACAGATGAAGAAGTTTTGGGAACACTGGTTCTGTTTTTAATAAACAATTGTAGGTATTCTAAAACAAGAGGAGTGGTTAGAAATTTCTCTGTTAGCCTATCATGAAATTGGATTACAGAATATTCATGGAGTTCGTTACCATTGTTATTTAAGGTGATTGATTGATCAATAAAATTGGAGTTCGATGCATTACCAGGATGGTCGTTTCTCCCTTAACTTCAATATATGGTGACCTCCGACCGTGATAGCGAACACCACGGGGAAGCGAACGCCACGGGGAAGTGAAGCCAGGGTCGGGTTCCGAAGATCGAAACTGCAGCCGGAACGGCAAAAGAAGCGCGGAAGAAAAAGCGGAGGGCAACCCGCCGATCCATGCCGTGCTGCGAGCGACCGTATAGACGGGCTCATCCGAGACATGTGGCCGCGACCTTGAAGAGCTGCAAAGCGCGCACTTATATAGGTATGGAAAGGCAAGCCGCATATGAACTTTTTATTACCTTTTTGCAAAAAAGGCAAATTAAGGGAATAGACTTACAGAAAGAATTACCGGGCCTTTTAGCTTATGGTCTAGAAAGGGGAGTCTTTGTGAATCCCCGCACAGTTCACGAGTTGTCGGAGTGGCGTAAATTTGGTGATTTATTGTGGCAGGCTACATTAGATGATGATAAAACTGCTAAGAAGTGGGGTAAATTATGGCGGGTCATTAACACCGAACTGCTACAATTTCAAGCTGAAAAAAGGGCTGCTCACCAGGCTACTGCCACTCACGATCGTAACAAAGCATGCGATCAAGATAGGGAATTTGATAAGAACGCGGGAACTCCTCTCGGCCCCGCGATGAGGACGGTTTTATTGCCTGCTTCACCACCTCCCTCAGCGAGCCAGGCTACAAGCCAGGCTACGAGTCAGCCTATGAGTCACACTACGAGCCAGGCGCAGACCGCCTCACTACCCGCCTCGCAGCCCCCCTTAACGAGCCAAGCTCCGCAGGCTGCCTTAACGAGCCAAGCTCCGCAGGGTGCTTTATTGCCTGCTTTGCCGCAGGCTACACGGAGCGCTTCTGAGTCTCCCGTGTCTGCTGTATCTCAGCAGCTGGGGCCAAAAACGCATACTCCGTTCCCAACAAGCAATCAGCCGGTCCCTGGGTTGGAAAATGACTTGGCAGCGGTGATTGCGAAGGAAAGACGGGACGCGTGGGCTGCCCTGGTCAAAGATGCAATTGAAAAGGGAGATCAGGAGCTGATAAGTTCGGCTCGGGAACTGGCTTGTCCGATTGTCTTTAACCCCCAGGCTGGGGGGGGAATTCAAGCCGCAATTAGTGCTCTTGACTGGAAGCTGTTATCTCAATTGCGAGCTGCTGTTAGTCAGTTTGGATTTAAAAACGAACCAGCTAAGCAAATGCTCGATTATATTTTTAACACCAGTATCCTCCTCGTTAATGATTGTCTTGGCATAGTTAAATTAATCTTTACCCACCATCAACAATTGCTCTTTAATGATCATTGGCGGATACTTGTCAGTGAGTGTGTGGCAGTTCAAAGGCAGCCGGGTGACCCCTTGCATGGCGTCACTGTTGATGAACTTATGGGTCTGGGACCTTTCCTTTGTACTGATGCACAAGCTTTATTAGGTCAAGAAAAGTGCTGGGAGGCAATGAGGTTAGTTAGACTCGCAATAGACATGGTAAAGGAGCCAGGAGGGATACCAGTGAATATAGGAATTAAGCAAGGCAGAGATGAGTCATTTGGTGCTTTTATTGATAAAGCTGCTGCTGCAATTGAAAAAGCTGGTGTGCCGAAATATGTGCGCAGGGTCCTACTCAGGCAGTGTGCGATTCAAATTTGTAATTCTGCTACTAGAAACATACTTAATGCCTTAGGTGCAAATTGGACTGTAGAGGAAGCATTAGAGAGGATGGCTCTTATTCCTAACGGGCAGCAGGCTTGTGTGGTAGATGCACTCAAACAGATAGGAATAGGTTTTCGAGAACAGGCAAGGTCCTCTCAGAGTCAGGTGTTAGCCGCTTTTGCACCTCTCCAAGTGTCAGCTGCGTTTGCAGCATCAAATAAAGAGGGCCGCATGAAATGCTACCGATGCGGAGGCATGGGCCACTTGCGCCGGGAATGCCAGGCACCAACAGAAGTCATCGCTGCAGCATCGGTACTCTTTCCTGCCTCTAACCCTCCACAGCAGGGAGTCTCTAATCCTCCGCAACAGGGAGCCTTCAACCCGACACTACAGGGAGCCACCGCGGGAGAAGCAGAACCGCCGCGAAGGGAGTGACCCGCAGCGCAGAGCAGAGATGAATTAGCAGAAGGATTTAACAGGACTTTGGGCTTATGACTACGGTAAAGGGATTTTCCATATGGTTTATGGATTAACGGAAATGTGTGAATTCGGTGATTTTTGGTGGAATTGCGGTGCTGTGCTACTCCGAACTCGGCACGGGCGCGCCGCCATGGCCAACAGGAGGCAGCGGCGGGAAGATCAAAGCCGCCGCGCGGGAGCAGCCGCGCCGCCCCGAGAGCGGAGCCGCCGCCGCAGAAACCAAGCCGCGTCACCCCGAGAGCCGCGCCGGGAGTGACCAAAGAGCGCCGCGGGGGGAGCGACCGGAGCCGCATCGCCCTCATGTGTGAACTGGGGACAGATGTCTACGGGCGGCCAGTTGCTGCTTGGGAACAGTGACTGGACATCAGAGAACAGGTGATGGAGGAGCAATCATGCTGTGCATTGATAGTTTTCGTCCTGCTGTTTAGATCAACCAACACCTTTTCTGGGCTCTGATGAGCGTCCAGCGCCATCCATTTTCAGGGCTAGTTGATTCGGCAAGTGAGTTATTACACACACCTTAGCGGATTCCGATTTCGCGGGACCGGAGCACCTTTTCAAGCGGGAGCGTTTCTCCCTCCGCCCCACAGCCGGCAAAAGCTTCAGTTTGAGATCTAACAGCTGTATTAACTGTGACTCTTGTCAACAAAAGAAAAGATTCCTATTGCAATTAAAAGACCAGTGAAACTAAACAAGCGACACCAAGGACTATTGCTGTCAGGATGTTTTTCACCTAAGTTAGTAAAGATCTTTTGTTCTCCCTAGCGCACGCTGTGAAACAAAAGCCCAGCACAGACTGTAAAACAGAAATCAGCGTAAATGGATGCGAGAGTCAAATTTCGGCCGATTTGGCTCGGCATTGGTTATGCTGTCTTGGAAACACCTGTATTATCAGAGACTTTGAACATCAGAAACCCGGATGGCTGGGTCGATGAAACATCAGACTCTAAAGCTGTGTTTTGAAAAAGTTGAGGATGTTAAGATGTGTTGGAATGATTGTGTGAGTGAGATGTAATGAGTGTGTTTTTTGTGTTTTTTAAGCTTTGTTTAGATGTGATAGATGTAAAAGCAAGCACTGAATTCGGGGGAATTTTTTCACAGGTATACCTTGAATAAACTTATGTTTAAGTGTATTTAAGTATAAAAATGCTATAGCAAATACGTGAAGAAAGTTATTTTAGCTTAATATTTTAGAATCAGGCCTGTAAGTAAGTTATAGTAAATGTTATATATTATTTCTATAGTAAGTTTTATCTGTTATCAAGTAGTTTAAGTTAAGTTATCAATTAAGTGCCGTTAAATGTTAAGGTTAAGTTTGTTGAGTTTGTTTTCGGTTGGGTTCGAGGTCTGCTAAGTTTAAATTATATATAGGTTTGAGTTGTGTGAGATTTGAAGAAAATTAATTTTTGTTAAGTATTATTGGGTAAGTTAAGTTAGATTCTGTTAATTTTGCATTAGATTTAAGTGATTTTACATGATTTGCAAATAAGTCTGTTAAGTTAAATATTTTAAGTGCTTTAAATGCATACTATCTTTTCACCACTCCAAATTAACAAAGGACTGAGAATCACCCAGTTGATGCCATTTGAGCCAAATGACTAAAGGATTACAGACTGAAAACTGACTTTGAACATTTCTGAGAAGCCCATGAAAAAAGGTGGATGTGATAAATTCAAGGACAAAAAGAATCATTTTCAGGCTTGTTAACCTCCTCTCCAGGTTGCATGAATGAAAACAGTTAACAGCTTTCTTTTTCTTAGTCCAATTACCACCTGTCGTGCAATGCCTGATAAGGCGGTAACACGCTGTTGCCGGACGACGAGAGAACTGATTGACATTATTGAATCATTATCATCTTTCCATATAAGAGGACTGGCAAAAGAGAACTGTCTTGAATGTCACAGCCCAAATTGTGCTGCTTGGGTTGCACTGTGTTGTGGGGGTTGTGATAAGATTTTTTGGGTGAATCAGTTGTCACTTTTTCATTTATGGTGCCACACCTGTAATTATGGACATATCTGGGAACATAATTGGGAGCGGCACTACGGAATGAGACAAGGCTAAACACTGCTTCAGCTTTAGACCTTTATGAATCTCATAAGCAGAAAATCTTGGCTTATTATCGGTGGGAGGTACAGTGTATTTTGAAAAGGGTTAAAGCTCAAAGTGCATCATATATAGCCTCGATAAGGTGTAGGAAACTGGTGCCTTTAACACAACATTCTGTTGTAGGCCCTATAAGAGGAGATCCCAATCAAGCATTAGATAATTACAGTTCAGCTTTGATTACTCTAATTTTCAAAGGATGAGTCAGCATAAACAGACATGGGCTACTCTGGATTCATCTCTAAACCTGGAAATAGTGTCCAAACAGCTTTATAACCAGTGTAAAGGCTCTACTATTATGACACCTAAGATATTTTTAATTTGCGGAGATAAAGCCTGGAATGGAATACCAGCCCAAGCGCAGGGTGGTTATCATTATTCCACCTCTGAGCACTGGTTCTGATCCTTCTCTACAGGATCACATTTCTGACACTGAGTGTCCTGTTTGTCCTCAGGCCTTTGGTGCAGCTGAGCCCTGGCAGAGCGGGGTCTGCACTTTTGGAGTTTGTTACGAGGCCCCCACACGAAGCTGCTCTGAGGTTTGAAGTGTTGCCAAGCATAGTGGATGAGTTCCCTCCTCTTTTCTTTGCCCCTGATAGTGAACAGGAGGTAATGTCTCCTCCACAAGAGTTTCTGTGAGGAAAAACTTCACCATTATCTTACCTTGTTGCATTCAAAAGATGGTTAGTGGGATGATGGAGAAAACCTGGCAAGCTAACCCCTTTTCTCTCAAAGAAGAAAGCGAGGGAAATGTGGAGAGTTTTTCAAGAATGGCTTGAAGAAAAAGGCCATGGGACATACAATTGAGAGAAAAGTAAAAGGGAAAAGTAAAGCAGTTCTCAGCCTTCTGATTTCTATAAACAATTAGACTCTCTTTATAAACAATAGAGTTCTCAGACTGTCTTCCCATAACAAGCAGAACACCGTCTCTGGGAAAGGCTGGCAGCCTGGGAACAGATGAAGAAGTTTTGGGAACACTGGTTCTGTTTTTAATAAACAATTGTAGGTATTCTAAAACAAGAGGAGTGGTTAGAAATTTCTCTGTTAGCCTATCATGAAATTGGATTATCGAATATTCATGGAGTTCATTACCATTGTTATTTAAGGTGATTGATTGATCAATAAAATTGGAGTTCGATGCATTACCAGGATGGTCGTTTCTCCCTTCACTTCAATAAAAAATGAACTAGGGGAGTTGGAACAAGGTTGGAGACTAGTGCTCACGGGGCGGGGGTATGCGGCCGTTAAAAAAGATGGGGACATTAAATGGTGTCCACTCAAATCTATTAAACCAGACCTTCAAAGAGAAACTCATGAGAATTGTGAGACTTTGTTTGCAGGCCTGGATCATCGGACACCCCCGCAACCCATACGCCCCACTACTAGGAAAGAGAGAGAGACCACCGAGCAACCCGACATCACCTGAGAAGCTCGCACCATCAAAATCAAAGCAGCAATGGTATCTCTGTGTGATCTTGTTTCTAGGGTTAGTAGGCAGAGGACAGGCAGACACAAAACATTACCCTCACCAGCCATTCAGGTGGGTTCTACGCCATCTCTCAGGTGAGGGGGTCATGAAAGAAATTGTTACAGCCGACACCCCATCTTTCAAGTTCAGGCTAAAAGAAATTTTTCCCTCGCATACAGGGCACCTCAAATTTCAGGAGACGACATTATTTCAGACCTACTGGTGCCCTGTTTCCAACCCAAGAAAAAGTTACTGTAATTACCCAGAGTATGGATATTGTGGATATTGGGGGTGTGAAACTATTGTGACAAGCAATAGATGGAAACCACAACAGCCTGATAAGTTCCTGCAAATTAAGTATACTCCCCACGGCTGTCTCGAACCAAAATTTGATATGGATGGGTATGTGATTTTGCCCCAAGGCAGGAAACAGCACACCTGCACAGGCTATACAATGACAATCCTGCAGCCGACCCATGATGGCTGGGCCACGGGCAAAGTGTGGACAGCGTTTGTTTATCTCTCTCGCCGCATCTGGGCGAACATACAAATTATCAGATTCCCACCTCCAATATCCCAATCAGTCGGACCCAATCCGATTCTTGCAATGAGTAGACCCAGGAAGGGGCTCGCAGCTAACGGTAGTTCTAGCCACAAAACGCAGATGCTAAAACTTACCTCCCCATCCGATCTCTTAGCCAAACCAACCCTCTCCAATCCATTCTTAAGCGTGTTAAATGCGACCTTCTTATCGTTAAACTAATCCAACCCGAACCTCACAGAGTCATGCTGGTTATGCTATGATGCACAACCCTGTTTTTATGAAGGAGTTGCCCTTGATTTCCCATTCATCTTTTCAAAGTCAGACAATCCACGCCAATGCAGATGGGACACCCCCCGGAGAGGCATTACCCTAAGTCAGGTTACGGGCCAAGGCAAATGCTTTGGCAATGCAACCTTGGCAAAGCAGATGGGCAACGTCTGCCAGGAATTCCTCAAACTTAAGGGAGGGAAGTTCCAGTGGGCGATCCCAGCTGCATTGGGAATGTGGGTCTGTCAACGATCCGGGGTAAACCCATGTGTACTCCTTGACAAATTCGATCATTCTACTGACTTTTGTGTCCAAGTTTTAATTGTCCCCAGAGTCCTGTATCGCCAGGAAGAAGAGGTGTACCGCTTGTTCGAGGAACCCGACCGGCTCCACAAACGAGAAGTGATAACAGGCATCACCATTGCAATGCTGCTCGGTTTAGGAGCTACCGGCGCTGCCACAGGCATCTCGGCCCTTGCAACTCAACATCAAGGACTGGCACAACTGCAGATGACTGTCGACGAGGACTTGCAGAGGATCGAGAAATCCATTTCTTCCCTAGAAAAATCCCTTTCCTCGCTCTCAGAGGTTGTCCTCCAAAACAGGCGAGGACTGGACCTTTTGTTCATGCAGCAAGGAGGCCTGTGTGCCGCCTTGAAAGACGAATGCTGCTTTTATGGGGACCACGCCGGAGTCGTCAGAGACTCCATGTCCGAACTGAGAAACCGACTAAACCTAAGAAAAATGGACAGAGAAGCTCAACAGGGCTGGTTCGAGTCGTGGTTCAACCGGTCCCCATGGCTCACCACCCTGATTTCTACCCTAATAGGCCCACTCACTATAATCTTACTAACCCTAATCTTCGGGCCTTGCATATTAAACAAACTGGTGCTATTCGTTAAAAAGCATTTAGAAACGGCTAACATCATGTTTGTTGAGCGCCAACAATTACTTTAAGGCGTGCCAGTTACTAACACACTTACAATTTTATACTAATTTTACTAACCCATGAAATTTTGTAACCTCTACATCTTATAATTTTATACAAATTTTACTAATCACGAGGAAGGGGGGAAATGTGGAGAGTTAGGGATATGCGTGCGGAAGAATTCGGGCTGTATGGTCAGTCAGGACATCCCCCCCCTGCAGTCAGACCTTTGCTCCGTACCTGGCCTCACCCAGCCAGATGTGAGCAGAAAGAAATGACACTGACTACCCAAGCTATAAAAACCCTTGTGACCCCTCAATAAAGGCCATTTGCTGTCCACCACGTTGGTGTCAGGAGCATGTGGACCGACTGACCCTGGGGTTAGGGCCACCATGCCGGACTAAGAACCAGGTTGCCACGCCTTGAGAAGGCAACAAAGCCCCATTTTTGGTGGGTGGACACCCGGTAGGGTCAGGGTACACACTATCTGGGGTCACCGAGCATACTCGGGTGAATTAACTTGTGATGTGATTGACTCTTGTCCAGTGCCCACAGGTGAGAGTGGTGTGGACTCTGGCTCAATGCCAGAGGGAAAAACTGATGTTGAATCTGGCCCAATGCCAGAGAGAAAATGGGGTGGAGTCTGGTCAAATGCCAGAGGGCCAAACTGATGCTGAATCCTGGTCCAATGCTGGGGGTGAGAGTGATGTGGAATCATGTGATGTGGGTCCAACCCTTTTCCTTTGGTCTGCACAGTCAAATTAGTAATGAGGAGTACCTGAAACGGGCTTTCAAATATAGGCATTAATGCTCTGCTATTTTATGATTCTATCAAAACTCAGTTTCTCTGGTTAATGTTATGTATAATTGATGAATTTCCCTTTTTCTATAGCTTGCATGTTTCTCTCATCAACTTCTGCATACTCTCTATTTTGCAAGGAGTTGCATTTCTGTTAGCTTACTTAACTCCCAAAGTGCTTTTATTCTCCTATTTTTCTGTGTATTTAACTTACTGGTTGTCTGTTCTATTTTCAAGAACTTATCTATTCATCTCTTGCCTCTGTTTCTTACTTTCACTAATAGCTTAAATACTACTTTTCTTTCAACTTCTTACACGTAAAACAAATTTTTTCTCACACTATTTTTCAACACGATACACCTTCTTCCAAGGAGATGTGGTAAAACTTATAATGCACAATCTACATTACTTATACTTTCATCTACATTCACTCTCTTATTTCTCATTCACTTTTCCACATTCCTTCACACCTTCAAGACACAAAGTGGATCTTTATTGCTAGAAAATCATGGGTCCCTGTGGCCTCTCTCACCTTGCGGTTGGCTCACAGGTCTCAGTATATCTGGGCCTCTTGGAAGGACCCTGACTGGTTGCCTCCGGTGCCTGTTCACCTGTGAGGCTGTCTGTGTGTCACTCACGCTCTTACAGCTACGGCCCCCTCACACGTCTGGGGAGCACTAGTCTGGTTTGCAGGTCACACACGCACACTTCAGACACAGCCCCCACCTGCTCGGGGGACAATAACCTGGTTTGCAGGTCACACACACTTCTTTCCACTGCCCTCTTCCCATCTGCCCAGGAAGTTGAGGCTGACTTTGTGACTCACTCTCACACATACACAACAAGACAACAATAAGGTACCTTTTACTTTCACATAACTTATTACAAGTTAAGTGCTACTGTGCAGTCTCAGTGCTATTGGATATCATTTTACTTAGCTGTTTTGTCTCTCTCCGGGGAAGAGAGAGGGAGAGCCGGCGTCAGAATTTGGTAGTGGCCGGCCAAGGAGGAGACGGGGGGAGGGTGCAGCAAGAAGGTGCCTAGCAGGGCAGCGTGGGAGTTCCGGAGCTCCAGACAGGCAAAGACTGAAATTTTTAACCCTTTTCTTGCATGATAGAAACCTTGCAAATGCTGATCCTCCTGGAGCTGAATGAGAAGAGAGATAAGAGATGAGATAAGGGGGGATGGGCCATGAGGGAAGTGCAGAAGACTCTTGAGTGGGGGGAGAGATGATGGAGTGGCCTTATGGCTGGACTTTTCTTGTGTGGCCATAGACTGAACCATTTTTATTCCTGTGACACAGAGACTGCATTTAGGGGGAGGCAGTGCCTCAGAACCAGGAGGGTTCAGTGTGGGTACCCCTTGGCCCCAGGGGGTGAAAAAAATGGGGGGGACAGATGTCCCAAAGGAGAGACTGTGCCTTTTTTTGGAGTGAGACAAGGCATCCTTAAAAGACAACCCTAAAAGCAGCTCTGGTCCATGCACAGTGGTGAGAGCATTGGGCATGGAAGGAAGATGTCACGATGGCAAAGGATTTTCCGGGTGGTGCTGAGTGGCATGGAAACACACGAGGTTTCAACGTGTTTCCAGGGGAAGCCTATGGTACAAGAAGAACTCCTCTCCTCTTGATGAACTGAAGATTGAGTATTCTAAAGGGTGGTGACGGACTGAGAGTTGGTGATTTGGGGGAATGTATTGCATTGGGAAATTTGGTGGGGGGGAGGAGGAAGGTGCTTTTGTAAGGTTTTCATTTTCCTTGTTTTTTTTTTTTTTTTCCTTTTCTTGTAGTTTAGTTAATAAAGTTTTCTTTATTTCTAAGCTGGAGCCTGCTTTGCTTATTCCTGGTCACATCTCACAGCAGACACCAGGGAGAGGGTATTCTCATGGGGGCCCTGGCATTGCGCCAGTGTCAAACCGTGACACTGGGTTACCCTGAACATTCTGCAGATCAGCAGATGTATTTGGTGATAACTGTTTACCGGGCAAGGAGGCATTTGTGTCCCAACTAGGAGGAGGTAAAGGGACAGCAATAGGAGGGGGAGAAGAGCTTGAGTACATATTAAGTGGAGCTGGAAAAGGGGTGGAGAATGGAGCAGGTAGAGTAGGCACTTGTGGTGGTGCAGAAGGAACTGGAGGAGCCGAAGGGGGTGGTGAGGGAGTGGTTACTGGGGGAGATACTGGGTTTATCATAGGGGAAGCTGAAGAGGTAGAAGGAGGAATTTGAGCAGGTGGTAATGAGATGGCAGCTGGAGGAAGAACCGGACCTGCCATTTGAGGTGCTTGAAGAAGTGGATTTTAAGGTGGAGGGGCAGAAGGAGGCAAATAATCCAGGGGGTCCCATCTTTTGTTAATTCCATCATACCCTCCTTCATTCCCCTCTTTCTTCTTCTGTACCTTACAATTTCCACCCCTTCATCCCCAATAGCGTTCTTTAACCAGCAAGATACATACAATATGTGCTCAGGGTCAGTATCTCCTCGAGCTGTCAGATAATGACTCAGTTGTTGGCACATTCACTTATCCTTTGTCCCACACCAAGGCCATCCTCCTTGCACCTCTAATTCCGGCCAGACTTCTACACAATAGTGGATCATTTTCACTTTATCTAATCTCTCCGTGGCCTCTATAGAATCCCATTTCTCTAACAGTTCTCCTAAGGGACTATTGGGAGGTATATCTCTCAGTCTCTTGCCGGTCTTTTTACTATTACACCCTCCAATTTTTCAGGTCTCAACAGTAAAAAAGGTCCCAAAGGTGCCTCTACTGACAGGTAATTTCAAGAAAAATCTTATTTGAGGAGCTTCAGCCTCCTCCACCGAACTTCAAATTTTTGCCTGATGCTCAGGACTTTATACTGAAACAACTGCCTGATCTCTTGATTGCCTAACTTTCCTAACGTCAGGTCTTACATCTATCAGGACTTGAACACACAAAACCTTGGCCTAAGAATCCGTGTCGTGCCTGACTCCCTCTGTCAGGAAAAACAACTGCCTGATTTTTAGTTTGCCTAACCTGCCAATTTTTAGGCTTCACCGTATCAGGACTTAAAAACAAACCGCAGCCTCCTTCTCTGGGATTTGTGCCTGACTCCTTTGTCAGGACTTACTCTGCCTGCAGGGCTTGTGAGCTTACCTGAATCCTTCTCTGGACTTGCAATCTGCCTGACTTCCCTCTGTCAGGACTTACTTTGGGCGCGTGCCACTCATACAACTATTCCCTCGGCACGCCCGGGGGGGGGGGGGCGGGCCTCTTTTCCCCTCAGGAGATGACTCACTCATGCTAATTCCACGGGCTTCCCCCTTTTCCCAGCCGGCCCCTTCGCAGGAGTCCAGAAATGCAGTACTGAGAGGTCCACTCTTGCTCTGAAGGTCCGGCTACAGGCCTTCGTCTCACTCACACACCCATGCGCTCATGTCCCACCCCCACCACTGGATTTCTCACCCGTCCGGTGCTCCGGTGCTCCTCAGCGTCACTGGTCCTGAGCCTATCTCTCTGGTCCTGATAGCCAGCTGTCCTGGAGGTCCAAGATGGCCAGTCCTGGTGTCCTCTTCCGGCGTGGCTATCCCGGACGAGCGCCCCAGTTGAAATAAACAGGGCAGGAGTCTTTTTCTCCTTTTACTGCCTTTATTAAAAGTGATAAGCTCAGGATTGGGCAGCTCGGACGGGTCTGCAGTCTCCGTCATCTCTCCCAGGGCAACGAGGAGGAGGAGGACATGCGCAGCTTTGTCCACTAGGGGAGGAGCTGGGGGTCCGGTCCTCATGGGAGCCTTTAGGGCATGGTGACCCCTTCGGATGTTGCTGTTCGCCGCCTCGCTCTCCGCTTCTGGTGTCGGGATGACTCCCATGCTCAGGGTGAGAGGGACTACGAAGGTGTTCCGCCTCTCTGCCGGCTCAGCACTCCGTTTCTGACGTCCAGACATCACTCCAATCTCTCAACTCTTAGTTGGCTCGTTGTTTGGGGGTCTTTTTTAACAAGCTAAAAGCAGTAGCTTCTCATGGCATGCTGGTCCTGGAGTTATTTTGCATATCCCCCCCCAAGTCTCTTCTCCTCACTGTTTGGGGAGGTTCCTACCCTTCACTGTCCCAGAGAAGAGCCATTAACTCGGCCCCAGCTAGGCTTTTACTGATACAAAAACAACTATTAACGACAACGACCCGTAATTACCATAACACACAAGCAGCACCCCAGCAGCAACAGTGGTAACCTTTTTCTCACAAAAAAAATTGGCAGAATTTTTGTTCATAACACAGAGCAGCATTTATGCTCTGATTTTAGAAACCCGAAGTAGTTGAAATGTTACGGTTTCCAAAGCAGTTTTGAAACAGTTTGTTCACTGGATATCTTTTCATTTCCCTCAGTCTACCCAGCAGAATGTTAATTCTGTCTCTGCCTGGGACTAAATTGGAGCCTTGTTAACAGCATAAGTGGAACATTGAGATGGTAGAGTATCTCAATTTTTTCCTGTGTTCCTGGTGATTCGGAAAGAAGTCCTAAGGAAGGATTTGAAAGGACAGCCAGAGCAAATCTCCCCTCCTGTGGCTTTCCTTTCCCCTCCTCCCAAACCCTCTGCCCCTGAACTGAGAGAGATGAGCGAGGCTCCCTGGTAATTTTAGGGTACCTGGTACTGCCCCTGCTTTCCTGGTCTCCCATCTCCCTCTCAGTACCCTGGCTCTGGCAGTTGTGCGCAGGCTGACAGAGCGCCTTCCCTGCACCCCTCTAACCTAGTTCCTGTTACCCCGAATTCACGTTCTGACTCCCCCTATTTCCAAAATGGCTACGACCGCATGGTTGGCATTCAGGATACTGCTGACCACGTGGCCAGGGCCCAAAATGGTGTCATCCACGTGTTTCAGCCCTCCACTTACCCTTCTTCTCCCCAGAATCCCTTTTGCCCACCTGTCCCCTCCCCCAACCCCTTCCAATCTTTCAACCCCTTTCTTTCCCTTGGACGTTCCTCCCCGTCCCTTCGTGTCACTGCCCCCCATTACGTCATCCTGTGACCCCGCCCCTGGTTCCCAAGGTTGCCCCGCCCCCCTGCCTGTTCCTCATGCCCCTTTGCCTACGTCCCAAGAGAGTGGGGCCGAGGGCTTGGGGGGGCCCCTGCCTTGTTCCCACGGGAGTGGGGCAGGGGGAGGGAATGTCCCCCCTTTCCAGTTACCAAGGTGCCAGGGTGGGGGGGGTAGAGGCTGGGGGTGTACCCTCTCCCAGTCCCCATGTGGATGGGGTGAAGGCTGTTTCCCCATCTGCTTCCCAAGGCAGTGGGGCTGGGGGAGGGGGTGGTCCCCTTCCCAGTTCCCATGGGAGCAGGGCTGGAGGAGGGGGTGGTCCCACGGGGGTGGGGCTGAAGGGGAAAACCCTGGAGTCCAAAACCAGGAGGAAGAAGTCATCCCCTTGGTAGGCCCTGTTCAATACATGGGTGGTAGGACTGATCCTAGAACCTACCAGCCCTTCTCATATCACTCAAAGAACGACTTATGTAAAAGTCAATTAGAATTTGGGAGAAATAGGGACATTTTCAGAAGCATGATGAGAGCTACATTAACATCCCTTGAATTTGTTCCTATTGACATTGTAGATCTTTTTCAGTGCCCGCTTACCCAGTCAGAGTTTGATCTATGGGAAAGCTCCTGGAAGAGATCTCTCAGGGATCTCGTGGAGGAACTTAAGCAAACCCCTCAGGGTGCCAAAGATTTAGAAAATAATACCATTACTTATGAACATCTGTGTGGCGAGGGGGAGTGGGCTAGGCCTGAGGACCAAGCTCGGGTGTTGTCAAAATTCATTCTAGATAAGATTTCAAAGGCTGCAGATAAGGCTTTTAACCAGCTACCAACTGTTGAAGCTAGTAGTGGTTTCCTTGACATTAAACAGTCTCCTTCAGAAAGTTTCTTGCAGTTTGTCGACCAGCTCTATGCACAGGTTGAGAGACAAATACGGGACCCCAACACACAAATTGAGATAGTGAAAGAGATGGCACAGAGGAATGCCAATGAATTCTGCAGCAGGGTCCTCCTGGGACTGCCTCTCAACCCCCCACCTACACTGGCAGAGATGATGGAAGCATGTGCTAGGAAAGTGGAAGTGTTTGCTGCACGGGAGGCGTGATCAAGGCCAACAAACCCAGAGACGGTGGCAGCTGTATCTCCAGGAGTGAGAAGGCAACAGATGTCACCAGAACAACTTTAACATGTCATTTGCTTCATATGCAAAAAACCAGGACACTTTGCCCAGGACTGCCCCCAAAGCCAGAAACTAAAAACACCCTTCACACCAAAAAATGCCGATGCCAGCTCGAACCCGCCCCACACCAAGACATAAATGCAGCAGGCTTCCCTGAGGGGAAAACCTCCCTCAAAACAGAAAAGGGGGAGGAAGGGAAGTGGGGTGCGGGAAAACAAAATAACCATTTACAGGATAAAATCTGGTAGTCTCACAAGCGTTTCAAGCTTGTGACCACCAAAGCTTTTGCTTTCAGGTCTACCCAGTGGACGGTCATTGGAGTGGACCTGCCAGAGGACTTGCAGAACTTGACAAAAGATCCCACAAGATTGGACAGTGAGTACTTTGTTATTGGGGACACTGCACACACACTCATGGAGATTGAGGTGGCTCCCATGACCATCAAAGGGGACATACCTAACCTCATTCTCCTGGCGCGCTGTCCACAGCCACCCTTCTATTTGGCCAAGGGGCAAATCATGGCCCAGGCCATTCCTGTTCCAGCAGAAATTTCAGTAGATGACAAGGCACCAGGTGTATACTTGGCAGAAGTGGTTGGCGAGGACGAACCCATTATGGGATGCAACCTAATGCATGGAACAGATCATCTCCACATGGAAGGGTTGCTTGACACAGGGGCAGATGTGACAATCATACCTGTAAGGTTGTGGCCATCACATTGGGATTTGCAACCTGTGGCTGGCAAAATCCAAGGTGTAGGAGGATTCACATTGGCTAAGATATCAAAGAGCATCGTGCAAATTGAGGGACCAGATGGAAAATTGGCCAGTGTCCGTCCATTTGTTACTAATTACAAAGTTCCCTTGTGGAGTAGAGACACCATGTCACAGTGGGGGGGTCAAATTGAATTGGTCATCCCTAAGACACCCCAGGATTTTTAGAAGTGGTCACTGTCGAGCGCTCCACCCACAAGTTAACATGGCTGAAAAATGAATCAGTCTGGGTAAAACAGTGGCCACTCAGTAATGAAAAGATAGAGGTGCTCAAGGAGCTTGTGGAAGAACAAGTGGCTAAAGGACACATTGAAGAGACATCTAGCTGCTGAAATTCCCCGGTCTTTGTAACAAAAAAGCCAGGGAAGGATAAGTGCGGCTCCTCCATGATTTAAGAGAAATAAACAAAAGAGCTGTGGACATGGGGTCTCTCCAACCAGGGATGCCCTCCCCAATGATGCTCCCCCAAAATTGACAATTGGTTGTCCTAGACATCAAGGACTGTTTCTTCCATATACCCCTACACCCGGAGGATGCACCACGGTTTGCCTTCTCAGTTCCTACCACCAATCGAAAAGCCCCAATGAAGTGCTACCACTGGAAAGTATTGCCTCAGGGGATGAAATGCAGTCCATCCATCTGCCGGTGGTACGTGGCTTCATTGCTGTCCCCAGTGCGTGCCCAGAAAAAAAAATCATCCTACACTACATGGATGATGTGCTTGTGTGTGCCCCCAATGACATAATACTCCAAGACACACTTGACCTAGTGGTTAAAGTTTTAACCTCTGCTGGATTCCAACTGCAGGAAGACAAGGTTCAGAGGCTGCCACCTTGGAATTACCTGGGCTTGCAAATCACTGCACAGACCATTGTTCCACAGAAATTGGAAATTAGGAGTGATCCCAAAAGCCTAGAAGATTTCCATTCCATGTGTGGGTCTTTGAACTGGGTCAGGCCTTGGCTGGGTTGAACCAACAGGGACCTATCTCCCCTTCTCAATTTACTGAAGGGAGAGAGCTAGCCTCTCCCAGGGAACTGATCCCAGAGGCAAAACCCGCCCTCCAAACAGTGCAGAAGGCTTTGGCCGAGAGGCAGGCTCATCGTTATAAGCCCGAGCTGCCTTTCGAATTCATTGTTTTGGGCAAGTTACCACACATACACGGGTTGATATTCCAGTGGTTTGAAGTACAAAAAGATCCACTTCTAATCATAGAGTGGGTTTTCCTCCCCTATCAGGGATCCAAAACCATCACACAGCCACAGGAGCTAATAGCTCAGCTGATCTGGAAGGCCAGGTTAAGATTGCGTGAGCTGGCCGGTTGTGACTTTCAATGTATTCACCTTCCAGTCCACATTGCTAAGGAGGGAAAGAGCTCTCCCAAGAGGTTGACCAAACAAAGGTTCGACGACCTGCTCCAGAGCAATGCCAGTCTCCAGCTATCCCTGGATAGCTACAGTGGACAGGTATCAGTCCAGGCCTCATCACACAAGCTGTTCAATGAGGAATTCCACCTCATTGCTCCTGAGAAAAGAAGTCGTAGGCCACTCAAGGTGCTTACAGTGTTCACTGATGCGTCTGGAGCATCCCACAAGTCCGTGATGACTTGGAGAAATCCCCAGACCCAGCATTGGGAAGCTGATGTATAGTTTGTGGAGGAGTTACCCCAGATTGCTGAACTAGCCGCAGTCGTAAGAGTCTTTGAGAAGTTTTCAGAGCCAATTAATTTGGTTACCAATTCAGCCTATGTGGCAGGAGTAGTGTCCAGGGAGGAGCAGGCAGTTCTCAAAGACATTGAGGATGAGCATCTCCACAGGTTGCTCTCAAAACTAATTTATTGGGTTTTGCAGCAGGAGCACCCTTTCTATGTGATGCACGTGAGGTCACACACCAATTTGCCAGGCGAGATCACAGAAGGTAATCGCAAAGCAGATTCCCTTGCCGTCCCAGGAGAAATGGCACGCCTTCCAGACATCTTTCAACAGGCAAAGCTAAGTCACCAACAATACCATCAAAATGTTCCAGGTCTAATCCATCAGTTCCAGCTAACATAAAGTCAGGCTCGAGCCATTGTGGCCACCTGTCCCAATTGCCAGCTTCAGGCAGTGCCATCCCGGGGTGTTGGGGTTAACCCCCAAGGCCTTGGGAGCTGTGAAGTGTGGCAGACAGACATCACACACATTCCCAGTTTTGGTCGCATGAATTACATACATGTCAGCATAGACACATACTCAGGTGCGGTTGATGCCTCTGCCCACGCAGGGGAAAGGGCTGCGCATGCTAAACAACACTTGCTGCAAGCCTTTTCAGCATTGGGGGTCCCTAGGAGATTAAGACCGACAATGGCCCAGCGTACGCCTCCAAGGAGTTCCTAGAGTTTGTCCAGCAGTGGGGAGTGGAGCATAAGACAGGCATTCCCCACTCCCCTACAGGTCAAGCTGTGATCAAGCGTGCCCATCATACACTCAAAGAAGTCCTGGCTAGGCAGGGCAATTCCGCAGAGTGGATGACTCCACAACAAAAGCTCTGCAAAGCCTTGTTTACCATGGATCGTTCCTCAGCCATGCCAAAACATCTGGGTGACCCTGGCACAGATGCTTCAACAGGAAAATACATGCCTGTCCACAGAAGCAGCAAAAGACCCAATGTCTACCTGCCTGGTAGGGATTCCATTGCAAGCTGGACAGTTTACAGACAAATTAGATACGCCTATACCTCACCCAAGTCCCAAACCAAATCACACACAACCACACAATATCCGCCACAAGTAAGCTGTAATGATTAAAAACCCCATAGAAAAATGGCGGCCAAAGTTACCCAGAGCTGCTCAGGAGCCTCAAGAGTTAGAGCTGTTGGGGTCCTCCCCTGCACCATACTGCATACACTTCTTTATCCCACGTTCCAACACCAAACCTTTTAACAACATTAAACAGTATTGAGAGGAATTCACTGCCAAAAGGTGGTGTAAGGTTTTAAGCCATGTTGCAGCAGATAATCCATACCATTCACATTCCAAAAGACTCCCAAAAGGTTTGTTTTTCATTTGTGGGGATCGGGCATGGGCAGGAATCCCTTCTCGGCTTTTAGGAGGGCCATGTACCATCGGGAGGTTGTCCCTGTTGACACCCAACCAAACCATGATTGGCGAATGGACTCAAAAGAACAATTCAGTCAGCAAAATTCATAAGAGAAGCGTTGACAATTTGGACCCAAATTGTGATGCAGCAATCTTCCATTGGGCCAAGTCAAAAAGAGTTACTGTATCTCTGTTCATTCCATGAGTTGCAGCAGCCAAGGCTCTAAGTGAATTGGGCCACCTAGAGTGCTGGGTAGTCAAACAGGCAAACTTGACATCCACGGCCATCAGCTCCCTCCTAGAGGAGGAGGAGATTACTAGGCAGGCCACACTCCAAAATCGTGTGGCCATAGATTTCCTCCTGCTGCTGCATGGACACGAGTGCCAGGAATTTGAAGAACTGTGCTGCACGAACCCAGCATCAAAAGCACCCAACGTCCACACGGCTCTCCGAGAAGTGAAAAGCCTGATCGGACAAGTCAAGCAGGAATCTGAGGACTGGTTCAGTGGACTGTTCAAGGACTGGGTACTCTCGGGGTGGTGGACTTCTATAATTATGACAAGTTTGTTGTTTTTTGTTCTTTTCCTAGTCATGTTAGCATTTGGGATTATACGTCGCATACTTTTGAAGGCTATAAACAGTTTGGTCTCCAGTACCGCAGAAGTCAACCGCTCAGAGTTTGTGGAACTAAAGCAAATTGACAGGCCTGCAAACCATGAGTGGTGGACAAATTCACAATCAGCAGCAGAAATAGTCTGACGCATTTCCTTCTAATTTTAGTTAACAGAAAAGGTGGAGGTGTTGTATTGCACTAAATAGTTTATTTAGTTGTTGTTTGGCAGTGGGTGATCGGAAGTTTGTACTGAGTAGGGTATGTCATGTAGATTATTCCCCCTTTCTCATCACATGGTCTCTCCCCCATGCACCCCTTTCAATATCCCCTGGTGGTCTGTCCCACAGGTGGCCCCTCCCCAATGGCATCCCATTGGCTGCGGTCCTCTTTCCCCGCCCCCATCTCCTTGGGTATAAAAGCCCACTGCAGGTGTGGTTTGGCCTCTTATTGTACCTGGGTGGTCGCTGTCACCGCGCTGGACACATGCGGAGAAAACTCTCCTCAAAAGGCATGCGTACCTCTGAGAACTTCAGGTCTCCTTTTATCCCCCTCTCAAATACATATGCATACAGTTTCACAATATATTCATACGTATTCATTTCTATGGGTTTCGTGTGACTTTTACCACTAGTTCCTTTATATCAGACAGAATTCCGAGGTCAGGCTGACTTGCCCTTACAGCAGTCCCTGTCTCTCTCTATCATCTTCTGTCTCCTCCTCTTTATCTCTGTCCTTCGCTGAAGTAACGTCACTGACCTTAGGCCTTGCAGCCTGGCTAAATAACTACGATTTCTAACCACAGACTCAACTCAAAAATGTACATTTCACTTAATTTAAAATGGATTTCTATCCTGCAAAATGTTCACTTTGCTTCATTCCCCCCTTTCCTAAAAGGAGGAAGCAAATTCTTTTACTTCATACAAATTCCTATGACAACAAGTGTACTTTAGTGCTTTACTATGTACGTTTGATAATGGATAATCCTGAACTTATTCTAACTAATATTAACAAAGCTACAGTAGGATGACACAACTTAGTAAGGATTCTATTTTTAGTTGGTGACCACCTAAAGACCACATCCCACCAGTGATGATCTGCATTTTGTCCTATTCTTTGCAGAATTCTAGTTATTTCTTTTGTATCATGTTGGACAGTAAGTAAGGTTTTCTTTCCACTTTCTTGGATTTCCTTCAAGATTTCCAGTAGGTCTTGGTGCTTAATTCGTTGTTTCACTAATGTAAGGTCCATCCCAATAGGGGTCGTTGATAATCTGTGTTACATTGTGTAATTGGTTTTAACCAGCTGGTGGGATGTCACTGGGGCCGAGTACGAAAAATCACACCCGATAATCTTAACAAAATTAAAAATACAGAAATTAGAATGATTTCTACTAGACAGAATAACATCATTGCTATCAATATTTACAGCAGCACAAGCAGTTCTCAGGCATACACACCCTTTTCCAGTATATACGAGCAGTTTTCTGGTCAGTGACTGGATGAATTTCAAAGTGACAAATACTCTGTTCAGTGTCTAAACACACATCCTGGGCATTAATAGTATTGCTTTCACAAATGAATCCCATCTGCTCTCTAGTAATGCAGGATTCTAAGTTTTCTGTTTGCCACTTTTCATTCATCTTTCGTGCCCACACTCTATGTTCTAATTGGTAGAGTATTGTTTTTTCATGGTTTAATCCTAGGGCAATGATGGGATGGATAACATAAACTGTGGCATTACATATGGAAAGCACAAAGGCAGTGGCCACATTAGAAACAGGATCATAGGTGAAATTCACCATAGTCCACCAGGATTGAAACTTCCTTTCAAAATCAATTGCATTATCCCACACAATTCTCCGAATTTCAGCTGGAAAATTACCTTCACCCCTTTCCCGTAAGATCAGAGCTGCTGTTGTTTGCATCTCTAACTGTGCTTGTATACAACTAAATGTTAAAGACACGTTATCTTGAACTGTACTAACTGCTTCTACTATTAAGTTGTGGTCTTGGTCCCCGGCCTTTTCGTACTTCCTTACTTTGGCAGTACTTTTGACATCTGTCACTGGCTCGTTCCTAATGCCAATAGAGATGACTGTAAAGGCTGCTTCAATTTTGTTAGGATACCTGCTGCTGTGGCCAGTTTATTCATCAGTATTTCTGAATCAATTCCATTTAGAACTCCTAATCCTGTCCCTAATGTGCCATTTAGATCCTTTCTTATTCTGCTCCTGAGATCGGCCTGTCTTTGTAACCGCGTTGTCCAGCCCTCAAAGGATGTTTTTAAGAAGGAGGAGCAGGCTGGTTGGATTTTTGAGATGTTAATTTGCATCATCAACTCCACACGTTTGAGAGACCATTCTGGATTGAATAATAGTTGTTGTTCACTCACATTCTTTACTATGTAGGGACCTATTTCATACACCTCAGGTTCAGGTTTGGGTTGAGTCTGAACTATTTGAGTCTTGGTGTGGGTTGTATAAGGTCCTGCTGTGGTAAAAAGTGCACTGTCTACTTTGAATTTAAATGAAAGTCCGACAGCAACTCGAGCTCAAAGGCAGGTCACTTCTACAGGCTGTATCAAGATGAAATTACACCAACAGTCTGATTCACTTAGGTTATCACAGACTTCCTGGTGTTCATATACACCAGGGGAGGTTCAGATACTGATTACATCTGGTCTCTCATAAGCCGTCCTATAGATGACCTGGCACTCTACTTGGATTCCTTCTCTTCTGATTCCTTGAAGTGTCCACAGTTTCTGTTCCTGCCATTCTTGCTCCTCATATACCTGATTCTCGTGGATTACTACAGTGGATAGGTTTAAATCTTTTATCTTAGAAGGTTTTCCCATGGATCCAGTATACTGATTAAATGCCTGGGACCAAGGCCATTCAGCATTGCTTTGGATAGAGGTACTCTTTAGTTCTGAAACTTCAGTTATAATTACATACAAAACAATTATGTAAACTAAAGTATGAACTACTCCCGACCGTAATATACTCATTTTGCC
Source organism: Melozone crissalis (assembly GCF_028551555.1). Classification (NCBI taxonomy): domain Eukaryota; kingdom Metazoa; phylum Chordata; class Aves; order Passeriformes; family Passerellidae; genus Melozone; species Melozone crissalis. The sequence goes on along the minus strand of NW_026535882.1, from coordinate 4,384,939 downwards.
TGAATAAGTTTAGTCTCAGTTCATTCTCTTCTGGTATCACTCTCCAAGGGACTTCTAGGGCTTTCTTCACTCCAGAGTGATGGATCCAGGCATTCTGCTCCTTGATTTTGATTGCAGTTAAGGTGGTGAGAAGTACTTGCAGTGGGCTCTCCCACTGTGGTTCCAAAGTCTTCTCTGTAAGAGACTTAACATATGCATCATCCCCAGGCTATCTAACTCCCTGCTCTGAGTTCCAGCCACATGTTTCTCAATTTCTCTGAGCTGTTTGCTTAAAGCCACCATGTAGGTGGACATTCTAGACATTCCCTTTGTATTCTATATGGTCTTCTATAAGGCATTTCAAAAGGATTCAGCATTCCTTTAGCTCAAGGTTTAGTTCGAATTTGAAATAGTGCTAGTGGAAGAGCTTGGGGCTAGGGCAGATTAACTTCCTGCCCCAGTCTTACAATCTGCTGCTTAATCAAATGATTCCTCTTCTCTCCTGGCTACTTGATTGGGGCAGTATGAAGTGTGAAGTTCTTAATCTATGCCCAGGTGGCCACTAATCTGTTGCACTGCTTTGGAAATGAGATATGATTCTTTATCTGAGGATATCGTGGCTGGAACTCTGAAGCGTGGTTTTATTTCTTGTAATAATACCCTGGTCACCCCTCGAGCTTTGACAGTTCTGGTGGGGAATGTTTCTGGCCACCCTGAAAATGTATCTGTCAATACCAATAAATACTGATATCCCCCTTTCCTTGGGAGTTCTGAAAAGTTCATTTGCCACTGCTGTCCAGGCCCATGGCCTCTCCCAGTCTGACCGAGCTTCGACCTGGGGGTATTTTGGGGTTAGTCTGGAGGGAAGGATCACATTGTCAGCTTACCTGAGTGACAGTGGCATATAAATTCCTAACAACATTTCTTTCAATCAGATGTATGTTCTAGAAAGCCTGTGGAAACTACTACTTCCAAGTCAACACTTCATTTCCATGCAGTCTGTATCACTGGCAGCCTTGGTCATTTTGGGAAGGAGCTACACTCTATAAAAGGCTTTTAAGTTTTTAGGCCCTAGTGCGTTTTCTAGTGTTCTTCCTTCACTAGTAACCACGAAAATGGGAAGGGATTGCTAGCTCTCTTACAATGGTAGCCCACCCCTTGTAGTTGTATGTCTCTTTTGATTAGTATTATTGTATTATGGCTTAACTTCGAGGAAAATCTGTCCATAATTATCTCACTTTTTGCTGCTTTCTTTGCCTCTCCATCTGCCAGCTCATTTCTTTCTTCTAATTGTAAGATCATTCTCTGGTGTGCCTTAATATATTTTTTCAGGTAGCTGAACTGCTTCCAGCAGCTGTATTGTCTCTTCTCTCCTTGTGAGGTCAGCAGTCTTCTCTCTTTCCAGATGGCTCCATGTGCATGCACGACTCTGAATGCTTTTTGCTGTTTCTAAGGCATGGGTCATGGCATTTATCCCAGTCTTCTGTGCAGAAGTACTTTTTGGTAAGTGTCTAGACTCTTCTCTGCAGGTAGTTACTGTGTACTTAGCATGTCGCTTTTTACTGGCAATGTAGCTGCTCTTGTCCATGAACCAGGTCTTTGCATGGTCTAGAGGAGTTTTTTTTAAATCTGGGCATCTCGAGTAAGTAGCTTCGATGGTCTCCAGGCAATCATGGTGCACTGCTTCTCCTTAATTCTACTGAGAAAAGAAGCTGGGTTGACAATATTAGTCACTACTATCTCTACATCATCTTGCTCTACTATGATGGCCTGGTATTTTAGGAACTTCTGTGTTGAGAACCAGTGGCTGCCATTTACTGCCAGTAATGCGGACACTGTGTGGGACGCTAGCAGAGTCATTTTTGTCCCAGGGAAAACTTTTGTGTGAGGCAATATGAAAATTTTCCAGGATAGAAATCCTTTTTAATTTAGGTGAAATGTACATTTTTGAGTTGAGTCTGTGGTTAGAAACCGTAGTTATTTAGCCAGACTGCAAGCCCTAAGCTCAGTGAAGTTACTTCAGTGAAGGACAGAGATAAAGGGGGGGAGACAGAAGATGATAGAGACAGGGACTGCTGTAAGGGCAAGTCAGCCTGACCTCGGAATTTTTTCTGATATAAAGGAACTAGTGGTAAATGTCACACGAAACCCATAAAAATGAATATGTATGAACCTATTGTGAAATGTATGCATATGTATTTGAGAGAGAGATAAAAAGAGACCTGAAGTTCTCAGAGGTACGCATGGCTTTTTTGAGGAGAGCAATCTCCACATGCATCCAGCGCTGTAATAAACATACCAGCTTTACAACTTTTGCAAAGTTGTGGGGTTCTCTTCTTTTCTCTTCAAAACATTTTGGCGAGCCAGCCAGGAGTTCTCTTTCCCCACAGGGGCAGGGGGGACAGACAGACCTCCAAGGCCCACCCTAGGATTTTTTTTCCTGGTGGGGCTCTGCTCATCTCGGCTTGCCTCCTGCAAGAACAGACAAGGACCTGCTGGCCTGCGGAAGAAGATATGGTATGTACTGAGGGGCCTCCGGGGGTAAAAGAGAGAGATAGGGAGAAAATAACTCAGAGACATCTGGGAGTAGCTGATGGCGCACCTATATTAAAGACGGGGGTTCATTGTTTTCATAGGGCGGACTGCTAGAAACCCTGGGGGTGGGTTGAGTGAACTTTTATGTGTTTGTGGGGTCCGGAGACTGTACCGGGGGTTCATTGACTGATAGAGCAGCTGCTAGCGACCCTGGGAGTGGGTCGAGTGAATCTCTATGTGTGTTTGTGTGGTGTCCAGACACTGTATCATTGTATGGTTAATGCATTGTGTGGTTAATGTGAGTGTGTCTGTAATCGTGCAAGTGTGTGGTATATGAAAGAGAAAGTGAACAAGTCAGTTCACCCATGGCTTGGGGGGGTGAGTTCTACCCGTGTTTGAAGCAGCCAAGTGAGGCCTGAGGTGCTGGCTGCAGCAGGCTGTGGGGGCAGAGAGAGAAGTGCCCCTCAGAAAACGAGTGGAGGAACATCAGTGACGGTATTTATTGTGTTTAAATGTAGTGATTTGTGTAGATTTGGTACATTTTAACTGTGAGTACGAGCTCAGAGAGTTTGTTTGCCATGGATGATTGGACTTGATCTCTGGACTGTGTGCTGTTATTTTGATTGTGTCCAGGGAAAACTGATGTGAGTAAATGCTGAATTATGGTATGCTGTGTTGTGTTGAGAAAAGTGGGCTCTTTGAGAGATAGGCCCTTTCCCAGTGATTGTGTGTGGTGATTTTCTTCCACTGCATTGTGGTAATTTGATTCTCAGATAGTATAGTAGTGTTTGTGGAGGTTTTAAGATTTTGTTTGCAACAAGAGTAGCATTTTACACAGAAGAACTATGGTATGTGGATTTATGTTTAACTATGGTAAAGCAAATTAAAGGAATTCCAAGAATTCTCCCCCTCACAGCAATTCAAGCCTTGGCTCTAGTGAATTTGAGATAAAGGGGGGGGGAGTGCGTGTGTCTGTGTCAGTGGGCATATCAGAATTTCTGCTGTGACAAGCACAGCCTTTTTGCAAGGCAGTAAAACAAGTGTAAGTAGACACAGTGCTTAATTAGATTGTGCAAGAATAGAACTAGAAAAGATTGATATTTTGTAAAAGAGAGTTTAGATAGAAGAGATGAATGAGTTATTGAGACTTCAGCTGGTACTATAGTAAGTCTGGATTGGGAACAGCCTGCTGTAGGGATTTAGAGTTCTCTGTAATAAACAGAATAGGCTGACTTTGCTGGCAATTTCAGGGAGCCTTTGGTGCATCAAGAAGCTGGCACTCTGCGTGGGTACTATTGCAGTGCAGTGTTTGTGAGAAACGCTGGTATTGCTGTTCTAATAAGCGTCAAGGCACATGCCCCGAGTGTAAATTAAATGTTTCTGATCAAGCTGATTCAGAACCTAAGATCTTAAAGCTTGTGTGTAGGAAATCACATCTGATACTTTCCACCTGGAGTTGTGTGTAAGAAGAAGACTAAGAAACTACTGTGAAGCTTTGTAAAGAGAAGTTTGGGTAGAAGCGAGATAGGGCAAGGAGAGAGAGATAATGAGAACTGACCAGAGCAAAGAAGTTCCTAAACTAGCCCCTTTTAGGAGGGGCTCACTGGGAGAAAGCTGCCAGTAGGAGCAGCTCAGAAAATAATAAGATTTATAATACTTCATTGCAGTTAATACTCTTCTAAAATGAGAAGGTAAATGAGATGGGTTTTTGTATGCTGCTATGTCTTTTTGTTTTAAGAAATCACCGAGAATTGCAAAGAGACAGTGAGATCACACCGCCCTCTGGTCTTGGCCCTTGAAAAGGAAAACAAGGCAAAGAGAAAGCAAATCAAACGTGTTGTCCAGCTTGCAGCATACGATAGCAACGTATGAAGTCAAACAAAGATTATCATGCTGAAACTCAAAGCGATTACAGTTCCCAAAATGATTACATGTTTTGTTAAAGGCTCCTCCTAAGGCAAGGGAGGAAAGACAAAGATGACCTCCTAAAAAGAGAGAAAGACTTATACTCCAAAAGTATACCCGCTCGAGCCCATCCCCCCCGGCAGTTCAATTTCATCGAGAACTAAGATGTAACAGACCCCTCTGTGAGAGGCAGAGAGACCAGAAGAAAGAAAAGGGTAGAATTTTAGTCGACACAAGGGCCATATATTCAGTTTTAAATAAAGCTTTAGTACCGGTGGAGAATGTTTAGGTTGTAGTGTGGGGGGACAACTGGCCAGTCTGAGAAGGCATACTTTTGCAAACCTTTAAAGTAACATGTGTACTATGTGTACCTAAAAGCTTTTGGGCAATTCGCTCAATTCGCTAAACATTCTCAAAGGAGAAAGGTTACTCTTGAAGCAAATTATATCAAGATGTTAGGCTTAACATTAACAGCCATTGAAATTAAGAAAGACATTAGTAAAGAAGTATTAGAATAAATAAATAAGTGTTTTCGAGGGTATGGGCCTCTGCTCTACCAGGGAGTCTGAAAAAGGCCCCCAAATAGTCATCAAGCTTAAGGAAAGAACACAACCAGTGAGGATTGAGCAGTACTCCCTCAAAAAGAAGATAGGGAAAGAATCAGCCCAATAATTGATAGTACTAGATTGAGGGCTGTCAATAAGATGAGAAAGAATTTATACCCTGTGGTAGCAAATCCATATACTTTACTAACATTTTTAACACCTGAGCAAAACTGGTTCACTGTTTTAGGCCTAAGAGATGCCTTCTTTTGCCTCCCTATCCACGAAGCCAGCCAGAAAATTTTTGCATTCAAACACAGCTCACATAGTCCATGTGCCTGAAGGCTTCAAAGATTCTCCCACTCCGATTGGAGAACGGCTTGCAAAGACCCAGAGTCCCGGGAAGCTCCACAAGAGGAAAGGAGGCTGTTGCAGTACGTAGATGATCTTCTAATAGCCACTCAGACGAGAGAAGCCTGGATGGTAAGCCTTTTGAATTTCCTAGGACTCCAAGGATACAGAGTCACAAAGAAAAAGGCACAGGTAGTGAAACAGAAGGCAATTGGCCTGGGGTAAGAAGTGAGTGCTGAGCAGCAGACTTTAAGGCAGGGAAGCCATATGCCAAACCCCGAAACCCCAGAAAACAAAGAAACTCTGAACCCTCTTAGGCATGGGAGGGTAGAGCCAGCTGTGGGTTTATAATTATGGACTGCTCGTCAGACCCCTCTGTGCTCTTATTGCCAATGGAAACAGAGATCTCCAGTGGACAAAAGATGCCACACGGGCCTTTCACCAGCGAGAGAGTGCCCTCATGTTGGCTCCAGCTTTGAAACTTCCAGATGTAAGTAAACCATTCTTTCTATTTTTTCCATGCAAGGAATTGCCCTGGGAATACTGGCTCAGGACTTGGGTCCATACTGAAGGGCAGTTGCTTACTTCTCTATGCAACTAGTTGCAATAGCCAAATGATGGCCAGGTTGCCTCAGACGTGTAGCAGCAGTTGTGCTGAATATTCAAGAGGCACGCAAGTCTACCCTAGGACAAAAATGACTCTGCTAGTGTCCCACACAGAGTCCACAGTACTAGAAGTAAAGGGCGGCCACTGACTTTCACCACAGAGGTTTCTGAAATACCAGGCCATCATGGTAGAGCAAGATAATGTAGAGATAATGGTGACTAATATTGTCAACCCAGCTTCTTTTCTCAGGAGAATCAAGGAGAAGCAGTATACCATGATTGCCTAGAAACCACTGAAGCTACCTATTCCAGCCACCCAGACTTAAAGGGCACTCCTTTGGATGATGCAGAGACCTGGTTCACTGATGGGAGTAGCTACATTGCCAGTAGAAAACAACATGCAAAGTACACAGTGACTACCTACAGAGAGGTTATAGAGTCTGGACCCTTACCAATAAGTACCTCTGCACAGAAGGCTGAGATAAATGAATTGACGCATGCCTTAGAAACAGCAAAAGGCATTCAGAGTTGTGCATGCACATGGAGCCATTGGGAAGGAGAGAGGACTGCTAACCTCACAAGGAGAGAAGAGACAATCCGGCTGCTGGAAGCAGTTCAGCTACCTGAAAAAGCATATTAAGGCACACCAGAGAATGATCTTACAATTAGAAGAAAGAAATGAGCTGGTGGATGGAGAGGCAAAGAAAGCAGCAAAGGGTGAGGTAATTAATGACAGATTTTCCTCGAGGTTAAGCCATAATACAATAATACTAATCAAAAGAGACATACAACTACAAGGGGTGGGCTACCATTGTAAGAGAGCTAGCAATCCCTTCCCATTTTCGTGGTTATTAGTGAAGGAAGAGCACTAGAAAACACACTAGGGCCTAAATACTTAAAAGCTTTTTATAGAGTGTGGCTCCTTTCCAAAATGACCAAGGCTGCCAGTGATACAGACTGCATGGAAATGAAGTGTTGACTTGGAAGTAGTAGTTTCCACAGGCTTTCTAGAACATACATCTGATTGAAAGAAATGTTGTCAGGAATTTATATGCCACTATCACTCAGGTAAGCTGACAATGTGATCCTTCCCTCCAGACTAACCCCAAAATACCCCCAGGCCGAAGCTCGGTCAGACTGGGAGAGGCCATGGGCCTGGACAGCAGTGGCAAATGAACTTTTCAGAACTCCCAAGGAAAGGGGGATATCAGTATTTATTGGTATTGACAGATACATTTTCAGGGTGGCCAGAAACATTCCCCACCAGAACTGTCAAAGTTCAAGAGGTGACCAGAGTATTATTGCAAGAAATAATACCATGCTTCAGAGTTCCAGCCACAATGTCCTCAGATAAAGAGTCATATTTCATTTCCAAAGCAGTGCAACAGATTAGTAGCCAGATTAGGAACTTCACACTCCATACCACGCCAATCAAGTAGCCAGGTAGAGAAAATGAATAATCTGATTAAGCAGCAGATTGTAAGACTGGGGCAAGAAGTTAATCAACCCTGGCCCCAAGCTCTTCCACTGACACTACTGCAAATTCCAACTAAACCTTGAGCTAAAGGAATGCTGAATCCTTTTGAAATGCCTTATAGATGACCATATGGAATACAAAGGGAATGTCCACCCACATTAGGGTGATAACTCTGGCCACCTACATGGTGGCTTTAAGCAAACAGCTCAGAGAAATTGAGAAACTTGTGGCTAGAACTAAGTGCAAAGAGTTAGATAGACCAGTGCGTAACATATAGCCTAGAGATTATGTAATATGTTACATCTCTTACAGAGAAGGTTTTGGAACCACAGTGGGAGGGACCATTGCAAGTACTTCTCACCACCTTCACTGCAATCAAAATCAAAGAACAGAATGCGTAAATCCATCATTTTTGAATGAAGAAGGCCCCAGAAGCCCCTTGGAGAGTGATACCAGAAGAGAATGAACTGAGACTAAAACTTACTCGGGCAAAATGAGTATATTGCGGTCGGGGGTAGTTCATACTTTAGTTTACAGAATTGCTTTGTATGTAATTATAACTGAAGTTTTAGAACTAGAGAGTACCTCTATCCAAAGCAATGCTGAATGGCCTTGATCCCAGGCTTTTAATCAGTATACTGGATCCATGAGAGAACTTCCTGAGATAGAAGATTTAAATGTATCTACTGTAGTAATCCACAGGAATCTGGTATATGAGAAGGAAGAATGGCAGGAATGAGAACTGTGGGCAGTTCAAGGAATCAGAGGAGAAGAAATCGAAGTAGGGTGCCAGGTCATCAATAGGACAGCTTGTGAGAGACCAGATGCAATTAATGTCTCACCCTCTCCTGGTATATATGAACACCAGGAAGTTTGTGATAGCCTATGTGAATCAGACTGTTGCTGTAGCTTCACCTTGATACAGCCTGTAGAAGTGACCTGCCTTTGAGCTCGAGTTGCTATCAGTCTTCCATTTAAATTCAAAGTAGACACTGCACATTTTACAACAACAGGGCCTTATACAACCCATGCTAGGAGTGAAATAGTTCAGATTCAACCCAAACTTGAACCTAAAGTGTATGAAATAGGCCTCTACGTAGCAAAGAATGTGAGTGAACAACAACAATTATTCAACCCAGAATGGTCTCTCAAAAGTGTTGAGTTGATAATGCAAATTAACATCTCAAAAATCCAACCAGCCTGCTCCTCCTTCCTAAAAACATCCTTTGAAGGCTAGACAACGTAGTTACAAAGGCAAGTACATCTCAAGAGCAGAATAAAAAAGGATCTAGCTGAGATATTAGGGACAGGATTAGGAGTTTTAAATGGAATTGATTCAGAAATACAGAAATACTGACGAATAAACTGGCCACTGCAGCAAGTAGCCTAACAAAATTGAAGCAGCCTTTACAGTCATCTCTATTGGCATTAGGAACTAGCCAGTGGCAGATTTCAAAAGTACTGCCAAAGTAACGAAGTACAAAAAGGCCAGGGACCAAGACCACAAGTTAATAGTAGAAGCACTTAGTACAGTTCAAGATAATGTGTCTTTAGCTTTCAGTTGTATACAAGCACAGCTATAGATGCAAGCAACAGCAGCTCTGATCATACGGTGTGGAGAGTTTTGTTCAGACATGGCTTATAGAAAAAGGCCATGATCATATACAGCTGGTTAAGCAGTAAAAAGCAGCTGTAAGTAGTAAGTTCTCAGCCTTTTTCCTTACGAGAAAAACAACAACACTGCATCCTTGATCAAATTATGAGAAAATTACGGTGAAAAACATGGAGTCCTTGAATGTAGTCAATAACAGTCAACAGCAGGATGTAAAAACAAGTATTAGCATCAACAAAAAAACAGCAGGTATTAGCAACAAAGGAGTGGTTGGCATGTAATCTGTAACCAATGATAAGCTCGGTTCTTGCAATATGTATGAGCTTAATTAACACTACTATAAAAGTATGTAAGCTGGATCAATCAATCCGAGACTGATGATCATCAATAGGATGTGCAAGTCTCCCTTCACTTTCGTCAAATGGTGACCCCCGATCATGATACGGCGACACACCACAGAGGAGTGAAGAACCAGGTTGGGTCCTGAAAGCAGCCGGGACGGCAGAAAAGCGTGGAGAAAAAATGAGAAAAAAAGAAGCTGAGACGCGCCGTGCCCTGGGTGTCGTAGAGACGAACCCAGCCGATACGTGCTGCCGCGACCTTGAAGAGCTGCAACAGCGCTGACGATTTAGGTATGGAGAGGCAAGCAGCATATGATTTATTTACTGCCTTTTTTAAAAAAACGGCAGGTTAGGGGAATAAATTTGCAAAAGGATTTACCAGGGCTTTTGGCTTATGGGTGCGCTAAGGGAGTTTTTATTATGACCCATACTGTTTATGAGTTTACAGAGTGGCGTAAATTCGGTGATTTATTGTGGGGGGCCACTTTAGAGGACGATAAAACTGCCAAGAAGTTAGATAAATTATGGAGGGTGGTTCACAATGAGCTATTACAACATCAGGCCGAAAGAAAGGCTGCTGAACAGGCAACAGCCGCACAGTGGCCAAGATCACCCGATAAGCTCCCGCAAATCAACGAGCCAATCCCTGGGGCGCAAAATGACCTAACGGAGGCGTTTGCAAGAGAGTGCAGGGGGGCTTGGGCTGCGCTGGCGAGAGAAGACATGGAGAAAGGGGATGATGAGGTTATTAGCGCTGCTACCCAGCTGACTTGTCCTGTTGTATTCAATCTGCAGGAGGGAGGGGGCATGCAGGCTTCCATTACAGCCCTGGATTGGAAATTACTGTCTCAGCTGAGGTCTACTGTTAGTCAATTTGGAGTGAAAATGAGCCAGCCAAACAAATGTTAGACTATATCTTTGATACCAGTCTTCTCTTGGTAAATGATTGTCGGGAAATAGCTAAATTGATATTTACACAACATCAGCAGTTGTTATTCAATGCTCATTGGAGAGGGCTTGTAAATGAATATGTAGCGGTACAGCAACAGCAGGGACATCCTCTCCATGGTATAACTGTGAACGAGCTTATGGGCTTGGGACCTTTTCTTTGTACTGAAGCACAAGCCTTGCTGGGGCAAGAGAAGTGCCGAGAGGCTATGAGGTTGGTCAGTCTTGCTATAGAGAGGGTAAAAGAGCCGGGAGGGGTATCTGTGTATATGGGAATTAAGCAAGGGCGAGAAGAATCATTCTGCACATTTACTGATAAAGCTGCTGCTGTAATTGAAAGGGCCGGGGTACCAGAATATATGAGGGGGGCATTACTCAAGCAGTGTTCTCTTCAAAATTGTAATTCTACTACTAGGTGTGTGCTTAATATTCTGGGTGCCAATTGGACTATAGAGGAGGCATTAGAGAGAATGGCCTTGATGCCAACAGAACCGCAAGCCTTTGTGGTAGATGCAGTCAAACAATTAGGGCTAGGCTTACAAGAACAGGCTAAGACCTCTCAAAATCAGGTGTTAGCTGCTCTTGCACCGCTTCAAGCATCAGCTGCACTGGCTCCAACAAATAGAGGGAACCGCATGAAATGTTATCGATGCGGAGGCATGGGTCATATGCGCCGGGAATGCCAAGCCACAGGACTTTGGTGCCAAAATGCCGCTCGGACACCCATAATACGGGCGCCTGCAGGCGGAGATCGGGAAACTTCCACAGGAGCGCGAACGGCAGCGACCGCACCCCGACACAAGTCATCGCTGCAGCAGCAACACCCCCGCCTGCCCCCAACCCACCACAACTGGGAGCCTCCGCTTGGACCTGGCAGCCGCAGTAGATGTTACATTGATGACCCCGCACCCACAAAAAATCCCAACAGGGATTCATGGACTTATTGTTATGCAGTATAAAGCAGTGGGTGTCTTGCTTTTCGGAAGATCATCTGCTTCTATTTTGGGATTTGTTTTGCCTGACGTCATTGATGCGGATTATACGGGAGAGATAATGGTGATGGCGTATACCCTTTTTCCCCCACTCCAAATTAATAAGGGACAGAGGATTGCTCAGCGTGTGCCACTTGAGCAAATGACTAAGGGATTACAGGCTATAAAAGGACAAGAGAGGGGGGAAAAAGATTTTGGATCTACTGGAGGAATTACCTTGTTGACTTTAAACCTTTCTGAGAGACCCAAGAAAAGGGTGGAAGTGGAATTCCAAGGACAAAAAAGGCAATTTTCAGGCCTGCTGGACACTGGAGCAGTTTCCAGCATCATTAGCCCTAGCTGCTGGCCTCAACACTGGCCTTTGTAGCCAGCAGCCACCACAGTAGCCGGGGACGGAGGCTTTACCCTGGCTAGCCGTTCGCCTCCTCTCTGAGTTCGTATAGATGGAAAACAGCTGACAGCTATTTTTTCAGTAGTCCACTTACCACCTACCGTGCAATGCCTTATAGGGCGGGACATTATGGCTCCGTTGGGAGTGGTTTTAACTAATGAACACCATTTGGAGTAAAAGCCATTGCTTGGACTTTCCCAATTCTCATCACCTGGACTGTTAACACCCCAGTATGGGTTAAGCAATGGCCCTTAAAAGAGGAAAGTCTTCAACACGCACATCAACTGGTATCAGAACAATTTCAACAGGGACACCTGCGGCTATGTACCAGTCCCTGGAATACATCAATTTTTGTGATAAAGAAAAAATCTGGGAAGTACAGGTTGCTCCACGATTTGCGTGCTGTTAATGATCAAATGGAGCCTATGGGCGCATCACAACCTGGATTACCTAACCTTGCAATGATTCCAAAGGATTGGCCTCTACTAATCATTTACCTGAAGGATTGTTTTTTCACTATTGCCCTTCATCCACAGGATATGCGACAGTTTGCCTTTACATTGCCCGCGATTAACAGGAAAGGGCCTGATCAAAGGTTCGAGTGGACCGTAATCCCGCAAAGCATGCGCAACAGCCCCACCTTGTGTCAGCTTTATGTTAATGCAGCATTGCAACCATTAAGAAAACAATGGCCGAGCACAGTGATATATCACTACATGGAAGGATGTCTTGTTTGTTCAACCCATGCCTTTTACAGAACAACAAATCCATAAAATAAGGACCACCCTGGCACGGTATTCTTTGGTGATAGCTCCTGAGAAAATTCAAACAACAGCCCCCTGGAAATATCTGGGATGGTCCATGTCGGAGCAAACAGTAAAACCTCAAAAATTGGAGTTAAAAACAAAGATGGCAACTTTAAATGATGCTCAAAAACTTTTGGGTGATATGCAGTGGCTACAGCCAATAGTGGGAATACCCAACGAACTACTGGATGAGTTGCGCCCGCTACTAAAAGGAACTGACCCAACCTGCCCGGTGCAAATCACTGACAAACAACAGCGGGTCATTCAGCAAATTCTGGACTGTGTTACACATGGGCAGGTTTACCGAAGGCATCCAGAATTACCCACAGAATTGACCATTTGGAATGGTCCAAAATATCTTCTTGGAGTGCTAACGCAATTTAAAAAGAAAACGGGGGAGACACAGATACTAGAATGGATTTCCCCTCTGTTACAACAAACTAAAACTCTTTTTCAAAAAGTTGAAATGTTAGCAGATGTAATAAAGAAAGGTAGAGAAAGGATGTTACAGTTGGCTGGGGCAGAACCAGCTATCATCAGGATGCCAATGAAAAAGGACACTTTGGATTGGAACCTAAACAATTCAAAAGAACTGCAGGAAGCTTTTTAGGTGCATGTTGCCCCATTGAAACGGACAAGCTTCGACCAGCTCTGGTTCAGTGGATAGGGGACTGGGACTGGATGACTCACCCAAAGCGAGAAAACTCCCCTATACCAGATGCTATTACTGCATTCACAGATGCTGGCAGGAAGTCAAGAACTGCTGCAATAACTTGGCAAGAAAAGAGAGTATGGAAACATCAGATTTTGCAAGCAGAGGCAGTGGACAGCTTACAAACCATGGAACTGTTAGCAGTGGTATGGGCAATAGCACAGCTTAAAGAACCATTGAATGTTGTTACAGACTCTTTGTATGTTGCAGGAGTTGTAGCAAGAATCGAAGATGCCTCCATAAAGGAGGTACAAAATCAGAGACTGTACAAACTGTTAATGCAGCTGAAGAAAGCTACAAGATCAAGGGAACACGCTTATGCTGTAATTCATGTTAGGAGCCACAAATGGAATGTTGGTTTAGGAGAAGGGAATGATAGGGCGGATAAATTGGTTACTATAACCCAAAACACACCCCTGTCAAATCACCAATTGGCACGAGAAGCCCACTCAATGTTTCACCAAAATGCAAAAGGCTTAAGTAGAGAGTTTAAGGTAACACTCACAGAAGCAAAAGCCATCGTGAGGGCCTGTCCAACTTGTAGTCACCATAATGGGGGTAGTGGTTTAGGCCTAGGAGTAAACCCACGAGGCCTGCAAACAAATGAGTTATGGCAAATGGATGTCACAGAGGTCCCTAGTTTTGGCAGGCTAAAATACGTACATGTGTCTATTGATACCTATAGCAAATATATTTGGGCAACGGCTCAGACAGGAGAAAGAGCAATACATGTGGAAAGGCATTTGTATAGTTGCTTTGCAGTAATGGGTACACCAAAAAGAATTAAAACGGATAATGGTTCTGCCTATATCAGTCAGAGGATAGGGAAATTCTTAAGAAATTGGGGAATTGAACACGTTACAGGCATTCCAAACTCCCCGACAACGCAAGCTATCATTGAAAGTGCAAATGGTACCTTGAATAGGTATTTAGCCAAACACGAGGGAGTAACTGACCCCCAGGCGAGGTTGCTAAAAAGTTTGTTTGTGATCAACCACTTGTGTGTATTTGGGGATGCAGGGCAACTCCCGGCAGAACTGCATTATAAGCCAAAAGAGGTTACTGAGCAGAAGAAAGAAATATGGGTAAGATACAGGGACCCCAAGACAGGGTTGTGGAAGGATCCTGCTAAGGTCCTGTTCTGGGGAAGGGGATATCTCTGTATTTCCACCCCTGCAGGAGCACTGTGGGTACCTGCCAAGTGGACTAAACCTGTTCTTGATGCAGCGATTGGTGGACAGCCTCACGTAAGGGGACAAGGAATGTCTGGAGAAGAAACTGCCCCTGATCCTACGACCACTACCGCTACAGCTGAAGGGACACTTGAAAGCGGTCGACAGGGCCGTGACATGCCGCTGCCGGACGGCCAAGGAACTGATTGACACCGTTGAATCATTATTGTCTTTCTACATAAGGGGACCAGCTAGGGAGAACTGCCTTGAGTGCCACAGCCCGGATTGTGCCGCTTGGGTAGCACTATATTGTGGGGGTTGTGGTAGGACCTTTTGGGTAGAACAGTCATTGCTTTGGCGCTTGTGGTGTAACACCTGTGACCATGAACACACATGGGGCAATGATTGGCAAAGGGAACTAAGGAGACAGACAGGGCTAAATACAGATTCAGCTCTAGATCTTTATGAGTCTCATGAACAGAAAATTTTGGCTCACTATCGGTGGGAGGTGCACTACATTTTAAAAGGGGTTAATGCTCAAAGTAGGTCATACATAGCCTCTGCAAGGTGTAGAAAAATGGTGCCCTTAACACAGCGTTCTGTTGTAGGACCCGTTAAAGGAGATCCTGATAAAGCATTAGATCACTGCATTAAGGAACTACAGGAGTGGAGACTACGAGTGTCAGGAGCGGTAAAGTTAAAGGCTGATAAGAAAAAGAAAGCAAGAAAGAGAACAGAAAAATGAGGCTTATTTTAGTTATACTTCTTAGTGCAGTGGTGTCTGGCGTAGTAGGGGTAATACACTTTAATCAACCTAGAGATAATACATGGATAACGCTTGCTAATCAAATTAACCAGTCATCGCTTTGTCTTAGCCTTAGAGGGGTTACTAATCCGTTTCGAACATGCTTGGTGGGACTCCCAGGGTGGTCTCCTCAGGAATTTTGCAGTCTGATTGATAACCAAACTCTATGCATGCATAATATGACAAACATTTGGTTACCCGCGTGACAAGGGTATACTGCAAGTCAAAGTGACGGCTACCGCAAAAGCTTAATAATCTTATCACTTAATACTACCTTGCACTCTCCTCCAGAGGAATTGGATCTTTTTGGAAGTGCAAACGCCAGTATGACTAACACCTCAAATGGCGGATGGTTCAGTTTTGATCCCTTAGATCTTCAGAAGTTGAATCAGCATAGAGGAACATGGGCTACCTTAGATTCATCCCTGAGTCTGGGCACAGTGTCTCAGCAGCTTTACAGCCAATGTGACAGCACTAACATCATGGCACCGATGAAATTACCCACAGGGATATTTTTAATTTGTGGAGACAGAGCCTGGAATGGTATACCAGCTCGGCCACAGGATGGACCTTGTTATTTGGGAAAATTGTCATTATTTCACCCCAATGTATCTATATTAATGCAACTAAGCCAAAATGCAAGCAGACAGAGACGTAGCCTACATGACTTAGACTGCAGTCAGATAGGAGACCCACGGTTCTGGAGTGAGCTGAAGCAAGTAGTGGTTTCAACTATCTTGCCAGGAGGTGCTGCAAACAAAGCTATGAACTTAGCAAAACAACTGGGGTGCTGGGCCAAGGGTGAATTAAACAAGACATCACAAATTTTAGATATGTTAACCGCAGATGTAAAAAGGGTTAATCATGCTGTTTTGCAAAATAGAGCCGCTATAGATTTTTTGCTTTTAGCACAAGGGCACGGATGTGAAGAGTTTGAAGGGGTGTGCTGTATGAATTTGTCTGATCACTCTATATCTACTCATGCTAAGATAAAAGAACTGCAGCAGGGACTTCACAATCTCAAAGAAGAAGAACGACTGGGAATTGATGAATGGCTTAAAAGTTTGGGACTTGGACTGTGACTGAGGAACCTTGTGACATATGCTATAGGGATACTAGGTGTGCTTTTAATGCTTTTGCTTATTTTACCTTGTATTTTTAATTGCATTCAAAATACGATCAGTAGAATGATAGAAAAAACTTGGCAGACTAACCTCCTTGCCCAAAAAGAAAACTGGGAAAGTGTGGAGAGTTTTGTTCAGACATGGCTTATAGAAAAAGGCCATGATCATATACAGCTGGTTAAGCAGTAAAAAGCAGCTGTAAGCAGTAAGTTCTCAGCCTTTTTCCTTACGAGAAAAACAACAACACTGCGTCCTTGATCAAATGATGAGAAAAACACGGTGAAAAACATGGAGTCCTTGAATGTAGTCAATAACAGTCAACAGCAGGATGTAAAAACAAGTATTAGCATCAACAAAAAAACCACAGGTATTAGCAAAAAAAGGAGGGGCTTGCATGTAATCTGTAACCAATTATGAGCTCGGTTTTTGCAATATGTATGAGCTTAATTAACACTACAATAAAAGTATGTAAGCTGGATCAATAAATCCGAGACCGATGATCATCAATAGGATGTGCAAGTCTCCCTCCACTTTCATCAATACGGGAAAGGGGGTGAAGGTAATTTTCCAGCTGAAATTTGGAGAATTGTTTGGGATAATGCAATTGATTTTGAAAGGAAGTTTCAGTCCTGGTAGACTATGGTGAATTTCACCTATGATCCTGCTTCTAATGTGGCCACTGCCTTTGTGCTTACCATATGTAATGCCACTGTTTATGTTATCCATCCCATCATTGCGCTAAGATTAAAGCATGAAAAACAATACTCTACCCTTCAGAACATATAGTGTGGGCACAAAAGAAGAATGAAAAGTGACAGACAGTAAACTTAGAATCCTGCATTACTAGAGAACAGATGAGATTCATTTGTGAAAGCAATACTATTAATGCCCAAGATGTGTTTTTAGACACTGAACAGAGTATTTGTAACTTCGAAGTTCATCCAGTCACCGACCAGAAAACTGTGCTTGTATATACTAGAAAAGAACGTGTGTGCCTGAGAACTGCTAGTGCTGCTGTAAAAATAGATAGCAATGATGTTATTTGGTCAAGTAGAAATCATTCTAATTTCTGTATTTGTAATTTTGTTAAGATTATCGGGTGTGATTTTACTTACTGGGCCCCAGTGACATCCCACCAGCTGGTTAAAACGAATTATACAATGTATCTCAGACTATCACCTACCCCTATTGAGATAGACCTTACATTAGTAAAACAATTAATTAAGCACCAACACCTACTGGAGATCCTTAAGGAAATCCAAGAAAGTGGAAAGAAAACCTTAATTACAGTCCAACATGATACAAAAAGAAATAACTAGAATTCTGCACAGAATAAAACAAAATGCAGATCATGACTGGAGGGATGTGGTATTTAGGTGGTCGCCAACTACAAATAGAATCTTTAATAAGTTGTGTCATCCTACTGTAGTTTTGTTAATATTAGTTAAAAGAGGTTTAAGATTATCCATTATCAAACGTACATGGTAAAGCACTAAAATACACTTCTTGTCATAAGAATTTGCGCGAAGTAAAAGAATTTGCTTCCTCCTTTTAGGAAAGGGGGGAATGAGGCAAAGTGAAAATTTTGCAGGATAGAAATCCATTTTAATTTAGGTGAAATGTACATTTTTGAGTTGAGTCTGTGGTTAGAAACCATAGTTATTTAGCCAGACTGCAAGGCCTAAGCTCAGTGAAGTTACTTCAGTGAAGGACTGAGAGAAAGGGGGGAGACAGAAGATGATACAGACAGGGACTGCTGTAAGGGCAAGTCAGGCTGACCTCGGAATTTTTTCTGATAAAAAAGAACTAGAGGTAAATGTCACACGAAACCCATAAAAATGAATATCTATGAACCTATTGTGAAACTGTATGCATATGTATTTGAGAGAGAGATAAAAAGAGACCTGAAGTTCTCAGAGGTACGCATGCCTTTTTTGAGGAGAGCAATCTCCGCATGCATCCAGCGCTGTAATAAACATACCAAGCTTTACAACTTTTACAAAGTTGTGGGGTTCTCTTCTCCACAAAACAGTGCTTCTTGAATATTCAGCACGACTACTGCTTCACCTTTGAGGCAACCTGGCCATCTTTTGGCTATTGCATCTATTTGCTTTGAGAAGTAAGCAACTGCTCTCTGGTATGGACTCAAGTCCTGAGCCAGTATTCCCAGTGCAATTCCTTGCATGGAAAAATAGAAAGGTTTACTTACATCTGGAAGTCTCAAAGCTGGAGTTGACATGAGGGAAATCTTAGCTGGTGAAAGGCCCGTGTGGCGTCTTTTGTCCACTGGAGATCTCTGTTTCCATTGGCAATAAGAGCATAGAGGGGTCTGACGAGCAGTCTATAATTATAAACTTACAGCCAGCACTACTTTGCCATGCCTAAGAAGGTTCGGAGTTCCTTTGTTGGACGGGGTTTCAGAGTTTGGTATATGGCTTCTTTGCCTCAAAGTCTGCTCCTCAGCACTCACTTCTTACCTTAGGTAGATTACCTTCTGTTTCACTACCTGAGCCTTTTTCTTTGATACTCGGTATTCTTGGAGTCTTAGGAAATTTAAAAGGCTTACCGTCCAGACTAGACATGCTTACATGCTTCCTTCGTCTAAGTGGCTATTAGAAGATCATCTACGTACTGCAACAGCCTCCTTTCCTCTTGTGGAGCTTCCCGGGACTCTGGGTCTTTGCAAGCCGTTCTCCAATCGGAGTGGGAGAATCTTTGAAGCCTTCAGGCACATGGACTATGTGAGCTGTGTTTGAATGCAAAAATTTTCTGGCTGGCTTCGTGGATAGGGAGGCAAAAGAAGGCATCTCTTAGGCCTAAAACAGTGAACCAGTTTTGCTCAGGTGTTAAAAATGTTAGTAAAGTATATGGATTTTCTACCACAGGGTATAAATTCTTTCTCATCTTATTGACAGCCCTCAATCTAGTACTATCAATTATTGGGCTGATTCTTTCCCTATCTTCTTTTTGAGGGAGTACTGCTCAATCCTCACTGGTTGTGTTCTTTCCTTAAGCTTGATTACTATGTGGGGGCATTTTTCAATCTCCTTGGTACAGCAGAGGCTTATACCCTCGAAAACACTTATTTACTTATTCTAATACTTCTTTACTAATGTCTTTCTTAATTTCAATGGCTGTTAATGTTAAGCCTAACATCTTGATATAATTTGCTTCAAGAGTAACCTTCCTCCTTTGAGAATGTTTAGCGAATTGAGCAAATTGTTCAAAAGCTTCTAAGTACACATAGTACACATTTTACTTTAAAGGTTTGCAAAAGTATGCCTTCTCAGACTGGCCAGTTGTTCCTCACACTACAACCTAAACATTCTCCACCGGTACTAAAGCTTTATTTAAAACTGAATATATGGCCCTTGTGTCAACTAAAATATTACCCTTTTCTTTCTTCTGGTCTCACTGCCTCTCGCAGAGGGGTCTGTTACATCTTAGCTCTGGATGAAATTGAACTGCCAGTAGGGGGATGGGTTCGAGCGGGTATACTTTTGGAGTCTAAGTCTTTTTCTCTTTTTAGGAGGTCATCTTTTTTTCTTTCCTCCCTTACTTTAGGAGGAGCTTTTAACAAATCATATGTACTCATTTTGCGAACTGTAATCGCTTTGCGTTTCACCATGATAATCTTTGTCAGATTTCATACATTGCGATCTTATGCTGCATGCTGAACAACATGTTTGATTTGCTTTCTCTTTGCCTTGTTTTCTCTTTCAAGGGCCAAGACCATAAGGCCGTCTGATCTCACAGTCTCTTTGCCATTTTGGGGGTTTTCTTAAAATAAAAAACATATCCGCACACAAAACTTCATCTCATTTACCTTCTCATTTTAGAAGAGTATTAACTGCAATGAAGTAATATAAATCTTATTATTTTCTGAGCTGCTCCTACTGGCAGCTTTCTCCCAGTGAGCCCCTCCTAAAAGGGGCTAGTTTAGGAACTTCTTTGCTCTGGTCAGTTCTCATTATCTCTTTCTCCTTGCCCTATCTTGCTTCTACCCAAACTTCTCTTTACAAAGCTTCACAGTAGTTTCTTAGTCTTCTTCTTACACACAACTCCAGGTGGAAGGTATCAGATGTGATTTCCTACACACAAGCTTTAAGATCTTAGATTCTGAATCAGCTTGATCAGAAACATTTAATTTACACTCGGGGCATGTGCCTTGACGCTTATTAGAACAGCAATACCAGCGTCTCTGACAAACTCTGCATTGCACATAAGGTGCCAGCCTCTCAATGCACCAAAAACTCTCCGGAATTGCAGAGGCAGGCTATTCCATTTATTACTGGTTGTTCCCAGTCCAGACTTACTATAGTACTAGCTGAAGTCTCATAAACTCATTCATCTCTTCTATCTAAGCTCTGCTTTACAAAATGTCAGTCTTCTCTATTTCCCTTCTTGAACTATCTAATTAAAGAATTTTCTGTACTGCCTTGCAAAAGGCTTGTTGCAGCAAAAATTCTGATATGCTCACAAACACAGGCAGACACACACACCCCTTATCTCAAATTCACTAGAGCCAGGGCTTGAATTACCGTGGGGGGGAGAATTCTTGGAATTCCTTCAATTCACTTTGCCATAGTTAAACATAAATCCACATACCATAGTTCTTCTGTGTAAAATGCTACTCTTGTTGCAAACAAAGTCTTAAAATCCCCACAAAAACCACTATACAATCTGAGAATCTAATTACCATAATGCAGTGGAAGAAAATCACCACACAAAATCACTGGGAAAGGGCCTATCTCTCAAAGTGCCCACTTTTCTTAACACAACACAGCATACCATAATTCAGCATTTACTCACATCAGCTTTCTATGGACACAATCAAAATAACAGTACACAGTAAAATTCCAGGGATCAAGTTCAAACATCTAGGGCAAAGAAACTCTCTGAGCTCGTACTCACAGTTAAAACGTACCAAATCGACACAAATCACTACATTTAAACACAATAAATACTGTCACTGACGTTTCTCCACTTGTTCCTCTTCTCCGTGGGGCACTTCTCTCCCTCCCTGCCCCCACTGCCTGCTGCAGCCAGCGCCTCAGGCCTCACTCGACTGCTTCAAACATGGGTAGTACTCACCTCCCCGTGCCATGGGTGAACTCACTTGTTTGCTTTCTCTTTCATATACCACACACTCGCACAATTACAGAGACATTAACATTAACCACACAATGCATTAACCATACAGTGATACAGTGTCCAGATACCACACACACACACACACACACACACAGGTTCACTCGCTCCACCCTCAGGGCTGCTAGCGGCTGCTCTATCAGGCAATGTACTCCCGATACAGTGTCTGGACACCACACACACACACACACAGGTTTGCTCGACCCACCCCCAGGGTCGCTAGCGGTCTGCCCTATCAGGACAATGACCTCTCGTCTCTAATCTAGCTGCTCCATCAGCTGCATCTACAGGCCGAGCACCCAGATGTCTCTGAGTGACTTACTCTCTATCTTTTTTTCCCCCCGGGGGCCCCTCAGTACATTCTGAGCCCTCCGCAGGCCAGCAGGTCCTTCTCTGTCCTCACAGGAGGCAAGCTGAGACGAGCGGAGCCCTACCAGGAAAAAAAATCCTAGGGCACGCTTTGGAGGTCCGTCTATCCCCCCTGCCCCTGCGGGAACAGAGAACTTCCATCTGGGGTGCCAGAATGTTTTGCAGAGAAAAGAAAAAGTACTCCACAACTTTGTGAAAGTTGTCAAGCCGGTATGTTTATTACAGCGCTGGACGCATGCGGAGATTGGTCTCCTCTAAAAAGCCATGCGTACCTCTGAGAACTTCAGGTCCCTTTTTATCTCTCTGTCAAATACATATGCATAGTTTCACAATAGGTTCATACATATTCATTTTTATGGATTTCGCATGACATTTGCCGCTAGTTCCTTTTTATCAGAAAGAATTCTTAGGTCAGGTTGACCTGCTCCTGTAACAGTTTCTGTCTCTCTTTATCATCTTCTGTCTCCCTTCCTTTATCTCTGTCCTTCACTGAAGTAACTTCACAGAGCTTAGGCCTTGCAGTCAGGCTAAATAACTATAGTTTCTAACCACAGACTCAACTCAAAAATGTACATTTCACTTGAATCAAAATGGATTTCTATCCTGGAAAATTTCTACTTTGCCTCAGCCATGTATTCAGATGTATCAGTTTGCTGCCCACTGACTATCTTGATAGATGCAATTGGCAAGGTGATATTCTTACGTTAAGGCGTCGATCATTATCTTGTGTCCGGGAACTAGCTGACTCTGAATAGGTCAGCTGCTCCTGGTTGGGGTGGTCAAAACTCATGGTTTGAATTTAGCAATATTTTATACCATACATTAATAGCATGAATTATCACTATCATATACTACAGTGAGGATATGGTGGGTCCTGGGCCCGGCCCCCATCTCGGCCGGGCCGAGCCCCTTCCCCCAGGCCACTTGCTGCCCCCCCTCCCCCATCAGCCCTGTTCTGGATGGGCTGGGCCCCAGCAGCTACCAGGCAAGAAGGCGGGGGAGGCTGCAGAGCCCAGGCTGGGACAGGGCTGGCCGCGATTTTTACGATCTTACCCTCAAGTGCCCTCCCCACAGTGTGGCTGAAATTAGAGGCCCCTGCAGACTGCAACCTGCGCAGAGTAGCCCTGCGGCTGGAGTTGAATGCAGAAAGACCAGGGATCAACCATGAGGCAGAGCCT
Organism: Melozone crissalis; assembly: GCF_028551555.1. Classification (NCBI taxonomy): domain Eukaryota; kingdom Metazoa; phylum Chordata; class Aves; order Passeriformes; family Passerellidae; genus Melozone; species Melozone crissalis. The sequence goes on along the minus strand of NW_026535882.1, from coordinate 4,361,943 downwards.
GATGCGGCCCCAGCCACAGCTCCCACCACAAGTTACCGGTGGGTCAGATAGGCCCCAGGCATGATGTTAACCGTTTCAGTGCTGCAATCTTCCCTCCAGTGAGAAAAAAGAACGAGATGGAAGCATATAAAGGAACCAGGAGAAGATCTCTGTTCCCAGACACAAAGACAATTTTAGAAATAGATAATAAGAACTTTTACCTTTAAACGGGTAAACTTTTGCCTTTAAACATCTTATCTTTAAAACAATACCCCATAAGTCAACATAGCCCATCAACAAGCTGTGGGAAGGCTTGTAACAATAAGAAGGACTTCACAACAGCAAGGTTCCCCGGGCAGCTGTTATTCATGACAAAATTGAGAACCACAAGAGAACTATTTTTTTCCTCTTGTGGAGAAGTCTCCATAACCTTAACAAGAGGGACTTCTCTCCCTAAGTGAACTAAAGACAGACTAGTTTAGAGGGGGTAAACTAACTAGAATTTTAGGCTTTATTTCTTTACATTATCAGTGGGGGAAAAAAAAAAGGTTGTGGGGGGAGAAGAACTGTTCTGAACGGTTTGTTTTGGTTCTTACTAATTTTTTTTCTCTTAGTTCCTTTTAATAAAATTTTCTTTATACCCTTTTAAAGTTTTGAGCCTGCTTTACCTTTCTCCTAATCCTATCTCACAGCAGGAAATAAGTGCATTAGTGATTACCCAACACCAAAACCTATCACACTTTAGTTCATTACACCAAAAAAATCTTAACATTAAAAAAATCTTAAATTAGCAAATCCAAACAACCACAGATTTAGAGAAATTAGGAGACTTCTGCACACCACTGTCATTCATTGGTAGGCTTTGTAAATCCTCACACAGTTCACGAGTTGTCTGAGTGGCATAAATTTGGTGATTTATTGTGGCAGGCTACGTTAGATGATGATAAAACTGCTAAGAAGTGGGGTAAATTATGGCGGGTCATTAACACCGAACTGCTGCAATTTCAAGCTGAAAGGAGGGCTGCTCACCAGGCTACTGCCGCTCACGATCGTAACAAAGAACGCGATCAAGATAGGGAATTTGATAAGAACGCGGGAACTCCTCTCGGCCCCGCGATGCGGACGGTTTTATTGCCCGCATTCTCCACCATTTGTCGGAGATTGAGGGGAGAATGACCATCCTCTAATGCATCGAACTCCCCGTGGTGTTCGCAATCCCCGAAAGCGTTCGCTATCACGTCCAGGGGTCAACCATTTGTTGGAGATGAAGGGAGAACGACCATCCTCTAATGCATCGAACTCCCTGTGGTGTTCGCAATCCCCGAAAGCGTTCGCTATCACGTCCAGGGGTCAACCATTTGTTGGAGATGAAGGGAGAACGACCATCCTATAATGCATTGAACTCAACTTTATTCATCAATCAATCACCTTAAATAACAATAGTAACGAACTTCATGCATATTCTGTAATCCAATTTCATGATAGGCTAACAGAGAAATTTCTAACCACTCCTCTTGTTTTAGAATACCTACAATTGTTTATTAAAAACAGAACCAGTGTTCCCAAAACTTCTTCATCAGTTCTCAGGGTGTCGTCTTTTCCCAGAGACGGTGTTCTGCTTGTTATGGGAAGACAGCCTGAGAACTTTATTGTTTATAAAGAGAGTCTAATTGTTTATAGAACTCAGAAGGCTGAGAACTGCGTTAGGACTGCTTTACTTTTTCCTTTTACTTTTCTCTCAATTGTATGTCTCATGGCCTTTTTCTTTAAGCCATTCTTGAAAAACTCTCCAACAGGTAGGATACATTGGCTCCTAATTGATACTATTTCTTCACTAGCTGTAATACAGGTACCTTTATTATCATGCACTGTCTTATGAACCTACTAGCAGTGTTTATTTTTGTTTATCCCGTGTAGTAAGTAAACCTGTTAAAGTCCCATGTCTGTCTTTTTCTTGTGTCTATTCAATAAATAATTCATGTTGTAAAAGACTTGATTGGTCATGATTATGAACTCGCAAGCAAGAGTGGGTTTTGGGGTGCTGGCCACCTCTATAAAGCTGTTGTCTACTGCCAGAAACCTGGGCAAAGGCAGGGACTTGTCTAAGCTCTCCCCTCTCATCCACAACAAATTGGCACAGCGAGCAGGGTCATGACAAACAATCTGAAAAAACAGACCACAGATTCAACAGATTGCTCACAGTGGCACAGTGATCATAATCCTTGGTTGGTAGATAACTGGTTTGAGTGGGGAAAAAATTCAAGAGAAAATAAATGAACAGCTGGAATCACTGACAGGTAAAAATGGAAAAAATATAACTTCTCTTGCACTTGCATTATGCTTAAAATCTGCTTGCCAATGGCAGGAACAAACGATAAAAGAATATGACAAATTGAAACAAGAGCTAAAAGAATCCAAGGAAAAAACAAAACCCTTGGCATGTGAAAGACAAGAAGGTAATTGGGAGCAGTCATCATGACCAAGGGGAAGTCATGCTTGATCAACATGATAAGCTTCTACAATGAAATTACCAGCTTATGAGACAGAGTAGAAATTCTCTAGAGTAGAAATCCATTCTGATTTAGGTGAAATGTACATCTTTGAGTTAAGTCTGTAGTTTGAAAACAAAGCTATTTAGTCTGACTGCCTGTTCTGGTAAAAAGCCTAGGCTCAGAGAAACTGCTTCAGTGAAGGACAGAGATAAGGGGGGGAGACAGAAAGACTGCTGTAAGAGCAGGTCAACCTGACCTAGGAATTCTTTCTGATTAAAAAGAACTAGCGGCAAATGTCACGCGAAATTCGTAAAAATGAATAGATATGAACCTATTGTGAAATTGTATGCATGTGTATTTGAGAGGGGGATAAAAAGGGACTTGAAGTTCGCAGAAGCACGCATGTCTTTTAAGGAGAGTAATCTCCACATGCGTCCAGTGCTGTAATAAACATACCGGCTTTATAACTTTCACAAAAGTTGTGAAGTTTTTTTTATCTCTGCAAAACACTTAGTAGACAAGGGGACATATTGTCTACCTTGACTTGAGAAAGGCTTTTGACACTGTCCCATAAGATCATCACAGAGAAGCTGATGAAGTATGGGCTGGATGAGTAAAGTAGGCTGGAAACTGGCCAAATGGCTGGGCCCAGATGGTGATGATCAGTGGCATGAAGTCTAGTTGGAGGCCAGTAACTATCAGTATACCCCCAGAGTAATTATTGAGTCCTGTCCTGTTCAACATCTTCATTAATGATCTGGAAGATGAGGCAGAGTGTACCCTCAGCAACGCTGCAGATTACACAAAACTGAGAAGACTGACTGACACACCAGAGGGTTGTGCTGTCATCCAGAGGGACCTGGACAGGCTGCAGAAATGGGCTGACAGGAACGACATGCAATTCAACAAGGAGAAGTACAAAGTCCTCCCCCTGGGAAGGAACAACCCCATGCACCATTACATGCTGTGAACTGACCTGCTGGAAAGCATCCTTGCAGAAAAGGCCTTGGAGGTCCTGGCAGACACAAAGCTGAACATGAGCCAGCAGTGTGCCCTTGCAACAAAGATGGCTAATGATATTCTGGACTGTATTAGACAAAGTATTGTCAGCAGGTTGAGGGAGGTGATCTTTCCCCTCTACTCAGCCCTGGTGAGGCCGCACCTGGAGTGCCTTGTTGTCGTGGTTTGAGACATTGACAGGAAGTAGGTTCAGGGGGGGAATCTCATCAATGTGCATAAATACCTCAAGTGGGAATGCAAAAAACACAGTCAGGGTCTTTTCAGTGGTGCCCAGGGACAGGACCAGAGGCAATGGGCACAAACTGAAATGCGAGAGTACCATCCGAACATAAGAAAACCCTTTTTCAATGTGAGGGTGACTGATCACTGAAACAGGTTGCCCAGGGATATTGTGGAGTCTCCCTCCTTGGAGATATTCAAAAGCCATTTGAACATAGTCCTGGGAAACTGGTTGGAGTTTGAGCATGGGGCTTGGACCAGATGACTTCCAGAGGTCATTTCCAATCTTAATCATTCTGGGATTCTGTGCAGTGCATAAATACAAATTCATCCTTCCTGAATACATCTCTAACTCCATTTCAGCCTCTTAGAAAGTGCTTATGTGAAAGCATTTGTGCTATCATCATAATCACGTAGAAGATCACTGGGAGTTAAGAGGAGGGTGTTGAAGAATGTAGGAAAAAATGAGAGATCTTCAAAGGACAGTTTCAGAGGAACAGACAAGTTGCTATGCTAGACAATATATGGAGGCAGAACATTCAGACTAATATCAAACTCCTGACACAGAGGTAAGTAGACACAATACCAAATATATTCATTTGCATGCAACATTACCAATTAGTGGTTGCAAGTTACATTTTACATTACTACAGTGTGTGGAAACTTAGCTATTTCACCTCTTTTTTCCCTTCCAGTATATGCTACAGTTCTTACAAGTTTGATTGTGGGAACCCAGGAAATTCCTCTGGCTGCCCTGGAGGACTCCAGACCCTGTCAAGGGGCTCAGAGACCTTGGCACAGAGCCCAAAACCCCTGTGCCTTTGATTTAGCCCTTGGAAAAAACAATTACCAACCTTGTATGAAGAATTAAAAGCCACAAAAGTTTAAGTAGAATGATAGTGAATTTATCACAGAGTGGAAAAATAGATTTTTGGGGTTTTTAGAATGGGGGTTCAGGGTGAAAGATGGAGGAATCTGGGCATTTCTAGCCTTTCTCCTTCTTCTTCTTGGCCTCCATCTTCTGCTGTGATGTTGGCACTTTTAGATTGGTTTAGAGTAGAAGCTCACTGTCTAACATAGATGATAGGTATTGGAAAGTAATTGTACATATTGTACACATAGTTTTTAGTATAAAAAGATAACACCGCCCCGAGGGAGGCAGAGGGCCTCAGACTGTCTTGCTGAGCGGACCTCAGCAGGACAGGAGAAAGAATGTTATAGATAAGATACAATAAACAATCTTGAGACCAAGAACTGAAGAGCTCTGATTCCTTCGACCACCAGGCTGGGAAAAGAGACTTTTTAACATTTCTTGGGGTCACTCTGACAAGCTAGAGACCCTGAGACATTGGCGTTCCCTGACTGGGCTCCAAGAGGGCACCCAGGTGGACAGTTGGCAAGCAGCCACACCACCAGCCATCAGCCGCTGAAACCCAGCCCAAGAAGAGGCACACTCAAGGAAAAATCCAGAGAGAACATCTCAACCTCTGCCAAGAAGACTCGTTTCAAAGCTCGACCCGGAAGGAGGAGGACCAGAAGCTGACCTGGAAATCCTCACCTGTGAGCTGCTGGACAGTGACCAGGGCAGATGATTCAGCTTTTGGTAAGAAAGGTCAAAATGGAGAACATGGGGGGGTGCATGCTCCCAGGAACAACTCAGCATCTTGTCAGCCCTACAGGGCGTGGCAGCCACAAACCCTGTGAAAATCTCTGAAAAAAAGATAAAACCGCCTTGAAGCTTTTATCCCCAGCAAGTGTAATGCTAGAGGCAATTTTGGGGAATTCCACAGGGTCTGCCAGCTATCAGCAGGCAGCAAGTATTCCCCTAAGGGTGGGGGGAGGGAAGTCATCCTGCCATCAGCAGGCGGCAGTTGCTCTTACCGATCAGAGAGGGGCAGAAACAATCCCTACCAAACAGGTGTGGGAGGAATTGGCATCATCTGCAGAGTCCATGGGGTCCCCAGTGTCTCCTGGATCCCCAGAATTACCCCCACTGATCCTGGGAAAGCTTAGGCTAGAGATTTTCCCAAGCAAGTTGGAGGACTTGGATTTTGCCTTCTTTGAGGAATGTTCTCCCGATTCACAAAAACCACTGCAGAGCCTCACCACGGAGGCAGAATCCTGGGGGAGGGGGGTGGGGGGCAGAGAAGGTCGCCGGATCTGGGGCAGAGCCGCTTCTCGGCAACTGGCAAACCCATGCCACGGTGGCGCCAGCCGGCCAGCAGCCTGGGGGGACTGCAGAGGCAGCCGTGGGGGTTGCCGAGGCCGATGGGGGGGCCACGGGGGCAGCGGGGGGAGTCGCAGACACAGCATCAGTGCAGGCCATAGTGCGCACAGCGATGGCGGTGGTGGTGCACGCGATCGCAGCCGTGAGCGGTCAGCAGCTGTCCAAAGCATGCTCGGCAGCTGCGAGGGCAGGGCCGGGAAGCACAGAAGCTGCGGCGGTGAGCCCGTACGCAATGCCGGCAGCAGCAATTTCATGCGGAGCGGTGTCAAAGATGTGTGCAAAGGGGACAACTCAGGCGACTGCGATGGTACACGATCAGCGGCCACTTGGGGAATGCTCACGGGTCGCAGCAGCTACACTGGGCGGGACTAAGCCAGGAGCCGAATACACGGTCGCGACACGTGCAAAGTCCATGGCGAGGAGTGCGGTGAGCACGCGATGATGACGCGAAACCCGGAAGTTGGAGCGGGGAGGGTTCTGTCCCATTTCGCAGACGCATCACAGGCACCGGCCGAGCGGGGACCGCGCGCACTGGTTGCCGGCGTTGGCACGGAGCTGGAATGGGATGTGAGCAGTGTGGGTGTCGATCTGGGAGAGAAGGACATTCCTGAGATCGCGCCTGCGCCGAGACGAGCACAGGGGAGGTGCGGTCAGGGCGGGGTCGTCCACGTTCCCATGACGACACAGGCAGACAGGGGGTGTGGTCAGGGTGCAGAGGGTTCCTTAGGTACCACCCCTTCTCCGGTCCCATGGCAGCTCTACTTGAATGGAGTGATTGACAATCACCCCAGATGTTTTCTGTGTCAAAAGGTATTCAAGTCCTTTTGACTTGGTGATTTGACCATATATGACAGCTGAGCCTGTTTTCAAAGGGAGTTTGGAAAAACATGAATCCGGACATTGATTATAAAGCAGAACTCCTCATTAGCCATTTAGAAATTATTGATGTGAGATTACCTCTCATGGATATAATCTTTTACAGTTCCTTTAAAACTGCTTTATTGGGGACTAACCTTAGCCACAATAAATTTAAGTGTTGGAGAAACAGTGGATTGATTTCTGAGTTCAGATCAGAGCCTCAGCATATGTCCTGGATTGCCAAGAAAATTGTATTCTACTTGCCATCTGTATGGCAGTTGTCTTCTGTTAAGTGGGCAGTTGTCCTTGTCTCTTCCACAACCACTCCTCCCTCCAGCAAGACATCTGCTGATAATAGGCTATTGAATGTCACTGCATGACTGATAAGAACTATAGCATCCCATTGTGAGATGCTCCGCCCAGAGGAAGGAGCCAAGCATTCCTACCCAGATATAATCTTGAGATTCTGGAGCACCACCATGGCTTTCTCCACTGGCTTTCCCAGAGGAAGAAGTGCCTCTTCCACTGGATCTTCAGAGGAAGACTACACCTTTCTACAGGATCACTGCTCCAACCGAACCACACCTGATGCTCCAGGAGGACTGCAGCCACAATTCCAATTGGACTGCTACCAACACCCTGACCAACAGGGTGTCAGGTTGTGTTCTGACTGTCAGTGTTGTTTTAGTTTACTGCATTGTTTACTTTAACTTTTTATTTTCTTCCCTATTAAAGAACTGTTATTCCCGCTCCCATATTTTTGCCTGAGAGCCCCCCTAATTTCAAATTTATACCAATTCAGAGGGAGGGGGTTTACATTTTTCCATTTCAGGGGAGGCTTCTTCCTTTCTTAGCAGACACCTGTCTTTCCAAACCAAGACAGCGTACTTTAAAGCATGTGACTGTATTGGAAGAGAAGCTCATTACTACAGTGAATAATTACTTGCTACTGTAGAATTAAAAAGAAAAGTTCATGTAGTTCTCTCTCTTACCTTGCAGTCAGTCTCAAAAGCAGTGCAACCACATTTTGGGAAGCTGCTTATCGTCTTCCAACAAAATGTATTTCACATTACTGAAACTTTTGTGAAGTTCATAAAGTAAGTGCTGGACATATGGACTGAGATAGTCTGCTTTCTGTGTCACTATATAAATGTTTTAAAATGAGAAATACTTGAACTATGCTGCAATAAAGTCATATTCCTGGGTTTCTCATGGTACAATGTCTGTGAGATTCAGTCCATCTCTAGCCCAGGTAGTTCCATATAGGCTGAGCCCAAGTAAACCCAGAAAAAGAAAAATAACCACAATCTGCAACAGAAAATGGAAATGCCTTTGGTTTTATGTTCCTAAAGAAATTAGGAACTCATAATAGCACAGAGAACCAGGTTCAAAATTAACGCCCATTACTATTTTTTTAAGCTTTTGTATATTTATGCACACATGCACACACTACAAGGCCAAACTAATTTGTGTTTTAGTGAACAGGAAATTTATATGGTGATGAAGATAAAAAGTAAATTGGGTTTCACTCTTCATGAACTTAGGTTACCAAAAGTCACCAAAACCCTTAAAACAACTTGCGTTTAAAAAGTATGCCATTATAGCACTACCAAGATAAAACTTTTAAAGTGTGAAATTGTGTAAAAATATTAAGAACTGTAATTCCTAAATAATTCCATTAATTGCTGATATTTAATACTATTGTCAGGATAATTGTCCTACTGGGCAAGGCAGAAGTCTATTTTTGAAAAACAGGTAAATAGTTTTCTGATTACCTTAGTGTAGGTCTGATGGGGGTCATGTACGGTCGGGACGGACGGAGACGAGAGATCTCTGCAGCCAAGTTGTGAAACTATCGGTTTATTACAAAGGGCGTGTATTGGAATATAAATCCCAATATTGCCAGTTAGATTGTTCCTGGGCCAGTCTGACCCTTGCTGCTAGGCCAAAGGCAGCAACTGTGGTGTATCACCCCAGAGATACCTTTGGCTTGCTGGAGACTGCAGCTGGGCAGCTGAACAAGTCCAGGCTTGTTAGGAACTCCATTTACCTCAGGAAGGAAGGCTTCAGGCAATGGTGAAGAGGAAAAGGAGATGGATTCTGCTGGAGGATTTAATATCCAGAGGTTTATTCCATGGTCACAGAGGTCTGAAAGTGAGCAACAGCTCCAACAGAGTCGCGACCGCGTGGTCTGATTACCTTTTTAAGCTCCCGGGGCAGGGGGAGGGGAGGGGACAGGTGAGCCACCAACCAGGTGGGAGGGGCAGGGTCTCAGGGGAAGATGACACCCAGACAGGCCAATGACCTCTGGGCATAGGGGCATCTTTTGAACTTGACCAACCACACAACGACCTTCCTGGAATGTTAAGCCTGATTGATAGAACTCACTCAGCATGGGGGCAAGGGGGAAGGGAGAGATGTATCGGCACACCTGGGAAGGGACCCGGAAGTCTAAAACAGGACATTACAACACACTACAACAGGCGTGGGTGCAGGGCCCTGTTGCGAGCTGCCAGCCGCAGCTCGGAGCAGGGCCGAGAGAAGAGACTCTTAAAGTGTAAGAGAGTCAACGGCAAAGGTATAAGAGCGGAGAGCATGGAGAAAGGAGGGAGTGAAGAAGTGCAGAGGTGAGCGCGAAAAGAGAAGAGAAGAGGAAGAGGAAGAGCGGAGGAAGAGCAGTGGAAGAGCGAGGAAAGAGAAGAGAAAGAGAGCGAAGTTCCCGTTACAATACAATAAATCATCTTCAGTGTTGAATATTCAGATTCTCACTAACCAATCTACTACAGCATGCATATCCTATAACATTTCCATACAACCTTTAAGAATCACTACATTACCATACTGTGTTACATTTTAAACCGTAAATCTTACTCTTTGGGCCCTATCTGCCAAGCTGCAGGGTCTTCTCAGACCCTTGGACCTGCCTGCTTGCAGAGGGTATTGTTTCATCAAGAGGGGATTACCTTCGGCTGGCCACACCATTGTTTTCCAGTTGTTCAGTAACTAAGGGGTCTCAAAACTTGCTTTCATTTCAATCTCACTTATAGTTTCCATATTCTCAAAATCTTTTGCCAGGCAATCATATTTATAAGGCTTTCCTGTTCCATCCTCACCAACACCTTAGCTTTTGGGTTTAGCAGAAATGGAGCATAATGCTTTTCTGAAAAAGATGGGAGTGTCCATTTCATACAGGGTGGCTCAAGGCAATTCATACTGGAATCTGAGAACTGGGAAAGCAAATCTCTTGTTGAGTTTGTGCTTTCTGGGCTCTGGCAGCTGATATTATCTTGCATCACTGTCACTTGGCTGCACAGATATTGCTGAGCAAGGTTCTGCTGTGGTGTAATACACCTGTGCGTGAGGATCATATTCTGTGTGTTACTGCACTGTAGACTGCATTGTAATCTGAGTTTCATGTATGAAACTCTGACGGCTTTATGAAGATGTACTGTAGTAAGTATTAGCACTATTTTTCACATATGCTTGAGGCTCAATCTGAATCACTCTAGTGGCACACGGACTGCAAGAGAAAAACATTGTTCATATTTTGATAGGTATTCATTTTAATCAGGCTAGACAGGATAATCTGCTTCCATCAAAACTGCTTCCACTACAGTGAAATTGTTTATGTTAATTAAGCATAATTTTTTGATGAGGATTTCCTTCTGCACTTTTAGAAAGTATTTCCTAGATATGGTTTAAAGTGTGGGCCTCTGAGACTGTTTCTGCATGTTTTTTGTGCCCAATAAAGAAGGAACCAGCATGTCTGAAGACACTGGTATCCACTTAAATCACTCTATTTATTACATATACTAATCAGGTCAATAACCAGGTAGTTGCACACAGTCTGAAAGCATTATGTATGTGTGTGAATTACATCTACATGACCATGCTGAGAATGAAACTTTTTAGAAGATCAAAATGCATGACATGCTGAGTTCTTCTGTTGAAAACTATTGAAGCAACTGAAAAATAATATTTGGACCTTCTGAATAACATCTCAGACTTTTGTGAGGCAGGTTGAAGCCACCTGCCATACACTGACTCTGTATTTTAAAATTTATGTAAACATATATGAGTATTAATTGCCAGAAAGGACAGGCAAAATGAAGAGACAAAATTACAGAAGCATTTTTTGAAGCATTTATTGTAGTTGATACCTAGTTTATAAGAAAAAAAGTCATAAGCAAGCTTCCTTCTGTAAATAAAAGCAAATTGCTGATAGAAAACAGTATCAGAGATTTTTCACCAAGTGGAAAAATCTTACGAAAAGGAAGAAAATGTTGCCTACCTAAACAAACAAGCTCTTATTAAGTGAATTTCTTCATATGTACATCAGCTCAAATTTTCATTCTCATTTGGTACAACTTTAGATGTAGGAATAAATAGAAGGCCTGGCAGCCCTGGGCTTCTGAGAATTGGGCCTCCAAAATTCAAGCACATTAGACCATCCAGTGAAACTGTGGCTGAATCAGAAACAGAAAGAGGGAGTCCTGGCTTCCAATCAACTCCCTGTTCTAATGACTACCTCAAAAGCATATTTAGGAGAGCACTTTCTCTCTCTGACATCAAAGTTAAAAAGGTCAGACTATGTCTGCTCCCCCGTGGGTGCAAAAGGCTGAGAACAGAAAGGCATTTCTCTACATACTGATTATGAGATGCATGTGGGAGTACATGTATAGAAATGCAGGTTATCCTCTTCATTGCAGGCAAAAGTAAAAACTAATGTAGAAAATCACAGAATCACAGAATCACAGAAATTCTAGGCTGGAAGAGACCTGTAAGATCATTGAGTCCAACCCATGTTCTAACACTTCAACTAGATCATGGCACCAAGTGCCACATCCAGTCTTTTTTTAAACTCTTCGAGGGATGATGACTCCACCACCTCCCTGGGTAGATGATTCCAGTATTTGACCACTCTTTCTGTAAAATACTTCCTCCTTAATTCTAGCTTGCATCTCCCTTGGCGCAGCTTGAGACTGTGTCCTCTTGTTCTGTCTGTTGTTGCCCGGAGAAAGAGACCGACCCCCAGCTCATCACCGCCACCCTTCAGGAAGTTGAAGAGAGTGATAAGGTCATAAAATATGCTTTATCTCTAAGCAGTGGTTCCGCTAATGGCAGTAGATTCCTCCTAGTCTACCCATGACCTCAGAACTGGACGTACATTAGGTAAGAGTGTGCATACTACCATTCTAAATTACTATTGAAGCCATAACAGAAAAATTACCAATCGTTACCTTGCAATGGTACTGATCATTCTGAATTCTTCATAGTCCTATGAAGAAGTAGGCTAAAGAGAAGTAATTTTATAGTTTTTACATTATTTCTATGTATTTAGGTTTCAAGGCACAAAAAGCAAAAAAAAATTGCACAGAGTGATTAAGGAAGGCTTCTGAGTAGCCCAAGTTATTTACAGTCTTCCATAAGAGACTGGAATTAAGTCTTCCAAAGTTTACCAATACCAGCCATACCCCATAAAATTCAAAAAATACAGCTATTACTAAAGCATGGCTCTTTTACATGCTTCCAGAAAGTTGTCTTCCAATGGCTAAAATGGATGTAGTATGAATAAAGGAAAAAGTGTGTGTGTGTGAGTGTAGCAATGTAATTCAGCAATAAAAACCATGGCAATAACATACTGACCCTGCTGCTGTCCCGCTGCAATGAAGAACTCCCACTCTTGACAAGGGACATTAGCACTGATTGGTAAAGACAAAAAGGATGCATCTCATATACTGTAATTCTATTACACATTCTCACCTTGTAAAACAGCAGAATATATCCAGTCTCCTGTCTTCCTGACAATAAAGGTCCATGCTCAGGATAGCAGGAAAAATCCGCAAAACCATAGCAAAGTTGAATACCGTCTCAACTGCTGCCTAAATGAGCCTTAATTTGGTCTTATCTTAGGGCAAGCTGTGACAGCTCCAGAGCTCAGCTCCCAGGGGGACTGAGTGCCAGAGGCCAGCTCGCTCTTAGACCAAGGCCGCGGATCAGCCCCTAGCAAGCAGGGAATATTCAGCTCTTAGTGATGAGCCAGCTCTTGTGATTTCAGCTTTGCTTGCTAGGTAGATTTCCCTTGGCTTAAGGCTCCAGCAGACGGTAGAGAGAGGAGAAGGAGAAGACGCTGGCTGTTCCACGTGTATGGCTTTATTGCAGGGGTTCCGTGAAGGGTCTCAGCTCTTCTTCTTCCGAGTTAGTAGGGGTAGAGTATGCTACTTTTATAGCCTTGGCCCGGATCCAATCCTGACCAATGGCAAAGGTGTTAGAGGGACCATAAGTGACCAATAGTAGGGTTAACAAGATATTGCCTTACATGGCTATAGGGATAAGGTACAAGGCGGATGTCCCTGGAGACAGGAAGCTTCTTTGCCGCTGTGTCAGCATTCTATTCTCCAATGGGCCCTGGCTAAAGCTGAGGGGTTTACTACAGCTGCCTAGAGATCAATCACAAGAGAAGTAAAGTACTTACTAAACTTCATTTAGGGCAATGGCTTTATAAAGCATAAAAGCACCTTTAAATTTTCGCCCATTCACCCATTTTTCATGTTTACTCATCAGACACTTTAAAGCTTCTCCCTGAGGGAACTGGGAGGTATATTTTACATTCCAGTTTCATTATGGTAAGCCTACTGTAGTTCATTCATTTTATTTTAATAATAGTTTTCTTAAGATTTTTGATATCTATATCTAGATATGTGGTGGCATCAACATTTTTTAAGTGGAAAAAACAGAGTTGTCAATAAATTGCACTTTTATATGAGATCCTGCCCTATTTAGTCTCACAGTACAAAAAGATGGAAGCAAAAGCAAATCTAGAACTGGGACCGAAGTCCTCACATTTAAGGGGTCTGAAGTAATTGAAGTACCACAATAACATTAAAGCATATTTTTAAATCAGTAATGAAATAAAGGTTTAATTAAATTTTAATGAATTTGCTATATTTAGTAAAACACTATGTATTTGATGTACTTAAAGTCTAGCAAAAAAAATCCCAAAAAAGCCCCAAAAAAACATTTTGTGATTATCTGTTGAACTGTCCTACTCGTATTTAACTTGATTTAATGAGCTGGTCTACCAAAATTAGTCTTATATTGGAACAAGAATAGTCAATTTGCAAAGTGATCATTATTTAAAGAAAAACCACCTCTCCTTCAAACTGTAACCCTTTCTTACACAGAGATTCACAGAGAATCTGTATAAACATATGTGGTGCAGCATCTATCATTATTCTTAATGATATTTATTTACAATAAAACATAGCTGGTCACTCACCTTACAAGGGGAAAAATTGGGCGCAGATGGGTTTGAAAGATAGCAGTAGATAAGGACAAGTCACTGAGGGTTGTTTTTCTCCGAAAAAATGGAAGAAAATAGTAGAGGCATCAAGAGAAAGAAAAGAAAAAGAAAACTTTATATTTTACTCATTATATAATTAGTAGGCATCTCTATATTAGCCCAGTTTCAGGATGAAGAAAGCATATAAATTATCAAGTGCCTCCACCTGCAAACTTCTGAAGTAAACAATGCTTGGGTGCTAACACTCAAAAAAATGACTAAAATTTGATTACACAAATGGAGTGCCTGACCTGATGTAAATGAGCCCTCCTTCCAACACAGATCAATGTCTGCTTTTGATGTTGAAAATCAGCCTTTAAATTTGGCAACTCAAAAGAAAATACATCCACAGTTCATATTTTAAAAATATTCAACTTATGTGACCCTAAATAATGCAATTTTGCATTTTTCTGTCTCTTATTTGTGAAAATCTGTGGTGGGTTGACCATGGCTGGATGCCAGGCATCCACCAAAGCTGCTCTATCACTCCCTGTCATGGTTTGACGCTGGTGAAATGCCAGTGCCCCCATGAAAATACACTCTCCCTGGTGCCTGCTGTGAGATGTGACCAGGAATAAGCAAAGTAGGCCCCCACTTAGAAATAAAGAAAAGAAAACTTTATTAACTAAACTGCAACTATATGTAAAAAGAAACACACAGAAAAAATGAAAACCTTCCAAAAACATTTCCTCCTCCCCCCACCAAATTTCCAACACATCCATCCCTCAGATCACCAACTCTCAGTCCATCACCACCCTTTAGATAAGCAATTCTCAGTTCATCAAGAGGAGAGGAGCCTTTCTTGTGCCATAGGCTTCCCCAGGAAACACAGTTGAAACCTCGTGTGTTTCCATGTCACTCGTGGCACCGCCCAGAGAACATTTGCCATCTTGACCTCTTTCTTCCATGTCCAGTGCTCTCCCCACTGCACATGGACCAGAGCTGCTTCTAGGGTTTTCCTTTTAAGGATGCTTTGTCCCGTTCCAAAAAGAGCACAGTCTCTCACCTTCGGGACACTTGTCCCCCCCCAAATTTCACCCCCTGGGGCCGAGGCGTCTCAACACTGAACCCTCTTAGATCTGAGCCATTGCCTCCCCCTGGATACAGTCTCTGTGTCACAGGAAACATGGTTCTCTCCATGGCTATACAAGAAAAGTCTAGCCAAGGCCACTCCATCATCTCTTCCCACCTAAGATTCTTCTCCACTCTTCCAACATCTTTCACTTGCATGGACTTTGATCACACTGTTGCCTTCAAGGCGTGGCGACCTGGTTCTTAGTCAGGCACGGTGGCCCAAAGCCCAGGGTCACTCGGTCCATATGCTCCTGACACCAACGTGGTGGACAGCAAATGGCGTTTATTGAGGGGTCACAAGGGTTTTTATAGCTTGGGCCGTCAGTGTCATTTCCTTCTGCTCACGTCCGGCTGGGTGTGGCCAGGTAAGGAGCAAAGGTCTGACTGCAGGGGGAGGGATGTCCTGACTGACCGTACAGCCCGAATTCTTCCGCACGCATGTCCCTAACTCTCCACATTTCCCCCCTCCCTCATGATTAGTAAAAATCGTATAAAGTTATAAAATGTAGAGGTTACAAAATTTCATGGGTTAGTAAAATTAGTATAAAATTGTAAGTGTGTTCGTAACTGGCACGCCTTAAAGTAATTGTCGGCGCTTGAGAAACATAATGTTAGCCGTTTCTAAACGCTTTTTAACGAATAGCACCAGTTTGTTTAATATGCAAGGCCCGAAGATTAGGGTTAGTAAGATTATAGTGAGTGGGCCTATTAGGGTAGAAATCAGGGTGATGAGCCATGGGGACCGGTTGAACCACTACTCTAACCAGCCCTGTTGAGCTTCTCTGTCCATTTTTCTTAGGTTTAGTCGGTTTCTCAGTTCGGACATGGAGTCTCTGACGACTCCGGCGTGGTCCCCATAAAAGCAGCATTCGTCTTTCAAGGCGGCACACAGGCCTCCTTGCTGCATGAACAAAAGGTCCAGTCCTCGCCTGTTTTGGAGGACAACCTCTGAGAGCGAGGAAAGGGATTTTTCTAGGGAAGAGATGGATTTCTCGATCCTTTGCAAGTTCTCGACAACAGTCATCTGCAGTTGTGCCAGTCCTTGATGTTGAGTTGCAAGGGCCGAGATGCCTGTGGCAGCGCCGGTAGCTCCTAAACCGAGCAGCATTGCAATGGTGATGCCTGTTATCACTTCTCGTTTGTGGAGCCGGTCGGGTTCCTCGAACAAGCGGTACACCTCTTCTTCCTGGCGATACAGGACTCTGGGGACAATTAAAACTTGGACACAAAAGTCAGTAGAATGATCGAATTTGTCAAGGAGTACACATGGGTTTACCCCGGATCGTTGACAGACCCACATTCCCAATGCAGCTGGGATCGCCCACTGGAACTTCCCTCCCTTAAGTTTGAGGAATTCCTGGCAGACGTTGCCCATCTGCTTTGCCAAGGTTGCATTGCCAAAGCATTTGCCTTGGCCCGTAACCTGACTTAGGGTAATGCCTCTCCGGGGGGTGTCCCATCTGCATTGGCGTGGATTGTCTGACTTTGAAAAGATGAATGGGAAATCAAGGGCAACTCCTTCATAAAAACAGGGTTGTGCATCATAGCATAACCAGCATGACTCTGTGAGGTTCGGGTTGGATTAGTTTAACGATAAGAAGGTCGCATTTAACACGCTTAAGAATGGATTGGAGAGGGTTGATTTGGCTAAGAGATTGGATGGGGAGGTAAGTTTTAGCATCTGTGTTTTGTGGCTAGAACTACCGTTAGCTGCGAGCCCCTTCCTGGGTCTACTCATTGCAAGAATCGGATTGGGTCCGACTGATTGGGATATTGGAGGTGGGAATCTGATAATTTGTATGTTCGCCCAGATGCGGCGAGAGAGATAAACAAACGCTGTCCACACTTTGCCCGTGGCCCAGCCATCGTGGGTCGGCTACAGGATTGTCATTGTATAGCCTGTGCAGCTGTGCTGTTTCCTGCCTTGGGGCATGATCACAAACCCATCCATACCAAATTTTGGTTCGAGACAGCCGTGGGGAGTATACTTAATTTGCAGGAACTTATCAGGCTGTTGTGGTTTCCATGCATTGCCTGTCACAATAGTTTCACACCCCCAATATCCACAATATCCATACCCTGGGTAATTACAGTAACTTTTTCCTGGGTTGGAAGAAGGGCACCAGTAGGTCTGAAATAATGTCGTCTCCTGAAATTTGGGGTGCCCTGTATGCGAGGGAAAATGCCTTTTAGCCTGAACTCGAAAGATGGGGTGTCGGCTGCAACAATTTCTTTCATGACCCCCTCACCTGAGAGATGGCGTAGAACCCACCTGAATGGCTGGTGAGGGTAATGTTTTGTGTCTGCCTGTTCTCCGCCTGCTAACCCTAGAAACAAGATCACACTTATTATTGCAGTGTGAACTGCTGCTTGGATGGGAGCTAGGTGTTCTTCCTTTGCAACGTGCCGGATCATGGCAGCAATATTGGACCCAGGTGGCAGTGATCTTAAGATGTCCTTGGTGGCTGAGTTACATTGCTGGTGTAGGCAATCTGCTAGCACAGGACCCTTCGCCTCTGAGGGTAATGCAGAGGAATCTAATGCTGCCTGAAGGCGGTCCACAAACTGAGTGAAGCTCTCACTCTCACTCTGCTTTATAGTTGACCATGGCGACGGTCTGGCTATTACTTTGGAAGCAACATGGATGGCTTCTCGGGCAGCACAGGTTGTTGTCATAACCTCATGGGCCCGCAGGCCCTCAGCCTGCGCCTGTGGGGTGATCGTAGTGGGGTCTGTGCCCATTAGCCTCTGTATGCTGGAGCCGTGCAGTGGGTGGTCTGCCCCTGTTACTAAGGCTAGCTGCTTTACACAGTTGTCCTCCCACTCCTGTTTAAAAACGATCATCCCCGCCCCGTTGAAAATCAGCCTGCAAGTCTGTTTGATATCAAAGGGAAGCATATCATCGCCTCCAAAACACTGTCAATGAGTGTAGAAACCATGGCAGAATTAATACCCCTGTCTGCAATTGCTTTAATAATTGCTTGTACGTCTTTCGGGTTTACTGGGGAGTAGGTTCTTTGATTTCCGCCTGCTCCCCCCCCACACGGAGCGGGAACACCAGTGTGGCAGACGGAGCCCACTCCGCGCAAGCCATTTTTATTTTCCGCCAGTCTGTAAGCGGGGTTCGATCTTTCTCTGATATCCCCTTAACTCACGCAGGAGCGCTGTGGCTAGTGATCTTATATGCCGCTGCTCCCTTTTTGTTAAAGCCCAAATCCGTGTCGAAATCCTCCGACAACCTTTCGAGCCCGTCCCAGCTCGAGTCAGAGTCCAAGCCTGAAGTCAACTGGCCAGACATTTCTGGGCTGCTCTGCCATTTTCTAGGGCTCCGACCCCGCCCCTTCTTGTGAGGGTCGGGCCATTCCCTCCCCTTGGGCTCCCCCCGCCTCCTGCTGGGGGAGGTCCTTGCCCTATAAGGACCTAATTTGAATTGAGCGCTCTGATTGGTCCTAAGTCCCTTCTCGGGGGCCACCCCTCCTCCCCGCTCGCCCACGCTTGCTCTGTTCAGCGAGCCTTCTGCATTTCCACCCCCCGTGTCATCATTCCAGCCCTGGTCACGCACTCCGGCCCCATTTTGAAGCGCATATGGCGGGGGATTTTATAGCTTGGGCAGTCAGTGTCATTTCCTTCTGCTCACATCCGGCTGGGTGCGGCCAGGTACGGAGCAAAGGTCTGACTGCAGGGGGGGGGATGTCCTGACTGACCGTACAGCCCGATTTCTTCCGCACGCATGTCCCTAACTCTCCACATCACACTTGCCCATTTCCTCCTCCATTTCATCTCTATCTCTCTTCTCATTCAGATCCAGGAGGATCAGCATTTGTAGGGTTTCCATTATTCAAGAAAGGGGTTAAAACCTCAGGCTCTGCCTGCCCAGGACTCCCACGCTGCCCTGTAGGCACCTTCTCGCCGCACCCCCCCTTCTCCTTCTCAGCCGGCCTGCTATCGAATTTCAAGGTGGCACAAGCCCAGGCCCAGGCTCGCTCTCTCTCTCTCTCTCCTGGGGGGGGCTGCCCAATGCCTCTCAGTACTCTTCCACCCTTCCATTCTCAGGGCCAGGCCTACCTCACCCGGCTGCATGGCTTCCCCTTTCCTGCCCAGCCGGCAGCTGGGCAGGGGAGATATGACCTGTTTCCCTCCCCGGAACCCAAGAGAGCTTCCCCCTGGGAGTTCTCTGCTTTTAACCCCTGTGTTCTCAGAGGCGTGTCCATGTCCTCAGTGGCCACACCAGGTGCCAATATTCAAATCTGAACACCTATTGGCTTGACCACAGCATCCCAGAAAACTTACTTCCTTTTCAAACCACGACACTCCCCTCCTCAACTGGACAAGGGAGAGAAAATATTTTGTCCTGGTTTAGGGAAAATTTGTTAAAGAATCTGCAAAGGAGGGCCCCTCCAGAAAGCAAAATCCACACGGCCCCTCCCCCCAACCGGTTCGGGAAAAAATTCCTCGGAGAGAGGTGGAAAGAACCTGTTTATTTGACTGGCCCAGCACCCCCCAGCACACAAAATGAACAATACCCGATGACACCGCTCTGAGAAAGATGACAAAATCACAAAGTCTCTTTTGGGGGTGGTTGCTCTGTTCTCAGTCCCTCCGTTGCTGGGGCAGCTGCTGCAGGCCAAAACGGTGCAAACTCTCGGTGTTCCCAGGTCCCAGTCCGGAGCAGGTTCGAGATGGTCACAGAAACAGGAAGGGAGAAACAGTCCAGGAAGGATTTTGGACTGTTTAGCTAAACTAGTTAATAAGCAGAAGCCAAAGCAGAGCAGAAGCGAGAGCAGAAAAGAGAGCAAGCAAAGCAGCAAGCTGAAAGCAAGAAGTGAAAACATCCCTATGTACTGCCCGTCTCTGTGTCACTGATAAGAGAAACCCAAACAAAACTTCCACTCTTCAAAGCCGGTCTTAAAGGCACAGAACAGATGAATGGCGATACAAGCATCATAACGTCACCCCAGCCTTTTGTTATAAAAGGCTCCTGGGTTGAGACAAGGACAGAGAGAGATGACTCACCAATTACCACAATGGGCAAAACAGACTTGACTTGGGGAAATTATTTATCACTGATCAAATCAGAGTATGATAATGAGAAATAAAACCAAATCTTTAAATGCATTTCCCTCCATCCCTCCCTTCTTCCCGAGCTTAATTTTATTACCGAATTCTCTACCTCCACTGGCCTCAGTGGCACAAGGGAATAGGAAATGGATGTTGTGGTCAGCTCATCACACCTTATCTCTTCCACTCCTTCCTCCTCATGGGAAAGACTCCGCACACTCCTCCCCTGCTCCAGCATGAGGTCCCTTTCCGTGTGAGACAGTTCACCATGAACTTCTCCAATGTGAGTCTTTCCCATGGACTATAGTTGTTCACATACAGCTCCAACATGGGTGCCTTCTAAAGGGTCACAAGTCCTGCTCGAGTGTGGGCTCCTCTCTCCATGGGTCCACAGGTCCTGCCAGGACCCTGCTCCAGCGTGGGCTTCCCACAGGGTCACAGCTTCCTTCAGGCATCTGCCTGCTCCAGTGTAGAGTCCTCCATAGGTTGCAGGTAGATCTCTGTTCCACTGTTAACCTTCATGGGCTGCAGGGGCACAGCTGCCTCACCATGGTCTTCACCACAGGCTGCAGGGGAATCTCAGCTCTGGTGCCTGGAGCACCTCCTCCTCCTCCTTTTCCACTGACCTTGGTGTCCGCAAAACTGCTTCTCTCACATATATTCTCACTCATCTATTCTCTGGCTGCAGTTGTTCCTGTGCAATAACTTTTCCCCTTTTTACATATGTTATCACAGAGATGTTACCACCATCATTGATTGGCCCAGCCTCGGGCAGTGGCAGTTCTGTCCTGGAGCCAGGTGTCATTGACTCTATCAGGCATAGGGGAAGCTTCCAGCAGCTTCTCAAAGAAGCCAGCCATGTCCCCTCCCTGATACCAAAACCTTGCCACACAAAAACAATGCAAAATTATAGTAACCTACTGAATGATTTTCAGGGTTTTGAAGCTGTAAAGTAAAATCAGAAGACTAGTTCTTGCTTTTACTTTTCTGATAATGACGCAATCAGTCATGTATTCAAACATTTTATAGTTATTTCAATCCTAAATATACCATATATATAGTACATAAAAGTGGTTTCTACTGATGTTTCACGTTTGTTATCTCCAGGCTGTTTAAAGTAAGATTTTGATCCTGCTGATTGGCTGAAGACATAACTACTAAAATTGTATAATTACAAAATCGTTAAGTTTGTAAAAGACCTTTAAGATGATCAAGTCCAATCATCAACCTAGCATCACCACCATGTTCACCATTAAAACATGTCCTCAAATAGTTTAGCTATTGCTTAAAGCCTAAGTAGCATTTAAACATTGCTTTAATATGTGAAAGAAAAGATCCTATGATAATTTAATGCTTTATGAATTCTGACACACAAAGGTATGCAACGTCATAGACCATAGACAAGACTTTAAAACTATGTTATTTCCTTCTGATCCTCTCTAGAATAGACTGAATCTCTCAGGAAAATGAATGGCTGCTGTTTTGAAAAATATGAAATATGTAAAAATTTTCTTAACAAAGGATGTTCTTTAATGTGTTTTGCAGAGACAAAACTCTACATCTCTGTGAAAGTTGTAAAGATGGTATGTTTATTACAGTGCTGGACGCATGTGGAGATTACTCTCTTTAAAAGACATGCGCACCTCTGGGAACTCCAGATCTTTTTTTATCCACGTCTCAAATACATATGCATGCAATTTCACAATAGGTTCATAAATATTAATTTTTAAAAATTTTGCGTGACATTTGCCGCTAACTCTTCTTTATCAGAAAGAATTCTTAGGTCACGTTGACCTGCTCTCACAGCAGTCATTCTGTTTCTCTGTCTTCCCTCTCTTTATCTCTGTCTTTCAGCTGGAGCACAGCCTTTCTCGGAGCTTAGGCTTTTTACGAGAACAGGCAGTCAGAGTAAACAGTTATGTTTTCAAACTACAGACTTAAAGATGTACATTTCACCTAAATCAAAATAGATTTCTACTCTGGAAAATTTCCACTCTGTCTCCTTTCTCCCCTTTCCTAGAAAATAAGTAAATTCTTTAACTTAATGCAAATCTCTACAACAATAAGTGTCGCTTAATGCTTTACTATGTTCGTTTGATAATGAGGTTAACACAGCTACTCGCTGTAGTATTCTCTAATTCCAAATTAGCAATATAATGGATAACTTTAAACTTATTCTAAAAAATATTAACAAAACTACAATGGGATGACACAACTTATTAAAGATTCTATTTGCAATTGGTGACTACCTAAAGATCACATCTCACTAGTGATGATCTGCATTTTGTTTTATTCTTTGCAGAATTCTGGTTATTTCTTTTGTATCATGTTGGACAGTAATTAGGGTTTTCTTTCTGCTTTCTTGGATTTTTTTCAAGATCCCCAGTAGGTCTTGGTACTTAATTAATTGTTTTATTAATGTAAGGTCTATCTTAATAGGAGTAGGTGATAGTCTATGATACATTCTGTAAGTGGCTTTAATCAACTGGTGGGATGGCACTGGCACTAAGTACAAAAAATCACACTTGATAATCTTAAAAAATTACAAATACAAAAAAATAGAATTATTTCTACTAGACAAAATGACATCGTTGTTATCAATTTTTACAATAGCACAAGCAGTTCTCAAGCACACACAACCTTTACTAGTATATATGAGCACAGTTTTCTGATCAGTGACTGGATGAATCTTGAAGTGGCAAATACTCTGTTCAGTGTCTAGACACACATCTTGGGCATTAATAGTATTGCTTTCACAAATGAATCTTAGTTGTTTTCTAGTAATGCAGGATTCCAAGTTTACTGTTTGCCATTTTTCATTCACCTTTTGTGCCCACACTCTATATTCTGAAGGGTAGAGCACAGTTTTTTTATTATCTATTCTTATTGCAATGATGGGGTGAATAACGTAAACAGTGGCATTACGTATGGTAAGCACAAAGGCAGTGGCCACATTAGAAGCAGGATCATAGGTGAAATTTTCCATAGTCTACAAGGATTGAAACTTCCTTTCAAAATCAATCGCATTATGCCAGACAACTTTCCGAATTTCAGCTGGAAAATTACTTTCACCCCCTTCCTGTATGATCAAAGCTGCTGGTGCTTGGATCCATAACTGTGCTTGTATACAACTGAAACTTAAAGACACATTATCTTGAACTGTACTAAGTGCTTCTACTATTAACTTGTGGTCTTGGTCCCTGGCCTTTTTGTACTTCGTTACTTTGGCAGTACTTTTGAAATCTGCCACTGGCTAGTTCCTAATGCCAATAGAGATGACTGTAAAGGCTGCTTCAATTTTTTTAGGCTACCTGCTGCAGTGGCCAGCTTAATCATCAGTATTTCTGAATCAATTCCATTTAAAACTCCTAATCCTGTCCCTAATATCTCAGTTAGATCCTTTCTTATTCTGCTCTTGAGATGTACTTGTCTTTGTAACCAAGTTGTCTAGTCTTCAAAGGATGTTTTTAGGAAAGAGGAGCAGGGTGGTTGGATTTCTGAGATGTTAATTTGCATTAGCAATTCAACATGTTCGAGAGACCGTTCTGAATTGAACAACAGTTGTTCTTCACCCACATTCTTTACTACATATGGGCCTATTTCATACACTTCAGGTTTAAGTTTGGGTTGGGTCTGAACTATTTGAGTACTAGTGTGAGTTGTATTAGGTCCTGCTATTGTAAAAAGTGTAGTATCCATTTGAAATTTAAATGAGAGCCCGATAGCATCATGACCTTAAAGGCAAGTCACTTCTACAGGCTGTATTAAGGTGAAATTGCACCAACAGTCTGATTTACTTGGACTATCACAAACTTCTTGGTGTTTGCATACAGGAGAGGTTGAGACACTAATTGCATCCGGTCTCTCATGAGTTGTCTCATTGACTACTTGGCACTTTACCTTGATTTCTTCTCCTCTGATCCCTTGAAGTGTCTACAGTTCTCATTTTTGCCTCTCTTGCTCCTCATATACCTGATCACTGTGAATTACTTCAGTGGATAGGTTTGAATTTTTTATCTCAGAAGGTTCTCTTATGGATCCAGTATACTGATTAAAAGCCTGGGACCAAGGCCATTCAGCATTGCTTTGGATAGAGGTACTCACTAATTCTAAGACTCCAGTTATAATAATATACAAAACAATTCTCTAAGTGAAATTACGAACTACTTCTGACTGCAATACACTCATTTTGCTTGAGTAAGTTTTAGTTTCAGTTCATTGTCTCTTGGTGTTACTCTCTAAGGGGCTCCTGGGGCTTTCTTCACTCGAGAGTGATGGATCTAGGCATTCTGCTCCTTGATCTTGATTGCAGTGAAGGTGGTGAGAAGCACTTGGAACGTTCCTTCCTACTGTAGTTCTAGAGTATTTTCTGTAAGAGACTAAACATATACATAATCTCCAGACTGTATGTTATGTACTGGCCCATCTAGCTCTTTGCTCCAAGTTCCAGCCACGTGTTTCTCAATTTCTCTGAGCTGTTTGCTTAAAGCCATCATGTAGGTGGCCAATTTTGTTTCTCTAATGTGGGTGGACATTCAATTTTGTATTCTATATGGTCTTCCATAAAGCATTTCAAAGGGACTCAGCTTTTCTTTAGCTCAAGGTTTAGTTCGAATTCGCAATAGTGCCAGTGGAAGAGCTTGGGGCCAGGGTGGATTAACTTCCTGCCCCAGTCTTAAAATCTGCTGCTTAATCAAACGATTCATTTTCTCCACCTGGCTGCTTGATTGGGGGTGGTATGGAGTGTGAAGTTCCAAATCTATACCCAGGTGGCTACTAATCTGTTGCACTACTTTGGAAATAAAATGTGTTCTTCTATCTGAGGATATTGTGGCTGGAACTCTTAAGCGTGATATTATTTCTTGTAATACTCTGGTCACCTCTCGAGCCTAGACAGTTCTGGTGGGGAATGCTTCTGGCCATCCTGAAAATGTATCTGTTAATACTAATCAATACGGATACCCCCCTTTCCTTGGGAGTTCTGAAAAGCCAATTTGCCACTTCTGTCCAGGCCCATGGCCTCTCTCAATCTGACCGAGTTTCAGCCTGGGGGTATTTTTGGGGTTAGTCTGGAGGCAAAGATCACACTGTCGGGTCACTTGAGTAATAGTGGCATATAAATTCCTAGCAAAAATTCTTTCAATCAAGTGGTTATATAGGGCATCTATTCTTTAGTGTGCTTTCTGGTTTTCTTCCCTTACTAGTGACCACAATAAATGGGAAGGGATTACCAGCTTCTTTTCAATGGTAGCCCACTGTTCCTGGTTATACGTTCCTCTTTGATCTTCAATTAATTTTCTATCTCTCTTATTATATTCTGGCTAACCTTCAAGGGAAATTTGTCCATCTGGAATTAGGGCTCCTTCAATAGTTACCTCACCTTTTGCTGCTTCCTTTGCCTCTCTATCCGCCAGCTCATTTCCTTCTTCCAATTCTGAGCTGACTCTTTGGTGTGCCTTAACAGGCATAGTTGCTACCTTTTCAGGCAGCTGAACTGCTTGCAGCAGCTGGATTATCTCTTATGCATGTTTGATGTTCTTTCCCTGTGAGGTCAGCAGTCCCCTCTCTTTCCAGATGGCTCCATGTGCATGCACAACTCTGAATGCATACCTGGAGTCTGTGTAGATGCTTTTTCTCTTTCCTTTTGCCATTTCCAAGGCACCCGTCAGGGCAATTATCTCGGCCTTCAGCATAGAGGTGCCTTTTGGTAAGGGTCTGGATTCTATTACCTCTCTGCAGATAGTCACTGAGTACCCAGCATGTCACTTTCCATTGGCAATGTAGCTACTCATGTCAGTGAACCAGGTCTCTGCATCGTCCAAAGGAATGTCCTTTAAGTCTGGGTGGCTGGAGTCGGCAGCTTCAATGGTCTCTAGGCAATCGTGGTGTACTGCTTCTCCTTGATTTCCACTGAGAAAAGAAGCTGGGTTGACAATATTAGTTACCCCTATCTCTATATCATCTTGCTCTACCATGATGGCCTGATATTTCAGAAACCTCTGTGGTAAAAATCAGTGGCCGCCCTTTACTTCTAGTACTGCGGACACTGTGTGGGACACTAGCACAGTCATTTTTGTCCTAGGGTAGACTTGCGTGCCTCTTGAATATTCAGCACGACTACTGCTACAGCTCTGAGGCAACCCTGCCATCCTTTGGCTGTTGCATCTAGTTGCTTGGAGAAGTAAGCAACTGCCTTCTGGTATGGACCGAAGTCCTGAGACAATATTCTCAGGGCAATTCCCTGTCTTTCATGGGAAAATAGAAAGTATGGTTTACTTACATCTGGAAGTCCCAAAGCTGGAGCTGACATGAGGGCACTCTTTAGCTGGTGAAAGGCCTGTGTGGCTTCCTTTGTCTACTGGAGATCTCTGTTTCTATTCGCAATAAGAGCATGGAGGGGTCTGACAAGCAGTCCATAATTATAAACTCACAGCCGGCACTACTCTGCTGTGCCTAGGAAGTTTCAGAGTTCCTTTATTGTCAGTGGTTCTGGGGTTTGACATATGGCTTCTTTGCGAGCCTGCCCTAAAGTCTGTTGCCCAGCACTCACTTCGTACTCCAGGTAGATAACTTTCTGTTTCACTAACGGTGCCTTTTTCTTTGATACTCTCTGTCCTTGGAGTCCTAGGAAATTTAAAATGTTTACTGTCCAGGCCACACATGCTTCTCTCGTCTGAGTGGCTACTAGGCAATCATCTACGTACTGCAACAGCCTTCCTTCTTCCTGTGGATCTTCTTAGGACTCCAGATCTTTTGCAAGTTGTTCTCTAACCAGAGTGGGAGAATTTTTGAAGCCTTGAGGAAGCACAGACCATGTGAGCTGGGTTTTGTGCCCACTTTTAGCGCTTTCTCATTCAAATGCCAAAATTTTCTGGCTGGCTTTGTGGTTAGGGAGGCAAAAGAAGGCTTTTTTTAGGTCTAAAATGGTAAACCAGGTTAACTCAGGTGTTAGACAAGTTAAAGTATATGGACTGTCTACTACAGGATACAAATCTTCTGTTACTTTATTGACAGCCTTCAAATCTTGTACTATTCGGTATGAGTCATCAGATTTCCGAACGAGTAAGATGAGAGAATTGAAATCAGATTGGCATTCTTTCAATATTTCTAACTGCAGAAAATTTTCAATTATTGGGCTGATTCTTTCTCTGTCTTCTTTTTTTAGGGGGCATTGCTTAATTCTCACTGGTTGTGTGTCTTCCTTAAGCTTAATTACTATGGGAGAGGCATTTTTCGCTCTCTCTGGTACATCAGAGGCTCATACCCCGGGAAATAGTTGACTTAGTATCTCTTCATCAATTTCCTCCTTGACCTCAATAGCTGTTAAGGTTAAACTTAATACTTCTATGTACTTTTGATCATTTACCTCCAGAATAACCTCTCCATGTTTGAATGTAATGGTTGCTTGTAACTGCTCCAACAAATCTCTGCCTAAAAGTGCCTTTGGAGAATTGGGTATATACAAAAACTTATGAATACCCCATTGTTTTCCCAATTTATACCTCAACAGTTTGCAAAAATATGCCCTTTCAGACTGGCCAGTTGCCCCCTGCACAAAAACATAATCATTTTCCAGAGGTACTAAAGCTTTATTTAAAACTGAATATGTGGCCCCTGTATCAACCAAAAATTCTACCCTTTTCCCTTCTTCCACCAGCCTCATTGTTATAACCAGTGGATCTGCTGGGGTAGAATCCCTCGGTCCTCCTCAGTTGTTTTGTACGTGTGCAGCCACTTGCTGGTCACCTTGTCTCCATTCTGGGCATTGATCTTTCCAGTGATCAGTTCTTTTGCAGATTGCACACTGCTTCCTGCTCAGCCGAGGCAATCCTTGTATGGGTGGTCTTTGATTGCGTTTTCTTTGCCTTTCTTCTTGTACCACTGCTACCAACTTTTTCATTCTTTGTTTATGTCTTTCTTCATGGTTACTAAATACTTCCTATGCCTCTTCTAGGTAGACTTTGAGATTTCTCTTTCTGGCTCCCAAATCTTCTGAAGTTTACATCTGCTATCTCTAGCAGAGTGCCTCAAAAATGAATGAACTAGCTGATTCGTCCCTATCTCAGACCCTGGATCTAATGATGTATGAAGACGCATAGCATCCCTTAAATGCTCTAGAAACTCAGATGGAGTCTCAGAAGGCCCCTGCTTAAGGGAATATAAGGCAGACCAATTTATGGTTTTTGGAATAGCTCTTTCTACCCCTGTTTCTGTCTACTCTTAATAATCTGCTAATTTCTTTACCTCTGTTGATACAATGGGATCCCATTCTGGGTCTTGGAGGAGGAAATATTCTTTTACATCTTGCTGCTTGGCCTTGCAGTAATCCTCTGCCAAAGTCCCTGCTGTCTTTAAGATCAGCTGGTTTTTTGTTTCAGTGAAAGCATCCAGTAGTAACTGGATGTCAGCCTAATGTGGATTGTGTCACTTGATAACATATTGTAGACATTTGGCAGTAAGTATCGGATTGATGCAATAATTCCTAGCAATCCTTTCTCATGCCTCTAAATGGAGAGTGGTAAATGGCACTTTAATCATTAACCTTCCTCCTTCTGGTCCCACTGACTCTCGCAGAGGGGTCTGTAACACTGCTTGCCTCCTAGTTCTAGATGCAACTGGACTGTTGGGGGGGGGGGGTTCTAGTGGATGTGCCTTCCCAGCCTGAGTCCTCCTCCTTTTTGGGGAAGTCCTCTTCCTCTTCCTCTTCATCTTCATCTTCAACCTCCCTTCTCCTAGGAGGAGCTTTTATCAAATCAAATGTATCTCGTTCTTGCCTTTTAGAATGATAAACCTTGTCTGATCTCATACACCATTGTCCTATACTGCATGCTGAACAACAACGTTTGATTTGCTCCCTCTTTGCTTTGTTTTCCTTTTCAAGGGCCAAGACCAGTGGGTCAGAGGGGGGTCTGAGCCCACAGTCTCTTTGCCATTCTTGGTGATTTCTTAAAACAAAAAACATATCAGTATACAAAATCTCATCCCATTTACCTTCCCATCTTAAAAACAACATTAATGGCAATAAGGTATTATAATCTAAAGTTCCAGTGGGTGGCCACTTTGCCCCGTCCTCTAACCTGTATAATGGCCACAAGTGCGTGCAATATTGGATTAGATCTTTTTAGTCTCAGAGGCCCCCTACTGGTGACTTCCTTCCAGTGGGCCAAGATGCACCCCAAGGGGCTAGCCCGAGGAACTTCCTTGCTCTGGTTAGTTCCCATTATCTCCTTCTCCTTGCCTTATCTCACTTCCACCTAAACCTCTCTTCACAGAGCTTCACAGTTGTTTCCTAGTTTTCTTCCCACACACAACTCCAGGTGGCAGGTATCAGATGTGATCTCCTACACACAAGCTTTAAGATCTTAGGTTCTGAATCAGCTTGATCAGGAATCATCAATTTACACTCAGGACATATGCCCTGATGCCTATTAGAACAGCAATACCAGCGTCTCTCACAAACTCCGCACTGCAATAGTACCCCACCGAGGGTGCCAGCCTCTCGATGCACCAAAGGCTCTCAGGAATTGCCCGCAGAGGCAGGCTATTCCGTTTATCACAGGGAACTCTAAATCTTCTACGGCAGGTTGTTCCCAGTCCAGACTTTCTATAGTACCAGCTGAAGTCTGATAAAGCCCCTCTAAATGAACTTGTTTGTCTCTTCTATCTATCCAATAATTCACAGGATTCACAAACTCCTAGGGGTCGAGTCCAAACCACTGGGGCAGAGGAACCCCTTGAGTTCATCTAGCCACGGTAAAAGCGTGCACAATCTACACAAATCACCACCTTTACACAATAAATGTCCTTACCCACACTTCTCCACTACCTGCTCCACTTCTCTGCCAGGCGCTCCCTGCCCCCACAGCCTGCTTTATTCAGTGCCTCAGGCCTCACTCAGCCCCTTCAGTCGCAGGTATAAACCCCCCCACAGTGTAGGTATACTCACTAGCTCGCTCTCTTTTGTACACCACTCACTCGCATGATTACAAACACATTAACATTAACCACACAATGCATTAACTATACAATGATACACTGTCCAGGCACCACACATACACGGGTTTACTCGACTCTCCCCCAGAGTTGCTAGCAGTAGCTCTGTCGGACAGTGAACTCCCGTCTCTAGTCCAGTCGTTCTATCAACCAGTCTGCCTGCAGGCACAGGAACGAGGCTGAGCACTCAGAGCTCTCTGAGTGACTTAGTCAGCCATCCTATCTCTCTTTTCCCCCGGGGGCCCCTCAATACATACTGTATCCTCCGCACACCAGCAGGTCCTTGTCTGTCTCCGCAGGAGGCAAGTCGAGACGAGCAGAACTCCTCTGGGAAAATCCCGGGGCGTGCCTCAAGACATCCATCTATCCTTCTTCCCCTGCAAGGACAGAGACGGTCTCTCCTGGCTGGCTCTTTATTACAGTGCTGGACGCATATGGAGATTACTCTCTTTAAAAGACATGCACACCTCTGGGAACTCCAGATATTTTTTTATCCCCCTCTCAAATACATATGCATGCAATTTCACAATAGGTTCATACATATTCACCTTACAAATTTCATGTGGCATTTGCTGCTAGTTCTTCTTTTTCAGAAAGAAATCCTAGGTCAGGTTGACCTGCTCTCACAGCAGTCTCTGTCTGTCTGTCTCTCCCCTCCTCCCCTTATGTCTGTCCTTCACTGAAGCAGTTTCTCTGAGCCTAGGCTTTTTACAAGAACAGGCAGTCAGACTAAACAGCTATGTTCTCAAACTACAGACTGAACTCAAATATGTACATTTCACCTAAATCAAAATGGATTTCTACTTTGGAAAATTTCCACTCTGTCTCAAATGTTTGATCTTTGTGTACTTTTGTCTTTGTTCAAGACAATTATACAGGGTGAAGGCTCTAAAATGACATACCTCCCTTATTAGTTGTAACAAGTCCCCTTTCACCAAAAAGGAGACATGAATGTGAGAAAAGATATGTGAAAAAACATCAGTTTATTAAAAAGGAAAACAGCAACAATCAAGATAACAGCAATAATCACTAGATACAAAGGTGCTGTGGTCTCCCTGGGAACAAAGAAAACAAGATGGTGGATAAGTCCCTCCTCCCAAGATGGCAGCCACCACAGCAGCCAGCGTGGATCAGAGGACAAAGACAAGATGATGGAGAAGCCTCCAGTTCCATCTTCCCCCGGAACAACAACAACAAAAAAAAATCGGGAAGGCAGGGTATTATGAAGCAATTCTGGTGGCAGATGGGGGGGTTCTGGTGTTGCCTGGGGCAGCTCCGGACTTGCGGTGTCAGTTTTCCTCCTCCTTCTCTGCAACAGCACTGGTGTATGTGTGAGGTCAGTGCTGCCACTTTGCTGCCTCTTCCTGCCACCTGCTGGACTCGGTGTCAGCACCACCGTCTCAGGTCACTGCCCCATTGTGGGGCAGAAGGAGGGGTAAATGGCCTATCTCATTGGGCACTGAAGAACAACAGCCCCAACCCTACCAGTCCTGGCTGCAGTTACATAGTTGTCATTTCAATGCCACACCTTGTCCTGCAGAAGCATCCTAGAAGACTCAAATGGGACTTGCAGGTCATACAGTGCCATTATCTGCTGATCCCTTCACTCAAGAAAGCCAGAAAAAATGGACCCCCTTCCAGTTATGGTCACAATTTTTTCCCTGCTGAAACCATGCCCATAGCTGTGGCGCTAAGAGTATTTGAATAAACAGTGCTGAAAACTCTACATCCTTGTCTTTGTGCTCAAGACAACTTTCAAGCCTAATCAACCAGAAGGGAGATTTAATCCATTAAACAGAGATCAGCAAACAAGCTGTAAGTGATGTCCAGGTGTTAGGAAAAAAAATCACTTGGTAGAATTTCCTTGTTAAGGTTTAGGGCTAGACATGCTTCAGTGAACTCAGACCTCAGGGGAGGTTAACAAAGCTTTGACTGTACAGAAGTGGTACCTCTAGAAGAACACTCAGGGGACTCCCACTGCTGAGAAGTCCAGAAGAAGGGCCGGCAGGACACCACAGAAACCCATGTGGTGGTGACTATCTTTCTACTTAATCTGCCTCTCTCTCCTTGTCTTGCTCTCTCTCTCTCCCTCTCTCCCCCACTTTGTCTCTCTGCTTCACATTTACTGTTGAATAAAATACATACTATTGACTTTTGCATATGATCTCATTTGCATCTTAATTTGGGCAGAGGCATCTTTTAATAATCAGAGCCTATCATTATTCCAGTGGATCTTAACATTACATTGGTGTCAGAAGTGGGATTACCAAAAGAAAAGAAAGACTGAGCAAGCAGAGTAATTAACATGAGAAGTTAGAGAACCATTAACCAGTAGAAGATAGGATACTAATTATAAAGAGAACTATGTAACTTGTAGCCAATGAACACTAATCCCTTCGTTTGCTAAAATGTATAAATAGAAAAAAGTCTTGATAGTTGGGGTTCTTGATTTGCAGAATATCACAGAGCACCCAGGCTTCTGCAGCTCAGAAATAAATAATCAGTGTAATTGTTGGCTTGTTGCACACCAGGTATAGAATCTAATTTTAATGGACAACACTACTGGAAGCAAGTTGTTTGTTTCACCTAGTTCATACAACTGCTTTTATTGCTGCTAAACCACAAAAATTGAATCACCCATAAATCATGAGTAATTGTGTCTAACCAAGAGCATTCATAAAGGATCAGCAATGAATTGCTGAGATTTGGAAATAACAGTTGAGACCTGGTCTAAGAATTCTTATACCTCTCAGCATGCCTGAAAAGCTAACTTAAGTTCTCTACTTCTGTTTGCTTCTATAAACACTTCCTGCCTTATCAGTTCTTCGTAGATCCTAGTGACCTTGAATCCCAAATGCTGATAAACCCAAAAATTAATACTTAAATGTGTGGCAGAGATGTCATAGTTATGTTTACATTTGATTTCTGAAAGAGAATCAAAAGTATCCCAGCAACATATAGTAAATCCACCTGTTAACATGGCAACTCTTTTTTGTCTGGATACCAGTTGTCGATGTCTCTGGGTCTGGATTGAAGGCACTTGAAACGGTAGTTCATGTTCAGACTCAAGTGTTTATTATTTTTTGCCAGTAAAACACTTTCACTACCGTGAGTTCGGCAGCTTTTCATTAGAAGGCACAAAATGGCTAACAATCTCTTGTTACAAGGTCTTTTAAGACTAAATTATCCAATTAAGAACTGACACCTAGATTATTTTCCCTTTTATCCCAATAACTGATCCCAAAGAGCCTGCAATGTGGACTTTTCTGCTCAATTACAAAATGCCACCCAAATCCATGAAGAAGAAGGAAGAAGAAGCATGAAGAAGAAACTCAGAACAACACCCTGTGCCCTCCATCTTGCTAAATATCCCAAAACTTAAATTTCTCACCAAGTGATACACCTACACTACTCTCTATAATCTATTTCCCACTTTTGTGGATTCTAATCTATCCTGAAGTCTAGGAAACTTTCTCCATGTTGAGGGTCAAAGTCAGTGCTCCCCTGGGGGTCAGGACACCCCAGAGCAGACAGAGAAATATTCCCAGTGCTCTGGGTTTCCACACTTTTTAGAGCAACTAGATTTCCCACTGTGCTATACTGGAGTTAATGTACTGATACCGCAACTCAAAGATTTCTAAACAACCCTCTCTATCCTGACTTGTATTTTGATGGATTCCTATAGCTTAACACCACACTTCCTATGTATATTATACTTTCTCTCACTTGTCCTCCCCCCAATATCTCAAGGACATACCATTTCACAGTTTTCAGAATTAAATACAGAAAATATTGATTGTATATAAATTCAAATGTGTTGTCTCATCAAAAAATACCTCATGAACTGATAAGGAGCAGTGTGCCTTCCAGTTTCTGCTATAAATCCCCAACTTAGGGGAACTTGGAAGTGAGTGAGACAAGAGGAGGAAGTGGTTTGAGATCCATATTAGCAAGGGAGGAAGGAAGAACTGTTGAGAAGTGATTGAATCTCTGACCTGATGCATCAGCCACCACCTTCCCTTCCCAATAGTATTTAGAAGTCTGGTGGCTGGGAACGGGAACATAATAAAAGAGGGGTATCTTGGCAATACCTGCAGTCTGTAATGGTGACATTGATCAGGAAAGCACCAACAAAAATTTAAGGTAGTAGATTTCCCAATGTACAAGCAACCTAGAAACAGCTTAGCTAAGAGCAAATAGAGGATTTTTTTAACAGGCAGGGCATCTGCTTTCACCCTTTCAGAGGGGAATGGTCAAATGAGAAAGAAAAGGACCTCAGAGTTTTTAGTTGAAAAACCAATAAAGGTAAGATTAATACTACAGCAGGGAAAACATGGAGTTTACTCAAAAGTATTAACTGAAGGAGTTTAATGAAATGGGAACATCAGAGAGAAGTAAAAAAATAATCCATTAAGCAGACAAAACCTAATCACTTTCTGAGAAAAATGCTCAAATTTTACATTTTATAATAATGTACAGATTAAAATATTACTGCTGTTGCTGCAACTGCTAACTGAAACGGAAGAATGAACACAGGTATCAATGAACTGCATTAGCTGACAGAACAGAATCTGAAAAAGTAAAGCATTGATATGCAAAACATACGTTTCTAAGTAAAAATTTGGTTTCCACATGCAAGGCTAGTCAGGAAACCATTTATTTTCCCTAGCAGATAGGTAATTTACAGATACTGGTCCTCAAAAGTTATGGATATTTGACAGCTATCTCGCAATATCTTAAGGAAAGCAAATTAGGAGCAAAATAAGATCAAGAACAATCTTTTTAATCTGTTAAAAATTCACTATCTAGATAAGAAAGTGGCATCTGTGAGAAGTAAATTGCAGTATTTCATTGCTTTTTAAGTTTTTCTAGAAAGCTGTCAAACATATCAAGGAAGCCTAGTTTAAACAAGCCTGAGTAAGAGGGAGGAAGAAGACTGTGAATAAACAAATCCATATATAAAGATCACACACACCAAAATCTGTTATTATTATCTCATTCTGAATGCTATGATTTAATGCATTACCCAGTGTTTATAATATTTGTTGAAATCAGACAATTGTGCTGGTTTTGCATTATGGAAGTGATGTTTTGGGAGAGGCTGCTGGCTGTTTCCTCCATGTCTGACAGGAAACTAATCAGTGGTTGGGTTTGGGAATTGACAATCTGTTGAACCACTGGAAAGCTGTACACGCCTCTGCAAAAAACACATGTTAAAGACAAAAGAAACCTGGGAACTCTCTCTTTCCCTTCAAGCACCTGGCCACAGTTCCTGGCTCAAGCTATGGAGCCGGGCTGGGGTCACATTACCATCTGCAGGCCCCATGAGATATATTAACTCTTTCCGTGTTTCAGTCCTCCCTCGAGTGAGAGAAAAGGACAAGTGCAGGCACACAGAAGAGTAACATGAAGACACCAAGGTCAGTGAAGAAAAAGTCAAGTCCCAGATGGGAGGGATGAGGAGATGCCTTAGTCTTGCGGCTGAAATCCTCTTGTAAAGCTATGGAGAAGGATGTAATTGATACATCTGACTCTTTTTCCCTGTAACGCATGCAAGTATGGAGAGATGACTCGCTCAAATTGTAGGCAAAGGCCTCCATGCTAAAGTAAGCAAATGTTGAAGTAGCTGTGATCCCATGAGAAGTTTCAACAGAGAGAGTCATGAAGACCCTGTGCCCCCAGGGAGAGAAGAAGACTTCTGTTCTCAGAGATGAAGATGATTCCAGAGATAGATGAAGAGAACCTTTGCTCTTGAACAGCTCATTTTTAAACTATTGCCCCATAAGGTGACATGGCCCATAGACACAGTTGTGGGAAATAAATGTGAAAAAAGGGGAGGGACTTAATTATTGCAGATTTTTCCGGGCAGCTGCTATTCGTGGAAATTGAGAGCCACGAGAGAACTGTTTTCTTGTGGAGAAGTCTCCATAACATTAACAAGAGAGACCTAAATGACCTGAAGAAAAGACTATTCTAGAGGTGGTAAACTGATTGAAAATTTTAGGTTTTGTCTCTGTACATTGTCAGTGGGAAAGAAAAAGTTGTAGGGGGAAGAGAAGTGTTCTAAAAGGTTTTGTTCTGATTCTCATTATTCTTTCTTTTAGTTACTGTTAATAATTTTTTCTTTATGCCCCTTCAAAGTTTTGAGCCTGCTTTGCTTTCCTGCTAATCCTATCTCACAGCAGGAAATGAGTAAGTACATTCTAGTGGGTGCACTGGCATTTGGCCAGCACTGAACCCACCAGACTAGCTGGCGAATTGGCCAGGAAATCTCAAATTGTCAAACCAAAACACCTACAACAATACAAATCATAGATGTTCCTTTCTAACAATATGGACTGTAATTTAGGTGGTTCCTAACTTATATACACAGATTTCTCCAGTACTATTAAATCCTAAGTATGGGTCTCTGGTTGGCCTTTTGCACATTTCTCCATCTCATATACATATAAGCAGTTACTATGTGTGAGGAATGACAGATTACAGATGCATCTGAGGAAAGACTGGGACACTCAAACATTAATTTCTGGACACTCAAATATACCAATAAATAGATTCAATGTCAATCACTGCCTTAATAATAACTTTTATCATGATGTCATTCTGGATAAGAGCATTTTCATAGATGAAGATATTGAATTCTCATTGGAACCTTAGTCTTTTGTTTGACTTTTGGAATGCACCATGCATTTGACAACATGGGCTTCTTTTTCTGAACTTCTGCTGATTCAGTTTACAGCAAGTCGTAAGATATGGCAGCAGGCAAAAAAAAACCTTTAGAAAGGATAAATTTAATTTATACTCAAATTACAGCAAGAGTTACAGCTGTTGTCTCCACATATATTTGAAATTTTTACTTACCATGATCATCTGTGAGAAGTGAGAACCGGCTGAGGAAAATTTGATCAAAGAAACTAGCACAGTAATGTGACTAGGATAAAATGACCCATCTATATTGGGTTCTTATAAGGAAAGTGGCCTTTAAACTGAAGTAGCTTCTAAAAATCACAGTCACTGCAAAGCCAGACAACGGGAAAATAGGACCTCTCTTCTGATTCCTAGTGAAGATCTCCAGTACCCTTTCTGCTGCTTAAAATATGTTAAAAGTTTGAGTTTGGGCCACAGATTATAGAACAGAATTATGTATCATAGAATCATTTAAGCTGGAAAAGGCCCTTAAGATCATCAAGTCCAAACATTAAACTACCAAGTCCACCACTAAACCCTGTCCCTAAGTGCCATGTTTACACATTTTTTAAATACCTTCAGGAAAGGTGACTCAACCACTTCCCTGGGCAGTCTGTTCCAATGTTGGGCAACCCTTTATGTGAAGAAATGTTTCCCAGTAGCCAATTTAAATCTCCTCAGCACAACTTGAGGCCATTTCCTCTTGCCCTATTGCTTGCTACTTTGGAAAAGAGACCAACATCCACCTCGCTACTGTGGGAACTCAGCACATCACTTTGGATGTTCAGAGTTACCGAGAGAACCCTTGGGGGGGCTCGGAGGTCCTGGAATGTTGCCAAAAGTGCCTGGTGGCTTGACTTTGACCCTTCTAGGGATGTGCCACCTGTGTGTGGGGACATGGGAATCACTCGGGTTGGAATGGCGCAGGGATGACATATTTACAGGGTGAAATGTAGATTTTAGGGTTTTGGTACAGGGGGGTAATGGAGACAAGATGGAGGAATCAGGACCAGTCTCATGGTTCTTCTTTCTTCTTCTTGTTATCCATCTTCTGTGGTGACGTTGGCACTTTTGGATTGGTTCATGGTGAAGGTGCACTTACTAACAAGGGGGAAAGGTATTGGAGATAAAAGGTAAATATGCTGTACGTAGTTTTTACTATAAAAAGACACGACCACCCCGTGGGTGGGCAGAGTGCCTTTGGCTGCCTTGCTGGTCCGATCCCGGCTGGGCAGAGAGAAAAACTCTGTAGATAAGAAATAATAAACAAGTCCGAAGACCGAATAACTGAAGAGTCCAGTCTCATCCTTTAAAGCGCGGGCTGCCCCAGAACCATCCTATGCGTGTCTGGCAGAGACAGAAAGCTGACCGGACAGCTACAACCACCTCTCAGGTAGTTGTAGAGAGCGATAGGGTCTCCTCTGGTCCTCTTTTTCTCCAGGCTAAACACCTGTCCTGAGGTGACAGGATATGATGATATGATGTTCCTATCCCCATTTGTCTGTTTAGCCCAGAAATAAGTTTTTGTCTTGGGTTGAAAAGACAGGTGTTTGCTAAGGAAGGAAGGAGCCTCCTCTGAAATGGAAAATGTAAACCCCCTCCCTCCGAATTATTATAATTTTGAAATGAAAAGGCTCTCAGGCAAATGTGGGAATAGGAATAACAGTTCTTTACTGGGAAAACAAAAAAATACAAATGCAATAGAACAACAAAAAAAACCCACTGACAGAGTCAGAATATGACCTGACACCCTGTGGCTCAGGGTAGTAGTAGCAGTCTGATTAAATGGTGGCTGCAGTCCTCCTGGAGTGACAGGTATGGTTCTGTTGAAGCAGTGATCCTGTAGAAGACTGTAGTTTTCCTCTGAAGGTCTAGTGGTGGTTTAGATGGGCCTGGTCTTCCTCTGGGAATCCGGTAGACAAGAAAGCTGCTTCTCTGCGAATCCAGTGGGAAAAGGCTGCTTGTGGTCTTCCAGAATCTCTGATTATATCCAGGTAGGAAGGCTTGGCTCCTCTCTCTGGGCAGAGCATCTCACAACGGGGTGATGTTGTTTTATCAGTCATGCAGTGAGACTCAATGGCCCATTAACAGAAGATATCTCCCCGGAGAGAAGATTGGTTGTGGAAGAGATAAAGAAAACTGCCCAATTAACAGAAGAGAACTGCTCCACTTGTAACAGATAGGAATAGAATACACACTCCTATTTCCAATCTAAGACAGTTTTGCACCTTGAAGATTGGTTCTGAAAGCAAAAGGGGGGTAAGGAGAAGCACAATTTGTTTTCAGAAACTGCACTCACTCATGGACATTGCTGTTCCTGGACTGTGTTGTCTGCAGACAGACAGATGGCAGGACAGAGTTCTCCTTTGCTTTTAGTTAGTTTTTAGCTAACTGAGGCAGAAAAATTCCCTGAACTGTAGTTTGTCTTTTTCTTTGGACCTATTTAAACCTGCTCTGGACTGATCGTGCAGAAGAGCACCAGCAGCTCACACCTGTGGCTCACCACACCGGGCTGGGGCTGCAGCATTTCCAGTGCCAGAGGGACTGATAAGAGACTGAGTATGCTGTGCTACAACCCACGACAGGGACTTTCAAAGTTTGTCATCTCTTTTGGAGTGACAAGAGGCTTTATTGTTTAACGTTGTTCATTTCTTGTGCTGGTAAATGCTTTGTCTATTAAATAAACAGTTTTTTCCACTTTTCTCCAAGGAAATATTTTCCCAAACCGACTGGGGGAGGGGCTACTTGAATCTGCTTTCTAGAGGAACCCCTTCAGAGGTTGTCTCCCAAATTTACCCTAAACCAGAAGAAATACAACACCCCCAGCTCCCTCAATTGCTCCTTGTAAGACTTGTGCTCCAGACCCTTCATCACCTTCCTTGCTCTTTTTCAGATACACTCCAGCATCTCAATGTCTTTTTTGCAGTGACTGGGACCAAAACGGAACACATTATTCAAGTTGCAGCCTCACCAGTGCTGAGTTTGGAGGGACAGTAACTTCCCTAGTCCTGCTGGCCACACTGTCTCTGATAGAAGCCAGGATACCATTGGCCTTCAGTACCACCTGGGCCCACTGCTGGCTCAAATCGCTATGAATATTTTGATCAAATAATCAGTTAAATAATATAAAAGGGTTAGCTATGATTATAAGTAGAAAACTGTGAAGTATAAGGTATAGAAATATCAGGAGTGCTATGTATGGAATGTGTAATGGCAGAAACTTCACCAAGAAGTTACTGGACCATTCTGTTTCAATTAAGAAGCTATGGACACCATCATGCTTACCACTTATGCTGCTTGGAAACCCACTAGCTGTCCCATCTTGATTTGAATATTAAGCATTCCAATCAGTAGACCTCTGGAGAGATGACCAATGATTGTTTTAGGATAAGAATATTGATGAAGTTATTAACTATTAGAACCAATCAATGTAAAGGTT
This sequence comes from Melozone crissalis, assembly GCF_028551555.1. Lineage (NCBI taxonomy): Eukaryota > Metazoa > Chordata > Aves > Passeriformes > Passerellidae > Melozone > Melozone crissalis. The sequence continues at coordinate 4,321,555 of NW_026535882.1, read as the reverse complement.
AAATTTAAAAGCAAGCATAGTATGTAAAAGAACTTATGTAATGATAATTCATCAGAAAAGGTATATTAAATGGATGAGTTTTGTTTGTTAAGTGGAACACATTTTTGGAGGAGCTATCTCCCATGTTCCCAGCACCTGAATAAAGAAGTGTCTGCTTATTCACATCAAATTGATGTTGGATAAGTTTCTTTTGTCCTATTTGGTGACAATATTAGCCACTTGTGACTGACACCCCCAGATCCTTTTCTGCTGGGCAGCTTTCCAACCACTCTTCCCAAAGCCTGTAGCATGGCATAGGGTTGCATGAGAAACTGACATGGTTAATAGCTTAAACATGGCTGAAACAATCAGAGGACTTTTGCCCACTGCATCAAACTGCAAAGAAGCAGCTGTTCATCTGTGACCACCTGTCGCAGACATCTTTTCATTAAAATACTTCTTTAGGATTTTTCCTTCTGAGAAGCTGAGAGGCCTCAGAAACAAAATGTAAACAATGGTTATCTGCTGCTGTGGAATGCAACAGGTGGATCTGTGATTGGTCTTGTGTGGATGTTTGGAATTAATGACCAGTCACGGCAAAGCTGGCTCTCTCTCTCTGTCCGAGCCACAGACCTTTGTTTTCATTCTTGCCTTTCTATTCTTAGCTTAGCTAGCCTTCTGAGATGAAACTTTTCCTTCTATTCTTTTTAGTATAGTGTTAATGTAATATATATCATAAAATAATAAATCAAGCCTTCTGAACATGGAGTCAACATTCTTGTCTCTTCCCTCACCTGAAAACCCCTGTGAACACCGCCACAATCACCAAAGCCTACCCTTCCCCAATATGCCTACTAACTGGAGTTTGGACTGTGACTGATGTGCAAAGCAATCTCCCAAGTGCAGAGGGCAAGCAAACCCCACCACAGGCTACAGCTGGATGCTGAATAAGGAAAGAGGCAAACCCTGGGAGGCAAGATGGGTACTGTCTCTTTGTCCTTACTCAAGTGAACTCAGCTGTTATAACTCCCCTGCTGGGAAGTACCAGGACATTCACACATAGCCTGAAGGTGTTCACCTCTACTGATGGGACGTAAGGGGCCATTATGAACACAACTGCACTGATGTAATAGGCAGCTGTATTGTCTTAGAAAGAGCCATAGACTGTTGGAGATGAAGGGGAGACGACCATCATTTAATGCATTGAACTCCAACTTTATTGATCAATCAATCACCTTAAATAACAAAGTTAACGAACTTCATGCATATTCCGTAATCCAATTTCATGATAGGCTAACAGAGAAATTTCTAACCACTCCTCTTGTTTTAGAATACCTACAATTGTTTATTAAAAACAGAACCAGTGTTCCCAAAACTTCTTCATCAGTTCTCAGGGTGCCAGCTTTTCCCAGAGACGGTGTTCTTCTTGTTATGGGAAGACAGCCTGAGAACTTTATTGTTTATAAAGACAGTCTAATTGTTTATAGAAATCAGAAGGCTGAGAACTGTTAGGAACTGCTTTACTTTTCCCTTTTACTTTTCTCTCAATTGTATGTCTCATGGCCTCTTTCTTTAAGCCATTCCTGAAAAACTCTCCAACATTTCCCCTGTTTTTTTCTTTGAGAGAAAAGAGGTTAGTTTGCCAGGTCTTCCCTATCATTCTACCAACCATCTTTTGGATACAGCTGCAGAAGCAAGGTAAGATAAGTAAAAGCAATAAAAGTACACCTAATATCCCTATAGCATATATTACAAAGTTTCTTAACCATGGTCCCAATCCTAAGCTTTTAAGCCATTCATCAATTCCCAATCCTTCTTCTTCCTTAAGGCTGTTAAGCCCTAGTCGTAGCTCTTTTAACTTAGCATGAATAGATACAGAATGATCAGATAAGTTCATGAAACACATCCCTTCAAACTCTTCACACCCATGGCCTTGTGCTAGCAAGTGTTATCCATACATTATCTCTAGGTTGACTAAAATGTGCTACCTTTAATTCTTCAGCTACTACTATACTAAGCAAGATAACAAAAGTGAACTTTATTTTTCTGTGTTTTTATATTGACCTTCTTTTTCTTCTCAGTTTTTAACCTTACTGTTCCTGACACCTGAAAACCACACCTTTGTAACCTTGTAATGCAGTTATCTAATGCTTGATTGGGATCTCCTCTTATAGGACCTACAAAAGAATGTTGTGTTAAAGGCACCAGTTTTCTACACCCTATCGAGGCTATATATGATGCACTTTGAGCTTTAACCCCTTTCAAAATACACTGTACCTCTCACCGATAATAAGCTAAGATTTACTGCTCATGAGATTCATAAAGGCCCAAAGCCGAGGCAGTGCCCAGCTCTGTCTCATTCCGTAGTGCCCACTCCCAATTATATTCCCAGGTCGTCCGGCAACGGCGTGTTACGGCCTTATCAGGCATTGCACGACAGGTGGTAATTGGACTAAGAAAAGAAAGCTGTTAGCTGTTTTCATTCATGCGAACCTGGAGAGGAGGTGAAAAGCCTGAAAATGATTCTTTCTGTCCTTGAGATTATCACATCCACCTTTTTTCATGGGTTTCTCAGAAATGTTCAAAGTCAGTTTTCAGTCTGTAATCCTTTAGTCATTTGGCTCAAATGGCATCAGCTGGGCAATTCTCAGTCCTTGTTCATTTGGAGTGGTGAAAAAGTAGTATGTATTTAAAGCACTTAAAACATTTAAACTTAGAATTTACAGAACTAACAGAAAGATGTCATACAGCAGACTAGCAAGTAGGACAGAGACACCAGCAAAGAGTAGAGGGCACATATCTTGGTTTTCACATTGGCCAATAAGAAAGCACTCTTTTGCCCTTCTGACAATTTTGTCAGTCTTCATTACAATGGCTGAACAACTATGCTCACCACAACAGACACTTGCTTCACTGCTTGCAGACTACCTTGCAAATACAAGACAGAAACTGACAGAGTTGGAAATGTGCAACTCCCAAAAAAAAAAACAAACCCCAATCAAGCTTTTAAATGAAGGATAGAACAGGACTTTCAATTTAGATCCTGCTGAAGAACGAAGGCTTATGCTCTACTGACTCTGCTTAAACTTTATGCCCCAAGAATTACTTTGCTTGTTTTCTCTTTCATCAATAATTCTGAACTGAAAGCAGTACTAGAGTTAGACCATACCAATTAGGTGCAACTTATCTTGAATTGTTAAGTCTAAGGATTTCTTTACAAAGTAAAGAATGCACAGATGTAATTCTAGGGCATACAAGAATCTTGTGAAAAAAAAAAAGGTAGTATTTCAGAAAGTATGTAATAATAATAAGACTTCCATTAGGACTTCTCAAAAGGCAGGCAAATCAGCAGGTTTGGAAAATGCCTATGTATATTCATTAGAGTAAGGGCAAACATTTGTCATTTTCTTGACTCTCATATTTTTAAAGCTGACAAACAGAGATCACTAGATAAATAACTTGCACACTTCTGTAAAAGCATGATCTGAGAAACTAAAGCTATTTCTCAGTAAGGAGCAGGACTCACTGTAGTATCTTTTTTTTTTTTTTTGCAAATAAATAGGACCCCAGCAAACAAAAGATGCTTAGGGTTTTTTCCATTTTTATCTTTTTACTGGTGTGTTCTGTGACACAGACAATCAATACCAATGTAAGACCTATTTTTATCTAATAGAAACACTTGGAGCAAAACTTTAACAAATCTTCCTAACAAATGAGTATGGCTTCCAGCTTTCAGCTCCCAGTAGGAAATAATATTTGATTCATATTCAGAGAATTAATAGCCTTTACAATTGGAGACAGGATGTCACTTGAAGACTCATAACTTTTTTTTTAAAAAAGTGTTCTGGAAGATATAGACTTAGAAAGCAGCAATAAATTAATGCTCCAAGAATTTTAGAATATATGAAAGTAATTTACAAGATTAGCTGCTTTGAGGAAATTATGCCTAAAATAAATATACTAAACAGAATTATTAAAATAAAGTTAATTTCAGTTACTCATTCATCCTCTGGGAAGTCTAACGAGACTAATTATAGCAGACTTATTTGCAAAACATGTAAAATCACTTAAATCTAATAAAACTTATCTATAACAAAATTTACCTGACTTTTAAATTCTACATACCTTAACCTAATATAATCTAAACAGAATCTAGCTTTACCCGAACTTAATAACACTCAAACTCAACGGAATCCAATTTTAACAGAACTTAACTGGCTTCAAATCCTACATAACTTAAATCTATATATAATTCAAACTCAACGGACCTCAAACTTAACCGAGAATAAACTTAACGATCTTAACCTTAATAGTATTTAACACTTAATGGCATTTGATAGATGATTTAACTTAAACTACTTAATAAGAGATAAAACTTACTATAGAAATAAAATATAGCATTTACTATAACTTACTTACAGGCCTGATTCTAAAATATTAAGCTAAAATAACTTTCTTCACGTGTTTGCTATAGCATTTTTATACTTAAATACACTTAAACACAAATTCATTTTAAGGTGCACCTGTGAAAAAATTCTTTTGAATTCAGTGCTTGCTTTTACATCTATCACATTTAAACAATGCTTAAAGAATACAAAAAACACACTCATTACATCTCACTCACACAATCATTCCAACACATCTTAACATTTTTAAATTTTTCAAAACACAACTTTAGAGTCTGATGTTCCGACTCAGCTAACCGGGCTTCTTATGTTTAAAGTCTCTGCTAATACAGATTCCAAGACAGCAGAACCAATGCTGAGCCAAATCGACTGAAATTTGACTCCCGCATTCACTACGTTGATCTGTCCTTCACAGTCTGTGCTGGGAAGAATAAAAGTCTCTTTAACTTCGCTTGTTTACTATCACTGGTTTCTCAATTGCAACAGAGATCTTTTGTTGACAAGAGTTCACAATTATTACGACTGTTAAGTCTTAAACTGTAGCTTTTGCCGGCTGTGGGGCGGAGGGAGAAACGCTCCCGCTTGAAAAAGCGCTCTGGTCCCGCGGCGCGTATGTCGGAGCGGGCGAAAACTCCCCCCCCGCGCTGGGCTCTTTGTTTACTCACTGTTTGCCGGCTGACTGCTGCAGGCACCGCTGCACGCGTGGCTCCCCCCGCGGTGGCGCGGCTTCTTCGCTCCCCCCGCGGCGCTCGGCTCCCGCGGCGCCGGCTTCTTCGGTCGCTCCCCCCGCGGCGCGCTTCGGTCGCTCCCGGCGCGGCTCCCGCGGCGGCGGCTCCTTCCGCGCGGCGGCTCCGCTCTCCCCGCCGCTGCCTCCGCAGCAATTCAGGCGGTCGCTCGCCGCGACTGCTCGCCGTGGCGGCGCGCCCGTGCCGAGTTCGGAGTAGCACAGCACCGCAAGCGCCATGAGCTGCGGCCACTGTTTTGCACTCAGAGAGATAGTAACGCAGCGCACCATACATCACTCGCCATGGCTTGCTTAGCTTCTTGGCAGTTTTATCACTCTCTAAAGCAGCCTCTGACAATAAATCACCGAATTCACGGCATCCCGTTAAGTCGTAAACCTTATGGAAAATCCCTTTATCATAGCCGTAAGTCCAAAGTCCTGTTAATTCCTTTTGCCAATTCATTCCCTTAATTTGCCTTTTTTTGCAAGAAAGTAATAAAAAGTTCTATGCGGCTTGCCGGTCCATACCTATATAAATGAGCGCGCTCTGCAGCACCTCCGACTTCGGCCACATGTACCAGCCAAGACTCTTCTATAAGGTCGCTTGGGGCCCGGCACGTCTCGGCGGCTTTTGTCCGCTTTGTATTCGTGCTTAAAGCCGTTCCGCAGCTGCTCCTCGGAACCTGGACAAGTCCTCACCTCCCCGTGGTTTTTGCAATCCCCAAGAGCGTTCGATCGTGGTTCGGTATCACGTCCAGGGGTCAACCATTTGTTGGAGATGAAGGGGAGACGACCATCCTTTAATGCATCGAACTCCAACTTTATTGATCAATCAATCACCTTAAATAACAAAGTTAACGAACTTCATGCATATTCTGTAATCCAATGTCATGATAGGCTAACAGAGAAATTTCTAACCACTCCTCTTGTTTTAGAATACCTACAATTGTTTATTAAAAACAGAACCAGTGTTCCCAAAACTTCTTCATCAGTTCTCAGGGTGCCAGGTTTTCCCAGAGACGGTGTTCTTCTTGTTATGGGAAGACAGCCTGAGAACTTTATTGTTTATAAAGAGAGTCTAATTGTTTATAGAAATCAGAAGGCTGAGAACTGTTAGAAACTGCTTTACTTTTCTCTTCTACTTTTCTCTCAATTGTATGTCTCATGGCCTCTTTCTTTAAGCCATTCCTGAAAAAACTCTCCAACAATAGACTCCTGAAGTGTCCTGTGATCCATAACATTACATCATCCAGTTAAAACTCCCCTCCTCAGGGAAGATATCTGGATGTTCCTACCAGAACCTGAGTGAATATAAACCAAATAGATTTTGTGTTCTGCGAATTTCCCTGGGATTTTTCCCCACCATCCGATGGATACAGTCTGCAACCAGTCCTTTGACCAGACATTAAAATTGCAACAACCAAGTCTCATCATGAGGCCTAAAGGTGGTGAGATCTTTCTACTCTTATCCATTTCTTTCTCTTTCTTACACATTTTCTCAAGTGATATTTCTATACTTTTGTATTGTCATATTAGTATAAATAAAAACAACCAAAAATTGTCACATACCTATTTTCCTGTATAACTAAGTTATTCTACAATAAACCCTACATATATTTATTTACAAACACTGATCAGTGTTGTTTGACTGTAATCCACCCCAAGGGATTTATTAACAATGTGATAAACAACCCTCACTTTTAAAATTTTAAAAAGGCATATTAAATCTTTGCAAAAATTACAAAGGACTGAATAAGGAAAAATCACAGCACTAGGTGCCCACCCACCGCCACTCTCCCCCCTTGTGGCTACTAGCGAAGTAGCTCGTTCACAAAATGGCTGCTCCCCCTTATATACCCTTGGTGTTGCATCAGGTAACCCTAGCCCCTCCCAAAGCCTGTCAGTTAACTCTTCATCGCCATCCATTGGTGGAGACTGCTTTCTTGTAACTTGATTGGAGGTCAGGTGTTGCCATGCCGTGCCTCTCCAGTAACAAGCTTGCCCTCCCCTCAAATGCCCCTACTACTAAGGCTATTACGAGGGGAGGGGAAAGAGGACTATGGGCGACATATTACAGTAACATCACTACACATCTTAACATACACATAATATCTAGCTCTTAATTGTGAGAGCCAACTATTGCATTACTTTTCTGTAACAACAAGAACCTGGATTACCCACACCTTCTGCAGCAGGTCATAACAGGTTGTTGTGATCTAACTGCGGTGTCACTGAGTCTTCATGAATCTTATACAATTGGCCTCAACCCCTCAATCCAGCCTGTCCAGATGCTTCTGCAGAGCCTTCCTATCCTCCAGCATAGCAACACTCCAGCCCAACTTGGTGTTGATACCAAAGGGTTAACCCAAGAATAAGGAGTTCTACTGCGTCTGTATACTTTTAGCAATGAAAGAGGGTATGCAGGATCTGGTTTCTCAGCAAGGACAGGAGGAAGATAAGAGGAAGTCATCTGGCTTGGGAATGCAGCCACAGCCAAAAAAAGACTGTAAAAAAATGGAACCTGGGAACCTGGGGAGGGTTTTATGGTAATGAGGAATTATAATATGCATGTGGTGACTGTATATAAACAACACACTTGGAGTGGATCTTGTGCAGGCTAGGTAGAGCAAATCCCCTGCCAACCAGAACTGTAATAAATAATGTCACTTCTTAATGCTACATTGGTGTTAAGGAGTTTTATTTACTCGGTTTTCAGTGATTTTTGGTGACAGTATTGTGAAAAATGCATATTATATTATTGGCTCTTCACAAATATTAAAATGAATACTATATGTGTTATGTTGGAAAGTTATGATGTATTAACCTCTTTTAAGTAGTTTGGAAAATATAGTCTTTAGGCTATAGCATAATATTAAAATAGAAACTATGTGATATAAGATACTTTTTGTAACTAGCTCAAGGACTGGAAAAGATAATCAAGAAATTCTTCACATTATCCTATCTGGATAGAGATAATAGCAACAAGACACCAGAATTCCAAGAAAAGAATTATTGCCTCCTTATAGGGAAAGCTCAGACTTCAAGGAACCAAGAAGATTGATTTACAACATGAGGGGGTGTCGGGGTTCAGGGCAAATTTTGGAGACAACCCTCCAAAGGGGGTCCTCTAAGAAAGCAGATTCAATTGGCCCGTCCCCCCAACCGGTCTGGGAGAAAAATACCTCCTTGGAGAAAAGAGGAAAAAAACTTGTTTTTTAAACAATAAAGCCTAAAAAATATTAAACAATAAAACCCCTTGCTGCTCCAAAAGAGATTACAAACTCAGAAAGTCCCCTCCCCGGGTAGCAGCTCAGCTCACTTAGTCTCTTATCAGTCCCTCTGGCGCTGGAAATGCCGCGGCCCAGGCCTGGCCGGGTAGGCTACAGGTGCGAGCTGCCAGTGCTCTTCTGGGTCTTCAGTCCTGGGCAGGTTTAAACAGGTCCAAAGAAAAGTGAGACAGAGTAGAGATCCATTCTGAATTAGGGGAAGTGTCTAGGAGAGGTGAAAAGTCTGTGAGGCCAAAGCTGAAGGAAAAGTCGCATGCCGGAGACAGTAAAGAGACAGAGAAAGAAAAACAGAAATGACCACAAGGTCAATTTGCCCCCGACACAGGAATTCCTTTGATAAAGAAGAACTGGCGATAAATGTCACGTGGAATGATTATGTATGAATCTATTGTGAAACTGTATGCATATGCATTTGGAAGGGGGATAAAAGGAGACCTGAGGTCTTCAGGGATAGGCATGCCTTTTGGGGAGGCTTGCGTCCAGCGCACGTCGTAATAAAAGCATACCGGGCTTTACAACTTTTATAAAGTTGTGAGGCTTCTTCTTTTCTCCGCAAAACATTTTGGCGAGCCAAGCCAGGAGTTCTCTGTCCCCGCAGGGGCAGGGGGGATAGACGGACCTCCAAGGTGCGCCCTAGGATTTTTTTCCTGGTGGGGCTCTGCTCGTCTCGACTTGCCACCTGCGAGGACAGACAACGACCTGCTGGCCTGCGGAGGAGAATACGGCATGTACTGAGGAGCCCCGGGGGAGGGAAAAGAGAGCAAGGGAGTAAATCACTCAGAGACGTCTGGGTTCAGCTGATGGAGCAGCTGTATTAGAGATGGGGTTCATCATTCTGATAGGGCGGAACTGCTAGTGGCTCTGGGGGTGAGCTGGGTGAACCCGTGTATGTGTGTATTGGGGGTTCATTTTTCTGATAGAGCAGAACTGCTGAACCTGCGTGTGTTTTGTTTGTGTGTGTGTGTGATGTCCGGACACTGTGTCGCTGTGTGGTTAATGCATTGTGTGGTCAGTGCACTGTTTCTAATTGTGCAAGTGTATAAGTATATGGTGTGTAAAAGAGAGTAGATCTACAGTGCCCTACAGTGCGGGGAGGTGAGTACTACCCATGTTTGAAGCAGCCGAGTGAGGCCTGAGGCGCTGGCTGCAGCAGGCCGTGGGGGCAGGGAGAGAAGTGCCCTGCGGAGAAGCGAGTGGAGGAATGTCAGTGATGGTATTTATTGTGTTTAAATGTAGTCATTTGTGTAAATTTGGTACATTTTAACTGTGAGTACGAGCTCAGAGAGTTCCTTTGCCTTGGACATTTGGACTTGATCTCTAGACTGTGTGCTGTTATTTTGATTGTGTCCAGGAAAAATTGATGTGAGTAAATGCCGAACTATGGTATGCTGTGTTGTGTTGAGAAAAGTGAACACTTTGAGAGATATGCCCTTTTCCCAGTGATTTGGTGTGGTGATTTTCTTCCACTGCACTGTGGTAATTTGATTCTCAGATTGTATAGTAGTGTTTGTGGAGATTTTAAGATTTTGTTTGCAACAAGAGTAGCATTTTACACAGAAGAACTATAGTATGGTGACTTATGCTTAACTACGATAAAGCGAATTAAAGGAATTCCAAGAATTCTCCCCTCACAGCAATTCAAGCCTTGGCTCTAGCGAATTTGAGATATAGGAGGGGGGGGTGTGTGTGTCTGTGGGCATATCAGAGTTTTCAGCTGTGACTAGCACAGCCTTTTTGCAAAGCAGTAAAACAGGTGTAAGTAGACACAGTGCTTAATTAGATTGTGCAAGAAGAGAACTAGAAAAGACTGATATTTTGTAAAACAGAGTTTATATAGAAGACATGAATGAGATGAATTAGTTAATGAGACTAATGAGATTTATGAGACTTCAGCTGGTACTGCAGTAAGTCTGGACTGGAAACAATCTGCTGTAGGGATTTAAAGTTCTTTGTAACAACCAGAATAGCCTGCCTTTGCGGGCGATTTCGGGGAGCCTTTGGTGCATCAAGAGGCTAGCACGCTGTGTGAGGTGACAGTGGCTGTCCCCTGGGCACAGGGACAGCTCTGGCTGCTCTGTCTCCCCAGGGAACACGGGAATGGCCTGTGGGCAAAAGCTTGATGTGCAGGTATAATTGCAGTGCGGTGTTTATGAGAAACGCTGGTATTGCTGTTTTGCTGTTCTAGTAAGTTTCAGGGCACATGCCCTGAGTGTAAATTAGAGGTTTCTGATCAAGCGGATTCAGAACCTAAGGTCTTAGAGCTTGTGTGTGGGAATCACATCTGATACCTGCCACCTGGAGCTGTGTGTGTATAAGAGGAAAACTGAGAAACTACTGTGAAGGTCTGTATAAAAGGTTTGAGTGGAAGCGAGATAGGGCAAGGAGAAATAAATAATGAGAACTGACCAGAGCAAACAGGTTCCTAAATTAGCCCCTTTTAGGAGGGGCTCACTGGGAGGAGGTTGCCAGTAAGAGCAGCTCAGAAAATAAAAAGATTTATAATACTTCATTGCTGTTAGTACTGTTTTATAATAGGAAGATAAATGGGATAGGGTTTTTGTATGCTGAAATGTTTTTTTGTTTTAAGAAATCACCCAGAATGGCAAAGAGACTGTGAGATCAGACAGCCCTCTGGTCTTGGCCCTTGAAAAGGAAAACAAGGCAAAGAGAAAGCAAATCAAACGTGTTGTTCAGCATACAGCATAAGATAGCAATGTATGAAGTCAAACAAAGATTATCATGCTGAAATGCAAAGCAAACACAGTTCACAAAATGAGTACATATGATTTGTTAAAGGCTCCTCCTAAGGTAAGGGAGGAAGGGTAAAGATGACCTCCCCAAAAGGGAAGAATTTTAGTCAACACAAGGGCCATATATTAAGTTTTAAATAAAGCCTTAGTACCTGTGGAGAATGTTTATGTTGTAGTGTGGGGAACAACTGAACAACTGGCCAGTCTGAGAAGGCATACTTTTGCAAACCTTTAAAGTTTGTACAATTCGCTCAATTTGCTAAACATTCTCAAATGAGAAAGGCTACTCTGGAGGCAAATGATATAAAAAAGTTAGGCTTAACATGAACAGTCACTGAAATTAAGAAAGACATTAGTAAGGAGATATTAGAATAAGTAAACAGGTGTTTTCAAGGGTATGGGCCTCTGCTGTACCAGGGAGAGTGAAAAATTCCCCCACATAGTAATAAAGCTTAAGGAAAGAACACAACCAGTGAGAACTGAGTAGTACCTTCAAAAGGAAGATAAGAAAGGAATCAGCCCAATAATTGATAGTACTGGATTAAGGGCTGTTAATAAGATAACACAGAATTTATACCCTGTGGTAGCAAATCCATAGACCTTACTAACTTGTTTACCACCTGAGCTAACCTGGTTCACTGTTTTAGGCCTAAGAGATGCCTTCTTTTGCCTCCCTATCCACGAAGCCAGCCAGAAAATTTTTGCATTCAAACACAAACTCACATAGTCCATGTGCCTGAAGGCTTCAAAATTCCCCACTCCGATTGGAGAACAGCTTACAAAGACCCTGTCCTGGTTTAGGGTAAATTCGTTAAAGAATCTGCAAAGGAGGGCCCCTCCAGAAAGCAAAACCCACACGGCGCCTCCCCCCAACCAATTCGGGAAAAAATTCCTCGGAGAGAGGTGGAAAGAACCTGTTTATTTGACTGGCCCAGCACCCCCCAGCACACAAAATGAACAATACCCGATGACACCGCTCTGAGACAGATGACAAAATCACAAAGTCTCTTTCAGGGGTGGTTGCTCTGTTCTCAGTCCCTCCGGCGCTGGGGCAGCTGCTGCAGGCCAAAACGGTGCAAACTCTCGGTGTTCCCAGGTCCCAGTCCAGAGCAGGTTTGAGATGGTCACAGAAACAGGAGAGGAGAAACAGTCCGGGAAGGAATGTGGACTGTTTAGCTAGAGCTAGCTAATAAGCAGAAGCAAAAGCAAGAGCAAAAGCAAGAGCAGAAAAGAGAGCAAGCAAAGCAGCAAGCTGAAAGCAAGAAGCCAAAACAGCCCTATTTACTGCCCGTCTCTGTGTTCCTGATAGGAGAAACCCAAACAAAACTTCCACTCTTCAGAGCCGGTCTTAAAGGCACAGAACAGATGAATGGGGATACAAGCATCATAACTGTCACCCCAGGACATTCCACCCCTTATCCCCATATCATCAACATACTACAACTACAACACATCATGCATTATTCATACAAAATTTCCATCTGTTCCCCCAAAATTACAAGCAATACCCATCATGCCTTCATCACATCCCCACACTGGACCACTGAATCCAGGCCATATATTACAGAGCTGCAGGATTCCCCCTTTTCACTTTAGTAACTTAAAGCTTCATCTATCACTTGCTCAGACCTCCGACACTTACACATTTCCTTCTCCATCTTCCACTTGCCCAGACCTTCAACACTTACACATTTCCTTCTATCTCATGTCTGTATGGTTTAATGTACAGACAATGGCAGTAACATCCAATGAACAGTGATATTGCACATCATTCTTACCCCACAATCAGATCTCCCTGAGGTACACATCATGTTGTTCCATCTTTCTGCATTATCCACCACGTGCAACCTGGTCCCTGAGCAAAGACAACCCCACGAATGGGTTTGTCTATACTCGAGGCAGAACTGATCCACACAGTCTTCCCTAACAAACCTCTGATATGCACCACTGGGACTTTGTCTCCTTCTATTATATTCAGGGACTCAGACTGGGCAGGACCTGCTCAGTTGGTGGAACCTCGGGTGTTAACTAACCAGGTGGCCTTTGCTTAATGCTGCTCCCAATTCTTGAAAGATCCCCCACCCAAAGCTTTCAACTGGGTTTTTCATAGTCCATTGTACCTCTCCACTTTTCCTGCAGCTGGTGCATGGTAGGGGATATGGTACACCCACTCAATGCCATGTTCCCTAGCCCAGGTGTTGATAAGGCTGTTCTTGAAATGAGTCCTGTTGTCGGACTCGATCCTCTCAGGGGTGCCATGTCTCCACAGAACTTGCTTTTCAAGGCCCAGGATGGTGTTCCGGGATGTAGCATGAGACACAGGGTAGGTTTCCAACCATCCAGTGGTGGCCTCCACGATGGTCAGCACGTAGCGCTTGCCCTGGCGTGTCTGGGGCAGTGTGATGTAGTCAATCTGCCAGGCCTCCCCATACCTGTACTTGGACCACCGCCCACCGTACCAGAGGGGCTTCACTCGCTTGGCCTGCTTGATGGCAGCACACGTCTCACAGTCATGGATAACCTGAGAAATACTGTCCATGGTTAGATCCACTCCTAGGTCTCGTGCCCATTTATAGGTAGCATCTCTGCCCTGGTGGCCTGAGGCATCATGGGCCCATCTAGCTAGGAATAACTCTCCCTTATGTTCCCAGTCTAGGTCTATTTTGGACACCCCTATCTTTGCAGCTTGGTCTACCTGCTCATTGTTCTGGTGCTCCTCATTGGCTCTGCTCTTGGGTACATGGGCATCTACATGGCGGACTTTCACAGGTAGCTGCCCTACCCTGGTAGCAATGTCTTTCCACTCATCAGCAGCCCAAATTGGCTTCCCTCTACGTTGCCAGTTAGCCTTTTTCCACCTCTCCAGCCATCCCCACAGAGCATTGGCTACCATCCATGAATCAGTGTAGAGGTAGAGCTTTGGCCACTTCTCTCTCTCAGCAATGTCTAGGGCCAGTTGAACAGCTTTGAGTTCAGCAAGTTGGCTTGATCCACCTTCTCCTTCGGTAGCTTGTGCAACCCGTCGTGTGGGGCTCCATATGGCTGCTTTCCACTTCCGGTTCATCCCTACGATGCGACAGAAACCGTCAGTGAAAAGAGCGTAGCGTGTTTCCTCTGGTGGCAGTTGGTTATAGGGAGGAGCCTCTTCAGAACGTGTCACTGGTTATTTTTCCTCTTCATCTGTGACACCAAAATTCTCACCTTCGGGCTAATTTGTAATTACCTCCAAAATCCCAGGGCGATTCAGTTTACCTATACAGGGGTGCTGAGTGATAAGAGCAATCCACTTGCTCCATGTAGCACTGGTGGAATGGTGAGTGGAAGGAACCTTGCCTGTGAACATCCACCCCAGCACCGGTAGTCGGGGTGCCAGGAGGAGTTGTGCTTCAGTGCCTATTACCTCCGAGGCAGCCAGAACTCCTTCATAGGCAGCCAAGATTTCTTTCTCTGTTGGAGTGTAGTTGGCTTCAGACCCTCTGTAGCTTCGACTCCAAAATCCCAGTGGTCGACCCCGAGTCTCCTCAGGCACCTTCTGCCAAAGGCTCCAGGACAAGCCATGGTTCCCGGCTGCAGAGTAGAGCATGTTCTTTACCTCTGGTCCTGTCCTGATCAGGCCAAGGGCTACTGCATGAGCAATCTCCTGCTTGATCTGGACAAAGGCTTGTTGCTGCTCAGGGCCCCACTGGAAATTGTTCTTCTTGCAGGTGACCAGGTAAAGAGGGCTCACGATCTGACTGTACTCAGGAATATGCATCCTCCAAAAACCTATTGCACCCAGAAAAGCTTGTGTCTCTTTCTTATTGGTGGGTGGAGACATTGCTGTGATCTTGTTGATGACATCTGTAGGAATCTGATGCTGTCCATCTTGCCACTTCACTCCCAGGAATTGAATCTCACGAGCTGGTCCCTTTACTTTGCTCTTTTTAATGGCGAAACCAGCTCCCAGGAGGATCTGGATGATTTCCTTCCCTTTCTCGAACACTTCCGCAGCTGTGTTCCCCCACACAATGATGTCATCAATATACTGTAGATGTTCTGGAGCCTCACCCCTTTCTAGTGCAGTCTGGATCAGTCCATGGCAGATGGTGGGGCTGTGCTTCCACCCCTGGGGCAGTCAGTTCCAGGTGTACTGCACTCCCCTCCATGTGAAAGCAAACTGAGGCCTGCATTCTGCTGCCAGAGGAATGGAGAAAAATGCATTGGCAATGTCTATAGTGGCATACCACTTTGCTGCCTTGGACTCAAGCTCATACTGGAGCTCTAATATGTCTGGCACGGCAGCACTCAGTGGTGGAGTCACTTCATTCAATGCACGGTAGTCCACAGTCAATCTCCATTCTCCTTCAGATTTTCGCACAGGCCAAATGGGGCTGTTGAAGGGTGAGTGGGTCTTGCTGACCACCCCTTGGCTCTCCAGCTCTCGGATCATCTTATGGATGGGGATCACAGCATCTCGAGTGGTCCTATACTGCCGTCGATGCACTATGGAAGTGGCAATTGGCACTCGTTGCTCTTCTCCCGTCAGGCATTCTACTGCAGATGGATTCTCAGACAACCCAGGCAAGGTGTTTAATTGCTGGATGCCCTCTGTCTCTACAGCAGCTATTCCAAATGCCCATCTGAGTCCTTTTGGGTCTTTGAAGTACCCACTTTGAAGGTAGTCTATGCCCAAAATACATGGGGCCTCTGGGCCAGTCACAATAGGATGCTTCTTTCACTCATTTCCCATTAGGCTCACATCAGCCTCCACCAAAGTTAAATCCTGGGATCCTCCCGTCACATCAGCAATAGAAACAGACTCTGTCTCCACATGTCTTGATGGGTTTAATGTACATTGCGCACCAGTATCGACCAAAGCTTTGTACTCTTGTGGTTCCGATGTGCCAGGCCAACAAATCCACACAGACCAGAAAACATGATTTTCCCTGGCCTCTACCTGGCTAGAGGCAGGGCCCCTCTAAGCCTGGTTATCCTTCTTTCCCCGGGCATATGTTTTGGATGTTCCTTCGAGGGGATCAGACATGTCATCATCATCATACCTGGCCATTCGGCTACGAGCAACTGGAGCTGCTTTCCTTCTGGTGGCTTCCTTCAGTTCACGCACCCGTCGTGCCAGAACAGCAGTAGGTTTCCTATCCCACCTTCTCATGTTTTCCCCACAATTACGCAGGTAAAACCACAGCTCAGCTCGTGGGGTGTACCTTCTCTCACCATCTGGGAAACATCTGCCTTGGAGACCAGAACCTCGGATCTGTACTGCTGAAATTTGGAGAAGGTCTTCTTTAATCTCCTCTCTAAGCTTCTTATGGTTCTCCTCTATCTTATCCTCTAAGTTCTGCAGACGTGTTTCTACCGCTGCGATTCTGGCATGTGTCGGGCCATGTACAGCATCTGCATATGCTCGGAGCTTCCTTGCCATGTCAAGCACCGTCTCATCCCTCTCATCCCTCTTCATGATGGCTAAGGCAGAAGCATATTCATGTGGCCCAAGTCGTACGAGTTTTCGCCACATCACAGACGTGCATGGTACTAAGTCTGGGTTCCTAGTTTTTACATCATCTGAGAAGATAATCTCTGCCACTGCCATTTCTCTCAGGCGTTGATCCCTTGCTCTATTGTCTTCCACTGAGTTTGCTGCATATAGAGATCGTCTGCGCACAGGTATCTTTCTGCTACACTTCTTAGGACCCATTCCCAGAGGATGTGAGAGTTAGCCCCCCTCATCATTCCTTGGTCGATGACAGGATCCTGTGACAGGGATCCCAAATTCCTGGCTTCAGTGCCGTCCAGAATTGTAGCCTCGCCTGCAGCATCCCAGAGACGGACCAGCCAACTAATTATGGATTCATCAGACCTTCGAGTGTAATCCTTCCGTAGGCCACGAAGGTCCTTCAGGGAAAAGGACTCAATATTTGCATCTGATCTTGCACCTGCTGCTTTGACTCCTGATTTTACGTCAGGAGGCATTGAGGTTCCTTCTCCTTCATCATCATCATCATCCACTGGTCGATTGGTCTTGTCCGTGCATTTCCCACTTTTAGTGCTGGTAGCAACAGCCATGGGTTTAGATGCTGGCTTCGAGCCTGGAGTGTTAGCTGCAGCCTGAGTCGCCGGGACAGTTGCTGATTTATCTCCCTGCCCCCCTGCTTCTGTCTGCTGCCCGTAAGTATCTAGCAGTGTGCAATAAGCATATGCCAGGGCCCAGCTCACTGCAATGACCTTCCTCTCCTTAGGCTCATCCAGGTACTTTCACATATTTGCCCACCTCAGCTGGGTTCTGAATTTGTTCATGGGGAAAATCCCAGACTATAGGGTCAAAGAATTCCTTCAGGATTTGGCCCATATCCTCCCATTTCCCACACCACTTAGGATTTTCCACACCGGGGTTTACTCCTGAGTCAGGGGTCTCATCAGCCTGTCTAGAAATCTCAGCCCTCATTCTAGAGAAGCAGCAGGCTGTGTAGAGGAAGGTTACCAGATTGAATACCAGGAAGATGGTTTCTTTAACATTGAGGGGAAACTGAACATCCTTCACTAGTGATGCAACTGATTCATAGGAGAAGAAGGAAAGCAGAGGCTGAAAAACCTCATTCCCTCCTGCTCCTCCTGCAACAAACTGGATGCATAACCATAGCCATGAACCATTCATACCTGGAGCAGACCCTAGCATGTTTATAAATTTCTTGCACATCATTGCCACCAAGCCCAGCAGGATAGCTACTCTGGTCACTGCCCCTCTGATGTAGAAACTACGTATTAGGGACAATACTAAAGCTATTTCTGGATAAGAAAATAAACCTAGGGACCAGAGAGATATTAAAATCTCAAAAAACACTAGGGACCAGAAATGCATGCAAACCTTCACCCCAACAGATATTATGAATTCAAAAACCATGGCTATTAGCTGATTTAAACGAACACAGAGTAATAGAAACCAAATTGCAGTCAAAACAGGGTTTTTCCGCTCTCTCTCTCGCCCCACATTTGGGCGCCAATATTTTGTCCTGGTTTAGGGTAAATTTGTTAAAGAATCTGCAAAGGAGGGCCCCTCCAGAAAGCAAATCCCACACGGCCCCTCCCCTCAACCGGTTCGGGAAAAAATTCCTTTGAGAGAGGTGGAAAGAACCTGTTTATTTGACTGGCCCAGCACCCCCCAGCACACAAAATGAACAATACCCGATGACACCGCTCTGAGACAGATGACAAAATCACAAAGTCTCTTTCAGGGGTGGTTGCTCTGTTCTCAGTCCCTCCATTGCTGGGGCAGCTGCTGCAGGCCAAAACGGTGCAAACTCTCGGTGTTCCCAGGTCCCACTCCGGAGCAGGTTTGAGATGGTCACAGAAACAGGAGAGGAGAAACAGTCCGGGAAGGAATTTGGACTGTTTAGCTAGAGCTAGCTAATAAGCAGAAGCAAAAGCAAGAGCGGAAGCAAGAGCAGAAAAGAGAGCAAGCAAAGCAGCAAGCTGAAAGCAAGAAGCCAACACAGCCTTATGTACTGCCCGTCTCTGTGTCCCTGATAAGAGAAACCCAAACAAAACTTCCACTTTTCAGAGCCGGTCTTAAAGGCACAGAACAGATGAATGGGGATACAAGCATCATAACGTCACCCCAGGACAGACCCAGAGTCCCAGGAAGCTCCACAAGAGGAAAGGAGGCTGTTGCAGTACTTGGATGATCTTCTAGTAGCCACTCGGACGAGGGAAGTGAGAGAAGCCTGGACGGTAAGCCTTTTGAATTTCCTAGGACTCCAAGGATGCAGAGTCTCAAAGAAAAAGGCACAGGTAGTGAAACAGAAGGTAATTTACCTGGGGTAAGAAGTGAGTGCTGAGCAGCAGACTTTAAGGCAGGGAAGCCCTATGCCAAACCCCGAAACCCCAGACAATGAAAGAACTCCGAACCTTCTCAGGCATGGCAGGGTAGGGCCAGCTGTGGGTTTATAATTACGGACTTTTCGCCAGACCCCTCTATGCTCTTATTGCCAATGGAAACAGAGATCTCCAGTGGACAAAAGACGCCACACGGGCCTTTCACCAGCTAGAGAGTGCCCTCATGTCGGCTCCAGCATTGAAACTTCCAGATACAAGTAAACCATTCTTTCTATTTTTCCACGCAAGGAATTGCCCGGGGAATATTGGCTCAGGACTTGGGTCCATACCAGAGGGTAATTGCTTACTTCTCTAAGCAACTAGATGCAACAGCCAAAGGATGGCCAGGTTGCCTCGGAGCTGTAGTAGCAGTTGTGCCGAATATTCAAGAGGCACGCAAGTTTACCCTGGGACAAAAAATGACTGTACTAGTGTCCCACACAGTGTCCACAGTACTGGAAGTAAAGGGTGGCCACTGGCTCTCACCGCAGAGGTTTCTGAAATACCAGGCCATCATGGTAGAGCAAGATGATGTAGAGATAGTGGTGACTATTATTGTCAACCCAGCTTCCTTTCTCAGTGGAAATCAAGGAGAAGCAGTACACCATGATTG
Organism: Melozone crissalis; assembly: GCF_028551555.1. Lineage (NCBI taxonomy): Eukaryota > Metazoa > Chordata > Aves > Passeriformes > Passerellidae > Melozone > Melozone crissalis. The sequence goes on along the minus strand of NW_026535882.1, from coordinate 4,301,930 downwards.
CCTGGAGACCATTGAAGCTACCTACTCCAGCCGCCCAGACTTAAAGGACATCCCTCTGGACAATGCAGAGATCTGGTTCACTGACGAGAGCAGCTATGTTGCCAATGGGAAGCGACATTGCAAAATACACAGTGACTACCTGCAGAGAGGTAATAGAGTCTGGACCCCTACCAACAGGGACCTCTGCGCAGAAGGCTGAGATAATTGCCCTGACCCGTGCACAGATTTAGGTGAAATGTGCCACTTTGAATTATTAAGTCTGTAGCTTGCTAGCATAGGTGAAATATGCTGTTTTAACTTGTTTAGCTTGTTAGCTCTGCTGCACTCACAAAAACTGCCACAGCCAAACACGAACTTTCAAGCTAAAGAGATGAGGGGCCCCTTGAACTTTGAAACAAAGGCAAAGAGCCAAAGCTGAGTCTGCAAGAGACAGACAAAGTGACCAGAGAGTTCTCTGTACAAGGACTAATTGCAAGTTGTAAGGGGAAACCAGTAAAATGAATATGCATGAACCTATTGTGAAACTCTATGCATATGTACCAGTAAGGGGGGATAAAAAAAGATCGGGAATTCTCAGGGGCGCACATGTCCTTTAGGGGGAACTATCCCCATGTGTCCAGCGCTGTAATAAACATACCGGCTTTACAACTTTTACAAGTTGTGGAGTTAGTTTGTTCCGCAAATCAGTACACTTGATTTCCTCATCTAGATCACCGATAGAGATATTAAACAGGATACCTGGATGTTCCTTTCAGCCTTTTTTTAGATGGGTATCACATTTACTAACTTACAGTAACCTGGGACCACACCAATGAACCCAGACTTCTGGTAAATAATTGAAAGTGGTTTGGTGAGCTCTTCCACCAGTACCCTGGAGTGGATCCATCTGGTACCATAGACTTCTGAGTGTCTAAGTGGCACAACAGGTCACAAACTACTTCATCTTGGATTGTAGGGGCTCTGTTCTGCTCCCCATCCCCATCTGCCAGCTTAGGTGGCTGGCTGCCCTGAGGATAACACATCTTTCTGTTCAGGACCGAGGCAAGGAAGGCATTAAATACTTCAGCCTTTTCCTCATCCTTGGTTACAATGTTCCCCTCTGCATCCAATAAAGAATGGACATTTTCCTTGGCCCTATTTTTCCTGTTAATGTATTTATAAAAATGCTGTTATGCACATGTGGAATGTGTTATGGAGATTTGTTTACCAAAGGGTAATTTCTTAATTGGACACTGGATGGTGTTTTGGATTCATTGACAAATTGGATCTGTCTGTATTGGACTGTCTGTAAGGGTGCTGAGTTTCTTAATAAGTATAGGATAATATAGTAGAATAAAGCAATTGATCAGCCTTCTGGAATCATGGAGCCAATGCTAATTATTACCCAACTGGGGGACTGTGACAACATAAAAACACTTTTTATTGTCTTACACAAGAGTGGCCAGATGGAGTTCTAGCAGTTTTCTCCTTTCAAATTTTCTCTCTACATAGAATCATATAATATAATATGCTAGGTTAAAAGGGACCCATCAGAATCATCAAGTCCAACTCCTGACCCTGCACAGGACACCCCAAGAATCACACTATGTGCCTGAGAGTGTTGTCCAAACACTTCTTGAACTCTGTAAGGCTTGGTGCTGTGATCACTTCCCTGGGGAGCCTGATCCAGTGCTCAACTATGCTCTGGGTGAAAAACTGTGGTATTCACATGTCCTCTGAACAGAGAGAAGCTGTGAGACAAGCAGAGAAGAAGTGAAGCAAAGTGAAAATTTTCCAGGATAGAAATCCATTTTAATTTAGGTGAAATGTACATTTTTGAGTTGAGTCTGTGGTTAGAACCCATAGTTATTTAGCCAGACTGCAAGGCCTAAGCTCAGTGAAGTTACTTCAGTGAAGGACAGAGATAAAGGAAGGGAGACAGAAGATGATAGAGAGAGACAGGGACTGCTGTAAGGGCAAGTCAAGTCAACCTGACCTTGGAATTTTTTCTGATAAAAAGGAACTAGTGATAAATGTCACACAAAAGCCATAAAAATGAATATGTATGAACCTATTGTGAAACTGTATGCATATGTATTTGAGAGACAGATAAAAAGAGACCTGAAGTTCTCAGAGGTAAGCATGCCTTTTTTGAGGGGAGCAATCTCCGCATGCTTCCAGCGCTGTAATAAACATACCAAGCTTTACAACTTTTACAAAGTTGTGGGGTTTTCTTCATTTCTCCGCAAAACAAAGGAAAACACAATTCTTATCTCGATTGCTGTGCCTGTGTTGTGCTAAAGTTGAATGCAATATGGAGATTGTTTACCCAAAGTGAGGATGCTTTGTTCCCTTGGCCTATCAGGGCCAAGAAGTGTGTGTGTGTCGGACTGTCACGGGACAGTCACGAGAGAATGAGAGATGAGTGCAGTTCTGAGTGTTGTGAGCAAGAGTGAGTGCATGGCAGATTCAGTTTAGATACAATGTACATAGTATAGTATAATAAAGTAATTCTTTAGCCTTCTGATGATGGAGTCAGATGCATCATTCTCTCTTCCCTTTGGTGGAGTCGCCTTTGATTTACAATAAAAAACCTTTTCCTGATATCCAAACTAAACGTCCCCTGACTCAGCCTCATGCAATTTCCTCAAGTCCTGTCACTGGTCACGAGGGTGAAGAGATTGATACCTGCCCCTCCACTTCCCCTCATGAGGATGTTGAAGACCACAATGAGATCTCCCCTCAGTCTCTTCCAGTCTGAACAGACCAAGTCACCTCATCCACTCTGCATAAGGTTTCATTTCCAGACCCTTCACGAGCCTCATGCCTCATGGCCCTCCCTTGGATACTCTAATAGTTTAATGTGTTTTTCATATTATGGTGCCCAAAACTGCCCCCAGAACTCGAGGTGAGGCCACTCCAGTGCCGAGCAGAGTGGGAAAATCACCTCCCTTGAATGGCTGGCAATGCTGTGCCTGATGCACACCAGGGCACAGTTGGCTCTCCTGGCTGACAGGGCCCACTTTTGATTCATATTCAACTTACCATCGACCAGGACCCCCAGGTCCCTTTCCACAGCATTTCTCTCCAGACTCTAGTTCCCCAGTCTATGCATGCATGCAGGGTTGCCCTGTCCCAGGTAAAGAATCTGGCACTTGCCCTTGTTAAACTTCATAGAGTTGGTGATTGCCCAGTCCTCTAATTGGTCGTAGTGTCTGCAGGGCCTCTCTGCCATCAAGGGAGTTGACAGCTGCTCCCAATTTAGTGTCGCCAGCAAACTTAGCATTCCTTTGAGTCCTGTGTCCAAGTTATGAATGAAGATGTTGAAGAGCACAGGGCTGATGGGGGAGCCATGGGGAACTCCACTAGTGACAGGTCACCAGTCTGATGTCACCCTATTCACTATAACCCTTTGTGCCTGATCTGTGAGCCAGTTCCTCACTCATTGCATGTGTTTATTCAGCTGTGTGCAGGAGGATCCTGGGAGAGAGAGTATCAAAAGATTTGCTGAAATCCAAAAAGATTCCCTCAACTGGCTTCCCTTGATCAAATAATTGGGTTACCCTGTCGTAGAAAGAAATCAGGTTCAACAAGCAGGAAGCAGAGAAGCTGCTTACTGAGGAAAAGGAAAAAAAATGCAGGCAGAGGCTGCTTGTTGCTCAGCATAGTTGTGTTAGGAGGCTTCAAACAAAGCTTTGGAATGTGCATGAAAGAGAGAATCTTATAGGAAGAACTGCAGGATGTACAGCCTGTAACATTCTCAGACATACGATCTTGTAACTCAGACCTGTTGTTGTGTTTGGTGGAGAAGATGGAAGACAGTGAGCAAATCTGTTGTTCTGATAAAGAGTGAGATGTAGTGTTTGCATTGGCATCTGATGATGAGAAAGCAGCATTATATGCCTTAATTAAAATTGAAACCATAAATGATTGGCAAGGTGGGCAAACTGCTACTAAAATGGTGCCATGTACTATATAAATATCTGGCCATAAATCAGGCAAGAATGAAATCCAGGTAGTATTACTGCAGTGGGATGCTGAAATGCCAGGTGGACAGCAAAGAGTTAAAATCACTGGAGTAAATTGAACAAATGTTATCTATGAAGCTGATAACATTCATGGCCCCCAGATGAGAAGAGGAAATCTGTTAACCCTAAAAAAAGCCCCAGAGACTGCATTCCCTAATTCTAGTATGTCGTAATAGCAGATGTTTGCAACAACACAAAGTAAAATTTCTTAAGTTATAACTAGTTTGGCTTTATCAACAGCTGCAGTATTAAATATTGCAAACCTAACAGTCAAAATACTAACAGCTGCAGTCAGCAGTGATGAGATGGTCTTACACTTCTCTTCTAATTCTTTTATCTGTCCTGTTTATTCTAGGCAATTGAATAACAATGCTCCAACTTTTACCGCTGCTGTGCTAAACAGAGGAGATTCCCCTGAAAAAAAAGGGGGATTTGTGTTGTTTTCTTTTTCTAGGAATGCCAGAACTCCCCCACCCACTAAAATAAAAGGAATTAGTTCAGAGTGGGGCAGCTACCAATGGATTTACATGAGAAGACTGTCTTGGATTGCTAAGCAAATGGTATTTTATTTGCTATTTGTGTGGCAGTTGTCTTTTGTTAAGTGGGCAGTTGTCTTTATTTTTTCTACAATCAATCTTCTTTCCAGGGAGACATTTGCTGATAATAGGCTATTGAATGTCACTGCATGACTGATAAAAATTATAGCATCTCATTGTGAGATGCTCTGCCTAGAGGGAGGAGCTAAGCATTTTTATTCAGATATAATCTTGAGATTTTGGAACACAAGCATGGCTTCTCGACTGGAATTCCCAGAGGAACAGCTACCTCTTTTACTGGATTTTTAGAAGACTACACTCTTTTACAGGATTACTGTTTTAATAGAACTACACTTGACACTCTAAGAGGACTGCAGCTACAATTCCAATTGGACTGCTACTAACACCCTGACTAACAGGGTGTCAGGTTGTATTTTGACTTTGTCAGTGTTGTTTTGGTCTACTGCATTGTTTATTTTATCTTTTTATTTTCTTCCCTAATTAAAAAAGTATTATTTTACTCTTATATTTTTGTTGGGGAGTCCTTTATTTCTAAATTTATAACAATTTAGAGGGAGGGGGTTTACATTTTTCCATTTCAAGGGAGGCTCTTGCCTTCCTTAGCAGACACCTGTCTTTCCAAACCGCGACAGATTTTGGCGCCCAACATAGGGTTCAAGGGCATAGAAACAAAAAGGGAATAACAGTTCTTGAGTAATCTAATTTTTGTATGCTGCTATAGAAACCTCATTAAATGACACCATGTGGTCTATCTTACCCTGGTTTGGGTGGCACGTGATCGTGGCTGTATGTCTCCCATTTGCAGGCCCTTATCTAAACATGAGTCCTGTAACCAAGGCTACTGTGGCTGTTATCCGGTTTGTTTTATGGGTGAATAAGGTGAGGAATTAATGTATTTTTAACTTTGTCTAGAAAGCAGGCACATGGATGCACAGCTAACACACACTAACTGTATGTTTTTGGGGTTACTTTAATAATGGCACCTACCGTAAGGAAATTACACTGGGGGAAATTTTCTCCAGACCCTTTAACCATCTCTTTGGGTCTGCCCCACCAGTTTCTGAAGGGTTCAGATCCACTCTAAATAATAATGATATCATACAGTGGCTGGCGTTGCTGATAGGCCTGTTCTATTTAGCATTTAGAGAGAAGGGAAGACTAACCCGGATAACCACCCTGACACCTACCCTAGAAGCTGACACAGCCCCAGAGCCTAGGGATGTGCTGCCCCAGAGCCTGACCCTACCCCACAGCCCACCCAAGAAATGAACTACCAAGATTGGGTGGGGGGTCTGGGGAAGGAGATGCATGAGATGCTGAAGGAGTACATTTCCCCAGCTGGTGAGAAGCCCTCCCCCTGCCTTGAAGAGGGAGAGTCTAATAGTGCAGCAGTGGAACCCACAGATGTCATAACTGTCCAGGTTCCAGCTGAACTGCAAAGGCAGTCACAGCCAGCAGCAGTTGCCCCGGTAAAAACAAGGAGATCTAAGATGAAATCAGAGCACCCAGGTAGGGGAGGGCCCTCACAACCCCCAGGGGAGCCAGAGGTTGCAATCATCACCGAGTCCCTGATGTACAAAAGTCTCCGTAATCTGCACAAAGACATTGTACAACGAAGACGTGAGGCTTCTATAACCTGGCTACTTTGGGTCTGGGACCTTATGGGTACAGGTGTGTTCTCGGGCTTTCAAGGGTTGCAGGGTGAAGAGAGAGGCGGTGAGAATCCCGACTCCATGATCAGAAGGCTGGATTTGTTATTTTAAGATATATATTACATTAAGACTATACTAAAAGGAATAGAGAGAAAAGTTCAGAAGCTTGCTATGCTAAGAATAGAATAAGAATGCATCAACAAGGGAGCTCTCTGTGAATCTGTCCCAGAGAGCTTGGCCCCTGATTGGCCCTTAATTGTAAACATGCAACATGGGCCAATCACAGGTGTACCTGTTGCATTCCATAGCAGCAGATAACCATTGTTTACATTCTTTCTCTGGGGCCTCAGCTTACCAGAAGAGGGAAAAATCCTAAAGAAATGATTTCCATGAAAAGATGTCTGTGACACAGGTGTCCAGCTGGATGGTGGTGAGGCAAGGAATTTGGGACCCTTAACCCAGGACTCAGGTATGAATCAGATTTTTGTAAGAGAGCCAGGGTCTCTTTCCCTCTGGGAGCAGCTTTTAATGAGTGCAAGAGAGAAGTTTGTCCACAGAGACAGAAGGCAGGAGCACCACCATAGAATGAGCTGGAAAACCCTTGAGGAAGGGATCCAACAGCTGAGAGAAGTGGCAGTATTGGAAGTACTCTTTGGGAGGGATGGACAGCATGATAATGACTCTGAAAAGGCCATGTGCACAGGGCAAATGTTGTGGAGTCTGGCAAATCTAGGGCCATCTCAATACACCACCTTCATTGCAACGATTAATACCGATACCAACCAAGAGACAGTGGGTTCTGTTGCCAACAGGCTTAGAAATTATGAAAGTATGAACAATGGCCCAATGCAGGCTCATGTCTCTGCCATGGCCAAGGAACTCAAAGAGGAGATAAGGGAGGTGGTGAGGGAGGAGGTGAGGAAGAACAGTTCCCATATGACACCAGTAAGAGTCACAGTCCCCAAAGTCAGAGCTCAACGTTCTCCAGCTAGAGAGAGAGGGTACACCCCATGGGATGACCTATGGTTCTTCCTGTGTGACCATGAGGAAAACATGGGAAGGTGGGATGGGAAACCCACTTCTGTCCTGGCAGCATGGGTGCCTCCACTCAAGGAGGGAAACACTAACCAAGGGAATTTCAGTAAAGTGAAGGTAGCCTCAACCTCTCATGACCAAGCTGCCAAGTATGATCTGTCAGATCCCCTTGAAGGTACCTCTACTATGTACGTCCAGGAAAGAAATAATAACCAGGGTTAGAGGGGCCCTGCCTCTAGCCAGGGAGAGGCACGGGAAAACTGGATCTTCTGGATGGTGTGGATCCCATGGCCTGGCACATCAGAACCACAAAAGTACGATGCCTTAGTTGATACTGGTGCGCAGTGTACCCTGATACCATCGGGACATGTGGGCGTGGAAACTGTTTCCATTGCCGGGGTGACGGGGGGATCACAGCAATTGACCCTGTTGGAAGCCGAGGTGAGCCTTTCTGGGAAAGAGTGGAAGAAACATCCTATTGTGACCAGCCCAGAGGGCCCGTGTATTCTAGGCATAGCCTTCTTCCGGAAAGGCTATTACAAAGACCCAAAAGGACTCAGATGGACTTTTGGCATAGCTGCTGTAGAGGTACAGAACATTAAGCAGGTGAACACCTGGCCTGGACTTTTAGAAAACCCATCTGCAGTAGGACTCCTGAAGGTGGACGAGCGACAAGTACCAATTGCCACCTCGACGGTGCACCGTGGGTAGTATTGAATGAATCGAGATGCCGTGATCCCCATCCACAAAATGATCCGTGAGCTGAAGAGCCAAGGGGTGGTCAGAGAAACCCACTTACCCATCAACAGTCCCATCTGGCCTATATGCAAGTCTGACAGAGAATGGAGATTGACCGTGGACTATCGTGGCTTGAATGAAGCGACTCCACCATTGAGTGCTGATGTGCTGGACATGCTGGAACACCAGTATGAGCTGGAGTCCAGGGCAACAAAGTGGTATGCCACAGTTGACATTGCTAATGTGTTTTTCTCCATTCTTCTGGCAGCAGAATGCAGGCCTCAGTTTGCTTTCACCTGGAGGGGGACGTGCAGTACACCTTGAACCGACTGCCCCAGGAGTGGAAGCACAGCCCCACCATCTGCCATCGACTGATCCAGGCTGCACTGGAAAAGGGTGAAGTTCCAGAACACCTGCAGTACATCAATGTCATCATTGTGTGGGGGTACACAGCAATGGAAGTATTTGAGAAAGGAGAGAGGATCATCCAGATTCTGCTGGAAGCTGGCTTCGCCATCAAGAAGAGCAGTCAAGGGACCTGCCTGAGAGTTCCAGTTCCTGGGAATAAAGTGGCAAGACAGACAGCGTGAGATTCCAACTGAGGTCATCAACAAGATCACTGCGATGTCTCCACCAACCAGCAAGAAGGAAACACAAGCTTTCCTAGGCACCATAAGCTTTTGGGGAATGCATATTCCTGAGTTCAGTCAGACCGTGAGCCCTCTTTACCTGGTCACCTCCAAGAAGAACGAGTTCCACTGGGGCCTTGAGCGGCAACAAGCCTTTGCCCAGATTAAGCAGGAGATCGTTCATGTGGTAGCCCTTGGCCCAGTCAGGACAGGACCAGAGATGAAGAATGTCCTCTACTCTGCAGCTGGGAACAATGGCTTGTCCAGGAGCGTCTTGCAGAAAGTGCCTGGGGAGACACGAAGCCGACCTGTAGGATTTTGGAGTCGAAGCTACAGAGGATCCGAAGCCAACCACACTCCCATAGAGAAGGAAATCTTAGCCGCCTATGAAGGAGTTCAAGCCACCTCGGAGGTGACTGGCATGGAAGCACAACTCCTCCTGGCACCTCGACTACTGATGCTGGTGTGGATGTTGAAAGGACAGGTTCCCACTACCCATCACGCCACTGACACCACATGGAGCAAGTGGATTGCTCTCATCACGCAGCATGCCTGTATTGGAAACCTGAATCGCCCTGGGATCTTGGAGATAATTACAAACTGGTTGGAAGGTGAAAACTTTGGTCTCACCGATGAAGGGGAACAAGAGCAGGTGACATGTGCAGAAGATGCTCCACCGTACAACCATCTACCAGCAGAGGAAACACGCTACACTCTTTTCACTGACAGTTCCTGTCGCATCGTAGGGATGAACCAGAAGTGGAAAGCAGCTGTATGAGGCCCCACATGACAGGTTGCACAAGCTACCGGAGGAGCAGGTGGGTCAAGTCAACTTTCTCAAGTCAAAGTTTTCAGCTGGTCCCGGACATTGCTGAGAAAGAGAAGTGGCCAAAGCTCTACCTTGATACTGATTTGTGGATGGTAGCCAATGCTCTGTGGGGCTTGATGGAAAGGTGGAAAAAGGCCAGCTGTCAGCGTAGAGGAAAGCCAATCTGGGCTGCTGATGAATAGAAAGACATTGCCACTTGGGTGGAGAAGCTACCTGTGAAAGTCCGTCATGTAGATGCCCATGTCCCCAAGAGTCAGGCTACTGAGGAACACCAAAACAACAAACAGGTAGATCAGGCAGCAAAAACAGAGGTGTCAAAGATAGACTTAGATTGGCAACATAAGGGGGAGTTATTCCTAGCTCAATGGGCCCATGATGCCTCAGGTCATCAGGGCAGAGATGCCACCTATATGTGGGCATGAGACCGAGGGGTGAATTTAACCATGGACAGTATATCTCAGGTTATCCATGACTGTGAGACGCGTGGTGCCATCAAGCAGGCCAAGTGAGTGAAGTCCCTATGGTATGGTGGGTGGTGGTCCAAGTACAAGTATGGAGAGGCCTGGCAGATGGGCTATATCACAATGCCCCAGACATGCCAAGGTAAGCGCTATGTGCTGACCATGGTAGAAGCCACCACTGGATGGTTGGAGTCCTACCCTGTGCCTCATGCTACTGCCCAGAACACCATCCTGGGCCTGGAAAAGCAAGTCCTGTGGAGACATTGCACCCCTGAGAGGACTGAGTCAAGCAACGGGACCCATTTCAAGAATGGCCTTATCAACACCTGGGCCAGGGAACATGATATTGAATGGATCTATCATATCCCTTATCATGCACAAGCTGCCAGTAAAGTTGAACACTGCAGCGGAGTACTTAAGACTACCCTGAAGGCACTTGGTGGGAGAACTTTTAGAAATTGAGAAATGAACTTAGCGAAAGCCACCTGGATGGTCCAACACCCGAGGGTCCATCAATTGAGCTGGTCCTGTCCAGTCTGAACCCTTGCACACAGTGGATGGAAATAAAGTCCCTGTGGTACATATGAAAGGTATTTTAGGAATGACTGTTTGATTAATCCCACCTCAGACAAAGAGAAATGTTGCAGTGTGATGTCATGGTTTGCCTCAGTTTCCCGTTCCTTCCCCAGGTGTGCCAATCACCACTCCTTTCCCCCTCTCTTGCCCCCTGCTGAGTGCTGTCTGTCAATCTTGGCATTCCAGAAAGGGCGTCGAGTTATTGGAAAAGTGCAAAAGATGCCTTTCAGCCCTGGGGGACATTGGGCCATCCAAGTGTCATTTGTCCCCTGAGACTCCTCCCTCTTACCTGGTTGGAGGGATCCCTACCCCTTCCCTCCCCCTCTCCCCGGGGTTAAAAGACACAGCAACCACGCGGTTCGAGAGTTCTATTACAGCTGTTATGGGATTTAGAGGCCTGTAGGCCAGGAATAAAGATCGGGATCGAAACCCTCTAGCAGAACTTGACTCCTTTCCTTTACCTCACCTCGAAGCTTCTCCGCCAGAGGTAAACCTGAGCTCCTGCATGCCTGGACTTGTCCCAAGCGCCCAGTTGCAATACCCAGCTAGCCAAAGGTGTCTCTGAGGTGAAACCACCACAGCTGCCACCTTTGGTCAAGCAGCAAGGGCCAGACGAGCCCAGGCACATTCCATCTGGATATATTGGTATTTAATTCCAATAGACAAACCCATCCGTGGGATTGTTTTTGCTCAAGGACCTGGTTACACTTGGTGGATAATGCAGAAAGATGGAGAAAGCCGTTGTGTACCACAAGGAAACCTAGTCTTAAGTGAGAACTGTGTGTAAGGTTTCATTGCGATGCAGGTGGAAATAGAATAAGGGGTGGATACTGTCCTGGATTGCCAAGCAAATTGTATTCTACTTGCCATCTGTATGGCAGTTGTCTTCTGTTAAGTGGGCAGTTGTCCTTATCTCTTCCACAACCACTCCTCCCTCCGGCAAGACATCTGCTGATAATAGGCTATTGAATGTCACTGCATGACTGATAAGAACTATAGCATCCCATTGTGAGATGCTCCACCCAGAGGAAGGAGCCAAGCATTCCTACCCAGATATAATCTTGAGATTCTGGGACACCAGCACAGCTTTCTCCACTGGCTTTCCCAGAGGAACAAGAGCCTCTTCCACTGGATCTTCAGAGGCAGACTACACCTTTCTACAGGATCACTGCTCCAACAGAATCACACCTGACACTCCAGTAGGACTGCAGGCACAATTCCAATTGGACTGCTACCAGCACCCTGACCAACAGGGTGTCAGGTCCTGTTCTGACTCTGTCAGTGTTGCTTTGGTTTACTGCACTGTTTATTTTATCTTTTTATTTTCTTCCCTATTAAAGGACTGTTATTTCCTGCTCCCATATTTTTTGCCTAAGAGTCCCTTAATTTAAAATTTATAGCAATTCTGAGGGGAGGGGGAGCTGTTTACATTTTCCATTTCAAGGGAGGCTCCTGCCTTCCTCAGCAGACATCTGTCCTTCCAAACCAAGACAGGTGGGATTAATCCAAACAGTCTTTCCTAAAATACCTCTCATGTACCACAGAGACTTTATCTCCATCTACTGTGTGCAAGGGTTCAGACTGGGCAGGACCAGCTTGGTTGATGGAGTCTCATGCATTGACCATCCAGATTGCCTTTGCTAAATTGAGTTCCCAGTTTTTGAAGGTTCCCTGGCCAAGTGCTTTCAAGGTTTTTATAAGTAGTCCATTGCACCGCTCAACTTTTTCGGCCACTGGTGCATTAAAGGAAATATGACATTCCCACTCGATACCATGTTCTCTGGCCCAGGTGTTTATGAGGCTCTTCTTCAAATGAGTCCTCTTGTCGGACTGAGTTCCCTCAGGGGTGCCTTGTCTCCACAGGACTTGCTTTTCCAGGCCCAGGATTGTGTTCCAGACAGTAGCATGAGGCACAGGGTAGGACTCCAACCATCCAGTGGCTGCTTCCACCATGGTCAGGACTTAGTGTTTGCCTTGGCAGGTTTGGGGAAGGGTATTGTAGTCTATTTGCCATGCTTCCCCGTACGTATAGTTTGATCTTTGTCCACTGTACCACAGACACTTCACCTGCTTGGCCTGTTTGATTGCAGCAGAGGTCTTGCAGCTGTGGATGACCCGTGAGATACTGTCCATAGTTAAGTCTACCCCTCGGTCATGAGCCCATCAGTATGTTGCATCTTTTCCCTAATGACCAGAGGCATCATGGGCCCAACAAGCTAGAAATAATTCTCCCTTGTGCTGCCAGTCCAGATCCACCTGTGATATTTTCACCTTGGCAGATTGATCCACCTGCTCATTGTTATGATGCTCTCCATTAGCCTGACTCTTGGGTACATGTGTATTTACGCGTTGAATCTTCACAGTAAGCTTCTCTACCTGGGCAGCGATGTCCTGCCAAGTCTCAGCAGCCCAGATGGGTTTCCCACTGTGCTGCCAGTTGGCCTTTCTCCAGCGATCCAGCCATCCCCACAGAGCATTAGCTACAATTCACAAATTGGTGTAGAGATAGAGACTCGTCCACTTCTCTCATTCGGTGATATCCAAAGCCTGCTGGACAGCTTTAAGCTCTGCAACCTGACTCAATCCACATTGTCCCTCAGCAGCTAGTGCAACTCGCCGTGTGGGGCTCCATACAGCAGCTTTCCATTTCAGATTTCTGCCTACAATTTGGCAGGAACTGTAAGTGAAGAGGGCATATCATCTTTCACTCTCAGGTAGCTCGTTATATGGTGGGGCTTCCTCAGCCCATGTCACTTGCTCCTCCTCTTCTTCAGAAGATAATCCAAAAATATAATTTTTGGGCCAGTTTGTTATAACTTGCATAATCTCAGGGCAATTTGGATGTCCTATCTGAGCTCGCTGTGATCAGTGCAATCCACCTGCTCCATGTGGCGTTGGTGGCATGATGCATGGAAGGAACCTTTCCCTTGAACATCCAACCCAGCACTGGTAGCCAGGGTGCCAGAAACAGCTGTGCTTTGATGCCAATTATTTCTGAGGCAGCTTGAACCCCTTCAAAAGCTGCATGCATGTCTTTCTCATTTGGGGTATAGCTGGTCTCAGATCCTATATATCCCCAACTCTAGAACCTGAGCAGTCATCCTTAAGTCTCTACAGGTCCCTTCTGCCACAGTCTCCAGGAAAGAACCATTCTCCCCTGCCACAGTGTAGAGCGCATTCTTCACATCCTGCCCCCTTCTGACTGGCCCAAGGGCTACTGCATGGGCAATCTACTGCTTAATTTGCTCAAATGCTTCTATTGTTCGGGGCCTCACAGGAAATAATTTCTCTTTCCTTTCACAAGATAAAGAGGGTTTGCAATCATCCTGTACTCCAGAATATGTAACTAATGAGCCTTAATTGGTCTTATCCTAGGGCAAGCTATTACAGCTCCAGAGCTCAGCCCCCAAGGGGACTGAGTGCCAGAGGCCAGCTCGCTCAGACCAAGGCTGCAGGTCAGCCCCTAGCAAGCAGGGGGATATTCAGCTCTTATAGTGATTAGCCAGCTCTTATGATTTCAGCTTTGCTTGCGAGGTAGCTTGCCCTTGGCTAGAGGCTCCAGCAGACGGTAGAGAGAGGAGAAGGAGAAGACGCCGGATGTTCCACGAGTATGGCTTTATTGGAGGGGTCTGTGAAGGGTCTCAGCTCTTCTTCTTCTAAGTTAGTAGGGGTACAGTATGCTACTTTTATAGCCTTGGCCCAAATCCAATCTTGACCAATGGCAAAGGTTAGAGGGACCATAAGTGACCAATAGTAGGGTTAACAAGATATTGTCTTACATGGTTATAGGGATAGGTTATAGGGCGGATGTCCCTGGAGTCAGGAAGCTTCTTTGCTGCTGTATCAGCATTTCTATTATTCAGATTCTCCACAGGGCCCTGGCTAAACTTGTGGGTTTCACTACATGTAATGTCTAAAAGCCCATGGCTCCTAGAAAAGCCTGGATTTCTTTCTTTTTGGTAGGTGGGGACATAGAGGTGATTTTGTTGATTACCTCCGCCATGATTTGGCGATTTCCATCTTGCCACTTAAATCCTAGAAACTGAATTTCTTGAGCTGATTCCTTAACCTTACTTTGCTTAATGGCAAAACCAGCTTTCAGGAGAATATGGATAATCTTCTCTCCTTTCCTGAAGATTTCCCCTGCTTTGATTCCCCATACAATGATGTCATCAATGTATTGAAGATGTTCCGGAGCCTCGCCCTTTTCCAGTGCAGTCTGGATCAGCCCATGGCACCTGGTGGGACTGTGCTTCCACCCCTGAGGCAGTCAGTTCCAGGTGTATTGCACATCCCTCCAGGTGAAAGCAAACTCGGGCCTTCACTGCTGCCAATGGAATGGAGAAAAATGCATTGGCAATATCAATGGTCACATACCACTTTGCTGCCTTGGACTCCAGCTCATACTGAAGCTCTGACATGTCTGGCACAGCAGCACTCAGTGGTGTGACTTCATTCAGGCCACGGTAATCCATCGTCAGTCTCCATTCTCCACTGCACTTACGCACTGGCCGTATTGGGCTGTTAAAGGATGAACGAGCCTTGCTGACCACCCCTTGGCTCTCCAGTTCACAAATCATCTTACGGACAGGAATCACAGTCTTGGTGCGGTATAACTGACAGTGCACTGTTGCTGTGGCAATTGATACTTGTTGTTCTTCCACTCTCAGCAGTCCCACAGCAAGGGGGTTGTCTGAAAGCTCAGGCAGGGTATTCTGTAGTCTGATTGTCTCTAGAGCAGCTATCCCAAAAGTCCAGCGATGTCCTTTTGGGTCTTTGAAATATCCATTTCTGAGACAGTCAATGTCAAGCATGCATGGGCCCTCTAGGCCCATACAATGGGGTGTTTCTGCCACTTGTTCACAAACTCACTTCAGCTTCCAGTACTGTAAGCTTCTGGGATCCCCATCACTCCAGAAATAGAAATGGATTCTTCTTGCACATACTTTGATGGCATCAGGGTACATGGAGCACCAGTGTCAACCAAAGTCATATATCTTTGTAGGTCAGACATGCCAGGCCATTGGATCCACACAGTGCAATAGATCTGATTGTCCCTTTGCTCTACCAGGCTAGAGGCAGGGCCCCTGTAATCTTGGTCATGGTACAGGTTGCTCTCCTCCTGTAAATATGTTCCCAAGGTCCCTTCAAGGGAATTGATCATATTATCATTCCTATACCGCCAGGAATTCTGTCAATGAGAGACCAGAGTGGCATTGACCCTAGATGAGCTTCTTGTGGTAGATGTTCCTCTTTTCAATTCATGTACCTGGGCTGCCAAGGAGGAGGTGGGTTTTTCATCCCACTTCCTCATGTCTTCTCCATTCTCCTGAAAGAAAAACCAGAGCTTACCTTGTGGAGTATATCCTCTCTCCTTCGCTGGGGGATGTCTGCTCCAAATGGCAGAGACTCTTGTTGGTTCTGGCTAGATGTAGTAAATTCCTTCCTTAAGCTCCTTTCTCAGTTTCAGGTGGCTCTCTTCAATTTGCTCTTCCAAGCTCTGGACGTGCTCATCCAGCTTTGTTTGCACAGATGAGATATGGGTGCATAATGGCGCAGTGACAACATCCTCGTAATTCTTGGTTTGTTGACCAACATGCCTACCTTGCCCTCTCCTTCCCTCCATTGCAGTATCACTAGGTAACAGGAGTATCTCAGGTCCAAGCTTTGCGAATTTGCACCACATTTGCGACATGCACTGGACACCATCTGGGCTCTTAGGGAATCTCTCATCTTCTGAAAAACTCATCTCCAGCACAGCCAATTCCCTTAGGCATTGTATACCTTCTTCTACTGTGCTCCATTTTCCTTGTTGCATGTGGAGGTCTTCTTTACAAAGGTATTCTCTCAGTTTTGAGACAAATTAGGAGGAAATGTCCTGAAAAGGGTGTCTCCTCTAACGGGTAAGAAGGTTTCAGCAGCCCTTCCCCCAAAGCAGACTTGGAGGAAGGTGAAAAAAACCTGTTTATTTAATAAGCAAGGTGATCGCAGGCATGGAAAAAAAAGAAAATAATGTTAGATAATAAATCTTCTCGTTGTGGAGAAGAGCTGGTAGAGTCAGAGTCCTTTCTGTAGGTGTGTCTTGGCTCTCTCCAGGATCCGGAGCTGGCCTCTGGGCCGTGGCATGAGGGGCTCCCAGTGATGTTCTGGTGTTTTGGACCAGAGAAAAGCTGAACAGTTCCAGAAGAAGAAGCCACAGTCCTAGGAAAACTTCTTGCCTCAGCTAACGAACGAGAAGCTAGCTAAAAAGCAAAGACGTCCTCCCTCTTTCCGTGCTAGAAAATACAGCTGAGAGAGAGCCTGGGGAGGATGTGCGAATAAAAATGTCAAAAGAATTCCACCAGTTCCCCCACCCTTCCAGATCTAGGTTAAAGGTACAAGACCCATGTCTGGACATAAAGCAGACGATAGGGAATATAGTATCATAACATCACCCCAGGACACTATCTATCTCTTACACTCACCAGCAGTCACCACCATAGGCTGAGTTTCCTGGGTTCTCCTAATCCCCTGGTCAATGACCACATCCCGGGGCAGGGATCCCAGTTTCCCAGTTGCCTGGCCTCACTTCCATCCAGAATGGTGTCATAAGCTGCAGTGTTCCAGATGTGGAGCAGCCAGGTCAGGATGGACTTATTTGTCTGGCAGGTGAACTCCCTCTGCAAGTCATGCCGCTCACCCAGGGATAGAGAGTGAGTGATGATCTCTGTCTCTTCTGCTGGGTGCGAATGTCCAGCCACCTCCTTGTCAGTCACTATGTGGACTGATTTGCTCTTTGATTTCTTTTTCTGAATGGGGGCAACTGCTACCCACTTAGGCTGTCTGGGCTCAGTGATGGTTTATGTGGACACATTGACTGTTCCTTTGGTTCCTTTTCTCTCTGTGACAGTTTGCATAGACATGGTGCCTGTTGCTTTGCTGCTTTTCTCCTCCTCATCCTGAGGATGCTGTGCCACACTGAGCACTGTTCTGACTCTAAGCATGGTATACACGGTGCAGGTTGTAAAGAAAAGAGAAAGCAGAACTGATAACAAGATTATGCTGTCCTTGACATCCAGAGGAAACTCAATATTTTCAAACCCCGCTGTGTCAGGCCTGAAAGGCTGGAAAAAAACATTCCGTACTCTTCCCCTCAGGGGCTGGGTGAGATTGTGTAGGTGACCCCAGAGGTAGCAGCCCAGACTAGGACAAGAGAACTGAACTGAAAATATATTCTGAATGACATTCATAGCCTTGGAAGTCATAATGCAATAGACATAATAAACCAATAAAGCGATTTGCATACCATTCCCTGTTTTCAAATGGAGCATCAAAGTCAGCAAATGGTTCCCCATGTGGGGAAAAACATAGAGAGCAAGGTACAGTACCTATATAAAGACACTGAACATCATGGTGAATAGGTGGTTTCTGTAGTACAGAATTTTAATTCTGACTTCTCCCAGGACTTCCTCACACTGGGTGCCAAAATATGTACTAGTTTGAAAGCAAACCTGTGGGAGATTCCAAGTCAGAACTACAATTTAATAGGAAAATTAAAATAAAGGCAATAGTACAGAAACACTGGCTTAAACTGACAGAGTCAGAATATGACCTGACACCCTGTCAGTCAGAGTGGTGGCAGCAGTCTGATTAAATGGTGGCTACAGTCCTGTTGGAGTGATGGATGTGGTTCTGTAGAAGTGGTGATCCTGTAGAAAGGTCTGGTCTTCCTCTGGAGGTCCAGCGATGGTTATGGAGCTCTTGTCCTCTGGGAATGCAGTGGATAGTGTTGCTTGTGGTGTTCCAAGCCTCTGATTATATACAGGTAGGAATGTTTGGTTCCTCCCGCTGGGCAGAGCATCTCACAATAAGATGATGGAATTCTATGAGTCATGCTGGGAGACCTTGATGGCCCATTAGTGGAGATAGCCCCTCAGAGGGTGTTATCATGGTTGACTCATGGAGAATATAAAGAACACTGCCTCTCTATCTCAACAGCTGATGTAGATGTCAATAGAATAAATACTTTTGGTTACATTCTACATTGTAACCTAACACATTTGTCTGCCCCTTGATTCTTACCCAGAGATTCTCAACTGTACCACTGCCAACTGTGAGCTCTATAGATTCTAATCCTTCTATCACATACAGTGCCACCCTCTGCCTCTTCTGCCCTATCTATCCCTCCTGAAGAGCCTGGACCTATCTAGCAGGGCATTCCAGTCACAGGACTCATCCCACCAGGTTTTGCCTATGACAGTGATGTCATATCTCTGAGACTGGGTCAAAGCTTTGAGCTAGTCCTGTTTGTTTCTCATGCTGCGTGCGTTGGTATAGCAACATTTCAAGTGCAGTTCGTTATAGCCAACACTTTGTGGAGCAGATTGAGGGATCCCACTAGCGCTCAGTTCCTCAGGTTTTGGTGTGCCATCCCATTGCTTGTCATCGGCAAGACTGGTTTTGTCCCTTTCCCCCTTCAAATCTTGTTTAAAGCTCTAACAACAAGCCCTGCTAGCTCCTGCTCTAGAACCCTTTTTCCCCACTGAGAAAGGTGCATCCTGTCAGGTGTTAGTAGACCAGTCATTGAATAGACATCCCATGGTCAAAAAACCCCCAAAATTTTCTGGTGACACCAGCCTCAGATCCATGTGTTGACCTGATGGGTCTGCCTGTTCCTTTCAATATTTTTCTTTGCTAATGAAAGGCTCTAAGAAAACATTACCTGTGCTCCTGATCCTTCAACTAACCATCCCAGGGCCCCGAAATCCCTTTTGATTGCCCTTGGATTTCTTTTTGTTATCTTGTCACTTTAAGAACCAATACCAATTAGTAATCAGAGGGCCATACTAGACTGGAGAGTTTCCCAATAGTGTCCCCTTATCCAAGCCCCTGGGAGACAGCAGGCTTCCATGTGAGTTGGGCCCGGTCTGCATATTGGGCCCTCCATTCCCCTTAGAAGGGAATCTCCTATTACAACTACCCTTCTCTTATTAACAGAGGAAGTCGCGATGTGCATATTGTTGGGGTTGCTTTAGGAGGCCCCTCTATCCCAGAAGGACTTTTGCCCATCTCATCAGTTGTCTGGCCTTCTAGTTCCAGAGCCTCATACTTGTTGTAGAAGGTGCCAGTCCTACTTGTCAAGTTCTGAGAAGAAGGAGGAACTTTCTTCCTGGTTTGTGCAGGGACCTGCTTCTAGCCTTCATCTTTAACAAATCCTTGACTAACAGTCCCTTGACCGTACAGGGTTCTGAGTCCCCCTACTTCTCCACTACAATGGAGGTTTGAGACTCCTGAGAGTCTTGAGACTGTAGCACCTCTGAAAATACCCAATCTCTTGCTGTTCACTCAAATACTACATAACCTATTCGCTTCTTCCTGTAGCTCCTTCACCTGGCAACACAGGTCCTCAACCACAGTACACCTTCTGCAAAAGATCTGCTTGTCTGCCCCAGTCTCACAGAGGCATCACACACTCCCGGCAACCTATGACCTGGAGATCTGCATTTACCATCAGCAGGTCTGTCTGGCTGGAGGCCTCTGACATGGCTGGGTCAGTGACTCTAGCAGCTACAGGAGATCGAGCTTTACGGCATGTCAACACCATAAATGAGAAAGCTTATGCTAGTATGCTAATAAGGCTGGGAATGAAAGGATGTCTTAATGATCTTCTCCACTAGCCACTGAGTCTGTTTACCTGTCTCTATTGGCTCCTTCCAGATGGTTAGAGAGGAGCTCTGCCTGCTCACCCTGCCTGGCAAACTTCCTTGCCAAGCTCCTTTAAAGATGTTTAAATTGCCCTCGCTGTTCCCAGCAATGCCCCCTCCATGCCTGAACTAATGACATCCTTTTACTCTTCCTGATGTGAGAGAGAACTGCTCACTTTAAAAATTTTAAAAGGTTTATTAAACCTTAATAAAAATTCAACAAAAGGACTAAATAAGGAAAAATTGCAGCGCTGAGAACTGCCCTCGTGGCTGCCTACCATGTGGCCGGTTCATCTTCAAGATGGATGCTCAGTCTTTTATACTCCTGGGGGTTGCATCAGCCAACCCTGGCCCCTCCTAAAGTCTGTCAGTTAACTCTTCTTTGCTATTTATAGGCGGAGACTGCTTTCTTGTAACTTGATTGGAGGGTCAGGTGTTGTCATGCCATGCCTCCTTAGCAACAAGCTTTTGCATTCCCAACTGCCCCATGTAAGGGGCACATGTACACGCCTTCTTTCTACCTGTCCTAGGCAACCCAGGCTGTCTGATGGCAACAATATGGTGAGGGGGAGGGGAGGAAGGGAACTATGGGGAGAACAGAGGACATCTAAACTACAATAACATAACTAAAAATCAATAAAGCTTCTCTTAATAGTCACTGTTATATGTAGTAGAAATAATTCATGCTATAAGAAATAGGCATATGTATGTATAAAATATTAGTAGAGCTTAAACCTATGTTTGTGTATAAAATGTTGGTGAAGGTTAAACATATGCTTGTGAAACCACCCTGTCCAGGAACAGAAGCTATTCGTATTGTTACTAGTTCCCGGACAGAGTTAAGATAAAATCAAACCCTGTTCACATATGAACAGAGTAGCTCTGAGCCATGGCCATTATCAGAGGCAAGAGATAGGCTGGAGTAGATTTACTCTACACCTGGGAGATATCATCTGGAATTTCCTGGGTGATGATGAATGGGACATCTCAGGAAGCCCACGAGGTCTCGCACCTGGACTTGAGATGGCATCACCTACTACATGTGAATAGTTCTTCCTCTGGAATACTCAGACATTCGTCTGGGCTGTGGACACTGTCTGATTCTACACATGTATGGACCCAAGTTTACATGCCAAGAGAGACAAAGAACTATGTGGTCATCTCTGCCTCAGGCGGAATAAACTGTATATAAACCAGCTGCTGGAAGCATTCGGGGTGTACCTTTCGGGGGAACGCTGCCACTCTGTCAGCCAGATCCCAAAAGGGCATCCAGCGGCTGCTCTCGGGGCTGACGCTGTCTTGGTTGTGGGAAGGTTTTCAAATTTTCTATTTTTTAATTGACTTAATAAATCTTTGTCAAATTTTTATAAATTTGGCTCTCAATTAGATCATTTATAACAGTCACACAATATTCATCCCTTAATTGCGAGAGCAAATAATCTCATTATCCATCTATAACACTGAGTTACCTGTCCCTTCCTCTAAAGGTCATAAACTCTCTTTTTTAGCCTGACCTCCAACAAAAGCTTCCTGTTCTTCCAGGCCACTCTTCTTCCCTGCTGGCTCATCATTTGGCACATAGGGAGGGACTGCTCCTATGCCTTTAAGATT
Organism: Melozone crissalis; assembly: GCF_028551555.1. NCBI lineage: Eukaryota > Metazoa > Chordata > Aves > Passeriformes > Passerellidae > Melozone > Melozone crissalis. The sequence goes on along the minus strand of NW_026535882.1, from coordinate 4,280,152 downwards.
TCCTTTTTAAAGTATGCCCAGCCTTCCTTGACCCCTTAGTTTTTAAGAACTGTTTCCCAAGGGAATCTCTGAACCAGTGTCCTGAACAGGCCAAAGTCTGCCCTCCATAAGTCCTAAGCAGTGGTTTTGCTGACCCCCTTCCTTACTTCACCAAGAATTGAAAACTATAATTTCCTGGTAGCTATGCCCAAGTGTTGGAGATTGGGATTTTTCCTTTTTTTCTTTCCCTCATGGAATTTTGTCCCATCTGTTGCTATGAGACAATTACTACCAATACTTAAGAGAACAAAAGATGTGGCTGGGAGGAGGAGGAGGAGGAAGGATGCAGCTGGCTAATCTCCTATATGAGGGGTTTTCTCTTGGGAAGGGCAGAGTTGCTGTGAGATTTTGGGCAGGGGGGAAGGGGCCAAGTGCTGCGTCTAGCTCTCGCTCTCTCTCTCAGCATTGGAGGAGGGACAGCCGGTGTGTGGTCACTGCCCAGAGGATTCGCTGCCACTATGGAGCATTTGTCCTCCCATTGCTTTTCCTACCATGGGTGAATCTTTCCTTGTTAGAGCAGTTGTTGAACTGGGACCTTATTAACATCTGATCTGACTGGAAAGGACCCTCACCATCTTTTTGGGTGCCTCAGGGAAAAACCCGGGACCATGACCCCATCCCCCTTCCAAGGGGGTACATTTCCCCAGTTGCGTGCAGCATCTGCTATGGAGAAGCCCGGCTGCTGCTGCCCAGCCCTGCTGCTTTCTGCCGCTGCCTCGGGCTTTCTCACTACACTCTAATCCAATACTTCATATCTGCCCGACCCCTGCCGCTCCTGCTAAGGTTGCGGAGTTTTCTGTGACATTTTGTTTGCCACCCCAGGGAGTGTGCCTGCCTCTGCCATCCCAGCCACCGCTCCGAGGTTCCTGCTGCAGCCCATTTTTCTCCATCCAACCCTCCTGCCATTACCACGTGAGGGAGATGCAACTGAACTCGTGCAGCAGTGCCCCCTGTAGCCATAGGGGAATCAATGCACCTGCCCTGCCCAGTGCCAACAGTGCCCCTGCTGGCTGTGACCATAACTACACCAAAGGGAAGGTGCTTGACAGTCAAGAGAAGGCTGTTGTTGGGTTTCTGGTTTTGTTTGTTGTTGCTGCCATTGTTGTTTGGTTGTCTTGTTATTATATACATACTGGTAAACAACTATTATTCCTTTTCCCATATCTTTGCCTGAAAGCCCCATAATTTTGGAGTTATAATAACTGGGATGGAAGGTGGTCACATTTTCTATTCCAAGGGAGGTTCGCATCTTCCTTGGCAGACACCTGTCTTTCAAACCAAGACACCAAGACAGCCTCTGACCACCACATCTCCCACCAGCCCTTCTCTGTTTATAAACAGCAGGTCCACTGAGGCACCTCCCTTGGTAGGCTCACTTACCAGTTGTGTCAGGAAATACATGCTTCAGCACAGAAAAATCACATTTTCTCTCAAAACAGAATAGAAGAGAAAATTATTGATGAAATTTTCTCCAACATTTTGCTAAAATTACATTGGGAAAAAGAACAAACTGCATCGGTAATTATTAATGTAGCACATGCATTTTTGCTGCTGTCATTGAACTTAGATTATGGTTTTTAATAGCAGCAAATTGGACAAACCTCAGTGAAAGGAATACATTTTTACTTATGAATGTGATAGTGTAAACTAGAGTACAGAATACTGGTCTAGACTGCCTTAAGAATTCAAATCTTGCCAGAGACTTGTTTCTGCTTAGTTGCATACTTCTTGGTTTTTGCACTCAACTTAGTTGGGATGTGCCAGGATATTCTTTCACCTATTTACAGGATGTGAAAGACTCAAGGCGTGAGAAATGGGAGGAGTAGAATCAAGAGGAGAAAGCAGTTGGTTATCATCAAGAACTATACTAAACAGTGATCCCATATTGGTTGAGTGAACTGCAGAAGCACTGAACATGGTCTAACATTATCATTCATTTTCACAATGACACTATATACAAGAGCTAACAAAACAACATTAAAACTTACTTGGAGTGAAAATGCTCATAAAGCAGGAATAGGGATTAAGGCAGCCATAAAGAAAGCAGTAACATTGCTGATACATGTGAGTGCTATACTTGCTCCTGTTTGCTTCAAGCATTCACCTGTTCTGTCCTGTAAAACAAAGTCAAATGAATACGGTAATGTCCTGCAAATGAAGGGATCATCCTACAGATATAACATGGTAACAGTGAAAACTATTCAAGGAAATTCTGAATAAAAATATGTACTTGACAGTTTGCAAGAGTAAAAAATATACTCAGTACACTGTCCAGGAGAAAAGCAGATAACGTATTAAGTGCTTAGATTTTTTGAGGGCAGCAAACATTATCAAAGATGACACTGGCTTTAAAAGTCAAAGCTAAATGGATACTGATATGATATCAAATACATCAATTAAGTAGGATGTGTTTTGTATTAGTGCAGTCACTTGTTGTTCTTAACATTTTTCATTGAAAAGTAACATGTATAAACAGTGTAGATACATAATGTGTTAAAAAGGCATGTAAGAAAAAAACCCAACAGACAGAAATCCCAGGAACCACAAAAAAGCCAGAGACAATCAAACATAGGACCCTTTCCTAATGCAGTAGGTTATTTTGAAGCATATGAAGGTTACTGCACAATGGGTTTTTATTGCCTGCATGCCAAACCAAATGAAAAGAGCACATGGAAGACATTGCTTGTACAAAACAAAACTGACAAATATATATTGCTTTTAAATTATTTGTGCTTTGGATATGAAACTCTGGACTGACAATAAAAGTGTCAATAAAACTAAAAGATTAAAAAAGTGAGTAGGATCTCAGATTGCATTATGCGAATATGTGAATGTCATGGTTAATTATAAATAAAAGGAAAAAACACCAGGTCCTAGGACAAAGATGTCTAGAACAGAAGATTTTCTAAAAATAATTACGAACTAATTCTAAGTATATTTTCCTCTACGAGGCTTTTTCTTTTACTTATTCTTTTATTGTCCCCCAACACCCCATTTTTTCATTACCTCAAATGGAATTCTCTTATTCTGCCCTGTTTCCCTAAATGTATGTACCAGAAGGAATATATTATCTACACCAACTCCAAGAGCAAGAAAAGGCAAAACCTTTAGGAAGAAACAAAACAAGCAAAAAAACCAGTAACACTTTTATATTATTCTTATGATTTACCATTAGCTAGTCATTACCTAATCAAAATAACCTTTACTCTTCATTTTGAACAGAACTCCAAGGCTAAAATGAAAATCGATATGATGCCATACAGCTATTAACTTTCATTCTGAAAAAAATTAATGAGAAACTTGCAGTATGTCATTTACAAGTACAAAACCTCACTAAAAATAATTCAAGCTTTTGGTAGGAAAAGAATAACATAATATTTCAAGCTATCTTCAAAATATTATCAGAAGTTGAACATCCTGATATTTTCAGATGTAAGGGAAAAACTTGCATTTTTTTTGTGTGCAACTAGATGCTTGCACTCATATTGAGACAGAAAAACAAATATCCTAGAATCTACATAATTAAACTGCAGGATACCTGCCTTTTTCTTAAAATCATTTGGCAGCACTTTCTCTTAATTTCTTACAGCACAAGCTACTAGATAAGAGAAAGTATTGTGATTTTTCTATTTTTACTTGTATCTTTCTCAACTTATGTTTTTCGTCAAATATCAATTCAGATGTGTTTATTTACTAACAAAGTTCTTGTAATTTAGCAGCAGACTTTTGGCTCCTTAATACCTGAGTTGTGGCAGCATTAAAGAAAATTCCAATCAATGAAAACAGACCCAGTCCTGCAGCCACTGAGAGAGCAACCAAGAAGATTCCTGCCAGCCCCACAGCACCCTGAGACTTTGCACAGTCCCACTGCAGCATTGTTAAACAGGCATAGGCAAGCTGAAAGCAAAGTATGGATTGGATTAGAATGGATCCTTCTCTACTGGCTAGCTCGCCCAAAAACGTATATAGCTTACAAGTGTTTTTAAACAGAACAGACATATTAGAGATGCCACATAGAGGGATAGGTGACAATCCCGAGGCAAATTGCAATTTTTATTTTAAGCATTCTGAAAATGTTATGGAGTGTTGACTGGTAACAAGAAGCCAGCCATTTGAGCCCTGGTATACTACTGGAGTGAATTAATAAATAGAATTTAATTTCTTACCATCAGCAAGTAGCTGCTAGCTACTCTAATTGCACTGACATCAGAAAATTACTTTAGAATATAATCCAGGGTAGTTGTAGTAAAGGAAATCACCTTTTGAGTAGAGTTTTGTGCAACACTTTGATAAACAACCTATAGAAATAAAAATAAAACTTAGTGTGGCTAAGAAAAAAGCCCATTATCATCTTCTACAGCACATATCTGAAATCAACTACATTTGCCTTAATGTTCCTATTAAAGCACTCACTCTATAACAGAGATTTCACTGAGGCTACATGAAATATTTATTTTTGGTAATTATTTCCTGCAAGCTACTGATTATCAAACAAGAATTTGCGTCTTCATTAAAGGCCACTGCATTCACAGTTCATCCAAAACATTCTTCTTTCCATAACTCTGTCTTTGATTTGCTGTTGCATGAGATGAGTTTTGCCTTTAATCCAAGGTCTAGCAAACAGTAAAACCTTCATGGCTTCTCATATGTGAGTAAGCAAGCAGCTTCTTAATTAAAAAAAAAAAAAGAAATCAGCCTTTTAAAATAGTTTGTTACAGCATAAGGATAACTTTAAAACCAGGACACAAGACTCAGTTTTAGTTTAGCATTTTCCTTGAGAAAAAACTATAAAAAGCCACGACTCAAGGCAGTGAATCTTCATAAAGTCATATAGAGAGAAATTTGAGTTATTGTCTGTTTTACCTCCACATTTATCCGCTGCCAGGCTTCCAGGATTGCTGCTGCCTTACCCTCACTCCAGTTGATATATGAAACAAATTCATGACCTTTGAAGTGCTGATACACTTGCTTAGGCATCATTAACTGAAACACGGTTTGCAAAGCCTGGGCATTGTAACAGGGAGAGAAGAGAGAGGAGAAAGAGGTATTAAGCATTTTCGAGAAATGTTTTTTCACTGTATAAAGGCTCAAATAAAAGCCTAATAGGAGTGTGGAGAGTTTTGTGCAGACGTGGCTTGAGGAAAAGGGCCATGATCATATACAGCTGGTTAAGCAGTAAAAAGCAGCTGTAAGCAGTAAGTTCTCAGCCTTTTTCCTTACGAGAAAAACAACAGCACTGTGTCCTTGAGCAGATAACAAGAAAAACACGGTGAAAAACACGCTGCCCTTGAATGTAGTCAACAGCAGGATGAAAAACAAGTATTAGTCTCAACAAGAAACCCACAAGTATTTTGAGAAAGTAGCCACAAAAGGAGGGGTTGACATGTAATCTGTAACGAATTATGAGCTCAGCTTTTGCAATATGTATGAGCTTAATTAACACTACTATAAAAGTATGTAAGCTGGATCAATAAATTTGAGACCAATGATCATCAATAGGATGTGCTCGTCTGCCTTCACTTCCGTCAAATGGTGATCCCCGATCGTGATACGGCGACAGACCACGGAGGAGTAAAGAACCGGGTCAGGTCCTGAAGCAGCCGGGACGGCAGATAAGCGCAGAAAAAAAAGGAGAAAAAAGAAGTTGAGACGCGCCGTGGCCTGGGTGTCGTAGAGATGAGCCTGGCCGATACGTGCGGCCGCGACCTTAAAGAGCTGCAACAGCGCTGACGATTTAGGTATGGAGAGGCAAGCAGCATATGATTTATTTACTGCCTTTTTACAAAAACGGCAGGTTGGGGGAATAGATTTGCAAAAGGATTTACCAGGGCTTTTGGCCTATGGGTGCGCTAAGGGAGATTTATTAACCCCCACACTGTTCACGAGTTAACAGAGTGGCGTAAATTCGGTGATTTACTGGGGGAGGCTACTTTAGAGGACGATAAAACTGCCAAGAAGTTAGGTAAAATATGGAGGATGGTTCACAATGAGCTCTTACAATATCAAGCTGAGAGAAAAGCGGCCGAAGAGGCAACAGCTGCACATGGCCGTAATAAAGATTATAATCAGGACGTGGGTACTCCCCTAGTCCCTGCAGTTCAGATGGTGTTTTTGCCTGCCGCGCCGTCCTCCTCTGCTTCAGCAGGACTGGGTATAGAGCGCGCTTCTGAGCCTTACGCACCCCCTGACGAACAGGAGTCGTGGCCAAAACCACCTGATAAGCTCCCGCAAATCAATGAGTCGATCCCTGGGGCGGAAAACGACCTAGCGGAGGCTATTGCGAGGGAGCGCAGGGGAGCTTGGGCTGCACTGGCAAGAGACGCCATGGAGAAAGGGGATGACGAGGTTATCAGCGCTGCTACCCAGCTGGCTTGTCCTGTTGTATTCAATCCGCAGGAGGGAGGGGGCATGCAGGCTACTATTACAGCCCTTGATTGGAAATTACTATCTCAGCTGAGGTCTACTGTGAGTCAATTTGGAGTGAAAAGTGAGCCAGCCAAACAAATTTTAGACTATATCTTTGATACCAGTCTTCTCTTGGTAAATGATTGTCGGGGAATAGCTAAATTGATATTTACTCAACATCAGCTTTTGTTATTCAATGCTCATTGGCAAGGGCTTGTAAATGAATGTGTAGCGGTACAGCGACAGCAGGGAGATCCTCTCCATGGTATAACTGTGAACGAGCTTATGGGCTTGGGACCTTTTCTTCGTACCGAAGCACAAGCTTTGCTGGGGCAAGAGAAGTGCCGGGAAGCGATGAGGTTGGTCAGTCTTGCTATAGAGAGGGTAATAGAGCCGGGAGGGGTACCAGTGTATATGGGAATTAAGCAAGGGCGAGAAGAATCATTCTGCACATTTACTGATAAAGCTGCTGCTGTAATTGAAAGGGCCGGGGTACAGGAATACATGAAGGGGGCATTACTCAAGCAGTACGCTCTCCAAAATTGTAATTCTACTACTAGGAGCGTGCTTAATACTCTGGGTGTATGTTGCCCTATTGAAACGGACAAGCTTCGACCAGCTTCAATTCAGTGGATAGGGGACTGGGACTGGATAACTCACCCAAAGCGAGAAAATTCCCCTATACCAGATGCTATTACTGCATTCACAGATGCTGGCAGGAAGTCAAGAACTGCTGCAATAACTTGGCAAGAAAAGAGAGTATGGAAACATCAGATTTTGCAAGCAGAGGCAGTGGACAGCTTACAAACCATGGAACTGTTAGCAGTGGTATGGGCAATGGCACAGCTTAAGGAACCATTGAATGTTGTTACAGACTCTTTGTATGTTGCAGGAGTTGTAGCAAGAATCGAAGATGCCTCCATAGAGGAGGTACAAAATCAGAGACTGTAAAAACTGTTAATGCAGCTGAAGAAAGCTACAAGATCAAGGGAACACGCTTATGCTGTAATTCATGTTAGGAGCCACAAATGGAATGTTGGTTTAGGAGAAGGGAATGATAGAGCGGATAAATTGGTTACTATAACCCAAAACACACCCCTGTCAAATCACCAATTGGCACGAGAAGCCCACTCAATGTTTCACCAAAATGCAAAAGGCTTAAGTAGAGAGTTTAAGGTAACACTCACAGAAGCAAAAGCCATCGTGAGGGCCTGTCCAACTTGTAGTCACCATAATGGGGGTAGTGGTTTAGGCCTAGGAGTAAACCCACGAGGCCTGCAAACAAATGAGTTATGGCAAATGGATGTCACAGAGGTCCCTAGTTTTGGCAGGCTAAAATACGTACATGTGTCTATTGATACCTATAGCAAATATATTTGGGCAACGGCTCAGACAGGAGAAAGAGCAATACATGTGGAAAGGCATTTGTATAGTTGCTTTGCAGAAATGGGTACACCAAAAAGAATTAAAACGGATAATGGTTCTGCCTATATCAGTCAGAGGATAGGGAAATTCTTAAGAAATTGGGGAATTGAACACGTTACAGGCATTCCAAACTCCCCGACAACGCAAGCTATCATTGAAAGGGCAAATGGTACCTTGAAAAGGTATTTAGCCAAACACGAGGGAGTAACTGACCCCCAGGCGAGGTTGCTAAAAAGTTTGTTTGTGATCAACCACTTGTGTGTATTTGGGGATGCAGGGCAACCCCCGGCAGAACTGCATTATAAGCCAAAAGAGGTTACTGAGCAGAAGAAAGAAATATGGGTAAGATACAGGGACCCCAAGAAAGGGTTGTGGAAGGATCCTGCTAAGGTCCTGTTCTGGGGAAGGGGATATCTCTGTATTTCCACCCCTGCAGGAGCACTGTGGGTACCTGCCAAGTGGACTAAACCTGTTCTTGATGCAGCGATTGGTGGACAGCCTCACGTAAGGGGACAAGGAATGTCTGGAGAAGAAACTGCCCCTGATCCTACGACCACTACTGCTACAGCTGAAGGGACACTTGAAAGCGGTCGACAGGGCCGTGACATGCCGCTGCCGGACGGCCAAGGAACTGATTAACACCATTGAATCATTATTGTCTTTCCACATAAAGGGACCGGCGAGGGAGAACTGCCTTGAGTGCCACAGCCCGGATTGTCCCGCTTGGGTAGCACTATATTGTGGGGGTTGTGGTAGGACCTTTTGGGTAGAACAGTCATTGCTTTGGCGCTTGTGGTGTAACACCTGTGACCATGAACACATATGGGGCAATGATTGGCAAAGGGAACTAAGGAGACAGACAGGGCTAAATACAGCTTCAGCTTTAGATCTTTATGAGTCTCCTGAACAGTGGGCACAGTGTCTCAGCAGCTTTACAGCCAATGTGACGGCACTAACATCATGGCACCGATGAAATTACCCACAGGGATATTTTTAATTTGTGGAGACAGAGCCTGGAATGGTATACCAGTCAGGCCACAGGATGGACCTTGTTATTTGGGAAAATTGTCATTATTTCACCCCAATGTATCTATATTGATGCAACTAAGCCAAAATGCAAGCAGACAGAGACGTAGCCTAAATGACTTAGACTGCAGTCAGATAGGAGACCCACGGTTCTGGAGTGAGCTGAAGCAAGTAGTGGTTTCAACTATCTTGCCAGGAGGTGCTGCAAACAAAGCTATGAACTTAGCAAAACAACTGGGGTGCTGGGCCAAGGGTGAATTAAACAAGACGTCACAAATTTTAGATATGTTAACTGCAGATGTAAAAAGGGTTACTCATGCTGTTTTGCAAAATAGAGCTGCTATAGATTTTTTGCTTTTAGCACAAGGGCACGGGTGTGAAGAGTTTGAAGGGTTGCGCTGTATGAATTTGTCTCATCACTCTGTATCTATTCATGCTAAGATAAAAGAATTGCAGCAGGGACTTCACAATCTCAAAGAAGAGGAACGACTTGGAATTGATGAATGGCTTAAGAGTCTGGGACTTGGACCGTGGCTGAGGAACCTTGTGACATATGCTATAGGGATACTAGGTGCGCTTTAAATGCTTTTTCTCTTTTTGCCTTGTATTTTTAATTGTATTCAAAATATGGTCAGTAGTGTTTTGCGGAGAAAAGAAGAAACTTCACAACTTTGTAAAAGTTGTAAAGCCCGGTATGCTTTTATTACGACGCGCGCCGGACGCAAGCCCCCAAAAAGGCAAGCGTGCCTCTGAAGACCTCGGGTCTTCTTTTATCCCCCTTCCAAATGCATATGCATACAGTTTCACAATAAGTTCATACATATTCATTCTGCGTGACATTTAGCACCAGTTCTTCTTTATCAAAGGAATTTCTAAGTCGGGGGCAAATCGACCTTGTGGTCTTTCTGTTTTTCTTTCTCTGTCTCCTTGCTGTCTCCTTGCTATCTCGGCATGCGAGTTTTTCCTTCAGCTTTGGCCTCACAGACTTTTCACCTTTCTTAGACATTTCACCTAATTCAGAATGGATCTTTACTCTGTCTCAGTAGAATGATAGAAAAAACCTGGCAGACTAACCTCCTTGCAAAAAAAGAAAACGGGAGAAGTGTGGAGAGTTTTGTGCAGACATGGCTTGAGGAAAAGGGCCATGATCATATACAGCTGGTTAAGCAGTAAAAAGCAGCTGTAAGCAGTAAGTTCTCAGCCTTTTTCCTTACGAGAAAAACAACAGCACTGTGTCCTTGAGCAGATAACAAGAAAAACACGGTGAAAAACACGCTGCCCTTGAATGTAGTCAACAGCAGGATGAAAAACAAGTATTAGTCTCAACAAGAAAACCACAAGTATTTTGAGAAAGTAGCCACAAAAGGAGGGGTTGACAGGTATTCTGTAACGAATGATGAGCTCAGCTTTTGCAATATGTATGAGCTTAATTAACACTACTATAAAAGTATGTAAGCTGAATCAACAAATTTGAGACCGATGATCATCAATAGGATGTGCTCGTCTGCCTTCACTTCCGTCATAGGAGCTTGAAAAAATTCTTGATTTTTTTAGGCTACATGTTGATATTAAAATTGACCAGAGTATAATATTCTACCATGTATCTGGTGAACCTGTACTAGTCTATATAGTACTGATGGTAAGTCTATATTTCACTGAAGTTAGTGAGTATTTTGTCATTATTTTCAATAGGATCAGTTGCAGGATCAAAGAAGGTAACCCTACAAATAAATCACTTATCATGATCATGACTGACAGACAGATTGCTATGAGAACAACACAGGAACAGTTATTCCTATAAAATCTTGCAAATGCTCTTGGCAATTTGTCATTTGAAGACCTTGGCTTTTTCCTACCTTGGAGAGAAATGCCAGACTAAACTCCTGACACCTGACAAGTAGCAAACAATACACAAAAGGCAATAACTATCCACTATAAATTTTCACAGTTTGTAACTGTATCCAACAATTTTAGAAGCTTAAGAAACTATTTAATTTTTCACCAAGAATAAATTCTTTGGCTATTTTTTAGAAAACACTAAATGCATTGTCAGTATTTAATGTCAAGGAAAAAACCATAAAAATCCATATAAAAAGTTCTAGCAATAATTATCTGTATTAAATATTCAAGAATTATACTTATTTTTGTTTCATATAAATTTGGATTCAGTTGTTGTAGTGTGTTCATTAAGTTCTTTTAATTCCTCCCCCATTTTATGTATCTGCTCCCCCCCATTTTGTGTAAAATGGTTCTGCCCTCCTCAGTTTTCCCGCCACAGCCCTGCCAGTTATTTTGTCAATCTGTTAGGTTATATAATTCCTCCTCCCCTTTTTCCCTTATATGTGTGCTTTTTCTCCTCCCTGGGCCAAGTCAATCACCCCCCCACTCCACCTAGTTTTCCAGAAGCTTCTCCTCTTTGGGGGTTGTGGTTGGCTGTGGTCCTGGGACCCCTCCCATACCTGGTACCTATTGGACTCTCCACTATGTCATTTGTGTTAAGTTCATCCCCTCTTTTTCCCCCATTGGTCTTCTGTAAACCCCTCCCGGGTCCACTCCTTCCCTTTATAACCCTTAAGCACCCTTTGTTCTTGGTCATTTGCTGGGACATCGTGGGCTTTCCAATAAACCAAGTTTAGCCCCCCTGGCAAGTGTCCAGCTCCTTCCTTCTCATCGTTTAGCAGCGATCCAGTCCGCAACCAGCACAGCCTGAGGCCTTACGACGCTGAGGGGTGCTGGCAGACCATGCAGCGAGGTGTCGGCCTTAACCTCAGCTAGCCGGACTCTGACCTTCTCTGCTCTAGAAGGCTAAATACATGTCGCTGCATTCAGTGTATACATCTAAATAATGTTTTTATATGTCCTTTTTTTAAACACAGTTCTATTTCAAGGGGTTTCTCCCCAAAGTACAGTGTTCCATGACTTCTTCAACAAGTCTGAAACAAAGGGTTTTATTTTGTCAGTCAAAAATGTATTCAAGATACAGTAACATAATGTCAGGGTCCGTCCTAATGGACAGATGACCTGATGGTTCATAGGAATGATCTCAGAGTGCAAAACACCAACACGGTACAAGGGGGTTTGCAGTGATAATCAAAACAAATGCAGTTTAATTGAAATAACTACAGCAAAAATGCGATAGAGGGATTAAGGGAGAGAAAAAGAGAGAGAAAGAGAGAGAGAGAGAGAGAGGGGATATAGCTACCAACGCAGAGACGAAGTCCTTTGGTGCAGTCCAGCCGAGGGTCCGCCTGCTATGCTGGGGAGATCTCAAACGGCTCTAGCTAACTCAGAGGTTTTTATTACTGAAAATTGTGAGGAGGGGGAAACAGATACAATAGGGAACAGATGTAACAGGTAGTCTATGTTCTCAGCGGTAAATGAGCTTGATAGATGTAACAGGTAGTCTATGTTCTTAGCAGTAAGCGAGAGCCATTGTATTTTCGGTCCAGTGGTCACAATCTGCAGGCAAACATCTCGCTTTGGTCAGCTTGCCTCCCCACACACCTCCCCCGGGCTGGAGGTTTCAGTCCCAGTCCTTGGAAGGAGCAGAGGGGCCGTTTTAGGAGTTTCATGTCTCAGTCCTTGATGGAAAAGCTTCTTACATCTCAGTCTGTCTGTCACGGTGGTTGTAAAACAGATGAGGGTCTTCGGTGGGAGACCACCTGGAACTCAGGAGAAGTCCAGCCAGGCCGAGAGCTGGGACAGCTTCCAGAGCTGCTATTGTTGCAAACGAGCCATGGTGCCCTCTTCTTAGACAGCAAACACTCCTGTGAAAACAATAGCTCAAAACTGAGCTTTCAGTTCTCAGGGCCCGTGGCATGTGACTTTTCTCCTTCAGAGCCAGATATAGACAGGGGGGGTCTTCTCTTCAGTGGGCTCCCAAGGACGATCGTGAGGCAGATGAGGGAAAATTCTGACAGACTCTCACACGACCCCGTGACTCACGATTGTCTTGAAGGGATCTTCTTCAGCAGTGCTCTGGGGTGTCGCTGATGAGTTTTGCCATACGTTGGTAGTATACCCGGAAAAGTAGAGACAGTATGACAGAGAGAGAGAAAAGAGAAAAGGAGGAAAAGAAAGGATAGGAAAAAGAAAGGGGAAAAGGGAGACGAGAAACAAACATTATTAATATTGATTATCATAACAATTTTCACAAATGGTTGATTAATTAAAACAATATTATTTTTATAACAATTTCAATAAATGGTTAATACAAATCACAAAAAATCAAAAGCAAAAGCAATAAACAAATCATAATATAAGCATTAACTTTAGAATAATTTTCTAAAACAATTCACTAAAAATCAAAAAATAATTTTCACAAAATCATAAAAGGGTACTCAGGATTACTCTAAAACACATATGCTTGATTCATAATTGCTTTCTGTCAAATGTCTTGGGGATTTCCACAGTGCAGGGGACATCAGCCAAATTGTGTGCATTAACTATACACGTCAATCTTGTCAGCTGTTTCACCATCTTCTAATTCATAATGACTAGGATTGCTGATAAAATAGCATCAAACAGAATTAAAATCAAAAGGATAACAATGGGATGACACACACTGTTCAAGACACCTGTGGCAGAAGGAGACCACCTAAAAAGAGTATCCCACCACCTGTGCTTGGCATCTTTCTTCACTCTTTCCATGACACAATGTATTTGTTTCATGTTCCTTGATCTTCTCCAGGATTTCAACCAAGTTCTGATGGAGCAGAAGTTGTCTTACCAAAGTAAGATCCATCTCAATAGGAGTAGACATCAGTTTGTGAATCAGTGTGTAGTTGTATTGCAGTAGTTAGTGAGAAGTGACTGGAGCTTCACAAGAAAAAGTCACATCCTGAAATTTTAGTAAAGTTACAAGCACAGAAATTTGGATGATTTTTAGTATCTGCTATAGCATTTTATATGAGAACAAAATCACAAAAGGTTCTAAAGCATGCACATCTATTGCCTATGTATATAAGAACTGTTTCAAAAGCCTCATTAGGACAAATCTAAAAATTACAGATATTTTGCTCTATGTCTTAACAAATTTCTTGAGCTATGATTACATTGCTTTCACAGATAAGCCCTTGTTGTTCTCGGGTAATACAGGATTCCAAATTAACTGTTTGCTATTTCTTACCAATTTGACGGGCCCATTCTCTATGTTCAGAAAAAATAGAGAATGGCTCTGTCGTAATTAAGTTCTAATGCTATAACAGGGAAAGTCAAATGCACTGAGGCATTGTGTATGGTTAACACAAAAGCTGTGGCTGTATTTAAAATGGGGTCACAGGTCAAATTTCACTAGGTTCCACCAGGATTGGAATTCTCTTTCAAAATCAATGGCACTGTCCCAAATTATTTTCCGAATTTCAGTGGGAAAAGTGCCTTCTTCACCTTCTCTTATAACTGAAGCAGAAATTGGCTGCATCCACAGTTGTGCCTGGATACAGCTGAGAGCCAAAGAAACATTGTTTTGTGTAGCACAAAGTGCATCAATTATCAATTTGTGATCATTTACATTTACCTTCTCCCAATTTGGTACTATGTTTGATAGCAGCCACTGGTGTGTTCGCAAAAGCCAATAAGAATGACTGCAGTAGTTGCTGTGATTTGGTCAAATCTCTAATTGTGACAGCCAATTTATCCAAGTTCAAATTATTTACGTGTTATGTGTAATATCATCACCTGGTGTTACCATAAGGAAGGGAAAACATTATTTCTGTTGTCCATCTCTAGTGTTATCATGGTTTATCAGGTCTTCATGTCCCTCGGAGTTCTTCTGAAAAAGTAAACACAACAGACTCTGCCACGAAAGAGGCAGGAAAAGTTAGAACGATGGAATGGTCAGAGAGGTTTTGAACAGCAGTGGTACTTCCCCTAGAGCAGCAGGGGATCAACCAAAAACATGTTGTCCAGGGTAATGTGCTGGGTTCTTGAAATCATCTGGTCTCTGTAGTGAAGGAATTATGCTTGGAGCTGTTGGGCAAAAAGCAGTGATTTTGGAACACTCATTTACCTCCCATCTATAGTAAGGGGTGTGAGAAGTCCATTTAATCTTTTCACCTTCTGGCCTATTCTGCACACTTTTGACAGTAAAGTGAGAAACATTATCAGATTGAATTTCCTGTGGTTTTAGAAAAATCCCAAACCATCCTTGCATTGCTTTAACAGTATTATCTCCAGTAGTTCTTTTAAAAGCATCAGCCTGGAGCAACCCAAATATAAACATAGCATAGGACTTGGTGTTAATACAGGCAAGAAAGCAATTCTGTCCCTCACTTTGGAAAATACTCCAAACAGTTAACAGTTCCCCAACCTGGGCATTGTCTTGTTCCTCTCTGTTAGCAGAAGCGGGGGAGAGAGGAGGGGTTGCTTTAGTCACAGAGGCAGGTTTATTTTGGCTGCTACCCAAGCTCCCAGTTTCTTGGATTGCCCAGTTCTCCTCCACCTCTCTGGGAGCCAAACCAACCACAAACACCCCTCCTTCCCAGGTAGTGTACCTTTTCTCAGCATCTTTGAAACCACAGGAATAAAAACCAACAGGCTTTGTCAGACCTTCAGGACCCTGCTGCCAAATGTGTGCTGAAAGCTGTGAGGAGGCAAATCCCCACTCCACCTGAAAGGGGTCTGTAGGATGGATAGGGTCCAGTGCCTGATGAGCTGTCACTTCAAGAATCAGCAATTGTAATGTTTCCTTCTGAGAAGAAGTCCAATCCCATTTTATTCTTTTTCTCAGCAAGTCGTAAAGGGGAACAAAAGGGTCATTCTGGTTACTAAGAAGTTTATCTGGTCTTTCTGTAGGAGACATAGCTACTATGGTTTTCTGAAGGAGAAATGCTCTAGGTTTAAGTGTTCCTGGAAGCCCTTGAGTTAAAGAGGTCAAAATTTCAGGCTTTACAGGTGATTGGATTGGAGATTCAAAACCAGGAATTAATTTATTTTCATGAATCAATTGCAGGCAGCCCGCTTGGTGAATGTTTTCCAGGAGTTGGTCGGGGGTACCGACCAAAGGGTCTCTCCTTTCCAAGGGGTTAAGCCCCCCTGCCCAATGAGCTGTGTGCTGAGTTAGGGACCATGGGATGCATCTGTCTGCTGTTGTTAGGAACACCCCATGTCCCCAGCACCCACCGGCTTCTTGTTATAACAAAAGAATCTGATCTCCCCCAGTGAGAGACACTTGGAAAATGTGTTCTGCTTCAGATTTTTGAGGGAGAAGCCCGTACTGCTTTGCAAGTTTTGTTAATTCAGTAGCAGTGTATGGGATTTCTTCAGTGATTATGTGTGGGTTAAGATCTTCATTATTGATATAGTTGCATTCTGTTTTACTTAGAGGTTTTATGTTGTTACAGCAGTGTTTCCCGCAGTTTTTCATCAGGGCTAATTCTTTTTGAGGGCAATTTTGATTAATGCGAGGAGTTTCTTTCTCTTCTGTTTCTTTTGAGGAATCAGTGTTCTGTGAATTTTTAACATGTTCCTCTCTCAGGGCAGCCCGTAACAAGTTATTTACATTTCTTTCTTCATCCAATTGTTTTTGCAAAACTTCAACTAGGTTTTGAAGGGAGTCTATGATAGCATTTTCCTCACTTTTTCACTTAAAGCGAGTTTCTATGGCTGCTGTTAGGCAGGCGCCCAAGACTGAGCAGAGGATGGTTTTATTTGTGCCCAGTTTGAATTTTGTTTCATGTTGCAAAGAAGATATTCTATCAATAACATTTTCTAAGTTAAACCAATGGCAGCTTGCCCATTCTTCTCCCCCCGGAGAAGGTGTGGCATTGTATTTAGCAAGCAGAGCATAAAATTCAACTTTACTTTTTGCACTGAAGTTTTTTGTCATTTTGTGACGGGACCAAAGCTACACCAGGGAGTTAAGTTACACAAATCACACAGCCTTTCCACTGTCCCCTTGCTTCCCTGGGTAGTTGAAGAGACAGAATCAGTCTGGGAGGCTCTGTGAGGTTGCTTCAAATTTGTCTCTTCCTTCCCAGACAGTACAGATACGCACTCACATGAACACACACACACAAATGTTTTCTTTGTGAGGGGACCAGAAACCTAGAACAGGGAAAAAGCCACTCAGCCTTTGCCGGGCCGCCCCTCGCTCCCTGTGTAGGTGAAGGGACAATATCTGTATAAAAGGCACAGCTTAATTTCTTCAGGTCTGTCCCTTCCTTTTTAGACAGTCCAGGCACACAAAAATACAACAGTAAAAACAGTAACAGTTTCAAATTCAGCTCAAATACAACAGGAACAGGTTCAGATTCAACTCAAATACAATAACAGTATCAATATCAATAACAATATCAGTAACAGCATCAATATCAGGATCAGGAGAAGTATCAGTGTCGGTGTCAGTGCCGGTATCAGAGTCAGACACAGTAGTGACAGTAACAGTTTCCCCTGTTTTGCACTGAGAGATCTTTTGTGCCAATTCTGGAGACAGAGCACTCAATTTAGCATGGGATTTGCCTGCAAATCCCTCTGTCTACTGGAATCCTGTCCCGTGACGCCAATTTAATGTCAGGGTCCGTCCTAGGGGACAGATGACCTGATGGTTCGTAGGAATGATCTCAGAGTGCAAAACACCAACACGGTACAAGGGGGTTTGCAGTGATAATCAAAACAAATGCAGTTTAATTGAAATAACTACAGCAAAAATGCGATAGAGGGATTAAGGGAGAGAAAAAGAGAGAGAAAGAGAGAGAGAGGGGATATAGCTACCAACGCAGAGACGAAGTCCTTTGGTGCAGTCCAGCCGAGGGTCCGCCTGCTATGCTGGGGAGATCTCAAAGGCTCTAGCTAACTCAGAGGTTTTTATTACTGAAAATTGCGAGGGGGGGGGAAACAGATACAATAGGGAACAGATGTAACAGGTAGTCTATGTTCTCAGTGGTAAATGAGCGTGATAGATGTAACAGGTAGTTTATGTTCTCGGCAGTAAATGAGAGCCATTGTTTTCTTGCTCCAGTGGTCACAATCTGCAGGCAAACATCTCGCTTTGGTCAGCTTGCCTCCCCACACACCTCCCCCAGGCTGGGGGTTTCAGTCCCAGTCCTTGGAAGGAGCAGAGGGGCCTTTCAGGAGTTTCATGTCTCAGTCTGTCTGTCACGGTGGTTGTAAAACAGATGAGGATCTTCTGTAGGAGACCACCTGAAACTCAGGAGAAGTCCAGCCAGGCCGAGAGCTGGGACAGCTTCCAAAGCTGCTATTGTTGCAAACGAGCCATGGTGCCCTCTTCTTAGCATACAGCAAACACTCCTGTGAAAACGATAGCTCAACACTGAGCTTTCAGGTCTCAGGGCCCGTGGCGTGTGACTTTTCTCCTTCAGAGCCAGATATAGACGGGGGGGTCTTCTCTTCAGTGGTCTCCCAAGGATGATCGTGAGGCAGATGAGGGAAAATTAGGACAGACTCTCACACATAAAGAATATACTTTTCTCTTTATTGACCTTAAACAAACAGTTCAATGGAGATTTTGGTTTTCTCATAAAAGTCAAACGAGTGGGCACATTACCAAAGTTATATTTCCCCTTTTTTTCCTTTGATGATATTTCAAAAACACAAAGTTGTTCATTATTTTAAATACCGTTTAATGCTTTATTGATACACTCTAAACAAAAAGTTTCCGGGAAAAAAATGATTTCTGAGAAACGTAGGCTATCATTTTTAGGTTTGAAGTAGGAACCAATGACACCTCCTTAAACAACTAAATAATAATCACTCTTTTAAATTCTGTCCTCATCAGGGATGTCCTCCTATACCCGGGTTCACAATATACATCATTCATAGACTTTGAAAGACAGTTGATTTTGCATGATCTGTCCCCCTGCCAAAAAAATCCTAAACTCTAACAAAGAAAAATTAAAAATTCTTCTGTAAACATTTGTTTGCGTACCTGACAAGTTTACCAGAACTATTCTTGACTGTACCACCTATAATTGATTCCTCCTGCCAATGCATGTATTTTCTTCAGTCCATAGTATCTACCACTCAAAACAAGAGCTACATCAAGAGGCTAGAAAAGTTTTAAAGAAGCAATTAATCAGTTGCACAACTTAGGACAAATCCTAAATCAACACCTAGTGTACCGAAATAACAGATATTGAAGATCATCTAGGAAGTCTACAAAGAGAAATGTGTTCAACAAACAGAAGTAGACAAACTAACCAGATACTGGTTCACCAGATAGCAACTTCACCAAAGCCAAAGTGACTGAGAAACAGATATATAAAGTTGGATCAACAAAACTGGCCCTACTTGAAGGAAGACCTCACTGCAGTGTCAGTGTACAGCAGTAGCTCTATTCCAGGAGTGTCTGCCTGAGGCATGTTGCCGGCTGAAATAATGTGTCTACATTGCCACACCTAGCCAGTAGCTGAGAACTGTAATTTCACTCTAAATATGTGTGATTACAATTGCATCACAGGCTGAAGGAAAGTTAGTTACCCTGGGATAATGGTATATAATAGAAACCAAATAATTAAATCACTGAAGAACATAAAACATATATTACTTGGAAGGGAATGGCACCCTTTTCTCTCACCACACATACAGAGCTTCCCTTGAAAAGATTTACACAAAGGTAAGCAAACTTACTTTGGTGGAATTATTGTTGAGAGCTGTGATTGGACAATCAGGATCAGCAAGATTCAGACACGGTCGATCTATATAACCATGACCAACCTCTACTTTTTTCAGCACTTCTCAGCTTTCCACTTGGTAATATTTTTTTAAACTCTTTTAAGAATTCTAAGGGGTCAAAGTTGATCCACTGCAAAGGAGGTTTCCTGTAGGAATGTGCCCCCTGTCGATGGAGTGACCAAATTATCCTTTGTCCCCTTAAAAAGGAAATAAGCCCAGAAGTTTCTCTCCTCGATTAGGTGAAAAAGGCATCTCATAGGACCCGGGGGACTTCACCTCAAACTTAAGGATAGCTAATTGTTCAGGAGCCAAAAAGTCTCGCCTGGGTAATTGACTAGAAAAAGAAGAGAACAAAGAAACTAATCACTTTTGTGAGGTGTTTTACCAGGGGCAGGAAGGTCTCTTGCACCCGGATTGGTTTTTTTCTGGAAAGAGTTTGTTATTTTGCCTTTTATTAAAACCTTTTTGTTTCCAACACTGCAACAGAAGCCATCCTGCTGATTTTATGCCTCCAAAGGTAGCTGAGATATCTTGGGTGTGAAATAGACCTCCAAGAGCTTATGAAACCTGGCTCAAGGAGGCTCCTATATCACGTGGCCCTCGGATTGGTGATTTCTCATATTGAGAGACACAGTCCTGGAATATTTTGATTGCCCTCTATCAAAATTAGGACATTTTTTTCCTTGTCCTTGCTTTTTTAGAGAAGCAGGCCTGCGGCTGGGTTTTTTGGGCGCCTTGAAAGAAAAAGCTAGAAAAGAAGGATCTGAGACCTAGAGGGGGTCAGAGATCAAAGCCTCACAGCTGGTGAAAGGAGGCTGGAACTGGGGACAGTACTGGAGAACGCACTGTGAAATCCTAGAAGAAAGCTGCTATTTGGCTGAGCCAAGACATCGCTGCATTTCCAGCATAAGGGAGTCAGACCAATGAGGACAACTCGTCTGAAAACCACCCTTAGGTGAGTAAGAAATGGGAAACCAGTTGTCTGTATCTGAACAGGATCTTTATATTTATTTGAACGATAAGCTAGAAATTCAAGATATAAAGTTTGAGAAGAAACAGCTTAAAAAACACAGCAGATGGGTTTCCACAGAATTCCCAACCCTAGATATGTCTGAGAGACTTACACTAGAGTTCTGGGACATGGTGGGATTGACGTTATATAATATGGAAAAAAATAAAAAGTCCAGCTTAAAGCTGCATCCAATATTCCGGATGGTGTTACTGTTTTGCGGAGAAAAGAAGAAACCTCACAACTTTATAAATGTTGTAAAGTTCGGTGTGTTTTTATTACGGCACATGCCGGACGCATGCAGAGGAAATTCTCCTCAAAAGGCATGCGTACCTCTGACGATTTCAGGTCTCCTTTTATCTCCCTTTCCAAATACATATGCATACAGTTTCACAATAGGTTCATACATATTCATTCCGCATGACATTTATCGCCAGTTCTTCTTTATCAAAGGAATTTCTAGGTCGGGGGCAAATCGACCTTGTGGTCTTTTCTGTTTTTCTTTCTCTGTCTCCTCACTGTCTCTGCTCTGCAGTTTTTCCTTCAACTTTGGCCTCACAGACTTTTCACCCCCCCAGACACTTCACCTAATTCAGAATGGATCTTTACTCTGTCTCATTCCCCCCTTTCCTAGGAAATAAGTAAATTCGTTTACTTAATGCAAACCCTTACGACAATAAGTGTCTTTTAATGCTTTACCATGCACGTTTGACAAAGAGGTTAGTACAGCTATTCGTTGTAGTATTCTCCAGTTCCAAATTAACAATATAATACATAATCCTAAGCTTATCCCAACTAATATCAACAAAACTACAATGGAGTGACACAACTTTTTAACGATTCCATTTGCAGTCAGTGACAACCCAAAGATCACATCCCACCAGTGATGATCCATATTTTGTTTTATTCATTGTAGAACTCTGGTTATCTCTTTTGTATCATGTTGGACCGTAATTAGGGTTTTCTTTCCACTTTCTTGGATTTCCTTCAAGATCTCCAGTAGGTCTTGGTGCTAATTAATTGTTTTACTAATGTAAGGTTCATCCCAATAGGGTAGGTGATAGTCTGTGATACATTGTACAATTGGTTTTGATCAGTTGGTGGGATGTCACTGGTACCGAATACGAAAAATCACACCCGATAATCTTAACAAAATTACAAATACAGAAATTAGAATGATTTCTACTAGACAGAATAACATCATTGCTATCAATTTTTACAGCAGCACAAGCAGTTCTCAGGCATACACACCCTTTTCCACTGTATATGGGCACAGTTTTCTGGTCAGTGACTGGATGAATTTCAAAGTGACAAATACTCTGTTCAGTGTCTAGACACACATCCTGAGCATTAATAGTATTGCTTTCACAAATGAATCCCATCTGTTCTCTAGTAATGCAGGATTCTAAGTTTACTGTCTGCAACTTTTCATCCATCTTTCGTGCCCACACTCTATGTTCTGAAGGATAGAGTATTGTTTTTTCATGGTTTAATCCTAGGGCAATGATGGGATGGATAACATAAACAGTGGCATTACATATGGTAAGCACAAAGGCAGTGGCCACATTAGAAACAGGATCATAGGTGAAATTCACCATAGTCCACCAGGATTGAAACCTCCTTTCAAAATCAATTGCATTATCCCACACAATCTTCCGAATTTCAGCTGGAAAATTACCTTCACCCCCTTCCCATATGATCAGAGCTGCTGTTGCCTGCATCCATAACTGTGCTTGTATACAACTGAAAGCTACAGACACATTATCTTGAACTGTACTAAGTGCATCTACTATTAACTTGCGGTCTTGGTCCCCGGCCATTTCCCACTTTGGCAGTACTTTTGAAATCTGCCACTGGCTAGTTCCTAATGCCAATAGAGATGACTGTAAAGGCTGCTTCAATTTTGTTAGGCTACCTGCTGCAGTGGCCAGTTTATTCATCAGTATTTCTGAATCAATTCCATTTAAAACTCCTAATCCTGTCCCTAATATGCCAGTTAGATCCTTTCTTGTTCTGCTCCTGAGATATGCCTGCTTTTGTAACCATGTTGTCCAGCCCTCAAAGGAAGTTTTTAGGAAGGAGGAGCAGGCTGGTTGGATTTTTTGAGATGTTAATTTGCAACATCAACTACATACATTTGAGAGACCATTCTGGATTGAATAATAGTTGTTGTTCACCCACATTCCTCACTACATAGGGGCCTATTTCATACACCTCAGGTTCAAGTTTGGGTTGAGTCTGAACTATTTGAGTCCTGGTATGGGTTGTATAAGGTCCTGCTGTGGTAAAAAGTGTAGTGTCTACTTTGAATTTAAATGAAAATCCGATAGCATCCTGAGCCCAAAGGCAGGTCACTTCTACAGGCTGCATCAAGGTGACATTACACCAACAGTCTGATTCACTCAGGCTATCACAAACTTCCTGGTGTTCGTATACACCAGGGGAGGTTGCAACACTAATTTCATTTGGTCTGTCATAAGCCGTCCCATTTATCATCCGGCACCCTACCTTGATTTCTTCTCCTCTGATCCTTTGAAGTGTCCACAGTTTCTGTTCCTGCCATTCCTGCTCCTCATATACCTGATCCCCGTGAATTACTACAGTGGATAGGTTTAAATCTTTTATCTCAGAAGGTTTTCCCATGGATCCAGTATACTGATTAAACGCCTGGGACCAAGGCCATTCAGCATTGCTTTGGATAGAGGTACTCTCTAGTTCTAAAACTTAGGTTATGATTACACACAAAACAATTCTACAAACTAAAGTATGAGCTACTCCCGACCGCAATATACTCATTTTGTCTGAGTAAGTTTTAGTCTCAGTTCATTGTCTCCTGGTGTCACTCCTCAAAGGGCTTCTGGGCCTTCTTCACCCGAGAGTGATGAATCCAGGCGTTCTGCTCCTTGATTTTGATTGCAGTGAAGGTGGTAAGAAGCACTTGGAACGGTCCCTCCCACTGTGGTTCCAAGGTCTTTTCTGTAAGAGACTTAACATATACATAATCTCCAGGCTGTATGTTATGTACTGGTCCATCTAACTCCTGGCTCCAAGTTCCAGCCACATATTTCTCAATTTCTCTGAGCTGTTTGCTTAAGGCCACCATGTAGGTGGCTAGTGTTACCTCTCCAATGTGGGTGGACATTCCCTTTTGTATTCCATATGGTCTTTCATAGAGTATTTCAAAAGGGCTCAACTTTTCATTAGCTCGAGGTTTAGTTCGAATTCGCAACAGTGCCAGTGTAAGAGCTTGGGGCCAGGGTAGATTAACTTCCTGACCCAGTCTTATGATTTGCTGCTTAATCAAATGATTCATTTTCTCCACCTGGCCGCTTGATTGGGGGTGGTATGGGATGTGAAGTTCCCAGTCTATGCCCAGGTGGCTACTAATCTGTTGCACTATTTTGGAAATGAAATGTGATCCTCTATCCGAGGATATTGTGGCTGGAATTCCAAAGCGTGGTATTATTTCTTGTAATAATACCCTGGTCACTTCTCTAGTTTTGACAGTTCTGGTGGGGAATGCTTCTGGCCACCCTGAAAATCTACCTGTCAATACCAGCAAATACGGATACCCCCCTTTCCTTGGGAGTTCTGAAAAGCCAATTTGCCACTGCTGTCCAGGGCCATGGCCTCTCCCAATCTGACCGAGTTTCGATCTGGGGGTATTTTTGGGGTTAGTCTGGAGGCAAAGATCACACTGTCAGGCCACTTGAGTACTAGTGGCATATAAATTCCTAGCAACAATTTTTTCAATCAGGTATGTGTATAGGGCATCTATTCCCCAGTGCGTTTTCTGGTGTTCTTCCCTTACTAGTGACTACAATAAATGGGAAGGGATTACCAGTTTCTTTTAGATGGTAGCCCACCCTTCTTGGTTATACGTCCCTTTGTAAACTTCAATTAATTTCCTGTCTCTCTTATTATATTCTGGCTTACCTTCAAGGGAGATTTGTCCATCTGAAATTAGGACTCCTTCAGTAGCTACCTCACCTTTTGCTGCTTCTTTTGCCTCTCTATCCGCCAGCTCATTTCCTTCTTCCAATTCTGAGCTCACTCTTTGGTGTGCCTTAATGTGCATAATTGCTACCTTTTCAGGCAGCTGAACTGCTTCCAGCAGCTGGATTATCTCTTGTGCATGTTTGATGTTCTTTCCCTGTGAGGTCAGCAGTCCCCTCTCTTTCCAGATGGCCCCATGTGCATGTATGACTCCGAATGCATACCTCGAGTCTGTGTAGATGGTTATTCTCCTCCCTTTTGCCATTTTCAAGGCACGGGTCAGAGCAATTATCTCAGCCTTCTGCGCAGAGGTCCCTGTTAGCAAGGGTCCAGATTCGATTACCTCACTGCAGGTGGTCACTGCATACCCAGCATCTCGCTTCCCATTGGCAACGTAGCTGCTCCCGTCAGTGAACCAGGCCTCTGCATCGTCCAGAGGGATGTCCTTTAAGTCTGGGCAGCTGGAGTAGATAGCTTCAATGGTCTCTAGGCAATCATGGTGTACTGCTTCTCCTTGATTTCCACTGAGAAAGGAAGCTGGGTTGACAGTATTAGTCACCACTATCTCTACAACATCTTGCTCTACCATGATGGCCTGGTATTTCAGAAACCTCTGTGGCGAGAGCCAGTGGCCACTCTTGACTTCCAGTACTGCGGACACTGTGTGGGACACTAGCACAGTCATTTTTTGTCCCAGGGTAAACTTGTGTGCCTCTTAAATATTCAGCATGACTGCTGCTACAGCTCTGAGGCAACCTGGCCAGCCTTTGGCTGTTGCATCTAGTTGCTTAGAGAAGTAAGCAACTGCCCTTCGGTATGGACCCAAGTCCTGAGCCAGTGTTCCCAGGGCAATTCCCTGTTTTTCATGGGAAAATAGGAAGAATGGTTTACTTACATCTGAAAGTCTCAAAGCTGGATCCGACATGAGAGCATTCTTTAGCTGGTGAAAGGCCCATGCAGCTTCTTTTGTCCACTGGAGATCTCTGCTTCCATCGGCAATAAGATCATAGAGGGGTCTGACAAGCAGTCCATAATTATAAACCCACAGCCGGCACCATCCTGCCATGCCTAAGAAAGTTCGGAGTTCTTTTATTGTCTGGGGTTTTGGAGTTTGGCATATGGCCTCCTTGCGAGCCTGCCCTAAAGTCCGTTGCCCAGCACTCACCTTGTACCCCAGTGAGATTACTTTCTGTTTCACTACCTGTGCCTTTTTCTTTGATACTCTGTATTCTTGGAGTCCTAGGAAATTCAAAATGCTTACCATCCAGGCCACACATGCTTCCCTCGTCTGAGTGGCCACTAGAAGATCATCCACATACTGCAAAAGCCTCCCTTCTTCCTGTGGAGCTTCCCAGGACGCCAGATCTTTTGCAAGCTGCTCCCCGAACAGAGTAGGGGAATTTTTCCAGCCCTGAGGTAGTCTGGTCCATGTGAGCTGGGTTTTGCGCCCACTTTTAGGGCTTTCCCATTCGAATGCAAAAATTTTCTGGCTGGCTTCGTGGATGGGGAGGCAAAAGAAGGCATCCTTTAGATCTAAAACAGTAAACCAGGTTTGCTCAGGTGTTAGACAAGTTCATAAAGTGTATGGGTTGGCTACCACCAGATACAAATCTTCTGTTATTTTATTTACAGCCCTCAAATCCTGTACTATCTGGTATGACCCATCAGATTTCTGAACAGGTAACATAGGAGTATTGAAATCAGATTGGCATTCTTCTAGTAACCCTAACCACAGAAAATTTTCAATTATTGGGCTGATTCCTTCGCTATCCTCTTTCTTTAGGGGGTACTGTTTGATTCTCACTGGTTGCGTTCCCTCCTTGAGCTTAATTACTATGGGGGGGCATTTTTCGCCCTGCCTGGTACATCAGAGGCCCACACCCCGGGGAATACCTGACCTAGTATTTCTTCATCAATTTCTTCCTTAATTCCAATAGCTGTTAGGGTTAAACTTAATACCTCTATGTACTTTTGATCATTCACCTCCAGAGTAATTTCCCCATTTTTGAATGTAATGGTTGCTTGTAATTGCTCCAATAAATCTCTGCCTAAAAGTGCCTTTGGTGAAATAGGCATGTACAAGAATTTATGAATACCCCATTGTTTTCCCAATTTATACCTCAAAGGTTTACAAAAATATGCCCTTTCAGACTGGCCAGTTTCCCCCTGCACCACAAGATAATAATTTTCCACAGGTACTAAAGCTTTATTTAAAACTGAATATGTAGCTCCCGTATCAACCAAGAATTCCACCCTTTTCCCTTCTTCCCCCAGCCTCATTGTTATAAGCAGTGGATCCGCTGGGGAAGAATCCCCCAGTCCTCCTCAGTTGTTTTGTATGTGTTCAGCCATTTGTTGGTCACCCCTTCTCTGTTCTGGGCATTGGTCTTTCCAGTGACCAATTCTTTTGCAGATTGCACACTGGTTCCTGCCCAGCCGAGGTGGTCCTTGTCTCAGTGGTCCCTGGTTGTATTTTCTCTGCCTTTCCTCCTGTACCACGGCCACCAACCCTTTCATTCCTTGTTTATATCCTTCCTCCCTGTTACTAAATACCCTCCAGGCTTCCTCTAGCAAGACTTCAAGATTCCTCCCATCCGGTCCCCGAATTTTCTGAAGTTTACACCTGATATCTCCAGCAGACTGCCCCAAAATGAATTAACTAGTTTATTTATCCCTATCTCAGACTCTGGATCCAATGATGAATGACGACGCATGGTATCCCTTAAACGCTCTAGAAACTCAGATGGAGTCTCAGAAGGCCCCTGCTTAAGGGAATATAAGGCAGACCAGTTTATGGTTTTTGGAATAGCTCTTTCCACCCCTGTTGCTATCCACTCTTGATACTCTGCTAATTTCTTTACCTCTGCCGACACATTAGGATCCCATTCTGGGTCTTGGAGGGGGAAATGTTCTTTTACATCTAGCTGTGTGGCTTTGCAGTAATCCTCTGCCAAATTCCCTGCTGTCTTTAAGATCAGCTGTTTTTCTGTTTCAGTGAAGGCATCTAGTAGTAGCTGGATGTCAGCCCAGTCTGGATTGTGTTGTTTGATAACATATCGTAGGCATTTGGCAGTGAGTATCGGATCAACACGATAATTCCTAGCGAACCTTTCCCATGCCTCTAAATCAAGGGTGGTAAATGGCACTTTAATCATTAACTTGCCCCTTTCTGGTCCCACTGCCCCTCGCAGAGGGGCCTGCAGCACTACTTGCCTCCTGGTTCTAGATGCAACTGGACTCCCATGGGTGGGGTGGGTTCTAGTAGATGTGCCTTCCCCACTTGAGTCCTCCTCCTCTTTGGGGAAGTTCCCTTCCTCCTCATCCTCAGTTTCAGCCTCAACCTCCCTCCTTCTAGGAGTAGTTTTCATCCACTCAAATGTATCTCGTTCTTGCTCCTCAGAATGATAGACCTTATCTGATCTCATACACCGTTGTCCTATACTGCATGCTGAACAAGAGCGTTTGATTTGCCCTCTCTTTGCCTTGTTATCTTTTTCAAGGGCCAAGACCAGTGGGTCTGAGGGTGATTTAATCCCACAGTCCCTTTGCCACTCTTGGTGATTTCTTAAAACAAAAAACATATCAGCATATGAAACCTCATTCCGTTTACCTTCCCGTCTTAAAAACAACATTAACTGCAGTATGGTATTATAATCTAGGGTTCCAGTGGGTGGCCACCTTGCTCCGTCCTCTAACCTGTATAAGGGCCACCAGCATGTGCAATATTGGATTAGATCTTTTTTGTTCTCAGAGCCCCCCCTGCTGGTGACTTCCTTCCAGTGGGCCAGGATGCACCCTAAGGGGCTAGCCCGAGGGACTTCCTTGCTCTGGTTAGTTCCCATTATCTCCTTCTCCTTGCCCTATCTCGCTTCCACCCAAACTTCTTTTCACAGACCTTCACAGTAGTTTCCCAGTCTTCCTCCCACACACTCCAGGTGTCAGGTATCAGATGTGATTTTCCACACACAAGCTTTAAGATCTTAGGCTCTGAATCAGCTTGATCAGAAACCTCTAATCTACACTCGGGGCACGTGCCCTGATGCTTATTAGAACAGCAGTACCAGCATTTCTCACAAACTCCACAGTGCAATAATACCCGCGCAGAGTGCCAGCCTCTTGATGCACCGAAGGCTACCCGAAATTTCCCTCAAAGGCAGGCTATTCCGTTTATTACAGGGAGCTCTAAATCCTCTACGGCAAGCTGTTCCCAGTCCAGACTTACTAGAGTGCCAGCTGAAGTCCGGTAGAGCCCCTCTAAATAAACTCGTTCGTCTCCTCTATCTATCCAATAATTCACAGGATTCACAAACTCCCAAGGGTCGAGTCCAAACCACTGAGGCAGAGGAACCCCTTGGGTTCGTCTAGCCACGGTGAAAGCGTGCACAATCTACATCACAATTTACCACCTTTACTCAATAAATGTCCTCACCCACGCTTTTCCACTGTTTATTTTCTCCGTTGGGCGCTCCCCACCCCCATAGCCTGCCCCAGCCGGTATTTACTCAACCTCTCCAGTCGCGGGTAGGAACTTCCTCCCCTCCCCCCCCCGCACTGTAGAGTGCTATAGATCTACTCTCTTTTATACACCATACACTTATACACTTGCACGATTACAAACACAGTGCACTGACCACACAATGCATTAACCATCCAGCAACACAGTGTCCGGACACCACACACACACACACACACACACAAACAGAACACGCGCGGGTTCAGCAGTTCTGCCCTATCAGAACAATTAACCCCGATACACACATACACGGGTTCACCCGACTCACCCCCAGAGCCACTAGCGGTCTGCCCTATCAGAACGATGAACCCCGTCTCTAATACAGCTGCTCCATCAGCTGAACCCAGACTTCTCTGACTGATTTACTCCCTTGCTCTCCTTTCCCCCCCCCCCGGGGGCCCCTCAGTACATACCGTATTCTCCTCTGCAGGCCAGCAGGTCCTTGTCTGTCCTTGCAGGAGGCAAGCTGAGATGAGCAGAGCCTCCTCCAGGAAAATCCTGGGGTGCACCTAGGAGTCCGTCGCCATCCCCCCCCCCCACCCCTGCAGGGACAGAGACAGAGACGGAAGGTATCTCTCCTCCTCCTGGCTGGCTCGCCAGAATGTTTTGCGGAGAGAAGAAGAAACCTCACAACTTTTATAAAGTTGTAAAGCTCGGTATGTTTTTATTACGGCACACGCCGGACGCATGCAGAGGAAATTCTCCTCAAAAGGCATGCGTACCTCTGACGATTTCAGGTCTCCTTTTATCTCCCTTTCCAAATACATATGCATACAGTTTCACAATAGGTTCATACATATTCATTCCGCGTGACATTTATCGCCAGTTCTTCTTTATCAAAGGAATTTCTAGGTCGGGGGCAAATCGACCTTGTGGTCGTTTCTGTTTTTTTTTCTCTGTCTCCTCACTGTCTCTGCTCTGCAGTTTTTCCTTCAGCTTTGGCCTCACAGAATTTTCACCTCCCATAGACACTTCACCTAATTCAGAATGGATCTTTACTCTGTCTCATTACAATTTGTAACCTTGGAAAGTGAAAAGCAAGCGAGAAACAGCCACAGAACACCACAGAGCAGAGATCAGACTGCAGGCTGCAGCAGAAGGAGGGGGGATCCCAAACCTTTTCTCAAATCGATCCAAAATGCACAAGCCCCAGGGGAGCAGGAGGGAGTTGGCCAGGCCAGCCACTTCCAACCCCGCCCCCCCTCTACCACCCTCGGAGAGAGGACAGACTAGTCCTGGTCAGATGAGTCTGAAAACTACTTCTCCTAAATTACCTATCCCAAAGATTTCCCCTTGGTTTCCTCTCAAAAGTAGTCTCCAATGTACAAAATTGGTGAATTTTGGCAGTAAAATAAAAAAAAAGTCCAGCAGACTCTATGCTCTGTGAGAAGGGGGGAGCACGTGGTCGACGCCATTTTTCCGAGACGGACAGCTTTGCCCTTCCTGGGGGTGTTCCACCATCCTCCTCAGTCTCCCAGGATTCCCTTTCTGATTTGTCATTAAGCTCCTGCCCATCAGACGAGGGACACACCTCTTTTGTGAATTTTTTATTAGTTCTCAATAAAACTTGTATAACTCATTCCCACTTGGGGTATGAGTCATTTATAACAAATTCCTCTAAAGTCTGAAAGGCAAAAGGAACTGCATTCTTAAACCTTGGGGGGGTGTCAGTTCTACAGAATAGGATCCTCCTCTTGCCCTTTCAATAATCAGTAGAGAAGGGGCACTTGTCACGTATTAGTCTGGTATGGTTTTGTAAAAATGCTGAGTGAAGGCCTGGCTACACTAAAGTAATTCCAAGTTCTGCCACTGCTTTCAGTGAGTTCAGGTTTCACCCTTTACCTTTTCAGTGACCAAAGAATAGTTGCACTACTCTAGACTAAACTAGAGTTTCCCTGACTTAGAACTCTTAAAAGATGAAAGGATAATTTTAAATACTTTAATTATTCTTTTAATGCATGAGCTTTCAGCAATGAGCATCAACCGTGAACAGTGATGTAGATACCTGTTTAGATAAAACTTGACAGAGATCTATCAATGATTTAGAATGTAATAGATACATTGGCAGGGGTTTGGTGAGGGGCAATGTGAAAGGGGGTGGTAGGGTATACCCACTCTGCTCTGCACTGGTGCAGCCTCACTTCAAGTACTGGGTACAGTTGTGGGTGCCAAAAATAAGGATATAAAGCTACAAGAGAACATCCAAAGGAGGGCCATGAAGATGGTGAAGGGTCTTGAGGGGAAGCCGTATGAGGAGCAGTTGAGGTCACTTGGCCTGTTCCGCTGGGAGGAGACTGAAGGGAGACCTCATCGCAGTCTACAGCTTCCTCACAAGGAGAAGCAGAGGAGCAAGCACTGATCTTTTCTCTCTGGGGACCAGCCACAGGACCCAAGGGAACAGCTTGAAGCTGTGTCAGGGGAAGTTTAGGTTGGCTGTTAGGAAAAGGTTCACACAGAGGGTGGTTGGGCACTGGAACAGGCTCCTCAGAGAAGTGGTCACAGCACCAAGCCTGACAGAGTTCAAGTGTTTGGACAACACTCAGGCCCAGGGTGGGATTTTTGGAGCTGTTCTATGCAAGGCCAGTGTGACAGTGTTCACAGGGGTTTTCAGGTGAGGGAAGAGACAAGAATGTTGACTCCATGTTCAGAAGGCTTGATTTATTATTTTATTATATATATTACATTAAAATTATACTAAAAAGAAAAGAAGGAAAAGTTTCACCTCAGAAGGCTAGCTAAGCTTAGAATAGAAAGGAATGAATGAAAACAAAGGTCTGTGGCCCAGACAGAGAAAGAGAGCCAGCTTTGCCATGACTGGTCATTAATTCCAAACATCCACATGAGACCAATCACGGATCCACCTGTTGCATTCCACAGCAGCAGATAACCATTGTTTACATTTTGTTTCTGAGGCCTCTCAGCTTCTCAGAAGGAAAAATCCTAAAGAAGGATTTTAATGAAAAGATGTCTGCGACAGGCCAGGAGGTGGACTCGATGATCCTGGTGGGTCCTTTCCAACTCAGGATATTCTATGATTCTATAGTGAGCTCTGAAGGAGATCATGAACTGCCTTGTGTTGTATGCAACAAGTTCCAACTACAGATCAATGGAGGTAACCCTTCCCCTTTATTCAGCACTGGTGAGGCCACACATAGAATACTGTGTCCAGTTCTGAGCTCTCCAGTACAAGAGACACATACTGGAGAGAGTTCAGCAAAGGGCCACGAAGATGGGACTGACTGGAATATCTCACATATAAGGAAAAGCTGAGAAAGATGGGACTGTTCAGCCTAGAGCAGAGAAGGCTCAGGGAAGAATCCCATCAATGTATAAAAATACCTGAAGAGAGGGTGCAAAGAACATAGGCTCTTTTCAGTGGTGCCCAGACATAGGACCAGAGGCAATGGGTACAAATTGAAACACAGAAAGTTCCATCTGGACGTAAGAAAACCCTTTTTCACTGTGAGGGTGACAGCTGGAACGGATTGCCCAGAGTGTTAGTGGGCTCTCCCTTCTTGGAGATATTCAAAAGTCATCTGGACAACATCATAGGCTCTAGATGGCCCTACTTGAGCAGGGAGGTTGGAACATATGACCTGCAGAGATCCCTTTCCCCTCAACAATTCTGTGGGGTTTTTTTCCTCAAGAATTTCAGTTTTGGTGCTGCACCAGTTGCATAGGTATTGTCAGCAAGTACTTTCTTTTATTAAGCTGTCAGGAGAAGCAGTGGCATAAGATGGGACTACCCTTATATCATGGTTTAACCCCAGCCAGCAACTGAGCCCCACGCAGCTGCTCAGTTCTCCACCACCAGGATCAGGGAGAGAATCAGAAGGGTAAAAGCTACAAAACTCATGGGTTGAGATAAAGACAGTTTAACAGGGAAAGCAAAAGCACAAGCAAAGCAAAACAAGAAATTCATTCAGCCCTTCCCACGGGCAGGCAGGTGTTCAGCCATATCCAGGAGAGTAGGGCCCCATCACATGTAATAGTGACTTGGGAAGACAAATGTCATCACTCCAAACATCTCCCTTCCTCCTTCTTTTCCTCACTTTATATACTAAGCAGGATGCCATAAGGTCTGGAATATCCCTTTGGTCAGTTTGGGTCACCTATCCCAGCTGTGTCTCCTCCCAACCTCCCACACACCCCCAGGCCCCTACCCAGTGTGGTAGTATGAAAAGCAGCAAAGGACTTGGCTCTGTGTGAACCCTTGTATTGGTTTGGCACAGCCTGGTTTCTGGTAGCAGGGGGGCCACCAAGATGGCTGCTGGAAGCTTCCCACTGTGTCTGGCACAGCCAATGGCTGATGGCTCTGAAGATGGACATGCTGCTGGCCAAAGCTGGGCCAATGAGAGAGGTTGGTAACACCTCTGTGATGATATATTTAAGAAGAAAATCAAAACAAAGTCACAGGTTTTTCTCCTAGTCAGAGAAGAAGAGGAGGTGAGAACATGTGAGGGAAAACAACATAGCAACACCAAGGTCAGTGGAGAAGGAGGTGGAGGTGGTGCTCCAGGTGCTGGAGCTGAGATTCTTCTGCAGGCTGTGGTGAAGACCATGGTGAAACAGGTTGTCCCCCTAAAGCCCATGGGTCCACAGGGGATGCAGAGATCCACCTGCAGCCCGTGGGGGAGGTGCCCATGCCAGAGCAGGTGGATGCCTGGAGGAGGCTGTGATGCAGTGGAAGACCTGGTGGAGAGAGAGGACCCCTGCTTCCAAGCTGGAGTAGCCTGTCCTTGGAGGACTGCACCCCATGGAAAGAGAGATTCACATCACAGAGGTTTTGGGAGGACTGTCTGCCTGTGAGGGGAGTTCACATTGCAGCAGGTGCAGTAGGGCTGCTGCTCATGAGAGTGGACCCACACCAGAGAAGTTCATGGAGAGCTGTCTCCTGTAGGAGGGACCCCACAGCCTCACAGGGGAAGGACTCCCAGAGCAGCAGAAGAAAATCTTGGTGATAAACTGACCAAAACCCTCATGCCCTGTCTCCCTGTGCTGTCGGTGGGAAGGGGGGAAACAGTGTTTTAAGGGCTTATTTTACTTCTCATTATCCTCCTCTGATTCTGTTAGTAATAAATTCACTTTGCAACTTAAGTTGATCCTGCTCTACCCTTGAAATGATTCTCCCAGTCCTTATCTCACTCAAGAAGCCTTCATTATTTTTCCCCCTCTTCTGCTGAGCTGTAATGGGGGAGGGGGGAGGGTGTGAGTGAGCGACTCTCGTGGGTGCCTGGTGTTGGGCCAGTGTCAAACCATGCCAGCCCTGCTCAGAAATAACAAAAACATCTCTGTATTATCAACCCTATGTTCAGCCCAAAGCCAAAACACAGCCCTGCACCAGCCACTGAAAAGAAAATTAACTCTACCCCAGCTGAAACCAGCACAGCTTCTGAGTAAGTGAACCCAAATAATACAAGATAATAAACCTAAGAGACAAGTGCTAGATGGGACTGCAATCAAACATTATTCACCGAAGACTTATAAAAAAGCAGAGACAAAAAGTAAGAGCAAAAATTGACAAAAGAAACTGCCACAAAAGTCTCACAAAGATTTAAGAAAAGTTCATTGGGGAAAAAAGAATGTTCACAACTATTTGCATTAGAAACTAAGGTGCACAGTTATAGTAATTTCAGGTGACCCCAACGTCTGGGAATGATTGGCATCTGACTCCAAGGCTTTGGAATGCTGAACACTCATTTTATTAAAACTATATTATATTACATTACAACTGTATTATAGAGAGCTACTATACCATATCATACTTACTTCTAACTCCTCAACAACTCATGACTGTCTCCCAACAGCCAGGACACAGCTTTGACTCAATAGGCCAATTAATATAAACAGCCATCACCAGAATGCAATTACCAAATTCCCTCAGGTAAATAATCTTCCAACACATTCCACATGTGCAAAACACCAGGAGCAGCAAATGAGATAAGAATTGTTTTGATCGTTTTTTTCTCTGCTTCTCTCGCAGCTTCTCTCTGTTCAGAGGGCATGTGAATACCACACACAGTACCCAAGGACCAGGTTCTGAACATACATCTCTGCCTATGGATGGGATTCTCAACACACACACAGAGGCATTTGCCAGTGATTAATTATGTCGTTTTCTATATTAACTCTTATAATCGAAATTCTTCTTGAACATAGATACAGAGTCACTACCACTGCCTACAATATCAGTCTGGTTTTACATCAACACAGCTAAAGAGGCAGTCTTATGCTAAATAAATAGTATTTTCTCCCTGAATAGAAAAAGTGACAACCTGGAGTCATGCCTCAGACTAGAGCAACCCTGAGCAGGCCCCCAGGCAGGAGGGTAGTGATGCTGACTGCCTCCAGGCCCTCAAGGAAAGCCACCCCTTCACATTCCCTGACCCACATGCTGGGGTAGAGCTATTTCTAAAGGAAGCACACAAACACCCAGCCTCCCGATACAATTTCTTCTCCTTTACCAAAGCAGCCTTCCTAAACTGGTGCTTACCAACAGAAAGACAACATGGGTGAGCCTCTTGGCTGGTTTTGGAAGACATCCTCTCTGGTCTAGGGCAGTGCCCACATCCACCCCATACCTGGCTGCCCAGCCACAGCCTCTGGGCCAGCCAGGCCAGGCTTCACTTCAGCAGCCTTTTCTTTATTATTTTAACCTTGAGACAAACATTTCTCCCCCACAATTGAAAGCTGTCCAAAAAAATAGAACCACACAAGCCCCCATGTCTCTAGACCATTCTCCTCATGGCCTGCCACTGTCCTGCAGCTCTCTGAGTGATGAAGTAGTATGTGCTGCCCAGAGCCACATGCCCTGCTGTCCACCCCTTCCCAATCTATACACACTCTCTCATGTTCACCAGCCTCACAGAGCCCCACTAAACACCACAGCATTGGGCACAGGCAGCACTCTGTAGGCTTCCCCTGACCACCAGCTCAGTCCTGTCATCAGATACTCCTTAGCATGAAGAAAGCCTATTATATTCATATGTATACACACATACATTCATAAAGTCTGACACTCAAGCTGTTTTTGTTCAGGTCCTGAGGTAGAAGGGACAATGTGGGGAGAGATGACATCAGAAAAAGGGATCTCAAAGTTACCTTCCACCCACAGCTCCTCTACATTGGTTTCAAGAATTGCTGCCCTTAATCCTACAGGAAAAGCCCCAAATATAAGAAGGCCAACAACCAAAAACTTGCCACAGTTTTTTTGAATGTAACAGCCCAGTTTAAATAACAGTCTCTGAAACTTTACTCTCAGCCACAGTGGTGCTTTTCTTCCAGTAGCTTTCCCCTACAAGGCAAGGAAAGGTTAGTAGTTAAGAGGCTGGGGCAGACACACAGGCAAGGCAGATTTATTCCAAGAGGACATATGGGGAAAGCCCGCCTTCAACCACTTACAGAAGCAGAACAGTTATTTATACATAAATGCTCATATCGTCACAGTGTCCCTTGGAGTAATTACAATAATGCT
This sequence comes from Melozone crissalis, assembly GCF_028551555.1. Lineage (NCBI taxonomy): Eukaryota > Metazoa > Chordata > Aves > Passeriformes > Passerellidae > Melozone > Melozone crissalis. The sequence continues at coordinate 4,243,636 of NW_026535882.1, read as the reverse complement.
GTCCTTTGTGAAGGGCCTTCATCCCGTGTCCCAGCTGAGCAGCTAGCAATCACCATTAAGTATTCCTGGAGGCCAAGATGAGTATCTGCTGGTAACCATCCTATTGCTAAACCACCACACAGGTTTGGGATTCCATCACTGCTTGATAATTGGAATAAATGAGGCAGTGTGTGTGCCTGCTCCCTACCTAAGATGCCCATTACTGTCTTGCACTCAAGTCACCACTACCAGTTCATGCTGCAACACACTCATTCATGCTGGCAAGAGTCATGGCTCTAGGGGAGAAATAACCTATGTCGATGAATCTCAGCAGGCATGTCAAGAAAAAAAGTCCCCTTTCCTGTTCTCATTGTACTTCTAAAGGGCTGATAGGGCTGATGGGGGAGGGAGGTGTCAATAGTGAAAGAAAACTACTTTGTAGGAATTTGTTGGCATTTGTCCCATTCCTAGCCCTTAGCACAACTTTGTAGTAAATGCATTATCCACATTGTTAAAAATAGGTTAGAAACTGTTGCAAAATAGTTGATAGATCGTTAAGCATGTACTGTTAGTTTGGTTATTATATTGTAAAAGGAGTTAAAAGGGTAGTTATAAGAAATACAGTACTCAACATACCATAATACACCTAAGTAAAGTGCACCACCCCCCAAGCAAAACGAGCCAGTCTGGACAGAACTGTAATGGGCCAATCAAGTGCCTTAAACCTTCATGCAAATGAAGGATCCAAAAAGGAACCAATCCAGAGAGACAAAAGCCAGGATAAAAAGGGGCTTCTGACCCACTGAATCCGTGCTGCTCCATCTGGGACATCGGGGACATCGCTACATCGCTGCTGAAAAGAAGACCCAGCGCCGGCGTTGCAGCATCCTCGACAGGAACGCTCCTGCTAGGCCCATGGGCCCACTTGCTTTAGGCCTTTCTTTTTCTTATAATAAATGCAGAAATCACTTTAGTACCGGGAGCCTACTCTCGTTTTTATCAACTTGGGGGCATCGCTGGGATACGACCTCCCCCAACCGAAGGACAGGATGGCCGCCTGTCCTCCACGGAGGGACCTTGTGTTGGGATCCAGGGAAAATGCCTGAGGCACACGTGAGACACAGTGCAACTGGTAAGTATCACCCATCTACAGGCAGAAGGAGGGCCCGAGGGGACCAGGGGAAGAGAGAGAGAGTGTGTGTGTGTGTGTGTGTGCGCGTGCGTGTGTGTTTGAGACAGAGCCAGCAGCCCAAGCGTCTCGGAGCTCCAAAGTGGGTGTGGACCTCCTATACCACGGTTTCGGATCTCTGCAAGGAGACCAGCTAGAAACGGAAGGAAGCAAAAGAGGGAAGACTGAGGCCCCCCAAATCCTCCTTTTTCCGGCACCTGAGGGCAGGCCCCATTAAAGCCTGACAAGTCATTGCCCTCTGGGCGTGTGGAGAGCCATAGTGAAAGAGAGTGAATCACACACAAATTAGCTTTAGCTTCTTGGGTGTGTGGGGAGCTGCAGTGAATGGTTTTGAGTGACACACAAACAAGCCATTGTTCTCCAGGCAGGTGGGGGGCTGTAGCATAAAGGTGTGAGTGGCCTCCAAGATCAGCCTCATTGGTGAACTGACACCAGAGGCAATCAGTTTGAGTCCTTCCCGGAGACTCAGCAATACTGAAGCCCAGAGGCCGATCCCAGGCAAGGGGGGTCTGCAGTATAGTAGGACTTTTTAGCACCATGGCTGTGAGGAGTAGTCGTCTGGCCCATCCTTCAGGGTATGAAGGTGGGAAGTCCAGCCTGGGCAAGGTGCGGAGGTCCAAACCCCTGACTCTGAAACTATCTCTAGGGAAGAGGGATAGCCAAGCCTCAGGGGAGGCGGAAGGAGTCAGGGTGGGGCCCTACACAAACCAGAGATTGTCTGACAACAGGGATTTGCTTTGTGTGAGTCTAAGAGGTTTGCTAACATTTCCTTCCTCTGTTCAATAAAAGGAAAAGGGAAATTCCAGAGTGCTGAACCTAGGTCAATGGGGAAACTTAGTGTGTCAGTACTTATGGTTCTGAGGTGTTGGGAAAAAGTACCTTATATAGTCTGGGAGGTCCAGACACCAAGAACCAGAGAAGTATGAATGAACAAGCCTGATCTGTGAATGGACATGTGATTGAATGTGAGATAGAGTGTCTCTCCTGCAGTGTGTGTGCGAGTGAAAAAGAGTAAGTACTCCTTAAATAAGGAGCCATATAAGAGTGCCCAGGTGTGGAGGATCAGTAATGGGACATCACGCCATGACCAATATGATCAAGTGAAGCCCATTTATTACAAAAAGCAAGCTATATTTATACTATTCTCTATTGTTCCCGCCTCAAGCTAATACAAGATTGGTTAAATCCTTTTTATGCACGCATTTTATTATTTCAGTTATTTTAGTTAGTCTTCCTTCTTCATGAGTCTCACTGCAGTTTTCTTGTCTACATTTGCATCCTGAACTGTCTGCTTTTGAGCATGTTCTTCTCATTTTGTGTCCTTCAAGGGCATAGTGACCTTACTCAGTCTCCATGAAGGCTGGATTGTGCATATGTTGCATATGTCCATGGTCCTGCAAAAAACTCAACAATTCCCCTGTCTTGTTTTTACACAAGCCAGACTGAATTAATAGCAGGTTCAGTTATTCTTTGCACACACTGTAATAAGCAGGGTACAATAAGCAAAATTATTAAAATAATGCAAAAAACCATAATGCCAAAGCAAACTAAGTCTTTAAGCCAACCAGTAATGCCCCAAGATTTTAACCACTCATCAAAAGAGTTATCAACAACTGTAAGTTTTTTCATGTTTTCTTTAAGTTGCAAAAGTTTCTTGTGAATTGATTCAGAGTGATCAGAGAGGTTCATGCAACAGATCCCTTCAAAATCTTCACACCTGTGCCCTTGTGCTAGCAATAAAAAATCTATGGCAGCCCTGTTTTGTAACACAGCATGGCGTATGCTATCAACATCAGTGGTGAGTTCATCTAAGACTGTGGACGTGATGTTAATTTGTTTCCCTGCCCAACACGCTAGTTGCCTCAATGGCGTGAGGGCCTGTGCTGAGGCTACTCCTGGTGTGAAAAATGATGCCAATATAACTGATGGTGAGTCTCACAATTGTACCTCATCTCTACATTCAGGGCCCAACTGATGCACACTACGTCTCGAGCGCTGGGACTCGTGACTGATGTTAAGCATCTGATGGATGTTAGGAGCAAATAATGTTAGTTTGCCGAAATAACATGGTCCTCCCAACGCTTTCTGGGGCACTGCTATTCCTCTCCCACACTCTGCAGCTGTAATCTGACTTTGCAATGCAATTTGATTTGCTCTTGCCTGTTTTGCCAATTGAAATTGAATCCAAAGCAAACTTCACTGATCCTGTGTTTCAATGAGGCCTAAATCCTGGTTAAAATTCCAAAGTTGTAAAAATAAATATCCCTCTAAGGAGTTCAGGGGAAGGTTGTCTTCTATGACTAGGCCCTGAAAATATTTCTAATGTGCGCTCAACATTAAGCATATTAAGTATACTAAAACATCTACTACAAGCTAAATTAATAGAGCTAAATTTTTGCTTTTTCCTGCGAGCTATAAAAAGATTATTTTCCTGACAGACTTGTCGCCATCACTTCAGTTTGCATTTAACACACTGGACCCTGATCCATGGTTTGCAAAAATAACCGTGAACAGAAAAAGATCATTCAATTTGGTTTAAGACCCATATTGGAAGTGGTGGTAAGCTGTTGTTACTGGTTACCATAACCCCAGGTCCAGCTAGTTGGTCTGCATCTGTTAATAGCTGTGGAAAAAAGTTCAACCGTTGTTCAACCGGCAGGTGCTGGAGTATCAGGTTCAGCTGCATCTGGAGTCAGTGCAGTCACCGATGTTCTGCTTCTGGACTGAGCATTAGCTGGCAGGTGTGACTTTAGGTAAAGCTTCACCCACTTAGCTGGAATCCAGCGAATTCCTTTATCTGTAAGTAAGCACATGTAACCTCTTCCCATTAATTTCACTGTTGCTGGCCCTTCCCACATCCCTGTTTCTGGGCTTTTAAACATGACCTGAATACCATCAGGTAATTCCTCACTTGGCCTACGTATGAGGGCATGATGCACAAGAACAGGTGGTTCATCCCTATCTCCTGTTGTTCTGAGATAATTAAGTACAAAGAGAGCCTTAGCTGTCCTTTCTTCTGGGGATAACTCTATCATTCCCCCTTTTTGTTTTTGCAGCATGCCCTTGAACATCTGATGGGCGCACTCAATAATTGCCTGACCTGTAGGGTCGTGTGGAATACCATTATCATGTTGAATACCCCATAAGTTGCAGAAACATTGAAACTTTAAAGAACAATAAGCAGGGCCATTATCCGTCTTAATGGCTAAAGGGACTCCCAACACTGCAAAGCAATTGTACAAATGTTTCTCAACATGATGTGCTGTCTCACCCGTTAAAGGGGTAGCCCATACAACACAAGAGTAAGTATCAATGCAAACATGCACAAACTTCTTCTGGCCAAATTCTGCTACATGTGTTACATCCATTTGCCATAATTGCAAAGGTTGGGTACCTCTTGGGTTAACACCAGTGCCTAAGCCAATGCCATCCCTTTGACAATCTGGGAAGGATCGTACAATGCCAGTGGCATCAGTAAGAGGGATACCAAATTGTTTAACCAACATCTTTGTGGATTGATGTAAAAAGGCATGAGAATGTTTTGCTTGTTGAAATTTATTGGAGGCTGGCATTGGCCAGACAGCGGCTACCAACCAATCAGCTCGAGCATTACCTTCAGACAGACCAGGGAGATTTTGATGACTGCGAACATGAGTAATGAAATACTCCTGACAGCGTTGGTTCAAATTTCCCAGTAGTTGGCTTAAAAGTGAATACAAATGTTTGTTATTAACTTCCTTAACTACTGCCCTTTCGAGGCGTTGTACACAGCCAACCACATAAAGTGAATCCGAAACAATGTTAATAGTCTGCTCGTTCCAATTCTCAAAGGCTCAAATAACTGCCTTCAACTCCAAGGTTTGCAATGTATCTCCTACCTCCCCAGGAATTATATGCTGATTCCATTAACCCTTTTGCTGCCACATACAAGCAGCCCTTTTAGACTGTTTGCCTGCATCTGTAAAAATTGTTAGTCCTAGTACCGGACACTCAGATCGCCATGGTCTGTCCTCCAGCCGCTGCTGCTCTAACAAGGACACCACACGATGTCCTGGATAGGTATTGTGAACTCTTCCACCATAATCAGTAAGGGCTATTTGTAAAGGCACAGAATACCTAATTCCCCATTCCAAATACTAATTGGCTAAAGGTACTGCAATTGTGTACAGTTCCCATCCTCAAATTTCTAGTATCCTCCCTCTGCCTTTCATGATTAATTGAGCAAATAGTTCTAGGCGAGTGGTAATGGTTCTAGGCTGTCACACAGGTAAAAATACCCATTCCAGAATGGTTAAAGGATTAGCCTGAGTCTCTGTACATTGACAAATTAATGCAAAAGGATGTTTGGCATACTGGTCACCCTCCTTGCTATGGTTGATGATCATCAGTTGAACTGGGACACCTTCAATTAGGTGATGTGCATGTGCTGTGGCAACCTTTGAGGCTATGTGTTCCAAGGCCTGTTGTTGTGTCCTGTCCAGTGATCGGCACTCGTCTGCCCGGGATGAGGTACCTAGCAGCTGTATTAATGGTTCAAGTTCTTCATTATTTGTTCCACAAATAGTTCTAATCCATTGTATATCTCCTACTAATTTTTGAACATCATGTACAGCTTTTATCTCGGTAGTAATGGTAATCTTCTGAGGTTTCACTACAGATTGATCAATGTGCCTCCCAAGATACTTCCATGGAGCTGAACGCTGTACTTTTTTAGGGGCAATTTTCAACCCTCTCTGTTCTAGAATAGTTGTCATGCTTGCTAAAACATTTTCAAAGTCCAATTGCTGTCCTGCCACCAAGATATCATCCATGTAATGATATATGATACAGTTAGGAAATTGCTGCCGGACTGGCTCTAATGCCCAGGCTACGTAAACCTGGCACATAGTGGGCAAGTTATGCATCCCTTGTGGCAAAAATATCCACTCATATCTCTTGTAGGGTTCTGCTTTGTTGATGGAGGGGACTGAGAAAGCAAAATTACTGATATCCTCAAGGTGTAGGGGAATAGTGAAAAAACAGTCTTTGAGATCAATAATCAGTAAATCCCAGGACTCAGGTAACATAACAGGGGGTGGGAGTCCAGGTTGTAATGCTCCCATACTCTGCATTACTGCGTTGACTGCTCTAAGATCGTGCAACAACCTCCATTTCCCACTCTTTTTTGGAATTGTAAAAATAGGCATGTTCCATGGGCTACTTGATGGTCTTATATGACCAGCCTCAAGTTGTTCTTGAACCAGCTCTTGAACCTTGAGCAGCTTTTCCTTTGGCAGCGGCCACTGATCAATCCATAGAGGGATATCTGTAGTCCAGCTAACTTTGAGGATTGGCTGCCCCCCAGTGGCCGCTATTGAAAAGGCTGTGTGACAATTGTGGCCTTCAGTTGACTTAACAAATCCCTGCCAATTAAACCTAGCAAATTTCCGGGAGTCTGCATGACGCAGGGTCTTGTTGTTACGTTCACTCCGTCTGGGAAAGTAAAGGTAATTACCTCCCTGCTTAATCGAGTTGCTTGGGTTCAACCAATCCCTGCAATTACCAAAACAGGATTAACTACTGGCAAATTTTTGGGCCATATAGTGCTTGAAATGATTGTTACATCTCCTCCAGTATCAATTGTGAGTCTCTTGGTGATAGAATTACCATTGGGATGTGTCAGGGTTACCTGCTTATCCAGTTTACCTCTTGTAATGTCCATTGCCCAGTACACTTCTGGGTTACCTGTGGAACCAAAACCACCTGTTCCCCGCTCCTTCAATCCTGTACAGGGAACACAAGACTTAAAAGGAACAAGTTGAGCAATTTGTGATCCTTTAGGGAAAGATAAAGGAGGAAAAAAATGTCCTAACCATAATTTTGATAACCCCTTGATAGTCTGCATCAATAACCCCAGGAATTACATCCAGTCCCTTTTTGCTAGCAGATGATCTTCCTAACAGGAAAGCACTAAGTCCACCCCTCAGAGGTCCCTTTACATTAGTCTCTACCAGATGTACTGCAGAGTCAGTGATGGTAATGTCTACTATGGTTTCCATGTCCATTCCGGAGCTTCCAGGAGTTGCAGATTGGAGGGAGTAAAGTCCTCCAGAGGGGGTTGAGCCACCCATGCAGCTCCCCGAGCTTGTGTCTTTGCGCGTGGGGCCGCACTCCATGGACTGTTTCCCTGGAACCTACAGTCTCTTGTGTGGTGAATATCCTTCTTGCATATGGAGCAAAATTTCTTTAATGGCACAGATCGACATTGACTCCATACATGTCTGACCTTCCCACACCCAAAACATTTGACATTTTTCCCTTCTGCCTTCTTTTCTAATTTTTAAAGTAGTGGCTTTACGGCAACTTGTACTGCAACAGCTACATAGGCAGCCTTTTGTCTCTCTGTGGTTCTAGTCATTAATTCTAGCATATCAACAGCTTCTGCTCCCTTTTGTAATGTGCCTAAAATCTGCCGAGTCTTATCGTTAGCATCATCAAAGGCAAGCATCTTAAACAGCTTCTGCTTTGTTTCCGGATCCAAATCAGGGTGATCATAAACAGCTCTATGCAAGCGGTCTACAAATTAATCAAAGTCTTCATTTTCCCCTTGACATATCTGTGTAAAAGCCTGAGTATGCAGCCCATCAGGCAATGCAAGGATTGAGTTGGATGCAAGTTGTTGGCTTAAATGCAAAACTTCATCAATACTTCGGGCTTGGGCAGTTGCTGTGGACCAGGGACCTTCTCCTAATAACTGTTGTGCTGTAATTCCAAACAATGGGTCCCCCTGAGCCCAAGGTCGTGCTTCCTTTTTTTACACGTGCCTTCCCGATTCTTATAAAACTGAATCTGCTGATGAGGGGGCATAATTAATCTAACCAAAGTTTGAACATCAGCTGGAATAAGGGTATCTGCTGTAGAAATGAATTGCAATAACAATAGTGCTAATTGAGATTTCAAGCCATATTGTGTAATGGCGCTTTTCAATTTTTCTAATATCTTCCAATCAAATGGCTTCCATTCTCACCCTGCAGCTTGGGTTACAACAGGGAAAGCTTCTATAGTACTAGGGCAGCATGTTCCCTCAATTAATGCTTCAGTAATAACTCCTTTCTGTGGGAACTCAACACATCACTCCGGATGTCCAGAGTTGCCGAGACAACCCTTGGGGGGCTCGGAAATCCTGGAATGTTGCCAGAAGCACCTGGTGGCTTGACTTTGACCCTTCGAGGGATGTGCCACCTGTTTGAGGACATGAGAGTCACTTGGGAATGAATGGTGTAAGAATGATGTATTTACAGGGTGAAATATAGATTTTAAGATTTTGGTACAGGGGGGTTATGGAGACAAGATGGAGGGATCAGGGCGTGTCTTGTCCTTCTTCTTTCTTCTTCTTGTCATCCATTTTCTGTGGTGATGTTGGCACTTTGGGATTGGTCCTTGGTGAAGGTGCACTTCCTAATATGAGTGAAAGGTATTGGGAAATAAAGGCAAATATGATGTACGTAGTTTTTAGTATAAAAATAGACGACCGCCCAGTGGGAGGTCAGAGTGCCCTTGGCTACCTTGCTGGGCAGACCTCTGTTGGGCTGAAAGAAAATTTTATAGATAAGAAATAATAAACAATTTGAAGGCTGAAAATCTGAAGAGTCCAGACTCGTCCTTTGAAGCGCGAGCTGTCCCAGGGCCATCCTACGTGTGTCCGTGCAGAGACAAACAGCCTGAACGGACACCTTTCCACTTTCTTTTTCGTGCTGTTTCTATTTCAGGATCTAGCTCTAACTCCTGAACTTCCATGGTCGAGGGGGGTATCCGCCTCCCCCTCTTCTCCTCAAGAGCCCTTTCAGAGCTCACAGTAGCTGGCAGCTCCCTCTTTTCAAAAGAATAGTCCTTTTGGGGAGAGACTCAATTGCTTTGTTGAATTACTAACTTCCGCAAATTTTCTACCAAAGATTTTAATTCCTCTTCTACTGAGGCAGATCCTGAATCTGTCTTTTCTTCTTCAGCCTCATCTTCAGCTGATGCGTACATTATTCCTAAACCTTCACCATCAGCTGCCCCCTTTTCCTGAATACTTTTATTCTCAGGCTGGCAGCTGGAACCTCCGAGGGAGGCTGCTTCCTGGCTCTGTTTCTCATCTGAGGGTCCTGATGTTTTGAGTTCCTCTTTGGTTAGTGGAACTGGGCTAGAGGGTCCTGTGCAGTGCAAAGGAAGGTCTAATGTAGTTGAAAATAACTTGCTAGCAGGAAATGCCTGTGGCTCAGGGTCGAGGCTTGGGAAAAAAGCAACGCAAGCTGCTGCAGCGGCTTTCTTTTCCGCCTTCATCGCCTGTAATACCTCTATGATGTTTTTCCACAGGGTAGCATATTTAGATGCCTCTTTAGCTATGAGGTTTCGTTCCCATGCCCAGTGAATAAGTCCCTTCAGAGTGGAAGCATCATATTTCTGCCCTCTCTTAGAGAGGATATGTTGGAGGAGTTTGTGGACCCCATCTCTTTCATGGTCCGACCCCATTCCTCCCCGGCTACTCACCTGATCAGGGTGAGAACACTTCTTCTTCAATTTGGAGCTCCTTTATTCACCTTTTCTTCTCGTCGGGGCAGCGAGGATACTTTTGACTGTCTTCCCCATCTCCCGAAGGCTGTCGCTGTACCTCTCACCAGAGAAAAGTGAAATAGCCATCTTTGGGTCCCTCGTTCGGACACCAAAATATGCGGAGGATCAGTAACGGGACATCACTTCATGATCAATATGATCAAGTGAAGCCCATTTATTACAAAAAGCAAGCTATATTTATACTATTCTCTATTGTTCCCGCCTCAAGCTAATACATGATTGGTTAAATCCTTTTTACACACGCATTTAAATATTTCAGTTATTTTAGTTAGTCTTCCTTCTTCATGCATCTCACTGCAGTTTTCTTGTCTACCTTTGCATCCTGAACTGTCTGCTTTTGAGCGTGTTCTTCTCATTTTGTGTCCTTCAAGGGCATAGTGACCTTACTCAATCTCTATGAAGGCTGGATTGTGCATATGTTGCATATGTCCATTGTCCTGCAAAAATCTGTCAACACCCAGGGGCACCCAAGTCAATTGCTAAATTGCTACAAGGAGACCTTTCTGTATAAACAGAAAGATATTAGAAAGATATGCTCTCTTAAGTAAAAAAAGAGTAAAACAGAATTTTTAAAGGGCCGGTAACAGTAAGTAGCTTTATTTACCAGCCCGAAAGCTTATAGTAACTAAAAGTCACTATGGGTCAGACCCCCAGTACATGGGGAGGGCGACCAAAGAGAAAGAATAAGAAGATTCCTCCTGGAAGCCACCTAGGTCATTTACTGGATGACTGGAATAAGTGAAAAACAACTAGAAAGGTAGATCAAGTAAGGATGGTTTAATTTTGTGTGGAACATTGGCTAAATAAGAAATAACAACAAAAATCCTTAAAATGGCCCTGGTATGGAAGTAGACATAAGTGGTTGTGTGATTTATTATATCAGCAAGTGTGTAATCAAAAAACCTTAATTAAGAAGAAGCAAGAGTATATTACTTGCTGGGTGAAATTCTTAGAAAGAGAGTCTAAGGTATACAAACTAAAAAAGGATAAAGAGCACAAATCAGAGAAAAAAGATTAAGAAAACAAGGGAGTTATTCAAAAAAAGGTGGGATCCTTTGGACTATGTAACCTCACCAGCTCTCCCTCCAAACTATTAAGCTACCCCCCCACTTAACTCCCAGTGTCCTGCTTCTCACAACCTATCTTTATCCTCTCCAGTGATTCCTGTTTCTCCTCTATCCCCTCAGGGAATCTCCATACCCCACTCCCCCATATATATCCACCCCTTGATGCTTTTTCCCCGCTGCCTTGTACCCCCACTAACTTGCAGCTTGCTTCATCTGTAAGTCAGAATACAACACCTTTCCCTGAGAAAACCCTGGATATATATTCCAACCTAACAACTGAAACCTCCCAAAATGCTAACAAAGAATTAGTGAGACAGTCAAATAACCCTTCAGATGCTGGCCCTTACTGTAATACCAGACCAAAAAGTGGTGTAAGGCCAGAAGTAAATCTGGACAGGCTGTTTCCTCTGAGGGAAGTTCCACTAGGTGGGGGGGTAGGAGGAATAGGTTTTGTAAATGCATCCCTCACAGCTTCTGAAGTAAGAACATTTAAGAAAGAGCTGGGTAACCTGGTTGAAGATCCAATTGGCACCGCACAGCAAATAGATCAGTTCCTAGGTCCTATTATATATACCTGGGGGGAGCTGCATTCTATTATGAACATCCTCTTCTCCCCAGAGGAGATACGCCTCATAAGGTCAGCAGGGATAAAGATCTGGGAGAAGGAGAATCGTACTGGACCCCCGTGTGAGCAAAAACTCTCTGTAGTGGACCTAAATTGGAATCCCAACCAAGAAGAGGGACGGAGAAATATGCAAGACTATAGGATTCTAATTATAAGAAACATAAAAGAATCTGTACCAAACGGCAGCAGTACCAAATTGGCATTTGATGGAGTCAGGAAAAGGATGAGTCCCTGGGGGCATGGCTAAATTGGTTAAAACGAAATTTTCAGTTATATTCCAACATTGATCCTGATGGACCAGAGGGCCAAGTATTATTAAAAGTACAGTTTGTTACCAAAGCCTGGCCTGACATTAGACGGAAACTAGAAAAATTAGAAGACTGGCAAAAAAGGGGAATTAACAAGCTGTTAAGGGAAGCTCTGAAAATTTATTTAAAGAGAGACAAAGACAAGAACAGAACAAAAGAAAATTATGGTGGCAGTAGCAAGAGAAAGTATAGGAATGGGAAGAGGGGAGCCAAGGGGGCAGAGGCAGAAAAAAAAGGGAGACTGGGTAAATGGAAAAAAACACCCTCAGATGATGTATATTGCTATTACTGACGTGAAAAAGGACATGTTAAGCAGTTCTGTAAAAAATTACAAATGGATGAAGCAATTGAGAAAGAACAGGACACCCTGGAGAAGATTTTGAGAAGAAATGATTATTAGGGAAGTCAGGGGCTCTACGCTCTGGGGAATGAGATCAGACACCAGATAGAGCCCCTGGTAAACTTAGAAATTGGCCCTCAGGGCAAAGAATATGAGTTTTTAGTGGACACAGGTGTGGAGAGTTTTGTGCAGACGTGGCTTGAGGAAAAAGGCCATGATCACATACAGCTGGTTAAGCAGTAAAAAGCAGCTGTAAGCAGTAAGTTCCCAGCCTTTTTCCTTACGAGAAAAACAACAACACTGCGTCCTTGAGCAAATAACAAGAAAAACACGGTGAAAAACATGGTGCCCTTGAATGTAGTCAACAGCAGGATGTAAAAACAAGTGTTAGCCTCAACAAGAAAACCACAAGTATTTTGAGAATTTAGCCACAAAGGAGGGGTTGACATGTAATCTGTAACCAATGATGAGCTTAGCTTTTTCAATATGTATGAGCTTAATTAACACTACTATAAAAGTATGTAAGCTGGATCAATAAATTTGAGACCGATGATCATCGATCAGATGTGTAAGTCTCCCTTCACTTTCCTCAATTGGTGACCCCCGATCGTGATATGGCGACAGACAACGGAGGAGTGAAGAAACAGGTTGGGTCCTGAAACAGCCGGGATGGCAGATAAGCGTGGAGAAAAAAGGAGAAAAAAGAAGCTGAGACGCACCGTGCCCTGGGTGTCGTATAGACGAGCCTGGCTGATACGTGCAGCCGTGACCTTGAAGAGCTGCAACAGCGCTGACGATATAGGTATGGAGAGGCAAGCAGCATATGATTTATTTACTGCCTTTTTACAAAAACAGCAGGTTAGGGGAATAGATTTGCAAAAGGATTTACCAGGGCTTTTGGCCTATGGGTACGCTAAGGGAGTTTTTATTAACCCCCACACTGTTCACGAGTTTACAGAGTGGCGTAAATTCGGTGATTTATTGGGGGAGGCTACTTTAGAGGATGATAAAACTGCCAAGAAGTTAGGTAAAATATGGAGGGTGGTTCACAATGAGCTCTTACAACATCAAGCCAAGAGAAAAGTGACCGAACAGGCAACAGCTACACATGGCCGTAATAAAGATTATAATCAGGATGCGGGTACTCCCCCAGCCCCTGCAGTTAGGACGGTGTTTTTGCCTGCCTCGCCATCCTCCTCTGCTTCAGCAGGACTGGGTATAGAGCGCGCTTCTGAGCCTTACGCACCCCCTGAAGAACAGGAGCCGTGGCCAAAACCACCTGATAAGCTCCCGCAAATCAATGAGCCGATCCCTGGGGCGGAAAACAACCTAGCGGAGGCTATTGCTAGGGAGCGCAGGGGAGCTTGGGCTGCACTGGCAAGAGACGCCATGGAGAAAGGGGATGATGAGGTTATCAGCGCTGCTACCCAGCTGGCTTGTCCTGTTGTATTCAATCTGCAGGAGGGAGGGGGCATGCAGGCTACCATTACAGCCCTTGATTGGAAATTTCTATCTCAGCTGAGGTCTACTGTGAGTCAATTTGGAGTGAAAAGAGAGCCAGCCAAACAAATGTTAGACTATATCTTTGATACCAGTCTTCTCTTATAAATGATTGTCGGGGAATAGCTGAATTGATATTTACCCAACATCAGCAGTTGTTATTCAATGCTCATTGGCAAGGGCTTGTAAATGAATGTGTAGCGGTACAGCGACAGCAGGGAGACCCTCTCCATGGTATAACTGTGAACAAACTTATGGGCTTGGGACCTTTTCTTCGTACCGAAGCACAAGCTTTGCTGGGGCAAGAGAAGTGCCGGGAAGCGATGAGGTTGGTCAGTCTTGCTATAGAGAGGGTAAAAGAGCCGGGAGGGGTATCTGTGTATATGGGAATTAAGCAAGGGCGAGAAGAATCATTCGGCTCATTTACTGATAAGGCTGGTGCTGCAATTGAAAGGACTGGGATACCAGAATATATGAGGGGGCCATTACTCAAGCAGTGCGCCCTCCAAAATTGAAATTCTTCTACTAGGAGCGTGCTTAATACTCTGGATGCCAATTGGACTATAGAGGAGGCATTAGAGAGAATGGTTTGATGCCAACAGGACCACAAGCCTTTTTGGAAGATGCAATCAAAGAATTAGGGCTACGCTTACAGGAACAAGCAAAGACCTCTCAAAATCATGTGTTAGCTGCTCTTGCACCACTTCAAGCGTCAGTTGCACTGGCTCCAAAAAGCAGAGGGAACCACATGAAATGTTATCGATGCGGAGGCATGGGTCATATGCGCCGGGAATGCCAAGCCACAGGACTTTGGTGCCAAAAATGCGGCTCGGACACCCATAATACGGGCATCTGTAGGCGGAGATCGGGAAACTTCCACAGGAGTGCGAACCGCAGTGACCGCGCCCCGACACAAGTCGTTGCTGCAGCAGCAGGACCCCCTCCTGTCTCCAACCCATCACAACAGGGAGCCTCGGCTTGGACTTGGCAGCCACAGTAGATGCTACGTTGATGACCCCGCACCCACAAAAAATCCCGACAGGGATTCATGGACCTATTGTTTTACAGGATAAAGCTCTGCTTTTCAGAAGATCATCTGCGTCTATGTTGGGATTATTTGTTTTACCTGGTGTCATTGATGCGGATTATACAGGAGAAATTATGGTGATGGTGCATACCCCTTTCCCCCCACTCAAAATTAACAAGGGACAGTGGATTTCTCAGCTGGTACCACTTGAGCAAATGACTACAGGATTACAGGCTATAAAAGGACAAGAGAGGGGGGAAAATGGTTTTGGATCTACCGGAGGAATTACCTTGTTGGCTTTGAACCCTTCTGAGAGACCCAAGAAAAGGGTGGAAGTGGGATTTCCAGGACAAAAAAGATAATTTTCAGGCTTGCTGGGCACTGGAGAAGATTCCAGCATCATTAGCCCTAGCTGTTGGCCTCAACACTGGCCTTTGCAGCCAGCAGCCACCACAGTGACCAGGGTTGGAGGCTTTACCCTGGCTAGCCGTTCGCCTCCTTTCCCGGTTCGCATAGATGGAAAACAGCTGACAGCTATTTTTTCAGTAGTCCAATTACCACCTACCGTGCAATGCCTTATAGGGCGGGACATTATGGCTCAGTTCTGAGTGATTTTAATTAATGAACACCCTTTGGAGTAAAAGCCATTGCTTGGACTTTCCCAATTCTCATCACCTGGACTGTTAACACCCCGGTATGGGTTAAACAATGGCCCTTAAAAGAAGAAATTCTTCAACACGCACATAAACTGGTATCAGAACAATTTCAACAAGGACACCTGCGGTTATGTACCAGTCCCTGGAATACTCCAATTTTTGTGATAAAGAAAAAATCTGGGAAGTACAGGTTGCTCCACGATTTGCGTGCTGTTAATGATCAAATGGAGCCTATGGGCGCATTACAACCTGGATTACCTAACCCTGCAATGATTCCAAAGGATTGGCCTCTACTAATCATTGACCTGAAGGATTGTTTTTTCACTATTGCACTTCATCCACAGGATATGCGACGGTTTGCCTTTACATTACCTGCGATTAACAGGGAAGGGCCTAAACAAAGGTTTGAGTGGACCGTACTCCCGCAAGGCATGCGCAACAGCCCCACCTTGTGTCAGCTTTACGTTAATGCAGCATTGCAACCATTAAGAAAACAATGGCCGAGCACAGTGATAAATCACTACATGGATGATGTCTTGTTTGCTGAGCCCGTACCTTTTACAGAACAACAAATCCAGAAAATAAGGACCACGCTGGCACAGTATTCTTTGGTGATAGCTCCTGAGAAAATTCAAACAACAGCCCCCTGGAAATATCTGGGATGGTCCATGTCAGAGCAAACAGTCAAACCTCAAAAATTGGAGTTAAAAACAAAGATGGCGACTTTAAATGATGCTCAAAAACTTTTGGGTTATTTGCAATGGCAAAACCCAATAGAGGGAATACCCAACGAACTACTGGATGAGTTGCGCCCGCTACTAAAAGGAACTGACCCAACCTGCCCGGTGCGAATCACTGACAAACAACAGCGGATCATTCAGCAAATTCTGGACTGTGTTACACATGGGCAGGTTTACCGAAGGGATCCAGAATTACCCATAGACTTGGCCATTTGGACTGGTCCAAAATATTTTCTTGGAGCGCTAATGCAATTAAAAAAGAAAACGGGGGAGACACGGATGCTAGAATGGCTTTCCCCTCCGTTACAACAAACTAAAACTCTTTTTCAAAAAGTTGAAATGTTAGCAGATCTAATAAAGAAAGGCAGAGAAAGGATGTTCCAGGTGGCAGGGGCGGAACCAGCTATCATCAGGATGCCAATGAAAAAGGACACTTTGGATTGGTACCTGAGCAACTCAAAAGACCTACAGGAAGCTCTTCTAGGTGCATGTTGCCCCATTGAAACAGACAAGCTTTGACCAGCTTCGGTTCAGTGGATAGGGGACTGGGACTGGATAACTCACCCAAAGCGAGAAAACTCCCCTATACCAGATGCTATTACTGCATTCAAAGATGCTGGCAGGAAGTCAAGAACTGCTGCAATAACTTGGCAAGAAAAGAGAGTATGGAAACATCAGATTTTGCAAGCAGAGGCAGTGGACAGCTTACAAACCATGGAACTGTTAGCAGTGGTATGGGCAATGGCACAGCTTAAGGAACCATTGAATGTTGTTACAGACTCTTTGTATGTTGCAGGAGTTGTAGCAAGAATCGAAGATGCCTCCATAGAGGAGGTACAAAGTCAGAGACTGTACAAACTGTTAATGCAGCTGAAGAAAGCTACAAGATCAAGGGAACACGCTTATGCCGTAATTCATGTAAGGAGCCACAAATGGAATGTGGGTTTAGGAGAAGGGAATGATAGGGCGGATAAATTGGTTACTATAACCCAAAACACACCCCTGTCAAATCACCAATTGGCACGAGAAGCCCACTCAATGTTTCACCAAAATGCAAAAGGCTTAAGTAGAGAGTTTAAGGTAACACTCACAGAAGCAAAAGCCATCGTGAGGGCCTGTCCAACTTGTAGTCACCATAATGGGGGTAGTGGTTTAGGCCTAGGAGTAAACCCACGAGGCCTGCAAACAAATGAGTTATGGCAAATGGATGTCACAGAGGTCCCTAGTTTTGGCAGGCTAAAATACGTACATGTGTCTATTGATACCTATAGCAAATACATTTGGGCAACGGCTCAGACAGGAGAAAGAGCAATACATGTGGAAAGGCATTTGTATAGTTGCTTTGCAGTAATGGGTTCACCAAAAAGAATTAAAACGGATAATGGTTCTGCCTATATCAGTCAGAGGATAGGGAAATTCTTAAGAAATTGGGGAATTGAACACGTTACAGGCATTCCAAACTCCCCGACAACGCAAGCTATCATTGAAAGTGCAAATGGTACCTTGAAAAGGTATTTAGCCAAACACGAGGGAGTAAATGACCCCCAGGCGAGGTTGCTAAAAAGTTTGTTTGTGATTAATCACTTGTGTGTATTTGGGGATGCAGGGCAACCCCCGGCAGAACTGCATTATAAGCCAAAAGAGGTTACTGAGCAGAAGAAAGAAATATGGGTAAGATACAGGGACCCCAAGAAAGGGTTGTGGAAGGATCCTGCTAAGGTCCTGTTCTGGGGAAGGGGATATCTCTGTATTTCCACCCCTGCAGGAGCACTGTGGGTACCTGCCAAGTGGACTAAACCTGTTCTTGATGCAGCGATTGGTGGACAGCCTCACGTAAGGGGACAAGGAATGTCTGGAGAAGAAACTGCCCCTGATCCTACGACGACTACTGCTACAGCTGAAGGGACACTTGAAAGCGGTCGACAGGGCCGTGACATGCCGCTGCCAGACGGCCAAGGAACTGATTAACACCATTGAATCATTATTGTCTTTCCACATAAAGGGACCGGCGAGGGAGAACTGCCTTGAGTGCCGCAGCCCGGATTGTGCCGCTTGGGTAGCACTATATTGTGGGGGTTGTGGTAGGACCTTTTGGGTAGAACAGTCATTGCTTTGGCGCTTGTGATGTAACACCTGTGACCATGAACACACATGGGGCAATGATTGGCAAAGGGAACTAAGGAGACAGACAGGGCTAAATACAGCTTCAGCTTTAGATCTTTATGAGTCTCCTGAACAGAAAATTTTTACTTACTATGGGTGGGAGGTGCAATATATTTTAATAGGGGTTAATGGTCAAAGTAGGTCATACATAGCCTCCGCAAGGTGTAGAAAATTGGTGCCCTTAACACAGCGTTCTGTTTTAGGACCCGTTAAAGGAGATCCTGATAAAGCATTAGATCACTGCATTAAGGAACTACAGGAGTGGAGACTAAAAGTGTCAGGAGTAGTAAAGTTAAAGGCTGATAAGAAAAAGAAAGCAAGAAAGAGAACAGAAAAATGAGGCGTATTTTTTTTATACTTCTTAGTGCAGTGGTGGCTGGAGTAGTAGGGGTAACACACTTTTATCAACCAAGAGATAATATATGGATAACGCTTGCTAATCAAATTAACCAATCATCGCTTTGTCTTAGCCTTGGAGGGGTTACTAACCCATTTCGAACATGCTTGCTGGGACTCCCAGTGTGGTCTCCTTGGGAATTTTGCAGTCTGATTGATAACCAAACTCTATGCATGCATAATATGACAAACATTAGATTACCCACACAACAAGGGTATACTGCAAGTCAAAGTGACGGCTACCGCCAATGCTTAATAATCTTGTCACTTAATACTACCTTGCACTCTCCTCCAGAGGAATTGGATCTTTTTGGAAGTGCAAATGCCAGTATGACTAACACCTCAAATGGCGGATGGTTCAGTTTTGATCCCTTAGATCTTCAGAAGTTGAATCAGCATAGAGGAACATGGGCTACCTTAGATTCATCCCTGAGTCTGGGCACAGTGTCTCAGCAGCTTTACAGCCAATGTAACGGCACTAACATCATGGCACCGATGAAATTACCCACAGGGATATTTTTAATTTGTGGAGACAGAGCCTGGAACGGTATACTAGCCAGGCCACAGGGTGGACCTTGTTATTTGGGAAAATTGTCATTATTTCACCCCAATGTATCTATATTAATGCAACTAAGCCAAAATGCAAGCAGACAGAGACGTAGCCTACATGACTTAGACTGCAGTCAGATAGGAGACTCACGGTTCTGGAGTGAACTGGAACAAGTAGTGGTTTCAACTATCTTGCCAGGAGGTGCTGCAAACAAAGCTATGAACTTAGAAAAACAATTGGGGTGCTGGGCCAAGGGTGAATTAAACAAGACATCACAAATTTTAGATATGTTAACTGCAGATGTAAAAAGGGTTAATCATGCTGTTTTGCAAAATAGAGCTGCTATAGATTTTTTGCTTTTGGCACAAGGGCACGGATGTGAGGAGTTTGAAGGGATGTGCTGTATGAATTTGTCTGATCACTCTGTATCTATTCATGCTAAGATAAAAGAATTGCAGCAGGGACTTCACAATCTCAAAGAAGAGGAAGGACTGGGAATTGATGAATGGCTTAAGAGTCTGGGACTTGGACCGTGGCTGAGGAACCTTGTGACATATGCTATAGGGATACCAGGTGCGCTTTAAATTCTTTTTCTTATTTTGCCTTGTATTTTTAATTGTATTCAAAATATGGTCAGTAGAATGATAGAAAAAACCTGGCAGACTAACCTCCTTGCACAAAAAGAAAACAGGGGATGTGTGGAGAGTTTTGTGCAGACGTGGCTTGAGGAAAAAGGCCATGATCACATACAGCTGGTTAAGCAGTAAAAAGCAGCTGTAAGCAGTAAGTTCTCAGCCTTTTTCCTTACGAGAAAAACAACAACACTGCGTCCTTGAGCAAATAACAAGAAAAACACGGTGAAAAACATGGTGCCCTTGAATGTAGTCAACAGCAGGATGTAAAAACAAGTATTAGCCTCAACAAGAGAACCACAAGTGTTTTGAGAATTTAGCCACAAAAGGAGGGGTTGACATGTAATCTGTAACCAATGATGAGCTTAGCTTTTGCAATATGTATGAGCTTAATTAACACTACTATAAAAGTATGTAAGCTGGATCAACAAATTTGAGACCGATGATCATCAATAGGATGTGCTCGCCTCCCTTCACTTCTGTCACACAGGTGCTGATCAATCCTGTGTGACAAAGCTCCCCAGAGGGGCTCAACTAAGCAAAAAGATCTGCCAAGTGCAGGGAGCAAAAGAGGAACCTTTTGGAGCCCAAGTTATAGAGGGCATAATTATAAAAGGTAATTCAAAGAATGCAGGGCTGATTTTCTTTATATCCCGAAACTAGGTTGTAACTTATTGGGGTGGGACCTGCAAGTAAAGATGGGAATTGGAGTAGTGCCAAAGGAGAGGAGGACAGTACCCCAAATAATGTTATTAACTGAACGGAATATGGGAGAAATTAACCCAATAGTCTGGGCAGAAGAGGGAGGGCGAGGGTTGTTAAATATTCCACCAATTAAGATAGAAATGCAGTCAGTAATTTCCCCCGTTCAGGTAAAACAATATCCCATCTCCCCTGAAGGCCAAAAAGGACTAACACCTGGGATACAGGGACTCTTGGCATACTAGAACCATGCATGTCACCACATAATACACCAATTCTAGCTGTCAAAAAGGCTGATGGAACCTATCAATTGGTGCAGGATTTGAGGGAAATTAACAAACTATTTCCAGATATCCAGTAGTATCAAATCCATGTACTCTTCTCAGTCAAATTCCACAGTTCTCAGTAACAGATTTGAAATATGCTTTCTGGGCCTGTCCCTTAGAGATGGGGAGCAGGAATTGGTTTGCCTTTGAATAGGAAGACCCAGACTGCAAACGTAAACAACACCTTAAGTGGACACACCTCCCACAGAGATTCGCAGAGTCCCCTAACCTATTTGAACAAGCCTTAGAGGATCTCTTAAAGTCCTTTGTACCCAGGGAAGAAATACAAATTCTACAATATGTGGATGACCTACTAATATCAGGCAAAGATCAAGAACAGGTCCAAAAGGCCAGTATAAGTTTACCAAATTTCCCGGGAGAAAAAGGATTAAAAGTATCAAAGAAAAAACTCTAATTTGTAGAAGAAGTAAAGTACCTGGGGCACCTAATTGGAAAATGGTACAAGAAGCTCAGTCTTGAAAGAGTTGTGAGGATCCTGTCAATTCCACCACCCAAGACTAAAAGAGATGTAAGAAAGCTATTAGGTCTAATAGGCTATGGTAAATTATGGATTGATGAGTATACTCAAAGTGCAAAATTTTTTTATGAAAAATTAATAAGCACAGAACAGGTAGTTTGGACTCCGGAGGATACCGAACATTTCCAAGACTTGAAGGGTGGATTAAAAAAAGCCCCAGTTTTGAGTCTGCCTAATTTAAGAAAATCATTTGATCTGTTTGTTAATGTTAATGAAGGGATAGCATATGGATTATTAACCCAAGACTGTGGGGGAAGGAGGAAGCTGGTGGCTTATCTGGCAAAATTATTGGATATGGTTGCAAGAGGGTGGCCAGCCTGTATTCAAGCTGTGGCAGCCACAGCTACCTTATTAGAAAATACACTCTAAAGCTTACATTAAATGGGAGTGTCGGATTTTCGGCTGTTTAGATGGTCTGGGAAGGCCCGAGGTGGCCTTGGGCCGCCCACGCTCCAAAGGACGAGAAGGGACTTCAGATCTTTTCTCGGTCTCGGTGTTTATTAAATGCTTATCTAAAAGATTTTCTCTGGGCCTGACAGAGTTCTGCTCAGCAGTCAGCCATGGGCACACACTGAGAGCCCCTGGGGCGGTCACCTATCTTTATACTCGGAGTTACGTATACAATATTTATCATTTTTCTCCAATACCTTTCACCCTTATTAACCAGTACACTTTTAGTAAGGTCCAATCCCAAAGTGCCAACATCACCACAGAAGATGGAGGCCAAGAAGAAGAAGAAGAAGGAGAAGGGCACGCCCCAATTCCTCCATCTTACTTCTCTAGACCCCCCTGTACAGAAATCTTAAACCCTTTATCTCACACTCCAATTAACTTATCCCTTCACCATTCACCCCAGTTCTGAGAGGCTGAGATCCCACAGGGAGGATTCGAGTACACATACCCCACGACTTGAGGACAGTATTAAGCCAAAAAGCTCCTCAGTGGCTAACAGACAGACGAATCTTGAGATATGAAATAACCCTGATGAATATCGAGAATCAAGAGATTGTCACCTCAAAATGTTTAAATCCTGCTTATTTCTTAACCAGGGAACCAATAGAACATTTAGAGCATAATCGTATAGAGCTAATTGAGATACAAAGCAAAGTAAGAGAAGACCTAGAAGAAGACCCTTTACCATATGGAAGGGTCCTGTATATAGATGGATCCTCTAGAATTGTAATGGGAAAAAGGGCGTCAGGATATGCCATTATTGAAGCAGGGGAAATCAAAGGAAAAGGGAAATTACCCTCAAATTGTTCTGCACAAAGTTGTGAGATATATGCCCTAAAGAGAGGCTTAGATTTATTAGTAGATGATATAGGGACAATCTACACAGATTCTTGATATGCCTTTGGGATAGCTCATGCCTTTGGAAAAATCTGGCAAGAGAGAAAATACCTTAACTCAAAGGGGAAAAATCTGGCACATGAAAGTCTGATCAGGGAAGTACTCAAATCCCTCAGAGGACCAAAAGAAATTGCCATAGTCCATATTAAAGGCCACCAAAAAGAGGATACCCCTGAAATCCAAGGAAACAAATTAGCAGACCTGGCAGCCAAAGAAGCAGCCTTGGAAATGGGAGACCCAGTCATAGTCCTAAGAGTAAAAGAAGACCAGGGAAAAATAAGGAAAGAGGGGGTACCAATTTTCAACGACAAGGAACTAAAAGAAATAGAGAAAATAGGAGGGGTAAAAACAGAGGATGGAAAGTAGTGGACCCCAGACAGGCGACAAATATTCAACTAAATAATAACCAGGAGAGTGATGGAAGAGATACACCAATTAACTCACTGAGGAACAAAGGGAATATGTGATCATTTGTGATGGTGTTCACAGGGGTTTTCGGATTTGGGAAGAGATGAGAATGTTGACTCCATGTTTCAGAAGGCTTGATTTATTATTTTATGATATATATTACATTAAAACTATACTAAAAGAATAGAGGAAAAGGTTTCATCAGAAGGCTAGCTAAGCTAAGAATAGAAAAAAAAAGAATTAATAACAAAGGCAGCTGTCTTGGACTCTCTCTGAGCCAGCTGTGCTGTGATTGGCCATTAATTACAAACAAGCACATGAGACCAATCACAGATCCACCTGTTGCATTCCACAGCAGCAGATAATAATTGTTTGCATTTATTTCCTGAGGCCTCTCAGCTTCTCAGGAGGAAAAAATCCAAAGGAAAGGATTTTTTTATAAAAGTTGTCTGAGACAATCATTTCCCAAAATATTACATGGGGATGGGAATATATGAAATAGCCAGATCCATCACAGGAGAATATTTAACCTGTCAAAAAGTCAACAAAAAGGTGATGTGAAAAACCACTTTGGGAGGAGGAAATTAGCCATAAGACTGTCGCCCTGATTTTTTAAGATTTTCTAAGCCTTCTGATGTTTACATTCTTGTAATGAACTTTCTCACACACTTTATGTAAATAACTTATTGTTATGCATTCTTTTATGGTGGAGGAGAAATTTGATGGACTGTTGGTTTGTCCACTGTCATTGGAGAGGTGGCACTTTCACCCTCCAATCCACTGTCACTTTTGGAAAAAGCAGTGAGTCCACGTCGTGTTGTTTCATGTCCTATAGTGACATAAGACCTTTCCAGAGTATTCAGGTTGATTTTAATGAATTAACCCCAGCCTAAGGGTATAAACACCTATTGGTCATAGTTGACTGTGATAGTCTGTGGGTCTCTAGGCTTAATATAATCCAGAGCCGGCTCACTCAATACTAAAGTCCACATGGAATCGCATGAATGAGACAAAAGACGAGAAGCGCTCTTCTCCACATGGGAGCAAGTATCCTGTTTATTGGCTTGAGTCAGGATACACCTAGAGATGGAGACCACCCAAGCAGGAAAGAGGTCAAGCTTCACCTGTGGTAGGGTTTTATGCCCCAGGTGATGGGGTGGGGAAAGAGGACCGCGGCCAATGGGATAACATTGGGGAGGGGCGAGGGGAGGGACCACCCGTGGGGCAGACCACCAGGGATACAGAGACCAGGGGGGTGAGGGAGGAACCATGTGAGGGGGAATATACCATCCATGTGACCCAATAATATTTTTTCCCAACACCCAGTGCAACCAACTAAATAACTATCTAGTGCAATACAACACTTGGCCATCTAACCTACTGGGTTGAAACATTCCCCACGAGAAGGGAGACAGTCCAAACTGTGACAAAAGTTCTCTTGGAAGACATTATTCCAAGATACAGGCTAGTAAATATTATTGATTTGGACCGTGCCCCCCACTTTACATCCAGTGTTCTGCAACAAGTCATCAGGGCCCTGGGAATAAAGTGGGAGTTACACACTCCTTGGCACCCTCAGAGTTCTGAGAGGGTCGAGAGGGTAAATCAAACCTTAAAGAATATCTGAACAAAATTGGTCTTAGAAACCCAATGGAATTGAGTCAAATGTTTACCACTAGCCCTATTACAAATAAGAACATAGCCCTATTACAAATAAGAACAAGACCCAGAAAAGATCTAGGGGTCTCTCCTTATGAAATGTTGTTTGGGCTGCCTTTCTTGCTAACCCCATATAGTACTGGGGAACATCTAGAGGGAGGGACGACAATGCAAAAATATATAGAAACAGTAACAACAACCCTAGAAGAACTAAGGAAAAAGGGTCACCTTCCCCAAACTTCCCCACTGAACTGTAAAATACATGGTATTAACCTGTGAGACTGGGTATTGACTAAATAATGGAAAAACCCTCCACTAACTGCTCCCTTTGAAGGCCCCTTCCAGGTGCTGCTTACAACAAACACCGCAGTAAGAACAAAGGAGCAAGGGTGGACTCATGCAAGTCGAGTGAAGGGTCCAGTACAACTCCCAGATGAGGCAAGCAAATGGACTATAGCCAGCAGAGATGATAAAGACTTGAAATTGGTCCTGAGAAAAGCACCAAAAGAAGCATGACCCTGAACACAACCCCCCATGGGAAACATCTACATTGTTATCTGTATATCCTTAAAGTTTGTTAATGTTTGCTATAATTATAGTTATAGTATAAGTTTAAGTTTTGTTTAGCTAAGAATTGGCAGTCAAAATAACATCTCATCTTCCAGTACAGTTCCATAGAGCACTCTCCATGCAACCCTAATTGGGACCAAATTGAGGGAAGGGAGTCGGTACAATAAGGGTCATGGCAGAATGTCTCCAGAAGAAGGGGAAACCAGAGGTGGGAGGCAAGACTGGATCGAGAACTACCTCTGGGAAATACTCTCTGGGCACTGAGAAAACCCCAGTGGAGTGAGAGGTGAGGAGGCCAGCCCATACCAGACTCCCACTGGTAGCAATGCTACTACTCATCCACTTCAGAGGAAGTGGAGGAAACACTTGTGAGAAGTGTTACTATCCCTTGTATAGAGGAGATACAGTAAGTGTATTAATCAGAGTACACACAAACATGAATCCCAAATGTATCAAGCACTGCCAGTTAACCACCTGTAAAGAGGATAAGATATATTGGTTGGCTAAAAATATTGCAAACCCAAGCCAGAGGATGTCAGGAGAGTGCCCTATGAAAGAAAGATGGGTATGTTTTGAACAAGAAAGTGAAAACAACTTAGAGGATACATTCAAAGAGAAAGAAGTGCAATGGAAAAGACAAAGGGATAGAGAAGGACAAATATATGGTAAGAATAGTTTTATCGATATGGTGGAAAAGATTACAAAATAATTTAATATGACTGATTGTTGGGTGTGCAGGGGGACTCAAGTAAGATTTGGCCATGGGATGGTATCAGTTTAGGTCCCCTAGACATTTTAAAATGTATTACATCAAGAAAAACATGGCATTGCCCAAAAGAAAGTAAGTAGAATGGAAGCTTAAATCAAGAATAATAAGGGAAGAGTGTTTATCAAGAAAAGGGAAAATGTATGCTATCAAAGTAAGAGAAACTCCATGTAAAAGATATCTGGCAGCAAATGACACACATACCAGGTGAATCCCAGAAACTCCCCATTCATATTGGTCAATAGAAAAAACTGAAAGTAAATGTGTATACAGTGAAAAAGAAATGTTTGAATGCTTAGGAGATTATATCAACCCATTCTGGGCAATAGAAACCTTATCCAAATATTGGAAACATATAACAAATCAAGATTCTAATTTCTGGGATGCACCTAAAAATCTATTTTAGATCTGTGGTAACACGGCATATGTGAAGTTACCGAGAGGGTGGACTGGAAGTTGCACAATTGGAGCAATAAAACCATCCTTTTTCTTACTGCCTAAGGATGTGAAATCAAACTTGGGAGTCCAGTATATGATGATCTGGCCAGAAAGAAAAGGAGTTTATTTGGTGGAACCCAAAATTGGAACAATGAAATTTGGACCTCAGAAAGGATTATTGATACTTATAGGCTGGCTACCTGGGTCCAAGATGGATCCTGGGCGTACAGAACCCCAGTATATATGCTCAATCGAATCATCTGTTTACAAGCAGTACTTGAAATAGTGTCCAATCAAACAACTCTGACCATTGATCTCTTAAACCAGCAGCAACAACAAACACAATCAGTAATTTACCAGATCCGATTGGCAGTGGACTACCTCCTCTCAGAGGAAGGAGGGATCTGCGGGAAATTTAATACTTCAGAATGCTGCCTAGAGATCGATGACCATAGACATGTAATTAAAAACATTACTCCAAATATTAGAAAACTAACCTATATTAGTACACAAAAATGGATCCCCTTGTTTGAAAACTCCGATTGGTGGGACAACTTGCTCACCTGAAGGGTAAATGGTGGGAGAAACTGGTCTTCTTTGTGGTGTGTGCACTTGCAAGTGTAATAGTTCTACCATGTGCAATTCCATGTCTAGTCCGGATAGTAACCAACATTTTCCAAAGCAGCATCATGCTGCAAAGTAATGTGGAAGGGAAAAATGGCGAAAAAGTAATGTTCATAAAAGAACAGAATGATCAGAATGCCAGAGATATGCTTGAACAGTAGGAGAAACTGAAAAAAGTACAAGTTGAACTTTAAAAGGTTGATGCAGGCTGGAAGCCTGATCAAATAGTTAAAGGGGGGAATTGCTAAAAATAGGTTAGAAACTGTTGCGAAATAGTTGATAGATCGTTAAGCATGTACTGTTAGTTTGTTTATTATATTGTAAAAGGAGTTAAAAGGGTAGTTATAAGAAATACAGTAATCAACGTACCATAATACACCTAAGTAAAGTGCACCACCCCCCAAGCGAAATGAGTCACCCTGAACAGAACTGTAATGGGCCAATCAAGCGCCTAAAACCTTCATGCAAATGAAGGGTCCAAAAAGAAACCAATCCAAAAGGTCAAAAAAACAGGATAAAAAGGGGCATCTGACCCAGGGAAGCTGTTCCACTCCACCTGGAACATCGGGTACATGGCTGCTGGAGAAGGCCCAGCACTGGTGCTGCAGCATCCTCGACAGGAACGCTCCTGTTTAGCCTGCAAGCCCCCATGCTTTAGGCCCCTTTCTTTTTCTTATAATAAATGCGGAAATCACTTTAGTACTGGGAGCCTACTCTTGTTTTTATCACACATCACATGGTGAGCAGTGCTGTAAAATATTTAGTGTGATAAATGATCAAATCGGTAGCTAAATTTATAGAAAAATTTAACAAAGATTTATTCGATCAATAACAAAAATTAGAATTTTGAAAAACCACCACAACCAAGACAGCGTCTCCCCCGGACACAGGTGCTGGGTGAACCAGGGTCCACTGACAAAGTGGCAGCGTTTCCCCAGGAGTTCACCCCGAGTGTTTCCAGCAGCCAGGTTATATACAGTTTATTCTGCCTGAGGCAGAGATGACCACATAATTCTTTGTCTCTCTTTGCATGTAAAGTTGGATCCATACATGTGTAGAAACAGACAAAGAGAATGTCCAAAGCCTAGACAAATGTCTAAGTGCCCAAGAGGAAGAGCTATTCACATGTAGTAGATGATGCCATCTCTTTAGTAGCAGAGATTCCATCAAATCCAGGTGCATGATCTCGTGGGCTTCCTGAGATGTCCCGTTGATCATCACCCAGGAAATTCCAGATGATATCTTCCAGGTGCAGAGGAAATCCCCTCTGATGGCTCCAGCCTGTCTCCTACATCTGATAATGGGTCTGGTATAGTCCCAGAGCTTCTCCAGGAACTGGTTACCATGTGAATACCTCTAGCCCAGACAAGGACATTGCAGACATCCTGGCTCAGGGCTACTCTGTTCATGTGAGAACAGGGTTTGATTTTATCTTAACTCTGTCCAGGGAATCAGTTATAATATGAATAGGACTCTGTTCCTGGACAGGGTGGTTTCACAAGCATGGGTTTAAGCTTTACTAATATTTTATACATACATATACCTATTTCTATAGCATGAATTATCTCTACTACATATAACATTTAGAAATTCATTTCCATATTCTGGAGATACTATGTGATCTTAATTAGGAAGCAGAGCAGCCATCTATAAGTTATGACAATATTTGTGAATGGAAGAGTGTAGCCTCATATATTTTTTTTTGCCTTTCCCCTTTTTAACAAAGCCTAGAAATTTGCTCCACAAAATTAAATGCTCTCTGTAGAAAGCCATTGTCTCTTGGGGTTGTTTGTTCTGAACGTTTTTTGTTCCACGTAAGTTAGTAGTTGTGACTGTTCTGCTTCCCCTCCCAGAGTCAGGCTTCCAGCGCACTCCTGCACCTCCAGCGTTTCCATGCTAACAATAAAGCCAGTGAGCCGGAAAGACTCAGTACAACCTGCACTCCTGCACTGAATGTTTAAGGTATCAATTTATGTACAACTTTGAGTTTTCCTCCGAATGCTAGGATAAACGTTACAAACTTTCTTTTCTATGAGAACCCCTCTCTGGGGACAGTCGTGTTTTCAGCACTCAGTGGAGAACTTTGCAAAAGCACAATTTTTCCCAAGAAATCAGCCGCTTATTTTATCCCCTTTTCCGGTTGAAGAAGTTGCAGAGTGCTATGAGGCAATAGAGAAGCAAAGGAAGTGGAAAAGGGAGAGGAAAAGCGATAGCAGGACACAAACTATATGGGAGGTGACACTGCCTCTGGGAAATTTAACTAGAGGAGTGCTCCTCAGCACACACACACACACACCAGACAAAGCATATTGTGAAAAATGCCAATCATTTGGTTTTAATTTTTTTAAAGTTTAATAGTAATAAAATGGTTATAAAAATAGTAATAAAATTAGAGTAATAAAAATTTGGACAATTAGGATTAAGACAATGAGACACAATAAAAACAGAGTTATGGACAGTCCGGGTACCTTTTCTGGGCAAAATAAGCCTGGAAAAAGACACACATTAACAGAGGATTAACCCTTAAAAGCAATAGCCTGTTGCATATTCATACATCTCATACATGATGCATAAATTCCATTGAAACAAAGGATTCTTTCTGGTCAGTGTCAACTTCTTCCTCTTAATCCTGACGGCATTTTCAGGCATCTTCCGGGATGAGCAAGGCAGGAAGAAGTTAGTTTCTTCTGATAAGGGAGTAAGAAATTATTTTTTCTCTGAAAGATTTAGGTGTCCTGTGGCTGCTGTCTCGGTGTCAGTACCTCATTCCTCTCTTTTAAAAAGTATCTTACATGGCATAGTTTCTATTTTAACATTATGTTATAACCTAAAACTATATTTAACACACTGCTTAAGAAAATTAACACAGCATAACTTTCTGTCGCAGACATCCTTTCACTAAAAATCCTTTCTTTAGGATTTTTCCTTCTGAGAAGCTAAGAGGCCTCAGAGACAGAATGTAAACAATTGTTATCTACTGCTGTGGAATGCAACAGGTCCACCTGTGATTGGCCCATCTTGGATGTTTACAATTAATGGCCAATCAAGGACTGAGCTCTCTGAGAGAGCTCCTTTGTTATCATGCTTTCTTTCTATTCTATTCTTAGCTTAGCCAGCTTCTGAAGAAGCCTTTTCTATTTCTTTTTTAGTATAGTCATAATGTTATATATATATCAAAAAATAATAAATCAAGCCTTCTGATCATGAAGTCAACATTCTCACCTCTCTCTCATCCTAAAAACCCCTGTGACCATGGTCACAACTTTCTAACATAACACATGTAATATTCATTCTAATATTTGCAAAAAGCCAATCATAAAATATGCATTTTTCACAGTCAGACATCTCTCTCCTTTTCCCAGCATTTTATTGGTAG
Organism: Melozone crissalis; assembly: GCF_028551555.1. Classification (NCBI taxonomy): domain Eukaryota; kingdom Metazoa; phylum Chordata; class Aves; order Passeriformes; family Passerellidae; genus Melozone; species Melozone crissalis. The sequence continues at coordinate 4,213,112 of NW_026535882.1, read as the reverse complement.
CTGTTTTAATTCCATCTCTTCCTTGCACCCCTCACGAGAAAACACTTCCCCCTAATAACAGTACTAGTGTCTATCTACATTTCTAAGAAATGCCTGAGAGATTGAATGCACCTTTGAGATCTGCTCCAAGGCTAAAGCCACATCACAGTAGCTTGGTCATTGCAGATACTCCTGATGGGGCATCATGGTGTGCTGGTTCACTCCGGTCCTTCACCGCCTCCCACTGTCTTTCCTCGCCACCCAGCTGGGGTGGCCACCGTCCACTGCACTTACGCTCCTCTCCAATTCCAATACATTAACAGCTGAGGCCATGTTGCCGCTGCTGCCAGTGGGATACGTGGGGAACTGGTGGTGCTGCAGACTGCAGGATACTGCTGCTGCTGCCATCACTGCATGGCCGCTTCATGCAGGGCGTTGGGCTGTGGCTGCCACCGCGGCCGTTTCTGATGAGTCTCACCCTGAACCTCCCATTGCCACATCGCGCACAGTCCCCGAACTACTCCCCACACTCAATGAGAGTGGGTGGGTAGGAAGCAATACACAGAATAAATAAACTCCACAACCAGATATAGTTAAGAAGTAGGTATGTATGCCAGTGCCCGGCACAAGCGGATAGCTCTCATCAAAACTTGTGCCCTGAGCCTCAGTCTGACCCACATCTTTATTCACAAAGGTGTTCCATATGCAATACGTTGCACAACTTTTCCATGCATATTCAACCCCTGGTCCCGCCTGTCCTCATTTCACATGGAAATCAGATCCACACCCTTCTGGGCATGCGTTGTTTGCTGTGGTGGTCGCATGGGGGTCTCTGGTGGTCTCTGAGGCTGAAGATTGTGGTCTTCCTCATGACTGAACTTTTGAACTTTTCTCCTTTGCGCATGCTCTTTTGGTCCCTTAGTACTTATCTGAGTATGTCTGTCGGCCTTGATTAGCTTGGAGACGGAGGAGTCCCTTTATCTGGGCTCTTTGCATCCCTTGGTCTTCTCTGGTATTGTTCTTTATGCAGGAAGATTCAGAAATTTGCATTTTCCTATGCCCTTTGTACCATGGCAGGGGTTTCTTAAGTAAAAAGGTTAAAATACAACACATAGTTCTACAGGCTAAACTTTAAATGCTTAATTCATATTGCTAATTCAAGTGAACTCCAAAAATCTCTATTTCAGGTAAGCACGACTCCGGTCCCCTGCCCCAGAAGTCGCCGCACTTTCCTCCGCTCACATTAAACCGCTTCTTCTGTCCGCTGCTGCCTCTAAGAAGTCACTGCCCGTGGCAGAGCTCAATGGCAGTGGCACGGCGGTGGCACGGCAAGCTGTGGCTGCTGAGTTGTCTCGCTGCAGTGCAGCATACTGTCTCAGCGCCGGGGTACTACCCGCGAGCCGCAACTCTGCGCAATGTCCCACAGCAGCAGCAGGCGAGCTGCTGCCTGGCACTCTTCTTCAGCGTACGTCTGGCAGGATCGAACTGTAGCCCCACAAATTAAAAGAAGAGGTAAAGAAGAAAAAGACTCTACATTTGGATAAAGAGGAGGGGTGGAAGGGGGGCCAATGAGAAACAGAGAGAGAAAGAGAGAGAAAGAGACAGGGATGAAATAAAAGCTGACATCCCACCCTTAGGGCTGTCAGATGGCTTGGGTTTCGACAGGATGGAGGAGGGTAGAAATTACTCAGTGAACATGTCTATTATTAGCTGCTTAGCAACAGCTCACCAAAGTAGACAGACCATCCAGAGAGGCAACCCTTGTGTGTGCATCGACACTTTTAGGGGGACCCTTAAAAAGGTACAAGAAAAGATCTTTGCATGTAACACTTCCATTAAGGAATGCTTCCCTTCCTTTCTTCATTTTCTCTTCAAGACGTTTTTTTTCGTTCAGAATGCTTTTAGACAAATACATGCTCAGAACTTTCTTGTGATCCATGAATATTTTTCTTCTTTAAAAAAAAAAGGAGGGGGGAGCGTGATATTAAAAATGACAATATAATATTGGCTTTCGCATTCATGTACTAGCTTTTGCATGTTGTTGTTAATCAGAAGTATTTTGATATGGTACAATTGAATCATGATTTTAATAAGTTAAGATTTTAGCTGAGGGATAGAAACAATTTACAGTGATCAGGATGTAAGTTAGGTAGTGTGAGATCTCAGAACCTCAGGACTGAGGTGCAGAGTGACCGAGACCACCCTTGGGGGGCTTGGGAGTCCTGGAATGTTGCCAGAAGTGTCTGGTGGTTGGACTTTGATCCTACACGGGAGATGACACCTGTATGAGGATGGGAGGATTTCACTGGGGTAAATGGTGAAGGGATAAGTTAATCAGAGTGTAAAACACAGGGTTTAGGATTTCTGTACAGGGGGGTCTAAAGAAGTAAGATGGAGGAATTGGGGCGTGTCCTCTCCTTCTTCTTCTTCTTCTTGGCCTCCATCTTCTGTGGTGATGGTGGCACTTTGGGATTGGTTATTACTAAAAGTGCACCGGTCAATAAGGGTAAAAGGTATTGGAAAGAATAGGTAAATATTGTATACGTAATTTTGAGTATAAAGATAAGCGACTGCCCCGGGGGCTCGCAGTGTGCACGTGGCTGGCTTGCTGTGCGGACCTCTGTCGGGCAGAGAGAAAATCTTTTAGATAAACAACCAATAAATACTGAAGTCCGAGAAAGACCTGAAGCCTCTTCTCGTCCTTTGAAGCGCGGGCTGCCCAAGGCCATCTCCGAGCCTTTCCAGGCCATAAAACAGCCAAGAAGGGACAAGGTAGGGAGACAATAGGTAATGATTATTAGATGCTTATGCTAAAACTGATTGTTCCATTATGAGCTTGCTTATAGAAGGGAGTGAAGTAAGTGAACCATTATAAGAACATGTTGAAACCAGTGAAACAATGGTTAGCACCTGGGCTTTACGTCAACCAATTACAAACCAGGGGGCCTTGGCTCATACCAGAGGGTCACAGAGACCTGATGAAGACTCTCCTGACTTCACCCTTCAAGACCACTGACCCATTTCGAGACCACTGACCCAATTCAAGAGAAGAATTGCGCATGTGTGTAGGACTAATAATCTCATTTTAATACAGAGTGAGGATGGGAGGTGCTGGGGTTATGCATATGTATTGTATGTAAGATCTCGGGAAATAAATAGAGGGTAAAGAACCTTATACAGCACGGTCCTGCCTTTCGGGGATGACCCCTGTACCACTCGCCCGGTGTAATAAACATACCACTTTCAAACTTTAACTAGTTAGAGAGTCTTTGTCCACTATCTTAGGTTTTAACGACTCACAATTTATACTTACTTTTTAACTGCTTGTGAGTATAGTATAATCTGTTAGTTTATGTATGCACAATATAGTTTATATAAATAGTAGTGTGATAAAAATACTATATTATAGACTTTGGCAAAATGTTAAAATAGCAACTATGTAATGTTAAAATGCTTTTATGTGGCTAACTCAGACAATGGTGTAAAACAATTATGCTGTTTCTCACATCCAAAGACCAGCCTCCCCAAGAGATAAGATAACAGTGACAGAAACCAGAAACCTAGAGAGGATTTATTAACTACTAGTTATCACGGAGTGGGAAACAACAGGACAGAACTTCAGGAAGAAAGAAAATATATGGACCTAATCTACAGGATGTTATGCAAACAAGTCAGAGGTTGAAAACAAAGAAAAGAGTGCCTGGAACATCAAAAACTCAAAGGAATATTTGCATAATGTATAAACTAATGAATATGCATGTAACCCCAGCAATGTAACTGTATATAGAGAACATGATTTTAAGCTACCTGCATGCTCTTTGACCATTTGCCAAAAGCACCCCAGTGCTGTATATTTATCCTTCTTATATTGTTTTTTAAACTTTTAAAAATTCTAAGGAGTGAAGTCTGCTTTTCACACAGGAGGAAAGCTTCATTTCTAAAGCCTTTAAAAGAGAATCCTTTTCCGGGTAACTTGGCCTCAAGCTGCAATAAATACTGTGAGTTCCAAGATTTCGGTGGAACCTCCAAATTGTGAAAAACAGAGTTCACTCCTTAGAATTTTTAAAAGTTTAATAAGAGGATAAAAAAGGGACAATATTTCCAGCGCTGGGGTGATACGTGGAAAGACACTAAAACTCAAAGTGAGTTATAAAGTAGGTATGTATTTTTTTGGCCAAGTGCATGTGGGATACCTCCGAAAAGGCATGTACATCTACTTGCTCTCAGCATTCTTTTTTATCCTCTAAAATGTTACATATACGTTAGGTTTTGCAATACATTTATGCATATTTATTTTATGGCTCCACCTTGTCTCGCTTTGTATGCTAATTAACTTATCAGTCCCTTGCACCTGCATAGTTGTCTCTGGTGGTCTACTTGGGGGTCCTTGGGGGTCGCAGGAGGATGAAGTAAGTAGAGTAGTCTTCATCAGAGTTGACCTTCTCACCCCATCTTCTTGCGCATGCTTACTGATCCTTTGGTTACAGTCCAAACCATGAGGTTGGTTTGATCTGGTCTGGGGGTCCAGAGGAGCCTTGTAACTTTGTCCTGTTCTGATGAATATCATCCTTCCCTTATCACACATCCTTGCATTCTTTCATATTGCTCTCACATGTACACCCTGTCCCTCACATATACCCTGTCTTCCCTTTACAGGCAGTTAGCACAGTAAAATGCAGCAAATATTAAACAATATTTCATCTAAATATCTATGTCTAATCAATACCCCTCTAATTCCTAACCCAATGTCTCAGGGATGCTTTTGACAAACGGCCAAAGAGCACAACAAAAAACTTAAAATCATGTTCTCTATATATGGTTTACATTGCTGGGGTTACATGCATATTCATTAGGTTTTACATTATTTAAGTATACCTGAGAGCTTTTGATGTTGCCAGGGCTCTTCAGAGTAAGGTTTCCCATCCTGACTTACCTGAGATCAAGTCAATAAATTTTATTCCTTCCTGTGATTTCATCTCTGTTGTTTCTCACTTTTCTGATAAGAGGAGTTAACGAGCTCTTCCCCAGTCTCCTCCGGTGCTCTGTCTTGTGTCACTCTTATCACTTGGACAGGTCAGTCAGTGGATGGCCTTGTACTGTTCTTTTTAGTTACACAAAAGCCTTTTCACATCTTATGTTTTGATAAGGTCTATAGTACAATACATTCATCAAACTACTATTTCTATAAGCGATACATAGATATTATATTCATTACACTACTATTTCTATGAGCAATACAGTACATACTTAAACTGATGGATTATATTATATTATATCACATTATATTGCAGGTAAAAAAAGGTATATTTTGCTCAAGATCTAAATACTTATGATCAATAATAACATGCTTACCTGGTCATTTTTAACACCAGGGTTGCAGAAATAATGACAGGTGGTGAATACTGCTGTAGGAAGTGCCAAATTTTTCTCTCTGACTGTAGGAGCAGATGGGGGGTAGGACGGTCAGGACAGATGGAGACGAGGGATCACTGAAGCCAGGTCTTGGAACTTGCAGTTTATTGCAAAGGGCGTGGGTGCAGGGGCCCTGCTGGGAGCTGCCAGCCACAGCTCGGAGCAGGCCCGAGAGAAGTAAAGAGAATGGTAAAGAGAGAGAAGGCAAGAGTGTGGTAAAGAGGATGAGAGAGAGGAAGAGCAAAAAAGGATAAGAGAGCAAGGTTCCTGTTACAATACAATAAATCTTCTGTGTTGAATATTCTAATTCTCACTAACCAATCTAATACAAGATACAAATCCTATAGCATTTACATACAGCCTATAAGAATCTTAACATTACCATACTGTGCTATATTTTAAACCCTAAAAACTACTCTTTGGACCCCTTCTGCTAAGCTAGTAGGGTCTGGTCTGACCCTTGGATCTGTCTGCAAGCAGAGGGTATTGTCTAATCAAAAGGGGATTACCTTCAGCTGGCCATACTATTGTTTTCTAGTTGTTCAGTAACTAAGGCTTGGTATCTCAAAGCTTGCTTTCATTTGAATCTCGCTTATAGTTTCCATATTCTCAAAATCTTTTGCCAGGCAATCATATTTATAAGGCTTTCCTGTTTAATCTTCCCCAACATCTGACCTCACTGTTTAGCTAAAGAGGTGACTTAGTTCCTTGCAATAAAAACCCTGTCCAGTTAGAAAAGCAGTGTAACCTTATGACTCGAGGGATTTAAAGGCACACAGTAGCTAGCCTGTTTCAATTTAGAGCTCATTTTTTTAATGTCTTTTAGTGAATTTTAATATAGCTTAGTGCAAAAATTAATGAAATGTAGCCTGCCTGGCTGCGCTAAACACTTTTTAAGCTATACATGGTTGCTAGGACAACCCTGCTTGAGCAGTGTTATGGATAGATAATGAGATCAGTGGCTCTCACAATTAAGAGATTAATATTATGTGTCTATTAAGAGAAGCTTTATTGATGTATAGTTATGTTATTGTGGTATGTTTAGATGTCCTCTGTTCTCCCCATAGTCCCCTTCCCCACCACCCCCCCATATTGTTGCCACCAGACAGCCTAAGTTGTCTAGGACAGGTAGAAGGAAGGTGTGTACATATACCCCTTGCATGGGGCAGTTGGGAATGGAAAAGCTTGTTGCTAGGGGGGCACGGCATGACAACACCTGACCCCCTAATCAAGTTGCAAGAAAGTAGTCTCCACCAATAAATGGCAAAGAAGAGTTGACTGACAGACTTTGGGAGGGGCCAGGGTTGGCTGATGCAACCCCAGGGGTATAAAAGGCAGAACAGCCATTTTGCAGGTGAGCCACGTGGCAGGCAGCCACGGGGGTGGGGGCGGGGGCGGGGCGTGGGATGGGGACACGGGGCATGGGGCTCCCAGCACTGTTATTTTTCTTATTTAGTCCTTTTGTTCTATTTTTTTGGTGAGGTTTAATAAACTTAAAATTTAAAAAAGTGAGCGATTGTTTCTCACAGCAGTGTGAAAAACACCAATCACTTGTGTCAAAATTTTAGAAGTTCAATAGTAATAAAAATAGTAATAAAAAATTAGGACAATAAGAATTTGAACCATCAAAGTTAGGACAATAAAAGACAATAAAAAGCAAGAATTACGGACATCTGGGTATGTTTTGCACTTTGCCACAAAAGCACACTTTGCTAACAAAGGATTAACCCTTCAAAGCAATAGCCTGTTGCATATTCATATATCTCATACATGATGCAAACATTCCTTTCAAACTAGGGATTTTTCTGTTTATTGTCAACTTCCCACTCTCATCTTGTAAATCAATCTCCTTGGTCCCCACGAAGTCTGGCTTTTCCTGATAAGGAGCCAATAATTCTTCTCTTGGGGATTTTGGTGTCTTGTTGCTGTTATGTCTATGGGAAGAATTTCTTGATTTTCTTATCCATTCCTTGAGCTAGTTACAAAAAGTATCTCACATCACATAGTTTCTATTTTAATATTATGCTATAGCCTAAAAACTTTATTTACCACACTACTTTAAAGAGATTAGTAGAGCATAAGTTTCTAACGTAACACATATAGTATTCGTTTTAATATTTGCGAAGAGCCAATCATATAATACGCATTTTTCACAGCATGGAGGTTGGACCAGATAACCACACTGTGGTTCCTTCCAGCCTTCACCTTTCCATGATTCTGTGTTTACTTAGCACTGCCCCTCCCTGTCTCTGTTCATTGTGAACAAGCCATTGATTACTGCCATGACAGGTGCGCGCATTTTCGTCTAGTCTCGGGGCTGTGTGTACTGGCCCTTGCGCCAGGTGTATGTTCATTAAAAAAAACAAAAACAGAGAGAAGATAAATTCGATGTGAAAAACATGTTCACTCTCTTGTGAAAATTTAAAAAGTTTATTAAAGGACAATATAGGAGACAAGGACCATAGAGCAAAGGTTATTACAGCCAGGCACATCTTGGCACTCAGCCAAGACCACCCTGTCATCTTTGGCGATACCCCTTAAATACCTTTTTCCTTACATCAGCCTGTTGCACATTCATAGACCCTTATGCATAGTAAACTTTTCCCCATGCTAGTCTACATACTCCGAGAACTGCTTAGCATATCTCCTCCTTGGATCCGGCTTTTTAGAGCATGCATATTCCTTGGTTGTGGTTTTTAGTCCATTCTTCTCACCTCCGGTTTTTGAGCCTTGTTCTACACTGTCTTCAGACAGTGAGTACTGACAGTTGGCATATCTGTAGCAGGTGTCCTCATCCTATGTTCATTGGATGTTATCCCATCCAAGCAGGCATTCCAACACTAGCACAGCTATTTCACTACTATGTCTAAGCTTAATTAACAACAAAAATAAAAACTCTATAACGTAGCTACCCCAACCTCACACATATAGAATCTATTTTAATATTTGTAAAAAGACAATATTATAATATGTGAAAGAAACAGGGCAGGAGACTTTTTCTCCTTTTAATGCCTTTATTAAAAGGGATCAGCTGAGGATTGGGCAGCTCAAACGGGTCTGCAGTCTCCCGCCGTCTCTCCCAGGGCGACTCAGAGGAGGAGGATATGCGCAGCTTTGTCCACTAGGGGCAGAGCTGGGGGTCTGGTCCTCGTGGGAGCCTTTAGGGCGTGGGGACCCCTTCTGATGTTACCCCTGCCGGCTCTCTTGGCCCGCTCCCGGTCGTCGGGGAAGACTCCCGTGCTCAGGGTGAGAGGGACTACGAAGGTGTTCCGCCTCTCTGCCGGCTCAGCACTCCGTTCCTGACGTCCAGACATCATTCCAATCTCTCAACTCTTAGTTGGCTCGTTGTTTTTGGGGTTCTTCCCGCATGTTTGGAGTAGGGGTCCCACACAGCATGCTGGTCCTTGGAGTTATTTGCATATCCCTCCCCTCCAAAGTCTCTTCTCCTCGCTGTGCTGTTTGGGAGGTCTCCACCCTTCACTGTCTTAGAGAAGGGCCATTAGCTCGGCCCCAGCTAGGGCTTTTACTGATACAAAAACAACTATTAACAACAACGACCCGTAATTACCATAACACACAAGCACCACCCACAGCAGCAACAATGGTAACCTTTTTCTCACAAAAAAATTCGCAGAATTTTTGTTCATAACAGTCCCCCCTCTTTTTCTTTGATCGAGCATAAATTTTAAGCTCGCATCAACTTACAATTTTGGACTCATGGGCTTCATATTTAATTTTTTGTATTGACTATAAATTTCTTGAGCACTTTGGTAATCACGGTTACTTAACTTTGTTACTTTCCTTGGTTTCTTTAGGTTGGTCTGCATGGCAAATACTATTTCAATGAAACAGATAAATAAGCATAGAAAAAAGAGCAATCCTCCAAGTCTACACACAGTGAGAAAAAATACTTTTTCCCATATATCCTTTTTGAAAATCTCTCGGTTCTCCCACCAACTGGAATCAAGTGTAGGAGTTTGTTTTTGATTATTTACACATACTAATTTTTTATTTTGTTTGAAATGTTTCTAATAATTGCATTCTTTTTTTTTAATACTCCCTGGAGCCTGATGACTTGGTTTAACATAGATATTGGGGTCTGAACTTGGCGTTTACAATTTTGAATTTTCTCAATTTCTATTTCACTTTGCTTGTTCTGTTTAGTTTCTCCCAAATCATTATATATAGGAACTCCTAAACATGGTCCAGTTTCTTTGGGTAATAAGAAGAAAATTGGTTTTATCATTCTAGCGGTGCAGCTGCCAGACCAGTCTCCTGAAAATTTGGTGTGTGCTGTGGTATCAGAGATCAAACCTAGGGGTTTAGCTCCCCTGAAATGTGTTTTCAGCTTCTGTTGGGCATTCCCAACATTTACAAAGTTCTTTTATTTTCCAAAAGGGGTTTATCTCTTTTTCAGTACACTCATAACATTCATAAACTTCATGGTGAGTACACTTGTCTCTTTCTTTTTTCTCAACAGACTCTAATTTGTTTGGATCTCTTGGGATCCACTGGGTAGCTGAATACTTCACTGCTAAATACTTGTTACAAACCATTTTTCTTACCATTTTTACCATGTCTTCTCTTTTTACTAGATCTACTGAGCTGGTTTCAGCAGCATCACATTTAAAGCACAACCAGGCTTCTCCTATAGGGCACTCTCCCAGGAGTGGCTGCCTAAAAGTGGCAGTATTGTGTGCTATCCAATACACTCTCTTATTTTTCTGATAAAGGACCAATCGGGAGAGGTTAACACAATTAGGGTTAGAACTGATGTGGACTCTAGACCAGGAGCTCACTTCTTCCTTCTCACAGAGGGGGTGGTAGCACTCACTGCATGGCTCTTCTGGGCTCCCCAGAGCACCCCCAGAAATTAGAGCCATCATTACTACCCTTCCCAAGAGTCCGGCATGGGTCATCTTGCACAGCCTGCCCACCCGGCCTTGCCTCTTGGGGAATTTTACTGAGAAGAAGCTTCCAAGCTCTTTAGAGTCTCTTCTACCCGCTTCTCTGGTTAAACCTCCCTTGGTCTGTTCCCTACCAATTTTGGTTTCTCCTAGTGGTGTGCTCTGTAGAGGATTAACCTGGAGTCTTTAGAATTAAATTGGGGAACTTAACCAGAATTACTTATTTACAGTCCTAAACTTTTTACCAACATAGTTTACACAGAACCGTCTTGTAACATTTTAAGCAAAGTTAGATCTCTGATACCAATTATTTTCCCATACAGTTCAGTCTTTTTGACTCTTCCTTCGGAGAGTCAACTTTAAATCTTTTGTTCCTTTTATCACAGTATACTCAGGTGAATTAACTTGTGATGTGGTTGAATCCTTATCCAGTGCCTGGAGGTGAGAGTGGTGTGGACTCTGGCCCAATGCCAGAGGGAAAAACTGGGAGTCTGGCCCAATGCCAGAAGGAGAATGGGGTGCAATCCGGTCCAATGCCAGAGGGAGAATGGGGTGGAGTCCGGTCCAATGCCAGAATGCCAGAGGGAAAAAACTGATGAAGTCTGGTCCAATGCCAGGGGGTGAGAGTGATGTGGGTCCAACCTTTTTCCTTTGGTCTGCACAGTCGAATTAGTAATGAAGAGTACCTGAAACGGGCTTTCAAACACAGGCATTAATGATCTGCAATTTTATGATTCTATCAAAACTCAGTTTCTCTGTTTAATGTTATTGGTTAATTTCTCTTTTTCCATAGCTTGCATGTTTCTCTCATCAACTTCTGCATACTCTGTATTTTGCAAGGACTTGTATTTCTGTTAGCTAACTTAACTCCCAAAGTGCTTTTATTCTCCTATTTTTCTGTGTATTTAATTCACTGGTTTTCTGTTCTATTTTTCAAGATCTTATATATTTGTCTCTTTCTTCTGTTTCTTACTTTCACTTACAGCTTAAATACCACTTTTCTTTCAGCCCCTTACACTTAAATATTTTTTTTTTCTCACACTAGTCTTCTACACAATACAATTCCCTCTAAGGAGATGTGGTAAAACTTGTAATGCATAATCTACATTACCTCTATTCTAGTTTGTCTATATTCACTGTCTTTTATTTCTCATTCACTATTACCCATTCCTTCACACCCTCAAGACACAAACTGGATCATTATTCCTAGAAAATCACGGGTCCCTGTGGCTCCCCTCACCTTGGGGTTGGCCCACAGTTCTCATTATCTCTGGGCCTCTTGGAAGGGCCCTGACTTAGGTTGCCTCCGGTGCACATTCACCTGTGAGGCTGTCTGCGTGTCATTCACGGTCTTACAGCTACAGCTCCCTCACACATCTGGGGAGCACTAGTCTGGTCCGCAGGTCACACAGACACACACTTCAGCCACAGCCCCCACCTGCCCGAGGGACAAAATCCTGGTTTGCAGGTCACACACACACTTCCACTGCCCCCCTTCCTACCTGCCCAGGAAGTTGAGGCTGACTTTGCTCGTGACTCACTCTCACACACACAACAAGACAACAATAAGGTAACTTTTATTTTCACATTACTTATTACAAGTTTAGTGCTACTGGCCAGTTTTGGTGCTATTGGATATCCTTTCTACCTTGCTGTTTTTGTCTAACTTCAGATGTTTTTTTCACTATACTATACTTCTTAGTACTTTGTTGAGACAGGACTTATCTGCTCCTGTATCTACGCAAAAATTCAAATTCTTCATTTAGGGGTCCCACTTCAGAGTTTACCAAGGGCTCTTCTAGATGTTGCATCGGGTCCCCTAAAGTGTAAAGCCCCTGACCCTCTAATCGTCACCTCTAAGGATCTTCCCTAAATTATCTTGTTCCCTGGCTGTTGCCTCATCAAGACTGAGCTTTCTACAAAACCTCCTGATGTGTCCTGCCTCTCCACAGTAATAGCAATGTCGTTCTCTCAAAAGGACTTGAGGTCTCTCCATCCCTCTTGTACCTGACAGTACTGACCTATCCTTGCCTCCTCCTGATGGTGGACCTGCCCACCCTGCACTTTCTCTAGCTACAGCAACCATGATCTTAGCCTTGGCTTTTGCTTTATCTTCATCCCTCCTTAAATGCACCTTCAATGCCTCTCTTAGTAACTCGTTAATGTCCTTTTCTTGCCAATCTTCAATTTTTTCCAGTTTTCTCCGAATATCAGGCCAAGATTTGGTAATAAATTGGACTTTTAGTAGCATTTGACCTTCTAGGGTGTCTGGGTGTATTCTAGAGTACAACTGGAAGTTCCGCTTTAGTTGATTAAGCCAGGCAGCAGGAGCTTCATCCTTCTCTTGTGCATCCTCAAATGCCAATTGGGTATTAGTTCCTTTGGGAACTGACTCTTTAATCCCCCATATGATCAAAGATCTATATTCCATCATGGCCTTCCTCCCCTCCTCCTGGTTAGGGTTCCAGCTGGGATCTGTTTGTGGCAATTTCTGTTCACCTGATGGCACCTGGGATCCTGGACTGTTATCTTTCTCCCAAATTCTTATGCCAGCGGCCCTTATCATCTGGACCTCTTCTGGGGAAAATAATATACTCAGGATGGAATTCATCTCCCTCCAAGTGTAGATATTTGGACCTAAAAATTGATCCACTTGGTTGGCTATGCCCACTGGGTCTTCAACTAAATGCCCCAACTCTTTCTTGAATCCTCTAACCTCAGAAGCAGTTAGGGGAGCATTCACAAAGCCAACACCTCCCGCTACTCCTCCCATAAGAACTTCTCTGAGGGGAAAGAGTCTCTCTGCCTTGGAGGTCTTGGATCTGGTAGTACAGTACGGCCCATCTTCAGATGCCAAACTACTTTGAGGGATATCTGGGCTACCCTGAACTTTCTGCCCACCAGCAGGTGTATTTGCTGATAGCTGTTTACTGGGCAAGGAGGCATTTTTGTCCCAACAAGGAGGAGGTAAAGGGACAGCAATAGGAGGGGGAGAAGAGCCTGAGTGGATATTAAGTGGAGCTGGAGAAGGGGTGGAGAATGCAGCGGGTGGAGTAGGCACTTGTGGTGGTACAGAAGGAACTGGAGGAGCTGAAGGGGGTGGTGAGGGAGTGGTTAGTGAAGGAAATACTGGGTTTATCATAGGGGAAGCTGAAGAGGTAGAAGGAGGAATTTGAGCAGGTGGTAATGAGATGGCAGCTGGGGGAAGAACCGGACCTGCCATTTGAGGTGCTCGAAGAAGAGGAATATAAGGTGGAGGGGAAGAAGGAGGCAAATAATCCAGGGGGTCCAATCTTTTACTAGTCCTATCATCCCCTCCTTCATTCCCCTCTTTCTTCTTCTGTACCTTACAAATTTGCACCCCTTCATCCCCAATAGTGCTCTTTAACCAGCAAGATGCACACAGTAATTGCTCAGGATCAGTGTCTCCTCGAGCTGTCAGATAAAGATTTAGTTGTTGGCACATCCACTTGTCCTTTGTCCCACACCAAGGCCATCCTCCTTGCAGCTCTAATTCCGGCCAGACTTCTACACAGTAGTGGATCATCTTCACTTTATCTAATCCCTCCGTGGCCTCTATAGAATCCCATTTCTCTAACAGTTCTCCTAAGGGACTATTGGGAGGTATATTCCTCAGTCTCTTGCTTGTCTTTTTACTATTACACCCTCCCATTTTTCAGTTCTCAACAGTAAAAAATCCCAAAGGTGCCTCTACTGACCGGTCATTTCAAAAAAAACCTCCTTTGAGGAGCTTCAGCCTCCTCCACTGAACTTCAAATTTTTGCCTGATGCTCAGGACTTTATACTGAAACAACTGCCTGATCTCTTGATTGCCCAACTTTCCTAACGTCAGGTCTTACATCTATTGGGACTTGAACACACGAAACCTCGGCCTAAGAATCCGGGTCGTGCCTGACTCCCTCAGTCAGGAAAAACAGCTGCCTGATTTTTAGTTTGCCTAACCTGCCAATTTTTAGGCTTCAGCGTATCAGGACTTAAACCACAGCCTCCTTCGCAGGGATTTATGCCTGACTCCTTCGTCAGGACTTACTTTGCCTGCAGGGCTTGTGAGCTTCTTACCCAAATACAATCTTACCCGAATCCTTCTCGGGACTTACAATCTGCCTGACTTCCCTCTGTCAGGACTTACTTTGGGTGCATGCCACTCATACAACTATTCCCTCCGCACGCCTGGAGGGGGGGGGGGGCTGCCTCTTTCCCCCTTAGGAGATGACTCACTCACACTAATTCCCCGCACTTCCCCCTGTTCCCGGCCGGCTTCCTAGCGGAAGTCCAGAAACGCGGGTACTTAGGGGCCCACTCTCGCTCCCAAGGTCCGGCTGCTGGCCCACCTCTCACTCACACACACATGCGCTCGTCTCCCACTCCCGGCACCGGATTTCTCACCAGTCCAGTGCTCCGGTGCTCCTGAGCCGATCCCTTTGGTCCTGATAGCCAGCTGTCCTGGAGGTCCAAGATGGCCAGTCCTGGTGTCCACTTCCAGCGTGACTATCCCGGACAAGCACCCCAGCTAAAATAAAAAGGGCAGGAGACTTTTTCTCCTTTTAATGCCTTTATTAAAAGGGATCATCTCAGGTTTGGGCAGCTCGACGGGTCTGCAGTCTTCTGTCGTCTCTCCCAGGACGACTCAGAGGAGGAGGATATGCGCAGCTTTGTCCACTAGGGGCAGAGCTTGGGGTCTGGTCCTCGTGGGAGCCTTTAGGGCGTGGGGACCCCTTCTGATGTTACCCCTGCCGGCTCTCTTGGCCCGCTCCCGGTCGTCGGGGACGACTCCCGTGCTCAGGGTGAGAGGGACTACGAAGGTGTTCCGCCTCTCTGCCGGCTCAGCACTCCGTTCCTGACGTCCAGACATCACTCCAATCTCTCAGCTCTTAGTTGGCTCGTTGTTTTTGGGGTCTTTTTTAGCAAGCTAGAAGCATTAGCTTCTCATGGCATGCTGGTCCTTGGAGTTATTTTGCATATCCCTCCCCTCCAAAGTGTCTTCTCTTCACTGTTCGGGAAGTCCCCACCCTTCACTGTCTCAGAGAAGGGCCATTAACTCGGCCCCAGCTAGGGCTTTTACTGATACAAAAGCAACTATTAACAACAACGACCCGTAATTACCATAACACACAAGCAGTACCCCAGCAGCAACAGTGGTAACCTTTTTCTCACAAAAAAATTAGCAGAATTTTTGTTCATAACAATATGTATCTATAACAGTCGAGGGGGTATGAGACAACATGGGATAGGATCCAATGTGTGAGCAAGAGCCTGGGACAACCTCGCCAGGCTGCACAGATGGGCGCTTCCCCCTATCTTTCTGGGTTGCAGACAGCATTGAGGAGCTGCCAGGGCGGTCACAGCAAGGCCTCGGAGGTTCGGAGGTTTTTTCTGGTACTGTGTCTTGTGCCATACTGAGGCTGTCAAGCTTGCAGGCACTGGGCACATTTCCATTCAATCCATAAAATAGTACTAGTGCCTGGGGTTGAGGCCGTGGACAAAACTCCTGATAGAAAAGATGTGTGCTAATGTCTTTACAATTTGATGGGTGAAGGTATGGGTGTTAACATTTTTGAAATGGGTCTTAATGTCTCTACTAACTTTGGGCAGCAAGTTTGTTACAGAGCCCAGACAGCTTGACTCCTCAAATCCTCAAACAGGCAAGTGGGGTCTGCACAAGCCTGAACTTCTGAACTTTGGGGTAAAATGACAGGTTCAAGGGGAGATATATGGTAGGTGGTTCAAGAAAGCTGTACCTTCCTAGTACCTCAGCCAGTGGGAAAAGGAAGACGGCAACATGTGGCCGGGAGTTTAGGATAAAAGGAGGCTGTGCCCTCCAAAACTTCGAGAGAAAAAGCCCCGCGGGTGTGTGCCCCAGTGGGCTCTCTCCCTTTATTTGAATAAATTTGCAGGACTCCTCTGTCTCCTTTATGAAAACTGTCTTTTCATAACGTGTTTTTCCGTACACCCCTGAGCCCTGGACCACTGCCAGCGCCATCCTCTCTTTATAAATAACAATGTAGTTTTTGGCTTTTGCTATTATGTGTTAGATTTTGCAAATTATTATTAATCACAACAATTTTGATGTAGTACAGTTTGTAATCACTTTTTAACTATTTTTTATATAGTATAATTTGTCTGCTTTTGTGGCCAATGCCCTGGCCATGTGTATCTTATCTATGTATTAGTGTGATAAACTTATATTGTAGTTTAGGCTTTCGTAAAATATTAAAATAGACACTACGTACTGTTAATTTTTACAGAATGCTTTTTTTTTTTGTAACTAACTGACAACAGATAAGTTTGTGGAAATAGCTGAAACTGTCTGTATGATTAGATAACACTTAAGGAACCACACAGATAACACTGAAAGAAAGGATGTGAAAAGGACTTGTGCCGCTGACCCTGCAGCTGTCAATAATCCCCTGTTTGTCATTGTGAGGAAATTACATACATGACTCCCAAAAATCAAATCTACACTATTTCACGATGGGTCAGGGGTCAAACAAAGCTAAAGAATTCCCGGAACATGCAAAAGAACTCAAATTAATATGTGAATTTGTATAACGTTCATGAATATGCATCTGATCAATGCAATGAAAAAGTATATAAGGAAAGTTGTTATAGCTAACTGACATGCTTCTGTCAGTTTGCCAGGAACTCTAGCACTAGATACTGTCCCTTTTATTCCTTATTAAACTTTTAAAAATTTTACAGAGTGAGCCTTGTTTCTCACACGCTCTTAGGGGGACTGTTTTGCAGAGGTGCACTGGCAGCAGGACTCCACCTCCCCAGCAGGATTGTGAGCCACAAAAAGCCCCAATGCTAGGAGCTGCCTATGCACTTCACCACCAGTGAAGATTGTATTTTTGCAAAATTACAATGTGGCACTCATTGACAGGGATTTTCCAGGGTCACTGTCACCAGTGGACAATTCCCTTTCCTCTCCTTTCCCCTGCTTTTTCCTTCACTTCCCTGTAGTCTTTAGATTGCAAGGGAAATTTGTATCTTTGAAGGCCAGGCCTTATGCTCCTTACTGAGCTGTGTCCAGGAAAACTGCTGGGAGAACCACACACATGTATATACACACATGTATATACACAAACATGAGAGAAAGAAACCTAAAAGGAGCTGAAGGCTGGTCAGTTGGAGGATTAAATACACACCAAAGATTCAAACACCTCTATTCACATTTCAGCTTGGGAAAACAACTGTGCTTCTGATGCCATTTAGGTTTTGCCTTTTTTTCTTTAATATGTTCTCTGTATTCTTCACACATATATTTGTAGCTCTAGTCTATTGTATTAGTGACTAGTTTTCCCAGTACTTTTCCATGACCTTTCCTTAAGCAGAAAGACAAAACATTCCAGAGCTCCAAACCCCAGGGGGTGCAAGGCCCTAGTGCTATCTTGATTCTTCCTGGGAAACAAGGCTGAGAACAACTCTTTGAGATACATTCTCATGGACCAAGTACAGCTAGTGTTGAAGGGGGGTTCCAGAGAAGAGGCTTGACCTGGGGGGGGGGGGGGGGGAATTGCATCACCACTTTTCCTTATTGGGGCCTTTTATCAATTATACTGATTTCCTAAAACCTATAAAATGTAGTCACCCCTGCGGGGGGTGGGCTTTTGTGAACATCTTTTCATAACTGCCTCTGGAGGTCTTCAAATACTGATCCCCTTTTATATTACCTCCTTACTAAAATTATCTCAAGTTTCATTTCCAGATTGGGAAAAAGGCAACACTTCTCATTAGGAACCAGTGTGCCATTGCTCCTGCTTTTATTCAGTGTAGTCAGGTCTGATGGGGTGGCAGGGCTGAGACATGGGGATTGGACTGGTGGACTGCAGGAAATCAGGACTCCTGTATGACTAACCAATATGATTAAGCAGAAGACGTTTATTGTTTACATTATGCACTTATTTATAGATTCTAAAACTACTGCACACTCTAGTCACACACATTTCTTCATTGGTGCCTTTGTCTTGTCCATGCATCCTGCTACCATTTCTCAGAGTATGTGATTGGTTACAGTCCAGATGGTTCGCAGTCGTCTGTTACCTAGTTCTTGAAGTCTTGATATTCTGTTTCTCAGCCTCTTCTTTCTTATTTTAGAACAGTTTATGTCTTAGTAACCTTGATGCATTCCAGAGGGCCTTGATAAGAAGAATTACAAGCCGTATGGATGGTGCACAATGTGGCCTAAATTGTTCAGATATATTGCTACAGTGGACAGGAATTTTGGCTCAGTCTTCAAAAGAGTAGAAGACTGTCTCTTCAAGTACCATGAAGCTTCAGATCTGCTCTGCCTGCCTCCTGCATGCTAGGCTGATTTCTCAGGGCTTCACAAAATAAACCAGTACACTTACATTCTGGCTCTTTGTTCCAAAACTCGATCTCAAGACTTAATTTAACAAGTGCTATCTTAATCTCCCCTCTTTCCCTGTAATCTGGAAGGATTTTTAATTTTTATTTTATTTTAGCAAATTCAAGAGATTAGTTACTGCAGGGATTTAATTTGCCTTGTTTATTGAGTGTAGGTGGCAAAAGGGTGGGTCAACTCACCACACCTTGTTTTTGTTTATTTGCTTTATTTTTCCTTAAGGAAGGAGTGGCAGTTTAAAAGTCTTCACTTGGGTGTTCAGAGCTGTGGCTGTCCCCAGTTTGTCTCATGGTTGATACCTGCTACATTCCTAGCAATAACATTTTTCCTTATCAATTTGCCCCTATTTACATTTGTAACCACTGCTGACTGTGTACTCAGACCTGCTTTTCCACACAAAGGGGTTTTTTTTCTAGCTTCAACAACTCAGAAGGATCCCATAGATTTTGTATGTCGGACTTCCTCTGTGGGTAAAAGCCTGTGAAAGTGTCTCCTAGGGTAGAGTGCAACATAAAATCCTCTATACCTGATCCTCCCAATGCTTGGACAGGCAGAACTGACATACAAAAATCTCATGGATTTGATCATATAAAAATAGTTTCATTTTGTAAGGTTGTGTGTCTTCATTAGGTCACCTTTGTTCTCAAAAGTGCTGCATTATAACTGCTAATACTGCAGAGCTTCATACTTTCTCCAATCAGATAAGGAATCAAATTCAACAGAGCTTAATAATGGATAGCACTGATTTTATTTTAATACATTTTTCCAGGTTGAACTGCATAAGTATCTGCTTGCCTTAATAAAGAACCAACACTGGAATGAAGTGCATACCCTTCTGCTGAATGCAGCAGAACAGGGAACACAAACAACTTACAGGAAAACAAGCTGGTTTTGTGTATCCTTTCAATTTTTTGCATCTCACACATTTTCATCATGCAAAGGCACAGATCTGCTTCAGCTGCATACCTGCCTTACATTGGCTTTGACATGAAATAAAGTCCACAAGGTAGCACCTACCCTGCGTTTTGCAGAACAGAGCACCTACTTGAATCTGCCACCTAAAACTCTCTATTTTTCTGAATAAATGTCCCATTGTCCTGAGATGACTATGGTCCACTATCCCCATGATCCATCTTTTTGGTCCAGACATAAATTTTTTGCCTTTAAGAGCGAAATGGGGAGGGGAGAGAAGCGGTGGAATGCTTTTTCATAGCACAGTTTGTGTTTGCATAAGCTTCACTTCCTCCCCCGGGATTCCTTTCTCTCCATCTGCTGTCTGCAGCACAGATAGAAGGAGGACAGCTTTCCTTTGCTTTTTTAAGCTAGTTTCTCATCTGTGAGCTGAGTCAAGAAAGTTTTTCCTGGGACGGTGGCTTTTTCCTGGAACTGTTCAGCTTTTCTCCAGTCTGGAACACCAGGAAAATTGCCCAAGGGCTCCCCAAGCTGCACTGCAACCTGGAGCCCAGGCCCAAGCCCCAGAGAGAGTGAGAGAGACTGAGCCACACCCATAGAGGACTCTGAACCACAGAAGGACTCTGAATTTGCTAGCTCTTCAGAACAATGAGAGGTTTTATTGTTTAATATTATTAATTTTTTCATGCTTGTGAATACTCTGCTTGTGAAATAAACAGTTCTTTCCACTTTCCTCCAAGGAGATTTTCTCCCAAACTGGTTGGGAGAGGGTCTGCTGGAATCTGCCTTTTAGAGGAGACACCCCTTTTGGGAAGTTTCCTCTCAAATTTGTCTCAAATCGGGACAAACATTTTGTCACCCAGCGCATGGTTCAAGAAAGTGGAAAAAACCTGTACTGACTGCATTTTGGTTCTACTTACTCTGTATTCGGATAAAGCAGTCAGTAGCCATGTTGCTTGAATTTATAATGTCTCTCTGGTTTGAGACAATGATGTCTCTCTTTTCCCTAGGACTGTTTGAGGTATTAATACCTTTCTGGTCCCTAGGCTTGTTTTCCTATTCACAGATAGCTCCAGTATTGTCCCTGGCAAAAAGATTTTACAGTAGAGGGGCACGGATTCAGGGTGCTATTTTGCTGGGCATGGTGATAATGATTTATAGGGAGTAAACAAAGATAACAAGGGTTTGTTCAAAATATGTATGGTTTGTTGTTTCTTTGTTCTACCCTGTGACCTAATTTCAGTAGCATGTTTGGGGATTTATTAGTAATTGCACCCAGTTTGTTAGAGGAGGAGCAGGGAGTGAGGCTTCCCAGTCTTTCCTCTCCTTCTTCTCCTTTAAATCTGTTATGCCATCTTTTGAGAATGTTCAGTTTCCCCTGGATGCCAGAGATACCACCTTCCTGGTATTTTATCTGGTAGGCTTCCTCTAAATGGTTTGCACCTTGTCTAGAATGAGGGCTGAGATGTCCAGAGGGGCTGACACCTGACCCAGGCATGGACCCAGGCATGGAAAATCCTGAGTGGTATGGGGAATGGGAGAGAATGGGCCGAACCCGTTAGGAATTTTCTGATCCAATAACCTGGGACTTTCCCAGTGAACAAATTCAGAACCCAGATGAGGTAGGGAAATATTTGCAAGAGAACTGCAATGACGACTCTAATGAAAAAAAGATCATTACAATAAGCTGGGCCTTGGCATATGCTAATTGCATACTGCTAGATACTGTAGGGCAGCAAATAGAGGCAGGGGGGCAGGGAGATAAATCAGCAGACACGCCAGTCACTCTGGTTGCAGCTAAACAAGACAGTAAACCTAAGCCAGCAGCTAAACCAGAAAGCGAGCCTAAGCCAATGGCTGTTGCTCCTACCACAAGAAACATGAAACACCAAACAAAAACCAATTGGTCAGGGGATGATGATGATGATGATGTGGGGGAAGGATCCTCAAAGCCAGCAACTGACTCAGAATCAGAAATCATTATTGAGTCCTTGTCTCTGGAAGACCTTTGTGGCCTAAGAAAGGATTACACTCAATGATCTGATGAATTTATAATTAGTTGGTTAGTCCGTCATTGAGACGCTGCAGGCAAGGCTACAATTCTGAACAGTACTGAAGCAAGACATTTAGGATCCCTGTCACTTGATCTGGTTATCAACCAAGGAATGGTAAGAGGACCTGACCCTCTCAGTCTCTGGATACAGATCTTGAGAAGTGTGGGGCAGATACCTGTGTGCAGACGATCTCTATACACAGCAAACACAGTGGAAGACCATAGAACAAAGGATTTAATGCTTGAGAGAAATAGCAGTGGCAGAGATTGTCTTCTCAGATGACCCAACAATTAGGAATCCAGATGCAGTAAGGTATACATTAGTAATGTGGTGAAAACTCATATAACTTGGGTCACAAGAATATGCTGAATACGCTTCTGCTTTAGCAATGATGAAGCGATATGACAGGGAGGAGATGGTGCTTGATATGGCGAGGAAGCTCCGAGCATATGCAGATGCCGTGCATGGCCCAACACATGCAAGAATCGCAGCTGTGGAAACACATCTGTCAGAGCGCATGCAGAAACTAGAAGATAAAATGGAGGAGAATCACGAGAAACTCCAGAAGGAGATTAAAGAGGACTTTCTCCAAATCTCAGCAGTACAGACCAGAGGTTCCGTTACCAAACACAGACATCTCCCATATAGGGAAGGAAGGTAAATCCCATGAGGTGAGCTGTGATTCTTCCTGTGTGATTGTGGGGAAAATATGAGGAGGTGGGATGGAAGACCCACTGCTGATCTGGCACAACGGGAGTGTGAATTGAAGGAGGGCAAGACTCAGAGAGGAAATTCCATCTAAAAGGAAGCAGCTCCAGATGCCCGGAGCCAAACTGCCCAGTATGATGATGATATGTCCAATCCCCTTGAAGGAACCTCTAAAATGTATGCCCAGGGAAGGAAGGATAACAGGGATTAGAGAGTCCTTGCCTATAGCCAGGTAGAGGCCAGGGAAAACCATGTCTTTTGGGCTGTGTGGATTGATTGGCCTGGCACATCAGAACCACAAAAATATGAGGCTTTGGTCAACACTGGTGTGCAGTGCACATTAATCCCATCAAAACATGTGGGAGCAGAATCAGTTTCTATCACTGACGTGACAGGGGGAACACAGGATTTGAGATTGGTGGAACATGATGTGAGCCTGACAGGAAGGAGTGGAGGAAACATCCTATTGTGAGTGGCCCAGAGGCCTCATGCATTTTGGGCATAGACGTCCTCCAAAGCAGGTATTTCAAAGACCCAAAGGGAAAGATATAGGCTTTTGGCATAGCTGCTGTGGAGACAGAGGGTGTTAAGCAATTGAACACCTTGTCTGGATGTCCAGGGTTGACTATGTGATGCTTTTATCCCCAATCATCTCATTTTGTTTATGCTGAATAATAAGTTTTGTGCCTTTAACACTTGTTCCAGAGAGTGAAGGGGGGAAGAGAAGAAGCGCACAGTTTTTTCAGACACTGCTCTCACTCCTACACATTCCTCCTTCTGGACTGTGTTGTCTGCAGATGGACAGACAGCGGGACAGAGCTCTCTTTTGCTTTTAGTTAGTTTAGCTAGCTGAGGCAAAGAAGTTCCCTGGACTTTTGTTTTTTCCCTTTTCTTTGGACCTCTTGAAACCTGCTCTGGACTGAACACCCAGGGGAGCCCCAGCAGCTGCACCTGTGGCCCACCGGGCTGGGCCTGGCCTGCGAAAATTCCAGCACCGGAGGGACTGATAAGAGACTGAGTGAGCTGAGCCACAACCCGAGGACGGGGTTTTATCAGTTTGTCACCTCTTTTGGAGCGGCAAGGGGTTTTATTGTTTGATATTGTTTAGGTTTTATTGTTTAATAAACAGGTTTTTTCCACTTTTCTCCAAGGAGGTATTTTCTCCCAGACCGGTTGGGGGGAGGGGCGGATTGAATTTGCTTCCCTACCAGAGCCCCTTTGGGGATTCTCTCCCAAATTTGCTCTAAACCAGGACAGTGGACTATCAGAGAACCCATCTGCAGTAGGACTTCTGAAGGGGGAAGAGCAACGAGTACCAATTGCCACCTCGACAGTGCACCACCGGCACTACCAGGCAACTTGAGATGCTGTGATTCCCATCCACAAGATGATCTGTGAGCTGGAATTACCACCAAGGGGTGGTCAGCAAAACCCACTCACTCTTCAACAGTCCCATTTGGCCTGTGCACAAATCTGAAGAAGAATGGAGATTGTGGACTATCGTATTGGTGATATTTTTGCCTGATGTCCAGGAGGAATGATGCATCTGACTCCACTGATATCAGAAGGCTAATTAATTTCTTTATAATACTATATTATTCTATAGTATGTTACACTATATTACATTACATCTAAACTGAATCTGCACAAAGCACCCAACTCAACTCAACTGCCCAGGATCTCTTGACTGTCAGCCGACAGTCCCGACACACACACGCCCTTGGCCCTGATAAGCCAAGGAAACAAAACACCATCACTCTGGGTAAACAATCTACATATTGCATTCTACTTTGGCACAACATAGGAGCAGCAAATAAGATAAGAATTGTTTTGATCATTTTTTTCTCTGCTTCTCTCACTGCTTCTCTCAGGTTCAGAGAATGTGAATCCCACACTATCGTGCCTAAAAGGAAGTGACTCCACTGTTGAGTGCTGCTGTGCTAGACATGTTGTAACTCCAGTACGAGCTAGAGTCCAAGACAGTGAAGTGGTACGCCACTATTGACATTGCCAATGCATTTTTCTCCATTCCTCTGGCAGCAGAATGCAGGCCTCAGTTTGCCTTCACCTGGAGGGGTGTGCATTACACCTGGAACTGACTGCCCCAGGGGTGGAAGCATAGTCCTACCATCTGCCATGGACTGATCCAGACTGCACTGGAAAAGGGTGAGGCTCCAGAACACCTGCAATATATTGATGACATCATTGTGTGGGGGAACACAGCCGCGGAAATGTTTGGGAAAGGAAAGAAAATCATCCAAATCCTCCTGGGAGCTGGTTTCACCATTAAAAAGAGCCAAGTAAAGGGACCAGCTCCTGAGATTCAGTTCCTGGGAGTGAAGTGGCAAGATGGACGGCGTCAGATTCCTACAGATGTCATCAACAAAATCACAGCTATGTCTCCATCAACCAATAAGAAGGAGACACAAGCTTTCCTAGGTGCCATAGGCTTTTGGAGAATGCACATTCTTGAGTACAGTCAGATCGTGAACCCTCTTTACCTGGTCACCTGCAAGAAGAACAATTTCCACTGGGGCCCTGTGCAGCAACAAGCCTTTGCCCAGATTAATCAGGAGATCACTCATGCGGTTGCCCTTGGCCCAGTCAGGACGGGACCAGATGTGTAGAACATGCTCTCCTCTGCAGCCGGGAGCCATGGTTTGTCCTGGAGCCTTAGGCAGAAGGTGCCTGGGGAGACTCGGGATCAACCACTAGGATTTTGGAGGTAATTACAAATTGGCCCGAAGGTAAGAATTTTGGTGTCACAGATGAAGAACAAGAACCAATGACACGGGCTTAAGAGGCTCCTCCATATAACCAACTGTCCCCAGAGGAAACACGCTACGCTCTTTTCACTGACAGTTCCTGTCGCATCATAGGGATGAACTGGAAGTGGAAAGCAGCCATATGGAGCCCCACACGACAGCTCACAGAGGCCACTGAAGGAGAAGGTGGATCAAGCCAACTTGCGGAACTCAAAGCCATTCAACTGGCCCTGGACATTGCAGAAAGAGAGAAGTGGCCAAAGCTCTACCTCTACCCTGATTCATGGATGGTAGCCAACACTCTGTGGATGGCTGGAGAGGTGGAAAGAGGCTAACTGGCAGCATAGCATAGGAGAAAACCAGTTTGGGCTGCTGATGAGTGGAAAGACATCACTACCAGGGTAGGGAGGATACCTGTGAAGGTCCGCCATGTAGATGCCCATGTCCCCAAGTGTAGAGCTGATGAGGTGCACCAAAACAATGAGCAGGTATATCAGGCTGCAAAGATAGGGGTGTCCAAGATAGACCTAGATTGGGAACACAAGGGAGAGTTATTCCTAGCTCGATGGGCCCAAGATGCCTCAGGCCAACAGGGCAGGGATGCCACCTATAAGTGGGCACGAGACCGAGGAGTGGATTTAACCTTGGACAGTATTTCTCAGGTTATCCATGACTGTGAGACGTGTGCTGCCATCAAGCAGGCCGAGCGAGTGAAACCCCTCTGGTATGGTGGGCAGTGGTCCAAGTACAAGTATGGGGAGGCCTGGCAGATTGACTACATCACAATGCCCCAGACATGCCAAGTCAAAAGCTACGTGCCCACAATGGTAGAAGCCACCACGGGATGGTTGGAAACCTACCCTGTGTCTCATGCTAAAGCCCGTAACACCATCCTGGGCCTTGAAAAGCAGGTCCTTTGGAGGCATGGTACCCCTGAGAGGATTGAGTCAGACAATGGGATTAATTTCAAGAACAGCCTTATCAACACCTCAGCTAGGGAACATGGCATTAAGTGGGTGTACCATATCCCCTACCATGCACCAGCTGCAGGAAAAGTAGAGTTCCACCAACCGAGCAGGTCTTGCCCAATCTGAGTCCTTGAATATAATAGATGGAGATAAAGTCCTGGTGGTACATGTCAGAGGTTTGTTAGAGAAGACCGTGTGGATCAATTCTGCCTCGAGTACAGACAAACCCATTTGTGGGGTTGTCTTTGCTCAGGGACCAGGTTGCACATGGTGGATAATGCAAAGAGATGGAACAACACACTGTGTACCTCAGGGAGATCTGATTGTGGGGTAAGAATGATATGCAATATCACTGTTTGTTGGATGTTGCTGCCATTGTCTGTACATTAAACCATACAGACATGAGATAATAGGAAATGTGTAAGTGTCAAAGGTCTGAGCAAGTGAAAGATGGAGTTTTGAGTGACTAAAGTGAAAGGGGGGAATCCTGCAGCTCTGTAGTATGGGGCCTGGATTCAGTGGTCCAGTGTGGGGATGTGATGAGGGCATGATGGGTATTGCTTGTAATTTTTGGGGGAACAGATGGAAGTTTTATGTGAATAAAATGCATGATGTGTGGTTGTATGTTGACAATATGGGGATAAGGTGTGGAATGTCCTAGGGTGACATTATGATGCTTGTACTCCATTCGTGTGTTCTGTTTATGCTGGATATTATGTTCTGTGCCTTCAAGACTGGCTCTGAAGAGTGAATGTTTTGTTTTTTGGTTTTGTTATCAGCTGCTCCCCCACGGCTGGCGGGACACGCAGACGGGGCAGTACATAGTGCTGCTTTTGCTTTTCCTTGGCCTTTCACTTTGCTCTTGCTTCTGCTTTGCTCCTACTTTGCTCTTGCTTTTTGCTTCTGCTCATTAGTTAATTTAGCTAAGCAGTCCAAATTTTTCCTGGACTGTTTCTGTTTCTCCTTTCCTGGTTTTTTTTTGGTTTTTTTTTTTTTTTTTTGATGGATCTACTCAAACCTGCTCTGAACTGGGACCTAGTAAACACCAAGAGTTTGCACCTTGTGGCTGCAGCAGCTATCCCAGTGTCAGAGGGACTGATAACAGAGCGACCACCCCCAAAAGAGACTTTCTGAATTTGTCATCTGTGACCGTGCTCACAAGGGTTCTTGGATGAGGGAAGAGACAAGAATATTGACTCCATGTTCAGAAGGCTTGATTTATTATTTTATGATATATATATTACATTTTAACTATACTAAAAAGAAAAGAAGTAAAAGGTTCTCTCAGAAGGCTAAGTTAATAATAGAATGGAATGAATAGCAAAGATCTGTGTCTCGGACAGAGAGTGAGAGCTAACTGGGCTGTGGTTGGCCATTAATTGTAAACTTCGAAGATGGCCAATCACAAATGGACCTGCTATATTCCACAGCAGCAGATAACCATTATTTACATCTTGTTGCTGCAGCTCCTTAGCTTCTCAGCAGGAAAAATCCTAATGAAAGGATTTTAATGAAAAGTTGTCTGCAGCAGTCATCTATTTTCAGAGTGGTGAAAGAGTGGTGTCATCCGGTATTGTTCATTTTGTGTGCTGGGGAGTGCTGTGCCTGTTAAATGATCAGGTTCTTTCCACTTCTCTGGGAGGAATCCTTCCCAAACCGGTTGGGGGGAGGGGCTGTGTGGGTTTGCTTTCTGGAGGGGCCCTCTTTTGGAGGTTTTCTCCCAAATTTGCCCTAAACCAGGGCACTGTTGCTTTGCTGCTTTTCTCCTCCTCATACTGAGGATGCTGTGCCACACTGAGCACTGTTCTGACTCTAAGCATGGTGTACACAGTGCAGGTCATAGACAAAAGAGAAA
Source organism: Melozone crissalis (assembly GCF_028551555.1). Lineage (NCBI taxonomy): Eukaryota > Metazoa > Chordata > Aves > Passeriformes > Passerellidae > Melozone > Melozone crissalis. Next base: position 4,185,166 of record NW_026535882.1, on the reverse strand, counting down.
GCAGAACTGGCAAGATTATGCCGTCCTTGACATCCAGAGGGAATTCAATATTTTCAAAGCCCACTGTGTCTGGTCTGAAAGGCTGGATAAAAGCACTCAGTACTCTTCCCTCCAGGGTCTGGGTGCAATGGTTAAAGAGACCCCAGAGATAGCAGCCTATTCTAGGACAAATGAACAAAACTGAATATATATTCCAAATGACATTCATTGCCTTGGAAGTTACCATGCAATAAACATAATAAAACTGAGTCAGAATATGACCTGACACCCTGTTGGTCTGGGGGGTGGTAGCAGTCTGATTAAATGGTGGCTACAGTCCTGTTGGAGTGATGGATGTGGTTCTGTAGAAAGATCTGGTCCTTTGCTGGAGGTCCAGTGATGGTTATGGAGCTCTTGTCCTCCAGGAATCCAGCAGTAGTGCTTCCCATGGTGTTCCAAGCCTCCAATTATATACAGGTAGGAGTGTTTGGTTCCTTCCCCTGGGTGGAGCATCTCATGATGGGATGATATAATTCTATGAGTCATGCTGGGAGACCTTGATGGCCCATTAGCAGAGATAGTCCCCCAGAGGGTGTTATCAGGGTTGACTCATGGAGAAGATAAAGAACACCACCCCTCCTATCTTTACAGCTTACATAGATGGTAATAGAATACATACTTTTGGTTACATCTTACATTGAAACCTAAGAAAACCACCATCCCAAACCTACTTTCCTAAAAGTACGACCACCCCTCACAGAACATGCATTCTATATTTCATTGAATCTATCTCCATTCTTGGCCTGTTGTCTCTGCCTGGTTAGGCATAGGATGGCCTCAGGACAGCCCGTGCTCCAAAGGACGAGTGCACTCTTCAAATTTTTTGGTCTTCAATATTGTTTATTAATTCTTATCTACAAAGTCGTCTCCCAGCCTGACAGAGGTCTGACCAGCAAGACAGCCATGGGCACACTGACCTCCCACTGGGCGGTCGTCTATTTTTATACTACAAACTATGTATAAGATATTTACCTTTACCTTCCAATACCTTTTACCCTTATTAACAAGTGCAAATTTAATGTGAACCAATCCCAAAGTGCCAGCATCACCATCAAAGATGGATGACAAGAAGAAGAGGAGAAGGACAAGGCACGCCCTAATTCCTCCATCTTGTCTCCTAAAAACCCCCTTGTACCAAGATCCCAAAACCTGTGTTTTCACCCTGTGAATAATCAATTCCTTCACCACTTATCCCCAAGTGATCCTCTTGTCCTCATACAGGTGGCACATCCCGTGCAGGGTCAAAATCCAACCACCAAGCACTTCTGGCAACATTCCAGGATTTCTGAGCCCCCCCAGGGGTTACCTCGGCAACTCTGGACATCAGGAGTGATGTGCTGAGTTCCCACAAATCTATATTTCATTTCATCTTAGAATTTTACACGAATCAGGGAGAAAGGTATGTATGACTAGACTCACTCAAAACTCAAGCTCTACCTAAACGTGACAAAATTGTATAAAAGTAAGTAAAAATGAGGAGAAGTTAGGGAAGACTCCATTGTAACTGCTGGGATTAGTCAACAGGCTGAACCTGTCTTCTCCCCCCTATGGACACTTATTGGGTAAGAACCGTACTCTGTGTGCTCTGAATGATTATCTCTAGTCAGCTTTTGTTAGGGATTAGAGTTTGTCAGTATATTGCTTTGAATGTTTTTGCAGTCAGATGCTATCACAGGCAATCCTAAATCTTAACCTGTCACAGTTTTGTATTATATTAATAAAGAGTGTTATTCTGTAAACTGATAGTGTGAGTCCTTCAAGGATGCTAACAGCAGCTGGCAGCAGGTAACATACTTAACTGTAGAGACCCAGAGGGGGGTCTCCTTTATGTTGTTGGTGTGTGCCCCTGAATAAGTCAGTTGAACCACCCTCTGATCCAGTGGACAGCTCAGTGAAGGGTCCCCATAATGGGACATTTAGAGACTGGTTTGGCCTTGACTTTCCTGGGGTGCTGACAGACAACTTAAACACTAAGGTTTTGAGAAAATTTCCCCTTTCATGAGACACCAACATACCAAAGGGATGTTCCAGATCTATTGTGGGAAAACCAGGACTCCTGAACAACTGACCAATATGATCAAGCAGAAGCCGTTTATTGTTTACATTACACACACTTTTAATGATTCTACAAACTACTAAGAACACACTTCTTGATTGATGCCTTTGTCTTGTTCCCTTGTTCTCTGACTGCACTTCTCAGCATCCGTGATTGATTACCATGCAGGTGTTCTACAGTCCTCTATTATCTAGTTCTTGTGATCCTGGTATGCGGTTTCTCAGCTTCTTTGTTCGTATTTTAGCACAGTTTTTGTCTTAGTAACCTTGATGAATTCCACAGTGCCCTGAGAAAATTCTGATAAGAACAGTTACAGACAGTATGGTTGGTGCACGCTGAGGCCTAAGTTGTTCAGATACATTGCTACAATTCCCCCTTCTTCTTGCACCAGCCAGACCCTCTTTACTGTATTCTCTACTAAGCAGGTCACCAACTTAATTATGCATGGAATAACACAAAGCAATAAAATAATGGCTACTAAAACTAAGTGTTCCCTTTACAATATCTTTCAACCATCCAGTTATTCCCCATCTCTTAAACCATTTATCCAAATCCCAGTCATTCACAGTCAATTTCTTCCTGCTATCTTGTAGTTGTTTGAGTTTCCTGTGAATGGACGCAGAATGGTCAGAGAGGTTCATACAACATATTCCTTCAAACTCCTCACACCCATGCCCATGTGCTAACAACAAAAAATCTATAGCAGCTCTATTTTGCAGTGTGCCATGCCTGATACTATCTACATCAGTGAGCATTTGATTTAAAATAGCTGAAGTTGTGTTTAGTTGTTTAGCTGTCCAGCATCCCAACTTATTCAGTGTAGTCAAAGCCTGAGCAGCAGCAACACCTGGAACAAGGACTGATGCTATGATTCTTGCTGGAGCACCTCAAAATTCTACATGATCATTACAATTAGATCCTAAGCTTGTGATTGCTCTTTTAGTTCTTTTGCTATGCCCTGCTCTCCAGATAGTCTGATTCAGCATTTCTCGCATGCTAGGGGCAAACATGGTTAGTTTTCCTAGGTAAAAAGGTCCACCAAACAGATTACTCGGAATTGTGAGCCATGCTCTATCTCCACAGATTAAAAAGATACCTGGGGGAAGCTTTCTTACAGTTACATTTGCACCAGTACTGCCAGGATAAGTCCAATTGTGGCAGTATTTGGCCACATTCTTATACCATGGAGAATTGGGATTAAGAACGACACTATTATTCTTGGGACGTGGGACTAGAACATTGCTCATATTAGTTGATTTTGGGTTTAAAAAGTAGTTTTAAAAAAGCAATAATTCCCAGGAACTGATCCTAGCAGGTCTAGTTCTTGGGGTTCTAATCCACTTTCATTCAGTGATTGTGTTATTACACCTACTTGGAAGGCTTCGCCATTTGGCTTAATTCCCATCCTTTTGCATGTGGGATCTCAGCACATCAGCCCTGATGTGCGGAGACACCGAGACAACCCTTGGGGGGCTCGGGAGTCCTGGAATGTTGCCAGAAGTGTCTGGTGGCTGGACTTTGATCCTGCACAGGAGACGACACCTGTATGAGGATGGGAGGATCACACTGGGATAAATGGTGAAGGGATAGGTTAATTATAGTGTGAAACACAGGTTTTAGAATTTCGGTACAGGGGGGTCTAGAGAAGTAAGATGAAGGAATTGGGGCGTGTCCTGTTCTTCTTCTTCTTCTTCTTGGCCTCCATCTTCTGTGGTGGTGGTGGCACTTTGGGATTGGTTCTTACTAAAAGTGCACTTGTCAATAAGGGTGAAAAGCATTGGGGAAAATAGGTAAATATCTTATACATAGTTTTGGGTATAAAGATAAGTGACCGCCCCGAAGGCAGTCAGTGTGTCCATGGCTGACGTGCTGTGCAGACCTCTGTCGGGCCGAGAGAAAATCTTGTAGATAAAAACTAATAAACACTGAAGACCGAGAAAAAACCTGAAGACTCTTCTCCTCCTTTGGAGCGCGGGCTGTCCCAAGGCCTCCCCGAGCCTTTCCAGGCCATCAAAACAGCCGAGCACGGGACATTTGCATATGTCCAATTTGTACCAGCTTTGGTGATGTTGCACCAACAATTCTCTGCGCTTGACCTATTTGCTTCCACATACAGCTTTCCTCTAGCTCCTAACCATTTTGCAAAACCAGTAAAATTACTTACTGGGATACCAATTAGATGTGTGAAAGGGATCTCTGGGCATGGCTAAGGATTAACAAAAGGAATCCACTCCAGTAGCATTGGCCCCAGTAAGACACATATTCTGCAGATGCCATCCTGGCAGGCTAATTTCCTCTGCACTACAGATGTTACCACCTATTACAGCTAACAGAAAAAGACTTCCAAAAATCCACATCTCTAATTTAGGACTGTTCTTCATCTCACTCATTGGTAAAGAACCCTTCCCCTATGAGATCAGGGACAAAATCTGAACTAAGTGTACCTCTTGCTTTTTGACCCCTTCTAATCCTTCTTCCGAGGTTCCTTTCTTTCCAGCTTTTCTTTCTTTGTTCCCACTGATCAGGTCTAACTCCCCAAGTCCTAGGGATAACTATTTCCTTACAATAATGTTATGGTTTGACACTGGCACAATGCCAGTGCCCCCATGAAAATTCCCCCCTCCCTGGCATCTGCTGTGAGGTGGTACCCGGAAATAAGCAAAGCAGGCTCCTGCTTAAGGAAAAAAAGGGGAAAAAAACTTTATTAACTAAACTACAAAAACTAAACTACAAAAGAAAAGAAAAAGAAAACACAAGAAAAATGAAAACTACACAGAACCACTTCCCCCTCCTCCTCCTACCAGGTCCCCAGTACATTTACATTTCCCAAAATTATCCACACTCGGTCTGGCACCACCCTTTAGAAAATCAAATCTTCAGCTCATGAGGAGTAGACGGAGTCCTTCCTTGTACCACGGACTTCTTGTCACAAATTAGCACCGCCCGGAGTCCTGCTATCTCGTGACATTTCCTTTCCATGCCAAGGTGCTCTCACCACCAGGCATGGGATGGGGCAGGGGCCTGCTTTCAGGGTGGACCTTTTTAAGTATGCCTCGTCTCGTTCCAAGCAGAGCACAGTCTCATCTCTGGGACCTTTGTCCCCCCCATTTCTTCTATACCCTCTGGGGCCGAGGGGTCTCAACACCAAACTCTCTTGGCTCCAAACCTCTGCTTTCCCCTGCAATGCAGCCTCTGTATCACCAGGAAACAGTCCATGGATATACAACAAAAGAGTCCAGCAAAAATTGCCACTCCATCTTCCCCCATTCCTTCAACATCTCTCTTTCTCTTTGCCAGACCCCCTTACTGGCCTGTTTCTTCCTTCATCTTCCACTCTTATCCCTTTCCTAGGAAAGGTAATGTTCCGTGAAGTTCTCATTATCCACAAGGATTAAAAGCTCTCCCAGGCGGCTGGGCTGCTCGCTGCCCCCCCTCCTTCTCCTCCCAGCCGTGCTGCCGGCACATGATATCAAGTTTCAAGGTAACAGTTCAAGCACAGGCTGCATTCTCTCCGTCTCCAAAAAGGGGGGGGGGGGAATAAACAGGTCGCTCGATGCTCCCTCCACCCTTCCACCGAGTCCGGCCTACCGTAGATGGACCACGTGGCTCTCCCCTCCCCCAGCCCAGCCAGCAACTGGGCCGGGGAAGAGAGACTCAACTCCTTCCCGCCGGAAATCCCAAGAGGGATCTGAAGGAAAAGAGCCCTGCTTTTAACTCCTTGGGTTTGTGGTCTCAAGAGGCGGATCCAATACCCCACTGGTCAAACCAGGTGCTCATCTTAAAATCCGAACACCCATTGGTGACCACAGCAAAAACAACATATCCCAGATGTCCCATTTCCGGTCAAACCACGACACACACTCAGTATCCTTGATTTTATTCTCTCTCTCTTTTTGCTCAAGCTTCCGGAGTTCGCTATGATACCACTGAATAGCCTGCCCCAATTGCTCTTGATTTTCAAACAAGCTCAGTGCTTCTCAAGAGGTTTCAGGGGAATTAAGTGTTCTTCCTGTCACTTGGGATAACACCACCCAGGTATTGAATTCTTGGCTGTGCCGACATCTGCACACCCCACACACTGCACATTCTAATCTCACTTAAAGACAGCAAGAGCGTTCACAGTTCTGAGGGCAATTGATATTTTCAGGTGTCACTGGTTGTAGGTTCATTGGTAGTATCAGGGATCAGAGTAACCTTTTCAAGCCAGAGACGAACCCACTTCACTGATATCCATCGGGGTCCTTTGTAATGACACAAACATAATGCCTTCCCCACATGAGTAATTCTGCAGGTCCTTCCCATAACCCTGTCATAGGATTTTTAAAATGAAATTTTGGCCAATGCTGTACGAATTCCGAATCCTGCTGCAAACCTGAGTAATGTGTTAATGCAGGTGGGTCACTGTGAGTACCTACTAACCTAGATGATTCATAACATAAACTGCTTTCAGCAGTCTGTCCTGTGGACTCAGCCCATCCTCCCCCGTTTTTTGTTTATCAAGCAGTCCTGTCAGGACTTTATGTGTCCTTTCAATGATAGCTTGACATGTGGAGTTACCTGGAATATATGTGCTATGCTTCACTCACCAACGAGCTAAGAAATCCTGGGTTTGCTGGGCTACATATCCTGACCTGTTGTCTGTTTTTATTTCCTGAGGTAAACCCATAACAGCAAAGCAGCCTCGCCAGTGTCAAATGACAAAGTGAGACCCTTTACTTGTCATAGGAGTGGCCAAAACCATGGCAGAAAATGTGTCTATGGTTACATGAATGCCTTTAAAGCAACCGAAAGAGGTGTAGATGGTTACATCAGTTTGCCACAGCTGCAAGGGCCCTAAACCACGAAGGTTGACTCAAGGACCCAATCCGGCTATCATACCCTGGCATTGTGGACAAGTTGTGACAATTCCCTGAGTATCCTGCAGTGATATTCCAAATTGCTTGTGTAAAACTTTCACACTTGGATGAAAAAACTCGTGAGCCCTTCTGGCTTGGCCAAATTTATCAGTATTGGGAGAAGTGGAGGCCCAAAGTGGTGCCACCAATTGGTCAGCCTTCTCATTACCTAAGGCCAGGCCTCCTTCCAATCTGGAGTGACTCCATATATGTGTAATGAAATAATCCTGTTTATGAGAATTGAGTAGCTGCCACAGTTGCAAAAAGAGTTGTCACAGCCACCGGTTTTGGATTTCCTTCAGTAATGCTCACTCCATGCACTCGACAACACCTACTACATAAAGGGAATCAGAAACAATTTTAACAGGATCACTTGGCCATTTTTCAAACACTGACAACAGAACGTAGCTCAAGAACCTGTAAGGAATCTCCTGATCCCTCAAGGATTTCACTGAGCCATTTGCCTTTGTTCTGCCAAGTAAGGCCTGCTCTGGAAGTTTTTTGACTGGCATCAGTGAAAAACCATGAGGCCTTCCACAGGTTGCTTGGACAACCAAGGTAGTTCCTCCACCTGTTGATGCAAAGAAAAAAGCTTATGAGGTGGAAAATGACTGCTAATAAGACCCGGAAAATTCAACAGTGCCCATTGTAAGGTGTCTGAATTCTGCAATGACCATTGTAAATAGTCTTTTGGTAATGGGAGAAGAATATTTTGGGGTTCTATTCCTGCAATTTCCAGTGTCTGCTTCTGTGTCTTGATTACAACTTTTGCTATAGCCTCCATTCCCGTGGCTAAGGATTTGTTCAGATTAAATGGTAAAAACATCCATTCCAATATTTTCAGTGGCTGTTTAGCCTGGCTATCCCATTGCATCAGTATAGCCATCACGTGTTTGTCTCTATTCAGCACAGCTACAGACAATGGTAAATTAGGAGACCAACAGTCTGCAAAGGAATTACTCAATTTAGTGGCAATTTGAGTCAGAGCTTCCTGTTGTTTTTCATTCAATTCACCTGGTAAATTAGCCCTGTTTCTTCCTTTCAGTAATGGTCTTAGGGGTTCAAGGTCTTCATTAGTAATGCCACAGGTGCTACAAATCCACTGTATGTCTCCAATTAACTTTTGAACATCTGCCAAGGTCTAAATCTCTGTACAAATAGTTAATTTCTGGAGCCAAATGTGGGCTTCGGTGATAAGCATACCCAAATATTTGCATGGGGCTTGTTGAATTTTTTCTGGGGCAATTTGAAGGCCTGCCTCCTGCAGTTGCTGCTGTAAGACAGGTAGCAAGGTTGCTGTATCCAGGTGTTCTGCAATGAGAATATCATCCATGTAATGATAAATGAGATACTGTGAGTACTGTTTTCTTAGTGGGGTTAGTGCTCAGGCAACACAGAGTTGGCACATCGTGGGAGAATTTCGCATCCTCAGTGGCAATACAACCCGTTGATACCTTTTTCCTGGCTCTGCTTTATTGATGGATGGCACTGAGAAAGCAAACTTCTCACTGTTATTCTCGTGCAGTGGGATTGTGAAAAAGCAATCTTTTAAATCAATAATTAACAGTTGTCAGTTGGAAGGTAACAGTGATGGGGAGGGTAGGCCAGGTTGCAGGGGTCCTATATCCTGCATCACAGATTTTATAGCTCAAAGGTAATTTTTTTAGGGATTGTAAAAATAGGTTTATTCCAGGGGCACAATATGCCCCTTTTTCAATTGCTCATCAACCAATTCATTTACATGGGCAAGCTTTTCTTTAGACAGCAGCCATTGATCAACCCAAATTGGCTTTTCTGTTAACCATTCTAATTTTAGGATTGGCTGCCCCACAATGGCCGCTGCTAAAAACCCTCATTAGTGAGACATAAGCCCATCTGGCTCAGGGCATCCCGTCCCAGCAGACAGATTGTGGTATTCATCACATAGGGTCTCACCTGGGCACAGACATATGCATCTTCATCAACCCACACTGTCAAGAGTGATTTACTAATTTGCGTCATCTGAACACCTCCTACCCTCAGAACAGGGGTTCCTAGGGTACTCAAAGGCCACATTGCAAGCCATGCAAATGAGGGAATAATGGTGACATCTGCACCTGTGTCCAGCAATGCAATTTTTGTTGTCAGGGTCCCTCCATCAGGATGCTGAAAAGTAATGGGTTTAGTTGGCTTTGTTCCCGATAATGGCAATGTAAACATTACCTGAGGTTTACCTGTTCACCCAAAACCTCCATCCCCCCTATGCATGACCCCTTGCCTAGGAACCTTGGCCTCAAAGGGAATTAATTGTGCCAGCCTAGTGCCTTTTGGAATGTGAATGGGTGGTCTCAAAATTTGCACCATGATTCTAATATTGCCTAAATAATCTGCGTAAATCAGCCCAGGTAAAACAAAAATGCCTTGCTTTGATGTGGATGATCTCCCTCTTAGTAGGGCACTAAGTCCATGTCCCAAAGGTCCATTTGCTGTAGATGGGATGACTTTGTCATGGGTTAGCACATCAGTGTTTTCCCAGGTAACTTCTACTGCTGTTAACACATCGACTCCTGTGCTCCCTGCTGTTGCTGATTGAAGAATGTCCAAGCAGCTGCCTGGTTGTAGGGAAGCACTTGTGTCATGGCGCGCACTCCTTTTGCGCTCGGCTTCACGTTTCCCAGCGGTGTTCCTTTTCTCTTGTGTGTTGATTTGCATTCGCCAGTTCGGTGCCCAAACTTGTCACATCTGTTGCAATTTCCATTGCAACCAGTAGATGTCGCTATTGCATCACTTTTCTTTACTGCTCTAATTTTGCATTGGGCTTTAAAATGCCCGCGCTGGCCGCATCAAAAGCAGACACTAGATCGGGGCTATTTTTCCTTTGCTGCACAAGTGGTTCAAGGGCAGTTGCCATCGCATCTGCTACATAGATGGCTTTCTTCTCTGGAGTTCCTAGTCTGAAACAAGCTTCTATCACGTCTACCAAATTAGCTGTTCTGGGCAAAGTTTGCAGGATCCTTTTACAGGTGGGATTTGCATTTTCTACTGCCAATTGCATTCCTAGCACAGCTTTAACCTCTGGAGAAATTCCTGGGGCCCGATCTATTGCATTTCTGAGGTGATCTAGGAAGCTCATAAAAGTCTAATTTACCTCTTGTCTAATGGTAGTATAAGACAGTGGTGGTAGTCCCATGTCTGGAACCGCATGAAAAGCCTCTCGTGCTAGTTTCTGAGACTGTTGCAAAACTGCAGTACGCAAACCTGCCTGAGCTTGCGGATCAGCAAAAGGGCCTTTCCCCAGCATCATTTCTGGGGTGGCAAGCTCCATAGGGTCTCCTTGGGGGAGTCTAAGATTATCTGCTATGGCAGCTTCTACCCACCTTTCCCAGTCGGCTTGCCACAGCAATTGCTGTGTGGGTTTTAAAAAGGTCTTGGTCATCTTTCTGCAATCCAAAAGAGTCATCAATCCACTAGTAAAGATATTATTTAATAAGATTTGTATGTAGGGATTAGACAGACCATACTGCATGACAGCTTTTTGCCCCTCACAGACAAGTTTCCAGTCCAGTCCTACCCATTGGTGTTGGTTCAGGTTACCGGGGACAGAGATCACTGGAAGAGTTTGTGGGATAAATTCGCCTTCAATAAGTACCTCTCTTATTATTCCCTGCCAACGCCTGGCTGGGTTGTTATCCTCATCGGAGACAAGGTGGCTAGTAAATCTCCATTCAGGACTCCCTCTCCTTCACTCCGGACTTCTCTCCACCTTTATATGGAGCTTACACTCCTGTCATAGCGAGTCAGGGGATCAGACATTCTACGCATACCACGGTAGCAATCGTAATCTGGTTCCTGCTGTACTCTCTCCCTTTCAGCTTCCTGCTCCTGCTGTTTTCTTCTCTCCTCCTCCCGCCAAGCTGTCTCATTATGGGGGCTCCTAGGGAGAGCAAACCTCTTATCAGACCTACCCTCTCTCTCAAGCCGACCTCTGCGGCTCTCACGATCCTTATGATTGAGGGAATCGGGACTGCGGTAAGCCGATCTCACAAACGATTCAGCTTTCCTTTCTGCTTCTTCCATCAGCAATGCCTTAGTTTTTTCTCTTTCCCTTATCTGCTGATTGATCAAGGCTCTGAGCTCCGCTAATTCTCTTTCTTCCCTCCTGCGCCCCTCCTCCTCAATGCTGTGCAACCTTTCTGCATTTGAATAGCCGCGCTCTGCAGTATGGCCGAGTGGCTAGGCGGCGGGCAATTGGGGTGGCGAAGGGGGAAGCTGGGGATAGACGGCCCCCCCCCACAGCTTTTGTTAACTCTGCAGGGGACACCGCTGGGCACCCTGTAGATAATCCCTGTGCAGGAGGTGGTAATGGGACGTCTACCTCCCTTTTCTCTGGTTCCAGGGCAGACTTGGGAACCTGTGCGGGCTGCAGCACCGCATTGATAGTATCTGAAACTGCTTTTTGTTGAGCTTGCAGCCCCGGCTCCACGGGAGCAGAATGTAGGGGTATAACTGGGTCCACTCCTCCCGAAAAACCTCTATGGGGTCATCTGGTTCTAGAGCCGCTGCTGCGCCAGCTGCAGCCGTCCTTTCTGCTTTTAACTGCTTCAGCACCGTTATCATGAGTTTCCAAGTTGGGCTAAGCCCCTTGGTTTCCTTTAACCCATCACTGACAGCATCCCAGAGCGATGCCAAGCCTTTCCCACTCAGAGGTATCAAATATGCTTTTAGGGTTGGGAAAAAACTCTTTCTCCTGACCCCACTTTAGTAATTTTTTAAAAACTTCGAGTGTTTGGAAGGATGAAAGCTTGACAAGAAAGTTTAACAGATATGCATGCTTGGCAGAAAGATTTTTGAATGTAGAATCTGAAGAAGGAATAGAAATGAAAGCAAGTATTGATATAGAAGAAAATAACTGCTGAGCCAGTTTTACTGGATAACTAAGAAGGCAAAGGGTATGTTAGTTAAAAAGGGGTTTTTATGTCTTAGAGCAAAGGATGAACCTACCTCAAACAGAAGATGTTTTCACCAAGCAAAAAGATTCCACAGACAAACAAGGCTGCCGATGTTGCAAGTAGAAAAAAGGTCTCCGAATTTTTCACTGCAAGAAAACTGAAAAACAACTTTGTCCTGGGTTGACTGTATGATGCTTTTATCCCAAATCATCTGTTCTGTTTATGCTGAATAATAAGTTTTACACCTTTAAGACTTGTTCCAGAGAGTGAAGGGGGGAGAGAAGAAGCCCACAGTTTGTTTTCAGACACTGCACTCATTCCTCCACATTCCTGCTCCTGGACTGTGTTGTCTGTGGATGGACAGACAGCGGGACAGAGCTCTCCTTTGTTTTAGTTAGTTTTAGCTAGCTGAGGCAAAGAAGTTCCCTGGACTGTGGGGATTTTTTCTCTTTTCTTTGGACCTTTTTAAACCTACTCTGGCCTGAACACCCAGAAGAGCATTGGCAGCTCGCACCTGTGGCCCACCAGGCTGGGCCTGGGCCGTGGCATTTCCAGTGCCGGAGGGACTGATAAGAGACTGAGGGAGCCAAGCTGCAACCCAGGGAGAGGACTTTTTCTGAGTTTGTCATCTCTTTTGGAGTAGCAAGAGGTTTGATTGTTTAATATTGTTTAGGTTTTATTGTTTAATAAACAGTTTTTTCCACTTTTCCCCAAGGAGGCATTTTTTTTCCTGAACCGGTTTGGGGAGGGGCCAATTGAATCTGCTTTTTTAGAGGAACCCTTTTGGGAGTTTGTTGCGGTGTGTCTTAAGCTTCTGGGTCCCTTTCCCAGGTGTGCCTATATGCCTCTCCCTTCCCCCTCGCCCCCTTGCTTAGTGTGTTGTGTCAATCAGGCTTAACATTCCAGCAAGGCATCGTGTGATTGGTCAAGTTCAAAAGATGCCCCTATGCCCAGGGGTCATTGGCCTATGTCTAGGTGTCCCTTGTCCCTTGAGACCCCGCCCCTTTCACCTGGTTGGTGCTCACCTGTCCCCCCCCCTCCCCCTGCCCCGGGAGCTTAAAAGGTGATCAGGCCATGTGCTCGTGATTCTGCTGGAGCAGCTGCTCCCGTCCAGACCTCTGTAACCATGGAATAAACTTCTGGACATTAAACCCTGCAGTGGAATCCTCTCCTTTTTCTCTTCACCATCGCCAGAAGCTCTCTCTCCTGAGGTAAACGGAGTTCCTGACAAGCCTGGACTTGCTCAGTGCCCAGCTGCAATCTCCAGCAGCCAAGGTATCTCTGGGGTGATTTACACCACAGTTGCTGCCTTTGGCCCAGCAGCGAGGGTCAGACTGGCCCAGGCACCATGTAACTGATAATATTGGGATTCATGTTCCAATAGGAGTTCTCTCCCAAATTTGCCCTGAACCAGGACAAACTTCTAGCTTAAACTCTAACAAACTAACTTTTTGTGATTGGAGAATAGTACCATGAATATGGTAATTACAGTATTTATGATAGGCTATAGGTAAAAGTAAAGGTATAGATTGGTTTTCTGTATTAAGATGCTCAGCAAAGTATATAATACATTGTAACTAAAATTAAAGGGTTTTCAGGTTTGTTTGTAGCTGGAGCTGACAGCTGTAGGTGCAGGCTCTGTCGCCGACGACCCTGGACTGTTGTTACATCTTGGATACAATAAACTGCATTTTGAAGAGCCGCCTGTAGTCCCACATCTCTTCTTATGGGTCTTACATTCAGGGTCATATTTAATGTCTCTCCTAGAATATGCTGGAGGACATTTAGAGCAGCTTGCCCTTCTTTTGAAAGTGCCTTCCCCATCCTCCAGTCCATGATTCTCCCAGTGTAACAGCTGCAGCTTAAACGAATTCTTTCCGGAGTCGTTTTCCTGGCACGTTTTCCTGGCTCCATTGGAGTCGTCCTCTCACTCCCCTCCCTCCCCGTAGTCCAGCCGTAGTGGTCTCTGACTGGGGCCTTCACCTTTTTACTCATTAGGACTGCCTTCAGAGTCCAAAGTGTCTAAGAACTCCTCTTTTAGAGTCCAAAAGTTTCAATCTACTTCATTAACATATTTGCTATCATGTCATGCATCACCAGTATATTGCAGGAAATCCAGAACTCCTGAACAATTGACCAATATGATCAAGCAGAAGCCATTTATTGTTTACATTGCACACACTTTTATAGATTCTACAAACTACTAAGAACACACTTCTTGATTAATGCCTTTTTCTTGTTCCCTCGTTCTATACCTCCATTTCTCAGCGTCCTTGATTGGTTACTGTGCAGGTGTTCTAAAGTCCTCTATTATCTAGTTCTTGTGATCCTGGTATGTGGTTTCTCAGCTTCTTCATTCTTATTTTAGCATAGTTTATGTTATAGGTGGATAATGAGATGATTTGCTCTCGCAATTAAGGGATTAATATTGTGTGAATATTAAGATAAGCTTTATTGATGTAAAATTATGTTATTGTAGTTTAAATAGCCTCTGTTCTCCCCCTAGTTCCCTTCCTCCCCCCCCCCCCCCCCCCCCCCCAGCTCCATATTGTTGCCACCGGACAGCCTGGGTTGTCTAGGACAGGTAGAAAGAAGATGTGCAAATGTGCCCCTTACATGGGGCAGTTGGGAATGGAAAAGCTTGTTGCTAGGGGAGCAAAGCATGACAACACCTGATCCTCCAATCAAGTTGCGAGAAAGCAGACTCCACCTATAAACGGCACAGAAGAGTTGACTGCCATACTTTAGGAGGGGCTAGGGTTCACTGATGCAATCCCCCGGGGTATAAAAGGCAAAGCATCCATCTTGAAGACTAGTGAGCCACATGGTAGGAAGCCACGAGGGCAGCTTCCAGTGCTGCAAATTTTCCTTATTTAGTCCTTTTGTTGTAATTTTTGTTAAGGTTTAATAAACCCTTTAAAATTTTTAAAGTGAGCAGTCATTTCTCACAGTTTATGTCTTAGTAAGCTTGATAAATTCCACAGTGCCCTGAGAAAATTCTGATAAGAATGGTTACAGACAGTATGACTGGTGCACGCTGAGGCCTAAGTTGTTCAGATACATTGTTACACAGACCATATGACATCATGCTCAGCAATAAAACTAGGGGGAGGGTTGGTGGGGGAGGATGCTGCTCAGGGACCATCTGGGTATTGGTTGATTAGTGGTGAGCAACTGTTTGCATTTGCATCACTTGTCTTTCTTGGGGTTTATTTCTCTCTTTGTAATTTTCCTTTTCCTTAGAATTTTTATTGTTATTGTTAATATTATTATTATATTTCAATTTTTAAACTATTATTGTCTCAACCCACAAGTTTTCTGACTTTTACCTTTCCAATTCTCTTCCCCTCATCCAACTATAGGGAAGTGAGCAAGCAACTGTGTGATGCTTAGTTGCTGGCTAGGGTTAAACTACAACAGTCTGTTTTGGTGTTCAACATAGGGTGCAAAAGTTTTGAGATAATAACAGATTGACCAGAGCATATTAGAAGGGATTTATATGTGTTAACAGTTGTAGATCATGATTTTGATTCATCTGTTCTTGATATTAGTTTATCTGATCTGTGCCATGCTCTTTTTGTTTGCTGTATCTGTTAAAGATTGGTGTTGGCTTTTGCAGTTTGATGTGTTCTATAGTATTTATTGATGCTTTGCCTGGGAGATATGTCATTAAAATAATGGCCTTGAGCTTAATCTGGTATTTGGGCTCTGTACTGAAGCCATTACTGTACTTCAGGTACCATCTCATGGAGAAAATTAACAATTATACTTCTTCCTCTGAGAGTTTTTTTGTCGAAGAAATTCAATGGCACCTTCACTACTTTCTTCTGTGATTTTTTACCTCTCATTACAATAACTTCTCAGTATTTTGAACATCCTTGGGTAGTTACAATACCTTTTTTGGCTTTTCTTAGGAATATTGCTTTGTTTTGGCCTAAGGTCAGCAACCAGTTTAGGAATATAACCCAGGGTCTGCAAGAGTATGGTCTGTCAGAGACCATTGTAATCATATTGCTGTATATCATATTTCTAGAGTCTCATACCTTTTGGGTGGTTTTCTCACAGCAGCTCTTCACAGCAGTGTTGTTGTTGCTTCTCCGCCAGGGCTCCTCTCCCAGGCTCTCCCGGACCGGCCAACCCCCTTTTATCCCAGCTACCTCCATGGGCTACAGCTGCTGCCCAATTAAGCACATCACAGCTGCAGCCCATTTACAATAACTAGAATCAGGGCAGGGTCACTTATATACAATACAGAGATCTTTTACTGCCATACATATATTTACATATATTTACTCAGGCCCCTATAAGAGACTAAAATAGTTCATGCCTCAAATAGTGATATAAAGTTTTGCTCATTATAGCAAAAACTGTATAAAGAAGTTAGACCCGCAGAAACCTTCCTGAAGAATGGACTGTAAGTCAAACTACAGAGATTAGATAAAGGGAAACCTATTTTTCTATTACTTCAGGTCCCGGGCGGGGGGGGGGGGGAACAAACAAGTAAACAAGGAAAATAATTTGAGCCAAATCCAGCAGCCCTGCTAAGAATTATCTCTGGCTATTTTTGGGGTGGGGGAGGCCGAAGCCTGTAGTATCCCATGAACTCTCTCCCCCCAGCCAATTCCCAAGGGCATTGCCTTAGAAAGACTTACCATAGAGTTCTTTCCTCGTGTGGGACAGACAAGACTCCCTCATGAACCTCTGCCCATATTTTGCAACCTTCCCTGGTTTCGCCTTTCCCTGTTTCCTCATTGGTTGGGTACCCCTCGTGGCTGCCCCATCTTCCCTGGAGACCAATCCCCTTTACCCTGCCCTTAGCTCCAATTCCCCCATCCATTCCCATTCTTAAGCTGTCCACAGCACATGGTAGCCCTCTTTTTGTCTGGGTTTTCCTTCAGCGCGCACATAATAATCTTCACTGGAACTAACCCTTACAAAAGAGCCTTCTGCCTCTCTTCACTGAGCCAGCTGTGGTGAGTGTGCTGTGTGGATCTGACTGCATTGCCTGAATGTTTATCCAAACACCTTTTCCACAGGAGATGCTTGTTGGGAACAGATAATAGGTAGCAGCTCCCACCATCCAACTCACGTTTTTACAGTAGCCCACAGACCCATTTTGCTAGGAGCAGGTTTGCACAGATTTTCCTCAGAAATGAAGTGGGGGGAGGAAGTTTCAGTGCGTTGTAACCTCTGCTCAGGAGCGGTGGTGTTTTGCGGGAACAAAAAAAACTCCACAACTTTGTGAAAGTTGTAAAGCCGGTATGTTTATTACAGTGCTGGATGCATGTGGAGATCACTCTCTTTAAAAGACATGTGCACCTCTGGGGACTCCAGATCCTTTTTTTATCCCCCTCTGAAATACATATGCATGCAATTTCACAATAGGTTCATAGATATTCATTTTTACAAATTTCGCATGAGGTTTGCCACTAATTCTTCTTTATCAAAAGAATTCCTAGGTCAGGTTGACCTGCTCTCACAGCAGTCTCTGTCTCTCTGTCTGCCCCCCCCTTATCTCTGTCCTTTGGCTGAAGTAGTTTCTCTGGGCCTAGGCTTTTTACAAGAACAGGCAGTCAGACTAAAAAGCTATGTTTTCAAACTACAGACTTAACTTAAAGATGTACATTTCACCTAAATCAAAATGTATTTCTACTCTGGAAAATTTCCACTCTGTCTCCTTTTCCCCCTTTCCTAGAAAATAAGTAAATTCTTTTACTTAATGCAAATCCCTATGACAATAAGTGTTTCTTAATGGTTTACCATGTACGCTTGATAAGGAGGTTAACACAGCTACTCGCTGTACTATTCGCTAATTCCAAATTAGCAATATAAAGGATAACCCTAAACTTACTCCAACTAATATTAATAAAGCTACAATGGGATGACACAACTTATTAAAGATTCCATTTGCAATTGGTGACCACCCAAAGATCACATCCCACCAGTGATGATCTGCATTTTGTTTTACTCTTTGCAGAATTCTGGTTATTTCTTTTGTATCATGTTGGACAGTAATTAAGGTTTTCTCTCTGCTTTTTTGGATTTCCTTCAAGATCTCCAGTAGGTCTTGGTACTTAATTAATTGTTTTACCAATGTAAGGTCCATTCCAATAGGAGTAGGGGATAGTCTGTGATACATTCTGTAATGGGTTTTAATTAACTGGCGGGATGTCTCTGGGGCCAAGTATGAAAAATCACACCCAATAATCTTAACAAAATTACAAATACAAAAATTCAAATGATTTCTACTAGACAAAATGACATGGTTGTTATTAATTTTTACAGCAGCACAAGCAGTTCTCAAGCACACGCAACCTTTACTATATATATGAGCTTAGTTTTCTGACCAGTGACTGGATGAATCTTGAAGTGGCAAATACTCTGTTCACTGTCTAGACACACATCTTGGGCATTAATAGTATTGCTTTCACAAATGAATCTTAGTTGTTTTCTAGTAATGCAGGATTCTAAGTTTACTGTTTGCCATTTTTCATTCACCTTTTGTCCCTACACTCTGTGTTCTGAAGGGTAGAGCTTTTGCAGACATCTTTTCATTAAAATCCTTTCTTAGGATTTTTCCTTGTGAGAAGCTGCAGTTTCAGCAACCAAATGTAAACATTGATTATCTACTGCTGTGGAATGCAACAGGTGGATCCGTGATTGGTCTCGTGTGGATGTTTGGATTTACTGACCACTCATGGAAGAGCTGGTTCTCGCTCTCTGTCTGAGACACAGATCTTTGTTATTCATTCTTTTCTATTCTTAGCATAGCTAGCCTTCTGAGAACTTCTCTTTCTATTCTTTTTATTATAATCATATGTTGTATATATATCATAAAATAATAAATCAAGCCTTCTGATCACGGAATCAACATTCTCGTCTCTCTCTCATCCTGCAAACCCTTGTGACCACGGTCACATAGAGCACTGGTTTTTTATGATTTAATCTTAGTGCAATGATGTGGTGGATAACGTAAACAGTGGCAATACGTATGGTAAGCACAAAGGCAGTGGCTACATTAGAAGCGGGATCATAGGTGAAATTTGCCATAGTCCACCAGGACTGAAACTTCTTTTCAAAATCAATCGCATTATCTTAGACAACTTTCTGAATTTCAGCCCCTTCCCGTATGATCAAAGCTGCTGTTGCCTGCATCCATAACTGTGCTTGTATACAACTGAAAGCTAAAGACACATTATCTTGAACTGTGCTAAGAGCGTCTACTATTAGCTTGTGATCTTGGTCTCTGGTCCTTTCTCACTTTGGCAGTACTTTTGAAATCTGCTACTGGCTAGTTCCTAATGCCAATAGAGATGACTAAAGGCTGCTTCAATTTTGCTAAGCCACCTGCTGCAGTGGCCAGCTTATTCATTAGTATTTCTGATTAAATTCTATTTAAAACTCTTAATCTTGTCCCTAATATCTCAGATCCTTTCTTATTCTGCTCCTGAGGTATACCTGTCTTTGTAACCAATCTGTCTAGCCTTCAAAGGATGTTCTTAGGAAAGAGCAGCAGACTGGTTGGATTTCTGAGATGTTAATTTGCATTATCAACTCAACACGCTTGAGAGACCATTCTGGATTGAACAACAGTTGTTGTTCACTCATATTCTTCACCACGTAGGGGCCTATTTCATACACTTTAGGTTCAAGTTTGGGTTGAGTCTGAACTATTTGAGTACTAGTGTGAGTTATATAAGATCCTGCCATTGTATAAAGTGTAGTATCTATTTTAAATTTAAATGAGAGCCCAATAGCATCACAAGCTTAAAGGCAAGTCACTTCTACAGGCTGTATTAAGGTGAAATTACACCAACTGTCTGATTCACTTGGGCTATCACAAACTTCCTGGTGTTTGTATACAGGAGACGTTGAGACACTAATTGCATCTGGTCTCTCATGAGCCGTCCCATTGACCACCCGGCACCCTACCTTGATTTCTTCGCATCTGATCCCTTGAAGTGTCCATAGTTCCCCTTCCTGACACTCCTGCTCCTCATATACTTGATCTCCATGAATTACTACAGTGGATAGGTTTAAATCTTTTATCTCAGAAGGTTCTCCATGGATCCAGTATACTGATTAAAAGCCTGGGACTAAGGCCATTCAGCATCGCTTTGAATAGAGGTACTCTCTAATTCTAAGACTTCAGTTATAATTATATACAAAACAATTCTCTAAGTGAAATTATGGACTACTTCTGGCCACAATTTACTCATTTTGCCTGAGTGAGTTTTAGTCTCAGTTCCTTGTCTCCTGGTGTCACTCTCCAAGGGGCTTCTGGGGCCTTCTTCACTCAAGAGTGGTCCACAATTTCAGCAACATATCAAATAATGGTTTCTCCTTTACATTATACAACACAGCTTGATCCAACTGCTTCACTAAATTAGCAACATAAACAGAGTCAGTAACTATATTTACGCAACTAGGAAATAAGGTAAAGGCCAAGAGTACGGCACAAAGTTCAATTAACTGAGGAGACCCTTGTTGAACCATTACTTCATATGCCCAGTGGTCATCTTTCTTCCAGGCTACAGACGCTTTTCCAGTTCTTCCTGATCCATCTGTAAAAACTGTTGCACCTTCCACTGGTACTGAAGAGCAAAGTTGTTTCCCCTGAAAAGGAATCCTCTTAGTGAAATTCAAAATAGGATGAGAAGGTAAATGATATGCTATTTGACCTGTAAAGGAAGATAAAGCAGATTGCAGCTCATGATTGTTTTGAAAACACCACTCAAAATACCATTGTTGTACTGGTATGAAAATAGTTACAGGATCACGGCCTAAGATCTCATGGCAGCATCTGCGACCTTTGATAATGATGTCTGCAAAAAGTTCGTACAGACCTGGAGCTGTTTTTCCGGACCTGGAAGACAAAAATACCCACTCCAAAATATGCAATTTATCTTCCCATTTATCATTCCATTGACACAACAATCCGCATGGTATTTCATCATCTCTCAAAATAAATAATTGCACAGCAACAGGGCCATCTATCCTAGTAACAAATTTAGATGTCAAGGCCAATTCAATTTCTTCTACAGCCTTTTTTGCTGCAGCAGTCAAAAGTCTCTCATCGGTAGAGGAATTTATCCCAGAAAGTAAGTCATACAAAGGTTGTAGTTGATGATTGGTTATCCCCAAGTATGGCCTAAGCTCAACCTATTGCACCAACCAATTTCCGCACATCAACAGCAGTTTTAATATCAATGTCCAATTTTACAGGTTGAGGCACAATTTGTGTATTGGTGATTATCAACCCCAAATATCTCCAAGGCATTTCTCTTTGAACTTTTTCCAGGGTGATAACCAAACCATAGGCTTCTAAATTTTTCACAGCACATTGTTCCAGAGCCAACAACTGTCTATTTTCAGATGCCAAAAAGATATCATCCATATAATGATAGCAATGGCAATTGCTAAATTGCTCTCGGGCCTTAGATAAAGCCTGTGACACAAACCATTGACAAATACTCTGAGAATTTTACATTCCTAGAGGCAAAACTGTCCATTGATATCTTTGGGCTGGTTCCTCATGATTTAAGGAAGGCACAGTAAAGGCGAATTTTTCCTTATCCTGATCAGCCAATGGAATTGTAAAAAAGCAATCTTTCAAATCAATGATAATTATTTCCCGTCCTTGTGGAATCATTGTAGATGTTGGGAGACCTGATTGTAAAGCACCCATTGCGGCCATCACAGCGTTTATCCACTGCAAATAGTGCAAAAGTCTCAATTTACCAGATTTCTTTTTATTGCAAACACTGGTGTATTCCATGGGCTAAATGAGTTTTCAATATGTCCAGCTAGTAATTGTTCTTTCACTAAGCCTCCCAGGGCAAGAAGCTTTTCAGTAGGCAGGGGCCACTGATCAATCCAGACAGGCTTATCTGTCAGCCATGTCAAGGACACAACCAGACGTTTAAAGCCCTGCATCCCAGTGGCCCCCACAAAAAATCCGTGGTAATTTTAACACCCCATTGGGTTAAGCAATCACGTCCCCATAAATTAGGCTGAACATTAGTAATATATGGTCTGATGTTAGCTTGCTGGCCTTCCGGATGTGTTACAGTGATCGCAACAGCAGATAAAGCACCAGCAGTTGACCCACCCAACCCAACAACTCCAAAGTTTGATTGAGTGAGGGGCCATGTTGGAGGCCAAACAAGCTGTGAAATTATAGTTACATCTGCTCCTGTGTCAAGTAAACCTGATATTGTTGTAGTTTCTAGGTGACATCCCTTAGCAGTGACCAAACATTGTATTACCAGACTCTCATTTGTCACCTTTTGATTCCAGAGAATCTGAGATGTTCCTGTAGATCCAAAATCTCCAGTGCCATGACTCCAGTCCACTACAGTTGGAACAGAACTCATAAAAAGAACAAGTTGAGCAATACAAGTACCTTTTTGAATAACAACAGGAGGTTCACTAACAGACACAATAGCCTGAATTTGTCCCACATAATCAGAATCAATAGGACCCAAATGGACATTAATACCTTGAATAGTGCTACTAGATCTTCCCATCAGAAAAGCACTCAAATCTTGGCCTATAAGACCATAAGCATCAAGAGGCACTTTACATCTACCTCTTGTCAAAATAGTCACTGTGTCAGCTACCAGTATATCAATCCCTGCCGAGCCTCTTGTGACCCCTGTGTGTCGGTCAGAAATGGAGAGCTTTGCAGTGCTGGCAGGGCTCATGATTGTCGTTGGGGTATTTGTGTCTCCACACGCCCCTTCGCGTTCGTCTTCCAGTTTCCCTGCACTTGTTGACCACCTGAAAAAGATCTTAACTTACAAAATTTAGCAATTTGGCCAAAGTTACCGCAACAATAACAAGGCACTTTACTGGTCAAAATTACCCTAGAGTGTGCACATCGTCCAGCAGTTTGATGGCACTGGGTCTTCACATGTCCTGATTCTTCACAAGCAGAACATCTGGGTGAGGACTTCATGACTGTTGCCAAAGCAGCCATTTTATGTTCAACCGAACTGACCTTTGAGCAAGCAACTATAAGATCAGACAGCAAGGGATCTCTCGGTAAAGAATCAATAATTCTCCTACAATCATCATTCGCATTTTCTCGTGCTAGCTGTCTGCATAAAATTTGCCTCAACTTATCATCTTCTACTTGCTTCTCAAGGGCTTCAGCAACTCTCTTCACAAACTGCAGAAAAGGTTCCTTCACCCCTTGCTGGATGGTAATATACCTTGGTTTAGAAGCTGCCATCTCCATTGTTTTAAGTAAGGCACTCATACCCAACTGCTGGGCCTGTGCAAGAACCAGGGGGTCCCATCTTGCCTTCAAATCCGTGTTAGAGAATTATCCATTGCCCAGCAAGGCATCAACTCCCACAGCGTGACGTGGATCCTGCTGAGGCAACTGCATATTTTCCAATGCTACTCTTTCGACCATTTGTTTCCAGGTAGCTTGAAACACACCATACTGCACTAGCTGTAACAGAATCGTAGCAAGGTGAACAATATCATAAGATGCAAGTACATCAGCATTTAGAACACGAATCACTTGCATCACCTGCGAAGAGTTAACACCATACTGATCTACTTTTGACTGAAGGTCCTGTACAACCCTCCATGCAAAAACCTGATGACTATCTTGTTGTCCTGAATTAGGAGCAGCTTTGAAAACAGGAAAAGCCACAGGCCCACTAGAAGAAGCAGCAGCAGCCATCTCCATCCATTTAGGTGGACCTATTTTCTTATTTTCTCTAACAAATTCCAATCTCCCACTTCAGCTGCTTTCATTCTCACATGCTCCCAAAATTGCAAAGGGTGTCGAGGAGTCGCAGCCACCTGACAGGGAGGCAGAGGCCAAGAAACAGCAGGCCTGGATCTGCTAGGAGGTTGAACAGAAACAGATTCCTGCGTCTTTCTAGGTGTACCTATAACCGGCAGTTCATCGTCAGAACTATCACTAGACAAAGAAGGGCACAGTGTTAAAGATTGCATTTGTTCAATCAGTTCAGGAGGGAGGAGGGGGCAGACGGCTCAACTGGGGGTGGAGCGAAGGCAGACAACTCGAAGGAGGGCAGAGGAGGGGCGGATGGCTCAAGGGAACATGGAGAGGAGGCAGATGACTCAAAGGAGGGCAGAGGAAGGGCGGATGGCTCAAGGGAACATGGAGAGGAGACAGACGACTCGAAGGAGAGCAGAGGAGGGGCAGATGACTCAAGGGAACATGGATAGGAGACAGACGGCTCGAAGGAGAGCAGAGGAGGGGCAGATGACTCAAGGGAAAGCGGGGAGGAGGCAACCAAACCACGGGAGGGTGGGGGAGGAGCAGTCGACTGACGGACAGGTAAGGGAGGGGCAGCCCATCTGCAGGAGGGTGAGGGGGGAGTAGCCGACCCAGGGGACAGTGAGGGGGAGCAGCCAACTGAGGGGAGGGGGGAGCAAATGGCCCAGGGAGAGACAGAAGGGCCGATGACCCAGCCTGTTTTTCACTTCGCTTCTTCTGTAACTTCATTTTTGCTAATTGCTGTGCAGGTGTAAGATACTTTGGTTTAGCACTCAGGTCAACTAACTGCTGAGCAGGTGAAGTATACACAGGTTTAACATAGTCTTTTGGAGATAAATACCGAGGAACAGTCTTAGCCTGCCGTTTGATTCTCACGATAGCAAACCCTGGGGGAAGCTCCACAGCAGCTGCAGCAGCCTCCTCAGGGGGAGATACATAGACAAGTTCAGCCTCATCTTCCTCCTGTTCCTCTACTTCAGTTTCTTGCTCTAATTCCTGCTCCTCCAATTCCTCCCCTCTATCTTGTTCTACTTTCCATTCCTTCAATGCCTCATACAACAGTGTCCAGCTAGTAGCCAAATCAACAATCGTCTTATCCCCCTTAGATATCACTTCTCATAATCTCTTCCCAACTTTTTTCTATGCCCGGACACTGAAGGCAGTGTCGGCATCAGCTTCAAAGTCCTGTGATTTGCCCCATATCAGTAAACTACGAAGCGCATAATCAGAAGTTTGAAAATTTTTTCTTTTCAGTAAAGTTTTCTACGTGGACAAAACAGTCTTTTCCTCATTTGATAAATTATTTCCCATTATTTTTCCCAATCGCTCACCTCAAATCAGACATCTGAATTAGGTCCGGAACTCCGCAGCATCCTTGCTGCCTTCACTCATTTTTAGGGTACCCTTCAACTTTTTTCTCTCCTTTTACAGTCCAGTTGCAATCACGGTGGGCAGCCACCAGATGTTGTTATAGAGCACGACACAGTACAAAGTACCATGACTCCATCAGAAGGGTGCAAGAGAGATTTATCATAGCAACATGTTGCTTTTATGCTCTTTCAAGATATTTACATTCACTTAACATACACATTCACTGTCCAGTGGTTACAATAAAGAAACAAAGTTCTCAGTAGGTGATCAGGGAGCCACGTCATTCTGTGAGCCAGCTAGAGTCCATATCTCTTAACTTCCTCTCCTTCATCACATCTCCATGGTGACAACCTTGGTGTCTTCCTTGGGAGGAATATGGGGCTTTCCTTATCATCAGGAAGCCTTTTCTGGCTCACAAGAACAGCAGAGAATGTCTCTCCTACAGGTCCTGAAAGTATGAGCCAGACACTGTTAGGTGATAAAAAGGGGTTACTGAGACGAATGATGGATTTGTCTTTACAAACAAGCTGTGGGTCTCCTGGTGGATAAAACTAGCACTGAGAGATAAGAAACAATGGGAAAGATTCCACTGATTGATGAATGGAAAAAGATATTTGCTTTTACAAATAAACTTTAGGGTTGCTGATAAATTAAATTGGACTTTGAAAGATGAAAGAAACAATGGGGAAGAAAAACCCCTAAATTCCGTAAGAATTAAAAATTAAAAGGGAGGGTTATACATTACAGGGAAATCTCTGGTATCTGGCATTTTGGGAAGTCTGTACCTCTCAAGTACCTCAGCCAATGGGGAAAGAAAGAAGGCAAATGCAGATGGGAAATTAGGATAAAAAGGAGGCTGGGTCCTCCAAAAATTAGAGAGACCCCAGAGGAATGCCCCATGGCCTCTCCCTTTATGCAAATAAAGTAAAAGGACTCCTCTGTCCCCTTTTTGGACATAAACCTCTGATGTTTGTGGATTAATTTTCCTAAAATTACCTTTATAATGATCCTTATGGTGCACAACATGCTGGATGAAGAAGTCCCAAAGATGCACAAGTACAATTTTTATGTTTAGCAAATTAGCATAACTGACAAGAAACCCTAATTAGAGACATAGGTGATGAGGTAATTCCTCCCTGGTTCTAGCCTTTTCTGAATGTTGGAGGTTAGGATTTTTCCTTTTTTTTTTCTTTCCTTTCTCTCAGGGAGTTTTGTCCCATCTGTTGCCTAAGAGATGATAATGACTGGTACTTAAAAGAACAAAAGGTGTGGCTGAGAGGTGGAAAATGAGGAAGGGTGCAGCGAGCTACCCTAGCTGGTGGGGACTTTCTCTTGGGAAGTGCAGAGATACCACGAGATTTTGGCTGGGGGGTGAGGGACTGGGTCTCAGCTCCTGGCTCGCTCTCACTCTCGGGATTGGAGGGGAATGGTTGTGTTGCTGCTACTGCGGGAAGAATTCACTGCCATCATGGAGTCCAGCCCAGCACTGCTTCTTCTTTACCATGGGTGAGTCTCTGCTCCTAAGAGCAGCTGGTTAACTGGGACCTTATTAACACCCAATCTGACTGGAAAGGACTATCACCATTTACTCGAGTGCCTCAGGGGAAAAACCCAGGACCCTGATCTGCTCCCCTTCCCAGAAGGGCGCATCTCCCCGTATGCACGTGGCAGTTGCTACAGAGAAGCCTGGCTGCTGCTTGCTGCCCAGGAACAGGGTCACATTTTCTATTCCAAGGGAAGTTCCCGCCTTCCTTGGCAGACACCTCTTTCAAACCAAGGCACTCATACCCCCACCCCCTCTTAGATAGGAACTAAACTTTTTAAATGAAAATATGTCTCAAAGAGCTGGTTTTCAACCTTGGCTCCCAGAGAATCTAACCTTGGACCTGCTAAGCTTGGAGACACTGGGAAATTTATTTTGTCTGTCTAATAGAGTAGTGTAATATATGTTATGAAATAATTCATGATTATAGAGAAAATGTATTTTATAAGATTGTGAAATCCAAACGAGTCTCTGACCACAAGCAACCCAGAGACAGACTTCTACTTGGAATCTTGAGATTCCTGAAGGCGGCAGAAGAACAATACCCAGTTAACTTATGACTAGACGTGGCCAGCGCGATGATTGTTGTGATGATTGCCATTCTCCCAAGTGATCAGAAGACGCCCAAGGACCAAGGACGAACATCGCCCTATGGATACCATTGATCAAGATAACAGAAGTCGTCAGAAAAATACATATGAATACGCGACTTCCCCTGATGCGATTAACACCGGCTACCACTCGGGAAACAGTGATTGTCCAGCTCTGCACAGTGAAAGAAACTGTCTTGAATATGCAGAGTTACAAAAGAAATTGGGACTCCTCTGCCTCAGGCATAAAAAACTGTATAAAATAGCTCTGCAAGAAGCAGCACTCGTGAACAGGGGAAGTTCTGATGCGATAGAGGTCAGATCTACATTCACCCACTGCCGATCCCAGGCTTGACACTGTGTCTTTGTCTGTGGGGCTTTTGAGGACCTTATCTTGGTCGCTGAAAAAAAAAAAAATCTTTTTTGCATTTTGATAAA
This sequence comes from Melozone crissalis, assembly GCF_028551555.1. Lineage (NCBI taxonomy): Eukaryota > Metazoa > Chordata > Aves > Passeriformes > Passerellidae > Melozone > Melozone crissalis. Next base: position 4,157,542 of record NW_026535882.1, on the reverse strand, counting down.
TTTGGCTTTTCGATTGATCATTTATAACAGTAGGTAAAATGCTAGCTATGAATACTATAATAGGCTACAGAACCACAAATATATATTTGTAAAGAATATAGAGACTATAGGAAAGCAAAAAAGGCAAAAATCAATTTGGCATCAACAGTAAACCATGAGTTAGGTAAGCAAATATCCCAGTTAGGGTAGGACTACCTTTTTCTATTGAAATGCAAGATTTTTCCTGTTTTTTTTCTGTTCAAACTTTATTTCTAAGAATATTTTTAGGACAATGACAGAACCAGAAACAAGAGCCTATCATATATAGTAAGCACATGACCGACAATAGAGGGTAGATGTTCTGTTGTATGGCATTCCTTTATAAAATAATCTATAGTAACAACAGCTTTTAGGAATCTGTGCATACCCTCTTTTTTTGAACAAAATCAGCAACCACAAATTAGAAGATGGTGGTTTATCCTAGACAGTATATATAAGGTGGAATTTATGTCCTTTCCATCAGTTTATGTTCTGGTGGGAGTCATATGTAGGCTTTAGAATTTAGGAAAGCAGATACTTTTGAAAGATCTTTTGCATCTTACTTGCGTACTTTAAAAAGTGTGCAGGAAAGGGGAGGGAACTTATCAGACAGTGGGGACTGACGCAGAAAAGAGCACTGGAAGTTTCTGATTGTTGTCTCTATAGTTGTATGCATGAGCAGCTTAGTTTGAAGTATAAGACATTTATTGCACAAGGTTTCAAATAAAATAAAACTATTTTCAATTTCCTAAATTATTATTTTCTTTAAATTTGTCCTTTGACATTCATAACAGGTTATTAATCAGAGATTAGCTCAGTTGGTTAGTGCATGGTGCTAATAACCTCTAGGTTGTGGGTTTGATCCCCATATGGGCCATTCACTTAAGAGTTGGACTTGATATTTGTGTGTCCTTTCTGATTTTCCTGCTCTGATTTTGTTAGTAATAAATTCAGTTAATATCCCCAAATTCAGTCTGTTTTACCTGTGACTGTATTTAGTGAGTGATCTCTCCCCATCCTAATCTCAACTCACGAACCCATTGCCATATTATTTTTTCTCCCCTGTCAAGTTGTGGTAGAGAGTAATAGAGCAGCTTTGGTGGACACCTGGCATTCAGCCAGAGACAACCCGCTATATCTGCTATATGTACTCAGCATTGTCATCCCCTCTGTACTTCAGTAGCTATTTAATGGAAACTATTAATAATAGCACCTTTTGTCCTCAGAGACTCAATCTATGGGAGAAATCCTTCCTCCCTTCCTCCCTTCCTCCCTTCCTCCCTTCCTCCCTTCCTCCCTTCCTCCCTTCCTCTTTGGAAGCCCTCGAGCCCTTCAGACTGATTATGGTTGTGTTTGAGAATTTGAAAGATTTTAAATATCCTTTGAATAACCTTGAAACCAGCCTGACCCTTTTGTTAGGAATCAACATGGTGTTGATCAGATCATGTTGTTCATGTCTTGGTTAGGGTTAAGCAATGATCTGTGGCTACCTCAACACCTATGACAAGCACTGCAACTCAAAGGAGTCACAAACTCCAGCAACAGACACTGCAGCTACTCCAATCTCTGCGAAAAGCCCTGTGGTGACTCAAACTCTGGCAACAGGCCCCGTGTCTACTTTTAGTGGTGGCTACTTTTATACCTGTGACAAGCACTGCAACTACTCAAATTGTGGTCACAAGCATTGTGAGTACTCATATCCCAGCAAAAAGCATGACAATGGCTCAGACCCTGGTGATAGGTAATGTAGTTGAACCAGAGGACCAACCTGTGCCAAGTATCAGTCACCCCTATACACAAGAAGAAAAGGACATGAAAAAAATAATGTTGAGTAAAGGAGGATTAGGAGGGTGAAGCAGGAACATCATAGGAACAGGTGGAAGAGGCATAACAAGACTAAGAGGAAACCACTTGATCCTTATCTTTGTGTGAGCTGCTGGATATATTAAAATATTTCAGCTGTCATCCAGGTGAGCACATTACCACTTGGCTTCTTGGATGCTAGAATAACAGGGCTGAACGTGCGGAATTAGAGGGAAGGCAAGCCAAGCAACTGGGACAACTTTCCATGAAAGCAGGCTTTTGAAGTACTAAGGCCTGAAAAACAGGCCTGTCCTGGTTCAGGGCAAATTCAGGCGAGAACCCCGAAAGGGGTTCCTCTAGAAAAGCAGATAAAATTGGCCCCTCCCCCAACCAGTTCAGGAGAAAATACTTCCTTAGAGAAAAGTGGAAAAAACTGTTTATTAAAAAATAAAACCTAAGCAATATTAAAAAATAAAACCTCTTGCTGCTCCAAAAGAGATGACAAACTCAGAAAAGTCCCCTCCCTGGGTTGCAGCTTGGCTCCCTCAGTCTCTTATCAGTCCCTCCGGCACTGGAAATGCCACGGCCCAGGCCCAGCCTGGTGGGCCACAGGTGCGAGCTGCCGATGCTCTTCTGGGTGATCAGGCCAGAGTAGGTTTAAAAAGGTCCAAAGAAAAGAGAAAAAATCCCCACAGTCCAGGGAACTTCTTTGCCTCAGCTAGCTAAAACTAACTAAAACAAAGGGGAGCTCTGTCCCGCTGTCTGTCCATCTGCAGACACACAGTCCAGGAGCAGGAATGTGGAGGAGTGAGTGCAGTGTCTGAAAACAAACTGTGGGCTTCTTCTCTCCCCCCTTCACTCTCTGGAACAAGTCTTAAAGGTGTAAAACTTATTATTCAGCAAAAACAGATGGTTATAAACAAAAATCTACCAATTCTTTTTGTGAGAAAAAGGTTACAAAAACTAGTCAGACCACTGCTGCTGCTGGGGTGCTGCTTATTTGTTATGGTAATTACGGGTTGTTGTCATTAATAGTTGTTTTTGTACGGGTAACAGCCCTGGCTGGGGCTAAGTTAATGGCTCTCCTCCCCAGACAGTGAAGAGAAGGGACTGAGACGTGGGAGGGGGTGCATGCAAACTAACATCGGGACCAGCATGCCATGAGAAGCTACTATTCCAAACACACTGAAAAGAACCCCAGAGTTGAGAAATTGGAGTGATGTCTAAACACGAGGAACGGAGTGCTGAGCCTGCAGAGATGCTGAACACCTTCGTGGTCCCTCACCCTGAGCACAGGGGTCATCCCAATGCCGGGACCCGGAGAAGAAAGGGGCGGTCAACAACCTCTGAGTCACGCCCAAACCAGCTCCCACGAGGATTGGACCCCCAGCTCTTTCCCTAGTGGACAAAGCTGCACATAACCTCCTCGTCCTTGTCGCCCTGGGAGAGATGATGGAGACTGCAGACCCGTCGAGCTGCCCAAACCTGAGCTGATCACTTTTAATAAAGGCATTAAAAGGAGAAAAAGTCTTCTGCCCTGTTTATTTCAGCTGGGGCGCTCGTCCGGGATAGTCACGCCGGAAGAGGACGCCAGGACTGGCCATCTTGGACCTCCAGGACAGCTGGCTATCAGGACTAGAGAGATCAGCTCAGGACCAGCGACGCGGAGGAGCACCAGAGCACCGGACTGGTGAGAAATCCAGTGGCGGGAGTGGGAGACGAGCGTGTGTGTGTGTGTGAGTGAGTGAGACGAACACCGGCAGCCGGACCTTCAAAGCGAGAGGGACCCCTCAGTACCACGTTTCTGGACTTCCGCAAGGAAGCCGGCGGGGAAAAGGGGAAAGCGCGTGGAATCAGCGTGAGTGAGTCGTCGCCTAAGGGGGAAAAAAGGGCCCCCTCCCTCCGGGCGTGCGGAGGGAATTAGTTGTATGAGTGGCACGCACCCCCAGACATCCTGACAGAGGGAAGTCAGGCAGATTGTAAGTCCCGAGAAGGATTTGGGCAAGCTCACAAGCCCTGCAGGCAAAGTAAGTGCTGACAAAGGGGTCAGGCACAAATCCCAGCGAAGGAGGCTGGGGTTTGTTTTTAAGTCCTGATACGGTGAAGCCTAAAAATTGGCAAGTTAGGCAAACTAAAAATCAGGCAGTTGTTTTTCCTGACTGAGGGAGTCAGGCACGACCCGGATTCTTGGCCGAGGCTTCGTATGTTCAAGTCCCGATAGATGCAAGACCTGACGTTGGGAAGTTAGGCAATCAAGAGATCAGGCAGTTGTTTCAGTATAAAGTCCTGAGCATCAGGCAAATAAATTTTTCTTGAAATTACCTGTCAGTAGAGGCACCTTTGGGATTTTTTTTCTGTTTAGACCTGAAAAATGGGAGGGTGTAATAGTAAAAAGACCGGCAAGAGACTGAGGAATATACCTCCCAATAGTCCCTTAGGAGAACTGTTAGAAAATGGGATTCTATAGAGGCCACGGAGGGATTAGATAAAGTGAAGATGATCCATTACTGTGTAGAAGTCTGGCCGGAATTAGAGCTGCAAAGAGGATGGCCTTGGTGTGGGACAAAGGACAAGTGGATGTGCCAACAACTAAATCATTATCTGACAGCTCAAGGAGATACTGATCCTGAGCAATTACTGTATGCATCTTGCTGGTTAAAGAGCGCTATTGGGGATGAAGGGGTGCAAATTTGTAAGGTACAGAAGAAAGAGGGGAATGAAGAAGGGGATGGTGGAATTAGAAAAAGATGGGATCCCCTGGATTATTTGCCTCATTCTGCCCCTCCACCTTATAATCCTCTTCTTCGAGCACCTCAAATGGCAGGTCCGGTTCTTCCCCCAGCTGCCATCTCATTACCACCTGCTCAAATTCCTCCTTCTACCTCTTCAGCTTCCCCTATGATAAACCCAGTATCTCCCTTAGTAGCCACTCCCTCACAACCCCCTTCAGCTCCTCCAGTTCCTTCTGCACCACCACAAGTGCCTACTCCACCTGCTGCATTCTCCACCCCTTCTCCAGCTCCACTTAATACGTACTCAAGCTCTTCTCCCCCTCCTATTGCTGTCCCTTTACCTCCTCCTAGTTGGGACACAAATGCCTCCTTTCCCAGTAACCAACTATCACCAAATATACCTGCTGATCTGCAGAAAGTTCAGGGTAACCCAGATACCCCTCAAACTAGTCGTTTGGCATCTGAAGATGGGCCGTACTGTAGCACCAGATCCAAGACCTCCAAGGCAGAAAGACTATTTCCCCTCAGAGAAGTTCCTATGGGAGGAGTACCGGGAGGTGTTGGCTTTGTGAATGCTCCCCTAACTGCTTCTGAGGTTAGAGGATTCAAGAAAGAGTTGGGGCATTTAGTTGAAGACCCAGTGGGCATAGCCAACCAAGAGGATCAATTCTTAGGTCCAAATATCTACACTTGGGGGGAGATGAATTCCATCCTAAATATATTATTTTCCCCAGAAGAGGTCCAGATGATTAGAGTGGCTGGCATAAGATTTCGGAAGAAAGATAACCGTTCGAGACCCCGGGTGCCATCAGGTGAACAGAAATTGCCACTAACGGATCCCAGCTGGAACCCTAATCACGAGGAAGGGAGGAAAGCCATGATGGAATATAGGTCTTTGATAATACAGGGGATCAAAGAGTCAGTTCCCAAAGGAACTAATACCCAATTGGCATTTGAGGGTGCACAAGAGAAGGATGAAGCTCCTGCTGCCTGGCTCAATCACCTGAAGCGGAACTTCCAGTTGTACTCTAGAATAGACCCAGACACCCCAGAAGGTCAAGTGCTACTAAAGGTCCAATTTGTTACCAAATCTTGGCCTGATATACGGAGAAAACTGGAAAAAATTGAAGATTGGCAAGAGAAGGACATCAATGAGTTATTAAGAGAGGCATTGAAGGTGTATTTAAGGAGGGACGAAGAAAAAGCAAAGGCCAAGGCTAGCATCATGTTTGCAGTAGTTAGAGAAAGTGTGAGGTGGGCCGGTCCACCACCAGGAGGAGGCAAGGATAGGCCAGTATTGTCAGGTGCAAGAGGGATGTCCCTTTGAGAGAACGACACTGCTATTACTGTGGAGAGGCAGGACATGTCAGGAGGTTTTGTAGAAAGCTCAGTCTTGATGAGGCAACAGCCAGGGAACAAGATAATTTAGGGAAGATCCTTAGAGGTGACAATTAAAGGTGTCAAGGGCTTTACACTTTAGGGGACCCGATGCAACATCTAGAAGAGCCCCTGGTAAACTTTGAGGTAGGACCCCTAAATGAAGAATTTAAATTTTTTGGTGGATACAGGAGCAGATACGTCCTGTCTCAACAAAGTACCAGAGAGTATAGTGAAAAAACGTCTGAATTTAGACAAAACCAGCTAGGTAAAAAGATATCCAATAGCACTGAGACATGCCAGTAACACTAAACTTGTTATAAGTAATGTGAAAGTAAAAGGTACCTTATTGTTGTCTTGTTGTGTGTGTGAGAGTGAGTCATGAGCAAAGTCAGCCTCAACTTCCTGGGCAGGTAGGAAGGGGGGCAGTGGAAAAAGTGTGTGTGACCTGCAAACCAGACTAGTGTTCCCCAGACAGGTGAGGGGGCCATAGCTGTAAGAGCGTGAGTGACATGCAGATAGCCTCACAGGTGAACGGGCACCAGAGGCAACCAGAGTCAGGGCCCTTCCAAGAGGCCCAGAGATACTGAGACCTGTGGGCCAACCCCAAGGTGAGGGGGGCCACAGATACCCGCGATTTTCTCGCAATAAAGATCCACTTTGTGTCTTAAGGGTGTGAAGGAATGTGTGAAAGTGAATGAGAAATAAAAGAGAGTGAATGTAGATGAATTAGAATAGAGGTAATGTAGATTGTGCATTATAAGTTTTACCACATCTCCTTGGAGGAAAGTGTATTGTGTTGAAAAATAGTGGGAAAAATTTTTGATCTTAAGAGTAAAGAGTTTAAAAAAAAATAATATTTAAGCTGTTAGTCAAAGTGAGAAACAGAAGCAGGAGATAAATAGATAAGATCTTGAAAACAGAAAACCAGTAAGTTAAATACACAGAAAAATAGCAGAATAAAAGCACTTTGGGAGTTAAGTTAGCTAACAGAAATACAACTCCTTGCAAAATACAGAGTATGCAGAAGTTGATGAGAGAAACATGCAAGCTATGGATAAAGAGAAATTAACCAAGAACATTACCAGACAAACTGAGTTTTGATAGAATCATAAAATAGCAGGCCATTAATGCCTATATTTGAAAGCCCATTTGAAGTACTCTTCATTACTAATTTGACTGTGCAGACCAAAAGAAAAGGGTTGGACCCTCATCACTCTCACCCCCTGGCATTGGATTGGACTACTCATCAGTTTGTCCCTCTAGCATTGGACCAGATTCCACTCCATTCTCCCTCTGGCATTGGCCCTCTGGCATTGGGCCAGACTCAACACCAGTTTTTCCCTCTGGCATTGGGCCAGAGTCCACATCACTCTCACTGGATAAGGATTCAACCACATCACAAGTTAATTCACCTGAGTATACTGTGATACAAGGACCAAAAGATTTAAAGTTGACTCTCGGAAGGAAGAGTCAAAAAGACTGAACTGTATGGGAAAATAATTGGTATCAGAGCTCTAACATAGCTTAAAATATTTCAAGACAGTTATGTGTAAAATATGTTGGTAAAAATTTTAAGACTGTAAATAAGTAATTCTGGTTAAGTTCCCCAATTTAATTCTAAAGACTCCAGGTTAATCCTCTACAGAGCACTCCCCTAGGAGAAAACAAAATTGGTAGGGAATAGACCAAGAGAGGCTTAACCAGAGAAGTGGGTAGAAGAGACTCTAAAGAGCTTGGAAGCTTCTTCGCAGTAAAATTCCTCAAGAGGCAAGGCCGAGTGGGCAGGCTGTGCAAGATGACCCATACCAGACTCTTGGGAAGGGCAGTAATGATGGCTGTAATTGGTGGTGGTGCTCTGGGGAGCCCAGGAGAGCCATGCAGTGAGTGCCACCACCCCCTCTGTGAGGAGGAAGAAGTGAGCTCCTTGTCTGGAGTCCACATCAATTCTAACCCTGATTGTGTTAACCTCTCCCAATTGGTTCTTTATCCGAAAAATAGGTGAGTGTATTGGATAGAACACAATACTGCCACTTTTAGGCAGCCACTCCTGGGAGAGTGCCCTATAGGAGAAGCCTGGTTGTGCTTTGAATGTGATGCTGCTGAAACCAGCTCAGTAGATCTAGTAAAAAGAAAAGAAATGGTAAAAACAATAAGAAAGATAGTTTGTAACAAGTATTTAGCAGAAAAGTATTTAGCTACCCAGTGGATCCCAAGAGATCCAAACAAATTAGAGTCTGTTGAGAAAAGAGAAAGAGACAAGGGTACCCACTATGAAGTATATGAATGTTATGAATGTACTGAAAAAGGGATAAACCCCTCTTGGAAAATGAAAGAACTGTGTAAATATAAGGAATGCCCAACAGAAACTGATAACACATTTCGGGAGAGCTCTAAACACCTGGCTTGGATCTCTAGTACTACAGCATACACTAAATTATCAGGAGACTGGTCTGGCAGCTACACAGCTAGAATAATAAAACCAGCTAGAATAATAAAACCAGCTTTCTTCTCATTACCCAAAGAAACTGGATCAAGTTTAGGAGTTCCTATATACAGTGATTTAGGAGAAACCAAACAGAAGAAGCAAAGTGCAATAGAAATTGAGAAAATCCAAAATTGTAAAGGCCAAGTTCAGACTCCAGTATCTATGTTAAACAGAATCATCAGGCTCCAGGGAGTATTAAAAATAAAGAATGCAATTATCAGAAACACTTCAAATGAAATAAAAAAATTAGCATGTGTAAATAACCAAGAACAAACTCCTACACTTGATTCCAGTTGGTGGGATAACCTATGGATTTTCAATAAGAATGTATGGGAAAAAAGAGTTTTTCTCACTGTGTGTATACTTGGTGGATTGCTCTTTTTACTATGCTTGTTTCTCTGTTTCATTAAAGTAGTATTGGCCATGCAGACCAACCTAATGAAACCAAGAAAGGTAACAAAGTTAAGTAACCATGATTACCAGAGTGCTCAAGAAATTTATAATCAATACAAAAAATGAAATATGAAGCTCATGAGTAAAAAATTGTAAGTTGATGTGAGCTTAAAATTTAAGCTCAATCAAAGAAAAAGAGGGAGGACTGTTATAAACAAAAATCTACCAATTCTGTTTGTGAGAATAAGGTTACAAAATCTAGTCTGACCACTGTTGCTGTTTGAGTTCTTTTTTATGGTAATTACGGGTTGTTGTCATTAATATTTGTTTTTGTACGGGTAACAGCCCTGGCTGGGGCTAAGTTAATGGCTCTCCTCCCCAGACAGTGAAGAGAAGGGACTGAGACGTGGGAGGGGGTGCATGCAAACTAACATCGGGACCAGCATGCCATGAGAAGCTACTATTCCAAACACACTGAAAAGAACCCCAAAACATCGACCCAGTATATAGTGGAGAAATTGGAGTGATGTCTAAACATGAGGAACGGAGTGCTGAGCCTGCAGAGAGGCTGAACACCTTCGTGGTCCCTCACCCTGAGCACAGGGGTCATCCCAATGCCGGGACCCGGAGAAGAAAGGGGCGGTCAACAACCTCTGGGTCACGCCCAAACCAGCTCCCACGAGGATTGGACCCCCAGCTCTTTCCCTAGTGGACAAAGCTGCACATAACCTCCTCGTCCTTGTCGCCCTGGGAGAGATGATGGAGACTGCAGACCCGTCGAGCTGCCCAATCCTGAGCTGATCACTTTTAATAAAGGCTTTAAAAGGAGAAAAAGTCTCCTGCCCTGTTTATTTCAAGATGACTGGGGATAAAAGCATCGTATAGTCAACCCAGGACAAGGCCCTGAGCCAAAGTTGACCTCTAGATGAATCTTCCAACCAAATGTTACATGTATCCACTCATTAATGAAGTATTATTAGCAATATGATATATGTATCTGCTCACTGGCAAAATATGTATTTACTTTTCTGTATTTAAAAACTGGATGTCCTGGTTTGAAAGACAGGTGTCTGCCAAAGAAAGTGGGAACCTTCCTGGAATGGAAAAGATGACCCCCTCTCCCCAAAGTATTAAAACTCCCAAATAAGAGGACTCTCAGGCAAAGAGATGGGAAATGGAATAACAGTTCTTTCTAGAAGATATTGATATAGTACAGATACAGATATAGATGTAAATACAGATATAAAACAAGGCAAACAACAACCCAAACAAAAAGGTAAACCCAATAACAACATTTTTTCCACCCTTCAAGCAATTTCCCCTTTGGTGTAATTACGACAACCACAACTTTCAGGGGGTTCTGTGTGCTCGTGTGGAGGCAGAGAGGCTGCAGTGACTCCCCCACGGCTTCGGGGAGGGACGTTGGCTGGTGTTGAGGCAGAGGGGCTGCAGTACCTCCCTCTCAGCTTCAGGGCGCACTCCAATACAAGATTGTGACCTCCCTGGGAGTGATGGCCGCTCAGACGAGGGAGAGGAGAAAAGGATCAACTTCCCTTGGCATCCACATGAGTGGTGATCAGTCATTGGCACCGTTAATGGCAGCCAATACACTCTGGGAAGGGAGGCAGGGCTTTATTGCGATGTCGCACTACCGTACAGAGGAAAGGTTCAATGGGAGTCTTGCTCTGGCTCCAGGCAGCCCTCCATGAGTCAGCTATGGAGCGGGGGAGGGGAGAGGGGGAAGGAGAAAGGGAGGATTTCCCCAGACACCCAGGTGGACTGTGTTGGTCTCTCGGCATTTCTCTCTTGCAAGAAACAGGCTCATAAAGCCAGTGGCGGGCAGAGCTACACGGCAGTGTTGAAAAAAATCACTGTGCAGGAGATGTGCAAGGCAAAGAAGCACTATACGACCATCTGTGCTTTCAACTCTGCAAAGACTGAACTACCCCCAGGTAAGAAACTGCCGAAACCACAGGGCGCTTCCCCCCTGCCCAAGAATCATTCCAATGGTATGCCAAAACACTCATACACATCTTTTGTCTCTTAATTGCCCATCATTCATTCCCCCCAGGCATCACCCACCCTTTTCTTTCAACCTCCCTGTTTTTCAGAAAACAAATGGGAGAAAATTCACTGAAAAAACCAAACTCACAAAATTATCCACCCTGAATTTTTTCCCATACTAACACCTTACATCAAACTTAGACTTTTAAACTATAAACATACATGCATTATCCTAATTATAGACATATATACATGCAACTATGGATACAGACACAATATCATGGGCAATTAACCCCAAAAGGTCCCCTTGAGGTATGCATCATTTTTCTCCTCATCCTTCTGCATCACCCATCAGGTGCAACTTGGTCCCCGAGCAAAAACAACTCCTGCGGATGGGTTTGTCTTTGCTCCGGGCAGAATTAATTCAAACGGACTTTCCTAACATACCTCTCATATCCACCACCAGAACCTTATCTCCATCTGTTGTATGCAGGGGTTCAGATTGGGCAGGGCCAACTTGATTGGTGGAACCTCTGGTGTTTACTAAACAGGTGGCCTTTGCTAAATGCATCTCCCAGTTTTTAAAAGTCCCCCTGCCCAGTGCCTTCAAGGTGGTTTAAAGCAGGCCATTGTACCGCTCAAGTTTCCCAGCAGCTGCTTCATGGTAAGGAATGTGGTGCACCCACTCAATACCATGGTGTTGATAAGGCTGTTCTTGAAATGAGTCCCATTGTTGGACTCAATTCTCTTGGGGATACTATGCCTCCAAAGGACCTGCTTTTCAAGTCCCAGGATGTTATGGGCAGTAGCATTGATGAAAGTGAAGGGAGAACGAGCACACATCCGATTGATGAGCATCGATCTCCCTTCACTTTCATCAAATGGTGAACCCCGTTCGTGATACTGCGACGCACCACGGAGGAGTGAAGAACCGGATCGGGTCCTGAGAAGCACCCGGGACAGCAGAAAAGCGCAGGGAAAAAAGAAGCTGAGATGCGCCGTGCTCTGGGTGATCGTAAAGGCGACCCCGGCCAAGGCCTGCTGCCGCGACCTTGCGGAGCTGAAAAAGCGCTTACGATTTAGGTATGGAGAGGCAAGCAGCATATGATTTATTTACTGCCTTTTTACAAAAAAGGCAGGTTAAGGGAATAGATTTGCAAAAGGTTTTACCAGGGCTTTTGACTTACGGCTATGCTAGGGGAGTTTTTATTAACCCCCATACGGTTCACGAGTTAACGGAGTGGCGTAAATTCGGTGATTTATTGTCGGAGGCCACTTTAGAAGATGATAAAACTGCCAAGAAGTCAGGCAAATTATGGAGGGTGGTTCACAATGAATAACTGCAGCACCAGGCCGAGAGAAAGGCTGCCGAGCAGGCAACAGCTGCTCATGGGCGTAATAAAAATTACGATCTGGAGACAGGAACACCACTAGCTCCTGCAATGAGGATGGTTTTCTTACCTGCTTCGCCGCCCTCCTCTGCTTCAGCAAGCCAGGCTATACAGCGCGCTTCTGAGGCTTCTGCACCCCCTGAACAACAGGAACCGTGGCCAAGACCACCGGATAGGCTCCCGCAAAGTAATGAGCCGATCCCTGGAGCGGAAAATGACCTAGCGGAGGCTATTGCGAGGGAGCGACAGGAGGTGTGGGCTGCGCTGGCAAGAGAAGCAATGGAGAAAGGGGGATGAGGAAGTTATCAGCACTGCTACCCAGCTGGCTTGTCCTGTTGTATTCAATCCGCAGGACGGAGGGGGCATGCAGGCTACCATTACAGCCCTTGATTGGAAATTGCTGTCTCAGCTGAGGTCTACTGTTAGGCAATTGGCAGTGATAAGTGAGCCAGCCAAACAGATGTTAGACTATATTTTTGATACCAGTCTTCTTTTGGTGAATTATTGTCATGGGATAGCTAAATTGATCTTTACTCAACATCAGCAGGTGTTATTTAATGCTCATTGGCAAGGGCTTGTGAATGAGTGTGTGGCAGTACAGAGGCAGCTGGGAGACCCTCTCCATGGTATAACTGTGAACGAGCTTATGGGCCTGGGACCTTTTCTTCGTACGGAGGCACAAGCTTTGCTGGGGCAAGAGAAGTGCCAAGAAGCTATGAGATTGGTCAGGCTCTCTATAGAGAGGGTTAAAGAGCCAGGAGGGGTACTCATGTATATGGGAATTAAGCAAGGGAGAGAAGAATCATTCGGCTCATTTATTGATAAAGCTGCTGCTGCAATCCAAAGGTCCGGGGTGCCAGAATATATGAGGAGGGCATTACTTAAGCAGTGCGCTCTTCAAAATTGTAATTCTTCTACTAGGAGCGTGCTTAATACTCTGGATGCCAATTGGACCATAGAGGAGGCATTAGAGAGGATGGCTTTGATGCCAACAGGACCGCAAGCCTTTGTAGTAGATGCGATCAAACATTTAGGAATAGGTTTACAAGAACAGGCAAAGTCCTCTCAAAATCAGGTGTTAGCTGCTCTTGCACCGCTTTAAGCGTCAGTTGCACTGGCACCAAAAAGCAGAGGGAACCGCATGAAATATTATCGATGCGGAGGCATGGGTCATATGCGCCGGGAATGCCAAGCCACAGGACTTTGGTGCCAAAAATGTCTCTCGGATACTCACAATACGGGCTCTTGCAGACGGAAATCGGGAAACTTCCCCAGGACCGCGCACCGCAGCGACCGCGCCCCGACACAAGTCATCGCTGCAGCAGCAACAGCACCCCCTCCTGCCTCCAACCCGCAACAACAGGGAGCCTCGGCCTGGACCTGGCAGCCGCAGCAGATGTTACGTTGATGACCCCGCACCCAAGAAAAATTCCGTCAGGGATTCGTGGACCTGTTGTTATACAGGATAAAGCGGTGGGTGCATTGCTTTTCGGAAGATCATCTGCATCTATGTTGGGATTATTTGTTTTGCCTGGCGTCATTGATGCGGATTACACGGGAGAGATTATGGTGATGGCATATACCCCTTTTCCCTCACTCCAAATTAATAAGGGACAGAGGATTGCTCAGCTGGTGCCACTTGAGCAAATGACTAAGGGATTGCAGCCTATAAAAGGACAAGAGAGGGGTGAAAGTGGTTTTGGTTCTACTGGAGGACTTACCTTGTTGACTTTAAACCTTTCTGAGAGACCCAAGAAAAGGGTGGAAGTGGGATTCAACGGACAAAAAAGGTCATTTTCAGGCCTAGTGGACACTGGAGCAGATTCCAGCATCATTAGCCCTAGCTGTTGGCCTCAACACTGGCCTTTGCAGCCAGCAGCCACCACAGTGACCGGGGTTGGAGGCCTTATCCTGGCTAGCCGTTCACCTCCTCTCCGGGTTCACATAGATGGAAAACAGCTGACAGCTATTTTTTCAGTAGTCCAATTACCACCTACCGTGCAATGCCTTATAGGGCAGGACATTATCGCTCAATTGGGGGTGGTCTTAACTAATGAACACCCTTTGGAGTAAAAGCCATTGCTTGGACTTTCCCGATTCCCATCACCTGGACTGTTGACACCCCGGTATGGGTTAAGCAATGGCCCTTAAAAGAGGAAAGTCTTCAACACGCACATCAGCTGGTATTGGAACAATTTAAACAGGGACACCTGCGGTTATCTACCAGCCCCTGGAATACTCCAATTTTTGTAATAAAGAAAAAATCTGGAAAGTACAGGTTGCTCCACGATTTGCGTGCTGTTAATGATCAAATGGAGCCTATGGGCGCATTACAACCTGGATTACCTAATCTTGCAATGATTCCAATGGATTGGCCTCTACTAATCATTGACCTGAAGGATTGTTTTTTCACTATTGCCCTTCATCCACAGGATATGCGACGGTTTGCCTTTACATTGCCAGTGATTAACAGGGAAGGGCCTGATCAAAGGTTCGAGTGGACCGTACTTCCGCAGGGAATGCGCAACAGCCCCACCTTGTGTCAGCTTTACGTTAATGCAGCATTGCAACCATTAAGAAAACAATGGCCGAGCACAGTGATATATCATTACATGGATGATGTCTTGTTTGCTCAGCCCGTGCCTTTTACAGAACAACAAATCCAGAAAAAAAGGACCACAGTATTCTTTGGTAATAGCTCCAGAGAAAATTCAAACAACAGCCCCCTGGAAATATCTGGGATGGTCCCTGTCAGAGCAAACCGTAAAACCTCAGAAATTGCAGTTGAAAACAAAGGTGGCAACTTTAAATGATGCTCAAAAACTTTTGGGTGATTTGCAGTGGTTAAAACCAATAGTGGGAATACCCAAAGAACTGCTAAATGAGTTGCGCCCGCTACTAAAGGGAACTGACCCAACCTGCCTGGTGCGAATCACTGACAAACAACAGCGGGTCATCCAGCAAATTTTGGACTGTGTTACACATGGACAGGTTTACCGAAGGGATCCAGAATTACCCAAAGAATTGACCATTTGGAATGGTCCACAATATCTTCTTGGTGCGCTAATGCAATTAAAAAAGAAAACGAGGGAGACACGGATACTAGAATGGATTTCCCCTCCGCTACAGCAAACTAAAACATTTCAAAAAGTTGAAATGCTAGCTGACCTAATAAAGAAAGGCAGAGAAAGGATGCTACAGGTGGCAGGGGCGGAACCAGCTATCATCAGGAAGCCAATGACAAAGGGCACTTTGGATTGGTACCTGAACAACTCAAAAGAACTGCAGGAAGCTCTTTCAGGTGCATGTTGCCCCATTGAAACGGGCAAGCTTCGACCAGCTTCGGTTCAGTGGATAGGGGACTGGGACTGGATAACTCGACCAAAGCAAGAAAACTCCCCTATACCAGATGCTATTACTGCATTTACAGATGCTGGCAGGAAGTCAAGAACTGCTGCAATAACTTGGCAAGAAAAGGGAGTATGGAAACATCACATTCTGCAAGCAGAGGCAGTGGACAGCCTAAAAACCATGGAACTGTTAGCAGTGGTATGGTCAATGGAACAGCTTAAGGAACCGTTGAATGTTGTTACAGACTCTTTGTATGTTGCAGGAATTGTAGCAAGAATTGAAGATGCCTCCATAAAGGAGGTACAAAATCAGAGACTGTATGAACTGTTAATGCAGCTGAAGAGGGCTACAAGATCAAGGGAGCACGCTTATGCCGTAATTCATGTTAGGAGCCACAAATGGAATGTTGGCTTAGGAGAAGGGAATGATAGGGCGGATAAATTGGTTACTATAACCCAAAACACATCCCTGTCAAATCATCAAGTGGCACGAGAAGCTCCCTCAATGTTTCACCAAAATGCAAAAGGCTTAAGTAGAGAATTTAAGGTAACACTTGCCGAAGCAAAAGCCATAGTGAGGGCCTGTCCAACTTGTAGTCACCATAATGGGGGTAGTCGTTTAGGCCTAGGAGTAAACCCACGAGGCCTGCAAACAAACGAGTTATGGCAAATGGATGTCATACACATCCCTAGTTTTGGCAGGCTAAAATACGTACATGTGTCTTTGATACCTATACCAAATATATTTGGGCAACGGCTCAGACAGGAGAAAGAGCTATACATGTGGAAAGGCATTTGTACAGTTGCTTTGCAGTGATGGGTACACCAAAAAGAATTAAAATGGATAATGGTTCTGCCTATATCAGCCAGAGGATAGGGAAATTCTTAAGAAATTGGGGAATTGAACATGTTACAGGTATCCCAAACTCCCCAACAGGGCAAGCCATCATCAAAAGGGCAAATGGTATCTTGAAAAGGTATTTAGCCAAGCATGAGGGAGTAACTGACCCCCAGGCGAGGTTGCTAAAAAGTTTGTTTGTGATTAATCACTTGTGTGTATTTGGGGATGCAGGGCAACCCCCGGTGGAATTGCATTATAAGCCACAAGAGGTTGCTGAGCAGAAAAAAGAAATATGGGTAAGATACAGGGACCCCAATACAGGGTTGTGGAAGGATCCTGCTAAGGTCCTGTTCTGGGGAAGGGGATATCTCTGTATTTCCACCCCTGCAGGAGCACTGTGGGTACCTGCCAAGTGGACTAAACCTGTTCTTGATGCAGCGATTGGTGGACCACCTCACGGAAGGGGACAAGGAACGTCTGGAGAAGAAACTGCCCCTGATCCTGCAACCACTACTGCTACAGCTGAAGGGACATTCGAAAGCGGTCGACAGGGCCGTGACACGCCGCTGCCGGATGGCCAAGGAACTGGTTGACACCATCGAATCATTATCATCTTTCCACATAAGGGGACCGGCAGAGGAGAACTGCCTTGAATGCCGCAGCCCGAATTGTGCCTCTTGGGTAGCACTATATTGTGGGGGTTGTGGTAGGTGGTAGGACCTTTTGGGTGGAACAGTGAGACGGAGTGGGGATCCATTCTGAATTAGGTGAAGTGTCTGGAAGAGGTGAGGGGTCTGTGGGGCCAAAGCTGAAGGAAAAGCCGCATTTCAGAGACAGCAAGGAGACAGAGAAAGAAAAACAGAAATGACCACAAGGTCAATCTGCCCCAGACCTAGAAATTCCTTTGATAAAGAAGAACTGGTGCTAAATGTCACGCAGAATGAATATGTATGAACTTATTGTGAAGCTGTATGCATATGCATTTGGAAGGGGGATAAAAGAAGACCCGAGGTCTTCAGAGGCACGCATGCCTTTTTGGGGGCTTGAGTCCGGCGCGCGTCGTAATAAAAGCATACCGGGCTTTACAACTTTTACAAAGTTGTGAGGTTTCTTCTTTTCTCTGCAAAACATTCTTGGCGAGCCAGGCAGGAGAAAGAGATACTTTCCGTCTCCATCTCTGTCCCCGCAGGGGCAGGGGGGGGACCGACGGACTCCTAGGCGCGCCCCAGGATTTTCCTGGAGGAGGCTCTGCTCGTCTCGACTTACCTCCTGCTGGGACAGACAAGGACCTGCTGGCCTGCGGAGGAAGATACGGTATGTATTGAGGGGCCCCCGGGGGGGAGGAAGGAGAGCAAGGGAGTAAACCACCCAGAGACGTCTGGGTTCAGCTGATAGAGCAGCTGTATTAGAGACGGGGTTCATCGTTCTGATAGAGCGGAACCGCCAGCAGCTCTGGGGGTGAGCTGGGTGAACCCGTGTATGCATGTATTGGGGTTCATTGTTCTGATAGGGCAGAACTGAACCCGCGTATGTTTTCTTTGTTTGTGTGTGTGTGAGTGGTGTCCGGACACTGTGTTGCTGTATGTTGCATTGAGTGATCAGCACGCTGTATTTGTAATTGTGCAAGTGTATGAAGTGTATGGTGTATAAAAGAGAGTAGATCCATAGTGCTCTACTGCGCGGCGGGGGGGGGGAAGTCCTACCTGCCGCTGGGGAGGCTGAGTAAACGCCGGCCGAAGCAGGCTGCGCGCGGGAGGAGGTCCTACCCACCGCTGGGGAGGCTGAGTAAACACCGGCCGGGGCAGGCTGTGCGGGCGGGGAGCGCCCGACAGAGAAAACAGAGTAAACTGTGGAAAAGCGTGGGTGAGGACGTTTATTGAATAAAGGTTGTGGTGTAGGTTGTGCATGCTTTCACCGTGGCTAGACAAACCCGAGGGGTTCCTCTGCCTCAGTGGTTTGGACTCGACCCCTGGGAGTTTGTGAATCCGGTGGATTATTGGATAGATAGGGGAGACGAACGAGTTCATTTAGAGGGGCTCTACCGGACTTCAGCTGGCACTCTAGTAAGTCTGGACTGGGAACAGCTTGCCGTAGAGGATTTAGAGCTCCCTGAATTAAATGGAATAGCTTGCCTTTGCGTGAAATTTCGAGTAGCCTTTGGTGCATCAAGAGGCTGGCACGCTGCGTGGGTATTATTACAGTGCATAGTTTGTGGGAAACGCTGGTATTGCTGTTCTAGCAAGCGGCGGGGCACGTGCCCCAAGTGTAGGTTAGAGGTTTCTGATCAAGCTGATTCAGAGTCTAAGATCTTAAAGCTTCTGTGTGGAAAATCGCATCTGATACCTGCCACTTGGAGTGTGTGGGAGGAGGACTGGGAAGCTACTGTGAAGTCCTGTGAAAACAGGTTTGGGTGGAAGCAAGATAGGGCAAGAAGGAAATAATGGGAACTAACCAGAGCAAGGAAGTTCCACGGGCCGGTCCCTTAGGGTGCATCTTGGCCCACTGGAAGGAAGTCACTAGCCGGGGGGGCTCTGAGAATAAAAAGGATCTAATCCAGTATTGCACGTGCTGGTGGCCCTTATACAGGTTAAAAGACGGAGCAAGGTGGCCACCCACTGGAAGCCTAGACTATAATACTTTACTGCAGTTAATGTTGTTTTTAAGACGGGAAGGTAAATGGGATGAGGTCTCGTATGCTGATATGTTTTTTGTTTTAAGAAATCACCAAGAGTGGCAAAAGGACTGTGGGATTAAATCACCCTCAGACCCACTGGTCTTGGCCCTTGAAAAGGATAACAAGGCAAAGAGAGGGCAAATCAAAAGCTCTTGTTCAGCATGCAGTATAGGACAACGGTGTATGAGATCAGATAAGGTCTATCGTTCTGAGGAGCAAGAACGGGACACATTTGAGTGGGTGAAAGCTCCTCCAGCTCCTCCCCAAGGGGGGGAGGTTAGGGAGGTTAAGGCTGAAACTGAGGATGAGGAGGAAGGGAACTTCCCCAAAAAGGAGGAGGACTCAGGTGGGGAAGGCACATCTACTAGAACCCACCCTACCCGTGGGAGTCCAGTTGCATCTAGAACTAGGAGGCAAGTAGTGCTACAGGCCCCTCTGCGACAAGCAGTGGGACCAGAAGGGGCCAAATTAATGATTAAAGTGCCATTTACCACCCTTGATTTAGAAGCATGGGAAAGGATTGCGAGGAATTATCGTGTTGACCTGATACTCACTGCCAAACGCCTACGATATGTTATCAAACAACACAATCCAGACTGGGCTGACATCCAGCTACTACTAGATGCTTTCACTGAAACAGAGAAACAGCTGATCTTAAAGACAGCAGGGAATTTGGCAGAGGATTACTGTAAGGCCGCACAGCTGGATGTAAAAGAACATTTCCCCCTCCCAGACCCAGAATGGGATCCTAATGTGTCGGCAGAGGTAAAGAAATTAGCAGAGTATCAAGAGTGGATAGCAACAGGGGTGGAAAGAGCTATTCCAAAAACCATAAACTGGTCTGCCTTATATTCCCTTAAGCAGGGGCCTTCTGAGACTCCATCTGAATTTCTAGAGCGTTTAAGGGATACTATGCGTCATCATACATCATTAGATCCGGAGTCTGAGATAGGGATAAATTAACTAGTTAATTCATTTTTGGGGCAGTCTGCTGGAGATATCAGGTGTAAACTTCAGAAAATTCGGGGACCAGTTGGGAGGAATCTTGAAGCCTTGTTAGAGGAAGCCTGGAGAGTATTTAGTAACCGGGAGGAAGGATATAAACAAGGAATGAAAAGGTTGGTGGCAGTGGTACAGGAGGAAAGGCAGAGGAAATACAACCAGGGACCGCCGAGACAAGGACTACCTCGGCTGGGCAGGAACCAGTGTGCAATCTGCAAAAGAATTGGTCACTGGAAAGACCAATGCCCAGAACGAAGAAGGAGTGACCAACAGATGGCTGCACAAAACGACTGAGGAGGACCGGGGGATTCTGCCCCAGCGGATCCACTGGTTATAACAATGAGGCTGGGGGAAGAAGGGAAAAGGGTGGATTATTTGGTTGACACAGGAGCTACATATTCAGTTTTAAATAAAGCTTTAGTACCTGTGGAAAATGATTATGTTGTAGTGCAGGGGGCAACTGGCCAGTCTGAAAGGGCATATTTTTGTAAACCTTTGAGATATAAATTGGGAAAAAAATGGGATATTCATAAATTCTTGTACATGCCTAATTCACCAAGGGCACTCTTAAGGAGAGATTTATTGGAACAATCACAAGCAACCATTACATTCAAAAATGGGGAAATTACTCTGGAGGTGAATGATCAAAAGTACATAGAGGTATTAAGTTTAACCCTAACAGCTATTGGAATTAAGGAAGAAATGGATGAAGAAATACTAGATCAGGTATTTCCTGGGGTGTGGGCCTCTGATGTGCCAGGGAGGGCAAAAAATGCCTCCCCCATAGTAATTAAACTCAAGGAGGGGGCGCAACCAGTGAGAATCAAGCAGTACCCCCTAAAGAAAGAGGATAGGGAAGGAATCAGCCCAATAATCGAAAATTTTCTGCGGTTAATATTACTGAAAGAATGCCAATCTGATTTCAATACTCCCATTTTACCTGTTCGGAAATCTGATGGGTCATACCGAATAGTACAGGATTTGAGGGCTGTCAATAAAATAACAGAAGATCTGTATCTGGTGGTAGCCAATCCATACACTTTATTAACTTGCCTAACACCTGAGCTAACCTGGTTTACTGTTTTAGATTTAAAGGATGCCTTCTTTTGCCTCCCCATCCATGAAGCCAGCCAAAAAATTTTTGCATTCGAATGGGAAAGCCCTAAAAGTGGGCGCAAAACCCAGCTCACATGGACCAGACTACCCCAAGGCTGGAAAAATTCCCCTACTTTGTTCAGGGAGCAACTTGCAAAGGATCTGGCGTCCTGGGAAGCTCCACAGGAAGGAGGGAGGCTTTTGCAGTACGTGGATGACCTTCTAGTGGCCACTCGGACGAGGGAAGCATGTGTGGCCTGGACGGTAAGCCTTTTGAATTTCCTAGGACTCCAAGGATACAGAGTATCAAAGAAAAAGGCACAGGTAGTGAAACAGAAAGCTATCTACCTGAGGTACGAGGTGAGTGCTGGGCAACGGACTTTAGGGCAGGCTCGCAAGAAAGCCATATGCCAAACCCCAAAACCCCAGACAATAAAAGAACTCCGAACCTTCTCAGGCATGGCAGGATGGTGCCGGCTGTGGGTTTATAATTATGGACTGCTTGTCAGACCCCTCTATGCTCTGATTGCCGATGGAAGCAGAGATCTCCAGTGGACAAAAGAAGCAACATGAGCCTTTCACCAGCTAAAGGATGCTCTCATGTCAGCTCCAGCTTTGGGACTTCCAGATGTGAGTAAACCATTGTTCCTATTTTCCCATGAGAAACAGGGAATTGCCCTGGGAATACTGGCTCAGGACTTGGGTCCATACCGGAGGGCAGTTGCTTACCTCTCTAAGCAGCTAGATGCAACAGCCAAACGCTGGCCAGGTTGCCTCAGAGCTGTAGCAGCAGTTGTGCTGAATATTCAAGAGGCACGCAAGTTTACCCTGGGACAAAAATTGACTGTGCTAGTGTCCCACACAGTATCTGCAGTACTGGAAGTAAAGGGTGGCCACTGGCTTTCACCACAGAGATTTCTGAAATACCAGGCCATCATGGTAGAGCAAGATGATGTAGAGATCGTGGTGACTAATATTGTCAACCCAGCTTCCTTTCTCAGTGGAAATCAAGGAGAAGCAGTACACCATGATTGCCTGGAGACCATTGAAACTATCTACTCCAGCCGCCCAGACTTAAAGGATACCCCTTCTGGATGATGCAGAGACCTGATTCACTGACGGGAGCAGCTATGTTGCCAATGGGAAGCGACATGCTGGGTATGCAGTGACCACCTGCAGAGAGGTAATCGAGTCTGTACCCTTACCAACAGGTACCTCCGCGCAGAAGGCTGAGATAATTGCCTTGACCCGTGCCTTGGAAAGGGCGAAAGGGAGGAGAATAAACATCTACACAGACTCGAGGTATTCATTCGGAGTTGTACATGCACATGGGGCCATCTGGAAGGAGAGGGGACTGCTTACCTCACAGGGAAAGAACATCAAACATGCACATGAGATAATCCAGCTGCTGGAAGCAGTGCAGCTGCCTGAAAAGGTAGCAATTATGCACATTAAGGCACACCAAAAAGTGAGCTCAGAATTGGAAGAAGGAAATGAGCTGGCGGATAGAGAGGCAAAAGAAGCAGCAAAAGGTGAGGTAGCTACTGAAGAGTCCTTATTCCAGATGGACAAATCTCCCTTGAAGGTAAGCCAGAATACAACAAGAGAGATAGGAAATTAATTGAAGATCAAAAAGGGACGTATAACCAAGAAGGGTGGGCTACCATTGAAAAGAAACTGGTAATCCCTTCCCATCTATTGTGGTCACTAGTAAGGGAAGAACACCAGAAAACACACTGGGGAATAAATGCCCTATACACATACCTGATTGAAAGAATTGTTGCTAGGAATTTATATGCCACTATTACTCAGGTGACCCGACAGTGTGATCTTTGCCTCCAGACTAACCCCAAAAATACCCCCAGACCGAAACTCGGTCAGATTGAGAGAGGCCATGGGCCTGGAGAACAGTGGCAAATTGACTTTTCAGAACTCCCAAGGAAAGGGGGTTATCGATATTTGCTGGTATTGACAGATACATTTTCAGGGTGACCAGCAGCGTTTCCCACCAGAACTGTCAAAGCTAGAGAAGTGAGCAGAGAATTATTACAAGAAATAATACCACGCTTCGGAGTTCCAGCCACAATATCTTCAGATAGAGGATCACATTTCTTTTCCAAAATAGTGCAACAGATTAGTAGCCACCTGGGCATAGACTGGGAACTTCACACCCCATACCGCCTCCAATCAAGCGGCCAGGTGGAGAAAATGAATCATTTGATTAAGCAGCAAATCATAAGACTGGGTCAGGAAGTTAATCTACCCTGGCCCCAAGCTCTTCCACTAGCACTATTGCGAGTTTGAACGAAACCTCGAGCTAAAGAAGTTGAGCCCTTTTGAAATACTCTATGGAAGACCATATGGAATACAAAAGGGACTGTCCACCCATATTGGAGAGGTAACACTAGCCACCTACATGGTAGCCTAAAAGAAACAGCTCAAGGAAATTGAGAAACATGTGGCTGGAACTCGGAGCCAGGGGTTAGATGGGCCAGTACACAACATACAACCTGGAGATTATGTATATGTTAAGTCTCTTGCAGAAAAGACCTTGGAACCACAGTGGGAGGGACCGTTCCAAGTGCTTCTCACCATCTTCACTCCAATCAAAATCAAGGAGCAGAACGCCTGGATTCATCACTCTCGGGTGAAGAGGGCCCAGAAACCCCTTGAGGAGTGACGCCAGGAGACAATGAACTGAGACTAAAACTTATTCAGGCAAAATGAGTATATTGCGGTCGGGAGTAGCTCATATTTTAGTTTGTAGAATTGTTTTGTGTGTAATCATAACCTAAGTTTTAGAACTTGAGACTACCTTTATTCAGAGCAATGCTAAATGGCCTTGGTCCCAGGTGTTTAATCAGTATACTGGATCCATGGGAAAACCTTCTGAGATAAAGGATTTAAACCTATCCACTGTGGTAATTCATGGAGATCAGGTATATGAGGAGACGGAATGGCAGGAACAGAAGCTGTGGACACTTCAAGGGATTAGAGGAGGAGAAATCAAGGTAGGGTGCCGGACGATAAATGGGACGGCTTATGAGAGACCAAATGAAATTAGTGTCTCAACCTCTCCTGGTGTACATGAACACCAGGAAATCTGATAGCCTAAATGAATCAGACTGCTGGTGTAATTTCACCTTAATACAGCCTGTAGAAATAACTTGCCTTTGGGCACAGGAAGATATCGGGCTTTCATTTAAATTCAAAATAGACACTACGCCTTTTACCACAGCAGGACCCTATACAGCCCACACCAAGACTCAAATAGTTCAGACTCAACCCAAACTTGAACCTGAGGTGCATGGAATAGGCCCCTATGTAGTAAGGAATGTGGGTGAGCAACAACTATTATTCAATCCAGAATGGTCTCTCAAACGTGTGGAGTTGATAATGCAAATTAAAATCTCAAAAATTCAACTAGCCTGCTCCTCCTTCCTAAAAACTTCCTTTGAAGGCTGGACAACATGGTTACAAAAACAGGCATACCTCAGGAGCAGAACAAGAAAGAATCTAACTGGCATATTAGGGACAGGATTAGGAGTTTTAAATGGAATTGATTCAGAAATACTGATGAATAGACTGGCCACTGCAGCAGGTAGCCTAACAAAATGGAAGCAACCCTTACAGTCATCTCTATTGGCATTAGGAACTAGCCAGTGGCAGATTTCAAAAGTTCTGTCAAAATGGGAAACGGCCGGGGACCAAGACCACAAGCTGATCGTAGAAGCACTTAGTACAGTTCAAGATAATGTGTCTTTAGCTTTCAGTTGTATACAAGCACAGTTATGGATGCAGGCAACAGCAGCTCTGATCATACGGGAAGGGGGTGAAGGTAATTTTCCAGCTGAAATTCGGAAGATTGTGTGGGATAATGCAATTGATTTTGAAAGGAAGTTTCAATCCTGGTGGACTATGGTGAATTTCACCTATGATCCTGTTTCTAATGTAGCAACTGCCTTTGTACTTACCATACGTAATGCCACTGTTTATGTTATCCATCCCATCATTGCCCTAGGATTAAACCATGAAAAAACAATACTCTATCCTTCAGAACATAGAGTGTGGGCACGAAAGATGAATGGAAAGTGGCAGACAGTAAACTTAGAATCCTGCATTACTAGAGAACAGATGGGATTCATTTGTGAAAGCAATACTATTAATGCTCAGGATGTGTGTTTGGACACTGAACAGAGTATTTGTCACTTTGAAGTTCATCCAGTCACTGACCAGAAAACTGTGCTCGTATATACTGGAAAAGGGTGTGTGTGTCTGAGGACTGCCTGTGCTGCTGTAAAAATTGATAGCAATGATGTTATTCTGTCTAGTAGAAATCATTCTAACTTCTGTATTTGTAATTTTGTTAAGATTATCGGGTGTGATTTTTCATACTTGGCCCCAGTGACATCCCACCAGCTGATTTAAGCTAATTACACGATGTATCACAGACTACCACCTACCCCTATTGGGATGAACCTTACATTAGTGAAACAATTAATTAAGCACCAAGACCTATTGGAAATCCTGAAGGAAATCCAAGAAAGTGGAAAGAAAACCTTAATTACTGTGCAACACGATACAAAGGAGATAACCAGGGTTCTACAATGAATAAAACAAAATATGGATCATCACTGGTGGGATGTGATCTTTGGGTGGTCACCAACTGCGAATGGAATCTTTAATAAGTTGTGCCACCCCATTGTAGTTTTACTAATATTAGTTGGGATAAGTTTAGGATTATCTATTACATTGTTAATTTGGAACTGTAGAATGCTACAACGAATAACTGTACTAACCTGTTTGTCAAATGTACATGGTGAAGCGTTAAAAGACACTTATTGTCGTGGAGGTTTTCCTTAAGTAAAAGAATTTACTTATTTCCTAGGAAAGGGGGGAATGAGACGGAGTGGGGATCCATTCTGAATTAGGTGAAGTTTCTGGAAGAGGTGAGGGGTCTGTGGGGCCAAAGCTGAAGGAAAAGCTGCATTCCAGAGACAGCAAGGTGACAGAGAAAGAAAAACATAAATGATCACAAGGTCAATCTGCCCCAGACCTAGAAATTTCTTTGATAAAGAAGAACTGGTACTAAATGTCACGCGGAATGAATATGTATGAACTTATTGTGAAACTGTATGCATATGCATTTGGAAGGGGGATAAAAGAAGACCCGAGGTCTTCAGAGGCACGCATGCCTTTTTGGGGGCTTGTGTCCGGCGCGCGTCGTAATAAAAGCATACCGGGCTTTACAACTTTTACAAAGTTGTGAGGTTTCTTCTTTTCTCCGCAAAACAACAGCCATTGCTTTGGCCTTTGTGGTGTAACACCTGTGACCATAAAAACACATGGGGCCATGATTAGGAATGGGAACTATGGAGACAGGGCTAAATACAGCTTCAGCCTTAGATCTTTATGAGTCTCACGAACAGAAAATCTTGGCTTACTATCGGTGGGAGGTACAGTATATTCTGAAAAGGGTTAATGCTCAAAGTAGGTCATTCATAGCCTCTGCAAGGTGTAGAAAGTTGGTGCCCTTAACGCAGCATTCTGTTGTAGGACCCGTTAAAGGAAATCCTGATAAGGCATTAGATCACTGCATTTAGAGACTACAGGGGTGGAGACTACAGGTGTCAGGAGGTAAAGTTAAAGACTGATAAGAAAAAGAAAGCAAGAGAGAGAACAGAGAAATGAGGCTTATTATTGTTATACTGCTTAGTGCAATGGTAGTTGGAGTAGTAGGGGTAACACACTTTAATCAACCAAGAGATAATATATGGATAACGCTTGCTAAACAAATTAACCAATCATCGCTTTGTCTCAGCCTTGGAGGGGTTACTAACCCATTTCGAACATGTTTGGTAGGACTCCCAGTGTGGTCTCCTCAGGAATTTTGCAGTCTGATCAATAACCAAACTCTATGCATGCGTAATATGACAAACATTAGATTACCCGCGCAGCAAGCGTATACTGCCAGTCAAAGTGACGTCTACCGCCAATGCTTAATAATTCGATCACTTAATACTCCTTTGCACTCTTGTCCAGAAGAATTGGATCTTTTCGGAAGTGCAAACGCCAGTATGACTAACACCTCAAATGGCGGATGGTTCAGTTTTGATCCCTTAGATCTTCAGAAGTTGAATCAGCATAGAGGAACATGGGCTACCTTAGATTCATCCCTGAGTCTGGGCACAGTGTCTCGGCAGCTTTACAGCCAATGTAATGGCAATAACATCGTGACGCTGATGAAGTTACCTACAGGGATATTTTTAATTTGTGGGGACAGAGCCTGGAATGGTATACCAGCCCGGCCACAGGGTGGACCTTGTTATTTGGGAAAATTGTCATTATTTCACCCCAATGTATCTATATTAATGCAACTAAGCCAAAATGCAAGCAGACAGAGACATAGCCTACATGACTTAGACTGCAGTCAGATAGGAGACCCACGGTTCTGGAGTGAGCTGAAGCAAGTAGTGGTTTCAACTATCTTGCCAGGAGGTGCTGCAAACAAAGCTATGAACTTAGCGAAACAACTAGGGTGCTGGACTAAGGGTGAATTGAATAAGACCTCACAAATTTTAGATATGTTAACTGCAGATGTAAAAAGTGTTAATCATGCTGTTTTGCAAAATAGAGCCACTATAAATTTTTTGCTTTTAGCACAAGGCCACGGGTGTGAAGAGTTTGAAGGGATGTGCTGCATGAATTTGTCTGATCACTCTGTATCTATTCATGCTAAGATAAAAGAATTGCAGCAGGGACTTCACAATCTCAAAGAAGAAGAAGGACTGGGAATTGATGAATGGCTTAAAAGTTTGGGACTTGGGCCGTGGCTGAGGAACCTTGTGACATATGCTATAGGGATACTAGGTGTGCTTTTAATGCTTTTGCTTATTTTACCTTGTATTTTTAATTGTATTCAAAATATGATCAGTAGAATGATAGAAAGAACTTGGCAGACTAACCTCCTTGCGCAAAAAGAAAAAAACGGGGGAAGTGTGGAGAGTTTTGTTCAGACACGGCTTATAGAAAAAGGCCATGATCACATACAGCTGGTTAAAAAGTAAAAGGCAGCTGTAAGCAGCAAGTTCTCAGGCTTTTCCTTAAAAACAATAAATACCTTTTCCTTGGCTAAGTTATGAGAAAAACATGGTGGAAAACGTGGAGTCCTTGAAGGGTGCTCAATAACAAGTCAACAGCAGGATGAGAAAAACAAGTATTAGCCTCAACAAGAAACCACAGGTATTGACAACAAAGGAGGGGTTGGCGTGTAATCTGTAACCAATGATGAGCTCGAGTTTTGCAATATGTATGAACTTAATTAAAACTACTATAAAAGTGTGTAAGCTGGATCAATAAATCTGAGATCGGTGCTCATCAATCGGATGTGTGCTCATTCTCCCTTCACTTTCATCATAGCATGAGGCACAAGGTAGGTCTCCAAACATCCTGAGGTGGCTTCTACCATTGTGAGCACATAGTGCCTGCCTTGTCAGGTTTGAGGCAGTGTGTTATAACCAATCTTCCAGGCCTCCCCATACTTATATTTGGATCACTGCCCACCATACCACAGGGGCTTCACCTGCTTGGCCTGCTTGATCATAGTGCATGTCTCACAATCATGGATAACCTGCTAAATACTGTCCATGATTAAATCCACCCCTCAGTCTCATGCCCACTTATAGATGGCATCTCTGCCCTGATGGCCTGAGGCATCATGGGCCCATTGAGCTAGGAACAACTCTCCCTTGTGTTGCCAATCCAAGTCTATCTTTGACATCTCTATTTTTGCCACCTGATCATTGTTTTCGGTGCTCCCCATTAGCCTGACTCTTGGGGACACGGTGATGCATCCGCATGATGGACTTTCACAGTTAGCTTCTCTACCCAAGTTGTTCATCAGCAGCCCAGATTGGTTTTTCCCTATGCTGCCAGTTGGATATCTTCCACCTTTCCAACTAACCTCACAAAACATTGGCTACAACCCATGAATCAGTGTAAAGTTTGGGCCACTTTTCTCTTTCAGCAATGTCCAGGGCCAATTGGACAGCTTTGAGTTCAGCAAGTTGACTCAATCCACCTCCTTCAGTAGCTTCTGTGACCTGTCACATGGGGGTCCATATGTCTGCTTTCCATTTTTGATTTGTGTCTATGTCCTAGGGTGATGTTGTGATGCTTGTATCCCCAATCGTGTGTTCTGATTATGCTGGATATTATATTCTGTGCCTTCAAGACTGGCTGAGAGCGAAGGTGGGAAGAAGAAGAAGCACAGAGTTTTGTTTTCAGGGACTGGACTCACTCCTACACAGTCAGCTGGAACACTGTTGTTGTCTGGGCACTGATGGGGCAGAACACTGCGCTCCTTTTGCTTTTTATTTAGTTAGTTAGTTTAGCTAGATGAGGCAGTCCGAGTTTTCCCTAGACTGTTTTTCTTTCCCTTTTCTGCGAACCATTTGAACCTGCTCCAGATCGAGGGAAACACCGAGAGCTCACACTTTGTAGCCTGCCGGGGCCTACTCTGCAGCCTTTACGAGTACCAGAGGGACTGATAACAGAGCAACGATCCACCGGAGAGACTTTCTGAATTTGTCGTCTCTTCAGAGCAGCAAATGAGTTTTGTCATCCAGTATTGTTCATTTTGTGTGCTGGAGAGTGCTTTTCCTGTTAAATAAACAGGTTCTTTTCACTTCTCTCCAAGAAAATTTTTCCAAACTGGTTGAGGGAAGGGGCCATGTGGGTTTGCTTTGTGGAGGGGCCCCTTTTGGAGATTTTCTCCCAAATTTGCCCTAAACCAGGACACCCTACAATACAACAGGAACTGTCAGTGAAAAGAGCGTAGCATGTTTCTTCTGCTGGCAGTTGGTTGTACAGTGGATCTTCCTCAGCATGCGTCACCTTTTCCTGCTCCTGCTCCTCTTCATCCATCAGAACAAATTTTTCACCTTCAGCCCAATTCATTAATATTGCCAAAATCCCAGGGCTATTCGGGTTTCCAATATGGGCGCACTGTGTGATGAGAGAAATCCATTTGCTCCATGTGGCGGTGGTGGCTTGGTGAGAAGACGGAACCTTTCCTTTAAATATCTACCCCAGTACCGGTAGTGGGGGTGCCAGGAGGAGCTGTACTTCCATGCTGATCCCCTCTGAGGTGACTTGAACTCCTTCATAGGCTGCCTGGATTTCCTTCTCTGTTGGGGTGTAGTTGGCTTCAGACCCTCTGTAACATTGGCTCCAGAATCCCAGTGGTCAGCCTCGAGTCTCCCCAGACACCTTCTGCCACAGGCTCCAGGCTAAGCCATTGTTCCCAGCTGCAGAGTAAAGCATGTTCTTCACATCTGGTCCCATCCTGACCAGGCCAAGGGCTATTGCATGAATGATCTCATTGATCTGGGTGAAGGCTTGTTGCTGTTCAGGGCCCCAGTAGAAATTGTTCTTTTTGAAGGTAACCAGGTAGAGAGGGCTCACAGTCTGACTGTTCTTGGGAATGCGCATCCTCCAAAAACCTATGGCACCTAGGAAAGCTTGAGTTTCCTTTCTGTTGGTCGGTGGAAACATCACTGTGATCTTATTGATGACCCTACTGGGAATCTGATGCTGTCCATCTTGCCACTTTACCCTCAGGAACTGGATCTCTTGGGCAGGTCCCTTGACGTTACTCTTTTTGATGGTGAAGCCGGCTTCCAGGAGAATCTGGGTGATCTTCTTTCCTTTCTCAAATACTTCTGTTGCCATGTTTCCCAATACAATGATGTCATCTATGTACTGCAAATGCTCTGGAGCTTCACCCTTTTCCAGTGCAGTCTGGATCAGTCCATGGCAAATACTGGGACTGTGTTTCTATTACCAAAAATTTGGTAAAACAAAACAAACCTCCTTAACACCCATGTAGCATTAAGAAGCAGGCATTTTTTATTCGGCCTGATGCATGGGGGATAGCTCCTCCAAAAGCTGTGCATGCTGAGTACAGAACAGTTTCTGTTTATATTCTGTATTCTATGTACATATTCATGGGTTGTCCTGGACTAAACATACATACAGTCATAATTTCCCTGAAATCATTAACATATTTCCCCTCCCCTTAACACACGCATTCTTCTGTCCTGGGGGGGTCTCTCTGGTGGTCACTGGTGGTCGTAGACCCCAGTGTTCCAGGTGACCTGGCTGAGTTGGCAGGACACTGAGGCTGGTGAACTTCCAGTTCCAGACTTATATCTGGCTTAAAGCAGACAATAGGGGATACGAGACCATAAAGTCACCCCAAGACATTACACAATGGGTATTGCGCAGTTTCCATAGGCCAGTAGTTTGGGAAAACAAGCATTGTGTTATCTCACCAGGTATAGGCAATTCATAATTTCGTAACGCTGAAGGATGAAGTGGTGAAGGCTCAAATTAACAGTGGTGCTGAACTGACAGCACTGGTGTGGAGGCTGCCACAGGGAGACAACTGTTGGGGGTGACTCCAGCCCTGACAAGCCCGTTGAGCTGAGCCGAGACGACCCCAACTGGGCCCAGCCAAGCCAAAGAGAGCACAGGAGAACAGTTGAAGAGGTGGCAGCAACCTGCAAGGGTAACCTCCAGCACAGCAGAGCAGTAGAAGCAGCGGTGAAGGCACCTGTGTGGGACTGAGCCCAGGAGGGTGGCAGCGTGGCATGATTTGGATGGCCTGGCTTTTGGGGGGTTTGTTTGACATTGTTTTTTGTTAGGTGCAGTAGTTGCCCTGACATCTTGCCTTTGGGGACAGAATCTCTTTCTATTGCTGGCGTGACAGGGGGAGCACAGAATTTGACCTTGGTGGAAGCTGATGTGAGCCTGACTGGGAATGAGTGGAAGAAACACTCTATTGTCACTGGCCCAGAGGCCCTGTGCATTTTAGGCATAGACTTCCTCCAAAGTGGATATTTCAAAAACCCAAAGGGACTCAGGTGGGCTTTTGGGATAGCTGCTGTGGAGACAGAGGGCATTAAGCATTTGAACACCTTGCCTGGACTATCCAAAAACCCATCTGCAGTAGGCCTTCTGAATGGGGAAGAGCAATGAGGACCAACTGCCACCTCAACAGTGCACTGCCAACAGTACAGAACAACTCAAGATGCTGTGATCTCCATCCACAAAATCATCTGTGAACTGGAGAGCTAAGGGGTGGTCAGCAAAACCCACTCACCCTTCAACAGCCCCATTTGGCCTGTATGCAAATATGGAGAATGGAGATTGACTGTGGACTATCATACCTTGAATTAAGTGACTCCATCACTGAGCGCTGCTGTGCCAGATGTGTTGGAGCTCCAGTATGAGCTGGAGTCCAAGGGAGCGAAGTGGTACGCCACTATAGACATTGCCAATGCATTTTTCTCCATTTCTTTGGCAGCAGAATGCAGGCCTCAGTTTGCCTTCACATGGAGGGGCATGCGTTATACCTGGAAGGGATTGCCCCATGAACAAATCTATGAGTGGTCTCCTGCTTAATCTGAGCAAAGGCTTGTTGCTGTTCAGGGCCCCACGAGAAATTGTTCTTCTTGCAGGTAACCAGGTAGAGAGGGCTCACAATCTGGCTGTATTCAGTAATATGCATTGTCGAAAAGCCTATGGTGCCTAGGAAAGCTTGCATTTCCTTCTTGTTGGTTGGTGGAGACATTGCTGTGATCTTGTTGATGCCATTGTTGGGAATCTGACGCTGTCCATCTTGCCACTTTACTCCCAGGAACTGGATCTCTTGAGCAGGTCCCTTAACTTTGCTCTTCTTGATGACGAAACTGGCTTTCAGGAGAATCTAGATGATTTTTTTCTCCTTTCTCAAAAACTTCTGCCATGTTCCCCCACACAATGATGTCATTGATGTACTGCAGATGTTTTGGAGCCTCACCCTTTTTCTAGTGCAGTCTGGATCAGTCCATGGCAAATGGTAGGACTGTGCTTCCACCCCTGGGGCAATTGGATGGCATGTGGAAATGGTCACCATATTGCCTTTGTCTGGGGAAGCCATACAGATGCAACCTATGGGGAGCATCAGCCATCTTGTTTCTGTTCCTGGTGGTGAGCACCCTTTTGTGGGTAAAATACCTTCTGGTTTTTTATACCTTTGTTATTAATATTGCTATTGCTATTGAGTGTGTTGTAGTCCACTGCTACGTGCTTTCAGTAAATTGTTATCTCAACACCCTTCTTGCAAATATCTTACAAGTAAACCATAAGTTTAAAGCACCAGATGCAAAGATCAAAGATTATTTTAATTCTTTCTCAAGCTCCCCCAGAAAAATGCCTGGGAAAGTTTATCTGACTTTCTCTCTGACCAGACTGTCAGCATCCACAATGAGCTACCTCATTTTCCACATCTACAAATAGGTAAAAAAGGTTTGTCTAAAGCAGCAGCACTAATCAATTTTTGTTTAAAACTTCCAAATCTTTGGTCATCATCTTTTCCCTTTGTAATCTCATAGCTTACTAACTTTTTGTATAGGAATTTAACAGCCTGGGTGTACCCTTCTATCGTGATTTTCCAGTATCCTAGTGTTAAAAATAGGTTAGAAACTGTTGTAAAATAGTTGATAATTGTTAAGCATGTACTGTTAGCTTGGTTGCTATATTGTAAAAGGGGCTAAAAGGGTAGTTATAAGAAATATGGTACTCAATGTACTATATTACACCTAAGTAAAATGCACCACTCCCCAAGCAAAACAAGGCAATCTGGACAGAACTGTAATGAGCCAATCAAGAACCTAAAACCTTCATGCAAATGAAAAGATCCAAGAAAAAAAACAATCCAAAAGGTAAAAAAACAGGATAAAAAGGGGCATCTGACCCAGGGAAGCGGATCCGCTGCACCTGGAACATTGAGGGCATCGCTGCTGAAGAAGACCCAGCGCCAGTGCTGCAACATCCTTGACGGGAGCACTCCTGCTCGGCCTGCAAGTCCCCTTGCTTTAGGCCTTTTCTTTTTATTGTAATAAATGCTGAAATCACTTTTAGTTCGGGGGGTCTGATTCCGTTTTTAACACTAGCAAACCCAAAAGCTTTCTGATCTCTGTTTTGGTTTTTGCCTGAGGGAGTGAGGTTATTCCTGTGATCCTTTCAGGATTTAATCGCCGGCTCCTGCAGTAATCCATGGGTCTCTGGGGTTTGTATGGGTCCAATACAGCTAGCTCTAACCCTTGCCCACACAGACTTGCATGGACTGAAAGTAAGAGACGAGAAGCGCTCTTCTTCCACATGGGGATGAGTGTCCAGTTTATTGGCTTGGGGTAGGACACTGCTGGCGCGGCAACCATCCAGGTAGAAAAAAGAGACCCACCCACACCTGCAGTAGGGTCTTATACCCGAGGGGATGGGAGCGGGGAAAGAGGACCACGACCAATGGGATACCGGTGGGGAGGGGCGAGGGGAGGGGCCACCCGTGGGACAGACCACCATGGGATATGGAAAGGGATGCATGGGGGAGAGGCCATGTGATGAGAAAGGGGGAATAATCTACATGACATACCATACTCAGTACAAACTTCCCATCACCCAGTGCAAACAACAACTAAAGAAAATATTTAGTGCAATACAACAGGCTCCCTTGACTTCTTATATGCTTTAAGTACTTTACTTCATTCTCTACAAATTGAGGTTTTGCTTTTGATACTGAGACATGGGGTTAGAAATTAACTTGGGGTAGAAATCAATTTCGCATTGATTTGTGGAAAGAAAAACTAACTCCACAACTTTGTAAAAGTTGTAAATCCGGTATGTTTATTACAGTGCTGGGCGCATGTGGGGATCGTGGTTCCACCTAAAGGACGTGCACACCCCTGAAAACTCTGGATTCTTTTTTATCTCCCTTACTGATTCATATGCATAGAATTTCACAATAAATTCATCCATATTCAGTTTGCTGATTTCACGTTACACTTGCACCTAGTTACACTTGCAGCTAGTTACACTCACAGCTAGTTTTTTATCAGAAAGTACAGAAAGAACTCTTGGGTCACCCTGCTCTGTTTCTCGCAGCCTCAGCCCTGGCCTCCATCTGTTTCAAAGTTCAAGGGGCCCCTCTTATCTCAATCTTTTAGCTGAAGCAGTTTTTCAAGCATAGGTTTTTTTCACAAGAGCAGGCTGTCTTGAACGCAGACCAAAGAAGTTAAAAACAGCTATGCTTGTAAGCTACGGACTTAATAATTCAAAAGTGTCACATTTCACCTAAATCCAAAAAGGATTTCTACTCTGAAACAATTCCGCTCTGTTTCAGCATAGATGAAGTGTGTTGTTTTAACTTGTTTAGTCTGTTAAGTTGCTGTGCTCGCAGAAGCCTGTAGACAAGAGAATGCAAAACTGCCCCAAACAAGGTGAAAGGAGTGTTTGCTTCCTGTTATGAACAAAATTCGGGTAATATTTTTTTTGTGAGAAAAAGTTACAAAAAGCAGCCAGACCACGGGTAGCTGCTGAAGTTCTTCGTGTTTTGTTATTGTAATCACGAGTCGTTGTGGCTAATCGCTCCTTTTGTATCAGCAGAGCCTCGCCCGAGGCTAAGTTGTACCTTTCCCAGAAGGGTGGGAACTTTCCCGAACAGTAGAAGAGACCTGAGAAGGTGGGGGGGGCTATGCAAAGTGACTCCAAGACCACAATGCAGCATGGGTCCCCCGGTGTACAGAGAAGACCCCAAAACGACGAGCCACCTAAGAGTTGAGAGACTAGAGTGATGTCTAGACGTGAAGAGCCGAATGCTGAACCTGCAGAGATGCAAAACACCTTCAGAGCCTCTCGCCCTGACCAAGAGAGACGACCCCGGCGGTGAGACCAGGCCGACTGAGTGGGTGGGGCACCATCTGACGGGATCAGCAGGCCCTAAAGGCTCCCACAAGGACTTGATCCCCAGCTCTGCCCCTTGCGGACAGAGCTGCGCATATCCTCCTCCTCTGAGTCGCTTTGGGAGAGACGACGGGACCTGCAGACCCGCCGAGCCACCCAATCCTGAGCTGATCACTTTCAATAAAGGCATTAAAAAGGAGAAGAAGTCTCCTGGCCCTTTTGTTTATTTCAGCTGGGGGCGCTCGTCCGGAATAGCCACGCCGCAAGAAGACTCAGGACTGGCCATCTTGGATCTTCAGAGGACAGCTGGCTACTAGGACCAGGGATCGGCTCAGGACAGCGACGCAGAGGAGCACCGGAGCACCGGACTGGTGAGAAACTCGGTGGCGGGAGTGGGAGACGTGCGCATGTGTGTATGAGTGAGACGAGGGCCGGCAGCCGGACCTTCGAAGCGAGTGGGACCCCTCAGTACTGCGTTTCCGGTTTTTCGCGAGAAACCCGGCCAGGAACAGGGGGAAGCGAGTGGACTCAGTGTGAGTGAAGCCGTCTCCCAAGGGGGAATAAAGGGCCCCCCCACTCCGGGCGTGCGGAGTGAATTACTGTGTATGAGTGGCACGCACCCCAAAGTCCTGACAAAGGGAGGTCAGGCACTTTTGTAAGTCTCGAGAAGGATTCGCGTAAGATTTGTCAGTCCCGAGAAGGATTCGGGTGTTTTCGCAAGCCCTGCAGGCAAAGTAAGTCCTGACAAAGGGAGTCAGGCACAAACCCCAGCGAAGGAGGCTGTGGTTTGCTTTTAAGTCCTGATACGGTGAAGCCTAAAAATTGGCGAGTTAGGCAAACTAAAAATCAGGCAGTTGTTTTTCCTGACTGAGGGAGTCTGGCACGACCCGGATTCTTGGCCGAGGCATCGTGTGTTCAAGTCCCGATAGATATAAGACCTGACGAAAGTTGGGCAATCAAGAGATTGGGCAGTTGTTTCAGTATAAAGTCCTGAGCATCAGGCAGAAATTTGAAGTTCAGTGGAGGAGGCTGAACCTCCTCAAACAAGGTTTTTTTGAAATTACCGGTCAGTTGAGGCACCTTTGAGACTTTGTTATTGAGACCTGAAAAATGGGATGTTGTAGTAGTAAAAAGACCGGCATGAGACTGAGGTATGTACATCCCAATAGTCCCTTAGGAGAACTGTTAGAAAAATGGGATTCTATAGAGGCCACGGAGGGATTAGATAAAGTGAAAATGATCCATTATTGTATGGAAGTGTGGCCAGAATTAGAGGTGCAAGGAGGATGGCCTTGGTGTGGGACAAAGGATAAGTGGATGTGCCAACAACTAAATCATTATCTGACAGCTCGAGGAGATACTGATCCTGAGCAATTACTGTATATATCTTGCTGGGTAAAGAGCACTATTGGGGATGAAGGGGTGCGAATTTGTAAGGTACAGAGGAAGAAAGAGGGGAACGAAGGAGGGGATGATAGAACTAGTAAAAGATGGGACCCCCTGGATTATTTGCCTCCTTCTGCCCCTCCACCTTATAATCCTCTTCTACAAGCACCTCAAATGGCAGGTCCGGTTCCTCCCCCGGCTGCCATCTCACTACCACCTGCTCAAATTCCTCCTTCTACCTCTTCAGCTTCCGCTATGGTAAACCCAGTATCTCCTCCAACCACTCCCTCACCGCCCCCTTCAGCTCCTCCAGATCCTTCTGCATCACCACAAGCGCCTACTCCACCTGCTGTATTCTCTACCCCTTCTCCAGCTCCGCTTAATACACACTCGGGCTCTTCTCCCCCTCCTATTGCTGCCCCTTTTCCTCCTCCTAGTTGGGGCACACATGCCTCCTTGCCCGATGAACAGCTATCAGCAAATACACTTGCTGATGGGCAGAAAGTTCAGGGTAACCCAGATATTCCTCAAAGTAGTTTGGCATTTGAAGATGGGCCGTACTGTAGCACCAGATCCAAGACCTCCAAGGCAGAGAGACTCTTTCCCCTCAGAGAGGTTCCTATGGGAGGAGTAGCGGGAGGTGTTGGCTTTGTGAATGCTCCCCTAACTGCTTCTGAGGTGAGAGGATTCAAGAAAGAGTTGGGGCATTTAGTGGAGGACCCAGTGGGCATAGCCAACCAAGTGGATCAATTTCTAGGTCCAAATATCTACACTTGGGGGGAGATGAATTGCATCCTGAGTATATTATTTTCCCCAGAAGAGGTCCAGATGATAAGGGCGGCTGGCATAAGAATATGGGAGAAAGATAACAGTCCAGGACCCCAGGTGCCAACAGGTGAACAGAAATTGCCACTAACGGAGCCCAGCTGGAACCCTAACCAGGAGGAGGGGAGGAAGGCCATGAGGGAATATAGATCTTTGATAATACGGGGGATCAAAGAGTCAGTTCCCAAAGGAACTAACACCCAATTGGCATTTGAGGGTGCACAAGAGAAGGATGAAGCTCCTGCTGCTTGGCTAAATCGCCTAAGGCGGAACTTCCAGTTGTACTCTAAAATAGACACAGACACCCCAGAAGGTCAAATGCTGTTAAAAGTCCAATTTGTTACCAAATCTTGGCCTGATATAAGGAGAAAACTGGAGAAGATGGAAGATTGGCAAGAGAAGGACATAAATGAATTGTTAAAAGAGGCACTGAAGGTGTATTTAAGGAGGGAGGAAGAAAAAGCAAAGGCCAAGGCTAAGATCATGGTTGCTGTAGCTAGAGAAAGTGCAGAGTGGGCGGGTCCACCACCAGGAGGAGGCAAGGATAGGCCAGTACTGTCAGGTGCAAGAGGGATGGAAACACCTCAAGGCTCTTTGAGAGAGCGACATTGCTATTACTGTGGAGAGCCAGGACACGTCAGGAGGTTTTGTAGAAAGCTCAGTCTCGATGCGGCAATAGCCAGGGAACAAGATAATTTAGAGAAGATCCTTAAAGGTGACGATTAGAGGGTCAGGGGCTTTACACTATAGGGGATCCAATGCAACATCTAGAAGAGCCCTTGGTAAACTTTGAGGTGGGCCGCCTAAATGAAGCATTAGAATTTTTGAGTAGATACAGGAGCAGATAAGTCCTGTCTCAACAAAGTACTAAGAAGTATAGTATAGAATAGTGAAAAACATCTGAAGTTAGACAAAAAACCAGCTAGGTAGAAAGGATATCCAATAGCACCAAAACTGGCCAGTAATACTTAACGTGTAATAAATTATGTGAAAGTAAAAGGTACCTTTTTGTTGTCTTGTTGTGTGTGTGAGAGTGAGTCACGAAGTCAGCCGCAACTTCCCGGGCAGGTGGGAAGGGGGCAGTGCAAGTGTGTGTATGGGTGACCTGCAAACCAGACTAGTGCTCCTCAGGTGTGTGAGGGAGCTGTAGCTGTAAGAGCGTGAGTGACACACAGACAGCCTCACAGGTGAATGTGCACCAGAGGCAACCAGAGTCAGGGCCCTTCCAAGAGGCCCAGGGATACTGAGACCTGTGGGCCAACCCCAGGGTGAAGGGGGGCTACAGGAACCCGTGATTTTCTAGCAATAATGATCCAGTTTGTGTCTTGAAGGTGTGAAGGAATGTGTGGGAGTGAATATAGACAAATTAGAATAGAGGTAATGTAGATTGTGCATTATAAGTTTTACCACATTTCCTTAGAGAGAAGTGTATTGTGTAGAAGAATGGTGTAAGAAAAAAACCCCAAAAATTTAAGTGTAAGGGGTTGAAAGAAATATTTAAGCTCTAAGTGAAAGTAAGAAACAGAAGCAAGAGATAAATAAGATCTTGAAAATAGAACAGAAAACCAGTGAATTAAATACACAGAGATATAAGAGAATAAAAATACTTTGGGAGTAAAGTTAGCTGAGAAATACAACTCCTTGCAAAATACAGAGTATGCAGAAGTTGATGAGAGAAACATGCAAGCTATGGAAAAAGAAATTAACCAATAACATTAGACAGAGAAACTGAGTTTTGATAAAATCATTAAATAGCAGACCATTAATGCCTGTGTTTGAAAGCCCGTTTCAGGTACTCTTCATTACTAATTCGACTGTGCAGACCAAAAGGAAAAAGGTTGGACTCACATCACTCTCACCCCCTGGCATTGGACCAGGATTCAACATAAGGTTTTTTCTCCCTCTGGCATTCTGGCATTGGACTGGACTGCACCCCATTCTCCTCCTGGCATTGGACCAGGATTCAACATCAGGGTTTTTTTTTCCTCTGGCATTGGGCCAGAGTCCACACCACTCACCCCCGGGCACTGGATAAGGATTCATCTGCTTCACAAGTTAAATCACCTGAGTATACTGTGGTAAAAGGACCAAAGGATTTAAAGTTGACTCTCAGAAGGAAGAGTCAAAAAGACTGAACTGTGTGGGAAAAATTGGTATCAGAGTTCTAATATTGCTTAAAATGTTTCAAAACTGTTTTGTGTAAACTATGTGGGTAAAAAGTTTAAGACTGTAAATAAGTAATTCTGGTTAAGTTCCCCAATTTATTTCTAAAGACTCCAGGTTAATCCTCTACAGAGCACTCCCCTGGGAGGGGAAACCAAAATTGGTAGGGAACAGACCAAGAGGGGTTTAACCAGAGAAGCGGGTAGAAAGGACTCTAAAGAGCTTGGAAGCTTTTCCTCAGTAAAATTCCCCAAGAGGCAAGGCCGGGTGGGCAAGCTCTGCAAGATGACCCATACCGGACTCTTGGGAAGGGTAGTACTGATGGCTCTGATTGCTGGTGGTGCTCTGGGAAGCCCAGCTGAGCGGTGCAGTGAATGCTACCAACTTCTCTGTGCGGAGGAAGTGAGCTCCTTGTCGAGAGTCCACATCAGTTCTGACCCTGATCGTGTTAACCCCTCCCAATTGGTCCTTTATCAGAAAAATAAGAGAGTGTATTGGAGAGCATACAATATTGCCACTTTCGGGCAGCCACTCCTAGGAGAGTGTACTGTAAGGGAAGCCTGGTTGTGCTTTGAATGTGATGCTGCTGAAACAAGCTCAGCAGATCTAGTAAAAAGTAAAGAAATGGTGAAAATGGTAAGAAAAATTGTTTGTTACAAGTATTTATATAAGTGTACTGGAAGGGAGATCAACCCCTTTTGGAACACATTTCAGGGGAGCCCAAAATCCCTAAGTTTGATCTCATCTGGCAACTGCATTGCTAGAGTGATGAAACCAATTCTCTTATTACCCAAAGAAACTGGATCAAGTTTGGGAGTTCCTATATATAATGATTTGGGAGAAAATAAACAGAACCGGGAAAGTGAAATAGAAATTGAGAAAATCCAAAATTGTAAAAGCCAAATTGGGATTCCAATATCTATGTTAAACAAATTAATCTGGCTCCAGGCAGTATTAAAAATAAAGAATTCAATTATTAGGAACATTTCAAACGAAATAAAAAGATTAGCATGTGTAAATAATGAAGAACAAACTCCTACACTTGATTCCAGTGGGTGGGAGAACCTGGAGATTTTCAAAAAAGATGTATGGGAAAAGGTAGTTTTTCTCACTGTGTGTGTACTTGGAGGATTGCTTTTTTTACTATGCTTATTCATCTGTTTTAGTAGAATAGTACTTGCCGTGCAGACCAACCTGAAGAAACCAAAGAAAGTAACAAAGTTAAGTAACTATGATTACCAAACTGCACAAGAGATTTATAGTAGATTCAAAACAAAAAAAAATTTGTGAGTTGATGCGAGCTTGGAATTTAAGCTCGATCAAAGAAAAAGAGGGGGGACTGTTATGAACAAAATTCGGGTAATATTTTTTTTGTGAGAAAAAGTTACAAAAAGCAGCCAGACCACGGGTAGCTGCTGAAGTTCTTCGTGTTTTGTTATTGTAATCACGAGTCGTTGTGGCTAATCGCTCCTTTTGTATCAGCAGAGCCTCGCCCGAGGCTAAGTTGTACCTTTCCCAGAAGGGTGGGAACTTTCCCGAACAGTGGAAGAGACCTGAGAAGGTGGGGGGGGCTATGCAAAGTGACTCCAAGACCACAATGCAGCATGGGTCCCCCGGTGTACAGAGAAGACCCCAAAACGACGAGCCACCTAAGAGTTGAGAGACTAGAGTGATGTCTAGACGTGAAGAGCCGAATGCTGAACCTGCAGAGATGCAAAACACCTTCAGAGCCTCTCGCCCTGACCAAGAGAGACGACCCCGGCGGTGAGACCAGGCCGACTGAGTGGGTGGGGCACCATCTGACGGGATCAGCAGGCCCTAAAGGCTCCCACAAGGACTTGATCCCCAGCTCTGCCCCTTGCGGACAGAGCTGCGCATATCCTCCTCCTCTGAGTCGCTTTGGGAGAGACGACGGGACCTGCAGACCCGCCGAGCCACCCAATCCTGAGCTGATCACTTTCAATAAAGGCATTAAAAAGGAGAAGAAGTCTCCTGGCCCTGCTTATTTCACTTCCAAGCTAGAGGGAGGTAAGAGGAGTCCCTTAGACCTTGAAAGGAGAAGCAAACCAAAACTGAGGCTGCCAAGATCCTGGGGAGACAGATGAAAGACCAGAGAGCAGAGAGATCTCTTCAGGAGGACTGATAAGGACTAACTGTAATGACCAATTATAATGCGAAGCGGGGCTAGTAAATGAATATGCATGGACCTATTGTGAAACTTAATGCATATGCAACAGGTTAGGGGAGAAAAGGGAGTGTGCATGTTCTTTGAGGAGTGATCCTGCATGCACCAGGTGCTGAATAAAGATACATACCTACTTCACGACTGTACAAATCAGTTTTCTGGCAAGCCAGCCAGGAGATCACCTCTGTCCTCTGCAGAGGCAGGGCAGGGAGGCAGACCTCCTTGGTGCACCCCAGGGGACTTTCCCTGGAGGGTCTCTGAGTCCCAGCTCGGCCCCCTGGGGAGATAGACAACTGGCCTGCTGGTATGTGGAGATAAATTGTGTGTATCAAGCTTAAAAGGGGCCTTGGCCAAAACGGCTACTGGTAAGCCACTCAGAGACGTCTGGTGCACAGCTCAGTCCTAGTGTGAGTAAACGTTTGTAGTTTGCAAGCAACCGCCTGCCAAGCATGGCTGGTGGGAGGGGGAAAGGTTTGCTTGCTGATAGAGCAGCTACTGAAAGGATTCACTGATTGATTGTTTGACCACTAGCAACTCTGGGGGTGAGTCAAGTGAATCTGGACCTTAGTGCTGCTGTTCTACTTACTGCTATTGTGTGCCTGTGGTGTCCAGACATTGTGGTTAATTTAGTGGGGTTTTGTGATTGTGTGAGGGAGTGGCTTTGTGGGCTCGGTTATATAAAAGAGGGGGTGGGGGGAGGCTCTACCCGGGACTGAGGCGGCTGAGTGAGGCCCAGGGCAGCGGCTGGGGTGCACCGTCTGGAAGGCTGTGAGGGCTGATAGCATCCCGCAGGGACACAGCTGGGAAGAAGCAGAGCAAGCAGAGATGTGTGGGTGAGGACGCATATTGTGTTTAAATGTGTTTGTGTAGATCATGCATGTTCTAACCGTAGCTGGACAAAAAGAGGGGATTCCACTGCCTCAGTGGTTCAAGCTTGACCCATGGGAGTTTGTGAATCCAGTCAATCACGGGATAGATAGAGGGTATAAATGGGTTTATTTAGAGGGACTTTACTGGACTTCAGCTGGTAATGTAGTTTCTCTAGATTGGGAAAAACCCACTTGTCCTAGATTGCAAGGTAATGTGTGTATTCTCTTTGCAATCTGTTAGAAGTGTGGCAGTTATCTTCTGTTAATTGGGCAGCTTTCTTTATCTCTTCTACAAACCAATCCTTCCTCCAGGGAGACAGCTGCTGTTAATGAGCCATTGAGTGTCACTGCATGACTGATAAAATTACAGCATCCCCTTGTGGGAAGCTCTGCCCATGGGGAGGAGCCAAGCATTCCATCCTGGATATAATTTGAGATTTTGGAACACCAGGACAACCTTTTTCCCACTGAATTCCCAGAGGACTAGCTGTCATCTCCACTGGATTCCTGTGGGAACCCAGAACATCCCTCTGGCTGTCCAAGATGGCCAGGACCCCTGCCAGAGGGCTCAGAAACCCTGGCACGGAGCCCAAAACACCTGTGGGTTTGATTATGACCCGTGGAGCAAATTACCAACCTTATATGAAGATCAGCAAGCCACAATAGTTTAGGTAGAATATTAGTGAAGT
Organism: Melozone crissalis; assembly: GCF_028551555.1. Lineage (NCBI taxonomy): Eukaryota > Metazoa > Chordata > Aves > Passeriformes > Passerellidae > Melozone > Melozone crissalis. Next base: position 4,113,473 of record NW_026535882.1, on the reverse strand, counting down.
TATCACGGGGTGAAAAAGTAGATTTTGGGGTTTTTGGTATGGGAGTTCAGGAGGCAAGATGGAGGGATCTGGGTGTGTCCAGCCTTTCTCCTTCTTCTTCTTGGCCTCCATCTTCTGCTGTGATGTTGGCACTTAAAGATTGGTTTAGAGTAGAAACTCACTGTCTAACATAGGTGATAGGTATTGGAAAGTAATTGTAAACATTGTATATGTAGTTTTTAGTATAAAGACATAACACCACCCTGGGGGCAGGCAGTGTGCCTGGAACTGTCCTGCTGGACAGACCTCGGCAGGGCAGGAGAAAATTTTATATAGATAAGGCACAATAAAGAACCTTGAGACTGAGAACGGAAGAATTCCGACTCATTCTTCGAGTGCTCGGGCTGGGAAAAGAGACTTTTAACAATCTCTGGGTTGCAGTGACCCAGAAAGTACCCCTAGATTTTGGCATCCTTGGGTGGGCCTGATAACAAGGCACCCAGGTGGATTTTTGGCAAGCAGCCAGGCCACCAGCCATCAGCCATTGAAACTCAGACAGAGAGACAACAGGCCCACTCAAGGAAAAATCCAGAGAGAACATCTCGACCTCTGACGAGAAGATTCGTCTCAAGCCCAATCCGGAAAGGAGGGGGACCAAGGCGCCTGGAAACCCTCACCTGTGAGCTGCTGGACCTTGCTGGCAACTCAGATTTTGGTAAGAAGGTCAAAATTAAGAACATGGGAAGTACATGCTCCCAGGAACAGCTTAACATTTTGTCAGCCCTACAGGGCCTGGCAGCAACACACCCTATGGAAATTTTGGAAAAAGAGCTAAAAGATCTCTTGTTGTGGGTGCACTGTAATTACCCGCACTCAGAGACACAGCTGTTGTTTGAAATAAGCTTTTGGCAGGAGATCAACAGACACCTTTATCACTTAGCCACAAGACGAGATAAGACAGCTACAAAATTGTTGCCATCCGCAAGGGTGATGTTGGAGGCAACCACAAATGAAACCGGGACGGCTGCCAGCCAGCAGCAGGCAGTCAGTTTTCCCACAGAGGTCGGGGGAAGGGAGCTGCCCAGCCAGCAGCAGGCTGCACTTGTCCCTACCAGCCCAGGGGAGACAGAAACTGCTCCCACCGAAGGAGAGCAGGAGGAAACATCATCACGTCCTAGGTCCCAGGGGTCCCCAAAGCGACCAGAAACCCCAGAAAACTCAGAGTCCTTGGATGCGGACTCAGACACACCCCTGCCAGCCCCGGAAAAGCTTAAGCTAGAGATTTTCCCAAGCGAATTGGAAGATTTGGACTTTGTGAAAAACGCCAATAACTTGTTTTTAAAATTTTTAAAAGTTTAATAGTAATAAAATAGTTATAAAAATAGTAACACAATTAGAGTAATAACAATTTGGACAAATTGAATTAAGACATTATGAGACAATAAAAACAAAGAGTTACGGATGTCCGGGTACCTTTTTCTGGGCATCACGATCCCGAAAAAGGACACCCGTTAACAAAGGATTAACCCTTAAGAACAATAGCCTGTTGCATATTCATACACTTCATACATGATGCATAAATTCCATTCAAACACAGGATTCTGTCTGGTCAGTGTCAACTTCTTCCTTCTAATCCTAACAGCGCCTCCAAGCCGGGAAGAAGTTTGTTTCTTCTGATAAGAAGGCAATAAATTCCCTTTTTCTGAAAGATCTAGGTATCCTGTGGCTGCTATCTCGCTGCAAGCCCTTTCTGTTAAACAAAGCATCCTACATGGCATCATTTCTATTTTAACAATTTTTATAACCTAAAACTATATTTAACACAGTACTTAAGAAAATTAATACAGCATTATTTTCTAACACAACACATATAATATTCATTTTAATATTTGCGAAAAGCCAATCATAAAATTCATGCATTTTTCACAATCCCCACTCTTATTCTTTGTAAATCATTTGGCTTGAGCAATATTTTTTTCTACTTGCATCTTCTGGACTATGCTGGCAAAATAAAACAGGGGATTACACAAGTAAGAAATATAAAAATAGTCGTAACACAAAATGAAAGATCTTAATTTCTTCTAATACATTACCCCACCAGCTGGATTTTAACATTGCTTTCTAATTTTTGGACTGGTACCTGGGTTACTGTGTGCATATATATTTTTCTATTTTTTGATTTCTTTTGCTTTTGCTAAAATGACTTTTCTGTGGTCATCAATTTTCAACAATCTGATATATTGAACTTTCCACAAACATCCCCTTCTTTGGCCAATAAATAGTCAAAAGTCAACTTATTCTAATACCCTACAGTTTTTGTTTGGCTTAGCTGGCTTAATATTAACTCTAATGCTTGGGCAGCCTTATTTGTTATCATTTCTAGAACTGCTTGGAGTCTTGTAATACTATTCAACAGATAATTTGGAGTCAATACAGAGTTAGATTGCTGTGCTGGTTTTACCTTTTCGTTTATAATTTGTTTTTTTACCCAATCTCGAACCGTATCTTCAAGATTAAATTAAAAACAAATCCATCTCTTTCCTTTTGGACATTCAATTCTAAATCTATTACCACTTTTTCCTAAGCTTCTTGTAATCCAATAATTTACTCCGTTTTGCTTACAAGTTCTTAATTTGGATGGGTTATAACAGTGGCTGTTGACATAGGTGTGCGTAATAAAGGAGGAACTTTGGTTTCTTTCCATGTGATGCTTTCTGTAGCATTTTTGACACGATCCTGCTGGTATCCCGAAAGGGAAAAGACAACAAATGAGTGCCAGAAACAGGAATAACATAGGTCCAGTATGGCTTATACTCCCACCTCCCATGCCTGTGAGGTTGCAACCCACAGTAGGTTTATTTGATCTTCTCGGTGGCGAATACAGAGGCCAATCTGGTCTTGCCCTCTATTTCCTTGTAACTTTCTCTTAACTAATTTCAAGGCAAATTGTTTTTGACACTCTTTAACTGTCGTCTCTTACTGTTCTTCAGGTATCTCTCATTCAACAGGCACTAATAATTCCCATCCACAAAACAAAGTTATTACTTTAACACTTCTTTTGCAATAAGCATAAATTTTGCGAATTAAAATACTAATTACTCTCACAATTGAAGCATTTACTTATAACCCAGCTAGCATGTCTACTATTGGAATGCATCAAATAAAGTTTACTAATGGAAATGGCAATTCCCCTTCTCCCCTGTACAATTCTCAGGCTAAGGTCAGAATACAAAAAAAAACTAGTCTTGATCTTTCTATCTGAAGTTTTCCTCCCCCAAGGAGATGTTTTATTCAGGCAGTGCTCCAAACCAGTGATATAAGCATTGCCTTATTTATTAATTCAGGGTTATTCTTTGTACATTTCTTGGATCATTTGGGTTTTCTCAAACTATTACCACTCAGTCCTCACTGGAAAGTCAGTTCGGCCTCACCCAGTTTAAAGGTGATAGTCCATTCCTCAGGTTTCTTCACAACTCCTTTGATTCTGCTGGCATGAATCCACCCTCTTTCCATGATTCTGATCGTTGCTTCAGTAGTACCTGGAAGGGACTTCTTAATAGCATAGTAATAAAAGAAAGATAATACTGCATTAACTTTTACTATTCCCTTTCCTTCTAAACTTTCTGGGTTTAGCTAAAAGCTTTCTCTACAGCCGCCTCTTCTTCTTCAGGAAAAAACATTCTCGTTAACAGCAAACAAAACACACAAAAGAAAAAACCAAAAAACTTCTTACTTAAGAAAAACAAACCGCTTTGTGAGGTTTGGAGAGTCAGCAATTTCTGCTTCGATTTTATCTTTTAGTGCTGGCCCCCTCCCGCTCTTTTCACAGCCCTGCTGTCAATGCCGTCCTTCCCTCCGGCGCTGGCTGGAGCAGGGGAGAACAGCCACGGGCATGGGGACACTGGGGGCTGCCTTGGGCTCCTTTTGCCCTCTCTCTCTCTTCTCTTTCTTTCTCTTTCCTTCTCTCTCTCGGCCCACTTCCCGGGCCGATGCTGCCATCCTGGACTCGGGACCCGGTCAGTCTGGGAGCCCCCCCAGCAGTTCCACCACGGAGCCAGCCCGCTCCTGGCCGGCAAACCTGTGTCCTCTGCTCCCAGCACTGCTGCAGGGACACCTCTATGGATCGGTTCCTGCCACAGCCTCCGAGACCCCGCCGCTCGTAGGGAGCAGTCAGACACTTCCCAGCCTTGACAACCCCAAACTTGGCATCCCCAGGTGCTCCTGACATTCTTTTTCTTTCTCTAGTCAACTTATCCTCTTTTCCCTTCAAGCAGGGCCCGTTTTTCTAAGGCCTTTGTGGACCTCAGTGTGGCATTGAATAACCTCTTAACAACCATCTGTTAAGATACTTCTCTGCCTTTCATGCAAAAAAAACTTCATTCACACTTCTGCTCTCTTCTAGCACCAATATGTCATCAATTCACATTCTAATATCTCAGAGTTTCCTAACTACTTCCCTACTTCAACTTCTCTCTTTCTTCTCTCTCAATTGTAACCCTTATGGGGTCAATATTTAATCTTCCCCTATTTCTTTCTTCTGCCCAAACTTCTTCGTTGATTTTTTTTCTTTCATCCTCTTGGCCTAATCTCAAAACTCTACCTGTCATTTTCCTATTTTCTGGTATAACTCTTATTCTTAATTGCACTTGTAAGACTCTTCCCAATAAATTGCTACCTGCCCCTGGGACCAATAACACATCTCCCATCTAAATTTTAGTTTCTTCCTTCAATTATCACATCTTTAATGACTAGAAATGCAAAACTTTCTCTTTTTGCCCCTGTTACTTTCACTATATGTTTGCTTACACTATAACCTTTTGGAACATTTAACAGGCAGGTTCTCTCTGCCCCTGTGTCTATTACAAATTCCAATTCTCCCACTTTTAAAGTTATCACAGGCTCCAGATGGTATTTGTCCCCCAAAAAAATTTAGAGCCTATGACTTTATTTTTTTTATGTGTCCATTTCTTTAAAAATTTTCAGATCTTCCGTTTACTTAGGACCATTTTCCTTTTTCTCTCAGGTTTGTTTATCTATTTAGTTGGAGTTTCTTCTTTCACCTTTAAAAGCTGCCCTTCGAAAACCTTTTGTTTTGGCATTTTGCCTTTGATATGCTGTCTCATTTATTCTCTTGGTTATGTAATTACGATAGCAATTCATGTGTTTACTCCCCTCCTCATTATTTTAACCCCACTCAGGAGGTACAGTTGGCATTTTTACTTCTCTGGGGGTCCTTGTGGATTATCTTTTTCTTAAGCTTTTCTTTCAGTTGCTCTGATTAATTTCCTTTCTTCTTGAGAAAAATATTATTTTCATTACCAACTGCATCTCTTCTCAAGTATAAATGTTTGGACCTAAAAGTTGGCCTAATTGTTCAGCTATGCCTATGGGATCCTCCAACTATCCCTTTTATTTATTTCTTAAAATTTCAGACCTCAGACGAAGTCAAAGGAGCATTTACAAACTCTGATCTGTCCCCTCCTATGAGAACCTCTCTTAATGGAAATAGACCAATCTCTTTATCTCATTCTTTTTGGATTTTTGTCTTCTATAGCCTTTCTCCCGTATTTTTAGGAAGAATCAGGAGAGGGCTTTCTTCTAACTGAACTTTTAGTGTTTAGATAAAGTGATTCTTTTAGAAAGTTCCCCTGAGCAGCCGGAGCTGTGGTTACCAAGGGAACGGGGCTCAGGGCAGGACGGGGAGACTCGGCACAGCTCAAGAGTCTAAGTCCTCCAAAGGCGGGGTCTGCAGTCGCGATCGCCCGAGGGGATGTTCCGGTGCAGACCGAGCTGGAGCGTGGATAGCCCCCACATGGCTGATGGTGGCTTATCTGGCCGAGACAAAGCAGCCGACTGACCCCGGCTGCAGCGGCGGGAGTTGACAGAGTCAGGGCAGCCGGGGATGGGACAGACGGGACGCCCCTCGGTGTGGTCAGCGCGGTAACCCCGGTCCACACGGCAGGACAGACCCCCACCCCCGGCACGAACTGCCGAGCGGCCGCGGGCCAGGCTGCCGGACTGGGACAGACGGACTGTGCCGGAGCCGGCACAGGGGCTGGGAGGGGTGGTGCGAACGAGTGGGGGAACGAACGGGAATGGATGAGGTAATTTGTTCTCAACTTTATACTTTCCCTGTTTTGCTTTTATTGCCTTTCAAAAACGTTATTTTCTTACAGCCTCCCCCCTCCCCAGCATGTGGTATACTCTTTTTCTTCTGGATTAAACTGTGTTTACAAATAAATCCAGAGCTTAACAAATCTAAACTTCTGCTTGGATACTTTGAAATGGTTGACAAGCTAACTCACAACCTTCTCATATTGTTTTTCTTAGCACCCTTTTATTTATCTTTTGGCAAATTATACATGTTTCAGGTACTTGTTTTTCTACTCTAAAAGTCTCAGTGCACCCATAGTTCTTTAAAAAAATGAACACACAAAGCCTGAGTATCCCACCGGGCTTTTTTTTGATACGTGTCCTCTGTTATTCCCTAGTGAGCGTTTTATTATCTAATTGTCTTCCATCAAGATGTTTCAATTTCCCTGATTCATCTTGTTTGCCACCTATCTTGTTTTAATTCCCTTTTTTTGCTTCTCTAAACTTTGGAATTTCCAATTTTTCTTCATTTGGAGTTAATATTAACTCTTTCAGTTCTATTTTCTGCTGCATCTTTAGCTTCTTGATCTGCCAATTATTTCTTCTTATTTCTGGGTCTTTACCTTTTGGTGTCCTTTAATATGTATTATTGCTATCTGTCTTAGGTAATTTTAATGCCTCTAAAACCTCGAAAATAAGTTTCTCATGTACTAATGTTTTTCTTCTTTAATTAAGTAATCTCCCTTTTTAAATTTCTCTTAAGGTATGTGCTACTCTAAAGGCATACCTTGAATCAATATGTAACTCCTTTCTTTTGTGTTAAATTTTCTAATGCTCTTTTTAAGTATATAATTCACAAGTTTGCATGTTTTTTTTTTCTCATCAACTTCTGCATACCCTATATTTTGCAAGGAGTTGTATTTCTATTTGTTAACATAACCCCCTGTGAAAAGTGCATACTATATGGCTCTGCGCAGATATTTACAATATGTATTTTGATGCATTGATTAGTGGTGGTGAATATGTATTTCGATGAATTGATTAGTGGTGGTGAATATGTATTTTGATGTATTGATTAGTAGTGCTGTATTAACATTTTAAATAGATGTAGTCTTGTAATTAGAAAGCAACTTTTGTAGCTAAAATAAGAACTATGCTAGGGATTTTTTTTTCTAATAGAGGAATGAGGCGCTCGCAGCAGATAGCAGCCACAGAACACCTAAATCTTTCAGGGACAGGAATTTATTGCCTTCTTATCAGAAGAAACAAACTTCTTCCCGCCTGGGTGACGCTGCTTGGATTAGAAGGGAGAAGTTGACAATGAACAGACAGAATCCTGTGTTTGAATGGAATTTATGCATCATGTATGAAGGGTTTGAATATGCAACAGGCTATTGTTCTTAAGGGTTAATCTTTTGTAGGCAGGGGTCCTTTTTCATGCTCGTGCTGCCCAGAAAAGGTACCCGGACGTCCGTAACTCTTTGTTTTTGTTGTCTCATATTGTCTTAATTCAATTTGTCCAAATTGTTATTACTCTAATTGTGTTACTATTTTTATAACCATTTTATTACTATTAAACTTTTAAAATTTTAAAAACAAGTGATTGGTGTTTTTCACAATTTGGTAGCAGAGGATGGTTACTAACACCTCGCTGCCGGTGCTTTAGGAGAGTCAGAGTGGGGAAGGCGCGCCCTGCCCTCTTTGGCAGCCTTGCTCTATTTCCCCTGAAGTGACCGACAGATGCAGGTTACGATCTGTGGACAAAAGGAGGCAATAAAACAAAGAGAAGGGAAAAAAGCTCCCTACAACGGCGGTAATTGGCCCCCTAAGACTAGTAGTGCGCACGAAGAACCTGGGAAGGAAAAAGGATTGGTAAGTACTTCTCGGGCGGGCAGATACGGGGGATGAATGTGTGTGAATGAGAGGCGGGCTGGTTGTCCCAGACCTGCCAAGTGAGTGAGGAGTCTCCCATGCTGCGTTTTCGTCTTTTCATGAGAAAAGCGGCCAGTAAAGAGACGAAGCAAGTGATAAGAGAGTGAAAGAATCCCCCGGGGTAACTGGGACTGGGTCTCAGGGAGGGGTTGGACCCCTCGGAGGTAGGGAGCAAGGTTTCCTAGCCCAGTCCACTAGGAAACGGGACAGGAGGGGCCCCTAAAACCTGCTGGGTTGAGGGATTTATATTCCAAGAGCATCCAAGAGCAGGGTTGAGCAGCATTCTGTCGGATTGAGGATATGCCCAAGAAAACTCAGGGTGGGACAACACAGGTAGATTGGGGGATGAAAATTTTGCCCAACAGTATCCGGGGTTGGACAACAAAGCTAGATTGAGGGATGAAAATTTTGCCTAACAGTATCCGGGGTTGGACCACACAGCTAGATTGAGGGAAAAATTTTTTGCCCAACAGGATCCAGGGTTGAACAATACAGCCGGATTGAGGGATAAAAAAATGCCCAAGAACATCCAGGGTTGGACAACACAGCAAAACAAATTAAATGCCCAAGAGCATCTGGGGTTGGACAACACGGCAGGACTGAAGGAACAAAATTGCCCAAGAGCATTTGGGGTTGGATAACACAGCTGGGTTGAGGGATATCCAATAGCACCGGGACTGGCCAGTAACACCTAAACTTGTAATAGGTGATGTGAAAGTAAAAGGTACCTTATTGTTGTTTTGTGGTGTGTGAGAGTGAGACACACACAGAGTCAGCCTCAACTTCCCGGGCAGATGGGAAGGGGGAGGCAGTGGAAAGAGGACTGAGTGACCTGCACACTCACTGTAGGCTGTTGCTCCCGGGTAGGTGGGGGCTTCTGGGCCGAAAGGTACGAGTGACCTACGCACCAGGCTGTAGCTCCCGGGTAGGTGGGGGCTTCGAGGCCGAGGAGGAGTGAATGACCTACACACCAGGCTGTAGCTCCCGGGTAGGTGGGGGCTTCTGGGCCGAAGAGGAGTGAGTGACCTGCAAACCAAGCTAGCGTTCCCTGGGCGTGTGAGTGGCCCTAGCTGAAGAGTGTGAAAGACATGCAGACAGCCTCACAGGTGAACGGACACCAGAGGCAGCCAGAGTCAGGGCCCTTCTAGGGGGCCTGGTGGCACTGAGATCTGGAGGTCAACCCCAAAGCGAAAGAGGGGGCCACAAGGACCTGTGATTTTCTAGCAATAAGGATTCACTTTGTGTCTTGAGAGTGTGAAAGAAATGTGTGAAAGTGAATGAGAAATAAAAGTGATTGAATGTAGACAAATGAAAGTATAGGTAATGTCGATTGTGCATTTTAAGCCTTACCATATCTCCTTGGAGGGAGGTGGATTGTATTGGAAAGCAGTGTGAGAAAAAAAGGATTTTTGGGTGTAAGTAGTTGAAAGAAAAGTGGTATTTAAGTTGTTAGTAAAAAGTGAAAAACAGAAGCAAGGGAGGAATAGACAGAATATTGAGAAATGGGGCAGAGATCCAGTAAGGTGGATACAGGAAAGAAAAGCGGGAGAAAAAAAATCACCAACAGAAATACCCCCAGATAGCCCTCTGGGAATTATGTTAGCCAACTGGGAAAAAACCCCCTGTACAAGGAAAAAAGACAAGGTAAAGATGATACAATTCTGTATGCTCGAATGGCCAACAAAGGAAATAAGACCTGACCATGTTAATTGGCCTAGATACGGTTCTTTTGAAAAATGGATCTGTCAGGCTTTAAATGAATTTATAAATTCAAAGGAACCGTTTGATTTGGAAGAAAGAGAATATGCCACGTGTTGGACAGGGGATTTTAGGAAAATAAAAATCTTTAAAGTATCAGAAGCTCCTGAAGTAAAACAAGAGAAGAGAAAGGGGAAAGAGAAAGGGGGGGAACAAGAGAAAAAAACAGAAAAAGAGTGGAACCCTTTGCGAGCCTTGCCCCCTCTGTTTACGACCGAGGAGCCGATCCCAGGTCCCGGCCCACTGCCTGTTCCAGCCCCGCCGGTCCCGGGTCCCGGTTCGCTGCCTGTTTCAGCCCTGCCGGTCCCGGGTCCCGGCTCGCTGCCTGTTTCAGCTCCGCCTGTCCCGGTCCCAGGTCCCGGCTTGCTGCCTGTTTTAGCCCCGTCAGTCCTGGTCCCGGGTCCCTGTCCGCTGCCTGTTGCAATTCCGTCCGCAGTGGATCCTGTCCCAAATGCAGGCATGCTGCCCGCTGTAGCCCCGCCTGCTCCTGCCTACACCTCAGTCCCGGAGGTGACTTCGTCTGCCCCGGTTCCAGCCACCTGGCCCGCGGCTGCCCTAACGGCCAGACCCGGGGTCCCTTCTACTCCATGGTCTATGACCACCGCCCCAATTGTGCCCGGGGTTACATCGTTCCCAGTCATCCCATACTCGACTGTCCCTCCCCCAGCTCCATCTGCGGCTGCCCTGCCCGTGCCGATCACGCTGGGTGCCGCCGCCGCTGCTTTACCGCTGCCGGGAGCTGCTGTCCCAGCCGCCATTAACCATGGGCAGACTGCTTGCGCTCCCATCTGGTATCCCCCAGAAACGCTCCCCCTTCTGGTGGCTCCGGCCGCAGACCACGCCCCCGCCCCACCCTTGGAGGACCAAGCTTCGGCGGGACACACCCCCCTCAGCCCTCGTCCTGCCCCGAACTCCGTTCCCTTGGTAACCACAGCTCCGGCTGGTCAGAGAGACTCTCTCTTCCTAGAGGAAGCACCTTATCGAAACACTAGAAGCTCAGTAAAAAGGCAGCCCTCTCTAGACTCTTCCTCAAACAGCGGGGGGAAGACTATAGAAGAAAAAAAGGGAAAAGATTTAGATGAGAAGATTGGTCTATTTCCGTTAAGAGAGGTCCCCATGGGAGGGGGTGGAATGGGGTTTGTGAATGCCCCTCTGACTTCCTCTGAGGTCAGAAACTTTAAGAAAGAGATCAAAGGGATTTTGGAGGATCCCATAGGTACAGCTGAACAATTAGACCAATTCTTAGGACCAAACATTTATACTTGGGGAGAAATGCGATCCATAATGAGACTATTATATTCTCAGGAAGAGAGGCAATTAATTAGGACAGCTGGAATAAATGCTTGGGAAAAGGAGAATCTGCAAGGGCCTCCTGGAGAAGATAAAATGCCAACTGCACATTCTGACTGGGGTCAAAATAATGAGGAGGGGAGAAAACACATGAATGAATATCGTAATTTAATAATCAAAGGAATAAAAGGGGCAGCACCCCGGGGGCAGAATGCTAAAAAGGCTTTTGAGGTACAACAGGAGAAAGAAGAGACTCCAACAGAATGGTTAGACAGGCTCAGGAGAATAATGAAACAATATTCTGGGATAGACCCCGAAGATGATGTGGGAAAGGCATTGTTAAGGATTAACTTTGTTACTAATGCTTGGCCAGATATTAGAAAGAAGCTAGAAAAAATTGAGGATTGGCATGGTAAATCATTAGATGATTTATTAAAGGAAGCTCAGAAAGTTTATGTCCGGAGGGATGAAGAAAAGGCCAAACTAAAAGCGAAATTTATAGTAGCCACAATGTGAGAAAACAATTCCCAGAAAAAGCCAGACCGTACAGGAATTAATCCTAGACATGAAGGTGGTGGAGACAGTGGTGCCGAAACCCGGGAGGGAGCTCGGGTAACGGGATTCCCCTGGACGAGAGACAGCGGCTGCAGCGGCGGGACCGTCTGCAGCGGGGGGACACCCCCGGAACCGCGTGGACCATGGAAGCCATAGCGAAGGTCATAAGTCAGATGCATGCGCAATGGGGTATTGAGTGTAAGCTTAAAGATCTATGTCTTGCATTACCAAGACTGATAAAGCTTGGGGCCATAGAAAGCCCGATAGATATCCTCCATCCGGAGGCTTGGGATAATTGTACAAAGGCTCTGGCTGAGGAAACCATGTCCTCAGGCTCAGGGAAAGCCCTAAAATCGTGGGGCAGAGTTATCCAGGCTCTGCAAAAAGCTCGACAAGAGCAAGAAACCTGGAAAGCCGCGCGAACTTGTTTATTAGCCATGCCGCAGCTGGGGGTGGGTGCGGCAACGCAGACCGCGGAGGATTTTGATCAGACCGGTGGCGCGGACCCGCAAATGCCGGATTCCCCAGAGCAGACTGACTTACCATCAGAGGGGGGGAACACGCGCGGGCGTTCTGGCAGGGGCTCGTGGAGGAGGCGCAAGAAGCGGCCGGATTGTCGGACCCCGTAGGGATCGATAAAAATGCCCCCCCACCCTATGCATTTGAAAATTGCGCCCAACCGCGTGTTCAGGGCGGAAAGGAAGAGGTGGAGGCCGGAAATGCAGTCAGCCTGCTTAAGAACGCATGCGCGGGCAAACGGAGAGAAGGGGCGGCCCCCGTGGAGGAGCGTAAGACCAATCAGAGCGCTCAGTTCACGTTAGGTCCTTATAGGGCAAGGACCTCCCCCAGCAGGAGGCGGGGGGAGCCCAGGGGGAGGGAGCGGCCCGACCCCCTCAAGAAGGGGTGGGGTCGGAGCCCGAGAAAACGGCAGAGCAGCCCAGAAACGTCCCGCCAGTCGACTTCCAGCTCGGACTCTGACTCGAGCTCCGAGCTCGAGAGGGGATCGGGGGATTCCGACTCGGATTCTAGTTTTAACAGAAAGAGAGCAGCGGCATATAAGGTCACTAGCCACAGCGCTCCCGCGTGGGTGAAGGGGTTATCAGAGAAAGACCAAACCCCGCTTACAGATTGGCGGAAAATAAAAAAAGCATGTGCAGAATGAGCTCCGTCGGCGACACTGGTGTTTCCGGTCCGGGTGGGGGGAGAAGCGGAAACCAAAGGACCTATTCCCCGGTGAACCCGAAAGACGTACAGGCAATTATTAAAGTGATTGCAGACAGGGGGATTAATTCTGCCATGGTTTCCACACTCATTGACAGTGTTTTGGAGGGGATGACATGCTACCTTTTGATATTAAGCAGACTTGCAGGATGATTTTCGATGGGGCAGAGATGATCGTTTTTAAACAAGAGTGGGAGGACAACTGTATAAAGCAGCTAGCTTTGGTAACCGGAGCTGACCATCCACTGCACGGCTCCAGCATACAGAGGCTAATGGGCACAAACCCCACTATGATCACCCCCCAGGCGCAGGCTGAGAGCTTGCGGGCCCATGAGCTTTTGACAACAACCTGTGCTGCCCGAGAAGCCATCCGTGTTGCTTCCAAAGTAATAGCCAAACCCTCCCCATGGTCTTCCATAAAATAGAGTGAGAGTGAGAGCTTAACTCAGTTTGTGGACCGCCTTCAGGCAGCATTAGATTCCTCTGCATTACCCTCAGAGGCGAAGGGTCCTGTGCTGGCAGAGTGCCTACGCCAGCAATGCAACTCAGCCACCAAGGACATTTTAAGATCACTTGGCAGTAAACTGCCCCCAGCCAGGACGCCTACCAGCAGCTGCTCCGCCACGCCAGGGGAAGCTTAGGGGACCATGCTGGGCATGTGGAAGGAAGGGACATTTAGCTAAGGAATGCAGATCCAGAACTCAGGGAAACAGGAGAGGGAGGGGGCAGCCGGGCCGTATCCAGCCTCCTCCCACCTGGAACATGCAGCGGCCCAGCTACAGCAACGCTCAGTGGGGCAGGGGACCCTCATACCCCATGCTCCCAGAGGGAGCAGTCAGTTTCGCACCCCCGCCAGCAGCACAATGGCAGAGTTGCGCAGCACCGCCAGCAGTACTTTCGCATCCTCCACCGCCACAAGCCACGCCAGTGCCACAGGGCCAGCAGGGGACGTCCCAGAGCGGGACCCCTGGGTGGCCCTGGCCATCAAAATAGGGAAGGAGCCCCTGATGGTGTGGGGGACATGCCGCCTTTATGGCAGGCAGGATCCCCACGTCATAGGGCTTCAGTTTTGGGCAGACACGGGATCAGACTGCACGATTTTTCCCCAAGCGCATTGGCCCGGTCATTGGCAATTCAAAGAAGTCCCTCCAGTGAACGGAGTTTGAGGGCAGTCTCGGGCGTGGAAAAGTACCCAGCTGGTGGCTATAACACTTCACACGAAAAAGGGACCAGAACAGACAGTAGCAATCTACCCCTACATTTTGCAAAATTCTCCACCCCTGATAGGAAGGGACGTCCTTGCTATGTTAGGAGTCAGGATCACAAATTTATCATGAGGGCCACTGCCGTACACCCTCCGCTGCCAATCAAATTGACTTGGAAATTATCAGACCCCGTATGGGTCGAGCAGTGGCCCCTGTCAGAGCCTCGAGCGTCAGCCTTGCTGGAACTGGTCGACTGCGAACTGCAAAAGGGTCACATAGAACGCTCCATCAGCCCATGGAACACTCCTGTATTTGTGATCCCCAAAAGGTCTGGAGAAGGTTATCGCCTCATCCACGACCTGAGAGAAGTGAACAAGACAATCCCACCCATGGGTCCCGTGCAGACACTGCTACCCATGAACTCAGCCATCCCCGAAGGGCAGCCATGCACAGTGCTGGACATCAAAGACTTTTTCTTTTCGATACCCCTGCACCCTGAGGACAGAGAACGATTTGCCTTTTCCGTTGTGTTCCCAAACGGCGAGCGGCCCAACCTCCGCTTCCAATGGCGAGTATTTTCACAAGGTCTGGTAGACAGCCCGACCATATGCCAAATCACCGTGGACAGAGCACTGACGCCAGTCCGACACTCCTACCCCACCGCAACCATCATTCAATACATGGACGACATCCTAGTCGCTGCACCATCGGCAAGCCAAGTATATCACCTGGTGTCCACAATCACGGAAACCCTTCAGGCAAACGGCTTCGAGACCGCGAGCGCAAAGATCAAGAGAGGACCCTGCCTGACCTTCCTGGGAGTGGGGATCACAAGCTCCTACGTGACTCCCCCCAAGGTGTAGGTCCATCAAGACATCAAGACACTCCACGACATGCAATGCCTGGTGGGATCGCTGCAGTGGCTTCACAACATCGTCCTAATTCCTCCCGAGGTCATGGACCCTTTATATGACCACCTGAAAGGAAAGCACCCCTGGGAACCCAAGGAGCTGACACCGCAAGCAACGAGCTCCCTCGACTTCATCGAAAGCCAGATGTCCACTGGCACACTTGCCAGGTGGAACCCAGCCGTGCCACTGGACATGTACGTCCACTTTACACCGAAGGGGGGAGTGGGAACACTGGCCCAAGGACCTTCTGAAAAGTCCTGACCAATCCAATGGGTGGTCCTCGGAAGACCCGCTCGTGCATTTTCCCCAGGAATCGAATGCATGGCTAACCTCATCATGAAAGGCAGGAGACTCGCCTTGAAACACCTAGGAACCGAGCTGACAAGAATTCACCTTCCTTTCCGCAAGCAGCCGACCACGGAGTCAGCCACAATATCGGAGCACCTAGCCCTTGCTCTCACCGGCTTCGGAGGAGAAATTTCCTACTCCCCCAGACCATCCTGGACTCAGCTGCTGACCATTGTCGACATGGACATGCCGCCAAAGGTCATGGACCGACCGCAGCCAGGAACAACAGTCTTCACAGACGCTTCCTCCACGACTTCAACTGCAACAGCAGTGTGGCAGGCAGGAGAATAATGGCATTGTGTCAAAGCATGTGACTCCACACTGTCAGTGCAACAACTGGAGGCAGCAGCAGTGGTCTTGGCGTGCGGACTCTTCTAAGATGAACACCTCAACATTGTAACGGACTCTATATTCGTGGCAAGGCTCTGCCTAGCCATGGCAGGACCAGGTGTGTCAACATCTGCAGCAGCCCTAATGCTGGAAGAAGCACTCTCCTCGCGACAGGGCACCGTGTCAGTCATTCACATCAACAGCCACAACCCAGTCAAAGGTTACTTCCAGACCGGCAACGACAAAGCGGACGCCGCAGCAAAAGGCGTTTGAACCTTGCAAAGAGCTCGTCAACTGCACGAGTTGCTCCACATCGGAGTCAAAGCACTGGCAAAGAGATGCGGAATCTCGACAGCGGACGCAAAACATGTGGTAGCCACCTGCCCTCATTGCCCGAAGTCACCCCTATGGACCTGTGGGGTCAACGCGAAAGGTCTCAAGCCTTCAGAGATCTGGCAATCGGACTTCACCTTGTGTCAACTGCTGAAGCCCCGAGCATGGCTTGCATTGACAGTGGACACTTATAGCGGAACGATCATAGCCACACAGCACCACAAAACTAACTCCTAGGCCACAATTCAGCACTGGCTGACAGCCATGGCTTGGCTTGGTATCCCCAAGCAGATCAAAAGTGAAAACAGTTCCAATTTCACCTCCAAACCAGTGCAAGAATTCGCCTCAAAATGGGGCAACACATTAGCGCAAGGTATCCCGTATAACAGTACCGGGCAGGCCATAGTTGAGCGAGCAAATCAGACCCTGAAAACCAGGCTAGAAGTGTTGGCGAAAGCAGAGGGCTTTGCCAATTCCATCCCCCCAGGGGATCAGGCGCGTATACTGGCAACCGCTTTGCTGGCACTGAATCAATTCCCTAGGGGAGATGAAACAAACAGTCCCATTCAAAAACACTGGGCCACCCGAGCACTAGAGGAGGGCCCGCAGGTTGTAATTAGAAATGAGCTAGGCGAATGGGAACGGGGCTGGAGGCTGATGCTCACGGGGCGAGGGTACGCAGCTGTCAAAAAGGACGGCAAAATCAGGTGGTGTCCACTTAAGTCAATCAAGCCCGACCTTCACAATGAGCAGAATGAGACTGATGAGAGTTGCGAGTTTCTGTTTACAGGACATGCTCGTGGGGCGTCCTCGTGACGCGTACATCCCCGTTCCAGAGGAAAGTGACAGACCACCAAGCCATCAGGCAGTGCCCGAGATACCCGCACGGGTGAGACCCAAGCATCAACGGTGTTTCTGTGTGATTTTGCTGTTGGGGCTTGTCGCCAGAGGGCAAGTCAGCCCAGACCACTACCCCCATCGGCCATTCAGGTGGGTCATGCGACACCTTAGTAGTGACAAGGTGCTCAAAGAAACCACCACACCGAACGCCCCATCCTTCGTGCTCCGCATTACTGACCTGTTTCCAGGACAACCAAAGGTAGACCCCTATTCCCCACACGCCACACACATGTACCTATCCTACTGGTGCCCAGCTTCAAACCCAGGAAAAAGCTACTGCAATCACCCAGGGTGGGGATATTGTGGGCACTGGGGCTGCGAAACCATAGTTACAGATGCCAGACCGTCAGGGCCTGCGTGGGAGCCACAAGAGCCCGACAAATTCTTACAGTTCACCTGGGCACCCACCGGCTGCAAAACACCCGTCTTCCTCCAGGGAAGTTTCTATCGAAACCATCATAAAATCCCTAAATTTCGGAAATGCACTGACTACAACATGACGGTTTTGCAGCCAGATCACCCTAGTTGGGCCATAGGCAGAACGTGGACAGTAGTCCTTCAAGGGTCGAAAGAGAGGGTGAATGTGCGAATTATCAGGCTCCGACCGTTGGCACCCCGAGCGGTCGGACCCAACAAAGTGATTAAAAGCACGCAGAAAGGGAGAAACGCGACCTACCCCAAAGCCTTGCCCACAAAGTTCACCAGTATCCCGACCGGGCATGCGGAAGCCTTTCAGATAGGCCGCTCAGCCGGGTCAGACTCAGACCCAATCCTTTGCATGCTAGAAGCTACCTTTCTATCCCTGAACGAATCCAACCCTAACCTAACTGACTCCTGCTGGCTTTGTTACGATGTTAAACCCCCCTTTTACGAAGGAGTCGCTTTAAACACTCCCTTCAGCTACTCCACAGCCGATGCCCCTCACCAGTGCAGATGGGATACCCCCCGCAAAGCAATCACCCTGAGTCAAGTCACAGGCCAGGGCAGATGCTTTGGCAATGCAACCCTAGCTAGGCGGAAAGGCAACATCTGCACCAAAGTTTTCAAGCCCGACAGGAAAAACAATAAGTGAGTAGTCCCATCCACATCTGGGATGTGGGTTTGCGAGCGATCTGGAGTGAGTCCCTGTGTGTTCCTTGCCCAATTCAGTGACTCTAACGACTTTTGTGTCCAAGTTCTGATTGTTCCTAGGGTCCTGTACCACTCAGACGAAGAAGTGTACCACCTTTTTGAGGAACCCAGCCGGCTCCACAAAAGAGAAATAATAACAGGTGTAACTATCGCTATGCTGCTCAGCCTAGGAGCAGCCAGAACGGCCATGGGTGTCTCAGCCCTAGCAACCCAACACCAAGGACTGTCCCAGCTGCAAATGACCATCGATGAGGACCTGCAAAGGATTGAGAAATCCATTTCCTTTCTAGAGAAGTCAGTCTCCTCACTTTCGGAAGTGGTCTTGCAGAACAGGCGAGGTCTGGACCTCCTGTTCATGCAGCAAGGAGGCCTGTGTGCCACCTTGAAAGAGGAGTGCTGCTTCTACACGGACCACACGGGAGTCGTTGCAGACTCCATGGCGGAACTCCGAAACAGACTGGCTCAAAGACAGAAAGACAGGGAAGCCCAACAGGGTTGGTTCGAGTCCTGGTTCAATCAATCACCATGGCTAACCACCCTAATTTCTACCCTAATAGGTCCATTGACAATGCTACTTTTAGCTGTTACCTTCAGACCATGCCTGCTGAACAAGCTAGTCTCATTCGTTCAGAGCCGCCTAGAACGGGCCAACATCCTGTTCATAGGCCGGCAACAAATGCTGTGAATTCAACCAGGGAACACTGCCAGTCACAAGATTTTCTAAACTTCCCTGGCAAAAACTTACTCAGGTTTACCAAACCCCTTTCCCTTGTCGAATTACAACCTTATACCTCATTTCAGTGCCTATGTATATGACTACCTCATTCATTTGTGAAAAAGGGGGGGGGAGATGTGGTAGATAGGGACAGGCGATCGGAAGATCACGCGATGTGACGGAAAGCGGCAGGATTCCTTTTCCCCTAATCCCCTGAGATAAGAGATCACCCTAGGAATGTAACTAGGAATGTAGCCCCCCTAACAATAGTAATGCTGGTAACTTTCCACTCCTTACTAACCATAGATAGTACTGCAGACCCCCTCTGATGTAGAGCAGCCCCTTAGACTATAAAACCCCAGGAGATGAGACAATAAAGGCCTTTGACTGTCTGCCACATTGGTATCTGCATGCTCTTTGGCCCGAGCGACCCTGGTGAGTTTGGGTCGCCGTGCTGCTCCTCGAAACCAGGTTGCTTTGCCTTATATCAGAAGGCAACAAGACAGGGGAAGGGAAAGGAATAGAGCCCCAATATAAACCAGGTTTCAGGAGCATCCCGGAATTGTCTGTCATTACTGTTGGGGCAGAGGGCTTTATAAAAAATATTGTACTAAGAAGGCGCAAGATCTGAAAATCTTCAAAGAAATAGGCACCGAGGAGGAATAGGGATGTCATAGGCTCTGTTTTTTAGGGGACAAATACTACCTGGAGCCTGTGATAGCTTTAAAAGTAGGTCCCCAAGAAGAAGAGCTTGAATTTGTTGTTGACACAGGGGCAGAAAGAACCTGCCTTCTAGATGTTCCAAAAGGATATAGTGTGAGTAAACAAACGGCAAAAGTAACAGGGGCAAAAGGTGAAAGTTTTATGGTTCCAGTCATTAAAGACATGGTAATTGAGGGGGAAACTAAAATTTGGATGGGAGATGTTTTACTGGTCCCAGCAGCAGGTAGCAACTTATTGGGGAGGGACTTAAAAGTGCATTTAGGAATAGGGGTTATTCCAGAAGATGGGAAAATGACAGCTGGAGTTTTAAAATTAGGCCAAGAGGATGAAGAGAAAATCAACGAGGAAGTTTGGGCTGAGGAAGGAAATAGGGGAGGATTAAATATCGACCCCATAAGGGTTACAATTGAGAGAGAAGATTGTCTTATACATGTACGTCAGTATCCTATATCTTTAGAAGGACGGGAAGGTTTGAAGCCAGTAATAGAAGGACTAATAAAGGATGGGACATTAGAACCTTGTATGTCTCCTCACAGTACCCCTATCCTCCCTGTAAAGAAGTCTGATGGGAGTTATAGACTATTACAAGATTTAAGGGAGGTTAATAAAAGAACCCAAACTTGCTATCCAGTGGTACCAAATCCATATACTCTTCTAAGTAAAGTCTCACCCCAGCATCAGTGGTTTAGTGTGGTAGATCTTAAGGATGCATTTTGGGCTTGCCCCTTGGCTGAGGAGACCTGAGATATTTTTGCCTTCGAGTGGGAGGATCCGAAAACTGGGAGGAAGCAGCAATTACGATGGACAAAATTACCACAGGGATTCACTGAATCCCCAAACTTATTTGGGCAAGCTTTAGAAACAGTATTACAAGATTTCCCTACTCCTCCTGGAATACAAATTATCCAATACGTGGATGATCTTTTACTATCTGGGGAAGCTGAAGTTGAAGTGAGAGATGCTACTATACGACTTTTAAATTTTCTCGGGGAAAAAGGATTAAGGATATCGAAAGATAAGTTGCAATTTGTAGAACCAGAGGTAAAATATCTTGGACATTTAATCAGTAAGGGCAGTCGGAAACTCAACCCAGAAAGAATCGCAGGGATTTTATCCCTTCCCCCTCCTTCTACCAAGCGAGAAATCAGAAAGCTACTGGCATTACTGGGATACTGTAGGTTATGGATTGAGGGATACACACAGGCAGTCAAATTTTTGTATGAGAAACTGACAGAGGGGGATGATATCAAATGGACTAAGGAAGATGATGTTAAATTAGGAGAACTGAAGTCAAAGCTGGCCTCAATCCCAGCTTTAAGTTTACCCTCATTAGAAAAACCCTTTCATCTGTACGTGAATGTGGAAAAGGGGGTAGCTCATGGAGTTCTGGCTCAGGAGTGGGGAGGAGTAAAGAGACCAGTAGCTTATTTATCAAAAATGTTGGACCCAGTGAGCCACGGCTGGCCAGTATGTCTTCAGGCTGTAGCAGCTACTGCAATCCTGGTAGAAGAAAGTCGTAAGCTTACTTTTGGAGGTAAACTAACTGTGTGCACACCTCATGCAGTTAGGAACGTGTTAAATCAGAAGGCTGAAAAATGGTTGACAGACTCCAGGATGTTAAAATATGAAGCAATCCTAATAGACAGTGATGACCTGACATTAGAAGTAAACAGAAGTTTAAATCCAGCTCAATTCCTATATGGGGAGCCGGCAGACAACCTAATACACAATTGTCTAGAAATCATTGAATACCAAAAAAAGGTTCGAGAAGATCTGGAAGAGCAGGCTCTTTCAGAAGGGGAAATAATTTATGTAGATGGGTCTTCCAGATGCTTACAAGGAAAGAGAATGTCAGGGTATGCAGTAGTTGATGGGAAAAACATGCAAACTATTGAAAAGGGAAAATTACCTTCAAGCTGGTCAGCTCAAACCTGTGAATTATATGCTCTGAAAAGAGCACTGGAATCTTTAGCACACAAGAAAGGAACTATATATACGGATTCAAGGTATGCCTTTGGAGTAGTACATACCTTTGGGAAAATTTGGGAAGAAAGAGGATTACTTAATTCAAGAGGAAAAGGATTGGTACATGAAGGGCTCATTTTAGAGGTTCTAGAGGCACTAAAATTACCTGAAGAGATAGCTATAGTACACATCAAGGGACACCAGAAGGGAGTGACCCCAGAAATAAGAGGAAATAATTTGGCAGATCAGGAAGCTAGGGATGCAGCAGAAAATGGAACTGAAAGAATTATGTTAATATTACCTCCAAATGAGGAAAAATTAGAAATTCCAACGTTTAGTGAAGCAGAGAAAAAAGAATTAAACAAGATTGGAGGTGAACAAGATGAATCAGGAAACTGGAAACTCCCTGACGGAAGACAATTACTTAATAAAATCATTGCTAGGAAGATATTAGAGGACATGCATCAGAAAACCCATTGGGGTACTCAGGCCTTGTGTGATCATTTTTTAAGGAACTATGGGTGCATTGGGATTTTTGGGATAGCAAAACAAGTAACTGAAAGATGCATAATTTGTCAGAAGATCAATAAAAAGGTAATGAGAAAAAGAACATTAGGAGGTCGTGAGTTAGCTCTTCGACCATTTCAAAGTATCCAAATAGATTTCACTGAACTCCCTCAAGTGCAAAGATGGAGGTATTTGTTAGTAATGACAGACCATTTACCTCATTGGGTGGAGGCAGTTCCTACTGCCAAAGTCACAGCCAACGTGGTAAGTAAAACCCTTCTGGAACAGATAATTCCCAGATATGGAATGGTTAATAGGATAGACTCAGACAGAGGAACGCATTTTACGTCAAAGGTGTTACAAAAAATAACTCCTGCCTTGGGGATAAAATGGTAGTTACATACCCCATGGCATCCACAGAGTTCTGGCCATGTAGAAAGGATGAACCAGACTTTAAAGAGAACTTTGACTAAATTGATGATTGAGACCCGAATGTCATGGGTACAATGCCGGAATGGACCATAACATCTGAACCAGGTGATACAAAACTGACCTTTAAACGGGGAATGGGTGGCAATGAACTGGGAAGACCCAAATGATCTACGAAATATACACGGGATCGCACCTAACTGGGAAATAAGACGGAGCTTATATCATTGGTTTCAAGTACCGTCAGGACAAGCTTTGAGACGTCTCCAGTACTCTCCCTGGGGAGGAATACTTCCAGTCCAAACAGGAGGATCAGGACTGTTTCGAACAGAGGACTCCCGTGTTCAGGCCTTAGCCTAAGACTTATACAAAGAGGAGGAGGAGTTGCAACTTCCATCAGTGCCATCCCAAATATCCTGTTTGATTCACCCAAATACCGTACATGCTAGTTGGGTTAAATATAAATGTGTAAGTTGTGGGAAGAACTGGTATTGTAGTTCGCATAACCAACGCTCTCATTGCAGGAAGTGCCAAGTGCTAAACCGATCTCCTGTCCAGGGGGAACTTGAGGGAACGGAGATAATAAGTTTGTTGTGTGGATGGGAATTATTAGTGCCTGTTGTATGGGAGATACCTGAGGAACAGTGGGGAACTACAGTGAAAGAGTGTCAAAAGCGATTTGCCTGGAAATTAGCTAAGAGAAAGTGACAAGGAGATAGAGGGCAAGACCAGATTGGCCTCTGTATTCGCCACCAAGAAGATCAAATACACCTGCTGTGGGTTGCAACCACATAGGCATGGGAGGTGGGAGTATAAGCCATACTGGACCTCTGTTACTCCTTTTTCTGTCACTCATTTTTTGTTTTTTCCCTTTCGGGATATCGACAAGGCCATGCCACAGGTGTTACCTCAAGCTATATATGGAAAGACACCGAGGTTCCTTTTTTATTTCTCACTCTCATGTTGACAGTCACTGTTATGGCCCATCCAAGTCAGGCAAGTGCATGCACAATGGGAAAAAGTAATGGATTGTGGAGAACTTAGGAACAAGTGGTAACAGAATGGGAAGACAATGTCCAAATGGGGAGAAATGGGTTTGTTTCACCTACGTGATTGGAAACAAAGCACAAGATTTGGTAAAAGAGCAATTGATAGGCAAGAATACTAAGCCAGTAAAACCACATAAACCTGTGCCAATCTCAATTGATGATTTATATAGGAAACTTGAGCAGCAATTGGAAAAAGAAATAGATATTTCAAGAATGGGTAAAAATCAGTTTGTGGAATTGGGGGAAAGGATAAGCAGAGAACTTAATATAACCAATTGTTGGGTCTGTGGAGGGGCTTTAATGTCAGAAGAATGGCCATGGAAGGGCAGCAGCCTAGGCCCAATTGAGCTCCTTAAGTGGAACCAAACAAGTATAAGTGGGGAGGATCGAAAGGAGGGGTGGTTTTTGAGTTCAACAGTCATCGGGGACGAATGTCTCTGGCGCACTGGGAAAAGGTTCATTCATGAAGTAGGAAAAACTCCCTGCAAAAGATACAAGGTTGGTAATGGAACTTCTGTATGGTGGGTACCAGAAAAACCAACTATGTACTGGAAGCAGAAAGAAAGAAAGAAAGGGACTTGTAAGTATGATAATAAAGTTGGGCTTTTTCAATGCAATGATACATGGAAAAACCCGTATTCTGGCATCCCAGAAATTTCCAAATTTTGGGAAAATATAGATCAGCAAAGATTTGACTATTGGAAAGCACCAGATGGCTTATTTTGGATATGCGGAAAAAGAGCATACCCAAAACTTCCCTCTCAGTGGAAAGGGAGCTGCACTCTGGGAATCATACAGCCAGAATTTTTTCTCTTGCCAGGACCTGATGGGGATCAGTTAGGGATACCAATTTATGAGGATCTAAAAAGGAACAAAAGAGATTTGATTGGAGGATTCAAAAAATGGGGAGATGATGACTGGCCCCCTGAACGCATATTAGAGACATATGGGCCAGCCATCTGGGCACAAGATGGAAGCTGGGGGTATCGGACCCCAATTTATATGCTAAATCATATTATAAGACTCCAGGCCGCTGTAGAAATAATAATGAATAAAACTGGTAGGGCAGTAGAATTAATATCAAGGCAACAAACCCAAATGAGAGCGGCTGTGTATCAGAATAGGTTGGCCTTAGACTATCTATTGGCTGAAGAAGGGGGTGTTTGTGGGAAATTTAATACATCGGATTAGTGCTTAAAAATAGATGATAATGGAGATGCTGTCTTGGATATAGTCAGTGATATCAGAAAGATCGCCCATGTGCCGGTTCAAAAATGGGAGTCGATGTTAAATACTAGCTGGTGGGATAACGTGTTAGGAATAGAATGGTGGAAAAAATTAGGCTTCTTCCTTTTGTGCGCTACAGCTGGTCTGATATTTCTTCCTTGTTTGATCCCCTGTTTCATTCGACTCATCACCAGTGTGGTACAAGGCATGCAATTAGTGACCATGCCCATGGACCAAAAGTTGGCTTCAACAAAACCAGCACAACGGATTATGGTCTTAAAGAAACAAAATAATATGGCAGACCCCTTCAGAGAAGCGAGACAGATTTGTGAAGAAAATGAGCGGCTGATGAAGGCTCGAAAGCTGTAAATACTACTTGAGCCAAAATAATCATCAAAAGAAAGAGGGAGGATTGTGAAAAGTGCATACTATATGGCTCTGCGCAGATATTTACAATATGTATTTTGATGTATTGATTAGTGGTGGTGAATATGTATTTTGATGTATTGATTAGTAGTGCTTTATTAACATTTTAAATAGATGTAGTCTTGTAATTAGAAAGTAACTTTTGTAGTTAAAATAAGAACTATGCTAGGGATTTTTTTTTCTAATAAATTCCTTTCCCTGAAAGATTTAGGTGTTCTGTGGCTGCTATCTCGCTGCAAGCCCTTTCTGTTAAACAAAGCATCCTACATAGCATCATTTCTATTTTAACAATTTTTATAACCTAAAACTATATTTAACACAGTACTTAAGAAAATTAATACAGCATTATTTTCTAACACAACACATATAATATTCATTTTAATATTTGCGAAAAGCCAATCATAAAATACATGCATTTTTCACAGACTTTGTCTTCTTTGAGGCGTGTCCTCCTGATTTGCCAAAGCCAAAACAGCCACACTGCAGGGACAGCAGCGAAATCGGCGGGGGAGAAAACCGCGCCGGGATCTGAGGGGGAGGGGGAACAGCCCTCTGGCATCGGGCACAGCTGCGTGGCGGCGGCACCAGGCAGCCAGCAGCATTCTGGGGCGACGGCGGGGACGACCGGGGGGGGCAATGGAGGCGGTGGGAGGTTCAGGAACTGCGGAGGTTCGCGCGTGCGCGGTGGCGACGGCAGCGGCGGTTTCAGGCGAAATGGTGCAAAAAACACGCGCGAAGGGAAAAAACCGTGCGACTGTTGTGACAGGCAAGCAGCAGTCACCCGGGGAAAGCTCACGGGTCGCAGCGGCTGCGTCGGGCGGGAATAAGGCAGCCGGGACGGCTGCAGGGTCCATGGCAGCTAGCGCGTAGAAACGCAGCAGATGCACGATGATGACGCAAAACCCGGAAGTCGGAATGGCGAAATTTTCCCGGTTTGCCGGCAAGTCACAGGCACCGTCAGAGCAGGGATAGCACGCGTCGGTTGTGGGTGCGGACACGGGATCAGAGGAGGAGGAGGATTCCGAAGGGGATCAGGATAGAGAGGAAATATCGGAGTCGGAATGGGACCGGGACAGCGGGGATGTCAGTCTCGGGGAGGAGGGGGGCGTTCCCGAGACCGCGCCTGCGCGGGGCAAGCGCGGTCGGGGCGGCGATGCCCGCACTCCCGTGACGGCACAGGCAGAGATGGGGCGTGGTCAGGGTGCAGAGGTTTCCCAGGGTACCACCCCCTCTCCAGTCCCATGGCAACAGGCACGTAGCAAGCCCCGGCAGTCAGCCCAGGACCAAGCTCAGCAAATCGTGCAGGTTCAGCCTCCATCAAAAAGTCAGATGGGAGAGTTGTCAGAGATACAGCAGATATTGCTTGAGGCAGTCAACGACCCATCAGAAACAGAAGCAAGGGACTTTAGTGAAAATGTACGAGTGTTATAGCCGGTCACCATGTCAGATCCAACCGGGCATGCGACAGCGCCACCTTGTGCTGGGACCGTCACATTGCAGGAGACGCTGCCAGACCCGGTTGGTCGAGCCACATCGCCACCTAGTGGCGGGACTGAAACATTGCAACATTATTTTCCAGTTCCTTATAAAAAGAAAGCCAGGTCAAAGAAGACAGCTTTGACACAGCGAACAGAGCTTCCATCAGCTCCGGAACGTCATGAGGCTCAGGACACCTGCTGAACCACAGCAACAGGATGACACAGTATGTAGTACTGCTTCAGAGGGTGTTCCAGCCTGGATGCTTTCAGCAACGGCAACCACTGGCTCATCCTGCCAGGGGCCGATGGTCACCATACCAAAGAATGTCGCCAAAGTTCTTTTGCAGTATTTGGGCACGTCAGCACAGGAATTTCAAATCCCTGTTCCTAATTTAGGTTCAAGGGGCAAGGCTTCAGCCTGGCAGGGGATGTGGATTCCAGCAACATCAGTGAGCTCCCAGATGGGAGAGGCTGCAGCATGGCCGCAACGTCCACAGACAACTTCATTATACATGCAAGTACCCATGGAAAAACAGGTATCCAAAGCACAGGCAATTCAAGCTGTAGATTGGACAAATATTAGAAAGGAATTAGAGAAAGATAAAGACTTATTGCAAGGTTCAGGGGACATCACAATGCCCGTGACTTACGATGCACAGGGCCAGAACCCAAGATGGGAGAGAATAGACCATGAAGTAGTCAAAGATTTAGCCAAGGCCATCAGAGACAATGGACTGGGTTCTTTGTGGTAGATAGGGACAGGCGCTCTGGAAGATTACGCGATGTCACGGAAAGGCAGGACCCCCTGTTCCCCTAAGATAAGAGATTACCCTAGGAGTGTGGCCCCACTAACAGTAGTGCTAGTAACTTTCCATTCCTTACCCAGTAATTTTCCATTCCTTACTAACCATAGATAATAAGGACAGCCCTCCTTTTGACGTAGAGAACCCCTTAGACTATAAAACCCCACGAGAAGAAGTAATAGACGCCTTTGACCATCCACCACATTGGTGTCCGCGTGTTTCATTGGCCCGAGCGACCCTGGAGAGTTTTGGGTCACCGTGCTGATCCTCAGAACCAGGTTGCCTTGCCTTGCACCAGAAGGCAACATCTGGTGCCTGAAATCCGGGAGCCGATCGGCGCCCGGGGAACAGGGATTCTCCTGGACAGAGGACGGCGGCTATGGCAGCAGGCCTGACCACAGCGGGAGGGATGCCTCTGGACCAGCGTGGACCATGGAATCCACAGTGAAGGTCGTAAGTCAGGCTCATGAGCAATGGGGAATTAAATGTGAGCTCAGGAACTCTAATCTTGCTATTGCAAGGCTCCTAGAGCTGGGGACGATCGAATGTCCAGTAAATATATTATATTCGGAAGCGCGGGAGAAGTGCACTTCCGCCTCAGCAGAGGACTCTAAGTCCGCAGGCAGTGGTAAAAACCTCAAAGCGTGGGGGAAAGTAGAAGAGGCCCTACGCAAGACATTAGAAGAACAGGAGACGCGGGAAGCCGCGCGTACACGTTTATTACCTACACCAAAGCTGGGGGTGGGGGCTGCGACGCAGACCACCTCTGAGAGCGATCGGATTGAAGGCGGGAATATGCAGGGGCCGAGCGCGTTCCACCCCTTCCTGAGCCTTAGCCCAGACCCCCCGGAGCCCCCAGGAGACCCCCCGGAACCCCCAGGGGACCCCCCGACTTTCCTGCGGAACCCGCCGGGTCCTAGCCCCCCCACGGAACCATTCGAAAAATCCGCGGTTTCTCTGTCTCTTCCCCGCCGGTCGCCGATCCGGCGCAGGAGGCAGAGCAGCGTGCGCGATGCTTCTGGCAGGGACTCGCGGAGTCCAGATTGTCGGACCCCATAGGGATCGATAAAAACGCCCCCCCACCATATGCGTTTGAAAATGGCGCCGAACCGCATGGTCAGGGCGGAAAGGAGGAGGCGGGGGGCGGAAATGCAGTCAGGCTGCTTAACAACGCATGCACGGGCGAGCGGGGAGACAGGGCGGCCCCCGCGGAGGCACGTAAGACCAATCAGAGCGCTCTATTCAAATTAAGTCCTTATAGGGCGAGGACCTCCCCCAGCAGGAGGCGGGGGGACCCCAGGGGGAGGGAACGGCCCGACCCCCGCAGGAAGGGGCAGGGTCGGAGCCCAAGGAAAAGGCACAGCAGCCCGGAAGTGTCTAGTTACTCGACTTCCGGCTCGGACTCGGACTCGAGCTCTGAGCTCGAGAGGAGATCGGAGGATTCTGACTCAGATTCTAGCTTTAACAGAGAGAGAGCAGCGGTATGTGAGGTCACTAGCCACAGCGCTCCCACATGGGTGAAGGGGTTACCAGAGAAAAACCAGACCCCACTCACAAACTGGCGGAAAATAAAAATGACTTGCGCGGAATGGGCTCCGTCTGCCACACTGGTGTTCCCGGTCCGTGTGGGGGGGGGCAGGCGGAAACCAAAGGACTTATTCACCAGTCAATCCGAAAGATGTGCAGGCAATTGTTAAAGCGATTGCGGATAAGGGAATTAATTCTGCCATGGTTTGCACACTCATTGACGGCCTTTTTGGTGGGGACGATATGCTTCCCTTTGATATTAAGCAGACGTGTAGAATGATATTTGATGGTGCAGGGATGATTGTTTTTAAACAAGAATGGGAGGATAATTGCATCAAACAGCTAGCCTTGGTAACAGGCGCAGACCATCCACTGCATGGCTCCAGCATACAGAGGCTAATAGGCACAGACCCCACTATGATCACCCCCCAGCAACAGGCTGAGGGCTTGCGGGCCCATGAGGTTATGACAACAACCCGTGCTGCCCGAGAAGCCATCCGTAATGCTTCCAAAGTGGTATCCAGACCATCGCCATGGTCTTCCATAAAACAGGGTGAGAGTGAGAGCTTCACTCAGTTTGTGGACAGGCTTCAGGCCGCATTAGATTCCTCTGCGTTACCCTCAGAGGCGAAGGGTCCCGTGCTGGCAGAGTGCCTACGCCAGCAATGCAACTCAGCCACCAAGGACATTTTGAGGTCACTGCCACAGGGGTCTAATATAGCTGCCATGATCAGACACGTTGCAAAGGAGGAACATCTAGTTCCCATCCAAGCAGCAGTTCACACTGCAATAACCAGTGTGATGGCGTGCCTTAAGTGTGGACAGGCAGGCCACTTGGCAGTAAACTGCCCCCAGCCAAGGTGCCTATCAGCAGCTGCTCCACCACGCCAAGGGGGAGGTAGGGGACCGTGTTGGGCGTGTGGAAGGAAGGGGTATTTAGCTAAGGAATGCAGATCCAGGCCCCAGGGAAACGGGAGAGGGAGGGGGCAGCTGGGCCGCATCCAGCCCCCTCCCACCTGGAATATGCAGCGGCCCAGCTACAGCAACCCCCAGTGGGGCAGGGGACCCTCATACCCTATGCCCCCACAGGGAGCAGTCAACTTTGCATCCCCCCCAGCAATACAATGGCAGAGTTGTGCAGCACCCTCAATACCTTGGCACCCCCCACCGCCACAAGCCGCGCCGGTGCCACAGGAACAGCAGGGAACGCTCCAGAGCGGGATCCCTGGGTGGCCTTGGTCATGAAAATAGGGAAGGAGCCCCTGATGGTGTGGGGGACATGCCGCCTTTACGGCAGCCAGGATCCCCACGTCATAGGGTTTCAGTTTTGGGCGGACACGGGATCAGACTGCACAATTTTTCCCCAAGCACATTGGCCCAGGCATTGGCAATTCAAAGAAGTCCCTCCCGTGAATGGAGTGGAGGGGCAGTCCTGGGCATGGAAAAGCACCCAGCTGGTAGCTATAACACTTCACACGAGAAAGGGACCAGAACAGACAGTAGCAATCTACCACTACATTTTGCAGAATTATCCACCCCTGATAGGAAGGGACGTCCTTTCCATGCTCGGATTTCGGATTACAAATTTATCATGAGGGCCACTGCCGTACACCCCCCGCTGCCGATCAAATTGACTTGGAAATCATCAGACCCTGTATGGGTTGAGCAGTGGCCCCTGACAGAGCCTCGAGCGGCAGCTTTGCTGGAACTGGTCGACCGCGAACTGCAAAAGGGTCACATAGAACCCTCCACTAGCCTATGGGACACCCCTGTATTTGTGATCCCCAAAAGGTCCGGAGAAGGCTATCGTCTCGTCCACGACCTGAGAGAAGTGAACAAGACGATCCGACCCATGGGTCCAGTCCAGACACTGCTACCCATGAACTCAGCCATCCCCGCAGGGCAGCTGTGAGCAGTACTGGATATCAAGGACTGTTTCTTTTCAATACCCCTGCACCCTGAGGACAGAGAACGATTCGCCTTTTCCGTGGCGTTTCGAAACGGCGAGCGGCCCAACCTTCGCTTCCAATGGAGAGTACTTCCAGAAGGCCTTGTCGACAGCCCGACCATATGCCAAATCACCGTGGACAAAGCACTAATGCCGGTCCGACACTCCTACCCCACCGCAACCATCATCCAGTACATGGACGACATCCTGGTCGCAGCACCATCGACAAGCCAAGTAGATCACCTGGTGTCCACAATTACGGAGACCCTTCAGGCCAACGGCTTCGAGATCGCGAGTGCAAAGATCAAGAGAGGACCCTGCGTGACCTTCCTGGGAGTAGGAATTATAAGCTCCTACGTGACACCCCCCGAGATGAAGGTCAATCGAGACATCAAGACGCTCCACGACGTGGAACGCCCGGTTGGATCGCTGCAGTGGCTTCACAACATTGTCTTGATTCCTCCCGAGGTCATGGACCCTCTGTACGACCACCTAAAAGGAAAGCACCCCTGGGAACCCAAGGAGCTGACACCGCAAGCAACGAGCTCCCTCGACTTCATCGAAAGCCAGATGTCCACTGGCACACTTGCCAGGTGGAACCCAGCCGTGCCACTGGACCTGTACGTCCACTTTACACCGAAGGGGGGAGTGGGAGCACTGGCCCAAGGACTTGCTGCAAAGGCCCGGCCGATCCAATGGTTGGTCCTCGGAAGACCCGCTCGTGCATTTTCCCCAGGAATCGAATGCATCGCCAGCCTCATCATGAAAGGCAGGAGACTCGCCTTGAAACACCTAGGGACCGAGCCGACAAGCATCCACCTTCCGTTTCGCAAGCAGCCGACCACGGAGTCAGCCACAATATCGGAGTACCTGGCCCTTGCTCTCTCCGGCTTCGGAGGAGAAATCTCCTACTCCTCCAGACCACCCTGGACTCAGCTGCTGACCATTGTCGACATGGACATGCCACCGAAGGTCAAGGACAGACCGCAGCCAGGACCAACGGTCTTCACAGACGCTTCCTCCACGACTTCAACTGCAACAGCAGTGTGGCAGGAAGGAGAGCAATGGCACTGTGTCAAAGCGTGTGACCCCACACTGTCAGTGCAACAACAGGAGGCAGCAGCAGTGGTTTTGGCGTGCGGACTCTTCCAAGATGAACATCTCAACATCGTAACGGACTCTATATTCGTGGCAAGGCTCTGCCTAGCCATGGCAGGGCCAGGTGTGTCAACATCAGCAGCAGCCCTAATGCTGGAAGAAGCACTCTCCTCGCAACAGGGCACTGTGTCAGTCATCCACATCAACAGCCATGACCCAGTCAAAGGTTACTTCCAGATCGGCAACGACAAAGCGGACGCCGCAGCAAAAGGCGTTTGAACCTTGCAAAGAGCTCGTCAACTGCACGAGTCGCTCCACATCGGAGCCAAAGCACTGGCGAAGAGATGCGAAATCTCGACAGCGGACGCAAAACATGTGGTAGCCACCTGCCCTCATTGCCAGAAGTCACCCCTTTGGACCTGCGGGGTCAACCCGAGAGGTCTCAAGCCTTCAGAGATCTGGCAGTCGGACTTCACCTTATGTCAACTGCTGAAGCCCCGAGCATGGCTTGCATTGACAGTGGACACTTATAGCGGAGCGATCATAGCCACACAGCACCCCAAAACTAACTCCAAAGCCACAATTCAGCACTGGCTGACAGCCATGGCTTGGCTTGGTATCCCCAAGCAGATCAAAACGGACAATGGCTCCAATTTCACCTCCAAACCAGTACAGGAATTCGCCTCGAAATGGGGCATCACGTTAGTGCAAGGCATCCCATATAACAGTACTGGGCAGGCCATAGTTGAGAGAGCAAACCAGACCCTGAAAACCAAGCTAGAAGTGTTGGCAAAAGCAGAGGGCTTTGCCAATTCCATTCCCCCAGGAGATCAGGCACGTATGCTGGCAACCGCTTTGCTGGCACTAAATCAATTCCCTAGGGGAGATGAAACAAATGGTCCCGTCCAAAAACACTGGGCCACTCGAACGCTAGAAGAGGGCCCACAGGTGGTAATTAGAAACGAGCTAGGCGAGTGGGAACGGGGTTGGAGGCTGATGCTCACGGGGCGAGGGTACGCAGCTGTCAAAAAGGACGGCAAAATCGGGTGGTGTCCACTTAAATCGATTAAACCGGACCTTCATAGCGAGCAGAAGGAGACTGACGAGAATTGCGAGTCTTTGTTCACAGGACAGGATCGTGGGACGTCCTCGTGACGCGTACATCCCGGTTCCAGACGAAAGTGACAGACCACCAAGCCGTCAGGCAGCGCCCGAGATACCCGAACGGGTGAGACCCAAGCACCAAGGGTGTTTCTGTGCGATTTTGCTGTTGGGGCATGTCGCCAGAGGGCAAGCCAGCCCAGACCACCACCCCCATCGGCCCTTCAGGTGGGTCATGCGTCACCTTAGTCGTGGCAAAGTGCTCAAAGAAATCACCACACCGAACACCCCATCCTTCGTGCTCCGCATCACCGACCTGTTTCCAGGACAGCCAAAGGTAAACCCCTATTCCTCACACGTCACACACTCGTACCTATCCTACTGGTGCCCAGCTTCAAACCCTGGGAAAAGCTACTGCAATCACCCAGGGTGGGGATATTGTGGGCACTGGGGCTGCGAAACCATAGTTACGGATGCCAGACCGTCGGGGCCTGGGTGGGATCCACAAGAGCCAGACAAATTCTTACAGTTCACCTGGGCACCCATCGGCTGCAAAACACCCTTCTTCTTTCACGGAAACTTCCATCGAAACCGACATAAAATCCCCAGATTTCGGGCATGCACTGATTACAACATGACGATCTTGCAGCCAGATCACCCTCGCTGGGCCACAGGCAAAACGTGGACAGTAGTCCTTCAAGGGTCAAAAGAGAGGGTGAACGTGCGAATTATCAGGCTCCAACTGTCGGCACCCCGAGCGGTCGGACCCAACAAAGCGATTAAAAGCGTGCCGAAAGGGAGAAACGTAACCTACCCCAAAACCTTACCCACAGGGGTCAGCAATGTCCCGACCGGTCAGGCAGAAACCTTTCAGATGAGCCGCTTAACCGAGTCAGACTCAGACCCAATCCTTCCTATGTTAGAAGCTACCTTTGTATCCCTGAACGAATCCAACCCTAACCTAACCGAATCCTGCTGGCTTTGTTACGATGTCAAACCCCCCTTTTACGAAGGAGTCGCTCTAAACACTCCCTTCAGTTATTCCTCAGCCGATGCCCCTCACCAGTGCAGATGGGATACCCCTCGCAAAGGAATCACCCTGAGTCAAGTCACAGGCCGAGGCAGATGCTTTGGCAATGCAACCCTAGCTAAGCGGGGAGGCAACATCTGCACCAAAATTGTCAAGCCTAACAGGAGAAACAATAAGTGGGCAGTCCCATCCGCATCTGGGATGTGGGTTTGCCAGCGATCTGGAGTGAGTCCCTGTGTGTTCCTTCCCAAATTCAATGACTCTAACGACTTCTGTGTCCAAGTTCTGATTGTTCCTAGGGTCCTGTACCACTCAGACGAAGAAGTGTACCATCTTCTTGAGGAACCCAGCCGGATCCACAAAAGAGAAATAATGACAGGTATAACTATCGCAATGCTGCTCGGCCTGGGAGCAGCCAGAATGGCCACGGGTGTCTCAGCCCTAGCGACCCAGCACCAAGGACTGTCCCGGCTGCAACAGACCATTGATGAGGACCTGCAAAGGATCAAGAAATCCATCTCCTTTCTAGAGAAGTCGGTCTCCTCACTCTCAGAAGCGGTCTTGCAGAACAGGCGAGGCCTGGACCTCCTGTTCATGCAGCAAGGGGGCCTGTGTGCCGCCTTGAAAGAGGAGTGTTGTTTCTATGCAGACCACATGGGAGTAGTGAGAGACTCCATGGCAGAACTCCGGAACCGACTGGCTCAGAGACAGAAAGACAGGGAAGCCCAACAGGGCTGGTACGAGTCCTAGTTCAATCAATCACCTTGGCTAACCACTCTGATTTCTGCCCTGATAGGTCCATTGGTGATGCTGCTTCTAACAGTTACCTTCGGACCATGCCTGCTGAACAAGCTGGTCTCGTTCATTCAGAGCCGCCTGGAACGGACCAACATCCTGTTCTTAGGCCGACGACATTTGCTGTTAATTCAACCAGGGAACACTGCCAGTCACAAGAATTTCCGAACTTGTCTGGCAAAAGCTTACTCAGGTTTTCCAAAATCCCTTTCCCTTGTCAAGTTACAATCTTATACCTCATTTTAGTACCTATGTATATGACTACCTCATTGATTTGTGAAAAAGGGGGGGGAGATGTGGTAGATAGGGACAGGCGCTCTGGAAAATTACGCGATGTCACGGAAAGGCAGGACCCCCTGTTCCCCTAAGATAAGAGATTACCCTAGGAGTGTGGCCCCACTAACAGTAGTGCTAGTAACTTTCCATTCCTTACCCAGTAATTTTCCATTCCTTTCTAACCATAGATAATAAGGACAGCCCTCCTTTTGACGTAGAGAACCCCTTAGACTACAAAACCCCACGAGAAGAAGTAATAGACGCCTTTGACCGTCCACCACATTGGTGTCCGCGTGTTTCATTGGCCCGAGCGACCCTGGAGAGTTTTGGGTCACCGTGCTGATCCTGATGCCGAATTTTGCCCCAAAAGGCGATAATAAGCTGCCCAGAGACTAGATTTGAGGTCTATAGGCAGGAGGTATTTATTGACAACGCGTTGGAGAAATCACCAAGTGGATTTCTAAATCAGGTACAGCAAAAGCAGGTTTTTATACAATTTTGAACAAGGATTACATCATTTATTATATGCATATTAATAAGCAGGCAGGAGTATAGGCGGGGTTTTCCAGGAACTCTTGGTCTTCCTTAGTTAAATTTTAAGCTTCTCCTAATTTGGGCATTTTCCTGTCATCCTTGGCATGTTTTTCCATGACTTGGCAGAAATCACTGTTGCACTTGGCTTGATTCTGACGGCTTGGCAGGTCACCTTAACTTTTTGGCTTCTACTTTCGCTTCTTCAAATATTCTAATTCCAAAGTTTCTTTTGTGAGTGTATTTTAGATTATTTATTAACTTATCTAATCAAAGTTTTCCCAAACAATGTATTTTAGGTTATTTATTAACTTCTGTGTTTCCCTTGATAGAGTGTCTTTTAATTCTTTTATTCCTCAGGTCTTTTAATTCTTTTCTTTCTCAGAAACTACTGTTCATTGTAATGAATGGCTTCATTCCCCCCTTTTCTTATAACTTACGAATTCTTTCGTCAAATTCTAATCCTATAGGGCACTGGTACGCTCATACCATAGCCCAAAACATTTGGGTCCTTTTCATTATGATTCTTAGTAGTTGAAGACCTGTGTAGCTGTTGAGTAGTATACAGCATTGAGCAGTATAATAGGAACAAGCTTTATTTTTCTTTCTGCCTTCTCTGTTTTTCCTTTCTTCGTTGTCTTTTCCCTGGTTTGTTAGAGTGTCTATTATAAGGCTGTGTCAATTTTTGAATGCACTGGTCTAATTCCAAATCTGCATCTTTGCTTACAGGTATAGCGTGAGGTAAGTTTAAAGGCAAATCAGCTTTACAGCGAGCTGCTATAATGCGGGAGGATGTAGTAATTTCAAGCTCTCTAAGTACTTGCTGTAATTTCCACCTCATATATGCTATGGCCACTTGTTCTGTACTCTCATAAAGT
Organism: Melozone crissalis; assembly: GCF_028551555.1. Lineage (NCBI taxonomy): Eukaryota > Metazoa > Chordata > Aves > Passeriformes > Passerellidae > Melozone > Melozone crissalis. Next base: position 4,076,981 of record NW_026535882.1, on the reverse strand, counting down.
TGTAATCCTGACCTTCCTGGTAGACCAGTACTGTGCTCAAGAGCTCTATACCAGGAAGAATATCGAATCCATCTTCCAAAACAAGGTCTACACCATAAAAATCCTATTGATCTTTGTGAGTACCAGTAAATCTGATTACAATCAGCACAATGCAGAGCTATCCAAGCATAGCACTTATCAACATCCCTTTTGCAAACATAACAAGGAAGTGAATGTAAGTAAGGGCCAGTATAAAAGTCTGGTTCTTCAATCCAATATAACCAATTCAATGGTGGTGACTGTAAAGCCTCTTCGGCTTTCTTACTATATGCGGCTACCAATTCAAGCTCCTTCTTTAAGGCAACATGTATCTTACTTCGTAATCGTTGTTCTTGTTCTTCAACACCTATAGCATGCCACGAAGCAGGGTCCCATGGAGCAACAGCGTCCCACAAGGCAGGGTCCCTTAGACGTGAAATTGTCCTAATCATAGGGAACTAATTAACAATTACTAATAACCTTATTTAGATGAAGTCGTTCCTTTTCTTGCCTTCTTTTTCTTATCTATTTTCAGTTTTGCTGCTCCTAACTTTACTGGTCCCGTCACTTGCAAACTCAATTTTTGCAATTTTCCAATACAATGATCTAATGCCTTTTCAGGATTTCCCCTGAAGGGCCCTACAATTGAACGCTGTGTTAAAGGTACTAATTTTCTACACCTTACAGAAACTATACGCGATTTACTTTGAACCTTAATTCTATTCACAACACATTGTACTTTCCAACGACAATAAGCAAGAATTTTCTGTTCGGGAGACTCATAAAGATTTAAAGCTGCATATGCATTTTGCCCCGTCTCTCCTTAATTCATTTTCCCAGCTTCTACCCCACGTGTGCTCGTGCTCACAAGTATGACACCATAAATCCCATAATAATGATTGTTCTATCCAAAAAGTGTTATCACAACCTCCACAACGTTAAGCTATCCAGGCAGCACAATGTGGATCATAACAATCAAGGCAAGGTGCCTTTGCCGGACTTGTTAAACGAAAAGTTGATAATGAGTCAATAAAATCATTCAAATCCTGGGCCGTTTGACAGTGACGTATCAGAGCTCTGTCTAACCCTCTCGAGTGTCCCTTCAGCTGTAGCGGCAGTGGTCGTAGGACTAGGGGCAGTTTCTTCTTCAGTCGCTCCCTGTCCCTCTTCCGTAGGGTGCCAAGGCTGCATCAAAAACGGGTTTCGCCCACAAGGCCACCCACTGGCCTGTGGACGGTAAGGCGTGTGTAATTGCCATTTGATTTGTAATGCTTTGCTTATTGCTCTTACCACTTTTGCGCAGAAATGTGTACCCCTATCCGAAGATATGCTCTTCGGTACTCCAAACCGTGGAATAATTTCATTCAACAATACTTTAGTCACCTCTCTTTCCTTATTTGTCCTGCAAGGGAATGCTTCAGGCCACCCAGAAAATGTATCAGTTAATACCAACAAATACCGAAACCCCCCTTTTCTTGGGAGTTCATAAAAATCAATTTGCCATACTTCACCTGGGAATTTACCTCGATTTATGGCTCCTTGGTGTACCTTGGTTCCCGTATTCGGGTTGTTTTTCAGACACCGCTCGCACTGGGATGTGACGTGCTTTATAGTGGTAAATAATTTCGGTCCTGCTATCCTGGCTTGCAAATATTGGTAAAGCGGATCTAGACCCCAATGGGCCTTTTCATGTTCCGTCTTTACAATCTGCCACATTAGGTTCCCTGGTATTACCAACTGTCCTGTCTCTAATTGTCCCCATCCACTGTCTAACAGTTTACCTTTATTCCTTTGAATCCATCTATGATCTGATTCCTGATAGTTTGGTTGGAGGTTTATATCCAGCTCCCCTGGTATCAGAGCTGTTATATTTACCTTTCCGGTCCTTGCAGCGGCTAATTTAGCTTCTGCATCTGCCTTTCTATTCCCAACTTCTGGAATAGTGTTACCTTTTAGATGTCCTTTACAATGCATTATGGCCACTTGTGCTGGGAGTTGGACTGCTTCTAGCAATCGTAGAATCTCCTCTGCATGTTTGACTGTTTTCCCTTGAGTAGTCAACAGTCCTCTTTCTTTCCAGATGGCTCCATGAGCGTGCACAACAGAGAAGGCATACTTAGAGTCTGTCCAAATATTTATTCGCATGTTCTCTGCCAATTCCAGGGCTCGAGTAAGAGCTATCAATTCTGCCTTCTGGGCTGAGGTCCCTGCAGGCAAAGGGTTTGACTCGATTACCTTTTCTGTAGTAGTTACTGCATAACCAGCCATTCTTATTCCTTGTTTTACGAAGCTGCTACCATCCGAGAACCAATCGTCTGCATCTTCGAATGGCTCTTCTTTGAGATCCGAGCGGCTGGAATAAACGGCTTCGATTGTTTCCAGGCAATCGTGCTCGATGGGTTCTGCTGAGGTCTTTCCTTCTAAGAATGAAGCTGGGTTTACAACGTTAGTTACCTGAATAGTAACATCATCTGACTCAGCCAAGATAGCTTGATACTTTAGGAATCTGGAAGGTGACAGCCAGTGATTCCCTTTCTGCTCTAACACAGCAGACACAGTGTGCCACTAACACAGTCATTTTCTGGCCTAGCGTGAGCTTTCTGGCCTCTTCAATGTTGATTATCACTGCGGCCACCACACTCAGGCAGCCAGGCCATCCTTTACTCACTTCATCCAATTGTTTGGAGAAGTAGGCCACAGCCCTTTTATGTGGTCCTAACTGTTGTGCTAGGACTCCTAGGGCCATTCCTTGTCGCTCATGAGAAAACAGCCAGAATGGTTTTGTCACGTCTGGAAGACCCAAGGCTGGTGCTCTCATGAGTTCCTGTTTCAGTCTCTTATAGGCTCCCTTTGCCTCGGGAGTCCAAACTAGAACACCCTTACTTTCCTTCAGTAAGTCATAGAGTGGTTTGGCGAGTATTCCATATTGATAGATCCATAGCCGACACCAACCGGTCATCCCCAGGAAAGCGCGCAAATCTCTCACCGTCTCTGGTCTAGGCATTTGGCAGATGGCTTCTTTCCTGGCTGCTCCCAGGGATCGCTGTCCTCTGGAAACTTCATATCCCAGATACACCACTTCTTCTCGCACCAGCTGTGCTTTCTGTTGAGAAACTCGATATCCACTTAAACCCAGAAAGTTTAACAGGGAAATAGTCCATTCAATGCACTCTTCTTCTGTTTCTGTTGCTATTAGGAGGTCGTCTACATATTGCAAAAGAGTACCATCTCCCAGCGGCCTTTCCCACTGTTCTAATTCTTTGGCTAACTGCAAATTCCCATTCAAACACAAAGATCTTTTGGCTCTCCGGAGCTAAAGGAAGGCAGAAGAATGCGTCTTTTAAATCTAACACTGTGAACCATGTCAAATTACCTTTTAATTTAGTTAAGAGTGTGTAAGGGTTAGCAACTACCAGATGTAGCGTCTTGGTTATCTCATTTACTGCCCTCAGGTCTTGGACTAATCTATAAGCTCCATTAGGTTTCTTTACTGGCAGAATTGGGGTGTTAAAATATGATTCACATTCTATCAATAAACCTAATTCTAAAAACCTTTTGATTATGGGCTCAATTCCCTTTCTATCTTCTAACCTCAGTGGGTATTGTTTCCTAACTACCGGCCTCGCTCCAGGTATAAGTTCAATAATGATAGGTGTTGCTTGTTTTGATCTCCCAGGTATATCGGTAGCCCATACTAATGGATATGTTTCACTCAGGATACGCTCAATATTGTGGCCTTCAGGCTTCGATTCTATACAACTGATTGTTAGGCTTAAGGCTGTAATCCGTTGCTCTTCACTTACTTGAAATTCCAATTTGTCTTTGTTGAATTTTATTCTGGCTCTCAGGTTCTCCAGTAAGTCTCTTCCTAATGGAGGCTTTGGTGAATTTGGCAAATACAGAAACTGGTGAATTCCCATTTGTTTCCCAATTTTGTATTTAATGGGTTTCAAAAAGTAAGCTTTTTCTGGTTGGCCTGTTGCTCCCACAACTTGTACAAATTCATCACTCTTAGGTACCAATTCCTGATTTAAAACCGAAAATGTTGCTCCTGTATCAATCAAAAAATCCAATTCCTTTTTACCTTCCCCTAGCTCCATTTTAACCAGTGGGTCTGCTAGGGTACGGCCCACCGGTCCCCCTCATTCACTGCCCTGATGTGCGGTAGTATTAGTGTCCATTGATCTTTCTCTTAATTGGGGGCACTCATGTTTCCAGTGTCCCGTTTGGAAGCAATAGGCACACTGGTTTGGCCCTATTCTAACTGGGTGGGGTTGGAACCTCCCTCCCCCTCTCACTGGGTAGCCTCTACCTCTACCCCTGGTGTTAGGCCCCAAATGGTTTGTATTTTGAGCTCCTACTGCTACAGCCACTATTCGAGCTAGCCTCTTATCTTCCTTTTCCTTTTCCTCTATTTCCCTATTATTATACACCTTCCATGCCTCATTCAGCAATGCCTCCAGGTTTATATTTGCTGGATGTTCGAGCTTTTGTAATTTCTTCCTGATGTCTGGATTACTCTGTCCCATCATTAATCCTAACAGGTGTTGCTTCCCTTCTTCCGTTGCTGGGTCCAGGGGTGTGTACTGTCTCATGGCTGCCCTAAGTCTATCCGAAAACTCTGATGGGGTCTCATCCTTTCCCTGCCTGATGTCATATAGCATCGACCAATTGATAGCCTTAGGGATCGCATTACGCAAGCCCATCGCTATCAGTTTTCTATACTGCACCAGCCGCCGGTAGTGCTCTTCGTTGCCCGGGTCCCATTCTGGTTTACTGCTGGGGAAATTATCTTCTAGTCTCCCTGATAATACTTGAGCATGTCGTTTTCCTGTTTCCAATACGAGTTCCCTTTCTGTATCTGTCAATTCTGACAGCATCACCTCTATATCTTCCCAATCAATATCTAAATTCTTCGCCATTAATTCAAACCTCTTCGCTACTCCCTCTGGGTTCCTCCTGAAGTTCCTTGCCTCATCTCTCCAATTGTTCAGATCACTCGTGGAGAACGGCACCTTTACCCTAGTCCTTTCCCCTAACCATTGGCATAAATTGTCGGAGAGGAGTTATCGTATGGTTCGCTTCCTCTCTTTGCTTTGCTTCCCTCCGTGCCACAGATCTGGTATAATACGAGTGACTGATTGCCTCCCCGGGATCTTCTTCCTGTGCCTCAGTGTCTTCCCTATTCTTTCTCTTCTCTTTTCTCTTTCCCTTTCCCTGTTCTTCATCTTCACTTTCAATTTCTGTCAACTCTTTTCCTACTACTCCCCTAGCATGGTTTACACAGTCCAACCGCCTCTCGCTCTGCATCTGTCGCCTTTCTTCCCGCATCTGCCGGCGCCTGTCCTGTTCCGGGCTACTGTCCTCCTCATCTTCCGTTCCCCTTCCGTCTCTCTTATCCTCTATCTGGATTACTATATTCAGCTTCTGTGAGTTGTTCTCTGCCTCTCTTTCACATGCCTCATTGTCATTCTTCTCACTATATTTCAACTCAGAGACATCGCCTCCCAGTGAGCTACTTTTGTCTTTAGTCCTCTGTGTGCTAGTTTCCATTCTACAAGTACCTGATTTCCTTAAACTTCCATTCTTAGGTGTGCTACTATAGACTTAGTTCGGGCAGGCTGCGTGTCTCCCCTCGGCTCTCAGCTCCATGTGGACTGGCTTCTTCCCTCTCAACTTCTAGTCTAGGTGGGCTGTCAGCATCCCTGTAGTTCCCCGACCCCTGTGGACTATCTGGTCCCTGCGGGCTGCTTTCCCTCTTTTCAATCCCCGATTTCGATGGGCTACCTTCTCCCCAACTGTTGTCTAACTTCTGAGGGCTGTGCCCAAACTTAGATTTCCACCATCGTTCCAGTTCCTTTAATGGGCTAAGATCCCCTTGTTCCTCTTTTGGCCTGGGAAGGGGGCCCTTCCCGTCCTGGGGCGAATGGATGGTATTCCCACAGGCTTATTTCGCTCTCCTTTCCACTATCCCTTCTCGTTAGCTTAAGGCATTGTTCCCCAATGCTACATGCATCACAGCAACGTTCTTTAGGCTTTGAACCTTTCTTATCTTTTTCTAGAGCTAGTACTAGGGGGTCCTGAGGTGCTACATTTACCCCGCATTCTTTTTGCCACTCTGGTTTATTTCTTAGGGTAAAGAACATGTCAGCATACATCACTTCATCCCATTTATTAAGTCGACGGAGGAAAAGCATCAGTTGTAAAATAGTGTTATAATTAGTTGTTCCCTCCGGTGGCCATTTCTCATCGTCATCTAACTTATACAATGGCCACCACTGTGTGCAATATTTAAGGAGTGTCTTTTTACTTATGTTTCCCCCCGGAATCCCTCCCAAGTCCTTCCAGTGTTTTAGGATACATCCTAAGGGGGTTTTCATATTTACGTCCTTACTCTGTTGACCTCCCATTGCTATTTCCTGTGTCTGCGTTTTCTGTTTAACCGGAACAGTCTCTTTTTCACAAATACTGTATGCCAATTGATTTTTACACTTCACACACACAATTTCCAATCGCTTTGTCCGTTTCCGACCTGGCTTCTCGCGAAGAACAGGAAATGCGGAGTGGGACTCCCTCTCGCTTCGCAGCGATGCTGCGTCTCATTCACTCTCACCCACACACCTTTATGAAATAGTTCCTACCTTATGGTCTATATCAGAACGGATTGTTTACCAGGTAGGGTCACGAGAGGTCGCCTACAGACCGTGAGATACCGGTTTGCCAGATTCATGCAATCGCAAAGCACCGTAACAATTGCAGGGGGTGACAAATTTCTTCCCGGGATTGAGACGTGCGTCTATTACATGAAGAGTGACAAGACGCCTCCTGTAAGATTTTGCAACAGACACATAGAGCAGACACAAAAATACCACGAACTGACCGACCTCTCTTCCGGTCTCCGAGAACAATTTCAGTTCTTGACCCTTAATTCACAGTATTATAACATTAAACACAATGTTAAAACGGTTTCCCACATAATAAGAACAAACCAAAGATACCAAGATAAACGAAAACAAATATTCTTTCCAAAGATACCAAGATAAACGAAAACAAATATTCCTTTCAGCAGGACTCTAACCTGCGTTACGAAAAACAAATATTCCTCACAGCAGGACTCTAACCTGCGTTACTATTACCGTACCTCTAACACAACTGGGATTCTTTACCAGGGCGTCCCCCGGCTTCCCTTCGAGCGGTCACGTCTGACCCTCGTTTCCCAATAAAAGCGCTTTACCATAAAACCCTTAAGCAAAGATAAATACCTCTTAATTTGGAGCAGGAGATGCAGAAAGTTCTTGTCCACCGTTGCGCGTTGGCTTGGGGATGGGGATCCCCTCTGACAGAATTCCGTCAAGGGCCCTGAAGAGATCCCGGTCCCCCGAGCCAAGGCTCGGGAGGACCCTTTCTGTCCTGCCGCGGTCGCCAAAAATGATGCCGAATTTTGCCCCAAAAGGCGATAATAAGCTGCCCAGAAACTAGATTTGAGGTCTATAGGCAGGAGGTATTTATTGACAACACGTTGGAGAAATCACCAAGTGGATTTCTGAATTAGGTACAGCAAAAGCAGGTTTTTATACAATTTTTGAACAAGAATTACATCATTTATTACATGCATATTCATAGGCAGGTAGGAATATAGGTGGAGTCTTCCGGGAACTCTTGGTCTTCCTTGGTTAAATTTTAAGCTTCTCCTAATTTGGGCATTTTCCTGTCATCCCTGGCATGTTTTTCCATGACTTGGCAGAAATCACTGTTGCACTTGGCTTGATTCTGACGGCTTGGCAGGTCACCTTAACTTTTTGGCTTCTACTTTCGCTTCTTCAAATATTCTAATTCCAAAGTTTCTTTTGTGAGTGTATTTTAGATTATTTATTAACTTATCTAATCAAAGTTTTCCCAAACAATGTATTTTAGGTTATTTATTAACTTCTGTGTTTCCCTTGATAGAGTGTCTTTTAATTCTTTTATTCCTCAGATCTTTTAATTCTTTTCTTTCTCAGAAACTACTGTTCATTGTAATGAATGGCTTCAGGATGGGAGCAGCTGCTCCAGCAGAATAACGAGCACATGGCCTGATCACTTTTTTAAACTCCTGGGGCAGGGGGAGGGGGGGGGACAGGTGAACACCAACCAGGTGAAAGGGGCGGGGTCTCAAGGGACGTGGGACACCTAGACATAGGCCAATGACCCCTGGGCATAGGGGAATCTTTTGAACTTGACGAATCACAGGATGCCTTGCTGGAATGTTAAGCCTGATTGACACAACACACTAAGCAAAGGGGCGAGGGGGAAGGGAGAGGCATATAGGCACACCGGGGAAAGGGACCCAGAAGCTTAAGACACACCGCAACATCAGAGGAAGATACGATGCTGTCCGGAGCCAAGAGCCACTCCCAGGCCTCTTTCGGCAGAAGCCGCGCTGCGGAGAGCACTGTGACCGGCACAATCGTCTTTGCGCGAAGAAGCCGCTTCTTCGCCTCCGGGAGCCGGAGAGAGCGGCAGCTTCGGAAAGGTTAAGAAGGAAGCTGCACAACACTGGGATTGTGTGCGCAGCTTGCCAACTGATAGAAAACAATACCTTAGCACTCTCCTGCCTTTTCCAAACACATGAGCATTCTATTTGAAGCTTTTTTGGGCAAGTCTGTTCGTCTTCTTGCAAAACACTCGGCACACCTCTGTGCAACTTCCAGAACACGATGGGAGATGTTTTCTGTTCTGGATGAGTTTCTCCTTGCCAGACATATTGGAAAAGCTTTTAGCCAAGATGTAGATGGCAAGAGACGCTAAAGACAAAGGTACGATGCTTTCCGGAGCTGAGAGCCGCTCCGGGGCGTCTTTCGGCAGAAGCGACGCTAAGGCGAGCACTTTGGCCGGCAAAATCGTCTTTGCGCGAAGAAGCCGATTCTTTGCCTCCGGGAGCCGGGGAGAGCGGCAGCTTCGGAAAGGTGAAGAAGGAAGCTGCACAACACTGGGATTGTGTGCGCAGCTTGCCAACTGTTAGAAAACAGTACCTTAGCACTCTCCTGCCTTTTCCAAACACATGAGCATTTGATGGGAAGCTTTTTTAGGCAACTCCAAGCGTATTCTTGTAAAACACTCGGCAGACCTCCGTGCAACTTCTAGAACACGATGGGAGATGTTTTCTGTGCTGGCACAGTTTCTCCTTGCCAGACATAGTGGAAAAGCTTTCGGCAAAGCTGTAGACAAGATACGCTAAAGACGAAGGTACGATGCTCTCCGGAGCTCAGAGCCGCTCCCCGGCGTCTTTCGGCAGAAGCTGCGCTGCGGAGAGCACTGTGACTGGCACAATCGTCTTTGCGCGAAGAAGCCGCCTCTTCGCCTCCAAGAGCGGGAGAGAGCGGCATCTTTGGAAAGGTGAAAAAGGAAGCTGCATTACACTGGGATTGTGTGAGCAGCTTACCAACTGATAGAAAACAGTACCTTAGGACTCTCCTGCCTTTTCCAAACACATGAGCATTCGATTGGAAGCTTTTTTAGGCAACTGTCTTCGTCTTCTAGCAAAACACTCGGCAGATATCCGAGCAATTTCTAGAACACGATGGGAGATGTTTTCCGTGCTGGCACAGTTTCTCCTTTCCAGACATAGTGGAAAAGCTTTTGGCTATGATGTAGACGACAAGAGACACTAAAGACTAAGGTAGGATGCTCTCCGGAGCTAAGAGCTGCTCCCGGGCATCTTTCGGCAGAAGCCGCGCTGCGGAGACCACTGTGACCGCCACAACCGTCTTTGCGCGAAGAAGCCGCTACTTCGCCTCCGGGAGCCGGAGAGAGCGGCAGCTTCGGAAAGGTGAAGAAGGAAGCTGCGCAACACTGGGATTATCAGCGCAGCTTGCTGCTGGATCTCAGAACATCAGGACGTAGGTGCAGAGTGACCGAGACCACCCTTGGGGGGCTCGGGAGTCCTGGAATGTTGCCAGAAGTGTCTGGTTGCTGGACATTGATCCTACATGAGAGACGACACCTGTATGAGGATGGGAGGATTTCACTGGGGTGAATGGTGAAGCGATAAGTTTATTAGAGTTTAAAACACAGGGTTTAGGGTTTCTTTACAGGGGGGTCTAAAGAAGTAAGATGGTGGAATTGGGGCGTGTTCGGTCCTTCTTCTTCTTCTTCTTCTTCTTGGCCTCCATCTTCTGTGGTGATGGTGGCACTTTGGGATTGGTTTTTACTAAAAGTGAACCGGTCAATAAGGGTAAAAGGTATTGGAAAGAATAGGTAAATATTGCATACGATATTTTGAGTATGAAGATAAGTGACCGCCCCGGGGGCTCGCAGTGTGCACGTGGCTGGCTTGCTGTGCGGACCTCTGTCAGGCAGAGAGAAAATCTTTTAGATAAACAACCAATAAATACAGAAGTCCGAGAAAGACCTGTAGCCTCTTCTCATCCTTTGAAGCGCGGGCTGCCCAAGGCCATCTCCGAGCCTTTCCAGGCCACAAAATAGCAGAGAGAAGGGGCAAGTGGCGTTCGCTGCGTGGGCTAGTCCCCACCAACCTTTCCGGGGGGGATCAGCCCTGAAGAACTGAAGAGCAGGAGAGCCGAGAGGGCAGCTCTGACCTTGGACGAATTCCTGGGAGAACACTGATAACTCCTGAGGAGAGGAGAGAAAAAAAAACGGCCAGGAGAGTCTGCAAAAAACAGCAATCAATGAGAATTCTATCTCTCAGCTTCTGCCGAAGACAGTTCGTAGCAGAGCGGCCTGGACCGGGACCAGAAAGGCGCCTCTGGATCCATCCCTCGTGACCCGCTGGACGGAGATCGGGAGCCTTCGGACCGCTCTGATGACAGATTCGGTAAGAAGGTCAAATTAAAGAACATGGGAGGCACACTCTCCTAGGAACAGCTGGGAATTTTGTCCGCCTTACAAGGCGTGGCTGCATCATACACGGAAGGGATCCCAAAGAAGTAGTTAAAACAATTATTGTTTTGGGTGAGGCTCAATTATCCACTTTCAGAAACACACCTGCTATTCGAAGTGGGGTTCTAGCAGGAAATTAACAGACATTTATATCTCTTAGCGACAAAAAAAGATGACACAGCGTTAAAGCTGCTCTCGCCAGCAAGATTAATGCTGGAAGGTATTTCGGTGCAGTCGAAAAGACTGGAGAAGCAACGACAAGTTGCGGGGCCCTCAGAAAGAGGGGGAGAGCAAAGCTCTCGGAAAAAATTTGCTATGGCCTCAGATAGCCAGGAGGGAAAGGCTCTCGAGGAAAGGGAGCAGGAAATAGTATCAAAGTCTCCAGTCCCAAGACACAGAAACCCCAGGAAACTCCCAAAATGTCCTGAAACCCTGGAGAGTACAGGCGAATCAGGATCCGACTCAGACAAGAGATTGGAAGGGGGGATTCAGGGGGGAGAAAAGGGATCCGGAGGGGCGCTTTCTCGCGAAGGGCATGGCGGCGCGGCGGCAGAGCAGGGCGGCCAGGCTGCCGCGGTGCAGGCGGGGGGCGCGGGTGAAGAGATAACGGCCGGCAGATAGCCAGAAACGCACGCGGCGGGCAGGACTCGCAAAGACCGGAGGGGGGAGTCACAAACCGGTGCGGGAGCGTTAGGCACGGGCGGCGAATTGGGGGAAACCACGCAGCCCCAAAGGGCCACCGTAGTGAGATGCAGGAGGCTCGCGGTTTGACGTCAGACCCGGTGCGGATGTCGGCTCGAATCGTGGAGCGGGCCCAGGTGCCGGCGGGAGGCAGGCGCATACCGGTGGGAGGAGTAGACACAGCGTCAGAGGAGGAGGAGACAAAGTCAGGGACAGACCGAGGGGAAGAGACTTCGGAGGTGGAACGAGGGGGAGAGAGTGACGTCAGCTCGGGAGAGACAGGGAGCGGCTGGGAAAGCACGCATGCGCGGAGAGCAGAACGCGGGCGGGGGCGGGCCAGGTCCCCTGTGACGTCTCGGGCGAGGAGGGGCCATGCTCGGGATTCTGCATCTCGGGGGCCCACCCCCTCTCCAGACTCGGTGCCTTTAGTCAAAAACCTCGGAGTCCAAGGCTCATCCCTTCAAGGGAGACGTTCCGGTGTTCGAGCTCCATTTTCGGCTGAATTAAAAGCCAGGCAGGCTCGGTCTCGGGCGAGATCGCGAACGCGACAGTCGAACGGAAGAGGAGCAGTCGAGCTCATTCCGTCATCCGAGTCAGGGAGGCCGGTGACAGCGCCACCTCGTGGGGGGATGACAGAAATGCACGACATGCCAGATCTGTTCGGTGGAGCCACAGCGCCATCTCGTGGCGAGACTGCAACAATGCAGCAATTTTTCCACAACATAGAGTACTGCAGTCACAAATATGTTACAGAGCGAAACCAAGAATAAGTGAAGAACCTTTGGACGGGATCACAGTGTTCTCAGATGGCTCAGGGAAGACACACAAGTCAGTGATCACGTGGAGAAACTCAACGACAGGAGACTGGGAATCAGACGTGAGGATGGTTCAGGGCTCTCCACAAATTGTGGAGTTGGCAGCCGTTGTCCGAGCATTTCAGTTGTTCAAACAGCCTCTCAATCTGGTGACAGATTCCGCATACGTTGCGGGTGTGGTCAAGAGATTGGAGGATTCGCTCTTGAAAGAAGTCAGTAATGAGGTTTTATACTCATATCTGACGAGCTTGAAGATACTGCTAGAGGGCAGGGAAAGAGAATATTTTATCACACACATTAGAGCACACACAACACTTCCGGGGTTTTTAGCGGAAGGGAATGCTCGAGCGGACAGGTTGACAATGCCCATTTTGCAAACGCTGCCGGACATTTTTGAGCAGGCAAGATTAAGTCATGCAGTCTTTCATCCGAATGCGCAAGCGCAGATGGAGTCCTTTCGTCTCACAAAGAGTCAGGCGAGGGAGATCATTAGTGCTTGTCCAGACTGTCAGCTTGTGCAGCCACCTTCTTCTACCGGAGCGATTAATCCGCCAGGGCTGCAAAGTCTTCAGTTGTGGCAAGCTGATGTCACAAAGTATCTATCCTTTGGGAGGCTCAAAAATGTTCATGTTTCTGTAGATACATTCTCAGGCGCAGTCTTTGCTTCAGCACAGGCAGGAGAAACAGCAGACCATGCTTGTCGACATTTTCTGCAAGCATTCGCATCATTAGGTGTGCCTCAGGAGATAAAAACAGACAATGGTCCAACGTATACAGGCAGGGTGCTTGACAAATTCCTGAAAAGATGGGGTGTCAAACATACGTTTGGTATTCCACATTCACCCACAGGTCAGGCGATCATTGAGAGAACACATCACACCCTGAAATCCCTTCTGGACAGACAAAGGAGGGGTGAGCCGGAGGCAACCCCTCACATGAAATTAAATAAGGCACTGTATGTGTTGAATTTCTTAAATAGTTCATCCTCAGAACCCAATCCACCAATCGTGAGGAATTTTCTAAACAGCACACAGGGAAAGCTAAGGGAAAATCCTTTAGTTTTGATCAGAAACCCAGAGACAGGACAAATAGAGGGTCCTTTCAAACTAATCACTTGGGGCAAGGGTTTTGCTTGTGTTTCCACAGATCGAGGTCTGAAGTGGGTGTCAGCGAGACATGTGAAGCCATTTCAAATGCGAGAACACGAGAACGCTGACCCAAGAAACACAGAGACGAGTGCTCAGACAGAAGTCGAGACTCAGACTGTGAAAAACTACCCAGAAGAGAAATAAAAAGAAACTAAGGACTTTGGGGATTTTCCATTAGGGTCCTGAATGAAAAACAAAACAATGATCTCGCACAAAAGCGAAGTCATGAGTTTCATGATGCTCATGTGCATCATTCTTTCATTCATTGCAGTGAGTAATGGAGGACATCTACCTATTAGTCAGCCAAAGCAAAATGTATGGGAGACTTTAGCTCAAGCAGCGAATTTAGATAGTATTTTCCTGACGCATTCGAGACCAGGGAAACCATTTTCAGCATGCATGGTTTGATTGCCAGTGGACGAATGGCAAGTTCCAGGGCACTCCGCAGTTAACATTTCACAGGTCATTAAAGATCCTGTGAAAGAGTGGTGTGCTTGGACACATCTACTTCCTGTGGCTTCTACAGAACCTCAGGAGTTGGAGATTTTTGGGTCCATGACAATGGAACGCTGCATGCAGTTTGAAATTCTAGGTGTCACAAAGGCAAAAACTATCGATGTAACTCCCAATCATGAATTCTATAAGAATGCATTAGCATGGTGTAAATATACAGAGAAAACTGCCAGGGGATCGATCCAAGTCCCAGTGCAATTGCCACGGGGTTTGTTTTTAATTTGCGGGGACAGAATTTGGCACGGCATTCCTGCTAATGCCACGGGAGGTCCATGCAGCATTGGGGAAATTTCAGCGCTATCGCCTGATTTGAACATGCTAAGAGAGAAAAAGCACAAAGAAAAAAGATCAATACAACAATATGCGGCAGATTGCAATGATGAAATATTTTCTTGGGACAAGACAGCGAGGATTGCTACAGCAATCTTCTCACCTCAAACAGCATCAGGGGTGGCCTTGACTCAGATCGACCGCATGGGTTGTTGGTTGAGCAAACATGCGCGGTCTGTGTCTGTCGCATTGGATGACATGTTAAAAGACATCAGTGGCGTAAGACAGGCGACTCTTCAGAACAGAGCGGCAATCGATTGTCTATTGCTCGCTCATGGACATGGGTGCGAAGAGTTTGAAGGGATGTGCTGCATGAATCTCTCGGATCATTCAAGGTCAATTCATGAAAGTATTAAAAACATAAAGGACAGCATAAATAAGCTTGGCGAGATCACAGGATCATGGATCGATCAGCTGGTAGAATTCTTTGAAATCTCTCCCATTTGGAGAGGAATTTTAAAGATAGGATTCTATATTTTAATAGTTCTCCTAGTCCTCATACTTGTCGTCCCACGCATATTGGAATGTTTAAAGCGTGCGATGAATCAGATATCAAAGGAGGTCTTCTTGGTGCAAAGAGAAGGGGGAGATGTGGGATCTCAGAACCTCAGGACTGAGGGGCAGAGTGACCGAGACCACCCTTGGGGGGCTCGGGAGTCCTGGAATGTTGCCAGAAGTGTCTGGTGGCTGGACTTTGATCCTACATGAGAGACGACACCTGTATGTGGATGGGAGGATTTCACTGGGGTGAATGGTGAAGGGATAAGTTAATTACAGTGTAAAACACGGGGTTTAGGATTTCTGTACAGGGGGGTCTAAAGAAGTAAGATGGAGCAATTGAGGCGTGTCCTGTCCTTCTTCTTCTTCTTCTTGGCCTCCATCTTCTGTGGTGATGGTGGCACTTTGAGATTGGTTATTACTTACAGTGCACCGGTCAATAAGGGTAAAAGGTATTGGAAAAAATAGGTAAATATTGTATACGATATTTTGAGTATAAAGATAAGGGACCGCCCCGGGGGCTCGGAGTGCGCACGTGGCTGGCTTGCTGTGCGGACCTCTGTCGAGAAGAGAGAAAACCTTTTAGATATAAAACCAATAAATACTGAAGTCCGAGGAAGACCCGTAGCCTCTTCTCATCCTTTGAAGCGCGGGCTGCCCAAGGCCATCACCGAGGCTTCCCAGGCCACAAAACAGCCGAGAGAAGGAACAGCTTGCCAAGTGATAGAAAACAGTACCTTAGCACTCTCTTGTCTTTTTCTAAACACGTGAGCATTCGATTGGAAGCTTTTTCGGGCAACTCTCTTCCTCTTCTTTCAAAACGCTCGGCAGACCTCCGTGAAACTTCTAGAGCACGATGGGAGATTTTTTCTGTGCTGGCACAGTTTCTTCTTCCCAGATATAGTGGAAAAGCTTTTGGCTAAGATGTAGATGACAAGAGACGCTAAAGACGAAGGAACGATGCTCTGCGGAGCTAAGAGCCGCTCCCGGGCGTCCTTTGGCAAAAGCCACGCTAAGGCAAGCACTGTGACCGCCGCAATCGTCTTTGCGCGAAGAAGCCGCTTCTTCGCCTCCGGGAGCCGGAGAGAGCGGCAGCTTCGGAAAGGTGAAGAAGGAAGCTGCATGTCGTGGGGTGACAACCTTTATCCCAATACTTTATCCCAATATCGTGTGTTGTGTCTGGCAGCTGTGTTTTTTCTCTCTCTCTCTCTTCCCCCCCCCCCCCGCCCCCGGCCGTCTTGCCGCTGCGGGGCGGGGAGGGAGGAGGGAGGGGGACTGGTTGCACTTTGGCTTTTGGCTGCTTGGCTGGCTGGCCTGCTCGCTTTTGCTTGCCGCTTTGCTTGCTTGCTACTGCCTAAGCCCTAGCTGATAGCTGCCTTTTTTCCCTTTGCTGCTTTCTGCGCTGTTTTTCTTTTTTCCCTTTTCTTTGGTCCTCTCTTTCTTACCCTCCCCTGAAGATACTGGACCGGCTCCAGACCTGACCTGGGACGTCTGGCGGGATCTCCGGAGCCTGCGAGACACGCTCGGCACCCTCCACAACACTGACTGGTCTTCTTTTCTTTTCTTGTGTTGGGGAGTGTTCTTTTGTGATTTGTCAATTGTCGGAGAATGACTTAAAGAAAAGGCCATGAGACATAAAATTGAGAGAAAAGTATAAGGGAAAAGTAAAGCCGTTTCTAACAGTTCTCAGCCTTCTGATTTGTATAAACAATTAGACTCTCTCAGGCATCATTCTATAAACAATGGAGTTCTCAGACTGTCTTCCCATAACAAGCAGAACACCGTCTCTGGGAAGGCCTGCCATCTTGAGAACAGATGTAGAAGTTTTGGGAACACTGGTTTCTGTTTTAGTTTCTGGTTTCTGTTTTGGTTTCTGTTTTTAACAAACAATTGTAGGTATTCTAAAACAAAGGGAGTGGTTAGAAGTTTCTCTGTTAGCCTATCATGACATTGGATTACAGAATATTCATGGCGTTCGTTAGCACTGTTATTTAAGGTGATTGATTGATCAATAAAGTTGGAGTTCGATGCATTACCAGGATGGTCGTTCTCCCCTTCACTTCAATATATGGTGACCTCCGACCGTGATAGCGAACACCACGGGGAAGCGAACGCCACGCGAAGTGAAGCCAGGTTCGGGTTCCGTAAGATCGAAACTGCAGCCGGAACGGCGAAGAAGCACGGAAGACAAAGCGGAGGGTAACCCGCAGGCCCGCGCCGCGCTGCGAGCGACTATACAGATAGGCTCGTCCGATACATGCGGCCGCGACCTTGATTTGAAGAGCTGCAACGTGCGCACATAGGTATGGAAATGCAAGCCGCATATGAACTTTTTATTACCCTTTTGCAAAAACGGCAAATTAAGGGAATAGATTTACAGAAAGAATTACCGGGCCTTTTAGCTTATGGCCTAGAAAGGGGGGTCTTTATAAATCCTCACACAGTTCACGAATTGTCTGAGTGGCGTAGATTTGGTGATTTATTGTGGCAGGCTACGTTAGATGATGATAAAACTGCTAAGAAGTGGGGTAAATTATGGCGGGTCGTTAACACCGAACTGTTGCGGATTCAAGCTGAAAAAAGGGCTGCTCACCAGGCTACTGCCGCTTACGATCGTAACAAACACTACGATCAAGATAGGGAATTTGATAAGAACGCGGGAACTCCTCTTGGCCCCGCGACGCGGACAGTTTTATTACCTGCTTCGCCGCCTCCCTCGGAGAGCCAGGCTATGAGTCACACTATGAGCCAGGCGCAGACCGCCTCGCTGCCCGCCGCGCAGCCCCCCTTAACGGGCCAGGCTACAAGCCCGGCTACGAGCCAGCCTATAAACCAGGCTACGCAGACTGCTTTATTACCCGCTTCGCAGCCGCCCCTAACGAGCCAAGCTCCGTGGGGTGCCTTGTTGTCTGCTTTGCCGCAGGCTACACAGAGCACCTCTGACTCTCCCGTACCTGCTACGTCTCAGCAGCTGGGGCCAGATACGTGTACTCCGTTCCCGACAAGCAATCAGCCGGTCCCTGGGTCGGAAATCGGCTTGGCGGCGGCGATTGCGAGGGAAAGACGGGATGCGTGGGCTGCCCTGGCCAAAGATGCAATTGACAGGGGAGATCAAGAGCTGATAAGTTCGGCTCGAGAACTGGCTTGTCCGGTTGTCTTTAACCCCCAGCCTGGAGGAGGTTTTCAAGCCACAATTAGCGCTCTTGACTGGAAGCTGTTATCTCAGTTGTGAGCTACTGTTAGTCAGTTTGGCTTTAAAAGTGAACCAGCTAAGCAAATGCTCGATTATATTTTTGACACCAGTATCCTTCTTGTTAATGATTGTCGTGGGATAGTTAAATTAATTTTTACTCAACATCAACAATTGCTGTTTAACGCCCACTGGCAAGCTTTAGCTAATGAATGTGTGGCAGTTCAAAGACAGCCGGGGGATCCCTTGCATGGTATCACTATTAATGAGCTTATGGGGCTGGGGCCTTTTCTTCGTACTGATGCACAAGTTTTAATAGGCCAAGAAAAGAGCCGGGAGGCAATGCGGTTAGTCAGACTCGCCATAGATAAGGTAAAGGAACCAGGAGGGATACCAGTGTATATGGGAATTAAGCAAGGCAAAGATGAGACATTTGGCGCTTTTGTTGGTAGAGCTGCGGCTGCAATTGAGAGAGCCGGAGTAGCAGAATTTATGCGCGAGGCTCTCCTTAAACAGTGTTGTATTCAAAACTGTAACTCTGCTACTAGAAACATACTTAACACTCTAGGTGCAAATTGGACTATCGAGGAAGCATTAGAGAGGATGGCTCTTATTCCTACCGGGCAGCAAGCTTTTGTGGTAGATGCACTCAAACAGATAGGAATAGGTTTGCAAGAACAGGCAAAGTCGTCTCAGAGTCAGGTGTTAGCCGCTTTTGCACCTCTTCAAGCGTCCGCTGCGTTTGCAGCATCAAATAAAGAGGGCCGCACGAAATGCTGCGAAGGCACGGGCCGCTTGCGCCGGGAATGCCAAGCACCAACAGAAGTCATCGCTGCATCATCGGTACCTTTTCCTGCCTTCAACCCGACACCACAGGGAGTCACCGCGGGCGAAGCTGAACCGCCGCGAAGGGAGTGACCCGCAGCGCAAAGCAGAGATGAATTAGTAGAAGGACTTAACAGGACTTTGGGCTTATAGTTACGGTAAAGGGATTTTCCATATGGTTTACGGATTAACAGAAATGTGTGAATTCGGTGATTTATGGTAGAATTGCAGTGCTGTGCTACTCCGAACTCGGCACGGGCGCGCCGGAGGCAGCGGCGGGAAGATCAAAAGCCGCCGCCGCAGGAGCCGAGCCGCGCCGCCCCCGAGAGCGGAGCCACTGCGCGGGAGCAGCCGCGCCGCCCCGAGAGCGGAGCCGCCGCCGCAGAAACCAAGCCGCGCCACCCCGAGAGCCGCGCCGGAAGTGATCAAAGAGCGCCGCGGGGGGAGCGACCGGAGCCGCATCGCCCTCATGTGTGAACTGGGGGCCAGATGTCTACGGGCGGCCAGTTGCTGCTTGGGAACAGTGACTGGACATCAGAGAGCAGGTGATGGAGGAGCAATCATGCTGTGCATTGATAGTTTTCGTCCTGCACACTTCTTAGCGGATTCCGACTTCAGAGTGCTTTTTCGAGCGGTAGCGCTTCTCCCTCCGCCCTGTAGCCGGCAGGAGCTACAGTTTAAGATCTAACAGCCGTAATAACTGTGACTCTTGTCAACAAAAGAAAAGATTCCTATTGCAATTAAAAGATTAGTGAAACTAAACAAGCGACACCAAGGACTGTTGCTGTCAGGATGTTTTTCACCTAAGTTAGTAAAGATCTTTTGTTCTCCCCAGCACAGACTGTAAAGCAGATCAGCGTAAATGAATGCAGGAGTCAAATTTCGGCCGATTTGGCTCGGCATTGGTTATGCTGTCTTGGAAACACCTGTATTACCAGAGACTTTGAACATCAGAAGCCCGGATGGCTGGGCCGGTGGAACATTAGACTTTACAGCTGTGTTTTGAAAAGTTTAAAAATGTTGAGATGTGTTGGATTGATTGTATGAGTGAGATGTTGTGAGTGTGTTTTTGGTATAAAAATGCTATAGCAAACACGTGAAGAAAGTTATTTTAGCTTAATATTTTAGAATCAGGCCTGTAAGTAAGTTATAGTAAATGCTATATTTTATTTCTATAGTAGGTTTTATCTGTTATTAAGTAGTTTAAGTTAAGTTATCAATTAAGTGCCATTAAATGTTAAGGTTAAATTTGTTAAGCTTGTTTTCGGTTGGGTTCGAGGTCTTCTAAGTTTAAATTATATATAGGTTTGAGTTGTGTGAGATTTAAAGAAAATTAAATTTTGTTAAGTATTATTAAGTAAGTTAAGTTAGATTCTGTTAAGTTTGAATTAGATTTAAATGATTTTACATGATTTGCAAATAAGTCTGTTAAGTCAAATATTTTAAGCACTTTAAATGCATACTATCTTTTCACCACTCCAAATTAACAAAGGACTGAGAATCTCCCAGTTGATGCCATTTGAGCCAAATGACTAAAGGATTACTAACTGAAAACTGACTTTGAACATTTCTGGGAAGCTCATGAAAAAAGGTGGATGTGATAAATTGAATGACAGAAAGAATCATTTTCAGACTTTTTCACCTTCTCTCCAGGTTGCATGAATGAAAACAGTTAACAGCTTTCTTTTCTTAGTCCAATTACCACCTGTCGTGGAGGTAATGTCTCCTCCACAAGAGTTTCTGTGAGGAAAAACTTCACCATTATCTTACCTTGTTGCATTCAAAAAATAGTCAGTAAGATAATAGAAAAAACCTGCAAACTAACCTCCTTTCTTAAAAAGAAAAAACGGGGGAAATGTCGGAGAATGACTTAAAGAAAAGGCCATGAGACATAAAATTGAGAGAAAAGTATAAGGGAAAAGTAAAGCCGTTTCTAACAGTTCTCAGCCTTCTGATTTGTATAAACAATTAGACTCTCTCAGGCATCATTCTATAAACAATGGAGTTCTCAGACTGTCTTCCCATAACAAGCAGAACACCGTCTCTGGGAAGGCCTGCCATCCTGAGAACAGATGTAGAAGTTTTGGGAACACTGGTTTCTGTTTTAGTTTCTGGTTTCTGTTTTGGTTTCTGTTTTTAACAAACAATTGTAGGTATTCTAAAACAAAGGGAGTGGTTAGAAGTTTCTCTGTTAGCCTATCATGACATTGGATTACAGAATATTCATGGCGTTCGTTAGCACTGTTATTTAAGGTGATTGATTGATCAATAAAGTTGGAGTTCGATGCATTACCAGGATGGTCGTTCTCCCCTTCACTTCAATAGTCAATAAATAGGTTTTGTTTTCCACTTTGCTCCTCCAAGGAATTCCTTCCCGAACCCGGTATTGGGGGGGGGGAGGGGTGGTTGGAGGTTTGTTTTTTTTTGGGGGGGGACTCCCTTTTGGAGATTTCCCCTAATTTGTCCAAAACCAGGACACTGCACAACACTGGGATTGTGTGCGCAGATTGCCAACTGATAGAAAACAGTACCTTAGCACTCTCCTGAATATTCCAATCACATGAGCACTCGATTGGAAGCTGTTTCGAGAAACTCTCTTCGTCTTCTGGCAAAACACTCGGCAGACTTCCGAGAAACTTCTAGAACACGATGGTAGATGTTTTCTGTGCTGGCACAGTTTGTCCTTGCCAGACATAGTGGAAAAGCTTTTCGCGAAGATGAAGACGACAAGAGACGCTGGAGACGAAGGTACGATGCTCTCCGTAGCTAAGAGCCACTCCCGGGCATCTTTCGGCAGAAGCCGCGCTGCGGAGAGCACTGTGACTGCCACAATCGTCTTTTAGCGAAGAAGCCGCTTCTTCGCCTCCGGGAGCCGGGGAGACCGGCCGCTTCGGAAAGGTGAAAAAAGAAGCTGCACAACACTGGGATTGTGAGCGCTGCTTGCCAACTGATAGAAAACAGTACCTTAGCACTCTCCTGCCTTTTCCAAACACATGAGCATTCGATTGGAAGCTGTTTCGGGCAACTTTCTTTCTCTTCTTGAAAAACACTCAGCAAACCTCCGCGCAACTTCTAGAACACGATGGGAGATGCTTTCTGTGCTGGCACAGTTTCTCCTTGCCAGACATAGTGGAAAGGCTTTTGGCGAAGATGTAGACGACAAGAGACGCTAATGACGAATATACGATGCGTTTCGGAGCTAAGAGCTGCTCCCGGGAATCTTTCGGCAGAAGCCGCATTGCGGAGAGCACTGTGACCGGCACAGTTGCTTTGGCACGAAGAAGCCGCTTCTTCGCCTCCGGGAGCCGGAGAGTGCGGCAGCTTCGGAAAGGTGAAGAAGGAAGCTGCACAACACTGGGATTGTGTGCGCAGCTTGCCAACTGATAGAAAACAGTACCTTAGCACTCCCCTGCCTTTTCCAAACACATGAGCATTCGATTGGAAGGTGTTTCGGACCACTTTCTTTCTCTTCTTTCAAAATACTCGGCAGACCTTCCACCAACTTCTAGAACACGACGGGAGATATTTTCTGTTCTGGCAAACTTTCTCCTTGCCAGATATAGTGGAAAAGCTTTTGGCTAAAATGTATACGACAAGAGACACTAAAGACGAAGGTATGATGCTCTCCGGAGCTAAGTGCCGCTCACGGGCGTCCTTCGGCAGAAGCCGCGCTGCGGAGAGCACTGTGACCGCCACAATCGTCTTTGCGCGAAGAAGCCGCTTCTTCGCCTCCGGGAGCCGGAGAGAGCGGCAGCTTCGGAAAGGTGAACTAAGAAGCTGCACACCACTGGGATTGTGTGCGCAGCTTGCCAACTGATAGAAAACAGTACCTTAGCACTCTCCTGCCTTCTCCAAACACATGAGCATTCGATTTGAAGTTGTTTTAGGCAACTCTCTTCGTCTTCTTGCAAAACACTCGTCAGACCTCCGTGCAACTTCTAGAACACGATGGGAAATGTTTCCTGTGCTGGCAAAGTTTCACCTTTCCAGACATAGTGGAAAAGCTTTTAACTAATGTGTAGACGACAAGAGACGCTGAAGACGAAGGTACGATGCTCTCCAGAGCTAAGAGGCGCTCCCGGGCATCTTTCGGCAGAAGCCGAGCTGCAGAGAGCGCTGTGACCGGCACAGTTTCTTTGGCACGAAGAAGCCGCTTCTTCGCCTCCGGGAGCCGGAGAGAGCGGCAGCTTCGGAAAGGTGAAGAAGGATGCTGCACAACACAGGGATTGTGTGCGCAGCTTGCCAACTGATAGAAAACAGTACCTTTGCACTCTCCTGCCTTTTCCAAACACATGAGCATTCAATTGGAATTTGTTTTCGACAACTTTACTTTTCCCCTTTAAAAACACTCAGCAGACCTCCGTGCAACTTCTAGAACACGATGGGAGATGTTTTCTGTGCTGGCACAGGTTTATTTTCCAGACATAGTGGAAAAGCATTTTGCTAAGCTATAGAAGTGAGGAGACGCTAAAGACGAAGGTACGGATCCCCCCGGAGCTAAGATCCGCTCCCGGACGTCTTTCGGCAGAAGCCACGCAAAGGAGAGCACTGTGACCGCCACAATCGTCTTTGCGCGAAGACGCCGCTTCTTCGCCTCCGGGAGCCGGAGAGTGCGGCAGCTTCGGAAAGGTGAAGAAGGAAGCTGCACAACACTGGGATTGTGTGCGCAGCTTGCCAACTGATAGAAAACAGTACCTTAGCACTCCCCTGCCTTTTCCAAACACATGAGCATTCGATTGGAAGGTGTTTCGGACCACTTTCTTTCTCTTCTTTCAAAATACTCGGCAGACCTTCCAGCAACTTCTAGAACACGACGGGAGATATTTTCTGTGCTGGCAAAGTTTCTCCTTGCCAGATATAGTGATAAAGCTTTTGGCTAAAATGTAGACGACAAGAGACGCTAATGACGAATATACGATGCGTTTCGGAGCTAAGAGCCGCTCCCGGGCATCTTTCGGCAGAAGCCACGCTGTGGAGCGCGCTGTGACTTCCACAATCGTCTTGGCGAGAAGCAGTCGCTTCTTCCCCTCCGGGAGCCGGAGAGAGCGGCAGCTTCGGAAAGGTGAAGAAGGAAGCTAGACAACACTGGGATTGTGTTCGCGGCTTGCCAACTGATAGAAAACAGTACCTTAGCACTCTCCTGCCTTCTCCAAACACATGAGCATTCGATTTGAAGTTGTTTTAGGCAACTCTCTTCGTCTTCTTGAAAAACACTCGTCAGACCTTCCGTTCAACTTCTAGAACACGATGGGAGATGTTTTCTGTGCTGGCACAGTTTCTCCATGCCAGACATAGCGGAAAAGCATTTGACTAAGATGTAGAAGACAAGAGACGCTAAAGACATAGGTACGATGCTCTCCGGAGCTAGGAGTCGCTGAGGGGCGTCTTTCGGCAGAAGCCGCGCTGCGGAGAGCACTGTGACCGCCACAATCGTCTTTGTGCGAAGAAGCCGCTTCTTCACCTCCGGGAGCCAGAGAGAGCGGCAGCTTCGGAAATGTGAAGAAGGAAGCTGCGCAACACTGGGATTATCAACGCAGCTTGCTGTGGGATCTCAGAACCTCGGGACTTAGGTGCAGAGTGATCGAGACCACCCTTGGGGGGCTCGGGAGTCCTGGAATGTTGCCAGAAGTGTCTGGTGGCTGGACTTTGATCCTACATGAGAGACGACACCTGTATGTGGATGGGAGGATTTCACTGGGGTGAATGGTGAAGGGATAAGTTAATTACAGTGTAAAACACGGGGTTTAGGATTTCTGTACAGGGGGGTCTAAAGAAGTAAGATGGAGCAATTGAGGCGTGTCCTGTCCTTCTTCTTCTTCTTCTTGGCCTCCATCTTCTGTGGTGATGGTGGCACTTTGAGATTGGTTATTACTTACAGTGCACCGGTCAATAAGGGTAAAAGGTATTGGAAAAAATAGGTAAATATTGTATACGATATTTTGAGTATAAAGATAAGGGACCGCCCCGGGGGCTCGGAGTGCGCACGTGGCTGGCTTGCTGTGCGGACCTCTGTCGAGAAGAGAGAAAACCTTTTAGATATAAAACCAATAAATACTGAAGTCCGAGGAAGACCCGTAGCCTCTTCTCATCCTTTGAAGCGCGGGCTGCCCAAGGCCATCACCGAGGCTTCCCAGGCCACAAAACAGCCGAGAGAAGGAACAGCTTGCCAAGTGATAGAAAACAGTACCTTAGCACTCTCTTGTCTTTTTCTAAACACGTGAGCATTCGATTGGAAGCTTTTTCGGGCAACTCTCTTCCTCTTCTTTCAAAACGCTCGGCAGACCTCCGAGAAACTTCTAGAGCACGATGGGAGATTTTTTCTGTGCTGGCACAGTTTCTTCTTCCCAGATATAGTGGAAAAGCTTTTGGCTAAGATGTAGATGACAAGAGACGCTAAAGACGAAGGAACGATGCTCTGCGGAGCTAAGAGCCGCTCCCGGGCGTCCTTTGGCAAAAGCCACGCTAAGGCAAGCACTGTGACCGCCGCAATCGTCTTTGCGCGAAGAAGCCGCTTCTTCGCCTCCGGGAGCCGGAGAGAGCGGCAGCTTCGGAAAGGTGAAGAAGGAAGCTGCATGTCGTGGGGTGACAACCTTTATCCCAATACTTTATCCCAATATCGTGTGTTGTGTCTGGCAGCTGTGTTTTTTCTCTCTCTCTCTCTTCCCCCCCCCCCCCGCCCCCGGCCGTCTTGCCGCTGCGGGGCGGGGAGGGAGGAGGGAGGGGGACTGGTTGCACTTTGGCTTTTGGCTGCTTGGCTGGCTGGCCTGCTCGCTTTTGCTTGCCGCTTTGCTTGCTTGCTACTGCCTAAGCCCTAGCTGATAGCTGCCTTTTTTCCCTTTGCTGCTTTCTGCGCTGTTTTTCTTTTTTCCCTTTTCTTTGGTCCTCTCTTTCTTACCCTCCCCTGAAGATACTGGACCGGCTCCAGACCTGACCTGGGACGTCTGGCGGGATCTCCGGAGCCTGCGAGACACGCTCGGCACCCTCCACAACACTGACTGGTCTTCTTTTCTTTTCTTGTGTTGGGGAGTGTTCTTTTGTGATTTGTCAATAAATAGGTTTTGTTTTCCACTTTGCTCCTCCAAGGAATTCCTTCCCGAACCCATTATTGGGGGGGGGAGGGGTTGTTGGAGGTTTGTTTTTTTTTTGGGGGGGACTCCCTTTTGGAGATTTCCCCTAATTTGTCCTAAACCAGGACACTGCACAACACTGGGATTGTGTGCGCAGATTGCCAACTGATAGAAAACAGTACCTTAGCACTCTCCTGAATATTCCAATCACATGAGCACTCGATTGGAAGCTGTTTCGGGAAACTCTCTTCGTCTTCTGGCAAAACACTCGGCAGACTTCCGAGAAACTTCTAGAACACGATGGTAGATGTTTTCTGTGCTGGCACAGTTTGTCCTTGCCAGACATAGTGGAAAAGCTTTTCGCGAAGATGAAGACGACAAGAGACGCTGGAGACGAAGGTACGATGCTCTCCGTAGCTAAGAGCCACTCCCGGGCATCTTTCGGCAGAAGCCGCGCTGCGGAGAGCACTGTGACCACCACAATCGTCTTTGAGCGAAGAAGCCGCTTCTTCGCCTCCGGGAGCCGGGGAGACCGGCCGCTTCGGAAAGGTGAAAAAGGAAGCTGCACAACACTGGGATTGTGAGCGCTGCTTGCCAACTGATAGAAAACAGTACCTTAGCACTCTCCTGCCTTTTCCAAACACATGAGCATTCGATTGGAAGCGGTTTTAGGCAACTCTCTTCGTCTTCTTTCAAAAAACTCCGCAGACCTCCGAGCAACTTCTACAACACGATGGGAGATGTTTTCTCTGCTGGAACAGTTTCTCGTTTCCAGACATAGTGTAAAAGCTTTTGGCTAAGCTGTACACGACAAGAGACGCTAAAGACGAATGTACGATGCTCTCCAGAGCAAAGAGCCGCTCCCGGGCGTCTTTCGGCAGAAGCCGCACTGCGGAGAGCCCTGTGGCCGGCACAATCGTCTTTGCGCGAAGAAGCCGCTTCTTCGCCTCCGGGAGCCGGGGAGACCGGCCGCTTCGGAAAGGTGAAAAAGGAAGCTGCACAACACTGGGATTGTGAGCGCTGCTTGCCAACTGATAGAAAACAGTACCTTAGCACTCTCCTGCCTTTTCCAAACACATGAGCATTCGATTGGAAGCGGTTTTAGGCAACTCTCTTCGTCTTCTTTCAAAAAACTCCGCAGACCTCCGAGCAACTTCTACAACACGATGGGAGATGTTTTCTCTGCTGGAACAGTTTCTCGTTTCCAGACATAGTGTAAAAGCTTTTGGCTAAGCTGTACACGACAAGAGACGCTAAAGACGAATGTACGATGCTCTCCAGAGCAAAGAGCCGCTCCCGGGCGTCTTTCGGCAGAAGCCGCACTGCGGAGAGCCCTGTGGCCGGCACAATCGTCTTTGCGCGAAGAAGCCGCTTCTTCGCCTCCGGGAGCCGGAGAGAGCGGCAGCTTCGGAAAGGTGAAGAAGGAAGCTGCGCAACACTGGGATTGTGTGCGCAGCTTGCCAACTGATAGAAAACAGTACCATAGCACTCTCCTGCCTTTTCCAAACACGTGAGCATTCGATTGGAAGCTGTTTCAGGCAATTCTCTTCTCCTCTTCTTGCAAAAGACTCGGCAGACATCCGTGCAACTTCTAGAACACGAAGGGAGATTTTTTCGGTGCTGCCACAGTTTCTCCTTGCCAGACATAGTGGAAAAGCTTTTGGCTAAGATGTAGACGACAAGAGACGCCAAAGGCTGTTGCGGTGTGTTTTTAAGTTTCTCAGTTTGCTCCTCCATTTTTTATATGTTCCCCCTATGTTCAGTATAAATGGTTCCTCCCTTCCCAGTTTTCCCGCCACTATTGCCCTGACAGTTGAGTTACAATGGTTACCCCTGCCCCCTTTTAGTTGCCAATCTCCTAAGATACATAATTGCTCCTCCTTTATCCCACCATATAAGTCAAGTTTTCCTCCTCCCTGGGCCCAGTCAATCCCCCCCCACTCCTCCCAGGTTTCGAGAACCTCCTTCTCCTTGGGGGTTGTGGTTGGCTAGTGTCCTGGGGCCCCTCCTCTACTTCATGTTTAGTGGATATGTTCTTATGTCAGTTTTGTTATGTACCTCCCCACATGTTCCCCGATTGGTTAGCTGGGCTTCCCTCCCTTCTCCACCCCTTCCCTTTAAAACTAGGTCTCTCCCCGTGTTCGGCGCCATTTGCTGTGGGTTTGTCCATCTGTTGGTTGCCCTTTGCTGCCTGGGGGCTCTTCAATAAACCGACGTTTCACCCCCAGCAAGTGGTCGCCTCCTCACTCGTCTCGTCCTGCGTGAACCCAAGTCCGCAATCCAGCCCAGCCCGAGGCCACGACGCCAAGGGGGGCTGGCTTCTGATGCGTAGGGGCGTCGGCCTTCTTACCCCTTCTGCTAGTTGGATTTAGTGCCGCGTACGCCCTCGCGCAGTCTCCCGCCCAACGTGGGGCCTGAGGAAGTGGACATTTGACCACGGACCGGACCCTGCAGAATTGGGATTTACTTACCCTCTGGACGCCGGACTACCCCAGGTGGTGGCAGGCCCCGTTATAGGGGCAGCGCTCCCTGGGGATTGGAGTTGGGACTCCTCGCACCCTCAGAGGACGACTCCCGAGATGAGGACCCTCGCCTGGTTTTTCTTTGCCCCCGCTGCAGGATTGGTAAATTCGGACCCCGACCTGGGGACTCTCCGGCCTCCCCTCTGCCCTTTTACCTTTCCCTAGGGGTACATGCCCTGCGTTGGGGACCTACCCCCTGCCTTCTCTCCTTGAGGTTTTTCCTCACCCCCGTGCTGTTTTTGTTTTCTCTTCCCTGTGGGTGCCGGATTTCCCCAGACGTGGGGCCCGGACCCATCACCCAGTCTCCTTCTTTCCCTCCGGCTGTATACCCAGACTTTGGGGCAGTGGGGGGAGCAGCGGCCGGCGGCGGGCGGCTCACTGTTTAAGTTCTTGTTGTTCTCCAGGCGAGTGGTTGG
Source organism: Melozone crissalis (assembly GCF_028551555.1). Classification (NCBI taxonomy): domain Eukaryota; kingdom Metazoa; phylum Chordata; class Aves; order Passeriformes; family Passerellidae; genus Melozone; species Melozone crissalis. Next base: position 4,048,080 of record NW_026535882.1, on the reverse strand, counting down.
GTCATCTGAGGATTTTCCCCCTTTCTAGTGGCAGCAGTTCCTGCTCTAGAAAGGTTCCATGGGTGCAGGCTTGGGAAAATCCCAGAAGGAGGTTTATTATGTTGTGAAGGGTTTGTTGCTTGGGGGTGGTCAGAAGGCCCCCGAGCAGGAGTTAAAATGTTTAGTTAAGTGGGTATTTTCTACTTTCCCCGAGGTCTCCCCAGAACTTGTAAAACAGCCACGATTTTGGGCAGCCGTTGTGGCAAAATTAGAAGAGGCCAAAAATTCCGGGGAGACAAAATTGGCCACCGTGGCGTATTGGGCGCGCAGAGTGTGTGCGACCCTCCGCGCGTCTGGGGAGCCTAAGAAAAGTCCCCCAGGTTCTGGTTTGTCCCCTCGTTCTCCTCGTTCAGTTGCCCTTGCCCCTCAAACCTTTCCCTCGTCCCGTAGGCAGGAGCCCTCGAGGGGGATTTTGAAGGCCGACCAGAGGCAGGGGGTCCATCCTGCCCCTGCTCCCCCTCGACCGGCTCGGCCTCCCCCTTCGAGGAGCCCTGGCCAGGCTCCTTCTCTTCCCTTACCCTCTACCCCGGTCCCCAAGTCCCCGGTTTCAAACCCCAAAGTTGTTCGGTTTTGCGAAGACCTTCAAAAGGGCTCCCTTGGAGCCCGAGATGGCGGCGGCCATGCGGCCGTTCCCGCCAGGGCTCTTTCCTCTTCTCCTAACCCTTTCCTCCCTGATGCCAACCCCTTCCTTCCCCTGGACCCAACCTCTTTTTCTGTTGTCCCTCCCTCATATCTCTCCTCTGCCCCTTCCATTTCTCCGCCATCTGATCCTCCGTCGGCTCCTCTCCAGGTTCCTCCCCCGGTTCAGCCTTCTGTTAACTCCTCCCCTGCTCCACCTTCATACTCTGCTCTGCCTCTGAACTCCATCAAGGAGGCAGAGAGGGGTGGTGTGCCCCATTGCCAGACCCTGCCTCAACCTCCTCCAATTCCGGTTCCCACGCTCCCCCTTCCGGTTCTCACACCTTGTGTTCCGGGGGTGGGGGGGGGGGGTGGATGACAGGAAGCTGGGGCAGGCGCCTTTATTGGAACCCATTCCGGTTACGTACCTCCTCAGCGGGGAGGGGAGCCCTCAGGCCCAGTGGGTGCCTTTAGCACAGGCCCAGTTTAAGGAACTGTGCAAGGCGCAGAAGGACTACTCCCGGGGGTCGGAGTACTTCCGGGGTATGCTCTGGAATGCCCTTGCACAGGGAGATCTGGTGCTGACGGACCTGAGGGCCCTCTTCTCGAGTTTAACAAGACCCATGGAGTTTAGGGTCTGGGTGGGGGAATGGAGGAGGGAGATAGTGGAGGGTCTCCCGATTCTTTGGGGGAATCCTTCAATGTCTCATGACGCGGACGGTTTGGTAATCTCCCATGAATATCTTTTGGGCGAGGGACAGTGGGCAGAGGGGGCAGCTCAAGCAAAGGCCTTGTTCCCGCCTCAGCTTGTAGAGACCGCTAAGGCAGCAGAGCGGGCCTTTTATAAGCTAGAGGTGGTGACCTCCCAGTGGGAGGACGATGAAGTCCGGCAGGGGCCGCAAGAGCCTTACGTGGTCTTCATCGAGCGCCTCTACCGATACGTGGAGGCGCAGGCGACCGGGGACAATGACAGGGAGAAGATGCTCCATAGGATGGCGTAGAGCAACGCCAACCCGGACTGTCGGAAGGCCATCCGGATTCTCCCTCGAAGTCCCCGGCCCACGGTGGAGGCCATGATAGAGGCCGTGGTAGGCCAGGTCTCCTTAACATCACGGCCTAAAAGAGCTTCAGTGGTCTTTGCAGATGGCCCTGAGCCAGACTTCTTTGATATAGCAGCTGCCCCCGTTGCCGGACCCCCAACACCCGGGTCCGGCAGAAGATCAACGGCCACCCACCCCTACAACCTCTGTGGCAAGACAGGGCATTGGATGCCCCAATGCCCAATGCGATTAGATTATTTAGAGTATAGAAGGAGGCGGGAAAGGGAGGAGAGTAAGGGCACAAAAAACTAGGCCCGGAGCGCAGCCCCTCCCTGCGCGAAGACAAAAAAGTGGCAGGTCACTTAACAACAAGCGGGGAGAGAGGAGACGAGAGAGAGCCGCCTACATTTGCTTTGCCGAACTTGACTTCTTTATCAGATATGACTGCACCAACCTGTGGTACTGTACCTGCGCTTAACATCATGTCCTCTGTTTCCCCCTAAAGGCTGCAGCTAACTAGGAACTTTTATCTCCCTAGTAGTGACATCCAGCTGGTGTCTGTCGACCTGCAACACCCGGGTCGCTGGAGGAAACTTGGACGTTGCAGGTGGACCGTCGTCGGGGACACGAAGCACACACCGCGAGACATTCACATCGTCCCTGGTCTGGTAACTACCGACCGGGACCGTTTCGCGGTAGGGCTGTACTGTGTCCGACCCCCGCTCTTCCTCCCTAAGGGACAGATCATTGCCCAGGCTATTCCGGTTCCAGATAAAGATCATTGGAAGAACTCCGTGGAGAGGACATCGCCTCCGACAGTAGCCTGGGCACAGCTGGTGGGGAGGGAGAAGCCCCGCCTGACTTGTCAGCTCTTGTTGGGCGGGGACAAAAAGATCGTGAGGGGTCTTTTGGACACGGGTGCGGATGTGACGATCATTCCCTCTCGGGAGTGGCCGTCACATTGGGACTTGAAAAGCGCTGCGGGCACGATCTCAGGTGTTGGGGGCCTTCAATTGGCCAATCAATCTAAGAGCATTGTGCAAATTAAGGGGCCCGACGAGCAATTGGCCTCTATACGCCCGTTCGTTTTAGATTACACCGAGCCTCTCTGGGGAAGGAACCTACTAGCCCAGTGGGGAGCCAGAATTGACCTCCCAAAGGCTCCCCAGGTTTTCGGGCAGTGGCCACTGAGGAGCGCCAGACCTGGAAGCTGAATTGGCTGTCAGATAAACCAGTACAGGTCTTGCAGTGGCCACTCAACAAGCAAAAATTAAAGGCGCTCAATGAGCTCGTTCAGGAGCAGTTACTGAAAGGCAACCTGGTGGAGACAATGTCACCTTGGAACTCCCCAGTGTTTGTCATTAAGAAGCCTAATAAGGACAAGTGGCGGCTCCTGACCGACCTCCGCCAAATTAACGAACAAATAATGGACATGGGTCTTCTTCAGCCAGGGATTCCCTCCCCAGCAATGCTCCCCCAAAACTGGAATTTGGCAGTTATAGATATAAAAGATTGTTTTTTCCAGATTCCCCTGCACCCAGACGATGCCCCGCGCTTTGCGTTCACGGTTCCGTCCATCAACCGTGAGTCCCCAGCCAAACGCTATCATTGGCGGGTGCTTCCTCAGGGCATGAAGAACAGCTCTGTGATCTGCCAATGGTATGTCGCTTCGCTGCTGTCACCCATACGTACAGCCCTCGGGGATGCCGTCATCATCCACCATTACATGGACGACATCCTCGTGTGTGCGCCCGACCACAGTCTGCTTGCCCATGCGCTTGACCTGACAACCAATGCGTTGGTTGCTGCAGGGTTCGAGCCCCAGCAGGACAAAATTCAGCGGATGCCACCTTGGAAATACCTGGGCCTCGAAATCACAAAGCGGACCATTGTTCCGCAGAAATTGGCTATTAGGACAAAAGTCCAGACCCTAGCGGATGTCCATCAGCTGTGTGGGTCTTTAAATTGGGTGAGACCCTGGCTAGGCATTTCAACTGAGGACCTAGCCCCCCTTTTCAATTTGTTGAAAGGGGGAGAGGGGCTGAGTTCCCCTAGGGCTCTCACCCCAGAGGCAGAGGTGGCCTTGGAGAAGATACAGAAAGTTATTTCGGCCAGGCAGGCCCACCGTTACCATCCGGGCCTGCCCTTCAAATTTATTATACTGGGAAAATTGCCACACCTCCATGGCATGATACACCAGTGGGACACCAGTGCAAAGGACCAGGGGCTGGGTTACCCCCTCTTAATTATAGAGTGGGTGTTCCTCAGCCATCATCGGTCCAAAGGAATGAAACGGCCACAGGAGTTGGTAGCCGAACTGATCCTTAAAGCAAGATCGAGGATCAGGGAGATGGCGGGGTGTGATTTCACATGCATACATATCCAAATTAAATTGGAATCGGGCCAACTTGAATTAAAGACCTTTGAAGAAGTGCTGCAAACCAATGAATACCCGCAGTTTGCACTAGACAGCTACACTGGGCGCATCGCAGTAGATCGGCCGGCCCATAAATTATTCAATTCGGAGTTCAAATTATCGCTGAGAAAGGTTCAGAGCAGGGAGCCACTGGCTGCCTTGACGGTTTTCACAGACGCGTCTGGAGCATCCCACAAGTCAGTGATGACTTGGAAGGGTCCTCAGACTAAGCAGTGGGAGACTGATGTTGTTGTAGTGGAGGGCTCTCCACAAGTTGCTGAGTTGGACGCAGTCGTCAGGGCATTCCAGAGATTCCCTGGACCTTTTAATTTGGTTACAGATTCTGCGTATGTCGCAGGTGTAGTGTCTCAAGAGGTCACCAACAAAAGTTTATTTGATTTGCTTAACAGGCTCGTCGAGCTAGTCTCCCACCGCGAGCACCCTTTGTATGTTATGCATGTGAGATCACATACTGTCCTGGGGTGACGTTATGATGCTTGTATCCTCATTCTTCCGTTCTGTGCCTTTAAGACTGGCTCTGAAAAGTGGAAGTTTTGTTTGGATTTCCCTTATCAGGACACAGAGACAAGGCAGTACATAGGGCTGTTTTCACTTCTAGCTCGCAGCTTGCTGCTTTTGCTTGCTTGCTTTTCTGCTCTTGCTTCTGCTCTCGCTTTTGCTTCTGCTTATTAGCTAGTTTAGCTAAACAGTCCAAATTCCTTCCCGGACTGTTTCTCCTCTCCTGTTCCTGTGACCATCTCGAACCTGCTCCGGACTGGGACCCGGGAATACCGAAGGTTTGGCTGCAGCAGCTGGCCCAGCGCCGGAGGGACTGAGAGCAGAGCAACCACCCCGAAAGAGACTTTCTGATTTTGTCATCTTTCTCAGAGTGGTGTCAGCTGGTATTGTTCATTTTGTGTGCGGGGGGTGCTGTGCCAGTCAAATAAACAGGTTCTTTCCACTTCTCTCTGAGGAATTTTTTCCCGAACCGGTTGGGGGGAGGGGCCGTGTGGGTTTTGCTTTCTGGAGGGGCCCTCCTTCGCAGATTCGTTAACAAATTTGCCCTAAACCAGGACAAAATATTGGTGCCCAAACGTGAGGCTCGAGAGAGAGAGTGGAAAAACCCTGTTTTGACTGCATTTTGGTTGCTATTACTCTGTGTTCGTTTAAATCAGCTAATAGCCATGGTTTTTGAATTGATAATGTCTATTGGGGTGAAGTTTTACATGCATTTCTGGTCCCTAGGGTTTTTTGAGATTTTAATACCTCCCTGGTCCCTAGGTTTATTTTCTTATCCAGAAATAGCTTTAGTATAGCCCCTAATACATAGTTTTTACATCAGAGGGGCAGTGACCAGAGTAGCTATCCTGCTGGGCTTGGTGGCAATAATGTGCAAGAAGTTTATAAACATGCTAGTGTCTGCTCCAGGTATGAATGGTTCATGGCTATGGTTATGCATCCAGTTTGTTGCAGGAGGAGCAGGAGGGAATGAGGTTTTTCAGCCTCTGCTTTCCTCCTTCTCCTATGAATCAGTTGCATCACTAGTGAAGGATGTCCAGTTTCCCCTCAATGTATAAGAGACCACCTTCCTGGTATCCAATCTGATAACCTTCCTCTATACAGCCTGCTGCTTCTCTAGAATGAGGGCTGAGATTTCTAGGCGGGCTGATGAAACCCCTGACTCAGGAGTAGACCCTGGTGTGGAAAATCCTAAGTGGTGTGGGAAATGGGAGGATATGGGTCAAATCCTGAAGGAATTCTCTGACCCTATAGTCTGGGATTTTCCCCATGAACAAATTCAGAATCCAGCTGAGGTGGGGAAATATCTGAAAGAGAAGTACCAGGATGAGCCTAAGGAGAGGAAGGTCATTGCAGTGAGCTGGGCCCTGGCATATGCTTATCACACACTGCTAGATACTGTCGGGCAGCAGACAGAGGCAGGGGGGCAGGGAGATAAATCAGCAACTGTCCCGGTGACTCAGGCTGCAGCTAACACTCCAGGCTCGAAGCCAGCATCTAAACCCATGGCTGTTGCTACCAGCACTAGAAGTGGGAAATGCACAGACAAGACCAATCGACCAGGGGATGATGATGATGATGATGATGAAGGAGAAGGAACCTCAATGCCTCCTGACATAAAATCAGGAGTCAAAGCAGCAGGTGCAAGATCAGATGAGTCCTTTTCCCTGAAGGACCTCCGTGGCCTACGGAAGGATTACACTCGAAGGTCTGATGAATCCATAATTAGTTGGCTTGTCCGTCTCTGGGATGCTGCAGACGAGGCTACAATTCTGGATGGCACTGAAGCCAGGCATTTGGGATCCCTGTCACAGGATACTGTCATAGACCAAGGAATGATGAGGGGGGCTAACCCTCACAGCCTCTGGGAACGGGTCCTAAGAAGCGTAGCAGAAAGATACCTGTGTGCAGAAGATCTCTATATGCAGCAAATTCAGTGGAAGACAATAGAGCAAGGGATCCAACGCTTGAGAGAAATGGCTGTGGCAGAAATTATCTTCTCAGATGATGGAACAACCAGGAACCCAGACTTAGTACCATGCACGTCTGTGATGTGGCGAAAACTCGTACGACTTGGGCCACACGAATATGCTTCTGCCTTAGCCATCATGAAGAGGGATGAGAGGGATGAGACGGTGCTTGACATGGCAAGGAAGCTCCGAGCATATGCAGATGCTGTACATGGCCCGACACATGCCAGAATCGCAGCGGTAGAAACACGTCTGCAGAACTTAGAGGAAAAGATAGAGGAGAACCATAAGAAGCTTAGAGAGGAGATTAAAGAAGACCTTCTCCAAATTTCAGCAGTACAGATCCGAGGTTCTGGTCTCCAAGGCAGACGTTTCCCAGATGGCGAGAGAAGGTACACCCCACGAGCTGAGCTGTGGTTCTACCTGTGTGATTGTGGGGAGAACATGAGAAGGTGGCATAGGAAACCTACTGCTGTTCTGGCACGACGGGTGCGTGAACTGAAGGAAGCCACCAGGAGGAAAGCAGCTCCAGTTGCCCGTAGCCGACCGGCCAGGTATGATGATGATGACATGTCTGATCCTCTCGAAGGAACATCCAAAACATACGCCCAGGGAAAGAAGGATAACCAGGCTTAGAGGGGCCCTGCCTCCAGCCAGGTAGAGGCCAGGGAAAATCGTGTTTTCTGGTCTGTGTGGATTCGTTGGCCTGGCACATCGGAGCCACAAGAGTACAAAGCTTTGGTCGATACTGGTGCGCAATGCACATTAATCCCATCAAGACATGTGGGGACAGAGTCTGTTTCTATTGCTGGTGTGACAGGAGGATCCCAGGATTTCACTTTGGTGGAAGCTGATGTGAGCCTAACGGGAAATGAGTGGAAGAAGCATCCTATTGTGACTGGCCCAGAGGCCCCATGCATTTTGGGCATAGACTACCTTCGGAGTGGGTACTTCAAAGACCCAAAAGGACTCAGGTGGGCATTTGGAATAGCTGCTGTAGAGACAGAGGGCATCCAGCAATTGAACACCTTGCCTGGGTTGTCTGAGAATCCATCTGCAGTAGGATGCCTGACGGGAGAAGAGCAACAAGTGCCAATTGCCACTTCCATAGTGCATCGACGGCAGTATAGGACCACTCGAGATGCCGTGATCCCCATCCATAAGATGATCCGAGAGCTGGAGAGCCAAGGGGTGGTCAGCAAGACCCACTCACCCTTCAACAGCCCCATTTGGCCTGTGCGAAAATCTGAAGGAGAATGGAGATTGACTGTGGACTACCGTGCATTGAATGAAGTGACTCCACCACTGAGTGCTGCCGTGCCAGACATATTAGAGCTCCAGTATGAGCTAGAGTCCAAGGCAGCAAAGTGGTATGCCACTATAGACATTGCCAATGCATTTTTCTCCATTCCTCTGGCAGCAGAATGCAGGCCTCAGTTTGCCTTCACATGGAGGGGAGTGCAGTACACCTGGAACCGACTGCCCCAGGGGTGGAAGCACAGCCCCACCATCTGCCATGGACTGATCCAGACTGCACTAGAAAGGGGAGAGGCTCCGGAACACCTGCAGTATATTGATGACATCATTGTGTGGGGGAACACAGCTGCGGAAGTGTTCGAGAAAGGGAAGGAAATCATCCAGATCCTCCTGGGAGCTGGTTTCGCCATTAAAAAGAGTAAAGTAAAGGGACCAGCTCGTGAGATTCAATTCCTGGGAGTGAAGTGGCAAGATGGACGACGTGAGATTCCTACAGATGTCATCAACAAGATCACAGCAATGTCTCCACCCACCAATAAGAAAGAGACACAAGCTTTCTTGGGTGCAATAGGTTTTTGGAGGATGCATATTCCTGAGTACAGTCAGATCGTGAGCCCTCTTTACCTGGTCACCCGCAAGAAGAACAAGTTCCAGTGGGGCCCTGAGCAGCAACAAGCCTTTGTCCAGATCAAGCAGGAGATTGCCCATGCAGTAGCCCTTGGCCCGGTCAGGACAGGACCAGAGGTAAAGAACATGCTCTACTCTGCAGCCGGGAACCATGGCTTGTCCTGGAGCCTTTGGCAGAAGGTGCCTGAGGAGACTCGGGGTCGACCACTGGGATTTTGGAGTCGAAGCTACAGAGGGTCTGAAGCCAACTATACTCCAACAGAGAAAGAAATCCTGGCTGCCTATGAAGGAGTTCTGGCTGCCTCGGAGGTAATAGGCACTGAAGCACAACTCCTCCTGGCACCCCGACTACCGGTGCTGGGGTGGATGTTCAAAGGCAAAGTTCCTTCCACTCACCATGCCACCAGTGCTACATGGAGCAAGTGGATTGCTCTCATCACTCAGCGCGCCCGTATAGGTAAACTGAATCGCCTTGGGATTTTGGAGGTCATTACAAATTGGCCCGAAGGTGAGAATTTTGGTGTCACAGATGAAGAGGAACAAGAACCAGTGACACGTGCTGAAGAGGCCCCTCCCTATAACCAACTGCCACCAGAGGAAACACGCTACGCTCTTTTCACTGACGGTTCCTGTCGCATCATAGGGATGAACCGGAAGTGGAAAGCAGCCGTATGGAGCCCCACACGACAGGTTGCACAAACTAATGAAGGAGAAAGTGGATCAAGCCAACTTGCAGAACTCAAAGCTGTTCAACTGGCCCTGGACATTGCTGAGAGAGAGAAGTGGCCAAAGCTCTACCTCTACACTGATTCATGGATGGTAGCCAATGCTCTGTGGGGATGGCTGGAGAGGTGGAAAAAGGCTAACTGGCAACGTAGAGGGAAACCAATTTGGGCTGCTGATGAGTGGAAAGACATTGCTACCAGGGTAGGGAGGCTACCTGTGAAAGTCCGCCATGTAGATGCCCATGCACCCAAGAGTAGGGCCAATGAGGAGCACCAGAACAATGAGCAGGTAGACCAAGCTGCAAAGATAGGGGTGTCCAAAATAGACCTAGACTGGGAACATAAGGGAGAGTTATTCCTTGCTAGAGGGGCCCATGATGCCTCAGGCCACCAGGGCAGAGATGCCACCTATAAATGGGCACAAGACCGAGGGGTGGATCTAACCATGGACAGTATTTCTCAGGTTATCCATTACTGTGAGACGTGTGCTGCCATCAAGCAGGCCAAGCGAGTGAAGCCCCTCTGGTACGGTGGGCGGTGGTCCAAGTACAAGTATGGGGAGGCCTGGCAGATTGACTACATCACACTGTCCCAGACACGCCAGGGCAAGCGCTACGTGCTGACCATGGTGGAAGCCACCACTGGATGGTTGGAAACCTACCCTGTGTCTCATGCCACAGCCCGGAACACCATCCTGGGCCTTGAAAAGCAAGTCCTGTGGAGACATGGCACCCCTGAGAGGATCGAGTCAGACAACGGGACTCATTTCAAGAACAGCCTTATCAACACCTGGGCTAGGGAACATGGCATTGAGTGGGTGTACCATATCCCCTACCATGTACCAGCTGCAGGGAAAGTGGAGAGGTACAATGGACTACTAAAAATCCAGTTGAAAGCTTTGGGTGGGGGATCTTTCAAGAATTGGGAGCAGCATTTAGCAAAGGCCACCTGGTTAGTCAACACCCGAGGTTCCACCAACCGAGCAGGTCCTGCCCAGTCTGAGTCCCTGAATGTAATAGAAGGAGACAAAGTCCCAGTGGTACATATCAGAGGTTTGTTAGGGAAGACTGTATGGATCAACTCTGCCTCGAGCAGAGACAAACCCATTCGTGGGGTTGTCTTTGCTCAGGGACCAGGTTGCACGTGGTGGATAATGCAAAGAGATGGAACAACACGATGTGTACCTCAGGGAGATCTGATTGTGGGATAGAATGATATGCAATATCACAGTTCATTGGATGTTACTGCCATTGTCTGTACATTAAACCATACAGACATGAGATAGAAGGAAATGTGTAAGAGTCGAAGGTCTGGGCAAGTGGAAGATGGAGAAGGAAATGTGAAAGTGTCGAAGGTCTGAGCAAGTGATAGATGGAGCTTTAAGTGACGAAAGTGAAAAGGGGGGATCCTGCAGCTCTGTAATATAGGGCCTGGATTCAGTGGTCCAGTGTGGGGATATGATGAAGGCATGATGGGTATTGCTTGTAATTTTGGGGAAACAGATGGAAACTTTGTGTGAATAATGCATGATGTGTTGTAATATGTTGATGATATGGGGATAAGGGGTGGAATGTCCTGGGGTGACGTTATGATGCTTGTATCCCCATTCATCCGTTCTGTGCCTTTAAGACTGGCTCTGAAAAGTGGAAGTTTTGTTTGGGTTTCCCTTATCAGGACACAGAGACAAGGCAGTACATAGGGCTGTTTTCACTTCTAGCTCGCAGCTTGCTGCTTTTGCTTGCTTGCTTTTCTGCTCTTGCTTCTGTTCTCGCTTTTGCTTCTGCTTATTAGCTAGTTTAGCTAAACAGTCCAAATTCCTTCCCGGACTGTTTCTCCTCTCCTGTTCCTGTGACCATCTTGAACCTGCTCCGGACTGGGACCCGGGAACACCGAAAGTTTGCCTGCAGCAGCTGGCCCAGCGCCGTAGGGACTGAGAGCAGAGCAACCACCCCGAAAGAGACTTTCTGATTTTGTCATCTTTCTCAGAGTGGTGTCAGCTGGTATTGTTCATTTTGTGTGCGGGGGGTGCTGTGCCAGTCAAATAAACAGGTTCTTTCCACTTCTCTCCGAGGAATTTTTTCCCGAACCGGTTGGGGGGAGGGGCCGTGTGGGTTTTGCTATCTGGAGGGGCCCTCCTTTGCAGATTCGTTAACAAATTTGCCCTAAACCAGGACAAAATATTGGTGCCCAAACGTGAGGCTCGAGAGAGAGTGGAAAAACCCTGTTTTGACTGCATTTTGGTTGCTATTACTCTGTGTTCGTTTAAATCAGCTAATAGCCATGGTTTTTGAATTGATAATGTCTATTGGGGTGAAGTTTTACATGCATTTCTGGTCCCTAGGGTTTTTTGAGATTTTAATACCTCTCTGGTCCCTAGGTTTATTTTCTTATCCAGAAATAGCTTTAGTATTGCCCCTAATACGTAGTTTTTACATCAGAGGGGCAGTGACCAGAGTAGCTATCCTGCTGGGCTTGGTGGCAATAATGTGCAAGAAGTTTATAAACATGCTAGTGTCTGCTCCAGGTATGAATGGTTCATGGCTATGGTTATGCATCCAGTTTGTTGCAGGAGGAGCAGGAGGGAATGAGGTTTTTCAGCCTCTGCTTTCCTCCTTCTCCTATGAATCAGTTGCATCACTAGTGAAGGATGTTCAGTTTCCCCTCAATGTTAAAGAGACCATCTTCCTGGTAGCCAATCTGATAACCTTCCTCTATACAGCCTGCTGCTTCTCTAGAATGAGGGCTGAGATTTCTAGGCGGGCTGATGAGACCCCTGACTCAGGAGTAGACCCCGGTGTGGAAAATCCTAAGTGGTGTGGGAAATGGGAGGACATGGGCCAAATCCTGAAGGAATTCTCTGACCCTCTAGTCTGGGATTTTCCCCATGAACAAATTCAGAATCCAGCTGAGGTGGGGAAATATCTGAAAGAGAAGTACCAGGATGAGCCTAAGGAGAGGAAGGTCATTGCAGTGAGCTGGGCCCTGGCATATGCTTATCACACACTGCTAGATACTGTCGGGCAGCAGACAGAGGCAGGGGGGCAGGGAGATAAATCAGCAACTGTCCCGGTGACTTAGGCTGCAGCTAACACTCCAGGCTCGAAGCCAGCATCTAAACCCATGGCTGTTGCTACCAGCACTAGAAGTGGGAAATGCACGGACAAGACCAATCGACCAGGGGATGATGATGATGATGATGGTGAAGGAGAAGGAACCTCAATGCCTCCTGACATAAAATCAGGAGTCAAAGCAGCAGGTGCAAGATCAGATGAGTCCTTTTCCCTGAAGGACCTCCGTGGCCTACGGAAGGATTACACTCGAAGGTCTGATGAATCCATAATTAGTTGGCTTGTCCGTCTCTGGGATGCTGCAGACGAGGCTACAATTCTGGATGGCACTGAAGCCAGGCATTTGGGATCCCTGTCACAGGATACTGTCATAGACCAAGGAATGATGAGGGGGGCTAACCCTCACAGCCTCTGGGAACGGGTCCTAAGAAGCGTAGCAGAAAGATACCTGTGTGCAGAAGATCTCTATATGCAGCAAACTCAGTGGAAGACAATAGAGCAAGGGATCCAACGCTTGAGAGAAATGGCTGTGGCAGAAATTATCTTCTCAGATGATGGAACAACCAGGAACCCAGACTTAGTACCATGCACGTCTGTGATGTGGCGAAAACTCGTACGACTTGGGCCACACGAATATGCTTCTGCCTTAGCCATCATGAAGAGGGATGAGAGGGATGAGACGGTGCTTGACATGGCAAGGAAGCTCCGAGCATATGCAGATGCTGTACATGGCCCGACACATGCCAGAATCGCAGCGGTAGAAACACGTCTGCAGAACTTAGAGGATAAGATAGAGGAGAACCATAAGAAGCTTAGAGAGGAGATTAAAGAAGACCTTCTCCAAATTTCAGCAGTACAGATCCGAGGTTCTGGTCTCCAAGGCAGACGTTTCCCAGATGGCGAGAGAAGGTACACCCCACGAGCTGAGCTGTGGTTCTACCTGTGTGATTGTGGGAAGAACATGAGAAGGTGGCAGAGGAAACCTACTGCTGTTCTGGCACGACGGGTGCGTGAACTGAAGGAAGCCACCAGGAGGAAAGCAGCTCCAGTTGCCCGTAGCCGACCGGCCAGGTATGATGATGATGACATGTCTGATCCTCTCGAAGGAACATCCAAAACATACGCCCAGGGAAAGAAGGATAACCAGGCTTAGAGGGGCCTTGCCTCTAGCCAGGTAGAGGCCAGGGAAAATCGTGTTTTCTGGTCTGTGTGGATTAGTTGGCCTGGCACATCGGAGCCACAAGAGTACAAAGCTTTGGTCGATACTGGTGCGCAATGCACATTAATCCCATCAAGACATGTGGGGACAGAGTCTGTTTCTATTGCTGGTGTGACAGGAGGATCCCAGGATTTCACTTTGGTGGAAGCTGATGTGAGCCTAACGGGAAATGAGTGGAAGAAGCATCCTATTGTGACTGGCCCAGAGGCCCCATGCATTTTGGGCATAGACTACCTTCGGAGTGGGTACTTCAAAGACCCAAAAGGACTCAGGTGGGCATTTGGAATAGCTGCTGTAGAGACAGAGGGCATCCAGCAATTGAACACCTTGCCTGGGTTGTCTGAGAATCTATCTGCAGTAGGATGCCTGACGGGAGAAGAGCAACAAGTGCCAATTGCCACTTCCATAGTGCATCGACGGCAGTATAGGACCACTCGAGATGCCGTGATCCCCATCCATAAGATGATCCGAGAGCTGGAGAGCCAAGGGGTGGTCAGCAAGACCCACTCACCCTTCAACAGCCCCATTTGGCCTGTGCGAAAATCTGAAGGAGAATGGAGATTGACTGTGGACTACCGTGCATTGAATGAAGTGACTCCACCACTGAGTGCTGCCGTGCCAGACATATTAGAGCTCCAGTATGAGCTAGAGTCCAAGGCAGCAAAGTGGTATGCCACTATAGACATTGCCAATGCATTTTTCTCCATTCCTCTGGCAGCAGAATGCAGGCCTCAGTTTGCCTTCACATGGAGGGGAGTGCAGTACACCTGGAACCGACTGCCCCAGGGGTGGAAGCACAGCCCCACCATCTGCCATGGACTGATCCAGACTGCACTAGAAAGGGGAGAGGCTCCGGAACACCTGCAGTATATTGATGACATCATTGTGTGGGGGAACACAGCTGCGGAAGTGTTCGAGAAAGGGAAGGAAATCATCCAGATCCTCCTGGGAGCTGGTTTCGCCATTAAAAAGAGTAAAGTAAAGGGACCAGCTCGTGAGATTCAATTCCTGGGAGTGAAGTGGCAAGATGGACGACGTGAGATTCCTACAGATGTCATCAACAAGATCACAGCAATGTCTCCACCCACCAATAAGAAAGAGACACAAGCTTTCTTGGGTGCAATAGGTTTTTGGAGGATGCATATTCCTGAGTACAGTCAGATCGTGAGCCCTCTTTACCTGGTCACCCGCAAGAAGAACAAGTTCCAGTGGGGCCCTGAGCAGCAACAAGCCTTTGTCCAGATCAAGCAGGAGATTGCCCATGCAGTAGCCCTTGGCCCGGTCAGGACAGGACCAGAGGTAAAGAACATGCTCTACTCTGCAGCCGGGAACCATGGCTTGTCCTGGAGCCTTTGGCAGAAGGTGCCTGAGGAGACTCGGGGTCGACCACTGGGATTTTGGAGTCGAAGCTACAGAGGGTCTGAAGCCAACTATACTCCAACAGAGAAAGAAATCCTGGCTGCCTATGAAGGAGTTCTGGCTGCCTCGGAGGTAATAGGCACTGAAGCACAACTCCTCCTGGCACCCCGACTACCGGTGCTGGGGTGGATGTTCAAAGGCAAAGTTCCTTCCACTCACCATGCCACCAGTGCTACATGGAGCAAGTGGATTGCTCTCATCACTCAGCGCGCCCGTATAGGTAAACTGAATCGCCTTGGGATTTTGGAGGTCATTACAAATTGGCCCGAAGGTGAGAATTTTGGTGTCACAGATGAAGAGGAACAAGAACCAGTGACACGTGCTGAAGAGGCCCCTCCCTATAACCAACTGCCACCAGAGGAAACACGCTACGCTCTTTTCACTGACGGTTCCTGTCGCATCGTAGGGATGAACCGGAAGTGGAAAGCAGCCGTATGGAGCCCCACACGACAGGTTGCACAAACTAATGAAGGAGAAGGTGGATCAAGCCAACTTGCAGAACTCAAAGCTGTTCAACTGGCCCTGGACATTGCTGAGAGAGAGAAGTGGCCAAAGCTCTACCTCTACACTGATTCATGGATGGTAGCCAATGCTCTGTGGGGATGGCTGGAGAGGTGGAAAAAGGCTAACTGGCAACGTAGAGGGAAACCAATTTGGGCTGCTGATGAGTGGAAAGACATTGCTACCAGGGTAGGGAGGCTACCTGTGAAAGTCCGCCATGTAGATGCCCATGCACCCAAGAGTAGGGCCAATGAGGAGCACCAGAACAATGAGCAGGTAGACCAAGCTGCAAAGATAGGGGTGTCCAAAATAGACCTAGACTGGGAACATAAGGGAGAGTTATTCCTTGCTAGATGGGCCCATGATGCCTCAGGCCACCAGGGCAGAGATGCCACCTATAAATGGGCACAAGACCGAGGGGTGGATCTAACCATGGACAGTATTTCTCAGGTTATCCATTACTGTGAGACGTGTGCTGCCATCAAGCAGGCCAAGCGAGTGAAGCCCCTCTGGTACGGTGGGCGGTGGTCCAAGTACAAGTATGGGGAGGCCTGGCAGATTGACTACATCACACTGTCCCAGACACGCCAGGGCAAGCGCTACGTGCTGACCATGGTGGAAGCCACCACTGGATGGTTGGAAACCTACCCTGTGTCTCATGCCACAGCCCGGAACACCATCCTGGGCCTTGAAAAGCAAGTCCTGTGGAGACATGGCACCCCTGAGAGGATCGAGTCAGACAACGGGACTCATTTCAAGAACAGCCTTATCAACACCTGGGCTAGGGAACATGGCATTGAGTGGGTGTACCATATCCCCTACCATGTACCAGCTGCAGGGAAAGTGGAGAGGTACAATGGACTACTAAAAATCCAGTTGAAAGCTTTGGGTGGGGGATCTTTCAAGAATTGGGAGCAGCATTTAGCAAAGGCCACCTGGTTAGTCAACACCCGAGGTTCCACCAACCGAGCAGGTCCTGCCCAGTCTGAGTCCCTGAATGTAATAGAAGGAGACAAAGTCCCAGTGGTACATATCAGAGGTTTGTTAGGGAAGACTGTATGGATCAACTCTGCCTCGAGCAGAGACAAACCCATTCGTGGGGTTGTCTTTGCTCAGGGACCAGGTTGCACGTGGTGGATAATGCAAAGAGATGGAACAACACGATGTGTACCTCAGGGAGATCTGATTGTGGGATAGAATGATATGCAATATCACAGTTCATTGGATGTTACTGCCATTGTCTGTACATTAAACCATACAGACATGAGATAGAAGGAAATGTGTAAGAGTCGAAGGTCTGGGCAAGTGGAAGATGGAGAAGGAAATGTGAAAGTGTCGAAGGTCTGAGCAAGTGATAGATGGAGCTTTAAGTGACGAAAGTGAAAAGGGGGGATCCTGCAGCTCTGTAATATAGGGCCTGGATTCAGTGGTCCAGTGTGGGGATATGATGAAGGCATGATGGGTATTGCTTGTAATTTTGGGGAAACAGATGGAAACTTTGTGTGAATAATGCATGATGTGTTGTAATATGTTGATGATATGGGGATAAGGGGTGGAATGTCCTGGGGTGACGTTATGATGCTTGTATCCCCATTCATCCGTTCTGTGCCTTTAAGACTGGCTCTGAAAAGTGGAAGTTTTGTTTGGGTTTCCCTTATCAGGACACAGAGACAAGGCAGTACATAGGGCTGTTTTCACTTCTAGCTCGCAGCTTGCTGCTTTTGCTTGCTTGCTTTTCTGCTCTTGCTTCTGTTCTCGCTTTTGCTTCTGCTTATTAGCTAGTTTAGCTAAACAGTCCAAATTCCTTCCCGGACTGTTTCTCCTCTCCTGTTCCTGTGACCATCTTGAACCTGCTCCGGACTGGGACCCGGGAACACCGAAGGTTTGCCTGCAGCAGCTGGCCCAGCGCCGTAGGGACTGAGAGCAGAGCAACCACCCCGAAAGAGACTTTCTGATTTTGTCATCTTTCTCAGAGTGGTGTCAGCTGGTATTGTTCATTTTGTGTGCGGGGGGTGCTGTGCCAGTCAAATAAAGAGGTTCTTTCCACTTCTCTCCGAGGAATTTTTTCCCGAACTGGTTGGGGGGAGGGGCCGTGTGGGTTTTGCTTTCTGGAGGGGCCCTCCTTTGCAGATTCGTTAACAAATTTGCCCTAAACCAGGACAAAATATTGGTGCCCAAACGTGAGGCTCGAGAGAGAGTGGAAAAACCCTGTTTTGACTGCATTTTGGTTGCTATTACTCTGTGTTCGTTTAAATCAGCTAATAGCCATGGTTTTTGAATTGATAATGTCTATTGGGGTGAAGTTTTACATGCATTTCTGGTCCCTAGGGTTTTTTGAGATTTTAATACCTCTCTGGTCCCTAGGTTTATTTTCTTATCCAGAAATAGCTTTAGTATTGCCCCTAATACGTAGTTTTTACATCAGAGGGGCAGTGACCAGAGTAGCTATCCTGCTGGGCTTGGTGACAATAATGTGCAAGAAGTTTATAAACATGCTAGTGTCTGCTCCAGGTATGAATGGTTCATGGCTATGGTTATGCATCCAGTTTGTTGCAGGAGGAGCACAAGGGAATGAGGTTTTTCAGCCTCTGCTTTCCTCCTTCTCCTATGAATCAGTTGCATCACTAGTGAAGGATGTTCAGTTTCCCCTCAATGTTAAAGAGACCATCTTCCTGGTAGCCAATCTGATAACCTTCCTCTATACAGCCTGCTGCTTCTCTAGAATGAGGGCTGAGATTTCTAGGCGGGCTGATGAGACCCCTGACTCAGGAGTAGACCCCGGTGTGGAAAATCCTAAGTGGTGTGGGAAATGGGAGGATATGGGCCAAATCCTGAAGGAATTCTCTGACCCTATAGTCTGGGATTTTCCCCATGAACAAATTCAGAATCCAGCTGAGGTGGGGAAATATCTGAAAGAGAAGTACCAGGATGAGCCTAAGGAGAGGAAGGTCATTGCAGTGAGCTGGGCCCTGGCATATGCTTATCACACACTGCTAGATACTGTCGGGCAGCAGACAGAGGCAGGGGGGCAGGGAGATAAATCAGCAACTGTCCCGGTGACTTAGGCTGCAGCTAACACTCCAGGCTCGAAGCCAGCATCTAAACCCATGGCTGTTGCTACCAGCACTAGAAGTGGGAAATGCACAGACAAGACCAATCGACCAGGGGATGATGATGATGATGATGGTGAAGGAGAAGGAACCTCAATGCCTCCTGACATAAAATCAGGAGTCAAAGCAGCAGGTGCAAGATCAGATGAGTCCTTTTCCCTGAAGGACCTCCGTGGCCTACGGAAGGATTACACTCGAAGGTCTGATGAATCCATAATTAGTTGGCTTGTCCGTCTCTGGGATGCTGCAGACGAGGCTACAATTCTGGATGGCACTGAAGCCAGGCATTTGGGATCCCTGTCACAGGATACTGTCATAGACCAAGGAATGATGAGGGGGGCTAACCCTCACAGCCTCTGGGAACGGGTCCTAAGAAGCGTAGCAGAAAGATACCTGTGTGCAGAAGATCTCTATATGCAGCAAACTCAGTGGAAGACAATAGAGCAAGGGATCCAACGCTTGAGAGAATGGCTGTGGCAGAAATTATCTTCTCAGATGATGTAACAACCAGGAACCCACACTTAGTACCATGCACGTCTGTGATGTGGCGAAAACTCGTACGACTTGGGCCACACGAATATGCTTCTGCCTTAGCCATCATGAAGAGGGATGAGAGGGATGAGACGGTGCTTGACATGGCAAGGAAGCTCCGAGCATATGCAGATGCTGTACATGGCCCGACACATGCCAGAATCGCAGCGGTAGAAACACGTCTGCAGAACTTAGAGGATAAGATAGAGGAGAACCATAAGAAGCTTAGAGAGGAGATTAAAGAAGACCTTCTCCAAATTTCAGCAGTACAGATCCGAGGTTCTGGTCTCCAAGGCAGACGTTTCCCAGATGGCGAGAGAAGGTACACCCCACGAGCTGAGCTGTGGTTCTACCTGTGTGATTGTGGGAAGAACATGAGAAGGTGGCAGAGGAAACCTACTGCTGTTCTGGCACGACGGGTGCGTGAACTGAAGGAAGCCACCAGGAGGAAAGCAGCTCCAGTTGCCCGTAGCCGACCGGCCAGGTATGATGATGATGACATGTCTGATCCTCTCGAAGGAACATCCAAAACATACGCCCAGGGAAAGAAGGATAACCAGGCTTAGAGGGGCCTTGCCTCTAGCCAGGTAGAGGCCAGGGAAAATCGTGTTTTCTGGTCTGTGTGGATTAGTTGGCCTGGCACATCGGAGCCACAAGAGTACAAAGCTTTGGTCGATACTGGTGCGCAATGCACATTAATCCCATCAAGACATGTGGGGACAGAGTCTGTTTCTATTGCTGGTGTGACAGGAGGATCCCAGGATTTCACTTTGGTGGAAGCTGATGTGAGCCTAACGGGAAATGAGTGGAAGAAGCATCCTATTGTGACTGGCCCAGAGGCCCCATGCATTTTGGGCATAGACTACCTTCGGAGTGGGTACTTCAAAGACCCAAAAGGACTCAGGTGGGCATTTGGAATAGCTGCTGTAGAGACAGAGGGCATCCAGCAATTGAACACCTTGCCTGGGTTGTCTGAGAATCTATCTGCAGTAGGATGCCTGACGGGAGAAGAGCAACAAGTGCCAATTGCCACTTCCATAGTGCATCGACGGCAGTATAGGACCACTCGAGATGCCGTGATCCCCATCCATAAGATGATCCGAGAGCTGGAGAGCCAAGGGGTGGTCAGCAAGACCCACTCACCCTTCAACAGCCCCATTTGGCCTGTGCGAAAATCTGAAGGAGAATGGAGATTGACTGTGGACTACCGTGCATTGAATGAAGTGACTCCACCACTGAGTGCTGCCGTGCCAGACATATTAGAGCTCCAGTATGAGCTAGAGTCCAAGGCAGCAAAGTGGTATGCCACTATAGACATTGCCAATGCATTTTTCTCCATTCCTCTGGCAGCAGAATGCAGGCCTCAGTTTGCCTTCACATGGAGGGGAGTGCAGTACACCTGGAACCGACTGCCCCAGGGGTGGAAGCACAGCCCCACCATCTGCCATGGACTGATCCAGACTGCACTAGAAAGGGGAGAGGCTCCGGAACACCTGCAGTATATTGATGACATCATTGTGTGGGGGAACACAGCTGCGGAAGTGTTCGAGAAAGGGAAGGAAATCATCCAGATCCTCCTGGGAGCTGGTTTCGCCATTAAAAAGAGTAAAGTAAAGGGACCAGCTCGTGAGATTCAATTCCTGGGAGTGAAGTGGCAAGATGGACGACGTGAGATTCCTACAGATGTCATCAACAAGATCACAGCAATGTCTCCACCCACCAATAAGAAAGAGACACAAGCTTTCTTGGGTGCAATAGGTTTTTGGAGGATGCATATTCCTGAGTACAGTCAGATCGTGAGCCCTCTTTACCTGGTCACCCGCAAGAAGAACAAGTTCCAGTGGGGCCCTGAGCAGCAACAAGCCTTTGTCCAGATCAAGCAGGAGATTGCCCATGCAGTAGCCCTTGGCCCGGTCAGGACAGGACCAGAGGTAAAGAACATGCTCTACTCGGCAGCCGGGAACCATGGCTTGTCCTGGAGCCTTTGGCAGAAGGTGCCTGAGGAGACTCAGGGTCGACCACTGGGATTTTGGAGTTGAAGCTACAGAGGGTCTGAAGCCAACTATACTCCAACAGAGAAAGAAATCCTGGCTGCCTATGAAGGAGTCCAGGCTGCTTCGGAGGTAATAGGCCCTGAAGCACAACTCCTCCTGGCACCCCGACTACCGGTGCTGGGGTGGATGTTCAAAGGCAAAGTTCCTTCCACTCACCATGCCACCAGTGCTACATGGAGCAAGTGGATTGCTCTCATCACTCAGCGCGCCCGTATAGGTAAACGGAATCGCCTTGGGATTTTGGAGGTCATTACAAATTGGCCCGAAGGTGAGAATTTTGGTGTCACAGATGAAGAGGAACAAGAACCAGTGACACGTGCTGAAGAGGCCCCTCCCTATAACCAACTGCCACCAGAGGAAACACGCTACGCTCTTTTCACTGACGGTTCCTGTCGCTTGGTAGGGATGAACCGGAAGTGGAAAGCAGCCGTATGGAGCCCCACACGACAGGTTGCACAAGCTACCGAAGGAGAAGGTGGATCAAGCCAACTTGCAGAACTCAAAGCTGTTCAACTGGCCCTGGACATTGCTGAGAGAGAGAAGTGGCCAAAGCTCTACCTCTACACTGATTCATGGATGGTAGCCAATGCTCTGTGGGGATGGCTGGAGAGGTGGAAAAAGGCTAACTGGCAACGTAGAGGGAAACCAATTTGGGCTGCTGATGAGTGGAAAGACATTGCTACCAGGGTAGGGAGGCTACCTGTGAAAGTCCGCCATGTAGATGCCCATGTACCCAAGAGTAGGGCCAATGAGGAGCACCAGAACAATGAGCAGGTAGACCAAGCTGCAAAGATAGGGGTGTCCAAAATAGACCTAGACTGGGAACATAAGGGAGAGTTATTCTTAGCTAGATGGGCCCATGATGCCTCAGGCCACCAGGGCAGAGATGCCACCTATAAATGGGCACAAGACCGAGGGGTGGATCTAACTATGGACAGTATTTCTCAGGTTATCCATTACTGTGAGACGTGTGCTGCCATCAAGCAGGCCAAGCGAGTGAAGCCCCTCTGGTACGGTGGGCGGTGGTCCAAGTACAAGTATGGGGAGGCCTGGCAGATTGACTACATCACACTGCCCCAGACACGCCAGGGCAAGCGCTACGTGCTGACCATGGTTGAAGCCACCACTGGATGGTTTGAAACCTTCCCTGTGTCTCATGCCACAGCCTGGAACACCATCCTGGGCCTTGAAAAGCAAGTCCTGTGGAGACATGGCACCCCTGAGAGGATCGAGTCAGACAACGGGACTCATTTCAAGAACAGCCTTATCAACACCTGGGCTAGGGAACATGGCATTGAGTGGGTGTACCATATCCCCTACCATGTACCAGCTGCAGGGAAAGTGGAGAGGTACAATGGACTACTAAAAACCCAGTTGAAAGCTTTGGGTGGGGGATCTTTCAAGAATTGGGAGCAGCATCTGGCAAAGGCCACCTGGTTAGTCAACACCCGAGGTTCCACCAACCGAGCAGGTCCTGCCCAGTCTGAGTCCCTGAATGTAATAGAAGGAGACAAAGTCCCAGTGGTACGTATCAGAGGTTTGTTAGGGAAGACTGTATGGATCAACTCTGCCTCGAGCAGAGACAAACCCATTCGTGGGGTTGTCTTTGCTCAGGGACCAGGTTGCACGTGGTGGATAATGCAAAGAGATGGAACAACACGATGTGTACCTCAGGGAGATCTGATTGTGGGATAGAATGATATGCAATATCACAGTTCATTGGATGTTACTGCCATTGTCTGTACATTAAACCATACAGACATGAGATAGAAGGAAATGTGTAAGAGTCGAAGGTCTGGGCAAGTGGAAGATGGAGAAGGAAATGTGAAAGTGTCGAAGGTCTGAGCAAGTGATAGATGGAGCTTTAAGTGACGAAAGTGAAAAGGGGGGATCCTGCAGCTCTGTAATATAGGGCCTGGATTCAGTGGTCCAGTGTGGGGATATGATGAAGGCATGATGGGTATTGCTTGTAATTTTGGGGAAACAGATGGAAACTTTGTGTGAATAATGCATGATGTGTTGTAATATGTTGATGATATGGGGATAAGGGGTGGAATGTCCTGGGGTGACGTTATGATGCTTGTATCCCCATTCATCCGTTCTGTGCCTTTAAGACTGGCTCTGAAAAGTGGAAGTTTTGTTTGGGTTTCCCTTATCAGGACACAGAGACAAGGCAGTACATAGGGCTGTTTTCACTTCTAGCTCGCAGCTTGCTGCTTTTGCTTGCTTGCTTTTCTGCTCTTGCTTCTGCTCTCGCTTTTGCTTCTGCTTATTAGCTAGTTTAGCTAAACAGTCCAAATTCCTTCCCGGACTGTTTCTCCTCTCCTGTTCCTGTGACCATCTCGAACCTGCTCCGGACTGGGACCCGGGAACACCGAAGGTTTGGCTGCAGCAGCTGGCCCAGCACCGGAGGGACTGAGAGTAGAGCAACCACCCCGAAAGAGACTTTCTGATTTTGTCATCTTTCTCAGAGTGGTGTCAGCTGGTATTGTTCATTTTGTGTGCGGGGGGTGCTGTGCCAGTCAAATAAACAGGTTCTTTCCACTTCTCTCCGAGGAATTTTTTCCCGAACCGGTTGGGGGGAGGGGCCGTGTGGGTTTTGCTTTCTGGAGGGGCCCTCCTTTGCAGATTCTTTAACAAATTTGCCCTAAACCAGGACACATACTGATCTGCCCAGGTTTATTGCGGAAGGCAACCGGCGTGCCGACTCTCTGGCCGCGGCTGCTGTTACGCAGGCCCCTCTCCCAGACATGTTCGGCCAGGCTAAGATCAGTCACCAACTTTTCCATCAGAATGCGCCTGGCCTGGTCCGGCAATTCAATCTGACGCAGGATCAGGCCAAGGCGATAGTGGCCACATGTCCCCAATGCCAACATGATCAGATGCCTACCGTGGCCTTGGGGGCTAATCCCCGAGGTTTGGCGAGCTGCGAGGTGTGGCAGATGGACGTGACACATATCCCATCTTTTGGTCGATTGTGTTACGTCCACGTCTCAGTAGATACCTTCTCCGGCGCTATCTGTGCTTCTGCCCACGCAGGCGAAAAGGCAACGGATGTCCAGAAGCGTCTGCTTCAGGCATTCGCTGTCTTGGGCATCCCTAGGGCCCTAAAAACAGATAACGGCCCTGCGTATACCTCCAAGGAGCTGCAGAGCTTCCTGCAGCAATGGGGAATAGTCCATAAGACCGGCATCCCCTATTCCCCAACAGGCCAAGCCATAGTGAAAAGGGCCCACCAGAGCCTTAAGAAGATCCTATCCCGGCAACAACCGGCGATGAAGGTGGAGACCCCCTACGTCCGGCTGTCAAGAGCATTGTACATGCTTAACTTTCTAAATTGCTCTTTTGACAGCCAAAATCCTCCAGTGGTCCGGCACTTCGGCAGTCACCAGCAGCTGCAGCCTAAAGCCAGGCCACCGGTTCTTGAAAAAGATCCGGAGACCTGGCGGACGGAGGGCCCCTTTGACCTGGTGACCTGGGGGAGGGGATATGGCTGCGTGGCCACTCCCTCAGGCCCCAGGTGGATTCCATCCAAGTGGGTAAGGCCCTTCGTCCCGAAACAGAGGACCAAGAAGGAGGCAGTACCACAGGTCCGGCAGGCTTGTTGGCGTCGGCGGAGGAAACCACACCATCAGTCTTGGTCCTTCTCTCCAGATCTCCCCCCGGTTACCGAAGAGCCCTCTCCTCCAGCTTCTCCTCCACCCCTTAACCTCCTATGTCACGTTTCCTCCCATTCACCCCCTGCTCCATCTCTTACCCCCCGTATGTTTTATTTAAACTGGTTGTTTGGAGAGGAACCATTTTTGTGAATTCGTTATACTTTTACTATCTTCTCTCGTTTCAGTTACATCTCCCCCATGGCCTCCGTTTCAACATTGCTGGCTCCCAACCCTAGCCTGCTAATGGCGATCATGACGACCTGCGGACTCCTTTTGCCACCTTCAGAGCCGTGGGTCGTCCCCCAGCCAAAGATCAACGTCTGGCGTGCCTTGGCTCAGTCTTTAGGACAGGACCACATTTGCCTTGACACCGGCGCAGCAGAGGACCCGATGTTGTCTTGCCTTGTGGGGATTCCTTTCTCTCCAGGCGAGTTCCCATCCGCCTTTCAGTCAGCCCTTTCCCCTATTTTGGTCCGGAGCCTTACCATCCTCCCGAGTTTTGATTCTAGTAATGCTTGGAGCGACGGAGTGCGTAGGCTGGATTCTTTATCCTCTGAGCCCACGGAATTACATCTTCTCGGTTCCGCCAATGCCTCTGTTTGTTTTCAATTTGATTACACCTTTGCCCCTCTAGAGAAGGGCAGTGAGGTGGTCCAGCAAACTAAAAAAGAATATCGAGCAAACCAGTGGTGCAAAGCCGTGCTGAAGATCAGTGGCCCCACCACAACTGGACGGACCCCATATGCCCTTCCCCGGGGAAGGTTTTTGATTTGTGGCGACCGGGCATGGGCAGGCATCCCCTCTGGTCTGATCGGAGGGCCGTGCACTTTTGGCAGACTGACGCTGTTCACCCCCAACATGACCCAAATTGTCAATTGGAAAAAGGCAAATGTCACGTCCGAATTGGCCAGAGCTAAAAGAGATCTCAAGGATCTCACTGAGGACTGTGACAGCAAAATTACTCATTGGTCACACTCAAAATCCGTTGCCTTTACCATCTTGTTGCCTTGGGTATCGGTGGCGAAGGCTCTAGGTGAATTGGGCCGCCTAGAGTGTTGGGTGGCTAAACAAGCAAATTTTACTTCAGCCGCGCTCTACGACCTCCTCACAGACGAGGAAATAACAAGGAAGGCGACACTCCAAAACAGAGCAGCAATAGATTTTCTATTGCTGCTCCATCATCATCACTGTAAGGAGTTTGAGGGCCTCTGCTATCTGAACCTGTCCTCTCGAGCCGAGGACGCCAGACATTCCATCAAGAGGCTGCAAGACCTTGTCCATCAGGTCAAGCAAGAGACCTCTGACTGGCTGGGGGACATTTTTAAGGGTTGGGGCCTCAGCGGGTGGGCCGGTTCCACAATAGAATCTGTTTGCAAGGTTGTTCTGAGTTTAATAATACTTTTAGTTTTCATTATTTTGATCCGCGGTTTGGTCCAGAGACTAATGGCCAGAGATACCTCAGCATCTGTCAACCATGCCGCAGTCCCGTCGGACAAGCCCATCGAGCTGGAAGACCTCTCCTCGGAGGCCGAAGAAGCTACAGATCAGGAAGGGGCGACCGCACCGTCCTTCGACCACCCAGGGGCGGGAGGATTCCAGCTCGAAGAAGGCGAAGACTGGCCGGACCAGCCGCGAGATCCTGAATTTTAAGTTTCTGTGGACTTCCCATTCTTTTTATTTATTTGTTAAGAAACGAGGAGATGTTGTAGTGTGTTTTTAAGTTTCTTGTTTTTGCTCCCCCATTTGATGTATTATTCCCCCCCTGTTCTTTGTAAGATTGTTCTTCCCCCTCCAGTTTTCCCGCCGCAGAGCCGTTGGCAGTTATGTTACTATGGTTACCCCTGCCCCTGTTAATTGTCAATCTCCCAAGTTACATAACTGCTCCTCCCTTATCCCACCATATAAGTAAAGTTTTCCTCCTCCCTGAGCCCAGTCAATCACCCCCCACTCCTCCCTGCTTTCTAGAACATTCTTCTCTCTGGGGGTGGTGGTTGGTTGGCGTCCCGGGGCCCCTCTATTGTTCTATGTTTATTGGATAAGTTCTTGTGTAAGTTTTCTTATGTACCTCCCCACATGTTCCCCTATTGGTTAGCTGGTCTGCCCCTCCCGTCTCCACCCCTTCCCTGTAAAACTCTGTCTCCCCCCGTGATCGGGGCCATTTTGCTGTGGGTTTTTCCACCTGTTGGTTTGCCCTGTACTGCATGTGGGCTCTTCAATAAACCGACGTTTTACACCCAGCAACTGGTCACCTCCTCTCTCGTCTCGCCCAGCGCGAATCCAAGTCCGCAATACAGCCCAGCCCGAGGCCAGGACGCCAAGGGGGGCTGGCCTCAGATGCAAAGGGGCGTCGGCCGCTTTACCCCTTCAGCTAACCGGACTTAGGGCCGTGAACGCCCTCGCGCATTCTAGAACACGATGGGAGATGTTTTCTGTGCTGGCACAGTTTCTCCTTGCCAGACATAGTGGAAAAGCTTTTGGCTAAGATGTAGACGACAAGAGACGCTAAAGACGAAGGTACGATGCTCTCTGGAGCTAAGAGCCGCTCCGGGGCGTCTTTCTGCAGAAGCCACGCTGCGGAGAGCACTGTAACCGACACAATGGTCTTTGCGCGAAGAATCCGCTTCTTTGCCTCCGGGAGCCGGAGAGAGCGGCAGCTTCGGAAAGGTGAAGAACGAAGCTGTACAACACTGGGATTGTGTGCGCATCTTGCCAACTAATAGAAAACAGTACCTTAGGACTCTCCTGCCTTTTCCAAACACATGAGCATTCGATGGGAAGCTTTTTTAGGCAACTCTCTTCGTCTTCTTGCAAAACACTCGTCACACCTCTGTGCAAATTCTAGAAAACCATGGGAGATGCTTTCTGTTCTGGCGCAGTTTCTTCTTGCCAGACATTGTGGAAAAGCTTTTGGCTAAGATGTAGATGAGAAGAGACACTAAAGATGAAGGTAAGATGCTCTCCGGAGCTAAGACCCGCTGCCAGGCATCCTTCGGCAGAAGTCGCGCTAAGGCGAGCACTGTGACCGCCACAATCGTCTTTTCGTGAAGAAGCCGCTTCTTCGCCTCTGGGAACCGGAGAGAGAGGCAGCTTCGGAAAGGTGAAGAAGGAAGCTGCAAAACACTGGGATTGTGTGTGCAGCTTGCCAACTGATAGAAAACAGTACCTTAGCACTCTCCTGCCTTTTCCAAACACATGAGCATTCGATTGGAAGCTGTTTTAGGAAACTCTCTTCATCTTCATGCAAAAGACTAGGCAGACCTCCTTGGAACTTCTAGAAAACGATGGGACATGTTTTCTGTGCTGGCAAAATTTCTCCTTGCAAGACATAGTGGAAAAACTTTTGCCTTAGATGCAGACTACAACAGACACTAAAGACGAAGCTACGATGCTCTCCAGAGCTAAGAGCCACTCCCGGGCGTCTTTCGGTAGAAGCCGCGCTGCGGAGTGCTCTGGGTCCGCTACAGTCATCTGCGTGAAGAAGCCGCTTCTTCGCCTCCGGGAGTCGGAGAGAGCGGCAGCTTCAGAAAGGTTAAGAAGAAAGCTGCGCAACACTGGGATTGTGTGCGCAGCTTGCCAACGGATAGAAAACAGGACCTTAGCACTCTCTTGCCTTTTCCAAACACATGAGCATTCGATTGAAAGCGGTTTAAGGCAACTCTCTTCGTCTTCTTGCAAAACACTTGGCAGACCTCCGTGCAACTTCTAGAACACGATGGGAGATGTTTTCTGTGCTGGCACAGTTTCTCCTTGCCAGAAATAGTGGAAAAGCTTTTGGCGAAGATGTAGACGACAAGAGACGCTAAAGACGAAAGTACAATGCTCTCCGGAGCTACGAGCCGCTCCCGGGAGTCTTTCATAAGAAGCCGCGCTGCGGAGAGCACTGTGACCGCCACAATCGTCGTTGCGCGAAGAAGCCGCCTCTTCGCCTCCGGGAGCCGGGGAGAGCGGCAGCTTCGAAAAGCTGAAGAAGGAAGGTGCACAACACTAGGATTGTGAGCGCAGCTTGCCAACTGAGAGAAAACAGTACCTTAGCACTCTCTTGCCTTTTCCAAACACTTGAGCATCCGATTGGAAGCTGTTTTAGGCAACACGGTTTGTCTTCTTGAAAAAAACTCGGCAGACCTCCGTGCAACTTCCAGAACACGATGGGAGATGTTTTCTGTGCTGGCACAGGTTTTCCTTGCCAGACATAGCGGTGAAGCTCTTGGCAAAGATGTAGGCGACAAGAGACGCTAAAGACGAAGGCACGATGCTCTCAGGAGCAAGGAGCCGCTCCCGGGCGTCTTTCGGCAGAAGCCGCGCTAAGGAGAGCACTGTGACTGCCACAATCGTCTTTGCGCGAAGAAGACGCTTCTTCGCCTCCGGGAGCCGGAGAGAGCGGCAGCTTCGGAAAGGAGAAGAAGGACGCTGCACAACACTGGGATTGTGTGCGCAGCATGCCAACTGATAGAAAACAGTACCTTAGCACTCTCCTGCCTTTCCCAAACACATGAGCATTCGATTGGAAGCTGTTTTAGGCAACTCTCTTCGTCTTCTTGCAAAACACTCGGCAGACCTCCGTGCGACTTCTAGAACACAATGGGAGATGGTGTCTGTGCTGGCACAGTTTCTCCTTGCCAGACATATGTGAAAAACTTTTAGATAAGATGTAGACGACAAGAGACGCTAAAGACGAAGGTACGACGCTCTCGGGAGCTAAGAGCCGCTCCTGGGCGTCTTTCGGCAGAAGCTACGCTGCAGAGAGCAGTGGGACCGCCACAATCGTCTTTGCGCGGAGAAGCCGCTTCTTCGCCTCCGGGAGCCGGAGAGAGCGGCAGCTTCGGAAAGGTGAAGAAGGAAGCTGCACAACACTGGGATTTGGAGCGCAGCTTGCCAACTGATAGAAAACAGTACCTTAGCACTCTCCTGCCTTTTCCAAATACATGAGCATTCGATTGGAAGCTGCTTCGGACAACGCTCTTCATCTTCTGGGAAAACACTCAGCAGACCTCCGTGCAACTTCTAGAACACGATGGGAGATGTTTTCTGTGCTGGCACAGTTTCTCCTTGCCAGAAAAAATGGACAAGCTTTTGGATAAGATGTAGACGCCAAGAGACGCTAGAGACGAAGGTACGATGCTCTCCGGAGCTAGGAGCCGCTCCCGGGCGTCTTTCGGCAGAAGCCGCGCTACGGAGAGCACTGTGACTGCCACAATCGTCTTTGCGCGAAGAAGTCGCTTCTTCGCCTCCAGGAGCCGGAGCGAGCGGCAGCTTCGGAAAGGGGAAGAAGGAAGCTGCACAAAACTGGGATTGGGAGCGCAGATTGCCAACTGATAGAAAACAGTACCTTAGCACTCTCATGCCTTTTCCAATCACATGAGCGTTCGATTGGATGCTGTTTCAGGACACACTCTTTGTCTTTTTGAAAAACACTCGGCAGACCTCCGTGCAACTTCCAGAACACGATGGGAGATGTTTTCTGTGCTGGCACAGTTTCTCCTTGCCAGACATAGTGGAAAAGCTTTTAGATAAGGTTTACACAACAAGAGACGCTAAAGACGAAGGTACGACGCACTCCGGAGCTAAGAGCCGCTCCCGGGCGTCCTTCGGCAGAAGCCATGCTAAGGCAAGCACTGTGACCGCTGCAATCGTCTTTACCCGAAGAAGCCGCATCTTCGCCTCCGGGGGCCGGAGAGAGCGGCAGTTTCGGAAAGGTGAAGAAGGAAGCTGCACAACACTGGGATTGTGTGCGCAGCTTGCCAACTGATAGAAAACTGTATTTAGCACTCTACTGACTATTCCAATCACATGAGCATTCGATTGGAAGGTTTTTCTGACAACTTTCTTTCTCTTCTTGTAAAACACTCGGCAGTCACCCGTGCAACTGCTAGAACACCATGGGAGATGTTTTCTGTGCTGGCACAGTTTCTCCTTGCCAGACATAGCGGAAAAGCTTTTAGATAAGGTGTAGACGACAAGAGACGCTAAAGACGAAGGTACGACGCTCTCCGGAGCTAAGAGCCGCTCCCGGGCGTCTTTCGGCAGAAGCTACGCTGCGGAGAGCACTGTGACCGCCACAATCGTCTTTGCGCGGAGAAGCCGCTTCTTCGCCTCCGGGAGCCGGAGAGAGCGGCAGCTTCGGAAAAGTGAAGAAGGAAGCTGCACAACACTGGGATTTGGAGCGCAGCTTGCCAACTGATAGAAAACAGTACCTTAGCACTCTCCTGCCTTTTCCAAATACATGAGCATTCGATTGGAAGCTGCTTCGGACAACGCTCTTCATCTTCGCGGAAAACACTCAGCAGACCTCCGTGCAACTTCTAGAACACGATGGGAGATGTTTTCTGTGCTGGCACAGTTTCTCCTTGCCAGACATAGTGGAAAAGCTTTTAGATAAGGTTTACACAACAAGAGACGCTAAAGACGAAGGTACGACGCACTCCGGAGCTAAGAGCCGCTCCCGGGCGTCCTTCGGCAGAAGCCATGCTAAGGCAAGCACTGTGACCGCTGCAATCGTCTTTACCCGAAGAAGCCGCATCTTCGCCTCCGGGGGCCGGAGAGAGCGGCAGTTTCGGAAAGGAGAAGAAGGACGCTGCACAACACTGGGATTGTGTGCGCAGCATGCCAACTGATAGAAAACAGTACCATAGCACTCTCCTGCCTTTCCCAAACACATGAGCATTCGATTGGAAGCTGTTTTAGGCAACTCTCTTCGTCTTCTTGCAAAACACTCGGCAGACCTCCGTGCGACTTCTAGAACACAATGGGAGATGGTGTCTGTGCTGGCACAGTTTCTCCTTGCCAGACATATGTGAAAAACTTTTAGATAAGATGTAGACGACAAGAGACGCTAAAGACGAAGGTACGACGCTCTCGGGAGCTAAGAGCCGCTCCTGGGCGTCTTTCGGCAGAAGCTACGCTGCAGAGAGCAGTGGGACCGCCACAATCGTCTTTGCGCGGAGAAGCCGCTTCTTCGCCTCCGGGAGCCGGAGAGAGCGGCAGCTTCGGAAAGGTGAAGAAGGAAGCTGCACAACACTGGGATTTGGAGCGCAGCTTGCCAACTGATAGAAAACAGTACCTTAGCACTCTCCTGCCTTTTCCAAATACATGAGCATTCGATTGGAAGCTGCTTCGGACAACGCTCTTCATCTTCGCGGAAAACACTCAGCAGACCTCCGTGCAACTTCTAGAACACGATGGGAGATGTTTTCTGTGCTGGCACAGTTTCTCCTTGCCAGAAAAAATGGACAAGCTTTTGGATAAGATGTAGACGCCAAGAGACGCTAGAGACGAAGGTACGATGCTCTCCGGAGCTAGGAGCCGCTCCCGGGCGTCTTTCGGCAGAAGCCGCGCTACGGAGAGCACTGTGACTGCCACAATCGTCTTTGCGCGAAGAAGTCGCTTCTTCGCCTCCAGGAGCCGGAGCGAGCGGCAGCTTCGGAAAGGGGAAGAAGGAAGCTGCACAAAACTGGGATTGGGAGCGCAGATTGCCAACTGATAGAAAACAGTACCGTAGCACTCTCATGCCTTTTCCAATCACATGAGCGTTCGATTGGATGCTGTTTCAGGACACACTCTTTGTCTTCTTGAAAAACACTCGGCAGACCTCCGTGCAACTTCCAGAACACGATGGGAGATGTTTTCTGTGCTGGCACAGTTTCTCCTTGCCAGACATAGTGGAAAAGCTTTTAGATAAGGTTTACACAACAAGAGACGCTAAAGACGAAGGTACGACGCACTCCGGAGCTAAGAGCCGCTCCCGGGCGTCCTTCGGCAGAAGCCATGCTAAGGCAAGCACTGTGACCGCTGCAATCGTCTTTACCCGAAGAAGCCGCATCTTCGCCTCCGGGGGCCGGAGAGAGCGGCAGTTTCGGAAAGGTGAAGAAGGAAGCTGCACAACACTGGGATTGTGTGCGCAGCTTGCCAACTGATAGAAAACTGTATTTAGCACTCTACTGACTATTCCAATCACATGAGCATTCGATTGGAAGGTTTTTCTGACAACTTTCTTTCTCTTCTTGTAAAACACTCGGCAGTCCCCCGTGCAACTGCTAGAAAACCATGGGAGATGTTTTCTGTGCTGGCACAGTTTCTCCTTGCCAGACATAGCGGAAAAGCTTTTAGATAAGGTGTAGACGACAAGAGACGCTAAAGACGAAGGTACGACGCTCTCCGGAGCTAAGAGCCGCTCCCGGGCGTCTTTCGGCAGAAGCTACGCTGCGGAGAGCACTGTGACCGCCACAATCGTCTTTGCGCGGAGAAGCCGCTTCTTCGCCTCCGGGAGCCGGAGAGAGCAGCAGCTTCGGAAAAGTGAAGAAGGAAGCTGCACAACACTGGGATTTGGAGCGCAGCTTGCCAACTGATAGAAAACAGTACCTTAGCACTCTCCTGCCTTTTCCAAATACATGAGCATTCGATTGGAAGCTGCTTCGGACAACGCTCTTCATCTTCTGGGAAAACACTCAGCAGACCTCCGTGCAACTTCTAGAACACGATGGGAGATGTTTTCTGTGCTGGCACAGTTTCTCCTTGCCAGAAAAAATGGACAAGCTTTTGGATAAGATGTAGACGCCAAGAGACGCTAGAGACGAAGGTACGATGCTCTCCGGAGCTAGGAGCCGCTCCCGGGCGTCTTTCGGCAGAAGCCGCGCTACGGAGAGCACTGTGACTGCCACAATCGTCTTTGCGCGAAGAAGTCGCTTCTTCGCCTCCAGGAGCCGGAGCGAGCGGCAGCTTCGGAAAGGGGAAGAAGGAAGCTGCACAAAACTGGGATTGGGAGCGCAGATTGCCAACTGATAGAAAACAGTACCTTAGCACTCTCATGCCTTTTCCAATCACATGAGCGTTCGATTGGATGCTGTTTCAGGACACACTCTTTGTCTTCTTGAAAAACACTCGGCAGACCTCCGTGCAACTTCCAGAACACGATGGGAGATGTTTTCTGTGCTGGCACAGTTTCTCCTTGCCAGACATAGTGGAAAAGCTTTTAGATAAGGTTTACACAACAAGAGACGCTAAAGACGAAGGTACGACGCACTCCGGAGCTAAGAGCCGCTCCCGGGCGTCCTTCGGCAGAAGCCATGCTAAGGCAAGCACTGTGACCGCTGCAATCGTCTTTACCCGAAGAAGCCGCATCTTCGCCTCCGGGGGCCGGAGAGAGCGGCAGTTTCGGAAAGGAGAAGAAGGACGCTGCACAACACTGGGATTGTGTGCGCAGCATGCCAACTGATAGAAAACAGTACCATAGCACTCTCCTGCCTTTCCCAAACACATGAGCATTCGATTGGAAGCTGTTTTAGGCAACTCTCTTCGTCTTCTTGCAAAACACTCGGCAGACCTCCGTGCGACTTCTAGAACACAATGGGAGATGGTGTCTGTGCTGGCACAGTTTCTCCTTGCCAGACATATGTGAAAAACTTTTAGATAAGATGTAGACGACAAGAGACGCTAAAGACGAAGGTACGACGCTCTCGGGAGCTAAGAGCCGCTCCTGGGCGTCTTTCGGCAGAAGCTACGCTGCAGAGAGCAGTGGGACCGCCACAATCGTCTTTGCGCGGAGAAGCCGCTTCTTCGCCTCCAGGAGCCGGAGCGAGCGGAAGCTTCGGAAAGGGGAAGAAGGAAGCTGCACAAAACTGGGATTGGGAGCGCAGATTGCCAACTGATAGAAAACAGTACCTTAGCACTCTCATGCCTTTTCCAATCACATGAGCGTTCGATTGGATGCTGTTTCAGGACACACTCTTTGTCTTCTTGAAAAACACTCGGCAGACCTCCGTGCAACTTCCAGAACACGATGGGAGATGTTTTCTGTGCTGGCACAGTTTCTCCTTGCCAGACATAGTGGAAAAGCTTTTAGATAAGGTTTACACAACAAGAGACGCTAAAGACGAAGGTACGACGCACTCCGGAGCTAAGAGCCGCTCCCGGGCGTCCTTCGGCAGAAGCCATGCTAAGGCAAGCACTGTGACCGCTGCAATCGTCTTTACCCGAAGAAGCCGCATCTTCGCCTCCGGGGGCCGGAGAGAGCGGCAGTTTCGGAAAGGTGAAGAAGGAAGCTGCACAACACTGGGATTGTGTGCGCAGCTTGCCAACTGATAGAAAACTGTATTTAGCACTCTACTGACTATTCCAATCACATGAGCATTCGATTGGAAGGTTTTTCTGACAACTTTCTTTCTCTTCTTGTAAAACACTCGGCAGTCCCCCGTGCAACTGCTAGAACACCATGGGAGATGTTTTCTGTGCTGGCACAGTTTCTCCTTGCCAGACATAGCGGAAAATCTTTCAGATAAGGTGTAGACGACAAGAGACGCTAAAGACGAAGGTACGACGCTCTCCGGAGCTAAGAGCCGCTCCCGGGCGTCTTTCGGCAGAAGCTACGCTGCGGAGAGCACTGTGACCGCCACAATCGTCTTTGCGCGGAGAAGCCGCTTCTTCGCCTCCGGGAGCCGGAGAGAGCGGCAGCTTCGGAAAAGTGAAGAAGGAAGCTGCACAACACTGGGATTGTGTGCGCGGCTTGCCAACTGATAGGAAACAGTACCTTAGCACTCTCCTGCCTTTTCCAATCACATGAGCATTCGATTGGAAGCTGTTTTTGGGCAACCTTGTTAGTCTTCTTGCAAAACACTTGGCAGATCTCCGTGCAACTTCTAGAACACGATGGGAGATGTTTTCTGTCCTGGCACAGTTTCTCCTTGCCAGACATAGTGGAAAAGCTTTTGGCTACGATGTACATGACAAGAGACACTAAAGACGAAGGAAAGATGCTCTCCGGAGCTAGGAGCCGCTCCCGGGCGTCTTTCGGCAGAAGCCGCGCTGCGGAGAGCACTGTGACCGCCACAATCGTCTTTGCGCAAAGGAGCCGCTTCCTGGCCTCCAGGAGCCGGAGACAGCGGCAGCTTTGGAAACGGGAAGAAAAAAGCTGCACAACACTGGGATTGTGAGCTCAGCTTGCCAACTGATAGAAAACAGTACCTTAGCACTCTCCTGCCTTTTCCAATCACATGAGCATTCGATTGGAAGCTGTTTTGGGCAACCTTGTTCGTCTTCGTGAAAAACACTCAGCAGACCTCCGTGCAACTTCTAGAACACGATGGGAGATGTGTTCTGTGCTGGCACAGTTTCTCTTTGCCAGACATAGTGGAAAAGCTTTTGGATAAGATGTAGACGACAAGAGACACTAAAGACGAATGTACGATGCTCTCCGGAGCTAAGAGCCGCTCCCGGGCGTCTTTCGGCAGAAGCCGCACTGCGGCGAGCACTGTGACCGGCACAATCGTCTTTGCGCGAAGAAGCCGCGTCTCCGCCTCTGGGAGAAGGAGAGAGCGGCAGCTTCGGAAAGGTGAAGAAGGAAGCTGCACAACCCTGGGATTGTGTGCGCAGCTTGCCAACTGATAGAAAACAGTACCTTAGCACTCTCCTGCCTTTTCCAAACACATGAGCATTCGATTGGAAGTTGTTTAAGACGACTCACTTTCTCTTCTTGCAAAACACTCGGCAGACCTCCGTGCAACTTCTAGAGCACGATGGGAGATGTTTTCTGTGCTGGCACAGTTTCTCCTTACCAGACATAGTGGAAAAGCTTTTGGATAAAATGTAGACGACAAGAGACGTTAAAGACGAAGGCACGTTGCCCTCCAAAGCTAAGAGCCGCTCCCGGGCGTCTTTCAGCAGAAGCCGCGCTGCGGAGAGCACTGTGACCGCCACAATCGTCTTTGCGCGAAAAGCCGCTTCTTCGCCTCTGGGAGACAGAGAGAGCGGCAGCTTCGGAAAGGTGAAGAAGGAAGCTGCACAACACTGGGATTGTGTGCACAGCTTGCCAACTTATAGAAAACAGTACCTTAGCACGCTCCTGCCTTTTCCAATCACATGTGCATTCGATTGGAAGCTGTTTTAGGCAACTCTCTTCGTCTTCTTGAAAAACACTCGGCAGACCTCCGTGGGACTTTTAGAACATGATGGGTGATGTTTTCTGTGCAGGCAAAGTTTCTCCTTTCCAGACATAGTGGAAAAGCTTTTGGCTAAGGTGTAGGCGACAAGAGGCGCTAAAGACGAAGGTACGACGCTCTGCAGAGCTAAGAGCCGCTGCCGGGCGTCTTTCGGCAGAAGCTACGCTGCGGAGCGCAGTGTGACCTCAACAATCGTCTTAGCGCGAAGAAGCCGCATCTTCGCCTCCGGGAGCCGGAGAGAGCGGCAGCTTCGGAAAGGTGAAGAAGGCAGCTGCACAAAACTGGGATCGTGTGCGCAGCATGCCAACTGATAGAAAACAGTGCCTTAGCACTCTCCTGCCTTCTCCAAACACACGAGCATTCGATTGGAAGCTGTTTTATGCAACTCTCTTCGTCTTCTTGCAAAACACTCGGCAGACCTCCGTGAGACTTCTAGAACACGATGGGATATGTTTTCTGTGCTGGCACAGTTTCTCCTTGCCAGACATAGTTGAAAAGCTTTTAGATAAGATGTAGACGACAAGAGACGCTAAAGACGAAGGTACGATGCTCTCCGGAGCTAAGAGCCGCTCCCGGGAATCTTTCGGTAGAAGATACGCTGCGGAGAGCAGTGTGACCGCCACAATCGTCTTTGCTGGGAGAAGCCGCTTCTTCGCCTCCGGGAGCCGGAGAGAGCGGCAGCTTCAGAATGGTGAAGAAGGAAGCTGCACAACACTGGGATTGTGTGCGTGGCTTGCCAACTGATAGAAAACAGTACCTTAGCACTCTCCTGCCCTTTCCAATCACATGAGCATTCGATTGGAAGCTGTTTTGGGCAACCTTGTTCGTCTTATTGAAAAACACTCAGCAGACCTCCGTGCAACTTCTAGAACACGATGGGAGATGTGTTCTGTGCTGGCACAGTTTCTCCTTGCAAGACATAGTGGAAAAGCTTTTGGATAAAATGTAGACGACAAGAGACGTTAAAGACGAAGGCACGATGCCCTCCAAAGCTAAGAGCCGCTCCCGGGCGTCTTTCAGCAGAA
Source organism: Melozone crissalis (assembly GCF_028551555.1). Taxonomy (NCBI): domain Eukaryota; kingdom Metazoa; phylum Chordata; class Aves; order Passeriformes; family Passerellidae; genus Melozone; species Melozone crissalis. The sequence goes on along the minus strand of NW_026535882.1, from coordinate 4,010,356 downwards.
GCCGCGCTGCGGAGGGCACTGTGACCGCCACAATCGTCTTTGCTCGAAAAGCCGCGTCTCCGCCTCTGGGAGAAGGAGAGAGCGGCAGCTTCGGAAAGGTGAAGAAGGAAGCTGCACAACCCTGGGATTGTGTGCGCAGCTTGCCAACTGATAGAAAACAGTACCTTAGCACTCTCCTGCCTTTTCCAAACACATGAGCATTCGATTGGAAGTTGTTTAAGACGACTCACTTTCTCTTCTTGCAAAACACTCGGCAGACCTCCGTGCAACTTCTAGAGCAGGATGAGAGATGTTTTCTGTGCTGGCACAGTTTCTCCTTACCAGACATAGTGGAAAAGCTTTTGGATAAAATGTAGACGACAAGAGACGTTAAAGACGAAGGCACGTTGCCCTCCAAAGCTAAGAGCCGCTCCCGGGCGTCTTTCAGCAGAAGCCGCGCTGCGGAGAGCACTGTGACCGCCACAATCGTCTTTGCGCGAAAAGCCGCTTCTTCGCCTCTGGGAGACAGAGAGAGCGGCAGCTTCGGAAAGGTGAAGAAGGAAGCTGCACAACACTGGGATTGTGTGCACAGCTTGCCAACTTATAGAAAACAATACCTTAGCACGCTCCTGCCTTTTCCAATCACATGTGCATTCGATTGGAAGCTGTTTTAGGCAACTCTCTTCGTCTTCTTGAAAAACACTCGGCAGACCTCCGTGGGACTTTTAGAACATGATGGGTGATGTTTTCTGTGCAGGCAAAGTTTCTCCTTTCCAGACATAGTGGAAAAGCTTTTGGCTAAGGTGTAGGCGACAAGAGGCGCTAAAGACGAAGGTACGACGCTCTGCAGAGCTAAGAGCCGCTGCCGGGCGTCTTTCGGCAGAAGCTACGCTGCGGAGCGCAGTGTGACCTCAACAATCGTCTTAGCGCGAAGAAGCCGCATCTTCGCCTCCGGGAGCCGGAGAGAGCGGCAGCTTCGGAAAGGTGAAGAAGGCAGCTGCACAAAACTGGGATCGTGTGCGCAGCATGCCAACTGATAGAAAACAGTGCCTTAGCACTCTCCTGCCTTCTCCAAACACACGAGCATTCGATTGGAAGCTGTTTTATGCAACTCTCTTCGTCTTCTTGCAAAACACTCGGCAGACCTCCGTGAGACTTCTAGAACACGATGGGATATGTTTTCTGTGCTGGCACAGTTTCTCCTTGCCAGACATAGTTGAAAAGCTTTTAGATAAGATGTAGACGACAAGAGACGCTAAAGACGAAGGTACGATGCTCTCCGGAGCTAAGAGCCGCTCCCGGGAATCTTTCGGTAGAAGATACGCTGCGGAGAGCAGTGTGACCGCCACAATCGTCTTTGCGGGGAGAAGCCGCTTCTTCGCCTCCGGGAGCCGGAGAGAGCGGCAGCTTCAGAATGGTGAAGAAGGAAGCTGCACAACACTGGGATTGTGTGCGTGGCTTGCCAACTGATAGAAAACAGTACCTTAGCACTCTCCTGCCCTTTCCAATCACATGAGCATTCGATTGGAAGCTGTTTTGGGCAACCTTGTTCGTCTTATTGAAAAACACTCAGCAGACCTCCGTGCAACTTCTAGAACACGATGGGAGATGTGTTCTGTGCTGGCACAGTTTCTCCTTGCAAGACATAGTGGAAAAGCTTTTGGATAAAATGTAGACGACAAGAGACGTTAAAGACGAAGGCACGATGCCCTCCAAAGCTAAGAGCCGCTCCCGGGCGTCTTTCAGCAGAAGCCGCGCTGCGGAGGGCACTGTGACCGCCACAATCGTCTTTGCTCGATAAGCCGCTTCTTCGCCTCTGGGAGACGGAGAGAGCGGCAGCTTCGGAAAGGTGAAGAAGGAAGCTGCGCAACACTGGGATTGTGAGCTCAGCTTGCCAACTGATAGAAAACAGTACCTTTGCACTCTCCTGACTATTCCAATCACATGAGCGTTCGATTGGAAGCTGTTTTAGGCAACTCTGTTCGTCTTCTTGCAAAACACTCGGCAGACCTCCGTGCAACTTTTAGCACACGATGGGAGATGTTTTCTGTGCTGGCACAGTTTCTCCTTGCCAGACATAGTGGAAAAGCTTTTGGATAAGATGTAGACGACAAGAGACGCTGGAGACGAAGGTACGATGCTCTCCGGAGCTAGGAGCCGCTCTCGGGCGTCTTTCGGCAGAAGCCGCGCTACGGAGAGCAGTGTGACCGCCACAATCGTCTTTGCGCGAAGAAGCAGCTTCTTCGCCTCCGGGAACCGGAGAGAGCGGCAACTTCGGAAAGGTGAAGAAGGAAGCTGCACAACACTGGGATAGTGTGCGCAGGTTGCCAACTGATAGAAAACAGTACCTTTGCACTCTCCTGCCTTTTCCAAACCCATGAGCATTCGATTGGAAGCTGTTTCAGGCAACTCTCATCGTCTTCTTGCAAAACACTCGGCACACCTCCGTGCAAATTCCAGAACAGGATGGGAGATGTTATCTTTGCTGGCACAATTTCTCCTTGCCAGACATAGTGGAAAAGCTTTTAACAAAAATGTAGACGATAACAGACGCTAAAGACGAAGGTACGAAGCTCTCCGGAGCTAAGAGCCGCTCCCGGGCGTCTTTCGGCAGAAGCCACGCTAAGGAGAGCACTGTGACCGCCACAGTCGTCTTTGCGCGAAGAAGCCGCTTCTTCGTCTCCGGGAACCGGAGAGAGCGGCAACTTCGGAAAGGTGAAGAAGGAAGCTGCACAACACTGGGATTGTGTGCGCAGGTTGCCAACTGATAGAAAACAGTACCTTTGCACTCTCCTGACTATTCCAATCACATGAGCGTTCGATTGGAACCTGTTTTAGGCAACTCTGTTCATCTTCTTGCAAAACACTCGGCAGACCTCCGTGCAACTTCTAGAACACGATGGGAGATGTTTTCTGTGCTGGCACAGTTTCTCCTTGCCAGACATAGTGGAAAAGCTTTTGGCTTAAGTGTAGACGACAAGAGATGCTATAGACGAAGGAACGATCCTCTCCGGGCCTAAGAGCCGTTCCCGGGCGTTTTTTGGCGGAAGCCGTGCCTCGGAGAGAACTGTGACCGCCAAAATTTTCTTTGCACGAAGAAGCCGCTTCTTCGCCTCCGGGAGCCGGAGAGAGCGGCAGCTTCGGAAAGGTGAAGAAGGAAGCTGCACCACCCTGGGATTGTGTGCGCAGCTTGCCAACTGATAGAAAAGAGTACCTTAGGACTCTCCTGCCTTTTCCAATCACATGAGCATTCGATTGGAAGCTGTTTTAGGAAACTCTCTTCGTCTTCTTGCAAAACACCCGGTAGACCTCTGTGCAACTTCTAGAACACGATGAGAGATGTTTTCTGTGCTGGCACAGTTTCTCCTTGCCAGACATAGTGGAAAAGCTTTTGGCTACGATGTACACGACAAGAGACACTAAAGACGAAGGAAAGATGCTCTCCGGAGCTAGGAGCCGCTCCCGGGCGTCTTTCGGCAGAAGCCGCGCTGCGGAGAGACCTGTGACCGCCACAATCGTCTTTGCGCGAAGAAGCCGCTTCTTCGCCTCCGGGAGCCGGGGACAGCGGCAGCTTTGGAAACGTGAAGAAAAAAGCTGCACAACACTGGGATTGTGTGCGCAGCTTGCCAACTGATAGAAAACAGTACCTTAGCACTCTCCTGCCTTGTCCAATCACATGAGCATTCGATTGGAATCTGTTTTTGGAAACCCTGTTCGTCTTCTTGCAAAACACTCGGCAGACCTCCGTGCAAATTCTAGAACACGATGGGAGATGTTTTCTGTGCTGGCACAGTTTCTCCTTGCCAGACATAGTGGAAAAGATTTTGGATAACATGTAGACGACAAGAGACTCTAAAAATTAAGGTACGATGCTCTCCGGAGCTATGAGCCGATACCGGGCGTCTTTCGGCAGAAGCCGCGCTGCGGAGAGCACTGTGTCCGGCACAATCGTCTTTGCGCGAAGAAGCCGCTTCTTCCCCTAAGGGAGCCGGAGAGAGCTGCAGCTTCGGAAAGGTGAAGAAGGAAGCTGCACAACACTGGGATTGTGTGCACAGCTTGCCAACTTATAGAAAACAGTACCTTAGCACGCTCCTGCCTTTTCCAATCACATGTGCATTCGATTGGAAGCTGTTTTAGGCAACTCTCTTCGTCTTCTTGAAAAACACTCGGCAGACCTCCGTGGGACTTGCAGAACATGATGGGTGATGTTTTCTGTGCAGGCAAAGTTTCTCCTTTCCAGACATAGTGGAAAAGCTTTTGGCTAAGGTGTAGGCGACAAGAGGCGCTAAAGACGAAGGTACGACGCTCTGCAGAGCTAAGAGCCGCTGCCGGGCGTCTTTCGGCAGAAGCTACGCTGCGGAGCGCAGTGTGACCGCAACAATCGTCTTAGCGCGAAGAAGCCGCATCTTCGCCTCCGGGAGCCGGAGAGAGCAGCAGCTTCGGAAAGGTGAAGAAGGAAGCTGCACAAAACTGGGATCGTGTGCGCAGCATGCCAACTGATAGAAAACAGTACCTTAGCACTCTCCTGCCTTCTCCAAACACACGAGCATTCGATTGGAAGCTGTTTTATGCAACTCTCTTCGTCTTCTTGCAAAACACTCGGCAGACCTCCGTGAGACTTCTAGAACACGATGGGATATGTTTTCTGTGCTGGCACAGTTTCTCCTTGCCAGACATAGTGGAAAAACTTTTGGCTAAGATGTAGATGACAAGAGACGCTAAAGACGAAGGTACGATGCTCTCCGGAGCTAAGAGCCGCGCCCGGGCGTCTTTCGGCAGAAGCCGCGTTGCGGAGAGACCTGTGACCCCCACAATCGTCTTTGCTCGAAGAAGCCTCTTATCCGCCTCCGCAAGCCGGAGAGAGCGGTAGCTTCAGAAAGATGAAGAAGGAAGCTGCACAACACTGGGATTGTGAGCGCAGCTTGCCAACTGATAGAAAACAGTACCTTAGCGCTCTCTTCCTTTTCCATACACATGAGCATTTAATTGGAAGCGGTTTTTGGAAACTCTCTTCGTCTTCTTTCAAAACAGTAGTGAGACCTCCGCGCAACTTCTAGAACACGATGGGAGATGTTTTCTGTGCTGGCACAGTTTCTCCTTTCCAGACGTAGTGGAAAAGCTTTTGGCTAAGATGTAGACGACAAGAGACGCTAAAGACGAAGGTACGATGCTCTCCAGAGCTAAGAGCCGCTCCCGGGCGTCTTTCTGCAGAAGCCGCGCTAAGCAGAGCGCTGTGACCGCCACAAGCGTCTTTGCGCGAAGAAGCCTCTTCTTCGCCTCCGGGAGCCAGGGAGAGCGGAAGCTTCGGAAAGGTGAAGAAGGAAGCTGCACAACACCGGGATTGTGTGCACAGCTTGCCAACTGCTAGAAAACAGTACCTTAGATCTCCCCTGACTATTCCAATGACATGAGCATTCGATTGGTAGCTGTTTTATGCAACTCTCTTCGTCTTCTTGCAAAACACTCGGCAGACCTCCGTGCAACTTCTAGAACACGATGGGAGATGTTTTCTGTGCTGGCACAGTTTCTCCTTGCCAGACATCGTGGAAAAGCTTTTGGATAAGATGTATTGTACAAGAGACGCTAAAGACGAAGGTATGATGCTCTCCGGAGCTAAGAGCCGTACCCGGGCGTCTTTCGGCAGAAGCCGCGCTGCGGAGAGCACTGTGACCGCCACAATCATCTTTGCACGAAGAAGCCGCTTCTTCGCTTCCGGGAGCCGGAGAGAGCGGCAGCTTCGGATAGGTGAAGAAGGAAGCTGCACAACACTAGGATTGTGTGCGCAGCTTGCCAACCGATAGAAAACAGTACCTTAGGACACTCCTTCCTTCTCCAATCACATGAGCATTAGATTGGAAGCTCTTTTAGGCAACTCTCTTTGTCTTCTTGCAAAACACTCGGCAGATCTCCGTGCAACTTCTAGAACACGATGGGAGATGTTTTCTGTGCTGGCACAGTGTCTCCTTGCCAGACATAGTGGAAAAGCTTTTGGCTAAGATGTAGACTACAAGAGATGCTAAAGACGAAGGTACGATGCTCTCGGAGCTAAGAGCCGCTCCCGGGCGTTTTTCGGCAGAAACCATGCTAAGGCGAGCACTGTGACTGGCACAATCGTTTTTTTGCGAAGAATCCGCTTCTTCGCCTTTGGGAGCCGCAGAGAGCGGCAGCTTCGGAAAGGTGAACAAGGAAGCTGCACAACACTGGGATTGTGTGCGCAGCTCGCCAACTGATAGAAAACAGCACCTTAGCACTCTCCTGCCTTTTCCATACACATGAGCATTCGATTGGAAGCTGTTTTTAGAAACGCTCTTCGTCTTTGTTCAAAACACTAGTGAGACCTCCGTGCAACTTCTAGAACACGATGGGAGATGTTTTCTGTGCTGGCGCACTTTCTCCGCACCAGACATAGTGGAAAAGTTTTTGGCTAAGATGTAGACGACAAGAGACGCTAAAGACGAAGGTACGATGCTCTCCGGAGCTAAAAGTTGCTCCTGGGTGTCTTTCGGCAGAAGCCGCGCAAAGCAGAGCGCTGTGACCGCCACAATCGTCTTTGCGCGAAGAAGCCGCTTCTTCGCCTCTGGGAGCTGGAGAGAGCGGCAGCTTCGGAAATGTGAAGAAGGAAGCTGCACAACACTGGGATTGTGTGCGCAGCTTACCAACTGATAGAAAACAATACCATAGCACTCTCCTGACTATTCCAATCACATGAGCATTCTTTTGGAAGCTGTTTTCAGAAACCCTGTTCGTCTTCTTGCAAAACACTCGGCACACCACCGTGCAACTTCTAGAACACGATGGGAGATGTTTTCTGTGCTGGCACAGTTTCTCCTTGCCAGACATACTGGAAAAGCTTTTGGCTAAGATGTAGATGACAAGAGACGCTAAAGACGAAGGTACGATGCTCTCCGGAGCTAAGAGCCGCTCCCGGGCGTCTTTCGGAAGAAGCCGCGCTGCGGAGAGCACGGTGACTGCCACAATCGTCTTTGCGTGAAGAAGCCGCTTCTTCGCCTCCGGGAGCCGGGGAGAGCGGCAACTTCGGAAAGGTGAAGAAGGAAGCTGCACAACACTGGGATTGTGTGCGCAACTTGCCAACTGATAGAAAACAGTACCTGAGAACTCTCCTGCCTTTTCCAAAGACATTAGCATTCGATTGGAAGCTGTTTCGGGCAACTCTCTTAGTCTACTTGCAAAATACTCGGCAGACCTCCATGCAACTTGAAGAACACGATAGGAGATGTTTTCTGTGCTGGCAAAGTTTCTCCTTGCCAGACATAGTGAAAAGCTTTTGGCTAAGATGTAGACGACAAGAGACGCTAAAGACGAAGGTACGATGATCTCCGGAGCTAAGAGTCGCTCCCGGGCGCCTTTCGGCACAAGCCGCGCTCCAGAGAGCGCTGTGACCAGCCCAATTGTCTTTGCGCGAAGAAGCCGCTTCTTCGCCTCCGGGAGCCGGGGAGAGCAGCAGCTTCGGAATGGTGAAGAAGTAAGCTGCACAACACTGGGATTGTGAGCGCGGCTTGCCAGCTGATAGAAAACAGCACCTCAGCACTCTCCTGAATATTCCAATCACAAGAGCATTCGGTTGGAATGTGTTTTGGGAACCTCTCTTCCTCCTCTTGCAAAAAACTCGGCAGACCTCCGTGTAACTTCTAGAAAACGATGGGAGATGTTTTATGTGCTGCACAATTTCCCCTTGCCAGACATATTGGAAAAGCTTTTGGCTAAGATGTAGACTACAAGAGACGCTAAAGACAAAGTTACGATGCTGTCCGGAGGTAAAAGTTGCTACTGGGTGTCTTTTGGCAGAAGCCGCTCTGTGGGAGCACTGTGACCGCTACAATCGTCTTTGCGCGAAGAAGCCGCTTCTTCGCCTTTGGGAGCCGGAGAGAGCGCCAGCTTCGGAAAGGTGAAGAAGGAAGCTGCACAACACTGGGATTGTGTGCGCAGCCTGCCAACTGTTAGAAAACAGTACCTTAGCACTCTCCTGACTATTCCAATCACATGAGCATTCGATTGGAAGCTGTTTTAGGAACTCTCTCTGTCTTCTTGCAAAACCATCGGCAGACCTCAGTGCAACTTCTAGAACACGATGGGAGATGTGTTCTTTGCTGGCACAGTTTCTCCTTGCCAGACATAGTGGAAAAGATTTTGGCTAAGATGTAGATGACAAGAGATGCTAAAGACGAAGGTACGATGTTCTTCGGAGGCAAGAGCCGCTCCCGGGCGTCTTTCGGCAGAAGCCGCGTTGCGGAGAGCACTGTGACCGCCACAATCGTCTTTGCGCGAAGAAGCCGCTTCTTCACCTCCGGGAGTCGGAGGGAGCGACAGCTTCGGAAAGGGAAGAAGTAAGCTGCAGAACACTGGGATTGTGAGCGCAGCTTGGCAACTGATAGAAAACAGTACCTTAGTGTTGGAGAGTTTTTCAAGAATGGATTGAAGAAACGGGCCATGAGACATTCAATTGAGAGAAAAGTAAAGGGAAAATGAAAAGCATTACTAACGCAGTTCTCAGACTTCTGATTTCTATAAACAATTAGACTCTCTTTATAAACAATAAAGTTCTCAGGCTGTCTTCCCATAACAAGAAGAATACCGTCTCTGGGAAAGGCTGGCTCCCTGAGAACTGATGATGAAGTTTTGGGAACTCTGGTTCTGTTTTTAATAAACAATTGTAGGTATTCTAAAACAAGAGTAGTGGTTAGATGTTTCTCTGTTAGCCTATCATGAAATTGGATTACAGAATATGCATGAAGTTTGTTAACTTTGTTATTTAAGGTGATTGATTGATCAATAAAATTGGAGTTCGATGCATTAAAGGATGGTCGTCTCCCCCTCATCTCCAACCAATGGTTTACCCCTGGACGTGATAGAGCATAATGAACGCGAACGAACGCTCTTGGGGATTGCGAAAACCACAGGGAGGTGAGGACTTGTCCAGGTTCCGAGGAGCAGCTGCGGAACGGCTTTAAGCACGAATACAAAGCGGACAAAAGCCGCCGAGACGTGCCGGGCCCCAAGCGACCTTATAGAAGAGTCTTGGCTGGTACATGTGGCCTGACGCCGGAGGTGCTGCAGAGCGCGCTCATTTACATAGGTATGGAACGGCAAGCCGCATATGAACTTTTTATAACTTTTCTGCAAAAGAGGCAGATTAAGGGAATTGATTTACAGAATGAATTACCGGGTCTTTTAGCTTATGGTGTAGAGAGGGGAATCTTTGTTAATCCTCATATAGTTCACGTATTGTCTGAGTGGCGTAAATTTGGTGATTTATTGTGGCAGGCTACTTTAGATGATGATAAAACTGCCAGGAAGTTGGGTAAATTATGGCGGGTCGTTAACACCGAACTGCTGCAATTTCAAGCTGAAAAAAGGGCTGCCTTAATGAGCCAGGTGCAGTCCGCCTCACTGCCCGCCAAGCAGCCCCCCTTAATGAGCCAGGCTACAAGCCCGGCTACGAGCCAGCCTACAAGCCAGGCTACGCAGGCTGCTTTTTCACCGGCTTCGCAGCTCCCCCTAACGAGCCAAGCTCCGCGGGGTGCTTTGTTGTCTGCTTTGCCGCAGGCTACACAGAGCACTTTTGATTCTCCCGTATCTGCTATCTCTCAGCAGCCGGGGCCACAAACGTATACTCCGTTCCCAAAAAGCAATCAGTCGGTCCCTAGGTCGGAAAACGATTTGGCGGTGACGATTGCCAGGGATAGAAGAGATGCGTGGGCTGCCCTGGCCAAAGATGCCATGGAAAAGGGAGATCAGGAGCTAATGAGCATGGCTAACGAACTGGCTTGTCCAGTTGTTTTTACCCCTCAGGCGGGGGGGGGAATTTGGGCGACGATCAGTGCTCTTGACTGGAAAATGTTATCTCAATTGCGAGCTACTGTTAGTCAGTTTGGATCTAAAAGCGAACCAGCCAGGCAAATGCTCGACTATATTTTTGACACTAGCATTCTCCTTGTTAATGATTGTCGTGGCATAGTGAAATTAATCTTTACCCAACATCAACAATTGCTGTTTAATGCCCATTGGCAAGGGCTCGTAAATGAGTGCGTAGCAGTTCAGAGACAGCCAGGCGACCCCTTGCATGGTATCACTATAAATGAGCTTATGGGTCTGGGACCTTTCCTTCGAACTGAGGCACAAGCTTTAATAGGCCAAGAAAAGTGCCGGGAGGCAATGCGGTTAGTCAGACTCGCAATAGACATGGTGAAGGAACCGGGAGAGATACCAGTGTCTGTAGGAATTAAGCAAGGCAGAGAGGAAGCATTTGATGCTTTTGTTGGTAGAGCTGTGGCTGCAATTAAGAGAGCAGGCGTGCCTGAATATTTGCGCGAGGTCCTACTCAGGCAGTGTGTCCTTCAAAATTGTAATTCTGCTACTAGAAACATACTTAATGCCTTAGGTGCGAATTGGACTGTAGAGGAAGCATTAGAAAGGATGGCTCTTATACCAACCGGACAACAGGCTCTTGTAGTAGACGCAATAAAACAGTTAGGAGTAGGCTTACAAGAACAAGCAAAGTCCTCTCAGACTCAGGTGTTAGCCGCTCTTGCACCTCTTCAAACGTCAGCTGCGTTTGCAGCATCAAATAAAGGAGGCTGCACGAAATGCTGCCGATGCGAAGGCACGGGCCACTTGCGCCGGGAATGCCAGGCACCAACAGAAGTCATCGCTGCAGCATCCGTATTCTATCCTGCCTCTAACCCTCCGCAGCAGGGAGCCTCTAACCCTCCGCAAAAGGGAGCCGCCGCGGGCGAAGCAGAACCGCCCCGAAGGGAGTGACCCGCAATGCAGAGCAGATATGAATTAGTAGAAGGATTTAACAGGACTTTGGACTTATAGTTACGGTAAAGGGATTTTCCATATGGTTTACGGATTAACGGAAATGTGTGAATTCAGTGATTTATGGTGGAATTGTGGTACTGTGCTACTCCGAACTCGGCACGGGCGCGCCGCCCTGAGAGCGGAGCCGCCGCCGCAGAAACCAAGCTGCGCCACCCTGAGAGCCACGCCGGGAGTGATCAAAGAGCGGCGGGGGGAGCGACCGGAGTCGCGTCGCCCTCATGTGTGAACTGGGGGCCAGATGTCCACGGGCGGCCGGTTGCTGCTTGGGAACAGTGACTGGACATCAGAGAGCAGGTGATGGAGGAGCAATCATGCTGTGCATTGATAGTTTTCGTTGGATTGTTATCATTATGATGGCCACTGAATTTGTGTTCCCTTAGGCTAGTTGTAAGAAAAATGATTGACCAGCACCTTTTCTGGGCTCTGATGAGCGTCCAGCGCCATCCATTTTCAGGGCTAGTTGATTCTGCAAGTGAGTTATTGCACACTCCTTAGCGGATTCCGATTTTGCGGGACCGGAGCGCCTTTTCAAGCGGGAACGTTTCTCCCTCTGCCCCGCAGCCGGCAAAAGCTACAGTTTAAGATCTAACAGCGGTAATAACTGTGACTCTTGTCAACAAAAGAAAAGATTCCTATTGCAATTAAAAGACTAGTGAAACTAAACAAGCGACACCAAGGACTATTGCTGTCAGGATGTTTTTCACCTAAGTTAGAGAGATCTTTTGTTCTCCCCAGCACAGACTGTAAAGCAGAAATCAGCGTAAATGAATGCAGGAGTCAAATTTCGGCCGATTTGGCTCGGCATTGGTTATGCTGTCTTGGAAACACCTGTATTATCGGACACTTTGAACATCAGAAACCCAGATGGCTGGGTCAATGAAACATCAGACTCTAAAGCTGTGTTTTGAAAAAGTTGAGGATGTTAAGATGTGTTGGAATGATTGTGTGAGTGAGATGTAATGAGTGTGTTTTTTGTATTCTTTAAGCATGGTTTAAATGTGATAGATGTAAAAGCAAGCACTGAATTCAAAAGAATTTTTTCACAGGTGCACCTTAAATGAATTTGTGTTTAAGTGTATTTAAGTATAAAAATGCTATAGCAAACACGTGAAGAAAGTTATTTTAGCTTAATATTTTAGAATCAGGCCTGTAAGTAAGTTATAGTAAATGCTATATTTTATTTCTATAGTAAGTTTTATCTGTTATTAAGTAGTTTAAGTTGGATTATCAATTAAGTGCCATTAAATGTCAAATACTGTTAAGGTTAAGTCCTGTTAAGTTTATCTCCTGTTAAGTTTAAGTGATTAAGTAAGTTAAGTTAGATCCTGTTAAGTTTGAGTGTTATTAAGTTTGGGTAAAGCTGGATTCTGTTTAGATTATGTTGGGTTTGAGGTATGTAGAATTTAAAGTCAGCTAAATTTTGTTATAGATAAGTTTTATTAGATTTAAGTGATTTTACATGTTTTGCAAATAAGTCTGCTATAATTAGTCTTGTTAGACTTCCCAGAGGATGAAGGAGTAACTGAAATTAACTTTATTTTAATAATTCCATTTAGTATATTTATTTTAGGCATAATTTCCTCAAAGCAGCTAATCTTGTAAATTACTTTCATATATTCTAAAATTCTTGGAGCATTAATTTATTGCTGCTTTCTAAGTCTGTATCTTCCAGAACACTTTTAAAAAAAGTTATGAGTTTTCAAGTGACATCTTGTCTCCAATTGCAAAGGCTATTAATTCTCTGAATATGAATCAAATGTTATTTCCTACTGGGAGCTGGAAGCCATACTCATTTGTTAGGAAGATTTGTTAAAGTTTTGCTCCAAGTGTTTCTATTAGATAAAAATAGGTCTTACATTGGTATTGATTCTCTGTGTCACAGAACACACCAGTAAAAAGATAAAAATGGAAAAAACCCTAAGCATCTTTTGTTTGCTGGGGTCCTATTTATTTGCGAAAAAGATACTACAGTAAGTCCTACTCCTTACTGGGAAATAGCTTTAGTTTCTCAGATCATGCTTTTACAGAAGTGTGCAAGTTAGTTATCTAGTGATCTCTGTTTATCAGTTTTAAAAATACGAGAATGACAAATGTTTGCCCTCTACTCTGTACTGGTGTCTCTGTCCTACTTGCTAGTCTGCTGTATGACATCTTTCTGTCAGTTCTGTAAATTTTTAGTTAAATATTTTAAGTGCTTTAAATGCATACTACTTTTTCACCACTCCAAATTAACAAAGGACTGAGAATCGCCCAGTTGATGCCATTTGAGCCAAATGACTAAAGGATTACAGACTGAAAACTGACTTTGAACCTTTCTGAGAGACCCATGAAAAAGGTGGATGTGATAATTTCAAGGACAGAAAGAATCATTTTCAGACTTTTTCACCTCCTCTCCAGGTTTGCATGAATGAAAACAGCTAACAGCTTTCTTTTCTTAGTCCAATTACCACCTGTTCGGCAATGCCTGATAAGGCCATAACACGCCGTTGCCGGACGACCTGGGAATATAATTGGGAGTGGGCACTACGGAATGAGACAGAGCTAAACACTGCCTCAGCTTTAGACCTTTATGAATCTCATGAGCAGTAAATCTTAGCTTATTATCGGTGAGAGGTACAGTGTATTTTGAAAGGGGTTAAAGCTAAAAGTGCATCATATATAGCCTCGATAGGGTGTAGAAAACTGGTGCCTTTAACACAACATTCTGTTGTAGGTCCTATAAGAGGAGATCCCAATTAAGCATTAGATAACTGCATTAGAAGGTTACAAAGGTGTGGTCTTCAGGTGTCAGGAACAGTAAGGTTAAAAACTGAGAAGAAAAAGAAGGTCAATATAAAAACACAGAAAAATAAAGTTCACTTTTGTTATCTTGCTTAGTATAGTAGTAGCTGAAGAATTAAAGGTAGCACATTTTAGTCAACCTAGAGATAATGTATCGACAACACTTGCTAGCACAAGGCCATGGGTGTGAAGAGTTTGAAAGGATGTGTTGCATGAACTTATCTGATCATTCTGTATCTATTCATGCTAAGTAAAAAGAGCTACTACTGGGGCTTAACAGCCTTAAGGAAGAAAAAGGATTGGGAATTGATGAATGGCTTAAAAGCTCAGGATTGGGTCCATGGTTAAGAAACCTTGTAATATATGCTATAGGGATATATTTCTCCCAAAGAAAAAAAACCGGGGGAAATGTTGGAGAGTTTTTCAAGAATGGCTTGAAGAAAAGGGCCATGAGACATACAATTGAGAGAAAAGTAAACGGAAAAAGTAAAGCAGTCCTAACGCAGTTCTCAGCCTTCTGATTTCTATAAACAATTAGACTCCCTTTATAAACAATGAAGTTCTCAGGCTGTCTTCCCATAACAAGAAGAACACCGTCTCTGGGAAAGGCTGGCACCCTGAGAACGGATGAAGAAGTTTTGGGAACTCTGGTTCTGTTTTTAATAAACAATTGTAGGTATTCTAAAACAAGAGGAGTGGTTAGAAGTTTCTCTGTTAGCCTATCATGAAATTGGATTACAGAATATGCATGAAGTTTGTTAACTTTGTTATTTAAGGTGATTGATTGATCAATAAAACTGGAGTTCGATGTATTAAAGGATGGTCGTCTCCCCTTCATGTCCAACACCTTAGGACTCTCCTGCCTTTTCCAAACACATGAGCGTTCAATTGGAAGCTGTTTCGGGCAACTCTCTTCGTCTTCTTGCAAAACACTCGACAGACCTCCGAGTAACTTCTAGAACGCGATGGGAGATGTTTTCTGTGCTGGGTCCGTTTCTCCTTGCCAGACATAGTGGAAAAGCTCCTGGCTAAGATGTACACGACAAGAGACGCTAAAGACGAAGGCACGATGCTCTCCGGAGCTAAGAGCCGCTCCCGGGTGTCCTTCCGCAGAAGCCGCGCTGGGAGAGCACTGTGGCCGGCACAATCGTCTTTGCGCGAAGAAGCCGCTTCTTTGCCTCCGGGAGCCGGAGAGAGCGGCAGCTTCGGAAAGGTGAAGAAGGAAGCTGCACAATGCTGGGATTGCGAGCGCAGCTTGCCGACTGATAGAAAATAGTACCTTAGCACTCTCCTGCCTTTTCCAAACACATGAGCATTCGATTGGAAGCTGTTTTGGGCAACTCTGTTCGTCTTCATTCAAAACACTTGGCAGAACTCCGGGCAACTTCTAGAACACGACGGGAGATGTTTCCTGTGCTGGCACAGTTTCTCCTTGCCAGACATAGTGGAAAAGCTTTTGGCTAAGATGTAGACGACAAGAGACGCTAAAGACGAAGGTACAATTCTCTCCGGAGCTAAGAGCCGCTCCCGGGCGTCTTTCGGCAGAAGCCGCGCTGCGGAGAGCACTGTGACCGCCACAATCGTCTTTGCGCGAAGAAGCCGCTTCTTCGCCTCCGGGAGCTGGAGACAGCGGCAGCTTCGGAAAGGTGAAGAAGGAAGCTGCACAACCCTGGGATTGTGTGCGCAGCTTGCCAACTGATAGAAAACAGTACCATAGCACTCTCCTGCCTTTTCCAAACACATGAGCATTCGACTGGAGTTTGTTTTAGGCAACTCTCTTCGTCTTCTTGCAAAACACTCGGCAGACCTCCCTGTAACTTCTAGAACACGATGGGAGATGTTTTCTGTGCTGGCAGAGTTTTTCCTTGCTAGACATTGTGGAAAAGCTTTTGGCTAAGTTGTCGACGACAAGATAGGCTAAAAACGAAGGTACGATGCTCTCCGGAGCAATGAGCCGATCCCGGGCGTCTTTCGGCAGAAGCCGCGCAAAGGAGAGCACTGTGACCGCCACAATCGTCTTTGCGCAAAGTAGCCGCTTCTTCCCCTCCGGGAGCTGAAGGGAGCGGCACCATCGGAAAGGAGAAGAAGGAAGCTGCACAACCCTGGGATTGTGCGCGCAGCTTGCCAACTGATAGAAAACAGTACCTTAGCACTCTCCTGCCTTTACGAAACACATGAGCATTCGGTGGGAAGTTTTTTTAGGCAACTCTCTTCGTCTTCTTGCAAAACACTCGGCAGACCTCTGTGCAACCTCTAGAACACGATGGGAGGTGTTTTCTGTGCTGGCACAGTTACTCCTTGCCAGACATAGTGGAAACGCTTTTGGCTAAGAAGTAGACGACAAGAGACGCTAAAGACGAAGTTACGATGCTCTCCGGAGCTAAGAGCTGCTCCCGGGCGTCTTTCAAGAGAAGCCGCGCTGCGGAGAGCACTGTGACCGCCACAATCGTCTTTGCCCGAAGAAGCCGCTTCTTCGCCTCCGGGAGCCGGAGAGAGCGGCAGCTTCGGAAAGGCGAAGAAGGAAGCTGCACAACACTGGGATTGTTTGCGCAGTTTTCCAACTGATAGAAAACAGTACCTTAGCACGCTCCTGCCTTCTCCAATCACATGAGAATTCGATTGGAAGCTGTTTTAGGCAAATCTCATCGTCTTCTTGCAAAACACTCGGCAGACATCCATGCAACTTCTAGAACGCGATGGAAGATGTTTTCTGTGCTGGCACAGTTTCTCCTTGCCAGACATAGTGGAAAAGCTTTTGGGTAAGATGTAGACTAGAAGAGACGCTAAAGACAAAGGTACGATGCTCTCCGGAGCAAAGAGCCGCTCCCGGGCATCCTTCGGCCGAAGCCGCGCTAAGGAGAAGACTGTGACCGCCACAATCGTCTTTGCACAAAGAAGCCGCTTCTTTGCCTCCGGGAGCCAGCGGAGCGACAGCTCTGGAAAGGAGATGAAGGAAGCTGCACAACACTGGGATTTTGTGCGCAGCTTGCCAACTGATAGAAAACAGTTCCTTACTACTCTCCTGCCTTTTCCGAAGACATGGGCATTCATTTGGAAGCTGTTTTGGATAGCTTTCTCTTTCTTCTTGCAAAACACTTGGCAGACCGCCCTGAAACTTCTAGAACACGATGGGAGATGTTTTCTGTGCTGGCACCGTTTCTCCTTGCCAGACATAGTGGAAAAGCTTTTGGCTTAAATGTAGACATCAGGAGACGCTAAAGACGAAGGTACGATGCTCTCCGGAGCTAAGAGCCCCTCCCGGGAATCCTTCGGCAGAAGCCGCGCTAAGGAGAAGACTGTGACCGCCACAATCGTCTTTGCACAAAGAAGCCGCTTCTTCGCCTCCGGGAGCTGGCGAAGCGACAGCTCTGGAAAGGAGATGAAGGAAGCTAAACAACACTGGGATTTTGTGCGCAGCTTGCCAACTGATAGAAAACAGTTCCTTACCACTCTCCTGCCTTTTCCGAAGACATGGGCATTCATTTGGAAGCTGTTTTGGATAGCTTTCTCTTTCTTATTGCAAAACACTTGGCAGACCTCCCTGAAACTTCTAGAACACGATGGGAGATGTTTTCTGTGCTGGCACAGTTTCTCCTTGCCAGACATAGTGGAAAAGCTTTTGGCAAAGATGTAGACGACAAGAGATGGTAAAGAGGAGGGTACTATGCTCTCCGGAGCTGAGAGCCGCTTCCGGGCGTCTTTCGGCAGAAGCCGTGCTGCGGAGAGCACTGTGACCGCCATAATCGTCTTTGCACAAAGAAGCCGCTTCTTCACCTCCAGGAGCCGGAGAGAGCGGCTGCTTCAGAAAGGCGAAGAAGGAAGCTGCACAACACTGGGATTGTGCGCGCAGCTTGCCAACTGATAGAAAGCAGTACCTTAGCACTCTCCTGCCTTTTCCAATCACATGAGCATTCGATTGGAAGCTGTTTTAGGCAACTCTGTTCGTCTTCTTGCAAAACACTCAGCAGACCTCTGTGCAACTTTTAGAGCACGATGGGAGATGTTTTCTATGCTGGCACAGTTTCTCCTTGCCAGACATAATGGAAAAGCTTTTGGCTAAGATGCAGACGACAAGAGACACTAAAGACGAAGGTACGATGCTCTCCGGAGCTAAGAGCCGCTCCCGGGTTTCCTTCCGCAGAATCCGCGCTGGGAGAGCACTGTGACCGGCACAATCGCCTTTGCGCGAAGAAGCCCCTTCTTCGCATTGGGGAGCCAGAGAGAGCGGCAGCTTCGGAAAGGTAAAGAAGGAAGATGCAAAAAACTGGGATTGTGTGCGCAGCTTGCCAACTGATAGAAAACAGTACCTTAGCACTCTCCTACCTTTTCCTATCACATGAGCATTTGATTGGAAGCTGTTTTAGGCATCTCACTTCGTCTTCTTGCAAAACACTCGGCAGACCTCCGTGCAACTTCTAGAACACGATGGGAGAGGTTTTCTGTGCTGGCACAGTTTCTCCTTGCCAGACATAGGAGAAAAGCTTTTGGCAAAGATGTAGACGTCGAGAGACACTAAAGACGAAGGTACGATGCTCTCAGGACGTAAGAGCCGCTCCCGGGCGTCTTTCGGCAGAAGCCGCGCTGCGGAGAGCACTGTGACCGCCACAATCGTCCCCACACGAAGAAGCCGCTTCCTCGCCTCCGGGAGCCGGAGAGAGCAGCATTTTCGGAAAGGTGAAGAAGGAAGCTGCACAACACTGGGATTGTGAGCGCAGCTTGCCAACTGATAGAAAACAGTACCTTAGCACTCTCCTGCCTTTTCCAAATACATGAGCATTCGATTGGAAGTTGTTTTAGGCAAATCTTTTCGTCTTCTTGCGAAACACTCGGCAGACCTCTGTGCAGCTCCTAGAAAACGATGGGTGATGTTTTCTGAGCTGGCACAGTTTCTGCTCTCCAGACATATTGGAAAAGCTTTTGGCTAAGATGTAGACGTCGAGAGACACTAAAGACGAAGGTACGATGCTCTCCGGAGCTAAGAGCCCCTCCCGGGAATCCTTCGGCAGAAGCCGCGCTAAGGAGAAGACTGTTACCGCCACAACCGTCTTTGCGCGAAGAAGCCGCTTCTTCGCCTCCGGGAGCCGGCGAAGCGACAGCTCTGGAAAGGAGATGAAGGAAGCTGCGCAACACTGGGATTTTGTGCGCAGCTTGCCAACTGATAGAAAACAGTTCCTTACCACTCTCCTGCCTTTTCCGAAGACATGGGCATTCATTTGGAAGGTGTTTTGGATAGTTTTCACTTTCTTCTTTCAAAACACTTGGCAGACCTCCCTGAAACTTCTAGAACACGATGGGAGATGTTTTCTGTGCTGGCACAGTTTCTCCTTGCCAGACATAGTGGAAAAGCTTTTGGCAAAGATGTAGACGACAAGAGATTGTAAAGAGGAGGGTACGATTCTCTCCGGAGCTAAGAGCCGCTCCCGGGCGTCTTTCAGCAGAAGCCGTGCTGCGGAGAGCGCTGTGACCGCCATAATCGTCTTTGCGCAAACGGGCCGCTTCTTCGCCTCCGGGAGCCGGAGAGAGCCGCAGCTTCGGAAAGGTGAAGAAGGAAGCTGCACAACACTGGGATTGTGTTCGCAGCTTGCCAACTGATAGAAAACAGTACCTTAGCACTCTCCTGCCTTTTCCAAACACACGAGCATTCGATTCGAAGCTGTTTTGGGAAACTCTGTTCGTTACTTGCAAACAAACTCCGGAGACCTCTGTGCAACTTCTAGAACACGATGGGAGATGTTTTCTATGCTGGCAAAGTTTCTCCTTTCCAGACATAGTGGAAAAGCTTTGGGCTAAGATGCAGACAACAAGAGACGCTAAAGACGAAGTTACGATGCTCTCCGGAGCTAAGAGCCGCTCCCGGGCGTCTTTCGGCTGAACCCGCGCTGCGGGGAGCACTGTGACCGCCGCAAACGTCTTTGCACGAAGAAGCCGCTTCTTCGCTTCCGGGAGCCGGAGAGAGAGGCAGCTACGAAAAGGTGAAGAAGGAATCTGCATAACACTAGGGTTGTGTGCGCAGCTTGCCAACTGATAGAAAACAGTACCTTAGAACTCTCCTGCCTTTTCCCAACACATGAGCATTGGATTGGAAGCTGTTTCAGGCAACTCTCTCCTCTTCTTGCAAAAGACTCGGCAGAGCTCCGTGCAACTGCTAAAACACGATGGGAGATGTTTTCTGCGCTGGCACAGTTTCTCCTTGCCAGACATAGTGGAAAAGCTTTTGGATAACATGTAGACGACAAGAGTTTCTAAAGACGAAGGTACGACGCTCTCCGGAGCTAAGAGCCGCTCCCGGGCGTCTTTCGGCAGAAGCCGTGCTGCAGAGAGCACTCTGACCGCCACAATCGTCTTTGCGCGGAAAAGCCGCTTCTTCGCCTCCGGGAGCCGGAGAGAGCGGCAGCTTCGGAAAGGTGAAGAAGGAAGCTGCACAACACTGGGATTGTGTGTGCAGCTTGCCAACTGATTGAAAACAGTACCTTAGCGCTCTCCTGCCTTTTCCAATCACATGAGCATTCGATTGGAAGCTGTTTTAGCAACTCTCTTCGTCTTCTTGCAAAACACTCGGCAGACCTCCGTGCAACTTCTAGAACACGATGGGAGATGTTTTCTGTGCTGGCACAGTTTCTCCTCGCCAGGCATAGTGGAAAAGCTTTTGGCTAAGATGTAGATGACAAGAAACACTAAAGACTAAGGTACGATGCTCTCAAGAGCTGTGAGCCGATCCCAGGCGTCTTTTTGCAGAAGCCGCGCTGCAGAGAGCACTGCGACCCCCACAATCATCTTTGCGCGAAGAAGACGCTTCTTCGCCTCCGGGAGCCAGAGAGAGCGGCAGCTTCGGAAAGGTGAAGAAGGAAGCTTCACAGCCCTGGGATTGTGTGCGCAGCTTGCCAACTGATAGAAAACAGTACCTTAGCACACCCCTTCCTTTTCCAAACACATGAGCATTCGATTGGTAGCTGTTTTAGGCAACTCTCTTCGTCTTCTTACAAAACACTCGGCACACCTCCGTGCAGCTTCTAGAACAGAATGGGAGATGTTTTCTTTTCTGGCACAGTTTCGCCTTACCAGACATATTGGAAAAGCTTTTGGCTAAGATGTAGATGACAAGAAACACTAAAGACGAAGGTACGATGCTCTCCGGGGCTATGAGTCGCTCCCGGGCGTCGTTCGGCAGAAGCCGCGCTAAGGCGAGCACTATGACCGCAACAATCGTCTTTGCGCGAAGAAGCCGCTTCTTCGCCTCCGGGAGCCGGAGAGAGCGGCAGCTTCGGAAAGGTGAAGAAGGAAGCTGCACAACACTGGGATTGTGTTCGCGGCTTGCCAACTGATAGAAAACAGTACCTTAGCGCTCTCCTGCCTTCTCCAATCACATGAGAATTCGATTGGAAGCTGTTTTAGGCAAATCTCATTGTCTTCTTGCAAAACACTCGGAAGACATCCATGCAACTTCTAGAACGCGATGGAAGATGTATTCTGTACTGGCACAGTTTCTCCTTGCCAGACATAGTGGAAAAGCTTTTGGCGGAGATGTAGACGACAAGAGTTTCTAAAGACGAAAGTACGATGCTCTCCGGAGCTAAGAGCCGCTCCCGGGTGTCTTTCGGCAGAAGCCGCGCTGCGGAGAGCACTGTGACCGCCACAATCATCTTTTGGCGAAGAAGCCGCTTCTTCACCTCCGGGAGCCAGAGAGAGCGGCAGCTTCGGAAACGTGAAGAAGGAAGCTGCGCAACACTGGGATTATCAGCGCAGCTTGCTGTGGGATCTCAGAACCTCGGGACTGAGGTGCAGGGTGACCGAGACCACCCTTGGGGGGCTCGGGAGTCCTGGAATGTTGCCAGAAGTGTCTGGTGGCTGGACTTTGATCCTACATGAGAGACGACACCTGTATGTGGATGGGAGGATTTCACTCGGGTGAATGGTGACGGGATAAGTTAATTACAGTGTAAAACACGGGGTTTAGGATTTCTGTACAGGGGGGTCTAAAGAACTAAGATGGAGGAATTGAGGCGTGTCCTGTCCTTCTTCTTCTTCTTCTTGGCCTCCATCTTCTGTGGTGATGGTGGCACTTTGAGATTGGTTATTACTTACAGTGCATCGGTCAATAAGGGAAAAAGGTCTTGGAAAAAATAGGTAAATATTGTATACGATATTTTGAGTATAAAGATAAGGGACCGCCCCGGGGGCTCGGAGTTCGCACGTGGCTGGCTTGCTGTGCGGACCTCTGTCGAGAAGAGAGAAAATCTTTTAGATAAAAAACCAATAAATACTGAAGTCCGAGAAAGACCCGTAGCCTCTTCTCATCCTTTGAAGCGCGGGCTGCCCAAGGCCATCTCCGAGGCTTTCCAGGCCACAAAACAGCCGAGAGAAGGAACAGCTTGCCAAGTGATAAAAAACAGTACCTTAGCACTCTCTTGTCTTTTTCTAAACACGTGAGCATTCGATTGGAAGCTTTTTCGGGCAACTCTCTTCCTCTTCTTTCAAAACGCTCGGCAGACCTCCGTGAAACTTCTAGAGCACGATGGGAGATTTTTTCTGTGCTGGCACAGTTTCTTCTTCCCAGATATAGTGGAAAAGTTTTTGGCTAAGATGTAGATGACAAGAGACGCTAAAGACGAAGGAACAATGCTCTGCGGAGCTAAGAGCCGCTCCCGGGCGTCCTTTGGCAGAAGCCACGCTAAGGCAAGCACTGTGACCGCCGCAATCGTCTTTGCGCGAAGAAGCCGCTTCTTCGCCTCCGGGAGCCGGAGAGAGCCACAGCTTCGGAAAGGTGAAGAAGGAAGCTGCATGTTGTGGGGTGACAACCTTTATCCCAATACTTTATCCCAATATCGTGTTTTGTGTCTGGCAGCTGTGTTTTTTCTCTCTCTCTCTCTTTCCCCGCCCCCCCCCCGCCGGCCGTCTTGCCGCTGCGGGGCGGGGAGGGAGGAGGGAGGGGGACTGGTTGCACTTTGGCTTTTGGCTGCTTGGCTGGCTGGCCTGCTCGCTTTTGCTTGCCGCTTTGCTTGCTTGCTACTGCCTAAGCCCTTGCTGATAGCTGCCTTTTTTCCCTTTGCTGCTTTCTGCGCTGTTTTTCTTTTTTCCCTTTTCTTTGGTCCTCTCTTTCTTACCCTCCCCTGAAGATACTGGACCGGCTCCGGACCTGACCTGGGACGTCCGGCAGGATCTCCGGAGCCTGCGAGAGACGCTCGGCACCCTCCACAACACTGACTGGTCTTCTTTTCTTTTCTTGTGTTGGGGAGTGTTCTTTTGTGATTTGTCAATAAATAGGTTTTGTTTTCTACTTTGCTCCTCCAAGGAATTCCTTCCCGAACCCGGTATTGGGGGGGGAGGGGTGGTTGGAGGTTTGTTTTTTTTTTGGGGGGGACTACCTTTTGGAGATTTCCCCTAATTTGTCCTAAACCGGGACACTGCACAACACTGGGATTGTGTGCGCAGATTGCCAACTGATAGAAAACAGTACCTTAGCACTCTCCTGACTATTCCAAACACATGAGCATTCGATTGGAAGCTGTTTCAGGCAACTCTCTTCCTCTCCTTTCAAAACCATCGGCAGACCTCCGTGCAACTTCTAGAACACGATGGGAGATGCTTTCTGTGCTGGCACAGTTTCTCCTTGCCAGACATAGTGGAAAGGCTTTTGGCTAAGATGTAGACAACAAGAGACGCTAATGAAAAATATACTATGCATTTCGGAGCTAAGAGCTGCTCCCGGGCGTCTTTCGGCAGAAGCCGAGCTGCGGAGAGCACTGTGACCGGCACAGTCGCTTTTGCACGAAGAAGTCGCTTCTTCGCCTCCGGGAGCCGGAGAGAGCGGCAGCTTTGGAAAGGTGAAGAAGGATGCTGCACAACACAGGGATTGTGTGCGCAGCTTTCCAACTGATAGAAAACAGTACCTTAGCACTCTCCTGCCTTTTCCAAACACATGAGCATTCGATTGGAATTTGTTTTGGACAACTTTACTTTTCCCCTTTAAAAACACTCGGCAGACCTCTGGGCAACTTCTAGAACATGATGGGAGATGTTTTCTGTGCTGGCACAGGTTTTTTTTTCCAGACATAGTGGAAAAGCTTTTTGCTAAACTGTAGAAGTGAGGAGACGCTAAAGATGAAGGTACGGATACCCCCGGAGCTAAGATCCGCTCCCGGACGTCTTTCGGCAGAAGCCACGCAAAGGAGAGCAATGTGACCGCCACAATCGTCTTTGCCCGAAGACGCCGCTTCTTCGCCTCCAGGAGCCGGAGAGAGCGGCAGCTTCGTAAAGGTGAAGAAGGAAGCTGCACAACACTGGGATTGTGTGCGCAGCTTGCCAACAGATAGAAAACAGTACCTTAGCACTCCCCTGCCTTTTCCAAACACATGAGCATTCGATTGGAAGGTGTTTCAGACCACTTTCTTTCTCTTCATGCAAAACACTCGGCAGACCTCTGTGCAACTTCTAGAACACGATGGGAGATGTTTTCTGTGCTGGCACAGTTTCTCCTTGTCGGACATAGTGGAAAAGCTTTTGGCTAAGATGTAGATGACAAGAGTCGCTAAAGACGAAGGTACTATGCTCTCCGGAGCAAAAACCCCCTCCCGGGCGTCCTTCGGCAGAAGCCGCGCTAAGGAGAGCACTGTGACCGCCACTATCGTCTTTTCGTGAAGAAGCCGCTTCTTCGCCTCCGGGAGCCGGAGAAAGCGGCAGCTTCGGAAAGGTGAAGAAGGAAGCGGCACAATACTGGGATTGTGTGCGCAGCTTGCTAACTGATAGAAAACAGTACCATAGCACTCTCCTGCCTTTTCCAAACACATGAGCATTCAATTGGAATGTGTTGCGGAAAACTCACTTTCTCTTCATGCAGAACACTCTGCAGACCTCCGTGCAATTTCTAGAACGCGAAGGGAGATATTTTCGGCGCGAGCACAGTTTCTCCTTGCCAGACATAGTGGAAAAGCTTTTGGCTAAGATGTAGACAACAAGAGATGCTAAAGACTGTTGTGGTGTGTTTTTTAGATTCTCAGTTTACTCCCCCATTCTATATATGTTCCCCCTATGTTCTCTATAAATGGTTCCTCCCTTCCCAGTTTTCCCGCCACTATTGCCCTGACACTTTAGTTACAATGGTTACCCCTGCCCCCTTTTAGTGGCTAATCTCCTAAGTTACATAATTGATCCTCCCTTATCCCACCGTGTAAGTAAAGTTTTCCTCCTCCCTGGGCCAAGTCAATCACCCCCCACTCCTCCCAGGTTTCGAGAACCTCCTTCTCCTTGGGGGTTGTGGTTGGCTAGTGTCCTGGGGCTCCTCCTCTACTTCATGTTTAGTGGATATGTTCTTATGTCAGTTTTGTTATGTACCTCCCCACATGTTCCCCGATTGGTTAGCTGGGCTTCCCTCCCTTCTCCACCCCTTCCCTTTAAAACTCTGTCTCTCCCCGTGTTCGGCGCCATTTGCTGTGGGTTTGTCCATCTGTTGGTTGCCCTTTTCTGCCTGGGGACTCTTCAATAAACCGACGTTTCACCCCCAGCAAGTGGTCGTCTCCTCACTCATCTCGTCCTGCGTGAACCCAAGTCCGCAATCCAGCCCAGCCCGAGGCCACGACGCCAAGGGGGGCTGGCTTCTGATGCGTAGGGGCGTCGGCCTTCTTACCCCTTCTGCTAGCCGGATTTAGAGCCGCGTACGCCCTAGCGCAGTCTCCTGCCCAACGTGGGGCCTGAGGAAGTAAACATTTGACCACGGACCGGACCCTGCAGAATTGGGATTTACTTACCCTCTGAACGCCGGACTACCCCAGATGGTGGCAGGCCCCGTTATAGGGGCAGCGCTCCCTGGGGATCGGAGTCGGGACTCCTCGCACCCTCAGAGGACAACTCCCGAGACGAGGACCCTTACCTGGTTTTTCTTTGTCGCCGCTGCAGGATTGCTAAGTTCGGGCCCCGACCTGGGGAACCTCCGGCTTCCCCTCTGCCCTTTTAACTTTCCCTAGGGGTACATGCCCTGCGTTGGGGACCTACCCCCTGCCTTCTCTCCTTGAGGTTTTTCCTCACCCCCGTGCCGTTTTTGTTTTCTCTTCCCTGTGGGTGCCGGATTTCCCCAGACGTGGGGCCCGGACCCATCACCCAGTCTCCTTCTTTCCCTCCGGCTGTATACCCAGACTTTGGGGCAGTGGGGGGAGCAGGGGCCGGCGGCGGGCGGCTTACTGTTTAAGTTCTCGTTTTTCTCCAGGTGAGTGGTTGGGTCATCTGAGGATTTTCCCCCTTTCTAGTGGCAGCAGTTCCTGCTCTAGAAAGGTTCCATGGGTGCAGGCTTGGGAAAATCCCAGAAGGAGGTTTATTATGTTGTGAAGGGTTTGTTGCTTGGGGGTGGTCAGAAGGCCCCCGAGCAGGAGTTAAAATGTTTAGTTAAGTGGGTATTTTCTACTTTCCTCGAGGTCTCCCCAGAACTTGTAAAAAAGCCACGGTTTTGGGCAGCCGTTGTGGCAAAATTAGAAGAGGCCAAAAATTCCGGGGAGACAAAATTTGCCACCGTGGCGTATTGCGCGCGCAGAGTGTATGCGACACTCCTCGCGTCTGGGGAGCCTAAGAAAAGTCCCCCAGGTTCTGGTTTGTCCCCTCGTTCTCCTCGTTCAGTTGCCCTTGCCCCTCAAACCTTTCCCTCGTCCCGTAGGCAGGAGCCCTCGAGGGGGATTTTGAAGGCCGACCAGAGGCAGGGGGTCCATCCTGCCCCTGCTCCCCCACGACCTGCTCGGCCTCCTCCTTCGTGGAGCCCTGGCCAGGCTCCTTCTCTTCCCTTACCCTCTACCCCGGTCCCCAAGTCCCCGGTTTCAAACCCCAAAGTTGTTCGGTTTTGCGAAGACCTTCAAAAGGGCTCCCTTGGAGCCCGAGATGGCGGCGGCCACGCGGCCGTTCCCGCCAGGGCTCTTTCCTCTTCTCCTAACCCTTTCCTCCCTGATGCCAACCCCTTCCTTCCCCTGGACCCAACCTCTTTTTCGGTTGTCCCTCCCTCATATCTTCCCTCTGCCCCTTCCATTTCTCCGCCCTCTGATCCTCCGTCGGCTCCTCTCTAGGTTCCTCCCCCGGTTCAGCCTTCTTTTAACTCCTCCCCTGCTCCACCTTCATACTCTGCTCCGCCTCCGAACTCCATCAAGGAGGCGGAGAGGGGTGGTGTGCCGCACCCACTCCCTCGCCCTGCCCCATTGCCAGACCCTGCCTCAACCTCCTCCAATTCCGGTTCCCACGCTCCCCCTTCGGGTTCTCACGCCTTGTGTTCCGGGGTGGGAGGGGGGGGGGTGGATGACAGGAAGCCGGGGCAGGCGCCCTTATTGGAACCCGTTCCGGTTACGTACCACCTCAGCGGGGAGGGGAGCCCTCAGGCCCAGTGGGTGCCTTTAGCACAGGCCCAGATTAAGGAACTGTGCAAGGCGCAGAAGGACTACTCCCGGGGGTCGGAGTACTTTTGGGGTATGCTCCGGAATGCCCTTGCCCAGGGAGATCTGGCGCTGGCGGACCTGAGGGCCCTCTTCTCCAGTTTAACAAGACCCATGGAGTTTAGGGTCTGGGTGGGGGAATGGAGGAGGGAGATAGTGGAGGTTCTCCCGATTCTTTGGGGGAATCCTTCAATGTCTCATGACGCGGAGGGTTTGGTAATCTCCCATGAACATCTTTTGGGCGAGGGACAGCGGGCAGAGGGGGCAGCTCAAGCAAAGGCCTTGTTCCCGCCTCAGCTTGTAGAGACCGCTAAGGCAGCAGAGCGGGCCTTTTATAAGCTAGAGGTGGTGACCTCCCAGTGGGAGGACGATGAAGTTCGGCAGGGGCCGCAAGAGACTTACATGGTCTTCATCAAGCGCCTCTACCGATACGTGGAGGCGCAGGCGACCGGGGGCGATGACAGGGAGAAGATGCTCCATAGGATGGCCTAAAGCAACGCCAACCCGGAGTGTCGGAAGGCCATCCGGATTCTCCCTCGAAGTCCCCAGCCCACGGTGGAGGCCATGATGGAGGCCGTGGTAGGCCAGTCTCCTTAACATCACGGCCTAAAAGAGCTTCAGTGGTCTTTGCAGATGGCCCTGAGCCGGACTTCTTTGATATAGAAGCTGCCCCCGTTGCCTGACCCCCAACACCCGGGTCCGGCAGAAGATCAACGGCCACCCACCCCTACCACCTCTGTGGCAAGACAGGGCATTGGATGCCCCAATGCCTGATTCGATTAGATTATTTAGAGTATAGAAGGAAGCGGGAAAAGGAGGAGAGTAAGGGCACAAAAAACTAGGCCCGGAGCGCAGCCCCTCCCTGCGCGAAGACAAAAATGCGGCAGGTCACTTAACAACAAGCGGGGAGGGAGGAGACGAGAGAGAGCCGCCTACATTTGCTTTGCCGGACTTGACTTCTTTATCGGATATGACTACACCAACCTGTGGTACTGTACCTGCGCTTAACACCATGTCCTCTGTTTCCCCCTACAGGTTGCAGCTAACTAGGGACTTTTATCTCCCTAGTAGTGACATCCAGCTGGTGTCTGTAGACCTGCAACACCCGGGTCGCTGGAGGAAACTTGGACGTTGCAGGTGGACCGTCGTCGGGGACACGAAGCACACACCGCGAGACATTCACATCGTCCCTGGTCTGGTAACTACCAACTGGGACCGTTTCGCGGTAGGGCTGTACTGTGTCCGACCCCCGCTCTTCCTCCCTAAGGGACAGATCATTGCCCAGGCTATTCCGGTTCCAGATAAAGATCATTGGAAGAACTCTGTGGAGAGGACATCGCCTCCGACAGTAGCCCGGGCACAGCTGGTGGGGAGGGAGAAGCCCCGTCTGACTTGTCAGCTCTCGTTGTGCGGGGACAAAAAGATCGTGAGGGGTCTTTTGGACACGGGTGCGGATGTGACGATCATTCCCTCTCGGGAGTGGCCGTCACATTGGGACTTGCAAAGCGCTGCGGGCACGATCTCAGGTGTGAGGGGCCTTCAATTGGCCAATCAATCTAAGAGCATTGTGCAAATAAAGGGGCCCGACGGGCAATTGGCCTCTATACGCCCGTTCGTTTTAGATTACACCGAGCCTCTCTGGGGAAGAGACCTACTAGCCCAGTGGGGAGCCAGAATTGACCTCCCAAAGGCTCCCCAGGTTTTTCGGGCAGTGGCCACTGAGGAGCGCCAGACCTGGAAGCTGAATTGGCTGTCAGATAAACCAGTACAGGTCTTGCAGTGGCCACTCAACAAGCAAAAATTAAAGGCGCTCAATGAGCTCGTTCAGGAGCAGTTACTGAAAGGCCACCTGGTGGAGACAATGTCACCTTGGAACTCCTCAGTGTTTGTCATTAAGAAGCCTAATAAGGACAAGTGGCGGCTCCTGACCGACCTCCGCCAAATTAACGAACAAATAATGGACATGGGTCCTCTTCAGCCAGGGATGCCCTCCCCAGCAATGCTCCCCCATGTTGCGGTGTGTCTTAAGCTTCTGGGTCCCTTTCCCAGGTGTGCCTATATGCCTCTCCCTTCCCCCTCGCCCCCTTGCTTAGTGTGTTGTGTCAATCAGGCTTAACATTCCAGCAAGGCATCGTGTGATTGGTCAAGTTCAAAAGATGCCCCTATGCCCAGGGGTCATTGGCCTATGTCTAGGTGTCCCTCGTCCCTTGAGACCCCGCCCCTTTCACCTGGTTGGTGTTCATCTGTCCCCCCCCCTCCCCCTGCCCCAGGAGCTTAAAAGGTGATCAGGCCATGTGCTCGTCATTCTGCTGGAGCAGCTGCTCCCGTCCAGACCTCTGTAACCATGGAATAAACTTCTGGACATTGAACCCTGCAGCGGAATCCTCTCCTTTTTCTCTTCACCATCGCCAGAAGCTCTCTCTCCTGAGGTAAATGGAGTTCCTGACAAGCCTGGACTTGCTCAGTGCCCAGCTGCAATCTCCAGCAGCCAAGGTATCTCTGGGGTGATTTACACCACAGTTGCTGCCTTTGGCCCAGCAGCGAGGGTCAGACTGGCCCAGGCACCATCTAACTGATAATATTGGGATTCATATTCCAATAACTGGCCTCCCTGGGTGGGCTAGCGACTCTGCAGCCCGAGATCGGACTCCCAACACTTTGGAGAAGCTTCTGGCAGCCGTGCATCCAGCTGGAAGGGCTTTGGTTGCATAGCCCTCAGCTAGAGACTTTGGGAATATTCCCAGAAGAAGTTTCGTGGACTGTTCGGTGCCTCTGGAAAGCCCAGCTCTTTTGTGGTGAGCAGATTTTCCAGAGGGAGGACAGGGGAGCCTCTCTCGTGCCCAGAGAGAAGTCCTGTCCGGTGAGGAGACCTTCCTGTACCCAGCCAGCTTCAGCTTCCATTTCAGGTGAGTATTTCTGCTTTCAGTGGAGCAGAAGCTCAAAAACAGACTCTGCCGTGAGTTCTGTTCCTTTTTTTGCCTTTGCATTTTTGGCTGCGCAGCTCCACAGAGGAATTCGTTGCGTTCTAGCTTTTGCTTTCTGCCGTGTGTTTCACTGTCTTTTGGAATTCGCGCCGGAGCGGCGGGAGTGCTCTGCCCTTCCCCCCCGCTCGGCAGCGCAGCGTGCTCGGTTCTCCACGTGGCCGGGTGACCTCTCTCTCTTTCTCTCCCTTTGTCGGTGCGGGGGAGGGGGGGGGGGGGGGGCTCTCTTTCCACGTGGCCGGGGGATTCGTTTCTCGGTGCGGGGGCGGGGGGGGGCGTTCTAGGTACACGCGGCGCGGGGGGGGGCCCAGGTTTCGGCTTGCCACGTGGCGTGGGGGAAGCTGTCCTCTCAGCTCCACGGGGGGGCTGCATTCCACGGCGGGGGAGGCTTTGCTTCCACCTCGGTTCGGCAGGGCGTGCCCTGCTGCTGCTGCCCGGGAATTTTAAAAGCAGTACATACAGCTGCATTGTGAAGCTTTTGTCTGTTCGTTATCGCTTCCTATCTGTGTTTTTTTTTAGAAATCGGTAGCTGATTTTAGCTTTGTTTTTGGTCAGGCAGGATTAAGTACTTTGCTTTTTACATCTAACATGGGCTCCAAACTCAGCATTGTACAAAAAGGAGTGTATTATAATATTGTTAGCATTTTAGACAGTGGTAATGTGAAGTTCTCTAAAGGAAAATTAAAACAGTTTATAAGATGGCTTTTCCTCCACTTCCCAAAAATTTCCCCTGAAGAAATCCACAATATTCAATTCTGGGATAAAGTTGGGAATGCATTGATAACCTTAGGACAATCTGGCAATGTACCCTCAGCTAAATTTGTGTTCTGGAGTTTACAAATTCGAACTGCATTGCTCAAACAAAGGGAAATGGAGAAAAAGCCAAATGCCAAGCCATGTACCTCTGCTCTCCCTGTTTCTCCCTCTCCTAGCTCTAAAACCCCTAAACCTCTTACCCCAAAACTTGGTATCTTAAAGAGAGCAAACTCATTGGGAAGTCATCTCCCAGAGTCTGCTGAATTGCCTGAGTTGCCCTGTCCACAAGGCCCTGGCCAGGCTGCGTGGAACCTTTCCCAATCCCCTGTGTCCCCTCCTCTGAAACCCAGAGTCAGCTTTCCGGAGAGCAGTGATGCCCAAAATGGCCCCCAATCCCTAGGGGGTCCGCAAAATGGAGGATGCCACGTGGCACCTTCCCAAACCTGGTCTTCTTCTTCCCAAAATCCTCTTAAACATCCCAAAATTCCAGCCCCATCCCCCTCTCCTCCTGTTCCTCGTGACCCCTTCCCCCCTTCCCCCCCCTTTCCTGCAGTACCCTCAGCTCCGCCCCTCTACTCCTCCCAGGGGGCGTCTGCTGACGTGATGTCACCAGGTGTCCCCGCCCCCTGCCTGCCCCTTGTCCCCGCCTCCTGTTCCCACGGTTTCGTTGCCCCTTGCCTGCCACCTGTGCCGGCACCCTCGCCGAGTTCCCACAGTAGAGACACACCCACTGCTGGTCCCCAAACCTGTAGCTGTGATCCCAATGCTCCTGTTTCAAGGGATACAGAGCAGGGAACAGCAGATTCAATGCATAGTCCCATGTTGTCACTGGCTCCTGTTACCTTTCAGCCTGCAGCACAAGGGGGGGCAGCCCCGACTGCTATTTGGAATTCTTTTGGACGACAATTGATTAAAGAGATCTGTAAATCTCATAAAGAATATGGTCCACACAGTCCATATTTCCGTGGCCTTTTAAATTCTGAATTGAGTAGGACTGTAGTGATTCCACATGATTTAAAACAGCTTTTTTCTTGTCTCATGACTTCCACGGAATTCAAATTATGGGAAACTGCATGGAAACAGCTGCTAAAAGATGCTCTCCCAGGCTTGCATGCTGATCCAAACACAGCCAAAGACAACAGTGGTAACCCTATTACCATTGAGCACCTCTGTGGTGAGGGCCAATGGTCTTCCCCCTCAATCCAAGCTACTGCAATTCCTGCAGAAACACTCGAAATAGTAAAAGAAGCAGCTGAAAAAGCATTCTTTTCCCTCCAACTTGAGGGGCCTTTTGAGCCTTATAGTAAAATTAAACAGCTACCATCAGAGCCTTTTGTGAAATTTGTAGAAAGGTTAACTAGAGCCATTGAAATACAAGTTAAAAAAGAAAATGCTAGAGAAGCAATTTTAGAGGAAATGGCATTTACAAATGCAAATGCACAGTGTCAAGCGGCAATCCTGAGCCTTCCTACGGAACTTACTCCTACATTAAAAGATATGCTTCTAGTCTGTAACAGGAAAGTGCCTCTGATGAGTGTAGCTGAAGACTCCAGACCAAGGCTGCTGCCAAGACCACCTCAGCGTGTCGCCGTTGCCAGCCCTGCACCTTTCCCCTCAGCACAGCAGCACCCTGGGCAGCAGCGGAGACCAGCAATGGTTGAGCCCACAAAACCATGCCTGCTTTGTAATAACCTAGGGCACTGGAGTAACCAGTGCCCCCTGAAAAGGGAATTTGATGAATTTAAAAATGGCAGGGGAGGAGAACTACAAGCCCTCCCTGCGGGTCAACAACAAAAAAACTGAAAAGGGAGCGCCCGCCTGCCAGGCGCGCAGACATAAAAAAAGCAGGCCAAGGGAATAAGGGTAGCAAAACAAATCGAGCGCGCGATAATATTAATGTTTGTGTAAGTGAAGCAGGTGCTTCAAAGACCAAGTCTGCTAGTACGCTGTTGAAAGTGAAACGAAATAACCTTTGTTATGATTTAAGTGATCCTGTGTTAACCACGTCTTCTGTCAATGAGCCTTACAGGTTGCAGCTGACAGAGTCACTTCTCCTGAAGGACAGCAACTGGCATTTTGTCTCTGTAAATCCTGAACAGAAGGGTACTTGGCACCGAATTCGTTGTAAGTACATCGTCATTGGGGACACCAAACACACACCACAAGAGATCAGAATTGCTCCAGGAATGACATCAGATCCTGAGCAATTTGTTCTCGGCCTGCACTGTTTCCACCCACCCCTGTTTCTTCCCAAGGGACAAATTGTTGCACAAGCTATCCCTGTGCCATCTTTACCTGAAAATATCGAAAAACAAGGGCCCACAGTTGCCCGGGTCCAAGTTATTGGGAAAGATAAACCCAAATTATGGTGCAATGTCAGTGGGGGTGGGGAGTCTAAACGCATTGAGATGCTTGTAGACACAGGTGCAGACTGCACAGTGATTCCAGTACAAGACTGGCCAGCACATTGGCCTTTGCAAAATGTTGCCGGTCACCTTCAAGGTGTGGGAGGTCTGCAATTAGCAAGACAATCCAAAAGTATTATTCAATTTGAGGGACCAAACGGGCAATTGGCAAATATCCGTCCATTTGTGTTAGATTATTCGGAACCTTTGTTAGGGAGAGATTTAATGGCCCAGTGGGGTGTCACAATTGATATTCCAGACTCTCCACAGCATTTTTGTGCAGCAGTCATTGAACAACAGCGCCCCACCCAAAAACTGAAGTGGAAAACAGACGAACCGGTTCAGGTGAAACAGTGGCCACTCAGTAAACAAAAAATAAAGGCGCTTGAGGAACTAGTGCAAGAGCAACTAAAAAAGGGCCACATTGTGGAGACCATGTCCCCATGGAACTCTCCAGTGTTTGTCATCCAAAAAGCTGACAAAAAGAGATGGCGGCTCCTCTGTGACCTCCGACAAATTAATAATGTAATTGAAGATATGGGTTCTCCCCAACCTGGTATGCCATCCCCAACAATGCTTCCCCAAGATTGGAAATTAGCTGTTATTGATATTAAAGATTGTTTTTTCCAAATCCCCTTGCACCCTGACGATGCACCGCGTTTTGCATTCTCGGTCCCTTCCATCAACATAGAAGCCCCTATAAAAAGGTACCATTGGACCGTTCTTCCTCAGGGATTAAAGGTATCTCCAGCTATCTGCCAGTGGTATGTCTCTTCCCTGCTTTCCCCAGTACGTGCAGCCGCAGAGAAGGCCATTATTTATCATTACATGGATGATATCCTTGTGTGTGCCCCCAATGATGATTTACTCACACATGCGCTTGGCCTAACGATCGATGCATTGATTGTTGCAGGGTTCGAGCTCCAGGAAAAGAAAATTCAAAAGATGCCACCTTGGAAGTATTTGGGCTTAGAAATTGGAAATAGGACCATTGTTCCTCAAAAACTAGAAATCAATCCAAGGATCAAGACCCTTGCGGATGTCCACAAGTTGTGTGGGTCTTTGAATTGGGTAAGACCATGGCTCGGTCTGACTAATGAAGACCTCGTCCCTCTTTTCAATTTACTGAAAGGGGGAGAGGACCCAGGTGCTCCTAGGTCTGTTACCCCAGAGGCACGGAAAGCTCTAGAAAAGGTGCAGATTGCAATGTCCACAAGACAGGCCAACCGATGCCGGCCTGACCTGCCTTTCAAATTTATCATTCTAGGTAAGTTGCCACACCTCCATGGAATTATTTTCCAGTGGGAGGAAAAACAAACACCTCAGGCAAAGAACACACAAAAAAAGGACCGGGACCAGAGGGACCCTCTCTTGATCATAGAGTGGGTTTTCCTCAGTCACAAAAGGTCCAAGAGACTGACAAAGCCTCAGGAGCTGGTAGCAGAACTGATCCGGAAAGCAAGGACCTGGATCAGGGAGTTAGCAGGATGTGATTTTAAGTGCATTCACATTCCAGTTGAGTTAAAATCAGGTCAAAATACTATGAAAATACTAGAACAATTGTTTCAAGAAAATGAAGTGTTGCAGTTTGCTCTGGATTCCTACTCAGGACAAATTTCGGTAGCGCGGCCCGCCCACAAATTGTTTGAACAAGACGTTCAATTTACTCTAAAATTGAGAAGTGCTCTAAGTAGGAGACCTTTAAAAAGGGCTCTGACTGTCTTTACAGATGCGTCTGGGAGGTCCCACAAGTCTGTTGTGACTTGGAAGGATCCTCAAACCCAGCAGTGGGACACAGACATTGCTGAGGTGGAAGGTTCACCTCAGGTTGCTGAATTGGCCGCTGTTGTTAGGGCTTTTGAAAGGTTCTCAGAACCATTTAATCTGATTACAGACTCTGCATATGTGGCAGGAGTAGTATCCAGGGCAGATCAAGCAATACTGCAAGATGTATCTAACATCGCACTTTTCGAATTGCTCTCAAAACTGGTAAAGTTAGTCACTCACCGAAAGCAACCATTTTATGTGATGCATGTCAGGTCACACACTGACTTGCCAGGGTTTATCGCTGAAGGCAACAGAAGGGCAGACGCTCTTGCTGCACCTGCAGTGATGGCCACTCTCCCAAATGTTTTTGAACAGGCAAAAATCAGCCACCAGCTTTTCCACCAAAATGCACCTGGCCTGGTTCGTCAGTTTAAAATCACTCCAGAACAGGCCAAAGCGATTGTGGCCACGTGCCCAAATTGCCAACAACATGCACTCCCTGCAGTGAGTACGGGAGCAAACCCAAGGGGACTGAACAGTTGTGAACTGTGGCAAACAGATGTAACACACATACAGTCTTTTAGACGGCAAAAATATGTTCATGTTAGTGTAGATACCTTTTCTGGAGCGGTCTATGCTTCTGCCCACACAGGAGAATCATCTATCGATGCCATTAAGCACCTCTTACAGGCTTTTTCTTTCATGGGCATCCCCAAGGAGCTGAAAACTGATAATGGGCCTGCTTATAAATCCAAGGAATTTGGGAGCTTCCTGCAGCAATGGGGAGTAGAGCACAAAACTGGCATCCCCTACTCCCCTACAGGTCAAGCCATTGTAGAAAGAACTCACCGTGATATTAAAAGGGTCCTGGACCAGCAACAACAGGTTCTGAAGGTGGAACCTCCCCATATCCGGTTATCCAGGGCGCTATTCACAATCAATTTTCTGAATTGTTCTTTTGACAGCCTGAACCCACCCATCCTACGCCACTTTGGGGGGAGCAGTCACAGGTTGATGAAAGAAAAGCCTCCAGTTTTAGTAAAAGACCCTGAGACTTGGAAAAGGGTGGGACCTTACAAATTGGTTACTTGGGGACGTGGATACGCCTGTGTGTCCACCCCCTCTGGTTTAAGGTGGGTTCCTTCCAAATGGGTAAAGCCCTATGTTCCCAAGGTCTCAGAGAAATCTGCAGAAGCACCCCAGGTTGCTCATGCTGCCTGGAGAAGAAAACGCCCCACGCGTTCTCTGGAGGAAATTCCATTTAAGCCTCCTATCTGGAATAGTTTGTAATATATGTTTTTCTTAAGTTTCCCTTTACCGATTTAGATCCTGCTGTTCGTGTGCAGTCTCAAGACGCCATGAGACTGAGCCTGCTTCTCGTCCTACTTGCGATCATTTCTCCAGCGATCTCCTGGTTAGTCCCTCAGCCCAAAGCGAATGTATGGACCACTCTGGCCAGAGCCCTTGGACAAGATCACATTTGTCTCTCCACTGCGACAGCCTCTGACCCCCTGTCGACTTGCCTGGTGGGAGTTCCCTTTAAATCCTCAGAGTTCCCAAATGAAATGTGGAGTGCTTTAAATGAAGTTAACTTACTCGCACCTTCCCCTGGCCGTTACCCTGCTGACAATCCTTTACTGTTTTGGCAGGAGTGGGCAAGAAAGTTACCAGTGTCAAAAAGGGAGCCACAAGAGTTCCATCTCTTAGGCTCCATGAATGCAACCTTTTGCATTCACTTTAAATTCAATTCCCGCTTACCATATCATGAAGCTAAACCAAACACCTATCCTGACCCCAGCAACCCACACTACACAGACAAGAACTGGTGTGAAAATTCAGTCTTAGTTATGCACTCATCTGGTGGTGATTACAAGCCTCGTGAACTCCCAAAAGGTGTGTTTTTAATATGTGGAGACAGAGCATGGGCAGGTCTCCCTCCTCGTCTGCTCGGAGGTCCGTGTACCTTTGGCAAGCTGAGCCTGTTAACACCAAATCGAACAAACCTAATACATTGGCAAACTAAAAACAACACACATACATTAGCTATCAAAAAAAGAGACCTAAGGCAATTAGACCCGGACTGTAATTCAGAAATTGTTCACTGGTCCAGACTTAAGGCCACTGCAATTACAGTCCTTCTGCCGTGGATCTCGGCAGCAAAAACTATGGGAGAATTAGGCCGATTGGAATGTTGGGTTGCAAAACAGGCAAACCTCACTTCTACTGCCCTGAGTGACCTCTTATCAGATGAGGAAATTACCAGGCAAGCCACCATTCAAAATAGGGCAGCCATAGACTATCTGCTTCTTCTGCACAACCATCGCTGTGAAGAATTTGAAGGACGCTGCTGTCTAGACTTGTCATCAAAGGCAGAGAACGTCCATGCCACAATTGACAAGATGAAAACCATGGTGAGCGACATCAAAAGAGAAACTGACGACTGGTTGAGTGGACTGTTCAATGGCTGGGGACTCTCGGGTTGGTTGGGATCTATTCTGAAAACTGTGTTTTTAGTGCTGTTTATTTTAGTTATAGTTATCGTAGTTTTTAGCATTGTTTTTAGACTAATCAAACGCATGGTCCTCAAGTAAATTTCAAGCTCATCTCCCCCTCCTGAGGTCTACCATTTGGAAGCCCTCAGTGCTCCAATGGATGACCTGGAAGCCTCAGTGGAAAACACTGACCCTCCTGTAGAGGAAGAACTGATTTACAAACCATGGTTTGGCAATCACGCTGGACCACAAACACAGCCCTCTTCTTTTTAAACAAAACTAGGGGGAGATGTTGCGGTGTGTCTTAAGCTTCTGGGTCCCTTTCCCAGGTGTGCCTATAGGCCTCTCCCTTCCCCCTCACTCCCTTGCTTAGTGTGTTGTGTCAATCAGGCTTAACATTCCAGCAAGGCATCGTGTGATTGGTCAAGTTCAAAAGATGCCCCTATGCCCAGGGGTCATTGGCCTATGTCAAGGTGTCCCTCGTCCCTTGAGACCCCGCCCCTTTCACCTGGTTGGTGTTCATCTGTCCCCCCCCCTCCCCCCTGCCCCGGGAGCTTAAAAGGTGATCAGGCCATGTGCTCGTCATTCTGCTGGAGCAGCTGCTCCCGTCCAGACCTCTGTAACCATGGAATAAACTTCTGGACATTGAACCCTGCAGCGGAATCCTCTCCTTTTTCTCTTCACCATCGCCAGAAGCTCTCTCTCCTGAGGTAAACGGAGTTCCTGACAAGCCTGGACTTGCTCAGTGCCCAGCTGCAATCTCCAGCAGCCAAGGCATCTCTGGGGTGATTTACACCACAGCTGCTGCCTTTGGCCCAGCAGCGAGGGTCAGACTGGCCCAGGCACCATCTAACTGACAATATTGGGATTCTTATTCCAATACCCCCAAAACTGGAATTTGGCAGT
Organism: Melozone crissalis; assembly: GCF_028551555.1. Lineage (NCBI taxonomy): Eukaryota > Metazoa > Chordata > Aves > Passeriformes > Passerellidae > Melozone > Melozone crissalis. Next base: position 3,972,050 of record NW_026535882.1, on the reverse strand, counting down.
TATAGATATAAAAGATTGTTTTTTCCAGATTCCCCTGCACCCAGACGATGCCCCGCGCTTTGCGTTCACGGTTCCGTCCATCAACCGTGAGTCCCCAGCCAAGCGCTATCATTGGCGGGTGCTTCCGCAGGGCATGAAGAACAGCCATGTGATCTGCCAATGGTATGTCGCTTCGCTGCTGTCACCCATACGTACAGCCCTCGGGGATGCCGTCATCATCCACCATTACATGGACGACATCCTCGTGTGTGCGCCCGACCACAGTCTGCTTGCCCATGCGCTTGACCTGACAACCAATGCGTTGGTTGCTGCAGGGTTCGAGCGCCAGCAGGACAAAATTCAGCAGATGCCACCTTGGAAATACCTGGGCCTCGAAATCACAAAGCGGACCATTGTTCCACAGAAATTGGCTATAAGGACAAAAGTCCAGACCCTAGCAGATGTCCATCAACTGTGTGGGTCTTTAAATTGGGTGAGACCCTGGCTGGGCATTTCAACCGAGGACCTAGCCCCCCTTTTCAATTTGTTGAAAGGGGGAGAGGGGCTGAGTTCCCCTAGGGCTCTCATCCCAGAGGCAGAGGAGGCCTTGGAGAAGATACAGAAAGTTATTTCGGCCAGGCAGGCCCATTGTTACCATCCGGGCCTGCCCTTCAAATTTATTATACTGGGAAAATTGCCACACCTCCATGGCATGATACACCAGTGGGACACCAGTGCAAAGGACCAGGGGCTGGGTGACCCCCTCTTTATTATAGAGTGGGTGTTCCTCAGCCATCATCGGTCCAAAAGAATGACACGGCCACAGGAGTTGGTAGCCGAACTGATCCTTAAAGCAAGATCGAGGATCAGGGAGTTGGCGGGGTGTGATTTCACATGCATACATATCCCAATTAAATTGGATTCGGGACAACTTTAATTAAAGACCTTTGAAGAACTGCTGCAAACTAATGAATACCTGCAGTTTGCAATAGATAGCTACACTGGGCGCATCGCAGTAGATCGGCCGGCGAACAAATTATTCAATTCGGAGTTTAAATTATCGCTGAAAAAGGTTCAGACCAGGAAGCCGCTGGATGCCTTGACAGTTTTCACAGACGCGTCTGGAGCATCCCACAAGTCAGTGATGACTTGGAAGGATCCTCAGACTCAGCAGTGGGAGACTGATGTTGTTGTTGTGGAGGCCTCTCCACAAGTTGCTGAGTTGGACGCAGTCGTCAGGGCATTCCAGAGGTACCCTGAGCCTTTTAATTTGGTAACAGATTCTGCGTATGTTGCAGGTGTAGTGTCTCGGGTTGAGTCTGCGGTTCTTCAAGAGGTCACCAACAAAAGATTATTTGATTTGCTTAACAGGCTCGTCGAGCTAGTCTCCCACCGCGAGCACCCTTTTTATGTTATGCATGTGAGATCACATACTGATCTGCCCGCGTTTATTGCGGAAGGCAACCGGCGTGCCGACTCTCTGGCCGCGGCTGCTGTTACGCAGGCCCCTGTCCCAGACGTGTTCGGCCAGGCTAAGATCAGTCACCAACTTTTCCATCAGAATGCGCCTGGCCTGGTCCGGCAATTCAATCTGACGCAGGATCAGGCCAAGGCGATAGTGGCCACATGTCCCCAATGCCAACAGGATCAGATGCCCACCGTGGCCTCGGGGGCCAATCCCCGAGGTTTGGCGAGCTGCGAGGTGTGGCAGATGGACGTGACACATATCCCATCTTTTGGTCGATTGTGTTACGTCCATGTCTCAGTTGATACCTTCTCCGGGGCTATATATGCTTCTGCCCACACAGGCGAAAAGGCAGCGAATTTCCAGAAGCATCTGCTTCAGGCATTGGCTGTCTTGGGCATCCCTAGTGCCCTAAAAACAGATAACGACCCTGCGTATACCTCCAAGGAGCTGCGGAGCTTCCTGCAGCAATGGGGAATAGTCCATAAGACCGGCATCCCCTATTCCCCAACAGGCCAAGCCATGGTGGAGAGGGCCCACCAGAGCCTTAAGAAGATCCTATCCCGGCAACAACTGGCGATGAAGGTGGAGACCCCCCACGTCCGGCTGTCAAGAGCATTGTACACACTTAACTTTCTGAATTGCTCTTTTGACAGCCAAAATCCTCCAGTGGTCCGGCACTTCGGCAGTCACCAGCAGCTGCAGCCTAAAGCCAGGCCACCGGTTCTTGTAAAAGATCCGGAGACCTGGCGGACGGAGGGCCCCTTTGACCTGGTAACCTGGGGGAGGGGATATGCCTGCGTGTCCACTCCCTCAGGCCCCAGGTGGATTCCATCCAAATGGGTTAGGCCCTTCGTCCCGAAACAGAGGACCAAGAGGGAGGCAGTACCACAGGTCCGGCAAGCTTGTTGGCGTCGGTGGAGGAAACCACACCATCAATCTTTGTCTTTCTCTCTGGATCTTCCCCCAGTTATAGAAGAGCCCTCTCCTCCAGCTTCTCCTCCACCCCTTGACTTCCTATGTCACGTCTCCTCCCATTCACCCCCTGCTCCATCTCTTACCCCCCGTATGTTTTATTTAAACTGGTTGTTTGGTGAAGAACCATTTTTGTGAATTCGTCATACTTTTTCTATCTTATCTCATTTCAGTTACATCTCCCCCATGGCCCCCGTTTCAACATCGCTGGCTCCCAACCCTAGCCTGCTAATGGCGATCATGACGACCTGCGGACTCCTTTTGCCACCTTCGGAGGCGTGGGTCATCCCCCAGCCAAAAGTCAACGTCTGGCGTGCCTTGGCTCAATCGTTAGGACAGGACAGTATATGCCTAGACACCGGCGCCGCAGAGGACCCGATGTCGTCTTGCCTTGTGGGGATCCCTTTCTCTCCAGGCGAGTTTCCCCCTGTATTCCAAAGTGCCTTTAACGCTATCCTAGCCCAGAGTCTCACTATCCTCCCCAGTTTTGATTCCTCCATCGCCTGGAGAGACGGAGTGAGCAGGCTGGATCCTGCACCCTCCGAGCCCACAGAGTTACATCTCCTCGGCTCGACCAATGCATCAATTTGCTTTCAGTTGGATTATACAATCACCCCTGTCGAGAGGGGTAGTGAGGTAGTGCTACAGTCCAAGTTAGAATACCAAGCTAAGCAGTGGTGTAAGGCTGTCCTAAAGATCCTCGGCCCCACCACTACCGGACAGACCCCTTACTCCCTTCCCCGAGGCGTATTTTTAATTTGTGGCGACCGGGCGTGGGCAGGCATCCCCTCCGGCCTGGTCGGAGGGCCATGCACTTTTGGCCGGCTGACGCTGTTTACCCCCAACGTCACTCAACTTATCAACTGGAAGAAGACAAACATCACATCCAAATTGGCTAGACCTAAAAGAGATCTGAAGGATCTCACTGAGGATTGTGATGATGAAATTACTCATTGGTCACACTCAAAATCCGTCGCCTTTACCATCTTGTTGCCTTGGGTATCGGTGGAGAAGGCTCTAGGTGAATTGGGCCGCCTAGAGTGTTGGGCGGCTAAACAAGAAAATTTTACTTCAGCCGCGCTCTACGACCTCCTCACAGACGAGGAAATAACAAGGAAGGCGACACTCCAAAACAGAGCAGCAATAGATTTTCTATTGCTGCTCCATCATCATCACTGTGAGGAGTTTGAGGGCCTCTGCTGCCTGAACCTGTCCTCTCGAGCCGAGGACGCCAGACATTCCATCAAGAGGCTGCAAGACCTCGTCCATCAGGTCAAGCAAGAGACCTCTGACTGGCTGGGGGACATTTTTAAGGGTTGGGGCCTCAGCGGGTGGGCCGGTTCCATAATAGAATCTGTTTGCAAGGTTGTTCTGAGTTTAATAATACTTTTAGTTTTCATTTTTTTGATCCGCGGTTTGGTCCAGAGACTAATGGCCAGAGATACCTCAGCATCTGTCAACCATGCCGCAGTCCCGTCGGACAAGCCCATCGAGCTGGAAGACCTCTCCTCGGAGGCCGAAGAAGCTACAGATGAGGAAGGGGCGACCGCACCGTCCTTCGACCACCCAGGAGCGGGAGGATTCCAGACGAAGAAGGCGAGGCCTGGCCGGACCAGCCGCGAGATCCTGAATTTTAAGTTTCTGTGGACTTCCCGTTCTTTTTATCTTATTTGTTAAGAAACGAGGAGAGGTTGTAGTGTGTTTTTAAGTTTCTTGTTTTTGCTCCCCCATTTGATGTATTATTCCCCCCCTGTTCTTTGTAAGATGGTTCTTCCCCCTCCAGTTTTCCCGCCACAGAGCCTTTGGCAGTTATGTTACTATGGTTACCCCTGCCCCTGTTAATTGTCAATCTCCCAAGTTACATAACTGCTCCTCCCTTATCCCACCATATAAGTAAAGTTTTCCTCCTCCCTGAGCCCAGTCAATCACCCCCCACTGCTCCCTGCTTTCTAGAACATTCTTCTCTCTGGAGGTGGTGGTTGGCGGGCGTCCCGGGGCCCCTCTATTGTTCTATGTTTATTGGATAAGTTCTTGTGTCAGTTTTCTTATGTACCTCCCCACATGTTCCCCTATTGGTTAGCTGTGCTTCGCCTCCTGTCTCCACCCCTTCCCTGTAAAACTCTGTCTCCCCCCGTGTTCGGGGCCATTTTGCTGTGGGTTTTTCCACCTGTTGGTTTGCCCTGTGCTGCATGTGGGCTCTTCAATAAACCGACGTTTTACACCCAGCAAGTGGTCGCCTCCTCTCTCGTCTCGTCCAGCGCGAATCCAAGTCCGCAATCCAGCCCAGCCCGAGGCCAGGATGCCAAAGGGGGGCTGGCCTCAGATGCACAGGGGCGTCGGCCGCTTTACCCCTTCAGCTAACCGGACTTAGGGCTGTGAACGCCCTCGCGCATTCTAAAACACGATGGGAGATGTTTTCTGTGCTGGCACAGTTTCTCCTTGCCAGACATAGTGGAAAAGCTTTTGGCTAAGATGTAGATGACAAGAGAGGCTAAAGACGAAGGTAGGATGCTCTCCGGAGCTATGAGCCGCTCCCGGGCGTCTTTCGGCAGAAGCCACGCTGCGGAGAGCACTGTGACCGGCGCAATCGTCGTTGCGCGAAGAAGCCGCTTCTTCGCCTCCAGGTGCAGGAGAGTGCGGCAGCTTCAGAAAGGTGAAGAAGGAACCTGCACAACACTGGGATTGTGTGCGCAGCCTGCCAACTGATAGAAAACATACCTTAGCACTCACTTGACTATTCCAATCACATGAGCATTCGACGGGAAGCTGTTTTAGGCAACTGTCTTCATCGTTTTGCAAAACACTCGGCAGACCTCCGTGAAACTTCTAGAACACAATGGGAGATGTTTTCTGTGCTGGCACAGTTTCTCCTTGCCAGACATAGTGGAAAAGCTTTTGGCTAAGATGTAGACGACAAGAGACGCTAAAGATGAAAATACGATGCTCTCCGGAGCTAAGTGCCGCTCCCAGGCGTCTTTCGGCAGAAGCCGCGCTGTGGAGAGCACTGTGACCGCCACAATCGTCTTTGCGCGAAGAAGCCGCTTCTTCGCCTCTGGGAGCCGAAGAGAGCGGCAGCTTCGGAAAGGTGAAGAAGGCAGCTGCACAACACAGGGATTGTGTGGCAGCTTGCCAAATGAGAGAAACCAGTACCTTAGCAATCTCCTGCCCTTTGCGATGACATGAGAAATCGTTTGGAAACTGTTTTGGACAACTTTACTTTTCCCCTTTCAAAAAACTCGGCAGACCACCGAGCAACTTCTGGAACACGATGGGCGATATTATCTGTGCTGGCACAGGTTTTTGTTTCCAGATATAGTGGAAAAGCTTTTTGCTAACCTGTAGACGTGAGGAGACGCTAAAGATGATAGTACGGATCTCCCCGGAGCCAAGATCCGCTCCCGGGCGTCTTTCGGCGGAAGCCGCGCTGAGGAAAGCACTGTGACCGCAACAACTGTCTTTGCGCGAAGAAGCCGCTTTTTGCCTCCGGGAGATGGTGAGCGCGGCAGCTTCGAAAAGGTGAAGAAGGAAGCTGCACAACACTGGGACTGTGTGCGCAGCTTGCCAAATGATAGAAAACTGTACCTTACCACCCTCTTGTCTTTTTCCAAACACATGGGCATTCGATTGGAAGCTGTTTCAGGAAACTCTCTTCGTCTTCTTGCAAAACACTCGGCAGACCTCCGTGAAACTTCTAGAACACGATGGGAGATTTTTTCTTTTCTGGCACATTTTCTCTCTGCCAGACATAGTGGAAAAGCTTTTGGCTAAGATGTAGACGACAAGAGACGCTAAAGACGAAGGTACGATGCTCTCCGTAGCTAAGAGCCACTCCCGGGCGTCCTTCGGCAGAAGCCGCGCTAAGGCGAGCGCTGTGACCACCGCAATCGTCTTTGCGCGAAGAAGCCGCTTCTTCGCCTCCGGGAGCCGGAGAGAGCGGCAGCTTCGGAAAGGTGAAGAAGGCAGCTGCACAACACTGGGATTGTGTGCGGAGCTTGCCAAAGGATCGGAACAGTACCTTTGAACTCTCCTGCCTTTTCCGAAGACATGAGATTTCGTTTGGAAACTGTTTTAGACAACTTTAATTTTCCCCTTGCAAAACACTTGGAAGACCTCGCTGCAACTTCCAGAACACGATGGGAGATTTTTTCTGTGCTGGCACAGTATCTCCTTGCCAGTCATACTGGAAAAGCTTTTGGCTAAGATATAGACCACAAGAGACGCTAAAGACGAAGGTACGATGCTCTCCGGAGCTAAGAGCCGCTCCGTGGCGTCTTTCGGCAGAAGCCGCGCTGCGGAGAGCTCTGTGACCGGCACAATCGTCTTTGCGCGAAGAAGCGGCTTCTTCGCCTCTTGGAGCCGGAGAGCGCGGCAGCTTCGGAAAGGTTAAGAAGAAGCTGCACAACACAGGGATTGTGTGCGCAGCTGACCAACTGATAGAAAACAGTATTTGGCTGTCTCCTGACTATTCCAATCACATGAGCATTGGATTGGAAGATGTTTTGAACAACTTTCTTTCTCTTCTTGCAAAACACTCGGCAGACCTCCCTGAAACTTCTAGAACACGATGGGAGATGTTTTCTGTGCTGGCAGAGTTTCTCCTTGCCAGACATAGTGGAAAAGCTTTTGGCTAAGATGTAGACGAATACAGATTCTAAAGACGATGGTATGATACTCTCCGGAGCTAAGAGCCGCTCCCGGGCGTCTTTCGGCAGAAGCCGCGCTGCGGAAAGCACTGTGACCGGCACAATCGTCTTTGCGTGAAGAAGCCGCTTCTTCACCTCCGGGAGCCGGAGAGAGCGGCAGCTTCGGAAAGGTGGAGAAGGAAGTTTCACAACACAGGGATTTTGTGCGCAGCTTGCCAACTGATAGAAAACAGTACCTTAGCACTCTCCTGCCTTTTCCAAACACATGAGCATTCGATGGGAAGCTCTTTTAGGCAACTCTCTTCGTCTTCTTGCAAAACACTCGGCAGACCTCCGTGAAGCTTCTAGAACACGATGGGAGATTTTTTCTTTTCTGGCACATTTTCTCCTTGCCAGACATAGTGGAAAAGCTTTTGGCGAAGATGTAGACGACAAGAGACGCTAAGGACGAAGGTACGATGCTCTCCGTAGATAAGAGCCACTCCCGGGCGTCCTTCGGCAGAAGCCGCGCTAAGGCGAGCGCTGTGACCACCGCAATCGTTTTTGCGCGAAAAAGCCGCTTCTTCGCCTCCGGGAGCCGGAGAGAGCGGCAGCTTCGGAAAGGTGAAGAAGGCAGCTGCACAACACTGGGATTGTGTGCGGAGCTTGCCAACGGATCGGAACAGTACCTTTGAACTCTCCTGCCTTTTCCGAAGACATGAGATTTCGTTTGGAAACTGTTTTAGACAACTTTAATTTTCCCCTTGCAAAACACTTGGAAGACCTCGCTGAAACTTCCAGAACACGATGGGAGATTTTTTCTGTGCTGGCACAGCATCTCCTTGCCAGACATACTGGAAAAGATTTTGGCTAAGATATAGACCACAAGAGACGCTAAAGACGAAGGTACGATGCTCTCCGGAGCTAAGAGCTGCTCCCGGGCGTCTTTCGGCAGAAGCCACGCTGCGGAGAGCTCTGTGACCGGCACAATCGTCTTTGCGCGAAGAAGCGGCTTCTTCGCCTCTTGGAGCCGGAGAGCGCGGCAGCTTCGGAAAGGTTAAGAAGAAGCTGCACAACACAGGGATTGTGTGCGCAGCTGACCAACTGATAGAAAACAGTATTTGGCTGTCTCCTGACTATTCCAATCACATGAGCATTGGATTGGAAGATGTTTTGGACAACTTTCTTTCTCTTCTTGCAAAACACTTGGCAGATCTCCGTGCAACTTCTAGAACACGATGGGAGATGTTTTCTGTCCTGGCACAGTTTCTCCTTGCCAGACATAGTGGAAAAGCTTTTGGCTAAGATGTAGACGAATACAGATTCTAAAGACGATGGTATGATACTCTCCGGAGCTAAGAGCCACTCCCGGGCGTCTTTCGGCAGAAGCCGCGCTGCGGAAAGCACTGTGACCGGCACAATCGTCTTTGCGTGAAGAAGTCGCTTCTTCTCCTCCGGGAGCCGGAGAGAGTGGCAGCATAGGAAAGGTGAAGAAGGAAGCTGCACAACACTGGGATTGTGTGCGCAGCTTGCCAACTGATAGAAACCAGTACCTTAGCACTCTCCTGCCTTATCCAAACACATGAGCATTCGATTGGAAGCTTTTTAGGGCAACCGTCTTCGTCTTCTTGCAAAAAACTCGGCAGACCTCCGTGCGACTTCTAGAACAGGATGGGAGATGTTTTCTGTGCTGGATCAGTTTCTCCTTGCCAGACATAGTGGAAAGGCTTTTGGCTAAGATGTAGACGACAAGAGACGCTAAATATGAAAATACGATGCTCTCTGGAGCTAAGAGCCGCTCCCGGGCGTCTTTCAGCAGAAGCCACACTGCAGAGAGCACTGTGACCGCCACAATCGTCTTTGCGTGAAGAAGCCGCTTCTTCGCCTCCAGGAGCCGGAGAGAGCGGCGACTTCGGAAAGGTGAAGAAGGCAGCTGAACAACACTGGGATTGTTAGCGCAGCTTTCCAATAGATAGAAAACAGTGCCTTCGCACTCTCCTGCCTTTTCCAAACACAGGAGCATTCAATGGGAAGCTCTTCTAGGCAACTCTCTTCGTCTTTTTGCAAAACAATCAGCACACGTCCGTGCAACTTTCTGAACACGATGGGAGATGTTCTCTGAGCTGGCACAGTTTCTCCTTGCCTGACATAGTGGAAACGCTTTTCGCTAAGATGGAGACGACAAGAAACGCTAAAGACGAAGGTAAGATGCTCCTCGGAGAAAAGAGCAGCTCCCAGGCATCCTTCGGCAGAAGCTGTGCTAAGGCGAGCACTGTGACCGACCCAATCGTCTTTGCACGAAGAAGCCGCTTCTTCGCCTCCGGGAGCCGGAGAGAGCGGCAGCTTCGGAAAGGTTAAGAAGGAAGCTGCACAACACTGGGATTGTGTGCGCAGCTTGCCAACTGATGGAAAATCACACTTTAGCACTCTCCTGCCTTTTCCAAACACATGAGCATTCGATTGGAAGCTGTTTCAGGCAACTCTCTTCATCTTCTTGCAAAACACTCGTCACACCTCTGTGCAACTTCCAGAACACGATGGGAGATGTTTTCTGTGCTGGCACAGTTTCCCCTTGCCAGACATAGTGGAAAAGCTTTTGGCTAAGATGTAGATTCCAAGAGACATTAAAGCTAAAGGTACGATGCTCTCCGGAGCTAAAAGCCGCTCCCGGGCGTCCTCCTGCCGAAGCCGTGATAAGGCGAGCACTATGACCGCCACAATCGTCTTTGCGCGAAGAAGCCGCTTCTTCGCCTCGGGGAGCCGGAGAGAGCGGCAGCTTCGGAAAGGTGAAGAAGGGAGCTGCACTACCTTGGGATTGTGTGCGCAGCTTGCCAACTGATAGAAAACAGTTCCTTAGCACTCTCCTGTCTTTTCCATACACATTAGCATTCGATTGGAATCTATTTCAGGCAAATCTCTTTGTCTTCTTGCAAAACACTCGGCAGACCTCCGTGCAACTTCTAGAACACGATGGGATATGTTTTCTGTGCTGCCACAGTTTCTCTTTGCCAGACACAGTGGAAAAGCTTTTGGCTAAGATGAAGACAACAAGAGACGGTAAAGACGAAGGTACGATTCTCTCCAGAGCTAACAGCCGCTCCCTGGCGTCTTTCGGAAGAAGCCGCGCTGCGGAGAGCACTGTGACTGCCACAATCGTCTTTGTGCAAAGAAGCCACTTATTTCCCTCGGGGAGCTGAAGGGAGTGGCAGCTTTGGAAAGGTGAAGAAGGAAGCTGAACAACTCTGGGATTGTGTGCGCAGCTTGCCAACTGATAGAAAAAAGGACCTTAGCACTCTCCTGCCTTTTCCAAACACATGAGCATTCGATTGGAAACTGTTTTAGGCAACTCTCTTCGTCTTCTTGCAAAACACTCAGCAAACCTCCTTGCAAATTCTAGAACACGATGGGAGCTTTTTTCTGTGCTGGCACAGTTTCTCCTTTCCAGACATAGTGGAAAAGCATTTTGGCTAAGATGTAGACGACAAGAGGCACTAAAGACCAAGGTACGATGTTCTCCGGAGCTAAGAGCCGCTCCCGGGCGTCATTCGGCAGAAGCCGCGCTGCGGAGAGCATTGTGACCGCCACAAGCATCTTTGCACGAAGAAGCCGCCTCTTCGCCTCCGGGAGCCGGAGAGAGCGTCAGCGTCGGAATGGTGAAGAAGGATGCTGCACCACACTGGGATTGTGTGCGCAGCTGACCAACTGATAGAAAACATACCTTAGCACTCACTTGACTATTCCAATCACATGAGCATTCGATGGGAAGCTCTTTTAGGCAACTCTCTTCGTCTTCTTGCAAAACACTCGGCAGACCTCCGTGAAACTTCTAGAACACAATGGGAGATGTTTTCTGTGCTGGCACAGTTTCTCCTTGCCAGACATAGTGGAAAAGCTTTTGGCTAAAATGTAGACGACAAGAGACGCTAAAGATGAAAATACGATGCTCTCCGGAGCTAAGTGCCGCTCCCAGGCGTCCTTCGGGAGAAGCCGCGCTTAGGCAAGCACTGTGACCGCCACAATCGTCTTTGCACGAAGAAGCCCCTTCTTCGCATCCAGGAGCCAGAGAGAGCGGCCGCTTCGAAAAGGTGAAGAAGGAAGCTGCACAACACTGGGATTTTGTGCACAGCTTGCCAACCGATAGAAAACAGTACTTTAGCACTCTCTTGCATTTTCCAATCACATGAGCATTCGATTGGAAGCTGTTTTGGGCAACTCTCTTCGTCTTCTTGCAAAACACTCGGCAGACCTCCGTGCAACTTCTAGAATACGATGGGAGATGTTTTCTGTGCCGGCACAGTTTCTCCTTGCCAGAAATAGTGGAAAAGATTTTGGCTAAGATGTAGACGACAAGAGACGCTAAAGACGAAGGTACGATGCTCTCCGGAGCTAAGAGCCGCTCCCGGGCGTCCTTCGGCAGAAGCCGCGCTGCGGGAGCCCTGTGACCGCCTCTGTCGTCTTTGCGCAAAGAAGCCGCTTCTCCGCCTCCGGGAGCCGGAGAGAGCGGCAGCTTCTGAAAGGTGAAGAAGGAAACTGCACAACACTGGGATTGTGTGCGCAGCTTGCCAACTGATAGAAAAGTGTACCTTAGAACTCTTCTGACTATTCCAATCACATGAGCATTCGATTGGAAGCTGTTTTAGGCAACTCTCTTCGTCTTCTTGCAAAACACTCGGCAGACCTCCGTGGAACTTCTAGAACACGAAGGGAGAAATTTTCGGTGCTGGCACAGTTTCTCCTTGCCAGACATAGTGGAAAAGCTTTTGGCTAAGATGTAGACGACAAGAGACTCTAAAGGCTGTTGTGGTGTGTTTTTAAGTTTTTCAGTTTGGACTTCCATTTTATATATGTTCCCCCTATGTTCACTTTAAATGGTTCCTCCCTTCCCAGTTTTCCTGCCACTATTGCCCTGACAGTTGAGTTACTATGGTTACCCCTGCCCCCTTTAAGTTGCCAATCTCCTAAGTTACATAATTGCTCCTCCATTATCCCACCATATAAGTAAAGTTTTCCTCCTCCCTGGGCCCAGTCAATCACCCCCCACTCCTCCCAGGTTTCGAGAACCTTCTTCTCCTTGCGGGTTGTGGTTGGCTAGTGTCCTGGGGACCCTCCTCTACTTCATGTTTAGTGGATATGTTCTTATTTCAGTTTTGTTATGTACCTCCCCACATGTTCCCCGATTGGTTAGCTGGGCTTCACTCCCTTCTCCACCCCTTCCCTTTAAAACTAGGTCTCTCCCCGTGTTCGGCGCCATTTGCTGTGGGTTTGTCCATCTGTGGGTTGCCCTTTGCTTCCTGGGGGCTCTTCAAAAAACCGACGTTTCCCCCCCAGCAAGTGGTCGCCTCCTCACTCGTCTCGTCCTGCGTGAACCCAAGACCGCAATCCAGCCCAGCCCGATGCCACGACGCCAAGGGGGGCTGGCTTCTGATGCGTATGGGCGTCGGCCTTCTTACCCCTTCTGCTAGTTTGATTTAGAGTAGCGTACGCCCTCGCGCAGTCTCCCGCCCAACGTGGGGCCTGATGAAGTGGACATTTGACCACGGACCAGACCCTGCAGAATTGGGATTTACTTACCCTCTGGACGCCAGACTACCCCAGGTTGTGGCAAGCCCCGTTATAGGGGCAGCGTTCCCTGGGGATCTTAGTCGGAACTCCTCGCACCCTCAGAGGACGACTCCCGAGACGAGGACCCTTACCTGGTTTTTCTTTGCCCCCGCTGCAGGATTGGTAAATTCGGACCCCGACCTGGGGACTCTCCGGCTTCCCCTCTGCCCTTTAAACTTTCCCTAGGGGTACATTCCCTGCGTTGGGGACCTACCCCCTGCCTTCTCTCCTTGAGGTTTTTCCTCACCCCCGTGCCGTTTTTGTTTTCTCTTCCCTTTGGGTGCCGGATTTCCCCAGACTTGGGGTCCGGACCCATCACCCAGTCTCCTTCTTTCCCTCCGGCTGTATACCCAGACTTTGGGGCAGTGGGGGGAGCAGCGGCCGGCGGCGGGCGGCTCACTGTTTAAGTTCTCGTTGTTCTCCAGGCGAGTGGTTGGGTCATCTGAGGATTTTCCCCCTTTTTAGTGGCAGCAGTTCCTGCTCTAGAAAGGTTCCATGGGTGCAGGCTTGGGAAAATCCCAGAAGGAGGTTTATTATGTTGTGAAGGGTTTGTTGCTTGGGGGTGGTCAGAAGGCCCCCGAGCAGGAGTTAAAATGTTTAGTTAAGTGGGAATTTTCTACGTTCCCCAAGGTCTCCCCAGAACTTGTAAAACAGCCACGGTTTTGGGCAGCTGTTGTGGCAAAATTAGAAGAGGCCATAAATTCCAGGGAGACAAAATTGGCCACCGTAGCGCATTGGGCGCGCAGAGTGTGTGCGACACTCCGCGCGTCTGGGGAGCCTAAGAAAAGTCCCCCAGGTTCTGATTTGTCCCCTCGTTCTCCTCGTTCAGTTGCCCTTGCCCCTCAAACCTTTCCCCCGTCCCATAGGCAGGAGCACTCGAGGGGGATTTTGAAGGCCAACCAGAGGCAGGGGGTCCATCCTGCCCCTGCTCCCCCTCGACCTGCTCGGCCTCCTCCTTCGAGGAGCCCTGGCCAGGCTCCTTCTCTTCCCTTACCCTCTACCCCGGTCCCCAAGTCCCCGGTTTCAAACCCCAAAGTTGTTCGGTTTTGCGAAGACCTTCAAAAGGGCTCCCTTGGAGCCCGAGATGGCGGCGGCCATGCGGCCGTTCCCGCCAGGGCTCTTTCCTCTTCTCCTAACCCTTTCCTCCCTGATGCCAACCCCTTCCTTCCCCTGGACCAAACCTCTTTTTCTGTTGTCCCTCCCTCATATCTTCCCTCTGCCCCTTCCATTTCTCTGCCCTCTGATCCTCCGTCGGCTCCTCTCCAGGTTCCTCCCCCGGTTCAGCCTTCTGTTAACTCCTCCCCTGCTCCACCTTCATACTCTGATCCGCCTCTGAACTCCATCAAGGAGGCGGAGAGGGGTGGTGTGCCCCATTGCCAGACCCTGCCGCAACCTCCTCCAATTCCGGTTCCCAGGCTCCCCCTTCCGGTTCTCACGCCCTGTGTTCCGGGGGGGTGGGGGGGGTGGATGACAGGAAGCTGGGGCAGGCGCCTTTATTGGAACCCATTCCGGTTACGTACCACCTCAGCGGGGAGGGGAGCCCTCAGGCCCAGTGGGGGCCTTTAGCACAGGCCCGGATTAAGGAACTGTGCAAGGCGCAGAAGGACTACTCCCAGTGGTCGGAGTGCTTCCGGGGTATGCTCCGGAATGCCCTTGCACAGGGAGATCTGGTGCTGGCGGACCTGAGGGCCCTCTTCTCCAGTTTAACAAGACCCATGGAGTTTAGGGTCTGGGTGGGGGAATGGAGGAGGGAGATAGTGGAGGTTCTCCCGATTCTTTGGGGGAATCCTTCAATGTCTCATGACCCGGACGGTTTGGTAATCTCCCAAGAACATTTTTTGGGCGAGGGACAGTGGGCAGAGGGGGCAGCTCAAGCAAAGGCCTTGTTCCCGCCTCAGCTTGTAGAGACCGCTAAGGCAGCAGAGCGGGCCTTTTATAAGCTAGAGGTGGTGACCTCCCAATGGGAGGACGATGAAGTCCGGCAGGGGCCGCAAGAGCCTTACATGGTCTTCATCGAGCGCCTCTACCGATACGTGGAGGCGCAGGCGACCGGGGGCGATGACAGGGAGAAGATGCTCCATAGGATGGCCTAAAGCAACGCCAACCCGGAGTGTCGGAAGGCCATCCGGATTCTCCCTCGAAGTCCCCAGCCCACGGTGGAGGCCATGATGGAGGCCGTGGTAGGCCAGTCTCCTTAACATCACGGCCTAAAAGAGCTTCAGTGGTCTTTGCAGATGGCCCTGAGCCGGACTTCTTTGATATAGAAGCTGCCCCCGTTGCCGGACCCCCAACACCCGGGTCCGGCAGAAGATCAACGGCCACCCACCCCAGCTACCTCTGTGGCAAGACAGGGCATTGGATGCCCCAATGCCCGATGCGATTAGATTATTTAGAGTATAGAAGGAGGCGGGAAAGGGAGGAGAGTAAGGGCACAAAAAACTAGGCCCGGAGCGCAGCCCCTCCCTGCGCGAAGACAAAAATGCGGCAGGTCACTTAACAACAAGCGGGGAGGGAGGAGACGAGAGAGAGCCGCCTACATTTGCTTTGCAGGACTTGACTTCTTTATCGGATATGACTACACCAACCTGTGGTACTGTACCTGCGATTAACACCATGTCCTCTGTTTCCCCCTACAGGCTGCAGCTAACTAGGGACTTTTATCTCCCTAGCAGTGACATCCAGCTGGTGTCTGTCGACCTCCAACTCCTGGGTCGCTGGACAAAACTTGGACGTTGCAGGTGGACCGTCGTCGGGGACACGAAGCACACACCGCGAGACATTCACATCGTCCCTGGTCTGGTATCTACCGACCAGGACTGTTTCGCAGTAGGGCTGTACTGTGTCCGACCCCCACTCTTCCTCCCTAAGGGACAGATCATTGCCCAGGCTATTCCGGTTCCAGATAAAGATCATTGGAAGAACTCCGTGGAGAGGACATCACCTCCGACAGTAGCCTGGGCACAGCTGGTGGGGAGGGAGAAATCCCGCCTGACTTGTCAGCTCTCGTTGGGGGGGGGACAAAAAGATCGTGAGGGGTCTTTTGGAAACGGGTGCGGATGTGACGATCATTCCCTCTCGGGAGTGGCCGTCACATTGGGACTTGCAAAGCGCTGCAGGCGCGATCTCAGGTGTTGGGGGCCTTCAATTGGCCAATCAATCTAAGAGCATTGTGCAAATTAAAAGGCCCGACGGGCAATTGGCCTCTATACGCCTGTTCGTTTTAGATTACACCGAGCCTCTCTGGGGAAGAGACCTACTAGCCCAGTGGGGAGCCAGAATTGACCTCCCAAAGGCTCCCCAGGTTTTTCGGGCAGTGGCCACTGAGGAGCGCCAGACCTGGAAGCTGAATTGGCTGTCAGATAAACCAGTACAGGTCTTGCAGTGGCCACTCAACAAGCAAAAATTAAAGGCGCTCAATGAGCTCATTCAGGAGCAGTTACTGAAAGGCCACCTGGTGGAGACAATGTCACCTTGGAACTCCCCAGTGTTTGTCATTAAGAAGCCTAATAAGGACAAGTGGCGTCTCCTGACCGACCTCCGCCAAATTAACGAACAAATAATGGGCATGGGTCCTCTTCAGCCAGGGATGCCCTCCCCAGCAATGCTCCCCCAAAATTGGAATTTGGCAGTTATAGATATAAAAGATTGTTTTTTCCAGATTCCCCTGCACCCAGACGATGCCCCGCGCTTTGCGTTCACGGTTCCGTCCATCAACCGTGAGTCCCCAGCCAAGCGCTATCATTGGCGGGTGCTTCCGCAGGGCATGAAGAACAGCCCTGTGATCTGCCAATGGTATGTCGCTTCGCTCCTGTCGCCCATACGTACAGCCCTCGGGGATGCCGTCATCATCCACCATTACATGGACGACATCCTCGTGTGTGCGCCCGACCACAGTCTGCTTGCCCATGCGCTTGACCTGACAACCAATGCGTTGATTGCTGCAGGGTTCGAGCTCCAGCAGGACAAAATTCAGCGGATGCCACCTTGGAAATACCTGGGCCTCAAAATCACAAAGCGGACCATTATTCCGCAGAAATTGGCTATTAGGACGAACGTCCAGACCCTAGCGGATGTCCATCCACTGTGTGGGTCTTTAAATTGGGTGAGACCCTGGCTGGGCATTTCAACCGAGGACCTAGCCCCCCTTTTCAATTTGTTGAAAGGGGGAGAGGGGCTGAGTTCACCTAGGGCTCTCACCCCAGAGGCAGAGGTGGCCTTGGAGAAGATACAGAAAGTTATTTCGGCCAGGCAGGCCCACCGTTACCATCCGGGCCTGCCCTTCAAATTTATTATACTGGGAAAATTGCCACACCTCCATGGCATGATACACCAGTGGGACACCAGTGCAAAGGACCAGGGGCTGGGTGACCCCCTCTTAATTATAGAGTGGGTGTTCCTCAGCCATCATCGGTCCAAAAGAATGACACGGCCACAGGAGTTGGTAGCCGAACTGATCCTTAAAGCAAGATCGAGGATCAGGGAGTTGGCGGGGTGTGATTTCACATGCATACATATCCAAATTAAATTGGAATCGGGCCAACTTGAATTAAAGACCTTTGAAGAACTGCTGCAAACCAATGAATACCTGCAGTGTGCACTAGACAGCTACACTGGGCGCATCGCAGTAGATCGACCGGCCCATAAATTATTCAATTCGGAGTTCAAATTATCGCTGAGAAAGGTTCAGAGCAGGGAGCCCCTGGATGCCTTGACAGTTTTCACAGACGCGTCTGGAGCATCCCACAAGTCAGTGATGACTTGGAAGGGTCCTCAGACTAAGCAGTGGGAGACTGATGTTGTTGTTGTGGAGGGCTCTCCACAAGTTGCTGAGTTGGCTGCAGTCGTCAGGGCATTCCAGAGATTCCCTGGACCTTTTATTTGGTTACAGATTCTGCGTATGTCGCAGGTGTAGTGTCTCGGGTGTAGTCTGCGGTTCTTCAAGAGGTCACCAACAAAAGATTATTTGATTTGCTTAACAGGCTCGTCGAGCTAGTCTCCCACCGCGAGCACCCTTTTTATGTTATGCATGTGAGATCACATACTGTCCTGGGGTGACGTTATGATGCTCGTATCCTCATTCATCCGTTCTGTGCCTTTAAGACTGGCTCTGAAAAGTGGAAGTTTTGTTTGGATTTCCCTTATCAGGACACAGAGACAAGGCAGTACATAGGGCTGTTTTCACTTCTAGCTCGAAACTTGCTGCTTTTGCTTGCTTGCTTTTCTGCTCTTGCTTCTGCTCTCGCTTTTGCTTCTGCTTATTAGCTAGTTTAGCTAAACAGTCCAAATTCCTTCCCGGACTGTTTCTCCTCTCCTGTTCCTGTGACCATCTCGAACCTGCTCCGGACTGGGACCCGGGAACACCAAAGGTTTGGCTGCAGCAGCTGGCCCAGCGCCGGAGGGACTGAGAGCAGAGCAACCACCCCGAAAGAGACTTTCTGATTTTGTAATCTTTCTCAGAGTGGTGTCAGCTGGTATTGTTCATTTTGTGTGCGGGGGGTGCTGTGCCAGTCAAATAAACAGGTTCTTTCCACTTCTCTCCGAGGAATTTTTTCCCGAACCGGTTGAGGGGAGGGGCCGTGTGGGTTTTGCTTTCTGGAGGGGCCCTCCTTTGCAGATTCATTAACAAATTTGCCCTAAACCAGGACAAAATATTGGTGCCCAAACGTGAGGCTCGAGAGAGAGTGGAAAAACCCTGTTTTGACTGCATTTTGGTTGCTATTACTCTGTGTTCATTTAAATCAGCTAATAGCCATGGTTTTTGAATTGATAATGTCTATTGGGGTGAAGTTTTACATGCATTTCTGGTCCCTAGGGATTTTTGAGATTTTAATACCTCTCTGGTCCCTAGGTTTATTTTCTTATCCAGAAATAGCTTTAGTATTGCCCCTAATACGTAGTTTTTACATCAGAGGGGCAGTGACCAGAGTAGCTATCCTGCTGGGCTTGGTGGCAATAATGTGCAAGAAGTTTATAAACATGCTAGTGTCTGCTCCAGGTATGAATGGTTCATGGCTATGGTTATGCATCCAGTTTGTTGCAGGAGGAGCAGGAGGGAATGAGGTTTTTCAGCCTCTGCTTTCCTCCTTCTCCTATGAATCAGTTGCATCACTAGTGAAGGATGTTCAGTTTCCCCTCAATGTTAAAGAGACCATCTTCCTGGTAGCCAATCTGATAACCTTCCTCTATACAGCCTGCTGCTTCTCTAGAATGAGGGCTGAGATTTCTAGGCGGGCTGATGAGACCCCTGACTCAGGAGTAGACCCCGGTGTGGAAAATCCTAAGTGGTGTGGGAAATGGGAGGATATGGGCCAAATCCTGAAGGAATTCTCTGACCCTATAGTCTGGGATTTTCCCCATGAACAAATTCAGAATCCAGCTGAGGTGGTGAAATATCTGAAAGAGAAGTACCAGGATGAGCCTAACGAGAGGAAGGTCATTGCAGTGAGCTGGGCCCTGGCATATGCTTATCGCACACTGCTAGATACTGTCGGGCAGCAGACAGAGGCAGGGGGGCAGGGAGATAAATCAGCAACTGTCCCGGTGACTCAGGCTGCAGCTAACACTCCAGGCTCGAAGCCAGCATCTAAACCTATGGCTGTTGCTACCAGCACTAGAAGTGGGAAATGCACGGACAAGACCAATCGACCAGGGGATGATGATGATGATGATGATGAAGGAGAAGGAACCTCAATGCCTCCTGACATAAAATCAGGAGTCAAAGCAGCAGGTGCAAGATCAGATGAGTCCTTTTCCCTGAAGGACCTCCGTGGCCTACGGAAGGATTACACTCGAAGGTCTGATGAATCCATAATTAGTTGGCTTGTTCGTCTCTGGGATGCTGCAGACGAGGCTACAATTCTGGATGGCACTGAAGCCAGGCATTTGGGATCCCTGTCACAGGATACTGTCATAGACCAAGGAATGATGAGGGGGGCTAACCCTCACAGCCTCTGGGAACGGGTCCTAAGAAGCGTAGCAGAAAGATACCTGTGTGCAGAAGATCTCTATATGCAGCAAACTCAGTGGAAGACAATAGAGCAAGGGATCCAACGCTTAAGAGAAATGGCTGTGGCAGAAATTATCTTCTCAGATGATGTAACAACCAGGAACCCAGACTTAGTACCATGCACGTCTGTGATGTGGCGAAAACTCGTACGACTTGGGCCACACGAATATGCTTCTGCCTTAGCCATCATGAAGAGGGATGAGAGGGATGAGACGGTGCTTGACATGGCAAGGAAGCTCCGAGCATATGCAGATGCTGTACATGGCCCGACACATGCCAGAATCGCAGCGGTAGAAACACGTCTGCAGAACTTAGAGGAAAAGATAGAGGAGAACCATAAGAAGCTTAGAGAGGAGATTAAAGAAGACCTTCTCCAAATTTCAGCAGTACAGATCAGAGGTTCTGGTCTCCAAGGCAGACGTTTCCCAGATGGCGAGAGAAGGTACACCCCACGAGCTGAGCTGTGGTTCTACCTGTGTGATTGTGGGAAGAACATGAGAAGGTGGCATAGGAAACCTACTGCTGTTCTGGCACGACGGGTGCGTGAACTGAAGGAAGCCACCAGGAGGAAAGCAGCTCCAGTTGCCCGTAGCCGACCGGCCAGGTATGATGATGATGACATGTCTGATCCTCTCGAAGGAACATCCAAAACATACGCCCAGGGAAAGAAGGATAACCAGGCTTAGAGGGGCCCTGCCTCTAGCCAGGTAGAGGCCAGGGAAAATCGTGTTTTCTGGTCTGTGTGGATTCGTTGGCCTGGCACATCGGAGCCACAAGAGTACAAAGCTTTGGTCGATACTGGTGCGCAATGCACATTAATCCCATCAAGACATGTGGGGACAGAGTCTGTCTCTATTGCTGGTGTGACAGGAGGATCCCAGGATTTCACTTTGGTGGAAGCTGATGTGAGCCTAACGGGAAATGAGTGGAAGAAGCATCCTATTGTGACTGGCCCAGAGGCCCCATGCATTTTGGGCATAGACTACCTTCGGAGTGGGTACTTCAAAGACCCAAAAGGACTCAGGTGGGCATTTGGAATAGCTGCTGTAGAGACAGAGGGCATCCAGCAATTGAACACCTTGCCTGGGTTGTCTGAGAATCCATCTGCAGTAGGATGCCTGACGGGAGAAGAGCAACAAGTGCCAATTGCCACTTCCATAGTGCATCGACGGCAGTATAGGACCACTCGAGATGCCGTGATCCCCATCCATAAGATGATCCGAGAGCTGGAGAGCCAAGGGGTGGTCAGCAAGACCCACTGACCCTTCAACAGCCCCATTTGGCCTGTGCGAAAATCTGAAGGAGAATGGAGATTGACTGTGGACTACCGTGCATTGAATGAAGTGACTCCACCACTGAGTGCTGCCGTGCCAGACATATTAGAGCTCCAGTATGAGCTAGAGTCCAAGGCAGCAAAGTGGTATGCCACTATAGACATTGCCAATGCATTTTTCTCCATTCCTCTGGCAGCAGAATGCAGGCCTCAGTTTGCCTTCACATGGAGGGGAGTGCAGTACACCTGGAACCGACTGCCCCAGGGGTGGAAGCACAGCCCCACCATCTGCCATGGACTGATCCAGACTGCACTAGAAAGGGGAGAGGCTCCGGAACACCTGCAGTATATTGATGACATCATTGTGTGGGGGAACACAGCTGCGGAAGTGTTCGAGAAAGGGAAGGAAATCATCCAGATCCTCCTGGGAGCTGGTTTCGCCATTAAAAAGAGTAAAGTAAAGGGACCAGCTCGTGAGATTCAATTCCTGGGAGTGAAGTGGCAAGATGGACGACGTGAGATTCCTACAGATGTCATCAACAAGATCACAGCAATGTCTCCACCCACCAATAAGAAAGAGACACAAGCTTTCTTGGGTGCAATAGGTTTTTGGAGGATGCATATTCCTGAGTACAGTCAGATCGTGAGCCCTCTTTACCTGGTCACCCGCAAGAAGAACAAGTTCCAGTGGGGCCCTGAGCAGCAACAAGCCTTTGTCCAGATCAAGCAGGAGATTGCCCATGCAGTAGCCCTTGGCCCGGTCAGGACAGGACCAGAGGTAAAGAACATGCTCTACTCTGCAGCCGGGAACCATGGCTTGTCCTGGAGCCTTTGGCAGAAGGTGCCTGAGGAGACTCGGGGTCGACCACTGGGATTTTGGAGTCGAAGCTACAGAGGGTCTGAAGCCAACTATACTCCAACAGAGAAAGAAATCCTGGCTGCCTATGAAGGAGTCCAGGCAGCCTCGGAGGTAATAGGCACTGAAGCACAACTCCTCCTGGCACCCCGACTACCGGTGCTGGGGTGGATGTTCAAAGGCAAAGTTCCTTCCACTCACCATGCCACCAGTGCTACATGGAGCAAGTGGATTGCTCTCATCACTCAGCGCGCCCGTATAGGTAAACGGAATCGCCTCGGGATTTTGGAGGTCATTACAAATTGGCCCGAAGGTGAGAATTTTGGTGTCACAGATGAAGAGGAACAAGAACCAGTGACACGTGCTGAAGAGGCCCCTCCCTATAACCAACTGCCACCAGAGGAAACACGCTACGCTCTTTTCACTGACGGTTCCTGTCGCTTGGTAGGGATGAACCGGAAGTGGAAAGCAGCCGTATGGAGCCCCACACGACAGGTTGCACAAGCTACCGAAGGAGAAGGTGGATCAAGCCAACTTGCAGAACTCAAAGCTGTTCAACTGGCCCTGGACATTGCTGAGAGAGAGAAGTGGCCAAAGCTCTACCTCTACACTGATTCATGGATGGTAGCCAATGCTCTGTGGGGATGGCTGGAGAGGTGGAAAAAGGCTAACTGGCAACGTAGAGGGAAACCAATTTGGGCTGCTGATGAGTGGAAAGACATTGCTACCAGGGTAGGGAGGCTACCTGTGAAAGTCCGCCATGTAGATGCCCATGTACCCAAGAGTAGGGCCAATGAGGAGCACCAGAACAATGAGCAGGTAGACCAAGCTGCAAAGATAGGGGTGTCCAAAATAGACCTAGACTGGGAACATACGGGAGAGTTATTCCTAGCCAGATGGGCCCATGATGCCTCAGGCCACCAGGGCAGAGATGCCACCTATAAATGGGCACGAGACCGAGGGGTGGATCTAACCATGGACAGTATTTCTCAGGTTATCCATGACTGTGAGACGTGTGCTGCCATCAAGCAGGCCAAGCGAGTGAAGCCCCTCTGGTACGGTGGGCGGTGGTCCAAGTACAAGTATGGGGAGGCCTGGCAGATTGACTACATCACACTGCCCCAGACACGCCAGGGCAAGCGCTACGTGCTGACCATGGTGGAAGCCACCACTGGATGGTTGGAAACCTACCCTGTGTCTCATGCCACAGCCCGGAACACCATCCTGGGCCTTGAAAAGCAAGTCCTGTGGAGACATGGCACCCCTGAGAGGATCGAGTCAGACAACGGGAGTCATTTCAAGAACAGCCTTATCAACACCTGGGCTAGGGAACATGGCATTGAGTGGGTGTACCATATCCCCTACCATGCACCAGCTGCAGGGAAAGTGGAGAGGTACAATGAACTACTAAAAACCCAGTTGAAAGCTTTGGGTGGGGGATCTTTCAAGAATTGGGAGCAGCATTTAGCAAAGGCCACCTGGTTAGTCAACACCCGAGGTTCCACCAACCGAGCAGGTCCTGCCCAGTCTGAGTCCCGGAATGTAATAGAAGGAGGCAAAGTCCCAGTGGTACATATCAGAGGTTTGTTAGGGAAGACTGTATGGATCAACTCTGCCTCGAGCAGAGACAAACCCATTCGTGGGGTTGTCTTTGCTCAGGGACCAGGTTGCACGTGGTGGATAATGCAAAGAGATGGAACAACACGATGTGTACCTCAGGGAGATCTGATTGTGGGATAGAATGATATGCAATATCACAGTTCATTGGATGTTACTGCCATTGTCTGTACATTAAACCATACAGACATGAGATAGAAGGAAATGTGTAAGAGTTGAAGGTCTGGGCAAGTGGAAGATGGAGAAGGAAATGTGAAAGTGTCGAAGGTCTGAGCAAGTGATAGATGGAGCTTTAAGTGACGAAAGTGAAAAGGGGGGATCCTGCAGCTCTGTAATATAGGGCCTGGATTCAGTGGTCCAGTGTGGGGATATGATGAAGGCATGATGGGTATTGCTTGTAATTTTGGGGAAACAGATGGAAAATTTGTGTGAATAATGCATGATGTGTTGTAATATGTTGATGATATGGGGATAAGGGGTGGAATGTCCTGGGGTGACGTTATGATGCTTGTACCCCAATCATCCGTTCTGTGCCTTTAAGACTTCCTCTGAAAAGTGGAAGTTTTGTTTGGGTTTCCCTTATCAGGACACAGAGACAAGGCAGTACATAGGGCTGTTTTCACTTCTAGCTCGCAGCTCGCTGCTTTTGCGTGCTTGCTTTTCTGCTCTTGCTTCTGCTCTCGCTTTTGCTTCTGCTTATTAGCTAGTTTAGCTAAACAGTCCAAATTCCTTCCCGGACTGTTTCTCCTCTCCTGTTCCTGTGACCATCTCGAACCTGCTCCGGACTGGGACCCAGGAACACCAAAGGTTTGGCTGCAGCAGCTGGCCCAGCGCCGGGGGGACTGAGAGCAGAGCAACCACCCCCAAAGAGACTTTCTGATTTTGTCATCTTACTCAGAGTGGTGTCAGCTGGTATTGTTCATTTTGTGTGCGGGGGGTGCTGTGCCAGTCAAATAAACAGGTTCTTTCCACTTCTCTCCGAGGAATTTTTTCCCGAACCGGTTGGGGGGAGGGACCGTGTGGGTTTTGCTTTCTGGAGGGGCCCTCCTTTTCAGATTCTTTAACAAATTTTCCCTAAAGCAGGACACATACTGATCTGCCCAGGTTTATTGCTGTAGGCAACCGGCGTGCCGACTCTCTGGCCTCGGCTGCTATTACGAAGGCCCCTCTCCCAGATGTGTTCGGCCAGGCTAAGATCAGTCACCAACTTTTCCATCAGAATGCGCCTGGCCTGGTCCGGCAATTCAATCTGACGCAGGATCAGACCAAGGCGATAGTGGCCACATGTCCCCAATGCCAACAGGATCAGATGCCCACCGTGGCCTCGGGGGCTAATCCCCGAGGTTTGGCGAGCTGCGAGGTGTGGCAGATGGACGTGACACATATCCCATCTTTTGGTCGATTGTGTTACGTCCACGTCTCAGTAGATACCTTCTCCGGGGCTATCTGTGCTTCTGCCCACACAGGCGAAAAGGCAACGGATGTCCAGAAGCATCTGCTTCAGGCATTCGCTGTCTTGGGCATCCCTAGGGCCCTAAAAACAGATAACGGCCCTGCGTATACCTCCAAGGAGCTGCGGAGCTTCCTGCAGCAATGGGGAATAGTCCATAAGACCGGCATCTCCTATTCCCCAACAGGCCAAGCCATGGTGGAAAGGGCCCACCAGAGCCTTAAGAAGATCCTATCCCGGCAACAACCGGCGATGAAGGTGGAGACCCCCCACGTCCGGCTGTCAAGAGCATTGTACACGCTTACCTTTCTAAATTGCTCTTTTGACAGCCAAAATCCTCCAGTGGTCCGGCACTTCGGCAGTCACCAGCAGCTGCAGCCTAAAGCCAGGCCACCGGTTCTTGTAAAAGATCCGGAGACCTGGCGGACGGAGGGCCCCTTTGACCTGGTGACCTGGTGGAGGGGATATGCCTGCGTGTCCACTCCCTCAGGCCCCAGGTGGATTCAATCCAAGTGGGTCAGGCCCTTCGTCCCGAAACAGAGGACCAAGAAGGAGGCAGTACGACAGGTCCGGCAGGCTTGTTGGCGTCGGCGGAGGAAACCACACCATCAGTCTTGGTCCTTTTCTCCAGATCTGCCCCCGGTTACCGAAGAGCCCTCTCCTCCAGCTTCTCCTCCACCCCTTGACCTCCTATGTCACGTCTCCTCCCATTCACCCCCTGCTCCAGCTCTTATCCCCCGTATGTTTTATTTAAACTGGTTGTTTGGAGAGGAACCATTTTTGTGAATTCGTTATACTTTTACTATCTTCTCTCGTTTCAGTTACATCTCCCCCATGGCCTCCATTTCAACATCGCTGGCTCCCAACCCTAGCCTGCTAATGGTGATCATGACGACCTGCGGACTCCTTTTGCCACCTTCGGAGCCGTGGGTCGTCCCCCAGCCAAAGATCAACGTCTGGCGTGCCTTGGCTCAGTCGTTAGGACAGGACCACATTTGCCTTGACACCGGCGCAGCAGAGGACCCGATGTCGTCTTGCCTTGTGGGGATCCCTTTCTCTCCAGGCGAGTTCCCATCCGCCTTTCAGTCAGCCCTTTCCCCTATTTTGGCCCGGAGCCTTACCATCCTCCCGAGTTTTGACTCTAGTAATGCTTGGAGCGACAGAGTGCGTAGGCTGGATTCTTTATCCTCTGAGCCCACGGAATTACATCTTCTCGGTTCCGCCAATGCCTCTGTTTGTTTTCAATTTGATTACACCTTTGCCCCTCTAGAGAAGGGCAGTGAGGTGGTCCAGAAAACTAAAAAAGAATATCAGGCAAACCAGTGGTGCAAAGCCGTGCTGAAGATCAGTGGCCCCACCACCACTGGACGGACCCCATATGCCCTTCCCAGGGGAAGGTTTTTGATTTGTGGCGACCGGGCATGGGCAGGCATCCCCTCTGGTCTGATCGGAGGGCCGTGCACTTTTGGCAGACTGACGCTGTTCACCCCCAACATGACCCAAATTGTCAATTGGAAAAAGGCAAATGTCACGTCCGAATTGGCCAGAGCTAAAAGAGATCTCAAGGATCTCACTGAGGACTGTGACAGCAAAATTACCCATTGGTCACACTCAAAATCCGTCGCCTTTACCATCTTGTTGCCTTGGGTATCGGTGGCGAAGGCTCTAGGTGAATTGGGCCGCCTAGAGTGTTGGGTGGCTAAACAAGTAAAATTTTACTTCAGCCGCGTTCTACGACCTCCTCACAGACGAGGAAATAACAAGGAAGGTGACACTCCAAAACAGAGCAGCAATAGATTTTCTATTGCTGCTCCATCATCATCACTGGAGGAGTTTGAGGGCCTCTGCTGCCTGAACCTGTCCTCTCGAGCTGAGGACGCCAGACACTCCATCAAGAAACTCCAAGACCTTCTACATCAGGTTAAGCAGGAGACATCAGACTGGCTGGAGGACATTTTTAAGGGTTGGGGCCTTAGCGGGTGGGCCAGTTCTATTTTAGAGT
Source organism: Melozone crissalis (assembly GCF_028551555.1). Lineage (NCBI taxonomy): Eukaryota > Metazoa > Chordata > Aves > Passeriformes > Passerellidae > Melozone > Melozone crissalis. Next base: position 3,945,204 of record NW_026535882.1, on the reverse strand, counting down.
CAGCTTGTGAAGTTGTTTTGTGTTTGATCATATTTTCAGTCTTAATCATGTTGACCCGCGGCTTGGTCCAAAGACTGATAGCAAAGGCCACCTCGCCCACTGTAAACCACGCTGCAATTCCGTCGGAAGAGCACTTCGAGCTGGAAGACCTCTCCCCAGAGGCCGAAAAAGCTGTGGACGAGGAAGGGTCAACCGAGCCGCCTCATGAACATCCAGAGACAGACGAACTCAAGCTCGGAGAAGGCGAAGTCTGGCAGGACCAGCCGCGGGCCTCAGAATTTTGAGTTTATATGGACATTCTTGTTTCTTTTTATTTTATTTGTTAAGAAACAGGGAGATGTTGTGGTGTGTTTTTAAGTTTCTCAGTTTGCTCCCCCATTTTATGTATGTTCCCCCTTTGTTCTCTATAAATGGTTCCTCCCTTCCCAGTTTTCCCGCCACTATTGCCCTGACAGTTGAGTTACTCTGGTTACCCCTGCCCCCTTTTAGTTGCCAATCTCCTAAGTTACATAATTGCTCCTCCCTTATCCCACCATATAAGTAAAGTTTTCCTCCTCCCTGGGCCCAGTCAATCACCTCCCACTCCTCCCAGGTTTCGAGAACCTTCTTCTCCTTGGGGGTTGTAGTTGGCTGGTGTCCTGGGGCCCCTCCTCTACTTCATTTTTAGTGGATATGTTCTTATGTCAGTCTTGTTATGTACCTTCCTACATGTTCCCCGATTGGTTAGTTGGGCTTCCCTCCATTCTCCACCCCTTCCCTTTAAAACTCTGTCTCTCCCCGTGTTCGGCGCCATTTGCTGTGGGTTTGCCCATCTGTTGGTTGCCCGTTGCTGCCTGGGGGCTTGTCAATGAATCGACGTTTAACCCCCAGCAAGTGGTCGCCTCCTCACTCGTCTCGTCCTGCGTGAACCCAAGTCCGCAATCCAGCCCGGCCCGAGGCCACGACGCTAAGGGGGGCTGGCTTCTGATGCGTAGGGGCGTCGGCCTTCTTACCCCTTCCTGCTAGCCGGATTTAGGGCCGCGCACGCCCTCGCGCAAAAGACGAAGGTACGATGCTCTCCTAAGCTAAGAGCTGCTCCCGGGCGTCTTTCGGCAGAAGCCGCGCTGGGGAGAGCACTGAGACCGCCACAATCGTCTTTGCGCAAAGAAGCCGCCTCTTCGCCTCCGGGAGCCAGAGAGAGCGGCAGCTTCGGAAAGGTTAATAAGGAAGCTGCACAACACTGGGATTGTGTGCGCAGCTTGCCAACTGATAGAAAACAGTTCCTTAGCACTCTCCTGCCTTTTCCAAAGACATGAGAATTCGATTGGAAGCTGTTTTAAGCAACTCTCTTCGTCTTCTTGCAAAACACTCGACAGACCTCCATGCAACTTCTAGAACACGATGGGAGATGTTTTCTGTGCTGGCACAGTTTCTCCTTGCCAGACATAGTGGAAAAGCTTTTTTCTAAGATGTAGACGACAAGAGACACTAAAGACGAAGGTACGATGCTCTCCGGAGCAAAGAGCCGCTCCTGGGTGTCTTTCGGAAGAAGCCGCGCTGCGGAGAGCACTGTGACCGCCTCAATCGTCTTTGCGCTAAGAAGCCGCTTCTTCGCCTCCGAGAGCCAGAGAGAGCGGCAGCTTCGGAAAGGTGAAGAAGGAAGCTGCTCCACACTGGGATTGTGTGCGCAGCTTTCCAACTGACAGAAAACAGTATTTAGCACTCTAATGACTATTCCAATCACATGAGCATTCGATTGGAAGGTGTTACGGACAATGTTGGATCTCAGCCTCTCAGGACTGGGGTGCAGGGTGACCAAGACCACCCCTGGGGGGCTCGGGAGTCCTGGAATGTTGCCAGAAATGTCTGGTGGCTGGACTTTGATCCCACATGGGAGATGACATCAGTATGAGGATAGGAGGATTTCACCGGGGTGAATGGTGAAGGGATAAGTTAATTGGAGTGTGAGATACAGGGTTCAAGATTTCTGTACAGGGGGGTCTAAAGAAGTAAGGTGGAGGAATTGGGGCGTGCCCTTTTCCTTCTTCTTCTTCTTCTTGGCCTCCATCTTCTGTAGTGATGTTGGCACTTTGGGATTGGTCCTTACCAAAAATGCAATGGTTAATAAGGGTAAAGGGTATTGGAGAAAAATGATAAATATTGTATACGTAACTCCGAGTATAAAGGTAAGTGACCGCCCCGGGGGGCTCAGTGTGTGCCCATGGCTGACTGCTGATCAGAACTCTGTCAGGCCAAGAGAAAATCTTTTAGAAAAGCAATTAATAAACACCGAGACCGAGAAAAGATCTGAAGTCCCTTCTCGTCTTTTGGAGCGCGGGCTTCCCAAGACCACCTCGGGCCTTCCCAGACCATCTAAACAGCCGAAAATCCGACAAGTGGCGTCCGCTGCGTGGGCTAACTCCCACCAAACCTTTTGGGGTGGGGGATAAGCCCTGAAGAGCTGAAGTGCTGAAGAGCCAAGAGGCCAGCACTGATAGCTCCTGAAGAGAGAAGCCTGAAGAAAGAAAGAAGAAAAAAAAAACGGCCAGGAGAATCTGCAAAAATCAGCAGTCATTGAGAATTCCATCTCTCAGCTTCTGCCGAAGACAGTTCGTTGCAGAGCGGCCTGGACTGGGACCAGAAAGGCGCCTCTGGATCCATCTCTCGTGACCTGCTGGACGGAGATCAGGAGCCTTCAGACCACTCTGACAACAGATTCGGTAAGAAGGACAAAAATAAGAATATGGGGGCCACACTCTCCCAGGAACAAAGGGAAATCTTGTCCGCCTTACAAGGCGTGGCTGAATTATATACAGAAGGGATCCCAAAGAAAGAATTAAAACAGTTATTGTTGTGGGCAAGGCTCAACTACCCACTTTCAGAAACATGCCTGCTATTCGAAGTGGGGTTGTGGCAAGAAATTAATAGGCATTTATATTTCTTAGAAACGAAAAAAGATGAGACAGCGTTAAAGATGCTCCTGCCGGCAAGAATTATGCTAGAAGGTATTTCAGTGCAGTCAAAAAGACTGGAAAAGCAGCGAAAAACTGCGGCACCCTCAGAGGAGGGGGCGGAGCAAAGCTCCGGGAAAAAATTAGCTCTGGCTTCAAAAAGCCAGGGGGAAAGGCTCTCGAAAAAAGAGAGCAGGAAATAATATTAAACCCCCTGGTCGAAGGCCCTAAGAAACCCCAAAAGCGTCCTGAAACCCCAGAGAGTATAGAGGAGTCAGGAACGGAAGGGGGGGAGCAGGAGGAAGACAAGGGATCGGGGGGAGCGCATTCTCGCGAAGAGCAAGGCGGCGGCACGGGAGCGGCGCTGCAAACGGGCAGCGTGGATGAAAATGAGGAGATGCGCGCAGCGGGCAAAACTTGCGAGAATCCGTGGGGGGAGTCACATACCAGCGCGGGGGCGGCAAATGCAGGCGGCGAAATGGGGGAAACCGCACAGCCCCAAAGAGCCACCATAGCGAGACGCAGGAGGCGCGCGGTTGTGACATCAGACCTGGTGTGGAGGTCGGCCAGAATCGCGGGGCGGGCCGGAATGCCGGCGGGAGGCAGGCTGGACACACCGGAGGGAGGAGTGAACACAGCGTCAGAGGAGGAGGAGGCAGAGTCAGGGACAGACCGAGGGGAAGAAACCTCGGGGGTGGAACGAGCGGGAGAGGATGACGTCAGCTCTGGAGAGACAGGGAGCGGCTCGGAGAGCACGCATGCGCAGAGAGTGGAGCGCGGGCGGCGGCGGGCCCGATCCCCTGTGACGTCTCGGGCGAGGAGGGGCCGTGTTAGGGGCCCCACACCCTCTCCAGACTCGGTGCCTCTGGTTGAAACTCCCGGAGTCCCAGTCTCTTCCCTTCAGGGGAAATGCTTTGGTGTTCAAGCCCCATTTTTAGCTGAATTATAAGCCAAGCAAACACGGTCTCAAATGAGATCGCCGGCACGTCGGACCGGAAGAGGAAATGGGGCAGTCGAGCTCACTCCATCATCCGAGCCAGGGAGGCCGGTGAAAGCGCCACCTAGTGGCAGGAGGACAGAAGTGCACGACATGCCGGATCGGTTCGGCGGAGCCACAGCGCCATCTCGTGGCGAGACTGCAACAATGCAGCAATTTTTTCCAACAATATATAAAAAGAAAAGCACTTCAAAGAAGACAATGTTAACACAACAAAGGGATTATCCATCCACTTCGGGATTTCATGAAGATGATGAAAGCTCAGATGAAGAACAGCTACAAGGAGAAGATGTCGTAAGGATCACAGCATCGGAAGGTGTCCCAACATGGTTACTGTCAGCAGCAGAAGCAGCAAAAAGCTTCTTGCATTCATTTGATACAGCAAAAAAGAAATATCAACAGGATCCTCGAGTTTCCTTTTCGGATTTAGGAGCAAGGCCAAAAACCTCAAGACGAAAAATGAGACACGATGAATCACCGATGACGTCCACAACACCATTATTCATGCAAATCCCAATGGAGTCTCAAGAAGAGGAATTTCAAGAGCCGGTGAAGACGATGGATTGGAAGCGAATCAGAAAAGCGTTGGCAAAGGAAAAGCATTTATTCCCGGGATCAGGAGATTTGATAATGCCAGTGACATATGATGCCCAGGGACAGAATCCAAGGTGGGAAAGGATGGGTCATGAGACACTCAAAGACTTAGGGAAGGCGGCTCAAACTTTTGGGCTGAACTCACAATACTTCAAACAGCTACTAAGAGGGACATTCACTATGTATGATCTCACACCATATGATATTCGAAGTATTGTGGCAATGATCCTCACTGACACACAGAATCTTATCTGGGAAAAAAGGTGGAGAAAATATCTTGCTGAGTTGCGGAATAGATATCAAGGTGGGCCAAATGCGAACCTCACAGAAGGGCAATTAGCAGGGGATCCTCCAGATGACAACCCAGGGGAACAAGCAGCGCGGCTTCCACGAAGAGTGTTAAGCGACATCAAAGAAGCGGCGCGATTGGCAATCATACAAATTACACCGACAGGAGCTCCGGATGTTCCGTTCTCTTGCATCAGGCAAGGTCCCACAGAGCCATTCATGTCGTTCATCGACCGACTCACGCAAGCCGTGGATCGACAGGTGACGACAGAAGAAGTGAATAGGCCTCTCTTGGAGAGTTTAGCTTTCGGCAATGCCAACCTGGATTGTCAACGGGTGATTAGCACCATGCCAGGACGGCCATCCTTGGCAGAGATGGTGGAGGCATGCAGCAAGGTGGGGACACCTCAGCACGTCGCAGCGATTGTGAAGAATGAATTAAAAGAGGAATGGGAAGAACAGCTAAAGGGACGCTCAGAAGGGCAATCAGAGGACAAGACATTGGAGAAGATGTTCGAGAAATTACTCCATCAACAGGACGAAAACGTCAACAAAGTTCTTGCGACAATGCAGAAAAAGAACAAACCCCAAGGAGGACAGTGCTACAGATGCGGGGAGTCCGGGCACATGAAAAGGAATTGCCCACGAACACATATACCAACGCCAGCCCAGAAAGCAGAAAGGCCAATTTGTGCACGGTGTGGAAGAGGAAGACACTCTGTGAAAGAATGTTATTCCCGGACAGATGTGGAAGGAAATCCGTTACCGCATCCGGGAAACTGAAAATGCAGCGCGGAAAATCGCCAGCGCGCTCAGACACAAGTACTGGCGGTGTCACAAGAACAGACAGGGCAGTCATCAGTGAGCGACAAGCAGATACCCTCAGCAAAACCCTCAGTCGATTCCACAGCGACCCAGACCTCCTCTCACCAGGGGCACAGTGTGCATTGGCAGCTTCAAAACTAGGATGCTTTCTAGATGAAAGTCATGCGGAGATACCAACAGGAATCCGCCGGGATTCATACAAGAAACAAGATTTCTTGATAATTGGACAAGACAAGTGCAGTATTCTTGGACTCATTGTTTATCCAACAGTTGTCTCAGCGGACAAAAATACAGAGTTAACAGTTTTGGCAAGAGCGCTTCGTCCACCATTGACTGTGCCGGAAAATACTGTGGTTGCGAGAGCCTTCGCATTGCCGCCACACGCAGTTGGAGAGGTCATGTCAATCTTCGACGAAGAAGGTCTCCCTATGAAAGAACATGTTGAAGTACATACAACATGGGTGAAGCACATAGGTCGAGACCGACCCAAGCTCACGTGCCAATTGACATGTGGGGACAGGACAATATCGATCAGAGGTATGCTCGACACAGGGGCGGATGTAACAGTAATATCGTACATCTTTTGGCCACGCAATTGGAGCTTGGTCGCGCCATTGGGCTCTCTCTCAGGCATCGGGGGAGCATCTCTGTGTCTGCAAAGTGAGAATTCCGTCGTTGTCACGGGACCAGGAGATAAGACGGCGATCATTCGTCCTTTCATCGTCCCAAAGCCGATCACAGTCTGGGGTCGGGACCTTTTGGCACAATGGGGCGCGAAGATCGAAGTGGATTTTTAATAGGGGTCACTGCAGCACTCGCCACACGGAAGCTGACATGGAAAACAGATGATCCAGTTTGGGTGGATCAGTGGCCCCTTGAGCGGAAAAAATTGAGTGCTTTGAAAGACCTGGTCCAAGAACAATTGCAGAAGGGAACCATCAAGCCAACAGAAAGCCCTTGGAATTCTCCGGTGTTTGTCATCAAGAAAAAGCTATCGGGCAAATGGAGGTTGTTACACGATCTCAGGAAGATCAACGAAGTCATAGAAGACATGGGGCCACTTCAGTTGGGATTTCCATCTGTCTCAATGATTCCCAGAGATTGGCAGCTTGTGGTCATTGACCTCAAGGATTGTTTTTTCAGTATCCCACTCCATCCAGATGATGCTCCGAGATTTGCCTTTTCAGTTCCAAGTATCAACAGGGAAACGCCTCTGCAGCGGTACCATTGGGTCGTTCTTCCACAAGGCCAAAAAAATTCTCCGACGATCTGTCAATGGTACGTGGCACGAGCTTTGGCACCAGCACGGAAGAAATTTCCGAAGGCGAAGATCATTCATTACATGTATGATTTGCTCATTGCAGCATCAACACGACAGGAGCTGCAAGAAGCTCGCGATTGTGTGATCGCATAGGTGCAAAAGGCAGGTCTGGAAATCAGCATTTCGAAGATTCAAGAGGTTGCACCTTGGAAATATCTAGGGTGGAAAATTTCAGAGAAAACAATAAAGCCTCAAAAAGTGGAGATCAGCACAAAGGCCAACAATTTGCATGATTTGCAACAGCTTTTGGGAGAAATCAACTGGATGAGACCAGTTTTGGGAATCACAAACAGCGACATTCCAGCGCTGCTTGATCTCTTGAGAGGAGACACAGACATTCGTTCTCCCAGGACACTCACGCCAGAAGCGAGAAAAGAGTTGGAGAAAATCACGAACGCGATACAGAGAAGGCAGGCACATCGATTTGTTCCAACGTTGCCTTTTCAGTTGGCAGTGCTGGGGAAGAAAACGCAGTTCCATGGTTTGATCTTCCAATGGGATGAATCACAAAAGGACTCTTTGATAATCATAGGGTGGATTTTCGTACCACACAGGCCCGCGAAAACGATTCTCACAGATTTGGAGATGGCAGCACAAATCATCATAAAGGCGAGAACAAGGCTGCTGACAATGGCAGGAAGAGAATTCTCAGTCATCAGATTACCTCTGAAACGAGACTATTTCGATTGGGGAATGCAAAAATCGAAAGACCTGTTAATCGCGTTGTTAGCGTTCCCAGGAACTTGCACAGTCCGCTGTCGGATTTTCGACTGTTTAGATGGTCCGGGAAGGCCCGAGGTGGCCTTGGGCAGCCCGCGCTCCAAAGAACGAGAAGGGACTTCAGATCTTTTCTCGGTCTCGGTGTTTATTAAATGCTTATCTAAAAGATTTTTCTCTTGGCCTGACAGAGTCCTGCTCAGCAGTCAGCCATGGGCACACACTGAGAGCCCCTGGGGCGGCCACCTATCTTTATACTCGGAGTTACGTATACAATATTTATCATTTTTCTCCAATACCCTCTACCCTTATTAACCAGTGCACTTTTAGTAAGGTCCAATCTCAAAGTGCCAACATCACCACAGAAGATGGAGGCCAAGAGGAAGAACAAGAAGGAGAAGGGCACGCCCCAATTCCTCCATCTTACTTCTCTAGACCCCCCTGTACAGAAATCTTACACCCTGTATCTCAGACTCCAATTAACTTATCCCTTCACCATTCACCCCGGTGAAATCCTCCTATCCTCATACTGATGTCATCTCCCATGTGGGATCAAAGTCCAGCCACCAGAATTTTCTGGACACATTCCAGGACTCCCGAGCCCCCCAGGGGTGGTCTTGGTCACCCTGCACCCCAGTTCTGAGAGGCTGAGATCCCACAGTCCGCTTTCCAAAACACAGAATACTGCAATCGTAAATATGCTATCGAGCAAAACCACAAATAAGTGAAGAACCTTTGGACGGGATCACAGTGTTCACGGATGGCTCAGGGAAGACACACAAGTCAGTGATCACGTGGAGAGACTCAACGACAGGGGATTGGGAATCAGACGTGAGGATGGTTCAGGGCTCTCCACAAATTTTGGAGTTGGCAGCCCTTGTCCGAGCATTTCAGTTGTTCAAACAGCCTCTCAATCTGGTGACAGATTCCGCATATGTTGCGGGTGTGGTCAAGAGATTGGAGGGTTCGCTCTTGAAAGAAGTCAGTAATGAGGTTTTATACTCATACCTGACAAGCTTGAAAACACTGCTAGAGAGCAGGGAAAGAGAGTGTTTTATCACACACATTAGAGCGCACACGACACTTCCGGGATTTTTAGCGGAAGGGAATGCTCGGGCGGACAGGTTGACAATGCCCATTTTGCAAACACTGCCAGACATTTTTGAGCAGGCAAGGTTAAGCCATTCGTTCTTTCATCAGAATGCGCAAGCGCTAATGGAGTCCTTTCGTCTCACAAAGAGTCATGCGAGGGAGATCATTAGTGCTTGTCCAGACTGTCAGCTTGTGCAGCCACCCTCTTCTACCGGGGCCATCAATCCGCGGGGGCTGCAAAGTCTTCAGTTGTGGCAAGCTGATGTCACGAATTATCCATCTTTTGGGAGGCTCAAAAATGTTCATGTTTCTGTAGATACATTCTCAGGTGCAGTCTTTGCTTCAGCACATGCTGGGGAAACAGCAGACCATGCTTGCCGACATTTTCTGCAGGCATTTGCAGCATTAGGTGTGCCTCAGGAGATAAAAACAGACAATGGTCCAACATACACAGGCAGGGTGCTTGACAGATTCCTGAAAAGATGGGGTGTCAGACACACGTTTGGTATTCCACATTCACCCACAGGTCAGGCGATCATTGAGAGAACACATCACACCCTGAAATCCCTTCTGGACAGACAAAGGAGGGGTGAGCCAGAGACAACACCTCACATGAAATAAAATAAGACACTGTACGTGCTAAATTTCCTAAATAGCTCATCCTCGGAACCTAATCCACCGATCGTGAGACATTTTCTAAACAACACACAGGCAAAGCTAAAGGAAAATCCTTTAGTTTTGATCAGAAACCCAGAAACAGGACAAATAGAGGGTCCTTTCAAACGAATCACTTGGGGCAAGGGTTTCGCTTGTATTTCCACAGATCGAGGTCTGAAGTGGGTGTCGGCGCGGCACGTGAAGCCATTCCGAACGTGAGAACACGAGAACGCTGATCCAAGAAACAAAGAGACGAGTACTCAGACAGAAGTCGAGACTCAGACTGCGAAAAACGACCCGGAAGAGAAGCAAAAAGAAACTAAGGACTTTGGGGGTTTTCACATAAAAGCGAAAGAGATCTTCTTGGTGCAAAAGAAGGGGGAGATGTGGGATCTCAGCCTCTCAGGACTGGGGTGCAGGGTGACCAAGACCACCCCTGGGGGGCTCGGGAGTCCTGGAATGTTGCGAGAAATGTCTGGTGGTTGGACATTGATCCCACATGGGAGACGACATCAGTATGATGATAGGAGGATTTCACCGGGGTGAATGGTGAAGGGATAAGTTAATTGGAGTCTGAGATACAGGGTTTAATATTTCTGTACAGGGGGGTCTAAGGAAGAAAGATGGAGGAATTGGGGCGGGCCCTTCTCCTTCTTCTCCTTCTTCCTCTTGGCCTCCATCTTCTTTGGTGATGTTGGCACTTTGGGATTGGTCCTTACCAAAAGTGCATTGGTTAATAAGGGTAGAGGGTATTGGAAAAAAATGATAAATATTGTATACGTAACTCCAAGTATAAGGATACATGACCGCGTCGGGTGGCTAAGTGTGTGCCCATGGCTGACTGCTGAGCAGGACTCTGTCAGGCCAAGAGAAAATCTTTTAGATAAGCAATTAATAAACACTGAGACTGAGAAAAGATCTCAAATCCCTTCTCGTCCTATGGAGTGCGGGCTGCCCAAGGCCACCTCGGGCCTTCCCAGACCATCTAAACAGCCGAAAATCCGTCAGGACAACTTTCTTTCTCTCCTTGCAAAACACTCGGCAGACCTCCGTGCAACTTCTAGAATACGATGGGAGCAGTTTTCTGTGCTGGCACTGGTTCTCGTTGCCTGAAACAGTGGAAAAGCTTTTGGCTAAGATGTCGACGACAAAAGACGCTAAAGACGAAGGTACAATTCTCTCCGGAGCTAAGAGCCGCTCCCAGGCGTCTTTCGGCAGAAGCCGCGCTGCGGAGAGCACAGTGAGCGCCACTATCATCGTTGTGCGGAGAAGCCGCTTCTTCGCCTTCGGGAGCCGGAGAGAGCGGCAGCTTCAGAAAGGTGAAAAAGGAAGCTGCAAAACACTGGGATTGTGGCGCAGCTTGCCAACTGATAGAAAACAGTACCTTAGCACTCTCCTGCCTTTTCAAACACATGAGCATTCGATTGGAAGCTATTTTGGACAACTTTCCTTTTCTTTTTGCACAACAATCGGCAGTCCTCCGTGCAACTTCTAGAATACGATGGAAAATATTTTCTGTGCTGGCACCTGTTCGCCTTGCCAGACATAGTGGAAAAGCTTTTGGCTAAGATGTAGAGGTAAAGAGACGCTACAGACGAAGGTACGATGCTCTCCGGAGCTAAGAGCCGCTCCCGGGCTTCTTTCGTCAGAAGCCGTACTGCGGAGAGCACTATGACCGCCACAATCGTCTTTGCGCAAAGTAGCCGCTTCTCCGCCTCCGGGAGCCGGAGAGAGCGGAAGCTTCGCAAAGGTGAAGAAGGAAGCTGCACAACACTGGGATTGTGAGCACGGCATGCCAACTGATAGAAAACAGGTCCTTTGCACTCTCCTGCCTTCTCCAATCACATGAGCATTTGATTGGAAGCTGTTTTAGGCGACTCTCTTCGTCTTCTTGCAAAACACTCGGCAGACTTGCGAGCAACTTCTAGAACACGATGGGAGATTTTCTCCGTGCTGGCACAGTTTCTCCTTGCCAGATATAGTGGAAAATCTTTTGGCTGAGATGTAGACGACAAGAGACGCTAAAGACGAATTTACGATGCTCTCCGGAGCTAAGAGCCGCTCCCGGGCGTCTTTCGGCAGAAGCTGCGCTGCGGGGAGCACTGTGACCGCCACAATCGTCTTTGCGCGAAGAAGCCGCTTCTTCGCCTCTGGGAGCCGGAGTGAGCCGCAGCTTCGGAAAGGTGAAGAAGGAAGTTACACAAAACTGGGATTGTGTTCGCAGCTTGCCAACTGATAGAAAAGAGTCCCTTAGCATTCTCCTGCCTTTTCAAAACACATGAGCATTCGATTGGAATCTGTTTTAGGCAATTCTGTTTGTCTTCTTGCAAAACACTCGGCAGACCTCTGTGCGACTTCTAGAACACGATGGGAGATGTTTTCTGTGCTGGCACAGTTTCTGCTTGCCAGACATAGTGGAAAAACTTTTGGCTAAGGCGCAGACGTCAAGAGACGCTAAAGACGAAGGTACGATGCTCTCCGCAGCTTAGAGCCGCTTCCGGGCATCTTTCGGCAGAAACCGCGCTAAGGAGAGCACTGAGACCGCCACGATGGTCCTTAGGGTAAGAAGCCGCTTCTTCGCCTCCGAGAGCTGGAGAGAGCGGCAGCTTCGGAAAGGAGAAGAAGGAAGCTGCACCACACTGAGATTGTGGGCGCAGCTTGCCAACTGATAGAAAACAGTACCTTAGCACTCACTTGTCTTTTTCTAAACACATGAGCATTCGATTGGAAGCTGTTTTAGGTAACTCTCTTCCTCTTCTTTCAAAACACTCGTCAGACCTCCATGCAACTTCTAGAACACGATGGGAGATGTTTTCTGTGCCGGCGCAGTTTCTCCTTGCCAGACATAGTGGAAAAGCTTTTGGCTAAGATGTAGACGACAAGAGACGCTAAAGACGATGGTACTATGCTCTCCTGAGCTGAGAGCCGCTCCCGGGCGTCTTTCGGCAGAAGACGCTCTGCGGGGAGCACTGTGACCGCCACAATCGTCTTTGCGCGAAGAAGACGCTTCTTCCCCTCCGGGAGCCGGAGAGAGCGGCAGCTTCGGAAAGGTGAAGAAGGAAGCTGCACAACACTGTGATTGTGTGTGCAGCTGGCCAACTGATAGAGAACAGTACCATAGCAATCTCCTGCCTTTTCCTAACACATGAGCATTCGATTGGAAGCTGTTTTGGGCAACTCTGTTTGTCTTCTTGCAAAACACTCGGCAGACCTCCCTGCACCTACTAGAACACGTTGGAAAATGTCTTCTGTGCTGGCACAGTTTCTTTTTTCCAGACATAGTGGAAAAGCTTTTTGCTAAGCTTTAGACGAGAACAGAGGCTAAAGACGAAGGTACGATACTCTCCGGAGCTAACATCGACTCCCGGGCGTCTTTCTTCAGATGCCGCGCTAAGGAGAGCACTGTGACCGCCACAATCGTCTTTGCACGAAGAAGCCGCTTCTTCCCCTCCGGGAGCCGGAGAGAGCGGCAGCTTCGGAAAGGTGAAGAAGGAAGCTGCACAACACTGGGATTCTGTGCGCAGCTTGCCAACTGATAGAAAACAGTACCTTAGCACTCTCCTGACTATTCCAATCACATGATCAATGGATTGGAAGCTGTTTTAGGCAACTCTCTTCGTCTTCTTGCAAAACACTCGGCAGACGTCCGTGCAACTTCTAGGACACGTCGGGAGATTATTTCTGTGCTGGCACAGTTTCTCCTTGCCAGACATAGTGGAAAAGCTTTTGGCTTAGTTGCAGACGACAAGAGACGCGAAAGACGAAGGTACAATGCTCTCCGGAGGAAAGAGCTGCTCCCGGGCGCCCATAGGCAGAAGCTGCGCTAAGGCGAACACTGTGACCGCCACCATTGTCTTTGCACGAAGAAGCCGCTGCTTCTCCTCCGGGAGCCGGAGAGAGCGGCAACTTCGTAAAGGTGAAGAAGGAAGCTGCACAACACTGGGATTGTGTGGGCAGCTTGCAAACTGGTAAAAAACAGTACCTTAGCACTCTCCTGCCTTTTCCAAACACATGAGCATTCGATTGGAAGCTGTTTTAGGCAACGCTCTTCCTCTGCTTGCAAAACACACGGCAGACCTCCTTGCAACTTCTAGAATATGATGGGAGAGGTTTCCTGTGCTGGCACAGTTTCTCCTTTCCAGACATAGTGGAAAAGATTTTGGCTAAGATATAGACAACAAGAGACGCTAAAGACGAAGGTAGGATGCTCTCTGGAGCTAAGAACCGGTCCCGGGCGTCTTTCGGCAGAAGCCGCACTCCAGAGAGCACTGTGATCGCCACAATCGCCGTTGCACAAAGAAGCCGCTTCTTCGCCTCCGCAAGCCAGAGGGTGAGGCAGCTCCGGAAAGGTGAAGAAGGAAGCTGCACAACACTGGGATTGTGTGCGCAGTTTGCCAACTGATAGAAAACAGTACCTTAGCACTCTCCTGCCTTTTCCAATCATATGAGCGTTCGATTGGAAGTTGTTTCAGGCAACTCTCTTCCTCTACTTGCAAAACACTCGGCAGACCTCCGTGCAACTTCTAGTCTTGTAGTGTGTTTCTAAATTTCTTGTTTTTGCTCCCCCATTTTATGTATTATTCCCCCCCTGTTCTTTGTAAGATGGTTCTTCCCCCTCCAGTTTTCCCACCACAGAGCCTTTGGCATTTATGTTACTATGGTTACCCCTGCCCCTGTTAATTGTCAATGTCCCAAGTTACATAACTGCTCCTCCCTTATCCCACCATATAAGTAAAGTTTTCCTCCTCCCTGAGCCCAGTCAATCACCCCCCACTCCTCCCTGCTTTCTAGAACATTCTTCTCTCCGGGGGTGGTTGTTGGCTGGCGTCCCTAGGCCCCTCCTTTGTTCTTTGTTTATTGGATAAGTTCTTGTGTCAGTTTTCTTATGTACCTCCCCACATGTTCCCGTATTGGTTAGCTGGGCTTCCCCTCCCGTCTCCACCCCTTCCCTGTAAAACTCTTTCTCCCCCCGTATTCGGGGCCATTTTGCTGTGGGTTTTTCCACCTGTTGGTTTGCCCTGTGCTGCATGTGGGCTCTTCAATAAACCGACGTTTTACCCCCAGCAAGTGGTCGCCTCCTCTCTCGTCTCGTGCAGCGCGAATCCAAGTCCGCAATCCAGCCCAGCCCGAGGCCAGGACGCCAAGGGGGGGCTGGCCTCAGATGCGCAGGGGCGTCGGCCGCTTTACCCCTTCAGCTAGCCGGACTTAGGGCCGTGAACGCCCTCGCGCACTTTAGCGACCAACGTAGGGGCCGACGAAGTGGACTTTTGACCCCGGACTGGACCCTGCGGAGTTGGGATTTACTTACCCTCTGGACGCCAGACTGCCCCGGGTAGTAGCAGGCTCCGTTTTAGGAGCAGCGCTCCCCGGCGGGAGTCGGGACTCCTCGCACCCTCAGAGGACGACTCCCCGAGACGAGCGACCCTCCCCTGGCTTTTTCTTTGTCGCCGCTGCAAGATTGGTGAGTTCGGGCCCCGTCCTGGGGACTCTCCGGCTTCACCTCTGCCTTTTTAACTTTCCCTAGGGGTATATGCCCTGCCTTGGGGACCTACCCCCCGCCTTCTCTCCTTGAGGTTTTTTATCGCCCCCGTGCCATTTTTGTTTTCTCTTCCCTTTGGGTGCCGGATTTCCCCAGACGTGGGGCCGGACCCATCACCCAATTTCCTTTCTTCCCTCCGGCTGTTTACCCAGACTTTGGGGCAGTGGGGGAGGCAGGGGCCGGCGGCGGGCGGCTTATTGTTTAAGTTTTCGTTGTTTCCCAGGCGTGCGGTTGCATCATCAGAGGATTTTCCCCCTTTCTAGCGGCAGCAGTTCCTGCTCTAGAAAGGCGCCATGGGTGCCGGCTTGGGAAAATCCCAGAAGGAGGTTTATTATGTTGTGAAGGGTTTGTTGCTTGGGGGTGGTCAAAAAGCCCCCGAGCAGGAGTTAAAATGTTTAGTTAAGTGGGTATTTTCTAGGTTTCCCGAGGTCTCCCCGGAACGCGTAAAAGAGCCGCGGTTTTGGGCAGCCGTTGTGGCAAAATTAGAAGAGGCCATAAATTCTGGGGAGACAAAACTGGCCACCGTGGCGTATTGTGCTCGCAGAGTGCATGCGACACTCCGAGCGCCTGTGGCGCCTAAAAAAAGTCCCGCGGTTTCTGGTTTGTCCCCTCGTTCTCCTCGTTCAGTTGCCCTTGTCCCCCAAACCTTTCCCTTGTCCCGTAGGCAAGAGCCCTCGAGGGGGATTTTGAGGGCCGACCAGAGGCAGGGGGTCCATCCTGCCCCTGCTCCCACTCGACCGGCTCGGCCTCCCCCTTCGAGGAGCCCTGGCCAGGCTCCTTCTCTTCCCTTACCCTCTACCCCGGTCCCCAAGTCCCCGGTTTCAAACCCCAAAGTTATTCGGTTTTGCGAAGACCCTCAAAAGGGGTTCTTTGGATCCCGAGATGGCGGCGGCCAGGCGGCCGCTCCCGCCAGGGCTCCTTCTTCTCCTCCTTACCATTTCCTCCCTGATACCAACCCCTTCCTTCCCCTGGACCCAACCTCTTTTTCAGTCGTCCCTCCCCCATCTCTTCCCTCTGCTCCTTCCATTTCTCCGCCCTCCGATCCTCCGTCGGCTCCTCCCCAGGTTCCTCCCCCGGTTCAGCCCCCTGTTTACTCCTCCCCTGCTCCATCTTCATACTCTGCTCCGCCTCCGAACTCCATCAAGGAGGCGGAGAGGGGCGGTGTGCGGCGCCCACTCCCTCGCCCTGCCCCATTGCCAGACCCTGCCTCAACCTCCTCCAACTCCGGTTCCCAGGCTCCCCCTTCTGGTTCTCACGCCTTGTATTTGGGGAGGGGGGGGGTGGATGACTGGAAGCCGGGGCAGGTGCCTTAATTGGAAGCCGCTCCGGTTACGTACCACCTCAGCGGGGAGGGGAGCCCTCAGGCCCAGTGGGTGCCTTTAGCACAGGCCCAGATTAAGGAACTGTGCAAGGCGCAGAAGGACTACTCCTGCGGGTTCTGAACACTTCCAGGGTATGCTCCGGAATGCCCTTGCACAGGGAGATCTGGTGCCGGCGGACCTGAGGGCCCTCTTTTTCAGTTTAACAAGATCCATGGAGTTTAGGGTCTGGGTGGGGGAATGGAGGAGGGAGATAGTGGAGGTTCTCCCGATTCTTTGGGGGAAACCTTCAGTGTCTCATGACGCGGACGGTTTAGCGATTTCCCAAGAACATCTTTTGGGCGAGGGGCAGTGGGCAGAGGGGGCAGCTCAAGCAAAGGCCTTGTTCCCGCCTCAGCTTGTAGAGACCGCTAAGGCTGCAGAGTGGGCCTTTTATAAGCTAGACGTGGTGACCTCCCAATGGGAGGATGATGAAGTCCGGCAGGGGCCGCAAGAGCCTTATATGGCTTTCATCGGGCGCCTCTACAGATACGTGGAGGCTCAGGCGACCGGGGATGACGACAGGGAAAAGATGCTCTGGAGGATGGCGTATAGAAATGCCAACCTAGAGTGTCGGAAGGCCATCAGGAGGCTCCCTCGAAGTCCCCGGCCCACGGTGGAGGCCATGATAGAGGCCGTGGTAGGCCAGGTATCCCTACCATCGCGGCCTAAAAGAGCCTCAGTGGCTTTTGCGGAGGACCCCGAACCGGACTTCTTTGATATAGAAGCTGCCCCCGTTGCCGGACCCCCAACACCCGGGTCCGGCAGAAGATCAACGGCCACCTACCCCTGCCACCTCTGTGGCAAGACAGGGCATTGGATGCCCCAATGCCAGATGCGATTAGATTATTTAAAGTATAGAAGGAAGCGGGAAAAGGAGGAGAGTAAGGGCACAAAAAACTAGGCCCGGAGGGCAGCCCCTCCCTGCGCGAAGACAAAAATGCGGCAGGCCACTTAACAACAAGCGGGGAGAGAGGAGACGAGAGAGAGCTGCCGCCCACACTGCCGGATTTGTCTTACTTAGTACCAGACTTGACACATACCTGTGGTATTCAGCCTACACCTGCTCTTAACACCATGTCCTCTGTTTCCCCCTACAGGCTGCAGCTAACTAGGGACTTTTATCTCCCTAGCAGTGACATCCAGCTGGTGTCTGTCGACCTGCAACACCTGGGTCGCTGGACAAAACTTGGACGTTGCAGGTGGACCGTCGTCGGGGACACGAAGCACACACCGCGAGACATTCACATCGTCCCTGGTCTGGTAACTACCGACCGGGACCGTTTCGTGGTAGGGCTGTACTGTGTCCGACCCCCGCTCTTCCTCCCTAAGGGACAGATCATTGCCCAGGCTATTCCGGTTCCAGATAAAGATCATTGGAAGAACTCTGTGGAGAGGACATCGCCTCCGACAGTAGCCTGGGCACAGCTGGTGGGGAGGGAGAAGCCCCGCCTGACTTGTCAGCTCTCGTTGGGCGGGGACAAAAAGACCGTGAGGGGTCTTTTGGACACGGGTGCGGATGTGACGATCATTCCCTCTCGGGAGTGGCCGTCGTATTGGGACTGGCAAAGCGCTGCGGGCACGATCTCAGGTGTTGGGGGCCTTCAATTGGCCAATCAATCTAAGAGCATTGTGAAAATTAAGGGGCCCGACGGGCAATTGGCCTCTATACGCCCGTTCGTTTTGGATTACACCCAGCCTCTCTGGGGAAGAGACCTACTAGCCCAGTGGGGAGCCAGAATTGACCTCCCAAAGGCTCCCCAGGTTTTCGGGCAGTGGCCACTGAGGAGCGCCAGACCTGGAAGCTGAATTGGCTGTCAGATAAACCAGTACAGGTCTTGCATTGGCCACTCAACAAGCAAAAATAAAAGGCGCTCAATGAGCTCGTTCAGGAGCAGTTACTGAAAGGCCACCTGGTGGAGACAATGTCACCTTGGAACTCCCCAGTGTTTGTCATTAAGAAGCCTAATAAGGACAAGTGGCAGCTCCTGACCGACCTCCGCCAAATTAACGAACAAATAATTGACATGGGTCCTCTTCAGCCAGGGATGCCCTCCCCAGCAATGCTCCCCCAAAACTGGAATTTGGTAGTTATAGATATAAAAGATTGTTTTTTCCAGATTCCCCTGCACCCAGACGATGCCCCGCGCTTTGCGTTCACGGTTCCGTCCATCAACCGTGAGTCCCCAGCCAAGCGATATCATTGGCGAGTCCTTCCGCTAGGCCTTAAGAACAGCCCTGTGATCTGCCAATGGTATGTCGCTTCGCTGCTGTCACCCATAAGTACAGCCCTCGGGGATGCTGTCATCATCCACCATTACATGGACGACATCCTCGTGTGTGCACCCGACCACAGTCTGCTTGCCCATGCGCTTGACCTGACAACCAATGCGTTGGTTGCTGCAGGGTTCGAGCTCCAGCAGGACAAAATTCAGCGGATGCCACCTTGGAAATACCTGGGCCTCGAAATCACAAAGCGGACCATTGTTCCGCAGAAATTGGCTATAAGCACGAAAGTCCAGACCCTAGTAGATGTCCATCAGCTGTGTGGGTCTTTAAATTGGGTGAGACCCTGGCTGGGCATTTCAACTGAGGACCTAGCCCCCCTTTTCAATTTGTTGAATGGGGGAGAGGGGCTGAGTTCCCCTAGGGCTCTCACCCCAGAAGCAGAGGTGGCCTTGGAGAAGATACAGAAAGTTATTTCGGCCAGGCAGGCCCACCGTTACCATCCGGGCCTGCCCTTCAAATTTATTATACTGGGAAAATTGCCACACCTCCATGGCATGATACACCAGTGGGACACCAGTGCAAAGGACCAGGGGCTGGGTGACCCCCTCTTAATTATAGAGTGGGTGTTCCTCAGCCATCATCGGTCCAAAAGAATGACACGGCCATGGGAGTTGGTAGCCGAACTGATACTCAAAGCAAGATCGAGGATCAGGGAGCTGGCAGGGTGTGATTTCGCATGCATACATATCCCAATTAAATTGGATTCGGGACAACTTTAATTAAAGACCTTTGAAGAACTGCTGCAAACTAATGAATACCTGCAGTTTGCAATAGATAGCTACACTGGGCGCATCGCAGTAGATCGGCCGGCGAACAAATTATTCAATTCGGAGTTTAAATTATCGCTGAAAAAGGTTCAGACCAGGAAGCCGCTGGATGCTTTGACAGTTTTCACAGACGCGTCTGGAGCATCCCACAAGTCAGTGATGACTTGGAAGGATCCTCAGACTCAGCAGTGGGAGACTGATGTTGTTGTTGTGGAGGCCTCTCCACAAGTTGCTGAGTTGGACGCAGTCGTCAGGGCATTCCAGAGGTACCCTGAGCCTTTTAATTTGGTTACAGATTCTGCGTATGTCGCAGGTGTAGTGTCTCGAGCTGAGTCTGCGGTTCTTCAAGAGGTCACCAACAAAAGATTATTTGAGTTGCATAACAGGCTCGTCGAGCTAGTCTCCCACCGCGAGCACCCTTTTTATGTCATGCATGTAAGGTCACATACTGATCTGCCCGGGTTTATTGCGGAAGGCAACCGTCGTGCCGACTCTCTGGCGGCGGCTGCTGTTACGCAGGCCCCTCTCCCAGACGTGTTCGGCCAGGCTAAGATCAATCACCAACTTTTCCATCAGAATGCGCCTGGCCTGGTCCGGCAATTCAATCTGACGCAGGATCAGGCCAAGGCGATAGTGGCCACATGTCCCCAATGCCAACAGGATCAGATGCCCACCGTGGCCTCGGGGGCCAATCCTTGAGGTTTGGCGAGCTGCGAGGTGTGGCAGATGGACGTGACACATATCCCATCTTTTGGTCGATTGTGTTACGTCCATGTCTCTGTTGATACCTTCTCCGGGGCTATATATGCTTCTGCCCACACAGGCGAAAAGCCAGCGAATGTCCAGAAGCATCTGCTTCAGGCATTCGCTGTCTTGGGCATCCCTAGGGCCCTAAAAACAGATAACAGCCCTGCGTATACCTCCAAGGAGCTGCGGAGCTTCCTGCAGCAATGGGGAATAGTCCATAAGACCGGCATCCCCTATTCCCCAACAGGCCAAGCCATGGTGGAAAGGGCCCACCAGAGCCTTAAGAAGATCCTATCCCGGCAACAACCGGCGATGAAGGTGGAGACCCCCCACGTCCGGCTGTCAAGAGCATTGTACACGCTTAACTTTCTGAATTTCTCTTTTGACAGCCAAAATCCTCCAGTGGTCCGGCACTTCGGCAGTCACCAGCAGCTGCAGCTTAAAGCCAGGCCACCGGTTCTTGTAAAAGATCCGGAGACCTGGTGGACGGAGGGCCCCTTTGACCTGGTAACCTGGGGGAGGGGAATATGCCTGCATGTCCACTCCCTCAGGGCCCAGGTGGATTCCATCCAAATGGGTTAGGCCCTTCGTCCCAAAACAGAGGACCAAGAGGGAGGAAGTATCAAAGGTCCGGCAAGCTTGTTGGCGTCGGCGGAGGAAACCACACCATCAATCTTTGTCTTTCTCTCCGGATCTTCCCCCAGTTATAGAAGAGCCCTCTCCTCCAGCTTCTCCTCCACCCCTTGACCTCCTATGTCACGTCTCCTCCCATTCACCCCCTGCTCCAGCTCTTACCCCCCGTATGTTTTCTTTTAAACTGGTTGTTTGGAGAAGAACCATTTTTGTGAATTCGTCATACTTTTACTATCTTATCTCATTTCAGTTACATCTCCCCCATGGCCCCCGTTTCAACATCGCTGGCTCCTAACCCTAGCCTGCTAATGGCGATCATGACGACCTGCGGACTCCTTTTGCCACTTTCGGAGCCGTGGGTCATTCCCTCAGCCAAAAGTCAACGTCTGGCGTGCCTTGGCTCAATCGTTAGGACAGGACAGTATATGCCTAGACACCGGCGCAGCAGAGGACCCGATGTCGTCTTGCCTTGTGGGGATCCCTTTCTCTCCAGGCGAGTTTCCCCCTGTATTCCAAAGTGCCTTTAACGCTATCCTAGCCCAGAGCCTCACTATCCTCTCCAGTTTTGATTCCTCCAACACCTGGAGAGGTGGAGTGAGCAGGCTGGATCCTGCACCCTCCGAGCCCACAGAGTTACATCTCCTCGGCTCGACCAATGCATCAATTTGCTTTCAGTTTGATTATACAATCACCCCCGTCAAGAGGGGTAGTGAGGTAGTGCTACAGTCCAAGTTAGAATACCAAGCTAAGCAGTGGTGTAAGGCTGTCCTAAAGATCCTCGGCCCCACCACTACCGGACGGACCCCTTACTCCCTTCCCCGAGGCGTGTTTTTAATTTGTGGCGACCGGGCGTGGGCAGGCATCCCCTCCGGCCTGGTCGGAGGGCCATGCACTTTTGGCCGGCTGACGCTGTTTGCCCCCAACGTCACTCAACTTATCAATTGGAAGAAGACAAACATCACATCCAAATTGGCTAGACCTAAAAGAGATCTCAAGGATCTCACTGAGGATTGTGATGATGAAATTACTCATTGGTCACACTCAAAATCCGTCGCCTTTACCATCTTGTTGCCTTGGGTATCGGTGGAGAAGGCTCTAGGTGAATTGGGCCACCTAGAGTGTTGGGTGGCTAAACAAGCAAATTTTACTTCAGCCGCGCTCTACGACCTCCTCACAGACGAGGAAATAACAAGGAAGGCGACACTCCAAAACAGAGCAGCAATAGATTTTCTATTGCTGCTCCATCATCATCACTGCGAGGAGTTTGAGGGCCTCTGCTGCCTGAACCTTTCCTCTCGAGCCGAGGACGCCAGACATTCCATCAAGAGGCTGCAAGACCTTGTCCATCAGGTCAAGCAAGAGACCTCTGACTGGCTGGGGGACTTTTTTAAGGGTTGGGGGCTCAGCGGGTGGGCCGGTTCCATAATAGAATCTGTTTGCAAGGTTGTTCTGAGTTTAATAATACTTTTAGTTTTCATTATTTTGATCCGAGGTTTGGTCCAGAGACTAATGGCCAGAGATTCCTCAGCATCTGTCAACCATGCCGCAGTCCCGTCGGACAAGCCCATCGAGCTGGAAGACCTCTCCTCGGAGGCCGAAGAAGCTACAGATGAGGAAGGGACGACCGCACCGTCCTTCGACCACCCAGGAGCGGGAGGATTCCAGACGAAGAAGGCGAGGCCTGGCCGGACCAGCCGCGAGATCCTGAATTTTAAGTTTCTGTGGACTTCCCGTTCTTTTTATCTTATTTGTTAAGAAACGAGGAGATGTTGTAGTGTGTTTTTAAGTTTCTTGTTTTTGCTCCCCCATTTGATGTATTATTCCCCCCCTGTTCTTTGTAAGATGGTTCTTCCCCCTCCAGTTTTCCCGCCACAGAGCATTTGGCAGTTATGTTACTATGGTTACCCCTGCCCCTGTTAATTGTCAATCTCCCAAGTTACATAACTGCTCCTCCCTTATCCCAACATATAAGTAAAGTTTTCCTCCTCCCTGAGCCCAGTCAATCACCCCCCACTCCTCCCTGCTTTCTAGAACATTCTTCTCTCTGGGGGTGGTGGTTGGCTGGTGTCCCGGGGCCCCTCTATTGTTCTATGTTAATTGGATAAGTTCTTGTGTCAGTTTTCTTATGTACCTCCCCACATGTTCCCCTATTGGTTAGCTGGGCTTCCCCTCCCGCCTCCACCCCTTCCCTGTAAAACTCTGTCTCCCCCCGTGTTCGGGGCCATTTTGCTGTGGGTTTTTCCACCTGTTGGTTTGCCCTGTGCTGCATGTGGGGTCTTCAATAAACCGACGTTTTACGCCCAGCAAGTGGTGGCCTCCTCTCTCGTCTCGTGCAGCGCGAATCCAAGTCCGCAATCCAGCCCAGCCCGAGGCCAGGATGCCAAGGCGGGCTGGCCTCAGATGCACAGGGGCGTCGGCCGCTTTACCCCTTCAGCTAGCCGGACTTAGGGCCGTGAACGCTGTCGCGCATTCTAGAACACGATGGGAGATGTTTTCTGTGCTGGCACAGTTTCCCCATGCCAGACATAGTGGAAAAGCTTTTAGCTAAGATGTGAACGACAAGAGACGCTAAAGACGAAGGTACGATGCTCTCCGGAGCTAAGAGCCGCTCCCGGCCGTCTTTCGGCCGAAGCCGCGCTGAGGAAAGCACTGTGATCGCAACAATTGTCTTTGCGCAAAGAAGCCGCTTCGTTGCCTCCGGGAGCCGGAGAGAGCGGCAGCTTCGGAAAGGTGAAGAAGGAATCTTTACAACACTGGGATTTTGTGCGCAGCTTGCCAACAGATAGAAAACAGTACCTTTGCACTCTCTTGCCTTTTCCGAACACATGAGCATTCGATTGGAAACTGTTTCAGAAAACACTCTTCGTCTTCTTGCAAAACACTCAGGAGACCTCCGTTCAAGATCAAGAACACGATGGGAGATGTTTTCTGTGCTAGCAGAGTTTCTCCTTGCCACACATAGTGGAAAAGCTTCTGGCTAAGCTGGATACGCAAAGAGACGCGAAAGACGAAGGTACGGATTTTCCCGGAGCTAACATCCGCTCCCGGGCATATTTCGGCCGAAGCCGCGCTGAGGAAAGCACTGTGACCGCAGCAATCGTCTTTGCGCAAAGAAGCCGCTTCCCTGCCTCCGGGAGCAGGAGAGAGCGGCAGCTTCGGAAAGGTGAGGAAGGAAGCTGCACAACACTGGGATTGTGTGCGCAGCTTGCCAACTGATAGAAAACAGTACCTTTGCACTCTCCTGTGTTTTCCAAACACATGAGCATTCGATTGGAAGCTGTTACGGGCAACTCTCTTCGTCTTCTTGCAAAACACTCGGCAGACATCCGTGAAACTTCTAGAACACGATGGGAGATGTATTCTGTGCTGGCACAATTTCACCTTGCCATACGTAGTGGAAAAGCTTCTGGCTAAGATGTAGACTACAAGACACGCTAAAGACGAAGGTACGATGCTCTCCAGAGCTAAGAGCCGCTCCCAGGCATCTTTCAGCAGAGGTCGCGCTAATGAAAGCACTGTGACCGCAAAAAATGTCTATGCGCGAAGAAACCGCTTCTTCGTCTCCGGGAGCCATAGAGAGCGGCAGCTTCGGAAAGGTGAAGAAGGAAGCTGCACAACACTGGGATTGTGCGCGCAGCTGTCCAACTGATAGAAAACAGTACCTTAGCACTCTCCTGCCTTTTCCAAACACATGAGCATTCGATTCGAAGGTGTTTCGGACAACTTTATTTCTCTTCTTGCAAAACACGCGGCAGACCTCCGTGCAACTTCTAGAACACGATGGGCGATGTTTTCGGTTCTGGCGCAGTTTCTCCTTGCCAGACATAGTGGAAAAGCTTTTGGATATGATGTAGGCTACAAGAGACGCTAAAGACGAATGTACAATGCTCTCCGGATCTAAGAGCCGCTCCCGGGCTTCTTTCGGCAGAAGCCGCACTGCGGAGAGCACTGTGACCGGCACAATCGTCTTTGCGCGAAGAAGCCGCTTCTTCGCCTCCGGGAGCCGGAGAGAGCGGCAGCTTCGGAAAAGTGAATAAGGAAGCTGCACAACACTGGGATTGTGTGCGCAGCTTGCCAATTGATAGAAAACAGTACCTTAGCACTCTCCTGCCTTTTCCAATCACATGAGCATTCGATTGGAAGCGGTGTCGGACAACTCTCTCCGTCTTCTTGCAAAACACTCGGCAGACCTCTGTGCAACTTCTAGAACACGATGGGAGATATTTTCTGCCCTGGCACAGTTTCTCCTTCCCAGACATAGGGAAAAGCTTTTGGCTAAGATTTAGACGACAAGAGACGGTAAAGACGAAGGTACGACGCTCTCCGGATCTAAGAGCCGCTCCCGGGCTTCTTTCGGAAGAAGCCGTGCTGTGGGAGCACTGTGACCGCCACAATCGTCTTTGCGTGAAGAAGCCTCTTCTTCGCCTCCGGGAGCCAGAGAGAGCGGCAGCTTCAGAAAGGTGAAGAAGGAAGCTGCGCAACACAGGGATTGTGTGTGCACCTGTCCAACTGATAGAAAACAGTACCTTAGCACACTCCTGCCTTTTCCAAACACATGAGCATTCGATTGGAAGCTGTTTTAGGCAACTCTCTTCGTCTTCGTGCAAAACACTCGGCACACCTCCGTGCAACTTCTAGAATACGATGGGAGATGTTTTCTTTACTGGCACAGTTTCACCTCTCCAGACATAGTGGTAAAGCTTTTGGATAAGATGTAGACCACATCAGATGCTAAAGACGAAGGTACGATGCTCTCCCGAGCTAAGAGCCGCTCCCGGGCGTCTTTCGGCAGAAGCCACGCTGCGGAGAGCTCCGTGACCGCCACAATCGTCTTTGCGCAAAGAAGCCGCTTCTTTGCCTCCGGGAGCCGGAGAGAGCGGCAGCTTCGGAAAGGTGAAGAAGGAAGCTGCACAACACTGGGATTGTGAGCGCAGCTTGCCAACTGATAGAAAACAGTTTCTTAGCACTCTCCTGCCTTTTCCAAACACATGAGCATTCGATTGAATGCTGTTTTAGGCAACTCTCTTCGTCTTCTTGCAAAACACTCGGCAGACCTCCGTGAAACTTCGAGAACACGATGGGAGATGTTTTCTGAGCTGGGGCAGTTTCTCCTTGCCAGACATTTTGGAAAAGCTTTTGGCTAAGATGTAGACGACAAGAGACACTAAAGACGAAGGTACGAGGCTCTCCGGATCTAAGAGCCGCTCCCGGGTTTCTTTCGGCAGAAGCCGTGCTGTGGGAGCACTGTGACCGCCAAAATCGTCTTTGCGTGAAGAAGCCTCTTCTACGCCTCCGGGAGCCAGAGAGAGCGGCAGCTTCAGAAAGGTGAAGAAGGAAGCTGCGCAACACTGGGATTGCGTGTGCACCTGTCCAACTGATAGAAAACAGTACCTTAGCACACTCCTGCCTTTTCCAAACACATGAGCATTCGATTGGAAGCTGTTTTAGGCAACTCCCTTCGTCTTCGTGCAAAACACTCGGCAGACCTCCGTGCAACTTCTAGAATACGATGGGAGATGTTTTCTTTACTGGCACAGTTTCGCCTCTCCAGACATAGTGGTAAAGCTTTTGGATAAGATGTAGACCACATCAGATGTTAAAGACGAAGGTACGATGCTCTCCAGAGCTAAGAGCCGCTCCCAGGCGTCTTTCGGCAGAACCAGCGCTGCGGAGAGCACTGTGACCGCCACAATCGTCCTTGCGCAAAAAGCCGCTTCTTCGCCTCCGGGAGCCGGAGAGAGCGGCAGCTTCGGAAAGGTGAAGAAGGAAGCTGCACAACACTGGGATTGTGCACGCAGCTGTCCAACTGATAGAAAACAGTACCTTAGCACTCTCCTGCCTTTTCCAAACACATGAGCATTCGATTCGAAGGTGTTTCGGACAACTTTATTTCTCTTCTTGCAAAACACACGACAGACCTCCGTGCAACTTCTAGAAAACGATGGGAGATGTTTTCTGTTCTGGCGCAGTTTCTCCTTGCCAGACATAGTGGAAAAGCTTTTGGCTATGATGTAGGCTACAAGAGACGCTAAAGACGAATGTACAATGCTCTCCGGATCTAAGAGCCGCTCCCGGGCTTCTTTCGGCAGAAGCCGTGCTGTGGGAGCACTGTGACCGCCACAATCGTCTTTGCGTGAAGAAGCCTCTTGTTCGCCTCCGGGAGCCAGAGGGAGCGGCAGCTTCAGAAAGGTGAAGAAGGAAGCTGCGCAACACTGGGATTTTGTGTGCACCTGTCCAACTGATAGAAAACAGTACCTTAGCACACTCCTGCCTTTTCCAAACACATGAGCATTCGATTGGAAGCTGTTTAAGGTAACTCTCTTCGTCTTCGTGCAAAACACTCGGCACACATCCGTGCAACTTCTACAATACGATGGGAGATGTTTTCTTTACTGGCACAGTTTCGCCTCTCCAGACATAGTGGTAAAGCTTTTGGATAAGATGTAGACCACATCAGATGCTAAAGACGAAGGTACGATGCTCTCCGGAGCTAAGAGCCGCTCCCGGGCGTCTTTCAGCAGAAGCCGCGCTGCAGAGAGATCCGTGACCGCCACAATCGTCTTTAGGCAAAGAAGCCGCTTCTTTGCCTCCGGGAGCCGGAGAGAGCGGCAGCTTCGGAAAGGTGAAGAAGGAAGCTGCACAACACTGGGATTGTGCGCGCAGCTGTCCAACTGATAGAAAACAGTACCTTAGCACTCTCCTGCCTTTTCCAAACACATGAGCATTCGATTCGAAAGTGTTTCGGACAACTTTATTTCTCTTCTTGCAAAACACGCGGCAGACCTCCGTGCAACTTCTAGAACACGATGGGCGATGTTTTCGGTTCTGGCGCAGTTTCTCCTTGCCAGACATAGTGGAAAAGCTTTTGGCTATGATGTAGGCTACAAGAGACGCTAAAGACGAATGTACAATGCTCTCCGGATCTAAGAGCCGCTCCCGGGCTTCTTTCGGCAGAAGCCGCACTGCGGAGAGCACTGTGACCGGCACAATCGTCTTTGCGCGAAGAAGCCGCTTCTTCGCCTCCGGGAGCCGGAGAGAGCGGCAGCTTCGGAAAGGTGAATAAGGAAGCTGCACAACACTGGGATTGTGTGCGCAGCTTGCCAATTGATAGAAAACAGTACCTTAGCACTCTCCTGCCTTTTCCAATCACATGAGCATTCGATTGGAAGCGGTTTCGGACAACTCTCTCCGTCTTCTTGCAAAACACTCGGCAGACCTCTGTGCAACTTCTAGAACACGATGGGAGATATTTTCTGCCCTGGCACAGTTTCTCCTTCCCAGACATAGGGAAAAGCTTTTGGCTAAGATTTAGACGACAAGAGACGGTAAAGACGAAGGTACGACGCTCTCCGGATCTAAGAGCCGCTCCCGGGCTTCTTTCGGAAGAAGCCGTGCTGTGGGAGCACTGTGACCGCCACAATCGTCTTTGCGTGAAGAAGCCTCTTCTTCGCCTCCGGGAGCCAGAGAGAGCGGCAGCTTCAGAAAGGTGAAGAAGGAAGCTGCGCAACACAGGGATTGTGTGTGCACCTGTCCAACTGATAGAAAACAGTACCTTAGCACACTCCTGCCTTTTCCAAACACATGAGCATTCGATTGGAAGCTGTTTTAGGCAACTCTCTTCGTCTTCGTGCAAAACACTCGGCACACCTCCGTGCAACTTCTAGAATACGATGGGAGATGTTTTCTTTACTGGCACAGTTTCACCTCTCCAGACATAGTGGTAAAGCTTTTGGATAAGATGTAGACCACATCAGATGCTAAAGACGAAGGTACGATGCTCTCCCGAGCTAAGAGCCGCTCCCGGGCGTCTTTCGGTAGAAGCCACGCTGCGGAGAGCTCCGTGACCGCCACAATCGTCATTAGGCAAAGAAGCCGCTTCTTTGCCTCCGGGAGCCGGAGAGAGCGGCAGCTTCGGAAAGGTGAAGAAGGAAGCTGCACAACACTGGGATTGTGAGCGCAGCTTGCCAACTGATAGAAAACAGTTTCTTAGCACTCTCCTGCCTTTTCCAAACACATGAGCATTCGATTGAATGCTGTTTTAGGCAACTCTCTTCGTCTTCTTGCAAAACACTCGGCAGACCTCCGTGAAACTTCGAGAACACGATGGGAGATGTTTTCTGAGCTGGGGCAGTTTCTCCTTGCCAGACATTTTGGAAAAGCTTTTGGCTAAGATGTAGACGACAAGAGACACTAAAGACGAAGGTACGAGGCTCTCCGGATCTAAGAGCCGCTCCCGGGTTTCTTTCGGCAGAAGCCGTGCTGTGGGAGCACTGTGACCGCCAAAATCGTCTTTGCGTGAAGAAGCCTCTTCTACGCCTCCGGGAGCCAGAGAGAGCGGCAGCTTCAGAAAGGTGAAGAAGGAAGCTGCGCAACACTGGGATTGCGTGTGCACCTGTCCAACTGATAGAAAACAGTACCTTAGCACACTCCTGCCTTTTCCAAACACATGAGCATTCGATTGGAAGCTGTTTTAGGCAACTCCCTTCGTCTTCGTGCAAAACACTCGGCAGACCTCCGTGCAACTTCTAGAATACGATGGGAGATGTTTTCTTTACTGGCACAGTTTCGCCTCTCCAGACATAGTGGTAAAGCTTTTGGATAAGATGTAGACCACATCAGATGTTAAAGACGAAGGTACGATGCTCTCCAGAGCTAAGAGCCGCTCCCAGGCGTCTTTCGGCAGAACCAGCGCTGCGGAGAGCACTGTGACCGCCACAATCGTCCTTGCGCAAAAAGCCGCTTCTTCGCCTCCGGGAGCCGGAGAGAGCGGCAGCTTCGGAAAGGTGAAGAAGGAAGCTGCACAACACTGGGATTGTGCACGCAGATTGCCAACTGATAGAAAACAGTACCTTAGCACTCTCCTGCCTTTTCCAAACACATGAGCATTCGATTCGAAGGTGTTTCGGACAACTTTATTTCTCTTCTTGCAAAACACACGACAGACCTCCGTGCAACTTCTAGAAAACGATGGGAGATGTTTTCTGTTCTGGCGCAGTTTCTCCTTGCCAGACATAGTGGAAAAGCTTTTGGCTATGATGTAGGCTACAAGAGACGCTAAAGACGAATGTACAATGCTCTCCGGATCTAAGAGCCGCTCCCGGGCTTCTTTCGGCAGAAGCCGTGCTGTGGGAGCACTGTGACCGCCACAATCGTCTTTGCGTGAAGAAGCCTCTTGTTCGCCTCCGGGAGCCAGAGGGAGCGGCAGCTTCAGAAAGGTGAAGAAGGAAGCTGCGCAACACTGGGATTTTGTGTGCACCTGTCCAACTGATAGAAAACAGTACCTTAGCACACTCCTGCCTTTTCCAAACACATGAGCATTCGATTGGAAGCTGTTTAAGGTAACTCTCTTCGTCTTCGTGCAAAACACTCGGCACACATCCGTGCAACTTCTACAATACGATGGGAGATGTTTTCTTTACTGGCACAGTTTCGCCTCTCCAGACATAGTGGTAAAGCTTTTGGATAAGATGTAGACCACATCAGATGCTAAAGACGAAGGTACGATGCTCTCCGGAGCTAAGAGCCGCTCCCGGGCGTCTTTCAGCAGAAGCCGCGCTGCAGAGAGCTCCGTGACCGCCACAATCGTCTTTAGGCAAAGAAGCCGCTTCTTTGCCTCCGGGAGCCGGAGAGAGCGGCAGCTTCGGAAAGGTGAAGAAGGAAGCTGCACAACACTGGGATTGTGAGCGCAGCTTGCCAACTGATAGAAAACAGTTCCTTAGCACTCTCCTGCCTTTTCCAAACACATGAGCATTCGATTGAAAACTGTTTTAGGCAACTCTCTTCGTCTTCTTGCAAAACACTCGGCAGACCTCCGTGCAACTTCGAGAACACGATGGGAGATGTTTTCTGAGCTGGCGCAGTTTCTCCTTTCCAGACATTTTGGAAAAGCTTTTGGCTAAGATGTAGACGACAAGAGACACTAAAGACGAAGGTACGATGCTCTCCGTAGCTAAGAGCCGCTCCTGGGCATCTTTCGGCAGAATCCGCGCTGCGGAGAACACTGGGACCGCCACAATCGTCTTTGCGCAAAGAAGCCGCTTCGTCGCCTCCGGGAGCCAGAGAGAGCAGCAGCTTCGGAAAGGTGAAGAAGGAAGCTGCACAACGCTGGGATTGTGTGCGCAGCTTGCCAACTGATAGAAAACAGTACCTTAGCACTCTCCTGACTATTCCAATCACATGAGCATTCGATTGGAAGCTGTTTCGAAATACTCTCTTCATCTTCTTGCAAAACACTCGGCACAACTCTGTGCAGCTTCTAGAACATCATGGGAGATGTTTTCTGTGCTGACACAGTTTCTCCTTGCCAGACATAGTGGAAAAGCTTTTTGCTAAGATTTCGAATGCAAGAGACGCTAAAGACGAATGTACAATGCTCTCCGGAGCTAAGAGCCGCTCCTGGGTGTCCTTCGGCCGAAGCCGCGCTGCGGAGAGCACTGTTACCGGCACAATCGTCTTTGCGCGAAGAAGCCGCCTCTTCGCCGCTGTGAGCCGGGGAGAGCTGCAGCTTTGAAAAGGTGAAGAAGGAAGCTGCACAAAACTGTGATTATGTGCGCAGCTTTCCAACTGATAGAAAACAGTACCTTAGCACTCTCCTGGCTTTTCCAAACACATGAGCATTCGATTGGAAGCTTTTTTAGGCAACTATCTTCCTCTTCTTGCAAAACACTCGGCAGACCTTGGTGCAACTTCTAGAACACGATGGGAGATGTTTTTTGTGCTGGCACAGTTTCTCCTTTCCAGACATAGTGGAAAAGCTTCTGGCTAAGATGTAGACGACAAGAGATGCTAAAGACGATAGTACGATGCTCACCAAAGCTAAGAGCTGCTCCCGGGCGCCTTTCGGCAGAAGCCGCTCTGCGGAGGGCGCTGTGACCACCACAATCGCCTTTGCGCAAAGGAGCCTCTTCTTCGCCTCCGAGAGCTGGAGAGTGCGGCAGCTTTCGGAAAGGTGAAGAAGGAAGCTGCACAACACTGGGATTGTGTGCGCAGCTTGCAATCTGATAGAAAACAGTTCCTTACCTCTCTCCTGCCTTTTCCGAAGACATGAGCATCCGTTTGGAATCTGTTTCAGGCAACTTTCCTTTTCTTCTTGCAAAACACTCAGCAGACCTCCGTGCAACTTCGAGAACACGATGGGAGATGTTTTCTGTGCTGGCAAAGTTTCTCATTGCCAGACATAGTGGAAGCGCTTTTGGCTAAGAGTTTGACGGCAAGAGACGCTAAAGACAAAGGCACGACGCTCTCTGGAGCTAAGAGCCGCTCCCGGGCGTCTTTCGGTAGAAGCCGCGCTGCGGAGAGCACTGTGACCGCCACAATCGTCTTTGCGCGAAGAAGCCGCTTCTTCGCCTCCGGGAGCCGGAGAGAGCGGCAGCTTCGGAAAGGTGAATAAGGAAGCTGCACAACACTGGGATTGTGAGCGCAGCTTGCCAACTCATAGAAAACAGTATCTTAGCACTCTCCTGTATTTTCCAAAAAGATGAGCATTCCATTGGAAGCTGTTTCAGGCAACTCTCTTCGTCTTCTTGCAGAACACTCGGGAGACATCCATGCAACTTCTAGAACACGATGGGAGATATTTTCTGTTCTGGCACAGTTTCTCCTGGCCAGACATAGTGGAAAAGCTTTTGGCTAAGATGTAGATGACAAGAGACGCTAAAGACCATGGTACAATGCTCTCCGGAGCTATGTCCCGCTCCCGGGCGTCTTTCGGCAGAAGCCACGCTAAGGCGAGCACTGTGACAGCCTCAATCGTCTTTGCGTGGAGAAGCCGCTTCTTCGCCTCCGGGAGCCGGAGGGAGCGGCAGCTTAGGAAAGGGGAAGAAGTAAGCTGCAGAACACTGGGATTGTGAGCGCAGCTTGCCAACTGATAGAAAACAGTACCTTAGTGTTGGACAGTTTTTCAAGAATGGCTTGAAGAAAAGGGTCATGAGACATACAATTGAGAAAAAAGTAAAGCAAAAAAGTAAAGCAGTTCTCAGCCTTCTGATTTCTATAAACAATTAGACTCTCTTTATAAACAATAAAGTTCTCAGGCTGTCTTCCCATAACAAGAAGAACACCGTCTCTGGGAAAGGCTGGCACCCTGAGAACTGATGAAGAAGTTTTGGGAACTCTGGTTCTTTTTTTAATAAACAATTGTAGGTATTCTAAAACAAGAGTAGTGGTTAGAAGTTTCTCTGTTAGCCTATCATGAAATTGGATTACAGAATATGCATGAAGTTCGTTAACTTTGTTATTTAAGGTGATTGATTGATCAATAAAATTGGAGTTCGATGCATTAAAGGATGGTCGTCTCCCCCTCATCTCCATCAAATGGTTGACCCCTGGACGTGATAGAGCATAACGAACGCGAACGAACGCTCTTGGGGATTGCGAAAACAACGGGGAGGTGAGGACTTGTCCAGGTTTCGAGGAGCAGCTGCGGAACGGCTTTAAGCACGAATACAAAGCGGACAAAAGCCGCCGAGACGTGCCGGGCCCCAAGCGACCTTATAGAAGAGTCTTGGCTGGTACATGTGGCCTGACGCCGGAGGTGCTGCAGAGCGCGCTCATTTACATAGGTATGGAACGGCAAGCCGCATATGAACTTTTTATAACTTTTCTGCAAAAGAGGCAGATTAAGGGAATTGATTTACAGAATGAATTACTGGGTCTTTTAGCTTATGGTGTAGAGAGGGGAATCTTTGTTATTCCTCATATAGTTCACATATTGTCTGAGTGGCGTAAATTTGGTGATTTATTGTGGCAGGCTACTTTAGATGATGATAAAACTGCCAGGAAGTTGGGTAAATTATGGCGGGTCGTTAACACCGAACTGCTGCAATTTCAAGCTGAAAAAAGGGCTGCCTTAATGAGCCAGGTGCAGTCCGCCTCACTGCCCGCCAAGCAGCCCCCCTTAATGAGCCAGGCTACAAGCCCAGCTACGAGCTAGCCTACAAGCCAGGCTACCCAGGCTGCTTTTTCACCCGCTTCGCAGCCCCCCCTAACGAGCCAAGCTCCGCGGGGTGCTTTGTTGTCTGCTTTGCCGCAGGCTACACAGAGCACTTTTGATTCTCCCGTATCTGCTATCTCACAGCAGCCGGGGCCACAAACGTATACTCCGTTCCCAAAAAGCAATCAGTCGGTCCCTAGGTTGGAAAACGATTTGGCGGTGACGATTGCCAGGGATAGAAGAGATGCGTGGGCTGCCCTGGCCAAAGATGCCATGGAAAAGGGAGATCAGGAGCTAATGAGCATGGCTAACGAACTGGCTTGTCCAGTTGTTTTTACCCCTCAGGCGGGGGGGGGAATTCGGGCGACGATCAGTGCTCTTGACTGGAAAATGTTATCTCAATTGCGAGCTACTGTTAGTCAGTTTGGATCTAAAAGCGAACCAGCCAGGCAAATGCTCGACTATATTTTTGACACTAGCATTCTCCTTGTTAATGATTGTCGTGGCATAGTGAAATTAATCTTTACCCAACATCAACAATTGCTGTTTAATGCCCATTGGCAAGGGCTCGTAAATGAGTGCGTAGCAGTTCAGAGACAGCCAGGCGACCCCTTGCATGGTATCACTATAAACGAGCTTATGGGTCTGGGACCTTTCCTTCGAACTGAGGCACAAGCTTTAATAGGCCAAGAAAAGTGCCGGGAGGCAATGCGGTTAGTCAGACTCGCAATAGACATGGTGAAGGAACCGGGAGAGATACCAGTGTCTGTAGGAATTAAGCAAGGCAGAGAGGAAGCATTTGATGCTTTTGTTGGTAGAGCTGTGGCTGCAATTAAGAGAGCAGGCGTGCCTGAATATTTGCGCGAGGTCCTACTCAGGCAGTGTGTCCTTCAAAATTGTAATTCTGCTACTAGAAACATACTTAATGCCTTAGGTGCGAATTGGACTGTAGAGGAAGCATTAGAAAGGATGGCTCTTATACCAACCGGACAACAGGCTCTTGTAGTAGACGCAATAAAACAGTTAGGAGTAGGCTTACAAGAACAAGCAAAGTCCTCTCAGACTCAGGTGTTAGCCGCTCTTGCACCTCTTCAAACGTCAGCTGCGTTTGCAGCATCAAATAAAGGAGGCTGCACGAAATGCTGCCGATGCGAAGGCACGGGCCACTTGCGCCGGGAATGCCAGGCACCAACAGAAGTCATCGCTGCAGCATCCGTATTCTATCCTGCCTCTAACCCTCCGCAGCAGGGAGCCTCTAACCCTCCGCAAAAGGGAGCCGCCGCGGGCGAAGCAGAACCGCCCCGAAGGGAGTGACCCGCAATGCAGAGCAGATATGAATTAGTAGAAGGATTTAACAGGACTTTGGACTTATAGTTACGGTAAAGGGATTTTCCATATGGTTTACGGATTAACGGAAATGTGTGAATTCAGTGATTTATGGTGGAATTGTGGTACTGTGCTACTCCGAACTCGGCACGGGCGCGCCGCCCTGAGAGCGGAGCCGCCGCCGCAGAAACCAAGCTGCGCCACCCTGAGAGCCACGCCGGGAGTGATCAAAGAGCGGCGGGGGGAGCGACCGGAGTCGCGTCGCCCTCATGTGTGAACTGGGGGCCAGATGTCCACGGGCGGCCGGTTGCTGCTTGGGAACAGTGACTGGACATCAGAGAGCAGGTGATGGAGGAGCAATCATGCTGTGCATTGATAGTTTTCGTTGGATTGTTATCATTATGATGGCCACTGAATTTGTGTTCCCTTAGGCTAGTTGTAAGAAAAATGATCGACCAGCACCTTTTCTGGGCTCTGATGAGCTTCCAGCGCCATCCATTTTCAGGGCTAGTTGATTCTGGAGGTGAGTTATTGCACACTCCTTAGCGGATTCCGATTTTGCGGGACCGGAGCGCCTTTTCAAGCGGGAACGTTTCTCCCTCTGCCCCGCAGCCGGCAAAAGCTACAGTTTAAGATCTAACAGCGGTAATAACTGTGACTCTTGTCAACAAAAGAAAAGATTCCTATTGCAATTAAAAGACTAGTGAAACTAAACAAGCGACACCAAGGACTATTGCTGTCAGGATGTTTTTCACCTAAGTTAGAGAGATCTTTTGTTCTCCCCAGCACAGACTGTAAAGCAGAAATCAGCGTAAATGAATGCAGGAGTCAAATTTCGGCCTATTTAGCTCGGCATTGGTTATGCTGTCTTGGAAACACCTGTATTATTGGACACTTTGAACATCAGAAACCCAGATGGCTGGGTCAATGAAACATCAGACTCTAAAGCTGTGTTTTGAAAAAGTTGAGGATGTTAAGATGTGTTGGAGTGATTGTGTGAGTGAGATGCAATGAGTGTGTTTTTTGTATTCTTTAAGCATTGTTTAAATGTGATAGATGTAAAAGCAAGCACTGAATTCAAAAGAATTTTTTCACAGGTGCACCTTAAATGAATTTCTGTTTAAGTGTATTTAAGTGTAAAAATGCTATAGCAAACACGTGAAGAAAGTTATTTTAGCTTAATATTTTAGAATCAGGCCTGTAAGTAAGTTATAGTAAATGCTATATTTTATTTCTATAGTAAGTTTTATCTGTTATTAAGTAGTTTAAGTTGGATTATCAATTAAGTGCCATTAAATGTCAAATACTGTTAAGGTTAAGTCCTGTTAAGTTTATCTCCTGTTAAGTTTAAGTGATTAAGTAAGTTAAGTTAGATCCTGTTAAGTTTGAGTGTTATTAAGTTTGGGTAAAGCTGGATTCTGTTTAGATTATGTTGGGTTTGAGGTATGTAGAATTTAAAGTCAGCTAAATTTTGTTATAGATAAGTTTTATTAGATTTAAGTGATTTTACATGTTTTGCAAATAAGTCTGCTATAATTAGTCTTGTTAGACTTCCCAGAGGATGAAGGAGTAACTGAAATTAACTTTATTTTAATAATTCCATTTAGTATATTTATTTTAGGCATAATTTCCTCAAAGCAGCTGATCTTGTAAATTACTTTCATATATTCTAAAATTCTTGGAGCATTAATTTATTGCTGCTTTCTAAGTCTGTATCTTCTAGAACACTTTTTAAAAAAAGTTATGAGTTTTCAAGTGACATCTTGTCTCCAATTGCAAAGGCTATTAATTCTCTGAATATGAATCAAATATTATTTCCTACTGGGAGCTGGAAGCCATACTCATTTGTTAGGAAGATTTGTTAAAGTTTTGCTCCAAGTGTTTCTATTAGATAAAAATAGGTCTTACATTGGTATTGATTGTCTGTGTCACAGAACACACCAGTAAAAAGATAAAAATGGAAAAAACCCTAAGCATCTTTTGTTTGCTGGGGTCCTATTTATTTGCAAAAAAGATACTACAGTAAGTCCTACTCCTTACTGGGAAATAGCTTTAGTTTCTCAGATCATGCTTTTACAGAAGTGTGCAAGTTAGTTATCTAGTGATCTCTGTTTATCAGTTTTAAAAATACGAGAATGACAAATGTTTGCCCTCTACTCTGTACTGGTGTCTCTGTCCTACTTGCTAGTCTGCTGTATGACATCTTTCTGTCAGTTCTGTAAATTTTAAGTTAAATATTTTAAGTGCTTTAAATGCATACTACTTTTTCACCACTCCAAATTAACAAAGGACTGAGAATCGCCCAGTTGATGCCATTTGAGCCAAATGACTAAAGGATTACAGACTGAAAACTGACTTTGAACCTTTCTGAGAGACCCATGAAAAAGGTGGATGTGATAATTTCAAGGACAGAAAGAATCATTTTCAGACTTTTTCACCTCCTCTCCAGGTTTGCATGAATGAAAACAGCTAACAGCTTTCTTTTCTTAGTCCAATTACCACCTGTTCGGCAATGCCTGATAAGGCCGTAACACGCCGTTGCCGGACGACCTGGGAATATAATTGGGAGTGGGCACTACGGAATGAGACAGAGCTAAACACTGCCTCAGCTTTAGACCTTTATGAATCTCATGAGCAGTAAATCTTAGCTTATTATCGGTGAGAGGTACAGTGTATTTTGAAAGGGGTTAAAGCTCAAAGTGCATCATATATAGCCTCGATAGGGTGTAGAAAACTGGTGCCTTTAACACAACATTCTGTTGTAGGTCCTATAAGAGGAGATCCCAATTAAGCATTAGATAACTGCATTAGAAGGTTACAAAGGTGTGGTCTTCAGGTGTCAGGAACAGTAAGGTTAAAAACTGAGAAGAAAAAGAAGGTCAATATAAAAACACAGAAAAATAAAGTTCACTTTTATTATCTTGCTTAGTATAGTAGTAGCTGAAGAATTAAAGGTAGCACATTTTAGTCAACCTAGAGATAATGTATGGATAACACTTGCAAGAACAAGGCCATGGGTGTGAAGAGTTTGAAGGGATGTGTTGCATGAACTTATCTGATCATTCTGTATCTATTCATGCTAAGTTAAAAGAGCTACGACTAGGGCTTAACAGCCTTAAGGAAGAAAAAGGATTGGGAATTGATGAATGGCTTAAAAGCTTAGGATTGGGTCCATGGTTAAGAAACCTTGTAATATATGCTATAGGGATATATTTCTCCCAAAGAAAAAAAACCGGGGGAAATGTTGGAGAGTTTTTCAAGAATGGCTTGAAGAAAAGGGCCATGAGACATACAATTGAGAGAAAAGTAAAGGGAAAAAGTAAAGCAGTCCTAACGCAGTTCTCAGCCTTCTGATTTCTATAAACAATTAGACTCTCTTTATAAAAAATAAAGTTCTCAGGCTGTCTTCCCATAACAAGAAGAACACCGTCTCTGGGAAAGGCTGGCACCCTGAGAACGGATGAAGAAGTTTTGGGAACTCTGGTTCTGTTTTTAATAAACAATTGTAGGTATTCTAAAACAAGAGGAGTGGTTAGAAGTTTCTCTGTTAGCCTATCATGAAATTGGATTACAGAATATGCATGAAGTTCGTTAACTTTGTTATTTAAGGTGATTGATTGATCAATAAAATTGGAGTTCGATGCATTAAAGGATGGTCGTCTCCCCTTCATCTCCAACACCTTAGGACTCTCCTGCCTTTTCCAAACACATGAGCGTTCGATTGGAAGCTGTTTCGGGCAACTCTCTTCGTCTTCTTGCAAAACACTCGACAGACCTCCGAGCAACTTCTAGAACACGATGGGAGATGTTTTCTGTGCTGGGTCAGTTTCTCCTTTCCAGACATAGTGGAAAAGCTTCTGGCTAAGATGTAGACGACAAGAGACGCTAAAGACAAAGGTACAATGCTCTCCGGAGCTGAGAGCCGCTCCCGGGCGTTTTTCGGCAGAAGCCGCGCTGCGGAGAGCACTGTGACCGCCACAATCGTCTTTGCGCGAAGAAGCCGCTTCTTCGCCTCCGGGAGACGGAGAGAGCGGCAGCTTCGGAAAGGTGAAGAAGGAAGCTGCACAACACTGGGATTGTGAGCGCATCTAGCCAACAGACAGAAAATAGTACCTTAGCACTCTCCTGCCTTTTCCAGACACATGAGCATTCGATTGGAAGCTGTTTTAGACAATTCTGTTCGTCTTCTTGCAAAACACTCGGTAGACCTCCATGCAACTTCTAGAACACGATGGGAGATGTTTTATGTTCTGGCACAGTTTCTCCTTGCCAGACATAATGGAAAAGATTTTGGCTAAGATGTAGCCGACAAGAGACGCTAAAGGCTGTTGTGGTGTGTTTTTAAGTTTCTCAGTTTGCTCGTCCATTTTTAATATGTTCCCCCTATGTTCACTATAAATGGTTCCTCCCTTCCCAGTTTTCCCGCCACTATTGCCCTGACAGTTTAGTTACTATGGTTACCCCTGCCCCCTTTTAGTTGCCAATCTCCTAAGTTACCTAATTTCTCCTCCCTTACCCCACCATATAAGTCAAGTTTTCCTCCTCCCTGGGCCCAGTCAATCACCCCCCATTCCTCCCAGGTTTCGAGAACCTCCTTCTCCTTGGGGGTTTTGGTTGGCTGGTGTCCTGGGGCCCCTCCTCTACTTCATGTTTAGTGGATATGTTCTTATGTCAGTTTTGTTATGTACCTCCCCACGTGTTCCCCGATTGGTTAGTTGGGCTTCCCTCCCTTCTCCACCCCTTCCCTTTAAAACTAGGTCTCTCCCCGTGTTCGGCGCCATTTGCTGTGGGTTTGTCCATCTGTTGGTTGCCCTTTGCTGCCTGGGGGCTCTTCAATAAACCGACGTTTCACCCCCAGCAAGTGGTCGCCTCCTCACTCGTCTCATGCTGCGTGAACCCAAGTCCGCAATCCAGCCCAACCCGAGGCCACGACGCCAAGGGGGGCTGGCTTCTGATGCGTAGGGGCGTCGGCCTTCTTACCCCTTCTGCTAGTTGGATTTAGAGCCGCGTACGCCCTCGCGCAGTCTCCCGCCCAACGTGGGGCCTGAGGAAGTGGACATTTGACCACGGACCGGACCCTGCAGAATTGGGATTTACTTACCCTCTGGACGCCGGACTACCCCAGGTGGTGGCAGGCCCTTTTATAGGGGCAGCGCTCCCTGGGGATCTGCGTCGGGACTCCTCGCACCCTCAGAGGACGACTCCCGAGACGAGGACCCTCGCCTGGTTTTTCTTTGTTGCCGCTGCAAGATTGGTAAGTTCGGACCCCGATCTGGGGACTCTCCGGCTTCCCCTCTGCCCTTTTAACTTTCCCTAGGGGTACATGCCCTGCGTTGGGGACCTACGCCCTGCCTTCTCTCTTTGAGGTTTTTCCTCACCCCCGTGCCGTTTTTGTTTCCTCTTCCCTGTGGGTGCCGGATTTCCCCAGACGTGGGGCCCGGACCCATCACCCAGTCTCCTTCTTTCCCTCCGGCTGTATACCCAGACTTTGGGGCAGTGGGGGGAGCAGGGGTCGGCGGTGAGCGGCTCATTGTTTAAGTTCTCGTTGTTCTCCAGGCGAGTGGTTGGGTCATCTGAGGATTTTCCCCCTTTCTAGTGGCAGCAGTTCCTGCTCTAGAAAGGTTCCATGGGTGCAGGCTTGGGAAAATCCCAGAAGGAGGTTTATTATGTTGTGAAGGGTTTGTTGCTTGGGGGTGGTCAGAAGGCCCCCGAGCAGGAGTTAAAATGTTTAGTTAAGTGGGTATTTTCTACGTTCCCCGAGGTCTCCCCAGAACTTGTAAAACAGCCACGGTTTTGGGCAGCCGTTTTGGCAAAATTAGAAGAGGCCATAAATTCCGGGGAGACAAAACTGGCCACCGTGGCGTATTGGGCGCGCAGAGTGTGTGCGACACTCCGCACGTCTGGGGAGCCTAAGAAAAGTCCCCCAGGTTCTGGTTTGTCCCCTCGTTCTCCTCGTTCAATTGCCCTTGCCCCTCAAACCTTTCCCTCGTCCCGTAGGCAGGAGCACTCGAGGGGGATTTTGAAGGCCGACCAGAGGCAGGGGGTCCATCCTGCCCCTGCTCCCCCTCGACCTGCTCGGCCTCCCCCTTCGAGGAGCCCTGGCCAGGCTTTTTCTCTTCCCTTACCCTCTACCCCGGTCCCCAAGTCCCCGGTTTCAAACCCCAAAGTTGTTCGGTTTTGCGAAGACCTTCAAAAGGGCTCTCTTGGAGCCCGAGATGGCGGCGGCCATGCGGCCGTTCCCGCCAGGGCTCTTTCCTCTTCTCCTAACCCTTTCCTCCCTGATGCCAACCCCTTCCTTCCCCTGGACCCAACCTCTTTTTCGGTTGTCCCTCCCTCATATCTTTCCTCTGCCCCTTCCATTTCTCCGCCCTCTGATCCTCCGTCGGCTCCTCTCCAGGTTCCTCCCCCGGTTCAGCCTTCGGTTAACTCCTCCCCTGCTCCACCTTCATACTCTGCTCCGCCTCTGAACTCCATCAAGGAGGCAGTGAGGGGTGGTGTTCCCCATTGCCAGACCCTGCCTCAACCTCCTCCATTTCCGGTTCCCACGCTCCCCCTTCCGGTTCTCACACCTTGTGTTCCAAGGGTGGGGGGGGGGGGTGGATGACAGGAAGCCGGGGCAGGCGCCTTTATTGGAACCCGTTCCGGTTACGTACCACCTCAGAGGGGAGGGGAGCCCTCAGGCCCAGTGGGTGCCTTTAGCACAGGCCCGGTTTAAGGAACTGTGCAAGGCACAGAAGGACTACTCCCGGGGGTCGGAGTACTTCCGGGGTATGCTCCGGAATGCCCTTGCACAGGGAGATCTGGTGCTGGCGGACCTGAGGGCCCTCTTCTCCAGTTTAACAAGACCCATGGAGTTTAGGGTCTGGGTGGGGGAATGGAGGAGGGAGATAGTGGAGGTTCTCCCGCTTCTTTGGGGGAATCCTTCAATGTCTCATGACGCGGACGGTTTGGTAATCTCCCAAGAACATCTTTTGGGTGAGGGACAGTGGGCAGAGGGGGCAGCTCAAGCAAAGGCCTTGTTCCCGCCTCAGCTTGTAGAGACCGCTAAGGCAGCAGAGCGGGCCTTTTATAAGCTAGAGGTGGTGACCTCCCAATGGGAAGACGATGAAGTCCGGCAGGGGCCGCAAGAGCCTTACATGGTCTTTATCGAGCGCCTCTACCGATACGTTGAGGCGCAGGCGACCGGGGACGATGACAGGGAGAAGATGCTCCATAGGATGGCGTAGAGCAACGCCAACCCGGAGTGTCGGAAGGCCATCCGGATTCTCCCTCGAAGTCCCCGGCCCACGGTGGAGGCCATGATAGAGGCCGTGGTAGGCCAGGTCTCCTTAACATCACGGCCTAAAAGAGCTTCAGTGATCTTTGCAGATGGCCCTGAGCCGGACTTCTTTGATATAGAAGCTGCGCCCATTGCCGGACCCCCAACACCCGGGTCCGGCAGAAGATCAACGGCCACCCACCCCTGCCACCTCTGAGGCAAGACAGGGCATTGGATGCCCCACTGCCAGATGCGATTAGATTATTTAGAGTATAGAAGGAGGCGGGAAAGGGAGGAGAGTAAGGGCACAAAAAACTAGGCCCGGAGTGCAGCCCCTCCCTGCGCGAAGACAAAAATGGGGCAGGTAAATTAACAACAAGCGGGGAGGGAGGAGACGAGAGAGAGCCGCCTACATTTGCTTTGCAGGACTTGACTTCTTTATCGGATATGACTACACCAACCTGTGGTACTGTACCTGCGCTTAACACCATGTCCTCTGTTTCCCCCTACAGGCTGCAGCTAACTAGGGACTTTTATCTCCCTAGTAGTGACATCCAGCTGGTGTCTGTCGACCTGCAACACCCGGGTCGCTGGAGGAAACTAGGGCGTTGCAGGTGGACCGTCGTCGGGGACACGAAGCACACACCGCGAGACATTCACATCGTCCCTGGTCTGGTAACTACCAGCCAGGACCGTTTCGCGGTAGGGCTGTACTGTGTCCGACCCCCACTCTTCCTCACTAAGGGACAGATCATTACCCAGGCTATTCCGGTTCCAGATAAAGAGCATTGGAAGAACTCCGTGGAGAGGACATCGCCTCCGACAGTAGCCTGGGCACAGCTGGTGGGGAGGGAGAAGCCCCGCCTGACTTGTCAGCTCTTGTTGGTTGGGGACAAAAAGATC
Organism: Melozone crissalis; assembly: GCF_028551555.1. NCBI lineage: Eukaryota > Metazoa > Chordata > Aves > Passeriformes > Passerellidae > Melozone > Melozone crissalis. The sequence continues at coordinate 3,902,032 of NW_026535882.1, read as the reverse complement.
GTGAGGGGTCTTTTGGACACGGGTGTGGATGTGACGATCATTCCCTCTCGGGAGTGGCCGTCACATTGGGACTTGCAAAGCGCTGTGGGCACGATCTCAGGTGTGTGGGGCCTTCAATTGGCCAATCAATCTAAGAGCATTGTGCAATTAAGGGGCCCGACGGGCAATTGGCCTCTATACGCCCATTCGTTTTAGATTACACCGAGCCTCTCTGGGGAAGGGACCTACTAGCCCAGTGGGGAGCCAGAATTGACCTCCCAAAGGCTCCCCAGGTTTTTCGGGCAGTGGCCACTGAGGAGCGCCAGACCTTGAAGCTGAATTGGCTGTCAGATAAACCAGTACAGGTCTTGCAGTGGCCACTCAACAAGCAAAAATTAAAAGCGCTCAATGAGCTCGTTCAGGAGCAGTTACTGAAAGGCAACCTGGTGGAGACAATGTCACCTTGGAACTCCCCAGTGTTTGTCATTAAGAAGCCTAATAAGGACAAGTGGCAGCTCCTGACCGACCTCCGCCAAATTAACGAACAAATAATTGACATGGGTCCTCTTCAGCCAGGGATGCCCTCCCCAGCAATGCTCCCCCAAAATTGGAATTTGGCAGTGTTAGGTATAAAAGATTGTTTTTTCCAGATTCCCCTGCACCCCGACGATGCCCCGCGCTTTGCGTTCACGGTTCCGTCCATCAACCGTGAGTCCCCAGCCAAGCGCTATCATTGGCGGGTGCTTCCGCAGGGCATGAAGAACAGCCATGTTATCTGCCAATGGTATGTCGCTTCGCTGCTGTCACCCATAAGTACAGCCCTCGGGGATGTCGTCATCATCCACCACTACATGGACGACATCCTCGTGTGTGCGCCCGACCACAGTCTGCTTGCCCATGCGCTTGACCTGACAACCAATGCGTTGGTTGCTGCAGGGTTCGAGCTCCAGCAGGACAAAATTCAGCGGATGCCACCTTGGAAATACCTGGGCCTCGAAATCACAAAGCGGACCATTGTTCCGCAGAAATTGGCTATTAGGACAAAAGTCCAGACCCTAGCGGATGTCCATCAACTGTGTGGGTCTTTAAATTGGGTGAGACCCTGGCTGGGCATTTCAACCGAGGACCTAGCTTTCCTTTTCAATTTGTTGAAAGGGGGAGAGGGGCTGAGTTCCCCTAGGGCTCTCACCCCAGAGGCAGAGGAGGCCTTGGAAAAGATACAGAAAGTTATTTTGGCCAGGCAGGCCCACCGTTACCATCCGGGCCTGCCCTTCAAATTTATTATACTGGGAAAATTGCCACACCTCCATGGCATGATACACCAGTGGGACACCAGTGCAAAGGACCAGGGGCTGGGTGACCCCCTCTTAATTATAGAGTGGGTGTTCCTCAGCCATCATCGGTCCAAAAGAATGACACGGCCACAGGAGTTGGTAGCCGAACTGATCCTTAAAGCAAGATCGAGGATCAGGGAGTTGGCGGGGTGTGATTTCACATGCATACATATCCAAATTAAATTGGAATCGGGCCAACTTGAATTAAAGACCTTTGAAGAACTGCTGCAAACCAATGAATACCAGCAGTGTGCACTAGACAGCTACACTGGGCGCATCGCAGTAGATCGGCCGGCCCATAAATTATTCAATTCGGAGTTCAAATTATCGCTGAGAAAAATTCAGAGCAGGGAGCCACTGGATGCCTTGACAGTTTTCACAGACGCGTCTGGAGCATCCCACAAGTCAGTGATGACTTGGAAGGGTCCTCAGACTAAGCAGTGGGAGACTGATGTTGTTGTTGTGGAGGTCTCTCCATAAGTTGCTGAGTTGGACGCAGTCATCAGGGCATTCCAGACATTCCCTGGACCTTTTAATTTGGTTACAGATTCTGCATATGTCGCAGGTGTAGTGTCTCGGGCTGAGTCTGCGGTTCTTCAAGAGGTCACCAACAAAAGATTATTTGATTTGCTTAACAGGCTCGTCGAGCTAGTCTCCCACCGCGAGCACCCTTTTTATGTTATGCATGTGAGATCACATACTGTCCTGGGGTGACGTTATGATGCTTGTATCCCCATTCATCCGTTCTGTGCCTTTAAGACTTGCTCTGAAAAGTGGAAGTTTTGTTTGGATTTCCCTTATCAGGACACAGAGACAAGGCAGTACATAGGGCTGTTTTCACTTCTAGCTCGCAGCTTGCTGCTTTTGCTTGCTTGCTTTTCTGCCCTTTCTTCTGCTCTCGCTTTTGCTTCTGCTTATTAGCTAGTTTAGCTAAACAGTCCAAATTCCTTCCCGGACTGTTTCTCCTCTCCTGTTCCTGTGACCATCTCGAACCTGCTCCGGACTGGGACCCGGGAACACCAAAGGTTTGGCTGCAGCAGCTGGCCAAGCGCCGGAGGGACTGAGAGCAGAGCAACCACCCCCAAAGAGACTTTCTGATTTTGTCATCTTTCTCAGAGTGATGTCAGCTGGTATTGTTCATTTTGTGTGCGGGGGGTGCTGTGCCAGTCAAATAAAAAGGTTCTTTCCACTTCTCTCCGAGGAATTTTTTCCCGAACCGGTTGGGGGGAGGGGCTGTGTGGGTTTTGCTTTCTGGAGGGGCCCTCCTTTGCAGATTCGTTAACAAATTTGCCCTAAACCAGGACAAAATATTGGTGCCAAAACGTGAGGCTTGAGAGAGAGTGGAAAAACTCTGTTTTGACTGCATTTTGGTTGCTATTACTCTGTGTTCGTTTAAATCAGCTAATAGCCATGGTTTTTGAATTGATAATGTCTATTGGGGTGAAGTTTTACATGCATTTCTGGTCCCTAGGGTTTTTTGAGATTTTAATACCTCTCTGGTCCCTAGGTTTATTTTCTTATCCAGAAATAGCTTTAGTATTGCCCCTAATACGTAGTTTTTACATCAGAGGGGCAGTGACCAGAGTAGCTATCCTGCTGGGCTTGGTGGCAATAATGTGCAAGAAGTTTATAAACATGCTAGTGTCTGCTCCAGGTATGAATGGTTCATGGCTATGGTTATGCATCCAGTTTGTTGCAGGAGGAGCAGGAGGGAATGAGGTTTTTCAGCCTCTGCTTTCCTCCTTCTCCTAAGAATCAGTTGCATCACTAGTGAAGGATGTTCAGTTTCCCCTCAATGTTAAAGAGACCATTTTCCTGGTATCCAATCTGATAACCTTCCTCTATACAGCCTGCTGCTTCTCTAGAATGAGGGCTGAGATTTCTAGGCGGGCTGATGAGACCCCTGACTCAGGAGTAGACCCCGGTGTGGAAAATCCTAAGTGGTGTGGGAAATGGGAGGATATGGGCCAAATCCTGAAGGAATTCTCTGACCCTATAGTCTGGGAGTTTCCCCATGAACAAATTCAGAATCCAGCTGAGGTGGGGAAATATCTGAAAGAGAAGTACCAGGATGAGCCTAAGGAGAGGAAGGTCATTGCAGTGAGCTGGGCCCTGGCATATGCTTATCGCACACTGCTAGATACTGTCGGGCAGCAGACAGAGGCAGGGGGGCAGGGAGATAAATCAGCAACTGTCCCGGTGACTCAGGCTGCAGCTAACACTCCAGGCTCGAAGCCAGCATCTAAACCCATGGCTGTTGCTACCAGCACTAGAAGTGGGAAATGCACGGACAAGACCAATCGACCAGGGGATGATGATGATGATGATGATGAAGGAGAAGGAACCTCAATGCCTCCTGACATAAAATCAGGAGTCAAAGCAGCAGGTGCAAGATCAGATGAGTCCTTTTCCCTGAAGGACCTCCGTGGCCTACGGAAGGATTACACTCGAAGGTCTGATGAATCCATAATTAGTTGGCTTGTCCGTCTCTGGGATGCTGCAGACGAGGCTACAATTCTGGATGGCACTGAAGCCAGGCATTTGGGATCCCTGTCACAGGATAGTCATAGACCAAGGAATGATGAGGGGGGCTAACCCTCACAGCCTCTGGGAACGGGTCCTAAGAAGCGTAGCAGAAAGATACCTGTGTGCAGAAGATCTCTATATGCAGCAAACTCAGTGGAAGACAATAGAGCAAGGGATCCAACGCTTGAGAGAAATGGCTGTGGCAGAAATTATCTTCTCAGATGATGGAACAACCAGGAACCCAGACTTAGTACCATGCATGTCTGTGATGTGGCGAAAACTCGTACGACTTGGGCCACACGAATATGCTTCTGCCTTAGCCATCATGAAGAGGGATGAGAGGGATGAGACGGTGCTTGACATGGCAAGGAAGCTCCGAGCATATGCAGATGCTGTACATGGCCCGACACATGCCAGAATCGCAGCGGTAGAAACACGTCTGCAGAACTTAGAGGAAAAGATAGAGGAGAACCATAAGAAGCTTAGAGAGGAGATTAAAGAAGACCTTCTCCAAATTTCAGCAGTACAGATCCGAGGTTCTGGTCTCCAAGGCAGACGTTTCCCAGATGGCGAGATAAGGTACACCCCACGGGCTGAGCTGTGGTTCTACCTGTGTGATTGTGGGGAGAACATGAGAAGGTGGCAGAGGAAACCTACTGCTGTTCTGGCACGACGGGTGCGTGAACTGAAGGAAGCCACCAGGAGGAAAGCAGCTCCAGTTGCCCGTAGCGGACCGGCCAGGTATGATGATGATGACATGTCTGATCCTCTCGAAGGAACATCCAAAACATACGCCCAGGGAAAGAAGGATAACCAGGCTTAGAGGGGCCCTGCCTCTAGCCAGGTAGAGGCCAGGGAAAATCGTGTTTTCTGGTCTGTGTGGATTCGTTGGCCTGGCACATCGGAGCCACAAGAGTACAAAGCTTTGGTCGATACTGGTGCACAATGCACATTAATCCCATCAAGACATGTGGGGACAGAGTCTGTTTCTATTGCTGGTGTGACAGGAGGATCCCAGGATTTCACTTTGGTGGAAGCTGATGTGAGCCTAACGGGAAATGAGTGGAAGAAGCATCCTATTGTGACTGGCCCAGAGGCCCCATGCATTTTGGGCATAGACTACCTTCGGAGTGGGTACTTCAAAGACCCAAAAGGACTCAGGTGGGCATTTGGAATAGCTGCTGTAGAGACAGAGGGCATCCAGCAATTGAACACCTTGCCTGGGTTGTCTGAGAATCCATCTGCAGTAGGATGCCTGACGGGAGAAGAGCAACAAGTGCCAATTGCCACTTCCATAGTGCATCGACGGCAGTATAGGACAGCTCGAGATGCCGTGATCCCCATCCATAAGATGATCCGAGAGCTGGAGAGCCAAGGGGTGGTCAGCAAGACCCACTCACCATTCAACAGCCCCATTTGGCCTGTGCGAAAATCTGAAGGAGAATGGAGATTGACTGTGGACTACCGTGCATTGAATGAAGTGACTCCACCACTGAGTGCTGCCGTGCCAGACATATTAGAGCTCCAGTATGAGCTAGAGTCCAAGGCAGCAAAGTGGTATGCCACTATAGACATTGCCAATGCATTTTTCTCCATTCCTCTGGCAGCAGAATGCAGGCCTCAGTTTGCCTTCACATGGAGGGGAGTGCAGTACACCTGGAACCGACTGCCCCAGGGGTGGAAGCACAGCCCCACCATCTGCCATGGACTGATCCAGACTGCACTAGAAAGGGGAGAGGCTCCGGAACACCTGCAGTATATTTATGACATCATTGTGTGGGGGAACACAGCTGCGGAAGTGTTCGAGAAAGGGAAGGAAATCATCCAGATCCTCCTGGGAGCTGGTTTCGCCATTAAAAAGAGTAAAGTAAAGGGACCAGCTCGTGAGATTCAATTCCTGGGAGTGAAGTGGCAAGATGGACGACGTGAGATTCCTACAGATGTCATCAACAAGATCACAGCAATGTCTCCACCCACAAATAAGAAAGAGACACAAGCTTTCTTGGGTGCAATAGGTTTTTGGAGGATGCATATTCCTGAGTACAGTCAGATCGTGAGCCCTCTTTACCTGGTCACCCGCAAGAAGAACAAGTTCCAGTGGGGCCCTGAGCAGCAACAAGCCTTTGTCCAGATCAAGCAGGAGATTGCCCATGCAGTAGCCCTTGGCCCGGTCAGGACAGGACCAGAGGTAAAGAACATGCTCTACTCTGCAGCCGGGAACCATGGCTTGTCCTGGAGCCTTTGGCAGAAGGTGCCTGAGGAGACTCGGGGTCGACCACTGGGATTTTGGAGTCGAAGCTACAGAGGGTCTGAAGCCAACTATACTCCAACAGAGAAAGAAATCCTGGCTGCCTATGAAGGAGTCCAGGCTGCTTCGGAGGTAATAGGCACTGAAGCACAACTCCTCCTGGCACCCCGACTACCGGTGCTGGGGTGGATGTTCAAAGGCAAAGTTCCTTCCACTCACCATGCCACCAGTGCTACATGGAGCAAGTGGATTGCTCTCATCACTCAGCGCGCCCGTATAGGTAAACGGAATCGCCTCGGGATTTTGGAGGTCATTACAAATTGGCCCGAAGGTGAGAATTTTGGTGTCACAGATGAAGAGGAACAAGAACCAGTGACACGTGCTGAAGAGGCCCCTCCCTATAACCAACTGCCACCAGAGGAAACACGCTACGCTCTTTTCACTGACGGTTCCTGTCGCATCGTAGGGATGAACCGGAAGTGGAAAGCAGCCGTATGGAGCCCCACACGACAGGTTGCACAAGCTACCGAAGGAGAAGGTGGATCAAGCCAACTTGCAGAACTCAAAGCTGTTCAACTGGCCCTGGACATTGCTGAGAGAGAGAAGTGGCCAAAGCTCTACCTCTACACTGATTCATGGATGGTAGCCAATGCTCTGTGGGGATGGCTGGAGAGGTGGAAAAAGGCTAACTGGCAACGTAGAGGGAAACCAATTTGGGCTGCTGATGAGTGGAAAGACATTGCTACCAGGGTAGGGAGGCTACCTGTGAAAGTTCGCCATGTAGATGCCCATTTACCCAAGAGTAGGGCCAATGAGGAGCACCAGAACAATGAGCAGGTAGACCAAGCTGCAAAGATAGGGGTGTCCAAAATAGACCTAGACTGGGAACATAAGGGAGAGTTATTCCTTGCTAGATGGGCCCATGATGCCTCAGGCCACCAGGGCAGAGATGCCACCTATAAATGGGCACGAGACCGAGGGGTGGATCTAACCATGGACAGTATTTCTCAGGTTATCCATGACTGTGAGACGTGTGCTGCCATCAAGCAGGCCAAGCGAGTGAAGCCCCTCTGGTACGGTGGGCGGTGGTCCAAGTACAAGTATGGGGAGGCCTGGCAGATTGACTACATCACACTGCCCCAGACACGCCAGGGCAAGCGCTACGTGCTGACCATGGTGGAAGCCACCACTGGATGGTTGGAAACCTACCCTGTGTCTCATGCCACAGCCCGGAACACCATCCTGGGCCTTGAAAAGCAAGTCCTGTGGAGACATGGCACCCCTGAGAGGATCGAGTCAGACAACGGGACTCATTTCAAGAACAGCCTTATCAACACCTGGGCTAGGGAACATGGCATTGAGTGGGTGTACCATATCCCCTACCATGCACCAGCTGCAGGGAAAGTGGAGAGGTACAATGGACTACTAAAAACCCAGTTGAAAGCTTTGGGTGGGGGATCTTTCAAGAATTGGGAGCAGCATTTAGCAAAGGCCACCTGGTTAGTCAACACCCGAGGTTCCACCAACCGAGCAGGTCCTGCCCAGTCTGAGTCCCTGAATGTAATAGAAGGAGGCAAAGTCCCAGTGGTACATATCAGAGGTTTGTTAGGGAAGACTGTATGGATCAACTCTGCCTCGAGCCGAGACAAACCCATTCGTGGGGTTGTCTTTGCTCAGGGACCAGGTTGCACGTGGTGGATAATGCAAAGAGATGGAACAACACGATGCGTACCTCAGGGAGATCTGATTGTGGGATAGAATGATATGCAATATCACTGTTCATTGGATGTTACTGCCATTGTCTGTACATTAAACCATACAGACATGAGATAGAAGGAAATGTGTAAGAGTCGAAGGTCTGGGCAAGTGGAAGATGGAGAAGGAAATGTGAAAGTGTCGAAGGTCTGAGCAAGTGATAGATGGAGCCTTAAGTGACGAAAGTGAAAAGGGGGGATCCTGCAGCTCTGTAATATAGGGCCTGGATTCAGTGGTCCAGTGTGGGGATATGGTGAAGGCATGATGGGTATTGCTTGTAATTTTGGGGAAACAGATGGAAACTTTGTGTGAATAATGCATGATGTGTTGTAATATGTTGATGATATGGGGATAAGGGGTGGAATGTCCTGGGGTGACGTTATGATGCTTGTATCCCCATTCATCCGTTCTGTGCCTTTAAGACTGGCTCTGAAAAGTGGAAGTTTTGTTTGGGTTTCCCTAATCAGGACACAGAGACAAGGCAGTACATAGGGCTGTTTTCACTTCTACCTCGCAGCTTGCTGCTTTTGCTTGCTTGCTTTTCTGCTCTTGCTTCTGCTCTCGCTTTTGCTTCTGCTTATTAGCTAGTTTAGCTAAACAGTCCAAATTCCTTCCCGGACTGTTTCTCCTCTCCTGTTCCTGTGACCATCTCGAACCTGCTCCGGACTGGGACCCGGGAACACCGAAGGTTTGGCTGCAGCAGCTGGCCCAGCGCCGGAGGGACTGAGAGCAGAGCAACCACCCCGAAAGAGACTTTCTGATTTTGTCATCTTTCTCAGAGTGGTGTCAGCTGGTATTGTTCATTTTGTGTGCGGGGGGTGCTGTGCCAGTCAAATAAACAGGTTCTTTCCACTTCTCTCCGAGGAATTTTTTCCCGAACCGGTTGGGGGGAGGGGCCGTGTGGGTTTTGCTTTCTGGAGGGGCCCTCCTTTGCAGATTCTTTAACAAATTTGCCCTAAACCAGGACACATACTGATCTGCCCAGGTTTATTGCGGAAGGCAACCGGCGTGCCGACTCTCTGGCCGCGGCTGCTGTTACGCAGGCCCCTCTCCCAGACGTGGTCGGCCAGGCTAAGATCAGTCACCAACTTTTCCATCAGAATGCGCCTGGCCTGGTCCGGCAATTCAATCTGACGCAGGATCAGGCCAAGGCGATAGTGGCCACATGTCCCCAATGCCAACATGATCAGATGCCCACCGTGGCCTCGGGGGCCAATCCCCGAGGTTTGGCGAGCTGCGAGGTGTGGCAGATGGACGTGACACATATCCCATCTTTTGGTCGATTGTGTTACGTCCACGTCTCAGTAGATACCTTCTCCGGGGCTATCTGTGCTTCTGCCCACACAGGCGAAAAGGCAACGGATATCCAGAAGCATCTGCTTCAGGCATTCGCTGTCTTGGGCATCCCTAGGGCCCTAAAAACAGATAACGGCCCTGCGTATACCTCCAAGGAGCTGCGGAGCTTCCTGCAGCAATGGGGAATAGTCCATAAGACCGGCATCTCCTATTCCCCAACAGGCCAAGCCATGGTGGAAAGGGCCCACCAGAGCCTTAAGAAGATCCTATCCCGGCAACAACCGGCGATGAAGGTGGAGACCCCCCACGTCCGGCTGTCAAGAGCATTGTACACGCTTACCTTTCTAAATTGCTCTTTTGACAGCCAAAATCCTCCAGTGGTCCGGCACTTCGGCAGTCACCAGCAGCTGCAGCCTAAAGCCAGGCCACCGGTTCTTGTAAAAGATCCGGAGACCTGGCGGACGGAGGGCCCCTTTGACCTGGTGACCTGGGGGAGGGGATATGGCTGCGTGTCCACTCCCTCAGGCCCCAGGTGGATTCCATCAAGGTGGGTCAGGCCCTTCGTCCCGAAACAGAGGACCAAGAAGGAGGCAGTACCACAGGTCCGGCAGGCTTGTTGGCGTCGGCGGAGGAAACCACACCATCAGCCTTGGTCCTTCTCTCCAGATCTCCCCCCGGTTACCGAAGAGCCCTCTCCTCCAGCTTCTCCTCCACCCCTTGACCTCTTATGTCACGTTTCCTCCCATTCACCCGCTGCTCCAGCTCTTACCCCCCGTATGTTTTATTTAAACTGGTTGTTTGGAGAGGAACCATTTTTGTGAATTCGTTATACTTTTACTATCTTCTCTCGTTTCAGTTACATCTCCCCCATGGCCTCCGTTTCAACATCGCTGGCTCCCAACCCTAGCCTGCTAATGGTGATCATGACGACCTGAGGACTCCTTTTGCCATCTTCGGAGCCGTGGGTCGTCCCCCAGCCAAAGATCAACGTCTGGCGTGCCTTGGCTCAGTCTTTAGGACAGGACCACATTTGCCTTGACACTGGCGCAGCAGAGGACCCGATGTCGTCTTGCCTTGTGGGGATCCCTTTCTCTCCAGGCGAGTTCCCATCCGCCTTTCAGTCAGCCCTTTCCCCTATTTTGGCCCGGAGCCTTACCATCCTCCCGAGTTTTGATTCTAGTAATGCTTGGAGCGACGGAGTGTGTAGGCTGGATTCTTTATCCTCTGAGCCCACGGAATTACATCTTCTCGGTTCCGCCAATGCCTCTGTTTGTTTTCAATTTGATTACACCTTTGCCCCTCTAGAGAAGGGCAGTGAGGTGGTCCAGCAAACTAAAAAAGAATATTGAGCAAACCAGTGGTGCAAAGCCGTGCTGAAGATCAGTGGCCCCACCACCACTGGACGGACCCCATATGCCCTTCCCATGGGAGGGTTTTTGATTTGTGGCGACCGGGCGTGGGCAGGCATCCCCTCTGGTCTGATCGGAGGGCCGTGCACTTTTGGCAGACTGACGCTGTTCACCCCCAACATGACCCAAATTGTCAATTGGAAAAAGGCAAATGTCACGTCCGAATTGGCCAGAGCTAAAAGAGATCTCAAGGATCTCACTGAGGACTGTGACCGCAAAATTACCCATTGGTCACACTCAAAATTCGTCGCCTTTACCATCTTGTTGCCTTGGGTATCGGTGGAGAAGGCTCTAGGTGAATTGGGCAGCCTAGAGTGTTGGGTGGCTAAACAAGCAAATTTTGCTTCAGCCGCGCTCTACGACCTCCTCACAGACGAGGAAATAACAAGGAAGGCGACACTCCAAAACAGAGCAGCAATAGATTTTCTATTGCTGCTCCATCATCATCACTGCGAGGAGTTTGAGGGCCTCTGCTGCCTGAACCTGTCCTCTCGAGCTGAGGACGCCAGACACTCCATTAAGAAACTCCAAGACCTTCTACATCAGGTTAAGCAGGAGACATCAGACTGGCTGGGGGACATTTTTAAGGGTTGGGGCCTTAGCGGGTGGGCCAGTTCTATTTTAGAGTCAGCTTGTAAAGTTGTTTTGAGTTTGATCATATTTTCAGTCTTAATCATGTTGACCCGCGGCTTGGTCCAAAGACTGATAGCAAAGGCCACCTCTCCCACTGTAAACCATGCTGCAATTCCGTCGGAAGAGCACTTCAAGCTGGAAGACCTCTCCCCAGAGGCCGAAAAAGCTGTGGACGAGGAAGGGTCAACCGAGCCGCCTCATGAACATCCAGAGACAGACGAACTCCAGCTCGGAGAAGGCGAAGACTGGCAGGACCAGCCGCGGGCCTCAGAATTTTGAGTTTATATGGACATTCTTGTTTATTTTATTTGTTAAGAAACGGGGAGATGTTGTAGTGTGTTTTTAAGTTTCTCAGTTTGCTCCCCCATTTTATGTATGTTCCCCCTTTGTTCTCTATAAATGGTTCCTCCCTTCCCAGTTTTCCCGCCACTATTGCCCTGACAGTTGAGTTACTCTGGTTACCCCTGCCCCCTTTTAGTTGCCAATCTCCTAAGTTACATAATTGCTCCTCCCTTATCCCACCATATAAGTAAAGTTTTCCTCCTCCCTGGGCCCAGTCAATCACCTCCCACTCCTCCCAGGTTTCGAGAACCTTCTTCTCCTTGGGGGTTGTAGTTGGCTGGTGTCCTGGGGCCCCTCCTCTACTTCATTTTTAGTGGATATGTTCTTATGTCAGTCTTGTTATGTACCTTCCCACTTATTCCCCGATTGGTTAGTTGGGCTTCCCTCCCTTCTCCACCCCTTCCCTTTAAAACTCTGTCTCTCCCCGTGTTCGGCGCCATTTGCTGTGGGTATGTCCATCTGTTGGTTGCCCTTTGCTGCCTGGGGGCTCGTCAATAATCTGACGTTTCACCCCCAGAGTGTGGTCACCTCCTCACTCGTCCCGTCCTGCGCAAACCCAAGTCCGCAATCCAGCCCCGCCCGAGGCCACGACGCTAAGGGGGGGCTGGCTTCTGATGCGTAGGGGCGTCGGCCTTCTTACCCCTTCTGCTAGCCGGATTAAGGGCCGCGCACGCCCTCGCGCAAAAGACGACGGTACGATTCTCTCCGGAGGTAATAGCCGCTCCCGGGCGTCTTTCAGCAGAAGCCGCGCTGCGGAGAGCACTGCGACCGGCACAATCGTCTTTGCGTGAAGAAGCCGCTTCTTCGCCTCCGGGAGCCGGAGAGGGCGGCAGCGTCGGAAATGTGAAGAAGGAAGCTGCACAACACTGGGATTGTGAGCGCAGCTTGCCGACTGATAGAAAATAGTACCTTCGAACTCTCCTTCCTTTTCCAAACACATGAGCATTCGATTGGGAGCTGTTTTGGGCAACTCTCTTCGTCTTCTTGCAAAACACTCGGCAGACCTCTGGGCAACTTCTAGAACACGATGGGAGATGTTTTCTCTGCTGGCACAGTTTCTTCTTGCCAGACATAGTGGAAAAGCTTTTGGCTAAGATGTAGACGACAAGAGACGCAAAAGACGAAGGCACGATGCTCTCCGGAGCTAAAAGCCGCTCCCGGGCGGCTTTCGGCAGAAGCCGCGCTAAGGCGAGCACTGTGACCGCCACAATCGTCTTTGCACGAAGAAGCCGCTTCTTCGCCTCCGGGAGCCGGAGAGAGCGGCAGCTTCGGAAAGGTTAAGAAGGAAGCTGCACAACACTGGGATTGTGTGGGCAGCTTGCCAACTGATAGAATACAGTTCCTTACACCTCTTCTGCCTTTTCCAAACACATTAGCATTCGATTGGAAGCTTTTTTGGACACCATTCTCATTCTTTTGGAAAACACTTGGCAGACCTCCCTGCCACTTCTAGAACACGATGGGAGATGTTTTCTGTGCTGGCACTGTTTCTCCTTGCCAGACATAGTGGAAAAGCTTTTGGCTAAGAGTTAGTCGACAAGAGACGCTAAAGACGAAGGTACGATGCTCTCCGGAGCTAAGAGCCGCTCCCAGGCGTCTTTCGGCAGAAGCTGCGCTCCGGAGAGCAATGTGACCACCACAATCGTCTTTGCGGGAAGAAGCCGCTTCTTCGCCTCCGGGAGCCGGAGAGAGCGGCAGCTTCGGAAAGGTGAAGAAGGTAGCTGCACAACACTGGGATTGTGTGCGCAGCTTGCCAACTGATAGAAAACAGTACCTTAGCACTCCCTGGGCCATTCAAATCAATGAGCATTCGATGGGAAGCTGTTTCAGGCAACTCTGTTCGTCTTCTTGCAAAACACTCAGCAGACGTCCGTGCGACATCTAGAACACGATGGGAGATGTTTTCTGTGCTGGCACATTTTCTCCTTGCCAGACATAGTGGAAAAGCTTTTGGCTAAGATGTAGACGACAAGAGACGCTAAATACGAAGGAACGACGCTCTCCGGAGCAATGAGTCACTCCCGGGCGTCTTTCGGCAGAAGTCGCGCTAAGGCGAGCGCTGTGACCAGCACAATCGTCTTTGCGCGAATCAGCCGCTTCTTCGCCTCCGGGAGCCGGAGCGAGCGGCAGCTTCGGAAAGGTCAAGAAGGAAGCTGCACAGCACTGGGATTGTGCGCGCAGCTTCCCAACTGATAGAAAACAGTACCTTACCACTTTCCTGCCTTTTCTAAACACATGCGCATTCTATGGGAAGCTGTTTTAGGTAACTCTCTTCGTCTTCTTGCAAAACACTCGGCAGACATCCGAGAAATTTCTAGAACACGATGGGAAATGTTTTCTGTGCTGGCACATTTTCTCCTTGCCAGACATAGAGGAAAAGCGTTTGACTAAGATGTAGACGACAAGAGACACTAAAGACGAAGGTAAGATGCTCTCCGGAGCTAAGAGCCGCTCCCGGGCGTCTTTCGGCAGAAGCCGCGCTGCGGAGAGCACTGTGACCGCCACAATCGTCTTTGCACGACGAAGCCGCTTCTTCGCCTCTGGGAGCCGTAGGGAGCGGCAGCTTCGGAAAGGTGATGAAGAAAGCTGCACAACTCTGGGATTTTGTGCGCAGCTTGCCAACTGATAGAAAGCATTATTTAGCCATCTCCTGACTATTCCAGTCACATGAGCATTCGATTGGAAGCTGTTTCGGGTGACTCTCTTCATCTTCTTGCAAAACACTCAGCAGACCTCCGAGCAACTTCTAGAACATGATGGGAGATGTTTTCTGTGCTGGCACAGTTTCTCCTTGCCAGACATAGTGGAAAAGCTTTTGGCTAAGATGTAGTCGACAAGAGACGCTAAAGACTATTGGAATAAGAATCCCAATATTATCAGTTAGATGGTGCCTGTGCCAGTCTGACCCTCGCTGCTGGGACAAAGGCAGCAACTGTGGTGTAAATCACCCCAGAGATACCTTGGCTTCTGGAGATTGCAGCTGGGCACTGAGCAAGTCCAGGCTTGTCAGGAACTCCGTTTACCTCAGGAGAAAGAGCTTCTGGCGATGGTGAAGAGAAAAAGGAGAGGATTCCGCTGGCAGGTTTAATGTCCAGAAGTTTATTCCATGGTTACAGAGGTCTGGACGGGAGCAGCTGCTCCAGCAGAATAACGAGCACATGGCCTGATCACTTTTTTAAGCTCCTGGGCCAGGGGGAGGGGGGGGGACAGGTGAACACCAACCAGGTTAAAGGGGCGGGGTCTCAAGGGACGAGGGACACCTAAACATAGGCCAATGACCCCTGGGCATAGGGGAATCTTTTGAACTTGACCAATCACAGGATGCCTTGCTGGAATGTTAAGCCTGATTGACACAACAAACTAAGCAAGGGGGCGAGGGGGAAGGGAGAGGCATATAGGCACACCTGGGAAAGGGACCCAGAAGCTTAAGACACACCGCAACATCAGACGAAGATACGATGCTGTCCGGAGCCAAGAGCCACTCCCGGGCGTCTTTCGGCAGAAGCCGCGCTGCGGAGAGCACTGTGACCGGCACACTCGTCTTTGCGCGAAGAAGCCGCTTCTTCGCCTCCTGGGGCCGGAGAGAGCGGCAGCTTCGGAAAGGTGAAGAAGGAAGCTGCACAACACTGGGATTGTGTGCGCAGCTTGCCAACTGAAAGAAAACAATACCTTAGCACTCTCCTGCCTTTTCCAAACACATGAGCATTCTATTTGAAGCTTTTTTGGGCAAGTCTGTTCGTCTTCTTGCAAAACACTCGGCACACCTCTGTGCAACTGCCAGAACACGATGGGAGATGTTTTCTGTTCTGGATGAGTTTCTCCTTGCCAGACATATTGGAAAAGCTTTTAGCCAAGATGTAGATGGCAAGAGACGCTAAAGACAAAGGTACGATGCTTTCCGGAGGTGAGAGCCGCTCCGGGGCGTCTTTCGGCAGAAGCGACGCTAAGGAGAGCACTTTGACCGGCAAAATAGTCTTTGCGCGAAGAAGCCGATTCTTTGCCTGCGGGAGCCGGGGAGAGCGGCAGCTTCGGAAAGGTGAAGAAGGAAGCTGCACAACACTGGGATTGTGTGCGCAGCTTGCCAACTGATAGAAAACAGTACCTTAGCACTCTCCTGCCTTTTCCAAACACATGAGCATTCGATTGGAAGCTGTTTTAGGCAACTGTCTTCGTCTTCTAGCAAAACACTCGGCAGATATCCGAGCAATTTCTAGAACACGATGGGAGATTTTTTCTTTGCTGGCACATTTTCTCCTATCCAGACATAGAGGAAAAGCGTTTGACTAAGATGTAGACGACAAGAGACACTAAAGACTAAGGTAGGATGCTCTCCGGAGCTAAGAGCTGCTCCCGGGCGTCTTTCGGCAGAAGCCGCGCTGCGGAGACCACTGTGACCGCCACAACCGTCTTTGCGCGAAGAAGCCGCTTCTTCGCCTCCGGGAGCCGGAGAGAGCGGCAACTTCGGAAAGGTGAAGAAGGAAGCTGCGCAACACTGGGATTATCAGCGCAGCTTGCTGCTGGATCTCAGAACATCAGGACGTAGGTGCAGAGTGACCGAGACCACCCTTGGGGGGCTCGGGAGTCCTGGAATGTTGCCAGAAGTGTCTGGTGGCTGGACTTTGATCCTACATGAGAGACGACACCTGTATGAGGATTGGAGGATTTCACTGGGGTGAATGGTGAAGCGATAAGTTTATTAGAGTTTAAAACACAGGGTTATGGTTTCTTTACAGGGGGGTCTAAAGAAGTAAGATGGTGGAATTGGGGCGTGTTCTGTCCTTCTTCTTCTTCTTCTTGGCCTCCATCTTCTGTGGTGATGGTGGCACTTTGGGATTGGTTTTTACTAAAAGTGAACCGGTCAATAACGGTAAAAAGTATTGGAAAGAATTGGTAAATATTGTATACGATATTTTGAGTATAAAGATAAGGGACCGCCCCGGGGGCTCGCAGTGTGCACGTGGCTGGCTTGCTGTGCGGACCTCTGTCAGGCAGAGAGATAATCTTTTAGATAAACAACCAATAAATACTGAAGTCCGAGAAAGACCTGTAGCCTCTTCTCATCCTTTGAAGCGCGGGCTGCCCAAGGCCATCTCCGAGCCTTTCCAGGCCACAAAACAGCCGAGAGAAGGGGCAAGTGGCGTTCGCTGCGTGGGCTAGTCCCCACCAGCCTTTCCGGGGGGGATCAGCCCTGAAGAACTGAAGAGCAGGAGAGCCGAGAGGGCAGCTCTGACCTTGGACGAATTCCTGGGAGAACACTGATAACTCCTGAGGAGAGGAGAGAAAAAAAAACGGCCAGGAGAGTCTGCAAAAAACAGCAATCAATGAGAATTCTATCTCTCAGCTTCTGCCGAAGACAGTTCGTAGCAGAGCGGCCTGGACCGGGACCAGAAAGGCGCCTCTGGATCCATCCCTCGTGACCCGCTGGACGGAGATCGGGAGCCTTCGGACCGCTCTGATGACAGATTCGGTAAGAAGGTCAAATTAAAGAACATGGGAGGCACACTCTCCTAGGAACAGCTGGGAATTTTGTCCGCCTCACAAGGCGTGTCTGCATCATACACGGAAGGGATCCCAAAGAAGGAGTTAAAACAATTATTGTTTTGGGTGAGGCTCAATTATCCACTTTCAGAAACACGCCTCCTATTCCAAGTGGGCTTCTGGCAGGAAATTAACAGACATTTATATCTCTTAGCGACAAAAAAAGATGAGGGAGCTTTAAAGCTGCTCTCGCCAGCAAGATTAATGCTGGAAGGTATTTCGGTGCAGTCGAAAAGACTGGAGAAGCAACGACAAGTTGCGGGGCCCTCAGAAAGAGGGGGAGAGCAAAGCTCTCGGAAAAAATTAGCTCTGGCCTCAGATAGCCAGGAGGGAAAGGCTCTCGAGGAAAGGGAGCAGGAAATAGTATCAAAGTCTCCTGTCCCAAGACACAGAAACCCCAGGAAACTCCCAAAATGTCCTGAAACCCTGGAGAGTACAGGCGAATCAGGATCCGACTCAGACAAGAGATCGGAAGGGGGGATGCAGGGGGGAGAAAAGGGATCCGGAGGGGCGCTTTCTCGCGAAGGGCATGGCGGCGCGGCGGCAGAGCAGGGCTGCCAGGCTGCCGCGGTGCAGGCGGGGGGCGCGGGTGAAGAGGTAACGGCCGGCAGGGAGCCAGAAACGCACGCGGCGGGCAGGACTCGCAAAGACCGGAGGGGGGAGTCACAAACCGGTGCGGGAGCGTTAGGCACGGGCGGCGAATTGGGGGAAACCACGCAGCCCCAGAGGGCCACCGTAGTGAGGTGCAGGAGGCGCGCGGTTTGACGTCAGACCCGGTGCGGAGGTCGGCTCGAATCGTGGAGCGGGCCCGGGTGCCGGCGGGAGGCAGGCGCATACCGGTGGGAGGAGTGGACACAGCGTCAGAGGAGGAGGAGACAAAGTCAGGGACAGACCGAGGGGAAGAGACTTCGGAGGTGGAACGAGGGGGAGAGAGTGACGTCAGCTCGGGAGAGACAGGGAGCCGCTGGGAAAGCACGCATGCGCGGAGAGCAGAACTCGGGCGGGGGCGGGCCAGGTCCCCTGTGACGTCTCGGGCGAGGAGGGGCCATGCTCGGGATTCCGCATCTCGGGGGCCCACCCCATCTCCAGACTCGGTGCCTTTAGTCAAAAACCTCGGAGTCCAAGGCTCATCCCTTCAAGGGAGACGTTCCGGTGTTCGAGCTCCATTTTCGGCTGAATTAAAAGCCAGGCAGGCTCGGTCTCGGGCGAGATCGCGAACGCGACAGTCGAACGGAAGAGGAGCAGTCGAGCTCATTCCGTCATCCGAGTCAGGGAGGCCGGTGACAGCGCCACCTCGTGGGGGGATGACAGAAATGCACGACATGCCAGATCTGTTCGGTGGAGCCACAGCGCCATCTCATGGCGATACTGCAACAATGCAGCAATTTTTCCACAACATAGAGTACTGCAGTCACAAATATGTTACAGAGCGAAACCAAGAATAAGTGAAGAACCTTTGGACGGGATCACAGTGTTCTCAGATGGCTCAGGGAAGACACACAAGTCAGTGATCACGTGGAGAAACTCAATGACAGGAGATTGGGAATCAGACGTGAGGATGGTTCAGGGCTCTCCACAAATTGTGGAGTTGGCAGCCGTTGTCCGAGCATTTCAGTTGTTCAAACAGCCTCTCAATCTGGTGACAGATTCCGCATATGTTGCGGGTGTGGTCAAGAGATTGGAGGGTTCGCTCTTGAAAGAAGTCAGTAATGAGGTTTTATACTCATATCTGACGAGCTTGAAGATACTGCTAGAGGGCAGGGAAAGAGAATATTTTATCACACACATTAGAGCACACACAACACTTCCGGGATTTTTAGCGGAAGGGAATGCTCGAGCGGACAGGTTGACAATGCCCATTTTGCAAACGCTGCCGGACATTTTTGAGCAGGCAAGATTAAGTCATGCAGTCTTTCATCCGAATGCGCAAGCGCAGATGGAGTCCTTTCGTCTCACAAAGAGTCAGGCGAGGGAGATCATTACTGCTTGTCCAGACTGTCAACTTGTGCAGCCACCTTCTTCTACCGGAGCGATTAATCCGCGAGGGCTGCAAAGTCTTCAGTTGTGGCAAGCTGATGTCACAAAGTATCCATCCTTTGGGAGGCTCAAAAATGTTCATGTTTCTGTAGCTACATTCTCAGGCGCAGTCTTTGCTTCAGCACAGGCAGGAGAAACAGCAGACCATGCTTGTCGACATTTTCTGCAAGCATTCGCATCATTAGGTGTGCCTCAGGAGATAAAAACATACAATGGTCCAACGTATACAGGCAGGGTGCTTGACAAATTCCTGAAAAGATGGGGTGTCAACCATACGTTTGGTATTCCACATTCACCCACAGGTCAGGCGATCATTGAGAGAACACATCACACCCTGAAATCCCTTCTGGACAGACAAAGGAGGGGTGATCCGGAGGCAACACCTCACATGAAATTAAATAAGGCACTGTATGTGTTGAATTTCTTAAATAGTTCATCCTCAGAACCCAATCCACCAATCGTGAGGAATTTTCTAAACAGCACACAGGGAAAGCTCAGGGAAAATCCTTTAGTTTTGATCAGAAACCCAGAGACAGGACAAATAGAGGGTCCTTTCAAACTAATCACTTGGGGCAAGGGTTTTGCTTGTGTTTCCACAGATCGAGGTCTGAAGTGGGTGTCAGCTAGACATGTGAAGCCATTTCAAATGCGAGAACACGAGAACGCTGACCCGAGAAACACAGAGACGAGTGCTCAGACAGAAGTCGAGACTCAGACTGCGAAAAACGACCCGGAAGAGAAATAAAAAGAAACTAAGGACTTTGGGGATTTTCCATTAGGGTCCTGAATGAAAAACAAAACAATGATCTCGCACAAAAGCGAAGTCATGAGTTTCATGATGCTCATGTGCATCATTCTTTCATTCATTGCAGTGAGTAATGGAGGACATCTACCTATTAGTCAGCCAAAGCAAAATGTATTGGAGACTTTAGCTCAAGCAGCGAATTTAGATAGTATTTGCCTGACGCATTCGAGACCTGGGAAACCATTTTCAGCATGCATGGTTTGATTGCCAGTGGACGAATGGCCAGTTCCAGGGCACTCCGCAGTTAACATTTCGCAAGTCATTAAAGATCCTGTGAAAGAGTGGTGTGCTTGGACACATCTACTTCCTGTGGCTTCTACAGAACCTCAGGAGTTGGAGATTTTTGGGTCCATGACAATGGAACTCTGCATGCAGTTTGAAATTCTAGGTGTCACAAAGGCAAAAACTATCGATGTAACTCCCAATCATGAATTCTATAAGAATGCATCAGCATGGTGTAAATATACAGAGAAAACTGCCAGGGGATCGATCCAAGTCCCAGTGCAATTGCCACGGGGTTTGTTTTTATTTTGCGGGGACAGAATTTGGCACGGCATTCCTGCTAATGCCACGGGAGGTCCATGCAGCATTGGGGAAATTTCAGTGCTATCGCCTGATTTGAACATGCTAAGAAAGAAAAAGCACAAAGAAAAAAGATCAATACAACAATATGCGGCAGATTGCAATGATGAAATATTTTCTTGGGACAAGATAGCGAGGATTGCTACAGCAATCTTCTCACCTCAAACAGCATCAGGGGTGGCCTTGACTCAGATCGACCGCATGGGTTGTTGGTTGAGCAAACATGCGCGGTCTGTGTCTGTCGCATTGGATGACATGTTAAAAGACATCAGTGGCGTAAGACAGGCGACTCTTCAGAACAGAGCGGCAATCGATTGTCTATTGCTCGCTCATGGACATGGGTGCGAAGAGTTTGAAGGGATGTGCTGCATGAATCTCTCGGATCATTCAAGGTCAATTCATGAAAGTATTAAAAACATAAAGGACAGCATAAATAAGCTTGGCGAGATCACAGGATCATGGATCGATCAGCTGGTAGAATTCTTTGACATCTCTCCCATTTGGAGAGGAATTTTAAAGATAGGATTCTATATTTTAATAGTTCTCCTAGTCCTCATACTTGTCGTCCCACGCATATTCGCATGTTTAAAACGTGCGATGAATCAGATAGCAAAAGAGGTCTTCTTGGTGCAAAGAGAAGGGGGAGATGTGGGATCTCAGAACCTCAGGACTGAGGGGCAGAGTGACCGAGACCACCCTTGGGGGGCTCGGGAGTCCTGGAATGTTGCCAGAAGTGTCTGGTGGCTGGACTTTGATCCTACACGAGAGACGACACCTGTATGAGGATGGGAGGATTTCACTGGGGTGAATGGTGAAGGGATAAGTGAATTACAGTGTAAAACACGGGGTTAAGGATTTCTGTACAAGGGGGGGTCTAAAGAAGTATTATGGAGGAATTGAGGCGTGTCCTGTCCTTCTTCTTCTTCTTCTTGGCCTCCATCTTCTGTGGTGATGGTGGCACTTTGAGATTGGTTATTCCTTACAGTGCACCGGTCAATAAGGGTAAAAGGTATTGGAAAAAAAAGGTAAATACTGTATACGTAATTTTGAGTATAAAGATAAGGGACCGCCCCGGGGGCTCGGAGTGCGCACGTGGCTGGCTTGCTATGCAGACCTCTGTCGAGCAGAGAGAAAATCTTTTAGATAAAAAACCAATAAATACTGAAGTCCGAGAAAGACCCGTAGCCTCTTCTCATCCTTTGAAGCGCGGGCTGCCCAAGGCCATCTCCGAGCCTTTCCAGGCCACAAAACAGCCGAGAGAAGGAACAGCTTGCCAACTGACAGAAAACAGTACCTTAGCACTCTCCTGACTATTCCAAACACATGAGCATTCGATTGGAGGCTGTTCTAGGCAATTCTCTTCGTCTTCTTGCAAAACACTCGGCAGACCTCCGAGCGAATTCTAGAAATCGATGGGAAATGTTTTCTGTGCTGGCACAGTTTCTCCTTGCCAGACATAGTGGAAAAGCTTTTGGCAAAAGTTTAGACGACAAGAGACACAAAAGACGAAGGTACGGTGCTCTCCTGAGCAAAGAGCCGCTCCCGGGCGTCTTTCGGCAGAAGCCGCGCGGTGGAGAGTACTGTGACCGCCACAATCGTCTTTGCGCGAAGAAGCCGCTTCTTCGCCTCCGGGAGCCGGGGAAAGCAGCAGCTTCGGAATGGTGAAGAAGGAAGCTGCACAATACTGGGATTGTGTGCGCAGCTTGCCAACTGATAGAAAACAGTACCTTAGCACTCTCCTGCCTTTTCCAAACACATGAGCATTCGATTGGAAGCTGTTTTAGTCAACTCTCTCCGTCTTCTTGCAAAACACTCGGCAGACCTCCGTGCAACTTCTAGAACACGATGGGAGATGTTTTCTGTGCTGGCACAGTTTCATTTAACCAGACATAGGGGAAAAGCTTTTTGCTAAGCTGTAGACGAGAAGAGACGCTAAAGATGAAGGTACGGATATCCCCGGAGCTAAGATCCGCTCCTGGGTGTCATTCGGCAGAAGCCGCGCTGCGGAGAGCACTGTGACCGCGACAATCGTCTTTGCGCGAAGAAGCAGCTTCTTCGCCTCCGGGAGCCGGAGAGAGCGGCAGCTTCGGAAAGGTGCAGACGGAAGCCGCACCACACTGGGATTGTGAGCACACCTTGCCATCTGATAGAAAACAGAACCTTAGCACTCTCTTGTCTTTTTCCACACACATGAGCATTCGATTGGAAGCTGTTTCGGGCAACTCTCTTCCTCTTCTTTCAAAACGCTCGGCAGACCTCCGTGCAACTTCTAGAACACGATGGGAGATGTTTACTGTGCTGGCACAGTTTCTCCTTGCCAGACATAGTGGAAAAGCTTTTGGCTATCATGGAGACGACAAGAGAGGCTAAAAACGAAGGTACGATGCTCTCCGGAGCTAAGAGCCGCTCCCGGGCGTCTTTCGGCAGAAGCCACGCTGCGGAGAGCACTGATACCGCCACAATCGTCTTTGCGCGAAGAAGCCGCTTCTTCGCCTCCGGGAGCCAGAGAGAGCAGGCGCTTCGGAAAGGTTAAGAAGGAAGGTGCACAACACTGGGATTGTGTGCGCACCTTGCCAACTGATAGAAAACAGTACCTTAGCACTCTCCTGCCTTTTCCAAATGCATGAGCATTCGACTGGGAGCTGTTTCAGGCAAATCTCTTCGTCTTCTTGCAAAACACTCTGCAAACCTCCGTGCAACTTCTAGAACACGATGGGAGATATTTTCTGCGCTGGTGAACTTTCTCCTTGCCACACATAGTGGAAAAGCTTTTGGCTAAGATGTAGATTACAAGAGACACAAAAGACGACGGTATGATTCTCTCCGGAGCTAAGAGCCGCTCCCGGGCGTCGTTCGGCAGAAGCCGCGCTGAGGGGAGCACTGTGACCGCCACAACCGTCTTTGAGCAAAGAAGCCGCTTCGTCGCCTCCGGGAGCCGGAGAGAGCAGCAGCTTCGGAAAGGTGTAGAAGGAAGCTGCACAACACTGGGATTGTGTGCGCAGCTTGCCAACTGATAGAAAACAGTACCTTAGCACTCTCCTGCTTTTTCCAAACACATGAGCATTCTATGGGAATCTGTTTTAGGCAACTCTTTTCGTCTTCTTGCAAAACACTCGGCAGACCTTTGTGCAACTTCTAGATGATGATGGGAGATGTTTTCTGTGCTGGCACAGTTTCTCCTTGCCAGACATTGTGGAAAAGCATTTGGCTAATATGTAGACGACAAGAGACGCTAAAGACGAAGGAACGATGCCCTCCGGAGCTAAGAGCCGCTTCCGGGCGTCCTTCGGCAGAAGCCATGCAAAGGTAGGCCCTATGACCGCCACAATCATCTTTGCGCGAAGAAGCCGCTTCTTCGCCTCCGGGAGCCGTATGGAGCGGCAGCTTCGGAAAGGTGAAGAAGGAAGCTGCACCACACTTAGATTGTGTGCACAGCTTGCCAACTGACAGCAAACAGTACCTTAGCACTCTCCTGCCTTTTCCAAACACATGTGCATTCTATTAGAAGCTGTTTAGGGCAACTCTGTTCGTCTTCTTGCAAAACACTCGGCAGACCTCCGTGCAACTTTTAGAACACGATGGGAGATGTTTTCTGTGATGGCACAGTTTCTCCTTGCCAGAGATAGTGGAAAAGCTTTTGGCGAGGATGCAGACGACAAGAGACACTAAAGACGAAGGTACGATGCTCTATGTAGCTAAGAGCCGCTCCCGAGCGTCTTTCGGAAGAAGCCGCGCTGCGGAGAGCACGGAGACCGCCACAATCGTTATTGCGCGACGAAGCCGCTTCTTCGACTCCGGGAGCCGGAGAGAGCGGCAGCTTCGGAAAGGTGAAGAAGGAAGCTGCACAACACTGGGATTGTGTGCGCAGCTTGCCAACTGATAGAAAACAGTACCTTAGCACTCTCCTGCTTTTTCCAAACACATGAGCATTCTATGGGAATCTGTTTTAGGCAACTCTTTTCGTCTTCTTGCAAAACACTCGGCAGACCTCCGTGCAACTTCTAGATGATGATGGGAGATGTTTTCTGTGCTGGCACAGTTTCTCCTCGCCAGACATAGTGGAAAAGCTTTTGGCTAAGATGTAGGCGACAAGAGACGCTAAAGACGAAGGTACGATGCTCTCCGGAGCTAAGAGCCGCTCCTGGGCGTCTTTCGGCAGAAGCCGCGCTACGGCGAGCACTGTGACCGCCACAATCGTCTTTGCACGGAGAAGCCGCTTCTTCGCCGCTGGGAGCCGGAGAGATAGGCAGCTTCGGAAAGGTGTAGAAGGAAGATGCACAACACTGGGATTGTGAGTGCAGCTTGCCAACTGATTGAAAACAGTACCTTAGCAGTCTCCTGCCTTTTCCAAACACATGAGCACTCGATGGGAGGCTTTTTTAGGCAACTCTCTTCGTCTTCTTGCAACACACTCGGCAGACCTCCGTGAAACTTCTAGAACACGATGGGAGATGTTTTCAGTGCTGGCACAGTTTCTCCTTGCCAGACCTAGTGGAAAAGGTTTTGGCTAAGATGTAGACGACAAGAGACGCTAAAGACGATAGTACGATGCTCTCCGGAGCTAAGAGCCGCTCCCGGGCGTCATTCGGCAGAAGCCGCGCTGCGGAGAGCACTGTGACCGCCACAATCGTCTATGCGCAAAGAAGCCACTTCTTTGCCTCCGGGAGCCTGAGAGAGCGGCAGCTTCGGAAAGGTTAAGACGGAAGGTGAACAACACTGGGATGGTGTGCGCAGCTTGCCAACTGATAGAAAACAGTACCTTAGCACTCTCTTGTCTTTTTCCAAACACATGAGCATTAGATTGGAAGCGGTTTTGAGACACTCAGTTTGTCTTCTTGCAAAACACTCGGCAGACCTCCCTGCAAGTTCTAGAACACGATGGGAGATGTTTTCTGTGCTGGCATAGTTTCTCCTTGCCAGACATATTGGAAAAGCTTTTTGCGGAGATGTCGACGACAAGAGACGCTAAAGACGAAGGTACGATGCTCACCGGAGCTAAGAGCCGCTCCCGGGCGTCTTTTGGCAGAAGTCGCGCAGCGGAGAGCACTGAGACCGCCACAATCCTCTTTGCGCGAAGAAGCCGCTTCTTCGCCTAAGGGAGCCGAAGCGAGCGGCAGGTCCGGAAAGGTGAAGAAGGAAGCTGCAAAACGCTGGGATTGTGTGCGCAGCTTGCCAACTTTTAAAAAACAGTACCTTATCACTCTCCTCCCTTTTCCAAACACATGAGCATTCGATTGGAAGCTGTGTCAGGAAAATCTCTTCGTCTTTTGGCAAAACACCGGGCAGACCACCGAGCAACTTCTAGAACACGATGGATGATGTTTTCAGTGCTGGCACAATTTCTCCTTGCCAGACATATTGGAAAAGCTTTTGGCTAAGATGTAGACGACAAGAGACGCTAAAGACGAAGGTACGATGCTCTCCGGAGCTAAGAGCCGCTCCCGGGCGTCTTTCGGCAGAAGCCATGCTGTGGAGAGCACTGTGACCGCCACAGTCGTCTTTGCACGAAGAAGCCGCTTTTTCGCCTCCGGGAGCAGGAGAGAGCAGCGGCTTTGGAAAGGTGATGAAAGAAGCTGCACAACACTGGGATTGTGAGTGCAGCTTGACTACTGTCCTGGTTTAGGGCAAATTTGTTAAAGAATCTGCAAAGGAGGGCCCCTCCAGAAAGCAAAACACACACGGCCCCTCCCCCCAACCGGTTCGGGAAAAAATTCCTCAGAGAGAAGTGGAAAGAACGTGTTTATTTGACGGACACAGCACCCCCCGCACACAAAATGAACAATACCAGCTGAAACCACTCTGAGAAAGATGACAAAATCAGAAAGTCTCTTTCGGGGTGGTTGCTCTGCTCTCAGTCCCTCCGGCGCTGGGCCAGCTGCTGCAGCCAAACCTTCGGTGTTCCCGGGTCCCTGTCCGGAGCAGGTTCGAGATGGTCACAGGAACAGGAGAGGAGAAACAGTCCGGGAAGGAATTTGGACTGTTTAGCTAAACTAGCTAATAAGCAGAAGCAAAAGCGAGAGCAGAAGCAAGAGCAGAAAAGCAAGCAAGCAAAAGCAGCAAGCTGCGAGCTAGAAGTGAAAACAGCCCTATGTACTGCCTTGTCTCTGTGTCCTGATAAGGGAAACCCAAACAAAACTTCCACTTTTCAGAGCCAGTCTTAAAGGCACAGAACGGATGAATGGGGATACAAGCATCATAACGTCACCCCAGGACATTCCACCCCTTATCCCCATATCATCAACATATTACAACGCATCATGCATTATTCACACAAAGTTTCCATCTGTTTCCCCAAAATTACAAGCAATACCCATCATGCCTTCATCATATCCCCACACTGGACCACTGAATCCAGGCCCTATATTACAGAGCTCCAGGATCCCCCCTTTTCACTTTCGTCACTTAAAGCTCCATCTATCACTTGCTCAGACCTTTGACACTTTCACATTTCCTTCTCCATCTTCCACTTGCCCAGACCTTCAACTCTTACACATTTCCTTCTATCTCATGTCTGTATGGTTTAATGTACAGACAATGGCAGTAACATCCAATGAATAGTGATATTGCATATCATTCTATCCCACAATCAGATCTCCCTGAGGTACACATCGTGTTGTTCCATCTCTTTGCACTATCCACCACTTGCAACCTGGTCCCTGAGCAAAGACAACCCCACGAATGGGTTTGTCTCTACTCGAGGCAGAGTTGATCCATACAGTCTTCCCTAACAAACCTCTGATATGTACCACTGGGACTTTGTCTCCTTCTATTACATTCAGGGACTCAGACTGGGCAGGACCTGCTCGGTTGGTGGAACCTCGGGTGTTGACTAACCAGGTGGCCTTTGCTAAATGCTGCTCCCAATTCTTGAAAGATCCCCCACCCAAAGCTTTCAACTGGGTTTTTAGTAGTCCATTGTACCTCTCCACTTTCCCTGCAGCTGGTGCATGGTAGGGGATATGGTACACCCACTCAATGCCATGTTCCCTAGCCCAGGTGTTGATAAGGCTGTTCTTGAAATGAGTCCCGTTGTCTGACTCGATCCTCTCAGGGGTGCCATGTCTCCACAGGACTTGCTTTTCAAGGCCCAGGATGGTGTTCCGGGCTGTGGCATGAGACACAGGGTAGGTTTCCAACCATCCAGTGGTGGCTTCCACCATGGTCAGCACGTAGCGCTTGCCCTGGCGTGTCTGGGGCAGTGTGATGTAGTCAATCTGCCAGGCCTCCCCATACTTGTACTTGGACCAGCGCCCACCGTACCAGAGGGGCTTCACTCGCTTGGCCTACTTGATGGCAGCACACGTCTCACAGTCATGGATAACCTGAGAAATACTGTCCATGGTTAGATCCACCCCTCGGTCTCGTACCCATTTATAGGTGACATCTCTGCCCTGGTGGCCTGAGGCATCATGGGCCCATCTTGCAAGGAATAACTCTCCCTTATGTCCCCAATCTAGGTCTATATTGGACACCCCGATCTTTGCAGCTTGGTCTACCTGCTCATTGTTCTGGTGCTCCTCATTGGCCCTACTCTTGGGTACATGGGCATCTACATGGCGGACTTTCCCAGGTAGCCTCCCTACCCTGGTAGCAATGTCTTTCCACTCATTTCCCGTTAGGCTCACATCAGCTTCCGCCAAAGTGAAATCCTGGGATCCTCCTGTCACACCAGCAATAGAAACAGACTCTGTCCCCACATGTCTTGATGGGATTAATGTGCATTGCGCACCAGTATCGACCAAAGCTTTGTACTCTTGTGGCTCCGATGTGCCAGGCCAACGAATCCACACAGACCAGAAAACACGATTTTCCCTGGCCTCTACCTGGCTGGAGGCAGGGCCCCTCTAAGCCTGGTTATCCTTCTTTCCCTGGGCGTATGTTTTGGATGTTCCTTCGAGAGGATCAGACATGTCATCATCATCATACCTGGCCGGTCGGCTACGGGCAACTGGAGCTGCTTTCCTCCTGGTGGCTTCCTTCAGTTCACGCACCCGTCGTGCCAGAACAGCAGTAGGTTTCCTATGCCACCTTCTCATGTTCTCCCCACAATCACACAGGTAGAACCACAGCTCAGCTCGTGGGGTGTACCTTCTCTCGCCATCTGGGAAACGTCTGCCTTGCAGACCAGAACCTCGGATCTGTACTGCTGAAATTTGGAGAAGGTCTTCTTTAATCTCCTCTCTAAGCTTCTTATGGTTCTCCTCTATCTTTTCCTCTAAGTTCTGCAGACGTGTTTCTACCGCTGCGATTCTGGCATGTGTCGGGCCATGTACAGCATCTGCATATGCTCGGAGCTTCCTTGCCATGTCAAGCACCGTCTCATCCCTCTCATCCCTCTTCATGATGGCTAAGGCAGAAGCATATTCGTGTGGCCCAAGTCGTACGAGTTTTCGCCACATCACAGACGTGCATGGTACTAAGTCTGGGTTCCTGGTTGTTACATCATCTGAGAAGATAATTTCTGCCACAGCCATTTCTCTTAAGCGTTGGATCCCTTGCTCTATTGTCTTCCACTGAGTTTGCTGCATATAGAGATCTTCTGCACACAGGTATCTTTCTGCTACGCTTCTTAGGACCCGTTCCCAGAGGCTGTGAGGGTTAGCCCCCCTCATCATTCCTTGGTCTATGACAGTATCCTGTGACAGGGATCCCAAATGCCTGGCTTCAGTGCCATCCAGAATTGTAGCCTCGTCTGCAGCATCCCAGAGACGGACAAGCCAACTAATTATGGATTCATCAGACCTTCGAGTGTAATCCTTCCGTAGGCCACGGAGGTCCTTCAGAGAAAAGGACTCATCTGATCTTGCACCTGCTGCTTTGACTCCTGATTTTATGTCAGGAGGCATTGAGGTTCCTTCTCCTTCATCATCATCATCATCATCATCATCCCCTGGTCGATTGGTCTTGTCCGTGCATTTCCCACTTCTAGTGCTGGTAGCAACAGCCATGGGTTTAGATGCTGGCTTCGAGCCTGGAGTGTTAGCTGCAGCCTGAGTCACCGGGACAGTTGCTGATTTATCTCCCTGCCCCCCTGCCTCTGTCTGCTGCTCGACAGTATCTAGCAGTGTGCGATAAGCATATGCCAGGGCCCAGCTCACTGCAATGACCTTCCTCTCCTTAGTCTCATCCTGGTACTTCTCTTTCAGATATATCCCCACCTCAGCTGGATTCTGAATTTGTTCATGGGGAAACTCCCAGACTATAGGGTCAGAGAATTCCTTCAGGATTTGGCCCATATCCTCCCATTTCCCACACCACTTAGGATTTTCCACACCAGGGTCTACTCCTGAGTCAGGGGTCTCATCAGCCCGCCTAGAAATCTCAGCCCTCATTCTAGAGAAGCAGCAGGCTGTATAGAGGAAGGTTATCAGATTGGATACCAGGAAGATGGTCTCTTTAACATTGAGGGGAAACTGAACATCCTTCACTAGTGATGCAACTGATTCATAGGAGAAGGAGGAAAGCAGAGGCTGAAAAACCTCATTCCCTCCTGCTCCTCCTGCAACAAACTGGATGCATAACCATAGCCATGAACCATTCATACCTGGAGCAAACACTAGCATGTTTATTAATTTCTTGCACATTATTGCCACCAAGCCCAGCAGGATAGCTACTCTGGTCACTGCCCCTCTGATGTAAAAACTACGTATTAGGGGCAATACTAAAGCTATTTCTGGATAAGAAAATAAACCAAGGGACAAGAGAGGTATTAAAATCTCAAAAAACCCCAGGGGCCAGAAATGCATGCAAAACTTCACCCCAATAGACATTATCAATTCAAAAACCATGGCTATTAGCTGATTTAAACGAACACAGAGTAATAGCAACCAAAATGCAGTCAAAACAGGGTTTTTCCACTCTCTCTCGAGCCTCACGTTTGGGCGCAAATATTTTGTCCTGGTTTAGGGCAAATTTGTTAAAGAATCTGCAAAGGAGGGCCCCTCCAGAAAGCAAAACCCACACGGCCCCTCTCCCGAAAACCGGTTTGGGAAAAAATTCCTCGGAGAGAAGTGGAAAGAACCTGTTTATTTGACTGGCACAGCACCCCCCGCACACAAAATGAACAATACCAGCTGACACCACTCTGAGAAAGATGACAAAATCAGAAAGCCTCTTTCGGGGTGGTTGCTCTGCTCTCAGTCCCTCCGGCGCTGGGCCAGCTGCTGCAGCCAAACCTTCGGTGTTCCCGGGTCCCAGTCCGGAGCAGGTTCGAGATGGTCACAGGAACAGGAGAGGAGAAACAGTCCGGGAAGGAATTTGGACTGTTTAGCTAAACTAGCTAATAAGCAGAAGCAAAAGCGAGAGCAGAAGCAAGAGAAGAAAAGCAAGCAAGCAAAAGCAGCGAGCTGCGAGCTAGAAGTGAAAACAGCCCTATGTACTGCCTTGTCTCTGTGTCCTGATAAGGGAAACCCAAACAAAACTTCCACATTTCAGAGACAGTCTTAAAGGCACAGAACGGATGAATGGGGATACAAGCATCTTAATGTCACCCCAGGACAGCAACTGATAGAAAACAGTACCTTAGATCTCTCCTGACTATTCCAATCACATGAGCATTCGATTGGAAGATTTTTCGCACAACTCTCTTCGTCTTCCTTCAAAACACTCGGCAGACCTCCCTCCAACTTCTAGAACGTGATGGGAGATGTTTTCTGTGCTGGCACAGTTTCTCCTTGCCAGACATAGTGGAAAAGCTTTTGGCTAAGATGTAGACGACAAGAGACACTGAAGACGAAGGTACGATGCTCTCCGGAGCTAAGTGCTGCTCCCGGGCATCATCCGGCAGAAGCCGCGCATAGGCAAGCACTGTGACCGCCACAATCGTCTTTGCGCAAAGAAGCCGCTTCTTCGCCTCCAGGAGCCGGAGAGAACGGCAGCTTCGGAAAGGTTAAGAAGGAAGCTGCACAACACTGGGATTGTGTGCGCAGCTTGCCAACTGATAGAAAACAGTACCTTAGCACTCTCCTGCCTTTTCCAATCACATGAGCATTCGATTGGAAAGTGTTTCGGAAAACTCACTTTCTCTTCATGCAAAACACTCGGCAGACCTCCATGCAACTTCTAGAACACGATGTGAGATGTTTTCTGTGCTGGCAC
Source organism: Melozone crissalis (assembly GCF_028551555.1). NCBI lineage: Eukaryota > Metazoa > Chordata > Aves > Passeriformes > Passerellidae > Melozone > Melozone crissalis. The sequence continues at coordinate 3,870,451 of NW_026535882.1, read as the reverse complement.
AGTTTCTCCTTTTCGGACATAGTGGAAAAGCTTTTGGCTAAATAGTAGACGACAAGAGACGCTAAAGACGAATGTACGGTGCTCTCTGGAGCTAAGTGTCGCTCCAAGGCGTCCTTTGGCAGAAGCCGTGCCTAGGCCAGCACTGTGAGCGCCACAATCGTCTTTGCGCGAAGGAGCCGCTTCTTTGCCTCCGGGAGCCGGAGAGAGCGGCCGCTTCGGAAAGGTGAAGAAGGAAGCTGCGCAACACTGGCATTGTGTGCGCAGCTTGCCGACTGATAGAAAACAGTTCCTTACCACTCTCCTGCCTTTTCCGAAGACAGGAGCTTTCGTTTGCAAGCTGTTTTGGACAACTTTCCCTTTCTTCATGCAAAACAGTTTGCAGACCTCCATGGAACTTCTAGAAACGATGGGGAATGTGTTCTGTTCTTACACATTTTCATTTAACCAGACATAGTGGAAAAGCTTTTTGCTAAGCTTTAGACGAGAAGAGATGCTAAAGATGAAGGTACGGATGTCCCCTGAGCTAAGATCCGCTCCCGGGCGTCTTTTGGGAGAAGCCGCGCTGCGGAGAGCACTGTGACCGCCACAATCGTCTTCGCGCAAAGAAGCCGCTTTTTCGCCTCCGAGAGCAGGAGAGAGCGGCAGCTTCGGAAAGGTGAAGAAAGAAGCTGCACAAGCCTGAGATTGTGTGCGCAGCTTGCCATCTGATCGAAAACAGTATTTAGCACTCTCCTGACTATTCTAATCACATGAGCATTCGATTGGAAGGTGTTTCGGAAAACTTTCTTTCTCTTCTTGCAAAACACTCGGCAGACCTCCGTGCAACTTCTGGAAAACGATGGGCGATGTTTTCTTTGCTGGCACAGTTTCTCGTCGCCAGACATCGTGGAAAAGCTTTGGGCTAAGATGTAGACGAGAAGAGACACTAAAGACGAAGGTACGATGCTCTCCGGAGCTAAGTGCTGCTCCCGGGCATCATCCGGCAGAAGCCGCGCATCGGCAAGCACTGTGACCGCCACAATCGTCTTTGCGCAAAGAAGCCGCTTCTTCGCCTCCAGGAGCTGGAGAGAGCGGCAGCTTTGGAAAGGTGAAGAAGGAAGCCGCCCAACACTGGGATTGTGTGCGCAGCTTGGCAACGGATAGAAAACCGTACCTTAGCACTCTCCTGACTATTCCAATAACATGAGCATTGAATTGGATGCTTTTTTAGGCAACTCTCTTCCTCTTCTTGCAAAACACTCGACAGACCGCCGAGCAACTACTAGAACCCGACGGGAGATGTTTTCTGTGATGGCAGTTTCTCCTTGCCAGACATAGTGGAAAAGCTTTTCACTAAGATGTAAACTACAAGAGAAGCTAAAGACGAAGGTACGATGCTCTGCGGAGCTAAGAGCCGCTCCTGGGCGTCTTTCGGCAGAAGCCGCGCTAAGGAGAAGACTGTGACCGCCACAATCGTCTTTGCACAAAGAAGCCGCTTCTCCCCCTCCAGGAGCCGGAGAGAGCGGCTGCTTCCAAAGGTGAAGAAGGAAGCTGCACAACACTGGGATTGTGTGCGCAGCTTGACGACTGATAGAAAACAGCACCTTTGCACTCTCCTGCCTTTTCCAAAAACATGAGAATTCGATGGGAAGCTTTTTTAGTCAAGTCTCTTTGTCTTCTTGCAAAACACTCAGCAGGCCTCCGAGCAAATTCTACAAAACTTCGGGAGATGTTTTCTGTGCTGGCACACTTTCTCCTTGCCAGACATAGTGGAAAAGCTTTTGGAGAAGAGGTAGACAACAAGAGACGCTGAAGACGAAGGTAAAATGCTCTCCAGGGCTATGAGCTGCTCCCGGCGTCTTGCGGCAGAAGCCGCGCTGCGGAGAGCACTGTGACCGGCACAATTGTCTTTGCGCGAAGAAGCCGCTTCTTCGCATCCGGGAGCCGGAGAGAGCGGCAACTTCGGAAAGGTAAAGAAGGAAGCTTCACAACGCTGGGATTGTGTGCGCAGCTTGCCAACTGATAGAAAACAGTACCTTAGCACTCTCCTGCCTTTTCCAAACACATGTGCATTCTATTAGAAGCTGTTTAGGGCAACTCTGTTCGTCTTCTTGCAAAACACTCGGCAGACCTCCGTGCAACTTTTAGAACACGATGGGAGATGTTTTCTGTGATGGCACAGTTTCTCCTTGCCAGAGATAGTGGAAAAGCTTTTGGCGAGGATGCAGACGACAAGAGACACTAAAGACGAAGGTACGATGCTCTATGAAGCTAAGAGCCGCTCCCGAGCGTCTTTCGGAATAAGCCGCGCTGCGGAGAGCACGGAGACCGCCACAATCGTTATTGCGCGACGAAGCCGCTTCTTCGACTCCGGGAGCCGGAGAGAGCGGCAGCTTCGGAAAGGTGAAGAAGGAAGCTGCACAACTCTGGGATTGTGTGCGCAGCTTGCCAACTGATAGAAAACAGTACCTTAGCACTCTCCTGCTTTTTCCAAACACATGAGCATTCTATGGGAATCTGTTTTAGGCAACTCCTTTCGTCTTCTTGCAAAACACTCGGCAGACCTCCGTGCAACTTCTAGATGATGATGGAAGATGTTTTCTGTGCTGGCACAGTTTCTCCTCGCCAGACATAGTGGAAAAGCTTTTGGCTAAGATGTAGACGACAAGAGACGCTAAAGACGATAGTACGATGCTCTCCGGAGCTAAGAGCCGCTCCCGGGCGTCTTTCAGCAGAAGCCGCGCTGCGGAGAGCACTGTGACCGCCACAATCGTCTTTGCGCAAAGAAGCCACTTCTTTGCCTCCGGGAGCCTGAGAGAGCGGCAGCTTCGGAAAGGTTAAGACGGAAGGTGAACAACACTGGGATGGTGTGCGCAGCTTGCCAACTGATAGAAAACAGTACCTTAGCACTCTCTTGTCTTTTTCAAAACACATGAGCATTAGATTGGAAGCGGTTTTGAGACACTCAGTTTGTCTTCTTGCAAAACACTCGGCAGACCTCCCTGCAACTTCTAGAACACGATGGGAGATGTTTTCTGTGCTGGCATAGTTTCTCCTTGCCAGACATATTGGAAAAGCTTTTTGCGGAGATGTCGACGACAAGAGACGCTAAAGACGAAGGTACGATGCTCTCCGGAGCTAAGAGCCGCTCCCGGGCGTCTTTTGGCAGAAGTCGCGCAGCGGAGAGCACTGAGACCGCCACAATCCTCTTTGCGCGAAGAAGCCGCTTCTTCCCCTCAGGGAGCCGAAGCGAGCGGCAGGTCCGGAAAGGTGAAGAAGGAAGCTGCAGAACGCTGGGATTGTGTGCGCAGCTTGCCAACTTTTAAAAAACAGTACCTTATCACTCTCCTCCCTTTTCCAAACACATGAGCATTCGATTGGAAGCTGTGTCAGGAAAATCTCTTCGTCTTTTGGCAAAACACCGGGCAGACCACCGAGCAACTTGTAGAACACGATGGATGATGTTTTCAGTGCTGGCACAATTTCTCCTTGCCAGACATATTGGAAAAGCTTTTGGCTAAGATGTAGACGACAAGAGACGCTAAAGATGAAGGTACGATGCTCTCCGGAGCTAAGAGCCACTCCCGGGCGTCTTTCGGCAGAAGCCACGCTGTGGAGAGCACTGTGACCGCCACAGTCGCCTTTGCACGAAGAAGCCGCTTTTTCGCCTCCGGGAGCAGGAGACAGCAGCGGCTTTGGAAAGGTGATGAAAGAAGCTGCACAACACTGGGATTGTGAGTGCAGCTTGACTACTGTCCTGGTTTAGGGCAAATTTATTAAAGAATCTGCAAAGGAGGGCCCCTCCAGAAAGCAAAACCCACACGGCCCCTCCCCCCAACCGGTTCGGGAAAAAATTCCTCAGAGAGAAGTGGAAAGAACCTGTTTATTTGACTGGCACAGCACCCCCCGCACACAAAATGAACAATACCAGCTGACACCACTCTGAGAAAGATGACAAAATCAGAAAGTCTCTTTCGGGGTGGTTGCTCTGCTCTCAGTCCCTCCGGCGCTGGGCCAGCTGCTGCAGCCAAACCTTCGGTGTTCCCGGGTCCCTGTCCGGAGCAGGTTCGAGATGGTCACAGGAACAGGAGAGGAGAAACAGTCCGGGAAGGAATTTGGACTGTTTAGCTAAACTAGCTAATAAGCAGAAGCAAAAGCGAGAGCAGAAGCAAGGGCAGAAAAGCAAGCAAGCAAAAGCAGCGAGCTGCGAGCTAGAAGTGAAAACAGCCCTATGTACTGCCTTGTCTCTGTGTCCTGATAAGGGAAACCCAAACAAAACTTCCACATTTCAGAGACAGTCTTAAAGGCACAGAACGGATGAATGGGGATACAAGCATCTTAATGTCACCCCAGGACAGCAACTGATAGAAAACAGTACCTTAGATCTCTCCTGACTATTCCAATCACATGAGCATTCGATTGGAAGATTTTTCGCACAACTCTCTTCGTCTTCCTTCAAAACACTCGGCAGACCTCCCTCCAACTTCTAGAACGTGATGGGAGATGTTTTCTGTGCTGGCACAGTTTCTCCTTGCCAGACATAGTGGAAAAGCTTTTGGCTAAGATGTAGACGACAAGAGACACTGAAGACGAAGGTACGATGCTCTCCGGAGCTAAGTGCTGCTCCCGGGCATCATCCGGCAGAAGCCGCGCATAGGCAAGCACTGTGACCGCCACAATCGTCTTTGCGCAAAGAAGCCGCTTCTTCGCCTCCGGGAGCCGGAGAGAACGGCAGCTTCGGAAAGGTTAAGAAGGAAGCTGCACAACACTGGGATTGTGTGTGCAGCTTGCCAACTGATAGAAAACAGTACCTTAGCACTCTCCTGCCTTTTCCAATCACATGAGCATTCGATTGGAAGGTATTTCGGAAAACTCACTTTCTCTTCATGCAAAACACTCGGCAGACCTCCATGCAACTTCTAGAACACGATGTGAGATGTTTTCTGTGCTGGCACTGTTTCTCCTTTTCGGACATAGTGGAAAAGCTTTTGGCTAAATAGTAGACGACAAGAGACGCTAAAGACGAATGTACGGTGCTCTCTGGAGCTAAGTGTCGCTCCAAGGCGTCCTTTGGCAGAAGCCGTGCCTAGGCCAGCACTGTGACCGCCACAATTGTCTTTGCGTGAAGAAACCGCTTCTTCGCCTCCGGGAGCCAGTGGGAGCGGCAGCTTCAGAAAGGTGAAGAAGGGAGCTGCACAACACTGGGATTGTGTGCGCAGCTTGCCATCTGATAGAAAACAGTACTTTACCACTCTTGTCTTTTACCAAACACATGGGCATTCAATGGGAAGCTTTTTTAGGCAACCCTCTTCATCTTCTTGCAAAACACTCGGCACACCGCTCTGCAACTTCCAGAACACGATGGGAGATATTTTCTGTGCTGGCACAGTTTCTACTTGCCAGATATAGTGGAAAAGCTTTTGGCAAGGATGTAGATGACAAGAGACGCTAAAGACAAAGGTAACATGCTCTCCGGAGCTAAGAGCCGCTCCCGGGCGTCTTTCGGCAGAAGCCGTGCTGCCGAGAGCGCTGTGACCGCCACAATTGTCTTCGCGCGAAGAAGCCGCTTCTTCGCCTCCGGGAGCTGGGGAGAGCATCAGCTTCAGAAAGGTGAAGGAGCAAGCTGGATACCCCTGGGATTGTGTGCGCAGCTTGCCAACTGATAGAAAACAGTATTTAGCACTCTCCTGACTATTCCAATAACATGAGCATTCGATTGGAAGGTGGTTCGGAACACTTTTTTCTCTTCTTGCAAAACACTCGGCAGACCTCCGTGCAAATTCTAGAACACGATGGGAGATGTTTTCTGTGCTGGCTCAGTTTCCCCTTTCCAGACATAGTGGAAAAGCTTTTGGTAAAGATGTAGACGACCAGAGACGCTAAAGACGAAACAGATGCTCTCCAGAGCTAAGAGCCGCTCCCGGGCGTCTTTCGGCAGAAGTTGCGCTGCGGAGAGCACTGTGACCGCCACAATTGTCTTTGTGCAAAGAAGCCGCTTCTTTCCCTCCGGGAGCTGAAGGTAGCGGCAGCTTTGGAAAGGTGAAGAAGGAAGCTGCACAACTCTGGGATTGTGTGCGCAGCTTGCCAACTGATAGAAAAAAGGACCTTAGCACTCTCCGCCCTTTTCCAAACACATGAGCATTCGATTGGAAACTGTTTCAGGCAACTCTCTTCGTCTTTTTGCAAAACACTCGGCAGACCTCCGTGCAACTTCTAGAACACGATGGGAGATGTTTTCTGTGCTGGCACAGTTTCTCCTTGCCAGACATAGTGGAAAAGCTTTTTGCTAAGATGTAGACGACAAGAGACTCTAAAGGCGGTTGTGGTGTGTTTTTAAGTTTCTCAGTTTGCTCCTCCTTTTTCTATATTTTCCCCCTATGTTCACTATAAATGGTTCCTCCCTTCCCAGTTTTCCCGCCACTAATGCCCTGACAGTTGAGTTACTCTGGTTTCCCCTGCCCCCTTTTAGTTGCCGATCTCCTAAGTTGCATAATTGATCCTCCCTTATCCCACTATATAAGTAAAGTTTTCCTCCTCCCTGGGCCCAGTCAATCACCCCCTACTCCTCCCAGGTTTCGAGAACCTCCTTCCCCCTTGGGGTTTTGGTTGGCTAATGACCTGGCGCCCCTCCTCTACTTCATGTTTAGTGGATATGTTCTTATGTCAGTTTTTTTATGTACCTCCCCACATGTTCCCAGATTGGTTAGCTGGGCTTCCCTCCCTTCTCCACCTATTCCCTTTAAAACTCTGTCTCCCCCTGTGTTCGGCGCCATTTGCTATGGGTTTGTCCATCTGTTGGTTGCCCTTTGCTTCCTGGGGGCTCTTCAATAAACCGACGTTTCACCCCCAGCAAGTGGTCGCCTCCTCACTCGTCTCGTCCTGCGTGAACCCAAGTCCGCAATCCAGCCCAGCCCGAGGCCACGACGCCAAGGGGGGCTGGCTTCTGATGCGTAGGGGCGTCGGCCTTCTTACCCCTTCTGCTAGTTGGATTTAGAGCCGCGTACGCCCTCGCGCAGTCTCCCGCCCAACGTGGGGCCTGACGAAGTGGATATTTGACCACCGACCGGACCCTGCGGAATTGGGATTTACTTACCCTCTGGACGCCGGACTACCCCAGGTTGTGGCAGGCCCCGTTATAGGGGCAGCGCTCCCTGGGGATCTGAGTCGGGACTCCTCGCACCCTCAGAGGACGACTCCCGAGACGAGGACCCTCGCCTGGTTTTTCTTTGTCGCCGCTGCAGGATTGGTAAGTTCGGACCCCGACCTGGGGACTCTCCGGCTTCCCCTCTGCCCTTTTACCTTTCCCTAGGGGTACATGCCCTGCGTTGGGGACCTACCCCCTGCCTTCTCTCCTTGAGGTTTTTCCTCACCCCCGTGCCGTTTTTGTTTTCTCTTCCCTGTGGGTGCCGGATTTCCCCAGACGTGGGGCCCGGACCCAATCACCCAGTCTCCTTCTTTCCCTCCGGCTGTATACCCAGACTTTGGGGAAGTGGGGGGAGCAGGGGCCGGCGGCGGGCGGCTCATTGTTTAAGTTTTCGTTGTTCTCCAGGCGAGTGGTTGGGTCATCTGAGGATTTTCCCCCTTTCTAGTTGCAGCAGTTCCTGCTCTAGAAAGGTTCCATGGGTGCAGGCTTGGGAAAATCCCAGAAGGAGGTTTATTATGTTGTGAAGGGTTTGTTGCTTGGGGGGGGTCAGAAGGCCCCCTAGCAGGGGTTAAAATGTTTAGTTAAGTGGGTATTTTCTACATTCCCCGAGGTCTCCCCAGAACTTGTAAAACAGCCACGGTTTTGGGCAGCCGTTGTGGCAAAATTAGAAGAGGCCATAAATTCCGGGGAGACAAAATTGGCCACCGTGGCGTATTGGGCGCGCAGAATGTGTGCGACACTCCGCGCGTCTGGGGAGCCTAAGAAAAGTCCCCCAGGTTCTGGTTTGTCCCCTCGTTCTCCTCGTTCAGTTGCCCTTGCCCCTCAAACCTTTCCCCCGTCCCGTAGGCAGGAGCCCTCGAGGGGGATTTTTAAGGCCGACCAGAGGCAGGGGGTCCATCCTGCCCCTGCTCCCCCTCGACCTGCTCGGCCTCCCCCTTCGAGGAGTCCTTGCCAGGCTCCTTCTCTTCCCTTACCCTCTACCCCAGTCCCCAAGTCCCCGGTTTCAAACCCCAAAGTTGTTCGGTTTTGCGAAGACCTTCAAAAGGGCTCCCTTGGAGCCCGAGATGGCGGCGGCCATGCGGCCGTTCCCGCCAGGGCTCTTTCCTCTTCTCCTAACCCTTTCCTCCCTGATGCCAACCCCTCCCTTCCCCTCGACCCAACCTCTTTTTCTGTTGTCCCTCCCTGTTATCTTCCCTCTGCCCCTTCCATTTCTCCGCCCTCTGATCCTCCGTCGGCTCCTCTCCAGGTTCCTCCCCCGGTTCAGCCTTCTGTTAACTCCTCCCCTGCTCCACCTTCATACTCTGCTCCGCCTCTGAACTCCATCAAGGAGGCGGAGAGGGGTTGTGTGCCCCATTGCCAGACCCTGCATCAACCTCCTCCAATTCCGGTTCCCACGCTCCCCCTTCCGGTTCTCACGCCTTGTGTTCCGGGGGTGGGGGGGGGGGGGGGTGGATGACAGGAAGCTGGGGCAGGCGCCTTTATTGGAACCCGTTCCGGTTACGTACCGCCTCAGCGGGGAGGGGAGCCCTCAGGCCCAGTGGGTGCCTTTAGCACAGGTCCGGATTAAGGAACTGTGCAAGGCACAGAAGGACTACTCCCGGGGGTCGGAGTACTTCCGGGGTATGCTCTGGAATGCCCTTGCACAGGGAGATCTGGTGCTGGCGGACCTGAGGGCCCTCTTCTTCAGTTTAACAAGACCCATGGAGTTTAGGGTCTGGGTGGGGGAATGGAGGAGGGAGATAGTGGAGGTTCTCCCGATTCTTTGGGGGAATCCTTCAGTGTCTCATGACGCGGACGGTTTAGCAATTTCCCAAGAACATCTTTTGGGCAAGGGACAGTGGGCAGAGGGGGCAGCTCAAGCAAAGGCCTTGTTCCCGTCTCAGCTTGTAGAGACCGCTAAGGCAGCAGAGCGGGCCTTTTATAAGCTAGAGGTGGTGACCTCCCAGTGGGAGGACGATGAAGTCCGACAGGGGCCGCAAGAGCCTTACGTGGTCTTCATCGAGCGCCTCTACCAATACGTGGAGGCGCAGGCGACCGGGGACGATGACAGGGAGAAGATGCTCCATAGGATGGCGTATAGCAACGCCAACCCCGAGTGTCGGAAGGCCATCCGGATTCTCCCTCGAAGTCCCCGGCCCACGGTGGAGGCCGTGAGAGAGGCCGTGGTAGGCCAGGTCTCCTTAACATCACGGCCTAAAAGAGCTTCAGTGGTCTTTGCAGATGGCCCTGAGCCGGACTTCTTAGAGATAGATGCTGCCCCCATTGCCGGACCCCCAACACCCGGGTCCGGCAGAAGATCAACGGCCACCCACCCCTGCCACCTCTGTGGCGAGACAGGGCATTGGATGCCCCAATGCCAGATGAGATTAGATTATTTAGAGTATAGAAGGAGGCGGGAAAGGGAGGAGAGTAAGGGCAAAAAAAACTAGGCCCGGAGCGCAGCCCCTCCCTGCACGAAGACAAAAATGCGGCAGGTCACTTAAAAACAAGCGGGGAGAGAGGAGACGAGAGAGAGCCGCCTACATTTGCTTTGCCGAACTTGACTTCTTTACCGGATATGACTACACCAACCTGTGGTACTGTACCTGCGCTTAACACCATGTCCTCTGTTTCCACCTACAGGCTGCAGCTAACTAGGAAATTTTATCTCCCTAGTAGTGACATCCAGCTGGTGTCTGTCGACCTGCAACACCCGGGTCGCTGGAGGAAACTTGGACGTTGCAGGTGGACCGTCGTCGGGGACACGAAGAACACACCGCGAGACATTCACATCGTCCCTGGTCTGGTAACTACCGACCGGGACCGTTTTGCGGTAGGGCTGTACTGTGTCCGACCCCCGCTCTTCCTCCCTAAGGGACAGATCATTGCCCAGGCTATTCCGGTTCCAGATAAAGATCATTGGAAGAACTCCGTGGAGAGGACATCGCCTCCGACAGTAGCCTGGGCACAGCTGGTGGGGAGGGAGAAGCCCCGCCTGACTTGTCAGCTCTTGTTGGGCGGGGACAAAAAGATCGTGAGGGGTCTTTTGGACACGGGTGCGGATGTGACGATCATTCCCTCTCGGGAGTGGCCGTCACATTGGGACTTGCAAAGCGCTGCGGGCACGATCTCAGGTGTTGGGGGCCTTCAATTGGCCAATCAATCTAAGAGCATTGTGCAAATTAAGGGGCCCGACAGGCAATTGGCTTCTATACGCCCGTTCGTTTTAGATTACACCGAGCCTCTCTGGGGAAGGGACCTACTAGCCCAGTGGGGAGCCAGAATTGACCTCCCAAAGGCTCCCCAGGTTTTTCGGGCAGTGGCCACTGAGGAGCGCCAGACCTAGAAGCTGAATTGGCTGTCAGATAAACCAGTACAGGTCTTGCAGTGGCCACTCAACAAGCAAAAATTAAAGGCGCTCAATGAGCTCATTCAGGAGCAGTTACTGAAAGGCAACCTGGTGGAGACAATGTCACCTTGGAACTCCCCAGTGTTTGTCATTAAGAAGCCTAATAAGGACAAGTGGCGGCTCCTGACCGACCTCCGCCAAATAAACGAACAAATAATTGACATGGTTCCTCTTCAACCAGGGATGCCCTCCCCAGCAATGCTCCCCCAAAATTGGAATTTGGCAGTTATAGATATAAAAGATTGTTTTTCCCAGATTCCCCTGCACCCAGACGATGCCCCGCGCTTTGCGTTCACGGTTCCGTCCATCAACCGTGAGTCCCCAGCCAAGCGCTATCATTGGCGGGTGCTTCCGCAGGGCATGAAGAACAGGTCTGTGATCTGCCAATGGTATGTCGCTTCGCTGCTGTCACCCATACGTACAGCCCTCGGGGATGCCGTCATCATCCACCATTACATGGACGACATCCTCGTGTGTGCGCCCGACCACAGTCTGCTTGCCCATGCGCTTGACCTGACAACCAATGCGTTGGTTGCTGCAGGGTTCGAGCTCCAGCAGGACAAAATTCAGCGGATGCCACCTTGGAAATACCTGGGCCTCGAAATCACAAAGCGGACCATTGTTCCGCAGAAATTGGCTATTAGGACAAAAGTCCAGACCCTAGCGGATGTCCATCAACTGTGTGGGTCTTTAAATTGGGTGAGACCCTGGCTGGGCATTTCAACCGAGGACCTAGCCCCCCTTTTCAATTTGTTGAAAGGGGGAGAGGGGCTGAGTTCCCCTAGGGCTCTCACCCCAGAGGCAGAGGTGGCCTTGGAGAAGATACAGAAAGTTATTTCGGCCAGGCAGGCCCACCGTTACCATCCGGGCCTGCCCTTAAAATTTATTATACTGGGAAAATTGCCACACCTCCATGGCATGATACACCAGTGGGACACCAGTGCAAAGGACCAGGGGCTGGGTGACCCCCTCTTAATTATAGAGTGGGTGTTCCTCAGCCATCATCGGTCCAAAAGAATGACACGGCCACAGGAGTTGGTAGCCGAACTGATCCTTAAAGCAAGATCGAGGATCAGGGAGTTGGAGGGGTGTGATTTCACATGCATACATATCCAAATTAAATTGGAATCGGGCCAACTTGAATTAAAGACCTTTGAAGAACTGCTGCAAACCAATGAATACCTGCAGTTTGCACTACACAGCTACACTGGGCGCATCGCAGTGGATCGACCGGCCCATAAATTATTCAATTCGGAGTTTAAATTATCGCTGAGAAAGGTTCAGTGCAGGGAGCCACTGGCTGCCTTGACAGTTTTCACAGACGCGTCTGGAGCATCCCACAAGTCAGTGATGACTTGGAAGGGTCCTCAGACTAAGCAGTGGGAGACTGATGTTGTTGTAGTGGAGGGCTCTCCACAAGTTGCTGAGTTGGACGCAGTCATCAGGGCATTCCAGAGATTCCCTGGACCTTTTAATTTGGTTACAGATTCTGCGTATGTCGCAGGTGTAGTGTCTCAAGAGGTCACCAACAAAAGATTATTTGATTTGCTTAACAGGCTCGTCGAGCTAGTCTCCCACCGCGAGCACCCTTTTCATTTTATGCATGTGAGATCACATACTGTCCTGGGGTGACGGTATGATGCTTGTATCCTCATTCATCCGTTCTGTGCCTTTAAGACTGGCTCTGAAAAGTGGAAGTTTTGTTTGGATTTCCCTTATCAGGACACAGAGACAAGGCAGTACATAGGGCTGTTTTCACTTCTAGCTCGCAGCTTGCTGCTTTTGCTTGCTTGCTTTTCTGCTCTTGCTTCTGCTCTCGCTTTTGCTTCTGCTTATTAGCTAGTTTAGCTAAACAGTCCAAATTCCTTCCCGGACTGTTTCTCCTCTCCTGTTCCTGTGACCATCTCGAACCTGCTCCGGACTGGGACCCGGGAATACCGAAGGTTTGGCTGCAGCAGCTGGCCCAGCGCCGGAGGGACTGAGAGCAGAGCAACCACCCCGAAAGAGACTTTCTGATTTTGTCATCTTTCTCAGAGTGGTGTCAGCTGGTATTGTTCATTTTGTGTGCGGGGGGTGCTGTGCCAGTCAAATAAACAGGTTCTTTCCACTTCTCTCCGAGGAATTTTTTCCCGAACCGGTTGGGGGGAGGGGCCATGTGGGTTTTGCTTTCTGGAGGGGCCCTCCTTTGCAGATTCGTTAACAAATTTGCCCTAAACCAGGACAAAATATTGGTGCCCAAACGTGAGGCTCGAGAGAGAGTGGAAAAACCCTGTTTTGACTGCATTTTGGTTGCTATTACTCTGTGTTCGTTTAAATCAGCTAATAGCCATGGTTTTTTAATTGATAATGTCTATTGGGGTGAAGTTTTGCATGCATTTCTGGCCCCTGGGGTTTTTTGAGATTTTAATACCTCTCTTGTCCCTTGGTTTATTTTCTTATCCAGAAATAGCTTTAGTATTGCCCCTAATACGTAGTTTTTACATCAGAGGGGCAGTGACCAGAGTAGCTATCCTGCTGGGCTTGGTGGCAGTAATGTGCAAGAAGTTTATAAACATGCTAGTGTCTGCTCCAGGTATGAATGGTTCATGGCTATGGTTATGCATCCAGTTTGTTGCAGGAGGAGCAGGAGGGAATGAGGTTTTTCAGCCTCTGCTTTCCTCCTTCTCCTATGAATCAGTTGCATCACTAGTGAAGGATGTTCAGTTTCCCCTCAATGTTAAAGAGACCATCTTCCTGGTATCCAATCTGATAACCTTCCTCTATACAGCCTGCTGCTTCTCTAGAATGAGGGCTGAGATTTCTAGGCGGGCTGATGAGACCCCTGACTCAGGAGTAGACCCCGGTGTGGAAAATCCTAAGTGGTGTGGGAAATGGGAGGATATGGGCCAAATCCTGAAGGAATTCTCTGACCCTATAGTCTGGGATTTTCCCCATGAACAAATTCAGAATCCAGCTGAGGTGGGGAAATATCTGAAAGAGAAGTACCAGGATGAGCCTAAGGAGAGGAAGGTCATTGCAGTGAGCTGGGCCCTGGCATATGCTTATCACACACTGCTAGATACTGTCGGGCAGCAGACAGAGGCAGGGGGGCAGGGAGATAAATCAGCAACTGTCCCGGTGACTCAGGCTGCAGCTAACACTCCAGGCTCGAAGCCAGCATCTAAACCTATGGCTGTTGCCACCAGCACTAGAAGTGGGAAATGCACGGACAAGACCAATCGACCAGGGGATGATGATGATGATGATGATGAAGGAGAAGGAACCTCAATGCCTCCTGACATAAAATCAGGAGTCAAAGCAGCAGGTGCAAGATCAGATGAGTCCTTTTCCCTGAAGGACCTCCGTGGCCTACAGAAGGATTACACTCGAAGGTCTGATGAATCCATAATTAGTTGGCTTGTCCGTCTCTGGGATGCTGCAGACGAGGCTACAATTCTGGATGGCACTGAAGCCAGGCATTTGGGATCCCTGTCACAGGATAGTCATAGACCAAGGAATGATGAGGGGGGCTAACCCTCACAGCCTCTGGGAACGGGTCCTAAGAAGCGTAGCAGAAAGATACCTGTGTGCAGAAGATCTCTATATGCAGCAAACTCAGTGGAAGACAATAGAGCAAGGGATCCAACGCTTGAGAGAAATGGCTGTGGCAGAAATTATCTTCTCAGATGATGGAACAACCAGGAACCCAGACTTAGTACCATGCATGTCTGTGATGTGGCGAAAACTCGTACGACTTGGGCCACACGAATATGCTTCTGCCTTAGCCATCATGAAGAGGGATGAGAGGGATGAGACGGTGCTTGACATGGCAAGGAAGCTCCGAGCATATGCAGATGCTGTACATGGCCCGACACATGCCAGAATCGCAGCGGTAGAAACACGTCTGCAGAACTTAGAGGAAAAGATAGAGGAGAACCATAAGAAGCTTAGAGAGGAGATTAAAGAAGACCTTCTCCAAATTTCAGCAGTACAGATCCGAGGTTCTGGTCTCCAAGGCAGACGTTTCCCAGATGGCGAGAGAAGGTACACCCCACGAGCTGAGCTGTGGTTCTACCTGTGTGATTGTGGGGAGAACATGAGAAGGTGGCATAGGAAACCTACTGCTGTTCTGGCACGACGGGTGCGTGAACTGAAGGAAGTCACCAGGAGGAAAGCAGCTCCAGTTGCCCGTAGCCGACCGGCCAGGTATGATGATGATGACATGTCTGATCCTCTCGAAGGAACATCCAAAACATACGCCCAGGGAAAGAAGGATAACCAGGCTTAGAGGGGCCCTGCCTCTAGCCAGGTAGAGGCCAGGGAAAATCGTGTTTTCTGGTCTGTGTGGATTCGTTGGCCTGGCACATCGGAGCCACAAGAGTACAAAGCTTTGGTCGATACTGGTGCACAATGCACATTAATCCCATCAAGACATGTGGGGACAGAGTCTGTTTCTATTGCTGGTGTGACAGGAGGATCCCAGGATTTCACTTTGGTGGAAGCTGATGTGAGCCTAACGGGAAATGAGTGGAAGAAGCATCCTATTGTGACTGGCCCAGAGGCCCCATGCATTTTGGGCATAGACTACCTTCGGAGTGGGTACTTCAAAGACCCAAAAGGACTCAGGTGGGCATTTGGAATAGCTGCTGTAGAGACAGAGGGCATCCAGCAATTGAACACCTTGCCTGGGTTGTCTGAGAATCCATCTGCAGTAGGATGCCTGACGGGAGAAGAGCAACAAGTGCCAATTGCCACTTCCATAGTGCATCGACGGCAGTATAGGACAGCTCGAGATGCCGTGATCCCCATCCATAAGATGATCCGAGAGCTGGAGAGCCAAGGGGTGGTCAGCAAGACCCACTCACCATTCAACAGCCCCATTTGGCCTGTGCGAAAATCTGAAGGAGAATGGAGATTGACTGTGGACTACCGTGCATTGAATGACATGACTCCACCACTGAGTGCTGCCGTGCCAGACATATTAGAGCTCCAGTATGAGCTAGAGTCCAAGGCAGCAAAGTGGTATGCCACTATAGACATTGCCAATGCATTTTTCTCCATTCCTCTGGCAGCAGAATGCAGGCCTCAGTTTGCCTTCACATGGAGGGGAGTGCAGTACACCTGGAACCGACTGCCCCAGGGGTGGAAGCACAGCCCCACCATCTGCCATGGACTGATCCAGACTGCACTAGAAAGGGGAGAGGCTCCGGAACACCTGCAGTATATTTATGACATCATTGTGTGGGGGAAAACAGCTGCGGAAGTGTTCGAGAAAGGGAAGGAAATCATCCAGATCCTCCTGGGAGCTGGTTTCGCCATTAAAAAGAGTAAAGTAAAGGGACCAGCTCGTGAGATTCAATTCCTGGGAGTGAAGTGGCAAGATGGACGACGTGAGATTCCTACAGATGTCATCAACAAGATCACAGCAATGTCTCCACCCACCAATAAGAAAGAGACACAAGCTTTCTTGGGTGCAATAGGTTTTTGGAGGATGCATATTCCTGAGTACAGTCAGATCGTGAGCCCTCTTTACCTGGTCACCCGCAAGAAGAACAAGTTCCAGTGGGGCCCTGAGCAGCAACAAGCCTTTGTCCAGATCAAGCAGGAGATTGCCCATGCAGTAGCCCTTGGCCCGGTCAGGACAGGACCAGAGGTAAAGAACATGCTCTACTCTGCAGCCGGGAACCATGGCTTGTCCTGTAGCCTTTGGCAGAAGGTGCCTGAGGAGACTCGGGGTCGACCACTGGGATTTTGGAGTCGAAGCTACAGAGGGTCTGAAGCCAACTATACTCCAACAGAGAAAGAAATCCTGGCTGCCTATGAAGGAGTCCAAGCTGCCTCGGAGGTAATAGGCACTGAAGCACAACTCCTCCTGGCACCCCGACTACCGGTGCTGGGGTGGATGTTCAAAGGCAAAGTTCCTTCCACTCACCATGCCACCAGTGCTACATGGAGCAAGTGGATTGCTCTCATCACTCAGCGCGCCCGTATAGGTAAACTGAATCGCCTTGGGATTTTGGAGGTCATTACAAATTGGCCCGAAGGTGAGAATTTTGGTGTCACAGATGAAGAGGAACAAGAACCAGTGACACGTGCTGAAGAGGCCCCTCCCTATAACCAACTGCCACCAGAGGAAACACGCTACGCTCTTTTCACTGACGGTTCCTGTCGCATCGTAGGGATGAACCGGAAGTGGAAAGCAGCCGTATGGAGCCCCACACGACAGGTTGCACAAGCTACCGAAGGAGAAGGTGGATCAAGCCAACTTGCAGAACTCAAAGCTGTTCAACTGGCCCTGGACATTGCTGAGAGAGAGAAGTGGCCAAAGCTCTACCTCTACACTGATTCATGGATGGTAGCCAATGCTCTGTGGGGATGGCTGGAGAGGTGGAAAAAGGCTAACTGGCAACGTAGAGGGAAACCAATTTGGGCTGCTGATGAGTGGAAAGACATTGCTACCAGGGTAGGGAGGCTACCTGTGAAAGTCCGCCATGTAGATGCCCATGTACCCAAGAGTAGGGCCAATGAGGAGCACCAGAACAATGAGCAGGTAGACCAAGCTGCAAAGATAGGGGTGTCCAAAATAGACCTAGACTGGGAACATAAGGGAGAGTTATTCTTAGCTAGATGGGCCCATGATGCCTCAGGCCACCAGGGCAGAGATGCCACCTATAAATGGGCACAAGACCGAGGGGTGGATCTAACCATGGACAGTATTTCTCAGGTTATCCATGACTGTGAGACGTGTGCTGCCATCAAGCAGGCCAAGCGAGTGAAGCCCCTCTGGTACGGTGGGCGGTGGTCCAAGTACAAGTATGGGGAGGCCTGGCAGATTGACTACATCACACTGCCCCAGACACGCCAGGGCAAGCGCTACGTGCTGACCATGGTGGAAGCCACCACTGGACGGTTGGAAACCTACCCTGTGTCTCATGCCACAGCCCGGAACACCATCCTGGGCCTTGAAAAGCAAGTCCTGTGGAGACATGGCACCCCTGAGAGGATCGAGTCAGACACCGGGACTCATTTCAAGAACAGCCTTATCAACACCTGGGCTAAGGAACATGGCATTGAGTGGGTGTACCATATCCCCTACCATGCACCAGCTGCAGGGAAAGTGGAGAGGTACAATGGACTACTAAAAACCCAGTTGAAAGCTTTGGGTGGGGGATCTTTCAAGAATTGGGAGCAGCATTTAGCAAAGGCCACCTGGTTAGTCAACACCCGAGGTTCCACCAACCGAGCAGGTCCTGCCCAGTCTGAGTCCCTGAATGTAATAGAAGGAGACAAAGTCCCAGTGGTACATATCAGAGGTTTGTTAGGGAAGACTGTATGGATCAACTCTGCCTCGAGTAGAGACAAACCCATTCGTGGGGTTGTCTTTGCTCAGGGACAAGGTTGCACGAGGTGGATAATGCAAAGAGATGGAACAACACGATGTGTACCTCAGGGAGATCTGATTGTGGGATAGAATGATATGCAATATCACTGTTCATTGGATGTTACTGCCATTGTCTGTACATTAAACCATACAGACATGAGATAGAAGGAAATGTGTAAGAGTTGAAGGTCTGGGCAAGTGGAAGATGGAGAAGGAAATGTGAAAGTGTCAAAGGTCTGAGCAAGTGATAGATGGAGCTTTAAGTGACGAAAGTGAAAAGGGGGGATCCTGCAGCTCTGTAATATAGGGCCTGGATTCAGTGGTCCAGTGTGGGGATATGATGAAGGCATGATGGGTATTGCTTGCAATTTTGGGGAAACAGATGGAAACTTTGTGTGAATAATGCATGATGCGTTGTAATATGTTGATGATATGGGGATAAGGGATGGAATGTCCTGGGGTGACGTTATGATGCTTGTATCCCCATTCATCCATTCTGTGCCATTAAGACTGGCTCTGAAAAGTGGAAGTTTTGTTTGGGTTTCCCTTATCAGGACACAGAGACAAGGCAGTACATAGGGCTGTTTTCACTTCTAGCTCGCAGCTTGCTGCTTTTGCTTGCTTGCTTTTCTGCTCTTGCTTCTGTTCTCGCTTTTGCTTCTGCTTATTAGCTAGTTTAGCTAAACAGTCCAAATTCCTTCCCGGACTGTTTCTCCTCTCCTGTTCCTGTGACCATCTCGAACCTGCTCCGGACTGGGACCCGGGAACACCGAAGGTTTGGCTGCAGCAGCTGGCCCAGCGCCGGAGGGACTGAGAGCAGAGCAACCACCCCGAAAGAGACTTTCTGATTTTGTCATCTTTCTCAGAGTGGTGTCAGCTGGTATTGTTCATTTTGTGTGCGGGGGGTGCTGTGCCAGTCAAATAAACAGGTTCTTTCCACTTCTCTCTGAGGAATTTTTTCCCGAACTGGTTTGGGGGAGGGGCCGTGTGGGTTTTGCTTTCTGGAGGGGCCCTCCTTTGCAGATTCGTTAACAAATTTGCCCTAAACCAGGACACATACTGATCTGCCCAGGTTTATTGCGGAAGGCAACCGGCGTGCCGACTCTCTGGCCGCGGCTGCTGTTACGCAGGCCCCTCTCCCAGACGTGTTCGGCCAGGCTAAGATCAGTCACCAACTTTTCCATCAGAATGCGCCTGGCCTGGTCCGGCAATTCAATCTGACGCAGGATCAGGCCAAGGCGATAGTGGCCACATGTCCCCAATGCCAACAGGATCAGATGCCCACCGTGGCCTCGGGGGCTAATCCCCGAGGTTTGGCGAGCTGCGAGGTGTGGCAGATGGACGTGACACATATCCCATCTTTTGGTCGATTGTGTTACGTCCACGTCTCAGTAGATACCTTCTCCGGGGCTATCTATGCTTCTGCCCACACAGGCGAAAAGGCAACGGATGCCCAGAAGCATCTGCTTCAGGCATTCGCTGTCTTGGGCATCCCTAGGGCCCTAAAAACAGATAACGGCCCTGCGTATACCTCCAAGGAGCTGCGGAGCTTCCTGCAGCAATGGGGAATAGTCCATAAGACCGGCATCCCCTATTCTCCAACAGGCCAAGCCATGGTGGAAAGGGCCCACCAGAGCCTTAAGAAGATCCTATCCCGGCAACAACCGGCGATGAAGGTGGAGACCCCCCACGTCCGGCTGTCAAGAGCATTGTACACGCTTAACTTTCTAAATTGCTCTTTTGACAGCCAAAATCCTCCAGTGATCCGGCACTTCGGCAGTCACCAGGAGCTGCAGCCTAAAGCCAGGCCACCGGTTCTTTTAAAAGATCCGGAGACCTGGCGGACGGAGGGCCCCTTTGACCTGGTGACCTGGGCGAGGGGATATGCCTGCATGTCCACTCCCTCAGGCCCCAGGTGGATTCCATCCAAGTGGGTCAGGCCCTTCGTCCCGAAACAGAGGACCAAGAAGGAGGCAGTACTACAGGTCCGGCAGGCTTTTTGGCGTCGGCGGAGGAAACCACACCATCAGTCTTGGTCCTTCTCTCCAGATCTCCCCCCGGTTACCGAAGAGCCCTCTCCTCCAGCTTCTCCTCCACCCCTTGACCTCCTATGTCACGTTTCCTCCCATTCACCCGCTGCTCCAGCTCTTACCCCCCGTATGTTTTATTTAAACTGGTTGTTTGGAGAGGAACCATTTTTGTGAATTCGTTATACTTTTACTATCTTCTCTCGTTTCAGTTACATCTCCCCCATGGCCTCCATTTCAACATCGCTTGCTCCCAACCCTAGCCTGCTAATGGTGATCATGACGACCTGCGGACTCCTTTTGCCACCTTGGGAGCCGTGGGTCATCCCCCAGCCAAAGATCAACGTCTGGCGTGCCTTGGCTCAGTCGTTAGGACAGGACCACATTTGCCTTGACACCGGCGCAGCAGAGGACCCGATGTCGTCTTGCCTTGTGGGGATCCCTTTCTCTCCAGGCGAGTTCCCATCCGCCTTTCAGTCAGCCCTTTCCCCTATTTTGGCCCGGAGCCTTACCATCCTCCCGAGTTTTGATTCTAGTAATGCTTGGAGCGACGGAGTGCGTAGGCTGGATTCTTTATCCTCTGAGCACACGGAATTACATCTTCTCGGTTCCACCAATGCCTCTGTTTGTTTTCAATTTGATTACACCTTTGCCCCTATAGAGAAGGGCAGTGAGGTGGTCCAGCAAACTAAAAAAGAATATCAGGCAAACCAGTGGTGCAAAGCCGTGCTGAAGATCAGTGGCCCCACCACCACTGGACGGACCCCATATGCCCTTCCCAGGGGAGGGTTTTTGATTTGTGGCGACCGGGCGTGGGCAGGCATCCCCTCTGGTCTGATCGGAGGGCCGTGCACTTTTGGCAGACTGACGCTGTTCACCCCCAACATGACCCAAATTGTCAATTGGAAAAAGGCAAATGTCACGTCCGAATTGGCCAGAGCTAAAAGAGATCTCAAGGATCTCACTGAGGACTGTGACCGCAAAATTACCCATTGGTCACACTCAAAATTCGTCGCCTTTACCATCTTGTTGCCTTGGGTATCGGTGGCGAAGGCTCTAGGTGAATTGGGCAGCCTAGAGTGTTGGGTGGCTAAACAAGCAAATTTTACTTCAGCCGCGCTCTACGACCTCCTCACAGACGAGGAAATAACAAGGAAGGCGACACTCCAAAACAGAGCAGCAATAGATTTTCTATTGCTGCTCCATCATCATCACTGCGAGGAGTTTGAGGGCCTCTGCTGCCTGAACCTGTCCTCTCGAGCTGAGGACGCCAGACACTCCATCAAGAAACTCCAAGACCTTCTACATCAGGTTAAGCAGGAGACATCAGACTGGCTGGGGGACATTTTTAAGGGTTGGGGCCTTAGCGGGTGGGCCAGTTCTATTTTAGAGTCAGCTTGTAAAGTTGTGTTGAGTTTGATCATATTTTCAGTCTTAATCATGTTGACCCGCGGCTTGGTCCAAAGACTGATAGCAAAGGCCACCTCGCCCACCGTAAACCACACTGCAATTCCGTCGGAAGAGCACTTCGAGCTGGAAGACCTCTCCCCAGAGGCCGAAAAAGCTGTGGACGAGGAAGGGTCAACCGAGCCGCCTCATGAACATCCAGAGACAGACGAACTCCACTCGGAGAAGGCGAAGACTGGCAGGACCAGCCGCGGGCCTCAGAATTTTGAGTTTATATGGACATTCTTGTTTCTTTTTATTTTATTTGTTAAGAAACAGGGAGATGTTGTGGTGTGTTTTTAAGTTTCTCAGTTTTCTCCCCCATTTTATGTATGTTCCCCCTTAGTCCTCTATAAATGGTTCCTCCCTTCCCAGTTTTCCCGCCACTATTGCCCTGACAGTTGAGTTACTCTGGTTTCCCCTCCCCCCTTTTAGTTGCCAATCTCCTAAGTGACATAATTGCTCCTCCCTTATCCCACCATATAAGTAAAGTTTTCCTCCTCCCTGGGCCCAGTCAATCACCTCCCACTCCTCCCAGGTTTCGAGAACCTTCTTCTCCTTGGCGGTTGTAGTTGGCTGGTGTCCTGGGGCCCCTCCTCTACTTCATGTTTAGTGGATATGTTCTTATGTCAGTTTTTTTATGTACCTCCCCACATGTTCCCCAATTGGTTAGTTGGGCTTCCCTCCCTTCTCCACCCCTTCCCTTTAAAACTCTGTCTCTCCCCGTGTTCGGCGCCATTTGCTGTGGGTTTGTCCATCTGTTGGTTGCCTTTTACTGCCTGGGGGCTCGTCAATAAACCGACGTTTAACCCCCAGCAAGTGGTCGTCTCCTCACTCGTCTCGTCCTGCGTGAACCCAAGACCGCAATGCAGCCCGGCCCGAGGCCACGACGCTAGAGGGGGCTGGGTTCTTATGCGTAGGGACGTTGGCCTTCTTACCCCTTTCTGCTAGCCGGATTTAGGGCCGCGCACGCCCTCGCGCAAAAGACGAAGGTACGATGCTCTCCGGAGCTAAGAGCTGCTCCCGGGCGTTTTTCGGC
This sequence comes from Melozone crissalis, assembly GCF_028551555.1. Lineage (NCBI taxonomy): Eukaryota > Metazoa > Chordata > Aves > Passeriformes > Passerellidae > Melozone > Melozone crissalis. Next base: position 3,848,068 of record NW_026535882.1, on the reverse strand, counting down.
AGAAGCCGCGCTGCGGAGAGCACTGTGACTGCCACAATCGTCTTTGCGCGAAGAAGCCGCCTCTTCGCCTCCGGGAGCCGGAGAGAGCGGCAGCTTCAGAAAGGTTAATAAGGAAGCTGCACCACACTGGGATTTAGTGCGCAGCTTGCCAACTGATAGAAAAGAGTTCCTTAGCACTCTCCTGCCTTTTCCAAACACATGAGAATTCGATTGGAAGCTGTTTTAGGCAACTCTCTTTGTCTTCTTGCAAAACACTCGACAGACCACCATGCAACTTCTAGAACACGATGGGAGATGTTTTCTGTGCTGGCACAGTTTCTCCTTGTCAGACATAGTGGAAAAGCTTTTGGCTTAGATGTAGACGACAAGAGACACTAAAGACGAAGGTACGATGCTCTCGGGAGCTAAGAACCGCTCCTGGGTGTCTTTCGGCAAAAGCCGCGCTGCGGAGAGCACTGTGACCGCCACAATCGTCTTTGCGCGAAGAAGCCGCTTCTTCGCCTCCGAAAGCCGGAGAGAGCGGCAGCTTCGGAAAGGTGAAGAAGGAAGCTGCACAACACTGGGATGGTGTGCGCAGCTTGCCAACTGATAGAAAACAGTACCTTAGCACTCTCCTGCCTTTTCCAAACACATGAGCATTCGATTGGAAGCTTTTTTGGGCAACTCTGTTCGTCTTCTTGCAAAACACTCGGCAGACCTCCATGCAACTTCTAGAACACGATGGGAGATGTTTTCTGTTCTGGCACTGGTTCTCGTTGCCTGACACAGTGGAAAAGCTTTTTGCTAAGATGTCGACGACAAGAGACACTAAAGACGAAGGTTCAATGCTCTCCAGAGCTAACAGCCGCTCCCGGGCGTCTTCTGGCGGAAGCCGCGCTGCGGAGATCACTGTGACTGCCTCAATCGTCTTTGCGCTAAGAAGCCGCTTCTTCGCCTCCGAGAGCCAGAGAGAGCGGCAGCTTTGGAAAGGTGAAGAAGGAAGCTGCTCCACACTGGGATTGTGTGCGCAGCTTGCCAACTGACAGAAAACAATATTTAGCACTCTCCTGACTATTCCAATCACATGAGAATTCGATTGGAAGGTGTTTCGGACAATGTGGGATCTCAGCCTCTCAGGACTGGGGTGCAGGGTGACCAAGACCACCCCTGGGGCGCTCGGGAGTCCTGGAATGTTGCCAGAAATGTCTGGTGGTTGGACTTTGATCCCACATGGGAGACGACATCAGTATGAGGATAGGAGGATTTCACCGGGGTGAATGGTGAAGGGATAAGTTAATTGGAGTGTGAGATACAGGTTTAAGATTTCTGTACAGGGGGGTCTAGAGAAGTAAGATGGAGGAATTGGGGCGTGCCCTTCTCCTTCTTCTTCTTCTTCCTCTTGGCCTCCATCTTCTGTGGTGATGTTGGCACTATGGGGTTGGTCCTTACCAAAAATGCACTGGTTAATAAGGGTAGAGGGTATTGTAGAAAAAAGATAAATATTGTATACGTAACTCCGAGTATAAAGATAAGTGACCGCCCCGGGGGGCTCAGTGTGTGCCCATGGCTGACTGCTGAGCAGAACTCTGTCAGGCCAAGAGAAAATCTTTTAGAAAAGCAATTAATAAACACCGTAACCGAGAAAAGATCTGAAGTCCCTTCTCGTCCTTTGGAGCGCGGGCTGCCTAAGGCCACCTCGGGCCTTCCCAGACCATCTAAACAGCCGAAAATCCGACAAGTGGCGTCCGCTGCGTGGGCTACCTCCCACCAAACCTTTCGGGGGGGGGAAAAGCCCTGAAGAGCTGAAGAGCCAAGAGGCCAGCACTGATAACTCCTGAGGAGAGAAGCCTGAAGAAAGAAAAAGAAAAAAAAAAACGGCCAGGAGAATCTGCAAAAATCAGCAGTCACTGAGAATTCCATCTCTCAGCTTCTGCCGAAGACAGTTCGTAGCAGAGCGGCCTGGACTGGGACCAGAAAGGTGCCTCTGGATCCATCTCTCCTGACCTGCTGGACGGAGATCGGGAGCCTTCAGACCACTCTGACGACAGATTCCGTAAGAAGGCAAAAAATAAGAATATGGGGGCCAAATTCTCCCAGGAAAAACGGGAAATCTTGTCCGCCTTACAAGGCGTGGCTGAATTATATACAGAAGGGATCCCAAAGAAAGAATTAAAACAGTTATTGTTGTGGGCAAGGCTCAACTACCCGCTTTCAGAAACATGCCTGCTATTCGAAGTGGGGTTTTGGCAAGAAATTAATAAGCATTTATATTTCTTAGAAACGAAAAAAGATGAGACAGCGTTAAAGCTGCTCTCGCCGGCAAGAATTATGCTAGAAGGTATTTCAGTGCAGTCAAAAAGACTGGAAAAGCAGCGAAAAACTGCGGCACCCTCAGAGGAGGGGGCGGAGCAAAGCTCCGGGAAAAAATTAGCTCTGGCTTCAAAAAGCCAGGGGGAAAGGGCTCTCGAAAAAAGAGAGCAGGAAATAATATTAAACCCCCTGGTCGAAGACCCTAAGAAACCCCAAAAGCGTCCTGAAACCCCAGAGAGTATAGAGGAGTCAGGAACGGAAGGGGGGGAGCAGGAGGAAGACAAGGGATCGGGGGGAGCGCTTTCTCGCGAAGAGCAAGGCGGCGGCACGGGAGCGGCGGTGCAAACGGGCAGCGCGGATGAAAATGAGGAGATGAGCGCAGCGGGCAAAACTCGCAAGAATCCGGGGGGGAGTCACATACCAGCGCGGGGGCGGCAAATGCGGGCGGCGAAATGGGGGAAACCGCACAGCCCCAGAGAGCCACCATAGCGAGACGCAGGAGGCGCGTGGTTGTGATGTCAGACCTGGTGCGGAGGTCGGCCAGAACCGGGGCGGGCCGGAATGCCGGCGGGAGGCGGGTTGGACACGCCGGAGGGAGGAGTGAACACAGCGTCAGAGGAGGAGGAGGCAGAGTCAGGGACAGACCGAGGGGAAGAAACCTCGGGGGTGGAACGAGCGGGAGAGGATGACGTCAGCTCAGGAGAGACAGGGAGCGGCTCGGAGAGCACGCATGCGCAGAGAGTGGAGCGCGGGCGGCGGTGGGCCCGATCCCCTGTTACGTCTCGGGCGAGGAGGGGCCGTGTTAGGGGCCCCACACCCTCTCCGGACTCGGTGCCTCTGGTTGAAACTCCCGGAGTCCCAGTCTCTTCCCTTCAGGGGAAACGCTTTGGTGTTCAAGCCCCATTTTTAGCTGAATTAAAAGCCAAGCAAACACGGTCTCAAATGAGATCGCCGGCACGTCGGACCGGAAGAGGAAATGGGGCAGTCGATCTCACGCCGTCATCCGAGCCAGGGAGGCCGGTGACAGCGCCACCTAGTGGCAGGAGGACAGAAGTGCACGACATGCTGGATCGGTTCGGCGGAGCCACAGCGCCATCTCGTGGCGAGACTGCAACAATGCAGCAATTAGTTCCAACAATATATAAAAAGAAAAGCACTTCAAAGAAGACAATGTTAACACAACAAATGGATTATCCATCCACTTTGGGTTTTCATGAAGATGATGAAAGCTCAGATGAAGAACAGCTACAAGGAGAAGATGTCGTAAGGATCACAGCCTCGGAAGGTGTCCCAACATGGTTACTGTCAGCAGCAGAAGCAGCAAAAAGCTTCTTGCATTCATTTGATACAGCAAAAAAGAAATATCAACAGGATCCTCGAGTTTCCTTTTCGGATTTAGGAGCAAGGCCAAAAACCTCAAGACGAAAAATGAGACACGATGAATCACCGATAACATCCACAACACCATTGTTAATGCAAATCCCAATGGAGTCTGAAGAAGAGGAATTTCAAGAGCTGGTGAAGACGATGGATTGGAAGCGAATCAGAAAAGCGTTGGCAAAGGAAAAGCATTTATTCCCGAGATCAGGAGATTTGATAATGCCAGTGACATATGATGCCCAGGGACAGAATCCAAGGTGGGAAAGGATGGGTCATGAGACACTCAAAGACTTAGGGAAGGCGGCTCAAACTTTTGGGCTGAACTCACAATACTTCAAACAGCTACTAAGAGGGACATTCCCTATGTATGATCTCACACCATATGATATTCGAAGTATTGTGGCAATGATCCTCACTGACACACAGAATCTTACCTGGGAAAAAAGGTGGAGAAAATATCTTGCTGAGTTGCGGAATAGATATCAAGGTGGGCCAAATGCGAACCTCACAGAAGGGCAATTAGCAGGGGATCCTCCAGATGAAAACCCAGGGGAACAAGCAGCGCAGCTTCCACGAAGAGTGTTAAGCGACATCAAAGAAGCGGCGCGATTGGCAATCATACAAATTACACCGACAGGAGCTCCGGATGTTCCGTTCTCTTGCATCAGGCAAGGTCCCACAGAGCCATTCATGTCGTTCATCGACCGACTCACGCAAGCCGTGGATCGACAGGTGACGACAGAAGAAGTGAAGAGGCCTCTCTTTGAGAGTTTAGCTTTCGGCAATGGCAACCCGGATTGTCAACGGGTGATTAGCACCATGCCAGGACGGTCATCCTTGGCAGAGATGGTGGAGGCATGCAGCAAGGTGGGGACACCTCAGCACATCGCAGCGATTGTGAAGAATGAATTAAAAGAGGAATGGGAAGAACAGCTAAAGGGACGCTCAGAAGGGCAATCAGAGGACAAGACATTTGAGAAGATGTTTGAGAAATTACTCCATAAACAGGACGAAAACGTCAACAAAGTTCTTGCGACAATGCAGAAAAAGAACAAACCCCAAGGAGGACAGTGCTACAGATGCGGGGAGTCTGGGCACATGAAAAGGAATTGCCCACGGACACATATACCAACGCTAGCCCAGAACGCAGAAAGGCCAATTTGTGCATGGGGCGGAAGAGGAAGACACTCTGTGAAAGAATGCTATTCCCGGACAGATGTGGAAGGAAATCCGTTACCGCATCCGGGAAACTGAAAATGCAGCGCGGGAAATCGCCAGCGCGCTCAGACACAAGTACTGGCGGTGTCACAAGAACAGACAGGGCAGTCATCAGTGAGCGACAAGCAGATACCCTCAGCAAAACCCTCAGTCGATTCCACAGCGACCCAGACCTCCTCCCACCAGGGGCACAGTGTGTATTGGCAGCTTCAAAACTAGTATGCTTTCTAGATGAAAGTCATGCGGAGATACTAACAGGAATCCGCCGGGATTCATACAAGAAACAAGATTTCTTGATAATTGGACAAGACAAGTGCAGTATTCTTGGCCTCATTGTTTATCCAACAGTTGTCTCAGCGGACAAAAATACAGAGTTAACAGTTTTGGCAAGAGCGCTTCGTCCACCATTGACTGTGCTGGAAAATACTGCGGTTGCGAGAGCCTTCGCATTGCCGCCACACGCAGTTGGAGAGGTCATGTCAATCTTCGACGAAGAAGGTCTCCCTATGAAAGAGCATGTTGAAGTACATACAACATGGGTGAAGCACATAGGTCGAGACCGACCCACGCTCACGTGCCAATTGACATGTGGGGACAGGACAATATCGATCAGAGGTATGCTCGACACAGGGGCGGATGTAATGGTAACATCGTACATCTTTTGGCCACGCAATTGGAGCTTGGCCACGCCATTGGGCTCTCTCTCAGGCATCGGGGGAGCATCTCTGTGTCTGCAAAGTGAGAATTCCGTCGTTGTCACAGGACCAGGAGATAAGACGGCGATCATTCGTCCTTTTGTCATCCAAAAGCCGATCTGAGTCTGGGGTCGGGACCTTTTGGCACAATGGGGCGCGAAGATCGAAGTGGATTTTTAATAGGGGTCACTGCAGCACTCGCCACACTGAAGCTGACATGGAAAACAGATGATCCAGTTTGGGTGGATCAGTGGCCCCTTGAGCGGAAAAAATTGAGTGCTTTGAAAGACCTGGTCCAAGAACAATTGCAGAAGGGACACATCAAGCCAACAGACAGCCCTTGGAATTTTCCGGTGTTTGTAATCAAGAAAAAGCTATCGGGCAAATGGAGGTTGTTACACGATCTCAGGAAGATCAACGAAGTCATAGAAGACATGGGGCCACTTCAGTTGGGACTTCCATCTGTCTCGATGCTTCCCAGAGATTGACAGCTTGTGGTCATTGACCTCAAGGATTGTTTTTTCAGTATCCCACTCCATCCAGATGATGCTCCGAGATTTGCTTTTTCAGTTCCAAGTATCAACAGGGAAACGCCTCTGCAGCGGTACCATTGGGTCGTTCTTCCACAAGGTCTAAAAAATTCTCCGACGATCTGTCAATGGTACCTGGCACGAGCTTTGGAACCAGCATGGAAGAAATTTCCGAAGGCGAAGATCATTCATTACATGGATGATTTGCTCATTGCAGCATCAACACGACAGGAGCTGCAAGAAGCTCGCGATTGTGTGATCGCAGAGGTGCAAAAGGCAGGTCTGGAAATCAGCATTTCGAAGATTCAAGAGGTTGCACCTTGGAAATATCTAGGGTGGAAAATTTCAGAGAAAACAATAAAGCCTCAAAAAGTGGAGATAAGCACTTAAGTCAACAATTTGCATGATTTGCAATAGCTTTTGGGAGAAATCAACTGGATGAGACCAGTTTTGGGAATCACAAACAGCGACATTCCAGCGCTGCTTGATCTCTTGAGAGGAGACACAGACATTCGTTCTCCCAGGACACTCACGCCAGAAGCGAGAAAAGAGTTGGAGAAAATCACGAACGCGATACAGAGAAGGCAGGCACATCGATTTGTTCCAACGTTGCCTTTTCAGTTGGCAGTGCTGGGGAAGAAAACGCAGTTCCATGGTTTGATCTTCCAATGGGATGAATCACAAAAGGACTCTTTGATAATCATAGGGTGGATTTTCCTACCATACAGGCCCGCGAAAACGATTCTCACAGATTTGGAGATGGCAGCACAAATCATCATAAAGGCGAGAACAAGGCTGCTGACAATGACAGGAAGAGAATTCTCAGTCATCAGATTACCTCTGAAACGAGACTATTTCGATTGGGCAATGCAACTATCGAAAGACCTGTTAATCGCGTTGTTAGCGTTCCCAGAAACTTGCACAGTCCGCTTTCGGATTTTCGGCTGTTTAGATGGTCCAGGAAGGCCCGAGGTGGCCTTGGGCAGCCCGCGCTCCAAAGGACGAGAAGGGACTTCAGATCTTTTCTCGGTCTCGGTGTTTTTTAAATGCTTATCTAAAAGATTTTTCTTATGCCCTGACAGAGTTTTGCTCAGCAGTCAGCCATGGGCACACACTGAGAGCCCCGGGGGCGGCCACCTATCTTTATACTCGGAGTTACGTATACAATATTTATCATTTTTCTCCAATACCCTCTACCCTTATTACCCAGTGCACTTTTAGTAAGGTCCAATCTCAAAGTGCCAACATCACCAGAGAAGATGGAGGCCAAGGGGAAGAAGAAGAAGAAGGAGAAGGGCACGCCCCAATTCCTCCATCTTACTTCTCTAGACCCCCCTGTACAGAAATCTTACACCCTGTATCTCACACTCCAATTAACTTATCCCTTCACCATTCACCCCGGTGAAATCCTCCTATCCTCATACTGATGTCATCTCCCATGTGGAATCAAAGTCCAGCCACCAGACATTTCTGGCAACATTCCAGGACTCCCGAGCCCCCCAGGGGTGGTCTTGGTCACCCTGCACCCCAGTCCTGAGAGGCTGAGATCCCACATCTCCCCCTTCTTTTTGCACCAAGAAGATCTCTTTCGTTTTTATGTGAAAACCCCCAAAGTGCTTAGTTTCTTTTTATTTCTCTTCTGGGTCCTTTTTCGCAGTCTTAGTCTCGACTTCTGTCTGAGTACTCGTCTCTTTGTTTTTCGGATAAGCGTTCTCGTGTTCTCGCGTTCGAAATGGCTTCACGTGTCGCGCTGACACCCACTTCAGACCTCGATCTGTGGAAACACAAGCGAAACCCTTGCCCCAAGTGATTAGTTTGAAAGGACACTCTATTTGTCCTGTCTCTGGGTCTCTGATTAAACTAAAGGATTTTCCTTTAGCTTTGCCTGTGTGTTGTTTAGAAAATGTCTCACGATAGGTGGATTAGGTTCCGAGGATGAGCTATTTAGGAAATTCAGCACGTACAGTGTCTTATTTAATTTCATGTGAGGTGTTGCCTCTGGCTCACCCCTTCTCTGTCTGTCCAGAAGGGATTTCAGGGTGTGATGTGTTCTCTCAATGATCGCCTGACCTGTGGGTGAATGTGGAATACCAAACGTGTGTCTGACACCCCATCTTTTCAGGAATTTGTCAAGCACCCTGCCTGTGTATGTTGGACCATTGTCTGTTTTTATCTCCTGAGGCACACCTAATGCTGCAAATGCCTGCAGAAAATGTCGGCAAGCATGGTCTGCTGTTTCCCCAGCATGTGCTGAAGCAAAGACTGCGCCTGAGAATGTATCTACAGAAACATGAACATTTTTGAGCCTCCCAAAAGATGGATATTTCGTGACATCAGCTTACCACAACTGAAGACTTTGCAGCCCCCGCGGATTGATGGCCCCGGTAGAAGAAGGTGGCTGCACAAGCTGACAGTCTGGACAAGCACTAATGATCTCCCTCGCCTGACTCTTTGTGAGACGAAAGGACTCCATTAGCGCTTGCGCATTCTGATGAAAGAACGCATGACTCAACCTTGCCTGCTCAAAAATGTCTGGCAGCGTTTGCAAAATGGGCATTGTCAACCTGTCCGCCCGATCATTCCCATCCACTAAAAATCCCGGAAGTGTCGTGTGCGCTCTAATGTGTGTGATAAAACACTCTCTTTCCCTGCTCTCTAGCAGTGTTTTCAAGCTTGTCAGGTATGAGTATAAAACCTCATTACTGACTTCTTTCAAGAGCGAACCCTCCAATCTCTTGACCACACCCGCAACATATGCGGAATCTGTCACCAGATTGAGAGGCTGTTTGAACAACTGAAATGCCCAGACAACGGCTGCCAACTCCACAATTTTTGGAGAGCCCTGAACCATCCTCATGTCTGATTCCCAATCCCCTGTCGTTGAGTCTCTCCACGTGATCACTGACTTGTGTGTCTTCCCTGAGCCATCCGTGAACACTGTGATCCCGTCCAACGGTTCTTCACTTATTCGTGGTTTTGCTCTATAGCATATTTGCGATTGCAGTATTCTGTGTTGTGGAAAGTGGATTGTGCAAGTTCCTGGGAACGCTAACAACACAATTAACAGGTCTTTCGATAGTTGCATTGCCCAATCGAAATAGTCTCGTTTCAGAGGTAATCTGATGACTGAGAATTCTCTTCCTGCCATTGTCAGCAGCCTTGTTCTCGCCTTTATGATGATTTGTGCTGCCATCTCCAAATCTGTGAGAATCGTTTTCGCGGGCCTGTGTGGTAGGAAAATCCACCCTATGATTATCAAAGAGTCCTTTTGTGATTCATCCCATTGGAAGATCAAACCATGGAACTGCGTTTTCTTCCCCAGCACTGCCAACTGAAAAGGCAACGTTGGAACAAATCGATGTGCCTGCCTTCTCTGTATCGCGTTCGTGATTTTCTCCAGCTCTTTTCTCGCTTCTGGCGTGAGTGTCCGGGGAGAACGAATGTCTGTGTCTCCTCTCAAGAGATCAAGCAGCGCTGGAATGTCGCTGTTTGTGATTCCCAAAACTGGTCTCATCCAGTTGATTTCTCCCAAAAGCTGTTGCGAATCATGCAAATTGTGGACTTAAGTGCTGATCTCCACTTTTTGAGGCTTTATTGTTTTCTCTGAAATTTTCCACCCTAGATATTTCCAAGGTGAAACCTCTGGAGCTTGTCGGATTTTCGGCTGTTTAGATGGTCTGGGAAGGCCCGAGGTGGCCTTGGGCAGCCCGCGCTCCAAAGGACGAGAAGGGACTTCAGATCTTTTCTCGGTCTCAGTGTTTATTAAATGCTTATCTAAAAGATTTTTCTCTTGGCCTGACAGAGTCCTGCTCAGCAGTCAGCCATGGGCACACACTGAGCCCCCCGGGGCGGTCACTTATCTTTATACTCGGAGTTACGTATACAATATTTATCTTTTTTCTACAATACCCTCTACCCTTATTACCCAGTTCACTTTTAGCAAGGTCCAATCTCAAAGTGCCAACATCACCACAGAAGATGGAGGCCAAGAGGAAGAAGAAGAAGAAGGAGAAGGGCACGCCCCAATTCCTCCATCTTACTTCTCTAGACCCCCCTGTACAGAAATCTTACACCCTGTATCTCACACTCCAATTAACTTATCCCTTCACCATTAACCCTGGTGAAATCCTCCTATCCTCATACTGATGTCATCTCCCATGTGGAATCAAATTCCAGCCACCAGACATTTCTGGCAACATTCCAGGACTCCCGAGCCCCCCAGGGGTGGTCTTGGTCACCCTGCACCCCAGTCCTGAGAGGCTGAGATCCCACATCTCCCCCTTCTTTTTGCACCAAGAAGATCTCTTTCGTTTTTATGTGAAAACCCCCAAAGTGCTTAGTTTCTTTTTATTTCTCTTCTGGGTCGTTTTTCGCAGTCTGAGTCTCGACTTCTGTCTGAGTACTCGTCTCTTTGTTTCTCGGATAAGCGTTCTTGTGTTCTCGCGTTCGAAATGGCTTCACGTGCCGCGCTGACACCCACTTCAGACCTCGATCTATGGAAACACAAGCGAAACCCTTGCCCCAAGTGATTAGTTTGAAAGGACCCTCTATTTGTCTTGTCTCTGGGTTTCTGATCAAAACTAAAGGATTTTCCTTTAGCTTTGCCTGTGTGTTGTTTAGAAAATGTCTCACGATAGGTGGATTAGGTTCCGAGGATGAGCTATTTAGGAAATTCAGCACGTACAGTGTCTTATTTAATTTCATGTGAGGTGTTGCCTCTGGCTCACCCCTTCTCTGTCTGTCCAGAAGGGATTTCAGGGTGTGATGTGTTCTCTCAATGATCGCCTGACCTGTGGGTGAATGTGGAATACCAAACGTGTGTCTGACACCCCATCTTTTCAGGAATTTGTCAAGCACCCTGCCTGTGTATGTTGGACCATTGTCTGTTTTTATCTCCTGAGGCACACCTAATGCTGCAAATGCCTGCAGAAAATGTCGGCAAGCATGGTCTGCTGTTTCCCCAGCATGTGCTGAAGCAAAGACTGCGCCTGAGAATGTATCTACAGAAACATGAACATTTTTGAGCCTCCCAAAAGATGGATATTTCGTGACATCAGCTTACCACAACTGAAGACTTTGCAGCCCCCGCGGATTGATGGCCCCGGTAGAAGAAGGTGGCTGCACAAGCTGACAGTCTGGACAAGCACTAATGATCTCCCTCGCCTGACTCTTTGTGAGACGAAAGGACTCCATTAGCGCTTGCGCATTCTGATGAAAAAACGCATGACTCAACCTTGCCTGCTCAAAAATGTCCGGCAGCGTTTGCAAAATGGGCATTGTCAACCTGTCCGCCCGAGCATTCCCTTCCGCTAAAAATCCCGGAAGTGTCGTGTGCGCTCTAATGTGTGTGATAAAACACTCTCTTTCCCTGCTCTCTAGCAGTGTTTTCAAGCTTGTCAGGTATGAGTATAAAACCTCATTACTGACTTCTTTCAAGAGCGAACCCTCCAATCTCTTGACCACACCCGCAACATATGCGGAATCTGTCACCAGATTGAGAGGCTGTTTGAACAACTGAAATGCCCAGACAACGGCTGCCAACTCCACAATTTTTGGAGAGCCCTGAACCATCCTCATGTCTGATTCCCAATCCCCTGTCGTTGAGTCTCTCCACGTGATCACTGACTTGTGTGTCTTCCCTGAGCCATCCGTGAACACTGTGATCCCGTCCAACGGTTCTTCACTTATTCGTGGTTTTGCTCTATAGCATATTTGCGATTGCAGTATTCTGTGTTGTGGAAAGTGGATTGTGCAAGTTCCTGGGAACGCTAACAACACAATTAACAGGTCTTTCGATAGTTGCATTGCCCAATCGAAATAGTCTCGTTTCAGAGGTAATCTGATGACTGAGAATTCTCTTCCTGCCATTGTCAGCAGCCTTGTTCTCGCCTTTATGATGATTTGTGCTGCCATCTCCAAATCTGTGAGAATCGTTTTCGCGGGCCTGTGTGGTAGGAAAATCCACCCTATGATTATCAAAGAGTCCTTTTGTGATTCATCCCATTGGAAGATCAAACCATGGAACTGCGTTTTCTTCCCCAGCACTGCCAACTGAAAAGGCAACGTTGGAACAAATCGATGTGCCTGCCTTCTCTGTATCGCGTTCGTGATTTTCTCCAGCTCTTTTCTCGCTTCTGGCGTGAGTGTCCGGGGAGAACGAATGTCTGTGTCTCCTCTCAAGAGATCAAGCAGCGCTGGAATGTCGCTGTTTGTGATTCCCAAAACTGGTCTCATCCAGTTGATTTCTCCCAAAAGCTGTTGCGAATCATGCAAATTGTGGACTTAAGTGCTGATCTCCACTTTTTGAGGCTTTATTGTTTTCTCTGAAATTTTCCACCCTAGATATTTCCAAGGTGAAACCTCTGGAGCTTGTCGGATTTTCGGCTGTTTAGATGGTCTGGGAAGGCCCGAGGTGGCCTTGGGCAGCCCGCGCTCCAAAGGACGAGAAGGGACTTCAGATCTTTTCTCGGTCTCAGTGTTTATTAAATGCTTATCTAAAAGATTTTTCTCTTGGCCTGACAGAGTCCTGCTCAGCAGTCAGCCATGGGCACACACTGAGCCCCCCGGGGCGGTCACTTATCTTTATACTCGGAGTTACGTATACAATATTTATCTTTTTTCTACAATACCCTCTACCCTTATTACCCAGTTCACTTTTAGCAAGGTCCAATCTCAAAGTGCCAACATCACCACAGAAGATGGAGGCCAAGAGGAAGAAGAAGAAGAAGGAGAAGGGCACGCCCCAATTCCTCCATCTTACTTCTCTAGACCCCCCTGTACAGAAATCTTACACCCTGTATCTCACACTCCAATTAACTTATCCCTTCACCATTAACCCTGGTGAAATCCTCCTATCCTCATACTGATGTCATCTCCCATGTGGAATCAAATTCCAGCCACCAGACATTTCTGGCAACATTCCAGGACTCCCGAGCCCCCCAGGGGTGGTCTTGGTCACCCTGCACCCCAGTCCTGAGAGGCTGAGATCCCACATCTCCCCCTTCTTTTTGCACCAAGAAGATCTCTTTCGTTTTTATGTGAAAACCCCCAAAGTGCTTAGTTTCTTTTTATTTCTCTTCTGGGTCGTTTTTCGCAGTCTGAGTCTCGACTTCTGTCTGAGTACTCGTCTCTTTGTTTCTCGGATAAGCGTTCTTGTGTTCTCGCGTTCGAAATGGCTTCACGTGCCGCGCTGACACCCACTTCAGACCTCGATCTATGGAAACACAAGCGAAACCCTTGCCCCAAGTGATTAGTTTGAAAGGACCCTCTATTTGTCTTGTCTCTGGGTTTCTGATCAAAACTAAAGGATTTTCCTTTAGCTTTGCCTGTGTGTTGTTTAGAAAATGTCTCACGATAGGTGGATTAGGTTCCGAGGATGAGCTATTTAGGAAATTCAGCACGTACAGTGTCTTATTTAATTTCATGTGAGGTGTTGCCTCTGGCTCACCCCTTCTCTGTCTGTCCAGAAGGGATTTCAGGGTGTGATGTGTTCTCTCAATGATCGCCTGACCTGTGGGTGAATGTGGAATACCAAACGTGTGTCTGACACCCCATCTTTTCAGGAATTTGTCAAGCACCCTGCCTGTGTATGTTGGACCATTGTCTGTTTTTATCTCCTGAGGCACACCTAATGCTGCAAATGCCTGCAGAAAATGTCGGCAAGCATGGTCTGCTGTTTCCCCAGCATGTGCTGAAGCAAAGACTGCGCCTGAGAATGTATCTACAGAAACATGAACATTTTTGAGCCTCCCAAAAGATGGATATTTCGTGACATCAGCTTACCACAACTGAAGACTTTGCAGCCCCCGCGGATTGATGGCCCCGGTAGAAGAAGGTGGCTGCACAAGCTGACAGTCTGGACAAGCACTAATGATCTCCCTCGCCTGACTCTTTGTGAGACGAAAGGACTCCATTAGCGCTTGCGCATTCTGATGAAAAAACGCATGACTCAACCTTGCCTGCTCAAAAATGTCCGGCAGCGTTTGCAAAATGGGCATTGTCAACCTGTCCGCCCGAGCATTCCCTTCCGCTAAAAATCCCGGAAGTGTCGTGTGCGCTCTAATGTGTGTGATAAAACACTCTCTTTCCCTGCTCTCTAGCAGTGTTTTCAAGCTTGTCAGGTATGAGTATAAAACCTCATTACTGACTTCTTTCAAGAGCGAACCCTCCAATCTCTTGACCACACCCGCAACATATGCGGAATCTGTCACCAGATTGAGAGGCTGTTTGAACAACTGAAATGCCCAGACAACGGCTGCCAACTCCACAATTTTTGGAGAGCCCTGAACCATCCTCATGTCTGATTCCCAATCCCCTGTCGTTGAGTCTCTCCACGTGATCACTGACTTGTGTGTCTTCCCTGAGCCATCCGTGAACACTGTGATCCCGTCCAACGGTTCTTCACTTATTCGTGGTTTTGCTCTATAGCATATTTGCGATTGCAGTATTCTGTGTTGTGGAAAGTGGATTGTGCAAGTTCCTGGGAACGCTAACAACACAATTAACAGGTCTTTCGATAGTTGCATTGCCCAATCGAAATAGTCTCGTTTCAGAGGTAATCTGATGACTGAGAATTCTCTTCCTGCCATTGTCAGCAGCCTTGTTCTCGCCTTTATGATGATTTGTGCTGCCATCTCCAAATCTGTGAGAATCGTTTTCGCGGGCCTGTGTGGTAGGAAAATCCACCCTATGATTATCAAAGAGTCCTTTTGTGATTCATCCCATTGGAAGATCAAACCATGGAACTGCGTTTTCTTCCCCAGCACTGCCAACTGAAAAGGCAACGTTGGAACAAATCGATGTGCCTGCCTTCTCTGTATCGCGTTCGTGATTTTCTCCAGCTCTTTTCTCGCTTCTGGCGTGAGTGTCCGGGGAGAACGAATGTCTGTGTCTCCTCTCAAGAGATCAAGCAGCGCTGGAATGTCGCTGTTTGTGATTCCCAAAACTGGTCTCATCCAGTTGATTTCTCCCAAAAGCTGTTGCGAATCATGCAAATTGTGGACTTAAGTGCTGATCTCCACTTTTTGAGGCTTTATTGTTTTCTCTGAAATTTTCCACCCTAGATATTTCCAAGGTGAAACCTCTGGAGCTTGTCGGATTTTCGGCTGTTTAGATGGTCTGGGAAGGCCCGAGGTGGCCTTGGGCAGCCCGCGCTCCAAAGGACGAGAAGGGACTTCAGATCTTTTCTCGGTCTCAGTGTTTATTAAATGCTTATCTAAAAGATTTTTCTCTTGGCCTGACAGAGTCCTGCTCAGCAGTCAGCCATGGGCACACACTGAGCCCCCCGGGGCGGTCACTTATCTTTATACTCGGAGTTACGTATACAATATTTATCTTTTTTCTACAATACCCTCTACCCTTATTACCCAGTTCACTTTTAGCAAGGTCCAATCTCAAAGTGCCAACATCACCACAGAAGATGGAGGCCAAGAGGAAGAAGAAGAAGAAGGAGAAGGGCACGCCCCAATTCCTCCATCTTACTTCTCTAGACCCCCCTGTACAGAAATCTTACACCCTGTATCTCACACTCCAATTAACTTATCCCTTCACCATTAACCCTGGTGAAATCCTCCTATCCTCATACTGATGTCATCTCCCATGTGGAATCAAATTCCAGCCACCAGACATTTCTGGCAACATTCCAGGACTCCCGAGCCCCCCAGGGGTGGTCTTGGTCACCCTGCACACCAGTTCAAAGAGGCTGAGATCCCACAGTCCGCTTTCCTCAACACAGAATACTGCAATCGCAAATATGCTAGAGAGCAAAACCACGAATAAGCGAAGAACCTTTGGACGGGATCACAATGTTCACGGATGGCTCAGGGAAGACACACAAGTCAGTGATCACGTCGATAGACTCAACGACAGGGGATTGGGAATCAGACGTGAGGATGGTTCAGGGCTCTCCACAAATTGTGGAGTTTGCAGCCGTTGTCCGAGCATTTCAGTTGTTCAAACAGCCTCTCAATCTGGTGACAGATTCCGCATATGTTGCGGGTGTGGTCAAGAGATTGGAGGGTTCGCTCTTGAAAGAAGTCAGTAATGAGGTTTTATACTCATACCTGACAAGCTTGAAAACACTGCTAGAGAGCAGGGAAAGAGAGTGTTTTATCACACACATTAGAGCGCACACGACACTTCCGGGATTTTTAGTGGATGGGAATGATCGGGCGGACAGGTTGACAATGCCCATTTTGCAAACACTGCCAGACATTTTTGAGCAGGCAAGGTTGAGTCATGCGTTCTTTCATCAGAATGCGCAAGCGCTAATGGAGTCCTTTCGTCTCACAAACAGTCAGGCGAGGGAGATCATTAGTGCTTGTCCAGACTGTCAGCATGTGCAGCCACCCTCTTCTACCGGGGCCATCAATCCGCGGGGGCTGCAAAGTCTTCAGTTGCGGCAAGCTGATGTCACGAAATATCCATCTTTTGGGAGGCTCAAAAATGTTCATGTTTCTGTAGATACATTCTCCGGTGCAGTCTTTGCTTCAGCACATGCTGGGGAAACAGCAGACCATGCTTGCCGACATTTTCTGCAGGCATTTGCAGCATTAGGTGTGCCTCAGGAGATAAAAACAGACAATGGTCCAACATACACAGGCAGGGTGCTTGACAGATTCCTGAAAAGATGGGGTGTCAGACACACGTTTGGTATTCCACATTCACCCACAGGTCAGGCGATCATTGAGAGAACACATCACACCCTGAAATCCCTTCTGGACAGACAGAGAAGGGGTGAGCCAGAGGCAACACCTCACATGAAATTAAATAAGACACTGTACGTGCTGAATTTCCTAAATAGCTCATCCTCGGAACCTAATCCACCTATCGTGAGACATTTTCTAAACAACACACAGGCAAAGCTAAAGGAAAATCCTTTAGTTTGGCTCAGAAACCCAGAGACAGGACAAATAGAGGGTCCTTTCAAACTAATCACTTGGGGCAAGGGTTTCGCTTGTATTTCCACAGATCGAGGTCTGAAGTGGGTGTCGGCGTGGCACGTGAAGATATTCCGAACGCGAGAACACGAGAACGCTGATCCAAGAAACAAAGAGATGAGTACTCAGACAGAAGTCGAGACTCAGACTGCAAAAAACGACCCGGAAGAGAAGTAAAAAGAAACTAAGGATTTAGGGGTTTTCACATAAAAGCGAAAGAGATCTTCTTGGTGCAAACAGAAGGAGGAGATGAGGTATCTCAGCCTCTAAGGACTGGGGTGCAGGGTGACCAAGACCACCCCTGGGGGGCTCGGGAGTCCTGGAATGTTGCCAGAAATGTCTGGTGGTTGGACTTTGATCCCACATGGGAGACTACATCAGTATGAGGATAGGAGGATTTCACCGGGGTGAATGGTGAAGGGATAAGTTAATTGGAGTGTGAGATACAGGGTTTATGATTTCTGTACAGGGGGGTCTAAGGAAGTAAGATGGAGGAATTGGGGCGTGACCTCCTCCTTCTTCTTCTTCTTCTTGGCCTCAATCTTCTGTGGTGATGGTGGCACTTTGGGATTGGTCCTTACCAAAAGTGCACTGGGTAATAAGGGTAAACGGTATTGGAAAAAAATGATAAATATTGTATCCGTAAATCCGAGTATAAAGATAAGTTACCCCCCCTGGCGCTCAGTGTGTGCCCATGGCTGACTGCTGAGCAGAACTCTGTCAGGCCAAGAGAAAATCTCTTTGATAAGAAATTAATAAACACCGAGACCGAGAAAAGATCTGAAGTCCCTTCTCGTCCTTTGGAGCGCGGGCTGCCCAAGGCCACCTCGGGCCTTCCCAGACCATCTAAACAGCCGAAAATCCGAAAGGACAACTTTCTTTCTCTTCTTGCAAAACACTCGGCAGACCTCCGTGCAACTTCTAGAACACGATGGGAGCTGTTTTCTTTGCTGGCACTGGTTCTCGGTTCCTGACACAGTGGAAAAGATTTTGGCTAAGATGCCAACGACAAGAGACGCTAAAGACGAAGGTACAATGCTCTCCGGAGCTAAGAGCCGCTCGCGGGCGTCTTCTGGAAGAAGCCGCGCTGCGGAGAGCACGGTGACCGCCTCAATCGTCTTTGCACGAAGAAGCCGCCTCTTCGCCTCCGGGAGCCGGAGAGAGGGGCAGCTTTGGAAAGGTGAAGAAGGAAGCTGCACAACACTGGGATTGTGTGCGCAGCTTGCCCACTGATAGAAAACAGTACCTTAGGACTCTCCGGCCTTTTCCAATTACACGAGCATTCGATTGGAAACTGTTTTAAGCAACTCTCTTTCTCTTCTTGCAAAACACTCGGCAGACCTCCGTGCAACTTCTAGAACACAATGGGAGATGTTTTCTGTTCTGGTAAAGTTACTCCTTCCCAGACATAGCGGAAAAGCTTTTCGCTAAGATGTAGACGACAAGAGACGCTAAAGACGATGGTACGATGCTCTCCGGAGCTAACCGCTGCTCACGGGCGTCTTTCACCAGAAGCCACGCTGCATATTGCACTGTGACCGCCACAGTCGTCTTTGCACGAAGAAGCCGCTTCTTCGCCTCCGGGAGCCGGAGAGAGCAGCGGCTTCGGAAAGGTGATGAAAGAAGCTGCAAAACACAGGGATTATGTGCGCAGCTTTCCAACAGATAGAAAACAGTACCTTAGATCTCTCTTGATTATTCCAATCACATGAGCATTCGATTGGAAGCTGTTTCGGAAAACTCTCTTCGTCTTCTTTCAAAACATTTGGCAGACCTCCGTGCAACTTCTAGAACACAATGGGAGATGTTTTCTGTGCTGGCACAGTTTCTCCTTTTCAGACATGGTGGAAAAGCTTTTGGCTAAGATGTAGACGACAAGAGACGCTAGAGACGAAGGTACTATGCTCTCCAGAGCTAACAGCCGCTCCCGGGCATCTTTCGGCAGAAGCCGCGCTGCGGAGAGCACTGTGACCGCCTCAATCGTCTTTGCGCTAAGAAGGCGCTTCTTCGCCTCTGGGAGCCAGAGAGAGCGGCAGCTTCGGAAAGGTGAAGAAGGAAGATGCACAACACTGGGATTGTGTGCGCAGCTTGCCAACTGATAGAAAACAGTAACTTAGCACTCTCCTGCCTTTTCCAAACACATGAGCATTCGATTGGAAGCTGTTTTAGGCAACTCTGTTCGTCTTCTTGCAAAACACTCGGCAGACATCCGTGCGACTTCTAGAACATGATGGGAGATGTTTTCTGTGCTGGCACAGTTTCTCCTTGCCAGACATAGTGGAAAAGCTTTTGGCTATGATGTAGACGACAAGAGACACTAAAGACGAAGGTACGACACTGTCCGCAGCTGAGAGTCGCTCCTGGGCGTCTTTCGGCAGAAGCCGCGCTTGTGCGTGCACTTTGACCCCCACAATCATCTTTGCGCGAAGAACCCGCTTCTTCGCCTCCGGGAGCCAGAGCGAGCGGCAGCTTCCGAAAGGTGAAGAAGGAAGCTGCGCAACACTGGGATTATCAGCGCAGCTTGCTGCTGGATCTCAGAACCTCAGGACTTAGGTGCAGAGTGACCGAGACCACCCTTGGGGGGCTCGGGAGTCCTGGAATGTTGCCCGAAGTTTCTGGTGGCTGGACTTTGATCCTACACGAGAGACGACACCTGTATGAGGATGGGAGGATTTCACTGGGGTGAATGGTGAAGCGATAAGTTTATTAGAGTTTAAAACACAGGGTTTAGGGTTACTTTACAGGGGGGTCTAAAGAAGTGAGATGGTGGAATTGGGGCGTGTCCTGTCCTTCTTCTTCTTCTTCTTGGCCTCCATCTTCTGTGGTGATGGTGGCACTTTGGGATTGGTTTTTACTAAAAGTGAACCGGTCAATAACGGTAAAAGGTATTGGAAAGAATGGGTAAATATTGTATACGATATTTTGAGTATAAAGATTAGTGACCGCCCCGGGGGCTCGCAGTGTGCACGTGGCTGGCTTGCTGTGCGGACCTCTGTCAGGCAGAGAGAAAATCTTTTAGATAAACAACCAATAAATACTGAAGTCCGAGAAAGACCTGTAGCCTCTTCTCATCCTTTGAAGCGCGGGCTGCCCAAGGCCATCTCCGAGCCTTTCCAGGCCACAAAACAGCCGAGAGAAGGGGCAAGTGGCGTTCGCTGCGTGGGCTAGTCCCCACCAACCTTTCGGGGGGGGATCAGCCCTGAAGAACTTAAGAGCAGAAGAGCCGAGAGGGCAGCTCCGACCTGGGATGAATTCCCGGGAGAACACTGATAACTCCTGAGGAGAGGAGAGAAAAAAAAACGGCCAGGAGAGTCTGCAAAAAACAGCAGTCACTGAGAATTCTATCTCTCAGCTTCTGCCGAAGACAGTTCGTAGCAGAGCGGCCTGGACCGGGACCAGAAAGGCGCCTCTGGATCCATCCCTCGTGACCCGCTGGGCGGAGATCGGGAGCCTTCGGACCGCTCTGATGACAGATTCAGTAAGAAGGTCAAAATTAAGAACATGGGAGGCACACTCTCCTAGGAACAGCTGGGAATTTTGTCCGCCTTACAAGGCGTGTCTGCATCATACACGGAAGGGATCCCAAAGAAGGAGTTAAAACAATTATTGTTGTGGGTGACGCTCAATTATCCACTTTCAGAAACACGCCTCCTATTCAAAGTGGGGTTCTGGCAGGAAATTAACAGACATTTATATCTCTTAGCGACAAAAAAAGATGACACAGCGTTAAAGCTGCTCTCGCCAGCAAGATTAATGCTGGAAGGTATTTCGGTGCAGTCGAAAAGACTGGAGAAGCAACAACAAGTTGCGGGGCCCTCAGAAAGAGGGGGAGAGCAAAGCTCTCGGAAAAAATTAGCTCTGGCCTCAGATAGCCAGGAGGGAAAGGCTCTCGAGGAAAGGGAGCAGGAAATAGTATCAAAGTCTCCAGTCCCAAGACAAAGAAACCCCAGGAAACTCCTAAAATGTCCTGAAACCCTGGAGAGTACAGGCGAATCAGGATCCGACTCAGACAAGAGATCGGAAGGGGGGATGCAGGGGGGAGAAAAGAGATCCGGAGGGGCGCTTTCTCGCGAAGGGCATGGCGGCGCGGCGGCAGAGCAGGGCGGCCAGGCTGCCGCGGTGCAGGCGGGGGGCGCGGGTGAAGAGATAACGGCCGGCAGGGAGCCAGAAACGCGCGCGGCGGGCAGGACTCGCAAAGACCGGAGGGGGGAGTCACAATCCGGTGCGGGAGCGTTAGGCACAGGCGGCGAATTGGGGGAAACCGGGCAGCCCCAGAGGGCCACGGTAGTTAGACGCAGGAAGCGCGCGGTTTTGACGTCAGACCCGGTGCGGAGGTCGGCTCGAATCGCGGAGCGGGCCTGGGTGCCGTCGGGAGGCAGGCGCATATCGGTGGGAGGAGTGGACACAGCGTCAGAGGAGGAGGAGACAGAGTCAGGGACAGACTGAGGGGAGGAGACTTCGGAGGTGGAATGAGGGGGAGAGAGTGACGTCAGCTCGGGAGAGACAGGGAGCGGCTGGGAAAGCACCCATGCGCAGAGAGCAGAACGCGGGCGGGGGCGGGCCAGGTCCCCTGTGACGTCTCAGGCGAGGAGGGGCCGTGCTCGGGATTCCGCATCTCGGGGGCCCACCCCCTCTCCAGACTCGGTGCCTTTAGTCAAAAACCTCGGAGTCCAAGGCTCATCCCTTCAAGGGAGACGTTCCGGTGTTCGAGCTCTATTTTCAGCTGAATTAAAAGCCAGGCAGGCTCGGGCTCGGGCGAGATCGCGAACGCGGCAGTCGAACGGAAGAGGAGCAGTCGAGTTCATTCCGTCATCCGAGTCAGGGAGGTCGGTGACAGCGCCACCTCGTGGGGGGATGACAGAAATGCACGACATGCCAGATCTGTTTGGTGGAGCCACAGCGCCATCTCGTGGCGAGACTGCAACAATGCAGCAATTTTTCCACAACATAGAGTACTGCAGTCACAAATATGTTACAGAGCAAAACCAAGAATAAGTGAAGAACCTTTGGACGGGATCACAGTGCTCTCAGATGGCTCAGGGAAGACACACAAGTCAGTGATCACGTGGAGAAACTCAACGACAGGAGATTGGGAATCAGACGTGAGGATGGTTCAGGGCTCTCCACAAATTGTGGAGTTGGCAGCCGTTGTCCGAGCATTTAAGTTGTTCAAACAGCCTCTCAATCTGGTGACAGATTCCGCATACGTTGCGGGTGTGGTCAAGAGATTGGAGGGTTTGCTCTTGAAAGAAGTCAGTAATGAGGTTTTATACTCATATCTGACGAGCTTGAAGATACTGCTAGAGGGCAGGGAAAGAGAGTATTTTATCACACACATTAGAGCGCACACGACACTTCCGGGGTTTTTAGCGGAAGGGAATGCTCGAGCGGACAGGTTGACAATGCCCATTTTGCAAACGCTGCCGGACATTTTTGAGCAGGCAAGGTTAAGTCATGCATTCTTTCATCAGAATGCGCAAGCGCAGATGGAGTCCTTTCGTCTCACAAAGAGTCAGGCGAGGGAGATCATTAGTGCTTGTCCAGACTGTCAGCTTGTGCAGCCACCTTCTTCTACCGGGGCCATCAATCCGCGGGGGCTGCAAAGTCTTCAGTTTTGGCAAGCTGACGTCACGAAATATCCATCTTTTGGGAGGCTCAAAAATGTTCATGTTTCTGTAGATACATTCTCAGGCGCAGTCTTTGCTTCAGCACAGGCAGGAGAAAAAGCAGCCCATGCTTGTCGACATTTTCTGCCAGCATTCACATCATTAGGTGTGCCTCAGGAGATCAAAACAGACAATGGTCCAACGTATACAGGCAGGGTGCTTGACAAATTCCTGAAAAGATGGGGTGTCAAACATACGTTTGGTATTCTCATTCGCCCACAGGTCAGGCGATCATTGAGAGAACACATCACACCCTGAAATCCCTTCTGGACAGACAAAGGAGGGGTGATCCGGAGGCAACACCTCACATGAAATTAAATAAGGCACTGTATGTGTTGAATTTCTTAAATAGTTCATCCTCAGAACCCAATCCACCAATCGTGAGGAATTTTCTAAACAGCACACAGGGAAAGCTCAGGGAAAATCCTTTAGTTTTGATCAGAAACCCAGAGACAGGACAAATAGAGGGTCCTTTCAAACTAATCACTTGGGGCAAGGGTTTTGCTTGTGTTTCCACAGATCAAGGTCTGAAGTGGGTGTCAGCGAGACATGTGAAGCCATTTCGAATGCGAGAACACGAGAACGCTGACCCGAGAAACACAGAGACGAGTACTCAGACAGAAGTCGAGACTCAGACTGCGAAAAACGACCCAGAAGAGAAATAAAAAGAAACTAAGGACTTTGGGGATTTTCCATTAGGGTCCTGAATGAAAAACAAAACAATGATCTCGCACAAAAGCGAAGTCATGATTTTCATGATGCTCATGTGCATCATTCTTTCATTCATTGCAGTGAGTAATGAAGGAAATCTACCTATTAGTCAGCCAAAGCAAAATATATGGGAGACTTTAGCTCAAGCAGCGAATTTAGATAGTATTTGCCTGACACATTCGAGACCAGGGAAACCATTTTCAGCATGCATGGCTGGATTGCCAGTAGACGAATGGCCAGTTCCAGGGCACTCCGCAGTTAACATTTCACAGGTCATTAAAGATCCTGTGAAAGAGTGGTGTGCTTGGACACATCTACTTCCTGTGGCTTCTACAGAACCTCAGGAGTTGGAGATTTTTGGGTCCATGACAATGGAACTCTGCATGCAGTTTGAAATTCTAGGTGTCACAAAGGCAAAAACTATCGATGTAACTCCCAATCATGAATTCTATAAGAATGCATCAGCATGGTGTAAATATACAGAGAAAACTGCCAGGGGATCGATCCAAGTCCCAGTGCAATTGCCACGGGGTTTGTTTTTAATTTGCGGGGACAGAATTTGGCACGGCATTCCTGCTAATGCCACGGGAGGTCCATGCAGCATTGGGGAAATTTCAGTGCTATCGCCTGATTTGAACATGCTAAGAGAGAAAAAGCACAAAGAATAAAGATCAATACAACAATATGCGGCAGATTGCAATGATGAAATATTTTCTTGGGACAAGACAGCGAGGATTGCTACAGCAATCTTCTCACCTCAAACAGCATCACGGGTGGCCTTGACTCAGATCGACCGCATGGGTTGTTGGTTGAGCAAACATGCGCGGTCTGTGTCTGTCGCATTGGATGACATGTTAAAAGACATCAGTGGCGTAAGACAGGCGACTCTTCAGAACAGAGCGGCAATCGATTACCTATTGCGCGCTCATGGACATGGGTGCGAAGAGTTTGAAGGGATGTGCTGCATGAATCTCTCAGATCATTCAAGGTCAATTCATGAAAGTATTAAAAACATAAAGGACAGCATAAAAAAGCTTAGCGAGATCACAGGATCATGGATCGATCAGCTGGTAGAATTCTTTGACATCTCTCCCATTTGGAGAGGAATTTTAAAGATAGGATTCTATATTTTAATAGTTCTCCTAGTCCTCATACGTGTCGTCCCACGCATATTCGAATGTTTAAAACATGCGATGAATCAGATAGCAAAAGAGGTCTTCTTGGTGCAAAGAGAAGAGAGAGATGTGGGATCTCAGAACCTCAGGACTGAGGTGCAGAGTGACCGAGACCACCCTTGGGGGGCTCGGGAGTCCTGGAATGTTGCCAGAAGTGTCTGGTGGCTGGACTTTGATCCTACATGAGAGACGACACCTGTATGATGATGGGAGGATTTCACTGGGGTGAATGGTGAAGGGATAAGTTAATTAGAGTGTAAAACACGGGGTTTAGGATTTCTGTACAGGGGGGCTAAAGAAGTAAGATGGAGGAATTGAGGCGTGTCCTGTCCTTCTTCTTCTTCTTCTTGGCCTCCATCTTCTGTGGTGATGGTGGCACTTAGAGATTGGTTATTACTTACAGTGCACCGGTCAATAAGGGTAAAAGGTATTGGAAAAAATAGGTAAATATTGTATACGTAATTTTGCGTATAAAGATAAGGGAAGGCCCCGGGGGCTCGGAGTGCTCACGTGGCTGGCTTGCTGTGCGGACCTCTGTCGAGCAGAGAGAAAACCTTTTAGATAAACAACCAATAAATACTGAAGTCTGAGAAAGACCCATAGCCTCTTCTCATCCTTTGAAGCGCGGGCTGCCCAAGGCCATCTCCGAGACTTTCCAGGCCACAAAACAGCCGAGAGAAGGAACAGCTTGCCAAATGATAGAAAAAAGTACCTTAGTACTCTCCTGACTATTCCAATCACATGAGCATTCGATTGCAAGCTGTTTCAGGAAACTCTCTTCCTCTACTTGCAAAACATTCGGCAGACCACCGTGCAACTTCTAGAACACGATGGGAGATGTTTTCTGTGCTGGCAAAGTTTCTCCTTGCCAGAAATAATGGAAAAGTGTTTGACTAAGATGTAGACGACAAGAGACGCTAAAGACAAAGGTACGATGTTCTCAGGAGCTAAGAGCCGCTCTCGGGCGTCTTTAGGCAGAAGCCGCGCTAAGGCGGGCACTGTGACCGCTACAATAGTCTTTGCGCGAAGAAGCCGCTTCTTCGCCTCCTGGAGCCGGAGAGAGCGGCAGCTTCGGAAAGGTGAAGAAGGAAGCTGCACAACACTGGGATTGTGTGCGCAGTTTGCCAACTGTTAGAAAACAGTGCCTTAGCACTCTCCTGCCTTTTCCAAACACATGAGCATTCGATGGGAAGCCTCTTTAGGCAACTCTCTTCGTCTTCTTGCAAAACACTCGGCAGACTTCCGCGCAACTTCTAGAACACGATGGCAGATGTTTTCTGTGCTGGCACAGTTTCTCCATTCCAGACATAGTGGAAAAGCTTTTGGCTAAGATGTGGACTTCAAGAGACACTGAAGCCGAAGGTACGACGCTCTCCGGAGCTAAGAGGCGCTCCCGGGCGCCTTTCCGCAGAAGCCGCGTTGAGGCGAGCGCTACGACCGCCACAATCGTCTTTGCGCGAAGAAGCCGCTTCTTCGCCTCCGGGAGCCGGAGAGAGCGGCAGCTTCGGAATGGTAAAAAAGGAAGCTGCACAACACTGTAATTGCGTGCGCAGCTTGCCAACTGAAAGAAAACAGTGCCTTAGCACTCTCCTGCCTTTTCCAAAAACATGAGCATTCGATTGGAAGCTGTTTTAGGCAACTCTCTTCGTCTTCTTGCAAAACACTCGGCAGACCTCCGTGCAACTTCTAGAACACGATGGGAGATGTTTTCTGTGCTGGCACAGTTTCTCCTTTCCAGACATAGTGGAAAAGCTTTTAGATAAGATGTAGACGACAAGAGACGCTAAAGACGAAGGTACGATGCTCTCCGGAGCTGAGAGCCGCTCCCGGGCGCCTTTCGACAGAAGCCGCGCTGCGGAGAGCACTGTGACCGCCACAATTGTCTTTGCGCGAAGAAGCCGCTTCTTCGCCTCTGGGAGCCGGAGAGAGCGTCAGCTTCAGAAAGGTGAAGAAGGAAGCTGCGCAACACTGGGATTGTGTGCGCAGCTTGCCAACTGATAGAAATCAGTATTTAGCACTCTCCTGACTATTCCAATCACATGAGCATTCGATTGGAAGCTGTTTAAGGCAACTCTCTTCGTCTTCTTGCAAAACACTCGGCAGACCTCCGTGCAACTACTAGAACACGATGGGAGATGTTTTCTGTGCTGGCACAGTTTCTCCATGCCAGACATAGTGGAAAAGCATTTGGCTGAGATGTAGACTACAAGAGACGCTAAAGCCGAAGGTACGATGCTCTCCGGAGCTGAGAGCCGCTCCCGGGCGCCTTTCGGCAGAAGCCGCGTTAAGGCGAGCGCTACGACCGCCACAATCGTATTTGCGCGAAGAAGCCGCTTCTTCGTCTCCGGGGGCCGGAGAGAGCAGCAGCTTCGGAAAGGTAAAAAAGGAAGCTGCGCAAACCTGGGATTGTGTGCGCAGCTTGCCCACTGATAGAAAACAGTACCTTAGCACTCTCCTGACTATTCCAATCACATGAGCATTCGATTGGAAGCTGTTTCAGGCAACTCTCATCGTCTTCTTGCAAAACACTCGGCAGACCTCCATGAAACTTTTAGAACACGATGGGAGATGTTTTCTGTGCTGGCACAGTTTCTCCTTGCCAGACATAGTGGAAAAGCATTTGGCTGAGATGTAGACTACAAGAGACGCTAAAGCCGAAGGTACGATGCTCTCGGCAGCTGAGAGCCGCTCCCGGGCGCATTTCGGCAGAAGCCGCGTTAAGGAAAGCGCTACGACCGCCACAATCGTCTTTGCGCGAAGAAGCCGCTTCTTCGCCTCCAGGAGCCGGAGAGAGCGGCAGCTTCGGAATGGTAAAAAAGGAAGCTGCACAACACTGTAATTGCGTGCGCAGCTTGCCAACTGAAAGAAAACAGTGCCTTAGCACTCACCTGCTCTTTCCAAAAACATGAGCATTCGATTGGAAGCTGTTTTAGGCAACTCTCTTCGTCTTCTTGCAAAACACTCGGCAGACCTCCGTGCAACTTCTAGAACACGATGGGAGATGTTTTCTGTGCTGGCACAGTTTCTCCTTTCCAGACATAGTGGAAAAGCTTTTAGATAAGATGTAGACGACAAGAGACGCTAAAGACGAAGGTACGATGCTCTCCGGAGCTGAGAGCCGCTCCCGGGCGCCTTTCGACAGAAGCCGCGCTGCGGAGAGCACTGTGACCGCCACAATTGTCTTTGCGCGAAGAAGCCGCTTCTTCGCCTCCGGGAGCCGGAGAGAGCGTCAGCTTCGGAAAGGTTAAGAAGGAAGCTGCGCAACACTGGGATTGTGTGCGCAGCTTGCCAACTGATAGAAATCAGTATTTAGCACACTCCTGACTATTCCAATCACATGAGCATTCGATTGGAAGCTGTTTAAGGCAACTCTCTTCGTCTTCTTGCAAAACACTCGGCAGACCTCCGTGCAACTACTAGAACACGATGGGAGATGTTTTCTGTGCTGGCACAGTTTCTCCATGCCAGACATAGTGGAAAAGCATTTGGCTGAGATGTAGACTACAAGAGACGCTAAAGCCGAAGGTACGATGCTCTCCGGAGCTGAGAGCCGCTCCCGGGCGCCTTTCGGCAGAAGCCGCGTTTAGGCGAGCGCTATGACCGCCACAATCGTATTTGCGCGAAGAAGCCGCTTCTTCGTCTCCGGTGGCCGGAGAGAGCAGCAGCTTCGGAAAGGTAAAAAAGGAAGCTGCGCAACACTGGGATTGTGTGCGCAGCTTGCCCACTGATAGAAAACAGTACCTTAGGACTCTCCTGACTATTCCAATCACATGAGCATTCGATTGGAAGCTGTTTCAGGCAACTCTCATCGTCTTCTTGCAAAACACTCGGCAGACCTCCATGAAACTTTTAGAACACGATGGGAGATGTTTTCTGTGCTGGCACAGTTTCTCCTTGCCAGACATAGTGGAAAAGCTTTTGGCTAAGATGTCGATGACAAGAGACGCTAAAGACGAAGGTACATTGCTCTCCGGAGCTAAGAGCCGCTCCTGGGCATCCTTCGGCAGAAGCCGCGCTGCGGAGACCACTGTGACCGCCACAATTGTCTTGGCGCGAAGAAGCCGCTTCTTCGCCTCCGGGAGCCGGAGAGAGCAGCGGCTTCGGAAAGGTGATGAAAGAAGCTGCAAAACACAGGGATTATGTGCGCAGCTTTCCAACAGATAGAAAACAGTACCTTAGATCTCTCTTGATTATTCCAATCACATGAGCATTCGATTGGAAGCTGTTTCGGAAAACTCTCTTCGTCTTCTTTCAAAACATTTGGCAGACCTCCGTGCAACTTCTAGAACACAATGGGAGATGTTTTCTGTGCTGGCACAGTTTCTCCTTTTCAGACATGGTGGAAAAGCTTTTGGCTAAGATGTAGACGACAAGAGACGCTAGAGACGAAGGTACTATGCTCTCCAGAGCTAACAGCCGCTCCCGGGCATCTTTCGGCAGAAGCCGCGCTGCGGAGAGCACTGTGACCGCCTCAATCGTCTTTGCGCTAAGAAGGCGCTTCTTCGCCTCTGGGAGCCAGAGAGAGCGGCAGCTTCGGAAAGGTGAAGAAGGAAGATGCACAACACTGGGATTGTGTGCGCAGCTTGCCAACTGATAGAAAACAGTAACTTAGCACTCTCCTGCCTTTTCCAAACACATGAGCATTCGATTGGAAGCTGTTTTAGGCAACTCTGTTCGTCTTCTTGCAAAACACTCGGCAGACATCCGTGCGACTTCTAGAACATGATGGGAGATGTTTTCTGTGCTGGCACAGTTTCTCCTTGCCAGACATAGTGGAAAAGCTTTTGGCTATGATGTAGACGACAAGAGACACTAAAGACGAAGGTACGACACTGTCCGCAGCTGAGAGTCGCTCCTGGGCGTCTTTCGGCAGAAGCCGCGCTTGTGCGTGCACTTTGACCCCCACAATCATCTTTGCGCGAAGAACCCGCTTCTTCGCCTCCGGGAGCCAGAGCGAGCGGCAGCTTCCGAAAGGTGAAGAAGGAAGCTGCGCAACACTGGGATTATCAGCGCAGCTTGCTGCTGGATCTCAGAACCTCAGGACTTAGGTGCAGAGTGACCGAGACCACCCTTGGGGGGCTCGGGAGTCCTGGAATGTTGCCCGAAGTTTCTGGTGGCTGGACTTTGATCCTACACGAGAGACGACACCTGTATGAGGATGGGAGGATTTCACTGGGGTGAATGGTGAAGCGATAAGTTTATTAGAGTTTAAAACACAGGGTTTAGGGTTACTTTACAGGGGGGTCTAAAGAAGTGAGATGGTGGAATTGGGGCGTGTCCTGTCCTTCTTCTTCTTCTTCTTGGCCTCCATCTTCTGTGGTGATGGTGGCACTTTGGGATTGGTTTTTACTAAAAGTGAACCGGTCAATAACGGTAAAAGGTATTGGAAAGAATGGGTAAATATTGTATACGATATTTTGAGTATAAAGATTAGTGACCGCCCCGGGGGCTCGCAGTGTGCACGTGGCTGGCTTGCTGTGCGGACCTCTGTCAGGCAGAGAGAAAATCTTTTAGATAAACAACCAATAAATACTGAAGTCCGAGAAAGACCTGTAGCCTCTTCTCATCCTTTGAAGCGCGGGCTGCCCAAGGCCATCTCCGAGCCTTTCCAGGCCACAAAACAGCCGAGAGAAGGGGCAAGTGGCGTTCGCTGCGTGGGCTAGTCCCCACCAACCTTTCGGGGGGGGATCAGCCCTGAAGAACTTAAGAGCAGAAGAGCCGAGAGGGCAGCTCCGACCTGGGATGAATTCCCGGGAGAACACTGATAACTCCTGAGGAGAGGAGAGAAAAAAAAACGGCCAGGAGAGTCTGCAAAAAACAGCAGTCACTGAGAATTCTATCTCTCAGCTTCTGCCGAAGACAGTTCGTAGCAGAGCGGCCTGGACCGGGACCAGAAAGGCGCCTCTGGATCCATCCCTCGTGACCCGCTGGGCGGAGATCGGGAGCCTTCGGACCGCTCTGATGACAGATTCAGTAAGAAGGTCAAAATTAAGAACATGGGAGGCACACTCTCCTAGGAACAGCTGGGAATTTTGTCCGCCTTACAAGGCGTGTCTGCATCATACACGGAAGGGATCCCAAAGAAGGAGTTAAAACAATTATTGTTGTGGGTGACGCTCAATTATCCACTTTCAGAAACACGCCTCCTATTCAAAGTGGGGTTCTGGCAGGAAATTAACAGACATTTATATCTCTTAGCGACAAAAAAAGATGACACAGCGTTAAAGCTGCTCTCGCCAGCAAGATTAATGCTGGAAGGTATTTCGGTGCAGTCGAAAAGACTGGAGAAGCAACAACAAGTTGCGGGGCCCTCAGAAAGAGGGGGAGAGCAAAGCTCTCGGAAAAAATTAGCTCTGGCCTCAGATAGCCAGGAGGGAAAGGCTCTCGAGGAAAGGGAGCAGGAAATAGTATCAAAGTCTCCAGTCCCAAGACAAAGAAACCCCAGGAAACTCCTAAAATGTCCTGAAACCCTGGAGAGTACAGGCGAATCAGGATCCGACTCAGACAAGAGATCGGAAGGGGGGATGCAGGGGGGAGAAAAGAGATCCGGAGGGGCGCTTTCTCGCGAAGGGCATGGCGGCGCGGCGGCAGAGCAGGGCGGCCAGGCTGCCGCGGTGCAGGCGGGGGGCGCGGGTGAAGAGATAACGGCCGGCAGGGAGCCAGAAACGCGCGCGGCGGGCAGGACTCGCAAAGACCGGAGGGGGGAGTCACAATCCGGTGCGGGAGCGTTAGGCACAGGCGGCGAATTGGGGGAAACCGGGCAGCCCCAGAGGGCCACGGTAGTTAGACGCAGGAAGCGCGCGGTTTTGACGTCAGACCCGGTGCGGAGGTCGGCTCGAATCGCGGAGCGGGCCTGGGTGCCGTCGGGAGGCAGGCGCATATCGGTGGGAGGAGTGGACACAGCGTCAGAGGAGGAGGAGACAGAGTCAGGGACAGACTGAGGGGAGGAGACTTCGGAGGTGGAATGAGGGGGAGAGAGTGACGTCAGCTCGGGAGAGACAGGGAGCGGCTGGGAAAGCACCCATGCGCAGAGAGCAGAACGCGGGCGGGGGCGGGCCAGGTCCCCTGTGACGTCTCAGGCGAGGAGGGGCCGTGCTCGGGATTCCGCATCTCGGGGGCCCACCCCCTCTCCAGACTCGGTGCCTTTAGTCAAAAACCTCGGAGTCCAAGGCTCATCCCTTCAAGGGAGACGTTCCGGTGTTCGAGCTCTATTTTCAGCTGAATTAAAAGCCAGGCAGGCTCGGGCTCGGGCGAGATCGCGAACGCGGCAGTCGAACGGAAGAGGAGCAGTCGAGTTCATTCCGTCATCCGAGTCAGGGAGGTCGGTGACAGCGCCACCTCGTGGGGGGATGACAGAAATGCACGACATGCCAGATCTGTTTGGTGGAGCCACAGCGCCATCTCGTGGCGAGACTGCAACAATGCAGCAATTTTTCCACAACATAGAGTACTGCAGTCACAAATATGTTACAGAGCAAAACCAAGAATAAGTGAAGAACCTTTGGACGGGATCACAGTGCTCTCAGATGGCTCAGGGAAGACACACAAGTCAGTGATCACGTGGAGAAACTCAACGACAGGAGATTGGGAATCAGACGTGAGGATGGTTCAGGGCTCTCCACAAATTGTGGAGTTGGCAGCCGTTGTCCGAGCATTTAAGTTGTTCAAACAGCCTCTCAATCTGGTGACAGATTCCGCATACGTTGCGGGTGTGGTCAAGAGATTGGAGGGTTTGCTCTTGAAAGAAGTCAGTAATGAGGTTTTATACTCATATCTGACGAGCTTGAAGATACTGCTAGAGGGCAGGGAAAGAGAGTATTTTATCACACACATTAGAGCGCACACGACACTTCCGGGGTTTTTAGCGGAAGGGAATGCTCGAGCGGACAGGTTGACAATGCCCATTTTGCAAACGCTGCCGGACATTTTTGAGCAGGCAAGGTTAAGTCATGCATTCTTTCATCAGAATGCGCAAGCGCAGATGGAGTCCTTTCGTCTCACAAAGAGTCAGGCGAGGGAGATCATTAGTGCTTGTCCAGACTGTCAGCTTGTGCAGCCACCTTCTTCTACCGGGGCCATCAATCCGCGGGGGCTGCAAAGTCTTCAGTTTTGGCAAGCTGACGTCACGAAATATCCATCTTTTGGGAGGCTCAAAAATGTTCATGTTTCTGTAGATACATTCTCAGGCGCAGTCTTTGCTTCAGCACAGGCAGGAGAAAAAGCAGCCCATGCTTGTCGACATTTTCTGCCAGCATTCACATCATTAGGTGTGCCTCAGGAGATCAAAACAGACAATGGTCCAACGTATACAGGCAGGGTGCTTGACAAATTCCTGAAAAGATGGGGTGTCAAACATACGTTTGGTATTCTCATTCGCCCACAGGTCAGGCGATCATTGAGAGAACACATCACACCCTGAAATCCCTTCTGGACAGACAAAGGAGGGGTGATCCGGAGGCAACACCTCACATGAAATTAAATAAGGCACTGTATGTGTTGAATTTCTTAAATAGTTCATCCTCAGAACCCAATCCACCAATCGTGAGGAATTTTCTAAACAGCACACAGGGAAAGCTCAGGGAAAATCCTTTAGTTTTGATCAGAAACCCAGAGACAGGACAAATAGAGGGTCCTTTCAAACTAATCACTTGGGGCAAGGGTTTTGCTTGTGTTTCCACAGATCAAGGTCTGAAGTGGGTGTCAGCGAGACATGTGAAGCCATTTCGAATGCGAGAACACGAGAACGCTGACCCGAGAAACACAGAGACGAGTACTCAGACAGAAGTCGAGACTCAGACTGCGAAAAACGACCCAGAAGAGAAATAAAAAGAAACTAAGGACTTTGGGGATTTTCCATTAGGGTCCTGAATGAAAAACAAAACAATGATCTCGCACAAAAGCGAAGTCATGATTTTCATGATGCTCATGTGCATCATTCTTTCATTCATTGCAGTGAGTAATGAAGGAAATCTACCTATTAGTCAGCCAAAGCAAAATATATGGGAGACTTTAGCTCAAGCAGCGAATTTAGATAGTATTTGCCTGACACATTCGAGACCAGGGAAACCATTTTCAGCATGCATGGCTGGATTGCCAGTAGACGAATGGCCAGTTCCAGGGCACTCCGCAGTTAACATTTCACAGGTCATTAAAGATCCTGTGAAAGAGTGGTGTGCTTGGACACATCTACTTCCTGTGGCTTCTACAGAACCTCAGGAGTTGGAGATTTTTGGGTCCATGACAATGGAACTCTGCATGCAGTTTGAAATTCTAGGTGTCACAAAGGCAAAAACTATCGATGTAACTCCCAATCATGAATTCTATAAGAATGCATCAGCATGGTGTAAATATACAGAGAAAACTGCCAGGGGATCGATCCAAGTCCCAGTGCAATTGCCACGGGGTTTGTTTTTAATTTGCGGGGACAGAATTTGGCACGGCATTCCTGCTAATGCCACGGGAGGTCCATGCAGCATTGGGGAAATTTCAGTGCTATCGCCTGATTTGAACATGCTAAGAGAGAAAAAGCACAAAGAATAAAGATCAATACAACAATATGCGGCAGATTGCAATGATGAAATATTTTCTTGGGACAAGACAGCGAGGATTGCTACAGCAATCTTCTCACCTCAAACAGCATCACGGGTGGCCTTGACTCAGATCGACCGCATGGGTTGTTGGTTGAGCAAACATGCGCGGTCTGTGTCTGTCGCATTGGATGACATGTTAAAAGACATCAGTGGCGTAAGACAGGCGACTCTTCAGAACAGAGCGGCAATCGATTACCTATTGCGCGCTCATGGACATGGGTGCGAAGAGTTTGAAGGGATGTGCTGCATGAATCTCTCAGATCATTCAAGGTCAATTCATGAAAGTATTAAAAACATAAAGGACAGCATAAAAAAGCTTAGCGAGATCACAGGATCATGGATCGATCAGCTGGTAGAATTCTTTGACATCTCTCCCATTTGGAGAGGAATTTTAAAGATAGGATTCTATATTTTAATAGTTCTCCTAGTCCTCATACGTGTCGTCCCACGCATATTCGAATGTTTAAAACATGCGATGAATCAGATAGCAAAAGAGGTCTTCTTGGTGCAAAGAGAAGAGAGAGATGTGGGATCTCAGAACCTCAGGACTGAGGTGCAGAGTGACCGAGACCACCCTTGGGGGGCTCGGGAGTCCTGGAATGTTGCCAGAAGTGTCTGGTGGCTGGACTTTGATCCTACATGAGAGACGACACCTGTATGATGATGGGAGGATTTCACTGGGGTGAATGGTGAAGGGATAAGTTAATTAGAGTGTAAAACACGGGGTTTAGGATTTCTGTACAGGGGGGCTAAAGAAGTAAGATGGAGGAATTGAGGCGTGTCCTGTCCTTCTTCTTCTTCTTCTTGGCCTCCATCTTCTGTGGTGATGGTGGCACTTAGAGATTGGTTATTACTTACAGTGCACCGGTCAATAAGGGTAAAAGGTATTGGAAAAAATAGGTAAATATTGTATACGTAATTTTGCGTATAAAGATAAGGGAAGGCCCCGGGGGCTCGGAGTGCTCACGTGGCTGGCTTGCTGTGCGGACCTCTGTCGAGCAGAGAGAAAACCTTTTAGATAAACAACCAATAAATACTGAAGTCTGAGAAAGACCCATAGCCTCTTCTCATCCTTTGAAGCGCGGGCTGCCCAAGGCCATCTCCGAGACTTTCCAGGCCACAAAACAGCCGAGAGAAGGAACAGCTTGCCAAATGATAGAAAAAAGTACCTTAGTACTCTCCTGACTATTCCAATCACATGAGCATTCGATTGCAAGCTGTTTCAAAAAACTCTCTTCCTCTACTTGCAAAACATTCGGCAGACCACCGTGCAACTTCTAGAACACGATGGGAGATGTTTTCTGTGCTGGCAAAGTTTCTCCTTGCCAGAAATAATGGAAAAGTGTTTGACTAAGATGTAGACGACAAGAGACGCTAAAGACAAAGGTACGATGTTCTCAGGAGCTAAGAGCCGCTCTCGGGCGTCTTTAGGCAGAAGCCGCGCTAAGGCGGGCACTGTGACCGCTACAATAGTCTTTGCGCGAAGAAGCCGCTTCTTCGCCTCCTGGAGCCGGAGAGAGCGGCAGCTTCGGAAAGGTGAAGAAGGAAGCTGCACAACACTGGGATTGTGTGCGCAGTTTGCCAACTGTTAGAAAACAGTGCCTTAGCACTCTCCTGCCTTTTCCAAACACATGAGCATTCGATGGGAAGCCTCTTTAGGCAACTCTCTTCGTCTTCTTGCAAAACACTCGGCAGACTTCCGCGCAACTTCTAGAACACGATGGCAGATGTTTTCTGTGCTGGCACAGTTTCTCCATTCCAGACATAGTGGAAAAGCTTTTGGCTAAGATGTGGACTTCAAGAGACACTGAAGCCGAAGGTACGACGCTCTCCGGAGCTAAGAGGCGCTCCCGGGCGCCTTTCCGCAGAAGCCGCGTTGAGGCGAGCGCTACGACCGCCACAATCGTCTTTGCGCGAAGAAGCCGCTTCTTCGCCTCCGGGAGCCGGAGAGAGCGGCAGCTTCGGAATGGTAAAAAAGGAAGCTGCACAACACTGTAATTGCGTGCGCAGCTTGCCAACTGAAAGAAAACAGTGCCTTAGCACTCTCCTGCCTTTTCCAAAAACATGAGCATTCGATTGGAAGCTGTTTTAGGCAACTCTCTTCGTCTTCTTGCAAAACACTCGGCAGACCTCCGTGCAACTTCTAGAACACGATGGGAGATGTTTTCTGTGCTGGCACAGTTTCTCCTTTCCAGACATAGTGGAAAAGCTTTTAGATAAGATGTAGACGACAAGAGACGCTAAAGACGAAGGTACGATGCTCTCCGGAGCTGAGAGCCGCTCCCGGGCGCCTTTCGACAGAAGCCGCGCTGCGGAGAGCACTGTGACCGCCACAATTGTCTTTGCGCGAAGAAGCCGCTTCTTCGCCTCTGGGAGCCGGAGAGAGCGTCAGCTTCAGAAAGGTGAAGAAGGAAGCTGCGCAACACTGGGATTGTGTGCGCAGCTTGCCAACTGATAGAAATCAGTATTTAGCACTCTCCTGACTATTCCAATCACATGAGCATTCGATTGGAAGCTGTTTAAGGCAACTCTCTTCGTCTTCTTGCAAAACACTCGGCAGACCTCCGTGCAACTACTAGAACACGATGGGAGATGTTTTCTGTGCTGGCACAGTTTCTCCATGCCAGACATAGTGGAAAAGCATTTGGCTGAGATGTAGACTACAAGAGACGCTAAAGCCGAAGGTACGATGCTCTCCGGAGCTGAGAGCCGCTCCCGGGCGCCTTTCGGCAGAAGCCGCGTTAAGGCGAGCGCTACGACCGCCACAATCGTATTTGCGCGAAGAAGCCGCTTCTTCGTCTCCGGGGGCCGGAGAGAGCAGCAGCTTCGGAAAGGTAAAAAAGGAAGCTGCGCAAACCTGGGATTGTGTGCGCAGCTTGCCCACTGATAGAAAACAGTACCTTAGCACTCTCCTGACTATTCCAATCACATGAGCATTCGATTGGAAGCTGTTTCAGGCAACTCTCATCGTCTTCTTGCAAAACACTCGGCAGACCTCCATGAAACTTTTAGAACACGATGGGAGATGTTTTCTGTGCTGGCACAGTTTCTCCTTGCCAGACATAGTGGAAAAGCATTTGGCTGAGATGTAGACTACAAGAGACGCTAAAGCCGAAGGTACGATGCTCTCGGCAGCTGAGAGCCGCTCCCGGGCGCATTTCGGCAGAAGCCGCGTTAAGGAAAGCGCTACGACCGCCACAATCGTCTTTGCGCGAAGAAGCCGCTTCTTCGCCTCCAGGAGCCGGAGAGAGCGGCAGCTTCGGAATGGTAAAAAAGGAAGCTGCACAACACTGTAATTGCGTGCGCAGCTTGCCAACTGAAAGAAAACAGTGCCTTAGCACTCACCTGCCTTTTCCAAAAACATGAGCATTCGATTGGAAGCTGTTTTAGGCAACTCTCTTCGTCTTCTTGCAAAACACTCGGCAGACCTCCGTGCAACTTCTAGAACACGATGGGAGATGTTTTCTGTGCTGGCACAGTTTCTCCTTTCCAGACATAGTGGAAAAGCTTTTAGATAAGATGTAGACGACAAGAGACGCTAAAGACGAAGGTACGATGCTCTCCGGAGCTGAGAGCCGCTCCCGGGCGCCTTTCGACAGAAGCCGCGCTGCGGAGAGCACTGTGACCGCCACAATTGTCTTTGCGCGAAGAAGCCGCTTCTTCGCCTCCGGGAGCCGGAGAGAGCGTCAGCTTCGGAAAGGTTAAGAAGGAAGCTGCGCAACACTGGGATTGTGTGCGCAGCTTGCCAACTGATAGAAATCAGTATTTAGCACACTCCTGACTATTCCAATCACATGAGCATTCGATTGGAAGCTGTTTAAGGCAACTCTCTTCGTCTTCTTGCAAAACACTCGGCAGACCTCCGTGCAACTACTAGAACACGATGGGAGATGTTTTCTGTGCTGGCACAGTTTCTCCATGCCAGACATAGTGGAAAAGCATTTGGCTGAGATGTAGACTACAAGAGACGCTAAAGCCGAAGGTACGATGCTCTCCGGAGCTGAGAGCCGCTCCCGGGCGCCTTTCGGCAGAAGCCGCGTTTAGGCGAGCGCTATGACCGCCACAATCGTATTTGCGCGAAGAAGCCGCTTCTTCTTCTCCGGTGGCCGGAGAGAGCAGCAGCTTCGGAAAGGTAAAAAAGGAAGCTGCGCAACACTGGGATTGTGTGCGCAGCTTGCCCACTGATAGAAAACAGTACCTTAGGACTCTCCTGACTATTCCAATCACATGAGCATTCGATTGGAAGCTGTTTCAGGCAACTCTCATCGTCTTCTTGCAAAACACTCGGCAGACCTCCATGAAACTTTTAGAACACGATGGGAGATGTTTTCTGTGCTGGCACAGTTTCTCCTTGCCAGACATAGTGGAAAAGCTTTTGGCTAAGATGTCGATGACAAGAGACGCTAAAGACGAAGGTACATTGCTCTCCGGAGCTAAGAGCCGCTCCTGGGCATCCTTCGGCAGAAGCCGCGCTGCGGAGACCACTGTGACCGCCACAATTGTCTTGGCACGAAGAAGCCGCTTCTTCGCCTCCGGGAGTCGGAGAGAGCAGCAGCTTCGGAAAGGTGAAGAAGGAAGCTGCGCAACACTGGAATTGTGTGCGCAGCTTGCCAACTGATAGAAATCAGAACCTTAGCACACTCCGGCCTTTTCAAAACAAATGAGTATTCGATTGGAAGCTGTTTCAGGCAACTGCCTTCGTCTTCTTGCAAAAAACTCGGCAGGCCTCCGTGCAACTTCTAGAACATGATAGGAGATGTTTTCCATGCTGGCACAGTTTCTCCTTGCCAGACATAGTGGAAAATCTTTTGGCTAACATGTAGACCACAAGAGACGCTAAAGACGAAGGTACGACGCTCTCCGGAGCTATGAGCCGCTCCCGGGCGTCTTTCGGCAGAAGCCGTGCAAAGGCGAGCACTGTGACCGGCACAATCGTCTTGGCGCGAAGAATCCGCTTCTTCGCCTCCGGGAGCCGGAGAGAGCGGCAGCTTCCGAAAGGTGAAGAAGGAAGCTGCACAACACTGGGATTGTGTGCGCAGCTTGCCAACTGAGAGAAAACAGTACCTTAGCACTCTCCTGCCTTTTCAAAACACATGAGCATTCAATTCGAAGCTGTTTCGGACAACTCTCTTCGTCTTCTTGCAAAACACTCAGCAGACCACCGAGCAGCTTCTAGAACAGTATGGGAGATGTTTTCTGTGCTGGCACAGTTTCTCCAGGCCAGACATAGTGGAAAAGCTTTTGGCTAAGATTTAGAAGACAGGAGACGCTAAAGAAGAAAGTACAATGCTCTCCGGAGCCGACAGCCGCTCCCGGGCGTCTTTCGGCAGAAGCCGGACTGCGGAGAGCACCGTGACCGGCGCAATCGCCATTGCGTGAAGAAGCCGCTTCTTCGCCTCCGGGAGCCGGAGAGAGCGGCAGCTTCGGAAAGGTGAAGAAGGAAGCTGCACAACACTGGGATTGTTTGCGCATCTTGTCACCGGATAGAAAACAGTACCTTAGCACTCTCCTACCTTTTCCAAACATATGAGCATTCGCTTGGAAGCTGTTTCGGGCATCTCTCTTCGTCTTCTTGCAAAACACTCGGCAGACCTCCGTGCAACTTCTAGAACACGATGGGAGATGTTTTCTGTGCTGGCACAGTTTCTCCTTGCCAGTCATATTGGAAAAGCTTTTGGCTAAGATGTCGATGACAAGAGACGCTAAAGACTAAGGCACGATGCTCTCCGGAGCTAAGAGCCGCTCCCGGGCGTCTTTCGGCAGAAGCCGCGCTAAGGGGAGCACTGTGACTACCACAATCGTCTTTGCGCGAAGAAGCCGCGTCTTCGCCTCCGGGAGCCGGAGAGAGCGGCAGCTTCGGAAAGGTGAAGAAGGAAGCTGCATGTTATGGTTTTGGCCTGGCAAAGCCAGAGCCGCCATAAATATACCTTTTACCTGATATCTGCTGTGAGATGTGGCCAGGAAATAAGTAAAGCAGGCTCCAACTTTAACATAAAGAGAAGTTTTTTAACTAAACTACACACACAATTACTAGACTACACACACGATTACTAAACTACACACACAAAGAGAATGAAAACTTCACAGACACACTTCCTTATCCTCCTCCCACCAAATTCCCAAACACATTTACATTTCCAAAAAATTATCCACACTCGGTCTGGCACCGCCCTTCAAGAAAAAAAATCAAATCTTCCGCTCAAAAGGGATAGACGGTGTCCTTCCTTGTGCCACGGACTTCTTGTCACAATCAGCAATCCGCCCGGTATCTTGCTTTCTCGTGACATCTCCTTTCCATGCCAAGGTGCTCTCACCACCAGGCATGGGATGGGGCAGGGGCCTGCATTCAGGGCCTTTTAAGAATGCCTCGTCTCGTACCAAGCAGAGCACAGTCACATCCCTGGGACCTTTGTCCCCCCCATGTCTTCTATACCCCCTGGGGCCGAGGGGTCTCAAAACCAAACTCTCCTGACGCCGAGCGTCCGCTTCCCCCTGCAATACAGCCTCTGCATCACCAGGAAAAAGTCCATGGATATACAACAAAAAAGAGTCCAGCAAAAACTGCCACTCCATCTTCCTCCATTCCTTCAACATCTCTCTTCT
This sequence comes from Melozone crissalis, assembly GCF_028551555.1. NCBI lineage: Eukaryota > Metazoa > Chordata > Aves > Passeriformes > Passerellidae > Melozone > Melozone crissalis. The sequence continues at coordinate 3,807,274 of NW_026535882.1, read as the reverse complement.
CCCTTTGCCAGACCCTCCTTACTGGCCTGGTTTTCTTCCTTCATCTTCCACTCCTATCCCTTTCCCAGGAAAGGCAATGTTCTGCAAAGCCTTCATTCTCCACAAGGGTTAAAAGCTCTCCCAGGCAGCCGGAATGCTCGCTGCCCCCCCCCTTTCTCCTCCCAGCCGTGCTGCCTGCCGGCACATGATATCAAGTTTCAAGATATACAGTTCGAGCAGGGGCTGCATTCTCTCCATCCCAAAATGGGGGGGGGGGGAATAAACAGGTCGCTCAAGGGTCCGCCACCCTTCCTCCGAACCCGGGCCTACCATAGATGGGCCACGTGGCTTTCCCCTCCCCCAGCCCAGCCAGCAACTGGGCCGGGGGAGAGACTTCTTCACGCCGGAAATCCCCAAGAGGGCTCTGAAGGACAAGAGCCCTGCTTTTAACCCCTTGGGTTTGTAGTCTCAAGAGGGGGATCCAAATGCCCCAGTGGTAAAACTAGGTGCCCATCTTAAAATCTAACCCCCCATTGGTAACCACAGCAAAACAACATATCCCAGATGTCCCATTTCAGGTCAAACCACGACACTGCACAACACTGGGATTGTGTGCGCAGCTTGCCAACATATAGAAATCAGTACCTAAGCACTCTCTTGACTATTCCAATCACATGAGTGTTCGATTGGAAGCTTTTTTAGGCAACTTCCTTCGTCTTCCTGCAAAACACTCGGCAGACCTCCGGGCAACTTCTAGAACATGATGGGAGATGTTCTCTCTGCCGGCGCAGTTTCTCCTTGCAAGACATATTGGAAAAGCTTTTGGCTAAGATGTAGAGGACAAGAAACGCTACAGACGAAGGTACGATGCTCTCCGGAGCGAAGAGCCGCTCCCGGGCGTCTTTCGGCAGAAGCCGCGCTGCGGAGAGCACTGTGACCGCCACAATCTTCTTTGCGCGAAGAAGCCGCTTCTTCACCTCCGGGAGCCGGAGAGAGCGGCAGCTTCGGAAAGGTGAAGAAGGAAGCTGCAAAACACTGGGATTGTGTGCGCAGCTCGCCAACTGATAGAAAACAGTACCTTAGCACTCTCCGGACTTTTCCAAACACATGAGCATTCGATTGGAAGCTCTTTCAGGAAACTCTCTTCGTCTTCTTTCAAAACACTCGGCAGACCTCCGTGAAACTTCTAGAACACGATGGGAGATGTTTTCTGTGCTGGCGCAGTTTCTCCTTGCCAGACATAGAGGAAAAGCTTCTGGCTAAGATGAAGATGACAAGAGACACTAAAGATGAAGGTACGATGCTCTCCGGAGCTAAGAGCCGCTCCCGGACGTCTTTCGGCAGAAGTTACGCTAAGGCGAGCACTGTGACTGGCACAATCATCATTGCGCGAGGAAGCCGCTTCTTCGCCTCCAAGAGCCGGTGAGAGCGGCAGCGTCAGAAAGGTGAAGAAGGAATCTGCACAACACTGGGATTGTGTGCGCAGCTCGCCAACTGATAGAAAAGAGTACCTTAGCACTCTCCGGACTTTTCCAAACACATGAGCATTCGATTGGAAGCTCTTTCAGGCAACTCTCTTTGTCTTCTTTCAAAACACTCGGCAGACCTCCGTGAAACTTCTAGAACACGATGGGAGATGTTTTCTGTGCTGGCACAGTTTCTCCTTGCCAGACATAGAGGAAAACCTTCTGGCTAAGATGTCAACGACAAGAGACACTAAAGACGAAGGTACGATGCTCTCTGGAGCTAAGAGCCGCTCCCGGACGTCTTTCGGCAGAAGCCGCTCTGTGGAGAGCGCTGAGACCGCCACAATCGTCTTTGCGCGAAGAAGCGGCTTCTTTGCCTCTGGGAGCCAGAGAGAGCGGCAGCTTCGGAAAGGTGAAGAAGGAAGCTGCACAACAATGGGATTGTGTGCGCAGCTTGCACACTTATAGAAAACAGTACCTTAGCACTCTCCTACCTTTTCCAATCACATGAGCATTCGATTGGAAGCTGTTTCGGGCAACTCTCTTCGTCTTCGAGCAAAACAATCGGCAGACCTCGGTGCGACTTCCAGAACACGATGGGAGATGTTTTCTGTGCTGGCACAGTTTCTCCTTGCCAGACGTATTGGAAAAGCTTTTGGCTAAGATGTCGATGATAAGAGACGCTAATGACTAAGGTACGATGCTCTCCGGAGCTAAGAGCCGCTCCCGGGCGTCTTTCGGCAAAAGCCGCGCTAAGGGGAGCACTGTGACCACCACAATCATCTTTGCGCGAAGAAGCCGCGTCTTCGCCTCCGGGAGCCGGAGAGAGCGGCAGCTTCGGAAAGGTTAAGAAGGAAGCTTCACAACACTGGGATTGTGTGCGCAGCTTGCCAACTGATAGAAAACAGTGCCTTAGCACTCTCTTGTCTTTTTCCAAACACAAGAGCATTCGATTGGAAGCTCTTTCGGGCAACTCTCTTCCTCTTCTTTCAAAACGCTCGGCAGACCTCCGTGAAAAACATCTAGAGCACGATGGGAGATGTTTTCTGTGCTGGCACAGTTTCTCCTTGCCAGACATAGTGGAAAAGCTTTTGGCTAAGATGTAGGCGACAGGAGACACAAAAGACGAAGGTACGATGCTCTGCGGAGCTAAGAGCCGCTCCCGGGCGTCCTTCAGCAGAAGCCGCACTCCGGAGAGCACTGTGATCGCCACAATCGCCGTTGCACAAGGAAGCCGCTTCTTCGCCTCCGCAAGCCAGTGGGTGCGGCAGCTTCGGAAAGGTGAAGAAGGAAGCTGCACAACACTGGGATTGTGTGCGCAGCTTGCCAACTGATAGAAAACAGTACCTTAGCACTCTCCTGCCTTTTCCAATCATATGAGCGTTCGATTGGAAGTTTTTTCAGGCAACTCTCTTCCTCTACTTGCAAAACACTCCGCAGACCTCCGTGCAACTTCTTGTGTTTTATTGTGTTTTGAAGTTTCTTGTTTTTTCTCCCCCATTTTATGAATTATTCACCCCCTGTTCCTTGTAAGATTGTCCTTCCCCCTCCAATTTTCCCACCACAGAGCCTTTGGCAGTTATGTTTCTATGGTTACGCCTACCCCTGTTAATTGTCAATCTCCCAAGTTACATAACTGCTCCTCCCTTATCCCACCATATAAGTAATGTTTTCCCCCTCCCTGAGCCCAGTCAATCACTCTCTACTCCTCCCTGCTTTCTAGAATATTCTTCTCTCTGGGGGTGGTGGTTGGCTGGCGTCCCTGTGCCCCTCCTTTGTTCTATGTTTATTGGATAAGTTCTTGTGTCAGTTTTCTTATGTACCTCCCCACATGTTCCGCTGTTGGTTAGCTGGGCTTCCCCTCCCGTCTCCACCCCTTCCCTGTAAAACCCTGTCTCCCCCCGTGTTCGGGGCCATTTTGCTGTGGGTTTTTCCACCTGTTGGTTTGCCCTGTTCTGCATGTGGGCTCTTCAATAAACCGACGTTTTACCCCCAGCAAGTGGTCGCCTCCTCTCTCGTCTCGTGCAGCGCGAATCCAAGTCCGCAATCCAGCCCAGCCCGAGGCCAGGACCCCAAGGGGGGCTGGCCTCAGATGCGCAGGAGCGTCAGCCGCTTTACCCCTTCAGCTGGCCGGACGTAGGGCCGTGAACGCCCTCGCGCAGTTTGGCGACCAACGTAGGGGCCGACGAAGTGGACTTTTGACCCCGGACTGGACCCTGCGGAGTTGGGATTTACTTACCCTCTGGACGCCAGACTGCCCCGGGTAGTAGCAGGCTCCATTTTAGGAGCAGCGCTCCCCGGCGGGAGTCGGGACTCCTCGCACCCTCAGAGGACGCCTCCCCTAGACGAGCGACCCTCGCCTGGTTTTTTCTTTGTCGCCGCTGCAAGATTGGTGAGTTCGGGCCCCGTCCTGGGGACTCTCCGGCTTCCCCTCTGCCTTTTTAACTTTCCCTAGGGGTATATGCCCTGCGTTGGGGACCTACCCCCCGCCTTCTCTCCTTGAGGTTTTTTCTCGCCCCCGTGCCATTTTTGTTTTCTCTTCCCTTTGGGTGCCGGATTTCCCCAGACGTGGGGCTGGACCCATCACCCAATTTCCTTTTTTCCCTCCGGCTGGTTCCCCAGACTTTGGGGCAGTGGGGGGAGCAGGGGCCGGCGGCGGGCGGCTCATTGTTTAAGTTTTCGTTTTTTCCCAGGCGTGCGGTTGCGTCATCAGAGGATTTTCCCCCTTTCTAGCGGCAGCAGTTCCTGCTCTAGAAAGGCGCCATGGGTGCCGGCTTGGGAAAATCCCAGAAGGAGGTTTATTATGTTGTGAAGGGTTTGTTGCTTGGGGGTGGTCAAAAAGCCCCCAAGCAGGAGTTAAAATGTTTAGTTAAGTGGGTATTTTCTAGGTTTACCGAGGTCTCTCCGGAACGCGTAAAAGAGCCGCGGTTTTGGGCAGCCGTTGTGGCAAAATTAGAAGAGGCCATAAATTCTGGGGAAACAAAACTGGCCACCGTGGCGTATTGTGCTCGCAGAGTGCATGCGACACTCCGAGCGCCTGTGGCGCCTAAAAAAAGTCCCGCGGTTTCTGGTTTGTCCCCTCGTTCTCCTCGTTCAGTTGCCCTTGTCCCCCAAACCTTTCCCTCGTCCCGTAAGCAAGAGCCCTCGAGGGGAATTTTGAGGGCCGAGCAGAGGCAGGGGGTCCATCCTGCCCCTGCTCCCCCTCGACCGGCTCGGCCTCCCCCTTCGAGGAGCCCTGGCCAGGCTCCTTCTCTTCCCTTACCCTCTACCCCGGTCCCCAAGTCCCCGGTTTCAAACCCCAAAGTTATTCGGTTTTGCGAAGACCCTCAAAAGGGGTCCCATGGTGCCCGAGATGGCGGCAGCCAGGCGGCCGCTCCCGCCAGGGCTCCTTCTTCTCCTCCTAACCCTTTCCTCCCTGATACCAACCCCTTCCTTCCCCTGGACCCAACCTCTTTTTCGGTCGTCCCTCCCCTATCTCTTCCTTCTGCTCCTTCCATTTCTCCGCCCTCCGATTCTCCGTCGGCTCCTCCCCAGGTTCCTCCCCCGGTTCAGCCCCCTGTTTACTCCTCCCCTGCTCCACCTTCATACTCTGCTCCGCCTCCGAACTCCATCAAGGAGGCGGAGAGGGGCGGTGTGCGGCGCCCACTCCCTCGCCCTGCCCCATTGCCAGACCCTGCCTCAACCTCCTCCAACTCCGGTTCCCACGCTCCCCCTTCCGGTTCTCACGCCTTGTATTTGGGGAGGGGGGGGGATGGATGACTGGAAGCCGGGGCAGGCGCCTTTATTGGAAGCTGCTCCGGTTACGTACCACCTCAGCGGGGAGGGGAGCCCTCAGGCCCAGTGGGTGCCTTTAGCACAGGCCCAGATTAAGGAACTGTGCAAGGCGCAGAAGGACTACTCCTGTGGGTCTGAATACGTCCGGGGTATGCTCCGGAATGCCCTTGCACAGGGAGATCTGGTGCCGGCGGACCTGAGGGCCCTCTTCTCCAGTTTAACAAGACCCATGGAGTTTAGGGTCTGGGTGGGGGAATGGAGGAGGGAGATAGTGGAGGTTCTCCCGATTCTTTGGGGGAATCCTTCAGTGTCTCATGACGCGGACGGTTTAGCAATTTCCCAAGAACATCTTTTGGGCGAGGGACAGTGGGCAGAGTGGGCAGCTCAAGCAAAGGCCTTGTTCCCGCCTCAGCTTGTAGAGACCGCTAAGGCAGCAGAGCGGGCCATTTATAAGCTAGACGTGGTGACCTCCCAATGGGAGGATGATGAAGTCCGGCAGGGGCCGCAAGAGCCTTAATTGGTTTTCATCGAGCGCCTCTACAGATAGGTGGAGGCGCAGGCGACCGGGGATGACGACACGGAAAAGATGCTCTGGAGGATGGCGTATAGCAATGCAAACCTAGAGTGACGGAAGGCCATCAGGAGGCTCCCTCGAAGTCCCCGGCCTATGGTGGAGGCCATGATAGACGCCGTGGTAGGCCAGGTATCCCTCCCATCGCGGCCTAAAAGAGCCTCAGTGGCTTTTGCGTAGGACCCCGAACCGGCCTTCTTTGATTTAGAAGCTGCCCCCGTTGCCGGACCCCCAACACCCGGGTCCGGCAGAAGATCAACGGCCACCCACCCCTGCCACCTCTGTGGCAAGACAGGGCATTAGATGCCCCAATGCCCGATGCGATTAGATTATTTAGAGTATAGAAGGAAGCGGGAAAAGGAGGAGAGTAAGGGCACAAAAAACTAGGCCCGGAGGGCAGCCCCTCCCTCCGCGAAGACAAAAATGCGGCAGGCCACTTAACAACAAGCGGGGAGGGAGGAGACGAGAGAGAGCTGCCATACACACTGCCGGATTTGTCTTACTTAGTACCAGACTTGACACATACCTGTGGTATTCAGCCGACACCTGCTCTTACCACCATGTCCTCTGTTTCCCCCTACAGGCTGCAGCTAACTAGGGACTTTTATCTCCCTAGTAGTGACATCCAGCTGGTGTCTGTCGACCTGCAACACCCGGGTCACTGGAGGAAACTTGGACGTTGCAGGTGGACCGTCGTCGGGGACACGAAGCACACACCGCGAGACATTCACATCGTCCCTGGTCTGGTAACTACCGACCGGGACCGTTTCGCGGTAGGGCTGTACTGTGTCCGACCCCCGCTCTTCCTCCATAAGGGACAGATCATTGCCCAGGCTGTTCCGGTTCCAGATAGAGATCATTGGAAGAACTCCGTGGAGAGGACATCGCCTCCGACAGTAGCCTGGGCACAGCTGGTTGGGAGGGAGAAGCCCCGCCTGACTTGTCAGCTCTCGTTTGGCGGGGACAAAAAGATCGTGAGGGGTCTTTTGGACACGGGTGCGGATGTGACGATCATTCCCTCTCGGGAGTGGCCGTCACATTGGGACTTGCAAAGCGCTGCGGGCACGGTCTCAGGTGTTGGGGGCCTTCAATTGGCCAATCAATCAAAGAGCATTGTGCAAATTAAGGGGCCCGACGGGCAATTGGCCTCTATACGCCTGTTCGTTTTAGATTACATCGAGCCTCTCTGGGGAAGAGACCTACTAGCCCAGTGGGGAGCCAGAATTGACCTCCCAAAGGCTCCCCAGGTTTTTCGGGCAGTGGCCACTGAGGAGCGCCAGACCTGGAAGCTGAATTGGCTGTCAGATAAACCAGTACAGGTCTTGCAGTGGCCACTCAACAAGCAAAAATTAAAAGCGCTCAATGAGCTCGTTCAGGAGCAGTTACTGAAAGGCCACCTGGTGGAGACAATGTCACCTTGGAACTCCCCATTGTTTGTCATTAAGAAGCCCAATAAGGACAAGTGGCGGCTCCTGACCGACCTCCGCCAAATTAACGAACAAATAATGGGCATGGGTCCTCTTCAGCCAGGGATGCCCTTCCAAGCAATGCTCCCCCAAAACTGGAATTTGGCAGATATAGATATAAAAGATTGTTTTTTCCAGATTCCCCTGCACCCAGACGATGCCCCGCGCTTTGCGTTCACGGTTCCGTCCATCAACCGTGAGTCCCCAGCCAAGCGCTATCATTGGCGAGTCCTTCTGCAAGGCCTTAAGAACAGCCCTGTGATCTGCCAATGGTATGTCGCTTCGCTGCTGTCACCCATACGTAGAGCCCTCGGGGATGCTGTCATCATCCACCATTACATGGACGACATCCTCGTGTGTGCGCCCGACCACAGTCTGCTTGCCCATGCGCTTGACCTGACAACCAATGCGTTGGTTGCTGCAGGGTTCGAGCTCCAGCAGGACAAAATTCAGCGGATGCCACCTTGGAAATACCTGGGCCTCGAAATCACAAAGCGGACCATTGTTCCGCAGAAATTGGCTATTAGGACAAAAGTCCAGACCCTAGCGGATGTCCATCAGCTGTGTGGGTCTTTAAATTGGGTGAGACCCTGGCTAGGCATTTCAACTGAGGACCTAGCCCCCCTTTTCAAATTGTTGAAAGGGGGAGAGGGGCTGAGTTCCCCTAGGGCTCTCACCCCAGAGGCAGAGGTGGCCTTGGAGAAGATACAGAAAGTTATTTTGGCCAGGCAGGCCCATCGTTACCATCCGGGCCTGCCCTTAAAATTTATTATACTGGGAAAATTGCCACACCTCCATGGCATGATACACCAGTGGGACACCAGTGTAAAGGACCAGGGGCTGGGTGACCTCCTCTTAATTATAGAGTGGGTGTTCCTCAGCCACCATCGGTCCAAAAGAATGACACGGCCACAGGAGTTGGTAGCCGAACTGATCCTCAAAGCAAGATCGAGGATCAGGGAGATGGCGGGGTGTGATTTCGCATGCATACGTATCCCAATTAAATTAGAATCGGGACAACTTACATTAAAGACCTTTGAAGAACTGCTGCAAACCAATGAATACCTGCAGTTTGCACTAGATAGCTACACTGGGAGCATCGCAGAAGATCGGCCGGCCCACAAATTATTCAATTCGGAGTTAAAATTATCGCTGAAAAAGGTTCAGAGCAGGAAGCCACTGGATGCCTTGACAGTTTTCACAGAGGCGTCAGGAGCATCACACAAGTCAGTGATGACTTGGAAGGATCCTCAGACTCAGCAGTGGGAGACTGATGTTGTTGTTGTGGAGGGCTCTCCACAAGTTGCTGAGTTGGACGCAGTCGTCAGGGCATTCCAGAGGTTCCCTGGGCCTTTTAATTTGGTTACAGATTCTGCGTATGTCGCAGGTGTAGTGTCTCAGTCTGAGTCTGCGGTTCTTCAGGCGGTCACCAACAAAAGATTATTTGAGTTGCATAACAGGCTCGTCGAGCTAGTGTCCCACCGCGAGCACCCTTTTTATGTTATGCATGTGAGGTCACATACTGATCTGCCCAGGTTTATTGCGGAAGGCAACCGTCGTGCCGACTCTCTGGCCGCGGCTGCTGTTACGCAGGCCCCTCTCCCAGACGTGTTCGGCCAGGCTAAGATCAATCACCAACTTTTCCATCAGAATGCGCCTGGCCTGGTCCGGCAATTCAATCTGACGCAGGATCAGGCCAAGGCGATAGTGGCCACATGTCCCCAATGCCAACAGGATCAGATGCCCACCGTGGCCTCGGGGGCCAATCCCCGAGGTTTGGTGAGCTGCGAGGTGTGGCAGATGGACGTGACAATTATCCCATCTTTTGGTCGATTGTGTTACGTCCACGTCTCAGTAGATACCTTCTCCGGGGCTATCTTTGCTTCTGCCCACACAGGCGAAAAGGCAACGGATGTCCAGAAGCATCTGCTTCAGGCATTCGCTGTCTTGGGCATCCCTAGGGCCCTAAAAACAGATAACGGCCCTGCGTATACCTCCAAGGAGCTGCGGAGCTTCCTGCAGCAATGGGGAATAGTCCATAAGACTGGCATCCCCTATTCCACAACAGGCCAAGCCATGGTTGAGAGGGCCCACCAGAGCCTTAAGAAGATCCTATCCCGGCAACAACCGGCGATGAAGGTGGAGACCCCCCACGTCCGGCTGTAAAGAGCATTGTACACACTTAACTTTCTGAATTGCTCTTTTGACAGCCAAAAGCCTCAATAGGTCCGGCACTTCGGCAGTCACCAGCAGCTGCAGCTTAAAGCCAGGCCACCGGTTCTTGTAAAAGATCCGGAGACCTGGCGGACGGAGGGCCCCTTTGACCTGGTAACCTGGGGGAGGGGATATGCCTGCGTGTCCACTCCCTCAGGCCCCAGGTGGATTCCATCCAAGTGGGTTAGGCCCTTCGTCCCGAAACAGAGGACCAAGAGGGAGGCAGTACCACAGGTCCGGCAAGCTTGTTGGCGTCGGCGGAGGAAACCACACCATCAATCTTTGTCTTTCTCTCCGGATCTTCCCCCAGTTATTAAAGAGCCCTCTTCTCCAGCTTCTCCTCCACCCCTTGACCTCCTATGTCACGTTTCCTCCCATTCACCCCCTGCTCCAGCTCTTACCCCCCGTATGTTTTATTTAAACTGGTTGTTTGGAGAAGAACCATTTTTGTGAATTCGTCATACTTTTACTATCTTATCTCATTTCAGTTACATCTCCCCCATGGCCCCCGTTTCAACATCGCTGGCTCCCAACCCTAGCCTGCTAATGGCGATCATGACGACCTGCGGACTCCTTTTGCCACCTTCGGAGCCGTGGGTCATCCCCCAGCCAAAGATCAACGTCTGGCGTGCCTTGGCTCAATCGTTAGGACAGGACAGTATATGCCTAGACACCGGCGCAGCAGAGGACCCGATGTCATCTTGCCTTGTGGGGATCCCTTTCTCTCCAGGCGAGTTTCCCCCTGCCTTCCAAAGTGCCTTTAACGCTATCCTAGCCCAGAGCCTCACTATCCTCCCCAGTTTTGATTCCTCCCACGCCTGGAGAGACGGAGTGAGCAGGCTGGATCCTGCACCCTCCGAGCCCACAGAGTTACATCTCCTCGGCTCGACCAATGCATCAATTTGCTTTCAGTTTGATTATACAATCACCCCTGTCGAGAGGGGTAGTGAGGTAGTGCTACAGTCCAAGTTAGAATACCAAGCTAAGCAGTGGTGTAAGGCTGTCCTAAAGATCCTCGGCCCCACCACTACCGGACGGACCCCTTACTCCCTTCCCCGAGGCGTGTTTTTAATTTGTGGCGACCGGGCGTGGGCAGGCATCCCCTCTGGCCTGGTCGGAGGGCCATGCACTTTTGGCCGGCTGACGCTGTTTACCCCCAACGTCACTCAAATTATCAATTGGAAGAAGACAAACATCACATCCAAATTGGCTAGACCTAAAAGAGATCTCAAGGATCTCACTGAGGATTGTGATGATGAAATTACTCATTGGTCACACTCAAAATCCGTCGCCTTTACCATCTTGTTGCCTTGGGTATCGGTGGCGAAGGCTCTAGGTGAATTGGGCCGCCTAGAGTGTTGGGTGGCTAAACAAGCAAATTTTACTTCAGCCGCGCTCTACGACCTCCTCACAGACGAGGAAATAACAAGGAAGGCGACACTCCAAAACAGAGCAGCAATAGATTTTCTATTGCTGCTCCATCATCATCACTGTGAGGAGTTTGAGGGCCTCTGCTGCCTGAACCTGTCCTCTCGAGCCGAGGACGCCAGAAATTCCATCAAGAGGCTGCAAGACCTTGTCCATCAGGTCAAGCAAGAGACCTCTGACTGGCTGGGGGACATTTTTAAGGGTTGGGGCCTCAGCGGGTGGGCCGGTTCCATAATAGAATCTGTTTGCAAGGTTGTTCTGAGTTTAATAATACTTTCAGTTTTCATTATTTTGATCCGAGGTTTGGTCCAGAGACCAATGGCCAGAGATACCTCAGCATCTGTCAACCATGCCGCAGTCCCGTCGGACAAGCCCATCGAGCTGGAAGACCTCTCCTCGGAGGCCGAAGAAGCTACAGATGAGGAAGGGGCGACCGCACCGTCCTTCGACCACCCAGGGGCGGGCGGATTCCAGCTCGAAGAAGGCGAGGCCTGGCCGGACCAGCCGCGAGATCCTGAATTTTAAGTTTCTGTGGACTTCCCGTTCTTTTTATCTTATTTGTTAAGAAATGGGGAGATGTTGTAGTGTGTTTTAAAGTTTCTTGTTTTTGCCCCCCCATTTGATGTATTATTCCCCCCCTGTTCTTTGTAAGATGGTTCTTCCCCCTCCAGTCTTCCCGCCACAGAGCCTTTGGCAGTTATGTTACTATGGTCACCCCTGCCCCTGTTAATTGTCAATCTCCCAAGTTACATAACGGCTCCTCCCTTATCCCACCATATAAGTAAAGTTTTCCTCCTCCCTGAGCCCAGTCAATCACCCCCCACTCCTCCCTGCTTTCTAGAACATTCTTCTCTCTGGGGGTGGTTTTTGGCTGGCGTCCCGGGGCCCCTCTATTGTTCTATGTTTATTGGATAAGTTCTTGTGTCAGTTTTCTTATGTACCTCCCCACATGTTCCGTTGTTGGTTAGCTGGGCTTCCCCTCCCGTCTCCACCCCTTCCCTGTAAAACCCTGTCTCCCCCCGTGTTCGGGGCCATTTTGCTGTGGGTTTTTCCACCTGTTGGTTTGCCCTGTGCTGCATGTGGGCTCTTCAATAAACCGACGTTTTACCCCCAGCAAGTGGTCGCGTCCTCTCTCGTCTCGTGCAGCGCGAATCCAAGTCCGCAATCCAGCCCAGCACGAGTCCAGGACGCCAAGAGGGGCTGGCCTCAGATGCACAGGGATGTGGGCCGCTTTACCTCTCCAGCTAGCCGGACTTAGGGCCGTGAACGCCCTCGCGCATTCTAGAACACGATGGGAGATGTTTTCTGTGCTGGCACAGTTTCTTTTTACCAGACCTAGTGGAAAACCTTTTTGCTAAGCTGGATACGCGAAGAGATGCTAAAGACGAAGGTACGATGCTCCCTGGAGCTAAGATCTGCTCCCGGGCGTCTTTCGGCCGAAGCCGCGCTGAGGAAAGCACTGTGATCGCAACAATCGTCATTGCACAGAGAAGCCGCTTCCTTGCCTCCGGGAACAAGAGAGAGCGGCAGCTTCGGAAAGGTGAAGAAGGAAGCTGCACAACACTGGGATTGTGTGCACAGCTTGCCAACTTATAGAAAACAGTACATTTGCACTCTCCTGCATTTTCCAAACACATGAGCATTTGATAGGAAGCTGTTTCAGGCAACTCTCTTCGTCTTCTTTCAAAACACTCGGCAGACCTCCGTGCAACTTCGAGAACACGATGGGAGATGTTTTCTGTGCTGGCACAGTTTCTCCTTGCCAGACATAGTGGAAAAGCTTTTGGCTAAGATGAAGACGACAAGAGAGGCTAAAGACGAAAGTACGATGCTCTCCGGAGCTAAGAGCTGCTCCCGGGCGTCTTTCAGCAGAAGCCACGCTGCGGAGAGCACTGTGACCGGCACAATCATCTTTGCGCAAAGAAGCCGCTTCTTCGCCTGCAGGAGCCGGAGAGAGCAGCAGCTTCAGGGAGGTGAAGAAGGAAGCTGCACAACACTGGGATTGTGTGCACAGCTTGACAACTGATAGAAAACAGTACATTAGCACTCTCCTGTCTTTTCCAAACACATGAGCATTCGATTGGAAGCTGTTTCTGACAACTCTATTCATCTTCTTGCAAAAAACTCGGCAGACCTCTGTGCAACTACTACAACACGATGGGAGATGTTTTCTCTGCTGGCACATTTCTGCCTTGCCAGACATAGTGGAAAAGCTTTTGGCTAAGATGTAGACGACAAGAGACGCTAAAGATGAAGGTACGATGCTCTCCGGAGCGAAGAGCTGCTCCCGGGCGTCTTTCGGCAGAAGCCACGCTTAGGAGAGCACTGTGACCGCCACAATCGTCTTTGTGCGAAGAAGCCGCTCCTTCGTCGCCGGGAGCCGGAGAGAGCGCCAGCTTCGGAAAGGTGAAGAAGGAAGCTGCAAAACACCGGGATTGTGTGCGCAGCTTGCCAACTGATAGAAAACAATACCTTTGACCTCTTCTGCTTTTTCCAAACACTTGAGCATTCTATTGGAAGCTGTTTTGGGCAAGTCTGTACACCTTCTTGCAAAACACTCGGCAGACCTCCGTGCAACTTCTAGAACACGATGGGAGATTTTTCAATGCTGGCACAGTTTCTCCTTCCCTGACATAGTGGAAATGGTTTTGGCTAAGATGTAGACGACCAGAGACGCTAAAAAGAAGATACGATGATCTCCGGAGCTAAGAGCCGCTCCTGGGCATCTTTCGGCAGAAGCCGCTCTAAGGCGAGCACTGTGACTTGCACAATCGTCTAAGGGCGAAGAGGCCGCTTTTTTGCCTTTGGGAGCCGGAGAGAGCGGCAGCTTCGGAAAGGTGAAGAAGGAAGCTTCACAAAACTGGGATTGTGAGCGCAGCTTTTCATCTGATAGAAAACAGTACCTAAGGACTCTCCTGACTTCTCCAAACACATGACCATTCGATTTGAATCTGTTTTGGGCAACTCTGTTCGTCTTCCTGATAAACACTCGGCAGACATCCGTTTCACTTCTAGAACACGATGGGAGATGTTTTCTGTGCTGGCACAGTTTCTCCTTGCCAGACACAGTGGAAAAGCTTTTGGCTAAGATGTAGATGACAAGAGACGCTAAAGACGAAGGTACAATGCTGTCCGGAGCTAAGAGCCGCTCCCGGGTGTCTTTCGGTAGAAGCCGCGCTGCAGAGAGCACTGTGACCTCCACAATCGTCTTTGCGCAAAGAAGCCGCTTCTTCCCCTCAGGGAGAAAGAGGGGGCGGCAGCTTCGGAAAGGTGAAGAAGGAAGCTGCACAACACTGGGATTGTGTGTGCAGCTTGCCAACTGATAGAAAACAGTACATTTGCACTCTCCTGCATTTTCCAAACACATGAGCATTCGATGGGAAGCTGTTTCAGGCAACTCTCTTCGTCTTCTTTCAAAACACTCGGCAGACCTCCGTGCAACTTCGAGAACACGATGGGAGATGTTTTCTGTGCTGGCACAGTTTCTCCTTGCCAGACATAGTGGAAAAGCTTCTGGCTAAGATGTAGACGACAAGAGACGCTAAAGACGAAGGTTAGATGCTCCCCGGAGCTAAGATCCGCTCCCGGGCGTCTTTTGGCAGAAGCCACGCTGCGGAGAGCACTGTGACCGGCAGAATCATATTTGCACAAAGAAGCCGGTTCTTCGCCTGCAGGAGCCGGAGAGAGCAGCAGCTTCAGGGAGGTGAAGAAGGAAGCTGCACAACACTGGGATTGTGTGCACAGCTTGCCAACTGATAGAAAACAGTACCTTAGCACTCTCCTGCCTTTTCCAAACACATGAGCGTTCGATTGGATGCTGTTTTGGGCAACTCTCTTCGTATCTTGCAAAACACTCGGCAGACCTCCGAGTAACTTCTAGTACACGATGGGAGATGTTTTCTTTGCTGGCACAGTTTCTCCTTGCCAGACATAGTGGAAAAACTTTTGGCTAAGATGTAGTTGACAAGAGACGCTAAAGACCATGGTACAATTCTCTCCGGAGCTATGAGCCGCTCCCGGGCGTCTTTCGGCAGAAGCCACGCTAAGGCGAGCACTGTGACAGCCTCAATCGTCTTTGCGCGGAGAAGCCGCTTCTTCGCCTCCGGGAGCCAGAGGGAGCGGCCGCTTCGGAAAGGGGAAGAAGTAAGCTGCAGAACACTGGGATTGTGAGCGCAGCTTGCCAACTGATAGAAAACAGTACCTTAGTGTTGGAGAGTTTTTCAAGAATGGCTTGAAGAAACGGGCCATGAGACATTCAATTGAGAGAAAAGTAAAGGGAAAATGTAAAGCATTCCTAATGCAGTTCTCAGACTTCTGATTTCTATAAACAATTAGGCTCTCTTTATAAACAATAAAGTTCTCAGGCTGTCTTCCCATAACAAGAAGAATACCGTCTCTGGGAAAGGCTGGCACCCTGAGAACTGATGAAGAAGTTTTGGGAACTCTGGTTCTGTTTTTAATAAACAATTGTAGGTATTCTAAAACAAGAGTAGTGGTTAGATGTTTCTCTGTTAGCCTATCATGAAATTGGATTACAGAATATGCATGAAGTTCGTTAACTTTGTTATTTAAGGTGATTGATTGATCAATAAAATTGGAGTTCGATGCATTAAAGGATGGTCGTCTCCCCCTCATCTCCAACCAATGGTTGACCCCTGGACGTGATAGAGCATAACGAACGCGAACGAACGCTCTTGGGGATTGCGAAAACCACAGGGAGGTGAGGACTTGTCCAGGTTCCGAGGAGCAGCTGCGGAACGGCTTTAAGCACGAATACAAAGCGGACAAAAGCCGCCGAGACGTGCCGGGCCCCAAGCAACCTTATAGAAGAGTCTTGGCTGGTACATGTGGCCTGACGCCGGAGGTGCTGCAGAGCGCGCTCATTTACATAGGTATGGAACGGCAAGCCGCATATGAACTTTTTATAACTTTTCTGCAAAAGAGGCAGATTAAGGGAATTGATTTACAGAATGAATTACCGGGTCTTTTAGCTTATGGTGTAGAGAGGGGAATCTTTGTTAATCCTCATATAGTTCACATATTGTCTGAGTGGCGTAAAT
Source organism: Melozone crissalis (assembly GCF_028551555.1). Lineage (NCBI taxonomy): Eukaryota > Metazoa > Chordata > Aves > Passeriformes > Passerellidae > Melozone > Melozone crissalis. The sequence goes on along the minus strand of NW_026535882.1, from coordinate 3,791,316 downwards.
TTGGTGATTTATTGTGGCAGGCTACTTTAGATGATGATAAAACTGCCAGGAAGTTGGGTAAATTATGGCGGGTCGTTAACACCGAACTGCTGCAATTTCAAGCTGAAAAAAGGGCTGCCTTAATGAGCCAGGTGCAGTCCGCCTCACTGCCCGCCAAGCAGCCCCCCTTAATGAGCCAGGCTACAAGCCCGGCTACGAGCCAGCCTACAAGCCAGGCTACGCAGGCTGCTTTTTCACCCGCTTCGCAGCCCCCCCTAACGAGCCAAGCTCCGCGGGGTGCTTTGTTGTCTGCTTTGCCGCAGGCTACACAGAGCACTTTTGATTCTCCCGTATCTGCTCTCTCTCAGCAGCCGGGGCCACAAACGTATACTCCGTTCCCAAAAAGCAATCAGTCGGTCCCTAGGTCGGAAAACGATTTGGCGGTGACGATTGCCAGGGATAGAAGAGATGCGTGGGCTGCCCTGGCCAAAGATGCCATGGAAAAGGGAGATCAGGAGCTAATGAGCATGGCTAACGAACTGGCTTGTCCAGTTGTTTTTACCCCTCAGGCGGGGGGGGGAATTTGGGCGACGATCAGTGCTCTTGACTGGAAAATGTTATCTCAATTGCGAGCTACTGTTAGTCAGTTTGGATCTAAAAGCGAACCAGCCAGGCAAATGCTCGACTATATTTTTGACACTAGCATTCTCCTTGTTAATGATTGTCGTGGCATAGTGAAATTAATCTTTACCCAACATCAACAATTGCTGTTTAATGCCCATTGGCAAGGGCTCGTAAATGAGTGCGTAGCAGTTCAGAGACAGCCAGGCGACCCCTTGCATGGTATCACTATAAATGAGCTTATGGGTCTGGGACCTTTCCTTCGAACTGAGGCACAAGCTTTAATAGGCCAAGAAAAGTGCCGGGAGGCAATGCGGTTAGTCAGACTCGCAATAGACATGGTGAAGGAACCGGGAGAGATACCAGTGTCTGTAGGAATTAAGCAAGGCAGAGAGGAAGCATTTGATGCTTTTGTTGGTAGAGCTGCGGCTGCAATTAAGAGAGCAGGCGTGCCTGAATATTTGCGCGAGGTCCTACTCAGGCAGTGTGTCCTTCAAAATTGTAATTCTGCTACTAGAAACATACTTAATGCCTTAGGTGCGAATTGGACTGTAGAGGAAGCATTAGAAAGGATGGCTCTTATACCAACCGGACAACAGGCTCTTGTAGTAGACGCAATAAAACAGTTAGGAGTAGGCTTACAAGAACAAGCAAAGTCCTCTCAGACTCAGGTGTTAGCCGCTCTTGCACCTCTTCAAACGTCAGCTGCGTTTGCAGCATCAAATAAAGGAGGCCGCACGAAATGCTGCCGATGCGAAGGCACGGGCCACTTGCGCCGGGAATGCCAGGCACCAACAGAAGTCATCGCTGCAGCATCCGTATTCTATCCTGCCTCTAACCCTCCGCAGCAGGGAGCCTCTAACCCTCCGCAACAGGGAGCCGCTGCGGGCGAAGCAGAACCGCCCCGAAGGGAGTGACCCGCAATGCAGAGCAGATATGAATTAGTAGAAGGATTTAACAGGACTTTGGACTTATAGTTACGGTAAAGGGATTTTCCATATGGTTTACGGATTAACGGAAATGTGTGAATTCAGTGATTTATGGTGGAATTGTGGTACTGTGCTACTCCGAACTCGGCACGGGCGCGCCGCCCTGAGAGCGGAGCCGCCGCCGCAGAAACCAAGCTGCGCCACCCTGAGAGCCACGCCGGGAGTGATCAAAGAGCGGCGGGGGGAGCGACCGGAGTCGCGTCGCCCTCATGTGTGAACTGGGGGCCAGATGTCCACGGGCGGCCGGTTGCTGCTTGGGAACAGTGACTGGACATCAGAGAGCAGGTGATGGAGGAGCAATCATGCTGTGCATTGATAGTTTTCGTTGGATTGTTATCATTATGATGGCCACTGAATTTGTGTTCCCTTAGGCTAGTTGTAAGAAAAATGATTGACCAGCACCTTTTCTGGGCTCTGATGAGCGTCCAGCGCCATCCATTTTCAGGGCTAGTTGATTCTGCAAGTGAGTTATTGCACACTCCTTAGCAGATTCCGATTTTGCCGGACCGGAGCGCCTTTTCAAGCGGGAACGTTTCTCCCTCTGCCCCGCAGCCGGCAAAAGCTACAGTTTAAGATCTAACAGCGGTAATAACTGTGACTCTTGTCAACAAAAGAAAAGATTCCTATTGCAATTAAAAGACTAGTGAAACTAAACAAGCGACACCAAGGACTATTGCTGTCAGGATGTTTTTCACCTAAGTTAGAGAGATCTTTTGTTCTCCCCAGCACAGACTGTAAAGCAGAAATCAGCGTAAATGAATGCAGGAGTCAAATTTCGGCCGATTTGGCTCGGCATTGGTTATGCTGTCTTGGAAACACCTGTATTATCGGACACTTTGAACATCAGAAACCCAGATGGCTGGGTCAATGAAACATCAGACTCTAAAGCTGTGTTTTGAAAAAGTTGAGGATGTTAAGATGTGTTGGAATGATTGTGTGAGTGAGATGTAATGAGTGTGTTTTTTGTATTCTTTAAGCATGGTTTAAATGTGATAGATGTAAAAGCAAGCACTGAATTCAAAAGAATTTTTTCACAGGTGCACCTTAAATGAATTTGTGTTTAAGTGTATTTAAGTATAAAAATGCTATAGCAAACACGTGAAGAAAGTTATTTTAGCTTAATATTTTAGAATCAGGCCTGTAAGTAAGTTATAGTAAATGCTATATTTTATTTCTATAGTAAGTTTTTTCTGTTATTAAGTAGTTTAAGTTGGATTATCAATTAAGTGCCATTAAATGTCAAATACTGTTAAGGTTAAGTCCTGTTAAGTTTATCTCCTGTTAAGTTTAAGTGATTAAGTAAGTTAAGTTAGATCCTGTTAAGTTTGAGTGTTATTAAGTTTGGGTAAAGCTGGATTCTGTTTAGATTATGTTGGGTTTGGGGTATGTAGAATTTAAAGTCAGCTAAATTTTGTTATAGATAAGTTTTATTAGATTTAAGTGATTTTACATGTTTTGCAAATAAGTCTGCTATAATTAGTCTTGTTAGACTTCCCAGAGGATGAAGGAGTAACTGAAATTAACTTTATTTTAATAATTCCATTTAGTATATTTATTTTAGGCATAATTTCCTCAAAGCAGCTGATCTTGTAAATTACTTTCATATATTCTAAAATTCTTTGAGCATTAATTTATTGCTGCTTTCTAAGTCTGTATCTTCCAGAACACTTTTTTAAAAAAGTTATGAGTTTTCAAGTGACATCTTGTCTCCAATTGCAAAGGCTATTAATTCTCTGAATATGAATCAAATGTTATTTCCTACTGGGAGCTGGAAGCCATACTCATTTGTTAGGAAGATTTGTTAAAGTTTTGCTCCAAGTGTTTCTATTAGATAAAAATAGGTCTTACATTGGTATTGATTCTCTGTGTCACAGAACACACCAGTAAAAAGATAAAAATGGAAAAAACCCTAAGCATCTTTTGTTTGCTGGGGTCCTATTTATTTGCGAAAAAGATACTACAGTAAGTCCTACTCCTTACTGGGAAATAGCTTTAGTTTCTCAGATCATGCTTTTACAGAAGTGTGCAAGTTAGTTATCTAGTGATCTCTGTTTATCAGTTTTAAAAATACGAGAATGACAAATGTTTGCCCTCTACTCTGTACTGGTGTCTCTGTCCTACTTGCTAGTCTGCTGTATGACATCTTTCTGTCAGTTCTGTAAATTTTAAGTTAAATATTTTAAGTGCTTTAAATGCATACTACTTTTTCACCACTCCAAATTAACAAAGGACTGAGAATCGCCCAGTTGATGCCATTTGAGCCAAATGACTAAAGGATTACAGACTGAAAACTGACTTTGAACCTTTCTGAGAGACCCATGAAAAAGGTGGATGTGATAATTTCAAGGACAGAAAGAATCATTTTCAGACTTTTTCACCTCCTCTCCAGGTTTGCATGAATGAAAACAGCTAACAGCTTTCTTTTCTTAGTCCAATTACCACCTGTTCGGCAATGCCTGATAAGGCCGTAACACGCCGTTGCCGGACGACCTGGGAATATAATTGGGAGTGGGCACTACGGAATGAGACAGAGCTAAACACTGCCACAGCTTTAGACCTTTATGAATCTCATGAGCAGTAAATCTTAGCTTATTATCGGTGAGAGGTACAGTGTATTTTGAAAGGGGTTAAAGCTCAAAGTGCATCATATATAGCCTCGATAGGGTGTAGAAAACTGGTGCCTTTAACACAACATTCTGTTGTAGGTCCTATAAGAGGAGATCCCAATTAAGCATTAGATAACTGCATTAGAAGGTTACAAAGGTGTGGTCTTCAGGTGTCAGGAACAGTAAGGTTAAAAACTGAGAAGAAAAAGAAGGTCAATATAAAAACACAGAAAAATAAAGTTCACTTTTATTATCTTGCTTAGTATAGTAGTAGCTGAAGAATTAAAGGTAGCACATTTTAGTCAACCTAGAGATAATGTATGGATAACACTTGCTAGAACAAGGCCATGGGTGTGAAGAGTTTGAAGGGATGTGTTGCATGAACTTATCTGATCATTCTGTATCTATTCATGCTAAGTTAAAAGAACTACTACTGGGGCTTAACAGCCTTAAGGAAGAAAAAGGATTGGGAATTGATGAATGGCTTAAAAGCTTAGGATTGGGTCCATGGTTAAGAAACCTTGTAATATATGCTATAGGGATATATTTCTCCCAAAGAAAAAAAACCGGGGGAAATGTTGGAGAGTTTTTCAAGAATGGCTTGAAGAAAAGGGCCATGAGACATACAATTGAGAGAAAAGTAAAGGGAAAAAGTAAAGCAGTCCTAACGCAGTTCTCAGCCTTCTGATTTCTATAAACAATTAGACTCTCTTTATAAACAATGAAGTTCTCAGGCTGTCTTCCCATAACAAGAAGAACACCGTCTCTGGGAAAGGCTGGCACCCTGAGAACGGATGAAGAAGTTTTGGGAACTCTGGTTCTGTTTTTAATAAACAATTGTAGGTATTCTAAAACAAGAGGAGTGGTTAGAAGTTTCTCTGTTAGCCTATCATGAAATTGGATTACAGAATATGCATGAAGTTCGTTAACTTTGTTATTTAAGGTGATTGATTGATCAATAAAATTGGAGTTCGATGCATTAAAGGATGGTCGTCTCCCCTTCATCTCCAACACCTTAGGACTCTCCTGCCTTTTCCAAACACATGAGCGTTCGATTGGAAGCTGTTTCGGGCAACTCTCTTCGTCTTCTTGCAAAACACTCGACAGACCTCCGAGCAACTTCTAGAACACGATGGGAGATGTTTTCTGTGCTGGGTCAGTTTCTCCTTTCCAGACATAGTGGAAAAGCTTCTGGCTAAGATGTAGACGACAAGAGACGCTAAAGACGAAGGTACGATGGTCTCCGGAGCTGAGAGCCGCTCCCGGGCGTTTTTCGGCAGAAGCCACGCTGCGGAGAGCACTGTGACCGCCACAATCGTCTTTGCGCGAAGAAGCCGCTTCTTCCCCTCCGGGAGCCGGAGAGAGCGGCATTTTCGGAAAGGTGAAGAAGGAAGCTGCACAACACTGGGATTGTGTGCGCAGCTTGCCAACAAATTGAAAACAGGACCGTAGCACTCTCCAGCATTTTCCAAACACATGAGCATTCGATTGGAAGTTGTTTTAGGCAAATCTGTTCGTCTTCTTGCGAAACACTTGGCAGACCTCTGTGCAGCTCCTAGAAAACGATGGGTGATGTTTTCTGAGCTGGCACAGTTTCTGCTCTCCAGACATATTGGAAAAGCTTTTGGCTAAGATGTAGACGCCAAGAGACACTAAAGACGAAGGTACGATGCTCTCCGGAGCTAAGAGCCGCTCCCGGGTGTCATTCCGCAGAAGCCGCGCTGGGAGAGCACTGTGACCGGCACAATCGTCTTTGCGCGAAGAAGCCCCTTCTTCGCCTCCGGAAGCCGGAGAGAGCGGCAGCTTAGGAAAGGTGAAGAAGGAAGCTGCACAACATTGGGATTGTGTGCGCAGCTTGCCAACTGATAGAAAACAGTACCTTAGCACTCTCCTACCTTTTCCTATCACATGAGCATTCGATTGGAAGCTGTTTTAGGCATCTCTCTTCGTCTTCTTGCAAAACACTCGGCAGACCTCCGTGCAACTTCTAGAACACGATGGGAGATGTTTTCTGTGCTGGCACAGTTTCTGCTCTCCAGATATAGTGGAAAAGCTGTTGGCAAAGATGTCGATGACAAGAGACGCTAAAGACGAAGGTACGATGCTCTCTGGACGTAAGAGCCGCTCCCGGGCGTCTTTCGGCAGAAGCCGCGCTGCGGAGAGCACTGTGACCGCCACAATCGTCCCCACACGAAGAAGCCACTTCCTCGCCTCCGGGAGCCGGAGAGAGCGGCATTTTCGGAAAGGTGAAGAAGGAAGCTGCAAAACACCGGGATTGTGTGCGCAGCTTGCCAACTGATAGAAAACAATACCTTTGACCTCTTCTGCTTTTTCCAAACACTTGAGCATTCTATTGGAAGCTGTTTTGGGCAAGTCTGTACACCTTCTTGCAAAACACTCGGCAGACCTCCGTGCAACTTCTAGAACACGATGGGAGATTTTTCAATGCTGGCACAGTTTCTCCTTCCCTGACATAGTGGAAAAGGTTTTGGCTAAGATGTAGACGACCAGAGACGCTAAAAAGAAGATACGATGATCTCCGGAGCTAAGAGCCGCTCCTGGGCATCTTTCGGCAGAAGCCGCTCTAAGGCGAGCACTGTGACTTGCACAATCGTCTAAGGGCGAAGAGGCCGCTTTTTTGCCTTTGGGAGCCGGAGAGAGCGGCAGCTTCGGAAAGGTGAAGAAGGAAGCTTCACAAAACTGGGATTGTGAGCGCAGCTTTCCATCTGATAGAAAACAGTACCTAAGGACTCTCCTGACTTCTCCAAACACATGACCATTCGATTTGAATCTGTTTTGGGCAACTCTGTTCGTCTTCCTGATAAACACTCGGCAGACATCCGTTTCACTTCTAGAACACGATGGGAGATGTTTTCTGTGCTGGCACAGTTTCTCCTTGCCAGACATAGTGGAAAATTTTTTGGCAAAGCTGTAGACGACAAGAGACGCTAAAGACGAAGGTACGATGCTCTCCGGAGCTAAGAGCTGCTCCCGGGCGTCTTTCGGTAGAAGCCACGCTGCGGAGAGCACTGTGACCGCCACAATCGTCTTTGCGCAAAGAAGCCGCTTCTTCCTCTCAGGGAGAAAGAGGGAGCGGCAGCTTCGGAAAGGTAAAGAAGGAAGCTGCACAACTCTGGGATTGTGTGCGCAGCTTGCCAACTGACAGAAAACAGTACCTTAGCACTCTCCTGCCTTTTCCAAACACATGAGCATTCGATTGGAAGCTGTTTGAGGCAACTCTCTTCGTCTTCTTGCAAAACACTCGGCAGCCCTCCGTGCAACTTCAAGAACACGATGGGAGATGTTTTCTGTGCTGGCACAGTTTCTCTAACCCAGACATAGAGGAAAAGCGTTTGACTAAGATGTAGACGCCGAGAGACACTAAAGACGAAGGTACGATGCGCTCCGGAACTCAGAGCCGCTCCCGGGTGTCCTTCCGCAGAAGCCGCGCTGGGAGAGCACTGTGACCGGCACAATCGTCTTTGCGCGAAGAAGCCCCTTCTTCGCCTCTGGGAGCCGGAGGGAGCGGCAGCTTCGGAAAGGCAAAGAAGGAAGCTGCACAACTCTGGAATTGTGTGCGCAGCTTGCACACTGATAGAAAACAGTACCTTAGCACTCTCCTGCCTTTTCCTATCACATGAGCATTCGATTGGAAGCTGTTTTAGGAATCGCTCTTCGTCTTCTTGCAAAACACACGGCAGACCTCCGTGCACCTTCTAGAACATGATGGGAGAGGTTTTCTGTGCTGACACAGTTTCTCCTTTCCAGATATAGGGGAAAAGCTTTGTCTTAAATGTCGACGACAAGAGACGCTAAAGACGAAGGTACGATGCTCTCCAGAGCTGTGAGCCGATCCCAGGCGTCTTTCGGCAGAAGCCGCACTGCGGAGAGCACTGCGGCCACCACAATCGTCTTTGCGCGAAGAAGTCGCTTCTTCCCCTCAGGGAGCCAGAGGGAGCGGCAGCTTCGGAAAGGTGAAGAAGGAAGCTGCGCGACACTGGGATTATCAACGCAGCTTGCTGTGGGATCTCAGAACCTCAGGACTTAGGTGCAGAGTGACCGAGACCACCCTTGGGGGGCTCGGGAGTCCTGGAATGTTGCCAGAAGTGTCTGGTGGCTGGACTTTGATCCTACATGAGAGACGACACCTGTATGTGGATGGGAGGATTTCACTGGGGTGAATGGTGAAGGGATAAGTTAATTACAGTGTAAAACACGGGGTTTAGGATTTCTGTACAGGGGGGTCTAAAGAAGTAAGATGGAGCAATTGAGGCGTGTCCTGTCCTTCTTCTTCTTCTTCTTGGCCTCCATCTTCTGTGGTGATGGTGGCACTTTGAGATTGGTTATTACTTACAGTGCACCGGTCAAAAAGGGTAAAAGGTATTGGAAAAAATAGGTAAATATTGTATATGATATTTTGAGTATAAAGATAAGGGACCGCCCCGGGGGCTCGGAGTGCGCACGTGGCTGGCTTGCTGTGCGGACCTCTGTCGAGAAGAGAGAAAACCTTTTATATATAAAACCAATAAATACTGAAGTCCGAGAAAGACCCGTAGCCTCTTCTCATCCTTTGAAGCGCGGGCTGCCCAAGGCCATCTCCGAGGCTTCCCAGGCCACAAAACAGCCGAGAGAAGGAACAGCTTGCCAAGTGATAGAAAACAGTACCTTAGCACTTCCTTGTCTTTTTCTAAACACGTGAGCATTCGATTGGAAGCTTTTTCGGGCAACTCTCTTCCTCTTCTTTCAAAACGCTCGGCAGACCTCCGTGAAACTTCTACAGCACGATGGGAGATGTTTTCTGTGCTGGAAAAGTTTCTTCTTCCCAGATATAGTGGAAAAGCTTTTGGCTAAGATGTAGATGACAAGAGACGCTAAAGACGAAGGAACGATGCTCTGCTGAGCTAAGAGCCGCTCCCGGGCGTCCTTTGGCAAAAGCCACGCTAAGGCAAGCACTGTGACCGCCGCAATCGTCTTTGCGCGAAGAAGCCGCTTCTTCGCCTCCGGGAGCCGGAGAGAGCGGCAGCTTCGGAAAGGTGAAGAAGGAAGCTGGATGTCGTGGGGTGACAACCTTTATCCCAATACTTTATCCCAATATCGTGTGTTGTGTCTGGCAGCTGTGTTTTTTCTCTCTCTCTCTCTTCCCCCCCCCCCCACCCCCGGCCGTCTTGCCGCTGCGGGGCGGGGAGGGAGGAGGGAGGGGGACTGGTTGCACTTTGGCTTTTGGCTGCTTGGCTGGCTGGCCTGCTCGCTTTTGCTTGCCGCTTTGCTTGCTTGCTACTGCCTAAGCCCTAGCTGATAGCTGCCTTTTTTCCCTGAGAATTCTCTTCCTGCCATTGTCAGCGGCCTTGTTCTCGCCTTTATGATGATTTGTGCTGCCATCTCCAAATCTGTGAGAATCGTTTTCGCGGGCCTGTGTGGTAGGAAAATCCACTCTATGATTATCAAAGAATCCTTTTGTGATTCATCCCATTGGAAGATCAAACCATGGAACTGCGTTTTCTTCCCCAGCACTGCCAACTGAAAAGGCAACGATGGAACAAATCGATGTGCCTGCCTTCTCTGTATCGCGTTCGTGATTTTCTCCAACTCTTTTCTCGCTTCTGGCGTGAGTGTCCTGGGAGAACGAATGTCTGTGTCTCCTCTCAAGAGATCAAGCAGTGCTGGAATGTCGCTGTTTGTGATTCCCAAAACTGGTCTCATCCAGTTGATTTCTCCCAAAAGCTGTTGCGAATCATGCAAATTGTTGACTTAAGTGCTGATCTCCACTTTTTGAGGCTTTATTGTTTTCTCTGAAATTTTCCACCCTTGATATTTCCACGGTGCAACCTCTTGAGCTTGTCGGATTTTCGGCTGTTTAGATCGTCTGGGAAGGCCCGAGGTGGCCTTGGGAAGCCCGCGCTCCAAAGGACGAGAAGGGACTTCAGATCTTTTCTCGGTCTCGGTGTTTATTAAATGCTTATGTAAAAGATTTTTCTCTTGGCCTGACAGAGTCCTGCTCAGCAGTCAGCCATAGGCACACACTGAGAGCCCCTGGGGCGGCCACCTATCTTTATACTCAGAGTAACGCATAAAATATTTATCATTTTTCTCCAAAACCCTCTACCCTTATTAACCAGTGCACTTTTAGTAAGGGCCAATCTCAAAGTGCCAACATCACCACAGAAGATGGAGGCCAAGAGGAAGAAGAAGAAGAAGGAGAAGGGCACGCCCCAATTCCTCCATCCTTCTTCTCTAGACCCCCCTGTACAGAAATCTTACACCCTGTATCTCACACTCCAATTAACTTATCCCTTCACAATTCACCCCGGTGAAATTTTCCTATCCTCATACTGATGTCGTCTCCCATGTGGGATCAAAGTCCAACCACCAGACATTTCTGGCAGCATTCCAGGACTCCCGAGCCCCCCAGGGGTGGTCTTGGTCACCCGGCACCCCAGTTCTGAGAGGCTGAGATCCTACAGTACGCTTTCCACAACACAGAATACTGCAATCGCAAATATGCTATAGAGCAAAACCACGAATAAGTGAAGAACCTTTGGACGGGATCACAGTGTTCACGGATGGCTCAGGGAAGACACACAAGTCAGTGATCATGTGGAGAGACTCAACGACAGGGGATTGGGAATCGGACGTGAGGATGGTTCAGGGCTCTCCACAAATTGTGGAGTTGGCAGCCGTTGTCCGGGCATTTCAGTTGTTCAAACAGCCTCTCAATCTGGTGACAGATTCCGCATATGTTGCGGGTGTGGTCAAGAGATTGGAGGGTTCGCTCTTGAAAGAAGTCAGTAATGAGGTTTTATACTCATACCTGACAAGCTTGAAAACACTGCTAGAGAGCAGGGAAAGAGAGTATTTTATCACACACATTAGAGCGCACACGACACTTCCGGGATTTTTAGCGGAAGGGAATGCTCGGGCGGACAGGTTGACAATGCCCATTTTGCAAACACTGCCAGACATTTTTGAGCAGACAAGGTTTAGCCGTGCATTCTTTCATCAGAATGCGCAAGCGCTAATGGAGTCCTTTCGTCTCACAAAGAGTCAGGCGAGGGAGATCATTAGTGCTTGTCCAGACTGCCAGCTTGTGCAGCCACCCTCTTCTACCGGGGCCATCAATCCGCGGGGGCTGCAAAGTCTTCAGTTGTGGCAAGCTGATGTCACGAAATATCCATCTTTTGGGAGGCTCAAAAATGTTCATGTTTCTGTAGATACATTCTCAGGTGCAGTCTTTGCTTCAGCACATGCTGGGGAAACAGCAGACCATGCTTGCCGACATTTTCTGCAGGCATTTGCAGCATTAGGTGTGCCTCAGGAGATAAAAACAGACAATGGTCCAACATACACAGGCAGGGTGCTTGACAGATTCCTGAAAAGATGGGGTGTCAGACACACGTTTGGTATTCCACATTCACCCACAGGTCAGGCGATCATTGAGAGAACACATCACACCCTGAAATCCCTTCTGGACAGACAGAGAAGGGGTGAGCCAGAGGCAACACCTCACATGAAATTAAATAAGACACTGTACGTGCTGAATTTCCTAAATAGCTCATCCTCGGAACCTAATCCACCGATCGTGAGACATTTTCTAAACAACACACAGGCAAAGCTAAAGGAAAATCCTTTAGTTTTGATCAGAAACCGAGAGACAGGACAAATAGAGGGTCCTTTCAAACTAATCACTTGGGGCAAGGGTTTCGCTTGTATTTCCACAGATCGAGGTCTGAAGTGGGTGCCGGCGCGCCACGTGAAGACATTCCGAACGCGAGAACACGAGAATGCTGATCTAAGAAACAAAGAGACGAGTACTCAGACAGAAGTCGAGACTCAGACTGCGAAAAACAACCCGGAAGAGAAGTAAAAAGAAACTAAGGATTTGGGGGTTTTCACATAAAAGCGAAAGAGATCTTCTTGGTGCAAACAGAAGGGGGAGATGTGTGATCTCAGCCTCTCAGGACTGGGGTGCAGGGTGATCAAGACCACCCCTGGGGGGCTCGGGAGTCCTGGAATGTTGCCAGAAATGTCTGGTGGTTGGACTTTGATCCCACATGGGAGATGACATCAGTATGAGGATAGGAGGATTTCACCGGGGTGAATGGTGAAGGGATAAGTTAACTGGAGTGTGAGATACAGGGTTTAAGATTTCTGTACAGGGGGGTCTAAGGAAGTAAGATGGCGGAATTGGGGCGTGCCCTTCTCCTTCTTTTTCTTCTTCTTGGCCTCCATCTTCTGTGGTGATGTTGGCACTTTGGGATTGGTCCTTACCAAAAGTGCACTGGTTAATAAGGGTAGAGCGTATTGGAGAAAAATGATAAATATTGTATACGTAACTCCGAGTATAAAGATAAGTGACCGCCCCAGGGGGGCTCCATGTGTGCCCATGGCTGACTGCTGAGCAGAACTCTGTCAAGCCAAGAGAAAATCTTTTAGAAAAGCAATTAATAAACACCGAGACCGAGAAAAGATCTGAAGTCCCTTCTCGTCCTTTGGAGCGCGGGCTGCCCAAGGCAACCTCGGGCCTTCCCAGACCATCTAAACAGCCAAAAATCCGAAAGGACAACTTTCTTTCTCTTCTTGCAAAACACTCGGCAGACCTCTGTGCAACTTCTAGAACACGATGGGAGCTGTTTTCTGTGCTGGCACTGGTTCTCGTTGCCTGACACAGTGGAAAAGCTTTTGGCTAAGATGTCGACGACAAGAGACGCTAAAGACGAAGGTACAATTCTCCCTGGAGCTAAGAGCCGCTCCCAGGCGTCTTTCGGCAGAAGCCGCGCTGCGGAGAGCACAGTGAGCGCCACTATCGTCTTTGCGCGGAGAAGCCACTTCTTCGCCTCCGGGAGTCGGAGAGAGCGCCAGCTTCGGAAAGGTGAAGCAGGAATCTGCAAAACACTGGGATTGTGTGCGCAGCTTGCCAACTGATAGAAAACAGTACCTTTGCACTCCCCTGCCTTTTCCAATCATATGAGCGTTCGATTGGAAGTTGTTTCAGGCAACTCTCTTCCTCTACTTTCAAAACACTCGGCAGACCTCCGTGCATCTTCTAGTCTTGTAGTGTTTTTTTAAGTTTCTTGTTTTTGCTCCCCCATTTTATGTATTATTCCCCCCCTGTTCTTTGCAAGATGGTCCTTCCCCCTCCAATTTTCCCGCCACAGAGCCTTTGGCAGGTATGTTACTATGGTTTCCCCTGCCCCTGTTAATTGTCAATCTTCCAAGTTACATAACTGCTCCTCCCTTATCCCACCATATAAGTAAAGTTTTCCTCCTCCCTGAGCCCAGTCAATCACCCTCCACTCCTCCCTGCTTTCTAGAGCATTCTTCACTCTGGGGGTGGTGGTTGGCTGGCGTCCCTGGGCCCCTCCTTTGTTCTATGTTTATTGGATAAGTTCTTGTGTCAGTTTTCTTATGTACCTCCCCACATGTTCCCCTATTGGTTAGCTGGTCTTCCCCTCCCGTCTCCACCCCTTCCCTGTAAAACTCTGTCTCCCCCCGTGTTCGGGGCCATTTTGCTGTGGGTTTTTCCACCTGTTGGTTTGCCCTGTTCTGCATGTGGGATCTTCAATAAACCGACGTTTTACCCCCAGCAAGTGGTCGTCTCCTCTCTTGTCTCGTCCAGCGCGAATCCAAGTCCGCAATCCAGCCCAGCCCGAGGCCAGGACGCCAAGGGGGGCTGGCCTCAGATGCGCAGTGGCGTCGGCCGCTTTACCCCTTCAGCTAGCGGGACTTAGGGCCGTGAACGCCCTCGCGCAGTTTGGCGACCAACGTAGGGGCCGACGAAGTGGACTTTTGACCCCGGACTGGACCCTGCGGAGTTGGGATTTACTTACCCTCTGGACGCCAGACTACCCCGGGTAGTAGCAGGCTCCGTTTCAGGAGCAGCGCTCCCCGGCTGAAGGGAGTCGTGACTCCTCGCACCCTCAGAGGACGACTCCCCTAGACGAGTGCCCCTCGCCTGGTTTTTTCTTTGTCGCCGCTGCAAGATTGGTGAGTTAGGGCCCCGTCCTGGGGACTCTCCGGCTTCCCCTCTGCCTTTTTAACTTTCCCTAGGGGTATATGCCCTGTGTTGGGGACCTACCCCCCGCCTTCTCTCCTTGAGGTTTTTTCTCGCCCCCGTGCCATTTTTGTTTTCTCTTCCTTTTGGGTGCTGGATTTCCCCAGACGTGGGGCCGGACCCATCACCCAGTCTCCTTCTTTCCCTCCGGCTGTTTCCCCAGACTTTGGGGCAGTGGGGGGGGCAGGGGCTGGCGGCGGGCGGCTCATTGTTTAAGTTTTCGTTGTTTCCCAGGCGTGCGGTTGCGTCATCAGAGGATTTTCCCCCTTTCTAGCGGCAGCAGTTCCGGCTCTAGAAAGGCGCCATGGGTGCCGGCTTGGGAAAATCCCAGAAGGAGGTTTATTATGTTGTGAAGGGTTTGTTGCTTGGGGGTGGTCAAAAAGCCCCCGAGCAGGAGTTAAAATGTTTAGTTAAGTGGGTATTTTCTAGGTTTCCCGAGGTCTCCCCGGAACGCGTAAAAGAGCCGCGGTTTTGGGCAGCCTTTGTGGCAAAATTAGAAGAGGCCATAAATTCCGGGGAGACAAATCTGGCCACTGTGGCGTATTGCGCGCGCAGAGTGCATGCGACACTCCGCGCGCCTGTGGAGCCTAAGAAAAGTCCCGCGGTTTCTGGTTTGTCCCCTCGTTCTCCTCGTTCAGTTGCCCTTGTCCCCCAAACCTTTCCCTTGTCCCGTAGGCAAGAGCCCTCGAGGGGGATTTTGAGGGCAGACCAGAGGCAGGGGGTCCATCCTGCCCCTGCTCCCCCTCGACCGGCTCGGCCTCCCCCTTCGAGGAGCCCTGGCCAGGCTCCTTCGCTTCCCTTACCCTCTACCCCGGTCCCCAAGTCCCCGGTTTCAAACCCCAAAGTTATTCGGTTTTGCGAAGACCCTCACAAGGGGTCCCTTGGTGCCCGAGATGGCGGCGGCCAGGCGGCCGCTCCCGCCAGGGCTCCTTCTTCTCCTCCTAACCCTTTCCTCCCTGATACCAACCCCTTCCTTCCCCTGGACCCAACCTCTTTTTCGGTCGTCCCTCCCCCATCTCTTCCCTCTGCTCCTTCCATTTCTCCGCCCTCCGATCCTCCGTCGGCTCCTCCCCAGGTTCCTCCCCCGGTTCAGCCCCCTGTTTACTCCTCCCCTGCTCCACCTTCATACTCTGCTCCGCCTCCGAACTCCATCAAGGAGGCGGAGAGGGGCGGTGTGCCGCGCCCACTCCCTCGCCCTGCCCCATTACCAGACCCTGCCTCAACCTCCTCCAACTCCGGTTCCCACGCTCCCCCTTCCGGTTCTCACGCCTTGTATTCGGGGGGGGGGGGGGGTGGATGACTGGAAGCCGGGGCAGGCGCCTTTATTGGAAGCCGCTCCGGTTACGTACCACCTCAGCGGGGAGGGGAGCCCTCAGGCCCAGTGGGTGCCTTTAGCACAGGCCCGGATTAAGGAACTGTGCAAGGCGCAGAAGGACTACTCCTGCGGGTCTGAATACATCCGGGGTATGCTCCGGAATGCCCTTGCACAGGGAGATCTGGTGCCGGCGGACCTGAGGGCCCTCTTCTCCAGTTTAACAAGACCCATGGAGTTTAGGGTCTGGGTGGGGGAATGGAGGAGGGAGATAGTGGAGGTTCTCCCGATTCTTTGGGGGAATCCTTCAGTGTCTCATGACGCGGACGGTTTAGCAATTTCCCAAGAACATCTTTTGGGCGAGGGACAGTGGGCAGAGGGGGTAGCTCAAGCAAAGGCCTTGTTCCCGCCTCAGCTTGTAGAGACCGCTAAGGCAGCAGAGCGGGCCTTTTATAAGCTAGAGGTGGTGACCTCCCAATGGGAAGATGATGAAGTCCAGCAGGGGCCGCAAGAGCCTTATATGGTTTTCATCGAGCACCTCTACAGATACGTGGAGGCGCAGGTGACTGGGGATGACGACAGGGAAAAGATTCTCGGGAGGATGGCGTATAGCAATGCCAACCTAGAGTGTCGGAAGGCCATCAGGAGGCTCCCTCGAAGTCCCTGGCCCACGGTGGAGGCCATGATAGAGGCCGTGGTAGGCCAGGTATCCCTACAATCTCGGCCCTGAAGAGCCTCTGTGGCTTTTGCAGAGGACCCCGAACCGGACTTCTTTGATATAGAAGCTGCCCCCGTTGCCGGACCCCCAACACCCGGGTCCGGCAGAAGATCAACGGCCACCCACCCCTGCCACCTCTGTGGCAAGACAGGGCATTGGATGCCCCAATGCCCGATGCGATTAGATTATTTCGAGTATAGAAGGAAGCGGGAAAAGGAGGAGAGTAAGGGCACAAAAAACTAGGCCCGGAGCGCAGCCCCTCCCTGCGCGAAGACAAAAATGCGGCAGGCCACTTAACAACAAGCGGGGAGGGAGGAGACAAGAGAGAGCTGCCGTAAACACTGCCGGATTTATCTTACTTAGTACCAGACTTGACACATAACTGTGGTATTCAGCCTACACCTGCTCTTAACAGCATGTCCTCTGTTTCCCCCTACAGGCTGCAGCTAACTAGGGACTTTTATCTCCCTAGCAGTGACATCCAGCTGGTGTCTGTCGACCTGCAACACCCGGGTCGCTGGACAAAACTTGGACGTTGCAGGTGGACCGTCGTCGGGGACACGAAGCACACACCGCGAGACATTCACATCGTCCCTGGTCTGGTAACTACCGACCGGGACCGTTTCGCGGTAGGGCTGTACTGTGTCCGACCCCCGCTCTTCCTCCCTAAGGGACAGATCATTGCCCAGGCTATTCCGGTTCCAGATAGAGATCATTGGAAGAACTCCGTGGAGAGGACATCGCCTCCGACAGTAGCCTGGGCACAGCTGGTGGGGAGGGAGAAGCCCCGCCTGACTTGTCAGCTCTCGTTGGGCGGGGACAAAAAGATCGTGAGGGGTCTTTTGGACACGGGTGCGGATGTGACGATCATTCCCTCTCGGGAGTGGCCGTCACATTGGGACTTGCAAAGCGCTGCGGGCACGATCTCAGGTGTTGGGGGCCTTCAATTGGCCAATCAATCTAAGAACATTGTGCAAATAAAGGGGCCCGACGGGCAATTGGCCTCTATACGCCCGTTCGTTTTAGATTACACCGAGCCTCTCTGGGGAAGAGACCTACTAGCCCAGTGGGGAGCCAGAATTGACGTCCCAAAGGCTCCCCATGTTTTTCGGGCAGTGGCCACTGAGGAGCGCCAGACCTGGAAGCTGAATTGGCTGTCAGATAAACCAGTACAGGTCTTGCAGTGGCCACTCAACAAGCAAAAATAAAGGCGCTCAATGAGCTCGTTCAGGAGCAGTTACTGAAAGGCAACCTGGTGGAGACAATTTCACCTTGGAACTCCCCAGTGTTTGTCATTAAGAAGCCTAATAAGGACAAGTGGCGGCTCCTGACCGACCTCTGCCAAATTAACGAACAAATAATGGACATGGGTCCTCTTCAGCCAGGGATGCCCTCCCCAGCAATGCTCCCCCGAAATTGGAATTTGGCAGTTATAGATATAAAAGATTGTTTTTTCCAGATTCCCCTGCACCCAGACGATGCCCCGCGCTTTGCGTTCACGGTTCCGTCCATCAACCGTGAGTCCCCAGCCAAGCGCTTGCATTGGCGAGTCCTTCCGCAAGGCCTTAAGAACAGCCCTGTGATCTGCCAGTGGTATGTCGCTTCGCTGCTGTCACCCATACGTACAGCCCTCAGGGATGCTGTCATCATCCACCATTACATGGACGACATCCTCGTGTGTGCACCCGACCACAGTCTGCTTGCCCATGCGCTTGACCTGACAACCAATGCGTTGGTTGCTGCAGGGTTCGAGCTCCGGCAGGACAAAATTCAGCGGATGCCACCTTGGAAATACCTGGGCCTCGAAATCACAAAGCGGACCATTGTTCCGCAGAAATTGGCTATTAGGACAAAAGTCCAGACCCTAGCGGATGTCCATCAACTGTGTGGGTCTTTAAATTGGGTGAGACCCTGGCTGGGCATTTCAACTGAGGACCTAGCCCCCCTTTTCAATTTGTTGAAAGGGGGAGAGGGGCTGATTTCCCCTAGGGCTCTCACCCCAGAGGCAGAGGTGACCTTGGAGAAGATACAGAAAGTTATTTCGGCCAGGCATTCCCATCGTTACCATCCGGGCCTGCCCTTCAAATTTATTATACTGGGAAAATTGCCACACCTCCATGGCATGATACACCAGTGGGACACCAGTGTAAAGGACCAGGGGCTGGGTGACCCCCTCTTAATTATAGAGTGGGTGTTCCTCAGCCACCATCGGTCCAAAAGAATGACACGGCCACAGGAGTTGGTAGCCGAACTGATCCTCAAAGCAAGATCGAGGATCAGGGAGCTGGCGGGGTGTGATTTCCCATGCATACATATCCCAATTATATTAGAATCGGGACAACTTACATTAAAGACCTTTGAAGAACTGCTGCAAACTAATGAATACCGGCAGTTTGCACTAGATAGCTACACTGGGAGCATGGCAGTAGATCGGCCAGCCCCCAAATTATTCAATTTGGAGTTTAAATTATCGCTGAAAAAGGTTCAGAGCAGGAAGCCGCTGGATGCCTTGACAGTTTTCACAGACGCGTCTGGAGCATCCCACAAGTCAGTGATGTCTTGGAAGGATCCTTAGACTAAGCAGTGGGAGACTGATGTTGTTGTTGTGGAGGGCTCTCTACAAGTTGCTGAGTTGGACGCAGTCGTCAGGGCATTCCAGAGGTTCCCTGGGCCTTTTAATTTGGTTACAGATTCTGCGTATGTCGCAGGTGTAGTGTCTCGAGCTGAGTCTGCGGTTCTTCAAGAGGTAACCAACAAAAGATTATTTGAGTTGCTTAAAAGGCTCGTCGAGCTAGTCTCCTGTGGAAGGGGCTAGCAGCGGGCCTGTTAGCTAAAGGAGCGAGAAGTAAGAAGAAGAAGAAGCTGATAAGGAACTTTCTCCAAGGCCGTAACCAAGGAGATCGAGAGAAGGAAGATAAGAGCATTCTGCAGCTGGATCAAGCATTTTTAGAAAGTTAGGTGGAGTCAGAGTAACTTTTCACCAGTGGCATGGTATTGAATTATTGTGGCGAATAGCTAAGGTAGAGGAAGGGTAAACAACTGGAAAGTGTATAAAAGATCAGCCATTTTCATTAATAAACTGTTGCCAAGTGTTACCAACTGAGACTGCTTGTGGTCTCTGCTTTGTGTCGTGACCGCCTCGACTGCGACATTTTGGAGACGCCGACGTGATAAGAACATAGTCGGTGGGGGCCCATACGGGGTCCTAGCAATTGGCAACCCTGACCCACTGGGACGTAGTGGGGGAGGCGGCGTTGGTGCAGCTGAGAGTGGCAGGTGGAAGCCACAGGGAGGTCCGGACCTGATTCCCTCCAATCAAGACACCTGGAAGTAGGTGAGCCACCAACTAGTAATAATGGGACAAAATTTATCTAAAGAGGAAGAAAGTGTTCTGTCTACATGGAAAGTTTTGTTAAGAAATAAGGGAATTAATACGTCAGATTATGAGCTTCGTAATATATTGCTGTGGGCTAAATCACAGAATTTTGGCACTGATCCCAACACAGCATTTAGTGTTAAGGCATGGAAGAAAGTCGGGGACAGACTTTGGCAAGTTATTCGAGCGGGAGATAAAACAGCTGTTGATTTAGCAGTAACCTGGAACTCGCTCTTTGAGGCTTTAAAGGAATGGAGAATAGAGAGAGAAACGGAGCAAGATGCGGACGAAGAGTTGGGGCTGATACCTGACGGGGGGGCTGAGGCAGAGGGGGCCTCTGAGGTAGAAGGGGGCTCTGATGGGGAACTTGGTGAAGAAAGTTCGGATGCCATGGGAGTTACCTGGCATGCTGCCAAAGCTTCTGGGAAAGCTGCCAAAGCTTCTGGGAAAGCTGCCGAAACTTCTGGGCAACCTGCCCTAGCTTCTTCTTATCAGACTCCTAAGCCTCCTTATCTCACACCTGCGCAGCAGCTCGTGATGGTGCCTGTATATACCACACCGCTACGCCAGTTAGCTGAAATGTCTTTAGCAGAGAGAAAGGTCCAGCCATCTGCCCCCCTGCTTCCCTCCTCTCTGGTCCAGCCGTCTGCCCCCCCGCTCCCCTCTGAGTGGCTTGAACAACCTGCAAGGCTGTATCCTCCTTTACCTGACAGTGACAGCAACAGTGAGTCAAGTGATGAGTCGCCCGCAGTAACACCTGAGTTGGGGCAGGGAGCTCTGGTCTCTTCATCTCCTAAGAGCTCTAGTCTTACTGCCCCATGGACTTTGCCTCCGTGCCAAGTCACTGTGCTTCCTCGACACCCTCAGGAGTTTTGGGAATTTGTTAGGAGGAAAGCAGTTGAAGAAAAGAACTGGGACATCATAGAAAGGTTAGGTGCTCCAAGAGTACCTCAGGAGAACAGTGCCATTGCAAATGTTGCTTGTGATAACCCTATGGCTTTTCCAGTTTTCAAAGCAGCTCCTGGAACAGGACAGAACGACAGTCATCATGTCTTCGCCTGGAGGGTTGTGCAAGACCTCCAATCGAAAGTAGCTCAATATGGTATTAATTCCTCAGAGGTAATGCAATTAATGCGTGTTATTAATGCAGATTTGCTTGCACCTTATGACATCACTCATCTTGCTACAATTCTATTTCAGCCAGTACAATATGGTGTATTTCAAGAAACTTGGAGGCGAGTGGCTGAGCGCACAGCTTTAACAAATATGCAGTTGCCTCAACACGACCCTCGTCATGCTGTGGGTGTTGATGCCCTAATGGGCTCTGGGCCTTTTGCTAATCCAGATTTACAGGCAAGGTGGGATCCTTCGAGTTTGGCACAAGCTCAGCAAATTGGCATGAGTGCCTTAACTAAAACAATGGAAATGGCAGCTCCAAAGCAGAAATATGTTACTATACAACAAGGAATGAGAGAACCATTTTTGCAGTTTGTAGAAAAACTTGCTGCCGCTATTGAGAAACAAGTAGATGATGAAACTTTGCGAGACAAATTGTGTGTACAATTGGCTAAAGAAAATGCAAACCCAGATTGCAGAAAGATTATTGATACTTTGCCTGGGGAACCCACCTTGTCTGAAATGGTTACTGCTTGCTCGAAAGTTGGTTCAGTCGAGCATAAAATGGCAGCTCTTGCTGCAGTGTTAAGACCTTCAGCGAAGTGTTATAATTGTGGACAACAAGGGCACGTAAAGTCACAATGTACTGTCCAGAAAACAACATTTAGGCCAAGGGCAAGCAGCGATATTGTATGCAACCGTTGTGCTAAATCTGGGCACTATGCTAAGCAATGCAGAAGTAAATATCATGCAAATGGTCAGCTATTGCCGGGAAACCCAAAGAGGAGCGCGAAGGGGCGCGTGGGGAAACAAATACCCCAACAACCACAACAGCAAATGCGGGCCTTCCCAGCCCTGCAAAGCTACCCATTTGCGAACAATTCTCAGGGGCAACAAGCGGGTCCGCAGGGATTGATATACCCACCGCTGACACAGTAACTATTTTAACAAAAGAAATATGTAAAGTCCCTCTTGATGCCTATGGTCCGATAGGACGGGGATTGAGTGCGTTTTTGATAGGGAGATCAAGTACTACACTTAGAGGTATTCATGTGCATCTAGGGCTTATTGATGCTGATTATTTAGGGCAGATTCATGCTATGGTATCTATTGATGACCCTCCTGTCACTATTCAGAAAGGAACTTGCATTGCTCAACTTGTACCTTTTGTGAGTTCTGTTCCAAATGCAGTGGACTGAAGTCGTGGCACAGGAAGCTTTGGATCGACAGGAGTACCTCAAGTGTTTTGGACTGAGAAAGTAACAGAGAGCCGTCCAGAAAAGACATGCACTCTCACCGCCAGTGGATGTCATCCAGCAACTATATCAGTAACAGGTTTGATTTACACTGGAGCAGATGTCACAATACTCTCACGACTTTGCTGGCCTCAATCGTGGCCTCTCACTCATGCAAGTTTTGGACTCCTGGGGTTGGGTGGTGCTACAACAAGTGGCCTGTCAGCCATTGTAATTAATGTGAAACATCCTGATGGCCAACAAGCTAACATCAGACCCTATGTTGCCGATGCTCCTCAAAGTTTGTGGAGACGAGATTGTTTATCTCAATGGGGTGTCAAAATTACTACGGATTTTTAATGGGGGCCACTGTGTTGCAGGGCATTGAACGTCCAGTTGTACCCCTGACATGGTTGACAGATAAGCCTGTCTGGGTTTGCCAGTGGCCCCTGACTACTGAAAAGCTTACTGCCCTGCAAGAATTAGTTACAGAACAATTGCTAGCAGGACACATTGAGGAATCATTCAGTCCCTGGAACACCCCCGTTTTTGTAATAAAAAAGAAATCGGGAAAATGGAGACTTTTACATGATTTACGGCAGATAAATGCTGTAATGGCAACAATGGGAGCTTTGCAACCAGGCCTTCCTACACCCACGATGATTCCACAAGAATGGCAAATAGTTGTCATTGATCTAAAAGATGGTTTCTTCACTATTCCTTTGGCTGAGCAGGACAAAGAAAAATTCGCTTTTACGGTGCCTTCTATAAATCATGCTGAACCTCATAAAAGATATCAATGGAAGGTACTCCCACAAGGCATGAAAAATTCGCCAACTATTTGTCAATGGTTTGTGGCACAGGCCTTGTCAAAAGTGCGGGAGCAATTTAAAAACTGCTACTGCTATCATTACATGGATGATATCTTGTTGGCATCTGACAACAAACAACAGTTGTCAGCTCTTAAACAATGTGCTGTGACAAATTTGAAAGACTTTGGTTTGATCATTGCTCCAGAGAAAGTGCAGAAACACATGCCTTGGAAATACCTAGGTATGTTGGTGACCAACACTCAAGTTATGCCTCAACCTGTAAAGTTAGACATTGATGTCAAAACTGCTACTGATGTACAGAAATTGGTTGGTTTAATAGGTTGGATTCGATCATATTTAGGCATAACTAATCATCAGATGCAACCATTGTTTGATCTGCTTTCAGGCATCACTTCCTCCACTGATGAGAGGCAATTGACCTCAGCGGCAAAAAAGACCCTAGAAGAAGTTGAATTAGCCCTAGCACACAAATTTGTTAACAGGATAGATCCCTCTGTTGGTGTTCAATTGTTCATTTTGAAAGACCATGAAATACCATGTGGAATACTGTGCCAATGGAATGATAATTGGGAAGATAAATTGCATATTCTGGAATGGATATTTTTATCTTTCAGATCTCGGAAAAGAGCTCCAGGACTTTATGAGCTCTTTGCAGATATTATCATCAAGGGTCGCAGGCGTTGTCATGAGATTTTGGGACAGGACCCTGTGACCATTGTGATACCTGTGCAACAGTGGTATTTTGAATGGTGCTTTCAAAATAATCATGAATTGCAATCTGCCTTATCTTGTTTTACAGGCCAAATCTCGTATCACTTGCCTTCTCATCCTGTTCTAACACTGACTAAAGAGATTCCTTTTGAAGGCAAGCAAATTTGTTCTCCCGTTCCAGTGGAAGGTATAACGGTTTTTACAGATGGGTCCGGGAAAACCGGAAAAGCAGCTGTGGCTTGGAGAAAGGATGATCACTGGGAATATCAGACAGTGATTCAGCAGGGATCTCCTCAACTGGTTGAACTTTCTGCTGTTCTTTTGGCTTTTATTTTGTTTCCTGGTTCTGTAAACATAGTTACTGATTCAGTTTATGTTGCCAATTTGGTTAAGCATTTAGATCAAGCAGTATTGTATAATATTCAAGAGAAACCATTGTTTACTATATTAGTGAAGTTGTGGACAGTTATTGGTGCTCGAAAACATTCTTACTTTATCATGCACATTCGCAGCCATACATCATTACCGGGATTTTTTGCTGAAGGCAATGCCTATGTAGACTCTTTAGTAGCTGCTGCTGCAATCAAAACTGTACCCAATGTGTTGCAGCAGGCAATTTTATCCCATCAATTTTTTCATCAGAATGCTCAAGCTTTACAGCAGCAATTCAAATTGTCTACTGCCGAAGCAAAATCTATTCTTTCCTCTTGTCCCGACTGTCATATGACTCATGTCACTCAGTATTATGGTACCAACCCTAGAGGTCTTTCTGCGTTAGAAGAATGGCAAACTGATGTTACAGAAATGCCAGAATTTGGTCGCTTTAAGTATGTTCATGTTACAGTTGATACTTTTTCTCACGCAATGGTTGCTTCAGCATTCACAGGAGAGAAAACTCGAGATGCTATTCGTCATTTTTATCATGCCTTTTCTATTCTAGGTGTTCCGTGTCATGTAAAAACAGATAACGGCCCAGCATATGCTTCGCAGAAAATGTAAGCATTCTTTCGTGCTTGGGGCATTGAGCATTCAACAGGTATTCCACATGTCCCCACGGGCCAAGCAATTATTGAAAGAGCTCACAGACTTCTTAAACGTCAGGTTCAAAAACAAAAAGGGGGAATGCAACAGGAGTCACCTCAAGTGAGATTAGATAAAGCTGTTTATGTGTTAAACTTCTTGCGTCCCCTACCTGACTCAGTTATCTCCAATCTTTTGCCATTTTTCTTCTTTGAATTCTAAGCAACCAAATTTCCATAGAAATGTCAAGGTATGGGTCAAGGACTTGATTACTGGTATATGGTCTGGTCCAGTGGAACTGATAACCTGGGGAAGGGGTTATGCTTGTGTTTTGACAGATAATGGTCCTCGATGGGTTCCTGCTCGCTGTGTTAAACCTTACCTAGAACGTGCAGCAAAGGACAGGATCGATGGCTCCGCAGCTGAAGCAGAACGTGCGGATGACACTGGCTAAGACCATATATCAGTACTTAAAGATGGATGAAGGAAGAATGGGAATTTTGTTGATGGCTGTGATTGTGATTTTGTGTGTCCCCTCTCTGCTTGGGTTTTTGCAAAGGGCCCTGCAAAAATCCATAGCAGCTGTATTTACAGGTCAAAAACAAAAAAGGGGGAATTGTGGAAGGGGCTAGCAGCGGGCCTGTTAGCTAAAGGAGCGAGAAGTAAGAAGAAGAAGAAGCTGATAAGGAGCTTTCTCCAAGGCCGTAACCAAGGAGATCGAGAGAAGGAAGATAAGAGCATTCTGCAGCTGGATGAAGCATTTTAAGAAAGTTAGGTGGAGTCAGAGTAACTTTTAATCAATGGCATGGTATTGAATTATTGTGGCCAATAGCTAAGGTAGAGGAAGGGTAAACAACTGGAAAGTGTATAAAAGATCAGCCATTTTCATTAATAAACTGTTGCCAAGTGTTACCAACTGAGACTGCTTGTGGTCTCTGCTTTGTGTCGTGACCGCCTCGACTGCGACAGTCTCCCACCGCGAGCACCCTTTTTATGTTATGCATATGAGGTCACATACTGATCTGCCCGGGTTTATTGCGGAAGGCAACCGTCGTGCCGACTCTCTGGCCGCGGCTGCTGTTACGCAGGCCCCTCTCCCAGACGTGTTCGGCCAGGCTAAGATCAATCACCAACTTTTCCATCAGAATGCGCCTGGCCTGGTCCGGCAATTCAATCTGACGCAGGATCAGGCCAAGGCGATAGTGGCCACATGTCCCCAATGCCAACAGGATCAGATGCCCACCGTGGCCTCGGGGGCCAATCCCCGAGGTTTGGCGAGCTGCGAGGTGTGGCAGATGGACGTGACGCATATCCCATCTTTTGGTCGATTGTGTTACGTCCATGTCTCAGTTGATACCTTCTCCGGGGCTATATATGCTTCTGCCCACACAGGCGAAAAGGCAGCGAATGTCCAGAAGCATCTGCTACAGGCATTCGCTGTCTTGGGCATCCCTAGGGCCCTAAAAACAGATAACGGCCCTGCGTATACCTCCAAGGAGCTGCGGAGCTTCCTGCAGCAATGGGGAATAGTCCATAAGACCGGCATCCCCTATTCTCCAACAGGCCAAGCCATGGTGGAGAGGGCCCACCAGAGCCTTAAGAAGATCTTATCCCGGCAACAACCGGCGATGAAGGTGGAGACCCCCCACGTCCGGCTTTCAAGAGCATTGTACACGCTTAACTTTCTAAATTGCTCTTTTGACAGCCAAAATCCTCCAGTGGTCCGGCACTTCGGCAGTCACCAGCAGCTGCAGCCTTAAGCCAGGCCACCGGGTCTTGTAAAAGATCCGGAGACCTGGCGGACGGAGGGCCCCTTTGACCTGGTGACCTGGGGGAGGGGATATGCCTGCGTGTCCACTCCCTCAGGCCCCAGGTGGATTCCATCCAAATGGGTTAGGCCCTTCGTCCCGAAACAGAGGACCAAGAGGGAGGCAGTACCACAGGTCCGGCAAGCTTGTTGGCGTCGGTGGAGGAAACCACACCATCAATCTTTGTCTTTCTCTCCGGATCTTCCCCCAGTTATAGAAGAGCCCTCTCCTCCAGCTTCTCCTCCACCCCTTGACCTCCTATGTCACGTCTCCTCCCATTCACCCCCTGCTCCAGCTCTTACCCCCCGTATGTTTTATTTAAACTGGTTGTTTGGAGAAGAACCATTTTTGTGAATTCGTCATACTTTTACTATCTTATCTCATTTCAGTGACATCTCCCCCATGGCCCCCGTTTCAACATCGCTGGCTCCCAACCCTAGCCTGCTAATGGCGATCATGACGACCTGCGGACTCCTTTTGCCACTTTCGGAGCCGTGGGTCATCCCCCAGCCGAAAGTCAACTTCTGGAGTGCCTTGGCTCAATCGTTAGGACAGGACAGTATATGCCTAGACACCGGCGCAGCAGAGGACCCGATGTTGTCTTGCCTTGTGGGGATCCCTTTCTCTCCAGGCGAGTTTCCCCCTGCCTTCCAAAGTGCCTTTAACGCTATCCTAGCCCAGAGCCTCACTATCCTCCCCAGTTTTGATTCCTCCAACGCCTGGAGAGACGGAGTGAGCAGGCTGGATCCTGCACCCTCCGAGCCCACAGAGTTACATCTCCTCGGCTCGACCAATGCATCAATTTGCTTTCAGTTTGATTATACAATCACCCCTGTCGAGAGGGGTAGTGAGGTAGTGCTACAGTCCAAGTTAGAATACCAAGCTAAGCAGTGGTGTAAGGCTGTCCTAAAGATCCTCGGCCCAACCACTACCGGACGGACCACTTACTCCCTTCCCCGAGGCGTGTTTTTAATTTGTGGCGACCGGGCGTGGGCAGGCATCCCCTCCGGCCTGGTAGGAGGGCCATGCACTTTTGGCCGGCTGACGCTGTTTACCCCCAACGTCACTCAAATTATCAATTGGAAGAAGACAAACATCACATCCAAATTGGCTAGACCTAAAAGAGATCTCAAGGATCTCACTGAGGATTGTGATGATGAAATTACTCATTGGTCACACTCAAAATCCGTCGCCTTTACCATCTTGTTGCCTTGGGTATCGGTGGCGAAGGCTCTAGGTGAATTGGGCCGCCTAGAGTGTTGGGTGGCTAAACAAGCAAATTTTACTTCAGCCGCGCTCTACGACCTCCTCACAGACGAGGAAATAACAAGGAAGGCGACACTCCAAAACAGAGCAGCAATAGATTTTCTATTGCTGCTCCATCATCATCACTGTGAGGAGTTTGAGGGCCTCTGCTATCTGAACCTGTCCTCTCGAGCCGAGGACGCCAGACATTCCATCAAGAGGCTGCAAGACCTTGTCCATCAGGTCAAGCAAGAGACCTCTGACTGGCTGGGGGACATTTTTAAGGGTTGGGGCCTCAGCGGGTGGGCCGGTTCCACAATAGAATCTGTTTGCAAGGTTGTTCTGAGTTTAATAATACTTTTAGTTTTCATTATTTTGATCCGCGGTTTGGTCCAGAGACTAATGGCCAGAGATACCTCAGCATCTGTCAACCATGCCGCAGTCCCGTCGGACAAGCCCATCGAGCTGGAAGACCTCTCCTCGGAGGCCAAAGAAGCTACAGATGAGGAAGGGGCGACCGCACCGTCATTCGACCACCCAGGGGCGGGAGGATTCCAGCTCCAAGAAGGCGAAGACTGGCCGGACCAGCCGCGAGATCCTGAATTTTAAGTTTCTGTGGACTTCCCATTCTTTTTATCTTATTTGTTAAGAAACGAGGAGATGTTGTAGTGTGTTTTTAAGTTTCTTGTTTTTGCTCCCCCATTTTATGTATTATTCCTACCCTGTTCTTTGTAAGATGGTTCTTCCCCCTCCAGTTTTCCCGCCGCAGAGCCGTTGGCAGTTATGTTACTATGGTTACCCCTGCCCCTGTTAATTGTCAATCTCCCAAGTTACATAACTGCTCCTCCCTTATCCCACCATATAAGTAAAGTTTTCCTCCTCCCTGAGCCCAGTCAATCACCCCCCACTCCTCCCTGCTTTCTAGAACATTCTTCTCTCTGGGGGTGGTGGTTGGTTGGCGTCCTGGGGCCCCTCTATTGTTCTATGTTTATTGGATAAGTTCTTGTGTAAGTTTTCTTATGTACCTCCCCACATGTTCCCCTATTGGTTAGCTGGTCTTCCCCTCCCGTCTCCACCCCTTCCCTGTAAAACTCTGTCTCCCCCCGTGTTCGGGGCCATTTTGCTGTGGGTTTTTCCACCTGTTGGTTTGCCCTGTGCTGCATGTGGGCTCTTCAATAAACCGACGTTTTACACCCAGCAACAGGTCGCCTCCTCTCTCGTCTCGCCCAGCGCGAATCCAAGTCCGCAATACAGCCCAGCCCGAGGCCAGGACGCCAAGGGGGGCTGGCCTCAGATGCAAAGGGGCGTCGGCCGCTTTACCCCTTCAGCTAACCGGACTTAGGGCCGTGAACGCCCTCACGCATTCTAGAACACGATGGGAGATGTTTTCTGTGCTGGCACAGTTTCTCCTTGCCGGACATAGTGGAAAAGCTTTTGGCTAAGATGTAGACGACAAGAGACACTAAAGACGAAGGTACGATGCTCTCTGGAGCTAAGAACCGCTTCCGGGCGTCTTTCGGCAGAAACTGCACTGCGGAGACCACTGTGACCAGCACAATCGTCTTTGCTCGAAGAAGCCGCTTCTTCGCCTCCCGGAGCCGGAGAGCGCGGCAGCTTCGGAAAGGAGAAGAAGAAAGCTGCACAACACTGGGGTTGTGAGCGCAGCTTGCCAACTGATAGAAAACAGTACCTTAGCACTCTCCTGCCTTTTCCAAACACATGAGCACTCGATTGGAAGCTCTTTTAGGCAACTCTCTTCGTCTTCTTGCAAAACACTCGGCACACCTCTGTGCGACTTCCAGAACACGATGGGAGATGTTTTCTGCGCTGGCGCGTTTTCTCCTTGCCAGACATAGTGGAAAAGCTTTTGGCTAAGATCTAGACGACAAGCGACGCTAAAGACGAAAATATGATTCTCTCTGGAGCTAAGAGCCGCTCCCGGGCGTCTTTCGGCTGAAACTGCACTGTGGAGACCGCTGTGACCAGCACAATCATCTTTGCTCGAAGAAGCCGCTTCTTCGCCTCCGGGAGCCGGAGAGAGCGGCAGCTTCGGAAAGGTGAAGAAGGAAGCTGCACCACACTGGGATTGTGTGCGCAGCTTGCCAACTGATAGAAAACAGTACCTTAGCACTCTCCTGCCGTTTCCAAACACATGTACATTCGATTGGAAGCTTTTTTAGGCAACTCTCTTCGTCTTCTTGAAAAACACTCGGCAGACCTCCGTGCAACTTCTAGAACACGATGGGAGATGTTTTCTGTGCTGGCACAGTTTCTCCTTGCCAGACATAGTGGAAAAGCTTTTGGCTAAGATGTAGACGACAAGAGACGCTAAAGACGAAGGTACGATGCTCTCCAAAGCTAAGAGCCGCTCCCGGGCGTCTTTCTGCAGAAGCCGCGCTGCGGAGAGCACTGTGACCGCCACAATCGTCTTTGCGCAAAGAAGCCGCCTCTTCGCCTCGGGGAGACGAAGATTGCGGCAGCTTCGGAAAGGTGGTGAAGTAGGAAGCTGCACAACACTGGGATTGTGAACGCATCTTGCCAACTGATAGAAAACAGAACCTTAGCACTCTCCTGCCTTTTGCAAACACATGGTAATTCGATTGGAAGCTGTTTCAGGAAACTCTCTTTGTCTTTGAGCAAAACACTCGGCAGACCTCCTTGCAACTTCTAGAACACTATGGGAGATTTTTTCTGTGCTGGCACAGTTTCTCCTTGCCAGACTTAGTGGAAAAGCTTCTGGCTAAGATCTAGTCGACAAGAGACGCTAAAGACGAAGGTACGATGCCCTCTGGAGGTAAGAGCCGCTCTGGGACGTCTTTCTGCAGAAACCGAACTGCGGAGAACACTGTGACAGCCACAGTCGTCTTTGCGCAAAGAAGCCGCTTCTTCGCCTCCGGGAGCCGGAGAGAGCGGCAGCTTCGGAAAGGTGAAGAAGGAAGCTGCACAACACTGGGATTGTGTGCGCAGCTTGCCAACTGATAGAAAACAGTACCTTAGCACTCTCCTGCCTTTTCCAAACACGTGAGCATTCGATTGGAAGCTGCTTCGGAAAACTCTCTTCATCTTCTTGGAAAACACTCGGCATACCTCCGTGCAACTTCTAGAACATGATGGAAAATGTTTTCTGTGCTGGCAAACTTTCTCCTTGCAAGACATAGTGGAAAAGCTTTTGCCTTAGATGCAGACTACAAGAGACACTAAAGACGAAGTTACGATGCTCTCCAGAGCTAAGAGCCGCTCCCGGGAATTTTTCGGAAGAAGCCGCGCTGCGGAGAGCTCTGGGTCTGCCGCAGTCGTCTTTGCGCAAAGAAGCCGCTTCTTCGCCTCTGGGAGCCGGAGAGAGCGGCAGCTTCGGAAAGGTGAAGAAGGAAGCTGCACAACACCGGGATTGTGTGCGCAGATTGCCAACAGATAGAAGACAGTACCTTAGAACTCTCCTGACTATTCCAATAACATGACCGTTGGATTGGAAGCTGTTTAAGGCAACTCTCTTCCTATGCTTGCAAAACACTCAGCAGACCTCCGTGAAACTTCTAGAACACGATGGGAGATGTATTCTGTACTGGCACCGTTTCTCCTAGCCAGACATACTGGAGAACCTTTTGGCTAAGATGTAGACGACAAGAGACGCTAAAGACGAAGGTACGATGCTCTCCGGAGCTAAGAGCCGCTCCCGGGCGTCTTTCGGCAGAAGCTGCGCTGCGGAGAGCACTTTGACCGCCACAATCGTCTTTGCGCAAAGAAGCCACTTCTTCGCCTCTCGGAGCCGGCGAGAGCGGCAGCTTCGGAAAGGTGAAGAAGGATCTGCAAAGCACTGAGATTGTGTGCGCAACTTGCCAACTGATAGAAAACTGTACCTTTGCCCTCTCCTGCCTTTTCCAAACACATGAGGATTCGATTAGAAGCTGTTTTAGGCAACTTTCATTCTCTTCTTGCAAAAAACTCGGCAGAACTCCGTGCAACTTCTAGAACACGATGGGAGATGTTTTCTGTGCTGGCACAGTTTCTCCTTGCCAGACATAGTGGAAAAGCTTTTGGCAAAGATGAAGACAACAAGAGACGCTAAAGACGAAAGTATGATGCTCTCCGGAGCTAAGGGCCGCTCCCGGGCGTCTTTCGGCAGAAGCCGAGCTGCGGAGAGCTCTGTGACCGGCACAATCGTCTTTGCGTGAAGAAGCCGCTTCTTCGCCTCCGGGAGCCAGAGAGAGCGGCATTTTCGGAAAGGTGAAGAAGGAAGCTGCACAGCACTGGGATTGTGTGCGCAGCTAGCCCACTGATAGAAAACAGTACCTTAGCACTCTCCTGATTATTCCAATCACATGAGCATTCGATTGGAAGCTGTTTCGGGCAACTCTCTTCGTCTTCTCGCAAAACACTCGGCAGACCTCCGTGCAACTTCCAGAACACGGTGGGAGATGTTTTCTGTGCTGGCAAAGGTTTTTTTTACCAGACATTGTGGAAAAGCTTTTTGCTAAGCTGTAGACATGAGGAGACGCTAAAGATGAAGGTACGGATCTCCCCGGAGCTAAGATCCGCTCCCGGGCGTCTTTCGGCGGAAGCCGCGCTGAGGAGAGCACTGTGGCCGCAACAACTGTCTTTGCGCAAAGAAGCCGCTTCTTCCCCTCCGGGAGCAGGAGCGTGTGGCAGCTTCAGAAAGGTGAAGAAGGAAGCTGCACAACACTGGGATTGTGTGCGCAGCTTGCCAACTGATAGAAAACTACCTTACGACTCTCTTGCCTTTTCCAAACACATCCGCATTCGATTGGAAGCTGTTTTGGACAACTTTACTTTTGTCCTTGAAAAACACTTGGCAGACCTCCCTGAAACTTCTAGAACACGATGGAAAATGTTTCTGCGCTGGCACAGTTTCTTTTTGCCAGACATCGTGGAAAAGCTTTTGGCCAAGATTTAGGTGCCAAGAGACGCTAACGACGAAGGTACGATGCTCTTCGGAGCTAAGAGCCGCTCCCGGGCGTCTTTCGGCAGAAGCCGCGCTGCGGAAAGCTCTGCGACCGCCACAATCGTCCCCACACGAAGAAGCCGCTTCTTCGCCTCTTGGAGACGGAGAGAGCGGCAGCTTCGGAAAGGTGAAGAAGGAGGCTGCGCAGCACTGGGATTGTGAGCTCAGCTTGCCAACTGATAGAAAACAGTACCATTGCACTCTCCTGACTATTCCAATCACATGAACGTTCGATTAGAAGCTGTTTTAGGCAACTCTGTTCGTCTTCTTGCCAAACACGCGGCAGACTTCCCTGCAACTTCTAGAATACGATGGGAGATGTTTTCTGTGCTGGCACAGTTTCTCCTTGCCAGACATAGTGGAAAAGCTTTTGGCTAAGATATAGACGACAAGAGACGCTGAAGACGAAGGTAGGATGCTCTCCGGAGCTAAGAGCCGCTCCCGGGCGTCCTTCGGCAGAAGTCGCGCTAAGGCGAGCACTGTGACCGCCACAATCGTCTATGCGCGAAAAAGCCGCTTCTTCGCCCCCGGGAGCCTGAGAGAGCGGCAGCTTCGGAAAGGTGAAGAAGGAAGCTGCACAACCCTGGGATTGAGTGCGCAGCTTGCCAACTGATAGAAAACAGTACCATAGCACTCTCCTGCCTTTTCCAAACACATGAGCATTAGATTGGAAGGTGTTTCAGACGACTCACTTTCTCTTCTTGCAAAACACACGGCAGACCTCCGTGCAACTTCTAGAACACGATGGGAGATGTTTTCTTTGCTGGAACCGTTTCTCCTTGCCAAATATAGTGCAAAAGATTTAGGCAAAATGTAGACAACAAGAGACGCTAAAGACGAAGGTACGATGCTCTCCGGAGCTAAGAGCCGCTCCCGGGCGTTTTTCGGCAGAAGCCGCTCTGCGGAGAGCACAGTTACCGCCACAATCGTCTTGGCGCGAAGAAGCCTCTTCTTCGCCTCCGGGAGACGGAGAGAGCGGCAGCTTCGGAAAGGAGAAGAAGAAAGCTGCACAACACTGGGATTGTGTGCGCAGCTTGCCAACTGATAGGAAACCGTACCTCAGCACTCTCCTGCCTTCTCCAAACCCATGAGCATTCGATTGGAAGCTCTTTCAGGCAACTCTCTTCGTCTTCTTGCAAAACATTCGACAGACCTCCGTGCAACTTCTACAACACAATGGGAGATGTGTTCTGGGCTGGCACAGTTTCTCCTGGCAAGACGTAGAGGAAATGCTTTTTGCTAGGATGTAGACAACAAGAGACGCTAAAGATGAAGGTACGAAGCTCTCCAGAGCTAAGAGCCACTCCCGGGCGTCTTTCGGCAGAAGCCGCGCTAAGGCGAGCACTGTGACCGTCAGAATCGTCTTTGCGCGAAGAAGCCGCTTCTTCGCCTCCGGGAGACGGAGAGACCGGCAGCTTCGGAAAGGTGAAGAAGGAAGCTGCACAACACTGGGATTGTGTGCGCAGCTTGCCAACAGATAGAAAACAGTACCTTAGCACTCTCCTGCCTTTTCCAAACACATGAGCATTCGATTGGAAGCTGTTTTAGGCAACTCTGTTCATCTTCTTGCAAAACACTCGGCAGACTTCCGTGCAACTTTTAGAACACGATGGGAGATGTTTTCTGGTCTGGCACAGTTTCTCCTTGCCAGACATAGTGGAAAAGCTTTTGGCTTATAGTTCGACGACAAGAGACGCTAAAGACGAAGGTACGATGCTCTCCGGAGCTAAGAGCCGCTCCCGAGCGTCTTTCGGCAGAAGCCGCGATAAGGAGAGAACTGTGACCACCACAATCGTCTTTGCTGAAGAAGCCGCCTCTTCGCCGCCGGGAGCCGGAGAGAGCTGCATCTTCAGAAAGGTGAAGAAGGAAGCTGCACAACACTGGGATTGTGTGCGCAGCTTGCCAACTGATAGAAAACAGTACCTTAGCACTCTCCTGCCTTGTCAAAACACATGAGCATTCAATTGGATGCTGTTGCAGGCAACTCTCTTCGTCTTCTTGCAAAACACTCGGCAGACCTCCGTGCAACTTCTAGAACACGATGGGAGATGTTTTCTGTGCTGGCACAGTTTCTACTTGCCAGACATAGTGGAAAAGCATTTGGCTGAGATGTAGACTACAAGAGACGCTAAAGCCGAAGGTACGTTGCTCTCCGGAGCTGAGAGCCGCTCCTGGGCGTCTGTCGGCAGAAGCCGCGCTAAGGAGAGCACTTTGACCGCAACAATCGTCTTTGCGTGAAGAAGCCGCTTCTTCGCCTCCGCGAGCCGGAGAGAGCGGCAGCTTCGGAAAGGTGAAGAAGGAAGCTGCACAACGCTGGGATTGTGTGCGCAGCTTGTCTTCTGATAGAAAACAGTACCTTAGCACTCTCCTGACTATTCCAATCACATGAGCGTCCATTGGGGTCTGTTTTAGGCAACTCTCTTCGTCGTAATGCAAAACACTCGGCAGACCTCCCTGCAACTCCTAGAACACGATGGGAGATGTTTTCTGTGCTGGCACAGTTTCTCCTTGCTAGAAATAGTGGAAAAGCTTTTTGCTTAGATGTCGACGACAAGAGACACTAAAGACGAAGGTACGATGCTCTTCGGAGCTGAGAGCTCCTCCCGGGCGTCTTTCGGCAGAAGCTACGCTGCGGAGAGCAGTGTGACCGCCACAATCGTCTTTGCACGAAGAAGCCGCTTCTTCGTCTCCGGGAGCCGGAGAGAGCACCAGCTTCGGAAAGGTGAAGAAGGAAGCTGCACAATACTGGGATTGTGTGCGCAGCTTGCCAACTGATAGAAAACAGTACCTTAGCACTCTCCTGACTATTCCAATCCCATGAGCATTCAATTGGAAGCGGTTTTAGGCAACTCTCTTCGTCTTCTTGCAAAACACTCGACAGACCTCCGTGCAACTTCTAGAACACAATGGGAGATATTTTCGGTGCTGGCACAGTTTCTCCTTGCCAGACATAGTGGAAAAGCTTTTGGCTAAGATGTAGACGACAAGAGGCTCTAAAGGCTGTTGTGGTGTGTTTTTACGTTTCTCAGTTTGCTCATCCATTTATTATATGTTCCCCCTATGTTCACTATAAATGGTTCCTCCCTTCCCAGTTTTCCCGCCACTATTGCCCTGACAGTTGAGTTACTCAGGTTACCCCTGCCCCCTTTTAGTTTCCGATCTCCTAAGTTGCATAATTGCTCCTCCCTTATCCCACCATATAAGTAAAGTTTTCCTCCTCCCTGGGCCGAGTCAATCACCCCCCACTCCTCCCAGGTTTCGAGAACCTCCTTCTCCTTGGGGGTTGTGTTTTGCTAGTGTCCTGGGGCCCCTCCTCTACTTCATGTTTAGTGGATATTTTCTTATGTCAGTTTTGTTATGTACCTCCCCACATGTTCCCCAATTGTTTAGCTGGGCTTCCCTCCCTTCTCCACCCCTTCCCTTTAAAACTCTGTTTCTCCCCGTGTTCGGCGCCATTTGCTGTGGGTTTGTCCATCTGTTAGTTTCCCTTTGCTGCCTGGGGGCTCGTCAATAAACCGACGTTTAACCCCCAGCAAGTGGTCGCCTCCTCACTCGTCTCGTCCTGCGTGAACCCAAGTCCGCAATCCAGCCCAGCCCGAGGCCACGACGCCAAGGTGGGCTGGCTTCTGATGTGTAGGGGCGTTGGCCTTCTTACCCCTTCTGCTAGTTGGATTTAGAGCCGCGTACGCCCTCGCGCAGTCTCCCGCTTAACGTGGGGCCTGACGAAGTAGACATTTGACCACCGACCGGACCCTGCAGAATTGGGATTTACTTACCCTCTGGACGCCGGACTACCCCAGGTGGTGGCAGGCCCCGTTATAGGGGCAGCGCTCCCTGGGGATCTGAGTCGGGACTCCTCGCACCCTCAGAGGACGACCCCCGAGACGAGGACCCTCGCCTGGTTTTTCTTTGTCGCCGCTGCAGGATTGGAAAGTGCGGACCCCGACCTGGGGACTCTCCGGCTTCCCCTCTGCCCTTTTAACTTTCCCTAGGGGTACATGCCCTGCGTTGGGGCCCTACCCCCTGCCTTCTCTCCTTGAGGTTTTTCCTCACCCCCGTGCCGTTTTTGTTTTCTCTTCCCTGTGGGTGCCGGATTTCTACAGACGTTGGGCCCGGACCCATCACCCAGTCTCCTTCTTTCCCTCCGGCTGTATACCCAGACTTTGGGGCAGTGGGGGGAGCAGGGGCCGGCGGCGGGCGGCTCACTGTTTAAGTTCTCGTTGTTCTCCAGGCGAGTGGTTGGGTCATCTGAGGATTTTCCCCCTTTCTAGTGGCAGCAGTTCCTGCTCTAGAAAGGTTCCATGGGTGCAGGCTTGGGAAAATCCCAGAAGGAGGTTTATTATGTTGTGAAGGGTTTGTTGCTTGGGGGTGGTCAGAAGGCCCCCGAGCAGGAGTTAAAATGTTTAGTTAAGTGGGTATTTTCTACGTTCCCCGAGGTCTCCCTAGAACTTGTAAAACAGCCACGGTTTTGGGCAGCCATTGTGGCAAAATTAGAAGAGGCCATAAATTCCAGGGAGACAAAATTGGCCACTGTGGCGTATTGGGCGCGCAGAGTGTGTGCGACACTCCGCGCGTCTGGGGAGCCTAAGAAAAGACCCCCAGGTTCTGATTTGTCCCCTCGTTCTCCTCGTTCAGTTGCCCTTGCCCCTCAAACCTTTCCCTCGTCCCGTAGGCAGGAGCACTCGAGGGGGATTTTGAAGGCCGACCAGAGGCAGGGGGTCCATCCTGCCCCTGCTCCCCCTCGACCTGCTCGGCCTCCCCCTTCGAGGAGCCCTGGCCAGGCTCCTTCTCTTCCCTTACCCTCTACCCCGGTCCCCAAGTCCCCGGTTTCAAACCCCAAAGTTGTTCGGTTTTGCGAAGACCTTCAAAAGGGCTCCCTTGGAGCCCGAGATGGCGGCGGCCATGCGGCCGTTCCTGCCAGGGCTCTTTCCTCTTCTCCTAACCCTTTCCTCCCTGATGCCAACCTTTTCCTTCCCCTGGACCCAACCTCTTTTTCTGTTGTCCCTTCCTCATATCTTCCCGCTGCCCCTTCCATTTCTCCGCCCTCTGATCCTCCGTCGGCTCCTCTCCAGGTTCCTCCCCCGGTTCAGCCTTCGGTTAACTCCTCCCCTGCTCCACCTTCATACTCTGCTCCGCCTCTGAACTCCTTCAAGGAGGCGGAGAGGGGTGGTGTGCCCCATTGCCAGACCCTGCCTCAACCTCCTCCAATTCCGGTTCCCACGCTCCCCCTTCCGGTTCTCACGCCCTGTGTTCTGGGGGGGGGGGGGGGGGGGTGGATGACAGGAAGCTGGGGCAGGCGCCTTTATTTGAACCCGTTCCGGTTACGTACCACCTCAGCGGGGAGGGGAGCCCTCAGGCCCAGTGGGTGCCTTTAGCACAGGCCCGGATTAAGGAACTGTGCAAGGCACAGAAGGACTACTCCCGGGGGTCACAGTACTTCCGGGGTATGCTCCGGAATGCCCTTGCACAGGGAGATCTGGTGCTGGCGTACCTGAGGGCCCTCTTCTCCAGTTTAACAAGACCCATGGAGTTTAAGGTCTGGGTGGGGGAATGGAGGAGGGAGATAGTGGAGGTTCTCCCGATTCTTTGGGGGAATCCTTCAATGTCTCATGACGCGGACAGTTTGGTAATCTCCCAAGAACATCTTTTGGGCAAGGGACAGTGTGCAGAGGGGGCAGCTCAAGCAAAGGCCTTTTTCCCGCCTCAGCTTGTAGAGACCGCTAAGGCAGCAGACCGGGCCTTTTATAAGCTAGAGGTGGTGACCTCCCAGTGGGAGGACGATGAAGTCCGGCAGGGGCCTCAAGAGCCTTATATGGTCTTCATTGAGCGCCTCTACCCATACGTGGAGGCACAGGTGACCGGGGACGATGACAGGGAGAAGATGCTCCATAGAATGGCGTATAGCAACGCCAACCCGGACTGTCGGAGGGCCATCCGGATTCTCCCTCGAAGTCCCCTGCCCACGGTGGAGGCCATGATAGAGGCCGTGGTAGGCCAGGTCTCCTTAACATCACGGCCTAAAAGAGCTTCAATGGTCTTTGCAGGTGGCCCTGAGCCAGACTTCTTTGATATAGAAGCTGCCCTCGTTGCCAGACCCCCAACACCCGGGTCCGGCAGAAGATCAACGGCCACCCACCCCTGCCACCTCTGTGGCAAGACAGGGCATTGGATGCCCCAATGCCCGATGCGATTAGATTATTTAGAGTATAGAAGGAGGCGGGAAAGGGAGGAGAGTAACGGCATAAAAAAATAGGCCCGGAGCGCAGCCCCTCCCTGCGCGAAGACAAAAATGCGGCAGGTCACTTAACAACAAGCGGGGAGAGAGAAGAGAGAGAGCCGCCTACATTTGCTTTGCCGAACTTGACTTCTTTATCGGATATGACTACACCAACCTGTGGTACTGTACCTGCGCTTAACACCATGTCCTCTGTTTCCCCCTACAGGCTGCAGCTAACTAGGAACTTTTATCTCCCTAGTAGTGACATCCAGCTGGTTTCTTTTGACCTGCAACACCCGGGTCGCTGGAGGAAACTTGGACGTTGCAGGTGGACCGTCGTCGGGGACACGAAGCACACACCGCGAGACATTCACATCGTCCCTGGTCTGGTAACTACCGACCGGGACCGTTTTGCGGTAGGGCTGTACTGTGTCCGACCCCCACTCTTCCTCCCTAAGGGACAGATCATTGCCCAGGCTATTCCGGTTCCAGATAAAGATCATTGGAAGAACTCCGTGGAGAGGACATCGCCTCCGACAGTAGCCTGGGCACAGCTGGTGGGGAGGGAGAAGCCCCGCCTGACTTGTCAGCTCTCGTTGGGCGGGGACAAAAAGATCGTGAGGGGTCTTTTGGACACGGGTGTGGATGTGACGATCATTCCCTCTCGGGAGTGGCCATCACATTGGGACTTGCAAAGCGCTGCGGGCACGATCTCAGGTGTTGGGGGCCTTCAATTGGCCAATCAATCTAAGAGCATTGTGCAAATTAAGGGGCCCGACGGGCAATTGGCCTCTATACGCCCGTTCGTTTTAGATTACACCGAGCCTCTCTGGGGAAGAGACCTACTAGCCCAGTGGGGAGCCAGAATTGACCTCCCAAAGGCTCCCCATGTTTTTCGGGCAGTGGCCACTGAGGAGCGCCAGACCTGGAAGCTGAATTGGCTGTCAGATAAACCAGTACAGGTCTTGCAGTGGCCACTCAACAAGCAAAAATTAAAGGCGCTCAATGAGCTCGTTCAGGAGCAGTTACTGAAAGGCAACCTGGTGGAGACAATGTCACCTTGGAACTCCCCAGTGTTTGTAATTAAGAAGCCTAATAAGGACAAGTGGCGGCTCCTGACCGACCTCCGCCAAATTAACGAACAAATAATTGACATGGGTCCTCTTCAGCCTGGGATTCCCTCCCCAGCAATGCTCCCCCAAAATTGGAATTTGGCAGTTATAGATATAAAAGATTGTTTTTTCCAGATTCCCCTGCACCCAGACGATGCCCCGCGCTTTGCGTTCACGATTCCGTCCATCAACCGTGAGTCCCCAGCCAAGCGCTATCATTGGCGGGTGCTTCCGCAGGGCATGAAGAACAGCCCTGTGATCTGCCAATGGTATGTCGCTTCGCTGCTGTCCCCCATACGTACAGCCCTCGGGGATGCCGTCATCATCCACCATTACATGGACGACATCCTCGTGTGTGGGCCCGACCACAGTCTGCTTGCCCATGTGCTTGACCTGACAACCAATGCGTTGGTTGCTGCAGGGTTCGAGCTCCGGCAGGACAAAATTCAGCGGATGCCACCTTGAAAATACCTGGGCCTCGAAATCACAAAGCGGACCATTGTTCCGCAGAAATTGGCTATTAGGACGAAAGTCCAGACCCTAGCGTATGTCCATCCACTGTGTGGGTCTTTAAATTGGGTGAGACCCTGGCTGGGCATTTCACCCGAGGACCTAGCCCCCCTTTTCAATTTGTTGAAAGGGGGAGAGGGGTTGAGTTCCCCTAGGGCTCTCACCCCAGAGGCAGAGGTGGCCTTGGAGAAGATACAGAAAGTTATTTCGGCCAGGCAGGCCCACCGTTACCATCCGGGCCTGCCCTTCATATTTATTATACTGGGAAAATTGCCACACCTCCATGGCATGATACACCAGTGGGACACCAGTGCAAAGGACCAGGGGCTGGGTGACCCCCTCTTAATTATAGAGTGGGTGTTCCTCAGCCATCATCGGTCCAAAAGAATGACACGGCCACAGGAGTTGGTAGCCGAACTGATCCTTAAAGCAAGATCGAGGATCAGGGAGTTGGTGGAGTGTGATTTCACATGCATACATATCCAAATTAAATTGGAATCGGGCCAACTTGAATTAAAGACCTTTGAAGAACTGCTGCAAACCAATGAATACCTGCAGTGTGCACTAGACAGCTACACTGGGCGCATCGCAGTAGATCGGCCGGCCCATAAATTATTCAATTCGGAGTTCAAATTATCACTGAGAAAGGTTCAGAGCAGGGAGCCACTGGCTGCCTTGACAGTTTTCACCGACTCGTCTGGAGCATCCCACAAGTCAGTGATGACTTGGAAGGGTCCTCAGACTAAGCAGTGGGAGACTGATGTTGTTTTTGTGGAGGGCTCTCCACAAGTTGCTGAGTTGGACGCAGTCATCAGGGCATTCCAGAGATTCCCTGGATCTTTTAATTTGGTTACAGATTCTGCGTATGTGGCAGGTGTAGTGTCTCGGGCTGAGTCTGCGGTTCTTCAAGAGGTCACCAACAAAAGATTATTTGATTTGCTTAACAGGCTCGTCGAGCTAGTCTCCCACCGTGAGCACCCTTTTTTTGTTATGCATGTGAGATCACATACTGTCCTGGGGTGACGTTATGATGCTTGTATCCTCATTCATCCGTTCTGTGCTTTTAAGACTGGCTCTGAAAAGTGGAAGTTTTGTTTGGGTTTCCTTTATCAGGACACAGAGACAAGGCAGTACATAGGGCTGTTTTCACTTCTAGCTCGCAGCTCGCTGCTTTTGCTTGCTTGCTTTTCTGCCCTTGCTTCTGCTCTCACTTTTGCTTCTGCTTATTAGCTTGTTTAGCTAAACAGTCCAAATTCCTTCCCGGACTGTTTCTCCTCTCCTGTTCCTGTGACCATCTCGAACCTGCTCCGGACTGGGACCCGGGAACACCGAAGGTTTGGCTGCAGCAGCTGGCCCAGCGCCGGAGGGAATGAGAGCAGAGCAACCACCCTGAAAGAGACTTTCTGATTTTGTCATCTTTCTCAGAGTGGTGTCAGCTGGTATTGTTCATTTTGTGTGCGGGGGGTGCTGTGCCAGTCAAATAAACAGGTTCTTTCCACTTCTCTCCGAGGAATTTTTTCCCGAACCGGTTGGGGGCGGGGCCGTGTGGGTTTTGCTTTCTGGAGGGGCCCTCTTTTGCAGATTCGTTAACAAATTTGCCCTAAACCAGGACAAAATATTGGTGCCCAAACGTGAGGCTCGAGAGAGAGTGGAAAAACCCTGTTTTGACTGCATTTTGGTTGCTATTACTCTGTGTTCGTTTTAATCAGCTAATAGCCATGGTTTTTGAATTGATAATGTCTATTGGGGTGAAGTTTTACATGCATTTCTGGTCCCTAGGGTTTTTTGAGATTTTAATACCTCTCTGGTCCCTAGGTTTATTTTCTTATCCAGAAATAGCTTTTGTATTGCCCCTAATACATAGTTTTTACATCAGAGGGGCAGTGACCAGAGTAGCTATCCTGCTGGGCTTGGTGGCAATAATGTGCAAGAAGTTTATAAACATGCTAGTGTCTGCTCCAGGTATGAATGGTTCATGGCTATGGTTATGCATCCAGTTTGTTGCAGGAGGAGCAGGAGGGAATGAGGTTTTTCAGCCTCTGCTTTCCTCCTTCTCCTATGAATCAGTTGCATCACTAGTGAAGGATGTTCAGTTTCCCCTCAATGTTAAAGAGACCATCTTCCTGGTATCCAATCTGATAACCTTCCTCTATACAGCCTGCTGCTTCTCTAGAATGAGGGCTGAGATTTCTAGGCGGGCTGATGAGACCCCTGACTCAGGAGTAGACCCCGGTGTGGAAAATCCTAAGTGGTGTGGGAAATGGGAGGATATGGGCCAAATCCTGAAGGAATTCTCTGACCCTATAGTCTGGGATTTTCCCCATGAACAAATTCAGAATCCAGCTGAGGTGGGGAAATATCTGAAAGAGAAGTACCAGGATGAGCCTAAGGAGAGGAAGGTCATTGCAGTGAGCTGGGCCCTGGCATATGCTTATCGCACACTGCTAGATACTGTCGGGCAGCAGACAGAGGCAGGGGGGCAGGGAGATAAATCAGCAACTGTCCCGGTGACTCAGGCTGCAGCTAACACTCCAGGCTCGAAGCCAGCATCTAAACCCATGGCTGTTGCTACCAGCACTAGAAGTGGGAAATGCACGGACAAGACCAATCGACCAGGGGATGATGATGATGATGATGGTGAAGGAGAAGGAACCTCAATGTCTCCTGACATAAAATCAGGAGTCAAAGCAGCAGGTGCAAGATCAGATGAGTCCTTTTCCCTGAAGGACCTCCGTGGCCTACGGAAGGATTACACTCGAAGGTCTGATGAATCCATAATTAGTTGGCTTGTCCGTCTCTGGGATGCTGCAGACGAGGCTACAATTCTGGATGGCACTGAAGCCAGGCATTTGGGATCCCTGTCACAGGATACTGTCATAGACCAAGGAATGATGAGGGGGGCTAACCCTCACAGCCTCTGGGAACGGGTCCTAAGAAGCGTAGCAGAAAGATACCTGTGTGCAGAAGATCTCTATATGCAGCAAATTCAGTGGAAGACAATAGAGCAAGGGATCCAACGCTTGAGAGAAATGGCTGTGGCAGAAATTATCTTCTCAGATGATGGAACAACCAGGAACCCAGACTTAGTACCATGCACGTCTGTGATGTGGCGAAAACTCGTACGACTTGGGCCACACGAATATGCTTCTGCCTTAGCCATCATGAAGAGGGATGAGAGGGATGAGACGGTGCTTGACATGGCAAGGAAGCTCCGAGCATATGCAGATGCTGTACATGGCCCAACACATGCCAGAATCGCAGCGGTAGAAACACGTCTGCAGAACTTAGAGGAAAAGATAGAGGAGAACCATAAGAAGCTTAGAGAGGAGATTAAAGAAGACCTTCTCCAAATTTCAGCAGTACAGATCCGAGGTTCTGGTCTCCAAGGCAGACGTTTCCCAGATGGCGAGAGAAGGTACACCCCACG
Source organism: Melozone crissalis (assembly GCF_028551555.1). Lineage (NCBI taxonomy): Eukaryota > Metazoa > Chordata > Aves > Passeriformes > Passerellidae > Melozone > Melozone crissalis. The sequence goes on along the minus strand of NW_026535882.1, from coordinate 3,747,473 downwards.
AGCTGAGCTGTGGTTCTACCTGTGTGATTGTGGGGAGAACATGAGAAGGTGGCATAGGAAACCTACTGCTGTTCTGGCACGACGGGTGCGTGAACTGAAGGAAGCCACCAGGAGGAAAGCAGCTCCAGTTGCCCGTAGCCGACCGGCCAGGTATGATGATGATGACATGTCTGATCCTCTCGAAGGAACATCCAAAACATACGCCCAGGGAAAGAAGGATAACCAGGCTTAGAGGGGCCCTGCCTCCAGCCAGGTAGAGGCCAGGGAAAATCGTGTTTTCTGGTCTGTGTGGATTCGTTGGCCTGGCACATCGGAGCCACAAGAGTACAAAGCTTTGGTCGATACTGGTGCGCAATGCACATTAATCCCATCAAGACATGTGGGGACAGAGTCTGTTTCTATTGCTGGTGTGACAGGAGGATCCCAGGATTTCACTTTGGTGGAAGCTGATGTGAGCCTAACGGGAAATGAGTGGAAGAAGCATCCTATTGTGACTGGCCCAGAGGCCCCATGCATTTTGGGCATAGACTACCTTCGGAGTGGGTACTTCAAAGACCCAAAAGGACTCAGGTGGGCATTTGGAATAGCTGCTGTAGAGACAGAGGGCATCCAGCAATTGAACACCTTGCCTGGGTTGTCTGAGAATCCATCTGCAGTAGGATGCCTGACGGGAGAAGAGCAACAAGTGCCAATTGCCACTTCCATAGTGCATCGACGGCAGTATAGGACAGCTCGAGATGCCGTGATCCCCATCCATAAGATGATCCGAGAGCTGGAGAGCCAAGGGGTGGTCAGCAAGACCCACTCACCCTTCAACAGCCCCATTTGGCCTGTGCGAAAATCTGAAGGAGAATGGAGATTGACTGTGGACTACCGTGCATTGAATGAAGTGACTCCACCACTGAGTGCTGCCGTGCCAGACATATTAGAGCTCCAGTATGAGCTAGAGTCCAAGGCAGCAAAGTGGTATGCCACTATAGACATTGCCAATGCATTTTTCTCCATTCCTCTGGCAGCAGAATGCAGGCCTCAGTTTGCCTTCACATGGAGGGGAGTGCAGTACACCTGGAACCGACTGCCCCAGGGGTGGAAGCACAGCCCCACCATCTGCCATGGACTGATCCAGACTGCACTAGAAAGGGGAGAGGCTCCGGAACACCTGCAGTATATTGATGACATCATTGTGTGGGGGAACACAGCTGCGGAAGTGTTCGAGAAAGGGAAGGAAATCATCCAGATCCTCCTGGGAGCTGGTTTCGCCATTAAAAAGAGTAAAGTAAAGGGACCAGCTCGTGAGATTCAATTCCTGGGAGTGAAGTGGCAAGATGGATGACGTGAGATTCCTACAGATGTCATCAACAAGATCACAGCAATGTCTCCACCCACCAATAAGAAAGAGACACAAGCTTTCTTGGGTGCAATAGGTTTTTGGAGGATGCATATTCCTGAGTACAGTCAGATCGTGAGCCCTCTTTACCTGGTCACCCGCAAGAAGAACAAGTTCCAGTGGGGCCCTGAGCAGCAACAAGCCTTTGTCCAGATCAAGCAGGAGATTGCCCATGCAGTAGCCCTTGGCCCGGTCAGGACAGGACCAGAGGTAAAGAACATGCTCTACTCTGCAGCCGGGAACCATGGCTTGTCCTGGAGCCTTTGGCAGAAGGTGCCTGAGGAGACTCGGGGTCGACCACTGGGATTTTGGAGTCAAAGCTACAGAGGGTCTGAAGCCAACTATAATCCAACAGAGAAAGAAATCCTGGCTGCCTATGAAGGAGTCCAAGCTGCCTCGGAGGTAATAGGCACTGAAGCACAACTCCTCCTGGCACCCCGACTACCGGTGCTGGGGTGGATGTTCAAAGGCAAAGTTCCTTCCACTCACCATGCCACCAGTGCTACATGGAGCAAGTGGATTGCTCTCATCACTCAGCGCGCCCGTATAGGTAAACGGAATCGCCTTGGGATTTTGGAGGTCATTACAAATTGGCCCGAAGGTGAGAATTTTGGTGTCACAGATGAAGAGGAACAAGAACCAGTGACACGTGCTGAAGAGGCCCCTCCCTATAACCAACTGCCACCAGAGGAAACACGCTACGCTCTTTTCACTGACGGTTCCTGTCGCATCGTAGGGATGAACCGGAAGTGGAAAGCAGCCGTATGGAGCCCCACACGACAGGTTGCACAAACTACCGAAGGAGAAGGTGGATCAAGCCAACTTGCAGAACTCACAGCTGTTCAACTGGCCCTGGACATTGCTGAGAGAGAGAAGTGGCCAAAGCTCTACCTCTACACTGATTCATGGATGGTAGCCAATGCTCTGTGGGGATGGCTGGAGAGGTGGAAAAAGGCTAACTGGCAACGTAGAGGGAAACCAATTTGGGCTGCTGATGAGTGGAAAGACATTGCTACCAGGGTAGGGAGGCTACCTGTGAAAGTCCGCCATGTAGATGCCCATGTACCCAAGAGTAGGGCCAATGAGGAGCACCAGAACAACGAGCAGGTAGACCAAGCTGCAAAGATAGGGGTGTCCAAAATAGACCTAGACTGGGAACATAAGGGAGAGTTATTCCTAGCTAGATGGGCCCATGATGCCTCAGGCCACCAGGGCAGAGATGCCACCTATAAATGGGCACGAGACCGAGGGGTGGATCTAACCATGGACAGTATTTCTCAGGTTATCCATGACTGTGAGACGTGTGCTGCCATCAAGCAGGCCAAGCGAGTGAAGCCCCTCTGGTACGGTGGGCGGTGGTCCAAGTACAAGTATGGGGAGGCCTGGCAGATTGACTACATCACACTGCCCCAGACACGCCAGGGCAAGCGCTATGTGCTGACCATGGTGGAAGCCACCACTGGATGGTTGGAAACCTGCCCTGTGTCTCATGCCACAGCCTGGAACACCATCCTGGGCCTTGAAAAGCAAGTCCTGTGGAGACATGGCACCCCTGAGAGGATCGAGTCAGACAACGGGACTCATTTCAAGAACAGCCTTATCAACACCTGGGCTAGGGAACATGGCATTGAGTGGGTGTACCATATCCCCTACCATGTACCAGCTGCAGGGAAAGTGGAGAGGTACAATGGACTACTAAAAACCCAGTTGAAAGCTTTGGGTGGGGGATCTTTCAAGAATTGGGAGCAGCATTTAGCAAAGGCCACCTGGTTAGTCAACACCCGAGGTTCCACCAACCGAGCAGGTCCTGCCCAGTCTGAGTCCCTGAATGTAATAGAAGGAGACAAAGTCCCAGTGGTACATATCAGAGGTTTGTTAGGGAAGACTGTATGGATCAACTCTGCCTCGAGTAGAGACAAACCCATTCGTGGGGTTGTCTTTGCTCAGGGACCAGGTTGCACGTGGTGGATAATGCAAAGAGATGGAACAACACGATGTGTACCTCAGGGAGATCTGATTGTGGGATAGAATGATATGCAATATCACTGTTCATTGGATGTTACTGCCATTGTCTGTGCATTAAACCATACAGACATGAGATAGAAGGAAATGTGTAAGAGTTGAAGGTCCGGGCAAGTGGAAGATGGAGAAGGAAATGTGAAAGTGTCGAAGGTCTGAGCAAGTGATAGATGGAGCTTTAAGTGACGAAAGTGAAAAGGGGGGATCCTGCAGCTCTGTAATATAGGGCCTGGATTCAGTGGTCCAGTGTGGGGATATGATGAAGGCATGATGGGTATTGCTTGTAATTTTGGGGAAACAGATGGAAACTTTGTGTGAATAATGCATGATGTGTTGTAATATGTTGATAATATGGGGATAAGGGGTGGAATGTCCTGGGGTGACGTTATGATGCTTGTATCCCCATTCATCCGTTCTGTGCCTTTAAGACTGGCTCTGAAAAGTGGAAGTTTTGTTTGGGTTTCCCTTATCAGGACACAGAGACAAGGCAGTACATAGGGCTGTTTTCACTTCTAGCTCGCAGCTTGCTGCTTTTGCTTGCTTGCTTTTCTGCTCTTGCTTCTGCTCTCGCTTTTGCTTCTGCTTATTAGCTAGTTTAGCTAAACAGTCCAAATTCCTTCCCGGACTGTTTCTCCTCTCCTGTTCCTGTGACCATCTCGAACCTGCTCCGGACTGGGACCCGGGAACACCGAAGGTTTGGCTGCAGCAGCTGGCCCAGCGCCGGAGGGACTGAGAGCAGAGCAACCACCCCGAAAGAGACTTTCTGATTTTGTCATCTTTCTCAGAGTGGTGTCAGCTGGTATTGTTCATTTTGTGTGCGGGGGGTGCTGTGCCAGTCAAATAAACAGGTTCTTTCCACTTCTCTCCGAGGAATTTTTTCCCGAACCGGTTGGGGGGAGGGGCCGTGTGGGTTTTGCTTTCTGGAGGGGCCCTCCTTTGCAGATTCTTTAACAAATTTGCCCTAAACCAGGACACATACTGATCTGCCCAGGTTTATTGCGGAAGGCAACCGGCGTGCCGACTCTCTGGCCGCGGCTGCTGTTACGCAGGCCCCTCTCCCAGACGTGTTCGGCCAGGCTAAGATCAGTCACCAACTTTTCCATCAGAATGCGCCTGGCCTGGTCCGGCAATTCAATCTGACGCAGGATCAGGCCAAGGCGATAGTGGCCACATGTCCCCAATGCCAACAGGATCAGATGCCCACCGTGGCCTCGGGGGCTAATCCCCGAGGTTTGGCGAGCTGCGAGGTGTGGCAGATGGACATGACACATATCCCATCTTTTGGTCGATTGTGTTACGTCCACGTCTCAGTAGATACCTTCTCCGGGGCTATCTGTGCTTCTGCCCACACAGGCGAAAAGGCAACGGATGTCCAGAAGCATCTGCTTCAGGCATTCGCTGTCTTGGGCATCCCTAGGGCCCTAAAAACAGATAACGGCCCTGCGTATACCTCCAAGTAGCTACGGAGCTTCCTGCAGCAATGGGGGATAGTCCATAAGACCGGCATCCCCTATTCCCCAACAGGCCAAGCCATGGTTGAAAGGGCCCACCAGAGCCTTAAGAAGATCCTATCCCGGCAACAACCGGCGATGAAGGTGGAGACCCCCCACGTCCGGCTGTCAAGAGCATTGTACACGCTTAACTTTCTAAATTGCTCTTTTGACAGCCAAAATCCTCCAGTGGTCCGGCACTTCGGCAGTCACCAGCAGCTGCAGCCTAAAGCCAGGCCACCGGTTCTTGTAAAAGATCCGGAGACCTGGCGGACGGAGGGCCCCTTTGACCTGGTGACCTGGGGGAGGAGATATGCCTGCGTGTCCACTCCCTCAGGCCCCAGGTGGATTCCATCCAAGTGGGTCAGGCCCTTCGTCCCGAAACAGAGGACCAAGAAGGAGGCAGTACCACCGGCCTGGCAAGCTTGTTGGCGTCGGTGGAGGAAACCACACCATCAATCTTTGTCTTTCTCTCCGGATCTTCCCCCAGTTATAGAAGAGCCCTCTCCTCCAGCTTCTCCTCCACCCCTTGACCTCCTATGTCATGTTTCCTCCCATTCACCCCCTGCTCCAGCTCTTACCCCCCGTATGTTTTGTTTAAACTGGTTGTTTGGAGAGGAACAATTTTTGTGAATTCGTTATACTTTTACTATCTTCTCTCGTTTCAGTTACATCTCCCCCATGGCCTCCATTTCAACATCGCTGGCTCCCAACCCTAGCCTGCTAATGGTGATCATGACGACCTGCGGACTCCTTTTGCCACCTTCGGAGCCGTGGGTCGTCTCCCAGCTAAAGATCAACGTCTGGCGTGCCTTGGCTCAGTCTTTAGGACAGGACCACATTTGCTTTGACACCGGCGCAGCAGAGGACCCGATGTCGTCTTGCCTTGTGGGGATCCCTTTCTCTCCAGGCGAGTTCCCATCCGCCTTTCAGTCTGCCCTTTCCCCTATTTTGGCTCGGAGCCTTACCATCCTCCCGAGTTTTGATTCTAGTAATGCTTGGAGCGATGGAGTGCGAAGGCTGGATTCTTTATCCTCTGAGCCCACGGAATTACATCTTCTCGGTTCCGCCAATGCCTCTGTTTGTTTTCAATTGGATTACACCTCTGCCCCTATAGAGAAGGGCAGTGAGGTGGTCCAGCAAACTAAAAAAGAATATCAGGCAAACCAGTGGTGCAAAGCCGTGCTGAAGATCAGTGGCCCCACCACCACTGGACGGACCCCATATGCCCTTCCCAGGGGAGGGTTTTTGATTTGTGGCGACCGGGCGTGGGCAGGCATCCCCTCTGTTCTGATGGGAGGGCCGTGCACTTTTGGCAGACTGACGCAGTTCACCCCCAACATGACCCAAATTGTCAATTGGAAAAAGGCAAATGTCACGTCCGAATTGGCCAGAGCTAAAAGAGATCTCAAGGATCTCACTGAGGACTGTGACAGCAAAATTACCCATTGGTCACACTCAAAATCCATCGCCTTTACCATCTTGTTGCCTTGGGTATCGGTGGCGAAGGCTCTAGGTGAATTGGGCCGCCTTGAGTGTTGGGTGGCTAAACAAGCAAATTTTACTTCAGCCGCGCTCTACGACCTCCTCAAAGACGAGGAAATAACAAGGAAGGCGACACTCCAAAACAGAGCAGCAATAGATTTTCTATTGCTGCTCCATCATCATCACTGCGAGGAGTTTGAGGGCCTCTGCTGCCTGAACCTGTCCTCTCGAGCTGAGGACGCTAGACACTCCATCAAGAAACTCCAAGACCTTCTACATCAGGTTAAGCAGGAGACATCAGACTGGCTGGGGGACATTTTTAAGGGTTGGGGCCTTAGCGGGTGGGCCAGTTCTATTTTAGAGTCAGCTTGTAAAGTTGTGTTGAGTTTGATCATATTTTCAGTCTTAATCATGTTGACCCGCAGCTTGGTCCAAAGACTGATAGCAAAGGCCACCTCGCCCACCGTAAATCACGCCGCAATTCCGTCGGAAGAGCACTTCGAGCTGGAAGACCTCTCCCCAGAGGCCGAAAAAGCTGTGGACGAGGAAGGGTCAACCGAGCCGCCTCATGAACATCCAGAGACACACGAACTCCAGCTCGGAGAAGGCGAAGACTGGCAGGACCAGCCGCGGGCCTCAGAATTTTGAGTTTATATGGACATTCTTGTTTCTTTTTATTTTATTTGTTAAGAAACGGGGAGATGTTGTAGTGTGTTTTTAAGTTTCTCAGTTTGCTTCCCCCTTTTATGTATGTTCCCCCTTTGTTCTCTATAAATGGTTCCTCCCTTCCCAGTTTTCCCGCCACTATTGCCCTGACAGTTGAGTTACTATGGTTACCCCTGCCCCCTTTTAGTTGCCAATCTCCTAAGTTGCATAATTGCTCCTCCCTTATCCCACCATATAAGTAAAGTTTTCCTCCACCCTGGGCCCAGTCAATCGACCCCCACTCCTCCCAGGTTTTGAGAACCTTCTTCTCCTTGGGAGTTGTGGTTGGCTAGTGTCCTGGGGCCCCTCCTCTACTTCATGTTTAGTGGATATGTTCTTATGTCAGTTTTATTATGTACCTTCCCACATGTTCCCAGATTGGTTAGCTGGGCTTCCCTCCCTTCTCCACCCCTTCCCTTTAAAACTAGGTCTCTCCCCGTGTTCGGCGCCATTTGCTGTGGGTTTGTCAATCTGTTGGCTGCCCTTTGCTGCCTGGGGGCACTTCAATAAACCGACGTTTCACCCCCAGCAAGTGGTCGCCTCCTCACTCTTCTCGTCCTGCGTGAACCCAAGGCCGCAATCCAGCCCAGCCCGAGGCCACGACGCCAAGGGGGCCTGGCTTCTTATGCGTAGGGGCGTCAGCCTTCTTACCCCTTCTGCTAGCCGAATTAAGGGCCGCGTACGCCCTCGCGCAAAAGGCGAAGGTACGATGCTCTCCGGAGCATGAGCATTCGATTGGAAGCTGTTTTTTGCAACTGTCTTCGTCTTCCGGCAAAACACTCGACAGACCTCCGTGCAACTTCTAGAACACGATGGGAGATGTTTTCTGTGCTGGCACAGTTTCTCCTTGCCAGACATAGTGGAAAAGCTTCTGGCTAAGATGTAGACTACAAGAGACGCTAAACACGAATGTACAATGCTCTCCGGAGCAAACAGCCGCTCCCGGGTGTCTTTCGGCAGAAGCCGCGCTAAGGGGAGCACTGTGACCCCCGCAATCGTCTTTGCGCGACGAAGCCGCTTCTTTGCCTCTGGGAGCCGGAGAGAGCGGCAGCTTCAGAGAGGTGAAGAAGGAAGCTGCACAACACTGGGATTGTGAGCGCAGCTTGTCAACTGATAGAAAACAGTACCTTAGCACTCTGCTATCTTTTCCAATCACACAAGCATTCGATTGGAAGCTGTTTTGGACATCTTTCTTTCTCTTCTTGCAAAACACTCGGCTAACCTCCGTGCAACTTCTAGAACATGATGGGAGATCTTTCCTGTGCTGGCACAGTTTCTCCTCTCCATTCATAGTGGAAAAGCTTTTGGCTAAGATGTCGACGACAAGAGACGCTAAAGACGAAGGTACGATTCTCTCCGTAGCTAAGAGCCGGTCCCGGGCGTCGTTCAGCCGAAGCCGCGCTGCTGTGTGCAGTGTGACCGGCACAATCGTCTTTGCGCGAAGAAGCCGCTTCTTCGCCTCCGGGAGCAGGAGAGAGCGGCATCTTCGGAAAGGTGAAGAAGGAAGCTGCACAACGCTGGGATTGTGTGCGCAGCTTGCCAACTGATAGAAAACAGTACCTTAGCACTCTCCTGCCTTTTCCAAACACATGAGAATTCGTTTTGAAACTGTTTTTGACAACTTTTCTTTTCTCCTTGCAAAACACTTGGCAGCGTTTTCAACTTCCTTTCACATGTGAACGTCATCGACTGATCCAATCTAAATGCCATCTCACACTGTGCTTTCCCTTCCTCCGGACCACTAGATGCTACAATCTTTCCCGCAGAGAAGAGAAGAGGGTGAAGGTCAAGGGTTATGTTTTGAGGATGTAGTTCCCCAAGCGGATCTTCTGTATAAATTACCGAGTTTCGGGGTTGTGATCTGGGTGGATCTTCCCTGAAGTCACTCCACTGACATGAAATTGGGCCCTTTTGCTGGATCCAGACAGTGGGCTTGCCCATTTTCACTGTACTAAAAGTAATTAGGTTATGTTCAGCGGCTGCTATCAAGGGTTGAATTGCTAATACTAGCCGCCTTGTTTTTCCTTCTACTGGGTCAAGCTCTCGACACCCAATTTGGATTTGGTCACCCTTGTATGCTACCATGGAGGGCTGATTCCATACTTCACTCCCGTATGGCTGATTGTTACGTAAGGCATAGACCTCAAAATAGGGTCCCTTCGATTCTGTTTCCAACTCTGGGTGGATACACTGGTGTGCATTAGACCATGGGTCTATTGGGGCGGAGTCTTGGGGAAAAACTATACTTATCGAAAGTCCGATGATCAGGGTTGTAAAGGTCTGAGGTGGAGTCAGGATCATGATGTCTGCTCCTCTTGTTTATTCTCCGGAGCTTTCTTGACCCGTGAGTAATGGATCCACGTAGGTCGCTCCTTGATCCGAACCGTGGTGAAGGTAGTCAGCAGCACTTGGAAAGGTCCCTCCCACTTCTCTTGTAGGGGTTTTCCTAAAAGATTCTTAACGTACACCCAATCACCTGGATTAAACGGATGCAATTTACAATCAGGTTGTTTAGGTTGGTGCTCTATCACCACAGTAGCATTCTTATCGAACTGTTTCCCCACCGTAATTACATAATCATAAATGTACTGATTACCGATTTGGTCTATAGCGTCTCCATTTACAACTTGCATAGCATAAGGTCTACCATACAAAATTTCAAATGGGCTTAACTTTTCTTTTGATCTTGGTTTGACTCTCAGCCTAAGCAGAGCAATAGGCAAAGCTTGATACCACTGCAAATTAGTCTCCTGGCATATTTTGGCAATTTGCTGTTTGATGAGATGATTCATCTTTTCCACTTGCCCACTGGCCTGTGGACGGTAAGGCGTGTGCAATTGCCATTTGATTTGTAATGCTTTGCTTATTGCTCTCACCACTTTTGCACAGAAATGTGTACCCCTATCCGAAGAAATGCTTTTCGGTACCCCAAACCGTGGAATAATTTCATTCAACAGTACTTTAGTCACTTCTCTTTCCTTATTTGTCCTACAAGGGAATGCTTCAGGCCACCCAGAAAATGTATCAGTTAATACCAACAAATACCGAAACCCCCCTTTTCTTGGGAGTTCAGAAAAATCAATTTGCCATACTTCACCTGGGAATTTACCTCGATTTATGGCTCCTTGATGTACCTTGGTTCCCGTATTCGGGTTGTTTTTCAGACACCGCTCGCACTGGGATGTAACGTGCTTTACAGTAGTAAATAATTTCGGTCCTGCTATCCTGGCTTGCAAATATTGGTAAAGCGGATCTAGACCCCAATGGGCCTTTTCATGCTCCGTCTTTACAATCGGCCACATTAGGTTCCCTGGTATTACCAACTGTCCTGTCTCTAATTGTCCCCATCCACTGTCTAACAGTTTACCTTTATTCCTTTGAATCCATCTATGATCTGATTCCTGATAATTTGGTTGGAGGTTTACATCCAGCTCTCCTGGTATTAGAGCTGTTATATTTACCTTTCCGGTCCTTGCAGCAGCTAATTTAGCTTCTGCATCTGCCTTTCTATTCCCAACTTCTGGAATAGTGTTACCTTTTAGGTGTCCTTTACAATGCATTATGGCCACTTGTGCTGGGAGTTGGACTGCTTCTAGCAATCGTAGAATCTCCTCTGCATATTTGACTGTTTTCCCTTGAGTAGTCAACAGTCCTCTTTCTTTCCAGATGGCTCCATGAGCGTGCACAACAGAGAAGGCATACTTAGAGTCTGTCCAAATATTTATTCGCATGTTCTCTGCCAATTCCAGGGCTCGAGTCAGAGCTATCATTTCTGCCTTCTGGGCTGAGGTCCCTGCAGGCAAAGGGTTTGACTCGATTACCTTTTCTGTGGCAGTTACTGCATAACCAGCCATTCTTATTCCTTGTTTTATGAAGCTGCTACCATCCGAGAACCAATCGTCTGCATCTTCGAATGGCTCTTCTTTGAGATCAGGGCGACTGGAGTGAACGGCTTCGATCGTTTCCAGGCAATCGTGCTCGATGGGTTCTGCTGAGGTCTTCCCTTCTAGGAATGAAGCTGGGTTCACAACGTTAGTTACCTGAATAGTAACATCATCTGACTCAGCCAAGATAGCTTGATACTTTAGGAATCTGGAAGGTGACAGCCAGTGATTCCCTTTCTGCTCTAACACAGCAGACACAGTGTGAGCCACTAACACAGTAATTTTCTGGCCCAGCGTGAGCTTTCTGGCCTCTTCAATGTTGATTATCACTGCGGCCACTGCTCTCAGACAGCCAGGCCATCCTTTACTTACTTCATCCAACTGTTTGGAGAAGTAGGCCACAGCCCTTTTATGTGGTCCTAACTGTTGTGCTAGGACTCCTAGGGCCATTCCTTGTCGCTTATGAGAAAACAGCCAGAATGGTTTTGTCACGTCTGGAAGACCCAAGGCTGGTGCTCTCATGAGTTCCTGTTTCAGTCTCTTATAGGCTCCCTTTGCCTCGGGAGTCCAAACTAGAACACCCTTACTTTCCTTCAGTAAGTCATAGAGTGGTTTGGCGAGTATTCCGTATTGAGAGATCCATAGCCGACACCAACCGGTCATCCCCAGGAAAGCGTGCAAATCTCTCACCGTCTCTGGTTTAGGCATTTGGCAGATGGCTTCTTTCCTGGCTGCTCCCAGGGACCGCTGCCCTCTGGAAACTTCATATCCAAGATACACCACTTCTTCTTGCACCAACTGTGCTTTCTGTTGAGAAACTCGATATCCACTTAAACCCAGAAAGTTTAACAGGGAAATAGTCCATTCAATGCATTCTTCTTCTGTTTCTGTTGCTATTAGAAGGTCGTCTACGTATTGCAAAAGAGTACCATCTCCCAGTGGCTTTTCCCACTGTTCTAATTCTTTGGCTAATTGATTCCCAAAAATTGTAGGGCTGTTTTTGTATCCTTGTGGCAACACCGTCCAGGTGAGTTGGGTTTTTCTTCCCCTATCTACAGATTCCCATTCAAACGCAAAGATCTTTTGGCTCTCCGGAGCTAAAGGAAGGCAGAAGAATGCGTCTTTTAAATCTAACACTGTGAACTATGTCAAATTATCTTTTAATTTAGTTAAGAGTGTGTAAGGGTTAGCAACTACCGGATGTAGCGTCTTGGTTATCTCATTTACTGCCCTCAGGTCTTGGACTAGTCTATAAGCTCCATTAGGTTTCTTTACTGGCAGAATTGGGGTGTTAAAATCTGATTCACATTCTATCAATAACCCTAATTCTAAAAACCTTTTGATTATGGGCTCAATTCCCTTTCTATCTTCTAACCTCAGTGGGTATTGTTTCCTAACTACCGGCCTCGCTCCAGGTATAAGTTCAATAATGATAGGTGTTGCTTGTTTTGATTTCCCAGGTATATCGGTAGCCCATACTAATGGATATGCTTCACTCAGGATACGCTCAATATTGTGATTTTCAGGCTTCGGTTCTATACAGCTGATTGTTAGGCTTAAGGCTGTAATCAGTTGCTCTTCACTTACTTGAAATTCCAATTTGTCTTTGTTGAATTTTATTATGGCTCCCAAGTTCTCCAGTAAGTCTCTTCCTAGTAGAGGCTTTGGTGAATTTGGCAAATACAGAAACTGGTGAATTCCCATTTGTTTCCCAATTTTGTATTTGATAGGTTTCAAAAAGTAAGCTTTTTCTGGTTGGCCTGTTGCTCCCACAACTTGTACAAATTCATCACTCTTAGGTACCAATTCTTGATTTAAAACCGAAAATGTTGCTCCTGTATCAATCAAAAAATCCAATTCCTTTTTACCTTCCCCTAGCTCCATTTTAACCAGTGGGTCTGCTAGGGTACGGCCCACCGGTCCCCCTCATTCACTGTCCTGATGTGCGATAGTAGTAGTGTCCATTGATCTTTCTCTTGATTGAGGGCACTCACGTTTCCAGTGTCCCATTTGGAAGCAATAGGCACACTGGCTTGGCCCTATCCTAGCTGGGTGGGGTTGGAACCTCCCTCCCCCTCTCACTGGGTAGCCTCTACCCCTACCCCTGGTATTAGGTCCCAAATGGTTTGTATTTTGAGCTGCTACTGCTACAGCCCTTATTCGAGCTAGTCTCTTATCTTCCTTTTTCTTTTCCTCTATTTCCCTATTATTATATACCTTCCATGCCTCATTCAGCAACGCCTCCAGGTTTTTATTTGCTGGATGTTCAAGCTTTTGTAATTTCTTCCTAATGTCTGGATTATTCTTTCCCATCATTAATCCTAACAGGTGTTGTTTCCCTTCTTCCGTTGCTGGGTCCAGGGGTGTGTATTATCTCATGGCTGCCCTAAGTCTATCCAAAAACTCTGATGGGGTCTCATCCTTTCCCTGCCTGATGTCATATAGCATGGACCAATTGATAGCCTTAGGGATCGCATTACGCAAGCCCATCGCTATCAGTTTTCTATACTGCACCAGCCGCCGATAGTGCTCTTCGTTGCCCGGGTCCCATTCTGGTTTACTGCTGGGGAAATTATCTTCTAGTCTCCCTGATAATACTTGAGCATGTCGTTTTCCTGTTTCCAATACGAGTTCCCTTTCTGTATCTGTCAATTCTGACAGCATCACCTCTATATCTTCCCAATCAATATCTAAATTCTTTGCCATTAATTCAAACCTCTTTGCTACTCCCTCTGGATTCCTCCTGAAGTTCCTTGCCTCATCCCTCCAATTGTTCAGATCACTCGTGGAGAACGGCACCTTTACCCTAGTCCTTTCCCCTACCATTGGCATAAGTTGTCGGAGAGGAGCTATCGTATGATTCCCTTCCTCTCTTTGCTCTGCTTCCCTCCGTGCCACAGATCTGGTATAATACGAGTGATTGCTCCCCTCCCCGGGATCTTCTTCCTGTGCCTCAATGTCTTCCCTATTCTTTCTCTTCTCTTTTCTCTTTCCCTTTCCCTGTTCTTCATCTTCACCTTCAATTTCTGTCAACTCTTTTCCTACTACTCCCCTAGCATGGTTTACACAGTCCAACCGCCTCTCGCTCTGCATCTGTCGCCTTTCTTCCCGCATCTGCCGGCGCCTATCCTGTTCCGGGCTACTGTCCTCATCTTCCGTTCCCCTTCCATCTCTCTTATCCTCTATCTGAATTACTATATTCAGCTTCTGTGAGTTGTTCTCTGCCTCCCTTCCGCATGTCTCATTGTCATTCTTCTCACTATATTTCAACTTAGAGACGTCGCCTCCCAGTGAGTTACTTTTGTCTCCAGTCCTCGGTGTGCTAGTTTCCATTCTACAGATACCTGATTTCCTTAAACTTCCATTCCTAGGTGTGCTACTATCCCTACATGGACTTAGTTCGGGCAGGCTGCGTGTCTCCCCTCGGCTCTCAGCTCCATATTGGCTGGCTTCTTCCCTCTCAACTTCTAGTCTGGGTGGGCTGTCAGCATTCCTGTAGCTCCCCGACCCCTGTGGACTATCTGGTCCCTGCGGGCTGCTTTCCCTCTTGTCAATCCCCGATTTTAATGGGCTACCCTCTTCCCAACTATTGTCTAGCTTCTGAGGGCTGTGCCCAAACTTAGATTTCCACCATCGTTCCAGTTCCTTTAATGGGCTAGGATCCCCTTGTTCCTCTTTTGGCCTGGGAAGAGGCCCTTCCCGTCCTGGGGCGAATGGATGGTATTCCCACAGGCTTATTTCGCTCTCCTTTCCACTATCCCTTCTTGTTTACTTAAGACATTGTTGCCCAATGCTACATGCATCACAGCAACGTTCTTTAGGCTTTGAACCTTTCTTATCTTTTTCCAGGGCTAGTACTAGGGGGTCCTGAGGTGCTACGTTTACCCCGCACTCTTTTTGCCACTCCGGTTTATTTCTTAGGGTAAAGAACATGTCAGCATAAATCACTTCGTCCCATTTATTAAGTCGGCGGAGGAAAAGCATCAGTTGTAAAATAGTGTTATAATTAGTTGTTCCCTCCGGCGGCCATTTCTCATTGTCATCTAACTTATACAATGGCCACCACTGTGTACAATATTTAAGGAGCGTCTTTTTACTTGTTTCCCCCCGGAATCCCTCCCAAGTCCTTCCAGTGCTTTAGGATACATCCTAAGGGGGTTTTCATATTTACGTCCTTACTCTGTTGACCTCCCATTGCTATTCCCTGTGTCTGCGTTTTCTGTTTAACTGGATCAGTCTCTTTCTGGCAAGTACTGTATGCCAATTTATTTTAACACTTCATACACGCAATTTCCAATCGCTTTGTCCGTTTCCGACCTGGCTTCTCGCAAAGAACAGGAAATGCGGAGTGGGACTCCCTCTCGCTTCGCAGCGATGCTGCATCTCATTCACTCTCACCCACACACCTTTATGAAATAGTTCCTACCTTATGGTCTATATCAGAACAGACTGTTTTACCAGGTAGGGTCACGAGAGGTCGCCTACAGACCGTGAGATACCGGTTTGCCAGATTCATGCAATCGCAAGGCACCGTAGACAGTATAACAATCGCAGGGGGTGACAAATTTATAGAAGAGTGACAAGACGTCTCCTGTAAGATTTTGCAACAGACACATAGAACAGACA
This sequence comes from Melozone crissalis, assembly GCF_028551555.1. Lineage (NCBI taxonomy): Eukaryota > Metazoa > Chordata > Aves > Passeriformes > Passerellidae > Melozone > Melozone crissalis. Next base: position 3,731,877 of record NW_026535882.1, on the reverse strand, counting down.
CAAGAATACCACAAACTCTCTCCTGGTCTCAGAGAACAATCTTAGTTCTTGACCCTTAATTCACAGTATTATAACTTTAAACACAATGTTAAAACAGTTTCCCACATAATAAGAACAAACCAAAGATACCAAGATAAACGAAAAACAAATATTCCTTCCAGCAGGACTCTAACCTGCGTTTCCTTCCAGCAAGACTCTAACCTGCATTTCCTTCCAGCAGGACTCTAACCTGCGTTTCCTTCCAGCAGGACTCTAACCTGCATTTCCTTCCAGCAGGACTCTAACCTGCGTTTCTTTCCAGCAGGACTCTAACCTGCTTTACTATTACCGGGACTCTAACCCAGCTGGGATTCTTTACCAGGGCGTCCCCCGGCTTCCCTTCGAGCTGTCACGTCTGACCCCCATTTCCCAATAAAGCGCTTTACCGTAAAACCTTTAAGCAAAGATAAATACCTCTTAATTTGGAGCAGGAGATGCAGAAAGTTCTTGTCCACCTGTGCGCATTGGCTGGGGGATGGGGATCTCTTCTGACAGAATTCCGTCAGGGGCCCCGAAGAGGTCCCGGCCCCCCCCGAGCCAAGGCTGGAAAGGACCCTTTCTGTCCCATCTGAGTCGCCAAAAATGATGCCTAATTTTGCCCCAAAAGGCGATAATAAGCTGCCCAGAGACTGGATTTAAGGACTATAGGCAGGAGGTATTTATTGACAACGTGTTGGAGAAATCACTAAATGGATTTCTAAATTATGTACAGCAAAAGCAGGTTTTTATACAATTTTGAACAAGGATTACATCATTTATTACATGCATATTCATAGGCAAGCAGGAGTATAGGCGGAGTCTTCCGGGAACTCTTGGTCTTCCTTAGATAAATTTTAAATTTTCCTAATTTGGTCTTCTTCCTGTTATCCTTGGCATGTTTTTCCATGGCTTGGCAGAAGTTACTGTTGTACTTGGCTTGATTCTAACGGCTTGGCCGGTCACTTTAACTTATTGGCTTCCATTTCTGCTTCTTCAAATATTCTAATTCCAAAGTTTCTTCTGTGAGTGTATTTTAGATAATTAACTTATCTAGATATCTGATCAAAGTTCTCCATAACAGTGTATTTTAGGTTATTTATTAACTTCTGCGATTCTCTTTATATACTTTAGGTGTCTTTCAATGCTTTTATTTCTCAGAAGCTATTGTTCATTATAATAAATGGCTTCACCGCGCTGCGGAGGGCACTGTGACCGGCACAATCGTCTTTGCGCGAAGAAGCCGCTTCTTCGCCTCCGGGAGCCGGAGAGAGTGGCAGCTTCGGAAAGGTGAAGAAGGAAGCTGCACAACACTGGGATTGTGAACGCAGCTGGCCAACTGTTAGAAAACAGTACCTTAGCACTCTCCAGCATTTTCCAAACACATGAGCATTCGATTGGAACCTGTTTAGGGCAACTCCCTTCGTCTTCTTGCAAAACACTCGGCCAACCTCCGTGCCACTTCTAGAACCCGATGGGAGTTGTTTTCTTTGCTGGCACAGTTTCTCCTTGCCAGACATAGTCGAAAAGCTTTTGGGAAGGATGTAGATGACAAGAGACGCTAAAGATTAAGGTACAATGCTCTCCACAGCTAAGAGCCGCTCCTGGGTGTCTTTCGGCAGAAGCTGCGCTGCGGAGAGCACTCTGACCGCCACAATCGTCTTTGCGCGAAGAAGCCGCTTCTTCGCCTCCTGGAGCCGGAGAGAGTGGCAGCTTCGGAAAGGTTAAGAAGGAAGCTGCACAACACTGGGATTGCGTGCGCAGTTTGCCAACTGATAGAAAACAGTACCTTAGCACTCTCCTGACTATTCCAATCGCATGACCTTTCGATGGAAGCTGTTTTAGGCAACTCTCTTCGTCTTCTTGCAAAACACTCGGCAGACCTCCGTGCAACTTCTAGAACACGATGGGAGATGTTTTCTGTGCTGGCACAGTTTCCCCTTGCCAGACATAGTGGAATAGCTTTTGGCTAAGATGTAGACGACAAGAGATGCTAAAGACTGTTGTGGTGTGTTTTTAAGTTTCTCAGTTTGCTCCCCCATTTTATGTATGTTCCCCCTTTGTTCTCTATGAATGGTTCCTCCCTTCCCAGTTTTCCCGCCACTATTGCCCTGACAGTTGAGTTACTATGGTTACCCCTGCCCCCTTTTAGTTGCCAATCTCCTAAGTTGCATAATTGCTCCTCCCTTATCCCACCATATAAGTAAAGTTTTCCTCCTCCCAGGGCCCAGTCAATCACCCCCCACTCCTCCCAGGTTTCGAGAACCTTCTTCTCCTTGGGGGTTGTGGTTGGCTAGTGTCCTGGGGCCCCTCCTCTACTTCATGTTTAGTGGATATGTTCTTATGTAAGTTTTGTTATGTACCTCCCCACATGTTCCCAGATTGGTTAGCTGGGCTTCCCTCCCTTCTCCACCCCTTCCTTTTAAAACTCTGTCTCTCCCCGTGTTCGGCGCCATTTGCTGTGGGTTTGTCCATCTGTTGGTTGCCCTTTGCTGCCTGGGGGCTCTTCAATAAACCGACGTTTCACCCCCAGCAAGTGGTCGCCTCCTCACTCGTCTCGTCCTGCGTGAACCCAAGTCCGCAATCCAGCCCAGCCCGAGGCCACGACGCCAAGGGTGGCTGGCTTCTGATGCGTAGGGGCGTCGGCCTTCTTACCCCTTTTACTATCCAAATTTAGGGCCGCGTACGCCCTCGCGCAGTCTTCTGCCCAACGTGGGGCCTGACGAAGTGGACATTTGACCCCGTACCGGACCCTGCGGAATTGGGATTTACTTACCCTCTGGACGCCGGACTACCCCAGGTGGTGGCAGGCCCCGTTATAGGGGCAGCGCTCCCTGGGGATCTGAGTCGGCACTCCTCGCACCCTCAGAGGACGACTCCCGAGACGAGGACCCTTGCCTGGTTTTTCTTTGTCGCCGCTGCAGGATGGGTAAGTTCGGACCCCGACCTGGGGACTCTCCGGCTTCCCCTCTGCCTTTTTAACTTTCCCTAGGGGTACATGCCCTGCGTTGGGGACCTACCCCCTGCCTTCTCTCCTTGAGGTTTTTCCTCACCCCCGCGCTGTTTTTGTTTTCTCTTCCCTGTGGGTTCTGGATTTCCCCAGACGTGGGGCCCGGACCCATCACCCAGTCTCCTTCTTTCCCTCCGGCTGTATACCCAGACTTTGGGGCAGTGGGGGGAGCAGGGGCCGGCGGCGGGCGGCTCACTGTTTAAGTTCTCGTTGTTCTCCAGGCGAGTGGTTGGGTCATCTGAGGATTTTCCCCCTTTCTAGTGGCAGCAGTTCCTGCTCTAGAAAGGTTCCATGGGTGCAGGCTTGGGAAAATCCCAGAAGGAGGTTTATTATGTATGAAGGGTTTGTTGCTTGGGGGTGGTCAGAAGGCACCCGAGCAGGACTTAAAATGTTTAGTTAAGTGGGTATTTTCTACGTTCCCCGAGGTCTCCCCGGAACTTGTAAACCAGCCACGGTTTTGGGCAGCCGTTGTGGCAAAATTAGAAGGGGCCATAAATACCGGGGAGCCAAAATTGGCCACCGTGGCGTATTGGGAGCGTAGAGTGTATGCGACACTCCGCGAGTCTGGGGAGCCTAAGAAAAGTCCCCCAGGTTCTGGTTTGTCCCCTCGTTCTCCTCGTTCAGTTGCCCTTGCCCCTCAAACCTTTCCCTCGTCCCGTAGGCAGGAGCCCTCAAGGGGGATTTTGAAGGCCGACCAGAGGAAGGGGGTCCATCCTGCCCCTGCTCCCCCTCGACCGGCTCGGCCTCCCCCTTCGAGGAGCCCTGGCCAGGCTCCTTCTCTTCCCTTACCCTCTACCCCGGTCCCCAAGTCCCCGGTTTCAAGCCCCAAAGTTGTTCGGTTTTGCGAAGACCTTCAAAAGGGCTCCCTTGGAGCCCGAGATGGTGGCGGCCACGCAGCCGTTCCTGCCAGGGCTCTTTCCTCTTCTCCTAACCCTTTCCTCCCTGATGCCAACCCCTTCCTTCCCCTGGACCCAATCTCTTTTTCGGTTGTCCCTCCCTCATATCTTCCCTCTGCCCCTTTCATTTCTCCGCCTTCCGATCCTCCGTCGGCTCCTCTCCAGGTTCCTCCCTTGGTTCAGCCTTCTGTTAACTCCTCCCCTGCTCCACCTTCATACTCTGCTCCGCCTCCAAACTCCATCAAGGAGGCAGAGTGGGGCGGTGTGCCGTGCCCACTCCCTCGCCCTGCCCCATTGCAAGACCCTGCCTAAACCTCCTCCAACTCCGGTTCCCACGCTCCCCCTTCCGGTTCTCACGCCTTGTGTTCCGGGGTGGGGGGGGGGGGTGGATGACAGGAAGCCGGGGCAGGCGCCTTTATTGGAAGCCGCTCCGGTTACGTACCACCTCAGCGGGGAGGGGAGTCCTCAGGCCCAGTGGGTGCCTTTAGCACAGGCCCGGATTAAGGAACTGTGCAAGGCGCAGAAGGACTACTCCCGGGGGTCAGAGCACTTCCGGGGTATGCTCCGGAATGCCCTTGCACAGGGAGATCTGGTGCCGGCGGACCTGAGGGCCCTCTTCTCCAGTTTAACAAGACCCATGGAGTTTAGGGTCTGGGTGGGGGAATGGAGGAGGGAGATAGTGGAGGTTCTCCCGATTCTTTGGGGGAATCCTTCAATGTCTCATGACGCGGACGGTTTGGTAATCTCCCAAGAACATCTTTTGGGCGAGGGACAGTGGGCAGAGGGGGCAGCTCAAGCAAAGGCCTTTTTCCCGCCTCAGCTTGTAGAGACCGCTAAGGCAGCAGACCGGGCCTTTTATAAGCTAGAGGTTGTGACCTCCCAATGGGAGGACGATGAAGTCCGGCAGGGGCCGCAAGAGCCCTACATGGTCTTCTTCGAGCGCCTCTACCGATATGTGGAGGCGCAGGCGACCGGGGACGATGACAGGGAGAAGATGCACCGGAGGATGGCGTATAGCAACGCCAACCCGGAGTGTCGGAAGGCCATCCGGATTCTCCCTCGAAGTCCCCGACCCACGGTGGAGGCCATGATAGAGGCCGTGGTAGGCCAGGTCTCCTTAACATCACGGCCTAAAAGAGCTTCAGTGGTCTTTGCAGATGGCCCTGAGCCGGACTTCTTTGATATAGAAGCTGCTCCCGTTGCCAGACCCCCAACACCCGGGTCCGGCAGAAGATCAACGGCCACCAACCCCTGCCACCTCTGTGGCAAGACAGGGCATTGGATGCCCCAATGACAGATGCGATTAGATTATTTAGAGTATAGAAGGAGGCGGGAAAGGGAGGAGAATAAGGGCAAAAAAAACTAGGCCCGGAGGGCAGCCCCTCCCTGCGCGAAGACAAAAATGCGGCAGGTCACTTAACAACAAGCGGGGAGGGAGGAGACGAGAGAGAGCCGCCTACATTTGCTTTGCCGGACTTGACTTCTTTATCGGATATGACTACACAAACCTGTGGTACTGTACCTGCACTTAACACCATGTCCTCTGTTTCCCCCTACAGGCTGCAGCTAACTAGGGACTTTTATCTCCCTAGTAGTGACATCCAGCTGGTGTCTGTCGACCTGCAACACCCGGGTCGCTGGAGGAAACTTGGACGTTGCAGGTGGACCGTCGTCGGGGACACGAAGCACACACCGCGAGACATTCACATCGTCCCGGGTCTGGTAACTACCGACCAGGACCGTTTCGCGGTAGGGCTGTACTGTGTCCAATCCCCACTCTTCCTCCCTAAGGGACAGATCATTGCCCAGGCTATTCCGGTTACAGATAAAGATCATTGGAAGAACTCCGTGGAGAGGACATCGCCTCCGACAGTAGCCTGGGCACAGCTGGTTGGGAGGGAGAAGCCCCGCCTGACTTGTCAGCTCTCGTTGGGCGGGGACAAAAAGATCGTGAGGGGTCTTTTGGACACGGGTGCGGATGTGACGATCATTCCCTCTCGGGAGTGGCCGTCGCATTGGGACTTGCTAAGCGCTGCGGGAACGATCTCAGGTGTTGGGGGCCTTCAATTGGCCAATCAATCTAAGAGCATTGTGCAAATTAAGGGGCCCGACGGGCAATTGGCCTCTATACGCCCGTTCGTTTTAGATTACACCGAGCCTCTCTGGGGAAGAGACCTACTAGCCCAGTGGGGAGCCAGAATTGACCTCCAAAAGGCTCCCCAGGTTTTTCGGGCAGTTGCCACTGAGGAGCGCCAGACCTGGAAGCTGAATTGGCTGTCAGATAAACCAGTAAAGGTCTTGCAGTGGCCACTGAACAACCAAAAATTAAAGGCGCTCAATGAGCTCGTTCAGGAGCAGTTACTGAAAGGCAACCTGGTGGAGACAATGTCACCTTGGAACTCCCCAGTGTTTGTCATTAAGAAGCCTAATAAGGACAAGTGGCGGCTCCTGACCGACCTCTTCCAAATTAACGAACAAATAATGGACATGGGTCCTCTTCCGCCAGGGATTCCCTCCCCAGCAATGCTCCCCCAAAATTGGAATTTTGCAGTTATAGATATAAAAGATTGTTTTTTCCAGATTCCCCTGCACCCAGACGATGCCCCGCGCTTTGCGTTCACGGTTCCGTCCATCAACCGTGAGTCCCCAGCCAAGCGCTTTCATTGGCGAGTGCTTCCGCAGGGCATGAAGAACAGCCCTGTGATCTGCCAATGGTATGTCGCTTCGCTGCTGTCACCCATACGTACAGCCCTCGGGGATGCCGTCATCATCCACCACTACATGGACGACATCCTCGTGTGTGCGCCCCACCACAGTCTGCTTGCCCATGCGCTTGACCTGACAACCAATGCGTTGGTTGCTGCAGGGTTCGAGCTCCGGCAGGACAAAATTCAGCGGATGCCACCTTGGAAATACCTGGGCCTCGAAATCACAAAGCGGACCATTGTTCCGCAGAAATTGGCTATTAGGACAAAAGTCCAGACCCTAGCGGATGTCCATCAACTGTGTGGGTCTTTAAATTGGGTGAGACCCTGGCTGGGCATTTCACCCGAGGACCTAGCCCCCCTTTTCAATTTGTTGAAAGGGGGAGAGGGGCTGAGTTCCCCTAGGGCTCTCACCCCAGAGGCAGAGGTGGCCTTGGAGAAGATACAGAAAGTTATTTCGGCCAGGCAGGCCCACCGTTACCATCCGGGCCTGCCCTTCAAATTTATTATACTGGGAAAATTGCCACACCTCCATGGCATGATACACCAGTGGGACACCAGTGCAAAGGACCAGGGGCTGGGTGACCTCCTCTTAATTATAGAGTGGATGTTCCTCAGCCATCATCGGTCCAAAAGAATGACACGGCCACAGGAGTTGGTAGCCGAACTGATCCTCAAAGCAAGATCCAGGATCAGGGAGTTGGCGGGGTGTGATTTCACATGCATACATATCCCAATTAAATTGGAATCGGGCCAACTTGAATTAAAGACCTTTGAAGAACTGCTGCAAACCAATGAATACCTGCAGTTTGCACGAGACAGCTACACTGGGCGCATCACAGTAGATCGGCCGGCCCATAAATTATTCAATTCGGAGTTCAAATTTTCGCTGAGAAAGGTTCAGAGCAGGGAGCCACTGGATGCCTTGACAGTTTTCACAGACACGTCTGGAGCATCCCACAAGTCAGTGATGACTTGGAAGGGTCCTCAGACTCAGCAGTGGGAGACTGATGTTGTTGTTGTGGAGGGCTCTCCACAAGTTGCTGAGTTGGACGCAGTCGTCAGGGCATTCCAGAGATTCCCTGGACCTTTTAATTTGGTTACAGATTCTGCGTATGTGGCAGGTGTAGTGTCTCGGGCTGAGTCTGCGGTTCTTCAAGAGGTCACCAACAAAAAATTATTTGATTTGCTTAACAGGCTCGTCGAGCTAGTCTCCCACCGCGAGCACCCTTTTTATGTTATGCATGTGAGATCACATACTGATCTGCCCGGGTTTATTGCGGAAGGCAACCGGCGTGCCGACTCTCTGGCCGCGGCTGCTGTTACGCAGGCCCCTCTCCCAGACGTGTTCGGCCACGCTAAGATCAGTCACCAACTTTTCCATCAGAATGCGCCTGGCCTGGTCCGGCAATTCAATCTGACGCAGGATCAGGCCAAGGCGATAGTGGCAATATGTCCCCAACGCCAACATGGTCAGATGCCCACCGTGGCCTCGGGGGCTAATCCCCGAGGTTTGGGGAGCTGCGAAGTGTGGCAGATGGACGTGACACATATCCCATCTTTTGGTCGATTGTGTTACGTCCACGTCTCAGTAGATACCTTCTCCGGGGCTCTCTGTGCTTCTGCCGCACAGGCGAAAAGGCAACGGATGTCCAGAAGCATCTGCTTCAGGCATTCGCTGTCTTGGGCATCCCTAGGGCCCTAAAAACAGATAACGGCCCTGCGTATACCTCCAAGGAGCTGCGGAGCTTCCTGCAGCAATGGGGAATAGTCCATAAGACCGGCATCCCCTATTCCCCAACAGGCCAAGCCATGGTGGAAAGGGCCCACCAGAGCCTTAAGAAGATCCTATCCCGGCAACAACCGGCGATGAAGGTGGAGACCCCCCACGTCCGGCTGTCAAGAGCATTGTACACGCTTAACTTTCTAAATTGCTCTTTTGACAGCCAAAATCCTCCAGTGGTCCGGCACTTCGGCAGTCACCAGCAGCTGCAGCCTAAAGCCAGGCCACCGGTTCTTGTAAAAGATCCGGAGACCTGGCGGACGGAGGGCCCCTTTCACCTGGTGACCTGGGGGAGGGGATATGGCTGCGTGTCCACTCCCTCAGGCCCCAGTTGGATTCCATCCAAGTGGGTCAGGCCCTTCGTCCCGAAACAGAGGACCAAGAAGCAGGCAGTACCAAAGGTCCGGCAGGCTTGTTGTCGTCAGCGGAGGAAACCACACCATCAGTCTTGGTCCTTCTCTCCAGATCTCCCCCCGGTTACCGAAGAGCCTTCTCCTCCAGCTTCTCCTCCACCCCTTGACCTCCTATGTCACTTTCCTCCCATTCACCCCCTGCTCCAGCTCTTACCCCCCATATGTTTTATTTAAACTGGTTGTTTGGAGAGGAACCATTTTTGTGAATTCGTTATACTTTTACTATCTTCTCTCGTTTCAGTTACATCTCCCCCATGGCCTCCGTTTCAACATTGCTGGCTCCCAACCCTAGCCTGCTAATGGTGATCATGACGACCTGCAGACTCCTTTTGCTACCTTCGGAGCCGTGGGTCGTCCCCCAGCCAAAGATCAACGTCTGGCGTGCCTTGGCTCAGTCTTTAGGACAGGACCACATTTGCCTTGACACCGGCGCAGCAGAGGACCCGATGTCGTCTTGCCTTGTGGGGATCCCTTTCTCTCCAGGCGAGTTCCCATCCGCCTTTCAGTCAGCCCTTTCCCCTATTTTGGCCCGGAGCCTTACCATCCTCCCGAGTTTTGATTCTAGTAATGCTTCGAGCAACGGAGTGCGTAGGCTGGATTCTTTATCCTCTGAGCCCACGGAATTACATCTTCTCGGTTCCGCCAATGCCTCTGTTTGTTTTCAATTGGATTACACCTCTGCCCCTATAGAGAAGGGCAGTGAGGTGGTCCAGCAAACTAAAAATGAATCTCAGGCAAACCAGTGGTGCAAAGCCGTGCTGAAGATCAGTGGCCCCACCACCACTGGACGGACCCCATATGCTCTTCCCAGGGGAGGGTTTTTGATTTGTGGCGACCGGGCGTGGGCAGGCATCCCCTCTGGTCTGATCGGAGGGCCGTGCACTTTTGGCAGACTGACGCAGTTCACCCCCAACATGACCCAAATTGTCAATTGGAAAAAGGCAAATGTCACGTCCGAATTGGCCAGAGCTAAAAGAGATCTCAAGGATCTCACTGAGGACTGTGACAGCAAAATTACCCATTGGTCACACTCAAAATCCGTCGCCTTTACCATCTTGTTGCCTTGGGTATCGGTGGAGAAGGCTCTAGGTGAATTGGGCCACCTAGAGTGTTGGGTGGCTAAACAAGCAAATTTTACTTCAGCCGCGCTCCACGACCTCCTCACAGACGAGGAAATAACAAGGAAGGCGACACTCCAAAACAGAGCAGCAATAGATTTTCTATTGCTGCTCCATCATCATCACTGCGAGGAGTTTGAGGGCCTCTGCTGCCTGAACCTGTCCTCTCGAGCTGAGGACGCCAGACACTCCATCAAGAAACTCCAAGACCTTCTACATCAGGTTAAGCAGGAGACATCAGACTGGCTGGGGGACATTTTTAAGGGTTGGGGCCTTAGCGGGTGGGCCAGTTCTATTTTAGAGTCAGCTTGTAAAGTTGTTTTGAGTTTGATCATATTTTCAGTCTTAATCACGTTGACCCGCGGCTTGGTCCAAAGACTGATAGCAAAGGCCACCTCGCCCACTGTAAACCACGCCGCAATTCCGTCGGAAGAGCACTTCAAGCTAGAAGACCTCTCCCCAGAGGCCGAAAAAGCTGTGGACGAGGAAGGGTCAACCGAGCCGCCTCATGAACATCCAGAGACAGACGAAATCCAGCTCGGAGAAGGCGATGACTGGCAGGACCAGCCGCGGGCCTCAGAATTTTGAGTTTATATGGACGTTCTGGTTTCTTTTTATTTTATTTGTTTAGAAACAGGGAGATGTTGTAGTGTGTTTTTAGGTTTCTCAGTTTGCTCCCCCATTTTATGTATGTTCCCCCTTTGTTCTCTATAAATGGTTCCTCCCTTCCCAGTTTTCCCGCCACTATTGCCCTGACAGTTGGGTTACTATGGTTACCCCTGCCCCCTTTTAGTTTCCAATCTCCTAAGTTGCATAATTGCTCCTCCCTTATCCCACCATATAAGTAAAGTTTTCCTCCTCCCTGGGCACAGTCAATAAACCCCCACTGCTCCCAGGTTTAGAGAACCTTCTTCTCCTTGGGGGTTGTGGTTGGCTAGTGTCCTGGGGCCCCTCCTCTACTTCATGTTTAGTGGATATGTTCTTATGTCAGTTTTGTTATGTACCTCCCCACATGTTCCCAGATTGGTTAGCTGGGCTTCCCTCCCTTCTCCACCCCTTCCCTTTAAAACTCTGTCTCTCCCCGTGTTCGGCGCAATTTGCTGTGGGTTTGTCAATCTGTTGGTTGCCCTTTGCTGCCTGGGGGCTCCTCAATAAACCGACGTTTAACCACCAGCCAGTGGTCGCCTCCTCACTCGTCTCGTCCTGCGTGAACCCAAGTCCGCAATCCAGCCCGGCCCGAGGCCACGACGCTAAGGGGGGCTGGCTTCTGATGCGTAGGGGCGTCGGCCTTCTTACCCCTTTCTGCTAGCCGGATTTAGGGCCGCGGACGCCCTCGCGCAAAAGACGAAGGTACGATGCTCTCCGGAGCTAAGAGTCGCTCCTGGGCGTGTTTCGGCAGAAGCCGCGCTGCGGAGAGCACTGTGACTGCCACTATCGTCTTTGCGCGAAGAAGCCGCCTCTTCGCCTCCGGGAGCCGGAGAGAGCGGCAGCTTCGGAAAGGTTAATAAGGAAGCTGCACAACACTGGAATTGTGTGCGCAGCTTGCCAACTGACAGAAAACAGTTCCTTAGCACTCTCCTTCCTTTTCCAAACACACGAGCATTCGATTGGAAGCTGTTTCAGGCAACTCTCTTCGTCTTCTTGCAAAAAACTCGGAAGACCTGCGAGCAACTTCTAGAGCATGATGGGAGATGCTTTCTGTGCTGGCAGAGTTTCTCCTTGCCAGACACAGTGGAAAAGATTTTGGCTAAGATGTAGACGACAAGAGACGCTAAAAATGAAGGTACGATGCTCTCCGGAGCTAAGAGCCGCTCCTGGGTGTCTTTCGGCAGAAGCCGCGCTGCCGGAGCACTGTGACCGCCATAGTCGTCTTTGCGCGAAGAAGCCGCTTCTTCGCCTCCGGGAGCCGGAGAGAGCGGCAGCTTCGTAAAGGTGAAGAAGGAATCTGGACAACACTGGGATTGTGTGCGCAGCTTGCCCTCTGATAGAAAACAGTGCCTTAGCACTCTCCTGCCTTTTCCAAACACATGAGCATTCGATTGGAAGCTTTTTTAGGCAACTCTGTTCGTCTTCTTGCAAAACACTCGGCAGACCTCCGTGCAACTTCTAGAACACGATGGGAGATGTTTTCTGTTCTGGCACTGGTTCTCGTTGCCTGACACTGTGGAAAAGCTTTTGGCTAAGATGTCGACGACAAGAGATGCTAAAGACGAAGGTTCAATGCTCTCCGGAGCTAAGAGCCGCTCCCGGGCGTCTTCTGGCAGAAGCCGCTATGCGGAGAGCACTGTGACCGCCTCAATCGTCTTTGCGCTAAGAAGCCGCTTCTTCGCCTCCGAGAGCCAGAGAGAGCGGCAGCTTCGGAAAGGTAAAGAAGGAAGCTGCTCCACACTGGGATTGTGTGCGCAGCTTGCCAACTGACAGAAAACAGTATTTAGCACTCTCCTGACTATTCCAATCACATGAGCATTCGATTGGAAGGTGTTTCGGACAATGTGGGATCTCAGCCTCTGAGGACTGGGGTGCAGGGTGACCAAGACCACCCCTGGGGGGCTCGGGAGTCCTGGAATGTAGCCAGAAATGTCTGGTGGTTGGTCTTTAATCCCACATGGGAGACGACATCAGTATGAGTATAGGAGGATTTCACCGGGGTGAATGGTGAAGGGATAAGTTAATTGGAGTGTGAGATACAGGGTTTAAGATTTCTGTACAGGGGGGTCTAAAGAAGTAAGATGGAGGAATTGGGGCGTGCCCTTCTCCTTCTTCTTCTTCTTCTTTGCCTCCATCTTCTGTGGTGATGTTGGCACTTTGGGATTGGTCCTTACCAAAAATGCACTGGTTAATAAGGGTAGAGGGTATTGGAGAAAAATGATAAATATTGTATACATAACTCCGAGTATAAAGATAAGTGACCGCCCTGGGGGGCTCAGTGTGTGCCCATGGCTTACTGCTGAGCAGAACTCTGTCAGGTCAAGATAAAATCTTTTGGAAAAGCAATTAATAAACACCGAGACCGAGAAAAGATCTGAAGTCCCTTCTCGTCCTTTGGAGCGCGGGCTGCCCAAGGCCACCTCGGCCCTTCCCGGACCATCTAAACAGCCAAAAATCCGACAAGTGGCGCCCGCTGCGTGGGCTACCTCCCACCAAACCTTTCGGGGGGGGGATAAGCCCTGAAGAGCTGAAGAGCTGAAGAGCCAAGAGGCCAGCACTGATAACTCCTGAGGAGAGAAGCCTGAAGAAAGAAAGAAGAAAAAAAAAAACGGCCAGGATAATCTGCAAAAATCAGCAGTCACTGAGAATTCCATCTCTCAGCTTCTTCCGAAGACAGTTCGTAGCAGAGCGGCCTGGACTGGGACCAGAAAGGCGCCTCTGGATCCATCTCTCGTGACCTGCTGGACGGAGATCGGGAGCCTTCAAGCCACTCTGACGACAGATTCGGTAAGAAGGCCAAAAATAAGAATATGGGGGCCACACTCTCCCAGGAACAACGGGAAATCTTGTCTGCCTTACAAGGCGTGGCTGAATTATATACAGAAGGGATCCCAAAGAAAGAGTTAAAACAGTTGTTGTTGTGGGCAAGGCTCAACTACCCACTTGCAGAAACATGCCTGCTATTCGAAGTGGGGTTTTGGCAAGATATTAATAGGCATTTATATTTCTTAGCAACGAAAAAAGATGAGACAGCGTTAAAGCTGCTCTCGCCGGCAAGAATTATGCTAGAAGGTATTTCAGTGCAGTCAAAAAGACTGGAAAAGCAGCGAAAAAGTGCGGCAACCTCAGAGGATGGGGGCGGAGCAAAGCTCCAGGAAAAAATTAGCTCTGGATTCAAAAAGCCAGGGAGAAAGGGCTCTCGAAAAAAGAGAGAAGGAAATAATATTAAACCCCCTGGTCGAAGACCCTAAGAAACCCCAAAAGTGTCCTGAAACCCCAGAGAGTATAGAGGAGTCAGGAACGGAAGGGGGGGAGCAGGAGAAAGACAAGGGATCGGGGGGAGCGCTTTCTCGCGAAGAGCAAGGCAGCGGCTCGGCAGCGGCGGTGCAAATGGGCAGCGCGGATGAAAATGAGGACATGCGCGCGGCGGGCAAAACTCGCAAGAATCCGGGGGGGAGTCACATACCAGCGCGGGGGCGGCAAATGCGGGCGGCGAAATGGGGGAAACCGCACAGCCCCAGAGAGCCACCGTAGCGAGACGCAGGAGGCGCACGGTTGTGACGTCAGACCTGGTGCGGAGGTCGGCCAGAATCGCGGGGCAGGCCGGAATGCCGGCGGGAGGCGGGCTGGACACACCGGAGGGAGGAGTGAACACAGCGTCAGAGGAGGAGGAGACAGAGTCAGGGACAGACCGAGGGGAAGAAACCTCGGGGGTGGAACGAGCGGGAGAGGATGACGTCAGCTCAGGAGAGAAAGGGAGCGGCTCGGAGAGCACGCATGCGCAGAGAGTGGAGCGCGGGCGGCGGCGGGCCCGATCCCCTGTGACGTCTCGGGCGAGGAGGGGCCGTGTTAGGGGCCCCACACCCTCTCCGGACTCGGTGCCTCTGGTTGAAACTCCCGGAGTCCCAGTCTCTTCCCTTCAGGGGAAACGCTTAGGTGTTCAAGCCCCATTTTCAGCTTAATTAAAAGCCAAGCAAACACGGTCTCAAATGAGAGCGCCGGCACGCCGGGCCAGAAGAGGAAATGGGGCAGTCGAGCACACTCCGTCATCCGAGCCAGGGAGGCCGGTGACAGCGCCACCTAGTGGCAGGAGGACAGAAGTGCACAACATGCCGGATCGGTTTGGCGGAGCCACAGCGCCATCTCGTGGCGAGACTGCAACAATGCAGCAATTTTTTCCAACAATATATAAAAAGAAAAGCACTTCAAAGAAGACAATGTTAACACAACAAAGGGATTATTCATCTACTTCGGAATTTCATGAAGATGATGAAAGCTCAGATGAAGAACAGCTACAAGGGGAAGATGTCATAAGGATCACAGCATTGGAAGGTGTCCCAACATGGATGCTATCAGCAGCAGAAGCAGCAAAAAGCTTCTTGCATTCATTCGATACAGTAAAAAAGAAATATCAATAGGATCCTCAAGTTTCCTTCTCGGATTTAGGAGCAAGGCCAAAAACCTCAAGACGAAAAATGAGACACGATGAATCACCGATAACATGCACAACACCATTGTTCATGCAAATCCCAATGGAGTCTCAAGAAGAGGAATTTCAAGAGCCGGTGAAGACGATGGATTGGAAGCGAATCAGAAAAGCGTTGGCAAAGGAAAAGCATTTATTCCCGGGATCAGGAGATTTGATAATGCCAGTGACATATGATGCCCAGGGACAGAATCCAAGGTGGGAAAGGATGGGTCATGAGACACTCAAAGACTTAGGGAAGGCGGCTCAAACTTTTGGGCTGAACTCACAATACTTCAAAGAGCTACTAAAAGGGACATTCACTGTGTATGATCTCACACCATATGATATTCGAAGTATTGTGGCAATGATCCTCACTGACACACAGAATCTTATCTGGGAAAAAAGGTGGAGAAAATATCTTGCTGAGTTGTGGAATAGATATCAAGGTGGGCCAAAAGCGAACCTCACAGAAGGGCAATTAGCAGGGGATCCTCCAGATGACAACCCAGGGGAACAAGCAGCGCGGCTTCCACGAAGAGTGTTAAGCGACATCAAAGAAGCGGCGCGATTGGCAATCATACAAATTACACCGACAGGAGCTCCGGATGTTCCCTTCTCTTGCATCAGGCAAGGTCCCACAGAGCCATTCATGTCGTTCATCAACTGACTCACGCAAGCCGTGGATCGACAGGTGACGACAGAAGAAGTGAAGAGGCCTCTCTTGGAGAGTTTAGCTTTCGGCAATGCCAACCCGGATTGTCAACGGGTGATTAGCACCATGCCAGGACGGCCATCCTTGGCAGAGATGGTGGAGGCATGCAGCAAGGTGGGGACACCTCAGCACGTCGCAGCGATTGTGAAGAATGAATTAAAAGAGGAATGGGAAGAACAGCTAAAGGGACGCTCAGAAGGGCAATCAGAGGACAAGACATTGGAGAAGATGTTAGAGAAATTACTCCATCAACAGGACGAAAACGTCAACAAAGTTCTTGCGACAATGCAGAAAAAGAACAAACCCCAAGGAGGACAGTGCTACAGATGCGGGGAGTCTGGGCACATGAAAAGGAATTGCCCACGGACACATATACCAACGCTAGCCCAGAAAGTAGAAAGACCAATTTGTGCACGGTGCGGAAGAGGAAGACACTCTGTGAAAGAATGTTATTCCCTGACAGATGGGGAAGGAAATCCGTTACCACATCCGGGAAAAGGAAAATGCAGCCCGGGAAATTGGCAGCGTGCTCAGACGCAAGTACTGCCGGTGTCACAAGAACAGACAGGGCAGTCATCAGTGAGCGACAAGCAGATACCCTCAGCAAAACCCTCAGTCGATTCCACAGCGACCCAGACCTCCTCCCACCAGGGGCACAGTGTGCATTGGCAGCTTCAAAACTAGTATGCTTTCTAGATGAAAGTCATGTGGAGATACCAACAGGAATCCCCGGGGATTCATACAAGAAACAAGATTTCTTGATAATTGGACAAGTGCAGTATTCTTGGCCTCATTGTTTATCCAACAGTTGTCTCAACGGACAAAAATACAGAGTTAACAGTTTTGGCAAGAGCGCTTCGTCCACCATTGACTGTGCCGGAAAATACTGTGGTTGCGAGAGCCTTCGCATTGCCGCCACACGCAGTTGGAGAGGTCATGTCAATCTTCGACGAAGAAGGTCTCCCTATGAAAGAACATGTTGAAGTACATACAACATGGGTGAAGCACATAGGTCGAGACCGACCCAAGCTCACGTGTCAATTGACATGTGGGGACAGGACAATATCGATCAGAGGTATGCTCGACACAGGGGCGGATGTAATGGTAATATCGTACATCTTTTGGCCACGCAATTGGAGCTTGGTCGCGCCATTGGGCTCTCTCTCAGGCATCGGGGGAGCATCTCTGTGTCTGCAAAGTGAGAATTCCGTCGTTGTCACGGGACCAGGAGATAAGACGGCGATCATTCGTCCTTTTGTCGTCCAAAAGCCGATCACAGTCTGGGGTCGGGACCTTTTGGCACAAAGGGGCGCGAAGATCGAAGTGGATTTTTAATAGGGGTCACTGCAGCACTCGCCACACTGAAGCTGACATGGAAAACAGATGATCCAGTTTGGGTGGATCAGTGGCCCCTTGAGCGGAAAAAATTGAGTGCTTTGAAAGACCTGGTCCAAGAACAATTGCAGAAGGGACACATCAAGCCAACAGACAGCCCTTGGAATTCTCTGGTGTTTGTCATCAAGAAAAAGCTATCGGGCAAATGGAGGTTGTTACACGATCTCAGGAAGATCAACGAAGTCATAGAAGACATGGGGCCACTTCAGTTGGGACTTCCATCTGTCTCAATGATTCCCAGAGATTGGCAGCTTGTGGTCATTGACCTCAAGGATTGTTTTTCCAGTATCCCACTCCATCCAGATGATGCTCCGAGATTTGCCTTTTCAGTTCCAAGTATCAACAGGGAAACGCCTCTGCAGCGGTACCATTGGGTCGTTCTTCCACAAGGCCAAAAAAATTCTCCGACGATCTGTCAATGGTACGTGGCACGAGCTTTGGCACCAGTACGGAAGAAATTTCCGAAGGCGAAGATCATTCATTACATGGATGATTTGCTCATTGCAGCATCAACACGACAGGAGCTGCAAGAAGCTCGCGATTGTGTGATCGCAGAGGTGCAAAAGGCAGGTCTGGAAATCAGCATTTTGAAGATTCAAGAGGTTGCACCTTGGAAATATCTAGGGTGGAAAATCTCAGAGAAAACAATAAAGCCTCAAAAAGTGGAGATCAGCACAAAGGTCAACAATTTGCATGATTTGCAACAGCTTTTGGGAGAAATCAACTGGATGAGACCAGTTTTGGGAATCACAAACAGCGACATTGCAGCGCTGCTTGATCTCTTGAGAGGAGACACAGACATTCGTTCTGCCAGGACACTCACGCCAGAAGCGAGAAAAGAGTTGGAGAAAATCACAAACGCGATACAGAAAAGGCAGGCACATCGATTTGTTCCAACGTTGCCTTTTCAGTTGGCAGTGCTGGGGAAGAAAACGCAGTTCCATGGTTTGATCTTCCAATGGGATGAATCACAAAAGGACTCTTTGATAATCATAGGGTGGGTTTTCCTACCACACAGGCCCGCGAAAACGATTCTCAAAGATTTGGAGATGGCAGCACAAATCACCATAAAGGCGAGAACAAGGCTGCTGACAATGGCAGGAAGAGAATTCTCAGTCATCAGATTACCTCTGAAACGAGACTATTTCGATTGGGCAATGCAACAATCGAAAGACCTGTTAATCACGTTGTTAGCGTTCCCAGGAACTTGCACAGTCCGCTGTCGGATTTTCGGCTGTTTAGATGGTCCGGGAAGGCCCGAGGTGGCCGTGGGCAGCCCGCGCTCCAAAGGACGAGAAGGGACTTCAGATCTTTTCTCGGTCTCGGTGTTTATTAAATGCTTATCTAAAAGATTTTTCTCTTGGCCTGACAGAGTCCTGCTCAGCAGTCAGCCATGGGCACACACTGAGAGCCCCTGGGGCGGCCACCTATCTTTATACTCGGAGTTACTTATACAATATTTATCATTTTTCTCCAATACCCTCTACCCTTATTAACCAGTGTACTTTTAGTAAGGTCCAATCTCAAAGTGCCAACATCACCACAGAAGATGGAGGCCAAGAGGAAGAAGAAGAAGAAGGAGAAGGGCACGCCCCAATTCCTCCATCTTACTTCTCTAGACCCCCCTGTACAGAAATCTTAAACCCTGTATCTCACACTCCAATTAAACTTATCCCTTCACCATTCACCCCGGTGAAATCCTCCTATCCTCATACTGATGTCATCTCCCATGTGGGATCAAAGTCCAGCCACCAGAAATTTCTGGCAACATTCCAGGACTCCCGAGCCCCCCAGGGGTGGTCTTGGTCACCCTGCACCCCAGTCCTGAGAGGCTGAGATCCCACATCTCCCCCTTCTGTTTGCACCAAGAAGATCTCTTTCGCTTTTATGTGAAAACCCCCAAAGTCCTTAGTTTCTTTTTACTTCTCTTCCGGGTCATTTTTCGCAGTCTGAGTCTCGACTTCTGTCTGAGTACTCGTCTCTTTGTTTCTTGGATCAGCGTTCTCGTGTTCTCACGTTCGGAATGGCTTCACGTGCCGCGCCGGCACCCACTTCAGACCTCGATCTGTGGAAATACAAGCGAAACCCTTGCCCCAAGTGATTAGTTTGAAAGGACCCTCTAGTTGTCCTGTCTCTGGGTTTCTGATCAAAACTAAAGGATTTTCCTTTAGCTTTGCCTGTGTGTTGTTTAGAAAATGTCTCACGATCGGTGGATTCGGATTCGAGGATGAGCTATTTAGGAAATTCAGCACGTACAGTGTCTTATTTAATTTCATGTGAGGTGTTGCCTCTGGCTCACCCCTTCTCTGTCTGTCCAGAAGGGATTTCAGGGTGTGATATGTTCTCTCAATGATGGCCTGACCTGTGGGTGAATGTGGAATACCAAACGTGTGTCTGACACCCCATCTTTTCAGGAATCTGTCAAGCACCCTGCCTGTGTATGTTGGACCATTGTCTGTTTTTATCTCCTGAGGCACACCTAATGCTGCAAATGCCTGCAGAAAATGTCGGCAAGCATGGTCTGCTGTTTCCCCAGCATGTGCTGAAGCAAAGACTGCACCTGAGAATGTATCTACAGAAACATGAACATTTTTGAGCCTCCCAAAAGATGGATATTTCGTGACATCAGCTTGCCACAACTGAAGACTTTGCAGCCCCCGCGGATTGATGGCCCCGGTAGAAGAAGGTGGCTGCACAAGCTGACAGTCTGGACAAGCACTAATGATCTCCCTCGCCTGACTCTTTGTGAGACGAAAGGACTCCATTAGTGCTTGCGCATTCTGATGAAAGAACGCGTGACTTAACCTTGCCTGCTCAAAAATGTCTGGCAGTGTTTGCAAAATGGGCATTGTCAACCTGTCCGCCCGAGCATTCCCTTCCGCTAGAAATCCCGGAAGTGTCATGTGCGCTCTAATGTGTGTGATAAAACACTCTCTTTCCCTGCTCTCTAGCAGTGTTTTTAAGCTTGTCAGGTATGAGTATAAAACCTCATTACTGACTTCTTTCAAGAGCGAACCCTCCAATCTCTTGACCACCCCTGCAACATATGCGGAATCTGTCACCAGACTGAGAGGCTGTTTGAACAACTGAAATGCCCGGACAACGGCTGCCAACTCCACAATTTGTGGAGAGCCCTGAACCATCCTCACGTCTGATTCCCAATCCCCTGTCGAGTCTCTCCACGTGATCACTGACTTGTTTGTCTTCCCTGAGCCATCCGTGAACACTGTGATCCTGTCCAAAGGTTCTTCACTTATTCGTGGTTTTGCTCTATAGCATATTTGCGATTGCAGTATTCTGTGTTGTGGAAAGTGGATTGTGCAAGTTCCTGGGAACGCTAACAACGCGATTAACAGGTCTTTCGATTGTTGCATTGCCCAATCGAAATAGTCTCGTTTCAGAGGTAATCTGATGACTGAGAATTCTCTTCCTGCCATTGTCAGCAGCCTTGTTCTCGCCTTTATGATAATTTGTGCTGCCATCTCCAAATCTGTGAGAATCGTTTTTGCGGGCCTGTGTGGTAGGAAAATCCACTCTATGATTATCAAAGAGTCCTTTTGTGATTCATCCCATTGGAAGATCAAACCATGGAACTGCGTTTTCTTCCCCAGCACTGCCAACTGAAAAGGCAACGATGGAACAAATCGATGTGCCTGCCTTCTCTGTATCGCGTTCGTGATTTTCTCCAACTCTTTTCTCGCTTCTGACGTGAGTGTCCTGGGAGAACGAATGTCTGTGTCTCCTCTCAAGAGATCAAGCAGCGCTGGAATGTCGCTGTTTGTGATTCCCAAAACTGGTCTCATCCAGTTGATTTCTCCCAAAAGCTGTTGCAAATCATGCAAATTGTTGACTTAAGTGCTGATCTCCACTTTTTGAGGCTTTATTGTTTTCTCTGAAATTTTCCACCGTAGATATTTCCAAGGGGCAACCTCTTGAGCTTGTCGGATTTTCGGCTGTTTAGATGGTCTGGGAAGGCCCGAGGTGGCCTTGGGCAGCCCGCGCTCCAAAGGACGAGAAGGGACTTCAGATCTTTTCTCGGTCTCGGTGTTTATTAAATGCTTATGTAAAATATTTTTCTCTTGGCCTGACAGAGTCCTGCTCAGCAGTCAGCCATGGGCACACACTGAGAGCCCCTGGGGCAGCCACCTATCTTTATACTCGGAGTAACGTATAAAATATTTATCATTTTTCTCCAATACCCTCTACCCTTATTCACCAGTGCACTTTTAGTAAGGGCCAATCTCAATATGCCAACATCACCACAGAAGATGGAGGCCAAGAGGAAGAAGAAGAAGAAGGAGAAGGGCACGCCCCAATTCCTCCATCCTTCTTCTCTAGACGCCCCTGTACAAAAATCTTACACCCTGTATCTCACACTCCAATTAACTTATCCCTTCACAATTCACCCCGGTGAAATTTTCCTATCCTCATACTGATGTCGTCTCCCATGTGGGATCAAAGTCCAGCCACCAGACATTTCTGGCAACATTCCAGGACTCCCGAGCCCCCCAGGGGTGGTCTTGGTCACCCTGCACCCCAGCTCTGAGAGGCTGAGATCCCACAGTACGCTTTCCATAACACAGAATACTGCAATCGCAAATATGCTATAGAGCAAAACCACGAATAAGTGAAGAACCTTTGGACGGGATCACAGTGTTCACGGATGGCTCAGGGAAGACACACAAGTCAGGGATCACGTCGAGAGACTCAACGACAGGGGATTGGGAATCGGACGTGAGGATGGTTCAGGGCTCTCCACAAATTGTGGAGTTGGCAGCCGTTGTCCGGGCATTTCAGTTGTTCAAACAGCCTCTCAATCTGGTGACAGATTCCGCATATGTTGCGGGTGTGGTCAAGAGATTGGAGGGTTCACTCTTGAAAGAAGTCAGTAATGAGGTTTTATACTCATACCTGACAAGCTTGAAAACACTGCTAGAGAGCAGGGAAAGAGAGTATTTTATCACACACATTAGAGCGCACACGACACTTCCGGGATTTTTAGCGGAAGGGAATGCTCGGGCGGACAGGTTGACAATGCCCATTTTGCAAACACTGCCAGACATTTTTGAGCAGGCAAGGTTAAGTCATGCGTTCTTTCATCAGAATGCGCAAGCGCTAATGGAGTCCTTTCGTCTCACAAAGAGTCAGGCGAGGGAGATCATTAGTGCTTGTCCAGACTGTCAGCTTGTGCAGCCACCCTCTTCTACCGGGGCCATCAATCCGCGGGGGCTGCAAAGTCTTCAGTTGTGGCAAGCTGATGTCACGAAATATCCATCTTTTGGGAGGCTCAAAAATGTTCATGTTTCTGTAGATACATTCTCAGGTGCAGTCTTTGCTTCAGCACATGCTGGGGAAACAGCAGACCATGCTTGCCGACATTTTCTGCAGGCATTTGCAGCATTAGGTGTGCCTCAGGAGATAAAAACAGACAATGGTCCAACATACACAGGCAGGGTGCTTGACAGATTCCTGAAAAGATGGGGTGTCAGACACACGTTTGGTATTCCACATTCACCCACAGGTCAGGCGATCATTGAGAGAACACATCACACCCTGAAATCCCTTCTGGACAGACAGAGAAGGGGTGAGCCAGAGGCAACACCTCACATGAAATTAAATAAGACACTGTACGTGCTGAATTTCCTAAATAGCTCATCCTCGGAACCTAATCCACCGATCGTGAGACATTTTCTAAACAACACACAGGCAAAGCTAAAGGAAAATCCTTTAGTTTTGATCAGAAACCGAGAGACAGGACAAATAGAGGGTCCTTTCAAACTAATCACTTGGGGCAAGGGTTTCGCTTGTATTTCCACAGATCGAGGTCTGAAGTGGGTGCCGGCGCGCCACGTGAAGACATTCCGAACGCGAGAACACGAGAATGCTGATCTAAGAAACAAAGAGACGAGTACTCAGACAGAAGTCGAGACTCAGACTGCGAAAAACGACCCGGAAGAGAAGTAAAAAGAAACTAAGGATTTGGGGGTTTTCACATAAAAGCGAAAGAGATCTTCTTGGTGCAAACAGAAGGGGGAGATGTGTGATCTCAGCCTCTCAGGACTGGGGTGCAGGGTGATCAAGACCACCCCTGGGGGGCTCGGGAGTCCTGGAATGTTGCCAAAAATGTCTGGTGGTTAGACATTTATCCCACATGGGAGATGACATCAGTATGAGTATAGGAGGATTTCACCGGGGTGAATGGTGAAGGGATAAGTTAACTGGAGTGTGAGATACAGGGTTTAAGATTTCTGTACAGGGGGGTCTAAGGAAGTAAGATGGCGGAATTGGGGCGTGCCCTTCTCCTTCTTTTTCTTCTTCTTGGCCTCCATCTTCTGTGGTGATGTTGGCACTTTGGGATTGGTCCTTACCAAAAGTGCACTGGTTAATAAGGGTAGAGCGTATTGGAGAAAAATGATAAATATTGTATACGTAACTCCGAGTATAAAGATAAGTGACCGCCCCAGGGGGGCTCCATGTGTGCCCATGGCTGACTGCTGAGCAGAACTCTGTCAAGCCAAGAGAAAATCTTTTAGAAAAGCAATTAATAAACACCGAGACCGAGAAAAGATCTGAAGTCCCTTCTCGTCCTTTGGAGCGCGGGCTGCCCAAGGCAACCTCGGGCCTTCCCAGATCATCTAAACAGCCAAAAATCCGAAAGGACAACTTTCTTTCTCTTCTTGCAAAACACTCGGCAGACCTCTGTGCAACTTCTAGAACACGATGGGAGCTGTTTTCTGTGCTGGCACTGGTTCTCGTTGCCTGACACAGTGGAAAAGCTTTTGGCTAAGATGTCGACGACAAGAGACGCTAAAGACGAAGGTACAATTCTCCCTGGAGCTAAGAGCCGCTCCCAGGCGTCTTTCGGCAGAAGCCGCGCTGCGGAGAGCACAGTGAGCGCCACTATCGTCTTTGCGCGGAGAAGCCGCTTCTTCGCCTCCGGGAGTCGGAGAGAGCGCCAGCTTCGGAAAGGTGAAGCAGGAATCTGCAAAACACTGGGATTGTGTGCGCAGCTTGCCAACTGATAGAAAACAGTACCTTTGCACTCCCCTGCCTTTTCCAATCATATGAGCGTTCGATTGGAAGTTGTTTCAGGCAACTCTCTTCCTCTACTTTCAAAACACTCGGCAGACCTCCGTGCATCTTCTAGTCTTGTAGTGTTTTTTTAAGTTTCTTGTTTTTGCTCCCCCATTTTATGTATTATTCCCCCCCTGTTCTTTGCAAGATGGTCCTTCCCCCTCCAATTTTCCCGCCACAGAGCCTTTGGCAGGTATGTTACTATGGTTTCCCCTGCCCCTGTTAATTGTCAATCTTCCAAGTTACATAACTGCTCCTCCCTTATCCCACCATATAAGTAAAGTTTTCCTCCTCCCTGAGCCCAGTCAATCACCCTCCACTCCTCCCTGCTTTCTAGAGCATTCTTCACTCTGGGGGTGGTGGTTGGCTGGCGTCCCTGGGCCCCTCCTTTGTTCTATGTTTATTGGATAAGTTCTTGTGTCAGTTTTCTTATGTACCTCCCCACATGTTCCCCTATTGGTTAGCTGGTCTTCCCCTCCCGTCTCCACCCCTTCCCTGTAAAACTCTGTCTCCCCCCGTGTTCGGGGCCATTTTGCTGTGGGTTTTTCCACCTGTTGGTTTGCCCTGTGCTGCATGTGGGATCTTCAATAAACCGACGTTTTACCCCCAGCAAGTGGTCGTCTCCTCTCTTGTCTCGTCCAGCGCGAATCCAAGTCCGCAATCCAGCCCAGCCCGAGGCCAGGACGCCAAGGGGGGCTGGCCTCAGATGCGCAGTGGCGTCGGCCGCTTTACCCCTTCAGCTAGCGGGACTTAGGGCCGTGAACGCCCTCGCGCAGTTTGGCGACCAACGTAGGGGCCGACGAAGTAGACTTTTGACCCCGGACTGGACCCTGCAGAGTTGGGATTTACTTACCCTCTGGACGCCAGACTACCCCGGGTAGTAGCAGGCTCCGTTTCAGGAGCAGCGCTCCCCGGCTGAAGGGAGTCGGGACTCCTCGCACCCTCAGAGGACGACTCCCCTAGACGAGTGCCCCTCGCCTGGTTTTTTCTTTGTCGCCGCTGCAAGATTGGTGAGTTAGGGCCCCGTCCTGGGGACTCTCCGGCTTCCCCTCTGCCTTTTAACTTTCCCTAGGGGTATATGCCCTGCGTTGGGGACCTACCCCCCGCCTTCTCTCCTTGAGGTTTTTTCTCGCCCCCGTGCCATTTTTGTTTTCTCTTCCTTTTGGGTGCTGGATTTCCCCAGACGTGGGGCCGGACCCATCACCCAGTCTCCTTCTTTCCCTCCGGCTGTTTCCCCAGACTTTGGGGCAGTGGGGGGGGCAGGGGCTGGCGGCGGGCGGCTCATTGTTTAAGTTTTCGTTGTTTCCCAGGCGTGCGGTTGCGTCATCAGAGGATTTTCCCCCTTTCTAGCGGCAGCAGTTCCGGCTCTAGAAAGGCGCCATGGGTGCCGGCTTGGGAAAATCCCAGAAGGAGGTTTATTATGTTGTGAAGGGTTTGTTGCTTGGGGGTGGTCAAAAAGCCCCCGAGCAGGAGTTAAAATGTTTAGTTAAGTGGGTATTTTCTAGGTTTCCCGAGGTCTCCCCGGAACGCGTAAAAGAGCCGCGGTTTTGGGCAGCCTTTGTGGCAAAATTAGAAGAGGCCATAAATTCCGGGGAGACAAATCTGGCCACTGTGGCGTATTGCGCGCGCAGAGTGCATGCGACACTCCGCGCGCCTGTGGAGCCTAAGAAAAGTCCCCCAGGTTCTGGTTTGTCCCCTCGTTCTCCTCGTTCAGTTGCCCTTGTCCCCCAAACCTTTCCCTTGTCCCGTAGGCAAGAGCCCTCGAGGGGGATTTTGAGGGCAGACCAGAGGCAGGGGGTCCATCCTGCCCCTGCTCCCCCTCGACCGGCTCGGCCTCCCCCTTCGAGGAGCCCTGGCCAGGCTCCTTCTCTTCCCTTACCCTCTACCCCGGTCCCCAAGTCCCCGGTTTCAAACCCCAAAGTTATTCGGTTTTGCGAAGACCCTCACAAGGGGTCCCTTGGTGCCCGAGATGGCGGCGGCCAGGCGGCCGCTCCCGCCAGGGCTCCTTCTTCTCCTCCTAACCCTTTCCTCCCTGATACCAACCCCTTCCTTCCCCTGGACCCAACCTCTTTTTCGGTCGTCCCTCCCCCATCTCTTCCCTCTGCTCCTTCCATTTCTCCGCCCTCCGATCCTCCGTCGGCTCCTCCCCAGGTTCCTCCCCCGGTTCAGCCCCCTGTTTACTCCTCCCCTGCTCCACCTTCATACTCTGCTCCGCCTCCGAACTCCATCAAGGAGGCGGAGAGGGGCGGTGTGCCGCGCCCACTCCCTCGCCCTGCCCCATTACCAGACCCTGCCTCAACCTCCTTCAACTCCGGTTCCCACGCTCCCCCTTCCGGTTCTCACGCCTTGTATTCGGGGGGGGGGGGGGTGGATGACTGGAAGCCGGGGCAGGCGCCTTTATTGGAAGCCGCTCCGGTTACGTACCACCTCAGCGGGGAGGGGAGCCCTCAGGCCCAGTGGGTGCCTTTAGCACAGGCCCGGATTAAGGAACTGTGCAAGGCGCAGAAGGACTACTCCTGCGGGTCTGAATACATCCGGGGTATGCTCCGGAATGCCCTTGCACAGGGAGATCTGGTGCCGGCGGACCTGAGGGCCCTCTTCTCCAGTTTAACAAGACCCATGGAGTTTAGGGTCTGTGTGGGGGAATGGAGGAGGGAGATAGTGGAGGTTCTCCCGATTCTTTGGGGGAATCCTTCAGTGTCTCATGACGCGGACGGTTTAGCAATTTCCCAAGAACATCTTTTGGGCGAGAGACAGTGGGCAGAGGGGGTAGCTCAAGCAAAGGCCTTGTTCCCGCCTCAGCTTGTAGAGACCGCTAAGGCAGCAGAGCGGGCCTTTTATAAGCTAGAGGTGGTGACCTCCCAATGGGAAGATGATGAAGTCCGGCAGGGGCCGCAAGAGCCTTATATGGTTTTCATCGAGCACCTCTACAGATACGTGGAGGCGCAGGTGACTGGGGATGACGACAGGGAAAAGATTCTCGGGAGGATGGCGTATAGCAATGCCAACCTAGAGTGTCGGAAGGCCATCAGGAGGCTCCCTCGAAGTCCCTGGCCCACGGTGGAGGCCATGATAGAGGCCGTGGTAGGCCAGGTATCCCTACAATCTCGGCCCTGAAGAGCCTCTGTGGCTTTTGCAGAGGACCCCGAACCGGACTTCTTTGATATAGAAGCTGCCCCCGTTGCCGGACCCCCAACACCCGGGTCCGGCAGAAGATCAACGGCCACCCACCCCTGCCACCTCTGTGGCAAGACAGGGCATTGGATGCCCCAATGCCCGATGCGATTAGATTATTTCGAGTATAGAAGGAAGCGGGAAAAGGAGGAGAGTAAGGGCACAAAAAACTAGGCCCGGAGCGCAGCCCCTCCCTGCGCGAAGACAAAAATGCGGCAGGCCACTTAACAACAAGCGGGGAGGGAGGAGACAAGAGAGAGCTGCCGTAAACACTGCCGGATTTATCTTACTTAGTACCAGACTTGACACATAACTGTGGTATTCAGCCTACACCTGCTCTTAACAGCATGTCCTCTGTTTCCCCCTACAGGCTGCAGCTAACTAGGGACTTTTATCTCCCTAGCAGTGACATCCAGCTGGTGTCTGTCGACCTGCAACACCCGGGTCGCTGGACAAAACTTGGACGTTGCAGGTGGACCGTCGTCGGGGACACGAAGCACACACCGCGAGACATTCACATCGTCCCTGGTCTGGTAACTACCGACCGGGACCGTTTCGCGGTAGGGCTGTACTGTGTCCGACCCCCGCTCTTCCTCCCTAAGGGACAGATCATTGCCCAGGCTATTCCGGTTCCAGATAGAGATCATTGGAAGAACTCCGTGGAGAGGACATCGCCTCCGACAGTAGCCTGGGCACAGCTGGTGGGGAGGGAGAAGCCCCGCCTGACTTGTCAGCTCTCGTTGGGCGGGGACAAAAAGATCGTTAGGGGTCTTTTGGACACGGGTGCGGATGTGACCATCATTCCCTCTCGGGAGTGGCCGTCACATTGGGACTTGCAAAGCGCTGCGGGCACGATCTCAGGTGTTGGGGGCCTTCAATTGGCCAATCAATCTAAGAACATTGTGCAAATTAAGGGGCCCGACGGGCAATTGGCCTCTATACGCCCGTTCGTTTTAGATTACACCAAGCCTCTCTGGGGAAGAGACCTACTAGCCCAGTGGGGAGCCAGAATTGACGTCCCAAAGGCTCCCCATGTTTTTCGGGCAGTGGCCACTGAGGAGCGCCAGACCTGGAAGCTGAATTGGCTGTCAGATAAACCAGTACAGGTCTTGCAGTGGCCACTCAACAAGCAAAAATTAAAGGCGCTCAATGAGCTCGTTCAGGAGCAGTTACTGAAAGGCAACCTGGTGGAGACAATTTCACCTTGGAACTCCCCAGTGTTTGTCATTAAGAAGCCTAATAAGGACAAGTGGCGGCTCCTGACCGACCTCTGCCAAATTAACGAACAAATAATGGACATGGGTCCTCTTCAGCCAGGGATGCCCTCCCCAGCAATGCTCCCCCGAAATTGGAATTTGGCAGTTATAGATATAAAAGATTGTTTTTTCCAGATTCCCCTGCACCCAGACGATGCCCCGCGCTTTGCGTTCACGGTTCCGTCCATCAACCGTGAGTCCCCAGCCAAGCGCTTGCATTGGCGAGTCCTTCCGCAAGGCCTTAAGAACAGCCCTGTGATCTGCCAGTGGTATGTCGCTTCGCTGCTGTCACCCATACGTACAGCCCTCAGGGATGCTGTCATCATCCACCATTACATGGACGACATCCTCGTGTGTGCACCCGACCACAGTCTGCTTGCCCATGCGCTTGACCTGACAACCAATGCGTTGGTTGCTGCAGGGTTCGAGCTCCGGCAGGACAAAATTCAGCGGATGCCACCTTGGAAATACCTGGGCCTCGAAATCACAAAGCGGACCATTGTTCCGCAGAAATTGGCTATTAGGACAAAAGTCCAGACCCTAGCGGATGTCCATCAACTGTGTGGGTCTTTAAATTGGGTGAGACCCTGGCTGGGCATTTCAACTGAGGACCTAGCCCCCCTTTTCAATTTGTTGAAAGGGGGAGAGGGGCTGATTTCCCCTAGGGCTCTCACCCCAGAGGCAGAGGTGACCTTGGAGAAGATACAGAAAGTTATTTCGGCCAGGCATTCCCATCGTTACCATCCGGGCCTGCCCTTCAAATTTATTATACTGGGAAAATTGCCACACCTCCATGGCATGATACACCAGTGGGACACCAGTGTAAAGGACCAGGGGCTGGGTGACCCCCTCTTAATTATAGAGTGGGTGTTCCTCAGCCACCATCGGTCCAAAAGAATGACACGGCCACAGGAGTTGGTAGCCGAACTGATCCTCAAAGCAAGATCGAGGATCAGGGAGCTGGCGGGGTGTGATTTCCCATGCATACATATCCCAATTATATTAGAATCGGGACAACTTACATTAAAGACCTTTGAAGAACTGCTGCAAACTAATGAATACCGGCAGTTTGCACTAGATAGCTACACTGGGAGCATGGCAGTAGATCGGCCAGCCCCCAAATTATTCAATTTGGAGTTTAAATTATCGCTGAAAAAGGTTCAGAGCAGGAAGCCGCTGGATGCCTTGACAGTTTTCACAGACGCGTCTGGAGCATCCCACAAGTCAGTGATGTCTTGGAAGGATCCTTAGACTAAGCAGTGGGAGACTGATGTTGTTGTTGTGGAGGGCTCTCTACAAGTTGCTGAGTTGGACGCAGTCGTCAGGGCATTCCAGAGGTTCCCTGGGCCTTTTAATTTGGTTACAGATTCTGCGTATGTCGCAGGTGTAGTGTCTCAAGCTGAGTCTGCGGTTCTTCAAGAGGTAACCAACAAAAGATTATTTGAGTTGCTTAAAAGGCTCGTCGAGCTAGTCTCCTGTGGAAGGGGCTAGCAGCGGGCCTGTTAGCTAAAGGAGCGAGAAGTAAGAAGAAGAAGAAGCTGATAAGGAACTTTCTCCAAGGCCGTAACCAAGGAGATCGAGAGAAGGAAGATAAGAGCATTCTGCAGCTGGATCAAGCATTTTTAGAAAGTTAGGTGGAGTCAGAGTAACTTTTCACCAGTGGCATGGTATTGAATTATTGTGGCGAATAGCTAAGGTAGAGGAAGGGTAAACAACTGGAAAGTGTATAAAAGATCAGCCATTTTCATTAATAAACTGTTGCCAAGTGTTACCAACTGAGACTGCTTGTGGTCTCTGCTTTGTGTCGTGACCGCCTCGACTGCGACATTTTGGAGACGCCGACGTGATAAGAACATAGTCGGTGGGGGCCCATACGGGGTCCTAGCAATTGGCAACCCTGACCCACTGGGACGTAGTGGGGGAGGCGGCGTTGGTGCAGCTGAGAGTGGCAGGTGGAAGCCACAGGGAGGTCCGGACCTGATTCCCTCCAATCAAGACACCTGGAAGTAGGTGAGCCACCAACTAGTAATAATGGGACAAAATTTATCTAAAGAGGAAGAAAGTGTTCTGTCTACATGGAAAGTTTTGTTAAGAAATAAGGGAATTAATACGTCAGATTATGAGCTTCGTAATATATTGCTGTGGGCTAAATCACAGAATTTTGGCACTGATCCCAACACAGCATTTAGTGTTAAGGCATGGAAGAAAGTCGGGGACAGACTTTGGCAAGTTATTCGAGCGGGAGATAAAACAGCTGTTGATTTAGCAGTAACCTGGAACTCGCTCTTTGAGGCTTTAAAGGAATGGAGAATAGAGAGAGAAACGGAGCAAGATGCGGACGAAGAGTTGGGGCTGATACCTGACGGGGGGGCTGAGGCAGAGGGGGCCTCTGAGGTAGAAGGGGGCTCTGATGGGGAACTTGGTGAAGAAAGTTCGGATGCCATGGGAGTTACCTGGCATGCTGCCAAAGCTTCTGGGAAAGCTGCCAAAGCTTCTGGGAAAGCTGCCGAAACTTCTGGGCAACCTGCCCTAGCTTCTTCTTATCAGACTCCTAAGCCTCCTTATCTCACACCTGCGCAGCAGCTCGTGATGGTGCCTGTATATACCACACCGCTACGCCAGTTAGCTGAAATGTCTTTAGCAGAGAGAAAGGTCCAGCCATCTGCCCCCCTGCTTCCCTCCTCTCTGGTCCAGCCGTCTGCCCCCCCGCTCCCCTCTGAGTGGCTTGAACAACCTGCAAGGCTGTATCCTCCTTTACCTGACAGTGACAGCAACAGTGAGTCAAGTGATGAGTCGCCCGCAGTAACACCTGAGTTGGGGCAGGGAGCTCTGGTCTCTTCATCTCCTAAGAGCTCTAGTCTTACTGCCCCATGGACTTTGCCTCCGTGCCAAGTCACTGTGCTTCCTCGACACCCTCAGGAGTTTTGGGAATTTGTTAGGAGGAAAGCAGTTGAAGAAAAGAACTGGGACATCATAGAAAGGTTAGGTGCTCCAAGAGTACCTCAGGAGAACAGTGCCATTGCAAATGTTGCTTGTGATAACCCTATGGCTTTTCCAGTTTTCAAAGCAGCTCCTGGAACAGGACAGAACGACAGTCATCATGTCTTCGCCTGGAGGGTTGTGCAAGACCTCCAATCGAAAGTAGCTCAATATGGTATTAATTCCTCAGAGGTAATGCAATTAATGCGTGTTATTAATGCAGATTTGCTTGCACCTTATGACATCACTCATCTTGCTACAATTCTATTTCAGCCAGTACAATATGGTGTATTTCAAGAAACTTGGAGGCGAGTGGCTGAGCGCACAGCTTTAACAAATATGCAGTTGCCTCAACACGACCCTCGTCATGCTGTGGGTGTTGATGCCCTAATGGGCTCTGGGCCTTTTGCTAATCCAGATTTACAGGCAAGGTGGGATCCTTCGAGTTTGGCACAAGCTCAGCAAATTGGCATGAGTGCCTTAACTAAAACAATGGAAATGGCAGCTCCAAAGCAGAAATATGTTACTATACAACAAGGAATGAGAGAACCATTTTTGCAGTTTGTAGAAAAACTTGCTGCCGCTATTGAGAAACAAGTAGATGATGAAACTTTGCGAGACAAATTGTGTGTACAATTGGCTAAAGAAAATGCAAACCCAGATTGCAGAAAGATTATTGATACTTTGCCTGGGGAACCCACCTTGTCTGAAATGGTTACTGCTTGCTCGAAAGTTGGTTCAGTCGAGCATAAAATGGCAGCTCTTGCTGCAGTGTTAAGACCTTCAGCGAAGTGTTATAATTGTGGACAACAAGGGCACGTAAAGTCACAATGTACTGTCCAGAAAACAACATTTAGGCCAAGGGCAAGCAGCGATATTGTATGCAACCGTTGTGCTAAATCTGGGCACTATGCTAAGCAATGCAGAAGTAAATATCATGCAAATGGTCAGCTATTGCCGGGAAACCCAAAGAGGAGCGCGAAGGGGCGCGCGGGGAAACAAATACCCCAACAACCACAACAGCAAATGCGGGCCTTCCCAGCCCTGCAAAGCTACCCATTTGCGAACAATTCTCAGGGGCAACAAGCGGGTCCGCAGGGATTGATATACCCACCGCTGACACAGTAACTATTTTAACAAAAGAAATATGTAAAGTCCCTCTTGATGCCTATGGTCCGATAGGACGGGGATTGAGTGCGTTTTTGATAGGGAGATCAAGTACTACACTTAGAGGTATTCATGTGCATCTAGGGCTTATTGATGCTGATTATTTAGGGCAGATTCATGCTATGGTATCTATTGATGACCCTCCTGTCACTATTCAGAAAGGAACTTGCATTGCTCAACTTGTACCTTTTGTGAGTTCTGTTCCAAATGCAGTGGACTGAAGTCGTGGCACAGGAAGCTTTGGATCGACAGGAGTACCTCAAGTGTTTTGGACTGAGAAAGTAACAGAGAGCCGTCCAGAAAAGACATGCACTCTCACCGCCAGTGGATGTCATCCAGCAACTATATCAGTAACAGGTTTGATTTACACTGGAGCAGATGTCACAATACTCTCACGACTTTGCTGGCCTCAATCGTGGCCTCTCACTCATGCAAGTTTTGGACTCCTGGGGTTGGGTGGTGCTACAACAAGTGGCCTGTCAGCCATTGTAATTAATGTGAAACATCCTGATGGCCAACAAGCTAACATCAGACCCTATGTTGCCGATGCTCCTCAAAGTTTGTGGAGACGAGATTGTTTATCTCAATGGGGTGTCAAAATTACTACGGATTTTTAATGGGGGCCACTGTGTTGCAGGGCATTGAACGTCCAGTTGTACCCCTGACATGGTTGACAGATAAGCCTGTCTGGGTTTGCCAGTGGCCCCTGACTACTGAAAAGCTTACTGCCCTGCAAGAATTAGTTACAGAACAATTGCTAGCAGGACACATTGAGGAATCATTCAGTCCCTGGAACACCCCCGTTTTTGTAATAAAAAAGAAATCGGGAAAATGGAGACTTTTACATGATTTACGGCAGATAAATGCTGTAATGGCAACAATGGGAGCTTTGCAACCAGGCCTTCCTACACCCACGATGATTCCACAAGAATGGCAAATAGTTGTCATTGATCTAAAAGATGGTTTCTTCACTATTCCTTTGGCTGAGCAGGACAAAGAAAAATTCGCTTTTACGGTGCCTTCTATAAATCATGCTGAACCTCATAAAAGATATCAATGGAAGGTACTCCCACAAGGCATGAAAAATTCGCCAACTATTTGTCAATGGTTTGTGGCACAGGCCTTGTCAAAAGTGCGGGAGCAATTTAAAAACTGCTACTGCTATCATTACATGGATGATATCTTGTTGGCATCTGACAACAAACAACAGTTGTCAGCTCTTAAACAATGTGCCGTGACAAATTTGAAAGACTTTGGTTTGATCATTGCTCCAGAGAAAGTGCAGAAACACATGCCTTGGAAATACCTAGGTATGTTGGTGACCAACACTCAAGTTATGCCTCAACCTGTAAAGTTAGACATTGATGTCAAAACTGCTACTGATGTACAGAAATTGGTTGGTTTAATAGGTTGGATTCGATCATATTTAGGCATAACTAATCATCAGATGCAACCATTGTTTGATCTGCTTTCAGGCATCACTTCCTCCACTGATGAGAGGCAATTGACCTCAGCGGCAAAAAAGACCCTAGAAGAAGTTGAATTAGCCCTAGCACACAAATTTGTTAACAGGATAGATCCCTCTGTTGGTGTTCAATTGTTCATTTTGAAAGACCATGAAATACCATGTGGAATACTGTGCCAATGGAATGATAATTGGGAAGATAAATTGCATATTCTGGAATGGATATTTTTATCTTTCAGATCTCGGAAAAGAGCTCCAGGACTTTATGAGCTCTTTGCAGATATTATCATCAAGGGTCGCAGGCGTTGTCATGAGATTTTGGGACAGGACCCTGTGACCATTGTGATACCTGTGCAACAGTGGTATTTTGAATGGTGCTTTCAAAATAATCATGAATTGCAATCTGCCTTATCTTGTTTTACAGGCCAAATCTCGTATCACTTGCCTTCTCATCCTGTTCTAACACTGACTAAAGAGATTCCTTTTGAAGGCAAGCAAATTTGTTCTCCCGTTCCAGTGGAAGGTATAACGGTTTTTACAGATGGGTCCGGGAAAACCGGAAAAGCAGCTGTGGCTTGGAGAAAGGATGATCACTGGGAATATCAGACAGTGATTCAGCAGGGATCTCCTCAACTGGTTGAACTTTCTGCTGTTCTTTTGGCTTTTATTTTGTTTCCTGGTTCTGTAAACATAGTTACTGATTCAGTTTATGTTGCCAATTTGGTTAAGCATTTAGATCAAGCAGTATTGTATAATATTCAAGAGAAACCATTGTTTACTATATTAGTGAAGTTGTGGACAGTTATTGGTGCTCGAAAACATTCTTACTTTATCATGCACATTCGCAGCCATACATCATTACCGGGATTTTTTGCTGAAGGCAATGCCTATGTAGACTCTTTAGTAGCTGCTGCTGCAATCAAAACTGTACCCAATGTGTTGCAGCAGGCAATTTTATCCCATCAATTTTTTCATCAGAATGCTCAAGCTTTACAGCAGCAATTCAAATTGTCTACTGCCGAAGCAAAATCTATTCTTTCCTCTTGTCCCGACTGTCATATGACTCATGTCACTCAGTATTATGGTACCAACCCTAGAGGTCTTTCTGCGTTAGAAGAATGGCAAACTGATGTTACAGAAATGCCAGAATTTGGTCGCTTTAAGTATGTTCATGTTACAGTTGATACTTTTTCTCACGCAATGGTTGCTTCAGCATTCACAGGAGAGAAAACTCGAGATGCTATTCGTCATTTTTATCATGCCTTTTCTATTCTAGGTGTTCCGTGTCATGTAAAAACAGATAACGGCCCAGCATATGCTTCGCAGAAAATGCAAGCATTCTTTCGTGCTTGGGGCATTGAGCATTCAACAGGTATTCCACATGTCCCCACGGGCCAAGCAATTATTGAAAGAGCTCACGGACTTCTTAAACGTCAGGTTCAAAAACAAAAAGGGGGAATGCAACAGGAGTCACCTCAAGTGAGATTAGATAAAGCTGTTTATGTGTTAAACTTCTTGCGTCCCCTACCTGACTCAGTTATCTCCAATCTTTTGCCATTTTTCTTCTTTGAATTCTAAGCAACCAAATTTCCATAGAAATGTCAAGGTATGGGTCAAGGACTTGATTACTGGTATATGGTCTGGTCCAGTGGAACTGATAACCTGGGGAAGGGGTTATGCTTGTGTTTTGACAGATAATGGTCCTCGATGGGTTCCTGCTCGCTGTGTTAAACCTTACCTAGAACGTGCAGCAAAGGACAGGATCGATGGCTCCGCAGCTGAAGCAGAACGTGCGGATGACACTGGCTAAGACCATATATCAGTACTTAAAGATGGATGAAGGAAGAATGGGAATTTTGTTGATGGCTGTGATTGTGATTTTGTGTGTCCCCTCTCTGCTTGGGTTTTTGCAAAGGGCCCTGCAAAAATCCATAGCAGCTGTATTTACAGGTCAAAAACAAAAAAGGGGGAATTGTGGAAGGGGCTAGCAGCGGGCCTGTTAGCTAAAGGAGCGAGAAGTAAGAAGAAGAAGAAGCTGATAAGGAGCTTTCTCCAAGGCCGTAACCAAGGAGATCGAGTGAAGGAATATAAGAGCATTCTGCAGCTGGATGAAGCATTTTTAGAAAGTTAGGTGGAGTCAGAGTAACTTTTCATCAATGGCATGGTATTGAATTTTTGTGGCCAATAGCTAAGGTAGAGGAAGGGTAAACAACTGGAAAGTGTATAAAAGATCAGCCATTTTCATTAATAAACTGTTGCCAAGTGTTACCAACTGAGACTGCTTGTGGTCTCTGCTTTGTGTCGTGACCGCCTCGACTGCGACAGTCTCCCACCGCGAGCACCCTTTTTATGTTATGCATATGAGGTCACATACTGATCTGCCCGGGTTTATTGCGGAAGGCAACCGTCGTGCCGACTCTCTGGCCGCGGCTGCTGTAAAGCAGGCCCCTCTCCCAGACGTGTTCGGCCAGGCTAAGATCAATCACCAACTTTTCCATCAGAATGCGCCTGGCCTGGTCCGGCAATTCAATCTGACGCAGGATCAGGCCAAGGCGATAGTGGCCACATGTCCCCAATGCCAACAGGATCAGATGCCCACCGTGGCCTCGGGGGCCAATCCCCGAGGTTTGGCGAGCTGCGAGGTGTGGCAGATGGACGTGACGCATATCCCATCTTTTGGTCGATTGTGTTACGTCCATGTCTCAGTTGATACCTTCTCCGGGGCTATATATGCTTCTGCCCACACAGGCGAAAAGGCAGCGAATGTCCAGAAGCATCTGCTTCAGGCATTCGCTGTCTTGGGCATCCCTAGGGCCCTAAAAACAGATAACGGCCCTGCGTATACCTCCAAGGAGCTGCGGAGCTTCCTGCAGCAATGGGGAATAGTCCATAAGACCGGCATCCCCTATTCCCCAACAGGCCAAGCCATGGTGGAGAGGGCCCACCAGAGCCTTAAGAAGATCTTATCCCGGCAACAACCGGCGATGAAGGTGGAGACCCCTCACGTCCGGCTGTCAAGAGCATTGTACACGCTTAACTTTCTAAATTGCTCTTTTGACAGCCAAAATCCTCAATAGGTCCGGCACTTCGGCAGTCACCAGCAGCTGCAGCCTAAAGCCAGGCCACCGGTTCTTGTAAAAGACCCGGAGACCTGGCGGACGGAGGGCCCCTTTGACCTGGTGACCTGGGGGAGGGGATATGCCTGCGTGTCCACTCCCTCAGGCCCCAGGTGGATTCCATCCAAATGGGTTAGGCCCTTCGTCCCGAAACAGAGGACCAAGAAGGAGGCAGTACCACA
Organism: Melozone crissalis; assembly: GCF_028551555.1. Lineage (NCBI taxonomy): Eukaryota > Metazoa > Chordata > Aves > Passeriformes > Passerellidae > Melozone > Melozone crissalis. The sequence goes on along the minus strand of NW_026535882.1, from coordinate 3,694,301 downwards.
GGTCCGGCAAGCTTGTTGGCGTCGGTGGAGGAAACCACACCATCAATCTTTGTCTTTCTCTCCGGATCTTCCCCCAGTTATAGAAGAGCCCTCTCCTCCAGCTTCTCCTCCACCCCTTGACCTCCTATGTCACGTTTCCTCCCATTCACCCCCTGCTCCAGCTCTTACCCCCCGTATGTTTTATTTAAACTGGTTGTTTGGAGAAGAACCATTTTTGTGAATTCGTCATACTTTTACTATCTTATCTCATTTCAGTTACATCTCCCCCATGGCCCCCGTTTCAACATCGCTGGCTCCCAACCCTAGCCTGCTAATGGCGATCATGACGACCTGCGGACTCCTTTTGCCACCTTCGGAGCCGTGGGTCATCCCCCAGCCGAAAGTCAACGTCTGGCGTGCCTTGGCTCAATCGTTAGGACAGGACAGTATATGCCTAGACACCGGCGCAGCAGAGGACCCGATGTCGTCTTGCCTTGTGGGGATCCCTTTCTCTCCAGGCGAGTTTCCCCCTGCCTTCCAAAGTGCCTTTAACGCTATCCTAGCCCAGAGCCTCACTATCCTCCCCAGTTTTGATTCCTCCAACGCCTGGAGAGACGGAGTGAGCAGGCTGGATCCTGCACCCTCCGAGCCCACAGAGTTACATCTCCTCGGCTCGACCAATGCATCAATTTGCTTTCAGTTTGATTATACAATCACCCCTGTCGAGAGGGGTAGTGAGGTAGTGCTACAGTCCAAGTTAGAATACCAAGCTAAGCAGTGGTGTAAGGCTGTCCTAAAGATCCTCGGCCCCACCACTACCGGACGGACCCCTTACTCCCTTCCCCGAGGCGTGTTTTTAATTTGTGGCGACCGGGCGTGGGCAGGCATCCCCTCCGGCCTGGTAGGAGGGCCATGCACTTTTGGCCGGCTGACGCTGTTTACCCCCAACGTCACTCAAATTATCAATTGGAAGAAGACAAACATCACATCCAAATTGGCTAGACCTAAAAGAGATCTCAAGGATCTCACTGAGGATTGTGATGATGAAATTACTCATTGGTCACACTCAAAATCCGTCGCCTTTACCATCTTGTTGCCTTGGGTATCGGTGGCGAAGGCTCTAGGTGAATTGGGCCGCCTAGAGTGTTGGGTGGCTAAACAAGCAAATTTTACTTCAGCCGCGCTCTACGACCTCCTCACAGACGAGGAAATAACAAGGAAGGCGACACTCCAAAACAGAGCAGCAATAGATTTTCTATTGCTGCTCCATCATCATCACTGTGAGGAGTTTGAGGGCCTCTGCTGCCTGAACCTGTCCTCTCGAGCCGAGGACGCCAGACATTCCATCAAGAGGCTGCAAGACCTCGTCCATCAGGTCAAGCAAGAGACCTCTGACTGGCTGGGGGACATTTTTAAGGGTTGGGGCCTCAGCGGGTGGGCCGGTTCCACAATAGAATCTGTTTGCAAGGTTGTTCTGAGTTTAATAATACTTTTAGTTTTCATTATTTTTATCCGCGGTTTGGTCCAGAGACTAATGGCCAGAGATACCTCAGCATCTGTCAACCATGCCGCAGTCCCGTCGGACAAGCCCATCGAGCTGGAAGACCTCTCCTCGGAGGCCAAAGAAGCTACAGATGAGGAAGGGGCGACCGCACCGTCATTCGACCACCCAGGGGCGGGAGGATTCCAGCTCCAAGAAGGCGAAGACTGGCCGGACCAGCCGCGAGATCCTGAATTTTAAGTTTCTGTGGACTTCCCATTCTTTTTATCTTATTTGTTAAGAAACGAGGAGATGTTGTAGTGTGTTTTTAAGTTTCTTGTTTTTGCTCCCCCATTTGATGTATTATTCCCCCCCTGTTCTTTGTAAGATGGTTCTTCTCCCTCCAGTTTTCCCGCCGCAGAGCCGTTGGCAGTTATGTTACTATGGTTACCCCTGCCCCTGTTAATTGTCAATCTCCCAAGTTACATAACTGCTCCTCCCTTATCCCACCATATAAGTAAAGTTTTCCTCCTCCCTGAGCCCAGTCAATCACCCCCCACTCCTCCCTGCTTTCTAGAACATTCTTCTCTCTGGGGGTGGTGGTTGGTTGGCGTACCGGGGCCCCTCTATTGTTCTATGTTTATTGGATAAGTTCTTGTGTCAGTTTTCTTATGTACCTCCCCACATGTTCCCCTATTGGTTAGCTGGTCTTCCCCTCCCGTCTCCACCCCTTCCCTGTAAAACTCTGTCTCCCCCCGTGATCGGGGCCATTTTGCTGTGGGTTTTTCCACCTGTTGGTTTGCCCTGTGCTGCATGTGGGCTCTTCAATAAACCGACGTTTTACACCCAGCAACTGGTCACCTCCTCTCTCGTCTCGCCCAGCGCGAATCCAAGTCCGCAATACAGCCCAGCCCGAGGCCAGGACGCCAAGGGGGGCTGGCCTCAGATGCAAAGGGGCGTCGGCCGCTTTACCCCTTCAGCTAACCGGTCTTAGGGCCGTGAACGCCCTCGCGCATTCTAGAACACGATGGGAGATGTTTTCTGTGCTGGCACAGTTTCTCCTTGCCAGACATAGTGGAAAAGCTTTTGGCTAAGATGTAGATGACAAGAGACGCTAAAGACGAAGGTACGATGCTCTCTGGAGCTAAGAGCCGCTCCCGGGCGTCTTTCTGCAGAAGCCACGCTGCGGAGAGCACTGTAACCGGCACAATGGTCTTTGCGCGAAGAATCCGCTTCTTTGCCTCCGGGAGCCGGAGAGAGCGGCAGCTTCGGAAAGGTGAAGAAGGAAGCTGTACAACACTGGGATTGTGTGCGCATCTTGCCAACTAATAGAAAACAGTACCTTAGGACTCTCCTGCCTTTTCCAAACACATGAGCATTCGATGGGAAGCTTTTTTAGGCAACTCTCTTCGACTTCTAGCAAAACACTCGTCACACCTCTGTGCAAATTCTAGAAAACCATGGGAGATGTTTTCTGTGCTGGCACAGTTTCTCCTTTCCAGACATAGTGGGAAAGCTTTTGGCTAAGATGTAGACGTCAAGAGACTCTAATAACGAAGGTACGATGCTCTCCGGAGCTGAGAGCCGCTCCTGGGTGTCTCTCGGCAGAATCCGCACTGCGAGAGCACTGTAACCGCCACAATCGTCTTTGCGAGAAGAAGCAGCTTCTTCGCCTCCGGTAGCCGGAGGGAGCGGCGGCTTCGGAAAGGTGAAGAAGGAAGCTGCACAACACTGGGATTGTGTGCGCAGCTTGCCAACTGATAGAAAACAGTACCTTTGCACTCTCCTGACTTTTCCAATCACATTAGCGTTCGATTGGAAGGTGTTTTAGGCAACTCTCTTCGTCTTCTTGCAAAACACTCGGCAGACCTTGGTGCAACTTCTAGAGCACGATGGGAGATGTTTTCTGTGCTGGCACAGTTTCTCCTTTCCAGACATAGTGGGAAAGCTTTTGGCTAAGATGTAGACGTCAAGAGACTCTAAAGACGAAGGTACGGTGCTCTCCGGAGCTGAGAGCCGCTCCCGCACGTCTTTCGGCAGAAGCCGCGCTGCGGAGAGCGCTGTGACTGCCACAACCGTCTTTGCGCGAAGAAGCAGCTTCTTCGCCTCCGGGAACCGGAGAGAGCGGCAAATTCGGAAAGGTGAAGATGGAAGCTGCACAACACTGGGATTGTGTGCGCAGGTTGCCAACTGATAGAAAACAGTACCTTAGCACTCTCTTGCCTTTTCCAAACACACGAAAATTCGATTGGAAGCTGTTTTAAGCAACTCTCTTCGTCTGCTTGCAAAACACTCGGCAGACCTCCGTGCAACTTCAAGAGCACGATGGGAGATATTTTCTGTGCTGGCACAGTTTCTTCTTTGCCAGACATAGTGGGAAAGCTTTTGGCTAAGATGTAGACGACAAGAGACGCTAAATACGAAGGTACAATGCTCTCTGGAGCTAAGAGCCGCTCCCGGGCGTCCTTCGGCAGAAGCCGCGCTAAGGCGAGCACTGTGACCGCCACAATCGTCTTTGCGCGAAGAAGCCCCTTCTTCGCCTCCGGGAGCCGGAGAGAGCGGCAGCTTCGGAAAGGTGAAGAAGGAAGCTGCACAACACTGGGATTGGGAGCGCAGCTTGCCAACTGATAGAAAACAGCACCTTAGAACTCTCCTGCCTTTTCCAAACACATGAGCATTGGTTTTTAAGCTGTTTCAGGCAATTCTCTTCTCCTCTTCTTGCAAAAGACTCGGCAGACATGCGTGCAACTTCTAGAACACGATGGGAGATGTTTTCTGTGCAGGCACTTTTTCTCCTTGCCAGACATAGTGGAAAAGCTTTTGGCTTAGATGTAGACGACAAGAGACGCTATAGACGAAGGAACGATCCTCTCCGGGCCTATAAGCCGCTCCCGGGCGTTTTTTGGCGGAAGCCGCGCTGCGGAGAGAACTGTGATCGCCAAAATTGTCTTTGCACGAAGAAGCCGCTTCTTCGCCTCCGGGAGCCGGAGAGAGCGGCAGCTTCGGAAAGGTGAAGAAGGAAGCTGCACAACACTAGGACTGTGTGCGCAGCTTGCCAACTGATAGAAAACAGTACCTTAGCATTCTCCTGCCTTTTCCAAACACATGAGCTTTCGACTGGTATCTTTTTTATGCAATATCTTCGTCTTCTTGCAAAACACTTGGCAGATGTCCGTTCAACTTCTAGAACACGATAGGAGATGTTTTCTGTCCTGGTACAGTTTCTCCTTGCCAGACATAGTGGAAAAGCTTTTTGCTTAGATGTCGACGACAAGAGACACTAAAGACGAAGGTAAGATGCTCTCCAAAGCTAAGAGCCGCTCCCGGGCGTCTTTCGGCAGAAGCCGCGCTGAGGAGAGCACTGTGACCGGCGCAATCGTCTTTGCACGAAGAAGCTGCTTCTTCGCCTTACGGAGCCGGAGAAAGCGGCATCTTCGGAAAGGTGAAGAAGGAAGCTGCACAATACTGGGATTGTGTGCGCAGCTTGCCAACTGATAGAAAAAAGTACCTTAGCATGCTCCCGCATTTACCAAAACCCAGGAGCATTCGTATGGAAGTTGTTTTGGGCAACTCTGTTCATCTTCTTGGAAAAAACTCGGCAGACCGCCGTGCAACTTCTAGAACACGATGGGAGATGTTTTCTGTGCTGGCACAGTTTCTCCTTGCCAGACATAGTGGAAAAGCTTTTGGCTAAGATTTACATGACAAGAGACGCTAAAGACGAAGGTACGATGCTCTCCAGAGCTAAGAGCCGCTCCCGGGCGTCTTTTGGCAGAAGGCGCACTGCGGAGAGCACTGTGACCGCCACAATCGTCTTTGCACAAAGAAGCCGCTTCTTCGCCTCTGGGAGCCGGAGTGAGCGTCAGCTTTGGAAAGGTGAAGAAGGAAGCTGCACCACCCTGGGATTGTGTGCGCAGCTTGCAACTTGATAGAAAACAGTACCTTAGGGCTCTCCTGCCTTTTCCAATCACATGAGCATTCGATTGGACGCTGTTTTAGGAAACTCTCTTCGTCTTCTTGCATAACACCCGGCAGACCTCCGTGCAACTTCTAGAACACGATGAGAGATGTTTTCTGTGCTGGCACAGTTTCTCACTGCGAGACAAGGTGGAAAAGTTTTTGGCTAAAATGTAGATTACAAGAGACGCTAAAGACGAAGGCACGATCCTCTCCAGAGCTAAGAGCCGCTCCCGGGCATCTTTCGGCAGAAGCCGCGCTGCGGAGAGCACTGTGACCGCCACAATCGTCTTTGCGCGAAGAAGCCGCTTCTTCGCCTCCGGGAGCCGGAGAGAGCGGCAGCTTCGGAAAGGTGAAGAAGGAAGCTGCACAACACTGGGATTGTGTGCGCAGCTTTCCAACTGGGAGAAAACAATATTGTAGCACTCTCCTTCCTTTTCCAATTACATGAGCATTCGATTGGAAGCAGTTTTGGGCAACTCTGTTTTTCTTCTGGCAAAACACTCGGCAGACCTCCGTGCAACTTCAAGAACACGATGGGAGATGTTTTCTGTGCTGGCACAGTTTCTCCTTTCCAGACATATTTGAAAAGCTTTTGGAGAAGATGTAGACGACAAGAGACGCTAAAGACAAAGGCACGATGCCCTCCGGAGCTGAGAGCCGCTCCCGGGCGTCTTTCGGCAGATGCCGCGCGGCGGAGAGCGCTGTGACCGCCACAATCGTCTTTGCGCGAAGAAGCCGCTTCTTCGCCTCCGGGAGCCGGAGAGAGCTGCAGCTTCGGAAAGGTGAAGAAGGAAGCTGCGCAACACTGGGATTGTGAGCTCAGCTTGCCAACTGATAGAAACAGTACCTTTGCACTCTCCTGACTATTCCAATCACATGACCATTTGATTGGAAGCTGTTTTAGGCAACTCTGTTCGTCTTCTTGCAAAACACTCAGCAGACCTCCGTGCGACTTCTAGAACACGATGGGAGATGTTTTCTGTGCTGGCACAGTTTCTCCTTGCCAGACATAGTGGAAAAGCGTTTAGATAAGGTTTACACAACAAGAGACGCTAAAGACGAAGGTACGACGCTCTCCGGAGCTAAGAGCCGCTCCCGGGCGTCCTTCGGCAGAAGCCACGCTAAGGCAAGCACTGTGACCGCTGCAATCGTCTTTACCCGAAGAAGCCGCATCTTCGCCTCCGGGGGCCGGAGAGAGCGGCAGTTTCGGAAAGGTGAAGAAGGAAGCTGCACAACACTGGGATTGTGTGCGCAGCTTGCCAACTGATAGAAAGCAGTATTTAGCACTCTACTGACTATTCCAATCACATGAGCATTCGATTGGAAGGTTTTTCTGACAACTTTCTTTCTCTTCTTGTAAAACACTCGGCAGTCCCCCGTGCAACTTCTAGAACACCATGGGAGATGTTTTCTGTCCTGGCACAGTGTCTCCTTGCCAGACATAGCGGAAAAGCTTTTAGATAAGGTGTAGACGACAAGAGACGCTAAAGACGAAGGTACGACGCTCTCCGGAGCTAAGAGCCGCTCCCGGGCGTCTTTCGGCAGAAGCTACGCTGCGGAGAGCACTGTGACCGCCACAATCGTCTTTGCGCGGAGAAGCCGCTTCTTCGCCTCCGGGAGCCGGAGAGAGCGGCAGCTTCGGAAAAGTGAAGAAGGAAGCTGCACAACACTGGGATTGTGTGCGCGGCTTGCCAACTGATAGGAAACAGTATTTAGCACTCTACTGACTATTCCAATCACATGAGCATTCGATTGGAAGGTTTTTCTGACAACTTTCTTTCTCTTCTTGTAAAACACTCGGCAGTCCCCCGTGCAACTTCTAGAACACCATGGGAGATGTTTTCTGTCCTGGCACAGTGTCTCCTTTCCAGACATAGCGGAAAAGCTTTTAGATAAGGTGTAGACGACAAGAGACGCTAAAGACGAAGGTACGACGCTCTCCGGAGCTAAGAGCCGCTCTCGGGCGTCTTTCGGCAGAAGCTACGCTGCGGAGAGCACCGTGAACGCCACAATCGTCTTTGCGCGGAGAAGCCGCTTCTTCGCCTCCGGGAGCCGGAGAGAGCGGCAGCTTCGGAAAAGTGAAGAAGGAAGCTGCACAACACTGGGATTGTGTGCGCGGCTTGCCAACTGATAGGAAACAGTACCTTAGCACTCTCCTGCCTTTTCCAATCACATGAGCATTCGATTGGAAGCTGTTTTTGGGCAACCTTGTTCGCCTTCTTGCAAAACACTTGGCAGATCTCCGTGCAACTTCTAGAACACGATGGGAGATGTTTTCTGTCCTGGCACAGTTTCTCCTTGCCAGACATAGTGGAAAAGCTTTTGGCTACGATGTACACGACAAGAGACACTAAAGACGAAGGAAAGATGCTCACCGGAGCTAGGAGCCTCTCCCGGGCGTCTTTCGGCAGAAGCCGCGCTGCGGAGAGCACTGTGAGCGCCACAATCGTCTTTGCGCAAAGGAGCCGCTTCCTGGCCTCCAGGAGCCGGAGACAGCGGCAGCTTTGGAAACGTGAAGAAAAAAGCTGCACAACACTGGGATTGTCTGCACAGCTTGCCAACTTATAGAAAACAGTACCTTAGCACGCTCCTGCCTTTTCCAATCACATGTGCATTCGATTGGAAGCTGTTTTAGGCAACTCTCTTCGTCTTCTTGAAAAACACTCGGCAGACCTCCGTGCGACTTCTAGAACATGATGGGAGATGTTTTCTGTGCCGGCACAGTTTCTCCTTTCCAGACATATTTGAAAAGCTTTTGGAGAAGATGTAGACGACAAGAGACGCTAAAGACGAAGGCACGATGCCCTCCGGAGCTGAGAGCCGCTCCCGGGCCTCTTTCGGCAGATGCCGCGCGGCGGAGAGCACTGTGACCGCCACAATCGTCTTTGCGCGAAAAGCCGCTTCTTCGCCTCCGGGAGACGGAGAGAGCGGCAGCTTCGGAAAGGTGAAGAAGGAAGCTGCGCAAAACTGGGATTGTGAGCTCAGCTTGCCAACTGATAGAAAACAGTACCTTAGCACCCTCCTGACTATTCCAATCACATGAGCATTCGATTGGAAGCTGTTTCAGGCAACTCTCTTCGTCTTCTTGCAAAATATTCGGCAGACCTCCGTGAAACTTTTAGAACACGATGGGAGATGTTTTCTGTGCTGGCACAGTTTCTCCTTGCCAGACATAGTGGAAAAGCTTTTGGCTAAGATGTCGATGACAAGAGACGCTAAAGACGAAGGTACAATGCTCTCCGGGGCTAAGAGCCGCTCCTGGGCACCCTTCGGTAGAAGCCGCGCTGCGGAGAGCACTGTGATCGCCACAATCGCCGTTGCACAAGGAAGCCGCTTCTTCGCCTCCGCAAGCCAGTGGGTGCGGCAGCTTCGGAAAGGTGAAGAAGGAAGCTGCACAACACTGGGATTGTGTGCGCAGCTTGCCAACTGATAGAAAACAGTACCTTAGCACTCTCCTGCCTTTTCCAATCATATGAGCGTTCGATTGGAAGTTTTTTCAGGCAACTCTCTTCCTCTACTTGCAAAACACTCGGCAGACCTCCGTGCAACTTCTTGTGTTTTATTGTGTTTTTAAGTTTCTTGTTTTTTCTCCCCCATTTTATGTATTATTCCCCCCCTGTTCTTTGTAAGATGGTCCTTCCCCCTCCAATTTTCCCACCACAGAGCCTTTGGCAGTTATGTTACTATGGTTACCCCTGCCCCTGTTAATTGTCAATCTCCCAAGTTACATAACTGCTCTTCCCTTATCCCACCATATAAGTAAAGTTTTCCTCCTCCCTGAGCCCAGTCAATCACCCTCTACTCCTCCCTGCTTTCTAGAATATTCTTCTCTCTGGGGGTGGTGGTTGGCTGGCGTCCCTGGGCCCCTCCTTTGTTCTATGTTTATTAGATAAGTTCTTGTGTCAGTTTTCTTATGTACCTCCCCACATGTTCCCCTATTGTTTTGCTGGGCTTCCCCTCCCGTCTCCACCCCTTCCCTGTAAAACCCTGTCTCCCCCCGTGTTCGGGGCCATTTTGCTGTGGGTTTTTCCACCTGTTGGTTTGCCCTGTGCTGCATGTGGGCTCTTCAATAAACCGACGTTTTACCCCTAGCAAGTGGTCGCCTCCTCTCTCGTCTCGTGCAGCGCGAATCCAAGTCCGCAATCCAGCCCAGCCCGAGGCCAGGACGCCAAGGGGGGCTGGCCTCAGATGCGCAGGGGCGTCAGCCGCTTTACCCCTTCAGCTGGCCGGACTTAGGGCCGTGAACGCCCTCGCGCAGTTTGGCGACCAACGTAGGGGCCGACGAAGTGGACTTTTGACCCCGGACTGGACCCTGCGGAGTTGGGATTTACTTACCCTCTGGACGCCAGACTGCCCCGGGTAGTAGCAGGCTCCATTTTAGGAGCAGCGCTCCCCGGAGGGAGTCGGGACTCCTCGCACCCTCAGAGGACGCCTCCCCTAGACGAGCGACCCTCGCCTGGTTTTTTCTTTGTCGCCGCTGCAAGATTGGTGAGTTCGGGCCCCGTCCTGGGGACTCTCCGGCTTCCCCTCTGCCTTTTTAACTTTCCCTAGGGGTATATTCCCTGCCTTGGGGACCTACCCCCCGCCTTCTCTCCTTGAGTTTTTTTCTCGCCCCCGTGCCATTTTTGTTTTCTCTTCCCTTTGGGTGCCGGATTTCCCCAGACGTGGGGCTGGACCCATCACCCAATTTCCTTTTTTCGCTCCGGCTGGTTCCCCAGACTTTGGGGCAGTGGGGGGGGCAGGGGCGGGCGGCGGGCGGCTCATTGTTTAAGTTTTCGTTTTTTCCCAGGCGTGCGGTTGCGTCATCAGAGGATTTTCCCCCTTTCTAGCGGCAGCAGTTCCTACTCTAGAAAGGCGCCATGGGTGCCGGCTTGGGAAAATCCCAGAAGGAGGTTTATTATGTTGTGAAGGGTTTGTTGCTTGGGGGTGGTCAAAAAGCCCCCAAGCAGGAGTTAAAATGTTTAGTTAAGTGGGTATTTTCTAGGTTTACCGAGGTCTCCCCGGAACGCGTAAAAGAGCCGCGGTTTTGGGCAGCCGTTGTGGCAAAATTAGAAGAGGCCATAAATTCCGGGGAGACAAAATTGGCCACCGTGGCGTATTGTGCGCGCAGAGTGCATGCGACACTCCGAGCGCCTGTGGAGCCAAAGAAAAGTCCCGCGGTTTCTGGTTTGTCCCCTCGTTCTCCTCGTTCAGTTGCCCTTGTCCCCCAAACCTTTCCCTCGTCCCGTAGGCAAGAGCCCTCGAGGGGGATTTTGAGGGCCGACCAGAGGCAGGGGGTCCATCCTGCCCCTGCTCCCCCTCGACCGGCTCGGCCTCCCCCTTCGAGGAGCCCTGGCCAGGCTCCTTCTCTTCCCTTACCCTCTACCCCGGTCCCCAAGTCCCCGGTTTCAAACCCCAAAGTTATTCGGTTTTGCGAAGACCCTCAAAAGGGGTCCCTTGGTGCCCGAGATGGCGGTAGCCAGGCGGCCGCTCCCGCCAGGGCTCCTTCTTCTTTTCCTAACCCTTTCCTCCCTGATACCAACCCCTTCCTTCCCCGGGACCCAACCTCTTTTTCGGTCGTCCCTCCCCCATCTCTTCCCTCTGCTCCTTCCATTTCTCCGCCCTCCAATTCTCCGTCGGCTCCTCCGTCGGCTCCTCCCCCGGTTCAGCCCCCTGTTTACTCCTCCCCTGCTCCACCTTCATACTCTGCTCCGCCTCCGAACTCCATCAAGGAGGCAGAGAGGGGCGGTGTGCGGCGCCCACTCCCTCGCCCTGCCCCATTGCCAGACCCTGCCTCAACCTCCTCCAACTCCGGTTCCCACGCTCCCCCTTCCGGTTCTCACGCCTTGTATTTGGGGAGGGGGGGGGATGGATGACGGGAAGTTGGGGCAGGCGCCTTTATTGGAAGCTGCTCCGGTTACGTACCACCTCAGCGGGGAGGGGAGCCCTCAGGCCCAGTGGGTTCCTTTAGCACAGGCCCGGATTAAGGAACTGTACAAGGCGCAGAAGGACTACTCCTGTGGGTCTGAATACGTCCGGGGTATGCTCCGGAATGCCCTTGCACAGGGAGATCTGGTGCCGGCGGACATGAGGGCCCTCTTCTCCAGTTTAACAAGACCCATGGAGTTTAGGGTCTGGGTGGGGGAATGGAGGAGGGAGATAGTGGAGGTTCTCCCGATTCTTTGGGGGAATCCTTCAGTGTCTAATGACGCGGACGGTTTAGCAATTTCCCAAGAACATCTTTTGGGGGAGGGACAGTGGGCAGAGGGGGCCGCTCAAGCAAAGGCCTTGTTCCCGCCTCAGCTTGTAGAGACCGCTAAGGCAGCAGAGCGGGCCTTTTATAAGCTAGATGTGGTAACCTCCCAATGGGAGGATGATGAAGTCCGGCAGGGGCCGCAAGAGCCTTATATGGTTTTCATCGAGCGCCTCTACAGATACGTGGAGGCGCAGGCGACCGGGGATGACGACACGGAAAAGATGCTCTGGAGGATGGCGTATAGCAATGCCAACCTAGAGTGTCGGAAGGCCATCAGGAGGCTCCCTCGAAGTCCCCGGCCCACGGTGGAGGCCATGATAGAGGCCGTGGTAGGCCAGGTATCCCTACCATCGCGGCCTAAAAGAGCCTCAGTGGCTTTTGCGGAGGACCCCGAACCGGCCTTCTTTGATATAGAAGCTTCCCCCGTTGCCGGACCCCAAACACCCGGGTCCGGCAGAAGATCAATGGCCACCCACCCCTGCCACCTCTGTGGCAAGACAGGGCATTGGATGCCCCAATGCCCGATGCGATTAGATTATTTCGAGTATAGAAAGAAGCGGGAAAAGGAGGAGAGTAAGGGCACAAAAAACTAGGCCCGGAGCGCAGCCCCTCCCTCCGCGAAGACAAAAATGCGGCAGGCCACTTAACAACAAGCGGGGAGGGAGGAGACGAGAGAGAGCTGCCGTACAAACTGCCGGATTTGTCTTACTTAGTACCAGACTTGACACATACCTGTGGTATTCAGCCTACACCTGCTCTTACCACCATGTCCACTGTTTCCCCCTACAGGCTGCAGCTAACTAGGGACTTTTATCTCCCTAGCAGTGACATCCAGCTGGTGTCTGTCGACCTGCAACACCTGGGTCGCTGGACGAAACTTGGACGTTGCAGGTGGACCGTCATCGGTGACACGAAGCACACACCGCGAGACATTCACATCGTCCCTGGTCTGGTAACTACCGACCGGGACCGTTTCGCGGTAGGGCTGTACTGTGTCCGACCCCCGCTCTTCCTCCCTAAGGGACAGATCATTGCCCAGGCTGTTCCGGTTCCAGATAGAGATCATTGGAAGAACTCTGTGGAGAGGACATCGCCTCCGACAGTAGCCTGGGCACAGCTGGTGGGGAGGGAGAAGCCCCGCCTGACTTGTCAGCACTCGTTGGGCGGGGACAAAAAGATCGTGAGGGATCTTTTCGACACGGGTGCGGATGTGACGATCATTCCCTCTCGGGAGTGGCCGTCACATTGGGACTTGCAATGCACTGCGGGCACGATCTCAGGTGTTGGGGGCCTTCAATTGGCCAATCAATCTAAGAGCATTGTGCAAATTAAGGGGCCCGACGGGCAATTGGCCTCTATACGCCCGTTCGTTTTAGATTACACCGAGCCTCTCTGGGGAAGAGACCTACTAGCCCAGTGGGGAGCCAGAATTGACCTCCCAAAGGCTCCCCAGGTTTTTCGGGCAGTGGCCACTGAGGAGCGCCAGACCTGGAAGCTGAATTGGCTGTCAGATAAACCAGTACAGGTCTTGCAGTGGCCACTCAACAAGCAAAAATTAAAAGCGCTCAATGAGCTCGTTCAGGAGCAGTTACTGAAAGGCCACCTGGTGGAGACAATGTCACCTTGGAACTCCCCAGTGTTTGTCATTAAGAAGCCTAATAAGGACAAGTGGCGGCTCCTGACCGACCTCCGCCAAATTAACGAACAAATAATGGGCATGGGTCCTCTTCAGCCAGGGATGCCCTCCCAAGCAATGCTCCCCCAAAACTGGAATTTGGCAGTTATAGATATAAAAGATTGTTTTTTCCAGATTCCCCTGCACCCAGACGATGCCCCGCGCTTTGCGTTCACGGTTCCGTCCATCAACCGTGAGTCCCCAGCCAAGCGCTATCATTGGCGAGTCCTTCCGCAAGGCCTTAAGAACAGCCCTGTGATCTGCCAATGGTATGTCGCTTCGCTGCTGTCACCCATACGTAGAGCCCTCGGGGATGCTGTCATCATCCACCATTACATGGACGACATCCTCGTGTGTGCGCCCGACCAACGTCTGCTTGCCCATGCGCTTGACCTGACAACCAATGCGTTGGTTGCTGCAGGGTTCGAGCTCCAGCAGGACAAAATTCAGCGGATGCCACCTTGGAAATATCTGGGCCTCGAAATCACAAAGCGGACCATTGTTCCGCAGAAATTGGCTATTAGGACAAAAGTCCAGACCCTAGCGGATGTCCATCAGCTGTGTGGGTCTTTAAATTGGGTGAGACCCTGGCTAGGCATTTCAACTGAGGACCTAGCCCCCCTTTTCAATTTGTTGAAAGGGGGAGAGGGGCTGAGTTCCCCTAGGGCTCTCACCCCAGTGGCAGAGGTGGCCTTGGAAAAGATACAGAAAGTTATTTCGGCCAGGCAGGGCCATCGTTACCATCCGGGCCTGCCCTTCAAATTTATTATACTGGGAAAATTGCCACACCTCCATGGCATGATACACCAGTGGGACACCAGTGTAAAGGACCAGGGGCTGGGTGACCTCCTCTTAATTATAGAGTGGGTGTTCCTCAGCCACCATCGGTCCAAAAGAATGACACGGCCACAGGAGTTGGTAGCCGAACTGATCCTCAAAGCAAGATCGAGGATCAGGGAGCTGGCGGGGTGTGATTTCGCATGCATACGTATCCCAATTAAATTAGAATCCGGACAACTTACATTAAAGACCTTTGAAGAACTGCTGCAAACTAATGAATACCTGCAGTTTGCACTAGATAGCTACACTGGGAGCATCGCAGTAGATCGGCCGGCCCACAAATAATTCAATTCGGAGTTCAAATTATCGCTGAAAAAGGTTCAGAGCAGGAAGCCACTGGATGCCTTGACAGTTTTCACAGAGGCGTCTGGAGCATCCCACAAGTCAGTGATGACTTGGAAGGATCCTCAGACTCAGCAGTGGGAGACTGATGTTGTTGTTGTGGAGGGCTCTCCACAAGTTGCTGAGTTGGACGCAGTCGTCAGGGCATTCCAGAGGTTCCCTGGGCCTTTTAATTTGGTTACAGATTCTGCGTATGTCGCAGGTGTAGTGTCTCGAGCTGAGTCTGCGGTTCTTCAGGAGGTCACCAACAAAAGATTATTTGAGTTGCTTAACAGGCTCGTCGAGCTAGTGTCCCACCGCAAGCACCCTTTTTATGTTATGCATGTGAGGTCACATACTGATCTGCCCGGGTTTATTGCATAAGGCAACCGTCGTGCCGACTCTCTGGCCGCGGCTGCTGTTACGCAGGCCCCTCTCCCAGACGTGTTCGGCCAGGCTAAGATCAATCACCAACTTTTCCATCAGAATGCGCCTGGCCTGGTCCGGCAATTCAATCTGACGCAGGATCAGGCCAAGGCGATAGTGGCCACGTGTCCCCAATGCCAACAGGATCAGATGCCCACCGTGGCCTCGGGGGCCAATCCCCGAGGTTTGGCGAGCTGCGAGGTGTGGCAGATGGACGTGACACATATCCCATCTTTTGGTCGATTGTGTTACGTCCACGTCTCAGTAGATACCTTCTCCGGGGCTATCTGTGCTTCTGCCCACACAGGCGAAAAGGCAACGGATGTCCAGAAGCATCTGCTTCAGGCATTCACTGTCTTGGGCATCCCTAGGGCCCTAAAAACAGATAACGGCCCTGCGTATACCTCCAAGGAGCTGCGGAGCTTCCTGCAGCAATGGGGAATAGTCCATAAGACTGGCATCCCCTATTCCCCAAAAGGCCAAGCCATGGTTGAGAGGGCCCACCAGAGCCTTAAGAAGATCCTATCCCGGCAACAACCGGCGATGAAGGTGGAGACCCCCCACGTCCGGCTGTCAAGAGTATTGTACACACTTAACTTTCTAAATTGCTCTTTTGACAGCCAAAAGCCTCAATAGGTCCGGCACTTCGGCAGTCACCAGCAGCTGCAGCTTAAAGCCAGGCCACCGGTTCTTGTAAAAGATCCGGAGACCTGGCGGACGGAGGGCCCCTTTGACCTGGTAACCTGGAAGAGGGGATATGCCTGCGTGTCCACTCCCTCAGGCCCCACGTGGATTCCATCCAAATGGGTTAGGCCCTTCGTCCCGAAACAGAGGACCAAGAGGGAGGCAGTACCACAGGTCCGGCAAGCTTGTTGGCGTCGGTGGAGGAAACCACACCATCAATCTTTGTCTTTCTCTCCGGATCTTCCCCCAGTTATTAAAGAGCCCTCTTCTCCAGCTTCTCCTCCACCCCTTGACCTCCTATGTCACCTCTCCTCCCATTCACCCCCTGCTCCAGCTCTTACCCCCCGTATGTTTTATTTAAACTGGTTGTTTGGAGAAGAACCATTTTTGTGAATTCGTCATACTTTTACTATCTTATCTCATTTCAGTTACATCTCCCCCATGGCCCCCGTTTCAACATCGCTGGCTCCCAACCCTAGCCTGCTAATGGCGATCATGACGACCTGCGGACTCCTTTGCCACCTTCGGAGCCGTGGGTCATCCCCCAGCCGAAAGTCAACGTCTGGCGTGCCTTGGCTCAATCGTTAGGACAGGACAGTATATGCCTAGACACCGGCGCAGCAGAGGACCCGATGTCGTCTTGCCTTGTGGGGATCCCTTTCTCTCCAGGCGAGTTTCCCCCTGCCTTCCAAAGTGCCTTTAACGCTATCCTAGCCCAGAGCCTCACTATCCTCCCCAGTTTTGATTCCTCCAACGCCTGGAGAGACGGAGTGAGCAGGCTGGATCCTGCACCCTCCGAGCCCACAGAGTTACATCTCCTCGGCTCGACCAATGCATCAATTTGCTTTCAGTTTGATTATACAATCACCCCCGTCGAGAGGGGTAGTGAGGTAGTGCTACAGTCCAAGTTAGAATACCAAGCTAAGCAGTGGTGTAAGGCTGTCCTAAAGATCCTCGGCCCCACCACTACCGGACGGACCCCTTACTCCCTTCCCCGAGGCGTGTTTTTAATTTGTGGAGACCGGGCATGGGCAGGCATCCCCTCTGGCCTGGTCGGAGGGCCATGCACTTTTGGCCGGCTGACGCTGTTTACCCCCAACGTCACTCAAATTATCAATTGACAAACATCACATCCAAATTGGCTAGACCTAAAAGAGATCTCAAGGATCTCACTGAGGATTGTGATGATGAAATTACTCATTGGTCACACTCAAAATCCGTCGCCTTTACCATCTTGTTGCCTTGGGTATCGGTGGCGAAGGCTCTAGGTGAATTGGGCCGCCTAGAGTGTTGGGTGGCTAAACAAGCAAATTTTACTTCAGCCGCGCTCTACGACCTCCTCACAGACGAGGAAATAACAAGGAAGGCGACACTCCAAAACAGAGCAGCAATAGATTTTCTATTGCTGCTCCATCATCATCACTGTGAGGAGTTTGAGGGCCTCTGCTGCCTGAACCTGTCCTCTCGAGCCGAGGACGCCAGACATTCCATCAAGAGGCTGCAAGACCTCGTCCATCAGGTCAAGCAAGAGACCTCTGACTGGCTGGGGGACATTTTTAAGGGTTGGGGCCTCAGCGGGTGGGCCGGTTCCACAATAGAATCTGTTTGCAAGGTTGTTCTGAGTTTAATAATACTTTTAGTTTTCATTATTTTGATCCGCGGTTTGGTCCAGAGACTAATGGCCAGAGATACCTCAGCATCTGTCAACCATGCCGCAGTCCCGTCGGACAAGCCCATCGAGCTGGAAGACCTCTCCTCGGAGGCCGAAGAAGCTACAGATGAGGAAGGGGCGACCGCACCGTCCTTCGACCACCCAGGGGCGGGAGGATTCCAGCTCGAAGAAAGCGAGGCCTGGCCGGACCAGCCGCGAGATCCTGAATTTTAAGTTTCTGTGGACTTCCCGTTCTTTTTATCCTATTTGTTAAGAAACGAGGAGAGGTTGTAGTGTGTTTTTAAGTTTCTTGTTTTTGCTCCCCCATTTGATGTATTATTCCCCCCCTGTTCTTTGTAAGATGGTTCTTCCCCCTCCAGTTTTCCCGCCACAGAGCCTTTGGCAGTTATGTTACTATGGTTACCCCTGCCCCTGTTAATTGTCAATCTCCCAAGTTACATAACTGCTCCTCCCTTATCCCACCATATAAGTAAAGTTTTCCTCCTCCCTGAGCCCAGTCAATCACTCCCCACTCCTCCCTGCTTTCTAGAACATTCTTCTCTCTGGAGGTGGTGGTTGGCGGGCGTCCCGGGGCCCCTCTATTGTTCTATGTTTATTGGATAAGTTCTTGTGTCAGTTTTCTTATGTACCTCCCCACATGTTCCCCTATTGGTTAGCTGGGCTTCGCCTCCTGTCTCCACCCCTTCCCTGTAAAACTCTGTCTCCCCCCGTGTTCGGGGCCATTTTGCTGTGGGTTTTTCCACCTGTTGGTTTGCCCTGTGCTGCATGTGGGCTCTTCAATAAACCGACGTTTTACACCCAGCAAGTGGTCGCCTCCTCTCTCGTCTCGTCCAGCGCGAATCCAAGTCCGCAATCCAGCCCAGCCCGAGGCCAGGATGCCAAGGGGGGCTGGCCTCAGATGCACAGGGGCGTCGGCGGCCTAACCCTTTCAGCTAACCGGACTTAGGGCCGTGAACGCCCTCGCGCATTCTAAAACACGATGGGAGATGTTTTCTGTGCTGGCACAGTTTCTCCTTGCCAGACATAGTGGAAAAGCTTTTGGCTAAGATGTAGATGAAAAGAGAGGCTAAAGACGAAGGTAGGATGCTCTCCGGAGCTATGAGCCACTCCCGGGCGTCTTTCGGCCGAAGCCGCGCTGAGGAAAGCACTGTGATCGCAACAATTGTCTTTGCACAAAGAAGCCGCTTCGTTGCCTCCGGGAGCCGGAGAGAGCGGCAGCTTCGGAAAGGTGAAGAAGGAATCTTTAAAACACTGGGATTTTGTGTGCAGCTTGCCAACAGATAGAAAACAGTACCTTTGCACTCTCTTGCCTTTTCCGAACACATGAGCATTCGATTGGAAACTGTTTCAGAAAACACTCTTCGTCTTCTTGCAAAACACTCAGGAGACCTCCGATCAAGATCAAGAACACGATGGGAGATGTTTTCTGTGCTAGGAGAATTTCTCCTTGCCACACATAGTGGAAAAGCTTCTGGCTAAGCTGGATACGCAAAGAGACGCGAAAGACGAAGGTACGGATTTTCCCGGAGCTAACATCCGCTCCCGGGCATATTTCGGCCGAAGCCGCGCTGAGGAAAGCACTGTGACCGCAGCAATCGTCTTTGCGCAAAGAAGCCGCTTCCTTGCCTCCGGGAGCAGGGGAGAGCGGCAGCTTCGGAAAGGTGAGGAAGGAAGCTGCACAACACTGGGATTGTGTGCGCAGCTTGCCAACTGATAGAAAACAGTACCTTTGCACTCTCCTGTGTTTTCCAAACACATGAGCATTCGATTGGAAGCTGTTACAGGCAACTCTCTTCGTCTTCTTGCAAAACACTCGGCAGACATCCGTGCAACTTCTAGAACACGATGGGAGATGTATTCTGTGCTGGCACAATTTCACCTTGCCATACGTAGTGGAAAAGCTTCTGGCTAAGATGTAGATTACAAGACACGCTAAAGACGAAGGTACGATGCTCTCCAGAGCTAAGAGCCGCTCCCAGGCGTCTTTCAGCAGAGGTCGCGCTAATGAAAGCACTGTGACCGCAAAAAATGTCTATGCGCGAAGAAACTGCTTCTTCGTGTCCGGGAGCCGGAGAGAGCGGCAGCTTCGGAAAGGTGAAGAAGGAAGCTGCACAACACTGGGATTGTGCGCGCAGCTGTCCAACTGATAGAAAACAGTACCTTAGCACTCTCCTGCCTTTTCCAAACACATGAGCATTCGATTCGAAGGTGTTTCGGACAACTTTATTTCTCTTCTTGCAAAACACGCGGCAGACCTCCGTGCAACTTCTAGAACATGATGGGCGATGTTTTCGGTTCTGGCGCAGTTTCTCCTTGCCAGACATAGTGGAAAAGCTTTTGGCTATGATGTAGGCTACAAGAGACGCTAAAGACGAATGTACAATGCTCTCCGGATCTAAGAGCCGCTCCCCGGCTTCTTTCGGCAGAAGCCGCACTGCGAAGAGCACTGTGACCGGCACAATCGTCTTTGCGCGAAGAAGCCGCTTCTTCGCCTCCGGGAGCCGGAGAGAGCGGCAGCTTCGGAAAGGTGAATAAGGAAGCTGCACAACACTGGGATTGTGTGCGCAGCTTGCCAACTGATAGAAAACAGTACCTTAGCACTCTCCTGCCTTTTCCAAACACATGAGCATTCGATTGAAAGCTGTTTTAGGCAACTCTCTTCGTCTTCTTGCAAAACACTCGGCAGACCTCCGTGAAACTTCGAGAACACGATGGGAGATGTTTTCTGAGCTGGGGCAGTTTCTCCTTGCCAGACATTTTGGAAAAGCTTTTGGCTATGATGTAGACGACAACAGACGGTAAAGACGAAGGTACGACGCTCTCCGGATCTAAGAGCCGCTCCCGGGCTTCTTTCGGCAGAAGCCGTGCTGTGGGAACACTGTGACCGCCACAATCGTCTTTGCGTGAAGAAGCCTCTTCTTCGCCTCCGGGAGCCAGAGTAAGCGGCAGCTTCAGAAAGGTGAAGAAGGAAGCTGCGCAAAACAGGGATTGTGTGAGCGGCTTGCCAACTGATAGAAAACAGTACCTTAGCACACTCCTGCCTTTTCCAAACACATGAGCATTCGATTGGAAGCTGTTTTAGGCAACTCTCTTCGTCTTCGTGCAAAACACTCGGCACACCTCCGTGCAACTTCTAGAATACGATGGGAGATGTTTTCTTTACTGGCACAGTTTCACCTCTCCAGACATAGTGGTAAAGCTTTTGGATAAGATGTAGACCACATCAGATGCTAAAGACGAAGGTACGATGCTCTCCCGAGCTAAGAGCCGCTCCCGGGCGTCTTTCGGCAGAAGCCGCGCTGCGGAGAGCTCCGTGACCGCCACAATCGTCTTTGCGCAAAGAAGCCGCTTCTTTGCCTCCGGGAGCCGGAGAGAGCGGCAGCTTCGGAAAGGTGAAGAAGGAAGCTGCACAACACTGGGATTGTGAGCGCAGCTTGCCAACTGATAGAAAACAGTTTCTTAGCACTCTCCTGCCTTTTCCAAACACATGAGCATTCGATTGAAAGCTGTTTTAGGCAACTCTCTTCGTCTTCTTGCAAAACACTCGGCAGACCTCCGTGAAACTTCGAGAACACGATGGGAGATGTTTTCTGAGCTGGGGCAGTTTCTCCTTGCCAGACATTTTGGAAAAGCTTTTGGCTAAGATGTAGATGACAAGAGACACTAAAGACGAAGGTACGACGCTCTCCGGATCTAAGAGCCGCTCCCGGGTTTCTTTCGGCAGAAGCCGTGCTGTGGGAGCACTGTGACCGCCAAAATCGTCTTTGCGTGAAGAAGCCTCTTCTACGCCTCCGGGAGCCAGAGAGAGCGGCAGCTTCAGAAAGGTGAAGAAGGAAGCTGCGCAACACTGGGATTGCGTGTGCACCTGTCCAACTGATAGAAAACAGTACCTTAGCACACTCCTGCCTTTTCCAAACACATGAGCAGTCGATTGGAAGCTGTTTTAGGCAACTCTCTTCGTCTTCGTGCAAAACACTCGGCACACCTCCGTGCAACTTCTAGAATACGATGGGAGATGTTTTCTTTACTGGCACAGTTTCACCTCTCCAGACATAGTGGTAAAGCTTTTGGATAAGATTTAGACCACATCAGATGCTAAAGACGAAGGTACGATGCTCTCCCGAGCTAAGAGCCGCTCCCGGGCGTCTTTCGGCAGAAGCCGCGCTGCGGAGAGCTCCGTGACCGCCACAATCGTCTTTGCGCAAAGAAGCCGCTTCTTTGCCTCCGGGAGCCGGAGAGAGCGGCAGCTTCGGAAAGGTGAAGAAGGAAGCTGCACAACACTGGGATTGTGAGCGCAGCTTGCCAAATGATAGAAAACAGTTTCTTAGCACTCTCCTGCCTTTTCCAAACACATGAGCATTCGATTGAAAGCTGTTTTAGGCAACTCTCTTCGTCTTCTTGCAAAACACTCGGCAGACCTCCGTGAAACTTCGAGAACACGATGGGAGATGTTTTCTGAGCTGGGGCAGTTTCTCCTTGCCAGACATTTTGGAAAAGCTTTTGGCTAAGATGTAGACGACAAGAGACACTAAAGACGAAGCTACGACGCTCTCCGGATCTAAGAGCCGCTCCCGGGTTTCTTTCGGCAGAAGCCGTGCTGTGGGAGCACTGTGACCGCCAAAATCGTCTTTGCGTGAAGAAGCCTCTTCTACGCCTCCGGGAGCCAGAGAGAGCGGCAGCTTCAGAAAGGTGAAGAAGGAAGCTGCGCAACACTGGGATTGCGTGTGCACCTGTCCAACTGATAGAAAACAGTACCTTAGCACACTCCTGCCTTTTCCAAACACATGAGCATTCGATTTGAAGCTGTTTTAGGCAACTCTCTTCGTCTTCGTGCAAAACACTCGGCAGACCTCCGTGCAACTTCTAGAATACGATGGGAGATGTTTTCTTTACTGGCACAGTTTCACCTCTCCAGACATAGTGGTAAAGCTTTTGGATAAGATGTAGACCACATCAGATGCTAAAGACGAAGGTACGATGCTCTCCAGAGCGAAGAGCCGCTCCCAGGCGTCTTTCGGCAGAACCAGCGCTGCGGAGAGCACTGTGACCGCCACAATCGTCCTTGCGCAAAAAGCCGCTTCTTCGCCTCCGGGAGCCGGAGAGAGCGGCAGCTTCGGAAAGTTGAAGAAGGAAGCTGCACAACACTGGGATTGTGCACGCAGCTGTCCAACTGATAGAAAACAGTACCTTAGCACTCTCCTGCCTTTTCCAAACACATGAGCATTCGATTCGAAGGTGTTTCGGACAACTTTATTTCTCTTCTTGCAAAACACACGACAGACCTCCGTGCAACTTCTAGAAAACGATGGGAGATGTTTTCTGTTCTGGCGCAGTTTCTCCTTGCCAGACATAGTGGAAAAGCTTTTGGCTATGATGTAGGCTACAAGAGACGCTAAAGACGAATGTACAATGCTCTCCGGATCTAAGAGCCGCTCCCGGGCTTCTTTCGGCAGAAGCCGTGCTGTGGGAGCACTGTGACCGCCACAATCGTCTTTGCATGAAGAAGCCTCTTGTTCGCCTCCGGGAGCCAGAGAGAGCGGCAGCTTCAGAAAGGTGAAGAAGGAAGCTGCGCAACACTGGGATTGTGTGTGCACCTGCCCAACTGATAGAAAACAGTACCTTAGCACACTCCTGCCTTTTCCAAACACATGAGCATTCGATTGGAAGCTGTTTAAGGTAACTCTCTTCGTCTTTGTGCAAAACACTGGGCACACCTCCGTGCAACTTCTACAATACGATGGGAGATGTTTTCTTTACTGGCATAGTTTCGCCTCTCCAGACATAGTGGTAAAGCTTTTGGATAAGATGTAGACCACATCAGATGCTAAAGACGAAGGTACGATGCTCTCCGGAGCTAAGCGCCGCACCCGGGCGTCTTTCAGCAGAAGCCGCGCTGCGGAGAGCTCCGTGACCGCCACAATCGTCTTTGCGCAAAGAAGCCGCTTCTTTGCCTCCGGGAGCCGGAGAGAGCGGCAGCTTCGGAAAGGTGAAGAAGGAATCTTTACAACACTGGGATTTTGTGCGCAGCTTGCCAACAGATAGAAAACAGTACCTTTGCACTCTCTTGCCTTTTCCGAACACATGAGCATTCGATTGGAAACTGTTTCAGAAAACACTCTTCGTCTTCTTGCAAAACACTCAGGAGACCTCCGATCAAGATCAAGAACACGATGGGAGATGTTTTCTGTGCTAGCAGAATTTCTCCTTGCCACACATAGTGGAAAAGCTTCTGGCTAAGCTGGATACGCAAAGAGACGCGAAAGACGAAGGTACGGATTTTCCCGGAGCTAACATCCGCTCCCGGGCATATTTCGGCCGAAGCCGCGCTGAGGAAAGCACTGTGACCGCAGCAATCGTCTTTGCGCAAAGAAGCCGCTTCCTTGCCTCCGGGAGCAGGGGAGAGCGGCAGCTTCGGAAAGGTGAGGAAGGAAGCTGCACAACACTGGGATTGTGCGCGCAGCTTGCCAACTGATAGAAAACAGTACCTTTGCACTCTCCTGTGTTTTCCAAACACATGAGCATTCGATTGGAAGCTGTTACGGGCAACTCTCTTCGTCTTCTTGCAAAACACTCGGCAGACATCCGTGCAACTTCTAGAACACGATGGGAGATGTATTCTGTGCTGGCACAATTTCACCTTGCCATACGTAGTGGAAAAGCTTCTGGCTAAGATGTAGATTACAAGACACGCTAAAGACGAAGGTACGATGCTCTCCAGAGCTAAGAGCCGCTCCCAGGCGTCTTTCAGCAGAGGTCGCGCTAATGAAAGCACTGTGACCGCAAAAAATGTCTATGCGCGAAGAAACTGCTTCTTCGTGTCCGGGAGCCGGAGAGAGCGGCAGCTTCGGAAAGGTGAAGAAGGAAGCTGCACAACACTGGGATTGTGCGCGCAGCTGTCCAACTGATAGAAAACAGTACCTTAGCACTCTCCTGCCTTTTCCAAACACATGAGCATTCGATTCGAAGGTGTTTCGGACAACTTTATTTCTCTTCCTGCAAAACACGCGGCAGACCTCCGTGCAACTTCTAGAACATTATGGGCGATGTTTTCGGTTCTGGCGCAGTTTCTCCTTGCCAGACATAGTGGAAAAGCTTTTGGCTATGATGTAGGCTACAAGAGACGCTAAAGACGAATGTACAATGCTCTCCGGATCTAAGAGCCGCTCCCCGGCTTCTTTCGGCAGAAGCCGCACTGCGAAGAGCACTGTGACCGGCACAATCGTCTTTGCGCGAAGAAGCCGCTTCTTCGCCTCCGGGAGCCGGAGAGAGCGGCAGCTTCGGAAAGGTGAATAAGGAAGCTGCACAACACTGGGATTGTGTGCGCAGCTTGCCAACTGATAGAAAACAGTACCTTAGCACTCTCCTGCCTTTTCCAAACACATGAGCATTCGATTGAAAGCTGTTTTAGGCAACTCTCTTCGTCTTCTTGCAAAACACTCGGCAGACCTCCGTGAAACTTCGAGAACACGATGGGAGATGTTTTCTGAGCTGGGGCAGTTTCTCCTTGCCAGACATTTTGGAAAAGCTTTTGGCTATGATGTAGACGACAACAGACGGTAAAGACGAAGGTACGACGCTCTCCGGATCTAAGAGCCGCTCCCGGGCTTCTTTCGGCAGAAGCCGTGCTGTGGGAACACTGTGACCGCCACAATCGTCTTTGCGTGAAGAAGCCTCTTCTTCGCCTCCGGGAGCCAGAGAGAGCGGCAGCTTCAGAAAGGTGAAGAAGGAAGCTGCGCAACACAGGGATTGTGTGTGCACCTGTCCAACTGATAGAAAACAGTACCTTAGCACACTCCTGCCTTTTCCAAACACATGAGCATTCGATTGGAAGCTGTTTTAGGCAACTCTCTTCGTCTTCGTGCAAAACACTCGGCACACCTCCGTGCAACTTCTAGAATACGATGGGAGATGTTTTCTTTACTGGCACAGTTTCACCTCTCCAGACATAGTGGTAAAGCTTTTGGATAAGATGTAGACCACATCAGATGCTAAAGACGAAGGTACGATGCTCTCCCGAGCTAAGAGCCGCTCCCGGGCGTCTTTCGGCAGAAGCCGCGCTGCGGAGAGCTCCGTGACCGCCACAATCGTCTTTGCGCAAAGAAGCCGCTTCTTTGCCTCCGGGAGCCGGAGAGAGCGGCAGCTTCGGAAAGGTGAAGAAGGAAGCTGCACAACACTGGGATTGTGAGCGCAGCTTGCCAACTGATAGAAAACAGTTTCTTAGCACTCTCCTGCCTTTTCCAAAATCATGAGCATTCGATTGAAAGCTGTTTTAGGCAACTCTCTTCGTCTTCTTGCAAAACACTCGGCAGACCTCCGTGAAACTTCGAGAACACGATGGGAGATGTTTTCTGAGCTGGGGCAGTTTCTCCTTGCCAGACATTTTGGAAAAGCTTTTGGCTAAGATGTAGACGACAAGAGACACTAAAGACGAAGGTACGACGCTCTCCGGATCTAAGAGCCGCTCCCGGGTTTCTTTCGGCAGAAGCCGTGCTGTGGGAGCACTGTGACCGCCAAAATCGTCTTTGCGTGAAGAAGCCTCTTCTACGCCTCCGGGAGCCAGAGAGAGCGGCAGCTTCAGAAAGGTGAAGAAGGAAGCTGCGCAACACTGGGATTGCGTGTGCACCTGTCCAACTGATAGAAAACAGTACCTTAGCACACTCCTGCCTTTTCCAAACACATGAGCATTCGATTTGAAGCTGTTTTAGGCAACTCTCTTCGTCTTCGTGCAAAACACTCGGCACACCTCCGTGCAACTTCTAGAATACGATGGGAGATGTTTTCTTTACTGGCACAGTTTCGCCTCTCCAGACATAGTGGTAAAGCTTTTGGATAAGATGTAGACCACATCAGATGCTAAAGACGAAGGTACGATGCTCTCCAGAGCTAAGAGCCGCTCCCAGGCGTCTTTCGGCAGAACCAGCGCTGCGGAGAGCACTGTGACCGCCACAATCGTCCTTGCGCAAAAAGCCGCTTCTTCGCCTCCGGGAGCCGGAGAGAGCGGCAGCTTCGGAAAGTTGAAGAAGGAAGCTGCACAACACTGGGATTGTGCACGCAGCTGTCCAACTGATAGAAAACAGTACCTTAGCACTCTCCTGCCTTTTCCAAACACATGAGCATTCGATTCGAAGGTGTTTCGGACAACTTTATTTCTCTTCTTGCAAAACACACGACAGACCTCCGTGCAACTTCTAGAAAACGATGGGAGATGTTTTCTGTTCTGGCGCAGTTTCTCCTTGCCAGACATAGTGGAAAAGCTTTTGGCTATGATGTAGGCTACAAGAGACGCTAAAGACGAATGTACAATGCTCTCCGGATCTAAGAGCCGCTCCCGGGCTTCTTTCGGCAGAAGCCGTGCTGTGGGAGCACTGTGACCGCCACAATCGTCTTTGCATGAAGAAGCCTCTTGTTCGCCTCCGGGAGCCAGAGAGAGCGGCAGCTTCAGAAAGGTGAAGAAGGAAGCTGCGCAACACTGGGATTGTGTGTGCACCTGCCCAACTGATAGAAAACAGTACCTTAGCACACTCCTGCCTTTTCCAAACACATGAGCATTCGATTGGAAGCTGTTTAAGGTAACTCTCTTCGTCTTTGTGCAAAACACTGGGCACACCTCCGTGCAACTTCTACAATACGATGGGAGATGTTTTCTTTACTGGCATAGTTTCGCCTCTCCAGACATAGTGGTAAAGCTTTTGGATAAGATGTAGACCACATCAGATGCTAAAGACGAAGGTACGATGCTCTCCGGAGCTAAGCGCCGCACCCGGGCGTCTTTCAGCAGAAGCCGCGCTGCGGAGAGCTCCGTGACCGCCACAATCGTCTTTGCGCAAAGAAGCCGCTTCTTTGCCTCCGGGAGCCGGAGAGAGCGGCAGCTTCGGAAAGGTGAAGAAGGAAGCTGCACAACACTGGGATTGTGAGCGCAGCTTGCCAACTGATAGAAAACAGTTCCTTAGCACTCTCCTGCCTTTTCCAAACACATGAGCATTCGATTGAAAACTGTTTTAGGCAACTCTCTTCGTCTTCTTGCAAAACACTCGGCAGACCTCCGTGCAACTTCGAGAACACGATGGGAGATGTTTTCTGAGCTGGCGCAGTTTCTCCTTGCCAGACATTTTGGAAAAGCTTTTGGCTAAGATGTAGACGACAAGAGACACTAAAGACGAAGGTACGATGCTCTCCGTAGCTAAGAGCCGCTCCTGGGCATCTTTCGGCAGAACCCGCGCTGCAGAGAGCACTGGGACCGCCACAATCGTCTTTGCGCAAAGAAGCCGCTTCGTCGCCTCCGGGAGCCAGAGAGAGCAGCAGCTTCGGAAAGGTGAAGAAGGAAGCTGCACAACGCTGGGATTGTGTGCGCAGCTTGCCAACTGATAGAAAACAGTACCTTAGCACTCTCCTGACTATTCCAATCACATGAGCATTCGATTGGAAGCTGTTTCGAAATACTCTCTTCATCTTCTTGCAAAACACTCGGCACAACTCTGTGCAGCTTCTAGAACATCATGGGAGATGTTTTCTGTGCTGACACAGTTTCTCCTTGCCAGACATAGTGGAAAAGCTTTTGGCTAAGATTTCGAATGCAAGAGACGCTAAAGACGAATGTACAATGCTCTCCGGAGCTAAGAGCCGCTCCCAGGCGTCTTTCGGCAGAACCAGCGCTGCGGAGAGCACTGTGACCGCCACAATCGTCCTTGCGCAAAAAGCCGCTTCTTCGCCTCCGGGAGCCGGAGAGAGCGGCAGCTTCGGAAAGTTGAAGAAGGAAGCTGCACAACACTGGGATTGTGCACGCAGCTGTCCAACTGATAGAAAACAGTACCTTAGCACTCTCCTGCCTTTTCCAAACACATGAGCATTCGATTCGAAGGTGTTTCGGACAACTTTATTTCTCTTCTTGCAAAACACACGACAGACCTCCGTGCAACTTCTAGAAAATGATGGGAGATGTTTTCTGTTCTGGCGCAGTTTCTCCTTGCCAGACATAGTGGAAAAGCTTTTGGCTATGATGTAGGCTACAAGAGACGCTAAAGACGAATGTACAATGCTCTCCGGATCTAAGAGCCGCTCCCGGGCTTCTTTCGGCAGAAGCCGTGCTGTGGGAGCACTGTGACCGCCACAATCGTCTTTGCATGAAGAAGCCTCTTGTTCGCCTCCGGGAGCCAGAGAGAGCGGCAGCTTCAGAAAGGTGAAGAAGGAAGCTGCGCAACACTGGGATTGTGTGTGCACCTGCCCAACTGATAGAAAACAGTACCTTAGCACACTCCTGCCTTTTCCAAACACATGAGCATTCGATTGGAAGCTGTTTAAGGTAACTCTCTTCGTCTTTGTGCAAAACACTGGGCACACCTCCGTGCAACTTCTACAATACGATGGGAGATGTTTTCTTTACTGGCATAGTTTCGCCTCTCCAGACATAGTGGTAAAGCTTTTGGATAAGATGTAGACCACATCAGATGCTAAAGACGAAGGTACGATGCTCTCCGGAGCTAAGCGCCGCACCCGGGCGTCTTTCAGCAGAAGCCGCGCTGCGGAGAGCTCCGTGACCGCCACAATCGTCTTTGCGCAAAGAAGCCGCTTCTTTGCCTCCGGGAGCCGGAGAGAGCGGCAGCTTCGGAAAGGTGAAGAAGGAAGCTGCACAACACTGGGATTGTGAGCGCAGCTTGCCAACTGATAGAAAACAGTTCCTTAGCACTCTCCTGCCTTTTCCAAACACATGAGCATTCGATTGAAAACTGTTTTAGGCAACTCTCTTCGTCTTCTTGCAAAACACTCGGCAGACCTCCGTGCAACTTCGAGAACACGATGGGAGATGTTTTCTGAGCTGGCGCAGTTTCTCCTTGCCAGACATTTTGGAAAAGCTTTTGGCTAAGATGTAGACGACAAGAGACACTAAAGACGAAGGTACGATGCTCTCCGTAGCTAAGAGCCGCTCCTGGGCATCTTTCGGCAGAACCCGCGCTGCAGAGAGCACTGGGACCGCCACAATCGTCTTTGCGCAAAGAAGCCGCTTCGTCGCCTCCGGGAGCCAGAGAGAGCAGCAGCTTCGGAAAGGTGAAGAAGGAAGCTGCACAACGCTGGGATTGTGTGCGCAGCTTGCCAACTGATAGAAAACAGTACCTTAGCACTCTCCTGACTATTCCAATCACATGAGCATTCGATTGGAAGCTGTTTCGAAATACTCTCTTCATCTTCTTGCAAAACACTCGGCACAACTCTGTGCAGCTTCTAGAACATCATGGGAGATGTTTTCTGTGCTGACACAGTTTCTCCTTGCCAGACATAGTGGAAAAGCTTTTGGCTAAGATTTCGAATGCAAGAGACGCTAAAGACGAATGTACAATGCTCTCCGGAGCTAAGAGCCGCTCCTGGGCGTCCTTCGGCCGAAGCCGCGCTGCGGAGAGCACTGTTACCGGCACAATCGTCTTTGCGCGAAGAAGCCGCCTCTTCACCGCTGGGAGCCAGAGAGAGCTGCAGCTTTGAAAAGGTGAAGAAGGAAGCTGCACAAAACTGTGATTATGTGCGCAGCTTTCCAACTGATAGAAAACAGTACCTTAGCACTCTCCTGACTTTTCCAAACACATGAGCATTCGATTGGAAGCTTTTTTAGGCAACTATCTTCCTCTTCTTGCAAAACACTCGGCAGACCTTGGTGCAACTTCTAGAACACGATGGGAGATGTTTTTTGTGCTGGCACAGTTTCTCCTTTCCAGACATTGTGGAAAAGCTTCTGGCTAAGATGTAGACGACAAGAGACACTAAAGACGATAGTACGATGCTCACCAAAGCTAAGAGCTGCTCCCGGGCGCCTTTCGGCAGAAGCCGCTCTGCGGAGGGCGCTGTGACCACCACAATCGCCATTGCGCAAAGGAGCCTCTTCTTCGCATCCGAGAGCTGGAGAGTGCGGCAGCTTTCGGAAAGGTGAAGAAGGAAGCTGCACAACACTGGGATTGTGTGCGCAGCTTGCAATCTGATAGAAAACAGTTCCTTACCACTCTCCTGCCTTTTCCGAAGACATGAGCATCCGTTTGGAATCTGTTTCAGGCAACTTTCCTTTTCTTCTTGCAAAACACTCAGCAGACCTCCGTGCAACTTCGAGAACACGATGGGAGATGTTTTCTGTGCTGGCACAGTTTCTCATTGCCAGACATAGTGGAAGAGCTTTTGGCTAAGAGTTTGACGGCAAGAGACGCTAAAGACAAAGGCACGACGCTCTCCGGAGCTAAGAGCCGCTCCCGGGCGTCTTTCGGTAGAAGCCGCGCTGCGGAGAGCACTGTGACCGCCACAATCGTCTTTGCGCGAAGAAGCCGCTTCTTCGCCTCCGGGAGCCGGAGAGAGCGGCAGCTTCGGAAAGGTGAATAAGGAAGCTGCACCACACTGGGATTGTGTGCGCAGCTTGCCAACTGATAGAAAAAAGTACCTTAGCACTCTCCTGCCTTTTCCTTTCACATGAGCATTCGATTGGAAGCTGTTTTGGGCAACTCTGTTCGTCTTCTTGCAAAACACTCGGCAGACCTCCGTGCAACTTCTAAAACATTATCGGAGATGTTTTCTGGGCTGGCACAGTTTCTCCTTGCCAGACATAGAGGAAATGCTTTTGGCTAGGATGTAGAGAGCAAGAGACGCTAAAGATGATGGTACGATGCACTTTGGAGCTAAGAGCAGCTCCCGGGCGTCTTTCGGCAGAAGCCGCGCTACGGACAGCACTGTGGCCGCCACAATCGTCTCTGCACGAAGATGTCGCTTTTTTGCCTCCGGGAGCCGGAGCGAGCGGCAGCTTCGGAAAGGTGAAGAAGGAAGCTGCACAACACTGGGATGGTGAGCGCAGCTTGCCAACTCATAGAAAACAGTATCTTAGCACTCTCCTGTTTTTTCCAAAAAGATGAGAATTCCATTGGAAGCTGTTTCAGGCAACTCTCTTCGTCTTCTTGCAGAACACTCGGGAGACATCCATGCAACTTCTAGAACACGATGGGAGATATTTTCTGTTCTGGCACAGTTTCTCCTGGCCAGACATAGTGGAAAAGCTTTTGGCTAAGATGTAGATGACAAGAGACGCTAAAGACCATGGTACAATGCTCTCCGGAGCTATGTGCCGCTCCCGGGCGTCTTTCGGCAGAAGCCACGCTAAGGCGAGCACTGTGACAGCCTCAATCGTCTTTGCATGGAGAAGCCACTTCTTCGCCTCCGGGAGCCGGAGGGAGCGGCAGCTTAGGAAAGGGGAAGAAGTAAGCTGCAGAACACTGGGATTGTGAGCTCAGCTTGCCAACTGATAGAAAACAGTACCTTAGTGTTGGACAGTTTTTCAAGAATGGCTTGAAGAAAAGGGTCATGAGACATACAATTGAGAAAAAAGTAAAGCAAAAAAGTAAAGCAGTTCTCAGCCTTCTGATTTCTATAAACAATTAGACTCTCTTTATAAACAATAAAGTTCTCAGGCTGTCTTCCCATAACAAGAAGAACACCGTCTCTGGGAAAGGCTGGCACCCTGAGAACTGATGAAGAAGTTTTGGGAACTCTGGTTCTTTTTTTAATAAACAATTGTAGGTATTCTAAAACAAGAGTAGTGGTTAGAAGTTTCTCTGTTAGCCTATCATGAAATTGGATTACAGAATATGCATGAAGTTCGTTAACTTTGTTATTTAAGGTGATTGATTGATCAATAAAATTGGAGTTCGATGCATTAAAGGATGGTCGTCTCCCCCTCATCTCCATCAAATGGTTGACCCCTGGACGTGATAGAGCATAACGAACGCGAACGAACGCTCTTGGGGATTGCGAAAACAACGGGGAGGTGAGGACTTGTCCAGGTTTCGAGGAGCAGCTGCAGAACGGCTTTAAGCATGAATACAAAGCGGACAAAAGCCGCCGAGACGTGCCGGGCCCAAGCAACCTTATAGAAGAGTCTTGGCTGGTACATGTGGCCTGACGCCGGAGGTGCTGCAGAGCGCGCTCATTTACATAGGTATGGAACGGCAAGCCGCATATGAACTTTTTATAACTTTTCTGCAAAAGAGGCAGATTAAGGGAATTGATTTACAGAATGAATTACTGGGTCTTTTAGCTTATGGTGTAGAGAGGGGAATCTTTGTTAATCCTCATATAGTTCACATATTGTCTGAGTGGCGTAAATTTGGTGATTTATTGTGGCAGGCTACTTTAGATGATGATAAAACTGCCAGGAAGTTGGGTAAATTATGGCGGGTCGTTAACACCGAACTGCTGCAATTTCAAGCTGAAAAAAGGGCTGCCTTTATGAGCCAGGTGCAGTCCGCCTCACTGCCCGCCAAGCAGCCCCCCTTAATGAGCCAGGCTACAAGCCCAGCTACGAGCTAGCCTACAAGCCAGGCTACGCAGGCTGCTTTTTCACCCGCTTCGCAGCCCCCCCTAACGAGCCAAGCTCCGCGGGGTGCTTTGTTGTCTGCTTTGCCGCAGGCTACACAGAGCACTTTTGATTCTCCCGTATCTGCTATCTCACAGCAGCCGGGGCCACAAACGTATACTCCGTTCCCAAAAAGCAATCAGTCGGTCCCTAGGTTGGAAAACGATTTGGCGGTGACGATTGCCAGGGATAGAAGAGATGCGTGGGCTGCCCTGGCCAAAGATGCCATGGAAAAGGGAGATCAGGAGCTAATGAGCATGGCTAACGAACTGGCTTGTCCAGTTGTTTTTACCCCTCAGGCGGGGGGGGGAATTCGGGCGACGATCAGTGCTCTTGACTGGAAAATGTTATCTCAATTGCGAGCTACTGTTAGTCAGTTTGGATCTAAAAGCGAACCAGCCAGGCAAATGCTCGACTATATTTTTGACACTAGCATTCTCCTTGTTAATGATTGTCGTGGCATAGTGAAATTAATCTTTACCCAACATCAACAATTGCTGTTTAATGCCCATTGGCAAGGGCTCGTAAATGAGTGCGTAGCAGTTCAGAGACAGCCAGGCGACCCCTTGCATGGTATCACTATAAATGAGCTTATGGGTCTGGGACCTTTCCTTCGAACTGAGGCACAAGCTTTAATAGGCCAAGAAAAGTGCCGGGAGGCAATGCGGTTAGTCAGACTCGCAATAGACATGGTGAAGGAACCGGGAGAGATACCAGTGTCTGTAGGAATTAAGCAAGGCAGAGAGGAAGCATTTGATGCTTTTGTTGGTAGAGCTGCGGCTGCAATTAAGAGAGCAGGCGTGCCTGAATATTTGCGCGAGGTCCTACTCAGGCAGTGTGTCCTTCAAAATTGTAATTCTGCTACTAGAAACATACTTAATGCCTTAGGTGCGAATTGGACTGTAGAGGAAGCATTAGAAAGGATGGCTCTTATACCAACCGGACAACAGGTTCTTGTAGTAGACGCAATAAAACAGTTAGGAGTAGGCTTACAAGAACAAGCAAAGTCCTCTCAGACTCAGGTGTTAGCCGCTCTTGCACCTCTTCAAACGTCAGCTGCGTTTGCAGCATCAAATAAAGGAGGCTGCACGAAATGCTGCCGATGCGAAGGCACGGGCCACTTGCGCCGGGAATGCCAGGCACCAACAGAAGTCATCGCTGCAGCATCCGTATTCTATCCTGCCTCTAACCCTCCGCAGCAGGGAGCCTCTAACCCTCCGCAAAAGGGAGCCGCCGCGGGCGAAGCAGAACCGCCCCGAAGGGAGTGACCCGCAATGCAGAGCAGATATGAATTAGTAGAAGGATTTAACAGGACTTTGGACTTATAGTTACGGTAAAGGGATTTTCCATATGGTTTACGGATTAACGGAAATGTGTGAATTCAGTGATTTATGGTGGAATTGTGGTACTGTGCTACTCCGAACTCGGCACGGGCGCGCCGCCCTGAGAGCGGAGCCGCCGCCTCAGAAACCAAGCTGCTCCACCCTGAGAGCCACGCCGGGAGTGATCAAAGAGCGGCGGGGGGAGCGATCAGAGCCGCGTCGCCCTCATGTGTGAACTGGGGGCCAGATGTCCACGGGCGGCCGGTTGCTGCTTGGGAACAGTGACTGGACATCAGAGAGCAGGTGATGGAGGAGCAATCATGCTGTGCATTGATAGTTTTCGTTGGATTGTTATCATTATGATGGCCACTGAATTTGTGTTCCCTTAGGCTAGTTGTAAGAAAAATGATTGACCAGCACCTTTTCTGGGCTCTGATGAGCTTCCAGCGCCATCCATTTTCAGGGCTAGTTGATTCTGGAGGTGAGTTATTGTCACTCCTTAACGGATTCCGATTTTGCGGGACCGGAGCGCCTTTTCAAGCGGGAACGTTTCTCCCTCTGCCCCGCAGCCGGCAAAAGCTACAGTTTAAGATCTAACAGCGGTAATAACTGTGACTCTTGTCAACAAAAGAAAAGATTCCTATTGCAATTAAAAGACTAGTGAAACTAAACAAGCGACACCAAGGACTATTGCTGTCAGGATGTTTTTCACCTAAGTTAGAGAGATCTTTTGTTCTCCCCAGCACAGACTCTAAAGCAGAAATCAGCGTAAATGAATGCAGGAGTCAAATTTCGGCCTATTTGGCTCGGCATTGGTTATGCTGTCTTGGAAACACCTGTATTATCGGACACTTTGAACATCAGAAACCCAGATGGCTGGGTCAATGAAACATCAGACTCTAAAGCTGTGTTTTGAAA
Source organism: Melozone crissalis (assembly GCF_028551555.1). Taxonomy (NCBI): domain Eukaryota; kingdom Metazoa; phylum Chordata; class Aves; order Passeriformes; family Passerellidae; genus Melozone; species Melozone crissalis. The sequence continues at coordinate 3,659,419 of NW_026535882.1, read as the reverse complement.
AAGTTGAGGATGTTAAGATGTGTTGGAATGATTGTGTGAGTGAGATGCAATGAGTGTGTTTTTTGTATTCTTTAAGCATTGTTTAAATGTGATAGATGTAAAAGCAAGCACTGAATTCAAAAGAATTTTTTCACAGGTGCACCTTAAATGAATTTGTGTTTAAGTGTATTTAAGTATAAAAATGCTATAGCAAACACGTGAAGAAAGTTATTTTAGCTTAATATTTTAGAATCAGGCCTGTAAGTAAGTTATAGTAAATGCTATATTTTATTTCTATAGTAAGTTTTTTCTGTTATTAAGTAGTTTAAGTTGGATTATCAATTAAGTGCCATTAAATGTCAAATACTGTTAAGGTTAAGTCCTGTTAAGTTTATCTCCTGTTAAGTTTAAGTGATTAAGTAAGTTAAGTTAGATCCTGTTAAGTTTGAGTGTTATTAAGTTTGGGTAAAGCTGGATTCTGTTTAGATTATGTTGGGTTTGAGGTATGTACAATTTAAAGTCAGCTAAATTTTGTTATAGATAAGTTTTATTAGATTTAAGTGATTTTACATGTTTTGCAAATAAGTCTGCTATAATTAGTCTTGTTAGACTTCCCAGAGGATGAATGAGTAACTGAAATTAACTTTATTTTAATAATTCCATTTAGTATATTTATTTTAGGCATAATTTCCTCAAAGCAGCTGATCTTGTAAATTACTTTCATATATTCTAAAATTCTTGGAGCATTAATTTATTGCTGCTTTCTAAGTCTGTATCTTCTAGAACACTTTTTAAAAAAAGTTATGAGTTTTCAAGTGACATCTTGTCTCCAATTGCAAAGGCTATTAATTCTCTGAATATGAATCAAATATTATTTCCTACTGGGAGCTGGAAGCCATACTCATTTGTTAGGAAGATTTGTTAAAGTTTTGCTCCAAGTGTTTCTATTAGATAAAAATAGGTCTTACATTGGTATTGATTGTCTGTGTCACAGAACACACCAGTAAAAAGATAAAAATGGAAAAAACCCTAAGCATCTTTTGTTTGCTGGGGTCCTATTTATTTGCAAAAAAGATACTACAGTAAGTCCTACTCCTTACTGGGAAATAGCTTTAGTTTCTCAGATCATGCTTTTACAGAAGTGTGCAAGTTAGTTATCTAGTGATCTCTGTTTATCAGTTTTAAAAATACGAGAATGACAAATGTTTGCCCTCTACTCTGTACTGGTGTCTCTGTCCTACTTGCTAGTCTGCTGTATGACATCTTTCTGTCAGTTCTGTAAATTTTAAGTTAAATATTTTAAGTGCTTTAAATGCATACTACTTTTTCACCACTCCAAATTAACAAAGGACTGAGAATCGCCCAGTTGATGCCATTTGAGCCAAATGACTAAAGGATTACAGACTGAAAACTGACTTTGAACCTTTCTGAGAGACCCATGAAAAAGGTGGATGTGATAATTTCAAGGACAGAAAGAATCATTTTCAGACTTTTTCACCTCCTCTCCAGGTTTGCATGAATGAAAACAGCTAACAGCTTTCTTTTCTTAGTCCAATTACCACCTGTTCGGCAATGCCTGATAAGGCCGTAACACGCCGTTGCCGGACGACCTGGGAATATAATTGGGAGTGGGCACTACGGAATGAGACAGAGCTAAACACTGCCTCAGCTTAAGACCTTTATGAATCTCATGAGCAGTAAATCTTAGCTTATTATCGGTGAGAGGTACAGTGTATTTTGAAAGGGGTTAAAGCTCAAAGTGCATCATATATAGCCTCGATAGGGTGTAGAAAACTGGTGCCTTTAACACAAAATTCTGTTGTAGGTCCTATAAGAGGAGATCCCAATTAAGCATTAGATAACTGCATTAGAAGGTTACAAAGGTGTGGTCTTCAGGTGTCAGGAACAGTAAGGTTAAAAACTGAGAAGAAAAAGAAGGTCAATATAAAAACACAGAAAAATAAAGTTCACTTTTATTATCTTGCTTAGTATAGTAGTAGCTGAAGAATTAAAGGTAGCACATTTTAGTCAACCTAGAGATAATGTATGGATAACACTTGCTAGAACAAGGCCATGGGTGTGAAGAGTTTGAAGGGATGTGTTGCATGAACTTATCTGATCATTCTGTATCTATTCATGCTAAGTTAAAAGAGCTACGACTAGGGCTTAACAGCCTTAGGGAAGAAAAAGGATTGGGAATTGATGAATGGCTTAAAAGCTTAGGATTGGGTCCATGGTTAAGAAACCTTGTAATATATGCTATAGGGATATATTTCTCCCAAAGAAAAAAAACCGGGGGAAATGTTGGAGAGTTTTTCAAGAATGGCTTGAAGAAAAGGGCCATGAGACATACAATTGAGAGAAAAGTAAAGGGAAAAAGTAAAGCAGTCCTAACGCAGTTCTCAGCCTTCTGATTTCTATAAACAATTAGACTCTCTTTATAAAAAATGAAGTTCTCAGGCTGTCTTCCCATAACAAGAAGAACACCGTCTCTGGGAAAGGCTGGCACCCTGAGAACGGATGAAGAAGTTTTGGGAACTCTGGTTCTGTTTTTAATAAACAATTGTAGGTATTCTAAAACAAGAGGAGTGGTTAGAAGTTTCTCTGTTAGCCTATCATGAAATTGGATTACAGAATATGCATGAAGTTCGTTAACTTTGTTATTTAAGGTGATTGATTGATCAATAAAATTGGAGTTCGATGCATTAAAGGATGGTCGTCTCCCCTTCATCTCCAACACCTTAGGACTCTCCTGCCTTTTCCAAACACATGAGCGTTCGATTGGAAGCTGTTTCGGGCAACTCTCTTCGTCTTCTTGCAAAACACTCGACAGACCTCCGAGCAACTTCTAGAACACGATGGGAGATGTTTTCTGTGCTGGGTCAGTTTCTCCTTTCCAGACATAGTGGAAAAGCTTCTGGCTAAGATGTAGACGACAAGAGACGCTAAAGACGAAGGTACGATGCTCTCCGGAGCTGAGAGCCGCTCCCGGGCGTTTTTCGGCAGAAGCCGCGCTGCGGAGAGCACTGTGACCGCCACAATCGTCTTTGCGCGAAGAAGCCGCTTCTTCGCCTCCGGGAGCCGGAGAGAGCGGCAGCTTCGGAAAGGTGAAGAAGGAAGCTGCACAACACTGGGATTGTGAGCGCATCTAGCCAACAGACAGAAAATAGTACCTTAGAACTCTCCAGCATTTTCCAAACACATGAGCATTCGATTGGAAGCTGTTTTAGACAATTCTGTTCGTCTTCTTGCAAAACACTCGGTAGACCTCCATGCAACTTCTAGAACACGATGGGAGATGTTTTATGTGCTGGCACAGTTTCTCCTTGCCAGACATAATGGAAAAGATTTTGGCTAAGATGTAGCCGACAAGAGACGCTAAAGGCTGTTGTGGTGTGTTTTTAAGTTTCTCAGTTTGCTCCTCCATTTTTTATATGTTCCCCTATGTTCACTATAAATGGTTCCTCCCTTCCCAGTTTTCCCGCCACTATTGCCCTGACAGTTTAGTTACTATGGTTACCCCTGCCCCCTTTTTGTTGCCAATCTCCTAAGTTACCTAATTGCTCCTCCCTTATCCCACCATATAAGTCAAGTTTTCCTCCTCCCTGGGCCCAGTCAATCACCCCCCACTCCTCCCAGGTTTCGAGAACCTCCTTCTCCTTGGGGGTTGTGGTTGGCTGGTGTCCTGGGGCCCCTCCTCTACTTCATGTTTAGTGGATATGTTCTTATGTCAGTTTTGTTATGTACCTCCCCACGTGTTCCCCGATTGGTTAGCTGGCCTTCCCTCCCTTCTCCACCCCTTCCCTTTAAAACTAGGTCTCTCCCCGTGTTCGGCGCCATTTGCTGTGGGTTTGTCCATCTGTTGGTTGCCCTTTGCTGCCTGGGGGCTCTTCAATAAACCGACGTTTCACCCCCAGCAAGTGGTCGCCTCCTCACTCGTCTCGTCCTGCGTGAACCCAAGTCCGCAATCCAGCCCAGCCCGAGGCCACGACGCCAAGGGGGGCTGGCTTCTGATGCGTAGGGGCGTCAGCCTTCTTACCCCTTCTGCTAGTTGGATTTAGAGCCACGTACGCCCTCGCGCAGTCTCCCGCCCAACATGGGGCCTGAGGAAGTGGACATTTGACCACGGACCGGACCCTGCAGAATTGGGATTTACTTACCCTCTGGACGCCGGACTACCCCAGGTGGTGGCAGGCCCTTTTATAGGGGCAGCGCTCCCTGGGGATCTGCGTCGGGACTCCTCGCACCCTCAGAGGACGACTCCCGAGACGAGGACCCTCGCCTGGTTTTTCTTTGTCGCCGCTGCAAGATTGGTAAGTTCGGACCCCGACCTGGGGACTCTCCGGCTTCCCCTCTGCCCTTTTAACTTTCCCTAGGGGTACATGCCCTGCGTTGGGGACCTACCCCCTGCCTTCTCTCTTTGAGGTTTTTCCTCACCCCCGTGCCGTTTTTGTTTTCTCTTCCCTGTGGGTGCCGGATTTCCCCAGACGTGGGGCCCGGACCCATCACCCAGTCTCCTTCTTTCCCTCCGGCTGTATACCCAGACTTTGGGGCAGTGGGGGGAGCAGGGGTCGGCGGTGAGCGGCTCACTGTTTAAGTTCTCGTTGTTCTCCAGGCGAGTGGTTGGGTCATCTGAGGATTTTCCCCCTTTCTAGTGGCAGCAGTTCCTGCTCTAGAATGGTTCCATGGGTGCAGGCTTGGGAAAATCCCAGAAGGAGGTTTATTATGTTGTGAAGGGTTTGTTGCTTGGGGGTGGTCAGAAGGCCCCCGAGCAGGAGTTAAAATGTTTAGTTAAGTGGGTATTTTCTACGTTCCACGAGGTCTCCCCAGAACTTGAAAAACAGCCACGGTTTTGGGCAGCCGTTTTGGCAAAATTAGAAGAGGCCATAAATTCCGGGGAGACAAAATTGGCCACCGTGGCGTATTGGGCGCGCAGAGTGTGTGCGACACTCTGCGCGTCTGGGGAGCCTAAGAAAAGTCCCCCAGGTTCTGGTTTGTCCCCTCGTTCTCCTCGTTCAGTTGCCCTTGCCCCTCAAACCTTTCCTCGTCCCGTAGGCAGGAGCACTCGAGGGGGATTTTGAAGGCCGACCAGAGGCAGGGGGTCCATCCTGCCCCTGCTCCCCCTCGACCTGCTCGGCCTCCCCCTTCGAGGAGCCCTGGCCAGGCTTTTTCTCTTCCCTTACCTTCTACCCCGGTCCCCAAGTCCCCGGTTTCAAACCCCAAAGTTGTTCGGTTTTGCGAAGACCTTCAAAAGGGCTCCCTTGGAGCCCGAGATGGTGGCGGCCATGCGGCCGTTCCCGCCAGGGCTCTTTCCTCTTCTCCTAACCCTTTCCTCCCTGATGCCAACCCCTTCCTTCCCCTGGACCCAACCTCTTTTTCGGTTGTCCCTCCCTCATATCTTCCCTCTGCCCCTTCCATTTCTCCGCCCTCTGATCCTCCGTCGGCTCCTCTCCAGGTTCCTCCCCCGGTTCAGCCTTCTGTTAACTCCTCCCCTGCTCCACCTTCATACTCTACTCTGCCTCTGAACTCCATCAAGGAGGCAGTGAGGGGTGGTGTTCCCCATTGCCAGACCCTGCCTCAACCTACTCCAATTCCGGTTCCCACACTCCCCCTTCCGGTTCTCACGCCTTGTGTTCCAAGGGTGGGGGGGGGGGTGGATGACAGGAAGCCGGGGCAGGCGCCTTTATTGGAACCCGTTCCGGTTACGTACCACCTCAGAGGGGAGGGGAGCCCTCAGGCCCAGTGGGTGCCTTTAGCACAGGCCCGGTTTAAGGAACTGTGCAAGGCACAGAAGGACTACTCCCGGGGGTCGGAGTACTTCCGGGGTATGCTCCGGAATGCCCTTGCACAGGGAGATCTGGTGCTGGCGGACCTGAGGGCCCTCTTCTCCAGTTTAACAAGACCCATGGAGTTTAGGGTCTGGGTGGGGGAATGGAGGAGGGAGATAGTGGAGGTTCTCCCGCTTCTTTGGGGGAATCCTTCAATGTCTCATGACGCGGACGGTTTGGTAATCTCCCAAGAACATCTTTTGGGTGAGGGACAGTGGGCAGAGGGGGCAGCTCAAGCAAAGGCCTTGTTCCCGCCTCAGCTTGTAGAGACCGCTAAGGCAGCAGAGCGGGCCTTTTAGAAGCTAGAGGTGGTGACCTCCCAATGGGAGGACGATGAAGTCCGGCAGGGGCCGCAAGAGCCTTACATGGTCTTTATCGAGCGCCTCTACCGATACGTGGAGGCGCAGGCGACCGGGGACGATGACAGGGAGAAGATGCTCCATAGGATGGCGTAGAGCAACGCCAACCCGGAGTGTCGGAAGGCCATCCGGATTCTCCCTCGAAGTCCCCGGCCCACGGTGGAGGCCATGATAGAGGCCGTGGTAGGCCAGGTCTCCTTAACATCACGGCCTAAAAGAGCTTCAGTGATCTTTGCAGATGGCCCTGAGCCGGACTTCTTTGATATAGAAGCTGCGCCCATTGCCGGACCCCCAACACCTGGGTCCGGCAGAAGATAAACGGCCACCCACCCCTGCAACCTCTGAGGCAAGACAGGGCATTGGATGCCCCAATGCCAGATGCGATTAGATTATTTAGAGTATAGAAGGAGGCGGGAAAGGGAGGAGAGTAAGGGCACAAAAAACTAGGCCAGGAGTGCAGCCCCTCCCTGCGCGAAGACAAAAATGGGGCAGGTAAATTAACAACAAGCGGGGAGGGAGGAGAAGAGAGAGAGCCGCCTACATTTGCTTTGCAGGACTTGACTTCTTTATCGGATATGACTACACCAACCTGTGGTACTGTACCTGCGCTTAACACCATGTCCTCTGTTTCCCCCTACAGGCTGCAGCTAACTAGGGACTTTTATCTCCCTAGTAGTGACATCCAGCTGGTGTCTGTCGACCTGCAATACCCGGGTCGCTGGAGGAAACTAGGGCGTTGCAGGTGGACCGTCGTCGGGGACACGAAGCACACACCGCGAGACATTCACATCGTCCCTGGTCTGGTAACTACCAGCCAGGACCGTTTCGCGGTAGGGCTGTACTGTGTCCGACCCCCACTCTTCCTCACTAAGGGACAGATCATTGCCCAGGCTATTCCGGTTCCAGATAAAGAGCATTGGAAGAACTCCGTGGAGAGGACATCGCCTCCGACAGTAGCCTGGGCACAGCTGGTGGGGAGGGAGAAGCCCCGCCTGACTTGTCAGCTCTTGTTGGTTGGGGACAAAAAGATCGTGAGGGGTCTTTTGGACACGGGTGTGGATGTGACGATCATTCCCTCTCGGGAGTGGCCGTCACATTGGGACTTGCAAAGCGCTGTGGGCACGATCTCAGGTGTTGGGGGCCTTCAATTGGCCAATCAATCTAAGAGCATTGTGCAATTAAGGGGCCCGACGGGCAATTGGCCTCTATACGCCCGTTCGTTTTAGATTACACCGAGCCTCTCTGGGGAAGGGACCTACTAGCCCAGTGGGGAGCCAGAATTGACCTCCCAAAGGCTCTCCAGGTTTTTCGGGCAGTGGCCACTGAGGAGAGTCAGACCTCGATGCTGAATTGGCTGTCAGATAAACCAGTACAGGTCTTGCAGTGGCCACTCAACAAGCAAAAATTAAAAGCGCTCAATGAGCTCGTTCAGAAGCAGTTACTGAAAGGCAACCTGGTGGAGACAATGTCACCTTGGAACTCCCCAGTGTTTGTCATTAAGAAGCCTAATAAGGACAAGTGGCGGCTCCTGACCGACCTCCGCCAAATTAACGAACAAATAATTCACATGGGTCCTCTTCAGCCAGGGATGCCCTCCCCAGCAATGCTCCCCCAAAATTGGAATTTGGCAGTGTTAGGTATAAAAGATTGTTTTTTCCAGATTCCCCTGCACCCCGACGATGCCCCGCGCTTTGCGTTCACGGTTCCGTCCATCAACCGTGAGTCCCCAGCCAAGCGCTATCATTGGCGGGTGCTTCCGCAGGGCATGAAGAACAGCCATGTGATCTGCCAATGGTATGTCGCTTCGCTGCTGTCACCCATAAGTACAGCCCTCGGGGATGCCGTCATCATCCACCACTACATGGACGACATCCTCGTGTGTGCGCCCGACCACAGTCTGCTTGCCCATGCGCTTGACCTGACAACCAATGCGTTGGTTGCTGCAGGGTTCGAGCTCCAGCAGGACAAAATTCAGCGGATGCCACCTTGGAAATACCTGGGCCTCGAAATCACAAAGCGGACCATTGTTCCGCAGAAATTGGCTATTAGGACAAAAGTCCAGACCCTAGCGGATGTCCATCAACTGTGTGGGTCTTTAAATTGGGTGAGACCCTGGCTGGGCATTTCAACCGAGGACCTAGCTTTCCTTTTCAATTTGTTGAAAGGGGGAGAGGGGCTGAGTTCCCCTAGGGCTCTCACCCCAGAGGCAGAGGAGGCCTTGGAGAAGATACAGAAAGTTATTTCGGCCAGGCAGGCCCACTGTTACCATCCGGGCCTGCCCTTAAAATTTATTATACTGGGAAAATTGCCACACCTCCATGGCATGATACACCAGTGGGACACCAGTGCAAAGGACCAGGGGCTGGGTGACCCCCTCTTAATTATAGAGTGGGTGTTCCTCAGCCATCATCGGTCCAAAAGAATGACACGGCCACAGGAGTTGGTAGCCGAACTGATCCTTAAAGCAAGATCGAGGATCAGGGAGTTGGCGGGGTGGGATTTCACATGCATACATATCCAAATTAAATTGGAATCGGGCCAACTTGAATTAAAGACCTTTGAAGAACTGCTGCAAACCAATGAATACCAGCAGTGTGCACTAGACAGCTACACTGGGCGCATCGCAGTAGATCGGCCGGCCCATAAATTATTCAATTCGGAGTTCAAATTATCGCTGAGAAAAATTCAGAGCAGGGAGCCACTGGATGCCTTGACAGTTTTCACAGACGCGTCTGGAGCATCCCCCAAGTCAGTGATGACTTGGAAGGGTCCTCAGACTAAGCAGTGGGAGACTGATGTTGTTGTTGTGGAGGTCTCTCCATAAGTTGCTGAGTTGGACGCAGTCGTCAGGGCATTCCAGACATTCCCTGGACCTTTTAATTTGGTTACAGATTCTGCGTATGTCGCAGGTGTAGTGTCTCGGGCTGAGTCTGCGGTTCTTCAAGAGGTCACCAACAAAAGATTATTTGATTTGCTTAACAGGCTCGTCGAGCTAGTCTCCCACCGCGAGCACCCTTTTTATGTTATGCATGTGAGATCACATACTCTCCTGGGGTGACGTTATGATGCTTGTATCCCCATTCATCCGTTCTGTGCCTTTAAGACTTGCTCTGAAAAGTGGAAGTTTTGTTGTGATTTCCCTTATCAGGACACAGAGACAAGGCAGTACATAGGGCTGTTTTCACTTCTAGCTCGCAGCTTGCTGCTTTTGCTTGCTTGCTTTTCTGCCCTTTCTTCTGCTCTCGCTTTTTCTTCTGCTTATTAGCTAGTTTAGCTAAACAGTCCAAATTCCTTCCCGGACTGTTTCTCCTCTCCTGTTCCTGTGACCATCTCGAACCTGCTCCGGACTGGGACCCGGGAACACCGAAGGTTTGGCTGCAGCAGCTGGCCAAGCGCCGGAGGGACTGAGAGCAGAGCAACCACCCCCAAAGAGACTTTCTGATTTTGTCATCTTTCTCAGAGTGATGTCAGCTGGTATTGTTCATTTTGTGTGCGGGGGGTGCTGTGCCAGTCAAATAAAAAGGTTCTTTCCACTTCTCTCCGAGGAATTTTTTCCTGAACCGGTTGGGGGGAGGGGCTGTGTGGGTTTTGCTTTCTGGAGGGGCCCTCCTTTGCAGATTCGTTAACAAATTTGCCCTAAACCAGGACAAAATATTGGTGCCAAAACGTGAGGCTTGAGAGAGAGTGGAAAAACTCTGTTTTGACTGCATTTTGGTTGCTATTACTCTGTGTTCGTTTAAATCAGCTAATAGCCATGGTTTTTGAATTGATAATGTCTATTGGGGTGAAGTTTTACATGCATTTCTGGTCCCTAGGGTTTTTTAAGATTTTAATACCTCTCTGGTCCCTAGGTTTATTTTCTTATCCAGAAATAGCTTTAGTATTGCCCCTAATACGTAGTTTTTACATCAGAGGGGCAGTGACCAGAGTAGCTATCCTGCTGGGCTTGGTGGCAATAATGTGCAAGAAGTTTATAAACATGCTAGTGTCTGCTCCAGGTATGAATGGTTCATGGCTATGGTTATGCATCCAGTTTGTTGCAGGAGGAGCAGGAGGGAATGAGGTTTTTCAGCCTCTGCTTTCCTCCTTCTCCTAAGAATCAGTTGCATCACTAGTGAAGGATATTCAGTTTCCCCTCAATGTTAAAGAGACCATCTTCCTGGTATCCAATCTGATAACCTTCCTCTATACAGCCTGCTGCTTCTCTAGAATGAGGGCTGAGATTTCTAGGCGGGCTGATGAGACCCCTGACTCAGGAGTAGACCCCGGTGTGGAAAATCCTAAGTGGTGTGGGAAATGGGAGGATATGGGCCAAATCCTGAAGGAATTCTCTGACCCTATAGTCTGGGAGTTTCCCCATAAACAAATTCAGAATCCAGCTGAGGTGGGGATATATCTGAAAGAGAAGTACCAGGATGAGCCTAAGGAGAGGAAGGTCATTGCAGTGAGCTGGGCCCTGGCATATGCTTATCGCACACTGCTAGATACTGTCGGGCAGCAGACAGAGGCAGGGGGGCAGGGAGATAAATCAGCAACTGTCCCGGTGACTCAGGCTGCAGCTAACACTCCAGGCTCGAAGCCAGCATCTAAACCCATGGCTGTTGCTACCAGCACTAGAAGTGGGAAATGCACGGACAAGACCAATCGACCAGGGGATGATGATGATGATGATGATGAAGGAGAAGGAACCTCAATGCCTCCTGACATAAAATCAGGAGTCAAAGCAGCAGGTGCAAGATCAGATGAGTCCTTTTCCCTGAAGGACCTCCGTGGCCTACGGAAGGATTACACTCGAAGGTCTGATGAATCCATAATTAGTTGGCTTGTCCGTCTCTGGGATGCTGCAGACGAGGCTACAATTCTGGATGGCACTGAAGCCAGGCATTTGGGATCCCTGTCACAGGATAGTCATAGACCAAGGAATGATGAGGGGGGCTAACCCTCACAGCCTCTGGGAACGGGTCCTAAGAAGCGTAGCAGAAAGATACCTGTGTGCAGAAGATCTCTATATGCAGCAAACTCAGTGGAAGACAATAGAGCAAGGGATCCAACGCTTAAGAGAAATGGCTGTGGCAGAAATTATCTTCTCAGATGATGTAAAAACCAGGAACCCAGACTTAGTACCATGCACGTCTGTGATGTGGCGAAAACTCGTACGACTTGGGCCACACGAATATGCTTCTGCCTTAGCCATCATGAAGAGGGATGAGAGGGATGAGACGGTGCTTGACATGGCAAGGAAGCTCCGAGCATATGCAGATGCTGTACATGGCCCGACACATGCCAGAATCGCAGCGGTAGAAACACGTCTGCAGAACTTAGAGGATAAGATAGAGGAGAACCATAAGAAGCTTAGAGAGGAGATTAAAGAAGACCTTCTCCAAATTTCAGCAGTACAGATCCGAGGTTCTGGTCTCCAAGGCAGACGTTTCCCAGATGGCGAGAGAAGGTACACCCCACGAGCTGAGCTGTGGTTCTACCTGTGTGATTGTGGGAAGAACATGAGAAGGTGGCAGAGGAAACCTACTGCTGTTCTGGCACGACGGGTGCGTGAACTGAAGGAAGCCACCAGGAGGAAAGCAGCTCCAGTTGCCCGTAGCCGACCGGCCAGGTATGATGATGATGACATGTCTGATCCTCTCGAAGGAACATCCAAAACATACGCCCAGGGAAAGAAGGATAACCAGGCTTAGAGGGGCCCTGCCTCTAGCCAGGTAGAGGCCAGGGAAAATCGTGTTTTCTGGTCTGTGTGGATTCGTTGGCCTGGCACATCGGAGCCACAAGAGTACAAAGCTTTGGTCGATACTGGTGCGCAATGCACATTAATCCCATCAAGACATGTGGGGACAGAGTCTGTTTCTATTGCTGGTGTGACAGGAGGATCCCAGGATTTCACTTTGGTGGAAGCTGATGTGAGCCTAACGGGAAATGAGTGGAAGAAGCATCCTATTGTGACTGGCCCAGAGGCCCCATGTATTTTGGGCATAGACTACCTTCGGAGTGGGTACTTCAAAGACCCAAAAGGACTCAGGTGGGCATTTGGAATAGCTGCTGTAGAGACAGAGGGCATCCAGCAATTGAACACCTTGCCTGGGTTGTCTGAGAATCCATCTGCAGTAGGATGCCTGACGGGAGAAGAGCAACAAGTGCCAATTGCCACTTCCATAGTGCATCGACGGCAGTATAGGACAGCTCGAGATGCCGTGATCCCCATCCATAAGATGATCCGAGAGCTGGAGAGCCAAGGGGTGGTCAGCAAGACCCACTCACCCTTCAACAGCCCCATTTGGCCTGTGCGAAAATCTGAAGGAGAATGGAGATTGACTGTGGACTACCGTGCATTGAATCAAGTGACTCCACCACTGAGTGCTGCCGTGCCAGACATATTAGAGCTCCAGTATGAGCTAGAGTCCAAGGCAGCAAAGTGGTATGCCACTATAGACATTGCCAATGCATTTTTCTCCATTCCTCTGGCAGCAGAATGCAGGCCTCAGTTTGCCTTCACATGGAGGGGAGTGCAGTACACCTGGAACCGACTGCCCCAGGGGTGGAAGCACAGCCCCACCATCTGCCATGGACTGATCCAGACTGCACTAGAAAGGGGAGAGGCTCCGGAACACCTGCAGTATATTGATGACATCATTGTGTGGGGGAACACAGCTGCGGAAGTGTTCGAGAAAGGGAAGGAAATCATCCAGATCCTCCTGGGAGCTGGTTTCGCCATTAAAAAGAGTAAAGTAAAGGGACCAGCTCGTGAGATTCAATTCCTGGGAGTGAAGTGGCAAGATGGACGACGTGAGATTCCTACAGATGTCATCAACAAGATCACAGCAATGTCTCCACCCACCAATAAGAAAGAGACACAAGCTTTCTTGGGTGCAATAGGTTTTTGGAGGATGCATATTCCTGAGTACAGTCAGATCGTGAGCCCTCTTTACCTGGTCACCCGCAAGAAGAACAAGTTCCAGTGGGGCCCTGAGCAGCAACAAGCCTTTGTCCAGATCAAGCAGGAGATTGCCCATGCAGTAGCCCTTGGCCCGGTCAGGACAGGACCAGAGGTAAAGAACATGCTCTACTCTGCAGCCGGGAACCATGGCTTGTCCTGTAGCCTTTGGCAGAAGGTGCCTGAGGAGACTCGGGGTCGACCACTGGGATTTTGGAGTCGAAGCTACAGAGGGTCTGAAGCCAACTATACTCCAACAGAGAAAGAAATCCTGGCTGCCTATGAAGGAGTCCAAGCTGCCTCGGAGGTAATAGGCACTGAAGCACAACTCCTCCTGGCACCCCGACTACCGGTGCTGGGGTGGATGTTCAAAGGCAAAGTTCCTTCCACTCACCATGCCACCAGTGCTACATGGAGCAAGTGGATTGCTCTCATCACTCAGCGCGCCCGTATAGGTAAACGGAATCGCCTTGGGATTTTGGAGGTCATTACAAATTGGCCCGAAGGTGAGAATTTTGGTGTCACAGATGAAGAGGAACAAGAACCAGTGACACGTGCTGAAGAGGCCCCTCCCTATAACCAACTGCCACCAGAGGAAACACGCTACGCTCTTTTCACTGACAGTTCCTGTCGCATCGTAGGGATGAACCGGAAGTGGAAAGCAGCCGTATGGAGCCCCACACGACAGGTTGCACAAGCTACCGAAGGAGAAGGTGGATCAAGCCAACTTGCAGAACTCAAAGCTGTTCAACTGGCCCTGGACATTGCTGAGAGAGAGAAGTGGCCAAAGCTCTACCTCTACACTGATTCATGGATGGTAGCCAATGCTCTGTGGGGATGGCTGGAGAGGTGGAAAAAGGCTAACTGGCAACGTAGAGGGAAACCAATTTGGGCTGCTGATGAGTGGAAAGACATTGCTACCAGGGTAGGGAGGCTACCTGTGAAAGTTCGCCATGTAGATGCCCATTTACCCAAGAGTAGGGCCAATGAGGAGCACCAGAACAATGAGCAGGTAGACCAAGCTGCAAAGATAGGGGTGTCCAAAATAGACCTAGACTGGGAACATAAGGGAGAGTTATTCCTTGCTAGATGGGCCCATGATGCCTCAGGCCACCAGGGCAGAGATGCCACCTATAAATGGGCACGAGACCGAGGGGTGGATCTAACCATGGACAGTATTTCTCAGGTTATCCATGACTGTGAGACGTGTGCTGCCATCAAGCAGGCCAAGCGAGTGAAGCCCCTCTGGTACGGTGGGCGGTGGTCCAAGTACAAGTATGGGGAGGCCTGGCAGATTGACTACATCACACTGCCCCAGACACGCCAGGGCAAGCGCTACGTGCTGACCATGGTGGAAGCCACCACTGGCTGGTTGGAAACCTACCCTGTGTCTCATGCCACAGCCCGGAACACCATCCTGGGCCTTGAAAAGCAAGTCCTGTGGAGACATGGCACCCCTGAGAGGATCGAGTCAGACAACGGGACTCATTTCAAGAACAGCCTTATCAACACCTGGGCTAGGGAACATGGCATTGAGTGGGTGTACCATATCCCCTACCATGCACCAGCTGCAGGGAAAGTGGAGAGGTACAATGGACTACTAAAAACCCAGTTGAAAGCTTTGGGTGGGGGATCTTTCAAGAATTGGGAGCAGCATTTAGCAAAGGCCACCTGGTTAGTCAACACCCGAGGTTCCACCAACCGAGCAGGTCCTGCCCAGTCTGAGTCCCTGAATGTAATAGAAGGAGGCAAAGTCCCAGTGGTACATATCAGAGGTTTGTTAGGGAAGACTGTATGGATCAACTCTGCCTCAAGTAGAGACAAACCCATTCGTGGGGTTGTCTTTGCTCAGGGACCAGGTTGCACGTGGTGGATAATGCAAAGAGATGGAACAACACGATGTGTACCTCAGGGAGATCTGATTGTGGGATAGAATGATATGCAATATCACTGTTCATTGGATGTTACTGCCATTGTCTGTACATTAAACCATACAGACATGAGATAGAAGGAAATGTGTAAGAGTCGAAGGTCTGGGCAAGTGGAAGATGGAGAAGGAAATGTGAAAGTGTCAAAGGTCTGAGCAAGTGATAGATGGAGCCTTAAGTGACGAAAGTGAAAAGGGGGGATCCTGCAGCTCTGTAATATAGGGCCTGGATTCAGTGGTCCAGTGTGGGGATATGATGAAGGCATGATGGGTATTGCTTGTAATTTTGGGGAAACAGATGGAAACTTTGTGTGAATAATGCATGATGTGTTGTAATATGTTGATGATATGGGGATAAGGGGTGGAATGTCCTGGGGTGACGTTATGATGCTTGTATCCCCATTCATCCGTTCTGTGCCTTTAAGACTGGCTCTGAAAAGTGGAAGTTTTGTTTGGGTTTCCCTTATCAGGACACAGAGACAAGGCAGTACATAGGGCTGTTTTCACTTCTAGCTCGCAGCTTGCTGCTTTTGCTTGCTGTCTTTTCTGCTCTTGCTTCTGCTCTCGCTTTTGCTTCTGCTTATTAGCTAGTTTAGCTAAACAGTCCAAATTCCTTCCCGGACTGTTTCTCCTCTCCTGTTCCTGTGACCATCTCGAACCTGCTCCGGACTGGGACCCGGGAACACCGAAGGTTTGGCTGCAGCAGCTGGCCCAGCGCCGGAGGGCCTGAGAGCAGAGCAACCACCCCGAAAGAGACTTTCTGATTTTGTCATCTTTCTCAGAGTGGTGTCAGCTGGTATTGTTCATTTTGTGTGCGGGGGGTGCTGTGCCAGTCAAATAAACAGGTTCTTTCCACTTCTCTCCGAGGAATTTTTTCCCGAACCGGTTGGGGGGAGGGGCCGTGTGGGTTTTGCTTTCTGGAGGGGCCCTCCTTTGCAGATTCTTTAACAAATTTGCCCTAAACCAGGACACATACTGATCTGCCCAGGTTTATTGCGGAAGGCAACCGGCGTGCCGACTCTCTGGCCGCGGCTGCTGTTACGCAGGCCCCTCTCCCAGACGCGTTCGGCCAGGCGAAGATCAGTCACCAACTTTTCCATCAGAATGCGCCTGGCCTGGTCCGGCAATTCAATCTGACGCAGGATCAGGCCAAGGCGATAGTGGCCACATGTCCCCAATGCCAACATGATCAGATGCCCACCGTGGCCTCGGGGGCTAATCCCCAAGGTTTGGCGAGCTGCAAGGTGTGGCAGATGGACGTGACACATATCCCATCTTTTGGTCGATTGTGTTACGTCCACGTCTCAGTAGATACCTTCTCCGGGGCTATATATGCTTCTGCCCACACAGGCGAAAAGGCAGCGAATGTCCAGAAGCATCTGCTTCAGGCATTCGCTGTCTTGGGCATCCCTAGGGCCCTAAAAACAGATAACGGCCCTGCGTATACCTCCAAGGAGCTGCGGAGCTTCCTGCAGCAATGGGGAATAGTCCATAAGACCGGCATCCCCTATTCCCCAACAGGCCAAGCCATGGTGGAAAGGGCCCACCAGAGCCTTAAGAAGATCCTATCCCGGCAACAACCGGCGATGAAGGTGGAGACCCCCCACGTCCGGCTGTCAAGAGCATTGTACACGCTTACCTTTCTAAATTGCTCTTTTGACAGCCAAAATCCTCCAGTGGTCCGGCACTTCGGCAGTCACCAGCAGCTGCAGCCTAAAGCCAGGCCACCGGTTCTTGTAAAAGATCCGGAGACCTGGCGGACGGAGGGCCCCTTTGACCTGGTGACCTGGGGGAGGGGATATGGCTGCGTGTCCACTCCCTCAGGCCCCAGGTGGATTCCATCAAGGTGGGTCAGGCCCTTCGTCCCGAAACAGAGGACCAAGAAGGAGGCAGTACCACAGGTCCGGCAGGCTTGTTGGCGTCGGCGGAGGAAACCACACCATCAGTCTTGGTCCTTCTCTCCAGATCTCCCCCCGGTTACCGAAGAGCCCTCTCCTCCAGCTTCTCCTCCACCCCTTGACCTCCTATGTCACGTTTCCTCCCATTCACCCGCTGCTCCAGCTCTTACCCCCCGTATGTTTTATTTAAACTGGTTGTTTGGAGAGGAACCATTTTTGTGAATTCGTTATACTTTTACTATCTTCTCTCGTTTCAGTTACATCTCCCCCATGGCCTCCGTTTCAACATCGCTGGCTCCCAACCCTAGCCTGCTAATGGTGATCATGACGACCTGCGGACTCCTTTTGCCATCTTCGGAGCCGTGGGTCGTCCCCCAGCCAAAGATCAACGTCTGGCGTGCCTTGGCTCAGTCTTTAGGACAGGACCACATTTGCCTTGACACCGGCGCAGCAGAGGACCCGATGTCGTCTTGCCTTGTGGGGATCCCTTTCTCTCCAGGCGAGTTCCCATCCGCCTTTCAGTCAGCCCTTTCCCCTATTTTGGCCCGGAGCCTTACCATCTTCCCGAGTTTTGATTCTAGTAATGCTTGGAGCGACGGAGTGCGTAGGCTGGATTCTTTATCCTCTGAGCCCACGGAATTACATCTTCTCGGTTCCGCCAATGCCTCTGTTTGTTTTCAATTTGATTACACCTTTGCCCCTCTAGAGAAGGGCAGTGAGGTGGTCCAGCAAACTAAAAAAGAATATCGAGCAAACCAGTGGTGCAAAGCCGTGCTGAAGATCAGTGGCCCCACCACCACTGGACGGACCCCATATGCCCTTCCCAGGGGAGGGTTTTTGATTTGTGGCGACCGGGCGTGGGCAGGCATCCCCTCTGGTCTGATCGGAGGGCCGTGCACTTTTAGCAGACTGACGCTGTTCACCCCCAACATGACCCAAATTGTCAATTGGAAAAAGGCAAATGTCACGTCCGAATTGGCCAGAGCTAAAAGAGATCTCAAGGATCTCACTGAGGACTGTGACAGCAAAATTACCCATTGGTCACACTCAAAATCCGTCGCCTTTACCATCTTGTTGCCTTGGGTATCGGTGGCGAAGGCTCTAGGTGAATTGGGCCGCCTAGAGTGTTGGGTGGCTAAACAAGCAAATTTTACTTCAGCCGTGCTCTACGACCTCCTCACAGACGAGGAAATAACAAGGAAGGCGACACTCCAAAACAGAGCAGCAATAGATTTTCTATTGCTGCTCCATCATCATCACTGGAGGAGTTTGAGGGCCTCTGCTGCCTGAACCTGTCCTCTCGAGCTGAGGACGCCAGACACTCCATTAAGAAACTCCAAGACCTTCTACATCAGGTTAAGCAGGAGACATCAGACTGGCTGGGGGACATTTTTAAGGGTTGGGGCCTTAGCGGGTGGGCCAGTTCTATTTTAGAGTCAGCTTGTAAAGTTGGTTTGAGTTTGATCATATTTTCAGTCTTAATCATGTTGACCCGCAGCTTGGTCCAAAGACTGATAGCAAAGGCCACCTCTCCCACTGTAAACCATGCTGCAATTCCGTCGGAAGAGCACTTCAAGCTGGAAGACCTCTCCCCAGAGGCCGAAAAAGCTGTGGACGAGGAAGGGTCAACCGAGCCGCCTCATGAACATCCAGAGACAGACGAACTCCAGCTCGGAGAAGGCGAAGACTGGCAGGACCAGCCGCGGGCCTCAGAATTTTGAGTTTATATGGACATTCTTGTTTCTTTTTATTTAATTTGTTAAGAAACGGGGAGATGTTGCAGTGTGTTTTTAAGTTTCTCAGTTTGCTCCCCCATTTTATGTATGTTCCCCCTTTGTTCTCTATAAATGGTTCCTCCCTTCCCAGTTTTCCCGCCACTATTGCCCTGACAGTTGAGTTACTCTGGTTACCCCTGCCCCCTTTTAGTTGCAATCTCCTAAGTTACATAATTGCTCCTCCCTTATCCCACCATATAAGTAAAGTTTTCCTCCTCCCTGGGCCCAGTCAATCACCTCCCACTCCTCCCAGGTTTCGAGAACCTTCTTCTCCTTGGGGGTTGTAGTTGGCTGGTGTCCTGGGGCCCCTCCTCTACTTCATGTTTAGTGGATATGTTCTTATGTCAGTCTTGTTATGTACCTTCCCACTTATTCCCCGATTGGTTAGTTGGGCTTCCCTCCCTTCTCCACCCCTTCCCTTTAAAACTCTGTCTCTCCCCGTGTTCGGCGCCATTTGCTGTGGGTTTTTCCATCTGTTGGTTGCCCTTTGCTGCCTGGGGGCTCGTCAATAATCTGACGTTTCACCCCCAGAGTGTGGTCACCTCCTCACTCGTCCCGTCCTGCATAAACCCAAGTCCGCAATCCAGCCCGGCCCGAGGCCACGACGCTAAGGGGGGCTGGCTTCTGATGCGTAGGGGCGTCGGCCTTCTTACCCCTTCTGCTAGCCGAATTAAGGGCCGTGCACGCCCTCGCGCAAAAGACGACGGTACGATGCTCTCCGGAGGTAATAGCCGCTCCCGGGCGTCTTTCAGCAGAAGCCGCGCTGCGGAGAGCACTGCGACCGGCACAATCGTCTTTGCGTGAAGAAGCCGCTTCTTCGCCTCCGGGAGCCGGAGGGGGCGGCAGCGTCGGAAATGTGAAGAAGGAAGCTGCACAACACTGGGATTGTGAGCGCAGCTTGCCGACTGATAGAAAATAGTACCTTCGAACTCTCCTTCCTTTTCCAAACACATGAGCATTCGATTGGGAGCTGTTTTGGGCAACTCTCTTCGTCTTCTTGCAAAACACTCGGCAGACCTCCGGGCAACTTCTAGAACACGATGGGAGATGTTTTCTCTGCTGGCACAGTTTCTTCTTGCCAGACATAGTGGAAAAGCTTTTGGCTAAGATGTAGACGACAAGAGATGCAAAAGACGAAGGCACGATGCTCTCCGGAGCTAAAAGCCGCTCCCGGGCGGCTTTCGGCAGAAGCCGCGCTAAGGCGAGCACTGTGACCGCCACAATCGTCTTTGCACGAAGAAGCCGCTTCTTCGCCTCCGGGAGCCGGAGAGAGCGGCAGCTTCGGAAAGGTTAAGAAGGAAGCTGCACAACACTGGGATTGTGTGGGCAGCTTGCCAACTGATAGAATACAGTTCCTTACACCTCTTCTGCCTTTTCCAAACACATTAGCATTCGATTGGAAGCTTTTTTGGACACCATTCTCATTCTTTTGGAAAACACTTGGCCGACCTCCCTGCCACTTCTAGAACACGATGGGAGATGTTTTCTGTGCTGGCACTGTTTCTCCTTGCCAGACATAGTGGAAAAGCTTTTGGCTAAGAGTTAGTCGACAAGAGACGCTAAAGACGAAGGTACGATGCTCTCCGGAGCTAAGAGCCGCTCCCAGGCGTCTTTCGGCAGAAGCTGCGCTCCGGAGAGCAATGTGACCACCACAATCGTCTTTGCGGGAAGAAGCCGCTTCTTCGCCTCCGGGAGCCGGAGCGAGCGGCAGCTTCGGAAAGGTCAAGAAGGAAGCTGCACAACACTGGGATTGTGCGCGCAGCTTCCCAACTGATAGAAAACAGTACCTTAGCACTTTCCTGCCTTTTCTAAACACATGCGCATTCGATGGGAAGCTGTTTTAGGCAACTCTCTTCGTCTTCTTGCAAAACACTCGGCAGACATCCGAGAAATTTCTAGAACACGATGGGAAATGTTTTCTGTGCTGGCACATTTTCTCCTTGCCAGACATAGAGGAAAAGCGTTTGACTAAGATGTAGACGACAAGAGACACTAAAGACGAAGGTAAGATGCTCTCCGGAGCTAAGAGCCGCTCCCGGGCGTCTTTCGGCAGAAGCCGCGCTGCGGAGAGCACTGTGACCGCCACAATCGTCTTTGCACGACGAAGCCGCTTCTTCGCCTCTGGGAGCCGTAGGGAGCGGCAGCTTCGGAAAGGTAATGAAGAAAGCTGCACAACTCTGGGATTTTGTGCGCAGCTTGCCAACTGATAGAAAGCATTATTTAGCACTCTCCTGACTATTCCAGTCACATGAGCATTCGATTGGAAGCTGTTTCGGGTGACTCTCTTCATCTTCTTGCAGAACACTCAGCAGACCTCCGAGCAACTTCTAGAACATGATGGGAGATGTTTTCTGTGCTGGCACAGTTTCTCCTTGCCAGACATAGTGGAAAAGCTTTTGGCTAAGATGTAGTCGACAAGAGACGCTAAAGACTATTGGAATAATAATCCCAATATTATCAGTGAGATGGTGCCTGTGCCTGTCTGACCCTCGCTGCTGGGCCAAAGGCAGCAACTGTGGTGTAAATCACCCCAGAGATACCTTGGCTTCTGGAGATTGCAGCTGGGCACTGAGCAAGTCCAGGCTTGTCAGGAACTCCGTTTACCTCAGGAGAAAGAGCTTCTGGGGATGGTGAAGAGAAAAAGGAGAGGATTCCGCTGGCAGGTTTAATGTCCAGAAGTTTATTCCATGGTTACAGAGGTCTGGACGGGAGCAGCTGCTCCAGCAGAATAACGAGCACATGGCCTGATCACTTTTTTAAGCTCCTGGGCCAGGGGGAGGGGGGGGGACAGGTGAACACCAACCAGGTTAAAGGGGCGGGGTCTCAAGGGACAAGGGACACCTAGACATAGGCCAATGACCCCTGGGCATAGGGGAATCTTTTGAACTTGACCAATCACAGGATGCCTTGCTGGAATGTTAAGCCTGATTGACACAACAAACTAAGCAAGGGGGCGAGGGGGAAGGGAGAGGCATATAGGCACACCTGGGAAAGGGACCCAGAAGCTTAAGACACACCGCAACATCAGACGAAGATACGATGCTGTCCGGAGCCAAGAGCCACTCCCGGGCGTCTTTCGGCAGAAGCTGCGCTGCGGAGAGCACTGTGACCGGCACACTCGTCTTTGCGCGAAGAAGCCGCTTCTTCGCCTCCGGGGGCCGGAGAGAGCGGCAGCTTCGGAAAGGTGAAGAAGGAAGCTGCACAACACTGGGATTGTGTGCGCAGCTTGCCAACTGATAGAAAAAAATACCTTAGCACTCTCCTGCCTTTTCCAAACACATGAGCATTCTATTTGAAGCTTTTTTGGGCAAGTCAGTTCGTCTTCTTGCAAAACACTCGGCACACCACTGTGCAACTTCCAGAACACCATGGGAGATGTTTTCTGTTCTGGATGAGTTTCTCCTTGCCAGACATATTGGAAAAGCTTTTAGCCAAGATGTAGATGGCAAGAGACGCTAAAGACAAAGGTACGATGCTTTCCGGAGGTGAGAGGCGCTCCGGGGCGCCTTTCGGCAGAAGCGACGCTAAGGAGAGCACTTTGACCGGCAAAATAGTCTTTGCGCGAAGAAGCCGATTCTTTGCCTGCGGGAGCCGGGGAGAGCGGCAGCTTCGGAAAGGTGAAGAAGGAAGCTGCACAACACTGGGATTGTGTGCGCAGCTTGCCAACTGATAGAAAACAGTACCTTAGCACTCTCCTGCCTTTTCCAAACACATGAGCATTTGATGGGAAGCTTTTTTAGGCAACTCCAAGCGTATTCTTGTAAAAAACTCGGCAGACCTCCGTGCAACTTCTAGAACACGATGGGAGATGTTTTCTGTGCTGGCACAGTTTCTCCTTGCCAGACATAGTGGAAAAGCTTTCGGCAAAGCTGTAGACAAGATACACTAAAGACGAATGTACGATGCTCTCCGGAGCTAAGAGCCGCTCCCGGGCGTCTTTCGGCAGAAGCTGCGCTGCGGAGAGCCCTGTGACTGGCACAATTGTCTTTGCGCGAAGTAGCCGCCTCTTCGCGTCCAAGAGCGGGAGAGAGCGGCATCTTCGGAAAGGTGAAAAAGGAAGCTGCATTACACTGGGATTGTGTGAGCAGCTTACCAACTGATAGAAAACAGTACCTTAGCACTCTCCTGCCTTTTCCAAACACATGAGCATTCGATTGGAAGCTGTTTTAGGCAACTGTCTTCGTCTTCTAGCAAAACACTCGGCAGATATCCGAGCAATTTCTAGAACACGATGGGAGATTTTTTCTTTGCTGGCACATTTTCTCCTATCCAGACATAGAGGAAAAGCGTTTGACTAAGCTGTAGACGACAAGAGACACTAAAGACTAAGGTAGGATGCTCTCCGGAGCTAAGAGCTGCTCCCGGGCGTCTTTCGGCAGAAGCCGCGCTGCGGAGACCACTGTGACCGCCACAACCGTCTTTGCGCGAAGAAGCCGCTTCTTCGCCTCCGGGAGCCGGAGAGAGCGGCAACTTCGGAAAGGTGAAGAAGGAAGCTGCGCAACACTGGGATTATCAGCGCAGCTTGCTGCTGGATCTCAGAACATCAGGACGTAGGTGCAGAGTGACCGAGACCACCCTTGGGGGGCTCGGGAGTCCTGGAATGTTGCCAGAAGTGTCTGGTGGCTGGACTTTGATCCTACATGAGAGACGACACCTGTATGAGGATGGGAGGATTTCACTGGGGTGAATGGTGAAGCGATAAGTTTATTAGAGTTTAAAACACAGGGTTATGGTTTCTTTACAGGGGGGTCTAAAGAAGTAAGATGGTGGAATTGGGGCGTGTTCTGTCCTTCTTCTTCTTCTTGGCCTCCATCTTCTGTGGTGATGGTGGCACTTTGGGATTGGTTTTTACTAAAAGTGAACCGGTCAATAACGGTAAAAGGTATTGGAAAGAATTGGTAAATATTGTATACGATATTTTGAGTATAAAGATAAGTGACCGCCCCGGGGGCTCGCAGTGTGCACGTGGCTGGCTTGCTGTGCGGACCTCTGTCAGGCAGAGAGATAATCTTTTAGATAAACAACCAATAAATACTGAAGTCCGAGAAAGACCTGTAGCCTCTTCTCATCCTTTGAAGCGCGGGCTGCCCAAGGCCATCTCCGAGCCTTTCCAGGCTACAAAGCAGCCGAGAGAAGGGGCAAGTGGCGTTCGCTGCGTGGGCTAGTCCCCACCAGCCTTTCCGGGGGGGATCAGCCCTGAAGAACTGAAGAGCAGGAGAGCCGAGAGGGCAGCTCTGACCTTGGACGAATTCCTGGGAGAACACTGATAACTCCTGAGGAGAGGAGAGAAAAAAAAACGGCCAGGAGAGTCTGCAAAAAACAGCAATCAATGAGAATTCTATCTCTCAGCTTCTGCTGAAGACAGTTCGTAGCAGAGCGGCCTGGACCGGGACCAGAAAGGCGCCTCTGGATCCATCCCTCGTGACCCGCTGGACGGAGATCGGGAGCCTTCGGACCGCTCTGATGACAGATTCGGTAAGAAGGTCAAAATTAAGAACATGGGAGGCACACTCTCCTAGGAACAGCTGGGAATTTTGTCCGCCTCACAAGGCGTGTCTGCATCATACACGGAAGGGATCCCAAAGAAGGAGTTAAAACAATTATTGTTTTGGGTGAGGCTCAATTATCCACTTTCAGAAACACGCCTCCTATTCCAAGTGGGCTTCTGGCAGGAAATTAACAGACATTTATATCTCTTAGCGACAAAAAAAGATGAGGGAGCTTTAAAGCTGCTCTCGCCAGCAAGATTAATGCTGGAAGGTATTTCGGTGAAGTCGAAAAGACTGGAGAAGCAACGACAAGTTGCGGGGCCCTCAGAAAGAGGGGGAGAGCAAAGCTCTCGGAAAAAATTAGCTCTGGCCTCAGATAGCCAGGAGGGAAAGGCTCTCGAGGAAAGGGAGCAGGAAATAGTATCAAAGTCTCCAGTCCCAAGACACAGAAACCCCAGGAAACTCCCAAAATGTCCTGAAACCCTGGAGAGTACAGGCGAATCAGGATCCGACTCAGACAAGAGATCTGAAGGGGGGATGCAGGGGGGAGAAAAGGGATCCGGAGGGGCGCTTTCTCGCGAAGGGCATGGCGGCGCGGCGGCAGAGCAGGGCTGCCAGGCTGCCGCGGTGCAGGCGGGGAGCGCGGGTGAAGAGGTAACGGCCGGCAGGGAGCCAGAAACGCACGCGGCGGGCAGGACTCGCAAAGACCGGAGGGGGGAGTCACAAACCGGTGCGGGAGCGTTAGGCACGGGCGGCGAATTGGGGGAAACCACGCAGCCCCAGAGGGCCACCGTAGTGAGGTGCAGGAGGCGCGCGGTTTGACGTCAGACCCGGTGCGGAGGTCGGCTCAAATCGTGGAGCGGGCCCGGGTGCCGGCGGGAGGCAGGCGCATACCGGTGGGAGGAGTGGACACAGCGTCAGAGGAGGAGGAGACAAAGTCAGGGACAGACCGAGGGGAAGAGACTTCGGAGGTGGAACGAGGGGGAGAGAGTGACGTCAGCTCGGGAGAGACAGGGAGCCGCTGGGAAAGCACGCATGCGCGGAGAGCAGAACGCCGGCGGGGGCGGGCCAGGTCCCCTGTGACGTCTCGGGCGAGGAGGGGCCATGCTCGGGATTCCGCATCTCGGGGGCCCACCCCCTCTCCAGACTCGGTGCCTTTAGTCAAAAACCTCGGAGTCCAAGGCTCATCCCTTCAAGGGAGACGTTCCGGTGTTCGAGCTCCATTTTCGGCTGAATTAAAAGCCAGGCAGGCTCGGTCTCGGGCGAGATCGCGAACGCGACAGTCGAACGGAAGAGGAGCAGTCGAGCTCATTCCGTCATCCGAGTCAGGGAGGCCCGTGACAGCGCCACCTCGTGGGGGGATGACAGAAATGCACGACATGCCAGATCTGTTCGGTGGAGCCACAGCGCCATCTCGTGGCGATACTGCAACAATGCAGCAATTTTTCCACAACATAGAGTACTGCAGTCACAAATATGTTACAGAGCGAAACCAAGAATAAGTGAAGAACCTTTGGACGGGATCACAGTGCTCTCAGATGGCTCAGGGAAGACACACAAGTCAGTGATCACGTGGAGAGACTCAACGACAGGAGATTGGGAATCAGACGTGAGGATGGTTCAGGGCTCTCCACAAATTGTGGAGTTGGCAGCCGTTGTCCGAGCATTTCAGTTGTTCAAACAGCCTCTCAATCTGGTGACAGATTCCGCATATGTTGCGGGTGTGGTCAAGAGATTGGAGGGTTCGCTCTTGAAAGAAGTCAGTAATGAGGTTTTATACTCATATCTGACGAGCTTGAAGATACTGCTAGAGGGCAGGGAAAGAGAATATTTTATCACACACATTAGAGCACACACAACACTTCCGGGATTTTTAGCGGAAGGGAATGCTCGAGCGGACAGGTTGACAATGCCCATTTTGCAAACGCTGCCGGACATTTTTGAGCAGGCAAGATTAAGTCATGCAGTCTTTCATCCGAATGCGCAAGCGGAGATGGAGTCCTTTCATCTCACAAAGAGTCAGGTGAGGGAGATCATTACTGCTTGTCCAGACTGTCAACTTGTGCAGCCACCTTCTTCTACCGGAGCGATTAATCCGCGAGGGCTGCAAAGTCTTCAGTTGTGGCAAGCTGATGTCACAAAGTATCCATCCTTTGGGAGGCTCAAAAATGTTCATGTTTCTGTAGATACATTCTCAGGCGCAGTCTTTGCTTCAGCACAGGCAGGAGAAACAGCAGACCATGCTTGTCGACATTTTCTGCAAGCATTCGCATCATTAGGTGTGCCTCAGGAGATAAAAACAGACAATGGTCCAACGTATACAGGCAGGGTGCTTGACAGATTCCTGAAAAGATGGGGTGTCAGACACACGTTTGGTATTCCACATTCACCCACAGGTCAGGCGATCATTGAGAGAACACATCACACCCTGAAATCCCTTCTGGACAGACAAAGGAGGGGTGATCCGGAGGCAACACCTCACATGAAGTTAAATAAGGCACTGTATGTGTTGAATTTCTTAAATAGTTCATCCTCAGAACCCAATCCACCAATCGTGAGGAATTTTCTAAACAGCACACAGGGAAAGCTCAGGGAAAATCCTTTAGTTTTGATCAGAAACCCAGAGACAGGACAAATAGAGGGTCCTTTCAAACTAATCACTTGGGGCAAGGGTTTTGCTTGTGTTTCCACAGATCGAGGTCTGAAGTGGGTGTCAGCTAGACATGTGAAGCCATTTCAAATGCGAGAACACGAGAACGCTGACCCGAGAAACACAGAGACGAGTGCTCAGACAGAAGTCGAGACTCAGACTGCGAAAAACGACCCAGAAGAGAAATAAAAAGAAACTAAGGACTTTGGGGATTTTCCATTAGGGTCCTGAATGAAAAACAAAACAATGATCTCGCACAAAAGCGAAGTCATGAGTTTCATGATGCTCATGTGCATCATTCTTTCATTCATTGCAGTGAGTAATGGAGGACATCTACCTATTAGTCAGCCAAAGCAAAATGTATGGGAGACTTTAGCTCAAGCAGCGAATTTAGATAGTATTTGCCTGACGCATTCGAGACCTGGGAAACCATTTTCAGCATGCATGGTTTGATTGCCAGTGGACGAATGGCCAGTTCCAGGGCACTCCGCAGTTAACATTTCGCAAGTCATTAAAGATCCTGTGAAAGAGTGGTGTGCTTGGACACATCTACTTCCTGTGGCTTCTACAGAACCTCAGGAGTTGGAGATTTTTGGGTCCATGACAATGGAACTCTGCATGCAGTTTGAAATTCTAGGTGTCACAAAGGCAAAAACTATCGATGTAACTCCCAATCATGAATTCTATAAGAATGCATCAGCATGGTGTAAATATACAGAGAAAACTGCCAGGGGATCGATCCAAGTCCCAGTGCAATTGCCACGGGGTTTGTTTTTATTTTGCGGGGACAGAATTTGGCACGGCATTCCTGCTAATGCCACGGGAGGTCCATGCAGCATTGGGGAAATTTCAGTGCTATCGCCTGATTTGAACATGCTAAGAGAGAAAAAGCACAAAGAAAAAAGATCAATACAACAATATGCGGCAGATTGCAATGATGAAATATTTTCTTGGGACAAGATAGCGAGGATTGCTACAGCAATCTTCTCACCTCAAACAGCATCAGGGGTGGCCTTGACTCAGATTGACCGCATGGGTTGTTGGTTGAGCAAACATGCGCGGTCTGTGTCTGTCGCATTGGATGACATGTTAAAAGACATCAGTGGCGTAAGACAGGCGACTCTTCAGAACAGAGCGGCAATCGATTGTCTATTGCTCGCTCATGGACATGGGTGCGAAGAGTTTGAAGGGATGTGCTGCATGAATCTCTCGGATCATTCAAGGTCAATTCATGAAAGTATTAAAAACATAAAGGACAGCATAAATAAGCTTGGCGAGATCACAGGATCATGGATCGATCAGCTGGTAGAATTCTTTGACATCTCTCCCATTTGGAGAGGAATTTTAAAGATAGGATTCTATATTTTAATAGTTCTCAGTGTCCTCATACTTGTCGTCCCACGCATATTCGAATGTTTAAAACGTGCGATGAATCAGATAGCAAAAGAGGTCTTCTTGGTGCAAAGAGAAGGGGGAGATGTGGGATCTCAGAACCTCAGGACTGAGGGGCAGAGTGACCGAGACCACCCTTGGGGGGCTCGGGAGTCCTGGAATGTTGCCAGAAGTGTCTGGTGGCTGGACTTTGATCCTACACGAGAGACGACACCTGTATGAGGATGGGAGGATTTCACTGGGGTGAATGGTGAAGGGATAAGTGAATTACAGTGTAAAACACGGGGTTTAGGATTTCTGTACAGGGGGGGTCTAAAGAAGTAAGATGGAGGAATTGAGGCGTGTCCTGTCCTTCTTCTTCTTCTTCTTGGCCTCCATCTTCTGTGGTGATGGTGGCACTTTGAGATTGGTTATTACTTACAGTGCACCGGTCAATAAGGGTAAAAGGTATTGGAAAAAAAAGGTAAATACTGTATACGTAATTTTGAGTATAAAGATAAGGGACCGCCCGGGGGCTCGGAGTGCGCACGTGGCTGGCTTGCTATGCAGACCTCTGTCGAGCAGAGAGAAAATCTTTTAGATAAAAAACCAAAAAATACTGAAGTCCGAGAAAGACCCGTAGCCTCTTCTCATCCTTTGAAGCGCGGGCTGCCCAAGGCCATCTCCGAGCCTTTCCAGGCCACAAAACAGCCGAGAGAAGGAACAGCTTGAAAACTGAAAGAAAACAGTACCTTAGCACTCTCCTGACTATTCCAAACACATGAGCATTCGATTGGAGGCTGTTCTAGGCAATTCTCTTCGTCTTCTTGCAAAACACTCGGCAGACCTCCGAGCGAATTCTAGAAATCGATGGGAAATGTTTTCTGTGCTGGCACAGTTTCTCCTTGCCAGACATAGTGGAAAAGCTTTTGGCAAAAGTTTAGACGACAAGAGACACAAAAGACGAAGGTACGGTGCTCTCCGGAGCTAACAGCCGCTCCCGGGCGTCTTTCGGCAGAAGCCGCGCGGCGGAGAGCACTGTGACCGCCACAATCATCTTTGCGCGAAGAAGCCGCTTCTTCGCCTCCGGGAGCCGGGGAAAGCGGCAGCTTCGGAATGGTGAAGAAGGAAGCTGCACAATACTGGGATTGTGTGCGCAGCTTGCCAACTGATAGAAAACAGTACCTTAGCACTCTCCTGCCTTTTCCAAACACATGAGCATTCGATTGGAGGCTGTTTTAGTCAACTCACTCCGTCTTCTTGCAAAACACTCGGCAGACCTCCGTGCAACTTCTAGAACACGATGGGAGATGTTTTCTGTGCTGGCACGGTTTCATTTAACCAGACATAGGGGAAAAGCTTTTTGCTAAGCTGTAGACGAGAAGAGACGCTAAAGATGAAGGTACGGATATCCCCGGAGCTAAGATCCGCTCCTGGGTGTCATTCGGCAGAAGCCGCGCTGCGGAGAGCACTGTGACCGCCACAATCGTCTTTGCGAGAAGAAGCAGCTTCTTCGTCTCCGGGAGCCGGAGAGAGCGGCAGCTTCGGAAAGGTGCAGAAGGAAGCCGCACCACACTGGGATTGTGAGCACACCTTGCCATCTGATAGAAAACAGAACCTTAGCACTCTCTTGTCTTTTTCCACACACATGAGCATTCGATTGGAAGCTGTTTCGGGCAACTCTCTTCCTCTTCTTTCAAAACGCTCGGCAGACCTCCGTGAAACTTCTAGAGCACGATGGGAGATGCTTTTTGTGCTGGCACAGTTTCTCCTTGCCAGACATAGTGGAAAAGCTTTTGGCTATGATGGAGACGACAAGAGAGGCTAAAAACGAAGGCACGATGCTCTCCGGAGCTAAGAGCCGCTCCCGGGCGTCTTTCGGCAGAAGCCACGTTGCGGAGAGCACTGATACCGCCACAATCGTCTTTGCGCGAAGAAGCCGCTTCTTCGCCTCCGGGAGCCAGAGAGAGCAGCAGCTTCGGAAAGGTTAAGAAGGAAGGTGCACAACACTGGGATAGTGTGCGCACCTTGCCAACTGATAGAAAACAGTACCTTAGCACTCTCCTGCCTTTTCCAAATGCATGCGCATTCGACTGGGAGCTGTTTCAGGCAAATCTCTTCGTCTTCTTGCAAAACACTCGGCAAACCTCCGTGCAACTTCTAGAAAACGATGGGAGATATTTTCTGCTCTGGTGCACTTTCTCCTTGCCACACATAGTGGAAAAGCTTTTGGCTAAGATGTCGATGACAAGAGATGCTAAAGACGAAGGTACGATTCTCTCCGGAGCTAAGAGCCGCTCCCGGGCGTGCTTCGGCAGAAGCCGCGCTGCGAAGAGCACTGTAACCGCCACAATCGTCTTTGCGCGAAGAAGCCGCTTCGTCGCCTCCGGGAGCCGGAGCGAGCGGCAGCTTCGGAAAGGTGAAGAGGGAAGCTGCACAACACTGGGATTGTGTGCGCAGCTTTCCAACTGATAGAAAACAGTACCTTAGGACTCTCCTGCCTTCTCCAAACACATGAGCATTAGACTGGAGGCTGTTTTGGGCATCTCTCTTCGTCTTCTTGCAAAACACTCGGCAGACCTCCGTGCAACTTCTAGAACACGATGGGAGATATTTTCTGCGCTGGTGCACTATCTCCTTGCCACACATAGTGGAAAAGCTTTTGGCTAAGATGTAGATGACAAGAGACACAAAAGACGACGGTATGATTCTCTCAGGAGCTAAGAGCCGCTCCCGGGCGTCTTTCGGCAGAAGCCGCGCTGAGGGGAGCACTGTGACCGCCACAACCGTCTTTGCGCAAAGAAGCCGCTTCTTTGCCTCCGGGAGCCGGAGAGAGCGGCAGCTTCGGAAAGGTGTAGAAGGAAGCTGCACAACACTGGGATTGTGTGCGCAGCTTGCCAACTGATAGAAAACAGTACCTTAGCACTCTCCTGCTTTTTCCAAACACATGAGCATTCTATGGGAATCTGTTTTAGGCAACTCTTTTTGTCTTCTTGCAAAACACTCGGCAGACCTCCGTGCAACTTCTAGATGATGATGGGAGATGTTTTCTGTGCTGGCACAGTTTCTCTTCGCCAGACATAGTGGAAAAGCATTTGGCTAATATGTAGACGACAAGAGACGCTAAAGACGAAGGTACGATGCCCTCCGGAGCTAAGAGCCGCTTCCGGGCGTCCTTCGGCAGAAGCCATGCAAAGGTAGGCCCTATGACCGCCACAATCATCTTTGCGCGAAGAAGCCGCTTCTTCGCCTCCGGGAGCCGTATGGAGCGGCAGCTTCGGAAAGGTGAAGAAGGAAGCTGCACCACACTGGGATTGTGTGCACAGCTTGCCAACTGATAGAAAACAGTACCTTAGCACTCTCCTGACTTTTCCAAACACATGGGCATTCGATTGGAAGCTGTTTCAGGCAACTCTCCTTGTCTTCTTGCAAAACATTCGGCAGACCTCCGTGAAACTTCTAGAGCACGATGGGAGATGTTTTCTGTGCCGGCACAGTTTCTCCTTGCCAGACATAGTGGAAAAGCTTTTGGCAAGGATGTAGACGACAAGAGACGCTAAAGACGAAGGCACGATGCTCTCCGGAGGTAAGAGCCGCTCACGGGCGTCTTTCGACAGAAGCCACGCTAAGGAGAGCACTGTGACCGGCGCAATCGTCTTTGAGCGAAGAAACCGCTTCTTCGCCTCCGGGAGCCCTAGAGAGCGGCAGCATCGGAAAGGTGAAGAAGGAAGCTGCACCACACTGGGATTGTGTGCGCAGCTTGCCAACTGATAGAAAACAGTACCTTAGCACTCTCCTGCCATTTCCAAACACATGAGCATTCGATTGGAAGCTGTTTCGGGAAACTATCTTCGTCTTCTTGCCAAAGAATCGGCAGGCCTCCGTGCAACTTCTAGAACACGATGGGAGATGTTTTCTGTGCTGGCACAGTCTCTCCTAGCCAGACATAGTGGAAAAGCTTTTGGCTAAGATGTAGACGACAACAGATGCTAAAGACGAAGGTACGATGCACTCTGGAGCTGAGAGCCGCTCCCGAGCGACTTTTTCCTGAAGCCGCGCTGCGGAGAGCGCTGTGACCGCCACAACCGTCTTTGCGCAAAGAAGACGCTTCTTCGCCTCCGTGAGCCGGAGAGAGCGGCAGCTTCGGAAAGGTGAAGAAGGAAGCTGCACAACACTGGGATTGTGTGCGCAGCTTGCCAACTGATAGAAAACAGTACCTTAGCACTCTCCTGCCTTTTCCAAACACATGAGCATTCGATGGGAAGCTTTTTTAGGCAACTCTCTTCGTCTTCTTGCAAAACACTCGGCAGACCTCCATGCAACTTCTAGAACATGATGGGGGATGTTTTCTTTACTGGCACAGTTTCGCCTTGCCAGACATAGTGGAAAAGCTTTTGGTTTAGATGTCGACGACGAGAGACACTAAAGACGAAGGTACGATGCTCTCCGCAGCTAAGAGCCGCTCCTGGGCGTCTTTTGGCAGAAGCCGCGCTGCGGAGAGCACGGTGACCGCCACAATCGCCTTGCACGACGAAGTCGCTTCTTCGCCTCTGGGAGCCGGAGAGAGCGGCAGCTTCGGAAAGGTGAAGAAGGAAGCTGCACAACACTGGGATTGTGTGCGCAGCTTGCCAACTGATAGAAAACAGTGCCTTAGCACTCTCCTGCCTTTTCCAATCACATGAGCATTCGATTGGAAGCTGTTTCGGGAAACTCTCTTCCCTTGCTGGCAAAACACTCGGCAGACCCACTTGCAAATTCTAGAACACATCAAGAGATGTTTTCTATGCTCGCACAGTTTCTCCTTGCCAGACATAGTGGAAAATCTTTTGGCAAATATGTAGACGACAAGAGACGCTAAAGACGAAGTACGATGCTCTCCGTAGCAAAGAGCCGCTCCCGGGCGTCCTTGGGAAGAAGCCACGCCAAGGCAATCACTGTGACCGCCGCAATCGTCTTTGCGCGAAGAAGCCGCTTCTTCGCCTCCAAGAACCGCAGAGAGCGGCAGCTTCGGAAAGGTGAAGAAGGAAGCTTCACCACACTGGGATTGTGTGCGCAGCTTGCCAACTGATAGAAAACAGTGCCTTAGCACACTCCTGCCTTTTCCAATCACATGAGCGTTCGATTGGAAGCTGTTTCGGGCAACTATCTTCGTCTTCTTGCAAAACACTCGGCACACCTCCGTGCAACTTCTAGAACACGATGGGAGATGTTTTCTGTGCTGGCAAAGTTTCTCCTTGCCACACATAGTGGAAAAGCTTTTGGCTAAGATGTAGACGCCAACAGACGCTAAAAACGAATGTACGATGCTCTCCGTAGCTGAGGGCCGCTCCCGGCAGTCTTTCGGCAGAAGCTGCGCTGCGGAGCGCAGTGTGACCGCCACAATCCTCTTTGCGCGAAGAAGCCGCTTCTTCGCCTCCGGGAGCCGGGGACAGCGGCAGCTTCGGTAAGGTGTAGAAGGAAGATGCACAACACTGGGATTGTGTGCGCAGCTTGCCAACTGATAGAAAACAGTACCTTTGCACTCTCCTGACTGTTCCAATCACATGAGCGTTCGGTTGGAAGCTGTTTTAGGCAACTCTGTTCGTCTGCTTGCAAAACACTCGGCAGACCTCCGTGCAACTTCTAGAACACGATGGGAGATGTTTTCTGTGCTGGCAAAGTTTCTCCTTGCCACACATAGTGGAAAAGCTTTTGGCTAAGATGTAGACGCCAACAGACGCTAAAAACGAATGTACGATGCTCTCCGTAGCTGAGGGCCGCTCCCGGGAGTCTTTCGGCAGAAGCTGCGCTGCGGAGCGCAGTGTGACCGCCACAATCCTCTTTGCACAAAGCAGCCGCTTCTTCGCCTCCGGGAGCCGGGGACAGCGGCAGCTTCGGTAAGGTGTAGAAGGAAGATGCACAACACTGGGATTGTGTGCGCAGCTTGCCAACTGATAGAAAACAGTACCTTTGCACTCTCCTGACTGTTCCAATCACATGAGCGTTCGGTTGGAAGCTGTTTTAGGCAACTCTGTTCGTCTGCTTGCAAAACACTCGGCAGACCTCCGTGCAACTTCTAGAACACGATGGGAGATGTTTTCTGTGCTGGCACAGTTTTTCCTCTCCATTCAAAACGGAAAAGCTTTTGGCTAAGATGTCGACGACAAGAGAGGCTAAAGACGAAGGTACTATGCTCTCCGGAGCTGAGACCCGCTCCCGGCCGTCTTTCGGCAGAAGCCGCGCTGCGAGGAGCACTGTGCCCGGCACAATCGTCTCTGCACGAAGAAGCCGCTTCTTCGCCTCCGGGAGCCGGAGAGAGCGGCAGCTTCGGAAAGGTGAAGAAGGAATCTGCGCAACACTGGGATTGTTAAGGCAGCTTGCCTACAGATAGAAAACAGTACCTAAGAACTCTCTTGACTATTCCAATCACATGAGCATTCGATTGGAAGGTGTTTCGGACAACTTTCTTTCTCTTCTTGCAAAACACTCGGCAGACCTCCGTGCAACTTCTAGAACACGATGGGAGATGTTTTCTGTGCTGGCACAGTTTCTCCTTGCCAGACATAGTGGAAAAGCTTTTGGCTAAGATGTAGACGAAAAGAGACGCTAAAGACGAAGGTAAAATGCTCTCCGGAGCTAAGAGCCGCTCCCGGGCGTCTTTCGGAAGAAGCCTCACTGCGGAGAGCACTGTTACCTGCACAATCGTCTTTGCACGAAGAAGCCGCTTCTTCGCCTCCGGGAGCCGGAGACAGCGGCAGCTTCGGAAAGGTGAAGAAGGAAGCTGAAAACACGGGGATTGTGTGCGCAGCTTGTCAACTGATAGAAAACAGTATTTAGCACTCTACTGAATGTATCAAATCACATGAACCTTCGACTGGAATGTGTTTCAGACAACTTTCTTTCTCTTAATGCAAAACACCTGGCAGACCTCCGTGCAACTTCTAGAAAACAATGGGAGATGTTTTCTGTGCTGGCACTGTTTCTCCTTGCCAGACATAGTGGAAAAACTTTTGGCAATAATGTAGACCACAAGAGACGCAAAAGACGAAGGTACGATGCTCTCCGGAGCTAAGAGCCGCTCCCGGGCGTCTTTCGGCAGAAGCCACGCTGTGGAGAGCACTGTGACCGCCACAGTCGTCTTTGCACGAAGAAGCCGCTTTTTCGCCTCCGGGAGCAGGAGAGAGCAGCGGCTTTGGAAAGGTGATGAAAGAAGCTGCACAACACTGGGATTGTGAGTGCAGCTTGACTACTGTCCTGGTTTAGGGCAAATTTGTTAAAGAATCTGCAAAGGAGGGCCCCTCCAGAAAGCAAAACCCACACGGCCCCTCCCCCCAACCGGTTCGGGAAAAAATTCCTCAGAGAGAAGTGGAAAGAACCTGTTTATTTGACTGGCACAGCACCCCCCGCACACAAAATGTACAATACCAGCTGACACCACTCTGAGAAAGATGACAAAATCAGAAAGTCTCTTTCGGGGTGGTTGCTCTGCTCTCAGTCCCTCCGGCGCTGGGCCAGCTGCTGCAGCCAAACCTTCGGTGTTCCCGGGTCCCTGTCCGGAGCAGGTTCGAGATGGTCACAGGAACAGGAGAGGAGAAACAGTCCGGGAAGGAATTTGGACTGTTTAGCTAAACTAGCTAATAAGCAGAAGCAAAAGCGAGAGCAGAAGCAAGAGAAGAAAAGCAAGCAAGCAAAAGCAGCGAGCTGCGAGCTAGAAGTGAAAACAGCCCTATGTACTGCCTTGTCTCTGTGTCCTGATAAGGGAAACCCAAACAAAACTTCCACTTTTCAGAGCCAGTCTTAAAGGCACAGAACGGATGAATGGGGATACAAGCATCATAACGTCACCCCAGGACATTCCACCCCTTATCCCCATATCATCAACATATTACAACGCATCATGCATTATTCACACAAAGTTTCCATCTGTTTCCCCAAAATTACAAGCAATACCCATCATGCCTTCATCATATCCCCACACTGGACCACTGAATCCAGGCCCTATATTACAGAGCTGCAGGATCCCCCCTTTTCACTTTTGTCACTTAAAGCTCCATCTATCACTTGCTCAGACCTTTGACACTTTCACATTTCCTTCTCCATCTTCCACTTGCCCAGACCTTCAACTCTTACACATTTCCTTCTATCTCATGTCTGTATGGTTTAATGTACAGACAATGGCAGTAACATCCAATGAATAGTGATATTGCATATCATTCTATCCCACAATCAGATCTCCCTGAGGTACACATCGTGTTGTTCCATCTCTTTGCACTATCCACCACTTGCAACCTGGTCCCTGAGCAAAGACAACCCCACGAATGGGTTTGTCTCTACTCGAGGCAGAGTTGATCCATACAGTCTTCCCTAACAAACCTCTGATATCTACCACTGGGACTTTGCCTCCTTCTATTACATTCAGGGACTCAGACTGGGCAGGACCTGCTCGGTTGGTGGAACCTCGGTTTTGACTAACCAGGTGGCCTTTGCTAAATGCTGCTCCCAATTCTTGAAAGATCCCCCACCCAAAGCTTTCAACTGGGTTTTTAGTAGTCCATTGTACCTCTCCACTTTCCCTGCAGCTGGTGCATGGTAGGGGATATGGTACACCCACTCAATGCCATGTTCCCTAGCCCAGGTGTTGATAAGGCTGTTCTTGAAATGAGTCCCGTTGTCTGACTCGATCCTCTCAGGGGTGCCATGTCTCCACAGGACTTGCTTTTCAAGGCCCAGGATGGTGTTCCGGGCTGTGGCATGAGACACAGGGTAGGTTTCCAACCATCCAGTGGTGGCTTCCACCATGGTCAGCACGTAGCGCTTGCCCTGGCGTGTCTGGGGCAGTGTGATGTAGTCAATCTGCCAGGCCTCCCCATACTTGTACTTGGACCACCGCCCACCGTACCAGAGGGGCTTCACTCGCTTGGCCTACTTGATGGCAGCACACGTCTCACAGTCATGGATAACCTGAGAAATACTGTCCATGGTTAGATCCA
Organism: Melozone crissalis; assembly: GCF_028551555.1. NCBI lineage: Eukaryota > Metazoa > Chordata > Aves > Passeriformes > Passerellidae > Melozone > Melozone crissalis. Next base: position 3,622,231 of record NW_026535882.1, on the reverse strand, counting down.
CCCCTCGGTCTCGTACCCATTTATAGGTGACATCTCTGCCCTGGTGGCCTGAGGCATCATGGGCCCATCTAGCAAGGAATAACTCTCCCTTATGTCCCCAATCTAGGTCTATATTGGACACCCCTATCTTTGCAGCTTGGTCTACCTGCTCATTGTTCTGGTGCTCCTCATTGGCCCTACTCTTGGGTACATGGGCATCTACATGGCGGACTTTCACAGGTAGCCTCCCTACCCAGGTAGCAATGTCTTTCCACTCATTTCCCGTTAGGCTCACATCAGCTTCCGCCAAAGTGGAATCCTGGGATCCTCCTGTCACACCAGCAATAGAAACAGACTCTGTCCCCACATGTCTTGATGGGATTAATGTGCATTGCGCACCAGTATCGACCAAAGCTTTGTACTCTTGTGGCTCCGATGTGCCAGGCCAACGAATCCACACAGACCAGAAAACACGATTTTCCCTGGCCTCTACCTGGCTAGAGGCAGGGCCCCTCTAAGCCTGGTTATCCTTCTTTCCCTGGGCGTATGTTTTGGATGTTCCTTCGAGAGGATCAGACATGTCATCATCATCATACCTGGCCGGTCGGCTACGGGCAACTGGAGCTGCTTTCCTCCTGGTGGCTTCCTTCAGTTCACGCACCCGTCGTGCCAGAACAGCAGTAGGTTTCCTATGCCACCTTCTCATGTTCTCCCCACAATCACACAGGTAGAACCACAGCTCAGCTCGTGGGGTGTACCTTCTCTCGCCATCTGGGAAACGTCTGCCTTGGAGACCAGAACCTCGGATCTGTACTGCTGAAATTTGGAGAAGGTCTTCTTTAATCTCCTCTCTAAGCTTCTTATGGTTCTCCTCTATCTTTTCCTCTAAGTTCTGCAGACGTGTTTCTACCGCTGCGATTCTGGCATGTGTCGGGCCATGTACAGCATCTGCATATGCTCGGAGCTTCCTTGCCATGTCAAGCACCGTCTCATCCCTCTCATCCCTCTTCATGATGGCTAAGGCAGAAGCATATTCGTGTGGCCCAAGTCGTACGAGTTTTCGCCACATCACAGACATGCATGGTACTAAGTCTGGGTTCCTGGTTGTTCCATCATCTGAGAAGATAATTTCTGCCACAGCCATTTCTCTTAAGCGTTGGATCCCTTGCTCTATTGTCTTCCACTGAGTTTGCTGCATATAGAGATCTTCTGCACACAGGTATCTTTCTGCTACGCTTCTTAGGACCCGTTCCCAGAGGCTGTGAGGGTTAGCCCCCCTCATCATTCCTTGGTCTATGACAGTATCCTGTGACAGGGATCCCAAATGCCTGGCTTCAGTGCCATCCAGAATTGTAGCCTCGTCTGCAGCATCCCAGAGACGGACAAGCCAACTAATTATGGATTCATCAGACCTTCGAGTGTAATCCTTCCGTAGGCCACGGAGGTCCTTCAGGGAAAAGGACTCATCTGATCTTGCACCTGCTGCTTTGACTCCTGATTTTATGTCAGGAGGCATTGAGGTTCCTTCTCCTTCATCATCATCATCATCATCATCATCCCCTGGTCGATTGGTCTTGTCCGTGCATTTCCCACTTCTAGTGCTGGTAGCAACAGCCATGGGTTTAGATGCTGGCTTCGAGCCTGGAGTGTTAGCTGCAGCCTGAGTCACCGGGACAGTTGCTGATTTATCTCCCTGCCCCCCTGCCTCTGTCTGCTGCCCGACAGTATCTAGCAGTGTGCGATAAGCATATGCCAGGGCCCAGCTCACTGCAATGACCTTCCTCTCCTTAGGCTCATCCTGGTACTTCTCTTTCAGATATATCCCCACCTCAGCTGGATTCTGAATTTGTTCATGGGGAAAATCCCAGACTATAGGGTCAGAGAATTCCTTCAGGATTTGGCCCATATCCTCCCATTTCCCACACCACTTAGGATTTTCCACACCAGGGTCTACTCCTGAGTCAGGGGTCTCATCAGCCCGCCTAGAAATCTCAGCCCTCATTCTAGAGAAGCAGCAGGCTGTATAGAGGAAGGTTATCAGATTGGATACCAGGAAGATGGTCTCTTTAACATTGAGGGGAAACTGAACATCCTTCACTAGTGATGCAACTGATTCATAGGAGAAGGAGGAAAGCAGAGGCTGAAAAACCTCATTCCCTCCTGCTCCTCCTGCAACAAACTGGATGCATAACCATAGCCATGAACCATTCATACCTGGAGCAGACACTAGCATGTTTATTAATTTCTTGCACATTATTGCCACCAAGCCCAGCAGGATAGCTACTCTGGTCACTGCCCCTCTGATGTAAAAACTACGTATTAGGGGCAATACTAAAGCTATTTCTGGATAAGAAAATAAACCAAGGGACAAGAGAGGTATTAAAATCTCAAAAAACCCCAGGGGCCAGAAATGCATGCAAAACTTCACCCCAATAGACATTATCAATTCAAAAACCATGGCTATTAGCTGATTTAAACGAACACAGAGTAATAGCAACCAAAATGCAGTCAAAACAGGGTTTTTCCACTCTCTCTCGAGCCTCACGTTTGGGCGCAAATATTTTGTCCTGGTTTAGGGCAAATTTGTTAAAGAATCTGCAAAGGAGGGCCCCTCCAGAAAGCAAAACCCACACGGCCCCTCTCCCGAAAACCGGTTTGGGAAAAAATTCCTCGGAGAGAAGTTGAAAGAACCTGTTTATTTGACTGGCACAGCACCCCCCGCACACAAAATGAACAATACCAGCTGACACCACTCTGAGAAAGATGACAAAATCAGAAAGTCTCTTTCGGGGTGGTTGCTCTGCTCTCAGTCCCTCCGGCGCTGGGCCAGCTGCTGCAGCCAAACCTTCGGTGTTCCCGGGTCCCAGTCCGGAGCAGGTTCGAGATGGTCACAGGAACAGGAGAGGAGAAACAGTCCGGGAAGGAATTTGGACTGTTTAGCTAAACTAGCTAATAAGCAGAAGCAAAAGCGAGAGCAGAAGCAAGAGAAGAAAAGCAAGCAAGCAAAAGCAGCGAGCTGCGAGCTAGAAGTGAAAACAGCCCTATGTACTGCCTTGTCTCTGTGTCCTGATAAGGGAAACCCAAACAAAACTTCCACATTTCAGAGACAGTCTTAAAGGCACAGAACGGATGAATGGGGATACAAGCATCTTAATGTCACCCCAGGACAGCAACTGATAGAAAACAGTACCTTAGATCTCTCCTGACTATTCCAATCACATGAGCATTCGATTGGAAGATTTTTCGGACAACTCTCTTCGTCTTCCTTCAAAACACTCGGCAGACCTCCCTCCAACTTCTAGAACGTGATGGGAGATGTTTTCTGTGCTGGCACAGTTTCTCCTTGCCAGACATAGTGGAAAAGCTTTTGGCTAAGATGTAGACGACAAGAGACACTGAAGACGAAGGTACGATGCTCTCCGGAGCTAAGTGCTGCTCCCGGGCATCATCCGGCAGAAGCCGCGCATAGGCAAGCACTGTGACCGCCACAATCGTCTTTGCGCAAAGAAGCCGCTTCTTCGCCTCCGGGAGCCGGAGAGAACGGCAGCTTCGGAAAGGTTAAGAAGGAAGCTGCACAACACTGGGATTGTGTGCGCAGCTTCCCAACTGATAGAAAACAGTACTTTAGCACTCTCCTGCCTTTTCCAATCACATGAGCATTCGATTGGAAGGTGTTTCGGAAAACTCACTTTATCTTCATGCAAAACACTCGGCAGACCTCCATGCAACTTCTAGAACACGATGTGAGATGTTTTCTGTGCTGGCACAGTTTCTCCTTTTCGGACATAGTGGAAAAGCTTTTGGCTAAGATGTAGACGACAAGAGACGCTAAAGACGAATGTACGGTGCTCTCTGGAGCTAAGTGTCGCTCCAAGGCGTCCTTTGGCAGAAGCCGTGCCTAGGCCAGCACTGTGAGCGCCACAATCGTCTTTGCGCGAAGGAGCCGCTTCTTTGCCTCCGGGAGCCGGAGAGAGCGGCCGCTTCGGAAAGGTGAAGAAGGAAGCTGCGCAACACTGGCATTGTGTTCGCAGCTTGCCAACTGATAGAAAACAGTTCCTTACCACTCTCCTGCCTTTTCCGAAGACAGGAGCTTTCGTTTGCAAGCTGTTTTGGACAACTTTCCCTTTCTTCATGCAAAACAGTTTGCAGACCTCCATGGAACTTCTAGAAACGATGGGGAATGTGTTCTGTTCTTACACATTTTCATTTAACCAGACATAGTGGAAAAGCTTTTTGCTAAGCTGTAGACGAGAAGAGATGCTAAAGATGAAGGTACGGATGTCCCCTGAGCTAAGATCCGCTCCCGGGCGTCTTTTGGGAGAAGCCGCGCTGCGGAGAGCACTGGGACCGCCACAATCGTCTTTGCGCAAAGAAGCCGCTTTTTCGCCTCCGAGAGCAGGAGAGAGCGGCAGCTTCGGAAAGGTGAAGAAGGAAGCTGCACAAGCCTGAGATTGTGTGCGCAGCTTGCCATCTGATCGAAAACAGTATTTAGCACTCTCCTGACTATTCTAATCACATGAGCATTCGATTGGAAGGTGTTTCGGAAAACTTTCTTTCTCTTCTTGCAAAACACTCGGCAGACCTCCGTGCAACTTCTGGAAAACGATGGGCGATGTTTTCTTTGCTGGCACAGTTTCTCGTCGCCAGACATCGTGGAAAAGCTTTGGGCTAAGATGTAGACGAGAAGAGACACTAAAGACGAATGTACGATGCTCTCCGGAGCTAAGTGCTGCTCCCGGGCATCATCCGGCAGAAGCCGCGCATAGGCAAGCACTGTGACCGCCACAATTGTCTTTGCGCAAAGAAGCCGCTTCTTCGCCTCCAGGAGCTGGAGAGAGCGGCAGCTTTGGAAAGGTGAAGAAGGAAGCCGCCCAACACTGGGATTGTGTGCGCAGCTTGGCAACGGATAGAAAACCGTACCTTAGTACTCTCCTGACTATTCCAATCACATGAGCATTGAATTGGATGCTTTTTTAGGCAACTCTCTTCCTCTTCTTGCAAAACACTCGACAGACCGCCGAGCAACTACTAGAACCCGACGGGAGATGTTTTCTGTGATGGCAGTTTCTCCTTGCCAGACATAGTGGAAAAGCTTTTCACTAAGATGTAAACTACAAGAGAAGCTAAAGACGAAGGTACGATGCTCTGCGGAGCTAAGAGCCGCTCCCGAGCGTCTTTCGGAAGAAGCCGCGCTAAGGAGAAGACTGTGACCGCCACAATCGTCTTTGCACAAAGAAGCCGCTTCTTCCCCTCCGGGAGCCGGAGAGAGCGGCCGCTCCGGAAAGGTGAAGAAGGAAGCTGCACAACACTGGGATTGTGAACGCAGCATGCCAACTGATAGAAAACAGTACCTTAGACCTCTCCTGACTATTCAAATCACATGAGCATTGGATCAGAAGCTGTTTTAGGCAACTCTCTTCGTCTTCTTGCAAAACACTTGGCAGACCTCCGCGCAACTTCTAGAACACGATGGCAGATGTTTTCTGTGCTGGCACAGTTTCTCCTTGTCAGACATTGTGGAAAAACTTCTGAATAAGGAGGAGACGAAAAGATACGCTAAAGAAGATAGTACGATATTCTCTGGAGCAAAGAGCCGCTCACGGGCGTCTTTCAGCAGAAGACGCGCTGCGGAGATCACTGTGGCATCCACAATTGCCGTTGCGCGAAGAATCCGCTTCTTCGCCTCCAGGAGCCGGAGAGAGCGGCAGCTTCGGAAAGGTGAAGAAGGAAGCTGCACAACACTGGGATTGTGTGCGCAGCTTGCCAACTGATGGAAAACAGTACCTTAGCCCTCTCCTGCCTTTTCCAAACACATGCTCATTCGATTGGAAGCTGTTTTGGGAAACTCTGTTCGTCTTCTTGCAAAACACTCGGCACACCTCCGTGCAACTTCTAGAACACGATGGGAGATGTTTTATGTGCTGGCAGAGTTTCTCCTTGCCAGACATAGTGGAAAACTTTTGGTTAAGATGTCGACGACAAGAGACGCTAAAGACGAAGGTACGATGCTCTCCGGAGCTGAGAGCCCCTCCCGGGCGTCCTCTGGAAGAAGCCGCGCTGTGGAGAGCACTGTGACCGGCACAATCGTCTTTGCGCGAAGAAGGCGCTTCTTCGCCTCCCGGAGCCGGAGAGCGCGGCAGCTTCGGAAAGGTGAAGAAGGAAGCTGCACCACACTGGGATTGTGTGCGCAGCGTTCCAACTGACAGAAAACAGTACCTTAGCACTCCCTGCCATTTCCAATCAAATGAGGGTTCGATTTGAAGCTGTTTGAGGCCACTCTCTTCGTCTTCTTGCAAGACACTAGGAAGACTTCCGAGAAACTTCTCGAACACGATGGGAGATTTTTTCATTTCTGGTACAGTTTCGCCTTGCCAAACATAGTGGAAAAGCTTTTGGCTAAGATGTAGACGACAAGAGACGCGAAAGACGAAGGTACGATGCTCTCCGGAGCTAAGAGCCGCTCCCGGGCGCCTTTCGGCAGAAGCCGCCATAAGGCGAGCGCTATGACCGCCACAACAGTGTTTGCGCGAAGAAGCCGCTTCTTCGCCTCCGGGAGCCGGAGAGAGCGGCAGCGTCGGAAAGGTTAAGAAGGAAGCTGCACAACACTGGGATTGTGTGCGCAGCTTCCCAACTGATCGAAAACAGTACTATACAACTCTTGTCTTTTACCAAAAACATGGGCATTCGATTGAAAGCTGTTTTAGACAACTCGCTTCCTCTTCTTGCAAAACACTCGGCAGACCTCCGTGCAACTTCTAGAACACGATGGGAGATGTTTTCTGTGCTTGCTCAGTTTCCCCTTGCTAGACATAGTGGAATAGCTTTTGACTTAAATGTAGACGACAAGAGACCCTAAAGAAAAAGGCACAATGCTCTCCGGAGCTAAGAGCGGCTCACGGGCGTCTTTCGGCAGAAGCCGCGCTGCGGAGAGCACTGTGACCGCCACAATCGTCGTTGCGCGAAGAAGCCGCTTCTTCGCCTCCGGGAGCCGGAGAGAGCGGCAGCTTCGGAAAGGTGAAGAAGGAAGCTGCACAACACTGGGATTGTGTGCGCAGCTTGACAACTGATAGAAAACAGTACCTTAGCACTCTCCTGTCTTTTCCAAACACATGAGCATTCGATGGGAAACTTTTTTAGGCAACTCTCTTCGTCTTCTTGCAAAACACTCGGCAGACCTCCATGCAACTTCTAGAACACGATGGGAGATATTTTCAGTGCTGGCACAGTTTCTCCTTTCCAGACATAGTGGAAAAGCTTTTGGCTAAGATGTAGACGACAAGAGACGCTAAAGAAGAAACAGATGCTCTCCAGAGCGAAGAGCCGCTCCCGGGCGTCTTTCGGCAGAAGTTGCGCTGCGGAGAGCACTGTGACCGCCACAATTGTCTTTGTGCAAAGAAGCCGCTTCTTTCCCTCCGGGAGCTGAAGGGAGCGGCAGCTTTGGAAAGGTGAAGAAGGAAGCTGCACAACTCTGGGATTGTGTGCGCAGCTTGCCAACTGATAGAAAAAAGGACCTTAGCACTCTCCTCCCTTTTCCAAACACATGAGCATTCGATTGGAAACTGTTTCAGGCAACTCTCTTCGTCTTTTTGCAAAACACTCGGCAGACCTCCGTGCAACTTCTAGAACACGATGGGAGATGTTTTCTGTGCTGGCACAGTTTCTCTTTGCCAGACATAGTGGAAAAGCTTTTTGCTAAGATGTAGACGACAAGAGACTCTAAAGGCTGTTGTGGTGTGTTTTTAAGTTTCTCAGTTTGCTCCTCCATTTTCTATATTTTCCCCCTATGTTCACTATAAATGGTTCCTCCCTTCCCAGTTTTCCCGCCACTAATGCCCTGACAGTTGAGTTACTCTGGTTTCCCCTGCCCCCTTTTAGTTGCCAATCTCCTAAGTTGCATAATTGATCCTCCCTTATCCCACCATATAAGTAAAGTTTTCCTCCTCCCTGGGCCCAGTCAATCACCCCCTACTCCTCCCAGGTTTCGAGAACCTCCTTCCCCCTTGGGGTTGTGGTTGGCTAGTGTCCTGGCGCCCCTCCTCTACTTCATGTTTTGTGGATATGTTCTTATGTAAGTTTTTTTATGTACCTCCCCACATGTTCCCAGATTGGTTAGCTGGGCTTCCCTCCCTTCTCCACCTATTCCCTTTAAAACTCTGTCTCCCCCTGTGTTCGGCGCCATTTGCTATGGGTTTGTCCATCTGTTGGTTGCCCTTTGCTTCCTGGGGGCTCTTCAATAAACCGACGTTTCACCCCCAGCAAGTGGTCGCCTCCTCACTCGTCTCGTCCTGCGTGAACCCAAGTCCGCAATCCAGCCCAGCCCGAGGCCACGACGCCAAGGGGGGCTGGCTTCTGATGCGTAGGGTCGTCAGCCTTCTTACCCCTTCTGCTAGCCGGATTTAGAGCCGCGTACGCCCTCGCGCAGTCTCCTGCCCAACGTGGGGCCTGAGGAAGTGGACATTTGACCACGGACCGGACCCTGCAGAATTGGGATTTACTTACCCTCTGAACGCCGGACTACCCCAGATGGTGGCAGGCCCCGTTATAGGGGCAGCGCTCCCTGGGGATCTGAGTCGGGACTCCTCGCACCCTCAGAGGACGACTCCCGAGACGAGGACCCTCGCCTAGTTTTTCTTTGTCGCCGCTGCAGGATTGGTAAGTTCGGACCCCGACCTGGGGACTCTCCGGCTTCCCCTCTGCCCTTTTACCTTTCCCTATAGGTACATGCCCTGCGTTGGGGACCTACCCCCTGCCTTCTTTCCTTGAGGTTTTTCCTCACCCCCGTGCCGTTTTTGTTTTCTCTTCCCTGTGGGTGCCGGATTTCCCCAGACGTGGGGCCCGGACCCAATCACCCAGTCTCCTTCTTTCCCTCCGGCTGTATACCCAGACTTTGGGGAAGTGGGGGGAGCAGGGGCCGGCGGCGGGCGGCTCATTGTTTAAGTTTTCGTTGTTCTCCAGGCGAGTGGTTGGGTCATCTGAGGATTTTCCCCCTTTCTAGTTGCAGCAGTTCCTGTTCTAGAAAGGTTCCATGGGTGCAGGCTTGGGAAAATCCCAGAAGGAGGTTTATTATGTTGTGAAGGGTTTGTTGCTTGGGGGGGGTCAGAAGGCCCCCGAGCAGGGGTTAAAATGTTTAGTTAAGTGGGTATTTTCTACATTCCCCGAGGTCTCCCCAGAACTTGTAAAACAGCCACGGTTTTGGGCAGCCATTTTGGCAAAATTAGAAGAGGCCATAAATTCCGGGGAGACAAAATTGGCCACCGTGGCGTATTGGGCGCGCAGAATGTGTGCGACATTCCGCGCGTCTGGGGAGCCTAAGAAAAGTCCCCCAGGTTCTGGTTTGTCCCCTCGTTCTCCTCGTTCAGTTGCCCTTGCCCCTCAAACCTTTCCCCCGTTCCGTAGGCAGGAGCCCTCGAGGGGGATTTTGAAGGCCGACCAGAGGCAGGGGGTCCATCCTGCCCCTGCTCCCCCTCGACCTGCTCGGCCTCCCCCTTCGAGGAGCCCTGGCCAGGCTCCTTCTCTTCCCTTACCCTCTACCCCGGTCCCCAAGTCCTCGGTTTCAAACCCCAAAGTTGTTCGGTTTTGCGAAGACCTTCAAAAGGGCTCCCTTGGAGCCCGAGATGGCGGCGGCCATGTGGCCGTTCCCGCCAGGGCTCTTTCCTCTTCTCCTAACCCTTTCCTCCCTGATGCCAACCCCTCCCTTCCCCTTGACCCAACCTCTTTTTCTGTTGTCCCTCCCTGTTATCTTCCCTCTGCCCCTTCCATTTCTCCGCCCTCTGATCCTCCGTCGGCTCCTCTCCAGGTTCCTCCCCCGGTTCAGCCTTCTGTTAACTCCTCCCCTGCTCCACCTTCATACTCTGCTCCGCCTCTGAACTCCATCAAGGAGGCGGAGAGGGGTTGTGTGCCCCATTGCCAGACCCTGCATCAACCTCCTCCAATTCCGGTTCCCACGCTCCCCCTTCCGGTTCTCATGCCTTGTGTTCCGGGGGTGGGGGGGGGGGGGGGGGGTGGATGACAGGAAGCTGGGGCAGGCGCCTTTATTGGAACCCGTTCCGGTTATGTACCGCCTCAGCGGGGAGGGGAGCCCTCAGGCCCAGTGGGTGCCTTTAGCACAGGCCCGGTTTAAGGAACTGTGCAAGGCACAGAAGGACTACTCCCGGGGGTCGGAGTACTTCCGGGGTATGCTCCGGAATGCCCTTGCACAGGGAGATCTGGTGCTGGCGGACCTGAGGGCCCTCTTCTCCAGTTTAACAAGACCCATGGAGTTTAGGGTCTGGGTGGGGGAATGGAGGAGGGAGATAGTGGAGGTTCTCCCGATTCTTTGGGGGAATCCTTCAGTGTCTCATGACGCGGACGGTTTAGCAATTTCCCAAGAACATCTTTTGGGCGAGGGACAGTGGGCAGAGGGGGCAGCTCAAGCAAAGGCCTTGATCCCGCCTCAGCTTGTAGAGACCGCTAAGGCAGCAGAGCGGGCCATTTATAAGCTAGACGTGGTGACCTCCCAGTGGGAGGACGATGAAGTCCGGCAGGGGCCGCAAGAGCCTTACGTGGTCTTCATCGAGCGCCTCTACCGATACGTGGAGGCCTAGGCGACCGGGGACGATGACAGGGAGAAGATGCTCCATAGGATGGCGTATAGCAACGCCAACCCGGAGTGTCGGAAGGCCATCCGGATTCTCCCTCGAAGTCCCCGGCCCACGGTGGAGGCCATGATAGAGGCCGTGGTAGGCCAGGTCTCCTTAACATCACGGCCTAAAAGAGCTTCAGTGGTCTTTGCAGATGGCCCTGAGCCGGACTTCTTAGAGATAGATGCTGCCCCCCTTGCCGGACCCCCAACACCCGGGTCCGGCAGAAGATCAACGGCCACCCACCCCTGCCACCTCTGTGGCAAGACAGGGCATTGGATGCCCCAATGCCAGATGCGATTAGATTATTTAGAGTATAGAAGGAGGCGGGAAAGGGAGGAGAGTAAGGGCAAAAAAAACTAGGCCCGGAGCGCAGCCCCTCCCTGCACGAAGACAAAAATGCGGCAGGTCACTTAACAACAAGCGGGGAGAGAGGAGACGAGAGAGAGCCGCCTACATTTGCTTTGCCGAACTTGACTTCTTTACCAGATATGACTACACCAACCTGTGGTACTGTACCTGCGCTTAACACCATGTCCTCTGTTTCCCCCTACAGGCTGCAGCTAACTAGGAACTTTTATCTCCCTAGTAGTGACATCCAGCTGGTGTCTGTCGACCTGCAACACCCGGGTCGCTGGAGGAAACTTGGACGTTGCAGGTGGACCGTCGTCGGGGACACGAAGAACACACCGCGAGACATTCACATCGTCCCTGGTCTGGTAACTACCGACCGGGACCGTTTCGCGGTAGGGCTGTACTGTGTCCGACCCCCGCTCTTCCTCCCTAAGGGACAGATCATTGCCCAGGCTATTCCGGTTCCAGATAGAGATCATTGGAAGAACTCCGTGGAGAGGACATCGCCTCCGACAGTAGCCTGGGCACAGCTGGTGGGGAGGGAGAAGCCCCGCCTGACTTGTCAGCTCTCGTTGGGCGGGGACAAAAAGATCGTGAGGGGTCTTTTGGACACGGGTGCGGATGTGACGATCATTCCCTCTCGGGAGTGGCCGTCACATTGGGACTTGCAAAGCGCTGCGGGCACGATCTCAGGCGTGTGGGGCCTTCAATTGGCCAATCAATCTAAGAGCATTGTGCAATTAAGGGGCCCGACGGGCAATTGGCCTCTATACGCCCGTTCGTTTTAGATTACACCGAGCCTCTCTGGGGAAGAGACCTACTAGCCCAGTGGGGAGCCAGAATTGACCTCCCAAAGGCTCCCCAGGTTTTTCGGGCAGTGGCCACTGAGGAGCGCCAGACCTGGAAGCTGAATTGGCTGTCAGATAAACCAGTACAGGTCTTGCAGTGGCCACTCAACAAGCAAAAATTAAAGGCGCTCAATGAGCTCATTCAGGAGCAGTTACTGAAAGGCAACCTGGTGGAGACAATGTCACCTTGGAACTCCCCAGTGTTTGTCATTAAGAAGCCTAATAAGGACAAGTGGCGGCTCCTGACCGACCTCCGCCAAATTAACGAACAAATAATTGACATGGGTCCTCTTCAACCAGGGATGCCCTCCCCAGCAATGCTCCCCCAAAATTGGAATTTGGCAGTTATAGATATAAAAGATTGTTTTTCCCAGATTCCCCTGCACCCAGACGATGCCCCGCGCTTTGCGTTCACGGTTCCGTCCATCAACCGTGAGTCCCCAGCCAAGCGCTATCATTGGCGGGTGCTTCCGCAGGGCATGAAGAACAGGTCTGTGATCTGCCAATGGTATGTCGCTTCGCTGCTGTCACCCATACGTACAGCCCTCGGGGATGCCGTCATCATCCACCATTACATGGACGACATCCTCGTGTGTGCGCCCGACCACAGTCTGCTTGCCCATGCGCTTGACCTGACAACCAATGCGTTGGTTGCTGCAGGGTTCGAGCTCCAGCAGGACAAAATTCAGCGGATGCCACCTTGGAAATACCTGGGCCTCAAAATCATAAAGCGGACCATTGTTCCGCAGAAATTGGCTATTAGGACAAAAGTCCAGACCCTAGCGGATGTCCATCAACTGTGTGGGTCTTTAAATTGGGTGAGACCATGGCTGGGCATTTCAACCGAGGACCTAGCCCCCCTTTTCAATTTGTTGAAAGGGGGAGAGGGGCTGAGTTCCCCTAGGGCTCTCACCCCAGAGGCAGAGGTGGCCTTGGAGAAGATACAGAAAGTTATTTTGGCCAGGCAGGCCCACCGTTACCATCCGGGCCTGCCCTTCAAATTTATTATACTGGGAAAATTGCCACACCTCCATGGCATGATACACCAGTGGGACACCAGTGCAAAGGACCAGGGGCTGGGTGACCCCCTCTTAATTATAGAGTGGGTGTTCCTCAGCCATCATCGGTCCAAAAGAATGACACGGCCACAGGAGTTGGTAGCCGAACTGATCCTTAAAGCAAGATCGAGGATCAGGGAGTTGGAGGGGTGTGATTTCACATGCATACATATCCAAATTAAATTGGAATCGGACCAACTTGAATTTAAGACCTTTGAAGAACTGCTGCAAACCAATGAATACCTGCAGTTTGCACTACACAGCTACACTGGGCGCATCGCAGTGGATCGACCGGCCCATAAATTATTCAATTCGGAGTTTAAATTATCGCTGAGAAAGGTTCAGAGCAGGGAGCCACTGGCTGCCTTGACAGTTTTCACAGACGCGTCTGGAGCATCCCACAAGTCAGTGATGACTTGGAAGGGTCCTCAGACTAAGCAGTGGGAGACTGATGTTGTTGTAGTGGAGGGCTCTCCACAAGTTGCTGAGTTGGACGCAGTCGTCAGGGCATTCCAGAGATTCCCTGGACCTTTTAATTTGGTTACAGATTCTGCGTATGTCGCAGGTGTAGTGTCTCAAGAGGTCACCAACAAAAGATTATTTGATTTGCTTAACAGGCTCGTCGAGCTAGTCTCCCACCGCGAGCACCCTTTTCATGTTATGCATGTGAGATCACATACTGTCCTGGGGTGACGGTATGATGCTTGTATCCTCATTCATCCGTTCTGTGCCTTTAAGACTGGCTCTGAAAAGTGGAAGTTTTGTTTGGATTTCCCTTATCAGGACACAGAGACAAGGCAGTACATAGGGCTGTTTTCACTTCTAGCTCGCAGCTTGCTGCTTTTGCTTGCTTGCTTTTCTGCTCTTGCTTCTGCTCTCGCTTTTGCTTCTGCTTATTAGCTAGTTTAGCTAAACAGTCCAAATTCCTTCCCGGACTGTTTCTCCTCTCCTGTTCCTGTGACCATCTCGAACCTGCTCCGGACTGGGACCCGGGAATACCGAAGGTTTGGCTGCAGCAGCTGGCCCAGCGCCGGAGGGACTGAGAGCAGAGCAACCACCCCGAAAGAGACTTTCTGATTTTGTCATCTTTCTCAGAGTGGTGTCAGCTGGTATTGTTCATTTTGTGTGCGGGGGGTGCTGTGCCAGTCAAATAAACAGGTTCTTTCCACTTCTCTCTGAGGAATTTTTTCCCGAACCGGTTGGGGGGAGGGGCCATGTGGGTTTTGCTTTCTGGAGGGGCCCTCCTTTGCAGATTCGTTAACAAATTTGCCCTAAACCAGGACAAAATATTGGTGCCCAAACGTGAGGCTCGAGAGAGAGTGGAAAAACCCTGTTTTGACTGCATTTTGGTTGCTATTACTCTGTGTTCGTTTAAATCAGCTAATAGCCATGGTTTTTGAATTGATAATGTCTATTGGGGTGAAGTTTTGCATGCATTTCTGGCCCCTGGGGTTTTTTGAGATTTTAATACCTCTCTTGTCCCTTGGTTTATTTTCTTATCCAGAAATAGCTTTAGTATTGCCCCTAATACGTAGTTTTTACATCAGAGGGGCAGTGACCAGAGTAGCTATCCTGCTGGGCTTGGTGGCAGTAATGTGCAAGAAGTTTATAAACATGCTAGTGTCTGCTCCAGGTATGAATGGTTCATGGCTATGGTTATGCATCCAGTTTGTTGCAGGAGGAGCAGGAGGGAATGAGGTTTTTCAGCCTCTGCTTTCCTCCTTCTCCTATGAATCAGTTGCATCACTAGTGAAGGATGTTCAGTTTCCCCTCAATGTTAAAGAGACCATCTTCCTGGTATCCAATCTGATAACCTTCCTCTATACAGCCTGCTGCTTCTCTAGAATGAGGGCTGAGATTTCTAGGCGGGCTGATGAGACCCCTGACTCCGGAGTAGACCCCGGTGTGGAAAATCCTAAGTGGTGTGGGAAATGGGAGGATATGGGCCAAATCCTGAAGGAATTCTCTCACCCTATAGTCTGGGATTTTCCCCATGAACAAATTCAGAATCCAGCTGAGGTGGGGAAATATCTGAAAGAGAAGTACCAGGATGAGCCTAAGGAGAGGAAGGTCATTGCAGTGAGCTGGGCCCTGGCATATGCTTATCACACACTGCTAGATACTGTCGGGCAGCAGACAGAGGCAGGGGGGCAGGGAGATAAATCAGCAACTGTCCCGGTGACTCAGGCTGCAGCTAACACTCCAGGCTCGAAGCCAGCATCTAAACCTATGGCTGTTGCCACCAGCACTAGAAGTGGGAAATGCACGGACAAGACCAATCGACCAGGGGATGATGATGATGATGATGATGAAGGAGAAGGAACCTCAATGCCTCCTGACATAAAATCAGGAGTCAAAGCAGCAGGTGCAAGATCAGATGAGTCCTTTTCCCTGAAGGACCTCCGCGGCCTACGGAAGGATTACACTCGAAGGTCTGATGAATCCATAATTAGTTGGCTTGTCCGTCTCTGGGATGCTGCAGACGAGGCTACAATTCTGGATGGCACTGAAGCCAGGCATTTGGGATCCCTGTCACAGGATAGTCATAGACCAAGGAATGATGAGGGGGGCTAACCCTCACAGCCTCTGGGAACGGGTCCTAAGAAGCGTAGCAGAAAGATACCTGTGTGCAGAAGATCTCTATATGCAGCAAACTCAGTGGAAGACAATAGAGCAAGGGATCCAACGCTTGAGAGAAATGGCTGTGGCAGAAATTATCTTCTCAGATGATGGAACAACCAGGAACCCAGACTTAGTACCATGCATGTCTGTGATGTGGCGAAAACTCGTACGACATGGGCCACACGAATATGCTTCTGCCTTAGCCATCATGAAGAGGGATGAGAGGGATGAGACGGTGCTTGACATGGCAAGGAAGCTCCGAGCATATGCAGATGCTGTACATGGCCCGACACATGCCAGAATCGCAGCGGTAGAAACACGTCTGCAGAACTTAGAGGAAAAGATAGAGGAGAACCATAAGAAGCTTAGAGAGGAGATTAAAGAAGACCTTCTCCAAATTTCAGCAGTACAGATCCGAGGTTCTGGTCTCCAAGGCAGACGTTTCCCAGATGGCGAGAGAAGGTACACCCCACGAGCTGAGCTGTGGTTCTACCTGTGTGATTGTGGGGAGAACATGAGAAGGTGGCATAGGAAACCTACTGCTGTTCTGGCACGACGGGTGCATGAACTGAAGGAAGCCACCAGGAGGAAAGCAGCTCCAGTTGCCCGTAGCCGACCGGCCAGGTATGATGATGATGACATGTCTGATCCTCTCGAAGGAACATCCAAAACATACGCCCAGGGAAAGAAGGATAACCAGGCTTAGAGGGGCCCTGCCTCTAGCCAGGTAGAGGCCAGGGAAAATCGTGTTTTCTGGTCTGTGTGGATTCGTTGGCCTGGCACATCGGAGCCACAAGAGTACAAAGCTTTGGTCGATACTGGTGCGCAATGCACATTAATCCCATCAAGACATGTGGGGACAGAGTCTGTTTCTATTGCTGGTGTGACAGGAGGATCCCAGGATTTCACTTTGGTGGAAGCTGATGTGAGCCTAACGGGAAATGAGTGGAAGAAGCATCCTATTGTGACTGGCCCAGAGGCCCCATGCATTTTGGGCATAGACTACCTTCGGAGTGGGTACTTCAAAGACCCAAAAGGACTCAGGTGGGCATTTGGAATAGCTGCTGTAGAGACAGAGGGCATCCAGCAATTGAACACCTTGCCTGGGTTGTCTGAGAATCCATCTGCAGTAGGATGCCTGACGGGAGAAGAGCAACAAGTGCCAATTGCCACTTCCATAGTGCATCGACGGCAGTATAGGACCACTCGAGATGCCGTGATCCCCATCCATAAGATGATCCGAGAGCTGGAGAGCCAAGGGGTGGTCAGCAAGACCCACTCACCCTTCAACAGCCCCATTTGGCCTGTGCGAAAATCTGAAGGAGAATGGAGATTGACTGTGGACTACCGTGCATTGAATCAAGTGACTCCACCACTGAGTGCTGCCGTGCCAGACATATTAGAGCTCCAGTATGAGCTAGAGTCCAAGGCAGCAAAGTGGTATGCCACTATAGACATTGCCAATGCATTTTTCTCCATTCCTCTGGCAGCAGAATGCAGGCCTCAGTTTGCCTTCACATGGAGGGGAGTGCAGTACACCTGGAACCGACTGCCCCAGGGGTGGAAGCACAGCCCCACCATCTGCCATGGACTGATCCAGACTGCACTAGAAAGGGGAGAGGCTCCGGAACACCTGCAGTATATTGATGACATCATTGTGTGGGGGAAAACAGCTGCGGAAGTGTTCGAGAAAGGGAAGGAAATCATCCAGATCCTCCTGGGAGCTGGTTTCGCCATTAAAAAGAGTAAAGTAAAGGGACCAGCTCGTGAGATTCAATTCCTGGGAGTGAAGTGGCAAGATGGACGACGTGAGATTCCTACAGATGTCATCAACAAGATCACAGCAATGTCTCCACCCACCAATAAGAAAGAGACACAAGCTTTCTTGGGTGCAAGAGGTTTTTGGAGGATGCATATTCCTGAGTACAGTCAGATCGTGAGCCCTCTTTACCTGGTCACCCGCAAGAAGAACAAGTTCCAGTGGGGCCCTGAGCAGCAACAAGCCTTTGTCCAGATCAAGCAGGAGAT
The DNA here is from genome assembly GCF_028551555.1 of Melozone crissalis. Taxonomy (NCBI): domain Eukaryota; kingdom Metazoa; phylum Chordata; class Aves; order Passeriformes; family Passerellidae; genus Melozone; species Melozone crissalis. The sequence goes on along the minus strand of NW_026535882.1, from coordinate 3,604,723 downwards.
TGCCCATGCAGTAGCCCTTGGCCCGGTCAGGACAGGACCAGAGGTAAAGAACATGCTCTACTCTGCAGCCGGGAACCATGGCTTGTCCTGTAGCCTTTGGCAGAAGGTGCCTGAGGAGACTCGGGGTCGACCACTGGGATTTTGGAGTCGAAGCTACAGAGGGTCTGAAGCCAACTATACTCCAACAGAGAAAGAAATCCTGGCTGCCTATGAAGGAGTCCAAGCTGCCTCGGAGGTAATAGGCACTGAAGCACAACTCCTCCTGGCACCCCGACTACCGGTGCTGGGGTGGATGTTCAAAGGCAAAGTTCCTTCCACTCACCATGCCACCAGTGCTACATGGAGCAAGTGGATTGCTCTCATCACTCAGCGCGCCCGTATAGGTAAACGGAATCGCCTTGGGATTTTGGAGGTCATTACAAATTGGCCCGAAGGTGAGAATTTTGGTGTCACAGATGAAGAGGAACAAGAACCAGTGACACGTGCTGAAGAGGCCCCTCCCTATAACCAACTGCCACCAGAGGAAACACGCTACGCTCTTTTCACTGACGGTTCCTGTCGCATCGTAGGGATGAACCGGAAGTGGAAAGCAGCCGTATGGAGCCCCACACGACAGGTTGCACAAGCTACCGAAGGAGAAGGTGGATCAAGCCAACTTGCAGAACTCAAAGCTGTTCAACTGGCCCTGGACATTGCTGAGAGAGAGAAGTGGCCAAAGCTCTACCTCTACACTGATTCATGGATGGTAGCCAATGCTCTGTGGGGATGGCTGGAGAGGTGGAAAAAGGCTAACTGGCAACGTAGAGGGAAAACAATTTGGGCTGCTGATGAGTGGAAAGACATTGCTACCAGGGTAGGGAGGCTACCTGTGAAAGTCCGCCATGTAGATGCCCATGTACCCAAGAGTAGGGCCAATGAGGAGCACCAGAACAATGAGCAGGTAGACCAAGCTGCAAAGATAGGGGTGTCCAAAATAGACCTAGACTGGGAACATAAGGGAGAGTTATTTCTTGCTAGATGGGCCCATGATGCCTCAGGCCACCAGGGCAGAGATGCCACCTATAAATGGGCACAAGACCGAGGGGTGGATCTAACCATGGACAGTATTTCTCAGGTTATCCATGACTGTGAGACGTGTGCTGCCATCAAGCAGGCCAAGCGAGTGAAGCCCCTCTGGTACGGTGGGCGGTGGTCCAAGTACAAGTATGGGGAGGCCTGGCAGATTGACTACATCACACTGCCCCAGACACGCCAGGGCAAGCGCTACGTGCTGACCATGGTGGAAGCCACCACTGGATGGTTGGAAACCTACCCTGTGTCTCATGCCACAGCCCGGAACACCATCCTGGGCCTTGAAAAGCAAGTCCTGTGGAGACATGGCACCCCTGAGAGGATCGAGTCAGACAACGGGACTCATTTCAAGAACAGCCTTATCAACACCTGGGCTAGGGAACATGGCATTGAGTGGGTGTACCATATCCCCTACCATGCACCAGCTGCAGGGAAAGTGGAGAGGTACAATGGACTACTAAAAACCCAGTTGAAAGCTTTGGGTGGGGGATCTTTCAAGAATTGGGAGCAGCATTTAGCAAAGGCCACCTGGTTAGTCAACACCCGAGGTTCCACCAACCGAGCAGGTCCTGCCCAGTCTGAGTCCCTGAATGTAATAGAAGGAGGCAAAGTCCCAGTGGTACATATCAGAGGTTTGTTAGGGAAGACTGTATGGATCAACTCTGCCTCGAGCCGAGACAAACCCATTCGTGGGGTTGTCTTTGCTCAGGGACCAGGTTGCACGTGGTGGATAATGCAAAGAGATGGAACAACACGATGTGTACCTCAGGGAGATCTGATTGTGGGATAGAATGATATGCAATATCACTATTCATTGGATGTTACTGCCATTGTCTGTACATTAAACCATACAGACATGAGATAGAAGGAAATGTGTAAGAGTTGAAGGTCTGGGCAAGTGGAAGATGGAGAAGGAAATGTGAAAGTGTCAAAGGTCTGAGCAAGTGATAGATGGAGCTTTAAGTGACGAAAGTGAAAAGGGGGGATCCTGCAGCTCTGTAATATAGGGCCTGGATTCAGTGGTCCAGTGTGGGGATATGATGAAGGCATGATGGGTATTGCTTGCAATTTTGGGGAAACAGATGGAAACTTTGTGTGAATAATGCATGATGCGTTGTAATATGTTGATGATATGGGGATAAGGGGTGGAATGTCCTGGGGTGACGTTATGATGCTTGTATCCCCATTCATCCATTCTGTGCCATTAAGACTGGCTCTGAAAAGTGGAAGTTTTGTTTGGGTTTCCCTTATCAGGACACAGAGACAAGGCAGTACATAGGGCTGTTTTCACTTCTAGCTCGCAGCTTGCTGCTTTTGCTTGCTTGCTTTTCTGCTCTTGCTTCTGCTCTCGCTTTTGCTTCTGCTTATTAGCTAGTTTAGCTAAACAGTCCAAATTCCTTCCCGGACTGTTTCTCCTCTCCTGTTCCTGTGACCATCTCGAACCTGCTCCGGACTGGGACCCGGGAACACCGAAGGTTTGGCTGCAGCAGCTGGCCCAGCACCGGAGGGACTGAGAGCAGAGCAACGACCCCGAAAGAGACTTTCTGATTTTGTCATCTTTCTCAGAGTGGTGTCAGCTGGTATTGTTCATTTTGTGTGCGGGGGGTGCTGTGCCATTCAAATAAACAGGTTCTTTCCACTTCTCTCTGAGGAATTTTTTCCCTAACTGGTTTGGGGGAGGGGCCGTGTGGGTTTTGCTTTCTGGAGGGGCCCTCCTTTGCAGATTCGTTAACAAATTTGCCCTAAACCAGGACACATACTGATCTGCCCAGGTTTATTGCGGAAGGCAACCGGCGTGCCGACTCTCTGGCCGCGGCTGCTGTTACACAGGCCCCTCTCCCAGACGTGTTCGGCCAGGCTAAGATCAGTCACCAACTTTTCCATCAGAATGCGCCTGGCCTGGTCCGGCAATTCAATCTGACGCAGGATCAGGCCAAGGCGATAGTGGCCACATGTCCCCAATGCCAACAGGATCAGATGCCCACCGTGGCCTCGGGGGCTAATCCCCGAGGTTTGGCGAGCTGCGAGGTGTGGCAGATGGACGTGACACATATCCCATCTTTTGGTCGATTGTGTTACGTCCACGTCTCAGTAGATACCTTCTCCGGGGCTATCTATGCTTCTGCCCACACAGGCGAAAAGGCAACGGATGCCCAGAAGCATCTGCTTCAGGCATTCGCTGTCTTGGGCATCCCTAGGGCCCTAAAAACAGATAACGGCCCTGCGTATACCTCCAAGGAGCTGCGGAGCTTCCTGCAGCAATGGGGAATAGTCCATAAGACCGGCATCCCCTATTCTCCAACAGGCCAAGCCATGGTGGAAAGGGCCCACCAGAGCCTTAAGAAGATCCTATCCCGGCAACAACCGGCGATGAAGGTGGAGACCCCCCACGTCCGGCTGTCAAGAGCATTGTACACGCTTAACTTTCTAAATTGCTCTTTTGACAGCCGAAATCCTCCAGTGATCCGGCACTTCGGCAGTCACCAGGAGCTGCAGCCTAAAGCCAGGCCACCGGTTCTTGTAAAAGATCCGGAGACCTGGCGGACGGAGGGCCCCTTTGACCTGGTGACCTGGGCGAGGGGATATGCCTGCATGTCCACTCCCTCAGGCCCCAGGTGGATTCCATCCAAGTGGGTCAGGCCCTTCGTCCCAAAACAGAGGACCAAGAAGGAGGCAGTACCACAGGTCCGGCAGGCTTTTTGGCGTCGGCGGAGGAAACCACACCATCAGTCTTGGTCCTTCTCTCCAGATCTCCCCCCGGTTACCGAAGAGCCCTCTCCTCCAGCTTCTCCTCCACCCCTTGACCTCTTATGTCACGTTTCCTCCCATTCACCCGCTGCTCCAGCTCTTACCCCCCGTATGTTTTATTTAAACTGGTTGTTTGGAGATGAACCATTTTTGTGAATTCGTTATACTTTTACTATCTTCTCTCGTTTCAGTTACATCTCCCCCATGGCCTCCATTTCAACATCGCTGGCTCCCAACCCTAGCCTGCTAATGGTGATCATGACGACCTGCGGACTCCTTTTGCCATCTTCGGAGCCGTGGGTCGTCCCCCAGCCAAAGATCAACGTCTGGCGTGCCTTGGCTCAGTCGTTAGGACAGGACCACATTTGCCTTGACACCGGCGCAGCAGAGGACCCGATGTCGTCTTGCCTTGTGGGGATCCCTTTCTCTCCAGGCGAGTTCCCATCCGCCTTTCAGTCAGCCCTTTCCCCTATTTTGGCCCGGAGCCTTACCATCCTCCCGAGTTTTGATTCTAGTAATGCTTGGAGCGACGGAGTGCGTAGGCTGGATTCTTTATCCTCTGAGCCCACGGAATTACATCTTCTCGGTTCCACCAATGCCTCTGTTTGTTTTCAATTTGATTACACCTTTGCCCCTATAGAGAAGGGCAGTGAGGTGGTCCAGCAAACTAAAAAAGAATATCAGGCAAACCAGTGGTGCAAAGCCGTGCTGAAGATCAGTGGCCCCACCACCACTGGACGGACCCCATATGCCCTTCCCAGGGGAGGGTTTTTGATTTGTGGCGACCGGGCGTGGGCAGGCATCCCCTCTGGTCTGATCGGAGGGCCGTGCACTTTTGGCAGACTGACACTGTTCACCCCCAACATGACCCAAATTGTCAATTGGAAAAAGGCAAATGTCACGTCCGAATTGGCCAGAGCTAAAAGAGATCTCAAGGATCTCACTGAGGACTGTGACCGCAAAATTACCCATTGGTCACACTCAAAATCCGTCGCCTTTACCATCTTGTTGCCTTGGGTATCGGTGGCGAAGGCTCTAGGTGAATTGGGCAGCCTAGAGTGTTGGGTGGCTAAACAAGCAAATTTTACTTCAGCCGTGCTCTACGACCTCCTCACAGACGAGGAAATAACAAGGAAGGCGGCACTCCAAAACAGAGCAGCAATAGATTTTCTATTGCTGCTCCATCATCATCACTGCGAGGAGTTTGAGGGCCTCTGCTGCCTGAACCTGTCCTCTCGAGCTGAGGACGCCAGACACTCCATCAAGAAACTCCAAGACCTTCTACATCAGGTTAAGCAGGAGACATCAGACTGGCTGGGGGACATTTTTAAGGGTTGGGGCCTTAGCGGGTGGGCCAGTTCTATTTTAGAGTCAGCTTGTAAAGTTGTGTTGAGTTTGATCATATTTTCAGTCTTAATCATGTTGACCCGCGGCTTGGTCCAAAGACTGATAGCAAAGGCCACCTCGCCCACCGTAAACCACACTGCAATTCCGTCGGAAGAGCACTTCGAGCTGGAAGACCTCTCCCCAGAGGCCGAAAAAGCTGTGGACGAGGAAGGGTCAACCGAGCCGCCTCATGAACATCCAGAGACAGACGAACTCCACTCGGAGAAGGCGAAGACTGGCAGGACCAGCCGCGGGCCTCAGAATTTTGAGTTTATATGGACATTCTTGTTTCTTTTTATTTTATTTGTTAAGAAACAGGGAGATGTTGTGGTGTGTTTTTAAGTTTCTCAGTTTGCTCCCCCATTTTATGTATGTTCCCCCTTTGTCCTCTATAAATGGATCCTCCCTTCCCAGTTTTCCCGCCACTATTGCCCTGACAGTTGAGTTACTCTGGTTTCCCCTCCCCCCTTTTAGTTGCCAATCTCCTAAGTGACATAATTGCTCCTCCCTTATCCCACCATATAAGTAAAGTTTTCCTCCCCCCTGGGCCCAGTCAATCACCTCCCACTCCTCCCAGGTTTCGAGAACCTTCTTCTCCTTGGGGGTTGTAGTTGGCTGGTGTCCTGGGGCCCCTCCTCTACTTCATGTTTAGTGGATATGTTCTTATGTCAGTTTTTTTATGTACCTCCGGACATGTTCCCCAATTGGTTAGTTGGGCTTCCCTCCCTTCTCCACCCCTTCCCTTTAAAACTCTGTCTCTCCCCGTGTTCGGCGCCATTTGCTGTGGGTTTGTCCATCTGTTGGTTGCCTTTTACTGCCTGGGGGCTCGTCAATAAACCGACGTTTAACCCCCAGCAAGTGGTCGCCTCCTCACTCGTCTCGTCCTGCGTGAACCCAAGACCGCAATGCAGCCCGGCCCGAAGCCACGACGCTAGAGGGGGCTGGGTTCTGATGCGTAGGGACGTTGGCCTTCTTACCCCTTTCTGCTAGCCGGATTTAGGGCCGCGCACGCCCTCGCGCAAAAGACGAAGGTACGATGCTCTCCGGAGCTAAGAGCTGCTCCCGGGCGTTTTTCGGCAGAAGCCGCGCTGCGGAGAGCACTGTGACTGCCACAATCGTCTTTGCGCGAAGAAGCCGCCTCTTCGCCTCCGGGAGCCGGAGAGAGCGGCAGCTTCAGAAAGGTTAATAAGGAAGCTGCACCACACTGGGATTTAGTGCGCAGCTTGCCAACTGATAGAAAAGAGTTCCTTAGCACTCTCCTGCCTTTTCCAAACACATGAGAATTCGATTGGAAGCTGTTTTAGGCAACTCTCTTTGTCTTCTTGCAAAACACTCGAGAGACCACCGTGCAACTTCTAGAACACGATGGGAGATGTTTTCTGTGCTGGCACAGTTTCTCCTTGTCAGACATAGTGGAAAAGCTTTTGGCTTAGATGTAGACGACAAGAGACACTAAAGACGAAGGTACGATGCTCTCGGGAGCTAAGAGCCACTCCTGGGTGTCTTTCGGCAGAAGCCGCGCTGCGGAGAGCACTGTGACCGCCACAATCGTCTTTGCGCGAAGAAGCCGCTTCTTTGCCTCCGAAAGCCGGAGAGAGCGGCAGCTTCGGAAAGGTGAAGAAGGAAGCTGCACAACACTGGGATGGTGTGCGCAGCTTGCCAACTGATAGAAAACAGTACCTTAGCACTCTCCTGCCTTTTCCAAACACATGAGCATTCGATTGGAAGCTTTTTTGGGCAACTCTGTTCGTCTTCTTGCAAAACACTCGGCAGACCTCCGTGCAACTTCTAGAACACGATGGGAGATGTTTTCTGTTCTGGCACTGGTTCTCGTTTCCTGACACAGTGGAAAAGCTTTTTGCTAAGATGTCGACGACAAGAGACACTAAAGACGAAGGTTCAATGCTCTCCAGAGCTAACAGCCGCTCCCGGGCGTCTTCTGGCGGAAGCCGCTCTGCGGAGATCACTGTGACTGCCTCAATCGTCTTTGCGCTAAGAAGCCGCTTCTTCGCCTCCGAGAGCCAGAGAGAGCGGCAGCTTTGGAAAGGTGAAGAAGGAAGCTGCTCCACACTGGGATTGTGTGCGCAGCTTGCCAACTGACAGAAAACAGTATTTAGCACTCTCCTGACTATTCCAATCACATGAGCATTCGATTGGAAGGTGTTTCGGACAATGTGGGATCTCAGCCTCTCAGGACTGGGGTGCAGGGTGACCAAGACCACCCCTGGGGGGCTCGGGAGTCCTGGAATGTTGCCAGAAATGTCTGGTGGTTGGACTTTGATCCCACATGGGAGACGACATCAGTATGAGGATAGGAGGATTTCACCGGGGTGAATGGTGAAGGGATAAGTTAATTGGAGTGTGAGATACAGGGTTTAAGATTTCTGTACAGGGGGGTCTAGAGAAGTAAGATGGAGGAATTGGGGCGTGCCCTTCTCCTTCTTCTTCTTCTTCCTCTTGGCCTCCATCTTCTGTGGTGATGTTGGCACTATGGGATTGGTCCTTACCAAAAATGCACTGGTTAATAAGGGTAGAGGGTATTGTAGAAAAATGATAAATATTGTATACGTAACTCCGAGTATAAAGATAAGTGACCGCCCCGGGGGGCTCAGTGTGTGCCCATGGCTGACTGCTGAGCAGAACTCTGTCAGGCCAAGAGAAAATCTTTTAGAAAAGCAATTAATAAACACCGAGACCGAGAAAAGATCTGAAGTCCCTTCTCGTCCTTTGGAGCGCGGGCTGCCTAAGGCCACCTCGGGCCTTCCCAGACCATCTAAACAGCCGAAAATCCGACAAGTGGCGTCCGCTGCGTGGGCTACCTCCCACCAAACCTTTCGGGGGGGGGAAAAGCCCTGAAGAGCTGAAGAGCCAAGAGGCCAGCACTGATAACTCCTGAGGAGAGAAGCCTGAAGAAAGAAAGAAGAAAAAAAAAAACGGCCAGGAGAATCTGCAAAAATCAGCAGTCACTGAGAATTCCATCTCTCAGCTTCTGCCGAAGACAGTTCGTAGCAGAGCGGCCTGGACTGGGACCAGAAAGGTGCCTCTGGATCCATCTCTCCTGACCTGCTGGACGGAGATCGGGAGCCTTCAGACCACTCTGACGACAGATTCCGTAAGAAGGCAAAAAATAAGAATATGGGGGCCACATTCTCCCAGGAAAAACGGGAAATCTTGTCCGCCTTACAAGGCGTGGCTGAATTATATACAGAAGGGATCCCAAAGAAAGAATTAAAACAGTTATTGTTGTGGGCAAGGCTCAACTACCCACTTTCAGAAACATGCCTGCTATTCGAAGTGGGGTTTTGGCAAGAAATTAATAGGCATTTATATTTCTTAGCAACGAAAAAAGATGAGACAGCGTTAAAGCTGCTCTCGCCGGCAAGAATTATGCTAGAAGGTATTTCAGTGCAGTCAAAAAGACTGGAAAAGCAGCGAAAAACTGCGGCACCCTCAGAGGAGGGGGCGGAGCAAAGCTCCGGGAAAAAATTAGCTCTGGCTTCAAAAAGCCAGGGGGAAAGGGCTCTCGAAAAAAGAGAGCAGGAAATAATATTAAACCCCCTGGTCGAAGACCCTAAGACACCCCAAAAGCGTCCTGAAACCCCAGAGAGTATAGAGGAGTCAGGAACGGAAGGGGGGGAGCAGGAGGAAGACAAGGGATCGGGGGGAGCGCTTTCTCGCGAAGAGCAAGGCGGCGGCACGGGAGCGGCGGTGCAAACGGGCAGCGCGGATGAAAGTGAGGAGATGCGCGCAGCGGGCAAAACTCGCAAGAATCTGGGGGGGAGTCACATACCAGCGCGGGGGCGGCAAATGCGGGCGGCGAAATGGGGGAAACCGCACAGCCCCAGAGAGCCACCATAGCGAGACGCAGGAGGCGCGTGGTTGTGACGTCCGACCTGGTGCGGAGGTCGGCCAGAACGCGGGGCGGGCCGGAATGCCGGCGGGAGGCGGGTTGGACACGCCGGAGGGAGGAGTGAACACAGCGTCAGAGGAGGAGGAGGCAGAGTCAGGGACAGACCGAGGGGAAGAAACCTCGGGGGTGGAACGAGCGGGAGAGGATGACGTCAGCTCAGGAGAGACAGGGAGCGGCTCGGAGAGCACGCATGCGCAGAGAGTGGAGCGCGGGCGGCGGTGGGCCCGATCCCCTGTTACGTCTCGGGCGAGGAGGGGCCGTGTTAGGGGCCCCACACCCTCTCCGGACTCGGTGCCTCTGGTTGAAACTCCCGGAGTCCCAGTCTCTTCCCTTCAGGGGAAACGCTTAGGTGTTCAAGCCCCATTTTTAGCTGAATTAAAAGCCAAGCAAACACGGTCTCAAATGAGATCGCCGGCACGTCGGACCGGAAGAGGAAATGGGGCAGTCGATCTCACGCCGTCATCCGAGCCAGGGAGGCCGGTAACAGCGCCACCTAGTGGCAGGAGGACAGAAGTGCACGACATGCCGGATCGGTTCGGCGGAGCCACAGCGCCATCTCGTGGCGAGACTGCAACAATGCAGCAATTAGTTCCAACAATATATAAAAAGAAAAGCACTTCAAAGAAGACAATGTTAACACAACAAATGGATTATCCATCCACTTTGGGATTTCATGAAGATGATGAAAGCTCAGATGAAGAACAGCTACAAGGAGAAGATGTCGTAAGGATCACAGCCTCGGAAGGTGTCCCAACATGGTTACTGTCAGCAGCAGAAGCAGCAAAAAGCTTCTTGCATTCATTTGATACAGCAAAAAAGAAATATCAACAGGATCCTCGAGTTTCCTTTTCGGATTTAGGAGCAAGGCCAAAAACCTCAAGACGAAAAATGAGACACGATGAATCACCGATAACATCCACAACACCATTGTTCATGCAAATCCCAATGGAGTCTGAAGAAGAGGAATTTCAAGAGCTGGTGAAGACGATGGATTGGAAGCGAATCAGAAAAGCGTTGGCAAAGGAAAAGCATTTATTCCCGGGATCAGGAGATTTGATAATGCCAGTGACATATGATGCCCAGGGACAGAATCCAAGGTGGGAAAGGATGGGTCATGAGACACTCAAAGACTTAGGGAAGGCGGCTCAAACTTTTGGGCTGAACTCACAATACTTCAAACAGCTACTAAGAGGGACATTCACTATGTATGACCTCACACCATATGATATTCGAAGTATTGTGGCAATGATCCTCACTGACACACAGAATCTTATCTGGGAAAAAAGGTGGAGAAAATATCTTGCTGAGTTGCGGAATAGATATCAAGGTGGGCCAAATGCGAACCTCACAGAAGGGCAATTAGCAGGGGATCCTCCAGATGACAACCCAGGGGAACAAGCAGCGCGGCTTCCACGAAGAGTGTTAAGCGACATCAAAGAAGCGGCGCGATTGGCAATCATACAAATTACACCGACAGGAGCTCCGGATGTTCCGTTCTCTTGCATCAGGCAAGGTCCCACAGAGCCATTCATGTCGTTCATCGACCGACTCACGCAAGCCGTGGATCGACAGGTGACGACAGAAGAAGTGAAGAGGCCTCTCTTGGAGAGTTTAGCTTTCGGCAATGCCAACCCGGATTGTCAACGGGTGATTAGCACCATGCCAGGACGGTCATCCTTGGCAGAGATGGTGGAGGCATGCAGCAAGGTGGGGACACCTCAGCACGTCGCAGCGATTGTGAAGAATGAATTAAAAGAGAAATGGGAAGAACAGCTAAAGGGACGCTCAGAAGGGCAATCAGAGGACAAGACATTTGAGAAGATGTTCGAGAAATTACTCCATCAACAGGACGAAAACGTCAACAAAGTTCTTGCGACAATGCAGAAAAAGAACAAACCCCAAGGAGGACAGTGCTACAGATGCGGGGAGTCTGGGCACATGAAAAGGAATTGCCCACGGACACATATACCAACGCTAGCCCAGAACGCAGAAAGGCCAATTTGTGCATGGGGCGGAAGAGGAAGACACTCTGTGAAAGAATGCTATTCCCGGACAGATGTGGAAGGAAATCCGTTACCGCATCCGGGAAACTGAAAATGCAGCGCGGGAAATCGCCAGCGCGCTCAGACACAAGTACTGGCGGTGTCACAAGAACAGACAGGGCAGTCATCAGTGAGCGACAAGCAGATACCCTCAGCAAAACCCTCAGTCGATTCCACAGCGACCCAGACCTCCTCCCACCAGGGGCACAGTGTGTATTGGCAGCTTCAAAACTAGTATGCTTTCTAGATGAAAGTCATGCGGATATACCAACAGGAATCCGCCGGGATTCATACAAGAAACAAGATTTCTTGATAATTGGACAAGACAAGAGCAGTATTCTTGGCCTCATTGTTTATCCAACAGTTGTCTCAGCGGACAAAAATACAGAGTTAACAGTTTTGGCAAGAGCGCTTCGTCCACCATTGACTGTGCCGGAAAATACTGTGGTTGCGAGAGCCTTCGCATTGCCACCCCACGCAGTTGGAGAGGTCATGTCAATCTTCGACGAAGAAGGTCTCCCTATGAAAGAGCATGTTGAAGTACATACAACATGAGTGAAGCACATAGGTCGAGACCGACCCACGCTCACGTGCCAATTGACATGTGGAGACAGGACAATAGCAATCAGAGGTATGCTCGACAAAGGGGCGGATGTAACGGTAATATCGTACATCTTTTGGCCACGCAATTGGAGCTTGGTCGCGCCATTGGGCTCTCTCTCAGGCATCGGGGGAGCATCTCTGTGTCTGCAAAGTGAGAATTCCGTCGTTGTCACGGGACCAGGAGATAAGACGGCGATCATTCGTCCTTTTGTCATCCAAAAGCCGATCTGAGTCTGGGGTCGGGACCTTTTGGCACAATGGGGCGCGAAGATCGAAGTGGATTTTTAATAGGGGTCACTGCAGCACTCGCCACACTGAAGCTGACATGGAAAACAGATGATCCAGTTTGGGTGGATCAGTGGCCCCTTGAGCGGAAAAAATTGAGTGCTTTGAAAGACCTGGTCCAAGAACAATTGCAGAAGGGACACATCAAGCCAACAGAAAGCCCTTGGAATTTTCCGGTGTTTGTAATCAAGAAAAAGCTATCGGGCAAATGGAGGTTGTTACACGATCTCAGGAAGATCAACGAAGTCATAGAAGACATGGGGCCACTTCAGTTGGGACTTCCATCTGTCTCGATGCTTCCCAGAGATTGACAGCTTGTGGTCATTGACCTCAAGGATTGTTTTTTCAGTATCCCACTCCATCCAGATGATGCTCCGAGATTTGCTTTTTCAGTTCCAAGTATCAACAGGGAAACGCCTCTGCAGCGGTACCATTGGGTCGTTCTTCCACAAGGTCTAAAAAATTCTCCGACGATCTGTCAATGGTACCTGGCACGAGCTTTGGCACCAGCATGGAAGAAATTTCCGAAGGCGAAGATCATTCATTACATGGATGATTTGCTAATTGCAGCATCAACACGACAGGAGCTGCAAGAAGCTCGCGATTGTGTGATCGCAGAGGTGCAAAAGGCAGGTCTGGAAATCAGCATTTCGAAGATTCAAGAGGTTGCACCTTGGAAATATCTAGGGTGGAAAATCTCAGAGAAAACAATAAAGCCTCAAAAAGTGGAGATAAGCACTTAAGTCAACAATTTGCATGATTTGCAATAGCTTTTGGGAGAAATCAACTGGATGAGACCAGTTTTGGGAATCACAAACAGCGACATTCCAGCGCTGCTTGATCTCTTGAGAGGAGACACAGACATTCGTTCTCCCAGGACACTCACGCCAGAAGCGAGAAAAGAGTTGGAGAAAATCACGAACGCGATACAGAGAAGGCAGGCACATCGATTTGTTCCAACGTTACCTTTTCAGTTGGCAGTGCTGGGGAAGAAAACGCAGTTCCATGGTTTGATCTTCCAATGGGATGAATCACAAAAGGACTCTTTGATAATCATAGGGTGGATTTTCCTACCACACAGGCCCGCGAAAACAATTCTCACAGATTTGGAGATGGCAGCACAAATCATCATAAAGGCGAGAACAAGGCTGCTGACAATGACAGGAAGAGAATTCTCAGTCATCAGATTACCTCTGAAACGAGACTATTTCGATTGGGCAATGCAACTATCGAAAGACCTGTTAATCGCGTTGTTAGCGTTCCCAGAAACTTGCACAGTCCGCTTTCGGATTTTCGGCTGTTTAGATGGTCCAGGAAGGCCCGAGGTGGCCTTGGGCAGCCCGCGCTCCAAAGGACGAGAAGGGACTTCAGATCTTTTCTCGGTCTCGGTGTTTATTAAATGCTTATCTAAAAGATTTTTCTTATGCCCTGACAGAGTCCTGCTCAGCAGTCAGCCATGGGCACACACTGAGAGCCCCGGGGGCGGCCACCTATCTTTATACTCGGAATTACGTATACAATATTTATCATTTTTCTCCAATACCCTCTACCCTTATTACCCAGTGCACTTTTAGCAAGGTCCAATCTCAAAGTGCCAACATCACCACAGAAGATGGAGGCCAAGGGGAAGAAGAAGAAGAAGGAGAAGGGCATGCCCCAATTCCTCCATCTTACTTCTCTAGACCCCCCTGTACAGAAATCTTACACCCTGTATCTCACACTCCAATTAACTTAGCCCTTCACCATTCACCCCGGTGAAATCCTCCTATCCTCATACTGATGTCATCTCCCATGTGGAATCAAAGTCCAGCCACCAGACATTTCTGGCAACATTCCAGGACTCCCGAGCCCCCCAGGGGTGGTCTTGGTCACCCTGCACCCCAGTCCTGAGAGGCTGAGATCCCACATCTCCCCCTTCTTTTTGCACCAAGAAGATCTCTTTCGTTTTTATGTGAAAACCCCCAAAGTGCTTAGTTTCTTTTTATTTCTCTTCTGGGTCCTTTTTCGCAGTCTAAGTCTCGACTTCTGTCTGAGTACTCGTCTCTTTGTTTTTCGGATAAGCGTTCTCGTGTTCTCGCGTTCGAAATGGCTTCACGTGTCGCGCTGACACCCACTTCAGACCTCGATCTGTGGAAACACAAGCGAAACCCTTGCCCAAAGTGATTAGTTTGAAAGGACCCTCTATTTGTCCTGTCTCTGGGTCTCTGATCAAAACTAAAGGATTTTCCTTTAGCTTTGCCTGTGTGTTGTTTAGAAAATGTCTCACGATAGGTGGATTAGGTTCCGAGGATGAGCTATTTAGGAAATTCAGCACGTACAGTGTCTTATTTAATTTCATGTGAGGTGTTGCCTCTGGCTCACCCCTTCTCTGTCTGTCCAGAAGGGATTTCAGGGTGTGATGTGTTCTCTCAATGATCGCCTGACCTGTGGGTGAATGTGGAATACCAAACATGTGTCTGACACCCCATCTTTTCAGGAATTTGTCAAGCACCCTGCCTGTGTATGTTGGACCATTGTCTGTTTTTATCTCCTGAGGCACACCTAATGCTGCAAATGCCTGCAGAAAATGTCGGCAAGCATGGTCTGCTGTTTCCCCAGCATGTGCTGAAGCAAAGACTGCGCCTGAGAATGTATCTACAGAAACATGAACATTTTTGAGCCTCCCAAAAGATGGATATTTCGTGACATCATCTTACCACAACTGAAGACTTTGCAGCCCCCGCGGATTGATGGCCCCGGTAGAAGAAGGTGGCTGCACAAGCTGACAGTCTGGACAAGCACTAATGATCTCCCTCGCCTGACTCTTTGTGAGATGAAAGGACTCCATTAGCGCTTGCGCATTCTGATGAAAGAACGCATGACTCAACCTTGCCTGCTCAAAAATGTCCGGCAGCGTTTGCAAAATGGGCATTGTCAACTTGTCCGCCCGAGCATTCCCTTCCGCTAAAAATCCCGGAAGTGTCGTGTGCGCTCTAATGTGTGTGATAAAACACTCTCTTTCCCTGCTCTCTAGCAGTGTTTTCAAGCTTGTCAGGTATGAGTATAAAACCTCATTACTGACTTCTTTCAAGAGCGAACCCTCCAATCTCTTGACCACACCCGCAACGTATGCGGAATCTGTCACCAGATTGAGAGGCTGTTTGAACAACTGAAATGCCCAGACAACGGCTGCCAACTCCACAATTTTTGGAGAGCCCTGAACCATCCTCATGTCTGATTCCCAATCCCCTGTCATTGAGTCTCTCCACGTGATCACTGACTTGTGTGTCTTCCCTGAGCCATCCGTGAACACTGTGATCCCGTCCAACGGTTCTTCACTTATTTGTGGTTTTGCTCTATAGCATATTTGCGATTGCAGTATTCTGTGTTGTGGAAAGTGGATTGTGCAAGTTCCTGGGAACGCTAACAACACGATTAACAGGTCTTTCGATAGTTGCATTGCCCAATCGAAATAGTCTCGTTTCAGAGGTAATCTGATGACTGAGAATTCTCTTCCTGCCATTGTCAGCAGCCTTGTTCTCGCCTTTATGATGATTTGTGCTGCCATCTCCAAATCTGTGAGAATCGTTTTCGCGGGCCTGTGTGGTAGGAAAATCCACCCTATGATTATCAAAGAGTCCTTTTGTGATTCATCCCATTGGAAGATCAAACCATGGAACTGCGTTTTCTTCCCCAGCACTGCCAACTGAAAAGGCAACGTTGGAACAAATCGATGTGCCTGCCTTCTCTGTATCGCGTTCGTGATTTTCTCCAACTCTTTTCTCGCTTCTGGCGTGAGTGTCCGGGGAGAACGAATGTCTGTGTCTCCTCTCAAGAGATCAAGCAGCGCTGGAATGTCGCTGTTTGTGATTCCCAAAACTGGTCTCATCCAGTTGATTTCTCCCAAAAGCTGTTGCGAATCATGCAAATTGTGGACTTAAGTGCTGATCTCCACTTTTTGAGGCTTTATTGTTTTCTCTGAAATTTTCCACCCTAGATATTTCCAAGGTGCAACCTCTGGAGCTTGTCGGATTTTCGGCTGTTTAGATGGTCTGGGAAGGCCCGAGGTGGCCTTGGGCAGCCTGCGCCCCAAAGGACGAGAAGGGACTTCAGATCTTTTCTCGGTCTCGGTGTTTATTAAATGCTTATCTAAAAGATTTTTCTCTTGCCCTGACAGAGTCCTGCTCAGCAGTCAGCCATGGGCACACACTGAGAGCCCCGGGGGCGACCACCTATCTTTATACTCGGAGTTACGTATACAATATTTATCATTTTTCTCCAATACCCTCTACCCTTATTACCCAGTGCACTTTTAGCAAGGTCCAATCTCAAAGTGCCAACATCACCACAGAAGATGGAGGCCAAGAGGAAGAAGAAGAAGAAGGAGAAGGGCACGCCCCAATTCCTCCATCTTACTTCTCTAGACCCCCCTGTACAGAAATCTTACACCCTGTATCTCACACTCCAATTAACTTATCCCTTCACCATTCACCCTGGTGAAATCCTCCTATCCTCATACTGATGTCATCTCCCATGTGGAATCAAAGTCCAGCCACCAGACATTTCTGGCAACATTCCAGGACTCCCGAGCCCCCCAGGGGTGGTCTTGGTCACCCTGCACCCCAGTCCTGAGAGGCTGAGATCCCACATCTCCCCCTTCTTTTTGCACCAAGAAGATCTCTTTCGCTTTTATGTGAAAACCCCCAAAGTGCTTAGTTTCTTTTTATTTCTCTTCTGGGTCGTTTTTCGCAGTCTGAGTCTCGACTTCTGTCTGAGTACTCGTCTCTTTGTTTCTCGGAAAAGCGTTCTCGTGTTCTCGCGTTCGAAATGGCTTCACGTGCCGTGCTGACATCCACTTCAGACCTCGATCTATGGAAACACAAGCGAAACCCTTGCCCCAAGTGATTAGTTTGAAAGGACCCTCTATTTGTCTTGTCTCTGGGTTTCTGATCAAAACTAAAGGATTTTCCTTTAGCTTTGCCTGTGTGTTGTTTAGAAAATGTCTCACGATAGGTGGATTAGGTTCCGAGGATGAGCTATTTAGGAAATTCAGCACGTACAGTGTCTTATTTAATTTCATGTGAGGTGTTGCCTCTGGCTCACCCCTTCTCTGTCTGTCCAGAAGGGATTTCAGGGTGTGATGTGTTCTCTCAATGATCGCCTGACCTGTGGGTGAATGTGGAATACCAAACGTGTGTCTGACACCCCATCTTTTCAGGAATTTGTCAAGCACCCTGCCTGTGTATGTTGGACCATTGTCTTTTTTTATCTCCTGAGGCACACCTAATGCTGCAAATGCCTGCAGAAAATGTCGGCAAGCATGGTCTGCTGTTTCCCCAGCATGTGCTGAAGCAAAGACTGCACCTGAGAATGTATCTACAGAAACATGAACATTTTTGAGCCTCCCAAAAGATGGATATTTCGAGACATCAGCTTACCACAACTGAAGACTTTGCAGCCCCCGCGGATTGATGGCCCCGGTAGAAGAAGGTGGCTGCACAAGCTGACAGTCTGGACAAGCACTAATGATCTCCCTCGCCTGACTCTTTGTGAGACGAAAGGACTCCATTAGCGCTTGCGCATTCTGATGAAAAAACGCATGACTCAACCTTGCCTGCTCAAAAATGTCCGGCAGCGTTTGCAAAATGGGCATTGTCAACCTGTCCGCCCGAGCATTCCCTTCCGCTAAAAATCCCAGAAGTGTCGTGTGCGCTCTAATGTGTGTGATAAAACACTCTCTTTCCCTGCTCTCTAGCAGTGTTTTTAAGCTTGTCAGGTATGAGTATAAAACCTCATTACTGACTTCTTTCAAGAGCGAACCCTCCAATCTCTTGACCACACAAGTAACATATGCGGAATCTGTCACCAGATTGAGAGGCTGTTTGAACAACTGAAATGCCCAGACAACGGCTGCCAACTCCACAATTTTTGGAGAGCCCTGAACCATCCTCACGTCTGATTCCCAATCCCCTGTCGTTGAGTCTCTCCACGTGATCACTGACTTGTGTGTCTTCCCTGAGCCATCCGTGAACACTGTGATCCCGTCCAAAGGTTCTTCACTTATTCGTGGTTTTGCTCTATAGCATATTTGCGATTGCAGTATTCTGTGTTGTGGAAAGTGGATTGTGCAAGTTCCTGGGAATGCTAACAACGCGATTAACAGGTCTTTCGATTGTTGCATTGCCCAATCGAAATAGTCTCGTTTCAGAGGTAATCTGATGACTGAGAATTCTCTTCCTGCCATTGTCAGCAGCCTTGTTCTCGCCTTTATGATGATTTGTGCTGCCATCTCCAAATCTGTGAGAATCGTTTTCGCGGGCCTGTGTGGTAGGAAAATCCACCCTATGATTATCAAAGAGTCCTTTTGTGATTCATCCCATTGGAAGATCAAACCATGGAACTGCGTTTTCTTCCCCAGCACTGCCAACTGAAAAGGCAACGTTGGAACAAATCGATGTGCCTGCCTTCTCTGTATCGCGTTCGTGATTTTCTCCAACTCTTTTCTCGCTTCTGGCGTGAGTGTCCGGGGAGAACGAATGTCTGTGTCTCCTCTCAAGAGATCAAGCAGCGCTGGAATGTCGCTGTTTGTGATTCCCAAAACTGGTCTCATCCAGTTGATTTCTCCCAAAAGCTGTTGCGAATCATGCAAATTGTGGACTTAAGTGCTGATCTCCACTTTTTGAGGCTTTATTGTTTTCTCTGAAATTTTCCACCCTAGATATTTCCAAGGTGCAACCTCTGGAGCTTGTCGGATTTTCGGCTTTTTAGATGGTCTGGGAAGGCCCGAGGTGGCCTTGGGCAGCCCGCGCTCCAAAGGACGAGAAGGGACTTCAGATCTTTTCTCGGTCTCGGTGTTTATTAAATGCTTATCTGAAAGATTTTTCTCTTGGCCTGAAAGAGTCCTGCTCAGCAGTCAGCCATAGGCACACACTGAGAGCCCCTGGGGGGGCCACCTATCTTTATACTCGGAGTTACGTATACAATATTTATCTTTTTTTCTCCAATACCCTCTACCCTTATTACCCAGTGCACTTTTAGTAAGGTCCAATCTCAAAGTGCCAACATCACCACAGAAGATGGAGGCCAAGAGGAAGAAGAAGAAGAAGGAGAAGGGCACGCCCCAATTCCTCCATCTTACTTCTCTAGACCCCCCTGTACAGAAATCTTACACCCTGTATCTCACACTCCAATTAACTTATCCCTTCACCGTTCACCCCGGTGAAATCCTCCTATCCTCATACTGATGTCATCTTCCATGTGGAATCAAAGTCCAGCCACCAGACATTTCTGGCAACATTCCAGGACTCCCGAGCCCCCCAGGGGTGGTCTTGGTCACCCTGCACCCCAGTCCTGAGAGGCTGAGATCCCACAGTCCGCTTTCCTCAACACAGAATACTGCAATCGCAAATATGCTAGAGAGAAAAACCACGAATAAGCGAAGAACCTTTGGACGGGATCACAATGTTCACGGATGGCTCAGGGAAGACACACAAGTCAGTGATCACGTGGAGAGACTCAACGACAGGGGATTGGGAATCAGACGTGAGGATGGTTCAGGGATCTCCACAAATTGTGGAGTTTGCAGCCGTTGTCCGAGCATTTCAGTTGTTCAAACAGCCTCTCAATCTGGTGACAGATTCCGCATATGTTGCGGGTGTGGTCAAGAGATTGGAGGGTTCGCTCTTGAAAGAAGTCAGTAATGAGGTTTTATACTCATACCTGACAAGCTTGAAAACACTGCTAGAGAGCAGGGAAAGAGAGTGTTTTATCACACACATTAGAGCGCACACGACACTTCCGGGATTTTTAGTGGATGGGAATGATCGGGCGGACAGGTTGACAATGCCCATTTTGCAAACGCTGCCAGACATTTTTGAGCAGGCAAGGTTGAGTCATGCGTTCTTTCATCAGAATGCGCAAGCGCTAATGGAGTCCTTTCGTCTCACAAACAGTCAGGCGAGGGAAATCATTAGTGCTTGTCCAGACTGTCAGCATGTGCAGCCACCCTCTTCTACCGGGGCCATCAATCCGCGGGGGCTGCAAAGTCTTCAGTTGCGGCAATCTGATGTCACGAAATATCCATCTTTTGGGAGGCTCAAAAATGTTCATGTTTCTGTAGATACATTCTCCGGTGCAGTCTTTGCTTCAGCACATGCTGGGGAAACAGCAGACCATGCTTGCCGACATTTTCTGCAGGCATTTGCAGCATTAGGTGTGCCTCAGGAGATAAAAACAGACAATGGTCCAACATACACAGGCAGGGTGCTTGACAGATTCCTGAAAAGATGGGGTGTCAGACACACGTTTGGTATTCCACATTCACCCACAGGTCAGGCGATCATTGAGAGAACACATCACACCCTGAAATCCCTTCTGGACAGACAGAGAAGGGGTGAGCCAGAGGCAACACCTCACATGAAATTAAATAAGACACTGTACGTGCTGAATTTCCTAAATAGCTCATCCTCGGAACCTAATCCACCGATCGTGAGACATTTTCTAAACAACACACAGGCAAAGCTAAAGGAAAATCCTTTAGTTTTGATCAGAAACCCAGAGACAGGACAAATAGAGGGTCCTTTAAAACTAATCACTTGGGGCAAGGGTTTCGCTTGTATTTCCACAGATCGAGGTCTGAAGTGGGTGTCGGCGTGGCACGTGAAGATATTCCGAACGCGAGAACACGAGAACGCTGATCCAAGAAACAAAGAGACGAGTACTCAGACAGAAGTCGAGACTCAGACTGCAAAAAACGACCCGGAAGAGAAGTAAAAAGAAACTAAGGATTTAGGGGTTTTCACATAAAAGCGAAAGAGATCTTCTTGGTGCAAACAGAAGGAGGAGATGAGGTATCTCAGCCTCTAAGGACTGGGGTGCAGGGTGACCAAGACCACCCCTGGGGGGCTCGGGAGTCCTGGAATGTTGCCAGAAATGTCTGGTGGTTGGACTTTGATCCCACATGGGAGACTACATCAGTATGAGGATAGGAGGATTTCACCGGGGTGAATGGTGAAGGGCTAAGTTAATTGGAGTGTGAGATACAGGGTTTATGATTTCTGTACAGGGGGGTCTAAGGAAGTAAGATGGAGGAATTGGGGCGTGACCTCCTCCTTCTTCTTCTTCTTCTTGGCCTCCATCTTCTGTGGTGATGGTGGCACTTTGGGATTGGTCCTTACCAAAAGTGCACTGGGTAATAAGGGTAAACGGTATTGGAGAAAAATGATAAATATTGTATCCGTAACTCCGAGTATAAAGATAAGTTACCCCCCCTGGCGCTCAGTGTGTGCCCATGGCTGACTGCTGAGCAGAACTCTGTCAGGCCAAGAGAAAATCTCTTTGATAAGCAATTAATAAACACCGAGACCGAGAAAAGATCTGAAGTCCCTTCTCGTCGTTTGGAGCGCGGGCTGCCCAAGGCCACCCTGGGCCTTCCCAGACCATCTAAACAGCCAAAAATCCGAAAGGACAACTTTCTTTCTCTTCTTGCAAAACACTCGGCAGACCTCCGTGCAACTTCTAGAACACGATGGGAGCTGTTTTCTTTGCTGGCACTGGTTCTCGGTTCCTGACACAGTGGAAAAGCTTTTGGCTAAGATGTCAACGACAAGAGACGCTAAAGACGAAGGTACAATGCTCTCCGGAGCTAAGAGCCGCTCGCGGGCGTCTTCTGGAAGAAGCCGCGCTGCGGAGAGCACGGTGACCGCCTCAATCGTCTTTGCACGAAGAAGCCGCCTCTTCGCCTCCGGGAGCCGGAGAGAGGGGCAGCTTCGGAAAGGTGAAGAAGGAAGCTGCACAACACTGGGATTGTGTGCGCAGCTTGCCAACTGATAGAAAACAGTACCTTAGGACTCTCCGGCCTTTTCCAATTACACGAGCATTCGATTGGAAGCTGTTTTAAGCAACTCTCTTTCTCTTCTTGCAAAACACTTGGCAGACCTCCGTGCAACTTCTAGAACACAATGGGAGATGTTTTCTGTTCTGGTAAAGTTACTCCTTCCCAGACATAGCGGAAAAGCTTTTCGCTAAGATGTAGACGACAAGAGACGCTAAAGACGATGGTACGATGCTCTCCGGAGCTAACCGCTGCTCACGGGCGTCTTTCAGCAGAAGCCACGCTGCATATTGCACTGTGACCGCCACAGTCGTCTTTGCACGAAGAAGCCGCTTCTTCGCCTCCGGGAGCCGGAGAGAGCAGCGGCTTCGGAAAGGTGATGAAAGAAGCTGCAAAACACAGGGATTATGTGCGCAGCTTTCCAACAGATAGAAAACAGTACCTTAGATCTCTCTTGATTATTCCAATCACATGAAAATTCGATTGGAAGCTGTTTCGGAAAACTCTCTTCGTCTTCTTTCAAAACATTTGGCAGACCTCCGTGCAACTTCTAGAACACAATGGGAGATGTTTTCTGTGCTGGCACAGTTTCTCCTTGTGAGACATGGTGGAAAAGCTTTTAGCTAAGATGTAGACGACAAGAGACGCTAGAGAGGAAGGTACTATGCTCTCCAGAGCTAACAGCCGCTCCCGGGCGTCTTTCAGCAGAAGCCGCGCTGCGGACAGCAGTGTGACGGCCTCAATCGTCTTTGCGCTAAGAAGGCGCTTCTTCGCCTCTGGGAGCCAGAGAGAGCGGCAGCTTCGGAAAGGTGAAGAAGGAAGCTGCACAACACTGGGATTGTGTGCGCAGCTTGCCAACTTATAGAAAACAGTTCCTTAGCACTCTCCTGCCTTTTCCAAACACATGAGCATTCGATTGGAAGCTGTTTTAGGCAACTCTGTTCGTCTTTTTGCAAAACACTCGGCAGACATCCGTGCGACTTCTAGAACATGATGGGAGATGTTTTCTGTGCTGGCACAGTTTCTCCTTGCCAGACATAGTGAAAAGCTTTTGGCTATGATGTAGACGACAAGAGACACTAAAGACGAAGGTATGACACTGTCCGCAGCTGAGAGTCGCTCCTGGGCGTCTTTTGGCAGAAGCCGCGCTTATGCGTGCACTTTGACCCCCACAATCATCTTTGCGCGAAGAAGCCGCTTCTTCGCCTCCGGGAGCCAGAGCGAGCGGCAGCTTCGGAAAGGTGAAGAAGGAAGCTGCGCAACACTGGGATTATCAGCGCAGCTTGCTGCTGGATCTCAGAACCTCAGGACTTAGGTGCAGAGTGACCGAGACCACCCTTGGGGGGCTCGGGAGTCCTGGAATGTTGCCCGAAGTTTCTGGTGGCTGGACTTTGATCCTACACGAGAGACGACATCTGTATGAGGATGGGAGGATTTCACTGGGGTGAATGGTGAAGCGATAAGTTTATTAGAGTTTAAAACACAGGGTTTAGGGTTACTTTACAGGGGGGTCTAAAGAAGTGAGATGGTGGAATTGGGGCGTGTCCTGTCCTTCTTCTTCTTCTTCTTGGCCTCCATCTTCTGTGGTGATGGTGGCACTTTGGGATTGGTTTTTACAAAAAATGAACCGGTCAATAACGGTAAAAGGTATTGGAAAGAATGGGTAAATATTGTATACGATATTTTGAGTATAAAGATTAGTGACCGCCCCAGGGGCTCGCAGTGTGCACGTGGCTGGCTTGCTGTGCGGACCTCTGTCAGGCAGAGAGAAAATCTTTTAGATAAACAACCAATAAATACTTAAGTCCGAGAAAGACCTGTAGCCTCTTCTCATCCTTTGAAGCGCGGGCTGTCCAAGGCCATCTCCGAGCCTTTCCAGGCCACAAAACAGCCGAGAGAAGGGGCAAGTGGCGTTCGCTGCGTGGGCTAGTCCCCACCAACCCTTCGGGGGGGGATCAGCCCTGAAGAACTTTAGAGCAGAAGAGCCGAGAGGGCAGCTCCGACCTGGGACGAATTCCCGGGAGAACACTGATAACTCCTGAGGAGAGGAGAGAAAAAAAAACGGCCAGGAGAGTCTGCAAAAAACAGCAGTCACTGAGAATTCTATCTCTCAGCTTCTGCCGAAGACAGTTCGTATCAGAGCGGCCTGGACCGGGACCAGAAAGGCGCCTCTGGATCCATCCCTCGTGACCCGCTGGGCGGAGATCGGGAGCCTTCGGACCGCTCTGATGACAGATTCGGTAAGAAGGTCAAAATTAAGAACATGGGAGGCACACTCTCCTAGGAACAGCTGGGAATTTTGTCCGCCTTACAAGGCGTGGCTGCATCATACACGGAAGGGATCCCAAAGAAGGAGTTAAAACAATTATTGTTGTGGGTGACGCTCAATTATCCACTTTCAGAAACACGCCTCCTATTCCAAGTGGGCTTCTGGCAGGAAATTAACAGACATTTATATCTCTTAGCGACAAAAAAAGATGACACAGCGTTAAAGCTGCTCTCGCCAGCAAGATTAATGCTGGAAGGTATTTCGGTGCAGTCGAAAAGACTGGAGAAGCAACAACAAGTTGCGGGGCCCTCAGAAAGAGGGGGAGAGCAAAGCTCTCGGAAAAAATTAGCTCTGGCCTCAGATAGCCAGGAGGGAAAGGCTCTCGAGGAAAGGGAGCAGGAAATAGTATCAAAGTCTCCAGTCCCAAGACAAAGAAACCCCAGGAAACTCCTAAAATGTCCTGAAACCCTGGAGAGTACAGGCGAATCAGGATCCGACTCAGACAAGAGATCGGAAGGGGGGATGCAGGGGGGAGAAAAGAGATCCGGAGGGGCGCTTTCTCGCGAAGGGCATGGCGGCGCGGCGGCAGAGTAGGGCGGCCAGGCTGCCGCGGTGGAGGCGGGGGGCGCGGGTGAAGAGATAACGGCCGGCAGGGAGCCAGAAACGCGCGCGGCGGGCAGGACTCGCAAAGACCGGAGGGGGGAGTCACAATCCGGTGCGGGAGCGTTAGGCACAGGCGGCGAATTGGGGGAAACCGGGCAGCCCCAGAGGGCCACGGTAGTTAGACGCAGGAAGCGCGCGGTTTTGACGTCAGACCCGGTGCGGAGGTCGGCTCGAATCGCGGAGCGGGCCTGGGTGCCGTCGGGAGGCAGGCGCATACCGGTGGGAGGAGTGGACACAGCGTCAAAGGAGGAGGAGACAGAGTCAGGGACAGACTGAGGGGAGGAGACTTCGGAGGTGGAATGAGGGGGAGAGAGTGACGTCAGCTCGGGAGAGACAGGGAGCGGCTGGGAAAGCACCCATGCGCAGAGAGCAGAACGCGGGCGGGGGCGGGCCAGGTCCCCTGTGACGTCTCGGGCGAGGAGGGGCCGTGCTCGGGATTCCGCATCTCGGGGGCCCACCCCCTCTCCAGACTCGGTGCCTTTAGTCAAAAACCTCGGAGTCCAAGGCTCATCCCTTCAAGGGAGACGTTCCGGTGTTCGAGCTCCATTTTCAGCTGAATTAAAAGCCAGGCAGGCTCGGGCTCGGGCGAGATCGCGAACGCGGCAGTCGAACGGAAGAGGAGCAGTCGAGCTCATTCCATCATCCGAGTCAGGGAGGTCGGTGACAGCGCCACCTCGTGGGGGGATGACAGAAATGCACGACATGCCAGATCTGTTTGGTGGAGCCACAGCGCCATCTCGTGGCGAGACTGCAACAATGCAGCAATTTTTCCACAACATAGAGTACTGCAGTCACAAATATGTTACAGAGCAAAACCAAGAATAAGTGAAGAACCTTTGGACGGGATCACAGTGCTCTCAGATGGCTCAGGGAAGACACACAAGTCAGTGATCACGTGGAGAAACTCAACGACAGGAGATTGGGAATCAGACGTGAGGATGGTTCAGGGCTCTCCACAAATTGTGGAGTTTGCAGCCGTTGTCCGAGCATTTAAGTTGTTCAAACAGCCTCTCAATCTGGTGACAGATTCCGCATACGTTGCGGGTGTGGTCAAGAGATTGGAGGGTTCGCTCTTGAAAGAAGTCAGTAATGAGGTTTTATACTCATATCTGACGAGCTTGAAGATACTGCTAGAGGGCAGGGAAAGAGAATATTTTATCACACACATTAGAGCACACACAACACTTCCGGGGTTTTTAGCGGAAGGGAATGCTCGAGCGGACAGGTTGACAATGCCCATTTTGCAAACGCTGCCGGACATTTTTGAGCAGGCAAGGTTAAGTCATGCATTCTTTAATCAGAATGCGCAAGCGCAGATGGAGTCCTTTCGTCTCACAAAGAGTCAGCCGAGGGAGATCATTAGTGCTTGTCCAGACTGTCAGCTTGTGCAGCCACCTTCTTCTACCGGAGCGATTCATCTGTGAGGGCTGCAAAGTCTTCAGTTGCGGCAAGCTGATGTCACAAAGTATCCATCCTTTGGGAGGCTCAAAAATGTTCATGTTTCTGTAGATACATTCTCAGGCGCAGTCTTTGCTTCAGCACAGGCAGGAGAAAAAGCAGCCCATGCTTGTCGACATTTTCTGCCAGCATTCACATCATTAGGTGTGCCTCAGGAGATCAAAACAGACAATGGTCCAACGTATACAGGCAGGGTGCTTGACAAATTCCTGAAAAGATGGGGTGTCAAACATACGTTTGGTATTCTCATTCGCCCACAGGTCAGGCGATCATTGAGAGAACACATCACACCCTGAAATCCCTTCTGGACAGACAAAGGAGGGGTGATCCGGAGGCAACACCTCACATGAAATTAAATAAGGCACTGTATGTGTTGAATTTCTTAAATAGTTCATCCTCAGAACCCAATCCACCAATCGTGAGGAATTTTCTAAACAGCACACAGGGAAAGCTCAGGGAAAATCCTTTAGTTTTGATCAGAAACCCAGAGACAGGACAAATAGAGGGTCCTTTCAAACTAATCACTTGGGGCAAG
The DNA here is from genome assembly GCF_028551555.1 of Melozone crissalis. Lineage (NCBI taxonomy): Eukaryota > Metazoa > Chordata > Aves > Passeriformes > Passerellidae > Melozone > Melozone crissalis. Next base: position 3,577,942 of record NW_026535882.1, on the reverse strand, counting down.
GGTTTTGCTTGTGTTTCCACAGATCAAGGTCTGAAGTGGGTGTCAGCGAGACATGTGAAGCCATTTCGAATGCGAGAACACGAGAACGCTGACCCGAGAAGCACAGAGACGAGTACTCAGACAGAAGTCGAGACTCAGACTGCGAAAAACGACCCAGAAGAGAAATAAAAAGAAACTAAGGACTTTGGGGATTTTCCATTAGGGTCCTGAATGAAAAACAAAACAATGATCTCGCACAAAAGCGAAGTCATGATTTTCATGATGCTCATGTGCATCATTCTTTCATTCATTGCAGTGAGTAATGGAGGAAATCTACCTATTAGTCAGCCAAAGCAAAATATATGGGAGACTTTAGCTCAAGCAGCGAATTTAGATAGTATTTGCCTGACACATTCGAGACCAGGGAAACCATTTTCAGCATGCATGGCTGGATTGCCAGTAGACGAATGGCCAGTTCCAGGGCACTCCGCAGTTAACATTTCACAGGTCATTAAAGATCCTGTGAAAGAGTGGTGTGCTTGGACACATCTACTTCCTGTGGCTTCTACAGAACCTCAGGAGTTGGAGATTTTTGGGTCCATGACAATGGAACTCTGCATGCAGTTTGAAATTCTAGGTGTCACAAAGGCAAAAACTATCGATGTAACTCCCAATCATGAATTCTATAAGAATGCATCAGCATGGTGTAAATATACAGAGAAAACTGCCAGGGGATCGATCCAAGTCCCAGTGCAATTGCCACGGGGTTTGTTTTTAATTTGCGGGGACAGAATTTGGCACGGCATTCCTGCTAATGCCACGGGAGGTCCATGCAGCATTGGCGAAATTTCAGTGCTATCGCCTGATTTGAACATGCTAAGAGAGCAAAAGCACAAAGAAAAAAGATCAATACAACAATATGCGGCAGATTGCAATGATGAAATATTTTCTTGGGACAAGACAGCGAGGATTGCTACAGCAATCTTCTCACCTCAAACAGCATCACGGGTGGCCTTGACTCAGATCGACCGCATGGGTTGTTGGTTGAGCAAACATGCGCGGTCTGTGTCTGTCGCATTGGATGACATGTTAAAAGACATCAGTGGCGTAAGACAGGCGGCTCTTCAGAAAAGAGCGGCAATCGATTACCTATTGCGCGCTCATGGACATGGGTGCGAAGAGTTTGAAGGGATGTGCTGCATGAATCTCTCAGATCATTCAAGGTCAATTCATGAAAGTATTAAAAACATAAAGGACAGCATAAAAAAGCTTAGCGAGATCACAGGATCATGGATCGATCAGCTGGTAGAATTCTTTGACATCTCTCCCATTTGGAGAGGAATTTTAAAGATAGGATTCTATATTTTAATAGTTCTCCTAGTCCTCATACTTGTCGTCCCACGCATATTCGAATGTTTAAAACATGCGATGAATCAGATAGCAAAAGAGGTCTTCTTGGTGCAAAGAGAAGAGAGAGATGTGGGATCTCAGAACCTCAGGACTGAGGTGCAGAGTGACCGAGACCACCCTTGGGGGGCTCGGGAGTCCTGGAATGTTGCCAGAAGTGTCTGGTGGCTGGACTTTGATCCTACATGAGAGACGACACCTGTATGAGGATGGGAGGATTTCACTGGGGTGAATGGTGAAGGGATAAGTTAATTAGAGTGTAAAACACGGGGTTTAGGATTTCTGTACAGGGGGGTCTAAAGAAGTAAGATGGAGGAATTGAGGCGTGTCCTGTCCTTCTTCTTCTTCTTCTTGGCCTCCATCTTCTGTGGTGATGGTGGCACTTAGAGATTGGTTATTACTTACAGTGCACCGGTCAATAAGGGTAAAAGGTATTGGAAAAACTAGGTAAATATTGTATACGTTATTTTGCGTATAAAGATAAGGGAACGCCCCGGGGGCTCGGAGTGCTCACGTGGCTGGCTTGCTGTGCGGACCTCTGTCGAGCAGAGAGAAAACCTTTTAGATAAACAACCAATAAATACTGAAGTCTGAGAAAGACCCATAGCCTCTTCTCATCCTTTGAAGCGCGGGCTGCCCAAGGCCATCTCCGAGACTTTCCAGGCCACAAAACAGCCGAGAGAAGGAACAGCTTGCCAACTGATAGAAAAAAGTGCCTTAGCACTCTCCTGACTATTCCAATCACATGAGCATTCGATTGCAAGCTGTTTCAGGAAACTCTCTTCCTCTACTTGCAAAACACTCGGCAGACCACCGTGCAACTTCTAGAACACGATGGGAGATGTTTTCTGTGCTGGCACAGTTTCTCCTTGTCAGACATGGTGGAAAAGCTTTTGGCTAAGATGTAGACGACAAGAGACGCTAGAGACGAAGGTACGATGCTCTCCGGAGGTAAGAGCCGCTCCCGGGCGTCATTCGGCAGAAGCTGCGCTAAGGCGAGTGCCGTGACCGCCATAATCGTCGTTTCGCGAAGAAGCCACTTCTTCGCCTCCGGGAGCCGGAGAGAGCGGCAGCTTCGGAAAGGTGAAGAAGGAAGCTGCACAACACTGGGATTGTGAGCGCAGCTTACCAACTGATAGAAAACAGTGCCTTAGAACTCTCCTGCCTTTTCCAAACACATGAAAATTCAATGGGAAGCTCTTCTTGGCAACTCTCTGCGTCTTCTTGCAAAACACTCGGCAGACCTCCGTGCAACTTCTAGAACACGATGGGAGATGTTTTCTGTGCTGGCTCAGTTTCTCCTTGCCAGAAATAATGGAAAAGTGTTTGACTAAGATGTAGACGACAAGAGACGCTAAAGAAAAAGGTACGATGTTCTCAGGAGCTAAGAGCCGCTCCCGGGCGTCTTTAGGCAGAAGCCGCGCTAAGGCAGGCACTGTGACCGCTACAATAGTCTTTGCGCGAAGAAGCCGCTTCTTCGTCTCCGGGAGCCGGAGAGAGCGGCAGCTTCGGAAAGGTGAAGAAGGAAGCTGCACAACACTGGGATTGTGAGCGCAGCTTACCAACTGTTAGAAAACAGTGCCTTAGCACTCTCCTGCCTTTTCCAAACACATGAGCATTCGATGGGAAGCTTCTTTAGGCAACTCTCTTCGTCTTCTTGCAAAACAATCGGCACTCCTCCGTGCAACTTCCAAAACACGATGGGAGATGTTTTCTGTGCTGGCACAGTTTCTCCTTACCAGACATAGTGGAAAAGCTTTTGGCTAAGATGTGGACTTCAAGAGACACTGAAGCCGAAGGTACGACGCTCTCCGGAGCTAAGAGGCGCTCCCGGGCGCCTTTCCGCAGAAGCCGCGTTGAGGCGAGCGCTACGTCCGCCACAATCGTCTTTGCGCGAAGAAGCCACTTCTTCGTCTCCGGGAGCCAGAGAGAGCGGCAGCTTTGGAAAGGTGAAGAAGGAAGCTGCACAACACTGGGATTGTGAGCGCAGCTTGCCAACTAATAGAAAACAGTGCCTTAGCACTCATCTGCCTTTTCCAAATACATGAGCATTCGATTGGAAGCTGTTTTAGGCAACTCTCTTCGTCTTCTTGCAAAACACTCGGCAGACCTCCGTGCAACTACTAGAACACGATGGGAGATGTTTTCTGTGCTGGCACAGTTTCTATTTGCCAGACATAGTGGAAAAGCATTTGGCTGAGATGTAGACTACAAGAGACGCTAAAGCCGAAGGTACGATGCTCTCGGCAGCTGAGAGCCGCTCCCGGGCGCATTTCGGCAGAAGCCGCATTAAGGCAAGCGCTACGACCGCCACAATCGTCTTTGCGCGAAGAAGCCGCTTCTTCGCCTCCGGGAGCCGGAGAGAGCGGCAGCTTCGGAATGGTAAAAAAGGAAGCTGCACAACACTGTAATTGCGTGCGCAGCTTGCCAACTGAAAGAAAACAGTGCCTTAGCACTCTCCTGTTTTTTCCAAAAACATGAGCATTCGATTGGAAGCTGTTTTAGGCAACTCTCTTCGTCTTCTTGCAAAACACTCGGCAGACCTCCGTGCAACTTCTAGAACACGATGGGAGATGTTTTCTGTGCTGGCACAGTTTCTCCTTTTCAGACATAGTGGAAAAGCTTTTAGATAAGATGTAGACGACAAGAGACGCTAAAGACGAAGGTACGATGCTCTCCGGAGCTGAGAGCCGCTCCCGGGCGCCTTTCGACAGAAGCCGCGCTGCGGAGAGCACTGTGACCGCCACAATTGTCTTTGCGCGAAGAAGCCGCTTCTTCGCCTCTGGGAGCCGGAGAGAGCGTCAGCTTCGGAAAAGTGAAGAAGGAAGCTGCGCAACACTGGGATTGTGTGCGCAGCTTGCCAACTGATAGAAATCAGTATTTAGCACTCTCCTGACTATTCCAATCACATGAGCATTCGATTGGAAGCTGTTTAAGGCAACTCTCTTCGTCTTCTTGCAAAACACTCGGCAGACCTCCGTGCAACTACTAGAACACGATGGGAGATGTTTTCTGTGCTGGCACAGTTTCTACTTGCCAGACATAGTGGAAAAGCATTTGGCTGAGATGTAGACTACAAGAGACGCTAAAGCCGAAGGTACGATGCTCTCCGGAGCTGAGAGCCGCTCCCGGGCGCCTTTCGGCAGAAGCCGCGTTAAGGCGAGCGCTACGACCGCCACAATCTTATTTGCGCGAAGAAGCCGCTTCTTCGTCTCCGGGGGCCGGAGACAGCAGCAGCTTCGGAAAGGTAAAAAAGGAAGCTGCGCAACACTGGGATTGTGTGCGCAGCTTGCCCGCTGATAGAAAACAGTACCTTAGCACACTCCGGCCTTTTCAAAACAAATGAGCATTCGATTGGAAGCTGTTTCAGGCAACTCCCTTCGTCTTCTTGCAAAAAACTCGGCAGGCCTCCGTGCAACTTCTAGAACATGATAGGAGATGTTTTCCATGCTGGCACAGTTTCTCCTTGCCAGACATAGTGGAAAATCTTTTGGCTAACATGTAGACCACAAGAGACGCTAAAGACGAAGGTACGACCCTCTCAGGAGCAAAGAGCCGCTCCCGCGCGTCTTTCGGCAGAAGCCTTTCAAAGGCGAGCACTGTGACCGGCACAATCGTCTTTGCGCGAAGAATCCGCTTCTTCGCCTCCGGGAGCCGGAGAGAGCGGCAGCTTCGGAAAGGTGAAGAAGGAAGCTGCACAACACTGGGATTGTGTGCGCAGCTTGCCAACTGAGAGAAAACAGTACCTTAGCACTCTCCTGCCTTTTCCAAACACATGAGCATTCAATTCGAAGCTGTTTCGGACAACTCTCTTCGTCTTCTTGCAAAACACTCGGCAGACCACCGAGCAGCTTCTAGAACAGTATGGGAGATGTTTTCTGTGCTGGCACAGTTTCTCCAGGCCAGACATAGTGGAAAAGCTTTTGGCTAAGATGTAGAAGACAGGAGACGCTAAAGAAGAAAGTACAATGCTCTCCGGAGCCGACAGCCGCTCCCGGGCGTCTTTCGGCAGAAGCCGGACTGCGGAGAGCACCGTGACCGGCGCAATCGCCATTGCGTGAAGAAGCCGCTTCTTCGCCTCCGGGAGCCGGAGAGAGCGGCAGCTTCGGAAAGGTGAAGAAGGAAGCTGCACAACACTGGGATTGTTTGCGCATCTTGTCACCGGATAGAAAACAGTACCTTAGCACTCTCCTACCTTTTCCAAACATATGAGCATTCGCTTGGAAGCTGTTTCGGGCATCTCTCTTCGTCTTCTTGCAAAACACTCGGCAGACCTCCGTGCAACTTCTAGAACACGATGGGAGATGTTTTCTGTGCTGGCACAGTTTCTCCTTGCCAGTCATATTGGAAAAGCTTTTGGCTAAGATGTCGATGACAAGAGACGCTAAAGACTAAGGCACGATGCTCTCCGAAGGTAAGAGCCGCTCCCGGGCGTCTTTAGGCAGAAGCCGCGCTAAGGGGAGCACTGTGACTACCACAATCGTCTTTGCGCGAAGAAGCCGCGTCTTCGCCTCCGGGAGCCGGAGAGAGCGGCAGCTTCGGAAAGGTGAAGAAGGAAGCTGCATGTTATGGTTTTGGCCTGGCAAAGCCAGAGCCCCCATAAATATACCTTTTACCTGATATCTGCTGTGAGATGTGGCCAGGAAATAAGTAAAGCAGGCTCCAACTTAAACATAAAGAGAAGTTTTTTAACTAAACTACACACACAATTACTAGACTACACACACGATTACTAAACTACACACACAAAGAGAATGAAAACTTCACAGACACACTTCCTTATCCTCCTCCCACCAAATTCCCAAACACATTTACATTTCCAAAAAATTATCCACACTCGGTCTGGCACCGCCCTTCAAGAAAAAAAATCAAATCTTCCGCTCAAAAGGGATAGACGGTGTCCTTCCTTGTGCCACGGACTTCTTGTCACAATCAGCAATCCGCCCGGTATCTTGCTATCTCGTGACATCTCCTTTCCATGCCAAGGTGCTCTCACCACCAGGCATGGGATGGGGCAGGGGCCTGCATTCAGGGCCTTTTAAGAATGCCTCGTCTCGTACCAGGCAGAGCACGGTCACATCCTTGGGACCTTTGTCCCCCCCATGTCTTCTATACCCCCTGGGGCCGAGGGGTCTCAAAACCAAACTCTCCTGACGCCGAGCCTCCGCTTCCCCCTGCAATACAGCCTCTGCATCACCAGGAAAAAGTCCATGGATATACAACAAAAAAGAGTCCAGCAAAAACTGCCACTCCATCTTCCTCCATTCCTTCAACATCTCTCTTCTCCCTTTGCCAGACCCTCCTTACTGGCCTGGTTTTCTTCCTTCATCTTCCACTCCTATCCCTTTCCCAGGAAAGGCAATGTTCTGCAAAGCCTTCATTCTCCACAAGGGTTAAAAGCTCTCCCAGGTGGCCGGACTGCCCGCTGCCCCCCCCCTTTCTCCTCCCAGCCGTGCTGCCTGCCGGCACATGATATCAAGTTTCAAGATATACAGTTCGAGCAGGGGCTGCATTCTCTCCATCCCAAAATGGGGGGGGGGGGAATAAACAGGTCGCTCAAGGGTCCGCCACCCTTCCTCCGAACCCGGGCCTACCATAGATGGGCCACGTGGCTTTCCCCTCCCCCAGCCCAGCCAGCAACTGGGCCGGGGGAGAGACTTCTTCACGCCGGAAATCCCAAGAGGGCTCTGAAGGACAAGAGCCCTGCTTTTAACCCCTTGGGTTTGTAGTCTCAAGAGGGGGATCCAAATGCCCCAGTGGTAAAACTAGGTGCCCATCTTAAAATCTAACCCCCCATTGGTAACCACAGCAAAACAACATATCCCAGATGTCCCATTTCCGGTCAAACCACGACACTGCACAACACTGGGATTGTGTGCGCAGCTTGCCAACATATAGAAAACAGTACCTAAGCACTCTCCTGACTATTCCAATCACATGAGTGTTCGATCGGAAGCTTTTTTAGGCAACTTCCTTCGTCTTCCTGCAAAACACTCGGCAGACCTCCAGGCAACTTCTAGAACATGATGGGAGATGTTCTCTCTGCCGGCGCAGTTTCTCCTTGCTAGACATATTGGAAAAGCTTTTGGCTAAGATGTAGAGGACAAGAAACGCTACAGACGAAGGTACGATGCTCTCCGGAGCGAAGAGCCGCTCCCGGGCGTCTTTCGGCAGAAGCCGCGCTGCGTAGAGCACTGTGACCGCCACAATCTTCTTTGCGCGAAGAAGCCGCTTCTTCACCTCCGGGAGCCGGAGAGAGCGGCAGCTTCGGAAAGGTGAAGAAGGAAGCTGCAAAACACTGGGATTGTGTGCGCAGCTCGCCAACTGATAGAAAACAGTACCTTAGCACTCTCCGGACTTTTCCAAACACATGAGCATTCGATTGGAAGCTCTTTCAGGAAACTCTCTTTCTCTTCTTTCAAAACACTCGGCAGACCTCCGTGAAACTTCTAGAACACGATGGGAGATGTTTTCTGTGCTGGCGCAGTTTCTCCTTGCCAGATATAGAGGAAAAGCTTCTGGCTAAGATGAAGATGACAAGAGACACTAAAGATGAAGGTACGATGCTCTCCGGAGCTAAGAGCCGCTCCCGGACGTCTTTCGGCAGAAGTTACGCTAAGGCGAGCACTGTGACCGGCACAATCATCATTGCGCGAGGAAGCCGCTTCTTCGCCTCCGGGAGCCGGTGAGAGCGGCAGCGTCAGAAAGGTGAAGAAGGAATCTGCACAACACTGGGATTGTGTGCGCAGCTCGCCAACTGATAGAAAACAGTACCTTAGCACTCTCCGGACTTTTCCATACACATGAGCATTCGATTGGAAGCTCTTTCAGGCAACTCTCTTTGTCTTCTTTCAAAACACTCGGCAGACCTCCGTGAAACTTCTAGAACACGATGGGAGATGTTTTCTGTGCTGGCGCAGTTTCTCCTTGCCAGACATAGAGGAAAACCTTCTGGCTAAGATGTCAACGACAAGAGACACTAAAGACGAAGGTACGATGCTCTCTGGAGCTAAGAGCCGCTCCCGGGGGAGATTTTTTCTGTGCTGGCGCAGTTTCTCCTTGCCAGACATAGAGGAAAACCTTCTGGCTAAGATGTCAACGACAAGAGACACTAAAGACGAAGGTACGATGCTCTCTGGAGCTAAGAGCCGCTCCCGGACGTCTTTCGGCAGAAGCCGCTCTGTGGAGAGCGCTGAGACCGCCACAATCGTCTTTGCGCGAAGAAGCGGCTTCTTCGCCTCTGGGAGCCAGAGAGAGCGGCAGCTTCGGAAAGGTGAAGAAGGAAGCTGCACAACAATGGGATTGTGTGCGCATCTTTTCACCTGATAGAAAACAGTACCTTAGCACTCTCCTACCTTTTCCAATCACATGAGCATTCGAGTGGAAGCTGTTTCGGGCAACTCTCTTCGTCTTCTAGCAAAACAATCGGCAGACCTCGGTGCGACTTCCAGAACACGATGGGAGATGTTTTCTGTGCTGGCACAGTTTCTCCTTGCCAGACATATTGGAAAAGCTTTTGGCTAAGATGTCGATGATAAGAGACGCTAATGACTAAGGTACGATGCTCTCCGGAGTTAAGAGCCGCTCCCGGGCGTCTTTCGGCAAAAGCCGCGCTAAGGGGAGCACTGTGACCACCACAATCATCTTTGCGCGAAGAAGCCGCGTCTTCGCCTCCGGGAGCCGGAGAGAGCGGCAGCTTCGGAAAGGTGAAGAAGGAAGCTTCACAAAACTGGGATTGTGTGCGCAGCTTGCCAACTGATAGAAAACAGTACCTTAGCACTCTCTTGTCTTTTTCCAAACACAAGAGCATTCGATTGGAAGCTGTTTCGGGCAACTCTCTTCGTCTTCTTTCAAAACGCTCGGCAGACCTACGTGAAAAACATCTAGAGCACGATGGGAGATGTTTTCTGTGCTGGCACAGTTTCTCCTTGCCAGACATAGTGGAAAAGCTTTTGGCGAAGATGTAGGCGACAGGAGACACAAAAGACGAAGGTACGATGCTCTGCGGAGCTAAGAGCCGCTCCCGGGCGTCCTTCAGCAGAAGCCGCACTCCGGAGAGCACTGTGATCGCCACAATCGCCGTTGCACAAGGAAGCCGCTTTTTCGCCTCCGCAAGCCAGTGGGTGCGGCAGCTTCGGAAAGGTGAAGAAGGAAGCTGCAAAACACTGGGATTGTGTGCGCAGCGTGCCAACTGATAGAAAACAGTACCTTAGCACTCTCCTGCCTTTTCCAATCATATGAGCGTTCGATTGGAAGTTTTTTCAGGCAACTCTCTTCCTCTACTTGCAAAACACTCAGCAGACCTCCGTGCAACTTCTTGTCTTTTATTGTGTTTTGAAGTTTCTTGTTTTTTCTCCTCCATTTGATGTATTATTCCCCCCCTGTTCTTTGTAAGATGGTTCTTCCCCCTCCAGTTTTCCCGCCACAGAGCCTTTGGCAGTTATGTTACTATGGTTACGCCTACCCCTGTTAATTGTCAATCTCCCAAGTTACATAACTGCTCCTCCCTTATCCCACCATATAAGTAATGTTTTCCCCCTCCCTGAGCCCAGTCAATCACCCTCTACTCCTCCCTGCTTTCTAGAATATTCTTCTCTCTGGGGGTGGTGGTTGGCTGGCGTCCCTGTGCCCCTCCTTTGTTCTATGTTTATTGGATAAGTTCTTGTTTCAGTTTTCTTATGTACCTCCCCACATGTTCCCCTATTGGTTAGCTGGGCTTCCCCTCCCGTCTCCACCCCTTCCCTGTAAAACCCTGTCTCCCCCCGTGTTCGGGGCCATTTTGCTGTGGGTTTTTCCACCTGTTGGTTTGCCCTGTGCTGCATGTGGGCTCTTCAATAAACCGACGTTTTACCCCCAGCAAGTGGTCGCCTCCTCTCTCGTCTCGTGCAGCGCGAATCCAAGTCCGCAATCCAGCCCAGCCCGAGGCCAGGACGCCAAGGGGGGCTGGCCTCAGATGCGCAGGAGCGTCAGCCACTTTACCCCTTCAGCTGGCCGGACTTAGGGCCGTGAACGCCCTCGTGCAGTTTGGCGACCAACGTAGGGGCCGACGAAGTGGACTTTTGACCCCGGACTGGACCCTGTGGAGTTGGGATTTACTTACCCTCTGGACGCCAGACTGCCCCGGGTAGTAGCAGGCTCCATTTTAGGAGCAGCGTTCCCCGGCGGGAGTCGGGACTCCTCGCACCCTCAGAGGACGCCTCCCCTAGACGAGCGACCCTCGCCTGGTTTTTTCTTTGTCGCCGCTGCAAGATTGGTGAGTTCGGGCCCCGTCCTGGGGACTCTCCGGCTTCCCCTCTTCCTTTTTAACTTTCCCTAGGGGTATATGCCCTGCGTTGGGGACCTACCCCCCGCCTTCTCTCCTTGAGGTTTTTTCTTGCCCCCGTGCCATTTTTGTTTTCTCTTCCCTTTGGGTGCCGGATTTCCCCAGACGTGGGGCTGGACCCATCACCCAATTTCCTTTTTTCCCTCCGGCTGGTTCCCCAGACTTTGGGGCAGTGGAGGGGGCAGGGGCCGGCGGCGGGCGGCTCATTGTTTAAGTTTTCGTTTTTTCCCAGGCGTGCGGTTGCGTCATCAGAGGATTTTCCCCCTTTCTAGCGGCAGCAGTTCCTGCTCTAGAAAGGCGCCATGGGTGCCGGCTTGGGAAAATCCCAGAAGGAGGTTTATTATGTTGTGAAGGGTTTGTTGCTTGGGGGTGGTCAAAAAGCCCCCAAGCAGGAGTTAAAATGTTTAGTTAAGTGGGTATTTTCTAGGTTTACCGAGGTCTCCCCGGAACGCGTAAAAGAGCCGCGGTTTTGGGCAGCCGTTGTGGCAAAATTAGAAGAGGCCATAAATTCCGGGGAGACAAAATTGGCCACCGTTGCGTATTGTGGGCGCAGAGTGCATGCGACACTCCGAGCGCCTGTGGAGCCTAAGAAAAGTCCCGCGGTTTCTGGTTTGTCCCCTCGTTCTCCTCGTTCAGTTGCCCTTGTCCCCCAAACCTTTCCCTCGTCCCGTAGGCAAGAGCCCTCGAGGGGGATTTTTAAGGCCGACCAGAGGCAGGGGGTCCATCCTGCCCCTGCTCCCCCTCGACCGGCTCGGCTTCCCCCTTTGAGGAGCCCTGGCCAGGCTCCTTCTCTTCCCTTACCCTCTACCCCGGTCCCCAAGTCCCCGGTTTCAAACCCCAAAGTTATTCGGTTTTGCGAAGACCCTCAAAAGGGGTCCCATGGTGCCCGAGATGGCGGCAGCCAGGCGGCCGCTCCCGCCAGGGCTCCTTCTTCTCCTCCTAACCCTTTCCTCCCTGATACCAACCCCTTCCTTCCCCTGGACCCAACCTCTTTTTCGGTCGTCCCTCCCCCATCTCTTCCTTCTGCTCCTTCCATTTCTCCGCCCTCCGATTCTCCGTCGGCTCCTCCCCAGGTTCCTCCCCCGGTTCAGCCCCCTGTTTACTCCTCCCCTGCTCCACCTTCATACTCTGCTCCGCCTCCGAACTCCATCAAGGAGGCGGAGAGGGGCGGTGTGCGGCGCCCACTCCCTCACCCTGCCCCATTACCAGACCCTGCCTCAACCTCCTCCAACTCCGGTTCCCACGCTCCCCCTTCCGGTTCTCACGCCTTGTATTTGGGGAGGGGGGGTGATGGATGACTGGAAGTCGGGGCAGGCGCCTTTATTGGAAGCTGCTCCGGTTACGTACCACCTCAGCGGGGAGGGGAGCCCTCAGGCCCAGTGGGTGCCTTTAGCACAGGCCCAGATTAAGGAACTGTGCAAGGCGCAGAAGGACTACTCCTGTGGGTCTGAATACGTCCGGGGTATGCTCCGGAATGCCCTTGCACAGGGAGATCTGGTGCCGGCGGACCTGAGGGCCCTCTTCTCCAGTTTAACAAGACCCATGGAGTTTAGGGTCTGGGTGGGGGAATGGAGGAGGAAGATAGTGGAGGTTCTCCCGATTCTTTGGGGGAATCCTTCAGTGTCTCATGACGCGGACGGTTTAGCAATTTCCCAAGAACATCTTTTGGGCGAGGGACAGTGGGCAGAGTGGGCAGCTCAAGCAAAGGCCTTGTTCCCGCCTCAGCTTGTAGAGACCGCTAAGGCAGCAGAGCGGGCCTTTTATAAGCTAGACGTGGTGACCTCCCAATGGGAGGATGATGAAGTCCGGCAGGGGCCGCAAGAGCCTTATATGGTTTTCAATGAGCGCCTCTACAGATAGGTGGAGGCGCAGGCGACCGGGGATGACGACACGGAAAAGATGCTCTGGAGGATGGCGTATAGCAATGCCAACCTAGAGTGACGGAAGGCCATCAGGAGGCTCCCTCGAAGTCCCCGGCCCACGGTGGAGGCCATGATAGACGCCGTGGTAGGCCAGGTATCCCTACCATCGCGGCCTAAAAGAGCCTCAGTGGCTTTTGCGGAGGACCCCGAACCGGCCTTCTTTGATATAGAAGCTGCCCCCGTTGCCGGACCCCCAACACCCGGGTCCGGCAGAAGATCAACGGCCACCCACCCCTGCCACCTCTGTGGCAAGACAGGGCATTGGATGCCCCAATGCCCGATGCGATTAGATTATTTAGAGTATAGAAGGAAGCGGGAAAAGGAGGAGAGTAAGTGCACAAAAAACTAGGCCCGGAGCGCAGCCCCTCCCTCCGCGAAGACAAAAATGCGGCAGGCCACTTAACAACAAGCGGGGAGGGAGGAGACGAGAGAGAGCTGCCATACACACTGCCGGATTTGTCTTACTTAGTACAAGACTTGACACATACCTGTGGTATTCAGCCGACACCTGCTCTTACCACCATGTCCACTGTTTCCCCCTACAGGCTGCAGCTAACTAGGGACTTTTATCTCCCTAGCAGTGACATCCAGCTGGTGTCTGTCGACCTGCAACACCCGGGGCGCTGGACAAAACTTGGACGTTGCAGGTGGACCGTCATCGGTGACACGAAGCACACACCGCGAGACATTCACATCGTCCCTGGTCTGGTAACTACCGACCGGGACCGTTTCGCGGTAGGGCTGTACTGTGTCCGACCCCCGCTCTTCCTCCATAAGGGACAGATCATTGCCCAGGCTGTTCCGGTTCCAGATAGAGATCATTGGAAGAACTCCGTGGAGAGGACATCGCCTCCGACAGTAGCCTGGGCACAGCTGGTTGGGAGGGAGAAGCCCCGCCTGACTTGTCAGCTCTAGTTGGGCGGGGACAAAAAGATCGTGAGGGATCTTTTGGACACGAGTGCGGATGTGACGATCATTCCCTCTCGGGAGTGGCCGTCACATTGGGACTTGCAAAGCGCTGCGGGCACGGTCTCAGGTGTTGGGGGCCTTCAATTGGCCAATCAATCTAAGAGCATTGTGCAAATTAAGGGGCCCGACGGGCAATTGGCCTCTATACGCCTGTTCGTTTTAGATTACATCGAGCCTCTCTGGGGAAGAGACCTACTAGCCCAGTGGGGAGCCAGAATTGACATCCCAAAGGCTCCCCAGGTTTTTCGGGCAGTGGCCACTGAGGAGCGCCAGACCTGGAAGCTGAATTGGCTGTCAGATAAACCAGTACAGGTCTTGCAGTGGCCAATCAACAAGCAAAAATTAAAAGCGCTCAATGAGCTCGTTCAGGAGCAGTTACTGAAAGGCCACCTGGTGGAGACAATGTCACCTTGGAACTCCCCATTGTTTGTCATTAAGAAGCCCAATAAGGACAAGTGGCGGCTCCTGACCGACCTCCGCCAAATTAACGAACAAATAATGGGCATGGGTCCTCTTCAGCCAGGGATGCCCTTCCAAGCAATGCTCCCCCAAAACTGGAATTTGGCAGATATAGATATAAAAGATTGTTTTTTCCAGATTCCCCTGCACCCAGACGATGCCCCGCGCTTTGCGTTCACGGTTCCGTCCATCAACCGTGAGTCCCCAGCCAAGCGCTATCATTGGCGAGTCCTTCTGCAAGGCCTTAAGAACAGCCCTGTGATCTGCCAATGGTATGTCGCTTCGCTGCTGTCACCCATACGTAGAGCCCTCGGGGATGCTGTCATCATCCACCATTACATGGACGACATCCTCGTGTGTGCGCCCGACCACAGTCTGCTTGCCCATGCGCTTGACCTGACAACCAATGCGTTGGTTGCTGCAGGGTTCGAGCTCCAGCAGGACAAAATTCAGCGGATGCCACCTTGGAAATACCTGGGCCTCAAAATCACAAAGCGGACCATTGTTCCGCAGAAATTGGCTATTAGGACAAAAGTCCAGACCCTAGCGGATGTCCATCAGCTGTGTGGGTCTTTAAATTGGGTGAGACCCTGGCTAGGCATTTCAACTGAGGACCTAGCCCCCCTTTTCAATTTGTTGAAAGGGGGAGAGGGGCTGAGTTCCCCTAGGGCTCTCACCCCAGAGGCAGAGGTGGCCTTGGAGAAGATACAGAAAGTTATTTTGGCCAGGCAGGCCCATCGTTACCATCCGGGCCTGCCCTTCAAATTTATTATACTGGGAAAATTGCCACACCTCCATGGCATGATACACCAGTGGGACACCAGTGTAAAGGACCAGGGGCTGGGTGACCTCCTCTTTATTATAGAGTGGGTGTTCCTCAGCCACCATCGGTCCAAAAGAATGACACGGCCACAGGAGTTGGTAGCCGAACTGATCCTCAAAGCAAGATCGAGGATCAGGGAGCTGGCGGGGTGTGATTTCGCATGCATACGTATCCCAAATTAATTAGAATCGGGACAACTTACATTAAAGACCTTTGAAGAACTGCTGCAAACCAATGAATACCTGCAGTTTGCACTAGATAGCTACACTGGGAGCATCGCAGTAGATCGGCCGGCCCACAAATTATTCAATTCGGAGTTAAAATTATCGCTGAAAAAGGTTCAGAGCAGGAAGCCACTGGATGCCTTGACAGTTTTCACAGAGGCGTCAGGAGCATCACACAAGTCAGTGATGACTTGGAAAGATCCTCAGACTCAGCAGTGGGAGACTGATGTTGTTGTTGTGGAGGGCTCTCCACAAGTTGCTGAGTTGGACGCAGTCGTCAGGGCATTCCAGAGGTTCCCTGGGCCTTTTAATTTGGTTACAGATTCTGCGTATGTCGCAGGTGTAGTGTCTCGAGCTGAGTCTGCGGTTCTTCAGGAGGTCACCAACAAAAGATTATTTGAGTTGCATAACAGGCTCGTCGAGCTAGTGTCCCACCGCGAGCACCCTTTTTATGTTATGCATGTGAGGTCACATACTGATCTGCCCGGGTTTATTGCGGAAGGCAACCGTCCTGCCGACTCTCTGGCCGTGGCTGCTGTTACGCAGGCCCCTCTCCCAGACGTGTTCGGCCAGGCTAAGATCAATCACCAACTTTTCCATCAGAATGCGCCTGGCCTGGTCCGGCAATTCAATCTGACGCAGGATCAGGCCAAGGCGATAGTGGCCACATGTCCCCAATGCCAACAGGATCAGATGCCCACCGTGGCCTCGGGGGCTAATCCCCGAGGTTTGGCGAGCTGCGAGGTGTGGCAGATGGACGTGACACATATCCCATCTTTTGGTCGATTGTGTTACGTCCACGTCTCAGTAGATACCTTCTCCGGGGCTATCTGTGATTCTGCCCACACAGGCGAAAAGGCAACGGATGTCCAGAAGCATCTGCTTCAGGCATTCGCTGTCTTGGGCATCCCTAGGGCCCTAAAAACAGATAACGGCCCTGCGTATACCTCCAAGGAGCTGCGGAGCTTCCTGCAGCAATGGGGAATAGTCCATAAGACTGGCATCCCCTATTCCCCAACAGGCCAAGCCATGGTTGAGAGGGCCCACCAGAGCCTTAAGAAGATCCTATCCCGGCAACAACCGGCGATGAAGGTGGAGACCCCCCACGTCCGGCTGTCAAGAGCATTGTACACACTTAACTTTCTGAATTGCTCTTTTGACAGCCAAAAGCCTCAATAGGTCCGGCACTTCGGCAGTCACCAGCAGCTGCAGCTTAAAGCCAGGCCACCGGTTCTTGTAAAAGATCCGGAGACCTGGCGGACGGAGGGCCCCTTTGACCTGGTAACCTGGGGGAGGGGATATGCCTGCGTGTCCACTCCCTCAGGCCCGAGGTGGATTCCATCCAAGTGGGTTAGGCCCTTCGTCCCGAAACAGAGGACCAAGAGGGAGGCAGTACCACAGGTCCGGCAAGCTTGTTGGCGTCGGCGGAGGAAACCACACCATCAATCTTTGTCTTTCTCTCCGGATCTTCCCCCATTATTAAAGAGCCCTCTTCTCCAGCTTCTCCTCCACCCCTTGACCTCCTATGTCACGTTTCCTCCCATTCACCCCCTGCTCCAGCTCTTACCCCCCGTATGTTTTATTTAAACTGGTTGTTTGGAGAAGAACCATTTTTGTGAATTCGTTATACTTTTACTATCTTATCTCATTTCAGTGACATCTCCCCCATGGCCCCCGTTTCAACATCGCTGGCTCCCAACCCTAGCCTGCTAATGGCGATCATGACGACCTGCGGACTCCTTTTGCCACCTTCGGAGCCGTGGGTCATCCCCCAGCCAAAGATCAACGTCTGGCGTGCCTTGGCTCAATCGTTAGGACAGGACAGTATATGCCTAGACACCGGCGCAGCAGAGGACCCGATGTCATCTTGCCTTGTGGGGATCCCTTTCTCTCCAGGCGAGTTTCCCCCTGCCTTCCAAAGTGCCTTTAACGCTATCCTAGCCCAGAGCCTCACTATCCTCCCCAGTTTTGATTCCTCCAACGCCTGGAGAGACGGAGTGAGCAGGCTGGATCCTGCACCCTCCGAGCCCACAGAGTTACATATCCTCGGCTCGACCAATGCATCAATTTGCTTTCAGTTTGATTATACAATCACCCCTGTCGAGAGGGGTAGTGAGGTAGTGCTACAGTCCAAGTTAGAATACCAAGCTAAGCAGTGGTGTAAGGCTGTCCTAAAGATCCTCGGCCCCACCACTACCGGACGGACCCCTTACTCCCTTCCCCGAGGCGTGTTTTTAATTTGTGGCGACCGGGCGTGGGCAGGCATCCCCTCTGGCCTGGTCGGAGGGCCATGCACTTTTGGCCGGCTGACGCTGTTTACCCCCAACGACACTCAAATTATCAATTGGAAGAAGACAAACATCACATCCAAATTGGCTAGACCTAAAAGAGATCTCAAGGATCTCACTGAGGATTGTGATGATGAAATTACTCATTGGTCACACTCAAAATCCGTCGCCTTTACCATCTTGTTGCCTTGGGTATCGGTGGCGAAGGCTCTAGGTGAATTGGGCCGCCTAGAGTGTTGGGTGGCTAAACAAGCAAATTTTACTTCAGCCGCGCTCTACGACCTCCTCACAGATGAGGAAATAACAAGGAAGGCGACACTCCAAAACAGAGCAGCAATAGATTTTCTATTGCTGCTCCATCATCATCACTGTGAGGAGTTTGAGGGCCTCTTCTGCCTGAACCTGTCCTCTCGAGCCGAGGACGCCAGACATTCCATCAAGAGGCTGCAAGACCTTGTCCATCAGGTCAAGCAAGAGACCTCTGACTGGCTGGGGGACATTTTTAAGGGTTGGGGCCTCAGCGGGTGGGCCGGTTCCATAATAGAATCTGTTTGCAAGGTTGTTCTGAGTTTAATAATACTTTCAGTTTTCATTATTTTGATCCGAGGTTTGGTCCAGAGACTAATGGCCAGAGATACCTCAGCATCTGTCAACCATGCCGCAGTCCCGTCGGACAAGCCCATCGAGCTGGAAGACCTCTCCTCGGAGGCCGAAGAAGCTACAGATGAGGAAGGGGCGACCGCACCGTCCTTCGACCACCCAGGGGCTGGCGGATTCCAGCTCGAAGAAGGCGAGGCCTGGCCGGACCAGCCGCGAGATCCTGAATTTTAAGTTTCTGTGGACTTCCCGTTCTTTTTATCTTATTTGTTAAGAAACGGGGAGATGTTGTAGTGTGTTTTAAAGTTTCTTGTTTTTGCTCCCCCATTTGATGTATTATTCCCCCCCTGTTCTTTGTAAGATGGTTCTTCCCCCTCCAGTCTTCCCGCCACAGAGCCTTTGGCAGTTATGTTACTATGGTCACCCCTGCCCCTGTTAATTGTCAATCTCCCAAGTTACATAACGGCTCCTCCCTTATCCCACCATATAAGTAAAGTTTTCCTCCTCCCTGAGCCCAGTCAATCACCCCCCACTCCTCCCTGCTTTCTAGAACATTCTTCTCTCTGGGGGTGGTTTTTGGCTGGCGTCCCGGGGCCCCTCTATTGTTCTATGTTTATTGGATACGTTCTTGTGTCAGTTTTCTTATGTACCTCCCCACATGTTCCCCTATTGTTTTGCTGGGCTTCCCCTCCCGTCTCCACCCCTTCCCTGTAAAACCCTGTCTCCCCCCGTGTTCGGGGCCATTTTGCTGTGGGTTTTTCCACCTGTTGGTTTGCCCTGTGCTGCATGTGGGCTCTTCAATAAACCGACGTTTTACCCCCAGCAAGTGGTCGCCTCCTCTCTCGTCTCGTGCAGCGCGAATCCAAGTCCGCAATCCAGCCCAGCACGAGTCCAGGACGCCAAGAGGGGCTGGCCTCAGATGCACATAGATGTGGGCCGCTTTACCTCTCCAGCTAGCCGGACTTAGGGCCGTGAACGCCCTCGTGCATTCTAGAACACGATGGGAGATGTTTTCTGTGCTGGCACAGTTTCTTTTTACCAGACCTAGTGGAAAACCTTTTTGCTAAGCTGGATACGCGAAGAGATGCTAAAGACGAAGGTACGATGCTCCCTGGAGCTAAGATCTGCTCCCGGGCGTCTTTCGGCCGAAGCCGCACTGAGGAAAGCACTGTGATCGCAACAATCGTCATTGCACAAAGAAGCCGCTTCCTTGCCTCCGGGAACAAGAGAGAGCGGCAGCTTCGGAAAGGTGAAGAAGGAAGCTGCACAACACTGGGATTGTGTGCGCAGCTTGCCAACTGATAGAAAACAGTACATTTGCACTCTCCTGCATTTTCCAAACACATGAGCATTTGATAGGAAGCTGTTTCAGGCAACTCTCTTCGTCTTCTTTCAAAACACTCGGCAGACCTCCGTGCAACTTCGAGAACACGATGGGAGATGTTTTCTGTGCTGGCACAGTTTCTCCTTGCCAGACATATTGGAAAAGCTTCTGGCTTAGATGTAGACGACAAGAGACGCTAAAGACGAAGGTAAGATGCTCCCCGGAGCTAAGATCCGCTCCCGGGCGTCTTTTGGCAGAAGCCGCGCTGCGGAGAGCACTGTGACCGGCACAATCGTCTTTGCGCGAAGAAGCCGCTTCTTCGCCTCCGGGAGCCGGAGAGAGCGGCAGCTTCGGAAAGGTGAATAAGGAAGCTGCACAACACTGGGATTGTGTGCGCAGCTTGCCAATTGATAGAAAACAGTACCTTAGCACTCTCCTGCCTTTTCCAATCACATGAGCATTCGATTGGAAGCGGTTTCGGACAACTCTCTCCGTCTTCTTGCAAAACACTCGGCAGACCTCTGTGCAACTTCTAGAACACGATGGGAGATGTTTTCTGCCCTGGCACAGTTTCTCCTTCCCAGACATAGGGAAAAGCTTTTGGCTAAGATGTAGACGACAACAGACGGTAAAGACGAAGGTACGACGCTCTCCGGATCTAAGAGCCGCTCCCGGGCTTCTTTCGGCAGAAGCCGTGCTGTGGGAGCACTGTGACCCCCACAATCGTCTTTGCGTGAAGAAGCCTCTTCTTCGCCTCCGGGAGCCAGAGAGAGCGGCAGCTTCAGAAAGGTGAAGAAGGAAGCTGCGCAACACAGGGATTGTGTGTGCACCTGTCCAACTGATAGAAAACAGTACCGTAGCACACTCCTGCCTTTTCCAAACACATGAGCAGTCGATTGGAAGCTGTTTTAGGCAACTCTCTTCGTCTTCGTGCAAAACACTCGGCACACCTCCGTGCAACTTCTAGAATACGATGGGAGATGTTTTCTTTACTGGCACAGTTTCACCTCTCCAGACATAGTGGTAAAGCTTTTGGATAAGATTTAGACCACATCAGATGCTAAAGACGAAGGTACGATGCTCTCCCGAGCTAAGAGCCGCTCCCGGGCGTCTTTCGGCAGAAGCCGCGCTGCGGAGAGCTCCGTGACCGCCACAATCGTCTTTGCGCAAAGAAGCCGCTTCTTTGCCTCCGGGAGCCGGAGAGAGCGGCAGCTTCGGAAAGGTGAAGAAGGAAGCTGCACAACACTGGGATTGTGAGCGCAGCTTGCCAAATGATAGAAAACAGTTTCTTAGCACTCTCCTGCCTTTTCCAAACACATGAGCATTCGATTGAAAGCTGTTTTAGGCAACTCTCTTCGTCTTCTTGCAAAACACTCAGCAGACCTCCGTGAAACTTTGAGAACACGATGGGAGATGTTTTCTGAGCTGGGGCAGTTTCTCCTTGCCAGACATTTTGGAAAAGCTTTTGGCTAAGATGTAGACGACAAGAGACGCTAAAGACGATAGTACGATGCTCACCAAAGCTAAGAGCTGCTCCCGGGCGCCTTTCGGCAGAAGCCGCTCTGCGGAGGGCGCTGTGACCACCACAATCGCCTTTGCGCAAAGGAGCCTCTTCTTCGCCTCCGAGAGCTGGAGAGTGCGGCAGCTTTCGGAAAGGTGAAGAAGGAAGCTGCACAACACTGGGATTGTGTGCGCAGCTTGCAATCTGATAGAAAACAGTTCCTTACCACTCTCCTGCCTTTTCCGAAGACATGAGCATCCGTTTGGAATCTGTTTCAGGCAACTTTCCTTTTCTTCTTGCAAAACACTCAGCAGACCTCCGTGCAACTTCGAGAACACGATGGGAGATGTTTTCTGTGCTGGCACAGTTTCTCATTGCCAGACATAGTGGAAGAGCTTTTGGCTAAGAGTTTGACGGCAAGAGACGCTAAAGACAAAGGCACGACGCTCTCCGGAGCTAAAAGCCGCTCCCGGGCGTCTTTCGGTAGAAGCCGCACTGCGGAGAGCACTGTGACCGCCACAATCGTCTTTGCGCGAAGAAGCCGCTTCTTCGCCTCCGGGAGCCGGAGAGAGCGGCAGCTTCAGAAAGGTGAATAAGGAAGCTGCACAACACTGGGATTGTGTGCGCAGCTTGCCAACTGATAGAAAACAGTACCTTAGCACTCTCCTGCCTTTTCCTTTCACATGAGCATTCGATTGGAAGCTGTTTTAGGCAACTCTGTTCGTCTTCTTGCAAAACACTCGGCAGACCTCCGTGCAACTTCTAAAACATTATCGGAGATGTTTTCTGGGCTGGCACAGTTTCTCCTTGCCAGACATAGAGGAAATGCTTTTGGCTAGGATGTAGAGAGCAAGAGACGCTAAAGATGATGGTACGATGCACTTTGGAGCTAAGAGCAGCTCCCGGGCGTCTTTCGGCAGAAGCCGCGCTACGGACAGCACTGTGGCCGCCACAATCGTCTCTGCACGAAGATGTCGCTTTTTTGCCTCCGGGAGCCGGAGTGAGCGGCAGCTTCGGAAAGCTGAAGAAGGAAGCTGCACAACACTGGGATGGTGAGCGCAGCTTGCCAACTCATAGAAAACAGTATCTTAGCACTCTCCTGTATTTTCCAAAAAGATGAGCATTCCATTGGAAGCTGTTTCAGGCAACTCTCTTCGTCTTCTTGCAGAACACTCGGGAGACATCCATGCAACTTCTAGAACACGATGGGAGATATTTTCTGTTCTGGCACAGTTTCTCCTGGCCAGACATAGTGGAAAAGCTTTTGGCTAAGATGTAGATGACAAGAGACGCTAAAGACCATGGTACAATGCTCTCCGGAGCTATGTGCCGCTCCCGGGCGTCTTTCGGCAGAAGCCACGCTAAGGCGAGCACTGTGACAGCCTCAATCGTCTTTGCGTGGAGAAGCCGCTTCTTCGCCTCCGGGAGCCGGAGGGAGCGGCAGCTTAGGAAAGGGGAAGAAGTAAGCTGCAGAACACTGGGATTGTGAGCTCAGCTTGCCAACTGATAGAAAACAGTACCTTAGTGTTGGACAGTTTTTCAAGAATGGCTTGAAGAAAAGGGTCATGAGACATACAATTGAGAAAAAAGTAAAGCAAAAAAGTAAAGCAGTTCTCAGCCTTCTGATTTCTATAAACAATTAGACTCTCTTTATAAACAATAAAGTTCTCAGGCTGTCTTCCCATAACAAGAAGAACACCGTCTCTGGGAAAGGCTGGCACCCTGAGAACTGATGAAGAAGTTTTGGGAACTCTGGTTCTTTTTTTAATAAACAATTGTAGGTATTCTAAAACAAGAGTAGTGGTTAGAAGTTTCTCTGTTAGCCTATCATGAAATTGGATTACAGAATATGCATGAAGTTCGTTAACTTTGTTATTTAAGGTGATTGATTGATCAATAAAATTGGAGTTCGATGCATTAAAGGATGGTCGTCTCCCCCTCATCTCCATCAAATGGTTGACCCCTGGACGTGATAGAGCATAACGAACGCGAACGAACGCTCTTGGGGATTGCGAAAACAACGGGGAGGTGAGGACTTGTCCAGGTTTCGAGGAGCAGCTGCGGAACGGCTTTAAGCACGAATACAAAGCGGACAAAAGCCGCCGAGACGTGCCGGGCCCCAAGCAACCTTATAGAAGAGTCTTGGCTGGTACATGTGGCCTGACGCCGGGGGTGCTGCAGAGCGCGCTCATTTACATAGGTATGGAACGGCAAGCCGCATATGAACTTTTTATAACTTTTCTGCAAAAGAGGCAGATTAAGGGAATTGATTTACAGAATGAATTACTGGGTCTTTTAGCTTATGGTGTAGAGAGGGGAATCTTTGTTAATCCTCATATAGTTCACATATTGTCTGAGTGGCGTAAATTTGGTGATTTATTGTGGCAGGCTACTTTAGATGATGATAAAACTGCCAGGAAGTTGGGTAAATTATGGCGGGTCGTTAACACCGAACTGCTGCAATTTCAAGCTGAAAAAAGGGCTGCCTTAATGAGCCAGGTGCAGTCCGCCTCACTGCCCGCCAAGCAGCCCCCCTTAATGAGCCAGGCTACAAGCCCAGCTACGAGCTAGCCTACAAGCCAGGCTACGCAGGCTGCTTTTTCACCCGCTTCGCAGCCCCCCCTAACGAGCCAAGCTCCGCGGGGTGCTTTGTTGTCTGCTTTGCCGCAGGCTACACAGAGCACTTTTGATTCTCCCGTATCTGCTATCTCACAGCAGCCGGGGCCACAAACGTATACTCCGTTCCCAAAAAGCAATCAGTCGGTCCCTAGGTTGGAAAACGATTTGGCGGTGACTATTGCCAGGGATAGAAGAGATGCGTGGGCTGCCCTGGCCAAAGATGCCATGGAAAAGGGAGATCAGGAGCTAATGAGCATGGCTAACGAACTGGCTTGTCCAGTTGTTTTTACCCCTCAGGCGGGGGGGGGAATTCGGGCGACGATCAGTGCTCTTGACTGGAAAATGTTATCTCAATTGCGAGCTACTGTTAGTCAGTTTGGATCTAAAAGCGAACCAGCCAGGCAAATGCTCGACTATATTTTTGACACTAGCATTCTCCTTGTTAATGATTGTCGTGGCATAGTGAAATTAATCTTTACCCAACATCAACAATTGCTGTTTAATGCCCATTGGCAAGGGCTCGTAAATGAGTGCGTAGCAGTTCAGAGACAGCCAGGCGACCCCTTGCATGGTATCACTATAAATGAGCTTATGGGTCTGGGACCTTTCCTTCGAACTGAGGCACAAGCTTTAATAGGCCAAGAAAAGTGCCGGGAGGCAATGCGGTTAGTCAGACTCGCAATAGACATGGTGAAGGAACCGGGAGAGATACCAGTGTCTGTAGGAATTAAGCAAGGCAGAGAGGAAGCATTTGATGCTTTTGTTGGTAGAGCTGCGGCTGCAATTAAGAGAGCAGGCGTGCCTGAATATTTGCGCGAGGTCCTACTCAGGCAGTGTGTCCTTCAAAATTGTAATTCTGCTACTAGAAACATACTTAATGCCTTAGGTGCGAATTGGACTGTAGAGGAAGCATTAGAAAGGATGGCTCTTATACCAACCGGACAACAGGCTCTTGTAGTAGACGCAATAAAACAGTTAGGAGTAGGCTTACAAGAACAAGCAAAGTCCTCTCAGACTCAGGTGTTAGCCGCTCTTGCACCTCTTCAAACGTCAGCTGCGTTTGCAGCATCAAATAAAGGAGGCCGCACGAAATGCTGCCGATGCGAAGGCACGGGCCACTTGCGCCGGGAATGCCAGGCACCAACAGAAGTCATCGCTGCAGCATCCGTATTCTATCCTGCCTCTAACCCTCCGCAGCAGGGAGCCTCTAACCCTCCGCAAAAGGGAGCCGCCGCGGGCGAAGCAGAACCGCCCCGAAGGGAGTGACCCGCAATGCAGAGCAGATATGAATTAGTAGAAGGATTTAACAGGACTTTGGACTTATAGTTACGGTAAAGGGATTTTCCATATGGTTTACGGATTAACGGAAATGTGTGAATTCAGTGATTTATGGTGGAATTGTGGTACTGTGCTACTCCGAACTCGGCACGGGCGCGCCGCCCTGAGAGCGGAGCCGCCGCCTCAGAAACCAAGCTGCTCCACCCTGAGAGCCACGCCGGGAGTGATCAAAGAGCGGCGGGGGGAGCGACCAGAGCCGCGTCGCCCTCATGTGTGAACTGGGGGCCAGATGTCCACGGGCGGCCGGTTGCTGCTTGGGAACAGTGACTGGACATCAGAGAGCAGGTGATGGAGGAGCAATCATGCTGTGCATTGATAGTTTTCGTTGGATTGTTATCATTATGATGGCCACTGAATTTGTGTTCCCTTAGGCTAGTTGTAAGAAAAATGATCGACCAGCACCTTTTCTGGGCTCTGATGAGCTTCCAGCGCCATCCATTTTCAGGGCTAGTTGATTCTGGAGGTGAGTTATTGCACACTCCTTAGCGGATTCCGATTTTGCGGGACCGGAGCGCCTTTTCAAGCGGGAACGTTTCTCCCTCTGCCCCGCAGCCGGCAAAAGCTACAGTTTAAGATCTAACAGCGGTAATAACTGTGACTCTTGTCAACAAAAGAAAAGATTCCTATTGCAATTAAAAGACTAGTGAAACTAAACAAGCGACACCAAGGACTATTGCTGTCAGGATGTTTTTCACCTAAGTTAGAGAGATCTTTTGTTCTCCCCAGCACAGACTGTAAAGCAGAAATCAGCGTAAATGAATGCAGGAGTCAAATTTCGGCCGATTTGGCTCGGCATTGGTTATGCTGTCTTGGAAACACCTGTATTATCGGACACTTTGAACATCAGAAACCCAGATGGCTGGGTCAATGAAACATCAGACTCTAAAGCTGTGTTTTGAAAAAGTTGAGGATGTTAAGATGTGTTGGAATGATTGTGTGAGTGAGATGTAATGAGTGTGTTTTTTGTATTCTTTAAGCATTGTTTAAATGTGATAGATGTAAAAGCAAGCACTGAATTCAAAAGAATTTTTTCACAGGTGCACCTTAAATGAATTTGTGTTTAAGTGTATTTAAGTATAAAAATGCTATAGCAAACACGTGAAGAAAGTTATTTTAGCTTAATATTTTAGAATCAGGCCTGTAAGTAAGTTATAGTAAATGCTATATTTTATTTCTATAGTAAGTTTTATCTGTTATTAAGTAGTTTAAGTTGGATTATCAATTAAGTGCCATTAAATGTCAAATACTGTTAAGGTTAAGTCCTGTTAAGTTTATCTCCTGTTAAGTTTAAGTGATTAAGTAAGTTAAGTTAGATCCTGTTAAGTTTGAGTGTTATTAAGTTTGGGTAAAGCTGGATTCTGTTTAGATTATTTTGGGTTTGAGGTATGTAGAATTTAAAGTCAGCTAAATTTTGTTATAGATAAGTTTTATTAGATTTAAGTGATTTTACATGTTTTGCAAATAAGTCTGCTATAATTAGTCTTGTTAGACTTCCCAGAGGATGAATGAGTAACTGAAATTAACTTTATTTTAATAATTCCATTTAGTATATTTATTTTAGGCATAATTTCCTCAAAGCAGCTGATCTTGTAAATTACTTTCATATATTCTAAAATTCTTGGAGCATTAATTTATTGCTGCTTTCTAAGTCTGTATCTTCTAGAACACTTTTTAAAAAAAGTTATGAGTTTTCAAGTGACATCTTGTCTCCAATTGCAAAGGCTATTAATTCTCTGAATATGAATCAAATATTATTTCCTACTGGGAGCTGGAAGCCATACTCATTTGTTAGGAAGATTTGTTAAAGTTTTGCTCCAAGTGTTTCTATTAGATAAAAATAGGTCTTACATTGGTATTGATTGTCTGTGTCACAGAACACACCAGTAAAAAGATAAAAATGGAAAAAACCCTAAGCATCTTTTGTTTGCTGGGGTCCTATTTATTTGCAAAAAAGATACTACAGTAAGTCCTACTCCTTACTGGGAAATAGCTTTAGTTTCTCAGATCATGCTTTTACAGAAGTGTGCAAGTTAGTTATCTAGTGATCTCTGTTTATCAGTTTTAAAAATACGAGAATGACAAATGTTTGCCCTCTACTCTGTACTGGTGTCTCTGTCCTACTTGCTAGTCTGCTGTATGACATCTTTCTGTCAGTTCTGTAAATTTTAAGTTAAATATTTTAAGTGCTTTAAATGCATACTACTTTTTCACCACTCCAAATTAACAAAGGACTGAGAATCGCCCAGTTGATGCCATTTGAGCCAAATGACTAAAGGATTACAGACTGAAAACTGACTTTGAACCTTTCTGAGAGACCCATGAAAAAGGTGGATGTGATAATTTCAAGGACAGAAAGAATCATTTTCAGACTTTTTCACCTCCTCTCCAGGTTTGCATGAATGAAAACAGCTAACAGCTTTCTTTTCTTAGTCCAATTACCACCTGTTCGGCAATGCCTGATAAGGCCGTAACACGCCGTTGCCGGACGACCTGGGAATATAATTGGGAGTGGGCACTACGGAATGAGACAGAGCGAAACACTGCCTCAGCTTTAGACCTTTATGAATCTCATGAGCAGTAAATCTTAGCTTATTATCGGTGAGAGGTACAGTGTATTTTGAAAGGGGTTAAAGCTCAAAGTGCATCATATATAGCCTCGATAGGGTGTAGAAAACTGGTGCCTTTAACACAACATTCTGTTGTAGGTCCTATAAGAGGAGATCCCAATTAAGCATTAGATAACTGCATTAGAAGGTTACAAAGGTGTGGTCTTCAGGTGTCAGGAACAGTAAGGTTAAAAACTGAGAAGAAAAAGAAGGTCAATATAAAAACACAGAAAAATAAAGTTCACTTTTGTTATCTTGCTTAGTATAGTAGTAGCTGAAGAATTAAAGGTAGCACATTTTAGTCAACCTAGAGATAATGTATGGATAACACTTGCTAGAACAAGGCCATGGGTGTGAAGAGTTTAAAGGGATGTGTTGCATGAACTTATCTGATCATTCTGTATCTATTCATGCTAAGTTAAAAGAGCTACGACTAGGGCTTAACAGCCTTAAGGAAGAAAAAGGATTGGGAATTGATGAATGGCTTAAAAGCTTAGGATTGGGTCCATGGTTAAGAAACCTTGTAATATATGCTATAGGGATATATTTCTCCCAAAGAAAAAAAACCGGGGGAAATGTTGGAGAGTTTTTCAAGAATGGCTTGAAGAAAAGGGCCATGAGACATACAATTGAGAGAAAAGTAAAGGGAAAAAGTAAAGCAGTCCTAACGCAGTTCTCAGCCTTCTGATTTCTATAAACAATTAGACTCTCTTTATAAACAATGAAGTTCTCAGGCTGTCTTCCCATAACAAGAAGAACACCGTCTCTGGGAAAGGCTGGCACCCTGAGAACGGATGAAGAAGTTTTGGGAACTCTGGTTCTGTTTTTAATAAACAATTGTAGGTATTCTAAAACAAGAGGAGTGGTTAGAAGTTTCTCTGTTAGCCTATCATGAAATTGGATTACAGAATATGCATGAAGTTCGTTAACTTTGTTATTTAAGGTGATTGATTGATCAATAAAATTGGAGTTCGATGCATTAAAGGATGGTCGTCTCCCCTTCATCTCCAACACCTTAGGACTCTCCTGCCTTTTCCAAACACATGAGCGTTCGATTGGAAGCTGTTTCGGGCAACTCTCTTCGTCTTCTTGCAAAACACTCGACAGACCTCCGAGCAACTTCTAGAACACGATGGGAGATGTTTTCTGTGCTGGGTCAGTTTCTCCTTTCCAGACATAGTGGAAAAGCTTCTGGCTAAGATGTAGACGACAAGAGACGCTAAAGACGAAGGTACGATGCTCTCCGGAGCTGAGAGCCGCTCCCGGGCGTTTTTCGGCAGAAGCCGCGCTGCGGAGAGCACTGTGACCGCCACAATCGTCTTTGCGCGAAGAAGCCGCTTCTTCGCCTCCGGGAGCCGGAGAGAGCGGCATTTTCGGAAAGGTGAAGAAGGAAGCTGCACAACACTGGGATTGTGAGCGCATCTAGCCAACAGACAGAAAATAGTACCTTAGCACTCTCCTGCCTTTTCCAGACACATGAGCATTCGATTGGAAGCTGTTTTAGACAATTCTGTTCGTCTTCTTGCAAAACACTCGGTAGACCTCCATGCAACTTCTAGAACACGATGGGAGATGTTTTATGTGCTGGCACAGTTTCTCCTTGCCAGACATAATGGAAAAGATTTTGGCTAAGATGTAGCCGACAAGAGACGCTAAAGGCTGTTGTGGTGTGTTTTTAAGTTTCTCAGTTTGCTCCTCCATTTTTTATATGTTCCCCCTATGTTCACTATAAATGGTTCCTCCCTTCCCAGTTTTCCCGCTACTATTGCCCTGACAGTTTAGTTACTATGGTTACCCCTGCCCCCTTTTTGTTGCCAATCTCCTAAGTTACCTAATTGCTCCTCCCTTATCCCACCATATAAGTCAAGTTTTCCTCCTCCCTGGGCCCAGTCAATCACCCCCCACTCCTCCCAGGTTTCGAGAACCTCCTTCTCCTTGGGGGTTGTGGTTGGCTGGTGTCCTGGGGCCCCTCCTCTACTTCATGTTTAGTGGATATGTTCTTATGTCAGTTTTGTTATGTACCTCCCCACGTGTTCCCCGATTGGTTAGCTGGGCTTCCCTCCCTTCTCCACCCCTTCCCTTTAAAACTAGGTCTCTCCCCGTGTTCGGCGCCATTTGCTGTGGGTTTGTCCATCTGTTGGTTGCCCTTTGCTGCCTGGGGGCTCTTCAATAAACCGACGTTTCACCCCCAGCAAGTGGTCGCCTCCTCACTCGTCTCATGCTGCGTGAACCCAAGTCCGCAATCCAGCCCAACCCGAGGCCACGACGCCAAGGGGGGCTGGCTTCTGATGCGTAGGGGCGTCGGCCTTCTTACCCCTTCTGCTAGTTGGATTTAGAGCCGCGTACGCCCTCGCGCAGTCTCCCGCCCAACGTGGGGCCTGAGGAAGTGGACATTTGACCACGGACCGGACCCTGCAGAATTGGGATTTACTTACCCTCTGGACGCCGGACTACCCCAGGTGGTGGCAGGCCCTTTTATAGGGGCAGCGCTCCCTGGGGATCTGCGTCGGGACTCCTCGCACCCTCAGAGGACGACTCCCGAGACGAGGACCCTCGCCTGGTTTTTCTTTGTCGCCGCTGCAAGATTGGTAAGTTCGGACCCCGACCTGGGGACTCTCCGGCTTCCCCTCTGCCCTTTTAACTTTCCCTAGGGGTACATGCCCTGCGTTGGGGACCTACCCCCTGCCTTCTCTCTTTGAGGTTTTTCCTCACCTCCGTGCCGTTTTTGTTTTCTCTTCCCTGTGGGTGCCGGATTTCCCCAGACGTGGGGCCCGGACCCATCACCCAGTCTCCTTCTTTCCCTCCGGCTGTATACCCAGACTTTGGGGCAGTGGGGGGGGCAGGGGTCGGCGGTGAGCGGCTCACTGTTTAAGTTCTCGTTGTTCTCCAGGCGAGTGGTTGGGTCATCTGAGGATTTTCCCCCTTTCTAGTGGCAGCAGTTCCTGCTCTAGAATGGTTCCATGGGTGCAGGCTTGGGAAAATCCCAGAAGGAGGTTTATTATGTTGTGAAGGGTTTGTTGCTTGGGGGTGGTCAGAAGGCCCCCGAGCAGGAGTTAAAATGTTTAGTCAAGTGGGTATTTTCTACGTTCCCCGAGGTCTCCCCAGAACTTGTAAAACAGCCACGGTTTTGGGCAGCCGTTTTGGCAAAATTAGAAGAGGCCATAAATTCCGGGGAGACAAAATTGGCCACCGTGGCGTATTGGGCGCGCAGAGTGTGTGCGACACTCCGCGCGTCTGGGGAGCCTAAGAAAAGTCCCGCGGTTTCTGGTTTGTCCCCTCGTTCTCCTCGTTCAGTTGCCCTTGCCCCTCAAACCTTTCCCTCGTCCCGTAGGCAGGAGCACTCGAGGGGGATTTTGAAGGCCGACCAGAGGCAGGGGGTCCATCCTGCCCCTGCTCCCCCTCGACCTGCTCGGCCTCCCCCTTCGAGGAGCCCTGGCCAGGCTTTTTCTCTTCCCTTACCCTCTACCCCGGTCCCCAAGTCCCCGGTTTCAAACCCCAAAGTTGTTCGGTTTTGCGAAGACCTTCAAAAGGGCTCCCTTGGAGCCCAAGATGGTGGCGGCCATGCGGCCGTTCCCGCCAGGGCTCTTTCCTCTTCTCCTAACCCTTTCCTCCCTGATGCCAACCCCTTCCTTCCCCTGGACCCAACCTCTTTTTCGGTTGTCCCTCCCTCATATCTTCCCTCTGCCCCTTCCATTTCTCCGCCCTCTGATCCTCCGTCGGCTCCTCTCCAGGTTCCTCCCCCGGTTCAGCCTTCTGTTAACTCCTCCCCTGCTCCACCTTCATACTCTGCTCCGCCTCTGAACTCCATCAAGGAGGCAGTGAGGGGTGGTGTTCCCCATTGCCAGACCCTGCCTCAACCTCCTCCAATTCCAGTTCCCACACTCCCCCTTCCGGTTCTCACGCCTTGTGTTCCAAGGGTGGGGGGGGGGGTGGATGACAGGAAGCCGGGGCAGGCGCCTTTATTGGAACCCGTTCCGGTTACATACCACCTCAGAGGGGAGGGGAGCCCTCAGGCCCAGTGGGTGCCTTTAGCACAGGCCCGGTTTAAGGAACTGTGCAAGGCACAGAAGGACTACTCCCGGGGGTCGGAGTACTTCCGGGGTATGCTCCGGAATGCCCTTGCACAGGGAGATCTGGTGCTGGCGGACCTGAGGGCCCTCTTCTCCAGTTTAACAAGACCCATGGAGTTTAGGGTCTGGGTGGGGGAATGGAGGAGGGAGATAGTGGAGGTTCTCCCGCTTCTTTGGGGGAATCCTTCAATGTCTCATGACGCGGACGGTTTGGTAATCTCCCAAGAACATCTTTTGGGTGAGGGACAGTGGGCTGAGGGGGCAGCTCAAGCAAAGGCCTTGTTCCCGCCTCAGCTTGTAGAGACCGCTAAGGCAGCAGAGCGGGCCTTTTAGAAGCTAGAGGTGGTGACCTCCCAGTGGGAGGATGATGAAGTCCGGCAGGGGCCGCAAGAGCCTTACATGGTCTTTATCGAGCGCCTCTACCGATACGTGGAGGCGCAGGCGACCGGGGACGATGACAGGGAGAAGATGCTCCATAGGATGGCGTAGAGCAACGCCAACCCGGAGTGTCGGAAGGCCATCCGGATTCTCCCTCGAAGTCCCCGGCCCACGGTGGAGGCCATGATAGAGGCCGTGGTAGGCCAGGTCTCCTTAACATCACGGCCTAAAAGAGCTTCAGTGATCTTTGCAGATGGCCCTGAGCCGGACTTCTTTGATATAGAAGCTGCGCCCATTGCCGGACCCCCAACACCCGGGTCCGGCAGAAGATCAACGGCCACCCACCCCTGCCACCTCTGAGGCAAGACAGGGCATTGGATGCCCCAATGCCAGATGCGATTAGATTATTTAGAGTATAGAAGGAGGCGGGAAAGGGAGGAGAGTAAGGGCACAAAAAACTAGGCCCGGAGTGCAGCCCCTCCCTGCGCGAAGACAAAAATGGGGCAGGTAAATTAACAACAACCGGGGAGGGAGGAGAAGAGAGAGAGCCGCCTACATTTGCTTTGCAGGACTTGACTTCTTTATCGGATATGACTACACCAACCTGTGGTACTGTACCTGCGCTTAACACCATGTCCTCTGTTTCCCCCTACAGGCTGCAGCTAACTAGGGACTTTTATCTCCCTAGTAGTGACATCCAGCTGGTGTCTGTCGACCTGCAACACCCGGGTCGCTGGAGGAAACTAGGGCGTTGCAGGTGGACCGTCGTCGGGGACACGAAGCACACACAGCGAGACATTCACATCGTCCCTGGTCTGGTAACTACCAGCCAGGACCGTTTCGCGGTAGGGCTGTACTGTGTCCGACCCCCACTCTTCCTCACTAAGGGACAGATCATTGCCCAGGCTATTCCGGTTCCAGATAAAGAGCATTGGAAGAACTCCGTGGAGAGGACATCGCCTCCGACAGTAGCCTGGGCACAGCTGGTGGGGAGGGAGAAGCCCCGCCTGACTTGTCAGCTCTTGTTGGTTGGGGACAAAAAGATAGTGAGGGGTCTTTTGGACACGGGTGTGGATGTGACGATCATTCCCTCTCGGGAGTGGCCGTCACATTGGGACTTGCAAAGCGCTGTGGGCACGATCTCAGGTGTGTGGGGCCTTCAATTGGCCAATCAATCTAAGAGCATTGTGCAATTAGGGGCCCGACGGGCAATTGGCCTCTATACGCCCGTTCGTTTTAGATTACACCGAGCCTCTCTGGGGAAGGGACCTACTAGCCCAGTGGGGAGCCAGAATTGACCTCCCAAAGGCTCCCCAGGTTTTTCGGGCAGTGGCCACTGAGGAGCGCCAGACCTCGAAGCTGAATTGGCTGTCAGATAAACCAGTACAGGTCTTGCAGTGGCCACTCAACAAGCAAAAATTAAAAGCGCTCAATGAGCTCGTTCAGGAGCAGTTACTGAAAGGCAACCTGGTGGAGACAATGTCACCTTGGAACTCCCCAGTGTTTGTCATTAAGAAGCCTAATAAGGAAAAGTGGCGGCTCCTGACCGACCTCCGCCAAATTAACGAACAAATAATTCACATGGGTCCTCTTCAGCCAGGGATGCCCTCCCCAGCAATGCTCCCCCAAAATTGGAATTTGGCAGTGTTAGGTATAAAAGATTGTTTTTTCCAGATTCCCCTGCACCCCGACGATGCCCCGCGCTTTGCGTTCACGGTTCCGTCCATCAACCGTGAGTCCCCAGCCAAGCGCTATCATTGGCGGGTGCTTCCGCAGGGCATGAAGAACAGCCATGTGATCTGCCAATGGTATGTCGCTTCGCTGCTGTCACCCATAAGTACAGCCCTCGGGGATGCCGTCATCATCCACCACTACATGGACGACATCCTCGTGTGTGCGCCCGACCACAGTCTGCTTGCCCATGCGCTT
Organism: Melozone crissalis; assembly: GCF_028551555.1. NCBI lineage: Eukaryota > Metazoa > Chordata > Aves > Passeriformes > Passerellidae > Melozone > Melozone crissalis. The sequence continues at coordinate 3,544,187 of NW_026535882.1, read as the reverse complement.
GACCTGACAACCAATGCGTTGGTTGCTGCAGGGTTCGAGCTCCAGCAGGACAAAATTCAGCGGATGCCACCTTGGAAATACCTGGGCCTCGAAATCACAAAGCGGACCATTGTTCCGCAGAAATTGGCTATTAGGACAAAAGTCCAGACCCTAGCGGATGTCCATCAACTGTGTGGGTCTTTAAATTGGGTGAGACCCTGGCTGGGCATTTCAACCGAGGACCTGGCTTTCCTTTTCAATTTGTTGAAAGGGGGAGAGGGGCTGAGTTCCCCTAGGGCTCTCACCCCAGAGGCAGAGGAGGCCTTGGAGAAGATACAGAAAGTTATTTCGGCCAGGCAGGCCCACTGTTATCATCCGGGCCTGACCTTCAAATTTATTATACTGGGAAAATTGCCACACCTCCATGGCATGATACACCAGTGGGACACCAGTGCAAAGGACCAGGGGCTGGGTGACCCCCTCTTAATTATAGAGTGGGTGTTCCTCAGCCATCATCGGTCCAAAAGAATGACACGGCCACAGGAGTTGGTAGCCGAACTGATCCTTAAAGCAAGATCGAGGATCAGGGAGTTGGCGGGGTGGGATTTCACATGCATACATATCCAAATTAAATTGGAATCGGGCCAACTTGAATTAAAGACCTTTGAAGAACTGCTGCAAACCAATGAATACCAGCAGTGTGCACTAGACAGCTACACTGGGCGCATCGCAGTAGATCGGCCGGCCCATAAATTATTCAATTCGGAGTTCAAATTATCGCTGAGAAAAATTCAGAGCAGGGAGCCACTGGATGCCTTGACAGTTTTCACAGACGCGTCTGGAGCATCCCACAAGTCAGTGATGACTTGGAAGGGTCCTCAGACTAAGCAGTGGGAGACTGATGTTGTTGTTGTGGAGGTCTCTCCATAAGTTGCTGAGTTGGACGCAGTCGTCAGGGCATTCCAGACATTCCCTGGACCTTTTAATTTGGTAACAGATTCTGCGTATGTCGCAGGTGTAGTGTCTCGGGCTGAGTCTGCGGTTCTTCAAGAGGTCACCAACAAAAGATTATTTGATTTGCTTAACAGGCTCGTCGAGCTAGTCTCCCACCGCGAGCACCCTTTTTATGTTATGCATGTGAGATCACATACTCTCCTGGGGTGATGTTATGATGCTTGTATCCCCATTCATCCGTTCTGTGCCTTTAAGACTTGCTCTGAAAAGTGGAAGTTTTGTTGTGATTTCCCTTATCAGGACACAGAGACAAGGCAGTACATAGGGCTGTTTTCACTTCTAGCTCGCAGCTTGCTGCTTTTGCTTGCTTGCTTTTCTGCCCTTTCTTCTGCTCTCGCTTTTGCTTCTGCTTATTAGCTAGTTTAGCTAAACAGTCCAAATTCCTTCCCGGACTGTTTCTCCTCTCCTGTTCCTGTGACCATCTCGAACCTGCTCCAGACTGGGACCCGGGAACACCGAAGGTTTGGCTGCAGCAGCTGGCCAAGCGCCGGAGGGACTGAGAGCAGAGCAACCACCCCCAAAGAGACTTTCTGATTTTGTCATCTTTCTCAGAGTGATGTCAGCTGGTATTGTTAATTTTGTGTGCGGGGGGTGCTGTGCCAGTCAAATAAAAAGGTTCTTTCCACTTCTCTCCGAGGAATTTTTTCCCGAACCGGTTGGGGGGAGGGGCTGTGTGGGTTTTGCTTTCTGGAGGGGCCCTCCTTTGCAGATTCGTTAACAAATTTGCCCTAAACCAGGACAAAATATTGGTGCCAAAACGTGAGGCTTGAGAGAGAGTGGAAAAACTCTGTTTTGACTGCATTTTGGTTGCTATTACTCTGTGTTCGTTTAAATCAGCTAATAGCCATGGTTTTTGAATTGATAATGTCTATTGGGGTGAAGTTTTACATGCATTTCTGGTCCCTAGGGTTTTTTAAGATTTTAATACCTCTCTGGTCCCTAGGTTTATTTTCTTATCCAGAAATAGCTTTAGTATTGCCCCTAATACGTAGTTTTTACATCAGAGGGGCAGTGACCAGAGTAGCTATCCTGCTGGGCTTGGTGGCAATAATGTGCAAGAAGTTTATAAACATGCTAGTGTCTGCTCCAGGTATGAATGGTTCATGGCTATGGTTATGCATCCAGTTTGTTGCAGGAGGAGCAGGAGGGAATGAGGTTTTTCAGCCTCTGCTTTCCTCCTTCTCCTAAGAATCAGTTGCATCACTAGTGAAGGATGTTCAGTTTCCCCTCAATGTTAAAGAGACCATTTTCCTGGTATCCAATCTGATAACCTTCCTCTATACAGCCTGCTGCTTCTCTAGAATGAGGGCTGAGATTTCTAGGCGGGCTGATGAGACCCCTGACTCAGGAGTAGACCCCGGTGTGGAAAATCCTAAGTGGTGTGGGAAATGGGAGGATATGGGCCAAATCCTGAAGGAATTCTCTGACCCTATAGTCTGGGAGTTTCCCCATGAACAAATTCAGAATCCAGCTGAGGTGGGGAAATATCTGAAAGAGAAGTACCAGGATGAGCCTAAGGAGAGGAAGGTCATTGCAGTGAGCTGGGCCCTGGCATATGCTTATCGCACACTGCTAGATACTGTCGGGCAGCAGACAGAGGCAGGGGGGCAGGGAGATAAATCAGCAACTGTCCCGGTGACTCAGGCTGCAGCTAACACTCCAGGCTCGAAGCCAGCATCTAAACCCATGGCTGTTGCTACCAGCACTAGAAGTGGGAAATGCACGGACAAGACCAATCGACCAGGGGATGATGATGATGATGATGATGAAGGAGAAGGAACCTCAATGCCTCCTGACATAAAATCAGGAGTCAAAGCAGCAGGTGCAAGATCAGATGAGTCCTTTTCCCTGAAGGACCTCCGTGGCCTACGGAAGGATTACACTCGAAGGTCTGATGAATCCATAATTAGTTGGCTTGTCCGTCTCTGGGATGCTGCAGACGAGGCTACAATTCTGGATGGCACTGAAGCCAGGCATTTGGGATCCCTGTCACAGGATAGTCATAGACCAAGGAATGATGAGGGGGGCTAACCCTCACAGCCTCTGGGAACGGGTCCTAAGAAGCGTAGCAGAAAGATACCTGTGTGCAGAAGATCTCTATATGCAGCAAACTCAGTGGAAGACAATAGAGCAAGGGATCCAACGCTTAAGAGAAATGGCTGTGGCAGAAATTATCTTCTCAGATGATGTAAAAACCAGGAACCCAGACTTAGTACCATGCACGTCTGTGATGTGGCGAAAACTCGTACGACTTGGGCCACACGAATATGCTTCTGCCTTAGGCATCATGAAGAGGGATGAGAGGGATGAGACGGTGCTTGACATGGCAAGGAAGCTCCGAGCATATGCAGATGCTGTACATGGCCCGACACATGCCAGAATCGCAGCGGTAGAAACACGTCTGCAGAACTTAGAGGATAAGATAGAGGAGAACCATAAGAAGCTTAGAGAGGAGATTAAAGAAGACCTTCTCCAAATTTCAGCAGTACAGATCCGAGGTTCTGGTCTCCAAGGCAGACGTTTCCCAGATGGCGAGAGAAGGTACACCCCACGAGCTGAGCTGTGGTTCTACCTGTGTGATTGTGGGAAGAACATGAGAAGGTGGCAGAGGAAACCTACTGCTGTTCTGGCACGACGGGTGCGTGAACTGAAGGAAGCCACCAGGAGGAAAGCAGCTCCAGTTGCCCGTAGCCGACCGGCCAGGTATGATGATGATGACATGTCTGATCCTCTCGAAGGAACATCCAAAACATACGCCCAGGGAAAGAAGGATAACCAGGCTTAGAGGGGCCCTGCCTCTAGCCAGATAGAGGCCAGGGAAAATCGTGTTTTCTGGTCTGTGTGGATTCGTTGGCCTGGCACATCGGAGCCACAAGAGTACAAAGCTTTGGTCGATACTGGTGCGCAATGCACATTAATCCCATCAAGACATGTGGGGACAGAGTCTGTTTCTATTGCTGGTGTGACAGGAGGATCCCAGGATTTCACTTTGGCGGAAGCTGATGTGAGCCTAACGGGAAATGAGTGGAAGAAGCATCCTATTGTGACTGGCCCAGAGGCCCCATGTATTTTGGGCATAGACTACCTTCGGAGTGGGTACTTCAAAGACCCAAAAGGACTCAGGTGGGCATTTGGAATAGCTGCTGTAGAGACAGAGGGCATCCAGCAATTGAACACCTTGCCTGGGTTGTCTGAGAATCCATCTGCAGTAGGATGCCTGACGGGAGAAGAGCAACAAGTGCCAATTGCCACTTCCATAGTGCATCGACGGCAGTATAGGACAGCTCGAGATGCCGTGATCCCCATCCATAAGATGATCCGAGAGCTGGAGAGCCAAGGGGTGGTCAGCAAGACCCACTCACCCTTCAACAGCCCCATTTGGCCTGTGCGAAAATCTGAAGGAGAATGGAGATTGACTGTGGACTACCGTGCATTGAATGAAGTGACTCCACCACTGAGTGCTGCCGTGCCAGACATATTAGAGCTCCAGTATGAGCTAGAGTCCAAGGCAGCAAAGTGGTATGCCACTATAGACATTGCCAATGCATTTTTCTCCATTCCTCTGGCAGCAGAATGCAGGCCTCAGTTTGCCTTCACATGGAGGGGAGTGCAGTACACCTGGAACCGACTGCCCCAGGGGTGGAAGCACAGCCCCACCATCTGCCATGGACTGATCCAGACTGCACTAGAAAGGGGAGAGGCTCCGGAACACCTGCAGTATATTTATGACATCATTGTGTGGGGGAAAACAGCTGCGGAAGTGTTCGAGAAAGGGAAGGAAATCATCCAGATCCTCCTGGGAGCTGGTTTCGCCATTAAAAAGAGTAAAGTAAAGGGACCAGCTCGTGAGATTCAATTCCTGGGAGTGAAGTGGCAAGATGGACGACGTGAGATTCCTACAGATGTCATCAACAAGATCACAGCAATGTCTCCACCCACCAATAAGAAAGAGACACAAGCTTTCTTGGGTGCAATAGGTTTTTGGAGGATGCATATTCCTGAGTACAGTCAGATCGTGAGCCCTCTTTACCTGGTCACCCGCAAGAAGAACAAGTTCCAGTGGGGCCCTGAGCAGCAACAAGCCTTTGTCCAGATCAAGCAGGAGATTGCCCATGCAGTAGCCCTTGGCCCGGTCAGGACAGGACCAGAGGTAAAGAACATGCTCTACTCTGCAGCCGGGAACCATGGCTTGTCCTGGAGCCTTTGGCAGAAGGTGCCTGAGGAGACTCGGGGTCGACCACTGGGATTTTGGAGTCAAAGCTACAGAGGGTCTGAAGCCAACTATACTCCAACAGAGAAAGAAATCCTGGCTGCCTATGAAGGAGTCCAGGCTGCTTCGGAGGTAATAGGCACCGAAGCACAACTCCTCCTGGCACCCCGACTACCGGTGCTGGGGTGGATGTTCAAAGGCAAAGTTCCTTCCACTCACCATGCCACCAGTGCTACATGGAGCAAGTGGATTGCTCTCATCACTCAGCGCGCCCGTATAGGTAAACGGAATCGCCTTGGGATTTTGGAGGTCATTACAAATTGGCCCGAAGGTGAGAATTTTGGTGTCACAGATGAAGAGGAACAAGAACCAGTGACACGTGCTGAAGAGGCCCCTCCCTATAACCAACTGCCACCAGAGGAAACACGCTACGCTCTTTTCACTGACGGTTCCTGTCGCATCGTAGGGATGAACCGGAAGTGGAAAGCAGCCGTATGGAGCCCCACACGACAGGTTGCACAAGCTACCAAAGGAGAAGGTGGATCAAGCCAACTTGCAGAACTCACAGCTGTTCAACTGGCCCTGGACATTGCTGAGAGAGAGAAGTGGCCAAAGCTCTACCTCTACACTGATTCATGGATGGTAGACAATGCTCTGTGGGGATGGCTGGAGAGGTGGAAAAAGGCTAACTGGCAACGTAGAGGGAAACCAATTTGGGCTGCTGATGAGTGGAAAGACATTGCTACCAGGGTAGGGAGGCTACCTGTGAAAGTTCGCCATGTAGATGCCCATTTACCCAAGAGTAGGGCCAATGAGGAGCACCAGAACAATGAGCAGGTAGACCAAGCTGCAAAGATAGGGGTGTCGAAAATAGACCTAGACTGGGAACATAAGGGAGAGTTATTCCTTGCTAGATGGGCCCATGATGCCTCAGGCCACCAGGGCAGAGATGCCACCTATAAATGGGCACGAGACCGAGGGGTGGATCTAACCATGGACAGTATTTCTCAGGTTATCCATGACTGTGAGACGTGTGCTGCCATCAAGCAGGCCAAGCGAGTGAAGCCCCTCTGGTACGGTGGGCGGTGGTCCAAGTACAAGTATGGGGAGGCCTGGCAGATTGACTACATCACACTGCCCCAGACACGCCAGGGCAAGCGCTACGTGCTGACCATGGTGGAAGCCACCACTGGATGGTTGGAAACCTACCCTGTGTCTCATGCCACAGCCCGGAACACCATCCTGGGCCTTGAAAAGCAAGTCCTGTGGAGACATGGCACCCCTGAGAGGATCGAGTCAGACAACGGGACTCATTTCAAGAACAGCCTTATCAACACCTGGGCTAGGGAACATGGCATTGAGTGGGTGTACCATATCCCCTACCATGCACCAGCTGCAGGGAAAGTGGAGAGGTACAATGGACTACTAAAAACCCAGTTGAAAGCTTTGGGTGGGGGATCTTTCAAGAATTGGGAGCAGCATTTAGCAAAGGCCACCTGGTTAGTCAACACCCGAGGTTCCACCAACCGAGCAGGTCCTGCCCAGTCTGAGTCCCTGAATGTAATAGAAGGAGGCAAAGTCCCAGTGGTACATATCAGAGGTTTGTTAGGGAAGACTGTATGGATCAACTCTGCCTCGAGCCGAGACAAACCCATTCGTGGGGTTGTCTTTGCTCAGGGACCAGGTTGCACGTGGTGGATAATGCAAAGAGATGGAACAACACGATGTGTACCTCAGGGAGATCTGATTGTGGGATAGAATGATATGCAATATCACTGTTCATTGGATGTTACTGCCATTGTCTGTACATTAAACCATACAGACATGAGATAGAAGGAAATGTGTAAGAGTCGAAGGTCTGGGCAAGTGGAAGATGGAGAAGGAAATGTGAAAGTGTCAAAGGTCTGAGCAAGTGATAGATGGAGCCTTAAGTGACGAAAGTGAAAAGGGGGGATCCTGCAGCTCTGTAATATAGGGCCTGGATTCAGTGGTCCAGTGTGGGGATATGATGAAGGCATGATGGGTATTGCTTGTAATTTTGGGGAAACAGATGGAAACTTTGTGTGAATAATGCATGATGTGTTGTAATATGTTGATGATATGGGGATAAGGGGTGGAATGTCCTGGGGTGACGTTATGATGCTTGTATCCCCATTCATCCGTTCTGTGCCTTTAAGACTGGCTCTGAAAAGTGGAAGTTTTGTTTGGGTTTCCCTTATCAGGACACAGAGACAAGGCAGTACATAGGGCTGTTTTCACTTCTAGCTCGCAGCTTGCTGCTTTTGCTTGCTTGCTTTTCTGCTCTTGCTTCTGCTCTCGCTTTTGCTTCTGCTTATTAGCTAGTTTAGCTAAACAGTCCAAATTCCTTCCCGGACTGTTTCTCCTCTCCTGTTCCTGTGACCATCTCGAACCTGCTCCGGACAGGGACCCGGGAACACCGAAGGTTTGGCTGCAGCAGCTGGCCCAGCGCCGGAGGGACTGAGAGCAGAGCAACCACCCCGAAAGAGACTTTCTGATTTTGTCATCTTTCTCAGAGTGGTGTCAGCTGGTATTGTTCATTTTGTGTGCGGGGGGTGCTGTGCCAGTCAAATAAACAGGTTCTTTCCACTTCTCTCCGAGGAATTTTTTCCCGAACCGGTTGGGGGGAGGGGCCGTGTGGGTTTTGCTTTCTGGAGGGGCCCTCCTTTGCAGATTCTTTAACAAATTTGCCCTAAACCAGGAGACATACTGATCTGCCCAGGTTTATTGCGGAAGGCAACCGGCGTGCCGACTCTCTGGCCGCGGCTGCTGTTACGCAGGCCCCTCTCCCAGACGTGTTCGGCCAGGCTAAGATCAGTCACCAACTTTTCCATCAGAATGCGCCTGGCCTGGTCCGGCAATTCAATCTGATGCAGGATCAGGCCAAGGCGATAGTGGCCACATGTCCCCAATGCCAACATGATCAGATGCCCACCGTGGCCTCGGGGGCAAATCCCCAAGGTTTGGCGAGCTGCAAGGTGTGGCAGATGGACGTGACACATATCCCATCTTTTGGTCGATTGTGTTACGTCCACGTCTCAGTAGATACCTTCTCCGGGGCTATATATGCTTCTGCCCACACAGGCGAAAAGGCAGCGAATGTCCAGAAGCATCTGCTTCAGGCATTCGCTGTCTTGGGCATCCCTAGGGCCCTAAAAACAGATAACGGCCCTGCGTATACCTCCAAGGAGCTGCGGAGCTTCCTGCAGCAATGGGGAATAGTCCATAAGACCGGCATCCCCTATTCCCCAACAGGCCAAGCCATGGTGGAAAGGGCCCACCAGAGCCTTAAGAAGATCCTATCCCGGCAACAACCGGCGATGAAGGTGGAGACCCCCCACGTCCGGCTGTCAAGAGCATTGTACACGCTTACCTTTCTAAATTGCTCTTTTGACAGCCAAAATCCTCCAGTGGTCCGGCACTTCGGCAGTCACCAGCAGCTGCAGCCTAAAGCCAGGCCACCGGTTCTTGTAAAAGATCCGGAGACCTGGCGGACGGAGGGCCCCTTTGACCTGGTGACCTGGGGGAGGGGATATGCCTGCGTGTCCACTCCCTCAGGCCCCAGGTGGATTCCATCAAGGTGGGTCAGGCCCTTCGTCCCGAAACAGAGGACCAAGAAGGAGGCAGTACCACAGGTCCGGCAGGCTTGTTGGCGTCGGCGGAGGAAACCACACCATCAGTCTTGGTCCTTCTCTCCAGATCTCCCCCCGGTTACCGAAGAGCCCTCTCCTCCAGCTTCTCCTCCACCCCTTGACCTCCTATGTCACGTTTCCTCCCATTCACCCGCTGCTCCAGCTCTTACCCCCCGTATGTTTTATTTAAACTGGTTGTTTGGAGAGGAACCATTTTTGTGAATTCGTTATACTTTTACTATCTTCTCTCGTTTCAGTTACATCTCCCCCATGGCCTCCGTTTCAACATCGCTGGCTCCCAACCCTAGCCTGCTAATGGTGATCATGACGACCTGCGGACTCCTTTTGCCATCTTCAGAGCCGTGGGTCGTCCCCCAGCCAAAGATCAACGTCTGGCGTGCCTTGGCTCAGTCTTTAGGACAGGACCACATTTGCCTTGACACTGGCGCAGCAGAGGACCCGATGTCGTCTTGCCTTGTGGGGATCCCTTTCTCTCCAGGCGAGTTCCCATCCGCCTTTCAGTCAGCCCTTTCCCCTATTTTGGCCCGGAGCCTTACCATCTTCCCGAGTTTTGATTCTAGTAATGCTTGGAGCGACGGAGTGCGTAGGCTGGATTCTTTATCCTCTGAGCCCACGGAATTACATCTTCTCGGTTCCGCCAATGCCTCTGTTTGTTTTCAATTTGATTACACCTTTGCCCCTCTAGAGAAGGGCAGTGAGGTGGTCCAGCAAACTAAAAAAGAATATCGAGCAAACCAGTGGTGCAAAGCCGTGCTGAAGATCAGTGGCCCCACCACCACTGGACGGACCCCATATGCCCTTCCCAGGGGAGGGTTTTTGATTTGTGGCGACCGGGCGTGGGCAGGCATCCCCTCTGGTCTGATCGGAGGGCCGTGCACTTTTAGCAGACTGACGCTGTTCACCCCCAACATGACCCAAATTGTCAATTGGAAAAAGGCAAATGTCACGTCCGAATTGGCCAGAGCTAAAAGAGATCTCAAGGATCTCACTGAGGACTGTGACAGCAAAATTACCCATTGGTCACACTCAAAATCCGTCGCCTTTACCATCTTGTTGCCTTGGGTATCGGTGGCGAAGGCTCTAGGTGAATTGGGCCGCCTAGAGTGTTGGGTGGCTAAACAAGCAAATTTTACTTCAGCCGTGCTCTACGACCTCCTCACAGACGAGGAAATAACAAGGAAGGCGACACTCCAAAACAGAGCAGCAATAGATTTTCTATTGCTGCTCCATCATCATCACTGGAGGAGTTTGAGGGCCTCTGCTGCCTGAACCTGTCCTCTCGAGCTGAGGACGCCAGACACTCCATTAAGAAACTCCAAGACCTTCTACATCAGGTTAAGCAGGAGACATCAGACTGGCTGGGGGACATTTTTAAGGGTTGGGGCCTTAGCGGGTGGGCCAGTTCTATTTTAGAGTCAGCTTGTAAAGTTGGTTTGAGTTTGATCATATTTTCAGTCTTAATCATGTTGACCCGCAGCTTGGTCCAAAGACTGATAGCAAAGGCCACCTCTCCCACTGTAAACCATGCTGCAATTCCGTCGGAAGAGCACTTCAAGCTGGAAGACCTCTCCCCAGAGGCCGAAAAAGCTGTGGACGAGGAAGGGTCAACCGAGCCGCCTCATGAACATCCAGAGACAGACGAACTCCAGCTCGGAGAAGGCGAAGACTGGCAGGACCAGCCGCGGGCCTCAGAATTTTGAGTTTATATGGACATTCTTGTTTCTTTTTATTTAATTTGTTAAGAAACGGGGAGATGTTGCAGTGTGTTTTTAAGTTTCTCAGTTTGCTCCCCCATTTTATGTATGTTCCCCCTTTGTTCTCTATAAATGGTTCCTCCCTTCCCAGTTTTCCCGCCACTATTGCCCTGACAGTTGAGTTACTCTGGTTACCCCTGCCCCCTTTTAGTTGCAATCTCCTAAGTTACATAATTGCTCCTCCCTTATCCCACCATATAAGTAAAGTTTTCCTCCTCCCTGGGCCCAGTCAATCACCTCCCACTCCTCCCAGGTTTCGAGAACCTTCTTCTCCTTGGGGGTTGTAGTTGGCTGGTGTCCTGGGGCCCCTCCTCTACTTCATGTTTAGTGGATATGTTCTTATGTCAGTCTTGTTATGTACCTTCCCACTTATTCCCCGATTGGTTAGTTGGGCTTCCCTCCCTTCTCCACCCCTTCCCTTTAAAACTCTGTCTCTCCCCGTGTTCGGCGCCATTTGCTGTGGGTTTTTCCATCTGTTGGTTGCCCTTTGCTGCCTGGGGGCTCGTCAATAATCTGACGTTTCACCCCCAGAGTGTGGTCACCTCCTCACTCGTCCCGTCCTGCATAAACCCAAGTCCGCAATCCAGCCCGGCCCGAGGCCACGACGCTAAGGGGGGCTGGCTTCTGATGCGTAGGGGCGTCGGCCTTCTTACCCCTTCTGCTAGCCGAATTAAGGGCCGCGCACGCCCTCGCGCAAAAGACGACGGTACGATGCTCTCCGGAGGTAATAGCCGCTCCCGGGCGTCTTTCAGCAGAAGCCGCGCTGCGGAGAGCACTGCGACCGGCACAATCGTCTTTGCGTGAAGAAGCCGCTTCTTCGCCTCCGGGAGCCGGAGGGGGCGGCAGCGTCGGAAATGTGAAGAAGGAAGCTGCACAACACTGGGATTGTGAGCGCAGCTTGCCGACTGATAGAAAATAGTACCTTCGAACTCTCCTTCCTTTTCCAAACACATGAGCATTCGATTGGGAGCTGTTTTGGGCAACTCTCTTCGTCTTCTTGCAAAACACTCGGCAGACCTCCGGGCAACTTCTAGAACACGATGGGAGATGTTTTCTCTGCTGGCACAGTTTCTTCTTGCCAGACATAGTGGAAAAGCTTTTGGCTAAGATGTAGACGACAAGAGATGCAAAAGACGAAGGCACGATGCTCTCCGGAGCTAAAAGCCGCTCCCGGGCAGCTTTCGGCAGAAGCCGCGCTAAGGCGAGCACTGTGACCGCCACAATCGTCTTTGCACGAAGAAGCCGCTTCTTCGCCTCCGGGAGCCGGAGAGAGCGGCAGCTTCGGAAAGGTTAAGAAGGAAGCTGCACAACACTGGGATTGTGTGGGCAGCTTGCCAACTGATAGAATACAGTTCCTTACACCTCTTCTGCCTTTTCCAAACACATTAGCATTCGATTGGAAGCTTTTTTGGACACCATTCTCATTCTTTTGGAAAACACTTGGCAGACCTCCCTGCCACTTCTAGAACACGATGGGAGATGTTTTCTGTGCTGGCACTGTTTCTCCTTGCCAGACATAGTGGAAAAGCTTTTGGCTGAGAGTTAGTCGACAAGAGACGCTAAAGACGAAGGTACGATGCTCTCCGGAGCTAAGAGCCGCTCCCAGGCGTCTTTCGGCAGAAGCTGCGCTCCGGAGAGCAATGTGACCACCACAATCGTCTTTGCGGGAAGAAGCCGCTTCTTCGCCTCCGGGAGCCGGAGAGAGCGGCAGCTTCGGAAAGGTGAAGAAGGTAGCTGCACAACACTGGGATTGTGTGCGCAGCTTGCCAACTGATAGAAAACAGTACCTTAGCACTCTCCGGGCCATTCAAATCAATGAGCATTCGATGGGAAGCTGTTTCAGGCAACTCTTTTCGTCTTCTTGCAAAACACTCAGCAGACGTCCGTGCGACATCTAGAACACGATGGGAGATGTTTTCTGTGCTGGCACATTTTCTCCTTGCCAGACATAGTGGAAAAGCTTTTGGCTAAGATGTAGACGACAAGAGACGCTAAATACGAAGGAACGACGCTCTCCGGAGCAATGAGTCACTCCCGGGCGTCTTTCGGCAGAAGTCGCGCTAAGGCGAGCGCTGTGACCAGCACAATCGTCTTTGCGCGAATCAGCCGCTTCTTCGCCTCCGGGAGCCGGAGCGAGCGGCAGCTTCGGAAAGGTCAAGAAGGAAGCTGCACAACACTGGGATTGTGTGCGCAGCTTGCCAACTGATAGAAAACAGTACCTTAGCACTCTCCGGGCCATTCAAATCAATGAGCATTTGATGGGAAGCTGTTTTAGGCAACTCTCTTCGTCTTCTTGCAAAACACTCGGCAGACATCCGAGAAATTTCTAGAACACGATGGGAAATGTTTTCTGTGCTGGCACATTTTCTCCTTGCCAGACATAGAGGAAAAGCGTTTGACTAAGATGTAGACGACAAGAGACACTAAAGACGAAGGTAAGATGCTCTCCGGAGCTAAGAGCCGCTCCCGGGCGTCTTTCGGCAGAAGCCGCGCTGCGGAGAGCACTGTGACCGCCACAATCGTCTTTGCACGACGAAGCCGCTTCTTCGCCTCTGGGAGCCGTAGGGAGCGGCAGCTTCGGAAAGGTAATGAAGAAAGCTGCACAACTCTGGGATTTTGTGCGCAGCTTGCCAACTGATAGAAAGCATTATTTTGCACTCTCCTGACTATTCCAGTCACATGAGCATTCGATTGGAAGCTGTTTCGGGTGACTCTCTTCATCTTCTTGCAAAACACTCAGCAGACCTCCGAGCAACTTCTAGAACATGATGGGAGATGTTTTCTGTGCTGGCACAGTTTCTCCATATCCAGACATAGTGGAAAAGCTTTTGGCTAAGATGTAGTCGACAAGAGACGCTAAAGACTATTGGAATAAGAATCCCAATATTATCAGTGAGATGTTGCCTGTGCCAGTCTGACCCTCGCTGCTGGGCCAAAGGCAGCAACTGTGGTGTAAATCACCCCAGAGATACCTTGGCTTCTGGAGATTGCAGCTGGGCACTGAGCAAGTCCAGGCTTGTCAGGAACTCCGTTTACCTCAGGAGAAAGAGCTTCTGGGGATGGTGAAGAGAAAAAGGAGAGGATTCCGCTGGCAGGTTTAATGTCCAGAAGTTTATTCCATGGTTACAGAGGTCTGGACGGGAGCAGCTGCTCCAGCAGAATAACGAGCACATGGCCTGATCACTTTTTTAAGCTCCTGGGCCAGGGGGAGGGGGGGGGACAGGTGAACACCAACCAGGTTAAAGGGGCGGGGTCTCAAGGGACAAGGGACACCTAGACATAGGCCAATGACCCCTGGGCATAGGGGAATCTTTTGAACTTGACCAATCACAGGATGCCTTGCTGGAATGTTAAGCCTGATTGACACAACAAACTAAGCAAGGGGGCGAGGGGGAAGGGAGAGGCATATAGGCACACCTGGGAAAGGGACCCAGAAGCTTAAGACACACCGCAACATCAGACGAAGATACGATGCTGTCCGGAGCCAAGAGCCACTCCCGGGCGTCTTTCGGCAGAAGCTGCGCTGCGGAGAGCACTGTGACCGGCACACTCGTCTTTGCGCGAAGAAGCCGCTTCTTCGCCTCCGGGGGCCGGAGAGAGCGGCAGCTTCGGAAAGGTGAAGAAGGAAGCTGCACAACACTGGGATTGTGTGCGCAGCTTGCCAACTGATAGAAAACAATACCTTAGCACTCTCCTGCCTTTTCCAAACACATGAGCATTCTATTTGAAGCTTTTTTGGGCAAGTCAGTTCGTCTTCTTGCAAAACACTCGGCACACGTCTGTGCAACTTCCAGAACACGATGGGAGATGTTTTCTGTTCTGGATGAGTTTCTCCTTGCCAGACATATTGGAAAAGCTTTTAGCCAAGATGTAGATGGCAAGAGACGCTAAAGACAAAGGTACGATGCTTTCCGGAGGTGAGAGCCGCTCCGGGGCGTCTTTCGGCAGAAGCGACGCTAAGGAGAGCACTTTGACCAGCAAAATAGTCTTTGCGCGAAGAAGCCGATTCTTTGCCTGCGGGAGCCGGGGAGAGCGGCAGCTTCGGAAAGGTGAAGAAGGAAGCTGCACAACACTGGGATTGTGTGCGCAGCTTGCCAACTGATAGAAAACAGTACCTTAGCACTCTCCTGCCTTTTCCAAACACATGAGCATTTGATGGGAAGCTTTTTTAGGCAACTCCAAGCGTATTCTTGTAAAAAACTCGGCAGACCTCCGTGCAACTTCTAGAACACGATGGGAGATGTTTTCTGTGCTGGCACAGTTTCTCCTTGCCAGACATAGTGGAAAAGCTTTCGGCAAAGCTGTAGACAAGATACACTAAAGACGAATGTACGATGCTCTCCGGAGCTAAGAGCCGCTCCCGGGCGTCTTTCGGCAGAAGCTGCGCTGCGGAGAGCCCTGTGACTGGCACAATTGTCTTTGCGCGAAGTAGCCGCCTCTTCGCGTCCAAGAGCGGGAGAGAGCGGCATCTTCGGAAAGGTGAAAAAGGAAGCTGCATTACACTGGGATTGTGTGAGCAGCTTACCAACTGATAGAAAACAGTACCTTAGCACTCTCCTGCCTTTTCCAAACACATGAGCATTCGATTGGAAGCTGTTTTAGGCAACTCTCTTCGTCTTCTAGCAAAACACTCGGCAGATATCCGAGCAATTTCTAGAACACGATGGGAGATTTTTTCTTTGCTGGCACATTTTCTCCTATCCAGACATAGAGGAAAAGCGTTTGACTAAGCTGTAGACGACAAGAGACACTAAAGACTAAGGTAGGATGCTCTCCAGAGCTAAGAGCTGCTCCCGGGCGTCTTTCGGCAGAAGCCGCGCTGCGGAGACCACTGTGACCGCCACAACCGTCTTTGCGCGAAGAAGCCGCTTCTTCGCCTCCGGGAGCCGGAGAGAGCGGCAACTTCGGAAAGGTGAAGAAGGAAGCTGCGCAACACTGGGATTATCAGCGCAGCTTGCTGCTGGATCTCAGAACATCAGGACGTAGGTGCAGAGTGACCGAGACCACCCTTGGGGGGCTCGGGAGTCCTGGAATGTTGCCAGAAGTGTCTGGTGGCTGGACTTTGATCCTACATGAGAGACGACACCTGTATGAGGATGGGAGGATTTCACTGGGGTGAATGGTGAAGCGATAAGTTTATTAGAGTTTAAAACACAGGGTTATGGTTTCTTTACAGGGGGGTCTAAAGAAGTAAGATGGTGGAATTGGGGCGTGTTCTGTCCTTCTTCTTCTTCTTGGCCTCCATCTTCTGTGGTGATGGTGGCACTTTGGGATTGGTTTTTACTAAAAGTGAACCGGTCAATAACGGTAAAAGGTATTGGAAAGAATTGGTAAATATTGTATACGATATTTTGAGTATAAAGATAAGTGACCGCCCCGGGGGCTCGCAGTGTGCACGTGGCTGGCTTGCTGTGCGGACCTCTCTCAGGCAGAGAGATAATCTTTTAGATAAACAACCAATAAATACTGAAGTCCGAGAAAGACCTGTAGCCTCTTCTCATCCTTTGAAGCGCGGGCTGCCCAAGGCCATCTCCGAGCCTTTCCAGGCCACAAAGCAGCCGAGAGAAGGGGCAAGTGGCGTTCGCTGCGTGGGCTAGTCCCCACCAGCCTTTCCGGGGGGGATCAGCCCTGAAGAACTGAAGAGCAGGAGAGCCGAGAGGGCAGCTCTGACCTTGGACGAATTCCTGGGAGAACACTGATAACTCCTGAGGAGAGGAGAGAAAAAAAACGGCCAGGAGAGTCTGCAAAAAACAGCAATCAATGAGAATTCTATCTCTCAGCTTCTGCCGAAGACAGTTCGTAGCAGAGCGGCCTGGACCGGGACCAGAAAGGCGCCTCTGGATCCATCCCTCGTGACCCGCTGGACGGAGATCGGGAGCCTTCGGACCGCTCTGATGACAGATTCGGTAAGAAGGTCAAATTTAAGAACATGGGAGGCACACTCTCCTAGGAACAGCTGGGAATTTTGTCCGCCTCACAAGGCGTGTCTGCATCATACACGGAAGGGATCCCAAAGAAGGAGTTAAAACAATTATTGTTTTGGGTGAGGCTCAATTATCCACTTTCAGAAACACGCCTGCTATTCGAAGTGGGCTTCTGGCAGGAAATTAACAGACATTTATATCTCTTAGCGACAAAAAAAGATGAGGGAGCTTTAAAGCTGCTCTCGCCAGCAAGATTAATGCTGGAAGGTATTTCGGTGAAGTCGAAAAGACTGGAGAAGCAACGACAAGTTGCGGGGCCCTCAGAAAGAGGGGGAGAGCAAAGCTCTCGGAAAAAATTAGCTCTGGCCTCAGATAGCCAGGAGGGAAAGGCTCTCGAGGAAAGGGAGCAGGAAATAGTATCAAAGTCTCCAGTCCCAAGACACAGAAACCCCAGGAAACTCCCAAAATGTCCTGAAACCCTGGAGAGTATAGGCGAATCAGGATCCGACTCAGACAAGAGATCGGAAGGGGGGATGCAGGGGGGAGAAAAGGGATCCGGAGGGGCGCTTTCTCGCGAAGGGCATGGCGGCGCGGCGGCAGAGCAGGGCTGCCAGGCTGCCGCGGTGCAGGCGGGGGGCGCGGGTGAAGAGGTAACGGCCGGCAGGGAGCCAGAAACGCACGCGGCGGGCAGGACTCGCAAAGACCGGAGGGGGGAGTCACAAACCGGTGCGGGAGCGTTAGGCACGGGCGGCGAATTGGGGGAAACCACGCAGCCCCAGAGGGCCACCGTAGTGAGTTGCAGGAGGCGCGCGGTTTGACGTCAGACCCGGTGCGGAGGTCGGCTCGAATCGTTGAGCGGGCCCGGGTGCCGGCGGGAGGCAGGCGCATACCGGTGGGAGGAGTGGACACAGCGTCAGAGGAGGAGGAGACAAAGTCAGGGACAGACCGAGGGGAAGAGACTTCGGAGGTGGAACGAGGGGGAGAGAGTGACGTCAGCTCGGGAGAGACAGGGAGCGGCTGGGAAAGCACGCATGCGCGGAGAGCAGAACTCGGGCGGGGGCGGGCCAGGTCCCCTGTGACGTCTCGGGCGAGGAGGGGCCATGCTCGGGATTCCGCATCTCGGGGGCCCACCCCCTCTCCAGACTCGGTGCCTTTAGTCAAAAACCTCGGAGTCCAAGGCTCATCCCTTCAAGGGAGACGTTCCGGTGTTCGAGCTCCATTTTCGGCTGAATTAAAAGCCAGGCAGGCTCGGTCTCGGGCGAGATCGCGAACGCGACAGTCGAACGGAAGAGGAGCAGTCGAGCTCATTCCGTCATCCGAGTCAGGGAGGCCGGTGACAGCGCCACCTCGTGGGGGGATGACAGAAATGCACGACATGCCAGATCTGTTCGGTGGAGCCACAGCGCCATCTCGTGGCGATACTGCAACAATGCAGCAATTTTTCCACAACATAGAGTACTGCAGTCACAAATATGTTACAGAGCGAAACCAAGAATAAGTGAAGAACCTTTGGACGGGATCACAGTGTTCTCAGATGGCTCAGGGAAGACACACAAGTCAGTGATCACGTGGAGAAACTCAACGACAGGAGATTGGGAATCAGACGTGAGGATGGTTCAGGGCTCTCCACAAATTGTGGAGTTGGCAGCCATTGTCTGAGCATTTCAGTTGTTCAAACAGCCTCTCAATCTGGTGACAGATTCCGCATATGTTGCGGGTGTGGTCAAGAGATTGGAGGGTTCGCTCTTGAAAGAAGTCAGTAATGAGGTTTTATACTCATATCTGACGAGCTTGAAGATACTGCTAGAGGGCAGGGAAAGAGAATATTTTATCACACACATTAGAGCACACACAACACTTCCGGGATTTTTAGCGGAAGGGAATGCTCGAGCGGACAGGTTGACAATGCCCATTTTGCAAACGCTGCCGGACATTTTTGAGCAGGCAAGATTAAGTCATGCAGTCTTTCATCCGAATGCGCAAGCGCAGATGGAGTCCTTTCATCTCACAAAGAGTCAGGCGAGGGAGATCATTAGTGCTTGTCCAGACTGTCAACTTGTGCAGCCACCTTCTTCTACCGGAGCGATTAATCCGCGAGGGCTGCAAAGTCTTCAGTTGTGGCAAGCTGATGTCACAAAGTATCCCTCCTTTGGGAGGCTCAAAAACGTTCATGTTTCTGTAGATACATTCTCAGGCGCAGTCTTTGCTTCAGCACAGGCAGGAGAAACAGCAGACCATGCTTGTCGACATTTTCTGCAAGCATTCGCATCATTAGGTGTGCCTCAGGAGATAAAAACAGACAATGGTCCAACGTATACAGGCAGGGTGCTTGACAAATTCCTGAAAAGATGGGGTGTCAACCATACGTTTGGTATTCCACATTCACCCACAGGTCAGGCGATCATTGAGAGAACACATCACACCCTGAAATCCCTTCTGGACAGACAAAGGAGGGGTGAGCCGGAGGCAACCCCTCACATGAAATTAAATAAGGCACTGTATGTGTTGAATTTCTTAAATAGTTCATCCTCAGAACCCAATCCACCAATCGTGAGGAATTTTCTAAACAGCACACAGGGAAAGCTAAGGGAAAATCCTTTAGTTTTGATCAGAAACCCAGAGACAGGACAAATAGAGGGTCCTTTCAAACTAATCACTTGGGGCAAGGGTTTTGCTTGTGTTTCCACAGATCGAGGTCTGAAGTGGGTGTCAGCTAGACATGTGAAGCCATTTCAAATGCGAGAACACGAGAACGCTGACCCGAGAAACACAGAGACGAGTGCTCAGACAGAAGTCGAGACTCAGACTGCGAAAAACGACCCAGAAGAGAAATAAAAAGAAACTAAGGACTTTGGGGATTTTCCATTAGGGTCCTGAATGAAAAACAAAACAATGATCTCGCACAAAAGCGAAGTCATGAGTTTCATGATGCTCATGTGCATCATTCTTTCATTCATTGCAGTGAGTAATGTAGGACATCTACCTATTAGTCAACCAAAGCAAAATGTATGGGAGACTTTAGCTCAAGCAGCGAATTTAGATAGTATTTGCCTGACGCATTCGAGACCTGGGAAACCATTTTCAGCATGCATGGTTTGATTGCCAGTGGACGAATGGCCAGTTCCAGGGCACTCCGCAGTTAACATTTCGCAAGTCATTAAAGATCCTGTGAAAGAGTGGTGTGCTTGGACACATCTACTTCCTGTGGCTTCTACAGAACCTCAGGAGTTGGAGATTTTTGGGTCCATGACAATGGAACTCTGCATGCAGTTTGAAATTCTAGGTGTCACAAAGGCAAAAACTATCGATGTAACTCCCAATCATGAATTCTATAAGAATGCATCAGCATGGTGTAAATATACAGAGAAAACTGCCAGGGGATCGATCCAAGTCCCAGTGCAATTGCCACGGGGTTTGTTTTTATTTTGCGGGGACAGAATTTGGCACGGCATTCCTGCTAATGCCACGGGAGGTCCATGCAGCATTGGGGAAATTTCAGTGCTATCGCCTGATTTGAACATGCTAAGAGAGAAAAAGCACAAAGAAAAAAGATCAATACAACAATATGCGGCAGATTGCAATGATGAAATATTTTCTTGGGACAAGATAGCGAGGATTGCTACAGCAATCTTCTCACCTCAAACAGCATCAGGGGTGGCCTTGACTCAGATTGACCGCATGGGTTGTTGGTTGAGCAAACATGCGCGGTCTGTGTCTGTCGCATTGGATGACATGTTAAAAGACATCAGTGGCGTAAGACAGGCGACTCTTCAGAACAGAGCGGCAATCGATTGTCTATTGCTCGCTCATGGACATGGGTGCGAAGAGTTTGAAGGGATGTGCTGCATGAATCTCTCGGATCATTCAAGGTCAATTCATGAAAGTATTAAAAACATAAAGGACAGCATAAATAAGCTTGGCGAGATCACAGGATCATGGATCGATCAGCTGGTAGAATTCTTTGACATCTCTCCCATTTGGAGAGGAATTTTAAAGATAGGATTCTATATTTTAATAGTTCTCAGTGTCCTCATACTTGTCGTCCCACGCATATTCGAATGTTTAAAACGTGCGATGAATCAGATAGCAAAAGAGGTCTTCTTGGTGCAAAGAGAAGGGGGAGATGTGGGATCTCAGAACCTCAGGACTGAGGGGCAGAGTGACCGAGACCACCCTTGGGGGGCTCGGGAGTCCTGGAATGTTGCCAGAAGTGTCTGGTGGCTGGACTTTGATCCTACACGAGAGACGACACCTGTATGAGGATGGGAGGATTTCACTGGGGTGAATGGTGAAGGGATAAGTGAATTACAGTGTAAAACACGGGGTTTAGGATTTCTGTACAGGGGGGGTCTAAAGAAGTAAGATGGAGGAATTGAGGCGTGTCCTGTCCTTCTTCTTCTTCTTCTTGGCCTCCATCTTCTGTGGTGATGGTGGCACTTTGAGATTGGTTATTACTTACAGTGCACCGGTCAATAAGGGTAAAAGGTATTGGAAAAAAAAGGTAAATACTGTATACGTAATTTTGAGTATAAAGATAAGGGACCGCCCCGGGGCCTCGGAGTGCGCACGTGGCTGGCTTGCTATGCAGACCTCTGTCGAGCAGAGAGAAAATCTTTTAGATAAAAAACCAAAAAATACTGAAGTCCGAGAAAGACCCGTAGCCTCTTCTCATCCTTTGAAGCGCGGGCTGCCCAAGGCCATCTCCGAGCCTTTCCAGGCCACAAAACAGCCGAGAGAAGGAACAGCTTGCAAACTGACAGAAAACAGTACCTTAGCACTCTCCTGACTATTCCAAACACATGAGCATTCGATTGGAGGCTGTTCTAGGCAATTCTCTTCGTCTTCTTGCAAAACACTCGGCAGACCTCCGAGCGAATTCTAGAAATCGATGGGAAATGTTTTCTGTGCTGGCACAGTTTCTCCTTGCCAGACATAGTGGAAAAGCTTTTGGCAAAAGTTTAGACGACAAGAGACACAAAAGACGAAGGTACGGTGCTCTCCGGAGCTAAGAGCCGCTCCCGGGCGTCTTTCGGCAGAAGCCGCGCGGCGGAGAGCACTGTGACCGCCACAATCGTCTTTGCGCGAAGAAGCCGCTTCTTCGCCTCCGGGAGCCGGGGAAAGCGGCAGCTTCGGAATGGTGAAGAAGGAAGCTGCACAATACTGGGATTGTGTGCGCAGCTTGCCAACTGATAGAAAACAGTACCTTAGCACTCTCCTGCCTTTTCCAAACACATGAGCATTCGATTGGAGGCTGTTTTAGTCAACTCTCTCCGTCTTCTTGCAAAACACTCGGCAGACCTCCGTGCAACTTCTAGAACACGATGGGAGATGTTTTCTGTGCTGGCACAGTTTCATTTAACCAGACATAGGGGAAAAGCTTTTTGCTAAGCTGTAGACGAGAAGAGACGCTAAAGATGAAGGTACGGATATCCCCGGAGCTAAGATCCGCTCCTGGGTGTCATTCGGCAGAAGCCGCGCTGCGGAGAGCACTGTGACCGCCACAATCGTCTTTGCGAGAAGAAGCAGCTTCTTCGCCTCCGGGAGCCGGAGAGAGCGGCAGCTTCGGAAAGGTGCAGAAGGAAGCCGCACCACACTGGGATTGTGAGCACACCTTGCCATCTGATAGAAAACAGAACCTTAGCACTCTCTTGTCTTTTTCCACACACATGAGCATTCGATTGGAAGCTGTTTCGGGCAACTCTCTTCCTCTTCTTTCAAAACGCTCGGCAGACCTCCGTGAAACTTCTAGAGCACGATGGGAGATGCTTTTTGTGCTGGCACAGTTTCTCCTTGCCAGACATAGTGGAAAAGCTTTTGGCTATGATGGAGACGACAAGAGAGGCTAAAAACGAAGGCACGATGCTCTCCGGAGCTAAGAGCCGCTCCCGGGCGTCTTTCGGCAGAAGCCACGCTGCAGAGAGCACTGATACCGCCACAATCGTCTTTGCGCGAAGAAGCCGCTTCTTCGCCTCCGGGAGCCAGAGAGAGCAGCAGCTTCGGAAAGGTTAAGAAGGAAGGTGCACAACACTGGGATAGTGTGCGCACCTTGCCAACTGATAGAAAACAGTACCTTAGCACTCTCCTGCCTTTTCCAAATGCATGCGCATTCGACTGGGAGCTGTTTCAGGCAAATCTCTTCGTCTTCTTGCAAAACACTCGGCAAACCTCCGTGCAACTTCTAGAAAACGATGGGAGATATTTTCTGCTCTGGTGCACTTTCTCCTTGCCACACATAGTGGAAAAGCTTTTGGCTAAGATGTCGATGACAAGAGATGCTAAAGACGAAGGTACGATTCTCTCCGGAGCTAAGAGCCGCTCCCGGGCGTGCTTCGGCAGAAGCCGCGCTGCGGAGAGCACTGATACCGCCACAATCGTCTTTGCGCGAAGAAGCCGCATCTTCGCCTCCGGGAGCCGGAGCGAGCGGCATCTTCGGAAAGGTGAAGAAGGAAGCTGCACAACACTGGGATTGTGTGCGCAGCTTTCCAACTGATAGAAAACAGTACCTTAGGACTCTCCTGCCTTCTCCAAACACATGAGCATTTGACTGGAGGCTGTTTTGGGCATCTCTCTTCGTCTTCTTGCAAAACACTCGGCAGACCTCCGTGCAACTTCTAGAACACGATGGGAGATGTTTTCTGTGCTGGCACAGTTTCTCCTTGCCAGACATAGTGGAAAAGCTTTTGGCTTAGATGTAGACGACAAGAGACGCTACAGACGAAGGTACGATGCTCTCCGGACCTAAGAGCCGCTCCCGGGCATCTTTCGGCAGAAGCCACGCTGCGGAGAGCACTGATACCGCCACAATCGTCTTTGCGCGAAGAAGCCGCATCTTCGCCTCCGGGAGCCGGAGCGAGCGGCATCTTCGGAAAGGTGAAGAAGGAAGCTGCACAACACTGGGATTGTGTGCGCAGCTTGCCAACTGATAGAAAACAGTTCCTTAGCACAGTCCTGCCTTCTCCAAACGCATGAGCATTCTATTTGAAGCTGTTTTGGGCAAGTCTGTTCGTCTTCTTGCAAAACACTGGGCACACCTCCGTGCAACTTCCAGAATACGATGGGAGATGTTTTCTGTTCTGGATGAGTTTCTCCTTGCCAGACATAGTGGAAAAGCTTTTGGCTATGATGGAGACGACAAGAGACGCTAAAAACGAAGGTACGATGCTCTCCGGAGCTAAGAGCCGCTCCCGGGCGTCTTTCGGCAGAAGCCACGCTGCGGAGAGCACTGATACCGCCACAATCGTCTTTGCGCGAAGAAGCCGCTTCTTCGCCTCCGGGAGCCAGAGAGAGCAGGAGCTTCGGAAAGGTTAAGAAGGAAGGTGCACAACACTGGGATTGTGTGCGCACCTTGCCAACTGATAGAAAACAGTACCTTAGCACTCTCCTGCCTTTTCCAAATGCATGAGCATTCGACTGGGAGCTGTTTCAGGCAAATCTCTTCGTCTTCTTGCAAAACACTCGGCAAACCTCCGTGCAACTTCTAGAACACGATGGGAGATATTTTCTGCGCTGGTGCACTTTCTCCTTGCCACACATAGTGGAAAAGCTTTTGGCTAAGATGTAGATGACAAGAGACACAAAAGACGACGGTATGATTCTCTCAGGAGCTAAGAGCCGCTCCCGGGCGTCTTTCGGCAGAAGCCGCGCTGAGGGGAGCACTGTGACCGCCACAACCGTCTTTGCGCAAAGAAGCCGCTTCTTCGCCTCCGGGAACCGCAGAGAGCGGCAGCTTCGGAAAGGTGAAGAAGGAAGCTGCACCACACTGGGATTGTGTGCGCAGCTTGCCAACTGATAGAAAACAGTGCCTTAGCACACTCCTGCCTTTTCCAATCACATGAGCGTTCGATTGGAAGCTGTTTCGGGCAACTCTCTTCGTCTTCTTGCAAAACACTCGGCACACCTCCGTGCAACTTCTAGAACATGATGGGAGATGTTTTCTGTGCTGGCAAAGTTTCTCCTTGCCACACATAGTGGAAAAGCTTTTGGCTAAGACGTAGACGCCAACAGACGCTAAAAACGAATGTACGATGCTCTCCGTAGCTGAGGGCCGCTCCCGGGAGTCTTTCGGCAGAAGCTGCGCTGTGGAGCGCAGTGTGACCGCCACAATCCTCTTTGCGCGAAGAAGCCGCTTCTTCGCCTCCGGGAGCCGGGGAGAGTGGCAGCTTCGGTAAGGTGTAGAAGGAAGATGCACAACACTGGGATTGTGTGCGCAGCTTGCCAACTGATAGAAAACAGTACCTTTGCACTCTCCTGACTGTTCCAATCACATGAGCGTTCGGTTGGAAGCTGTTTTAGGCAACTCTGTTCGTCTTCTTGCAAAACACTCGGCAGACTTCCGTGCAACTTCTAGAACACGATGGGAGATGTTTTCTGTGCTGGCACAGTTTTTCCTCTCCATTCAAAACGGAAAAGCTTTTGGCTAAGATGTCGACGACAAGAGAGGCTAAAGACGAAGGTACTATGCTCTCCGGGGCTGAGACCCGCTCCCGGCCGTCTTTCGGCAGAAGCCGCGCTGCGAGGAGCACTGTGCCCGGCACAATCGTCTTTGCACGAAGAAGCCGCTTCTTCGCCTCCGGGAGCCGGAGACAGCGGCAGCTTCGGAAAGGTGAAGAAGGAAGCTGAAAACACGGGGATTGTGTGCGCAGCTTGTCAACTGATAGAAAACAGTATTTTGCACTCTACTGAATGTATCAAATCACATGAACATTCGACTGGAATGTGTTTCAGACAACTTTCTTTCTCTTAATGCAAAACACCTGGCAGACCTCCGTGCAACTTCTAGAAAACAATGGGAGATGTTTTCTGTGCTGGCACTGTTTCTCCTTGCCAGACATAGTGGAAAAACTTTTGGCAATAATGTAGACCACAAGAGACGCAAAAGACGAAGGTACGATGCTCTCCGGAGCTAAGAGCCGCTCCCGGGCGTCTTTCCGCAGAAGCCGCGCTGCGGAGAGCATTGTGACCGCCACATTCATCGTTGCGCGAAGAAGCCGCTTCTTCGCCTCCGGGAGCCCTAGAGAGCGACAGCTTCGGAAAGGTGAAGAAGGAAGCTGCACAACACTGGGATTGTGTGCGCAGCTTGACAACTGATAGAAAACAGTACCTTAGCACTCTCCTGCCTTTTCCAATCACATAAGCATTCGATTGGAAGCTGTTTTTTGCAACTCTCTTCATCTTCTTGCAAAACACTCGGCAGACCTCCGTGCAACTTCTAGAAGGCGATGGGAGATGTTTTCTTTGCTGGCACAGTTTCTCCTTGCCAGACATAGTCGAAAAGCTTTTGGCTAAGATGTAGACGACAAGAGACGCTAAAGACGATAGTACGATGCTCTCCGGAGCAAAGAGCCGTTCCCGGGTGTGTTTCAGACGAAGCAACGCTAAGGCGAGCACTGTGACAGCCACAATCGTCTTTGCGCGGAGAAGCCGCTTCTTCGCCTCCGGGAGCCGGAGAGAGCGGCAACTTCGGAAAGGTAAAGAAGGAAGCTGCACAACGCTGGGATTGTGTGCACAGCTTGGAGACAGATTGAAAACAGTACCTTTGCACTCTCCTGCGTATTCCAATCACATGAGCATTCGATTGGAAGCTGTTTTAGGCAACTCTCTTCGTCCTCTTGCAAAACACTCGGCAGACCTCCGTGCAACTTCTAGAACACGATGGGAGATGTTTTCTGTGCTGGCACAGTTTCTCCTTGCCAGACATAGTGGAAAAGCTTTTGGCTAAGTGGTAGACGACAAGAGACGCTAAAGACGAAGGTACGATGCTCTCCGGAGTTAAGATCCGCTCCTGGGCGTCTTCCGGCAGAAGCCGCGCTAAGGAGAGGACTGTGACCGCCACAACCGCCTTTGCGCGAACAAGCCGCTTATTTGCCTCCGGGAGCCAGAGAGAGCGGCTGCTTCCGAAGGTGAAGCAGGAAGCTGCGCAACACTGGGATTGTGTGCGCAGCTTGACGACTGATAGAAAACAGCACCTTTGCACTCTCCTGCCTTTTCCAAAAACATGAGCATTCGATGGGAAGCTTTTTTAGGCAAGTCTCTTTGTCTTCTTGCAAAACACTCGGCAGGCCTCCGAGCAAATTCTTCAAAACTTCGGGAGATGTTTTCTGTGCTGGCACACTTTCTCCTTGCCAGACATAGTGGAAAAGCTTTTGGAGAAGAGGTAGACAACAAGAGACGCTGAAGACGAAGGTAAAATGCTCTCCAGGGCTATGAGCTGCTCCCGGCGTCTTGCGGCAGAAGCCGCGCTGCGGAGAGCACTGTGACCGGCACAATTGTCTTTGCGCGAAGAAGCCGCTTCTTCGCATCCGGGAGCCGGATAGAGCGGCAACTTCGGAAAGGTAAAGAAGGAAGCTTCACAACGCTGGGACTGTGTGCGCAGCTTGCCAACTGATAGAAAACAGTACCTTAGCACTCTCCTGCCTTTTCCAAACACATGTGCATTCTATTAGAAGCTGTTTAGGGCAACTCTGTTCGTCTTCTTGCAAAACACTCGGCAGACCTCCGTGCAACTTTTAGAACACGATGGGAGATGTTTTCTGTGATGGCACAGTTTCTCCTTGCCAGAGATAGTGGAAAAGCTTTTGGCGAGGATGCAGACGACAAGAGACACTAAAGACGAAGGTACGATGCTCTATGGAGCTAAGAGCCGCTCCCGAGCGTCTTTCGGAAGAAGCCGCACTGCGGAGAGCACGGAGACCGCCACAATCGTTATTGCGCGAAGAAGCCGCTTCTTCGACTCCGGGAGCCGGAGAGAGCGGCAGCTTCGGAAAGGTGAAGAAGGAGGCTGCACAACACTGGGATTGTGTGCGCATCTTTTCACCTGATAGAAAACAGTACCTTAGCACTCTCCTGCTTTTTCCAAACACATGAGCATTCTATGGGAATCTGTTTTAGGCAACACTTTTTGTCTTCTTGCAAAACACTCGGCAGACCTCCGTGCAACTTCTAGATGATGATGGGAGATGTTTTCTGTGCTGGCACAGTTTCTCCTCGCCAGACATAGTGGAAAAGCTTTTGGCTAAGATGTAGGCGACAAGAGACGCTAAAGACGAAGGTACGATGCTCTCCGGAGCTAAGATCCGCTCCCGGGCGTCTTTCGGCAGAAGCCGCGCTACGGCGAGCACTGTGACCGCCACAATCGTCTTTGCACGGAGAAGCCGCTTCTTCGCCGCTGGGAGCCGGAGAGATAGGCAGCTTCGGAAAGGTGTAGAAGGAAGATGCACAACACTGGGATTGTGAGCGCAGCTTGCCAACTGATTGAAAACAGTACCTTAGCAGTCTCCTGCCTTTTCAAAACACATGAGCATTCGATGGGAGGCTTTTTTAGGCAACTCTCTTCGTCTTCTTGCAAAACACTCGGCAGACCTCCGTGAAACTTCTAGAACACAATGGGAGATGTTTTCTGTGCTGGCACAGTTTCTCCTTGCCAGACCTAGTGGAAAAGCTTTTGGCTAAGATGTAGACGACAAGAGACGCTAAAGACGATAGTACGATGCTCTCCGGAGCAAAGAGCCGCTCCCGGGCGTCTTTCGGCAGAAGCCGCGCTGCGGAGAGCACTGTGACCGCCACAATCGTCTTTGCGCAAAGAAGCCACTTCTTTGCCTCCGGGAGCCTGAGAGAGCGGCAGCTTCGGAAAGGTTAAGACGGAAGGTGAACAACACTGGGATGGTGTGCGCAGCTTGCCAACTGATAGAAAACAGTACCTTAGCACTCTCTTGTCTTTTTCCAAACACATGAGCATTAGATTGGAAGCGGTTTTGAGACACTCAGTTTGTCTTCTTGCAAAACACTCGACAGACCTCCCTGCAACTTCTAGAACACGATGGGAGATGTTTTCTGTGCTGGCATAGTTTCTCCTTGCCAGACATATTGGAAAAGCTTTTTGCGGAGATGTCGACGACAAGAGACGCTAAAGACGAAGGTACGATGCTCTCCGGTGCTAAGAGCCGCTCCCGGGCGTCTTTCGGCAGAAGCCACGCTGTGGAGAGCACTGTGACCGCCACAGTCGTCTTTGCACGAAGAAGCCACTTTTTCGCCTCCGGGAGCAGGAGAGAGCAGCGGCTTTGGAAAGGTGATGAAAGAAGCTGCACAACACTGGGATTGTGAGTGCAGCTTGACTACTGTCCTGGTTTAGGGCAAATTTGTTAAAGAATCTGCAAAGGAGGGCCCCTCCAGAAAGCAAAACCCACACGGCCCCTCCCCCCAACCGGTTCGGGAAAAAATTCCTCAGAGAGAAGTGGAAAGAACCTGTTTATTTGACTGGCACAGCACCCCCCGCACACAAAATGAACAATACCAGCTGACACCACTCTGAGAAAGATGACAAAATCAGAAAGTCTCTTTCGGGGTGGTTGCTCTGCTCTCAGTCCCTCTGGCGCTGGGCCAGCTGCTGCAGCCAAACCTTCGGTGTTCCCGGGTCCCTGTCCGGAGCAGGTTCGAGATGGTCACAGGAACAGGAGAGGAGAAACAGTCCGGGAAGGAATTTGGACTGTTTAGCTAAACTAGCTAATAAGCAGAAGCAAAAGCGAGAGCAGAAGCAAGAGAAGAAAAGCAAGCAAGCAAAAGCAGCGAGCTGCGAGCTAGAAGTGAAAACAGCCCTATGTACTGCCTTGTCTCTGTGTCCTGATAAGGGAAACCCAAACAAAACTTCCACTTTTCAGAGCCAGTCTTAAAGGCACAGAACGGATGAATGGGGATACAAGCATCATAACGTCACCCCAGGACATTCCACCCCTTATCCCCATATCATCAACATATTACAACGCATCATGCATTATTCACACAAAGTTTCCATCTGTTTCCCCAAAATTACAAGCAATACCTGTGGGATCTCAGTCTCTCAGAACTGGGGTGCAGGGTGAACAAGACCCCCCCTGGGGGGCTCGGGAGTCCTGGAATGCTGCCAGAGATGTCTGGTGGCTGGACTTTGATCCCACATGGGAGATGACATCAGTATGAGGACGGGAGGATTTCACTGGGGTGAATGGTGAAGGGACAAGTTAATTGGAGTGTGAGATACAGGGCTTAAGATTTCTGTACAGGGGGGTCTAGAGAAGTAAGATGGAGGAATTGGGGCGTGCCCTTCTCCTTCTTCTTCTTCCTCTAGACCTCCATCTTCTGTGGTGATGTTGGCACTCCGGGATTGGACCTTACTAGGGGAACACTGGTTAAGAAGGGTAGAGGGTATTGGAGAAAAATGATAAATATGGTATACGTAACTCCGGGTATAAAGATAGGTGACCGCCCCAGGGGCTTTCAGTGTGTGCCCATGGCTGACTGCTGAGCAGAACTCTGTCAGGCCAAGAGAAAATC
Organism: Melozone crissalis; assembly: GCF_028551555.1. NCBI lineage: Eukaryota > Metazoa > Chordata > Aves > Passeriformes > Passerellidae > Melozone > Melozone crissalis. The sequence goes on along the minus strand of NW_026535882.1, from coordinate 3,514,330 downwards.
TTTTAGATAAGCAATTAATAAACACCGAGACCGAGAACAAATCCGAAGCTTCCTCTCGTCCTTTCGAACCCGGGGGCCCAAGGCCATCTTTGGGCTTTTCCCCAGACCATCTGAACAGCCCAGAAATCCCGCAATTGGCGTCCGCTGTGCGGGCTATCTCCCACCAAACCTTTCGGGGGGGGGGAAAGCCCTGAAGAGCTGAAGAACCAAGAGAACAGCACTGATAACTCCAGAGGAGGGAAGCCTGAAGAAAGAAAGAAGAAAAAGAAAAAACCGGCCGGGAGAAGCTGCAAAAATCAGCAGTCACTGAGAAATCCCATCTCTCAGCTTCTGCTGAAGACAGCTCGTAGCAGAGCGGCCTGGACTGGGACCAGAAAGGCGCCTCTGATCCATCCCTCGTAATCTGCTGGACGGAGAACAAGGGCCTCCAGACCACGCTGGCGACAGATTCGGTAAGAAGGCCAAAATAATATTATGGGGGCAACACTCTCCCAAGAACAACGGGAAATCTTATCCACCTTACAAAGTGTAGCAGAATTATATACAGAAGGGATCCCAAAGAAAGAATTAAAACAGCTGTTATTATGGGCAAGGCTCAATTACCCACTTGCAGAGACATATCTTTTGTTCGAAGTCGGGTTTTGGCAAGAGATTAATAGGCATTTATATATTTTAGCAACAAAAAAAGATGAGACAGCGTTAAAGCTACTCTCGCCGGCAAGAATCATGTTACAAGGTATTTTAGTGCAGTCTAAAAGGCTGGAGAAGCAGCGAGAAGCTGCGGCACCCTCAGAGCAGGGGGCGGAGCGGCAGAGCTCCGGGAAAAAAATTGCTCTGGCTTTGAAAGGCCAGGGGGAAAGGGCTCTCGAAAAAAGAGAGCAGGAAAAAATATTAAAACCCCCGATCAAAAAATGCAACAAACCCCAAGGGCGTCCTGAAACTCCAGAGAGTGTGGAGGAGTCAGGAGCAGAAGGGGGGGAGCAGGAAGATAAGGGATCGGGGGGGGGGCCTGCTCGCGGCGAAAGCGGCGACGCGGCGGCGGCGGCGGGCGCGAGCAGCGCCGGTGAGGATGAGGACACGCCCGCGGAGGGCGAAACTCGCAAAAACCGGGGGATAGACTCACATACCAGCGCGGGGGCGGCGAGCGCGCAAGGCGGGCTGAGGGAAAACGCGCAGCCCCGGAGGGCCGCCGCGGCGGGACGCAGGAGGCGCGCGGTTGTGACGTCAAACCCGGTGCGACGGTCAGCTCGAATCGCGGGTAGAGCCGGGGTGCCGGCGGGGGAGGCGAACACAACATCAGAGGAGGAGGGGTCGGATTCCGGGACAGACCGAGGGGCGGGAACCTCGGAGGTGAAACAGGGGGGAGACGATGATGACGTCACCTTGGGGGACACCGGAAGTAGCTCAGAGAGCACGCACGCGCAGAGAGTAAGACGCGGGCGGGCCCGAGCCCGGTCCCCTGTGACGTCGCGGGTGAGGAGGGGCCGTGTTAGGGATTCTACGTCCCGCGGCTCCACACCGTCTCCAGATCTGGTGCCTTTGGTCTCGAGCCTCGGAGTTTCAGTTCCTTCCCCTCACGGGAGACGCCGAGCCGGAAGAGGAAGTAGGGTAGTCGAGATTGCACCGTCATCCGAGCCAGGGGGGCCGGTGACAGCGCCACCTAGTGGCAGGAGGGCAGAAGTGCACGACATGCCGGGTCGGCTCGGCGGAGCCACAGCGCCATCTCGTGGCGAGACTGCAACAATGCAGCAATTTTTTCCAACAATATATAAAAAGAAAAGCACCTCGAAGAAAACAATGTTAACACAACAAAGGGATTATCCATCTGATCCACCGATCGTGAGACATTTTCTAAACAACACACAGGCAAAGCTAAAGGGAGATCCTTTGGTTTTGGTCAGAAACCCAGAAACAGGTCAAATAGAGGGTCCTTTCAGACTAATCTCTTGGGGAAAGGGTTTCGCTTGTATCTCCACAGATCGAGGTCTGAAGTGGGTGTCGGTGCGGCATGTGAAGCCATTCCGAACGCGAGAGCACGAGAACGCTGATCCAAGAAACAAAGAGACGAGTACTCAGACAGAAGTCGAGACTCAGACTGCGAAAAACGACCCAGAAGAGAAATAAAAAAAGAAACCAAGGACCTTGGGGGGTTTTCACACAAAAGCAAAGTAATGGGTTTCATGATGTTTATGTGCATCGTTCTTTCATTCATTGCAGTAAGCAGTGGGGGAGATTTACCTGTTAGTCAACCAAGGCAAAATGTATGGGAGGCTTTAGCTCGGGCAGCGAATTTAGACAGCATCTGCCTGACACATTCAAGACCAGGTAAACCGTTTTCAGCATGCATGGTTGGATTGCCAGTGGACCAATGGCCAGTTCCAGGGCACTCTGCAATTAACATTTCGCAGGTCATTAAAAATCCTATAAAAGAGTGGTGTGCTTGGACACACCTGCTTCCTGTGGCTTCTACAGAACCTCAGGAATTGGAGATTTTTGGGTCCATGACAATGAAACTCTGCATGCAGTTTGAAGCTCCGAAAGTCACAAAGGTGAAAACTATTGATTTAACTCCCACTCATGAATTTTATAAGAATGCCTCAGCTTGATGTAAATATACAAAGAGAACTACCAAAGGATCGATCCAAGTTCCGGTGCAATTGCCGCGGGGTCTGTTCTTAATTTGCGGGGACAGAATTTGGCACGGCATTCCTGCTAATGCCACGGGAGGTCCATGCAGCATTGGGGAAATTTCAATGCTATCGCCTGATTTGAACATGTTAAGAGAGGAAAGGCACAGAGAAAAAAGATCAATACAGCAATATGCAGCAGATTGCAATGATGAAATGTTTTCTTGGGACAAGAAAACGAGTATTGCTACAGCAATCTTCTCACCTCAGACAGCATCGGGGGTGGCCTTGACTCAGATCGACCGCATGGGTTGTTGGTTGAGCAAACATGCGCGGTCTGTGTCTGTCACATTGGATGATATGTTAAAAGACGTCGGTAGTGTGAGACAGGCGACTCTTCAAAATAGAGCAGCAATCGATTATCTATTGCTCGCTCATGGACATGGGTGTGAAGAGTTCGAAGGGATGTGCTGCATGAATCTCTCAGATCATTCAAAGTCAATTCATGAAAATATCAAAAATATAAAGGACAGCATAAATAAGCTTGGTGAGATCACAGGATCATGGATCGATCAATTGGCAGAATTCTTTGACATCTCTCCCATTTGGAGAGGAATCTTAAAAATAGGGTTTTATGTTTTAATAGTTCTCCTAGTCCTCATACTTGTTGTCCCATGCATATTTGCATGTTTAAAACATGCAATGAATCGGATGGCGAAAAAGATCTTTTTGGTGCAAACAGAAGGGGGAGATGTGGGATCTCAGTCTCTCAGAACTGGGGTGCAGGGTGAACAAGACCCCCCCTGGGGGGCTCGGGAGTCCTGGAATGCTGCCAGAGATGTCTGGTGGCTGGACTTTGATCCCACATGGGAGATGACATCAGTATGAGGACGGGAGGATATCACTGGGGTGAATGGTGAAGGGACAAGTTAATTGGAGTGTGAGATACAGGGCTTAAGATTTCTGTACAGGGGGGTCTAGAGAAGTAAGATGGAGGAATTGGGGCGTGCCCTTCTCCTTCTTCTTCTTCCTCTAGACCTCCATCTTCTGTGGTGATGTTGGCACTCCGGGATTGGACCTTACTAGGGGAACACTGGTTAAGAAGGGTAGAGGGTATTGGAGAAAAATGATAAATATGGTATACGTAACTCCGGGTATAAAGATAGGTGACCGCCCCAGGGGCTTTCAGTGTGTGCCCATGGCTGACTGCTGAGCAGAACTCTGTCAGGCCAAGAGAAAATCTTTTAGATAAGCAATTAATAAACACCGAGACCGAGAACAAATCCGAAGCTTCCTCTCGTCCTTTCGAACCCGGGGGCCCAAGGCCATCTTTGGGCTTTTCCCCAGACCATCTGAACAGCCCAGTAATCCCACAAATACCCATCATGCCTTCATCATATCCCCACACTGGACCACTGAATCCAGGCCCTATATTACAGAGCTGCAGGATCCCCCCTTTTCACTTTTGTCACTTAAAGCTCCATCTATCACTTGCTCAGACCTTTGACACTTTCACATTTCCTTCTCCATCTTCCACTTGCCCAGACCTTCAACTCTTACACATTTCCTTCTATCTCATGTCTGTATGGTTTAATGTACAGACAATGGCAGTAACATCCAATGAATAGTGATATTGCATATCATTCTATCCCACAATCAGATCTCCCTGAGGTACACATCGTGTTGTTCCATCTCTTTGCACTATCCACCACTTGCAACCTGGTCCCTGAGCAAAGACAACCCCACGAATGGGTTTGTCTCTACTCGAGGCAGAGTTGATCCATACAGTCTTCCCTAACAAACCTCTGATATGTACCACTGGGACTTTGTCTCCTTCTATTACATTCAGGGACTCAGACTGGGCAGGACCTGCTCGGTTGGTGGAACCTCGGGTGTTGACTAACCAGGTGGCCTTTGCTAAATGCTGCTCCCAATTCTTGAAAGATCCCCCACCCAAAGCTTTCAACTGGGTTTTTAGTAGTCCATTGTACCTCTCCACTTTCCCTGCAGCTGGTGCATGGTAGGGGATATGGTACACCCACTCAATGCCATGTTCCCTAGCCCAGGTGTTGATAAGGCTGTTCTTGAAATGAGTCCCGTTGTCTGACTCGATCCTCTCAGGGGTGCCATGTCTCCACAGGACTTGCTTTTCAAGGCCCAGGATGGTGTTCCGGGCTGTGGCATGAGACACAGGGTAGGTTTCCAACCATCCAGTGGTGGCTTCCACCATGGTCAGCACGTAGCGCTTGCCCTGGCGTGTCTGGGGCAGTGTGATGTAGTCAATCTGCCAGGCCTCCCCATACTTGTACTTGGACCACCGCCCACCGTACCAGAGGGGCTTCACTCGCTTGGCCTACTTGATGGCAGCACACATCTCACAGTCATGGATAACCTGAGAAATACTGTCCATGGTTAGATCCACCCCTCGGTCTCGTACCCATTTATAGGTGACATCTCTGCCCTGGTGGCCTGAGGCATCATGGGCCCATCTAGCAAGGAATAACTCTCCCTTATGTCCCCAATCTAGGTCTATTTTGGACACCCCTATCTTTGCAGCTTGGTCTACCTGCTCATTGTTCTGGTGCTCCTCATTGGCCCTACTCTTGGGTACATGGGCATCTACATGGCGGACTTTCACAGGTAGCCTCCCTACCCTGGTAGCAATGTCTTTCCACTCATTTCCCGTTAGGCTCACATCAGCTTCCACCAAAGTGAAATCCTGGGATCCTCCTGTCACACCAGCAATAGAAACAGACTCTGTCCCCACATGTCTTGATGGGATTAATGTGCATTGCGCACCAGTATCGACCAAAGCTTTGTACTCTTGTGGCTCCGATGTGCCAGGCCAACGAATCCACACAGACCAGAAAACACGATTTTCCCTGGCCTCTACCTGGCTAGAGGCAGGGCCCCTCTAAGCCTGGTTATCCTTCTTTCCCTGGGCGTATGTTTTGGATGTTCCTTCGAGAGGATCAGACATGTCATCATCATCATACCTGGCCGGTCGGCTACGGGCAACTGGAGCTGCTTTCCTCCTGGTGGCTTCCTTCAGTTCATGCACCCGTCGTGCCAGAACAGCAGTAGGTTTCCTATGCCACCTTCTCATGTTCTCCCCACAATCACACAGGTAGAACCACAGCTCAGCTCGTGGGGTGTACCTTCTCTCGCCATCTGGGAAACGTCTGCCTTGGAGACCAGAACCTCGGATCTGTACTGCTGAAATTTGGAGAAGGTCTTCTTTAATCTCCTCTCTAAGCTTCTTATGGTTCTCCTCTATCTTTTCCTCTAAGTTCTGCAGACGTGTTTCTACCGCTGCGATTCTGGCATGTGTCGGGCCATGTACAGCATCTGCATATGCTCGGAGCTTCCTTGCCATGTCAAGCACCGTCTCATCCCTCTCATCCCTCTTCATGATGCCTAAGGCAGAAGCATATTCGTGTGGCCCAAGTCGTACGAGTTTTCGCCACATCACAGACATGCATGGTACTAAGTCTGGGTTCCTGGTTGTTACATCATCTGAGAAGATAATTTCTGCCACAGCCATTTCTCTTAAGCGTTGGATCCCTTGCTCTATTGTCTTCCACTGAGTTTGCTGCATATAGAGATCTTCTGCACACAGGTATCTTTCTGCTACGCTTCTTAGGACCCGTTCCCAGAGGCTGTGAGGGTTAGCCCCCCTCATCATTCCTTGGTCTATGACAGTATCCTGTGACAGGGATCCCAAATGCCTGGCTTCAGTGCCATCCAGAATTGTAGCCTCGTCTGCAGCATCCCAGAGACGGACAAGCCAACTAATTATGGATTCATCAGACCTTCGAGTGTAATCCTTCCGTAGGCCACGGAGGTCCTTCAGGGAAAAGGACTCATCTGATCTTGCACCTGCTGCTTTGACTCCTGATTTTATGTCAGGAGGCATTGAGGTTCCTTCTCCTTCATCATCATCATCATCATCATCATCCCCTGGTCGATTGGTCTTGTCGGTGCATTTCCCACTTCTAGTGCTGGTAGCAACAGCCATGGGTTTAGATGCTGGCTTCGAGCCTGGAGTGTTAGCTGCAGCCTGAGTCACCGGGACAGTTGCTGATTTATCTCCCTGCCCCCCTGCCTCTGTCTGCTGCCCGACAGTATCTAGCAGTGTGCGATAAGCATATGCCAGGGCCCAGCTCACTGCAATGACCTTCCTCTCCTTAGGCTCATCCTGGTACTTCTCTTTCAGATATATCCCAGCCTCAGCTGGATTCTGAATTTGTTCATGGGGAAAATCCCAGACTATAGGGTCAGAGAATTCCTTCAGGATTTGGCCCATATCCTCCCATTTCCCACACCACTTAGGATTTTCCACACCAGGGTCTACTCCTGAGTCAGGGGTCTCATCAGCCCGCCTAGAAATCTCAGCCCTCATTCTAGAGAAGCAGCAGGCTGTATAGAGGAAGGTTATCAGATTGGATACCAGGAAGATGGTCTCTTTAACATTGAGGGGAAACTGAACATCCTTCACTAGTGATGCAACTGATTCATAGGAGAAGGAGGAAAGCAGAGGCTGAAAAACCTCATTCCCTCCTGCTCCTCCTGCAACAAACTGGATGCATAACCATAGCCATGAACCATTCATACCTGGAGCAGACACTAGCATGTTTATTAATTTCTTGCACATTATTGCCACCAAGCCCAGCAGGATAGCTACTCTGGTCACTGCCCCTCTGATGTAAAAACTACGTATTAGGGGCAATACTAAAGCTATTTCTGGATAAGAAAATAAACCAAGGGACAAGAGAGGTATTAAAATCTCAAAAAACCCCAGGGGCCAGAAATGCATGCAAAACTTCACCCCAATAGACATTATCAATTCAAAAACCATGGCTATTAGCTGATTTAAACGAACACAGAGTAATAGCAACCAAAATGCAGTCAAAACAGGGTTTTTCCACTCTCTCTCGAGCCTCACGTTTGGGCGCAAATATTTTGTCCTGGTTTAGGGCAAATTTGCTAAAGAATCTGCAAAAGAGGGCCCCTCCAGAAAGCAAAACCCACACGGCCCCTCTCCCGAAAACCGGTTTGGGAAAAAATTCCTCGGAGAGAAGTTGAAAGAACCTGTTTATTTGACTGGCACAGCACCCCCCGCACACAAAATGAACAATACCAGCTGACACCACTCTGAGAAAGATGACAAAATCAGAAAGTCTCTTTCGGGGTGGTTGCTCTGCTCTCAGTCCCTCCGGCGCTGGGCCAGCTGCTGCAGCCAAACCTTCGGTGTTCCCGGGTCCCAGTCCGGAGCAGGTTCGAGATGGTCACAGGAACAGGAGAGGAGAAACAGTCCGGGAAGGAATTTGGACTGTTTAGCTAAACTAGCTAATAAGCAGAAGCAAAAGCGAGAGCAGAAGCAAGAGAAGAAAAGCAAGCAAGCAAAAGCAGCGAGCTGCGAGCTAGAAGTGAAAACAGCCCTATGTACTGCCTTGTCTCTGTGTCCTGATAAGGGAAACCCAAACAAAACTTCCACATTTCAGAGACAGTCTTAAAGGCACAGAACGGATGAATGGGGATACAAGCATCTTAATGTCACCCCAGGACAGCAACTGATAGAAAACAGTACCTTAGATCTCTCCTGACTATTCCAATCACATGAGCATTCGATTGGAAGATTTTTCGGACAACTCTCTTCGTCTTCCTTCAAAACACTCGGCAGACCTCCCTCCAACTTCTAGAACGTGATGGGAGATGTTTTCTGTGCTGGCACAGTTTCTCCTTGCCAGACATAGTGGAAAAGCTTTTGGCTAAGATGTAGACGACAAGAGACACTGAAGACGAAGGTACGATGCTCTCCGGAGCTAAGTGCTGCTCCCGGGCATCATCCGGCAGAAGCCGCGCATAGGCAAGCACTGTGACCGCCACAATCGTCTTTGCGCAAAGAAGCCGCTTCTTCGCCTCCGGGAGCCGGAGAGAACGGCAGCTTCGGAAAGGTTAAGAAGGAAGCTGCACAACACTGGGATTGTGTGCGCAGCTTCCCAACTGATAGAAAACAGTACCTTAGCACTCTCCTGCCTTTTCCAATCACATGAGCATTCGATTGGAAGGTGTTTCGGAAAACTCACTTTCTCTTCATGCAAAACACTCGGCAGACCTCCATGCAACTTCTAGAACACGATGTGAGATGTTTTCTGTGCTGGCACAGTTTCTCCTTTTCGGACATAGTGGAAAAGCTTTTGGCTAAGATGTAGACGACAAGAGACGCTAAAGACGAATGTACGGTGCTCTCTGGAGCTAAGTGTCGCTCCAAGGCGTCCTTTGGCAGAAGCCGTGCCTAGGCCAGCACTGTGAGCGCCACAATCGTCTTTGCGCGAAGGAGCCGCTTCTTTGCCTCCGGGAGCCGGAGAGAGCGGCCGCTTCGGAAAGGTGAAGAAGGAAGCTGCGCAACACTGGCATTGTGTGCGCAGCTTGCCAACTGATAGAAAACAGTTCCTTACCACTCTCCTGCCTTTTCCGAAGACAGGAGCTTTCGTTTGCAAGCTGTTTTGGACAACTTTCCCTTTCTTCATGCAAAACAGTTTGCAGACCTCCATGGAACTTCTAGAAACGATGGGGAATATGTTCTGTTCTTACACATTTTCATTTAACCAGACATTGTGGAAAAGCTTTTTGCTCAGCTGTAGACGAGAAGAGATGCTAAAGATGAAGGTACGGATGTCCCCTGAGCTAAGATCCGCTCCCGGGCGTCTTTTGGGAGAAGCCGCGCTGCGGAGAGCACTGTGACCGCCACAATCGTCTTTGCGCAAAGAAGCCGCTTTTTCGCCTCCGAGAGCAGGAGAGAGCGGCAGCTTCGGAAAGGTGAAGAAGGAAGCTGCACAAGCCTGAGATTGTGTGCGCAGCTTGCCATCTGATCGAAAACAGTATTTAGCACCCTCCTGACTATTCTAATCACATGAGCATTCGATTGGAAGGTGTTTCGGAAAACTTTCTTTCTCTTCTTGCAAAACACTCGGCAGACCTCCGTGCAACTTCTGGAAAACGATGGGCGATGTTTTCTTTGCTGGCACAGTTTCTCGTCGCCAGACATCGTGGAAAAGCTTTGGGCTAAGATGTAGACGAGAAGAGACACTAAAGACGAAGGTACGATGCTCTCCGGAGCTAAGTGCTGCTCCCGGGCATCATCCGGCAGAAGCCGCGCATAGGCAAGCACTGTGACCGCCACAATTGTCTTTGCGCAAAGAAGCCGCTTCTTCGCCTCCAGGAGCTGGAGAGAGCGGCAGCTTTGGAAAGGTGAAGAAGGAAGCCGCCCAACACTGGGATTGTGTGCGCAGCTTGGCAACGGATAGAAAACCGTACCTTAGCACTCTCCTGACTATTCCAATCACATGAGCATTGAATTGGATGCTTTTTTAGGCAACTCTCTTCCTCTTCTTGCAAAACACTCGACAGACCGCCGAGCAACTACTAGAACCCGACGGGAGATGTTTTCTGTGATGGCAGTTTCTCCTTGCCAGACATAGTGGAAAAGCTTTTCACTAAGATGTAAACTACAAGAGAAGCTAAAGACGAAGGTACGATGCTCTGCGGAGCTAAGAGCCGCTCCCGAGCGTCTTTCGGAAGAAGCCGCGCTAAGGAGAAGACTGTGACCGCCACAATCGTCTTTGCACAAAGAAGCTGCTTCTTCCCCTCCGGGAGCCGGAGAGAGCGGCCGCTCCGGAAAGGTGAAGAAGGAAGCTGCACAACACTGGGATTGTGAACGCAGCATGCCAACTGATAGAAAACAGTACCTTAGACCTCTCCTGACTATTCAAATCACATGAGCATTGGATCAGAAGCTGTTTTAGGCAACTCTCTTCGTCTTCTTGCAAAACACTCGGCAGACCTCCGCGCAACTTCTAGAACACGATGGCAGATGTTTTCTGTGCTGGCAAAGTTTCTCCTTGTCAGACATTGTGGAAAAACTTCTGAATAAGGAGGAGACGAAAAGATACGCTAAAGAAGATAGTACGATATTCTCTGGAGCAAAGAGCCGCTCACGGGCGTCTTTCAGCAGAAGACGCGCTGCGGAGATCACTGTGGCATCCACAATTGCCGTTGCGCGAAGAATCCGCTTCTTCGCCTCCAGGAGCCGGAGAGAGCGGCAGCTTCGGAAAGGTGAAGAAGGAAGCTGCACAACACTGGGATTGTGTGCGCAGCTTGCCAACTGATGGAAAACAGTACCTTAGCACTCTCCTGCCTTTTCCAAACACATGCGCATTCGATTGGAAGCTGTTTTGGGAAACTCTGTTCGTCTTCTTGCAAAACACTCGGCAGACCTCCGTGCAACTTCTAGAATACGATGGGAGATGTTTTATGTACTGGCAGAGTTTCTCCTTGCCAGACATAGTGGAAAACTTTTGGTTAAGATGTCGACGACAAGAGACGCTAAAGACGAAGGTACGATGCTCTCCGGAGCTGAGAGCCCCTCCCGGGCGTCCTCTGGAAGAAGCCGCGCTGCGGAGAGCACTGTGACCGGCACAATCGTCTTTGCGCGAAGAAGGCGCTTCTTCGCCTCCCGGAGCCGGAGAGCGCGGCAGCTTCGGAAAGGTGAAGAAGGAAGCTGCACCACACTGGGATTGTGTGCGCAGCGTTCCAACTGACAGAAAACAGTACCTTAGCACTCCCTGCCATTTCCAATCAAATGAGGGTTCGATTTGAAGCTGTTTTAGGCCACTCTCTTCGTCTTCTTGCAAGACACTAGGAAGACTTCCGAGAAACTTCTCGAACACGATGGGAGATTTTTTCATTTCTGGTACAGTTTCGCCTTGCCAGACATAGTGGAAAAGCTTTTGGCTAAGATGTAGACGACAAGAGACGCGAAAGACGAAGGTACGATGCTCTCCGGAGGTAAGAGCCGCTCCTGGGTGTCTTTCGGCAGAAGCCGTGCTGTGGAAGCACTGTGACCGGCACAATCGTCTTTGCGTGAAGAAGCCTCTTTTTCGCCTGCGGGAGCCAGAGGGAGCGGCAGCTTCAGAAAGGTGAAGAAGGAAGCTGCGCAACACTGGGATTGTGTGCGCACCTGTCCAACTGATAGAAAAAAGTACCTTAGCACACTCCTGCCTTTTCCAAACACATGAGCATTCGATTGGAAGCTGTTTTAGGCAACTCTCTTCGTCTTCGTGCAAAACACTCGGCACACCTCCGTGCAACTTCTAGAATACGATGGGAGATGTTTTCTTTACTGGCACAGTTTCGCCTCTCCAGACATAGTGGTAAAGCTTTTGGATAAGATGTAGACCACATCAGATGCTAAAGACGAAGGTACGATGCTCTCCGGAGTTTAGAGCCGCTCCCGGGCGTCTTTCGGCATAAGCCGCGCTTCCGAGAGCACTGTGACCGCCACACTTGTCTTTGCGTGAAGAAGCCGCTTCTTCGCCTCCGGGAGCCGGAGAGAGCGGCAGCTTCAGGAAGGCGAAGAAGGAAGCTGCACAACACTGGGAATGTGGGCGCAGCTTGCCTACAGATAGAAAACAGTACCTTAGCACTCTCCTGCCTTTTCCAAACACATGAGCATTCGATTCAAAGGTGTTTCGGAGAACTTTATTTCTCTTGTTGGAAAACACGCGGCAGACCTCCGTGCAACTTCTAGAACACGATGGCAGATGTTTTCTGTTCTGGCACAGTTTCTCCTTGCCAGACATAGTGGAAAAGCTTATGACTAAGATGTAGACGACAAGAGACGCTAAAGACGAAGGTACGATGCTCTCCGGAGCTAAGAGCCGCTCCCGGGCGTGTTTCGGCAGAAGCCGCGCTGCGGAGAGCACTGTGACAGGCACAATCGTCTTTGCGCGAAGAAGCCGCTTCTTCGCCTCCGGGAGCCGGAGAGAGCGGCAGCTTCGGAAAGGTGAAGAAGGAAGCTGCACAACACTGGGATTGGGAGTGCAGCTTGCCAACTGATAGAAAACAGTACCTTAGCACTCTCCTGCCTTTTCCAATCAAATCAGCATTCGATTGGAAGATGTTTTAGGCAACTCTCTTTGTCTTCTTGCAAAACACTCGGCAGACCTCCGTGCAACTTCTAGAATACGATGGTAGATGTTTTCGTTACTGGCACAGTTTTGCCTCTCCAGACATAGTGGTAAAGCTTTTGGATAAGATGTAGACCACATCAGATGCTAAAGACGAAGGTACGATGCTCTCCGGAGCTAAGAGCCGCTCCCGGGCGTCTTTCGGCAGAAGCCGCACTTCCGAGAGCACTGTGACCGCCACAATTGTCTTTGCGTGAAGAAGCCGCTTCTTCGCCTCCGGGAGCCGGAGAGTGCGGCAGCTCCGGAAAGGTGAAGAAGGAAGCTGCACAACACTGGGATTGTGAGCGCAGCTTGCCAACTGATAGAAAACAGTTCCTTAGCACTCTCCTGCCTTTTCAAATCACATGAGCATTCGATCAGAAGCTGTTTAAGGGAACCCTGTTCGTCTTCTTGCAAAAAACTCGACACACCGCAGTGCAACTTCCAGAACACGATGGGAGATGTTTTCTCAGCTGGCGCAGTTTCTCCTTTCCAGACATATTGGAAAAGCTTTTGGCTAAGATGTAGTCGACAAGAGACACTAAGGACGAAGGTACGATGCTCTCCGGAGCTAAGAGCCGCTCCCGGGCGTCTTTCGGCAGAAGCCGCCCTTCCGAGATCACTGTGACCGCCACAATTGTCTTTGCGTGAAGAAACCGCTTCTTCGCCTCCGGGAGCCGGAGAGAGCGGCAGCTTCGGAAAGGTGAAGAAGGGAGCTGCACAACACTGGGATTGTGTGCGCAGCTTGCCATCTGATAGAAAAGAGTACTTTACCACTCTTGTCTTTTACCAAACACATGGGCATTCAATGGGAAGCTTTTTTAGGCAACCCTCTTCATCTTCTTGCAAAACACTCGGCACACCGCTCTGCAACTTCCAGAACACGATGGGAGATATTTTCTGTGCTGGCACAGTTTCTACTTGCCAGATATAGTGGAAAAGCTTTTGGCTAGGATGTAGATGACAAGAGACACTAAAGACAAAGGTAACATGCTCTCCGGAGCTAAGAGCCGCTCCCGGGCGTCTTTCGGCAGAAGCCGTGCTGCCGAGAGCGCTGTGACCGCCACAATTGTCTTCCCGCGAAGAAGCCGCTTCTTCGCCTCCGGGAGCTGGGGAGAGCATCAGCTTCAGAAAGGTGAAGGAGCAAGCTGGACACCCCTGGGATTGTGTGCGCCGCTTGCCAACTGATAGAAAACAGTATTTAGCACTCTCCTGACTATTCCAATCACATGAGCATTCGATTGGAAGGTGTTTCGGAACACTTTTTTCTCTTCTTGCAAAACACTCGGCAGACCTCCGTGCAAATTCTAGAACATGATGGGAGATGTTTTCTGTGCTGGCTCAGTTTCCCCTTTCCAGACATAGTGGAAAAGCTTTTGGCCGAAATGTAGACGACAAGAGACCCTAAAGAAAAAGGCACAATGCTCTCCGGAGCTAAGAGCGGCTCACGGGCGTCTTTCGGCAGAAGCCGCGCAGCGGAGAGCAATTGGACCGGCACAATCGTCTTTGCGCGAAGAAGCCGTTTCTTCGCCTCTGGGAGCCGGAGAGAGCGACAGCTTCGGATAGGTGAAGAAGGAAGCTGCACAACACTGGGATTGTGTGCGCAGCTTGCCAACTGATAGAAAACAGTACTTTACCACTCTTGTCTTTTACCAAACACATGGGCATTCAATGGGAAGCTTTTTTAGGCAACCCTCTTCGTCTTCTTGCAAAACAATCGGCACACCGCTCTGCAACTCTCAGAAAACAATGGGAGATATTTTCTGTGCTGGCACACTTTCTACTTTCCAGACATAGCGGAAAAACTTTTGGCCGAGATGTAGACGACAAGAGACACTAAGGACGACGGTAATATGCTCTCCGGAGCTAAGAGTTGCCCCCGGGCATCCTTCGGGAGAAGCCGCGCTAAGGCGAGCACTGTGACTGACACAATCGTCTTTGCGCGAAGACACCGCTTCTTCGCCTCCGGGAGCCGGAGAGAGCGGCAGCTTCGGAAAAGTGAAAAAGGAAGCTGCACGACCCTGGGATTGAGTGCCCAGCTTGCCAACTAATAGAAAACAGTACCTTAGCACTCTCCTGCCTTTTCCAAACACATGAGCATTCGATTGGATGCTGTTTTAGGCAACTCTCTTCGTCTTCATGCAAAACACTCGGCAGACCTCCGTGCAACTACTAGAACATGATGGGAGATGTTTTCTGTGCTGGCGCAGTTTCTCCTTGCCAGAAATAGTGGAAAAGCTTTTGGCTAATATGTAGACGACAAGAGACGCTAAAGACGAAGGTACGATGCTCTCCGGAGCTAAGAGCCGCTCCCGGGCGCCTTTCGGCAGAAGCCGCGATAAGGCGAGCGCTATGACCGCCACAACAGTGTTTGCGCGAAGAAGCCGCTTCTTCGCCTCCGGGAGCCGGAGAGAGCGGCAGCGTCGGAAAGGTTAAGAAGGAAGCTGCACAACACTGGGATTGTGTGCGCAGCTTCCCAACTGATCGAAAACAGTACTATACAACTCTTGTCTTTTACCAAACACATGGGAATTCGATTGAAAGCTGTTTTAGACAACTCGCTTCCTCTTCTTGCAAAACACTCGGCAGACCTCCGTGCAACTTCTAGAACACGATGGGAGATGTTTTCTGTGCTGGCTCAGTTTCCCCTTGCCAGACATAGTGGAATAGCTTTTGACTTAAATGTAGACGACAAGAGACCCTAAAGAAAAAGGCACAATGCTCTCCGGAGCTAAGAGCGGCTCACGGGCGTCTTTCGGCAGAAGCCGCGCTGCGGAGAGCACTGTGACCGCCACAATCGTCGTTGCGCGAAGAAGCTGCTTCTTCGCCTCCAGGAGCCGGAGAGAGCGGCAGCTTCGGAAAGGTGAAGAAGGAAGCTGCACAACACTGGGATTGTGTGCGCAGCTTGACAACTGATAGAAAACAGTACCTTAGCACTCTCCTGTCTTTTCCAAACACATGAGCATTCGATGGGAAACTTTTTTAGGCAACTCTCTTCGTCTTCTTGCAAAACACTCGGCAGACCTCCATGCAACTTCTAGAACACGATGGGAGATATTTTCAGTGCTGGCACAGTTTCTCCTTTCCAGACATAGTGGAAAAGCTTTTGGCTAAGATGTAGACGACAAGAGACGCTAAAGAAGAAACAGATGCTCTCCAGAGCTAAGAGCCGCTCCCGGGCGTCTTTCGGCAGAAGTTGCGCTGCGGAGAGCACTGTGACCGCCACAATTGTCTTTGTGCAAAGAAGCCGCTTCTTTCCCTCCGGGAGCTGAAGGGAGCGGCAGCTTTGGAAAGGTGAAGAAGGAAGCTGCACAACTCTGGGATTGTGTGCGCAGCTTGCCAACTGATAGAAAAAAGGACCTTAGCACTCTCCTCCCTTTTCCAAACACATGAGCATTCGATTGGAAACTGTTTCAGGCAACTCTCTTCGTCTTTTTGCAAAACACTCGGCAGACCTCCGTGCAACTTCTAGAACACGATGGGAGATGTTTTCTGTGCTGGCACAGTTTCTCCTTGCCAGACATAGTGGAAAAGCTTTTTGCTAAGATGTAGACGACAAGAGACTCTAAAGGCTGTTGTGGTGTGTTTTTAAGTTTCTCAGTTTGCTCCTCCATTTTCTATATTTTCCCCCTATGTTCACTATAAATGGTTCCTCCCTTCCCAGTTTTCCCGCCACTAATGCCCTGACAGTTGAGTTACTCTGGTTTCCCCTGCCCCCTTTTAGTTGCCAATCTCCTAAGTTGCATAATTGATCCTCCCTTATCCCACCATATAAGTAAAGTTTTCCTCCTCCCTGGGCCCAGTCAATCACCCCCTACTCCTCCCAGGTTTCGAGAACCTCCTTCCCCCTTGGGGTTGTGGTTGGCTAGTGTCCTGGCGCCCCTCCTCTACTTCATGTTTAGTGGATATGTTCTTATGTAAGTTTTTTTATGTACCTCCCCACATGTTCCCAGATTGGTTAGCTGGGCTTCCCTCCCTTCTCCACCTATTCCCTTTAAAACTCTGTCTCCCCCTGTGTTCGGCGCCATTTGCTATGGGTTTGTCCATCTGTTGGTTGCCCTTTGCTTCCTGGGGGCTCTTCAATAAACCGACGTTTCACCCCCAGCAAGTGGTCGCCTCCTCACTCGTCTCGTCCTGCGTGAACCCAAGTCCGCAATCCAGCCCAGCCCGAGGCCACGACGCCAAGGGGGGCTGGCTTCTGATGCGTATGGGCGTCGGCCTTCTTACCCCTTCTGCTAGCCGGATTTAGAGCCGCGTACGCCCTCGCGCAGTCTCCCGCCCAACGTGGGGCCTGAGGAAGTGGACATTTGACCACGGACCGGACCCTGCAGAATTGGGATTTTCTTACCCTCTGAACGCCGGACTACCCCAGATGGTGGCAGGCCCCGTTATAGGGGCAGCGCTCCCTGGGGATCTGAGTCGGGACTCCTCGCACCCTCAGAGGACGACTCCCGAGACGAGGACCCTCGCCTGGTTTTTCTTTGTCGCCGCTGCAGGATTGGTAAGTTCGGACCCCGACCTGGGGACTCTCCGGCTTCCCCTCTGCCCTTTTACCTTTCCCTAGGGGTACATGCCCTGCGTTGGGGACCTACCCCCTGCCTTCTCTCCTTGAGGTTTTTCCTCACCCCCGTGCCGTTTTTGTTTTCTCTTCCCTGTGGGTGCCGGATTTCCCCAGACGTGGGGCCCGGACCCAATCACCCAGTCTCCTTCTTTCCCTCCGGCTGTATACCCTGACTTTGGGGAAGTGGGGGGAGCAGGGGCCGGCAGCGGGCGGCTCATTGTTTAAGTTTTCGTTGTTCTCCAGGCGAGTGGTTGGGTCATCTGAGGATTTTCCCCCTTTCTAGTTTCAGCAGTTCCTGTTCTAGAAAGGTTCCATGGGTGCAGGCTTGGGAAAATCCCAGAAGGAGGTTTATTATGTTGTGAAGGGTTTGTTGCTTGGGGGGGGTCAGAAGGCCCCCGAGCAGGGGTTAAAATGTTTAGTTAAGTGGGTATTTTCTACATTCCCCGAGGTCTCCCCAGAACTTGTAAAACAGCCACGGTTTTGGGCAGCCGTTGTGGCAAAATTAGAAGAGGCCATAAATTCCGGGGATACAAAATTGGCCACCGTGGCGTATTGGGCGCGCAGAATGTGTGCGACACTCCGCGCGTCTGGGGAGCCTAAGAAAAGTCCCCCAGGTTCTGGTTTGTCCCCTCGTTCTCCTCGTTCAGTTGCCCTTGCCCCTCAAACCTTTCCCCCGTCCCGTAGGCAGGAGCCCTCGAGGGGGATTTTGAAGGCCGACCAGAGGCAGGGGGTCCATCCTGCCCCTGCTCCCCCTCGACCTGCTCGGCCTCCCCCTTCGAGGAGCCCTGGCCAGGCTCCTTCTCTTCCCTTACCCTCTACCCCGGTCCCCAAGTCCCCGGTTTCAAACCCCAAAGTTGTTCGGTTTTGCGAAGACCTTCAAAAGGGCTCCCTTGGAGCCTGAGATGGCGGCGGCCACGCGGCCGTTCCCGCCAGGGCTCTTTCCTCTCCTCCTAACCCTTTCCTCCCTGATGCCAACCCCTCCCTTCCCCTCGACCCAACCTCTTTTTCTGTTGTCCCTCCCTGTTATCTTCCCTCTGCCCCTTCCATTTCTCCGCCCTCTGATCCTCCGTCGGCTCCTCTCCAAGTTCCTCCCCCGGTTCAGCCTTCTGTTAACTCCTCCCCTGCTCCACCTTCATACTCTGCTCCGCCTCTGAACTCCATCAAGCAGGCGGAGAGGGGTTGTGTGCCCCATTGCCAGACCCTGCCTCAACCTCCTCCAATTCCGGTTCCCACGCTCCCCCTTCCGGTTCTCACGCCTTGTGTTCCGGGGGTGGGGGGGGGGGGGGGGGTGGATGACAGGAAGCTGGGGCAGGCGCCTTTATTGGAACCCGTTCCGGTTACGTACCGCCTCAGCGGGGAGGGGAGCCCTCAGGCCCAGTGGGTGCCTTTAGCACAGGCCCGGTTTAAGGAACTGTGCAAGGCACAGAAGGACTACTCCCGGGGGTCGGAGTACTTCCGGGGTATGCTCTGGAATGCCCTTGCACAGGGAGATCTGGTGCTGGCGGACCTGAGGGCCCTCTTCTCCAGTTTAACAAGACCCATGGAGTTTAGGGTCTGGGTGGGGGAATGGAGGAGGGAGATAGTGGAGGTTCTCCCGATTCTTTGGGGGAATCCTTCAGTGTCTCATGACGCGGACGGTTTAGCAATTTCCCAAGAACATCTTTTGGGCAAGGGACAGTGGGCAGAGGGGGCAGCTCAAGCAAAGGCCTTGATCCCGCCTCAGCTTGTAGAGACCGCTAAGGCAGCAGAGCGGGCCTTTTAGAAGCTAGAGGTGGTGACCTCCCAGTGGGAGGATGATGAAGTCCGGCAGGGGCCGCAAGAGCCTTACGTGGTCTTCATCGAGCGCCTCTACCGATACGTGGAGGCGCAGGCGACCGGGGACGATGACAGGGAGAAGATGCTCCATAGGATGGCGTATAGCAACGCCAATCCCGAGTGTCGGGAGGCCATCCGGATTCTCCCTCGAAGTCCCCGGCCCACGGTGGAGGCCATGATAGAGGCCGTGGTAGGCCAGGTCTCCTTAACATCACGGCCTAAAAGAGCTTCAGTGGTCTTTGCAGATGGCCCTGAGCCGGACTTCTTAGAGATAGATGCTGCCCCCGTTGCCGGACCCCCAACCCCCGGGTCCGGCAGAAGATCAACGGCCACCCACCCCTGCCACCTCTGTGGCAAGACAGGGCATTGGATGCCCCAATGCCAGATGCGATTAGATTATTTAGAGTATAGAAGGAGGCGGGAAAGGGAGGAGAGTAAGGGCAAAAAAAACTAGGCCCGGAGCGCAGCCCCTCCCTGCACGAAGACAAAAATGCGGCAGGTCACTTAACAACAAGCGGGGAGAGAGGAGACGAGAGAGAGCCGCCTACATTTGCTTTGCCGAACTTGACTTCTTTACCGGATATGACTACACCAACCTGTGGTACTGTACCTGCGCTTAACACCATGTCCTCTGTTTCCCCCTACAGGCTGCAGCTAACTAGGAACTTTTATCTCCCTAGTAGTGACATCCAGCTGGTGTCTGTCGACCTGCAACACCCGGGTCGCTGGACAAAACTTGGACGTTGCAGGTGGACCGTCGTCGGGGACACGAAGAACACACCGCGAGACATTCACATCGTCCCTGGTCTGGTAACTACCGACTGGGACCGTTTTGCGGTAGGGCTGTACTGTGTCCGACCCCCGCTCTTCCTCCCTAAGGGACAGATCATTGCCCAGGCTATTCCGGTTCCAGATAAAGATCATTGGAAGAACTCCGTGGAGAGGACATCGCCTCCGACAGTAGCCTGGGCAAAGCTGGTGGGGAGGGAGAAGCCCCGCCTGACTTGTCAGCTCCTTTTGGGCGGGGACAAAAAGATCGTAAGGGGTCTTTTGGACACGGGTGCGGATGTGACGATCATTCCCTCTCGGGAGTGGCCGTCACATTGGGACTTGCAAAGCGCTGCGGGCACGATCTCAGGTGTTGGGGGCCTTCAATTGGCCAATCAATCTAAGAGCATTGTGCAAATTAAGGGGCCCGACGGGCAATTGGCTTCTATACGCCCGTTCGTTTTAGATTACACCGAGCCTCTCTGGGGAAGAGACCTACTAGCCCAGTGGGGAGCCAGAATTGACGTCCCAAAGGCTCCCCAGGTTTTTCGGGCAGTGGCCACTGAGGAGCGCCAGACCTGGAAGCTGAATTGGCTGTCAGATAAACCAGTACAGGTCTTGCAGTGGCCACTCAACAAGCAAAAATTAAAGGCGCTCAATGAGCTCATTCAGGAGCAGTTACTGAAAGGCAACCTGGTGGAGACAATGTCACCTTGGAACTCCCCAGTGTTTGTCATTAAGAAGCCTAATAAGGACAAGTGGCGGCTCCTGACCGACCTCCGCCAAATTAACGAACAAATAATTGACATGGGTCCTCTTCAACCAGGGATGCCCTCCCCAGCAATGCTCCCCCAAAATTGGAATTTGGCAGTTATAGATATAAAAGATTGTTTTTCCCAGATTCCCCTGCACCCAGACGATGCCCCGCGCTTTGCGTTCACGGTTCCGTCCATCAACCGTGAGTCCCCAGCCAAGCGCTATCATTGGCGGGTGCTTCCGCAGGGCATGAAGAACAGGTCTGTGATCTGCCAATGGTATGTCGCTTCGCTGCTGTCACCCATACGTACAGCCCTCGGGGATGCCGTCATCATCCACCATTACATGGACGACATCCTCGTGTGTGCGCCCGACCACAGTCTGCTTGCCCATGCGCTTGACCTGACAACCAATGCGTTGGTTGCTGCAGGGTTCGAGCTCCAGCAGGACAAAATTCAGCGGATGCCACCTTGGAAATACCTGGGCCTCAAAATCATAAAGCGGACCATTGTTCCGCAGAAATTGGCTATTAGGACAAAAGTCCAGACCCTAGCGGATGTCCATCAACTGTGTGGGTCTTTAAATTGGGTGAGACCATGGCTGGGCATTTCAACCGAGGACCTAGCCCCCCTTTTCAATTTGTTGAAAGGGGGAGAGGGGCTGAGTTCCCCTAGGGCTCTCACCCCAGAGGCAGAGGTGGCCTTGGAGAAGATACAGAAAGTTATTTTGGCCAGGCAGGCCCACCGTTACCATCCGGGCCTGCCCTTAAAATTTATTATACTGGGAAAATTGCCACACCTCCATGGCATGATACACCAGTGGGACACCAGTGCAAAGGACCAGGGGCTGGGTGACCCCCTCTTAATTATAGAGTGGGTGTTCCTCAGCCATCATCGGTCCAAAAGAATGACACGGCCACAGGAGTTGGTAGCCGAACTGATCCTTAAAGCAAGATCGAGGATCAGGGAATTGGAGGGGTGTGATTTCACATGCATACATATCCAAATTAAATTGGAATCGGACCAACTTGAATTTAAGACCTTTGAAGAACTGCTGCAAACCAATGAATACCTGCAGTTTGCACTACACAGCTACACTGGGCGCATCGCAGTGGATCGACCGGCCCATAAATTATTCAATTCGGAGTTTAAATTATCGCTGAGAAAGGTTCAGAGCAGGGAGCCACTGGCTGCCTTGACAGTTTTCACAGACGCGTCTGGAGCATCCCACAAGTCAGTGATGACTTGGAAGGGTCCTCAGACTAAGCAGTGGGAGACTGATGTTGTTGTAGTGGAGGGCTCTCCACAAGTTGCTGAGTTGGACGCAGTCGTCAGGGCATTCCAGAGATTCCCTGGACCTTTTAATTTGGTTACAGATTCTGCGTATGTCGCAGGTGTAGTGTCTCAAGAGGTCACCAACAAAAGATTATTTGATTTGCTTAACAGGCTCGTCGAGCTAGTCTCCCACCGTGAGCACCCTTTTCATGTTATGCATGTGAGATCACATACTGTCCTGGGGTGACGGTATGATGCTTGTATCCTCATTCATCCGTTCTGTGCCTTTAAGACTGGCTCTGAAAAGTGGAAGTTTTGTTTGGATTTCCCTTATCAGGACACAGAGACAAGGCAGTACATAGGGCTGTTTTCACTTCTAGCTCGCAGCTTGCTGCTTTTGCTTGCTTGCTTTTCTGCTCTTGCTTCTGCTCTCGCTTTTGCTTCTGCTTATTAGCTAGTTTAGCTAAACAGTCCAAATTCCTTCCCGGACTGTTTCTCCTCTCCTGTTCCTGTGACCATCTCGAACCTGCTCCGGACTGGGACCCGGGAATACCGAAGGTTTGGCTGCAGCAGCTGGCCCAGCGCCGGAGGGACTGGGAGCAGAGCAACCACCCCGAAAGAGACTTTCTGATTTTGTCATCTTTCTCAGAGTGGTGTCAGCTGGTATTGTTCATTTTGTGTGCGGGGGGTGCTGTGCCAGTCAAATAAACAGGTTCTTTCCACTTCTCTCTGAGGAATTTTTTCCCGAACCGGTTGGGGGGAGGGGCCATGTGGGTTTTGCTTTCTGGAGGGGCCCTCCTTTGCAGATTCGTTAACAAATTTGCCCTAAACCAGGACAAAATATTGGTGCCCAAACGTGAGGCTCGAGAGAGAGTGGAAAAACCCTGTTTTGACTGCATTTTGGTTGCTATTACTCTGTGTTCGTTTTAATCAGCTAATAGCCATGGTTTTTGAATTGATAATGTCTATTGGGGTGAAGTTTTGCATGCATTTCTGGCCCCTGGGGTTTTTTGAGATTTTAATACCTCTCTTGTCCCTTGGTTTATTTTCTTATCCAGAAATAGCTTTAGTATTGCCCCTAATACGTAGTTTTTACATCAGAGGGGCAGTGACCAGAGTAGCTATCCTGCTGGGCTTGGTGGCAGTAATGTGCAAGAAGTTTATAAACATGCTAGTGTCTGCTCCAGGTATGAATGGTTCATGGCTATGGTTATGCATCCAGTTTGTTGCAGGAGGAGCAGGAGGGAATGAGGTTTTTCAGCCTCTGCTTTCCTCCTTCTCCTATGAATCAGTTGCATCACTAGTGAAGGATGTTCAGTTTCCCCTCAATGTTAAAGAGACCATCTTCCTGGTATCCAATCTGATAACCTTCCTCTATACAGCCTGCTGCTTCTCTAGAATGAGGGCTGAGATTTCTAGGCGGGCTGATGAGACCCCTGACTCCGGAGTAGACCCCGGTGTGGAAAATCCTAAGTGGTGTGGGAAATGGGAGGATATGGGCCAAATCCTGAAGGAATTCTCTCACCCTATAGTCTGGGATTTTCCCCATGAACAAATTCAGAATCCAGCTGAGGTGGGGAAATATCTGAAAGAGAAGTACCAGGATGAGCCTAAGGAGAGGAAGGTCATTGCAGTGAGCTGGGCCCTGGCATATGCTTATCACACACTGCTAGATACTGTCGGGCAGCAGACAGAGGCAGGGGGGCAGGGAGATAAATCAGCAACTGTCCCGGTGACTCAGGCTGCAGCTAACACTCCAGGCTCGAAGCCAGCATCTAAACCTATGGCTGTTGCCACCAGCACTAGAAGTGGGAAATGCACGGACAAGACCAATCGACCAGGGGATGATGATGATGATGATGATGAAGGAGAAGGAACCTCAATGCCTCCTGACATAAAATCAGGAGTCAAAGCAGCAGGTGCAAGATCAGATGAGTCCTTTTCCCTGAAGGACCTCCGCGGCCTACGGAAGGATTACACTCGAAGGTCTGATGAATCCATAATTAGTTGGCTTGTCCGTCTCTGGGATGCTGCAGACGAGGCTACAATTCTGGATGGCACTGAAGCCAGGCATTTGGGATCCCTGTCACAGGATAGTCATAGACCAAGGAATGATGAGGGGGGCTAACCCTCACAGCCTCTGGGAACGGGTCCTAAGAAGCGTAGCAGAAAGATACCTGTGTGCAGAAGATCTCTATATGCAGCAAACTCAGTGGAAGACAATAGAGCAAGGGATCCAACGCTTGAGAGAAATGGCTGTGGCAGAAATTATCTTCTCAGATGATGGAACAACCAGGAACCCAGACTTAGTACCATGCATGTCTGTGATGTGGCGAAAACTCGTACGACTTGGGCCACACGAATATGCTTCTGCCTTAGCCATCATGAAGAGGGATGAGAGGGATGAGACGGTGCTTGACATGGCAAGGAAGCTCCGAGCATATGCAGATGCTGTACATGGCCCGACACATGCCAGAATCGCAGCGGTAGAAACACGTCTGCAGAACTTAGAGGAAAAGATAGAGGAGAACCATAAGAAGCTTAGAGAGGAGATTAAAGAAGACCTTCTCCAAATTTCAGCAGTACAGATCCGAGGTTCTGGTCTCCAAGGCAGACGTTTCCCAGATGGCGAGAGAAGGTACACCCCACGAGCTGAGCTGTGGTTCTACCTGTGTGATTGTGGGGAGAACATGAGAAGGTGGCATAGGAAACCTACTGCTGTTCTGGCACGACGGGTGCATGAACTGAAGGAAGCCACCAGGAGGAAAGCAGCTCCAGTTGCCCGTAGCCGACCGGCCAGGTATGATGATGATGACATGTCTGATCCTCTCGAAGGAACATCCAATACATACGCCCAGGGAAAGAAGGATAACCAGGCTTAGAGGGGCCCTGCCTCTAGCCAGGTAGAGGCCAGGGAAAATCGTGTTTTCTGGTCTGTGTGGATTCGTTGGCCTGGCACATCGGAGCCACAAGAGTACAAAGCTTTGGTCGATACTGGTGCGCAATGCACATTAATTCCATCAAGACATGTGGGGACAGAGTCTGTTTCTATTGCTGGTGTGACAGGAGGATCCCAGGATTTCACTTTGGTGGAAGCTGATGTGAGCCTAACGGGAAATGAGTGGAAGAAGCATCCTATTGTGACTGGCCCAGAGGCCCCATGCATTTTGGGCATAGACTACCTTCGGAGTGGGTACTTCAAAGACCCAAAAGGACTCAGGTGGGCATTTGGAATAGCTGCTGTAGAGACAGAGGGCATCCAGCAATTGAACACCTTGCCTGGGTTGTCTGAGAATCCATCTGCAGTAGGATGCCTGACGGGAGAAGAGCAACAAGTGCCAATTGCCACTTCCATAGTGCATCGACGGCAGTATAGGACCACTCGAGATGCCGTGATCCCCATCCATAAGATGATCCGAGAGCTGGAGAGCCAAGGGGTGGTCAGCAAGACCCACTCACCCTTCAACAGCCCCATTTGGCCTGTGCGAAAATCTGAAGGAGAATGGAGATTGACTGTGGACTACCGTGCATTGAATGAAGTGACTCCACCACTGAGTGCTGCCGTGCCAGACATATTAGAGCTCCAGTATGAGCTAGAGTCCAAGGCAGCAAAGTGGTATGCCACTATAGACATTGCCAATGCATTTTTCTCCATTCCTCTGGCAGCAGAATGCAGGCCTCAGTTTGCCTTCACATGGAGGGGAGTGCAGTACACCTGGAACCGACTGCCCCAGGGGTGGAAGCACAGCCCCACCATCTGCCATGGACTGATCCAGACTGCACTAGAAAGGGGAGAGGCTCCGGAACACCTGCAGTATATTGATGACATCATTGTGTGGGGGAAAACAGCTGCGGAAGTGTTCGAGAAAGGGAAGGAAATCATCCAGATCCTCCTGGGAGCTGGTTTCGCCATTAAAAAGAGTAAAGTAAAGGGACCAGCTCGTGAGATTCAATTCCTGGGAGTGAAGTGGCAAGATGGACGACGTGAGATTCCTACAGATGTCATCAACAAGATCACAGCAATGTCTCCACCCACCAATAAGAAAGAGACACAAGCTTTCTTGGGTGCAATAGGTTTTTGGAGGATGCATATTCCTGAGTACAGTCAGATCGTGAGCCCTCTTTACCTGGTCACCCGCAAGAAGAACAAGTTCCAGTGGGGCCCTGAGCAGCAACAAGCCTTTGTCCAGATCAAGCAGGAGATTGCCCATGCAGTAGCCCTTGGCCCGGTCAGGACAGGACCAGAGGTAAAGAACATGCTCTACTCTGCAGCCGGGAACCATGGCTTGTCCTGTAGCCTTTGGCAGAAGGTGCCTGATGAGACTCGGGGTCGACCACTGGGATTTTGGAGTCGAAGCTACAGAGGGTCTGAAGCCAACTATACTCCAACAGAGAAAGAAATCCTGGCTGCCTATGAAGGAGTCCAAGCTGCCTCGGAGGTAATAGGCACTGAAGCACAACTCCTCCTGGCACCCCGACTACCGGTGCTGGGGTGGATGTTCAAAGGCAAAGTTCCTTCCACTCACCATGCCACCAGTGCTACATGGAGCAAGTGGATTGCTCTCATCACTCAGCGCGCCCGTATAGGTAAACTGAATCGCCTTGGGATTTTGGAGGTCATTACAAATTGGCCCGAAGGTGAGAATTTTGGTGTCACAGATGAAGAGGAACAAGAACCAGTGACACGTGCTGAAGAGGCCCCTCCCTATAACCAACTGCCACCAGAGGAAACACGCTACGCTCTTTTCACTGACGGTTCCTGTCGCATCGTAGGGATGAACCGGAAGTGGAAAGCAGCCGTATGGAGCCCCACACGACAGGTTGCACAAGCTACCGAAGGAGAAGGTGGATCAAGCCAACTTGCAGAACTCAAAGCTGTTCAACTGGCCCTGGACATTGCTGAGAGAGAGAAGTGGCCAAAGCTCTACCTCTACACTGATTCATGGATGGTAGCCAATGCTCTGTGGGGATGGCTGGAGAGGTGGAAAAAGGCTAACTGGCAACGTAGAGGGAAACCAATTTGGGCTGCTGATGAGTGGAAAGACATTGCTACCAGGGTAGGGAGGCTACCTGTGAAAGTCCGCCATGTAGATGCCCATGTACCCAAGAGTAGGGCCAATGAGGAGCACCAGAACAATGAGCAGGTAGACCAAGCTGCAAAGATAGGGGTGTCCAAAATAGACCTAGACTGGGAACATAAGGGAGAGTTATTTCTTGCTAGATGGGCCCATGATGCCTCAGGCCACGAGGGCAGAGATGCCACCTATAAATGGGCACAAGACCGAGGGGTGGATCTAACCATGGACAGTATTTCTCAGGTTATCCATGACTGTGAGACGTGTGCTGCCATCAAGCAGGCCAAGCGAGTGAAGCCCCTCTGGTACGGTGGGCGGTGGTCCAAGTACAAGTATGGGGAGGCCTGGCAGATTGACTACATCACACTGCCCCAGACACGCCAGGGCAAGCGCTACGTGCTGACCATGGTGGAAGCCACCACTGGATGGTTGGAAACCTACCCTGTGTCTCATGCCACAGCCCGGAACACCATCCTGGGCCTTGAAAAGCAAGTCCTGTGGAGACATGGCACCCCTGAGAGGATCGAGTCAGACAACGGGACTCATTTCAAGAACAGCCTTATCAACACCTGGGCTAGGGAACATGGCATTGAGTGGGTGTACCATATCCCCTACCATGCACCAGCTGCAGGGAAAGTGGAGAGGTACAATGGACTACTAAAAACCCAGTTGAAAGCTTTGGGTGGGGGATCTTTCAAGAATTGGGAGCAGCATTTAGCAAAGGCCACCTGGTTAGTCAACACCCGAGGTTCCACCAACCGAGCAGGTCCTGCCCAGTCTGAGTCCCTGAATGTAATAGAAGGAGACAAAGTCCCAGTGGTACATATCAGAGGTTTGTTAGGGAAGACTGTATGGATCAACTCTGCCTCGAGTAGAGACAAACCCATTCGTGGGGTTGTCTTTGCTCAGGGACCAGGTTGCAAGTGGTGGATAGTGCAAAGAGATGGAACAACACGATGTGTACCTCAGGGAGATCTGATTGTGGGATAGAATGATATGCAATATCACTATTCATTGGATGTTACTGCCATTGTCTGTACATTAAACCATACAGACATGAGATAGAAGGAAATGTGTAAGAGTTGAAGGTCTGGGCAAGTGGAAGATGGAGAAGGAAATGTGAAAGTGTCAAAGGTCTGAGCAAGTGATAGATGGAGCTTTAAGTGACGAAAGTGAAAAGGGGGGATCCTGCAGCTCTGTAATATAGGGCCTGGATTCAGTGGTCCAGTGTGGGGATATGATGAAGGCATGATGGGTATTGCTTGCAATTTTGGGGAAACAGATGGAAACTTTGTGTGAATAATGCATGATGCGTTGTAATATGTTGATGATATGGGGATAAGGGGTGGAATGTCCTGGGGTGACGTTATGATGCTTGTATCCCCATTCATCCATTCTGTGCCATTAAGACTGGCTCTGAAAAGGGGAAGTTTTGTTTGGGTTTCCCTTATCAGGACACAGAGACAAGGCAGTAAATAGGGCTGTTTTCACTTCTAGCTCGCAGCTTGCTGCTTTTGCTTGCTTGCTTTTCTGCTCTTGCTTCTGCTCTCACTTTTGCTTCTGCTTATTAGCTAGTTTAGCTAAACAGTCCAAATTCCTTCCCGGACTTTTTCTCCTCTCCTGTTCCTGTGACCATCTCGAACCTGCTCCGGACTGGGACCCGGGAACACCGAAGGTTTGGCTGCAGCAGCTGGCCCAGCACCGGAGGGACTGAGAGCAGAGCAACCACCCCGAAAGAGACTTTCTGATTTTGTCATCTTTCTCAGAGTGGTGTCAGCTGGTATTGTTCATTTTGTGTGCGGGGGGTGCTGTGCCAGTCAAATAAACAGGTTCTTTCCACTTCTCTCTGAGGAATTTTTTCCCTAACTGGTTTGGGGGAGGGGCCGTGTGGGTTTTGCTTTCTGGAGGGGCCCTCCTTTGCAGATTCGTTAACAAATTTGCCCTAAACCAGGACACATACTGATCTGCCCAGGTTTATTGCGGAAGGCAACCGGCGTGCCGACTCTCTGGCCGCGGCTGCTGTTACGCAGGCCCCTCTCCCAGACGTGTTCGGCCAGGCTAAGATCAGTCACCAACTTTTCCATCAGAATGCGCCTGGCCTGGTCCGGCAATTCAATCTGATGCAGGATCAGGCCAAGGCGATAGTGGCCACATGTCCCCAATGCCAACAGGATCAGATGCCCACCGTGGCCTCGGGGGCTAATCCCCGAGGTTTGGCGAGCTGCGAGGTGTGGCAGATGGACGTGACACATATCCCATCTTTTGGTCGATTGTGTTACGTCCACGTCTCAGTAGATACCTTCTCCGGGGCTATCTATGCTTCTGCCCACACAGGCGAAAAGGCAACGGATGCCCAGAAGCATCTGCTTCAGGCATTCGCTGTCTTGGGCATCCCTAGGGCCCTAAAAACAGATAACGGCCCTGCGTATACCTCCAAGGAGCTGCGGAGCTTCCTGCAGCAATGGGGAATAGTCCATAAGACCGGCATCCCCTATTCTCCAACAGGCCAAGCCATGGTGGAAAGGGCCCACCAGAGCCTTAAGAAGATCCTATCCCGGCAACAACCGGCGATGAAGGTGGAGACCCCCCACGTCCGGCTGTCAAGAGCATTGTACACGCTTAACTTTCTAAATTGCTCTTTTGACAGCCAAAATCCTCCAGTGAACCGGCACTTCGGCAGTCACCAGGAGCTGCAGCCTAAAGCCAGGCCACCGGTTCTTGTAAAAGATCCGGAGACCTGGCGGACGGTGGGCCCCTTTTACCTGGTGACCTGGGCGAGGGGATATGCCTGCATGTCCACTCCCTCAGGCCCCAGGTGGATTCCATCCAAGTGGGTCAGGCCCTTCGTCCCGAAACAGAGGACCAAGAAGGAGGCAGTACCACAGGTCCGGCAGGCTTTTTGGCGTCGGCGGAGGAAACCACACCATCAGTCTTGGTCCTTCTCACCAGATCTCCCCCCGGTTACCGAAGAGCCCTCTCCTCCAGCTTCTCCTGCACCCCTTGACCTCCTATGTCACGTTTCCTCCCATTCACCCGCTGCTCCAGTTCTTACCCCCCGTATGTTTTATTTAAACTGGTTGTTTGGAGAGGAACCATTTTTGTGAATTCGTTATACTTTTACTATCTTCTCTCGTTTCAGTTACATCTCCCCCATGGCCTCCATTTCAACATCGCTGGCTCCCAACCCTAGCCTGCTAATGGTGATCATGACGACCTGCGGACTCCTTTTGCCACCTTGGGAGCCGTGGGTCATCCCCCAGCCAAAGATCAACGTCTGGCGTGCCTTGGCTCAGTCGTTAGGACAGGACCACATTTGCCTTGACACCGGCGCAGCAGAGGACCCGATGTCGTCTTGCCTTGTGGGGATCCCTTTCTCTCCAGGCGAGTTCCCATCCGCCTTTCAGTCAGCCCTTTCCCCTATTTTGGCCCGGAGCCTTACCATCCTCCCGAGTTTTGATTCTAGTAATGCTTGGAGCGACGGAGTGCGTAGGCTGGATTCTTTATCCTCTGAGCCCACGGAATTACATCTTCTCGGTTCCACCAATGCCTCTGTTTGTTTTCAATTTGATTACACCTTTGCCCCTATAGAGAAGGGCAGTGAGGTGGTCCAGCAAACTAAAAAAGAATATCAGGCAAACCAGTGGTGCAAAGCCGTGCTGAAGATCAGTGGCCCCACCACCACTGGACGGACCCCATATGCCCTTCCCAGGGGAGGGTTTTTGATTTGTGGCGACCGGGCGTGGGCAGGCATCCCCTCTGGTCTGATCGGAGGGCCGGGCACTTTTGGCAGACTGACGCTGTTCACCCCCAACATGACCCAAATTGTCAATTGGAAAAAGGCAAATGTCACGTCCGAATTGGCCAGAGCTAAAAGAGATCTCAAGGATCTCACTGAGGACTGTGACCGCAAAATTACCCATTGGTCACACTCAAAATCCGTCGCCTTTACCATCTTGTTGCCTTGGGTATCGGTGGCGAAGGCTCTAGGTGAATTGGGCAGCCTAGAGTGTTGGGTGGCTAAACAAGCAAATTTTACTTCAGCCGCGCTCTACGACCTCCTCACAGACGAGGAAATAACAAGGAAGGCGACACTCCAAAACAGAGCAGCAAGAGATTTTCTATTGCTGCTCCATCATCATCACTGCGAGGAGTTTGAGGGCCTCTGCTGCCTGAACCTGTCCTCTCGAGCTGAGGACGCCAGACACTCCATCAAGAAACTCCAAGACCTTCTACATCAGGTTAAGCAGGAGACATCAGACTGGCTGGGGGACATTTTTAAGGGTTGGGGCCTTAGCGGGTGGGCCAGTTCTATTTTAGAGTCAGCTTGTAAAGTTGTGTTGAGTTTGATCATATTTTCAGTCTTAATCATGTTGACCCGCGGCTTGGTCCAAAGACTGATAGCAAAGGCCACCTCGCCCACCGTAAACCACACTGCAATTCCGTCGGAAGAGCACTTCGAGCTGGAAGACCTCTCCCCAGAGGCCGAAAAAGCTGTGGACGAGGAAGGGTCAACCGAGCCGCCTCATGAACATCCAGAGACAGACGAACTCCACTCGGAGAAGGCGAAGACTGGCAGGACCAGCCGCGGGCCTCAGAATTTTGAGTTTATATGGACATTCTTGTTTCTTTTTATTTTATTTGTTAAGAAACAGGGAGATGTTGTGGTGTGTTTTTAAGTTTCTCAGTTTGCTCCCCCATTTTATGTATGTTCCCCCTTAGTCCTCTATAAATGGATCCTCCCTTCCCAGTTTTCCCGCCACTATTGCCCTGACAGTTGAGTTACTCTGGTTTCCCCTCCCCCCTTTTAGTTGCCAATCTCCTAAGTGACATAATTGCTCCTCCCTTATCCCACCATATAAGTAAAGTTTTCCTCCTCCCTGGGCCCAGTCAATCACCTCCCACTCCTCCCAGGATTCGAGAACCTTCTTCTCCTTGGGGGTTGTAGTTGGCTGGTGTCCTGGGGCCCCTCCTCTACTTCATGTTTAGTGGATATGTTCTTATGTCAGTTTTTTTATGTACCTCCCCACATGTTCCCCAATTGGTTAGTTGGGCTTCCCTCCCTTCTCCACCCCTTCCCTTTAAAACTCTGTCTCTCCCCGTGTTCGGCGCCATTTGCTGTGGGTTTTTCCATCTGTTGGTTGCCTTTTACTGCCTGGGGGCTCGTCAATAAACCGACGTTTAACCCCCAACAAGTGGTCGCCTCCTCACTCGTCTCGTCCTGCGTGAACCCAAGACCGCAATGCAGCCCGGCCCGAAGCCACGACGCTAGAGGGGGCTGGGTTCTTATGCGTAGGGACGTTGGCCTTCTTACCCCTTTCTGCTAGCCGGATTTAGGGCCGCGCACGCCCTCGCGCAAAAGACGAAGGTACGATGCTCTCCGGAGCTAAGAGCTGCTCCCGGGCGTTTTTCGGCAGAAGCCGCGCTGCGGAGAGCACTGTGACTGCCACAATCGTCTTTGCGCGAAGAAGCCGCCTCTTCGCCTCCGGGAGCCGGAGAGAGCGGCAGCTTCAGAAAGGTTAATAAGGAAGCTGCACCACACTGGGATTTAGTGCGCAGCTTGCCAAACCATAGAAAAGAGTTCCTTAGCACTCTCCTGCCTTTTCCAAACACATGAGAATTCGATTGGAAGCTGTTTTAGGCAACTCTCTTTGTCTTCTTGCAAAACACTCGAGAGACCACCGTGCAACTTCTAGAACACGATGGGAGATGTTTTCTGTGCTGGCACAGTTTCTCCTTGCCAGACATAGTGGAAAAGCTTTTGGCTTAGATGTAGACGACAAGAGACACTAAAGACGAAGGTACGATGCTCTCGGGAGCTAAGAGCCACTCCTGGGTGTCTTTCGGCAGAAGCCGCGCTGCGGAGAGCACTGTGACCGCCACAATCGTCTTTGCGCGAAGAAGCCGCTTCTTTGCCTCCGAAAGCCGGAGAGAGCGGCAGCTTCGGAAAGGTGAAGAAGGAAGCTGCACAACACTGGGATTGTGTGCGCAGCTTGCCAACTGATAGAAAACAGTACCTTAGCACTCTCCTGCCTTTTCCAAACACATGAGCATTCGATTGGAAGCTTTTTTGGGCAACTCTGTTCGTCTTCTTGCAAAACACTCGGCAGACCTCCGTGCAACTTCTAGAACACGATGGGAGATGTTTTCTGTTCTGGCACTGGTTCTCGTTTCCTGACACAGTGGAAAAGCTTTTTGCTAAGATGTCGACGACAAGAGACACTAAAGACGAAGGTTCAATGCTCTCCAGAGCTAACAGCCGCTCCCGGGCGTCTTCTGGCGGAAGCCGCGCTGCGGAGATCACTGTGACTGCCTCAATCGTCTTTGCGCTAAGAAGCCGCTTCTTCGCCTCCGAGAGCCAGAGAGAGCGGCAGCTTTGGAAAGGTGAAGAAGGAAGCTGCTCCACACTGGGATTGTGTGCGCAGCTTGCCAACTGACAGAAAACAGTATTTAGCACTCTCCTGACTATTCCAATCACATGAGCATTCGATTGGAAGGTGTTTCGGACAATGTGGGATCTCAGCCTCTCAGGACTGGGGTGCAGGGTGACCAAGACAACCCCTGGGGGGCTTGGGAGTCCTGGAATGTTGCCAGAAATGTCTGGTGGTTGGACTTTGATCCCACATGGGAGACGACATCAGTATGAGGATAGGAGGATTTCACCGGGGTGAATGGTGAAGGGATAAGTTAATTGGAGTGTGAGATACAGGGTTTAAGATTTCTGTACAGGGGGGTCTAGAGAAGTAAGATGGAGGAATTGGGGCGTGCCCTTCTCCTTCTTCTTCTTCTTCCTCTTGGCCTCCATCTTCTGTGGTGATGTTGGCACTATGGGATTGGTCCTTACCAAAAATGCACTGGTTAATAAGGGTAGAGGGTATTGTAGAAAAATGATAAATATTGTATACGTAACTCCGAGTATAAAGATAAGTGACCGCCCCGGGGGGCTCAGTGTGTGCCCATGGCTGACTGCTGAGCAGAACTCTGTCAGGCCAAGAGAAAATCTTTTAGAAAAGCAATTAATAAACACCGAGACCGAGAAAAGATCTGAAGTCCCTTCTCGTCCTTTGGAGCGCGGGCTGCCTAAGGCCACCTCGGGCCTTCCCAGACCATCTAAACAGCCGAAAATCCGACAAGTGGCGTCCGCTGCGTGGGCTACCTCCCACCAAACCTTTCGGGGGGGGGAAAAGCCCTGAAGAGCTGAAGAGCCAAGAGGCCAGCACTGATAACTCCTGAGGAGAGAAGCCTGAAGAAAGAAAGAAGAAAAAAAAAAACGGCCAGGAGAATCTGCAAAAATCAGCAGTCACTGAGAATTCCATCTCTCAGCTTCTGCCGAAGACAGTTCGTAGCAGAGCGGCCTGGACTGGGACCAGAAAGGTGCCTCTGGATCCATCTCTCCTGACCTGCTGGACGGAGATCGGGAGCCTTCAGACCACTCTGACGACAGATTCCATAAGAAGGCAAAAAATAAGAATATGGGGGCCACATTCTCCCAGGAAAAACGGGAAATCTTTTCCGCCTTACAAGGCGTGGCTGAATTATATACAGAAGGGATCCCAAAGAAAGAATTAAAACAGTTATTGTTGTGGGCAAGGCTCAACTACCCACTTTCAGAAACATGCCTGCTATTCGAAGTGGGGTTTTGGCAAGAAATTAATAGGCATTTATATTTCTTAGCAACGAAAAAAGATGAGACAGCGTTAAAGCTGCTCTCGCCGGCAGGAATTATGCTAGAAGGTATTTCAGTGCAGTCAAAAAGACTGGAAAAGCAGCGAAAAACTGCGGCACCCTCAGAGGAGGGGGCGGAGCAAAGCTCCGGGAAAAAATTAGCTCTGGCTTCAAAAAGCCAGGGGGAAAGGGCTCTCGAAAAAAGAGAGCAGGAAATAATATTAAACCCCCTGGTCGAAGACCCTAAGAAACCCCAAAAGCGTCCTGAAACCCCAGAGAGTATAGAGGAGTCAGGAACGGAAGGGGGGGAGCAGGAGGAAGACAAGGGATCGGGGGGAGCGCTTTCTCGCGAAGAGCAAGGCGGCGGCACGGGAGCGGCGGTGCAAACTGGCAGCGCGGATGAAAATGAGGAGATGCGCGCAGCGGGCAAAACTCGCAAGAATCCGGGGGGTAGTCACATACCAGCGCGGGGGCGGCAAATGCGGGCGGCGAAATGGGGGAAACCGCACAGCCCCAGAGAGCCACCATAGCGAGACGCAGGAGGCGCGTGGTTGTGACGTCAGACCTGGTGCGGAGGTCGGCCAGAACGCGGGGCGGGCCGGAATGCCGGCGGGAGGCGGGTTGGACACGCCGGAGGGAGGAGTGAACACAGCGTCAGAGGAGGAGGAGGCAGAGTCAGGGACAGACCGAGGGGAAGAAACCTCGGGGGTGGAACGAGCGGGAGAGGATGACGTCAGCTCAGGAGAGACAGGGAGCGGCTCGGAGAGCACGCATGCGCAGAGAGTGGAGCGCGGGCGGCGGTGGGCCCGATCCCCTGTTACGTCTCGGGCGAGGAGGGGCCGTGTTAGGGGCCCCACACCCTCTCCGGACTCGGTGCCTCTGGTTGAAACTCCCGGAGTCCCAGTCTCTTCCCTTCAGGGGAAACGCTTAGGTGTTCAAGCCCCATTTTTAGCTGAATTAAAAGCCAAGCAAACACGGTCTCAAATGAGATCGCCGGCACGTCGGACCGGAAGAGGAAATGGGGCAGTCGATCTCACGCCGTCATCCGAGCCAGGGAGGCCGGTAACAGCGCCACCTAGTGGCAGGAGGACAGAAGTGCACGACATGCCGGATCGGTTCGGCGGAGCCACAGCGCCATCTCGTGGCGAGACTGCAACAATGCAGCAATTAGTTCCAACAATATATAAAAAGAAAAGCACTTCAAAGAAGACAATGTTAACACAACAAATGGATTATCCATCCACTTTGGGATTTCATGAAGATGATGAAAGCTCAGATGAAGAACAGCTACAAGGAGAAGATGTCGTAAGGATCACAGCCTCGGAAGGTGTCCCAACATGGTAACTGTCAGCAGCAGAAGCAGCAAAAAGCTTCTTGCATTCATTTGATACAGCAAAAAAGAAATATCAACAGGATCCTCGAGTTTCCTTTTCGGATTTAGGAGCAAGGCCAAAAACCTCAAGACAAAAAATGAGACACGATGAATCACCGATAACATCCACAACACCATTGTTCATGCAAATCCCAATGGAGTCTGAAGAAGAGGAATTTCAAGAGCTGGTGAAGACGATGGATTGGAAGCGAATCAGAAAAGCGTTGGCAAAGGAAAAGCATTTATTCCCGGGATCAGGAGATTTGATAATGCCAGTGACATATGATGCCCAGGGACAGAATCCAAGGTGGGAAAGGATGGGTCATGAGACACTCAAAGACTTAGGGAAGGCGGCTCAAACTTTTGGGCTGAACTCACAATACTTCAAACAGCTACTAAGAGGGACATTCACTATGTATGACCTCACACCATATGATATTCGAAGTATTGTGGCAATGATCCTCACTGACACACAGAATCTTATCTGGGAAAAAAGGTGGAGAAAATATCTTGCTGAGTTGCGGAATAGATATCAAGGTGGGCCAAATGCGAACCTCACAGAAGGGCAATTAGCAGGGGATCCTCCAGATGACAACCCAGGGGAACAAGCAGCGCGGCTTCCACGAAGAGTGTTAAGCGACATCAAAGAAGCGGCACGATTGGCAATCATACAAATTACACCGACAGGAGCTCCGGATGTTCCGTTCTCTTGCATCAGGCAAGGTCCCACAGAGCCATTCATGTCGTTCATCGACCGACTCACGCAAGCCGTGGATCGACAGGTGACGACAGAAGAAGTGAAGAGGCCTCTCTTGGAGAGTTTAGCTTTCGGCAATGCCAACCCGGATTGTCAACGGGTGATTAGCACCATGCCAGGACGGTCATCCTTGGCAGAGATGGTGGAGGCATGCAGCAAGGTGGGGACACCTCAGCACGTCGCAGCGATTGTGAAGAATGAATTAAAAGAGGAATGGGAAGAACAGCTAAAGGGACGCTCAGAAGGGCAATCAGAGGACATTTGAGAAGATGTTCCCGAATTTACTCCATCAACAGGACGAAAACGTCAACAAAGTTCTTGCGACAATGCAGAAAAAGAACAAACCCCAAGGAGGACAGTGCTACAGATGCGGGGAGTCCGGGCACATGAAAAGGAATTGCCCACGGACACATATACCAACGCTAGCCCAGAACGCAGAAAGGCCAATTTGTGCATGGGGCGGAAGAGGAAGACACTCTGTGAAAGAATGCTATTCCCGGACAGATGTGGAAGGAAATCCGTTACCGCATCCGGGAAACTGAAAATGCAGCGCGGGAAATCGCCAGCGCGCTCAGACACAAGTACTGGCGGTGTCACAAGAACAGACAGGGCAGTCATCAGTGAGCGACAAGCAGATACCCTCAGCAAAACCCTCAGTCGATTCCACAGCGACCCAGACCTCCTCCCACCAGGGGCACAGTGTGTATTGGCAGCTTCAAAACTAGTATGCTTTCTAGATGAAAGTCATGCGGATATACCAACAGGAATCCGCCGGGATTCATACAAGAAACAAGATTTCTTGATAATTGGACAAGACAAGAGCAGTATTCTTGGCCTCATTGTTTATCCAACAGTTGTCTCAGCGGACAAAAATACAGAGTTAACAGTTTTGGCAAGAGCGCTTCGTCCACCATTGACTGTGCCGGAAAATACTGTGGTTGCGAGAGCCTTCGCATTGCCACCCCACGCAGTTGGAGAGGTCATGTCAATCTTCGACGAAGAAGGTCTCCCTATGAAAGAGCATGTTGAAGTACATACAACATGAGTGAAGCACATAGGTCGAGACCGACCCACGCTCACGTGCCAATTGACATGTGGAGACAGGACAATAGCAATCAGAGGTATGCTCGACACAGGGGCGGATGTAACGGTAATATCGTACATCTTTTGGCCACGCAATTGGAGCTTGGTCGCGCCATTGGGCTCTCTCTCAGGCATCGGGGGAGCATCTCTGTGTCTGCAAAGTGAGAATTCCGTCGTTGTCACGGGACCAGGAGATAAGACGGCGATCATTCGTCCTTTTGTCATCCAAAAGCCGATCTGAGTCTGGGGTCGGGACCTTTTGGCACAATGGGGCGCGAAGATCGAAGTGGATTTTTAATAGGGGTCACTGCAGCACTCGCCACACTGAAGCTGACATGGAAAACAGATGATCCAGTTTGGGTGGATCAGTGGCCCCTTGAGCGGAAAAAATTGAGTGCTTTGAAAGACCTGGTCCAAGAACAATTGCAGAAGGGACACATCAAGCCAACAGAAAGCCCTTGGAATTCTCCGGTGTTTGTAATCAAGAAAAAGCTATCGGGCAAATGGAGGTTGTTACACGATCTCAGGAAGATCAACGAAGTCATAGAAGACATGGGGCCACTTCAGTTGGGACTTCCATCTGTCTCGATGCTTCCCAGAGATTGACAGCTTGTGGTCATTGACCTCAAGGATTGTTTTTCCAGTATCCCACTCCATCCAGATGATGCTCCGAGATTTGCTTTTTCAGTTCCAAGTATCAACAGGGAAACGCCTCTGCAGCGGTACCATTGGGTCGTTCTTCCACAAGGTCTAAAAAATTCTCCGACGATCTGTCAATGGTACCTGGCACGAGCTTTGGCACCAGCATGGAAGAAATTTCCGAAGGCGAAGATCATTCATTACATGGATGATTTGCTAATTGCAGCATCAACACGACAGGAGCTGCAAGAAGCTCGCGATTGTGTGATCGCAGAGGTGCAAAAGGCAGGTCTGGAAATCAGCATTTCGAAGATTCAAGAGGTTGCACCTTGGAAATATCTAGGGTGGAAAATTTCAGAGAAAACAATAAAGCCTCAAAAAGTGGAGATAAGCACTTAAGTCAACAATTTGCATGATTTGCAATAGCTTTTGGGAGAAATCAACTGGATGAGACCAGTTTTGGGAATCACAAACAGCGACATTCCAGCGCTGCTTGATCTCTTGAGAGGAGACACAGACATTCGTTCTCACAGGACACTCACGCCAGAAGCGAGAAAAGAGTTGGAGAAAATCACGAACGCGATACAGAGAAGGCAGGCACATCGATTTGTTCCAACGTTGCCTTTTCAGTTGGCAGTGCTGGGGAAGAAAACGCAGTTCCATGGTTTGATCTTCCAATGGGATGAATCACAAAAGGACTCTTTGATAATCATAGGGTGGATTTTCCTACCACACAGGCCCGCGAAAACAATTCTCACAGATTTGGAGATGGCAGCACAAATCATCATAAAGGCGAGAACAAGGCTGCTGACAATGACAGGAAGAGAATTCTCAGTCATCAGATTACCTCTGAAACGAGACTATTTCGATTGGGCAATGCAACTATCGAAAGACCTGTTAATCGTGTTGTTAGCGTTCCCAGAAACTTGCACAGTCCGCTTTCGGATTTTCGGCTGTTTAGATGGTCCAGGAAGGCCCGAGGTGGCCTTGGGCAGCCCGCGCTCCAAAGGATGAGAAGGGACTTCAGATCTTTTCTCGGTCTCGGTGTTTATTAAATGCTTATCTAAAAGATTTTTCTTATGCCCTGACAGAGTCCTGCTCAGCAGTCAGCCATGGGCACACACTGAAAGCCCCGGGGGCGGCCACCTGTCTTTATACTCGGAGTTACGTATACAATATTTATCATTTTTCTCCAATACCCTCTACCCTTATTACCCAGTGCACTTTTAGTAAGGTCCAATCTCAAAGTGCCAACATCACCAGAGAAGATGGAGGCCAAGGGGAAGAAGAAGAAGAAGGAGAAGGGCACGCCCCAATTCCTCCATCTTACTTCTCTAGACCCCCCTGTACAGAAATCTTACACCCTGTATCTCACACTCCAATTAACTTATCCCTTCACCATTCACCCCGGTGAAATCCTCCTATCCTCATACTGATGTCATCTCCCATGTGGAATCAAAGTCCAGCCACCAGACATTTCTGGCAACATTCCAGGACTCCCGAGCCCCCCAGGGGTGGTTTTGGTCACCCTGCACCCCAGTCCTGAGAGGCTGAGATCCCACAGTCCGCTTTCCTCAACACAGAATACTGCAATCGCAAATATGCTAGAGAGCAAAACCACGAATAAGCGAAGAACCTTTGGACGGGATCACAATGTTCACGGATGGCTCAGGGAAGACACACAAGTCAGTGATCACGTGGAGAGACTCAACGACAGGGGATTGGGAATCAGACGTGAGGATGGTTCAGGGCTCTCCACAAATTGTGGAGTTTGCAGCCGTTGTCCGAGCATTTCAGTTGTTCAAACAGCCTCTCAATCTGGTGACAGATTCCGCATACGTTGCGGGTGTGGTCAAGAGATTGGAGGGTTCGCTCTTGAAAGAAGTCAGTAATGAGGTTTTATACTCATACCTGACAAGCTTGAAAACACTGCTAGAGAGCAGGGAAAGAGAGTGTTTTATCACACACATTAGAGCGCACACGACACTTCCGGGATTTTTAGTGGATGGGAATGATCGGGCGGACAGGTTGACAATGCCCATTTTGCAAACGCTGCCAGACATTTTTGAGCAGGCAAGGTTGAGTCATGCGTTCTTTCATCAGAATGCGCAAGCGCTAATGGAGTCCTTTCGTCTCACAAACAGTCAGGCGAGGGAGATCATTAGTGCTTGTCCAGACTGTCAGCATGTGCAGCCACCCTCTTCTACCGGGGCCATCAATCCGCGGGGGCTGCAAAGTCTTCAGTTGCGGCAAGCTGATGTCACGAAATATCCATCTTTTGGGAGGCTCAAAAATGTTCATGTTTCTGTAGATACATTCTCCGGTGCAGTCTTTGCTTCAGCACATGCTGGGGAAACAGCAGACCATGCTTGCCGAAATTTTCTGCAGGCATTTGCAGCATTAGGTGTGCCTCAGGAGATAAAAACAGACAATGGTCCAACATACACAGGCAGGGTGCTTGACAGATTCCTGAAAAGATGGGGTGTCAGACACACGTTTGGTATTCCACATTCACCCACAGGTCAGGCGATCATAGAGAGAACACATCACACCCTGAAATCCCTTCTGGACAGACAGAGAAGGGGTGAGCCAGAGGCAACACCTCACATGAAATTAAATAAGACACTGTACGTGCTGAATTTCCTAAATAGCTCATCCTCGGAACCTAATCCACCGATCGTGAGACATTTTCTAAACAACACACAGGCAAAGCTAAAGGAAAATCCTTTAGTTTTGCTCAGAAACCCAGAGACAGGACAAATAGAGGGTCCTTTCAAACTAATCACTTGGGGCAAGGGTTTCGCTTGTATTTCCACAGATCGAGGTCTGAAGTGGGTGTCGGCGTGGCACGTGAAGATATTCCGAACGCGAGAACACGAGAACGCTGATCCAAGAAACAAAGAGACGAGTACTCAGACAGAAGTCGAGACTCAGACTGCAAAAAACGACCCGGAAGAGAAGTAAAAAGAAACTAAGGATTTAGGGGTTTTCACATAAAAGCGAAAGAGATCTTCTTGGTGCAAACAGAAGGAGGAGATGAGGTATCTCAGCCTCTAAGGACTGGGGTGCAGGGTGACCAAGACCACCCCTGGGGGGCTCGGGAGTCCTGGAATGTTGCCAGAAATGTCTGGTGGTTGGACTTTGATCCCACATGGGAGACTACATCAGTATGTGGATAGGAGGATTTCACCGGGGTGAATGGTGAAGGGCTAAGTTAATTGGAGTGTGAGATACAGGGTTTATGATTTCTGTACAGGGGGGTCTAAGGAAGTAAGATGGAGGAATTGGGGCGTGACCTCCTCCTTCTTCTTCTTCTTCTTGGCCTCCATCTTCTGTGGTGATGGTGGCACTTTGGGATTGGTCCTTACCAAAATTGCACTGGGTAATAAGGGTAAACGGTATTGGAGAAAAATGATAAATATTGTATCCGTAACTCCGAGTATAAAGATAAGTTACCCCCCCTGGCGCTCAGTGTGTGCCCATGGCTGACTGCTGAGCAGAACTCTGTCAGGCCAAGAGAAAATCTCTTTGATAAGCAATTAATAAACACCGAGACCGAGAAAAGATCTGAAGTCCCTTCTCGTCCTTTGGAGCGCGGGCTGCCCAAGGCCACCTCGGGCCTTCCCAGACCATCTAAACAGCCAAAAATCCGAAAGGACAACTTTCTTTCTCTTCTTGCAAAACACTCGGCAGACCTCCGTGCAACTTCTAGAACACGATGGGAGCTGTTTTCTTTGCTGGCACTGGTTCTCGGTTCCTGACACAGTGGAAAAGCTTTTGGCTAAGATGTCAACGACAAGAGACGCTAAAGACGAAGGTACAATGCTCTCCGGAGCTAAGAGCCGCTCGCGGGCGTCTTCTGGAAGAAGCCGCGCTGCGGAGAGCACGGTGACCGCCTCAATCGTCTTTGCACGAAGAAGCCGCCTCTTCGCCTCCGGGAGCCGGAGAGAGGGGCAGCTTCGGAAAGGTGAAGAAGGAAGCTGCACAACACTGGGATTGTGTGCGCAGCTTGCCAACTGATAGAAAACAGTACCTTAGGACTCTCCGGCCTTTTCCAATTACACGAGCATTCGATTGGAAGCTGTTTTAAGCAACTCTCTTTCTCTTCTTGCAAAACACTCGGCAGACCTCCGTGCAACTTCTAGAACACAATGGGAGATGTTTTCTGTTCTGGTAAAGTTACTCCTTCCCAGACATAGCGGAAAAGCTTTTCGCTAAGATGTAGACGACAAGAGACGCTAAAGACGATGGTACGATGCTCTCCGGAGCTAACCGCTGCCCACGGGCGTCTTTCAGCAGAAGCCACGCTGCATATTGCACTGTGACCGCCACAGTCGTCTTTGCACGAAGAAGCCGCTTCTTCGCCTCCGGGAGCCGGAGAGAGCAGCGGCTTCGGAAAGGTGATGAAAGAAGCTGCAAAACACAGGGATTATGTGCGCAGCTTTCCAACAGATAGAAAACAGTACCTTAGATCTCTCTTGATTATTCCAATCACATGAGCATTCGATTGGAAGCTGTTTCGGAAAACTCTCTTCGTCTTCTTTCAAAACATTTGGCAGACCTCCGTGCAACTTCTAGAACACAATGGGAGATGTTTTCTGTGCTGGCACAGTTTCTCCTTGTGAGACATGGTGGAAAAGCTTTTAGCTAAGATGTAGACGACAAGAGACGCTAGAGACGAAGGTACTATGCTCTCCAGAGCTAACAGCCGCTCCCGGGCGTCTTTCAGCAGAAGCCGCGCTGCGGACAGCACTGTGACCGCCTCAATCGTCTTTGCGCTAAGAAGGCGCTTCTTCGCCTCTGGGAGCCAGAGAGAGCGGCAGCTTCGGAAAGGTGAAGAAGGAAGCTGCACAACACTGGGATTGTGTGCGCAGCTTGCCAACTGATAG
The DNA here is from genome assembly GCF_028551555.1 of Melozone crissalis. Lineage (NCBI taxonomy): Eukaryota > Metazoa > Chordata > Aves > Passeriformes > Passerellidae > Melozone > Melozone crissalis. Next base: position 3,471,042 of record NW_026535882.1, on the reverse strand, counting down.
AAAACAGTTCCTTAGCACTCTCCTGCCTTTTCCAAACACATGAGCATTCGATTGGAAGCTGTTTTCGGCAACTCTGTTCGTCTTCTTGCAAAACACTCGGCAGACATCCGTGCGACTTCTAGAACATGATGGGAGATGTTTTCTGTGCTGGCACAGTTTCTCCTTGCCAGACATAGTGGAAAAGCTTTTGGCTATGATGTAGACGACAAGAGACACTAAAGACGAAGGTACGACACTGTCCGCAGCTGAGAGTCGCTCCTGGGCGTCTTTCGGCAGAAGCCGCGCTTATGCGTGCACTTTGACCCCCACAATCATCTTTGCGCGAAGAAGCCGCTTCTTCGCCTCCGGGAGCCAGAGCGAGCGGCAGCTTCCGAAAGGTGAAGAAGGAAGCTGCGCAACACTGGGATTATCAGCGCAGCTTGCTGCTGGATCTCAGAACCTCAGGACTTAGGTGCAGAGTGACCGAGACCACCCTTGGGGGGCTCGGGAGTCCTGGAATGTTGCCCGAAGTTTCTGGTGGCTGGACTTTGATCCTACACGAGAGACGACACCTGTATGAGGATGGGAGGATTTCACTGGGGTGAATGGTGAAGCGATAAGTTTATTAGAGTTTAAAACACAGGGTTTAGGGTTACTTTACAGGGGGGTCTAAAGAAGTGAGATGGTGTAACTGGGGCGTGTCCTGTCCTTCTTCTTCTTCTTCTTGGCCTCCATCTTCTGTGGTGATGGTGGCACTTTGGGATTGGTTTTTACAAAAAATGAACCGGTCAATAACGGTAAAAGGTATTGGAAAGAATGGGTAAATATTGTATACGATATTTTGAGTATAAAGATTAGTGACCGCCCTGGGGGCTCGCAGTGTGCACGTGGCTGGCTTGCTGTGCGGACCTCTGTCAGGCCGAGAGAAAATCTTTTAGATAAACAACCAATAAATACTGAAGTCCGAGAAAGACCTGTAGCCTCTTCTCATCCTTTGAAGCGCGGGCTGCCCAAGGCCATCTCCGAGCTTTTCCAGGCCACAAAACAGCCGAGAGAAGGGGCAAGTGGCGTTCGCTGCGTGGGCTAGTCCCCACCAACCTTTCGGGGGGGGATCAGCCCTGAAGAACTTTAGAGCAGAAGAGCCGAGAGGGCAGCTCCGACCTGGGACGAATTCCCGGGAGAACACTGATAACTCCTGAGGAGAGGAGAGAAAAAAAAACGGCCAGGAGAGTCTGCAAAAAACAGCAGTCACTGAGAATTCTATCTCTCAGCTTCTGCCGAAGACAGTTCGTAGCAGAGCGGCCTGGACCGGGACCAGAAAGGCGCCTCTGGATCCATCCCTCGTGACCCGCTGGGCGGAGATCGGGAGCCTTCGGACCGCTCTGATGACAGATTCGGTAAGAAGGTCAAAATTAAGAACATGGGAGGCACACTCTCCTAGGAACAGCTGGGAATTTTGTCCGCCTTACAAGGCGTGGCTGCATCATACACGGAAGGGATCCCAAAGAAGGAGTTAAAACAATTATTGTTGTGGGTGACGCTCAATTATCCACTTTCAGAAACACGCCTCCTATTCCAAGTGGGCTTCTGGCAGGAAATTAACAGACATTTATATCTCTTAGCGACAAAAAAAGATGACACAGCGTTAAAGCTGCTCTCGCCAGCAAGATTAATGCTGGAAGGTATTTCGGTGCAGTCGAAAAGACTGGAGAAGCAACAACAAGTTGCGGGGCCCTCAGAAAGAGGGGGAGAGCAAAGCTCTCGGAAAAAATTAGCTCTGGCCTCAGATAGCCAGGAGGGAAAGGCTCTCGAGGAAAGGGAGCAGGAAATAGTATCAAAGTCTCCAGTCCCAAGACAAAGAAACCCCAGGAAACTCCTAAAATGTCCTGAAACCCTGGAGAGTACAGGCGAATCAGGATCCGACTCAGACAAGAGATCGGAAGGGGGGATGCAGGGGGGAGAAAAGAGATCCGGAGGGGCGCTTTCTCGCGAAGGGCATGGCGGCGCGGCGGCAGAGCAGGGCGGCCAGGCTGCCGCGGTGCAGGCGGGGGGCGCGGGTGAAGAGATAACGGCCGGCAGGGAGCCAGAAACGCGCGCGGCGGGCAGGACTCGCAAAGACCGGAGGGGGGAGTCACAATCCGGTGCGGGAGCGTTAGGCACAGGCGGCGAATTGGGGGAAACCGGGCAGCCCCAGAGGGCCACGGTAGTTAGACGCAGGAAGCGCGCGGTTTTGACGTCAGACCCGGTGCGGAGGTCGGCTCGAACCGCGGAGCGGGCCTGGGTGCCGTCGGGAGGCAGGCGCATACCGGTGGGAGGAGTGGACACAGCGTCAAAGGAGGAGGAGACAGAGTCAGGGACAGACTGAGGGGAGGAGACTTCGGAGGTGGAATGAGGGGGAGAGAGTGACGTCAGCTCGGGAGAGACAGGGAGGGGCTGGGAAAGCACCCATGCGCAGAGAGCAGAACGCGGGCGGGGGCGGGCCAGGTCCCCTTTGACGTCTCAGGCGAGGAGGGGCCGTGCTGGGGATTCCGCATCTCGGGGGCCCACCCCCTCTCCAGACTCGGTGCCTTTAGTCAAAAACCTCGGAGTCCAAGGCTCATCCCTTCAAGGGAGACGTTCCGGTGTTCGAGCTCCATTTTCAGCTGAATTAAAAGCCAGGCAGGCTCGGGCTCGGGCGAGATCGCGAACGCGGCAGTCGAACGGAAGAGGAGCAGTCGAGTTCATTCCGTCATCCGAGTCAGGGAGGTCGGTGACAGCGCCACCTCGTGGGGGGATGACAGAAATGCACGACATGCCAGATCTGTTTGGTGGAGCCACAGCGCCATCTCGTGGCGAGACTGCAACAATGCAGCAATTTTTCCACAACATAGAGTACTGCAGTCACAAATATGTTACAGAGCAAAACCAAGAATAAGTGAAGAACCTTTGGACGGGATCACAGTGCTCTCAGATGGCTCAGGGAAGACACACAAGTCAGTGATCACGTGGAGAAACTCAACGACAGGAGATTGGGAATCAGACGTGAGGATGGTTCAGGGCTCTCCACAAATTGTGGAGTTGGCAGCCGTTGTCCGAGCATTTAAGTTGTTCAAACAGCCTCTCAATCTGGTGACAGATTCCGCATATGTTGCGGGTGTGGTCAAGAGATTGGAGGGTTCGCTCTTGAAAGAAGTCAGTAATGAGGTTTTATACTCATACCTGACAAGCTTGAAGATACTGCTAGAGGGCAGGGAAAGAGAATATTTTATCACACACATTAGAGCACACACAACACTTCCGGGGTTTTTAGCGGAAGGGAATGCTCGAGCGGACAGGTTGACAATGCCCATTTTGCAAACGCTGCCGGACATTTTTGAGCAGGCAAGGTTAAGTCATGCATTCTTTCATCAGAATGCGCAAGCGCAGATGGAGTCCTTTCGTCTCACAAAGAGTCAGGCGAGGGAGATCATTAGTGCTTGTCCAGACTGTCAGCTTGTGCAGCCACCTTCTTCTACCGGAGCGATTCATCTGTGAGGGCTGCAAAGTCTTCAGTTGCGGCAAGCTGATGTCACAAAGTATCCATCCTTTGGGAGGCTCAAAAATGTTCATGTTTCTGTAGATACATTCTCAGGCGCAGTCTTTGCTTCAGCACAGGCAGGAGAAAAAGCAGCCCATGCTTGTCGACATTTTCTGTCAGCATTCACATCATTAGGTGTGCCTCAGGAGATCAAAACAGACAATGGTCCAACGTATACAGGCAGGGTGCTTGACAAATTCCTGAAAAGATGGGGTGTCAAACATACGTTTGGTATTCTCATTCGCCCACAGGTCAGGCGATCATTGAGAGAACACATCACACCCTGAAATCCCTTCTGGACAGACAAAGGAGGGGTGATCCGGAGGCAACACCTCACATGAAATTAAATAAGGCACTGTATGTGTTGAATTTCTTAAATAGTTCATCCTCAGAACCCAATCCACCAATCGTGAGGAATTTTCTAAACAGCACACAGGGAAAGCTCAGGGAAAATCCTTTAGTTTTGATCAGAAACCCAGAGACAGGACAAATAGAGGGTCCTTTCAAACTAATCACTTGGGGCAAGGGTTTTGCTTGTGTTTCCACAGATCAAGGTCTGAAGTGGGTGTCAGCGAGACATGTGAAGCCATTTCGAATGCGAGAACACGAGAACGCTGACCCGAGAAGCACAGAGACGAGTACTCAGACAGAAGTCGAGACTCAGACTGCGAAAAACGACCCAGAAGAGAAATAAAAAGAAACTAAGGACTTTGGGGATTTTCCATTAGGGTCCTGAATGAAAAACAAAACAATGATCTCGCACAAAAGCGAAGTCATGATTTTCATGATGCTCATGTGCATCATTCTTTCATTCATTGCAGTGAGTAATGGAGGAAATCTACCTATTAGGCAGCCAAAGCAAAATATATGGGAGACTTTAGCTCAAGCAGCGAATTTAGATAGTATTTGCCTGACACATTCGAGACCAGGGAAACCATTTTCAGCATGCATGGCTGGATTGCCAGTAGACGAATGGCCAGTTCCAGGGCACTCCGCAGTTAACATTTCACAGGTCATTAAAGATCCTGTGAAAGAGTGGTGTGCTTGGACACATCTACTTCCTGTGGCTTCTACAGAACCTCAGGAGTTGGAGATTTTTGGGTCCATGACAATGGAACTCTGCATGCAGTTTGAAATTCTAGGTGTCACAAAGGCAAAAACTATCGATGTAACTCCCAATCATGAATTCTATAAGAATGCATCAGCATGGTGTAAATATACAGAGAAAACTGCCAGGGGATCGATCCAAGTCCCAGTGCAATTGCCACGGGGTTTGTTTTTAATTTGCGGGGACAGAATTTGGCACGGCATTCCTGCTAATGCCACGGGAGGTCCATGCAGCATTGGGGAAATTTCAGTGCTATCGCCTGATTTGAACATGCTAAGAGAGAAAAAGCACAAAGAAAAAAGATCAATACAACAATATGCGGCAGATTGCAATGATGAAATATTTTCTTGGGACAAGACAGCGAGGATTGCTACAGCAATCTTCTCACCTCAAACAGCATCACGGGTGGCCTTGACTCAGATCGACCGCATGGGTTGTTGGTTGAGCAAACATGCGCGGTCTGTGTCTGTCGCATTGGATGACATGTTAAAAGACATCAGTGGCGTAAGACAAGCGACTCTTCAGAACAGAGCGGCAATCGATTACCTATTGCGCGCTCATGGACATGGGTGCGAAGAGTTTGAAGGGATGTGCTGCATGAATCTCTCAGATCATTCAAGGTCAATTCATGAAAGTATTAAAAACATAAAGGACAGCATAAAAAAGCTTAGCGAGATCACAGGATCATGGATCGATCAGCTGGTAGAATTCTTTGACATCTCTCCCATTTGGAGAGGAATTTTAAAGATAGGATTCTATATTTTAATAGTTCTCCTAGTCCTCATACTTGTCGTCCCACGCATATTCGAATGTTTAAAACATGCGATGAATCAGATAGCAAAAGAGGTCTTCTTGGTGCAAAGAGAAGAGAGAGATGTGGGATCTCAGAACCTCAGGACTGAGGTGCAGAGTGACCGAGACCACCCTTGGGGGGCTCGGGAGTCCTGGAATGTTGCCAGAAGTGTCTGGTGGCTGGACTTTGATCCTACATGAGAGACGACACCTGTATGAGGATGGGAGGATTTCACTGGGGTGAATGGTGAAGGGATAAGTTAATTAGAGTGTAAAACACGGGGTTTAGGATTTCTGTACAGGGGGGTCTAAAGAAGTAAGATGGAGGAATTGAGGCGTGTCCTGTCCTTCTTCTTCTTCTTCTTGGCCTCCATCTTCTGTGGTGATGGTGGCACTTAGAGATTGGTTATTACTTACAGTGCACCGGTCAATAAGGGTAAAAGGTATTGGAAAAACTAGGTAAATATTGTATACGTTATTTTGCGTATAAAGATAAGGGAACGCCCCGGGGGCTCGGAGTGCTCAGGTGGCTGGCTTGCTGTGCGGACCTCTGTCGAGCAGAGAGAAAACCTTTTAGATAAACAACCAATAAATACTGAAGTCTGAGAAAGACCCATAGCCTCTTCTCATCCTTTGAAGCGCGGGCTGCCCAAGGCCATCTCCGAGACTTTCCAGGCCACAAAACAGCCGAGAGAAGGAACAGCTTGCCAACTGATAGAAAAAAGTGCCTTAGCACTCTCCTGACTATTCCAATCACATGAGCATTCGATTGCAAGCTGTTTCAGGAAACTCTCTTCCTCTACTTGCAAAACACTCGGCAGACCACCGTGCAACTTCTAGAACACGATGGGAGATGTTTTCTGTGCTGGCACAGTTTCTCCTTGTCAGACATGGTGGAAAAGCTTTTGGCTAAGATGTAGACGACAAGAGACGCTAGAGACGAAGGTACGATGCTCTCTGGAGGTAAGAGCCGCTCCCGGGCGTCATTCGGCAGAAGCTGCGCTAAGGCGAGTGCCGTGACCGCCATAATCGTCGTTTCGCGAAGAAGCCACTTCTTCGCCTCCGGGAGCCGGAGAGAGCGGCAGCTTCGGAAAGGTGAAGAAGGAAGCTGCACAACACTGGGATTGTGTGCGCAGTTTGCCAACTGTTAGAAAACAGTGCCTTAGCACTCTCCTGCCTTTTCCAAACACATGAGCATTCGATGGGAAGCTTCTTTAGGCAACTCTCTTCGTCTTCTTGCAAAACACTCGGCAGACTTCCGCGCAACTTCTAGAACACGATGGCAGATGTTTTCTGTGCTGGCACAGTTTCTCCATTCCAGACATAGTAGAAAAGCTTTTGGCTAAGATGTAGACGCCAAGAGACGCTGAAGCCGAAGGTACGACGCTCTCCGGAGCTAAGAGCCGCTCCCGGGCGTCTTACGGCAGAAGCCGCATTGCGGAGAGCACTGTGACTGCCACAATCGTCTTTGCGCGAAGAAGTCGCTTCTTCGTCTCCGGGAGCCGGAGAGAGCGGCAGCTTCGGAAAGGTGAAGAAGGAAGCTGCACAACACTGGGATTGTGAGCGCAGCTTACCAACTGTTAGAAAACAGTGCCTGAGCACTCTCCTGCCTTTTCCAAACACATGAGCATTCGATGGGAAGCTTCTTTAGGCAACTCTCTTCGTCTTCTTGCAAAACACTCGGCAGACTTCCGCGCAACTTCTAGAACACGATGGCAGATGTTTTCTGTGCTGGCACAGTTTCTCCATTCCAGACATAGTAGAAAAGCTTTTGGCTAAGATGTAGACGCCAAGAGACGCTGAAGCCGAAGGTACGACGCTCTCCGGAGCTAAGAGCCGCTCCCGGGCGTCTTACGGCAGAAGCCGCATTGCGGAGAGCACTGTGACTGCCACAATCGTCTTTGCGCGAAGAAGTCGCTTCTTCGTCTCCGGGAGCCGGAGAGAGCGGCAGCTTCGGAAAGGTGAAGAAGGAAGCTGCACAACACTGGGATTGTGAGCGCAGCTTACCAACTGTTAGAAAACAGTGCCTGAGCACTCTCCTGCCTTTTCCAAACACATGAGCATTCGATGGGAAGCTTCTTTAGGCAACTCTCTTCGTCTTCTTGCAAAACAATCGGCACTCCTCCGTGCAACTTCCAAAACACGATGGGAGATGTTTTCTGTGCTGGTACAGTTTCTCCTTGCCAGACATAGTGGAAAAGCTTTTGGCTAAGATGTGGACTTCAAGAGACACTGAAGCCGAAGGTACGACGCTCTCCGGAGCTAAGAGGCGCTCCCGGGCGCCTTTCCGCAGAAGCCGCGTTGAGGCGAGCGCTGCGACCGCCACAATCGTCTTTGCGCGAAGAAGCCACTTCTTCGTCTCTGGGAGCCAGAGAGAGCGGCAGCTTTGGAAAGGTGAAGAAGGAAGCTGCACAACACTGGGATTGTGAGCGCAGCTTGCCAACTAATAGAAAACAGTGCCTTAGCACTCATCTGCCTTTTCCAAATACATGAGCATTCGATTGGAAGCTGTTTTAGGCAACTCTCTTCGTCTTCTTGCAAAACACTCGGCAGACCTCCGTGCAACTACTAGAACACGATGGGAGATGTTTTCTGTGCTGGCACAGTTTCTATTTGCCAGACATAGTGGAAAAGCATTTGGCTGAGATGTAGACTACAAGAGACGCTAAAGCCGAAGGTACGATGCTCTCGGCAGCTGAGAGCCGCTCCCGGGCGCATTTCGGCAGAAGCCGCGTTAAGGCAAGCGCTACGACCGCCACAATCGTCTTTGCGCGAAGAAGCCGCTTCTTCGCCTCCGGGAGCCGGAGAGAGCGGCAGCTTCGGAATGGTAAAAAAGGAAGCTGCACAACACTGTAATTGCATCCGCAGCTTGCCAACTGAAAGAAAACAGTGCCTTAGCACTTTCCTGCCTTTTCCAAAAACATGAGCATTCGATTGGAAGCTGTTTTAGGCAACTCTCTTCGTCTTCTTGCAAAACACTCGGCAGACCTCCGTGCAACTTCTAGAACACGATGGGAGATGTTTTCTGTGCTGGCACAGTTTCTCCTTTTCAGACATAGTGGAAAAGCTTTTAGATAAGATGTAGACGACAAGAGACGCTAAAGACGAAGGTACGATGCTCTCCGGAGCTGAGAGCCGCTCCCGGGCGCCTTTCGACAGAAGCCGCGCTGCAGAGAGCACTGTGACCGCCACAATTGTCTTTGCGCGAAGAAGCCGCTTCTTCGCCTCCGGGAGCCGGAGAGAGCGTCAGCTTCGGAAAAGTGAAGAAGGAAGCTGCGCAACACTGGGATTGTGTGCGCAGCTTGCCAACTGATAGATATCAGTATTTAGCACTCTCCTGACTATTCCAATCACATGAGCATTCGATTGGAAGCTGTTTAAGGCAACTCTCTTCGTCTTCCCTCAAAACACTCGGCAGACCTCCGTGCAACTACTAGAACACGATGGGAGATGTTTTCTGTGCTGGCACAGTTTCTACTTGCCAGACATAGTGGAAAAGCATTTGGCTGAGATGTAGACTACAAGAGACGCTAAAGCCGAAGGTACGATGCTCTCCGGAGCTGAGAGCCGCTCCCGGGCGCCTTTCGGCAGAAGCCGCGTTAAGGCGAGCGCTACGACCGCCACAATCTTATTTGCGCGAAGAAGCCGCTTCTTCGTCTCCGGGGGCCGGAGAGAGCAGCAGCTTCGGAAAGGTAAAAAAGGAAGCTGCGCAACACTGGGATTGTGTGCGCAGCTTGCCCGCTGATAGAAAACAGTACCTTAGCACTCTCCTGACTATTCCAATCACATGAGCATTCGATTGGAAGCTGTTTCAGGCAACTCTCATCGTCTTCTTGCAAAACACTCGGCAGACCTCCATGAAACTTTTAGAACACGATGCGAGATGTTTTCTGTGCTGGCACAGTTTCTCCTTGCCAGACATAGTGGAAAAGCTTTTGGCTAAGATGTCGATGACAAGAGACGCTAAAGACGAAGGTACATTGCTCTCCGGAGCTAAGAGCCGCTCCTGGGCATCCTTCGGCAGAAGCCGCGCTGCGGAGACCACTGTGACCGCCACAATTGTCTTTGCGCAAAGAAGTCTCTTCTTCGCCTCCGGGAGCCGGAGAGAGCACCAGCTTCGGAAAGGTGAAGAAGGAAGCTGCGCAACACTGGAATTGTGCGCGCAGCTTGCCAACTGATAGAAATCAGTACCTTAGCACACTCCGGCCTTTTCAAAACAAATGAGCATTCGATTGGAAGCTGTTTCAGGCAACTCCCTTCGTCTTCTTGCAAAAAACTCGGCAGGCCTCCGTGCAACTTCTAGAACATGATAGGAGATGTTTTCCATGCTGGCACAGTTTCTCCTTGCCAGACATAGTGGAAAATCTTTTGGCTAACATGTAGACCACAAGAGACGCTAAAGACGAAGGTACGACGCTCTCAGGAGCAAAGAGCCGCTCCCGCGCGTCTTTCGGCAGAAGCCTTTCAAAGGCGAGCACTGTGACCGGCACAATCGTCTTTGCGCGAAGAATCCGCTTCTTCGCCTCCGGGAGCCGGAGAGAGCCGCAGCTTCGGAAAGGTGAAGAAGGAAGCTGCACAACACTGGGATTGTGTGCGCAGCTTGCCAACTGAGAGAAAACAGTACCTTAGCACTCTCCTGCCTTTTCCAAACACATGAGCATTCAATTCGAAGCTGTTTCGGACAACTCTCTTCGTCTTCTTGCAAAACACTCGGCAGACCACCGAGCAGCTTCTAGAACAGTATGGGAGATGTTTTCTGTGCTGGCACAGTTTCTCCAGGCCAGACATAGTGGAAAAGCTTTTGGCTAAGATGTAGAAGACAGGAGACGCTAAAGAAGAAAGTACAATGCTCTCCGGAGCCGACAGCCGCTCCCGGGCGTCTTTCGGCAGAAGCCGGACTGCGGAGAGCACCGTGACCGGCGCAATCGCCATTGCGTGAAGAAGCCGCTTCTTCGCCTCCGGGAGCCGGAGAGAGCGGCAGCTTCGGAAAGGTGAAGAAGGAAGCTGCACAACACTGGGATTGTTTGCGCATCTTGTCACCGGATAGAAAACAGTACCTTAGCACTCTCCTACCTTTTCCAAACATATGAGCATTCGCTTGGAAGCTGTTTCGGGCATCTCTCTTCGTCTTCTTGCAAAACACTTGGCAGATCTCCGTGCAACTTCTAGAACACGATGGGAGATGTTTTCTGTGCTGGCACAGTTTCTCCTTGCCAGTCATATTGGAAAAGCTTTTGGCTAAGATGTCGATGACAAGAGACACTAAAGACTAAGGCACGATGCTCTCCGGAGCTAAGAGCCGCTCCCGGGCGTCTTTAGGCAGAAGCCGCGCTAAGGGGAGCACTGTGACTACCACAATCGTCTTTGCGCGAAGAAGCCGCGTCTTCGCCTCCGGGAGCCGGAGAGAGCGGCAGCTTCGGAAAGGTGAAGAAGGAAGCTGCATGTTATGGTTTTGGCCTGGCAAAGCCAGAGCCCCCATAAATATACCTTTTACCTGATATCTGCTGTGAGATGTGGCCAGGAAATAAGTAAAGCAGGCTCCAACTAAAACATAAAGAGAAGTTTTTTAACTAAACTACACACACAATTACTAGACTACACACACGATTACTAAACTACACACACAAAGAGAATGAAAACTTCACAGACACACTTCCTTATCCTCCTCCCACCAAATTCCCAAACACATTTACATTATCAAAAAATTATCCACACTCGGTCTGGCACCGCCCTTCAAGAAAAAAAATCAAATCTTCCGCTCAAAAGGGATAGACGGTGTCCTTCCTTGTGCCACGGACTTCTTGTCACAATCAGCAATCCGCCCGGTATCTTGCTATCTCGTGACATCTCCTTTCCATGCCAAGGTGCTCTCACCACCAGGCATGGGATGGGGCAGGGGCCTGCATTCAGGGCCTTTTAAGAATGCCTCGTCTCGTACCAAGCAGAGCACAGTCACATCCTTGGGACCTTTGTCCCCCCCATGTCTTCTATACCCCCTGGGGCCGAGGGGTCTCAAAACCAAACTCTCCTGACGCCGAGCCTCCGCTTCCCCCTGCAATACAGCCTCTGCATCACCAGGAAAAAGTCCATGGATATACAACAAAAAAGAGTCCAGCAAAAACTGCCACTCCATCTTCCTCCATTCCTTCAACATCTCTCTTCTCCCTTTGCCAGACCCTCCTTACTGGCCTGGTTTTCTTCCTTCATCTTCCACTCCTATCCCTTTCCCAGGAAAGGCAATGTTCTGCAAAGCCTTCATTCTCCACAAGGGTTAAAAGCTCTCCCAGGCGGCCGGACTGCCCGCTGCCCCCCCCCTTTCTCCTCCCAGCCGTGCTGCCTGCCGGCACATGATATCAAGTTTCAAGATATACAGTTCGAGCAGGGGCTGCATTCTCTCCATCCCAAAATGGGGGGGGGGGGGAATAAACAGGTCGCTCAAGGGTCCGCCACCCTTCCTCCGAACCCGGGCCTACCATAGATGGGCCACGTGGCTTTCCCCTCCCCCAGCCCAGCCAGCAACTGGGCCGGGGGAGAGACTTCTTCACGCCGGAAATCCCAAGAGGGCTCTGAAGGACAAGAGCCCTGCTTTTAACCCCTTGGGTTTGTAGTCTCAAGAGGGGGATCCAAATGCCCCAGTGGTAAAACTAGGTGCCCATCTTAAAATCTAACCCCCCATTGGTAACCACAGCAAAACAACATATCCCAGATGTCCCATTTCCGGTCAAACCACGACACTGCACAACACTGGGATTGTGTGCGCAGCTTGCCAACATATAGAAAACAGTACCTAAGCACTCTCTTGACTATTCCAATCACATGAGTGTTCGATCGGAAGCTTTTTTAGGCAACTTCCTTCGTCTTCCTGCAAAACACTTTGCAGACCTCCAGGCAACTTCTAGAACATGATGGGAGATGTTCTCTCTGCCGGCGCAGTTTCTCCTTGCTAGACATATTGGAAAAGCTTTTGGCTAAGATGTAGAGGACAAGAAACGCTACAGACGAAGGTACGATGCTCTCCGGAGCGAAGAGCCGCTCCCGGGCGTCTTTCGGCAGAAGCCGCGCTGCGTAGAGCACTGTGACCGCCACAATCTTCTTTGCGCGAAGAAGCCGCTTCTTCACCTCCGGGAGCCGGAGAGAGCGGCAGCTTCGGAAAGGTGAAGAAGGAAGCTGCAAAACACTGGGATTGTGTGCGCAGCTCGCCAACTGATAGAAAACAGTACCTTAGCACTCTCCGGACTTTTCCAAACACATGAGCATTCGATTGGAAGCTCTTTCAGGAAACTCTCTTTCTCTTCTTTCAAAACACTCGGCAGACCTCCGTGAAACTTCTAGAACACGATGGGAGATGTTTTCTGTGCTGGCGCAGTTTCTCCTTGCCAGACATAGAGGAAAAGCTTCTGGCTAAGATGAAGATGACAAGAGACACTAAAGATGAAGGTACGATGCTCTCCGGAGCTAAGAGCCGCTCCCGGACGTCTTTCGGCAGAAGTTACGCTAAGGCGAGCACTGTGACCGGCACAATCATCATTGCACGAGGAAGCCGCTTCTTCGCCTCCGGGAGCCGGTGAGAGCGGCAGCGTCAGAAAGGTGAAGAAGGAATCTGCACAACACTGGGATTGTGTGCGCAGCTCGCCAACTGATAGAAAACAGTACCTTAGCACTCTCCGGACTTTTCCAAACACATGAGCATTCGATTGGAAGCTCTTTCAGGCAACTCTCTTTGTCTTCTTTCAAAACACTCGGCAGACCTCCGTGAAACTTCTAGAACACGATGGGAGATGTTTTCTGTGCTGGCGCAGTTTCTCCTTGCCAGACATAGAGGAAAACCTTCTGGCTAAGATGTCAACGACAAGAGACACTAAAGACGAAGGTACGATGCTCTCTGGAGCTAAGAGCCGCTCCCGGATGTCTTTCGGCAGAAGCCGCTCTGTGGAGAGCGCTGAGACCGCCACAATCGTCTTTGCGCGAAGAAGCGGCTTCTTCGCCTCTGGGAGCCAGAGAGAGCGGCAGCTTCGGAAAGGTGAAGAAGGAAGCTGCACAACAATGGGATTGTGTGCGCATCTTTTCACCTGATAGAAAACAGTACCTTAGCACTCTCCTACCTTTTCCAATCACATGAGCATTCGATTGGAAGCTGTTTCGGGCAACTCTCTTCGTCTTCTAGCAAAACAATCGGCAGACCTCGGTGCGACTTCCAGAACACGATGGGAGATGTTTTCTGTGCTGGCACAGTTTCTCCTTGCCAGACATATTGGAAAAGCTTTTGGCTAAGATGTCGATGATAAGAGACGCTAATGACTAAGGTACGATGCTCTCCGGAGTTAAGAGCCGCTCCCGGGCGTCTTTCGGCAAAAGCCGCGCTAAGGGGAGCACTGTGACCACCACAATCATCTTTGCGCGAAGAAGCCGCGTCTTCGCCTCCGGGAGCCGGAGAGAGCGGCAGCTTCGGAAAGGTGAAGAAGGAAGCTTCACAAAACTGGGATTGTGTGCGCAGCTTGCCAACTGATAGAAAACAGTACCTTAGCACTCTCTTGTCTTTTTCCAAACACAAGAGCATTCGATTGGAAGCTGTTTCGGGCAACTCTCTTCCTCTTCTTTCAAAACGCTTGGCAGACCTACGTGAAAAACATCTAGAGCACGATGGGAGATGTTTTCTGTGCTGGCACAGTTTCTCCTTGCCAGACATAGTGGAAAAGCTTTTGGCTAAGATGTAGGCGACAGGAGACACAAAAGACGAAGGTACGATGCTCTGCGGAGCTAAGAGCCGCTCCCGGGCGTCCTTCAGCAGAAGCCGCACTCCGGAGAGCACTGTGATCGCCACAATCGCCGTTGCACAAGGAAGCCGCTTTTTCGCCTCCGCAAGCCAGTGGGTGCGGCAGCTTCGGAAAGGTGAAGAAGGAAGCTGCACAACACTGGGATTGTGTGCGCAGCTTGCCAACTGATAGAAAACAGTACCTTAGCACTCTCCTGCCTTTTCCAATCATATGAGCGTTCGATTGGAAGTTTTTTCAGGCAACTCTCTTCCTCTACTTGCAAAACACTCAGCAGACCTCCGTGCAACTTCTTGTGTTTTATTGTGTTTTGAAGTTTCTTGTTTCTTCTCCCCCATTTTATGAATTATTCACCCCCTGTTCCTTGTAAGATGGTCCTTCCCCCTCCAATTTTCCCACCACAGAGCCTTTGGCAGTTATGTTACTATGGTTACGCCTACCCCTGTTAATTGTCAATCTCCCAAGTTACATAACTGCTCCTCCCTTATCCCACCATATAAGTAATGTTTTCCCCCTCCCTGAGCCCAGTCAATCACCCTCTACTCCTCCCTGCTTTCTAGAATATTCTTCTCTCTGGGGGTGGTGGTTGGCTGGCGTCCCTGTGCCCCGCCTTTGTTCTATGTTTATTGGATAAGTTCTTGTGTCAGTTTTCTTATGTACCTCCCCACATGTTCCCCTATTGGTTAGCTGGGCTTCCCCTCCCGTCTCCACCCCTTCCCTGTAAAACCCTGTCTCCCCCCGTGTTCGGGGCCATTTTGCTGTGGGTTTTTCCACCTGTTGGTTTGCCCTGTGCTGCATGTGGGCTCTTCAATAAACCGACGTTTTACCCCCAGCAAGTGGTCGCCTCCTCTCTCGTCTCGTGCAGCGCGAATCCAAGTCCGCAATCCAGCCCAGCCCGAGGCCAGGACGCCAAGGGGGGCTGGCCTCAGATGCGCAGGAGCGTCAGCCGCTTTACCCCTTCAGCTGGCCGGACTTAGGGCCGTGAACGCCCTCGTGCAGTTTGGCGACCAACGTAGGGGCCGACGAAGTGGACTTTTGACCCCGGACTGGACCCTGCGGAGTTGGGATTTACTTACCCTCTGGACGCCAGACTGCCCCGGGTAGTAGCAGGCTCCATTTTAGGAGCAGCGTTCCCCGGCGGGAGTCGGGACTCCTCGCACCCTCAGAGGACGCCTCCCCTTGACGAGCGACCCTCGCCTGGTTTTTTCTTTGTCGCCGCTGCAAGATTGGTGAGTTCGGGCCCCGTCCTGGGGACTCTCCGGCTTCCCCTCTGCCTTTTTAACTTTCCCTAGGGGTATATGCCCTGCGTTGGGGACCTACCCCCCGCCTTCTCTCCTTGAGGTTTTTTCTTGCCCCCGTGCCATTTTTGTTTTCTCTTCCCTTTGGGTGCCGGATTTCCCCAGACGTGGGGCTGGACCCATCACCCAATTTCCTTTTTTCCCTCCGGCTGGTTCCCCAGACTTTGGGGCAGTGGGGGGGGCAGGGGCCGGCGGCGGGCGGCTCATTGTTTAAGTTTTCTTTTTTTCCCAGGCGTGCGGTTGCGTCATCAGAGGATTTTCCCCCTTTCTAGCGGCAGCAGTTCCTGCTCTAGAAAGGCGCCATGGGTGCCGGCTTGGGAAAATCCCAGAAGGAGGTTTATTATGTTGTGAAGGGTTGGTTACTTGGGGGTGGTCAAAAAGCCCCCAAGCAGGAGTTAAAATGTTTAGTTAAGTGGGTATTTTCTAGGTTTACCGAGGTCTCCCCGGAACGCGTAAAAGAGCCGCGGTTTTGGGCAGCCGTTGTGGCAAAATTAGAAGAGGCCATAAATTCCGGGGAGACAAAATTGGCCACCGTTGCGTATTGTGGGCGCAGAGTGCATGCGACACTCCGAGCGCCTGTGGAGCCTAAGAAAAGTCCCGCGGTTTCTGGTTTGTCCCCTCGTTCTCCTCGTTCAGTTGCCCTTGTCCCCCAAACCTTTCCCTCGTCCCGTAGGCAAGAGCCCTCGAGGGGGATTTTTAAGGCCGACCAGAGGCAGGGGGTCCATCCTGCCCCTGCTCCCCCTCGACCGGCTCGGCTTCCCCCTTCGAGGAGCCCTGGCCAGGCTCCTTCTCTTCCCTTTCCCTCTACCCCGGTCCCCAAGTCCCCGGTTTCAAACCCCAAAGTTATTCGGTTTTGCGAAGACCCTCAAAAGGGGTCCCATGGTGCCCGAGATGGCGGCAGCCAGGCGGCCGCTCCCGCCAGGGCTCCTTCTTCTCCTCCTAACCCTTTCCTCCCTGATACCAACCCCTTCCTTCCCCTGGACCCAACCTCTTTTTCGGTCGTCCCTCCCCCATCTCTTCCTTCTGCTCCTTCCATTTCTCCGCCCTCCGATTCTCCGTCGGCTCCTCCCCAGGTTCCTCCCCCGGTTCAGCCCCCTGTTTACTCCTCCCCTGCTCCACCTTCATACTCTGCTCCGCCTCCGAACTCCATCAAGGAGGCGGAGAGGGGCGGTGTGCGGCGCCCACACCCTCGCCCTGCCCCATTGCCAGACCCTGCCTCAACCTCCTCCAACTCCGGTTCCCACGCTCCCCCTTCCGGTTCCCACGCCTTGTATTTGGGGAGGGGGGGGGATGGATGACTGGAAGCCGGGGCAGGCGCCTTTATTGGAAGCTGCTCCGGTTACGTACCACCTCAGCGGGGAGGGGAGCCCTCAGGCCCAGTGGGTGCCTTTAGCACAGGCCCAGATTAAGGAACTGTGCAAGGCGCAGAAGGACTACTCCTGTGGGTCTGAATACGTCCGGGGTATGCTCCGGAATGCCCTTGCACAGGGAGATCTGGTGCCGGCGGACCTGAGGGCCCTCTTCTCCAGTTTAACAAGACCCATGGAGTTTAGGGTCTGGGTGGGGGAATGGAGGAGGAAGATAGTGGAGGTTCTCCCGCTTCTTTGGGGGAATCCTTCAATGTCTCATGACGCGGACGGTTTAGCAATTTCCCAAGAACATCTTTTGGGCGAGGGACAGTGGGCAGAGTGGGCAGCTCAAGCAAAGGCCTTGTTCCCGCCTCAGCTTGTAGAGACCGCTAAGGCAGCAGAGCGGGCCTTTTATAAGCTAGACGTGGTGACCTCCCAATGGGAGGATGATGAAGTCCGGCAGGGGCCGCAAGAGCCTTATATGGTTTTCATCGAGCGCC
Source organism: Melozone crissalis (assembly GCF_028551555.1). Lineage (NCBI taxonomy): Eukaryota > Metazoa > Chordata > Aves > Passeriformes > Passerellidae > Melozone > Melozone crissalis. Next base: position 3,453,689 of record NW_026535882.1, on the reverse strand, counting down.
TCTACAGATAGGTGGAGGCGCAGGCGACCGGGGATGACGACACGGAAAAGATGCTCTGGAGGATGGCGTATAGCAATGCCAACCTAGAGTGACAGAAGGCCATCAGGAGGCTCCCTCGAAGTCCCCGGCCTACAGTGGAGGCCATGATAGACGCCGTGGTAGGCCAGGTATCCCTACCATCGCGGCCTAAAAGAGCCTCAGTGGCTTTTGCGGAGGACCCCGAACCGGCCTTCTTTGCTATAGAAGCTGCCCCCGTTGCCGGACCCCCAACACCCGGGTCCGGCAGAAGATCAACGGCCACCCACCCCTGCCACCTCTGTGGCAAGACAGGGCATTGGATGCCCCAATGCCCGATGCGATTAGATTATTTAGAGTATAGAAGGAAGCGGGAAAAGGAGGAGAGTAAGGGCACAAAAAACTAGGCCCGGAGCGCAGCCCCTCCCTCCGCGAAGACAAAAATGCGGCAGGCCACTTAACAACAAGCGGGGAGGGAGGAGACGAGAGAGAGCTGCCATACACACTGCCGGATTTGTCTTACTTAGTACCAGACTTGACACATACCTGTGGTATTCAGCCGACACCTGCTCTTGCCACCATGTCCACTGTTTCCCCCTACAGGCTGCAGCTAACTAGGGACTTTTATCTCCCTAGCAGTGACATCCAGCTGGTGTCTGTCGACCTGCAACACCCGGGGCGCTGGACAAAACTTGGACGTTGCAGGTGGACCGTCATCGGTGACACGAAGCACACACCGCGAGACATTCACATCGTCCCTGGTCTGGTAACTACCGACCGGGACCGTTTCGCGGTAGGGCTGTACTGTGTCCGACCCCCGCTCTTCCTCCATAAGGGACAGATCATTGCCCAGGCTGTTCCGGTTCCAGATAGAGATCATTGGAAGAACTCCGTGGAGAGGACATCGCCTCCGACAGTAGCCTGGGCACAGCTGGTTGGGAGGGAGAAGCCCCGCCTGACTTGTCAGCTCTAGTTGGGCGGGGACAAAAAGATCGTGAGGGATCTTTTGGACACGAGTGCGGATGTGACGATCATTCCCTCTCGGTAGTGGCCGTCACATTGCGACTTGCAAAGCGCTGCGGGCACGGTCTCAGGTGTTGGGGGCCTTCAATTGGCCAATCAATCTAAGAGCATTGTGCAAATTAAGGGGCCCGACGGGCAATTGGCCTCTATACGCCCGTTCGTTTTAGATTACATCGAGCCTCTCTGGGGAAGAGACCTACTAGCCCAGTGGGGAGCCAGAATTGACCTCCCAAAGGCTCCCCAGGTTTTTCGGGCAGTGGCCACTGAGGAGCGCCAGACCTGGAAGCTGAATTGGCTGTCAGATAAACCAGTACAGGTCTTGCAGTGGCCACTCAACAAGCAAAAATTAAAAGCGCTCAATGAGCTCGTTCAGGAGCAGTTACTGAAAGGCCACCTGGTGGAGACAATGTCACCTTGGAACTCCCCATTGTTTGTCATTAAGAAGCCCAATAAGGACAAGTGGCGGCTCCTGACCGACCTCCGCCAAATTAACGAACAAATAATGGGCATGGGTCCTCTTCAGCCAGGGATGCCCTTCCAAGCAATGCTCCCCCAAAACTGGAATTTGGCAGATATAGATATAAAAGATTGTTTTTTCCAGATTCCCCTGCACCCAGACGATGCCCCGCGCTTTGCGTTCACGGTTCCGTCCATCAACCGTGAGTCCCCAGCCAAGCGCTATCATTGGCGAGTCCTTCTGCAAGGCCTTAAGAACAGCCCTGTGATCTGCCAATGGTATGTCGCTTCGCTGCTGTCACCCATACGTAGAGCCCTCGGGGATGCTGTCATCATCCACCATTACATGGACGACATCCTCGTGTGTGCGCCCGACCACAGTCTGCTTGCCCATGCGCTTGACCTGACAACCAATGCGTTGGTTGCTGCAGGGTTCGAGCTCCAGCAGGACAAAATTCAGCGGATGCCACCTTGGAAATACCTGGGCCTCAAAATCACAAAGCGGACCATTGTTCCGCAGAAATTGGCTATTAGGACAAAAGTCCAGACCCTAGCGGATGTCCATCAGCTGTGTGGGTCTTTAAATTGGGTGAGACCCTGGCTAGGCATTTCAACTGAGGACCTAGCCCCCTTTTTCAATTTGTTGAAAGGGGGAGAGGGGCTGAGTTCCCCTAGGGCTCTCACCCCAGTGGCAGAGGTGGCCTTGGAAAAGATACAGAAAGTTATTTCGGCCAGGCAGGCCCATCGTTACCATCCGGGCCTGCCCTTCAAATTTATTATACTGGGAAAATTGCCACACCTCCATGGCATGATACACCAGTGGGACACCAGTGTAAAGGACCAGGGGCTGGGTGACCTCCTCTTAATTATAGAGTGGGTGTTCCTCAGCAACCATCGGTCCAAAAGAATGACACGGCCACAGGAGTTGGTAGCCGAACTGATCCTCAAAGCAAGATCGAGGATCAGGGAGCTGGCGGGGTGTGATTTCGCATGCATACGTATCCCAATTAAATTAGAATCGGGACAACTTACATTAAAGACCTTTGAAGAACTGCTGCAAACCAATGAATACCTGCAGTTTGCACTAGATAGCTACACTGGGAGCATCGCAGTAGATCGGCCGGCCCACAAATTATTCAATTCGGAGTTAAAATTATCGCTGAAAAAGGTTCAGAGCAGGAAGCCACTGGATGCCTTGACAGTTTTCACAGAGGCGTCAGGAGCATCACACAAGTCAGTGATGACTTGGAAGGATCCTCAGACTCAGCAGTGGGAGACTGATGTTGTTGTTGTGGAGGGCTCTCCACAAGTTGCTGAGTTGGACGCAGTCGTCAGGGCATTCCAGAGGTTCCCTGGGCCTTTTAATTTGGTTACAGATTCTGCGTATGTCGCAGGTGTAGTGTCTCGAGCTGAGTCTGCGGTTCTTCAGGAGGTCACCAACAAAAGATTATTTGAGTTGCATAACAGGCTCGTCGAGCTAGTGTCCCACCGCGAGCACCCTTTTTATGTTATGCATGTGAGGTCACATACTGATCTGCCCGGGTTTATTGCGGAAGGCAACCGTCCTGCCGACTCTCTGGCCGTGGCTGCTGTTACGCAGGCCCCTCTCCCAGACGTGTTCGGCCAGGCTAAGATCAATCACCAACTTTTCCATCAGAATGCGCCTGGCCTGGTCCGGCAATTCAATCTGACGCAGGATCAGGCCAAGGCGATAGTGGCCACATGTCCCCAATGCCAACAGGATCAGATGCCCACCGTGGCCTCGGGGGCTAATCCCCGAGGTTTGGCGAGCTGCGAGGTGTGGCAGATGGACGTGACACATATCCCATCTTTTGGTCGATTGTGTTACGTCCACGTCTCAGTAGATACCTTCTCCGGGTCTATCTGTGATTCTGCCCACACAGGCGAAAAGGCAACGGATGTCCAGAAGCATCTGCTTCAGGCATTCGCTGTCTTGGGCATCCCTAGGGCCCTAAAAACAGATAACGGCCCTGCGTATACCTCCAAGGAGCTGCGGAGCTTCCTGCAGCAATGGGGAATAGTCCATAAGACCGGCATCCCCTATTCCCCAACAGGCCAAGCCATGGTTGAGAGGGCCCACCAGAGCCTTAAGAAGATCCTATCCCGGCAACAACCGGCGATGAAGGTGGAGACCCCCCACGTCCGGCTGTAAAGAGCATTGTACACACTTAACTTTCTGAATTGCTCTTTTGACAGCCAAAAGCCTCAATATGTCCGGCACTTCGGCAGTCACCAGCAGCTGCAGCTTAAAGCCAGGCCACCGGTTCTTGTAAAAGATCCGGAGACCTGGCGGACGGAGGGCCCCTTTGACCTGGTAACCTGGGGGAGGGGATATGCCTGCGTGTCCACTCCCTCAGGCCCCAGGTGGATTCCATCCAAGTGGGTTAGGCCCTTCGTCCCGAAACAGAGGACCAAGAGGGAGGCAGTACCACAGGTCCGGCAAGCTTGTTGGCGTCGGCGGAGGAAACCACACCATCAATCTTTGTCTTTCTCTCCGGATCTTCCCCCATTATTAAAGAGCCCTCTTCTCCAGCTTCTCCTCCACCCCTTGACCTCCTATGTCACGTTTCCTCCCATTCACCCCCTGCTCCAGCTCTTACCCCCCGTATGTTTTATTTAAACTGGTTGTTTGGAGAAGAACCATTTTTGTGAATTCGTCATACTTTTACTATCTTATGTCATTTCAGTTACATCTCCCCCATGGCCCCCGTTTCAACATCGCTGGCTCCCAACCCTAGCCTGCTAATGGCGATCATGACGACCTGCGGACTCCTTTTGCCACCTTCGGAGCCGTGGGTCATCCCCCAGCCAAAGATCAACGTCTGGCGTGCCTTGGCTCAATCGTTAGGACAGGACAGTATATGCCTAGACACCGGCGCAGCAGAGGACCCGATGTCATCTTGCCTTGTGGGGATCCCTTTCTCTCCAGGCGAGTTTCCCCCTGCCTTCCAAAGTGCCTTTAACGCTATCCTAGCCCAGAGCCTCACTATCCTCCCCAGTTTTGATTCCTCCAACGCCTGGAGAGACGGAGTGAGCAGGCTGGATCCTGCACCCTCCGAGCCCACAGAGTTACATCTCCTCGGCTCGACCAATGCATCAATTTGCTTTCAGTTTGATTATACAATCACCCCTGTCGAGAGGGGTAGTGAGGTAGTGCTACAGTCCAAGTTAGAATACCAAGCTAAGCAGTGGTGTAAGGCTGTCCTAAAGATCCTCGGCCCCACCACTACCGGACGGACCCCTTACTCCCTTCCCCGAGGCGTGTTTTTAATTTGTGGCGACCGGGCGTGGGCAGGCATCCCCTCCGGCCTGGTCGGAGGGCCATGCACTTTTGGCCGGCTGACGCTGTTTACCCCCAACGTCACTCAAATTATCAATTGGAAGAAGACAAACATCACATCCAAATTGGCTAGACCTAAAAGAGATCTCAAGGATCTCACTGAGGATTGTGATGATGAAATTACTCATTGGTCACACTCAAAATCCGTCGCCTTTACCATCTTGTTGCCTTGGGTATCGGTGGCGAAGGCTCTAGGTGAATTGGGCCGCCTAGAGTGTTGGGTGGCTAAACAAGCAAATTTTACTTCAGCCGCGCTCTACGACCTCCTCACAGATGAGGAAATAACAAGGAAGGCGACACTCCAAAACAGAGCAGCAATAGATTTTCTATTGCTGCTCCATCATCATCACTGTGAGGAGTTTGAGGGCCTCTTCTGCCTGAACCTGTCCTCTCGAGCCGAGGACGCCAGACATTCCATCAAGAGGCCGCAAGACCTTGTCCATCAGGTCAAGCAAGAGACCTCTGACTGGCTGGGGGACATTTTTAAGGGTTGGGGCCTCAGCGGGTGGGCCGGTTCCATAATAGAATCTGTTTGCAAGGTTGTTCTGAGTTTAATAATACTTTCAGTTTTCATTATTTTGATCCGAGGTTTGGTCCAGAGACTAATGGCCAGAGATACCTCAGCATCTGTCAACCATGCCGCAGTCCCGTCGGACAAGCCCATCGAGCTGGAAGACCTCTCCTCGGAGGCCGAAGAAGCTACAGATGAGGAAGGGGCGACCGCACCGTCCTTCAACCACCCAGGGGCGGGCGGATTCCAGCTCGAAGAAGGCGAGGCCTGGCCGGACCAGCCGCGAGATCCTGAATTTTAAGTTTCTATGGACTTCCCGTTCTTTTTATCTTATTTGTTAAGAAACGGGGAGATGTTGTAGTGTGTTTTAAAGTTTCTTGTTTTTGCTCCCCCATTTGATGTATTATTCCCCCCCTGTTCTTTGTAAGATGGTTCTTCCCCCTCCAGTCTTCCCGCCACAGAGCCTTTGGCAGTTATGTTACTATGGTCACCCCTGCCCCTGTTAATTGTCAATCTCCCAAGTTACATAACGGCTCCTCCCTTATCCCACCATATAAGTAAAGTTTTCCTCCTCCCTGAGCCCAGTCAATCACCCCCCACTCCTCCCTGCTTTCTAGAACATTCTTCTCTCTGGGGGTGGTTTTTGGCTGGCGTCCCGGGGCCCCTCTATTGTTCTATGTTTATTGGATAAGTTCTTGTGTCAGTTTTCTTATGTACCTCCCCACATGTTCCGCTGTTGGTTAGCTGGGCTTCCCCTCCCGTCTCCACCCCTTCCCTGTAAAACCCTGTCTCCCCCCGTGTTTGGGGCCATTTTGCTGTGGGTTTTTCCACCTGTTGGTTTGCCCTGTGCTGCATGTGGGCTCTTCAATAAACCGACGTTTTACCCCCAGCAAGTGGTCGCCTCCTCTCTCGTCTCGTGCAGCGCGAATCCAAGTCCGCAATCCAGCCCAGCACGAGTCCAGGACGCCAAGAGGGGCTGGCCTCAGATGCACAGGGATGTGGGCCGCTTTACCTCTCCAGCTAGCCGGACTTAGGGCCGTGAACGCCCTCGCGCATTCTAGAACACGATGGGAGATGTTTTCTGTGCTGGCACAGTTTCTTTTTACCAGACCTAGTGGAAAACCTTTTTGCTAAGCTGGATACGCGAAGAGATGCTAAAGACGAAGGTACGATGCTCCCTGGAGCTAAGATCTGCTCCCGGGCGTCTTTCGGCCGAAGCCGCGCTGAGGAAAGCACTGTGATCGCAACAATCGTCATTGCACAGAGAAGCCGCTTCCTTGCCTCCGGGAACAAGAGAGAGCGGCAGCTTCGGAAAGGTGAAGAAGGAAGCTGCACAGCACTGGGATTGTGTGCGCAGCTTGCCAACTGATAGAAAACAGTACATTTGCACTCTCCTGCATTTTCCAAACACATGAGCATTTGATAGGAAGCTGTTTCAGGCAACTCTCTTCGTCTTCTTTCAAAACGCTCAGCAGACCTCCGTGCAACTTCGAGAACACGATGTGAGATGTTTTCTGTGCTGGCACAGTTTCTCCTTGCCAGACATAGTGGAAAAGCTTCTGGCTAAGATGTAGACGACAAGAGACGCTAAAGACGAAGGTAAGATGCTCCCCGGAGCTAAGATCCGCTCCCGGGCGTCTTTTGGCAGAAGCCACGCTGCGGAGAGCACTGTGACCGGCAGAATCATCTTTGCACAAAGAAGCCGGTTCTTCGCCTCCAGGAGCCAGAGAGAGCAAAGCAGCTTCAGGGAGGTGAAGAAGGAAGCTGCACAACACTGGGATTGTGTGCACAGCTTGACAACTGATAGAAAACAGTACCTTAGCACTCTCCTGTCTTTTCCAAACACATCAGCATTCGATTGGTAGCTGTTTCAGGCAACTCTCTTCGTCTCCTTGCAAAACACTCGGCAGACCTCCGTGCGACTTCTAGAACACGATGGGAGATGTTTTCTGTGCTGGCACTGTTTCTCCTTGCCAGACATATTGGAAAAGCTTTTGGCTAAGATGAAGACGACAAGAGAGGCTAAAGACGAAAGTACGATGCTCTCCGGAGCTAAGAGCTGCTCCCGGGCGTCTTTCAGCAGAAGCCACGCTGCGGAGAGCACTGTGACCGGCACAATCATCTTTGCGCAAAGAAGCCGCTTGTTCGCCTCCGGGAGCCGGAGAGAGCGGCAGCTTTGGAAAGGTGAAAAAGGAAGCTGCGCAACACTGGGATTTTTGCCGCAGCTTGCCAACTGATAGAAAACAGTACCTTAGCACTCTCCTGCCTCTTCCAAACACATGAGCATTCGATTGGAAGCTGTTTCTGACAACTCTATTCATCTTCTTGCAAAACACTCGGCAGACCTCTGTGCAACTACTACAACACGATGGGAGATGTTTTCTCTGCTGGCACATTTTTGCTTTGCCAGACATAGTGGAAAAGCTTTTGGCTAAGATGTAGACGACAAGAGACGCTAAAGACGAAGGTACGATGCTCTCCGGAGCGAAGAGCTGCTCCCGGGCGTCTTTCGGCAGAAGCCACGCTTAGGAGAGCGCTTTGACCGCCACAATCGTCTTTGCGCGAAGAAGCCGCTCCTTCGTCTCCGGGAGCCGGAGAGAGCGGCAGCTTCGGAAAGGTGAAGAAAGAAAGCTGCAAAACACCGGGATTGTGTGCGCAGCTTGCCAACTGATAGAAAACAATACCTTTGACCTCTTCTGCTTTTTCCAAACACATGAGCATTCTATTGGAAGCTGTTTTGGGCAAGTCTGTACACCTTCTTGCAAAACACTCGGCAGACCTCCGTGCAACTTCTAGAACACGATGGGAGATTTTTCAATGCTGGCACAGTTTCTCCTTCCCTGACATAGTGGAAAAGGTTTTCGCTAAGATGTAGACGACCAGAGACGCTAAAGAAGAAGATACGATGATCTCCGGAGCTAAGAGCCGCTCCCGGGCATCTTTCGGCAGAAGCCGCTCTAAGGCGAGCACTGTGACTTGCACAATCGTCTAAGGGCGAAGAGGCCGCTTTTTTGCCTTTGGGAGCCGGAGAGAGCGGCAGCTTCGGAAAGGTGAAGAAGGAAGCTTCACAAAACTGGGATTGTGAGCGCAGCTTTCCATCAGATAGAAAACAGTACCTAAGGACTCTCCTGACTACTCCAAACACATGACCATTCGATTCGAATCTGTTTTGGGCAACTCTGTTCGTCTTCCTGCAAAACACTCGGCAGACATCCGTTTCACTTCTAGAACACGATGGGAGATGTTTTCTGTGCTGGCACAGTTTCTCCTTGCCAGACACAGTGGAAAAGCTTTTGGCTAAGATGTAGATGACAAGAGACGCTAAAGACGAAGGCACAATGCTGTCCGGAGCTAAGAGCCGCTCCCGGGTGTCTTTCGGTAGAAGCCGCGCTGCAGAGAGCACTGTGACCTCCACAATCGTCTTTGCGCAAAGAAGCCGCTTCTTCCCCTCAGGGAGAAAGAGGGAGCGGCAGCTTCGGAAAGGTGAAGAAGGAAGCTGCACAACTCTGGGATTGTGTGTGCAGCTTGCCAACTGATAGAAAACAGTACCTTAGCACTCTCCTGCCTTTTCAAAACACATGAGCATTCGATTGGAAGCTGTTTCGGGCAACTCTCTTCGTCTTCTTGCAAAACACTCGGCGGACCTCCGTGCAACTTCTAGAACACGATGGGAGATGTTTTCTTTTCTGGCACCGTTTCTCCTTGCCAGACATAGTGGAAAAGCTTTTGGCTAAGATGTAGAGGACAAGAGACGCTAATAACGAAGGTACGATGCCCTCCGGAGCTAAGAGCCGTAGCCGGGCGTCTTTCGGCCGAAGTCTCGCTGCGGAGAGCCCTGTGACCGCCACAATTGTCTTTGCGTGAAGAAGGCGTTTCTTCGTCTCCGGGAGCCGGGGAGAGCGGCAGCTTCGGAAAGGTTAATAAGGAAGCTGCACAATACTGGGATTGTGTGCGCAGCTTGCCAACTGATAGAAAACAATACCTTTGACCTCTTCTGCCTTTTCCAAACACATGAGCATTCTATTTGAAGCTGTTTTGGGCAAGTCTGTACACCTTCTTGCAAAACACTCGGCAGACCTCCGTGCAACTTCTAGAACACAATGGGAGATTTTTTCAATGCTTGAACAGTTTCTCCTTGCCAGACGTAGTGGAAAAGCGTTTGACTAAATGTAGACGACAAGAGACACTAAAGACTAAGGCACGATGCTCTCCGGAGCTAAGAGCCGCTCCCGGGCGTCTTTCGACAGAAGCCACGCTAAGGAGGGCACTGTGACGGCCACAATCATCTTTGCGCAAAGAAGCCGCGTCTTCACCTCAGGGAGCCGGAGAGAGCGGCGGCTTCGGAAAGGTCAAGAAGGAAGGTTCACAACACTGGAATTGTGTGAGCAGCTTGCCGACTGATAGAAAACAGTACCTTAGCACTCTCCTGACTATTCCAATCACATGGTCATTCGATTGGAAGCTGTTTAAGGCAACTCTCTTCGTCTTCTTGCAAAACACACGGCAGACGTCCGTGCAACATCTAGAACACGATGGGAGATGTTTTCAGTGCTGGCACAGTTTCTCCCTTCCAGACATAGTGGAAAAGCTTTTGGCGAAGATGTCGATGACAAGAGACGCTAAAGAAAAAGGTACGATGCTCTCCGGAGCTAAGAGCCGCTCCCGGGCGTCTTGCGACAGAAGCCACGCCAAGGAGAGCCCTTTGACCGCCACAATCGTCTTTGCGTGAAGAAGCCGCTTCTTCGCCTCCGGGAGCCGGAGAGAGATGCAGCTTCGGAAAGGTGAAGAAGGAAGCTGCACAACACTGGGATTGTGTGCGCAGCTTGCCAACTGAGAGAAAACAAAACCTTAGGACTGTCCTTCCTTCTCCAATCACATGAGAATTCGACTGGGCGCTCTTTTAGGCAACTCTCTTCGTCTTCTTGCAAAACACTCGGCAGACCTCCGGGCAACTTCTAGAACACGATGGGGGATGTTTTCTGTTCTGGCACCGTTTCTCCTTGCCAGACATCGCGGTAAAGCTTTGCGCTCACATGTAGATGACAAGAGACGCTAAAGACGAATGTACGATTCTCTCTGGAGCTAAGAGCCATTCCCGGGCCTCTTGCGGCAGAAGCCGCGCTGCGGAGAGCACTGTGACCGGCACAATCGTCTTTGCGCGAAGAAGCCGCTTCTTTGCCTCCGGGAGCTTGAGAGAGCGGCAGCTTCGGAAAGGTGAAGAAGGAAGCTGCACAACAGTGGGATTGTGTGCGCAGCTTGCCAACGGATAGAAAACAAAACCTTAGGACTGTCCTTCCTTCTCCAATCACATGAGCATTCGATTGGAAGCTGTTTTTGGCGCCTCTCTTCGTCTTCTTCCAAAACGCTCGCCAGACCTCCGTGCAACTTCTAGAACACGATGGGAGATGTTTTCTGTGCTGGCACAGTTTCTCCTGGCCAGACATAGTGGAAAAGCTTTTGGCTAAGATGTAGACGACAAGAGACGATGAAGACGAAGGTCCGATGCTCTCCGGAGCTGGGAGACGCTCCCGGGCGTCTTTCGGCAGAAGCCGCGCTAAGGGGAGCACTGTGACTTGCAAAATCGTCTTTGCGCGAAGAAGCCGCTTCTTCACCTCCGGGAGACGGAGTGAACGGCAGCTTCGGAAAGGTGAAGAAAGAAGCTGCAACGCACTGGGATTGCGTGTGCACCTTGCCAACTGATAGAAAACAGTACCTTAGCACACTCCTGCCTTTTCCAAACACATGAGCATTCGATTGGAAGCTTTTTTAGGCCACTCTCTTCCTCTTCGAGCAAAACACTGCGCAGACCTCCGAGCAACTTCTAGAACACGATGGGAGATGTTTTCTGTGCTGACACAGTTTCTCCTTACCAGACATAGTGGAAAAGCGTTTGACTAAGGTGTAGACGACAAGAGACGCTAAAGACGAAGGTACGGTGCTCTCCGGAGCTAAGAGCCGCTCCCGGGAATCTTTCGGCAGAAGTCACACTAAGGAGAGCACTGTGACCGCCAAAATCGTCTTTGTGCGAAGAATCCGCTTCTTCGCATCTGGGAGCCAGAGAGAGCGGCAGCTTCGGAAAGGGGAAGAAGGAAGCTGCACAACCCTGGGATTGTGTGCGCAGCTTGCCAACATATAGAAAACAGTACCGTAGCACTCTCCTGCCTTTTCCAATCATATGAGCATTCGATTGGAAGCTGTTTTAGGCAACTCGCTTCGCCTTCTTGCAAAACTCTCGGCAGACATCCGTGCAACTTCTAGAACACGATGTGAGATGTTTTCTGTGCTGGCACAGTTTCTCCTTGCCAGACATCGCGGAAAAGCTTTGGGCTAAGATGTAGATGACAAGAGACGCTAAAAACGAAGGTACATGCTCTCTGGAGCTAAGAGCCATTCCCGGGCGTCTTGCGGCAGAAGCCGCGCTGCGGAGAGCACTGTGACCGGCACAATCGTCTTTGCGTGAAGAAGCCGCTTCTTCGCCTCCGGGATCCGGAGAGAGCGGCAGCTTCGGAAAGGTGAAGAAGGAAGCTGCACAACACTGGGCTTGTGTGCGCAGCTTCCCAAATGATAGAAAACAGTACCTTAGCACTCTCCTGCCTTTTACAAACACATGAGCATTCGATTGGAAGCTGTTTTGGGCAACTCTCTTCCTTTTCTTTCAAAATGCTCGGCAGACTTCCGTGCAACTTCTAGAACACGATGGGAGATGTTTTCTATGCTGGCTCAGTTTCTCCTCTCCAGACATATTGGAAAAGCTTTTTGCTAAGATGTAGGTGACAAGAGACGCTAAAGACGAAGGTACAATGCTCTCCGGAGCCAAGAGCCGCTCCCTGGCGTCTTTCGGCAGAAGGCGCGCTACGGACAACACTGTGACCGCCACAATCGTCTTTGCGCAACGAAACCGCTTCTTCGCCTCCCACAGCCGGAGAGAGCGGCAGCTTCGGAAAGGTGAAGAAGGAATCTGCACAGCACTGGGATTGTGTGCGCAGCTTGCCAACTGATAGAAAACTGTGCCTTTGCATTCTCCTGCCTTTCCAAACACATGAGGATTCGATGGGAAGCTGTTTGAGGCAACTATCTTCTATTCTTGAAAAACACTCGGCAGAACTCAGTGCAACTTCTAGAACACGATGTGAGATGTTTTCTGTGCTGGCACAGTTTCTCATTGCCAGACATAGTGGAAAATCTTTTGGCTTAGATATAGACGACAAAAGACGCTAAAGACGAAGGCACGATGCTCTCCGGAGGTAAGAGCCGCTCCCGGGCGTCCTTCGGCAGAAGTCGCGCTAAGGCCAGCACTGTCACCGCCACAATCGTCTTTGCGCGAAGAAGCCGCTTCTTCGCCTCCGGGAGCCGGAGAGAGCGGCGGCTTCGGAAAGGTGAAGAAGGAAGCTGCACAAAACTGGGATTGTGAGCGCAGCTTGCCATCTGATAGAAAACAGTACCTTTGCACTCTCTTGTCTTTTTCCAAACACATCAGCATTCGATTGGAAGCTGTTTCGGGCAACTCTCTTCTTCTTATTTAAAAACACTCGGCAGACCTCCGTTCAACTTCTAGAACACGATGGGAGATGTTTTCTGTGCTGGCACAGTTTCTCCTCTCCAGATATAGTGAAAAAGCTTCTGGCAAATATGTCGACGACAAGAGACGCTAAAGACGAAGGTACAATGCTCTCCGGAGCTAAGACCTGCTCCCGGGCGTCCTTCGGCAGAAGCCACGCCAAGGAAAACACTGTGACTGCCACAATCGTCTTTGCGCGAGGAAACCTCTTCTTCGCCTCTGGGAGCCAGAGCGAGCGGCAGCTTCGGAAAGGTAAAGATGGAAGCTGCACAACACTGGGATTGTGTGCGCAGCTTGCCAACTGATAGAAAACAGTACCTTAGCCCTCTCCTGCCTTTTCCAAACACACGAGCATTCGATTGGAAGCTATTTCAGGCAACTGGCTTCCTCTTCTTTCAAAACGCTCGGCAGACCTCCGTGAAACTTCTAGAGCACGATGGGAGGTGTTTTCTGTGCTGGCACAGATTCTCCTCTCCAGACATATTGGAAAAGCTTTTGGCTAAGATGTAGGCGACAGGAGACACAAACGAGGAAGGCATGATGCACTCCAGAGCTAAGAGTCGCTCCTGGGTGTCTTTCGGCAGAAGCCGCGCTGCGAGAGCACTGTGACCGCCAAAATCGCCGTTGCGCGAAGAAGCCGCTTCCTCGCCTCCCGGAGCCGGAGAGAGCGGCAGCTTCGGAAAGGTGAAGAAGGAAGCTGCACAACACTGGGATTGTGTGCGCAGTTTGCCAACTGCTAGAAAACAGTACCTTCGCACTCTCTTGCCTTCTCCAAAGACATGAGCATTCGATTGGAAGCTGTTTCGGACAACTCTTTTTGTCTTCTTGCAAAACACTCGGCAGACGTCCGTGCAACTTCAAGAATACGATGGGAGATGTTTTCTGTGCTGGCACAGTTTTTCCTTGCCCGACATAGTGGAAAAGCTTTTGGCTAAGATGTAGACGACAAGAGACGCTAAAGACGAAGGTACGATGCTCTCCAGAGCTAAGGGCCGCTCCCGGGCATTATTCGGCAGAAGCCGCGCTAAGGAGAGCGCTTTGACCGCCACAATCGTCTTTGCGCTAAGAACCCGCTTCTTCGCCTCCGGGAGCCGGAGAGAGCGGTAGCTTCGGAAAGGTGAAGAAGGAAGCTGCACAACACTGGGATTGTGTGCGCAGCTTGCCAACGGATAGAAAACAGAACCTTAGGACTCTCCTGCCTTTTCCAAACACATGAGCGTTCGATTGGAAGCTGTTTTGGGTAACTCTCTTCGTCTTCTTGCAAAACACTCGGCAGACCTCCGGGCAACTTCTAGAACGCGATGGGAGATGTTTTCTGAGCTGGCACAGTTTCTCCTAGCCATACATAGTGGAAAAGCTTTAGGCTAAGATGTACACGACAAGAGACGCTAAAGACGAAGGTACGATGCTCTCCGGAGCTGAGAGCCGCTCCCGGGCGTCTTTCGGCAGAAGCCGCCCTGTGGAGAGCACTGTGACCTCCACAATCGTGTTTGCTCAATGTAGCCGCTTCTTCGCCTCCGGGAGCCGGAGAGAGCGGTAGCTTCGGAAAGGGGATGAAGGAAGCTGCACAAAACTGGGATTGTGAGCGCAGCTTGCCAACTGATAGAAAACAGTACCTTAGCACTCTCCTGACTATTCCAATCACATGAGCATTCGATTGGAAGCTGTTTTAGGAACTCTCTCTGTCTTCTTGCAAAACCATCGGCAGACCTCAGTGCAACTTCTAGAACACGATGGGAGATGTGTTCTTTGCTGGCACAGTTTCTCCTTGGCAGACATAGTGGAAAAGATTTTGGCTAAGATGTAGATGACAAGAGATGCTAAAGACGACGGTACGATGTTCTTCGGAGGCAAGAGCCGCTCCCGGATGTCTTTCGGCAGAAGCCGCGTTGCGGAGAGCACTGTGACCGCCACAATCGTCTTTGCGCGAAGAAGCCGCTTCTTCACCTCCGGGAGTCGGAGGGAGCGACAGCTTTGGAAAGGTGAAAAAGGAAGCTGCACAACACTGGGATTGTGAGCGCAGCTTTCCAACTGATAGAAAACAGTACCTTAGCACTCTCCTGCCTTTTCCAAACACATGAGCGTTCGATTGGATGCTGTTTGGGGCAACTCTCTTCGTATCTTGCAAAACACTCGGCAGACCTCCGAGTAACTTCTAGTACACGATGGGAGATGTTTTCTTTGCTGGCACATTTTCTCCTTGCCAGACATAGTGGAAAAGATTTTGGCTAAGATGTAGATGACAAGAGATGCTAAAGACGAAGGTACGATGTTCTTCGGAGGCAAGAGCCGCTCGCGGACGTCTTTCGGCAGAAGCCGCGTTGCGGAGAGCACTGTGACCACCACAATCGTCTTTGCGCGAAGAAGCCGCTTCTTCACCTCCGGGAGTCGGAGGGAGCGACAGCTTCGGAAAGGTGAAGAAGGAAGCTGCACAACACTGGGATTGTGAGCGCAGCTTTCCGACTGATAGAAAACAGTACCTTAGCACTCTCCTGCCTTTTCCAAACACATGAGCGTTCGATTGGATGCTGTTTTGGGCAACTCTCTTCGTATCTTGCAAAACACTCGGCAGACCTCCGAGTAACTTCTAGTACACGATGGGAGATGTTTTCTTTGCTGGCACAGTTTCTCCTTGCCAGACATAGTGGAAAAGCTTTTGGCTAAGATGTAGTTGACAAGAGACGCTAAAGACCATGGTACAATTCTCTCCGGAGCTATGAGCCGCTCCCGGGCGTCTTTCGGCAGAAGCCACGCTAAGGCGAGCACTGTGACAGCCTCAATCGTCTTTGCGCGGAGAAGCCGCTACTTCGCCTCCGGGAGCCAGAGGGAGCGGCCGCTTCGGAAAGGGGAAGAAGTAAGCTGCAGAACACTGGGATTGTGAGCGCAGCTTGCCAACTGATAGAAAACAGTACCTTAGTGTTGGAGAGTTTTTCAAGAATGGCTTGAAGAAACGGGCCATGAGACATTCAATTGAGAGAAAAGTAAAGGGAAAATGTAAAGCATTCCTAACGCAGTTCTCAGACTTCTGATTTCTATAAACAATTAGGCTCTCTTTATAAACAATAAAGTTCTCAGGCTGTCTTCCCATAACAAGAAGAATACCGTCTCTGGGAAAGGCTGGCACCCTGAGAACTGATGAAAAAGTTTTGGGAACTCTGGTTCTGTTTTTAATAAACAATTGTAGGTATTCTAAAACAAGAGTAGTGGTTAGATGTTTCTCTGTTAGCCTATCATGAAATTGGATTACAGAATATGCATGAAGTTCGTTAACTTTGTTATTTAAGGTGATTGATTGATCAATAAAATTGGAGTTTGATGCATTAAAGGATGGTCGTCTCCCCCTCATCTCCAACCAATGGTTGACCCCTGGACGTGATAGAGCATAACGAACGCGAACGAACGCTCTTGGGGATTGCGAAAACCACAGGGAGGTGAGGACTTGTCCAGGTTCCGAGGAGCAGCTGCGGAACGGCTTTAAGCACGAATACAAAGCGGACAAAAGCCGCCGAGACGTGCCGGGCCCCAAGCAACCTTATAGAAGAGTCTTGGCTGGTACATGTGGCCTGACGCCGGAGGTGCTGCAGCGCGCGCTCATTTACATAGGTATGGAACGGCAAGCCGCATATGAACTTTTTATAACTTTTCTGCAAAAGAGGCAGATTAAGGGAATTGATTTACAGAATGAATTACCGGGTCTTTTAGCTTATGGTGTAGAGAGGGGAATCTTTGTTAATCCTCATATAGTTCACATATTGTCTGAGTGGCGTAAATTTGGTGATTTATTGTGGCAGGCTACTTTAGATGATGATAAAACTGCCAGGAAGTTGGGTAAATTATGGCGGGTCGTTAACACCGAACTGCTGCAATTTCAAGCTGAAAAAAGGGCTGCCTTAATGAGCCAGGTGCAGTCCGCCTCACTGCCCGCCAAGCAGCCCCCCTTAATGAGCCAGGCTACAAGCCCGGCTACGAGCCAGCCTACAAGCCAGGCTACGCAGGCTGCTTTTTCACCCGCTTCGCAGCCCCCCCTAACGAGCCAAGCTCCGCGGGGTGCTTTGTTGTCTGCTTTGCCGCAGGCTACACAGAGCACTTTTGATTCTCCCGTATCTGCTATCTCTCAGCAGCCGGGGCCACAAACGTATATTCCGTTCCCAAAAAGCAATCAGTCGGTCCCTAGGTCGGAAAACGATTTGGCGGTGACGATTGCCAGGGATAGAAGAGATGCGTGGGCTGCCCTGGCCAAAGATGCCATGGAAAAGGGAGATCAGGAGCTAATGAGCATGGCTAACGAACTGGCTTGTCCAGTTGTTTTTACCCCTCAGGCGGGGGGGGGGGGAATTCGGGCGACGATCAGTGCTCTTGACTGGAAAATGTTATCTCAATTGCGAGCTACTGTTAGTCAGTTTGGATCTAAAAGCGAACCAGCCAGGCAAATGCTCGACTATATTTTTGACACTAGCATTCTCCTTGTTAATGATTGTCGTGGCATAGTGAAATTAATCTTTACCCAACATCAACAATTGCTGTTTAATGCCCATTGGCAAGGGCTCGTAAATGAGTGCGTAGCAGTTCAGAGACAGCCAGGCGACCCCTTGCATGGTATCACTATAAATGAGCTTATGGGTCTGGGACCTTTCCTTCGAACTGAGGCACAAGTTTTAATAGGCCAAGAAAAGTGCCGGGAGGCAATGCGGTTAGTCAGACTCGCAATAGACATGGTGAAGGAACCGGGAGAGATACCAGTGTCTGTAGGAATTAAGCAAGGCAGAGAGGAAGCATTTGATGCTTTTGTTGGTAGAGCTGCGGCTGCAATTAAGAGAGCAGGCGTGCCTGAATATTTGCGCGAGGTCCTACTCAGGCAGTGTGTCCTTCAAAATTGTAATTCTTCTACTAGAAACATACTTAATGCCTTAGGTGCGAATTGGACTGTAGAGGAAGCATTAGAAAGGATGGCTCTTATACCAACCGGACAACAGGTTCTTGTAGTAGACGCAATAAAACAGTTAGGAGTAGGCTTACAAGAACAAGCAAAGTCCTCTCAGACTCAGGTGTTAGCCGCTCTTGCACCTCTTCAAACGTCAGCTGCGTTTGCAGCATCAAATAAAGGAGGCCGCACGAAATGCTGCCGATGCGAAGGCACGGGCCACTTGCGCCGGGAATGCCAGGCACCAACAGAAGTCATCGCTGCAGCATCGGTATTCTATCCTGCCTCTAACCCTCCGCAGCAGGGAGCCTCTAACCCTCCGCAACAGGGAGCCGCCGCGGGCGAAGCAGAACCGCCCCGAAGGGAGTGACCCGCAATGCAGAGCAGATATGAATTAGTAGAAGGATTTAACAGGACTTTGGACTTATAGTTACGGTAAAGGGATTTTCCATATGGTTTACGGATTAACGGAAATGTGTGAATTCAGTGATTTATGGTGGAATTGTGGTACTGTGCTACTCCGAACTCGGCACGGGCGCGCCGCCCTGAGAGCGGAGCCGCCGCCGCAGAAACCAAGCTGCGCCACCCTGAGAGCCACGCCGGGAGTGATCAAAGAGCGGCGGGGGGAGCGACCGGAGTCGCGTCGCCCTCATGTGTGAACTGGGGGCCAGATGTCCACGGGCGGCCGGTTGCTGCTTGGGAACAGTGACTGGACATCAGAGAGCAGGTGATGGAGGAGCAATCATGCTGTGCATTGATAGTTTTCGTTGGATTGTTATCATTATGATGGCCACTGAATTTGTGTTCCCTTAGGCTAGTTGTAAGAAAAATGATTGACCAGCACCTTTTCTGGGCTCTGATGAGCGTCCAGCGCCATCCATTTTCAGGGCTAGTTGATTCTGCAAGTGAGTTATTGCACACTCCTTAGCGGATTCCGATTTTGCGGGACGGGAGCGCCTTTTCAAGCGGGAACGTTTCTCCCTCTGCCCCGCAGCCGGCAAAAGCTACAGTTTAAGATCTAACAGCGGTAATAACTGTGACTCTTGTCAACAAAAGAAAAGATTCCTATTGCAATTAAAAGACTAGTGAAACTAAACAAGCGACACCAAGGACTATTGCTGTCAGGATGTTTTTCACCTAAGTTAGAGAGATCTTTTGTTCTCCCCAGCACAGACTGTAAAGCAGAAATCAGCGTAAATGAATGCAGGAGTCAAATTTCGGCCGATTTGGCTCGGCATTGGTTATGCTGTCTTGGAAACACCTGTATTATCGGACACTTTGAACATCAGAAACCCAGATGGCTGGGTCAATGAAACATCAGACTCTAAAGCTGTGTTTTGAAAAAGTTGAGGATGTTAAGATGTGTTGGAATGATTGTGTGAGTGAGATGTAATGAGTGTGTTTTTTGTATTCTTTAAGCATGGTTTAAATGTGATAGATGTAAAAGCAAGCACTGAATTCAAAAGAATTTTTTCACAGGTGCACCTTAAATGAATTTGTGTTTAAGTGTATTTAAGTATAAAAATGCTATAGCAAACACGTGAAGAAAGTTATTTTAGCTTAATATTTTAGAATCAGGCCTGTAAGTAAGTTATAGTAAATGCTATATTTTATTTCTATAGTAAGTTTTATCTGTTATTAAGTAGTTTAAGTTGGATTATCAATTAAGTGCCATTAAATGTCAAATACTGTTAAGGTTAAGTCCTGTTAAGTTTATCTCCTGTTAAGTTTAAGTGATTAAGTAAGTTAAGTTAGATCCTGTTAAGTTTGAGTGTTATTAAGTTTGGGTAAAGCTGGATTCTGTTTAGATTATGTTGGGTTTGAGGTATGTAGAATTTAAAGTCAGCTAAATTTTGTTATAGATAAGTTTTATTAGATTTAAGTGATTTTACATGTTTTGCAAATAAGTCTGCTATAATTAGTCTTGTTAGACTTCCCAGAGGATGAAGGAGTAACTGAAATTAACTTTATTTTAATAATTCCATTTAGTATATTTATTTTAGGCATAATTTCCTCAAAGCAGCTAATCTTGTAAATTACTTTCATATATTCTAAAATTCTTGGAGCATTAATTTATTGCTGCTTTCTAAGTCTGTATCTTCCAGAACACTTTTTTAAAAAAGTTATGAGTTTTCAAGTGACATCTTGTCTCCAATTGCAAAGGCTATTAATTCTCTGAATATGAATCAAATGTTATTTCCTACTGGGAGCTGGAAGCCATACTCATTTGTTAGGAAGATTTGTTAAAGTTTTGCTCCAAGTGTTTCTATTAGATAAAAATAGGTCTTACATTGGTATTGATTGTCTGTGTCACAGAACACACCAGTAAAAAGATAAAAATGGAAAAAACCCTAAGCATCTTTTGTTTGCTGGGGTCCTATTTATTTGCAAAAAAGATACTACAGTAAGTCCTACTCCTTACTGGGAAATAGCTTTAGTTTCTCAGATCATGCTTTTACAGAAGTGTGCAAGTTAGTTATCTAGTGATCTCTGTTTATCAGTTTTAAAAATACGAGAATGACAAATGTTTGCCCTCTACTCTGTACTGGTGTCTCTGTCCTACTTGCTAGTCTGCTGTATGACATCTTTCTGTCAGTTCTGTAAATTTTAAGTTAAATATTTTAAGTGCTTTAAATGCATACTACTTTTTCACCACTCCAAATTAACAAAGGACTGAGAATCGCCCAGTTGATGCCATTTGAGCCAAATGACTAAAGGATTACAGACTGAAAACTGACTTTGAACCTTTCTGAGAGACCCATGAAAAAGGTGGATGTGATAATTTCAAGGACAGAAAGAATCATTTTCAGACTTTTTCACCTCCTCTCCAGGTTTGCATGAATGAAAACAGCTAACAGCTTTCTTTTCTTAGTCCAATTACCACCTGTTCGGCAATGCCTGATAAGGCCGTAACACGCCGTTGCCGGACGACCTGGGAATATAATTGGGAGTGGGCACTACGGAATGAGACAGAGCTAAACACTGCCTCAGCTTTAGACCTTTATGAATCTCATGAGCAGTAAATCTTAGCTTATTATCGGTGAGAGGTACAGTGTATTTTGAAAGGGGTTAAAGCTCAAAGTGCATCATATATAGCCTCGATAGGGTGTAGAAAACTGGTGCCTTTAACACAACATTCTGTTGTAGGTCCTATAAGAGGAGATCCCAATTAAGCATTAGATAACTGCATTAGAAGGTTAAAAAGGTGTGGTCTTCAGGTGTCAGGAACAGTAAGGTAAAAAACTGAGAAGAAAAAGAAGGTCAATATAAAAACACAGAAAAATAAAGTTCACTTTTATTATCTTGCTTAGTATAGTAGTAGCTGAAGAATTAAAGGTAGCACATTTTAGTCAACCTAGAGATAATGTATGGATAACACTTGCTAGAACAAGGCCATGGGTGTGAAGAGTTTGAAGGGATGTGTTGCATGAACTTATCTGATCATTCTGTATCTATTCATGCTAAGTTAAAAGAACTACTACTGGGGCTTAACAGCCTTAAGGAAGAAAAAGGATTGGGAATTGATGAATGGCTTAAAAGCTTAGGATTGGGTCCATGGTTAAGAAACCTTGTAATATATGCTATAGGGATATATTTCTCCCAAAGAAAAAAAACCGGGGGAAATGTTGGAGAGTTTTTCAAGAATGGCTTGAAGAAAAGGGCCATGAGACATACAATTGAGAGAAAAGTAAAGGGAAAAAGTAAAGCAGTCCTAACGCAGTTCTCAGCCTTCTGATTTCTATAAACAATTAGACTCTCTTTATAAACAATGAAGTTCTCAGGCTGTCTTCCCATAACAAGAAGAACACCGTCTCTGGGAAAGGCTGGCACCCTGAGAACGGATGAAGAAGTTTTGGGAACTCTGGTTCTGTTTTTAATAAACAATTGTAGGTATTCTAAAACAAGAGGAGTGGTTAGAAGTTTCTCTGTTAGCCTATCATGAAATTGGATTACAGAATATGCATGAAGTTCGTTAACTTTGTTATTTAAGGTGATTGATTGATCAATAAAATTGGAGTTCGATGCATTAAAGGATGGTCGTCTCCCCTTCATCTCCAACACCTTAGGACTCTCCTGCCTTTTCCAAACACATGAGCGTTCGATTGGAAGCTGTTTCGGGCAACTCTCTTCGTCTTCTTGCAAAACACTCGACAGACCTCCGAGCAACTTCTAGAACACGATGGGAGATGTTTTCTGTGCTGGGTCAGTTTCTCCTTTCCATACATAGTGGAAAAGCTTCTGGCTAAGATGTAGACGACAAGAGACGCTAAAGACGAAGGTACGATGCTCTCCGGAGCTGAGAGCCGCTCCCGGGCGTTTTTCGGCAGAAGCCGCGCTGCGGAGAGCACTGTGACCGCCACAATCGTCTTTGCGCGAAGAAGCCGCTTCTTCGCCTCCGGGAGCCGGAGAGAGCGGCATTTTCGGAAAGGTGAAGAAGGAAGCTGCACAACACTGGGATTGTGTGCGCAGCTTGCAAACGAATTGAAAACAGGACCTTAGCACTCTCCAGCATTTTCCAAACACATGAGCATTCGATTGGAAGTTGTTTTAGGCAAATCTGTTCGTCTTCTTGCGAAACACTTGGCAGACCTCTGTGCAGCTCCTAGAAAACGATGGGTGATGTTTTCTGAGCTGGCACAGTTTCTGCTCTCCAGACATATTGGAAAAGCTTTTGGCTAAGATGTAGACGCCGAGAGACACTAAAGACGAAGGTACGATGCTCTCCGGAGCTAAGAGCCGCTCCCGGGTGTCCTTCCGCAGAAGCCGCGCTGGGAGAGCACTGTGACCGGCACAATCGTCTTTGCGCGAAGAAGCCCCTTCTTCGCCTCCGGAAGCCAGAGAGAGCGGCAGCTTAGGAAAGGTGAAGAAGGAAGCTGCACAACATTGGGATTGTGTGCGCAGCTTGCCAACTGATAGAAAACAGTACCTTAGCACTCTCCTACCTTTTCCAATCACATGAGCATTCGATTGGAAGCTGTTTTAGGCATCTCTCTTCGTCTTCTTGCAAAACACTCGGCAGACCTCCGTGCAACTTCTAGAACACGATGGGAGATGTTTTCTGTGCTGGCACAGTTTCTGCTCTCCAGATATAGTGGAAAAGCTTTTGGCAAAGATGTCGACGACAAGAGACGCTAAAGACGAAGGTACGATGCTCTCTGGACGTAAGAGCCGCTCCCGGGCGTCTTTCGGCAGAAGCCGCGCTGCGGAGAGCACTGTGACCGCCACAATCGTCCCCACACGAAGAAGCCGCTTCCTCGCCTCCGGGAGCCGGAGAGAGCGGCATTTTCGGAAAGGTGAAGAAGGAAGCTGCACAACACTGGGATTGTGAGCGCAGCTTGCCAACTGATAGAAAACAGTACCTTAGCACTCTCCTGCCTTTTCCAAACACATGAGCCTTCAATTGGAAGCTGTTTTAGGCAACTCTCTTCGTCTTCTTGCAAAAGACTCGGCAGACATCCGTGCAACTCCTAGAACACGATGGGAGATGTTTTCTGTGCTCGCAAAGTTTCTCCTTTCCAGACATATTCGCAAAGCTTTTAACTAAGGTGTCGACGACAAGAGACGCTAAAGACGAAGGTACGATGCTCTCCGGAGCTAAGAGGCGCTCCTGGGCATTTTTCAGCAGAAGCTGCGCTGCGGAGAGCGCTGTGACTGCCACAATCGTCTTTGCGTGAAGAAGCCACTTCTTCACCTCCGGGTGCCGGGGAGAGCGGCAGTTTAGGAAAGGTGAAGAAGGAAGCTGCACAACACTGCGATTTTGTGCGCAGCTTGCTAACTGATAGAAAACAGTACCTTAGCACTCTCCTGCCTTCTCCAAACACATGAGCATTCTATTAGAAGCTGTTTAAGGCAACTCTCTTCGTCTTCTTGCAAAACACTTGGCAGACCGCCCTGCAACTTCTAGAACACGATGGGAGATGTTTTCTGTGCTGGCACAGTTTCTCTAACCCAGACATAGAGGAAAAGCATTTGACTAAGATGTAGACGCCGAGAGACACTAAAGACGAAGGTACGATGCGCTCCGGAACTCAGAGCCGCTCCCGGGTGTCCTTCCGCAGAAGCCGCGCTGGGAGAGCACTGTGACCGGCACAATCGTCTTTGCGCGAAGAAGCCCCTTCTTCGCCTCTGGGAGCCGGAGGGAGCGGCAGCTTCGGAAAGGCAAAGAAGGAAGCTGCACAACTCTGGAATTGTGTGCGCAGCTTGCACACTGATAGAAAACAGTACCTTAGCACTCTCCTGCCTTTTCCTATCACATGAGCATTCGATTGGAAGCTGTTTTAGGAATCGCTCTTCGTCTTCTTTCAAAACACACGGCAGACCTCCGTGCAACTTCTAGAACATGATGGGAGAGGTTTTCTGTGCTGACACAGTTTCTCCTTTCCAGATATAGGGGAAAAGCTTTTGCTTAAATGTCGACGACAAGAGACGCTAAAGACGAAGGTACGATGCTCTCCAGAGCTGTGAGCCGATCCCAGGCGTCTTTCGGCAGAAGCCGCACTGCGGAGAGCACTGCGGCCACCACAATCGTCTTTGCGCGAAGAAGTCGCTTCTTCCCCTCAGGGAGCCAGAGGGAGCGGCAGCTTCGGAAAGGTGAAGAAGGAAGCTGCACAACTCTGGGATTGAGTGCGCAACTTGCCAACTGATAGAAAACAGTACCTTAGCACTCTCCTGCCTTTTCCAAACACATGAGCATTCGATTGGAAGCTGTCTTAGGCAACTCTGTTCGTCTTCTTGCAAAACACTCGGCAGACCTTCCGTTCAACTTCTAGAACACGATGGGAGATGTTTTCTGTTCTGGCACAGTTTCTCCATGCCAGACATAGCGGAAAAGCATTTGACTAAGATGTAGAAGACAAGAGACGCTAAAAACGTAGGTACAATGCTCTCCGGAGCTAGGAGCCGCTTAGGGGCGTCTTTCGGCAGAAGCCGCGCTGCGGAGAGCACTGTGACCGCCACAATCGTCTTTGTGCGAAGAAGCTGCTTCTTCACCTCCGGGAGCCAGAGAGAGCGGCAGCTTCGGAAAGGTGAAGAAGGAAGCTGCGCAATGTCGCAGACATTTTTACACAGAAATCCTTTCTTTCAGATTTCTGTATCTTCTGGGAAGCAACGGGCCCCAGAAGACAAGGTAAACAATTGTTATCAGCTGCTGTGGAATGCAACAGGGGCCTCTGTCATTGGTCTCATGTGCATGTTTATAATTAAGGGCCAATCATCAGTGCAAGCTAGGGAACTGAGTCCCTGGGCACAACTTTGTTTGGGATTCTTTCTTTTCTATTCTTAGCTTAGCAAGCATCTGCAACTTCTCTTTTTATTCTATTTAGTATAGTTATAATGTATTATATATCATATATCAATAAATCCAGCCTTCTGATCAAGATACAAGATTCACCGTCTCTCTCTCACCAGCAGCGACCCACTCAGGCGCTGTAACATCTGGTGACCCCTCGTGTCAGAGCAAAAATTAATTTGATAAGACCAGAGGAGCAAAATTGCTGCACTGGGTAAAAATCCTGTATGTGTAGCATTTGATGGTTGCTTTGAAGCGACCACAGAAGTGGACTCAAGCCAGGAGCTGAACTGAAGATCCTGATTTGGACAGAGTTCACAGCCAAGGCTGACCACAAAGAGAACCTTCTTCTGGAAAACCTTCAGGAAAGATGATGGAAAAGAGCAGCAGACCTGTGGAGCTGGCCAGAGCAAGCTGGACTCTTTCAAAAGGTACTGTGGGCTTTTCTATCCCTGATGAACCAGCCCTTCGTAGTCTGTGGCTGTTTGTATGGCAGACACATGCCTTGCCAGAAGAGATTCAATTCTCCCCTTCAGAGGAGAAACTTATAGCCCTCTGGAACCATTGGTCTAGAGAAGATGGTTGCTTTTTGTCAGAAACAGATCTCTATAAATTCTTTAGATGGGCAAAGCTTTTTGGGTTCTTTACTGATGTCCTGTTCGCTTTAGATGCTTTTGTCTGGGAGTGCATGGACTCCATTTTCCAGTTCGTCTGGAGCCAGGGACGTGTCCTGCCTTCTATCTACCCAGCATTTATACAGCTTTTCCCACTTCTGAAACGCAGAACAGCTTGTTTCCAATGGATTTCTAATTGTTATGGCCAGGCACCGTTTCCCCCCTCCTTGGCAGAAGACCCGGTGGGTGATGAATTTGGGCTTTTCCCCCCGCCCTGCTTCGCGGCGGGGGGGGCTGAAACTTCGCTGGGCTAAGAAGTTTTTTTCACTCTTGCTCCGGAGCATGCTCAGATGGAGTTTTCTCCTTCCCCCCCTTCTCTCTCTCCGGGGGGATGGGAGTGGCCGCTCAAGCCAGCGCCGGCCTCTCAGACTCCGCCTTCAGACATGGGGGCGGCACCGGTCTCTGAGGTTTCTCCGGTCCTGCCAGAGCCGTCACTCAAGGAGATCCCGTCTCCGCCTCTCCAGGCTGTCCCGCCCGCGGTTTCACCGGCCTCCCCGCCCCCTGAGCTGTTGCTAGGCAACGACGAGGATGCGTCTCCAGCTTCCGGCTCAGCGTCGGAGAAGGCAGAAGAGACAGCACTTCCTGTGCTTGAGCTGTTGCTAAGCAACAGCGATGCTCCGCCGCTTCTCCCGGTTCCGCTGCTGCCTGTGCCGTGCCTGCCGCCGCTTTCAGAGCCAAGGGACGCAGCAACAGCGTGTTCCCGCGCATCCCCGCCGCCTCAAGGCGAGACAGTTCCTGTTCAGGATGGGGCTGAAAACGGCGCCGAACCTGCGGGACCCTCCGAGCAGCCCGCGGCTGATCCCACTCTCAGCGCGGTTCCCTCCCCAGTTCCGGCCCCCCCCTCGCCGCTCGGACTGGCCGCTCCAGCGGCTCTGGCGTTGTCGGAGGCTCTGTCCTCCGTGTCGGCGTCAGAGACTGCCATGGCACCGGCGGCTGGTTCGAGCCCGGACCGTCCCGGACCGGCTGCCCCAGCAGCTGCCCCGGCCGGGGGTCTCTCCTTCGGTGGAGCGGGGGCTGCCCGCCAGCTGACTCTTGCGGCAGCCCGGCTGCCGGCTTTCAAGCTCGGTGGTTTGGGGGGTGGTGTTTCGGTTGCTGTCCCATGGAGGCTGCCGCCTCTCCTGCGTCCTAGTGGCATGGGGGGGCAGGTGCATCCCGAGAGCCCTGCCTCTGATCCCCAGCCCGAAGGGGATGGGGATGGTGATGCCACGGGGCGGATGAGAGACAAACCCGATGCAGTGCAGGGGAAGATGGCACAGCTGGAGGAGACCATAGCTGGTTTGCTGTGGGGAACAAACATCTCCAGACCCCAGATGGGATTGCTGGGGAAGGCTTCTATTTCCTCACTGCTGGCATGCCTCAGTGGTTTTGGGGAAAGGAAGCGTCTCACTACCCGTGCTGCCATTGTGCTGGCAGCAGGGTTCAGGCCTGCGGGAATGCAGAGCCTCTGTCATGGGTTTGGCCTGGGCCATTGGGCTGAGAAAGTTTCTGGGCCAGGGCCAGCATTTGGCCTCCTGATGTTTCTGGGGGTTGTGGTCTATCCGACAGGCCCTGGTCCCCCTTTGTGAGCCAGTTTTGGGGTTCCTGGTCCAGCATGGGCCAGGGCCCCCAGGGCCTTTACTTCTCTGGCACTGCTCTGCTCGGCTGCTGCTCTTTTGCTTCTCGATCAAAAAAAAAAAAAAAAAAAAAAAAAAAAAAAAAAAAAAAAAAAAAAAAAAAAAAAAAAAAAAATTTTAAATTAAATAAAAAAGATTGAAAATAGCGGGCAGCAGCTCTGAAGCACTGAAGCATTGAAGGGTCAGAAAAGGACGTTCCAAAGTTGTTCAAATTGTTTGAAATTGTTTGAAATTGTTGTAGGACTGTCAATGGGTTTTTTGATAACTATTGATAGGATTCTTTTTGCAGCAAGTTTGTTTTCAGGACCGAAAAGGACTCTCAGATGTCCAAAAGAAAAAACTTCAGCTGATGGACTGTTCCTGAAACTCAGCTGCATGGACTTGAATTCTCTTTGCATTGTTTTTTGCATTTTCTTAGATTATAGGATTGTTTTAGTGATTTGTTAGTATTGTATATTTTACAGGTGAAGAAATTTCCTGTTCATTCCACATCAGCATTTTTCTTTTATTTTATACAATTTAGAAAGGTGAGATGTCGCAGACATTTTTACACAGAAATCCTTTCTTTCAGATTTCTGTATCTTCTGGGAAGCAACGGGCCCCAGAAGACAAGGTAAACAATTGTTATCAGCTGCTGTGGAATGCAACAGGGGCCTCTGTCATTGGTCTCATGTGCATGTTTATAATTAAGGGCCAATCATCAGTGCAAGCTAGGGAACTGAGTCCCTGGGCACAACTTTGTTTGGGATTCTTTCTTTTCTATTCTTAGCTTAGCAAGCATCTGCAACTTCTCTTTTTATTCTATTTAGTATAGTTATAATGTATTATATATCATATATCAATAAATCCAGCCTTCTGATCAAGATACAAGATTCACCGTCTCTCTCTCACCAGCAGCGACCCACTCAGGCGCTGTAACAGCGCAACACTGGGATTATCAACACAGCTTGCTGTGGGATCTCAGAACCTCAGGACTTAGGTGCAGAGTGACCCAGACCACCCTTGGGGGGCTCGGGAGTCCTGGAATGTTGCCAGAAGTGTCTGGTGGCTGGACTTTGATCCTACATGAGAGACGACACCTGTATGTGGATGGGAGGATTTCACTGGGGTGAATGGTGAAGGGATAAGTTAATTACAGTGTAAAACACGGGGTTTAGGATTTCTGTACAGGGGGGTCTAAAGAAGTAAGATGGAGCAATTGAGGCGTGTCCTGTCCTTCTTCTTCTTCTTCTTGGCCTCCATCTTCTGTGGTGATGGTTACACTTTGAGATTGGTTATTACTTACAGTGCACCGGTCAATAAGGGTAAAAGGTATTGGAAAAAATAGGTAAATATTGTATACGATATTTTGAGTATAAAGATAAGGGACCGCCCCGGGGGCTCGGAGTGCGCACGTGGCTGGCTTGCTGTGCGGACCTCTGTCGAGAAGAGAGAAAACCTTTTAGATATAAAACCAATAAATACTGAAGTCCGAGAAAGACCCGTAGCCTCTTCTCATCCTTTGAAGCGCGGGCTGCCCAAGGCCATCTCCGAGGCTTCCCAGGCCACAAAACAGCCGAGAGAAGGAACAGCTTGCCAAGTGATAGAAAACAGTACCTTAGCACTTCCTTGTCTTTTTCTAAACACGTGAGCATTCGATTGGAAGCTTTTTCGGGCAACTCTCTTCCTCTTCTTTCAAAACGCTCGGCAGACCTCCGTGAAACTTCTACAGCACGATGGGAGATGTTTTCTGTGCTGGCAAAGTTTCTTCTTCCCAGATATAGTGGAAAAGCTTTTGGCTAAGATGTAGATGACAAGAGACGCTAAAGACGAAGGAACGATGCTCTGCTGAGCTAAGAGCCGCTCCCGGGCGTCCTTTGGCAAAAGCCACGCAAAGGCAAGCACTGTGACCGCCGCAATCGTCTTTGCGCGAAGAAGCCGCTTCTTCGCCTCCGGGAGCCGGAGAGAGCGGCAGCTTCGGAAAGGTGAAGAAGGAAGCTGCATGTCGTGGGGTGAGAACCTTTATCCCAATACTTTATCCCAATATTGTGTGTTGTGTCTGGCAGCTGTGTTTTTTCTCTCTCTCTCCCTTCCCCCCCCCCCCCCCCGGCCGTCTTGCCGCTGCGGGGCGGGGAGGGAGGAGGGAGGGGGACTGGTTGCACTTTGGCTTTTGGCTGCTTGGCTGGCTGGCCTGCTCGCTTTTGCTTGCCACTTTGCTTGCTTGCTACTGCCTAAGCCCTATCTGATAGCTGCCTTTTTTCCCTTTGCTGCTTTCTGCGCTGTTTTTCTTTTTTCCCTTTTCTTTGGTCCTCTCTTTCTTACCCTCCCCTGAAGATACTGGACCGGCTCCAGACCTGACCTGGGACGTCTGGCGGGATCTCCGGAGCCTGCGAGAGACGCTCGGCACCCTCCACAACACTGACTGGTCTTCTTTTCTTTTCTTGTGTTGGGGAGTGTTCTTTTGTGATTTGTCAATAAATAGGTTTTGTTTTCCACTTTGCTCCTCCAAGGAATTCCTTCCCGAACCCGGTATTGGGGGGGGGAGGGATGGTTGGAGGTTTGTTTTTTTTTTGGGGGGGACTCCCTTTTGGAGATTTCCCCTAATTTGTCCTAAACCAGGACACTGCACAACACTGGGATTGTGTGCGCAGATTGCCAACTGATAGAAAACAGTACCTTAGCACTCTCCTGAATATTCCAATCACATGAGCACTCGATTGGAAGCTGTTTCGGGAAACTCTCTTCGTCTTCTGGCAAAACACTCGGCAGACATCCGAGAAACTTCTAGAACACGATGGTACATGTTTTCTGTGCTGGCAGAGTTTGTCCTTGCCAGACATAGTGGAAAAGCTTTTGGCGAAGATGAAGACGACAAGAGACGCTGGAGACGAAGGTACGATGCTCTCCGTAGCTAAGAGCCACTCCCGAGGATCTTTCGGCCGAAGCCGCGCTGCGGAGAGCACTGTGACCACCACAATCGTCTTTGAGCGAAGAAGCCGCTTCTTCGCCTACGGGAGCCGGGGAGACCGGCCGCTTCGGAAAGGTGAAAAAGGAAGCTGCACAACACAGGGATTGTGAGCGCTGCTTGCCAACTGATAGAAAACAGTACCTTAGCACTCTCCTGCCTTTTCCAAACACATGAGCATTCGATTGGAAGCTGTTTGGGGACACTTTCTTTCTCTTCTTGAAAAACACTCGGCAAACCTCCGTGCAACTTCTAGAACACGACGGGAAATGTTTTCTGTGCTGGCACAGTTTCTCCTTTCCAGACATTGTGGAAAGCCTTTTGGCTAAGATGTAGAAAACAAGAGACGCCAATGACGAATATACGATGCGTTTCGGAGCTAAGAGCCGCTCCCGGGCATCTTTCGGCAGAAGCCGAGCTGCGGAGAGCACTGTGACCGGCACAGTTGCTTTGGAACAAACAAGCCGCTTCTTTGCCTCTGGGAGCCGGAGAGAGCGACAGCTTCGGAAAGGTGAAGAAGGATGCTGCACAACACAGGGATTGTGTGCGCAGCTTGCCAACTGATAGAAAACAGTACCTTTGCACTCTCCTGCCTTTTCCAAACACATGAGCATTCGATTGGAATTTGTTTTCGACAACTTTACTTTTCCCCTTTAAAAACACTCAGCAGACCTCCGTGCAACTTCTAGAACACGATGGGTGATGTTTTCTGTGCTGGCACAGGTTTATTTTCCAGACATTGTGGAAAAGCATTTTGCTAAGCTGTAGAAGTGAGGAGACTCTAAAGATGAAGGTACGGATCCCCCCGGAGCTAAGATCCGCTCCCGGACGTCTTTCGGCAGAAGCCACGCAAAGGAGAGCACTGTGACCGCCACAATCGTCTTTGCGCGAAGACGCCGCTTCTTCGCCTCCGGGAGCCGGAGAGTGCGGCAGCTTCGGAAAGGTGAAGAAGGAAGCTGCACAACACTGGGATTGTGTGCGCAGCTTGCCAACTGATAGAAAACAGTACCTTAGCACTCCCCTGCCTTTTCCAAACACATGAGCATTCGATTGGAAGGTGTTTCGGACCACTTTCTTTCTCTTTTTTCAAAATACTCGGCAGACCTTCCAGCAACTTCTAGAACACGACGGGAGATATTTTCTGTGCTGGCAAAGTTTCTCCTTGCCAGATATAGTGATAAAGCTTTTGGCTAAAATGTAGACGACAAGGGACGCAAAAGACGAAGGTACGATGCTCTCCAGAGCTAAGAGCCGCTCCCGGGCGTCTTTCGGCAGAAGCGGCGCTGCGGAGAGCACTGTGACCGCCACAATCCTCTTTGCGTGAAGAAGCCGCTTCTTTGCCTCCGGGAGCCGGAGAGAGCGGCCGCTTCGGAAAGGTGAAGAAGGAACCTGCACGAGACTGGGATTGTGTGCACAGCTTGCCAACTGATAGAAAGCAGTATTTAGCACTCTCCTGACTATTCCAAACACATGAGCATTCGATTGGAAGCTGTTTCGGAAAACTCTCTTCGTCTTCTTGCAAAACACTCGGAAGACCACCGAGAAGCTTCTAGAATATGATGGGAGATGTTTTCTGTGCTGGCACAGTTTCTCCTTGCCAGACAGAGTGGAAAAGCTTTTGCCTAAGATGTAGACGATAAGAGACACTAAACACGACGGTACGATGCTCTCCGGAGCTAAGAGCCGCTCCCGGGCGTCTTTCAGCAGAAGCCACGCTGCGGAGAGCACTGTGGCCACCACAATCGTCTTTGCGCGAAGAAGCCGCTTCTTCGCCTCTGGGAGCCAGAGAGAGCGGCAGCTTCGGAAAGGTGAAGAAGGAAGCTGCACAACAGTGGGATTGTGTGCGCAGCTTGCCAACTGATAGAAAACAGTACCTTAGCACTCTCCTGACTATTCAAAACACATGAGCATTCGATGGGAAGCTGTTTTAGGAAACCCTGTTGGTCTTCTTGCAAAACACTCGGCAGACCTCCGTGCAACTTCTAGAACACGATGGGAGATGTTTTCTGTGCTGGCACAGTTTCTCCTTGCCAGACATAGTAGAAAAGCTTTTGGCTAAGATGTAGACGACAAGAGATGCCAAAGGCTGTTGCGGTGTGTTTTTAAGTTTCTCAGTTTGCTCCTCCATTTTTTATATGTTCCCCCTCTCTTCACTCTAAATGGTTCCTCCCTTCCCAGTTTTCCCGCCACTATTGCCCTGACTGTTGAGTTACAATGGTTACCCCTGCCCCCTTTTAGTTGCCAATCTCCTAAGTTGCATAATTGCTCCTCCCTTATCCCACCATATAAGTAAAGTTTTCCTCCTCCCTGGGCCAAGTCAATCACCCCCCACTCCTCCCAGGTTTCGAGAACCTTCTTCTCCTTGGGGGTTGTGGTTGGCTAGTGTCCTGGGGCCCCTCCTCTACTTCATGTTTAGTGGATATGTTCTTATGTCAGTTTTGTTATGTACCTCCCTACATGTTCCCCGATTGGTTGGCTGGGCTTCCCTCCCTTCTCCACCTATTCCCTTAAAAACTAGGTCTCTCCCCGTGTTCGGCGCCATTTGCTGTGGGTTTGTCCATCTGTTGGTTGCCCTTTGCTGCCTGGGGACTCTTCAATAAACCGACGTTTCACCCCCAGCAAGTGGTCGCCTCCTCACTCGTCTCGTCCTGCGTGAACCCAAGTCCGCAATCCAGCCCAGCCCGAGGCCACGACGCCAAGGGGGGCTGGCTTCTTATGCGTAGGGGCGTCGGCCTTCTTACCCCTTCTGCTAGTTGGATTTAGAGCCCCGTACGCCCTCGCGCAGTCTCCCGCCCAACGTGGGGCCTGAGGAAGTGGACATTTGACCACGGACCGGACCCTGCAGCATTGGGATTTACTTACCCTCTGGACGCCGGACTACCCCAGGTGGTGGCAGGCCCCGTTATAGGGGCAGCGCTCCCTGGGGATTGGAGTCGGGACTCCTCGCACCCTCAGAGGACGACTCCCGAGACGAGGACCCTCGCCTGGTTTTTCTTTGTCGCCGCTGCAGGATTGGAAAGTTCGGACCCCGACCTGGGGACTCTCCGGCTTCCCCTCTGCCCTTTTACCTTTCCCTAGGGGTACATGCCCTGCGTTGGGGACCTACCCCCTGCCTTCTCTCCTTGAGGTTTTTCCTCACCCCCGTGCCGTTTTTGTTTTCTCTTCCCTGTGGGTGCCGGATTTCCCCAGACGTGGGGCCCGGACCCATCACCCAGTCTCCTTCTTTCCCTCCGGCTGTATACCCAGACTTTGGGGCAGTGGGGGGAGCAGGGGTCGGCGGCGAGCGGCTCACTGTTTAAGTTCTCGTTGTTCTCCAGGCGAGTGGTTGGGTCATCTGAGGATTTTCCCCCTTTCTAGTGGCAGCAGTTCCTGCTCTAGAAAGGTTCCATGGGTGCAGGGTTGGGAAAATCCCAGAAGGAGGTTTATTATGTTGTGAAGGGTTTGTTGCTTTGGGGTGGTCAGAAGGCCCCCGAGCAGGAGTTAAAATGTTTAGTCAAGTGGGTATTTTCTACGTTCCCATAGGTCTCCCCAGAACTTGTAAAACAGCCAAGGTTTTGGGCAGCCATTGTGGCAAAATTAGAAGAGGCCATAAATTCCGGGGAGACAAAACTGGCCACCGTGGCGTATTGGGCGCGCAGAGTGTGTGCGACACTCCGCGCGTGTGGGGAGCCTAAGAAAAGTCCCCCAGGTTCTGGTTTGTCCCCTCGTTCTCCTCGTTCAGTTGCCCTTGCCCCTCAAACCTTTCCCTCGTCCCGTAGGCAGGAGCACTCGAGGGGGATTTTGAAGGCCGACCAGAGGCAGGGGATCCATCCTGCCCCTGCTCCCCCTCGACCTGCTCGGCCTCCCCCTTCGAGGAGCCCTGGCCAGGCTCCTTCTCTTCCCTTACCCTCTACCCCGGTCCCCAAGTCCCCGGTTTCAACCCCCAAAGTTTTTCGGTTTTGCGAAGACCTTCAAAAGGGCTCCCTTGGAGCCCGAGATGGCGGCGGCCATGCGGCCGTTCCCGCCAGGGCTCTTTCCTCTTCTCCTAACCCTTTCCTCCCTGATGCCAACCCCTTCCTTCCCCTGGACCAAACCTCTTTTTCGGTTGTCCCTCCCTCATATCTTCCCTCTGCCCCATTCCATTTCTCCGCCCTCTGATCCTCCATCGGCTCCTCTCCAGGTTCCTCCCCCGGTTCAGCCTAGCCTTCTGTTAACTCCTCCCCTGCTCCACCTTCATACTCTGCTCCGCCTCTGAACTCCATCAAGGAGGCGGAGAGGGGTGGTGTTCCCCATTGCCAGACCCTGCCTCAACCTCCTCCAATTCCGGTTCCCACGCTCCCCCTTCCGGTTCTCATGCCTTGTGTTCCGGGGGTGGGGGGGGGGTGGATGACAGGAAGCCGGGGCAGGCGCCTTTATTGGAACCCGTTCCGGTTATGTACCACCTCAGCGGGGAGGGGAGCCTTCAGGCCCAGTGGGTGCCTTTAGCACAGGCCCGGATTAAGGAACTGTGCAAGGCACAGAAGGACTACTCCCGGGGGTCGGAGTACTTCCGGGGTATGCTCCGGAATGCCCTTGCACAGGGAGATCTGGTGCTGTCGGACCTGAGGGCCCTCTTCTCCAGTTTAACAAGACCCATGGAGTTTAGGGTCTGGGTGGGGGAATGGAGGAGGGAGATAGTGGAGGTTCTCCCGATTCTTTGGGGGAATCCTTCAATGTCTCATGACGTGGACGGTTTGGTAATCTCCCAAGAACATCTTTTGGGCGAGGGACAGTGGGCAGAGGGGGCAGCTCAAGCAAAGGCCTTGTTCCCGCCTCAGCTTGTAGAGACCGCTAAGGCAGCAGAGCGGGCCTTTTATAAGCTAGACGTGGTGACCTCCCAATGGGAGGACGATGAAGTCCGGCAGGGGCCGCAAGAGCCTTATATGGTTTTCATCGAGCACCTCTACAGATACGTGGAGGCGCAGGTGACTGGGGATGACGACAGGGAAAAGATTCTCTGGAGGATGGCGTATAGCAATGCCAACCTAGAGTGTCGGAAGGCCATCAGGAGGCTCCCTCGAAGTCCCTGGCCCACGGTGGAGGCCATGATAGAGGCCGTGGTAGGCCAGGTCTCCTTAACATCACGGCCTAAAAGAGCTTCAGTGGTCTTTGCAGATGGCCCTGAGCCGGATTTCTTTGATATAGAAGCTGCCCCCGTTGCCGGACCCACAACACCCCGGTGCGGCAGAAGATCAACGGCCACCCACCCCTGCCACCTCTGTGGCAAGACAGGGCATTGGATGCCCCAATGCCAGATGCGATTAGATTATTTAGAGTATAGAAGGAGGCGGGAAAAAGAGGAGAGTAAGGGCACAAAAAACTAGGCCCGGAGCGCAGCCCCTCCCTGCGCGAAGACAAAAATGCGGCAGGTCACTTAAACACAAGCGGGGAGGGAGGAGACGAGAGAGAGCCGCCTACATTTGCTTTGCAGGACTTGACTTCTTTATCGGATATGACTACACCAACCTGTGGTACTGTACCTGCGCTTAACACCATGTCCTCTGTTTCCCCCTACAGGCTGCAGCTAACTAGGGACTTTTATCTCCCTAGTAGTGACATCCAGCTGGTGTCTGTCGACCTGCAACACCCGGGTCACTGGAGGAAACTTGGACGTTGCAGGTGGACCGTCGTCGGGGACACGAAGCACACACCGCGAGACATTCACATCGTCCCTGGTCTGGTAACTACCGACCGGGACCGTTTCGCGGTAGGGCTGTACTGTGTCCGACCCCCACTCTTCCTCCCTAAGGGACAGATCATTGCCCAGGCTATTCCGGTTCCAGATAAAGATCATTGGAAGAACTCCGTGGAGAGGACATCGCCTCCGACAGTAGCCTGGGCACAGCTGGTGGGGAGGGAGAAGCCCCGCCTGACTTGTCAGCTCTCGTTGGGCGGGGACAAAAAGATCGTGAGGGGTCTTTTGGACACGGGTGTGGATGTGACGATCATTCCCTCTCGGGAGTGGCCATCACATTGGGACTTGCAAAGCGCTGCGGGCACGATCTCAGGTGTTGGGGGCCTTCAATTGGCCAATCAATCTAAGAGCATTGTGCAAATTAAGGGGCCCGACGGGCAATTGGCCTCTATACGCCTGTTCGTTTTAGATTACACCGAGCCTCTCTGGGGAAGGGACCTACTAGCCCAGTGGGGAGCCAGAATTGACCTCCCAAAGGCTCCCCAGGTTTTTCGGGCAGTGGCCACTGAGGAGCGCCAGACCTGGAAGCTGAATTGGCTGTCAGATAAACCAGTACAGGTCTTGCAGTGGCCACTCAACAAGCAAAAATTAAAAGCGCTCAATGAGCTCGTTCAGGAGCAGTTACTGAAAGGCAACCTGGTGGAGACAATGTCACCTTGGAACTCCCCAGTGTTTGTCATTAAGAAGCCTAATAAGGACAAGTGGTGGCTCCTGACCGACCTCCGCCAAATTAACGAACAAATAATTGACATGGGTCCTCTTCAGCCAGGGATGCCCTCCCCAGCAATGCTCCCCCAAAATTGGAATTTGGCAGTTATAGATATAAAAGATTGTTTTTTCCAGATTCCCCTGCACCCAGACGATGCCCCGCGCTTTGCGTTCACGGTTCCGTCCATCAACCGTGAGTCCCCAGCCAAGCGCTATCATTGGCGGGTGCTTCCGCAGGGCATGAAGAACAGCCATGTGATCTGCCAATGGTATGTTGCTTCGCTGCTGTCACCCATACGTACAGCCCTCGGGGATGCCGTCATCATCCACCACTACATGGACGACATCCTCGTGTGTGCGCCCGACCACAGTCTGCTTGCCCATGCGCTTGACCTGACAACCAATGCGTTGGTTGCTGCAGGGTTCGAGCTCCAGCAGGACAAAATTCAGCGGATGCCACCTTGGAAATACCTGGGCCTTGAAATCACAAAGCGGACCATTGTTCCGCAGAAATTGGCTATTAGGACGAAAGTCCAGACCCTAGCGGATGTCCATCAACTGTGTGGGTCTTTAAATTGGGTGAGACCCTGGCTGGGCATTTCAACCGAGGACCTAGCCCCCCTTTTCAATTTGTTGAAAGGGGGAGAGGGGCTGAGTTCCCCTAGGGCTCTCACCCCAGAGGCAGAGGTGGCCTTGGAGAAGATACAGAAAGTTATTTCGGCCAGGCAGGCCCACCGTTACCATCCGGGCCTGCCCTTCAAATTTATTATACTGGGAAAATTGCCACACCTCCATGGCATGATACACCAGTGGGACACCAGTGCAAAGGACCAGGGGCTGGGTGACCCCCTCTTAATTATCGAGTGGGTGTTCCTCAGCCATCATCGGTCCAAAAGAATGACACGGCCACAGGAGTTGGTAGCCGAACTGATCCTTAAAGCAAGATCGAGGATCAGGGAGTTGGCGGGGTGTGATTTCACATGCATACATATCCAAATTAAATTGGAATCGGGCCAACTTGAATTAAAGACCTTTGAAGAACTGCTGCAAACCAATGAATACCTGCAGTGTGCACTAGACAGCTACACTGGGCGCATCGCAGTAGATCGGCCAGCCCATAAATTATTAAATTTGGAGTTCAAATTATCGCTGAGAATGGTTCAGAGCAGGGAGCCACTGGATGCCTTGACAGTTTTCACAGACGCGTCTGGAGCATCCCACAAGTCAGTGATGACTTGGAAGGGTCCTCAGACTAAGCAGTGGGAGACTGATGTTGTTGTTGTGGAGGGCTCTCCATAAGTTGCTGAGTTGGACGCAGTCGTCAGGGCATTCCAGAGATTCCCTGGACCTTTTAATTTGGTTACAGATTCTGCGTATGTCGCAGGTGTAGTGTCTCGGGCTGAGTCTGCGGTTCTTCAAGAGGTCACCAACAAAAGATTATTTGATTTGCTTAACAGGCTCGTCGAGCTAGTCTCCCACCACGAGCACCCTTTTTGTGTTATGCATGTGAGATCACATACTGTCCTGGGGTGATGTTATGATGCTTGTATCCCCATTCATCCGTTCTGTGCCTTTAAGACTGGCTCTGAAAAGTGGAAGTTTATTTTGGATTTCCCTTATCAGGACACAGAGACAAGGCAGTACATAGGGCTGTTTTCACTTCTAGCTCGCAGCTTGCTGCTTTTGCTTGCTTGCTTTTCTGCCCTTGCTTCTGCTCTCGCTTTTGCTTCTGCTTATTAGCTAGTTTAGCTAAACAGTCCAAATTCCTTCCCGGACTGTTTCTCCTCTCCTGTTCCTGTGACCATCTCGAACCTGCTCCGGACTGGGACCCAGGAACACCGAAGGTTTGGCTGCAGCAGCTGGCCCAGCACCGGAGGGACTGAGAGCAGAGCAACCACCCCGAAAGAGACTTTCTGATTTTGTCATCTTTCTCAGAGTGGTGTCAGCTGGTATTGTTCATTTTGTGTGCGGGGGGTGCTGTGCCAGTCAAATAAACAGGTTCTTTCCACTTCTCTCCGAGGAATTTTTTCCCGAACCGGTTGGGGGGAGGGGCCGTGTGGGTTTTGCTTTCTGGAGGGGCCCTCCTTTGCAGAGTCGTTAACAAATTTGCCCTAAACCAGGACAAAATATTGGTGCCCAAACGTGAGGCTCGAGAGAGAGTGGAAAAACCCTGTTTTGACTGCATTTTTGTTGCTATTACTCTGTGTTCGTTTTAATCAGCTAATAGCCATGGTTTTTGAATTGATAATGTCTATTGGGGTGAAGTTTTACATGCATTTCTTGTCCCTAGGGTTTTTTGAGATTTTAATACCTCTCTGGTCCCTAGGTTTATTTTCTTATCCAGAAATAGCTTTAGTATTGCCCCTAATACGTAGTTTTTACATCAGAGGGGCAGTGACCAGAGTAGCTATCCTGCTGGGCTTGGTGGCAATAATGTGCAAGAAGTTTATAAACATGCTAGTGTCTGCTCCAGGTATGAATGGTTCATGGCTATGGTTATGCATCCAGTTTGTTGCAGGAGGAGCAGGAGGGAATGAGGTTTTTCAGCCTCTGCTTTCCTCCTTCTCCTATGAATCAGTTGCATCACTAGTGAAGGATGTTCAGTTTCCCCTCAATGTTAAAGAGACCATCTTCCTGGTAGCCAATCTGATAACCTTCCTCTATACAGCCTGCTGCTTCTCTAGAATGAGGGCTGAGATTTCTAGGCGGGCTGATGAGACCCCTGACTCAGGAGTAGACCCCGGTGTGGAAAATCCTAAGTGGTGTGGGAAATGGGAGGATATGGGCCAAATCCTGAAGGAATTCTCTGACCCTATAGTCTGGGAGTTTCCCCATGAACAAATTCAGAATCCAGCTGAGGTGGGGAAATATCTGAAAGAGAAGTACCAGGATGAGCCTAAGGAGAGGAAGGTCATTGCAGTGAGCTGGGCCCTGGCATATGCTTATCGCACACTGCTAGATACTGTCGGGCAGCAGACAGAGGCAGGGGGGCAGGGAGATAAATCAGCAACTGTCCCGGTGACTCAGGCTGCAGCTAACACTCCAGGCTCGAAGCCAGCATCTCAACCCATGGCTGTTGCTACCAGCACTAGAAGTGGGAAATGCACGGACAAGACCAATCGACCAGGGGATGATGATGATGATGATGATGAAGGAGAAGGAACCTCAATGCCTCCTGACATAAAATCAGGAGTCAAAGCAGCAGGTGCAAGATCAGATGAGTCCTTTTCCCTGAAGGACCTCCGTGGCCTACGGAAGGATTACACTCGAAGGTCTGATGAATCCATAATTAGTTGGCTTGTCTGTCTCTGGGATGCTGCAGGCGAGGCTACAATTCTGGATGGCACTGAAGCCAGGCATTTGGGATCCCTGTCACAGGATACTGTCATAGACCAAGGAATGATGAGGGGGGCTAACCCTCACAGCCTCTGGGAACGGGTCCTAAGAAGCGTAGCAGAAAGATACCTGTGTGCAGAAGATCTCTATATGCAGCAAACTCAGTGGAAGACAATAGAGCAAGGGATCCAACGCTTGAGAGAAATGGCTGTGGCAGAAATTATCTTCTCAGATGATGTAACAATCAGGAACCCAGACTTAGTACCATGCACGTCTGTGATGTGGCGAAAACTCGTACGACTTGGGCCACACGAATATGCTTCTGCCTTAGCCATCATGAAGAGGGATGAGAGGGATGAGACGGTGCTTGACATGGCAAGGAAGCTCCGAGCATATGCAGATGCTGTACATGGCCCGACACATGCCAGAATCGCAGCGGTAGAAACACGTCTGCAGAACTTAGAGGATAAGATAGAGGAGAACCATAAGAAGCTTAGAGAGGAGATTAAAGAAGACCTTCTCCAAATTTCAGCAGTACAGATCCGAGGTTCTGGTCTCCAAGGCAGACGTTTCCCAGATGGCGAGAGAAGGTACACCCCACGAGCTGAGCTGTGGTTCTACCTGTGTGATTGTGGGGAGAACATGAGAAAGTGGCATAGGAAACCTACTGCTGTTCTGGCACGACGGGTGCGTGAACTGAAGGAAGCCACCAGGAGGAAAGCAGCTCCAGTTGCCCGTAGCCGACCGGCCAGGTATGATGATGATGACATGTCTGATCCTCTCGAAGGAACATCCAAAACATACACCCAGGGAAAGAAGGATAACCAGGCTTAGAGGGGCCCTGCTTCCAGCCAGGTAGAGGCCAGGGAAAATCGTGTTTTCTGGTCTGTGTGGATTCGTTGGCCTGGCACATCGGAGCCACAAGAGTACAAAGCTTTGGTCGATACTGGTGCGCAATGCACATTAATCCCATCAAGACATGTGGGGACAGAGTCTGTTTCTATTGCTGGTGTGACAGGAGGATCCCAGGATTTCACTTTGGTGGAAGCTGATGTGAGCCTAACGGGAAATGAGTGGAAGAAGCATCCTATTGTGACTGGCCCAGAGGCCCCATGTATTTTGGGCATAGACTACCTTCGGAGTGGGTACTTCAAAGACCCAAAAGGACTCAGGTGGGCATTTGGAATAGCTGCTGTAGAGACAGAGGGCATCCAGCAATTGAACACCTTGCCTGGGTTGTCTGAGGATCCATCTGCAGTAGGATGCCTGACGGGAGAAGAGCAACAAGTGCCAATTGCCACTTCCATAGTGCATCGACGGCAGTATAGGACCACTCGAGATGCCGTGATCCCCATCCATAAGATGATCCGAGAGCTGGAGAGCCAAGGGGTGGTCAGCAAGACCCAGTCACCCTTCAACAGCCCCATTTGGCCTGTGCGAAAATCTGAAGGAGAATGGAGATTGACTGTGGACTACCGTGCATTGAATGAAGTGACTCCACCACTGAGTGCTGCCGTGCCAGACATATTAGAGCTCCAGTATGAGCTAGAGTCCAAGGCAGCAAAGTGGTATGCCACTATAGACATTGCCAATGCATTTTTCTCCATTCCTCTGGCAGCAGAATGCAGGCCTCAGTTTGCCTTCACATGGAGGGGAGTGCAGTACACCTGGAACCGACTGCCCCAGGGGTGGAAGCACAGCCCCACCATCTGCCATGGACTGATCCAGACTGCACTAGAAAGGGGAGAGGCTCCGGAACACCTGCAGTATATTTATGACATCATTGTGTGGGGGAAAACAGCTGCGGAAGTGTTCGAGAAAGGGAAGGAAATCATCCAGATCCTCCTGGGAGCTGGTTTCGCCATTAAAAAGAGTAAAGTAAAGGGACCAGCTCGTGAGATTCAATTCCTGGGAGTGAAGTGGCAAGATGGACGACGTGAGATTCCTACAGATGTCATCAACAAGATCACAGCAATGTCTCCACCCACCAATAAGAAAGAGACACAAGCTTTCTTGGGTGCAATAGGTTTTTGGAGGATGCATATTCCTGAGTACAGTCAGATCGTGAGCCCTCTTTACCTGGTCACCCGCAAGAAGAACAAGTTCCAGTGGGGCCCTGAGCAGCAACAAGCCTTTGTCCAGATCAAGCAGGAGATTGCCCATGCAGTAGCCCTTGGCCCGGTCAGGACAGGACCAGAGGTAAAGAACATGCTCTACTCTGCAGCCGGGAACCATGGCTTGTCCTGGAGCTTTTGGCAGAAGGTGCCTGAGGAGACTCGGGGTCGACCACTGGGATTTTGGAGTCGAAGCTACAGAGGGTCTGAAGCCAACTGTACTCCAACAGAGAAAGAAATCCTGGCTGCCTATGAAGGAGTCCAGGCTGCTTCGGAGGTAATAGGCACCGAAGCACAACTCCTCCTGGCACCCCGACTACCGGTGCTGGGGTGGATGTTCAAAGGCAAAGTTCCTTCCACTCACCATGCCACCAGTGCTACATGGAGCAAGTGGATTGCTCTCATCACTCAGCGCGCCCGTATAGGTAAACTGAATCGCCTTGGGATTTTGGAGGTCATTACAAATTGGCTTGAAGGTGAGAATTTTGGTGTCACAGATGAAGAGGAACAAGAACCAGTGACACGTGCTGAAGAGGCCCCTCCCTATAACCAACTGCCACCAGAGGAAACACGCTACGCTCTTTTCACTGACGGTTCCTGTCGCATCGTAGGGATGAACCGGAAGTGGAAAGCAGCCGTATGGAGCCCCACACGACAGGTTGCACAAGCTACCGAAGGAGAAGGTGGATCAAGCCAACTTGCAGAACTCAAAGCTGTTCAACTGGCCCTGGACATTGCTGAGAGAGAGAAGTGGCCAAAGCTCTACCTCTACACTGATTCATGGATGGTAGCCAATGCTCTGTGGGGATGGCTGGAGAGGTGGAAAAAGGCTAACTGGCAACGTAGAGGGAAACCAATTTGGGCTGCTGATGAGTGGAAAGACATTGCTACCAGGGTAGGGAGGCTACCTGTGAAAGTCCGCCATGTAGATGCCCATGTACCCAAGAGTAGGGCCAATGAGGAGCACCAGAACAATGAGCAGGTAGACCAAGCTGCAAAGATAGGGGTGTCCAAAATAGACCTAGACTGGGAACATAAGGGAGAGTTATTCTTAGCTAGATGGGCCCATGATGCCTCAG
Organism: Melozone crissalis; assembly: GCF_028551555.1. Lineage (NCBI taxonomy): Eukaryota > Metazoa > Chordata > Aves > Passeriformes > Passerellidae > Melozone > Melozone crissalis. The sequence continues at coordinate 3,410,375 of NW_026535882.1, read as the reverse complement.
GCCACCAGGGCAGAGATGCCACCTATAAATGGGCACAAGACCGAGGGGTGGATCTAACCATGGACAGTATTTCTCAGGTTATCCATGACTGTGAGACGTGTGCTGCCATCAAGCAGGCCAAGCGAGTGAAGCCCCTCTGGTACGGTGGGCGGTGGTCCAAGTACAAGTATGGGGAGGCCTGGCAGATTGACTACATCACACTGCCCCAGACACGCCAGGGCAAGCGCTACGTGCTGACCATGGTGGAAGCCACCACTGGATGGTTGGAAACCTACCCTGTGTCTCATGCCACAGCCCGGAACACCATCCTGGGCCTTGAAAAGCAAGTCCTGTGGAGACATGGCACCCCTGAGAGGATCGAGTCAGACAACGGGACTCATTTCAAGAACAGCCTTATCAACACCTGGGCTAGGGAACATGGCATTGAGTGGGTGTACCATATCCCCTACCATGTACCAGCTGCAGGGAAAGTGGAGAGGTACAATGGACTACTAAAAACCCAGTTGAAAGCTTTGGGTGGGGGATCTTTCAAGAATTGGGAGCAGCATTTAGCAAAGGCCACCTGGTTAGTCAACACCCGAGGTTCCACCAACCGAGCAGGTCCTGCCCAGTCTGAGTCCCTGAATGTAATAGAAGGAGACAAAGTCCCAGTGGTACGTATCAGAGGTTTGTTAGGGAAGACTATGGATCAACTCTGCCTCGAGTAGAGATAAACCCATTCGTGGGGTTGTCTTTGCTCAGGGACCAGGTTGCATGTGGTGGATAATGCAAAGAGATGGAACAACACGATGTGTACCTCAGGGAGATCTGATTGTGGGATAGAATGATATGCAATATCACTGTTCATTGGATGTTACTGCCATTGTCTGTGCATTAAACCATACAGACATGAGATAGAAGGAAATGTGTAAGAGTTGAAGGTCTGGGCAAGTGGAAGATGGAGAAGGAAATGTGAAAGTGTCGAAGGTCTGAGCAAGTGATAGATGGAGCTTTAAGTGACGAAAGTGAAAAGGGGGGATCCTGCAGCTCTGTAATATAGGGCCTGGATTCAGTGGTCCAGTGTGGGGATATGATGAAGGCATGATGGGTATTGCTTGTAACTTTAGGGAAACAGATGGAAACTTTGTGTGAATAATGCATGATGTGTTGTAATATGTTGATGATATGGGGATAAGGGGTGGAATGTCCTGGGGTGACGTTATGATGCTTGTATCCCCATTCATCCGTTCTGTGCCTTTAAGACTGGCTCTGAAAAGTGGAAGTTTTGTTTGGGTTTCCCTTATCAGGACACAGAGACAAGGCAGTACATAGGGCTGTTTTCACTTCTAGCTCGCAGCTTGCTGCTTTTGCTTGCTTGCTTTTCTGCTCTTGCTTCTGCTCTCGCTTTTGCTTCTGCTTATTAGCTAGTTTAGCTAAACAGTCCAAATTCCTTCCCGGACTGTTTCTCCTCTCCTGTTCCTGTGACCATCTCGAACCTGCTCCGGACTGGGACCCGAGAACACCGAAGGTTTGGCTGCAGCAGCTGGCCCAGCACCGGAGGGACTACGAGCAGAGCAACCACCCCGAAAGAGACTTTCTGATTTTGTCATCTTTCTCAGAGTGGTGTCAGCTGGTATTGTTCATTTTGTGTGCGGGGGGTGCTGTGCAAGTCAAATAAACAGGTTCTTTCAACTTCTCTCTGAGGAATTTTTTCCCGAACCGGTTGGGGGGAGGGGCCGTGTGGGTTTTGCTTTCTGGAGGGGCCCTCCTTTGCAGATTCTTTAACAAATTTGCCCTAAACCAGGACACATACTGATCTGCCCAGGTTTATTGCGGAAGGCAACCGGCGTGCCGACTCTCTGGCCGCGGCTGCTGTTACGCAGGCCCCTCTCCCAGACGTGTTCGGCCAGGCTAAGATCAGTCACCAACTTTTCCATCAGAATGCGCCTGGCCTTGTCCGGCAATTCAATCTGACGCAGGATCAGGCCAAGGCGATAGTGGCCACATGTCCCCAATGCCAACAGGATCAGATGCCCACCGTGGCCTCGGGGGCTAATCCCCGAGGTTTGGCGAGCTGCGAGGTGTGGCAGATGGACGTGACACATATCCCATCTTTTGGTCGATTGTGTTACGTCCACGTCTCAGTAGATACCTTCTCCGGGGCTATCTGTGCTTCTGCCCACACAGGCGAAAAGGCAACGGATGCCCAGAAGCATCTGCTTCAGGCATTCGCTGTCTTGGGCATCCCTAGGGCCCTAAAAACAGATAACGGCCCTGCGTATACCTCCAAGGAGCTGCGGAGCTTCCTGCAGCAATGGGGAATAGTCCATAAGACCGGCATCCCCTATTCCCCAACAGGCCAAGCCATAGTGGAAAGGGCCCACCAGAGCCTTAAGAAGATCCTATCCCGGCAACAACCGGCGATGAAGGTGGAGACCCCCCACGTCCGGCTGTCAAGAGCATTGTACACGCTTACCTTTCTAAATTGCTCTTTTGACAGCCAAAATCCTCCAGTGGTCCGGCACTTCGGCAGTCACCAGCAGCTGCAGCCTAAAGCCAGGCCACCGGTTCTTGTAAAAGATCCGGAGACCTGGCGGACGGAGGGCCCCTTTGACCTGGTGACCTGGGGGAGGGGATATGGCTGCGTGTCCACTCCCTCAGGCCCCAGGTGGATTCAATCCAAGTGGGTCAGGCCCTTCGTCCCGAAACAGAGGACCAAGAAGGAGGCAGCACCACAGGTCCGGCAGGCTTGTTGGCGTCGGCGGAGGAAACCACACCATCAGTCTTGGTCCTTCTCTCCAGATCTCCCCCCGGTTACCGAAGAGCCCTCTCCTCCAGCTTCTCCTCCACCCCTTGACCTCCTATGTCACGTTTCCTCCCATTCACCCGCTGCTCCAGCTCTTACCCCCCGTATGTTTTATTTAAACTGGTTGTTTGGCGAGGAACCATTTTTGTGAATTCGTTATACTTTTACTATCTTCTCTCGTTTCAGTTACATCTCCCCCATGGCCTCCGTTTCAACATCGCTGGCTCCCAACCCTAGCCTGCTAATGGTGATTATGACGACCTGCGGACTCCTTTTGCAACCTTGGGAGCCGTGGGTCGTCCCCCAGCCAAAGATCAACGTCTGGCGTGCCTTGGCTCAGTCTTTAGGACAGGACCACATTTGCCTTGACACCGGCGCAGCAGAGGACCCGATGTTGTCTTGCCTTGTGGGGATCCCTTTCTCTCCAGGCGAGTTCCCATCCGCCTTTCAGTCAGCCCTTTCCCCTATTTTGGCCCGGAGCCTTACCATCCTCCCGAGTTTTGATTCTAGTAATGCTTGGAGCGACGGAGTGCGTAGGCTGGATTCTTTATCCTCTGAGCCCACGGAATTACATCTTCTCGGTTCCACCAATGCCTCTGTTTGTTTTCAATTTGATTACACCTTTGCCCCTATAGAGAAGGGCAGTGAGGTGGTCCAGCAAACTAAAAAAGAATATCAGGCAAACCAGTGGTGCAAAGCCGTGCTGAAGATCAGTGGCCCCACCACCACTGGACGGACCCCATATGCCCTTCCCCGGGGAGGGTTTTTGATTTGTGGCGACCGGGCGTGGGCAGGCATCCCCTCTGGTCTGATCGGAGGGCCGTGCACTTTTAGCAGACTGACGCTGTTCACCCCCAACATGACCCAAATTGTCAATTGGAAAAAGGCAAATGTCACGTCCGAATTGGCCAGAGCTAAAAGAGATCTCAAGGATCTCACTGAGGACTGTGACAGAAAAATTACCCATTGGTCACACTCAAAATCCGTCGCCTTTACCATCTTGTTGCCTTGGGTATCGGTGGCGAAGGCTCTAGGTGAATTGGGCCGCCTAGAGTGTTGGGTGGCTAAACAAGCAAATTTTACTTCAGCCGCGCTCTACGACCTCCTCACAGACGAGGAAATAACAAGGAAGGCGACACTCCAAAACAGAGCAGCAAGAGATTTTCTATTGCTGCTCCATCATCATCACTGCGAGGAGTTTGAGGGCCTCTGCTGCCTGAACCTGTCCTCTCGAGCTGAGGACGCCAGACACTCCATCAAGAAACTCCAAGACCTTCTACATCAGGTTAAGCAGGAGACATCAGACAGGCTGGGGGACATTTTTAAGGGTTGGGACCTTAGCGGGTGGGCCAGTTCTATTTTAGAGTAGCTTGTAAAGTTGTTTTGAGTTTGATCATATTTTCAGTCTTAATCATGTTGACCCGCGGCTTGGTCCAAAGACTGATAGCAAAGGCCACCTCGCCCACCGTAAACCACGCTGCAATTCCGTCGGAAGAGCACTTTGAGCTGGAAGACCTCTCCCCAGAGGCCGAAAAAGCTGTGGACGAGGAAGGGTCAACCGAGCCGCCTCATGAACATCCAGAGACAGACGAACTCCAGCTCGGAGAAGGCGAAGACTGCCAGGACCAGCCACGGGCCTCAAAATTTTGAGTTTATATGGACATTCTTGTTTCTTTTTTTTTTATTTGTTAAGAAACAGGGAGATGTTGTGGTGTGTTTTTAAGTTTCTCAGTTTGCTCCCCCATTTTATGTATGTTCCCCCTTTGTTCTCTATAAATGTTTCCTCCCTTCCCAGTTTTCCCGCCACTATTGCCCTGACAGTTGAGTTACTATGGTTACCCCTGCCCCCTTTTAGTTGCCAATCTCCTAAGATACATAATTGCTCCTCCCTTATCCCACCATATAAGTAAAGTTTTCCTCCTCCCTGGGCCCAGTCAATCACCTCCCACTCCTCCCAGGATTCGAGAACCTTCTTCTCCTTGGGGGTTGTAGTTGGCTGGTGTCCTGGGGCCCCTCCTCTACTTCATGTTTAGTGGATATGTTCTTATGTCAGTTTTGTTATGTACCTCCCCACATGTTCCCTGATTGGTTAGTTGGGCTTCCCTCCCTTCTCCACCCCTTCCCTTTAAAACTCTGTCTCTCCCCGTGTTCGGCGCCATTTGCTGTGGGTTTGTCCATCTGTTGGTTGCCCTTTGCTGCCTGGGGGCTCGTCAATAAACCGAGGTTTAACCCCCAGCAAGTGGTCGCCTCCTCACTCGTCTCGTCCTGCGTGAACCCAAGTCCGCAATCCAGCCCGGCCCGAGGCCACGACGCTAAGGGGGGCTGGCTTCTGATGCGTAGGGCCGTCGGCCTTCTTACCCCTTTCTGCTAGCCGGATTTAGGGCCGCGCACGTCCTCGCGCAAAAGACGAAGGTACGATGCTCTCCGGAGCTAAGAGCTGCTCCCGGGCGTCTTTCGGCAGAAGCCGCGCTGCGGAGAGCATTGTGACTGCCACAATCGTCTTTGCGCGAAGAAGCCGCCTCTTCGCCTCCGGGAGCCGGAGAGAGCGGCGGCTTCGGAAAGGTGGAGAAGGAAGCTGCACAACACTGGGATTTTGTGCACAGCTTGCCAACTGATAGAAAACAGTTCCTTAGCACTCTCCTGCCTTTTCCAAACACATGAGCATTCGAGTGGAAGCTGTTTTAGGCAACTCTCTTCGTCTTCTTGCAAAACACTCGGCAGACCTCCGTGCAACTTCTAGAACACGATGGGAGATGTTTTCTGTTCTGGCACTGGTTCTCGTTGCCTGACACAGTGGAAAAGCTTTTGGCTAAGATGTCGACGACAAGAGACGCTAAAGACGAAGTTTCAATGCTCTCCGGAGCTAAGAGCCGCTCCCGGGCGTCTTCTGGCAGAAGCCGCGCTGCGGAGAGCACTGTGACCGCCTAAATCGTCTTTGCGCTAAGAAGCCGCTTCTTCGCCTCTGAGAGCCAGAGAGAGCGGCAGCTTTGGAAAGGTGAAGAAGGAAGCTGCTCCACACTGGGATTGTGTGCGCAGCTTGCCAACTGACAGAAAACAGTATTTAGCACTCTCCTGACTATTCCAATCACATGAGCATTTGATTGGAAGGTGTTTCGGACAATGTGGGATCTCAGCCTCTCAGGACTGGGGTGCAGGGTGACCAAGACCACCCCTGGGGGGCTCGGGAGTCCTGGAATGTTGCCAGAAATGTCTGGTGGTTGGACTTTGATCCCACATGGGAGACGACATCAGTATGAGGATAGGAGGATTTCACCGGGGTGAATGGTGAAGGGATAAGTTTAATTGAGTGTGAGATACAGGGTTTAAGATTTCTGTACAGGGGGGTCCAAAGAAGTAAGAAGGAGGAATTGGGGCGTGCCCTTCTCCTTCTTCTTCTTCTTCTTGGTCTCCATCTTCTGTGGTGATGTTGGCACTTTGGGATTGGTCCTTACCAAAAGTGCACTGGTTAATAAGGGTAGAGGGTATTGGAGAAAAAAGATAAATATTGTATATGTAACTCCGAGTATAAAGATAAGTGACCGCCCCGGGGGGCTCAGTGTGTGCCCATGGCTGACTGCTGAGCAGAACTCTGTCAGGCCAAAAGAAAATCTTGTAGAAAAGCAATTAATAAACACGGAGACCGAGAAAAGATCTGAAGTCCCTTCTCGTCCTTTGGAGCGCGGGCTGCCCAAGGCCACCTCGGGCCTTCCAAGACCATCTAAACAGCCGAAAATCCGACAAGTGGCATCCGCTGCTTGGGCTGCCTCCCACCAAACCTTTCGGGGGGGGGGGGAATAAGCCCTGAAGAGCTGAAGAGCTGAAGAGCCAAGAGGCCAGCACTGATAACTCCTGAGGAGAGAAGCCTGAAGAAAGAAAGAAGAAAAAAAAAACGGCCAGGAGAATCTGCAAAAATCAGCAGTCACTGAGAATTCCATCTCTCAGCTTCTGCCGACGACAGTTCGCAGCAGAGTGGCCTGGACTGGGACCAGAAAGGCGCCTCTGGATCCATCTCTCGTGACCTGCTGGACGGAGATCGGGAGCCTTCAGACCACTCTGACGACAGATTCGGTAAGAAGGCCAAAAATAAGAATATGGGGGCCACACTCTCCCAGGAACAACGGGAAATCTTGTCTGCCTTACAAGGCGGGCTGAATTATATACAGAAGGGATCCCAAAGAAAGAATTAAAACAGTTATTGTTTTGGGCAAGGCTCAACTACCCACTTGCAGAAACATGCCTGCTATTCGAAGTGGGGTTTTGGCAAGAAATTAATAGGCATTTATATTTCTTAGCAACGAAAAAAGATGAGACAGCGTTAAAGCTGCTCTCGCCGGCAAGAATTATGCTAGAAGGTATTTCAGTGCAGTCAAAAAGACTGGAAAAGCAGCGAAAAACTGCGGCACCCTCAGAGGAGAGAGCAGAGCAAAGCTCCGGGAAAAAATTAGCTCTGACTTCAAAAAGCCAGGGGGAAAGGGCTCTCGAAAAAAGAGAGCAGGAAATAATATTAAACCCCCTGGTCGAAGACCCTAAGAAACCCCAAAAGCGTCTTGAAACCCCAGAGAGTATAGAGGAGTCAGGAACGGAAGGGGGGGAGCAGGAGGAAGACAAGGGATCGGGGGGAGCGCTTTCTCGCGAAGAGCAAGGCGGCGGCACAGGAGCGGCGGTGCAAACGGGCAGCGCGGATGAAAATGAGGAGATGCGCGGGACGGGAAAAACTAGCAAGAATCCGGGCGGGGGAGTCACATACCAGCGCGGGGGCGGCAAACGCAGGCGGCGAAATGGGGGAAACCGCACAGCCCCAGAGAACCACCGTAGCGAGACGCAGGAGGCGCGCGGTTGTGACGTCAGACCCGGTTCGGAGGTCGGCCAGAATCGCGGGGCGGGTCGGAATGCCGGCGGGAGGCGGGCTGGACACACCGGAGGGAGGAGTGAACACAGCGTCAGAGGAGGAGGAGGCAGAGTCAGGGACAGACCGAGGGGAAGAAACCTCGGGGGTCGAACGAGCGGGAGAGGATGACGTCAGCTCAGGAGAGACAGGGAGCGGCTCGGAGAGCACGCATGCGCAGAGAGTGGAGCGCGGGCAGCGGCGGGCCCGATCCCCTGTGACGTCTCGGGCGAGGAGGGGCTGTGTTAGGGGCCCCACACCCTCTCCGGACTCGGTGCCTGTGGTTGAAACTCCCGGAGTCCCAGTCTCTTCCCTTCAGGGGAAACGCTTAGGTGTTCAAGCCCCATTTTTAGCTGAATTAAAAGCCAAGCAAACACGGTCTCAAATGAGATCGCCGGCACGTCGGACCGGAAGAGGAAATGGGGCAGTCGATCTCACTCCGTCATCCGAGCCAGGGACGCCGTTGACAGCGCCACCTAGTGGCAGGAGGACAGAAGTGCACGACATGCCAGATCGGTTCGGCGGAGCCACAGCGCCATCTCGTGGCGAGACTGCAACAATGCAGCAATTAGTTCCAACAATATATAAAAAGAAAAGCACTTCAAAGAAGACAATGTTAACACAACAAAGGGATTATCCATCCACTTCGGGATTTCATGAAGATGATGAAAGCTCAGATGAAGAACAGCTACAAGGGGAAGATGTCGTAAGGATCACAGCATCGGAAGGTGTCCCAACATGGTTACTGTCAGCAGCAGAAGCAGCAAAAAGCTTCTTGCATTCATTTGATACAGCAAAAAAGAAATATCAACAGGATCCTCGAGTTTCCTTTTCAGATTTAGGAGCAAGGCCAAAAACCTCAAGGCGAAAAATGAGACACAATGAATCACCGATGACGTCCACAACACCATTATTCATGCAAATCCCAATGGAGTCTCAAGAAGAGGAATTTCAAGAGCCGGTGAAGACGATGGATGGGAAGCGAATCAGAAAAGCGTTGGCAAAGGAAAAGCATTTATTCCCGGGATCAGGAGATTTGATAATGCCAGTGACATATGATGCCCAGGGACAGAATCCAAGGTGGGAAAGGATGGGTCATGAGACACTCAAAGACTTAGGGAAGGCGGCTCAAACTTTTGGGCTGAACTCACAATACTTCAAACAGCTACTAAGAGGGACATTCACTATGTATGATCTCACACCATATGATATTCGAAATATTGTGGCAATGATCCTCACTGACACACAGAATCTTATCTGGGAAAAAAGGTGGAGAAAATATCTTGCTGAGTGTTGGAATAGATATCAAGGTGGGCCAAATGCGAACCTCACAGAAGGGCAATTAGCAGGGGATCCTCCAGATGACAACCCAGGGGAACAAGCAGCGCGGCTTCCACGAAGAGTGTTAAGCGACATCAAAGAAGCGGCGCGATTGGCAATCATACAAATTACACCGACAGGAGCTCCGGATGTTCCATTCTCTTGCATCAGGCAAGGTCCCACAGAGCCATTCATGTCGTTCATCGACCGACTCACGCAAGCCGTGGATCGACAGGTGACGACAGAAGAAGTGAAGAGGCCTCTCTTGGAGAGTTTAGCTTTTGGCAATGCCAACCCGGATTGTCAACGGGTGATTAGCACCATGCCAAGACGGCCATCCTTGGCAGAGATGGTGGAGGCATGCAGCAAGGTGGGGACACCTCAGCACGTCACAGCGATTGTGAAGAATGAATTAAAAGAGGAATGGGAAGAACAGCTAAAGGGACGCTCAGAAGGGCAATCAGAGGACAAGACATTGGAGAAGATGTTAGAGAAATTACTCCATCAACAGGACGAAAACGTCAACAAAGTTCTTGCGACAATGCAGAAAAAGAACAAACCCCAAGGAGGACAGTGCTACAGATGCGGGGAGTCCGGGCACATGAAAAGGAATTGCCCACGGACACATATACCAACGCTAGCCCAGAAAGCAGAAAGGCCAATTTGTGCACGGTGTGGAAGAGGAAGACACTCTGTGAAAGAATGTTATTCCCGGACAGATGTGGAAGGAAATCCGTTACCGCATCCGGGAAACTGAAAATGCAGCGCTGGAAATAGCCAGCGCGCTCAGACACAAGTACTGGCAGTGTCACAAGAACAGACAGGGCAGTCATCAGTGAGCGACAAGCAGATACCCTCAGCAAAACCCTCAGTCGATTCCACAGTGACCCAGACCTCCTCCCACCAGGGGCACAGTGTGCATTGGCAGCTTCCAAACTAGTATGCTTTCTAGATGAAAGTCATGCGGAGATACCAACAGGAATCCCCGGGGATTCATACAAGAAACAAGATTTCTTGATAATTGGACAAGACAAGTGCCGTATTCTTGGCCTCATTGTTTATCCAACAGTTGTCTCAGCGGACAAAAATACAGAGTTAACAGTTTTGGCAAGAGCGCTTCGTCCACAATTGACCGTTCTGGAAAATACTGTGGTTGCGAGAGCCTTCGCATTGCCGCCACACGCAGTTGGAGAGGTCATGTCAATCTTCGACGAAGAAGGTCTCCCTATGAAAGAGCATGTTGAAGTACATACAACATGAGTGAAGAACATAGGTCGAGACCGACCCACGCTCACGTGCCAATTGACATGTGGGGACAAGACAATATTGATCAGAGGTATGCTCGACACAGGGGCGGATGTAACGGTAATATCGTACATCTTTTGGCCACGCAATTGGAGCTTGGTCGCGCCATTGGGCTCTCTCTCAGGCATCGGGGGAGCATCTCTGTGTCTGCAAAGTGAGAATTCTGTCGTTGTCATGGGACCAGGAGATAATACGGCGATCATTCGTCCTTTTGTCGTCCAAAAGCCGATCACAGTCTGGAGTCGGGACCTTCTGGCTCAATGGGGAGTGAAGATCGAAGTGGATTTTTAATAGGGGTCACTGCAGCACTCGCCACACTGAAGCTGACATGGAAAACAGATGATCCAGTTTGGGTGGATCAGTGGCCCCTTGAGCGGAAAAAATTGAGTGCTTTGAAAGACCTGGTCCAAGAACAATTGCAGAAGGGACACATCAAGCCAACAGACAGCCCTTGGAATTCTCTGGTGTTTGTCATCAAGAAAAAGCTATCGGGCAAATGGAGGTTGTTACATGATCTCAGGAAGATCAACGAAGTCATAGAAGACATGGGGCCACTTCAGTTGGGACTTCCATCTGTCTCGATGATTCCCAGAGATTGGCAGCTTGTGGTCATTGACCTCAAGGATTGTTTTTTCAGTATCCCACTCCATCCAGATGATGCTCAGAGATTTGCTTTTTCAGTTCCAAGTATCAACAGGGAAACGCCTCTGCAGCGGTACCATTGGGTCGTTATTCCACAAGGCTAAAAAAATTCTCCAACGATCTGTCAATGGTACGTGGCACGAGCTTTGGCGCCAGCACGGAAGAAATTTCCGAAGGCGAAGATCATTCATTACATGGATGATTTGCTCATTGCAGCATCAACACGACAGGAGCTGCAAGAAGCTCGCGATTGTGTGATCGCAGAGGTGCAAAAGGCAGGTCTGGAAATCAGCATTTCGAAGATTCAAGAGGTTGCACCTTGGAAATATCTAGGGTGGAAAATTTCAGAGAAAACAATAAAGCCTCAAAAAGTGGAGATCAGCACTAAAGTCAACAATTTGCATGATTTGCAAGAGCTTTTGGGAGAAATCAACTGGATGAGACCAGTTTTGGGAATCACAAACAGCGACATTCCAGCACTGCTTGATCTCTTGAGAGGAGACACAGACATTCGTTCTCCCAGGACACTCACGTCAGAAGCGAGAAAAGAGTTGGAGAAAATCACGAACGCGATACAGAGAAGGCAGGCACATCGATTTGTTCCATCGTTGCCTTTTCAGTTGGCAGTGCTGGGGAAGAAAACGCAGTTCCATGGTTTGATCTTCCAATGGGATGAATCACAAAAGGACTCTTTGATAATCATAGAGTGGATTTTCCTACCACAGGCCCGCGAAAACGATTCTCACAGATTTGGAGATGGCAGCACAAATCATCATAAAGGCGAGAACAAGGCTGCTGACAATGGCAGGAAGAGAATTCTCAGTCATCAGATTACCTCTGAAACGAGACTATTTCGATTGGGCAATGCAACAATCGAAAGACCTGTTAATCACGTTGTTAGCGTTCCCAGAAACTTGCACAGTCCGCTGTCGGATTTTCGGCTGTTTAGATGGTCCGGGAAGGCCTGAGGTGGCCTTGGGCAGCCCGGGCTCCAAAGGACGAGAAGGGACTTCAGATCTTTTCTCGGTCTCGGTGTTTATTAAATGCTTATCTAAAAGATTTTTCTCTTGGCCTGACAGAGTCCTGCTCAGCAGTCAGCCATGGGCACACACTGAGAGCCCCTGGGGCGGCCACCTATCTTTATACTCGGAGTTACGTATACAATATTTATCATTTTTCACCAATACCCTCTACCCTTATTAACCAGTGCACTTTTAGTAAGGTCCAATCTCAAAGTGCCAACATCACCACAGAAGATGGAGGCCAAGAGGAAGAAGAAGAAGAAGAAGGAGAAGGGCACGCCCCAATTCCGCCACCTTACTTCTCTAGACCCCCCTGTACAGAAATCTTAAACCCTGTATCTCACACTCCAATTAACTTATCCCTTCACCATTCACCCCGGTGAAATCCTCCTATCCTCATACTGATGTCATCTCCCATGTGGGATCAAAGTCCAGCCACCAGACATTTCTGGCAACATTCCAGGACTCCCGAGCCCCCCAGGGGTGGTCTTGGTCACCCGGCACCCCAGTTCTGAGAGGCTGAGATCCTACAGTACGCTTTCCACAACACAGAATACTGCAATCCCAAATATGCTATAGAGCAAAACCACGAATAAGTGAAGAACCTTTGGACGGGATCACAGTGTTCACGGATGGCTCAGGGAAGACACACAAGTCAGTGATCATGTGGAGAGACTCAACGACAGGGGATTGGGAATCGGACGTGAGGATGGTTCAGGGCTCTCCACAAATTGTGGAGTTGGCAGCCGTTGTCCGGGCATTTCAGTTGTTCAAACAGCCTCTCAATCTGGTGACAGATTCCGCATATGTTGCGGGTGTGGTCAAGAGATTGGAGGGTTCACTCTTGAAAGAAGTCAGTAATGAGGTTTTATACTCATACCTGACAAGCTTGAAAACACTGCTAGAGAGCAGGGAAAGAGAGTATTTTAACACACACATTAGAGCGCACACGACACTTCCGGGATTTTTAGCGGAAGGGAATGCTCGGGCGGACAGGTTGACAATGCCCATTTTGCAAACACTGCCAGACATTTTTGAGCAGGCAAGGTTAAGTCATGCGTTCTTTCATCAGAATGCGCAAGCGCTAATGGAGTCCTTTCGTCTCACAAAGAGTCAGGCGGGGGAGATCATTAGTGCTTGTCCAGACTGTCAGCTTGTGCAGCCACCCTCTTCTACCGGGGCCATCAATCCGCGGGGGCTGCAAAGTCTTCAGTTGTGGCAAGCTGATGTCACGAAATATCCATCTTTTGGGAGGCTCAAAAATGTTCATGTTTCTGTAGATACATTCTCAGGTGCAGTCTTTGCTTCAGCACATGCTGGGGAAACAGCAGACCATGCTTGCCGACATTTTCTGCAGGCATTTGCAGCATTAGGTGTGCCTCAGGAGATAAAAACAGACAATGGTCCAACATACACAGGCAGGGTGCTTGACAGATTCCTGAAAAGATGGGGTGTCAGACACACGTTTGGTATTCCACATTCACCCACAGGTCAGGCGATCATTGAGAGAACACATCACACCCTGAAATCCCTTCTGGACAGACAGAGAAGGGGTGAGCCAGAGGCAACACCTCACATGAAATTAAATAAGACACTGTACGTGCTGAATTTCCTAAATAGCTCATCCTCGGAACCTAATCCACCGATCGTTAGACATTTTCTAAACAACACACAGGCAAAGCTAAAGGAAAATCCTTTAGTTTTGATCAGAAACCGAGAGACAGGACAAATAGAGGGTCCTTTCAAACTAATCACTTGGGGCAAGGGTTTCGCTTGTATTTCCACAGATCGAGGTCTGAAGTGGGTGTCGGCGCGGCACGTGAAGACATTCCGAACGCGAGAACACGAGAATGCTGATCTAAGAAACAAAGAGACGAGTACTCAGACAGAAGTCGAGACTCAGACTGCGAAAAACGACCCGGAAGAGAAGTAAAAAGAAACTAAGGATTTGGGGGTTTTCACATAAAAGCGAAAGAAATCTTCTTGGTGCAAACAGAAGGGGGAGATGTGTGATCTCAGCCTCTCAGGACTGGGGTGCAGGGTGACCAAGACCACCCCTGGGGGGCTCGGGAGTCCTGGAATGTTGCCAGAAATGTCTGGTGGTTGGACTTTGATCCCACATGGGAGATGACATCAGTATGAGGATAGGAGGATTTCACCGGGGTGAATGGTGAAGGGATAAGTTAACTGGAGTGTGAGATACAGGGTTTAAGATTTCTGTACAGGGGGGTCTAAGGAAGTAAGATGGCGGAATTGGGGCGTGCCCTTCTCCTTCTTCTTCTTCTTCTTGGCCTCCATCTTCTGTGGTGATGTTGGCACTTTGGGATTGGTCCTTACCAAAAGTGCACTGGTTAATAAGGGTAGAGCGTATTGGAGAAAAATGATAAATATTGTATACGTAACTCCGAGTATAAAGATAAGTGACCGCCCCAGGGGGGCTCCGTGTGTGCCCATGGCTGACTGCTGAGCAGAACTCTGTCAAGCCAAGAGAAAATCTTTTAGAAAAGCAATTAATAAACACCGAGACCGAGAAAAGATCTGAAGTCCCTTCTCGTCCTTTGGAGCGCGGGCTGCCCAAGGCCACCTCGGGCCTTCCCAGACCATCTAAACAGCCAAAAATCCGAAAGGACAACTTTCTTTCTCTTCTTGCAAAACACTCGGCAGACCTCTGTGCAACTTCTAGAACACGATGGGAGCTGTTTTCTGTGCTGGCACTGGTTCTCGTTGCCTGACACAGTGGAAAAGCTTTTGGCTAAGATGTCGACGACAAGAGACGCTAAAGACGAAGGTACAATTCTCCCTGGAGCTAAGAGCCGCTCCCAGGCGTCTTTCGGCAGAAGCCGCGCTGCGGAGAGCACAGTGAGCGCCACAATCGTCTTTGCGCGAAGAAGCCGCTTCTTCGCCTCCGGGAGTCGGAGAGAGCGCCAGCTTCGGAAAGGTGAAGCAGGAATCTGCAAAACACTGGGATTGTGTGCGCAGCTTGCCAACTGATAGAAAACAGTACCTTTGCACTCCCCTGCCTTTTCCAATCATATGAGCGTTCGATTGGAAGTTGTTTCAGGCAACTCTCTTCCTCTACTTGCAAAGCACTCGGCAGACCTCCGTGCATCTTCTAGTCTTGTAGTGTGTTTTTAAGTTTCTTGTTTTTGCTCCCCCATTTTATGTATTATTCCTCCCCTGTTCTTTGCAAGATGGTCCTTCCCCCTCCAATTTTCCCGCCACAGAGCCTTTGGCAGGTATGTTACTATGGTTTCCCCTGCCCCTGTTAATTGTCAATCTTCCAAGTTACATAACTGCTCCTCCCTTATCCCACCATATAAGTAAAGTTTTCCTCCTCCCTGAGCCCAGTCAATCACCCTCCACTCCTCCCTGCTTTCTAGAGCATTCTTCACTCTGGGGGTGGTGGTTGGCTGGCGTCCCTGGGCCCCTCCTTTGTTCTATGTTTATTGGATAAGTTCTTGTGTCAGTTTTCTTATGTACCTCCCCACATGTTCCCCTATTGGTTAGCTGGTCTTCCCCTCCCGTCTCCACCCCTTCCCTGTAAAACTCTGTCTCCCCCCGTGTTCGGGGCCATTTTGCTGTGGGTTTTTCCACCTGTTGGTTTGCCCTGTGCTGCATGTGGGATCTTCAATAAACCGACGTTTTACCCCCAGCAAGTGGTCGTCTCCTCTCTTGTCTCGTCCAGCGCGAATCCAAGTCCGCAATACAGCCCAGCCCGAGGCCAGGACGCCAAGGGGGGCTGGCCTCAGATGCGCAGTGGCGTCGGCCGCTTTACCCCTTCAGCTAGCGGGACTTAGGGCCGTGAACGCCCTCGCGCAGTTTGGCGACCAACGTAGGGGCCGACGAAGTGGACTTTTGACCCCGGACTGGACCCTGCGGAGTTGGGATTTACTTACCCTCTGGACGCCAGACTACCCCGGGTAGTAGCAGGCTCTGTTTCAGGAGCAGCGCTCCCCGGCTGAAGGGAGTCGGGACTCCTCGCACCCTCAGAGGACGCCTCCCCTAGACGAGTGACCCTCGCCTGGTTTTTTCTTTGTCGCCGCTGCAAGATTGGTGAGTTCGGGCCCCGTCCTGGGGACACTCCAGCTTCCCCTCTGCCTTTTTAACTTTCCCTAGGGGTATATGCCCTGTGTTGGGGACCTACCCCCCGCCTTCTCTCCTTGAGGTTTTTTCTCGCCCCCGTGCCATTTTTATTTTCTCTTCCTTTTGGGTGCCGGATTTCCCCAGACGTGGGGCCGGACCCATCACCCAGTCTCCTTCTTTCCCTCCGGCTGTTTCCCCAGACTTTGGGGCAGTGGGGGGGGCAGGGGCTGGCGGCGGGCGGCTCATTGTTTAAGTTTTCGTTGTTTCCCAGGCGTGCGGTTGCGTCATCAGAGGATTTTCCCCCTTTCTAGCGGCAGCAGTTCCGGCTCTAGAAAGGCGCCATGGGTGCCGGCTTGGGAAAATCCCAGAAGGAGGTTTATTATGTTGTGAAGGGTTTGTTGCTTGGGGGTGGTCAAAAAGCCCCCGAGCAGGAGTTAAAATGTTTAGTTAAGTGGGTATTTTCTAGGTTTCCCAAGGTCTCCCCGGAACGCGTAAAAGAGCCGCGGTTTTGGGCAGCCTTTGTGGCAAAATTAGAAGAGGCCATAAATTCCGGGGAGACAAATCTGGCCACCGTGGCGTATTGCGCGCGCAGAGTGCATGCGACACTCCGCGCGCCTGTGGAGCCTAAGAAAAGTCCCGCGGTTTCTGGTTTGTCCCCTCGTTCTCCTCGTTCAGTTGCCCTTGTCCCCCAAACCTTTCCCTTGTCCCGTAGGCAAGAGCCCTCGAGGGGGATTTTGAGGGCAGACCAGAGGCAGGGGGTCCATCCTGCCCCTGCTCCCCCTCGACCGGCTCGGCCTCCCCCTTCGAGGAGCCCTGGCCAGGCTCCTTCTCTTCCCTTACCCTCTACCCCGGTCCCCAAGTCCCCGGTTTCAAACCCCAAAGTTATTCGGTTTTGCGAAGACCCTCACAAGGGGTCCCTTGGTGCCCGAGATGGCGGCGGCCAGGCGGCCGCTCCCGCCAGGGCTCCTTCTTCTCCTCCTAACCCTTTCCTCCCTGATACCAACCCCTTCCTTCCCCTGGACCCAACCTCTTTTTCGGTCGTCCCTCCCCCATCTCTTCCCTCTGCTCCTTCCATTTCTCCGCCCTCCGATCCTCCGTCGGCTCCTCCCCAGGTTCCTCCCCCGGTTCAGCCCCCTGTTTACTCCTCCCCTGCTCCACCTTCATACTCTGCTCCGCCTCCGAACTCCATCAAGGAGGCGGAGAGGGGCGGTGTGCCGCGCCCACTCCCTCGCCCTGCCCCATTACCAGACCCTGCCTCAACCTCCTCCAACTCCGGTTCCCACGCTCCCCCTTCCGGTTCTCACGCCTTGTATTCGGGGGGGGGGGGGGGTGGATGACTGGAAGCCGGGGCAGGCGCCTTTATTGGAAGCCGCTCCGGTTACGTACCACCTCAGCGGGGAGGGGGGAGCCCTCAGGCCCAGTGGGTGCCTTTAGCACAGGCCCGGATTAAGGAACTGTGCAAGGCGCAGAAGGACTACTCCTGCGGGTCTGAATACATCCGGGGTATGCTCCGGAATGCCCTTGCACAGGGAGATCTGGTGCCGGCGGACCTGAGGGCCCTCTTCTCCAGTTTAACAAGACCCATGGAGTTTAGGGTCTGGGTGGGGGAATGGAGGAGGGAGATAGTGGAGGTTCTCCCGATTCTTTGGGGGAATCCTTCAGTGTCTCATGACGCGGACGGTTTAGCAATTTCCCAAGAACATCTTTTGGGCGAGGGACAGTGGGCAGAGGGGGTAGCTCAAGCAAAGGCCTTGTTCCCGCCTCAGCTTGTAGAGACCGCTAAGGCAGCAGAGCAGACCTTTTATAAGCCAGAGGTGGTGACCTCCCAATGGGAAGATGATGAAGTCCGGCAGGGGCCGCAAGAGCCTTATATGGTTTTCATCGAGCACCTCTACAGATACGTGGAGGCGCAGGTGACTGGGGATGACGACAGGGAAAAGATTCTCTGGCGGATGGCGTATAGCAATGCCAACCTAGAGTGTCGGAAGGCCATCAGGAGGCTCCCTCGAAGTCCCTGGCCCACGGTGGAGGCCATGATAGAGGCCGTGGTAGGCCAGGTATCCCTACAATCTCGGCCCTGAAGAGCCTCTGTGGCTTTTGCAGAGGACCCCGAACCGGACTTCTTTGATATAGAAGCTGCCCCCGTTGCCGGACGCCCAACACCCGGGTCCGGCAGAAGATCAACGGCCACCCACCCCTGCCACCTCTGTGGCAAGACAGGGCATTGGATGCCCCAATGCCCGATGCGATTAGATTATTTCGAGTATAGAAGGAAGCGGGAAAAGGAGGAGAGTAAGGGCACAAAAAACTAGGCCCGGAGCGCAGCCCCTCCCTGCGCGAAGACAAAAATGCGGCAGGCCACTTAACAACAAGCGGGGAGGGAGGAGACAAGAGAGAGCTGCCGTACACACTGCCGGATTTATCTTACTTAGTACCAGACTTGACACATAACTGTGGTATTCAGCCTACACCTGCCATTAACAGCATGTCCTCTGTTTCCCCCTACAGGCTGCAGCTAACTAGGGACTTTTATCTCCCTAGCAGTGACATCCAGCTGGTGTCTGTCGACCTGCAACACCCGGGTCGCTGGACAAAACTTGGACGTTGCAGGTGGACCGTCGTCGTGGACACGAAGCACACACCGCGAGACATTCACATCGTCCCTGGTCTGGTAACTACCGACCGGGACCGTTTCGCGGTAGGGCTGTACTGTGTCCGACCCCCGCTCTTCCTCCCTAAGGGACAGATCATTGCCCAGGCTATTCCGGTTCCAGATAGAGATCATTGGAAGAACTCCGTGGAGAGGACATCGCCTCCGACAGTAGCCTGGGCACAGCTGGTGGGGAGGGAGAAGCCCCGTCTGACTTGTCAGCTCTCGTTGGGCGGGGACAAAAAGATCGTGAGGGGTCTTTTGGACACGGGTGCGGATGTGACGATCATTCCCTCTCGGGAGTGGCCGTCACATTGGGACTTGCAAAGCGCTGCGGGCACGATCTCAGGTGTTGGGGGCCTTCAATTGGCCAATCAATCTAAGAACATTGTGCAAATAAAGGGGCCCGACGGGCAATTGGCCTCTATACGCCCGTTCGTTTTAGATTACACCGAGCCTCTCTGGGGAAGAGACCTACTAGCCCAGTGGGGAGCCAGAATTGACGTCCCAAAGGCTCCCCAGGTTTTTCGGGCAGTGGCCACTGAGGAGCGCCAGACCTGGAAGCTGAATTGGCTGTCAGATAAACCAGTACAGGTCTTGCAGTGGCCACTCAACAAGCAAAAATAAAGGCGCTCAATGAGCTCGTTCAGGAGCAGTTAATGAAAGGCAACCTGGTGGAGACAATTTCACCTTGGAACTCCCCAGTGTTTGTCATTAAGAAGCCTAATAAGGACAAGTGGCGGCTCCTGACCGACCTCTGCCAAATTAACGAACAAATAATGGACATGGGTCCTCTTCAGCCAGGGATGCCCTCCCCAGCAATGCTCCCCCAAAATTGGAATTTGGCAGTTATAGATATAAAAGATTGTTTTTTCCAGATTCCCCTGCACCCAGACGATGCCCCGCGCTTTGCGTTCACTGTTCCGTCCATCAACCGTGAGTCCCCAGCCAAGCGCTTGCATTGGCGAGTCCTTCCGCAAGGCCTTAAGAACAGCCCTGTGATCTGCCAGTGGTATGTCGCTTCGCTGCTGTCACCCATACGTACAGCCCTCAGGGATGCTGTCATCATCCACCATTACATGGACGACATCCTCGTGTGTGCACCCGACCACAGTCTGCTTGCCCATGTGCTTGACCTGACAACCAATGCGTAGTTGCTGCAGGGTTCGAGCTCCGGCAGGACAAAATTCAGCGGATGCCACCTTGGAAATACCTGGGCCTCGAAATCACAAAGCGGACCATTGTTCCGCAGAAATTGGCTATTAGGACAAAAGTCCAGACCCTAGCGGATGTCCATCAACTGTGTTGGTCTTTAAATTGGGTGAGACCCTGGCTGGGCATTTCAACTGAGGACCTAGCCCCCCTTTTCAATTTGTTGAAAGGGGGAGAGGGGCTGATTTCCCCTAGGGCTCTCACCCCAGAGGCAGAGGTGACCTTGGAGAAGATACAGAAAGTTATTTCGGCCAGGCATTCCCATCGTTACCATCCGGGCCTGCCCTTCAAATTTATTATACTGGGAAAATTGCCACACCTCCATGGCATGATACACCAGTGGGACACCAGTGTAAAGGACCAGGGGCTGGGTGACCCCCTCTTAATTATAGAGTGGGTGTTCCTCAGCCACCATCGGTCCAAAAGAATGACACGGCCACAGGAGTTGGTAGCCGAACTGATCCTCAAAGCAAGATCGAGGATCAGGGAGCTGGCGGGGTGTGATTTCCCATGCATACATATCCCAATTATATTAGAATCGGGACAACTTACATTAAAGACCTTTGAAGAACTGCTGCAAACTAATGAATACCGGCAGTTTGCACTAGATAGCTACACTGGGAGCATGGCAGTAGATCGGCCAGCCCACAAATTATTCAATTTGGAGTTTAAATTATCGCTGAAAAAGGTTCAGAGCAGGAAGCCGCTGGATGCCTTGACAGTTTTCACAGACGCGTCTGGAGCATCCCACAAGTCAGTGATGTCTTGGAAGGATCCTCAGACTAAGCAGTGGGAGACTGATGTTGTTGTTGTGGAGGGCTCTCTACAAGTTGCTGAGTTGGACGCAGTCGTCAGGGCATTCCAGAGGTTCCCTGGGCCTTTTAATTTGGTTACAGATTCTGCGTATGTCGCAGGTGTAGTGTCTCGAGCTGAGTCTGCGGTTCTTCAAGAGGTAACCAACAAAAGATTATTTGAGTTGCTTAACAGGCTCGTCGAGCTAGTCTCCTGTGGAAGGGGCTAGCAGCGGGCCTGTTAGCTAAAGGAGCGAGAAGTAAGAAGAAGCTGATAAGGAACTTTCTCCAAGGCCGTAACCAAGGAGATCGAGAGAAGGAAGATAAGAGCATTCTGCAGCTGGATCAAGCATTTTTAGAAAGTTAGGTGGAGTCAGAGTAACTTTTCACCAGTGGCATGGTATTGAATTATTGTGGCGAATAGCTAAGGTAGAGGAAGGGTAAACAACTGGAAAGTGTATAAAAGATCAGCCATTTTCATTAATAAACTGTTGCCAAGTGTTACCAACTGAGACTGCTTGTGGTCTCTGCTTTGTGTCGTGACCGCCTCGACTGCGACATTTTGGAGACGCCGACGTGATAAGAACATAGTCGGTGGGGGCCCATACGGGGTCCTAGCAATTGGCAACCCTGACCCACTGGGACGTAGTGGGGGAGGCGGCGTTGGTGCAGCTGAGAGTGGCAGGTGGAAGCCACAGGGAGGTCCGGACCTGATTCCCTCCAATCAAGACACCTGGAAGTAGGTGAGCCACCAACTAGTAATAATGGGACAAAATTTATCTAAAGAGGAAGAAAGTGTTCTGTCTACATGGAAAGTTTTGTTAAGAAATAAGGGAATTAATACGTCAGATTATGAGCTTCGTAATATATTGCTGTGGGCTAAATCACAGAATTTTGGCACTGATCCCAACACAGCATTTAGTGTTAAGGCATGGAAGAAAGTCGGGGACAGACTTTGGCAAGTTATTCGAGCGGGAGATAACACAGCTGTTGATTTAGCAGTAACCTGGAACTCGCTCTTTGAGGCTTTAAAGGAATGGAGAATAGAGAGAGAAACGGAGCAAGATGCGGACGAAGAGTTGGGGCTGATACCTGACGGGGGGGCTGAGGCAGAGGGGGCCTCTGAGGTAGAAGGGGGCTCTGATGGGGAACTTGGTGAAGAAAGTTCGGATGCCTTGGGAGTTACCTGGCACGCTGCCAAAGCTTCTGGGAAAGCTGCCAAAGCTTCTGGGAAAGCTGCCGAAACTTCTGGGCAACCTGCCCTAGCTTCTTCTTATCAGACTCCTAAGCCTCCTTATCTCACACCTGCGCAGCAGCTCGTGATGGTGCCTGTATATACCACACCGCTACGCCAGTTAGCTGAAATGTCTTTAGCAGAGAGAAAGGTCCAGCCATCTGCCCCCCTGCTTCCCTCCTCTCTGGTCCAGCCGTCTGCCCCCCCGCTCCCCTCTGAGTGGCTTGAACAACCTGCAAGGCTGTATCCTCCTTTACCTGACAATGACAGCAACAGTGAGTCAAGTGATGAGTCGCCCGCAGTAACACCTGAGTTGGGGCAGGGAGCTCTGGTCTCTTCATCTCCTAAGAGCTCTAGTCTTACTGCCCCATGGACTTTGCCTCCGTGCCAAGTCACTGTGCTTCCTCGACACCCTCAGGAGTTTTGGGAATTTGTTAGGAGGAAAGCAGTTGAAGAAAAGAACTGGGACATCATAGAAAGGTTAGGTGCTCCAAGAGTACCTCAGGAGAACAGTGCCATTGCAAATGTTGCTTGTGATAACCCTATGGCTTTTCCAGTTTTCAAAGCAGCTCCTGGAACAGGACAGAACGACAGTCATCATGTCTTCGCCTGGAGGGTTGTGCAAGACCTCCAATCGAAAGTAGCTCAATATGGTATTAATTCCTCAGAGGTAATGCAATTAATGCGTGTTATTAATGCAGATTTGCTTGCACCTTATGACATCACTCATCTTGCTACAATTCTATTTCAGCCAGTACAATATGGTGTATTTCAAGAAACTTGGAGGCGAGTGGCTGAGCGCACAGCTTTAACAAATATGCAGTTGCCTCAACACGACCCTCGTCATGCTGTGGGTGTTGATGCCCTAATGGGCTCTGGGCCTTTTGCTAATCCAGATTTACAGGCAAGGTGGGATCCTTCGAGTTTGGCACAAGCTCAGCAAATTGGCATGAGTGCCTTAACTAAAACAATGGAAATGGCAGCTCCAAAGCAGAAATATGTTACTATACAACAAGGAATGAGAGAACCATTTTTGCAGTTTGTAGAAAAACTTGCTGCCGCTATTGAGAAACAAGTAGATGATGAAACTTTGCGAGACAAATTGTGTGTACAATTGGCTAAAGAAAATGCAAACCCAGATTGCAGAAAGATTATTGATACTTTGCCTGGGGAACCCACCTTGTCTGAAATGGTTACTGCTTGCTCGAAAGTTGGTTCAGTCGAGCATAAAATGGCAGCTCTTGCTGCAGTGTTAAGACCTTCAGCGAAGTGTTATAATTGTGGACAACAAGGGCACGTAAAGTCACAATGTACTGTCCAGAAAACAACATTTAGGCCAAGGGCAAGCAGCGATATTGTATGCAACCGTTGTGCTAAATCTGGGCACTATGCTAAGCAATGCAGAAGTAAATATCATGCAAATGGTCAGCTATTGCCGGGAAACCCAAAGAGGAGCGCGAAGGGGCGCGCGGGGAAACAAATACCCCAACAACCACAACAGCAAATGCGGGCCTTCCCAGCCCTGCAAAGCTACCCATTTGCGAACAATTCTCAGGGGCAACAAGCGGGTCCGCAGGGATTGATATACCCACCGCTGACACAGTAACTATTTTAACAAAAGAAATATGTAAAGTCCCTCTTGATGCCTATGGTCCGATAGGACGGGGATTGAGTGCGTTTTTGATAGGGAGATCAAGTACTACACTTAGAGGTATTCATGTGCATCTAGGGCTTATTGATGCTGATTATTTAGGGCAGATTCATGCTATGGTATCTATTGATGACCCTCCTGTCACTATTCAGAAAGGAACTTGCATTGCTCAACTTGTACCTTTTGTGAGTTCTGTTCCAAATGCAGTGGACTGAAGTCGTGGCACAGGAAGCTTTGGATCGACAGGAGTACCTCAAGTGTTTTGGACTGAGAAAGTAACAGAGAGCCGTCCAGAAAAGACATGCACTCTCACCGCCAGTGGATGTCATCCAGCAACTATATCAGTAACAGGTTTGATTTACACTGGAGCAGATGTCACAATACTCTCACGACTTTGCTGGCCTCAATCGTGGCCTCTCACTCATGCAAGTTTTGGACTCCTGGGGTTGGGTGGTGCTACAACAAGTGGCCTGTCAGCCATTGTAATTAATGTGAAACATCCTGATGGCCAACAAGCTAACATCAGACCCTATGTTGCCGATGCTCCTCAAAGTTTGTGGAGACGAGATTGTTTATCTCAATGGGGTGTCAAAATTACTACGGATTTTTAATGGGGGCCACTGTGTTGCAGGGCATTGAACGTCCAGTTGTACCCCTGACATGGTTGACAGATAAGCCTGTCTGGGTTTGCCAGTGGCCCCTGACTACTGAAAAGCTTACTGCCCTGCAAGAATTAGTTACAGAACAATTGCTAGCAGGACACATTGAGGAATCATTCAGTCCCTGGAACACCCCCGTTTTTGTAATAAAAAAGAAATCGGGAAAATGGAGACTTTTACATGATTTACGGCAGATAAATGCTGTAATGGCAACAATGGGAGCTTTGCAACCAGGCCTTCCTACACCCACGATGATTCCACAAGAATGGCAAATAGTTGTCATTGATCTAAAAGATGGTTTCTTCACTATTCCATTGGCTGAGCAGGACAAAGAAAAATTCGCTTTTACGGTGCCTTCTATAAATCATGCTGAACCTCATAAAAGATATCAATGGAAGGTACTCCCACAAGGCATGAAAAATTCGCCAACTATTTGTCAATGGTTTGTGGCACAGGCCTTGTCAAAAGTGCGGGAGCAATTTAAAAACTGCTACTGCTATCATTACATGGATGATATCTTGTTGGCATCTGACAACAAACAACAGTTGTCAGCTCTTAAACAATGTGCCGTGACAAATTTGAAAGACTTTGGTTTGATCATTGCTCCAGAGAAAGTGCAGAAACACATGCCTTGGAAATACCTAGGTATGTTGGTGACCAACACTCAAGTTATGCCTCAACCTGTAAAGTTAGACATTGATGTCAAAACTGCTACTGATGTACAGAAATTGGTTGGTTTAATAGGTTGGATTCGATCATATTTAGGCATAACTAATCATCAGATGCAACCATTGTTTGATCTGCTTTCAGGCATCACTTCCTCCACTGATGAGAGGCAATTGACCTCAGCGGCAAAAAAGACCCTAGAAGAAGTTGAATTAGCCCTAGCACACAAATTTGTTAACAGGATAGATCCCTCTGTTGGTGTTCAATTGTTTATTTTGAAAGACCATGAAATACCATGTGGAATACTGTGCCAATGGAATGATAATTGGGAAGATAAATTGCATATTCTGGAATGGATATTTTTATCTTTCAGATCTCAGAAAAGAGCTCCAGGACTTTATGAGCTCTTTGCAGATATTATCATCAAGGGTCGCAGGCGTTGTCATGAGATTTTGGGACAGGACCCTGTGACCATTGTGATACCTGTGCAACAGTGGTATTTTGAATGGTGCTTTCAAAATAATCATGAATTGCAATCTGCCTTATCTTGTTTTACAGGCCAAATCTCGTATCACTTGCCTTCTCATCCTGTTCTAACACTGACTAAAGAGATTCCTTTTGAAGGCAAGCAAATTTGTTCTCCCGTTCCAGTGGAAGGTATAATGGTTTTTACAGATGGGTCCGGGAAAACCGGAAAAGCAGCTGTGGCTTGGAGAAAGGATGATCACTGGGAATATCAGACAGTGATTCAGCAGGGATCTCCTCAACTGGTTGAACTTTCTGCTGTTCTTTTGGCTTTTATTTTGTTTCCTGGTTCTGTAAACATAGTTACTGATTCAGTTTATGTTGCCAATTTGGTTAAGCATTTAGATCAAGCAGTATTGTATAATATTCAAGAGAAACCATTGTTTACTATATTAGTGAAGTTGTGGACAGTTATTGGTGCTCGAAAACATTCTTACTTTATCATGCACATTCGCAGCCATACATCATTACCGGGATTTTTTGCTGAAGGCAATGCCTATGTAGACTCTTTAGTAGCTGCTGCTGCAATCAAAACTGTACCCAATGTGTTGCAGCAGGCAATTTTATCCCATCAATTTTTTCATCAGAATGCTCAAGCTTTACAGCAGCAATTCAAATTGTCTACTGCCGAAGCAAAATCTATTCTTTCCTCTTGTCCCGACTGTCATATGACTCATGTCACTCAGTATTATGGTACCAACCCTAGAGGTCTTTCTGCGTTAGAAGAATGGCAAACTGATGTTACAGAAATGCCAGAATTTGGTCGCTTTAAGTATGTTCATGTTACAGTTGATACTTTTTCTCACGCAATGGTTGCTTCAGCATTCACAGGAGAGAAAACTCGAGATGCTATTCGTCATTTTTATCATGCCTTTTCTATTCTAGGTGTTCCGTGTCATGTAAAAACAGATAACGGCCCAGCATATGCTTCGCAGAAAATGCAAGCATTCTTTCGTGCTTGGGGCATTGAGCATTCAACAGGTATTCCACATGTCCCCACGGGCCAAGCAATTATTGAAAGAGCTCACGGACTTCTTAAACGTCAGGTTCAAAAACAAAAAGGGGGAATGCAACAGGAGTCACCTCAAGTGAGATTAGATAAAGCTGTTTATGTGTTAAACTTCTTGCGTCCCCTACCTGACTCAGTTATCTCCAATCTTTTGCCATTTTT
Source organism: Melozone crissalis (assembly GCF_028551555.1). Taxonomy (NCBI): domain Eukaryota; kingdom Metazoa; phylum Chordata; class Aves; order Passeriformes; family Passerellidae; genus Melozone; species Melozone crissalis. Next base: position 3,383,774 of record NW_026535882.1, on the reverse strand, counting down.
CTTCTTTGAATTCTAAGCAACCAAATTTCCATAGAAATGTCAAGGTATGGGTCAAGGACTTGATTACTGGTATATGGTCTGGTCCAGTGGAACTGATAACCTGGGGAAGGGGTTATGCTTGTGTTTTGACAGATAATGGTCCTCGATGGGTTCCTGCTCGCTGTGTTAAACCTTACCTAGAACGTGCAGCAAAGGACAGGATCGATGGCTCCGCAGCTGAAGCAGAACGTGCGGATGACACTGGCTAAGACCATATATCAGTACTTATAGATGGATGAAGGAAGAATGGGAATTTTGTTGATGGCTGTGATTGTGATTTTGTGTGTCCCCTCTCTGCTTGGGTTTTTGCAAAGGGCCCTGCAAAAATCCATAGCAGCTGTATTTACAGGTCAAAAACAAAAAAGGGGGAATTGTGGAAGGGGCTAGCAGCGGGCCTGTTAGCTAAAGGAGCGAGAAGTAAGAAGAAGAAGAAGCTGATAAGGAGCTTTCTCCAAGGCCGTAACCAAGGAGATTGAGAGAAGGAAGATAAGAGCATTCTGCAGCTGGATGAAGCATTTTAAGAAAGTTAGGTGGAGTCAGAGTAACTTTTAATCAATGGCATGGTATTGAATTATTGTGGCCAATAGCTAAGGTAGAGGAAGGGTAAACAACTGGAAAGTGTATAAAAGATCAGCCATTTTCATTAATAAACTGTTGCCAAGTGTTACCAACTGAGACTGCTTGTGGTCTCTGCTTTGTGTCGTGACCGCCTCGACTGCGACAGTCTCCCACCGCGAGCACCCTTTTTATGTTATGCATATGAGGTCACATACTGATCTGCCCGGGTTTATTGCGGAAGGCAACCGTCGTGCCGACTCTCTGGCCGCGGCTGCTGTTACGCAGGCCCCTCTCCCAGACGTGTTCGGCCAGGCTAAGATCAATCACCAACTTTTCCATCAGAATGCGCCTGGCCTGGTCCGGCAATTCAATCTGACGCAGGATCAGGCCAAGGCGATAGTGGCCACATGTCCCCAATGCCAACAGGATCAGATGCCCACCGTGGCCTCGGGGGCCAATCCCCGAGGTTTGGCGAGCTGCGAGGTGTGGCAGATGGACGTGACGCATATCCCATCTTTTGGTCGATTGTGTTACGTCCATGTCTCAGTTGATACCTTCTCCGGGGCTATATATGCTTCTGCCCACACAGGCGAAAAGGCAGCGAATGTCCAGAAGCATCTGCTTCAGGCATTCGCTGTCTTGGGCATCCCTAGGGCCCTAAAAACAGATAACGGCCCTGCGTATACCTCCAAGGAGCTGCGGAGCTTCCTGCAGCAATGGGGAATAGTCCATAAGACCGGCATCCCCTATTCCCCAACAGGCCAAGCCATGGTGGAGAGGGCCCACCAGAGCCTTAAGAAGATCTTATCCCGGCAACAACCGGGGATGAAGGTGGAGACCCCCCACGTCCGGCTGTCAAGAGCATTGTACACGCTTACCTTTCTAAATTGCTCTTTTGACAGCCAAAATCCTCCAGTGGTCCGGCACTTCGGCAGTCACCAGCAGCTGCAGCCTAAAGCCAGGCCACCGGTTCTTGTAAAAGATCCGGAGACCTGGCGGACGGAGGGCCCCTTTGACCTGGTAACCTGGGGGAGGGGATATGCCTGCGTGTCCACTCCCTCAGGCCCCAGGTGGATTCCATCCAAGTGGGTTAGGCCCTTCGTCCCGAAACAGAGGACCAAGAGGGAGGCAGTACCACACCGTCCTTCGACCACCCAGGGGCGGGAGGATTCCAGCTCGAAGAAGGCGAAGACTGGCCGGACCAGCCGCGAGATCCTGAATTTTAAGTTTCTGTGGACTTCCCATTTTTTTTATCTTATTTGTTAAGAAACGAGGAGATGTTGTAGTGTGTTTTTAAGTTTCTTGTTTTTGCTCCCCCATTTGATGTATTATTCCCCCCCTGTTCTTTGTAAGATGGTTCTTCCCCCTCCAGTTTTCCCGCCGCAGAGCCGTTGGCAGTTATGTTACTATGGTTACCCCTGCCCCTGTTAATTGTCAATCTCCCAAGTTACATAACTGCTCCTCCCTTATCCCACCATATAAGTAAAGTTTTCCTCCTCCCTGAGCCCAGTCAATCACCCCCCACTCCTCCCTGCTTTCTAGAACATTCTTCTCTCTGGGGGTGGTGGTTGGTTGGCGTCCCGGGGCCCCTCTATTGTTCTATGTTTATTGGATAAGTTCTTGTGTCAGTTTTCTTATGTACCTGCCCACATGTTCCCCTATTGGTTAGCTGGTCTTCCCCTCCCGTCTCCACCCCTTCCCTGTAAAACTCTGTCTCCCCCCGTGATCGGGGCCATTTTGCTGTGGGTTTTTCCACCTGTTGGTTTGCCCTGTGCTGCATGTGGGCTCTTCAATAAACCGACGTTTTACACCCAGCAACTGGTCGCCTCCTCTCTCGTCTCGCCCAGCGCGAATCCAAGTCCGCAATACAGCCCAGCCCGAGGCCAGGACGCCAAGGGGGGCTGGCCTCAGATGCAAAGGGGCGTCGGCCGCTTTACCCCTTCAGCTAACCGGACTTAGGGCCGTGAACGCCCTCGCGCATTCTAGAACACCATGGGAGATGTTTTCTGTGCTGGCACAGTTTCTCCTTGCCAGACATAGTGGAAAAGCTTTTGGCTAAGATGTAGACGACAAGAGACGCTAAAGACGAAGGTACGATGCTCTCTGGAGCTAAGAGCCGCTCCCCGGGCGTCCTCCTGCAGAAGCCGCGATAAGGCGAGCACTGTGACTGCCACAATCGTCTTTGCGCGAGGAAGCCGCTTCTTCGCCTCCGGCAGCCAGAGAGAGCGGCAGCTTCGGAAAGGTGAAGAAGGAAGCTGTACAACACTGGGATTGTGTGCGCCCCTTGCCAACTGATAGAAAACAGTACCTTAGAACTCTTCTGACTATTCCTATCACATGAGCATTCGATTGGAAGCTGTTTTCGACAACTCTATTCGTCTTCGTGCAAGACACTCGGCAGACCTCCGTGCAACTTCTAGAACACGATGGGAGATGTTTTCTGTGCTTGCACAGTTTCTCCTTGCCAGAGAGAGTGGAAAAGCTTTTGGCTAAGATGTAGATGACAAGAGACGCTAAAGATGAAGGTACGATGCTCTCCGGAGCAAAGAGCCGCACCCGGGCGTCATTGCGCAGAAGCCGCGCTGCGGAGAGCACTGTGACCGCCAAAATCGACTTTGCGTGAAGAAGCCGCTTCGTCCCCTCCGGGAGACGGAGAGAGAGGCAGCTTCAGATAAGTGAAGAAGGAAGCTGCACAACACTGGGATTGTGTGCGCACCTTGCCAACTGATAGAAAACAGTACCTTAGAACTCCCCTGACTATTCCAATCACATGAGCATTCGATTGGAAGCTGTTTTCGACAACTCTCTTCGTCTTCTTGCAAGACACTCGGCAGACCTCCGTGCGTCTTCTAGAACACGATGGGAGATTTTTTCTATGCTGGAACAGTTTCTCATTGCCAGACATAGTGGAAAAGCTTTTGGCTAAGATGTAGGCGACAAGAGACGCTAAAGACGAAGGTATGATGCTCTCCAGAGGTCAGAGCCGCTCCCGGGCGTCTTTCGGCAGAAGCCGCGCTGCGGAGAGCACTGTGACCGCCGCAATCGTCTTTGCGCGAAGAAGCCGCTTCTTCGCCTCCGGGAGCCGGAGAGAGCGGCAGCTTCGGAAAGGTTTAGAAGGAAGCTGCACAACACTGGGATTCTGAGCGCAGCTTGCCAGCTGATAGAAAACAGTCCCTTAGCACTCTCCTGACTATTTCAATCACATGAGGGTTCAATTGGAAACTTTTTTGGGCAACTCTCTTTGTCGTCTTGCAAAACACTCGGCAGACACCCGTGAAACTTCTAGAACACGATGGGAGATGTTTTCTGTGCTGGCAAAGTTCCCCCTTGCCAGACATATTGGAAAAGCTTTTGGATAAGATGTAGACTACAAGGGACGCTAAAGACGAAGGTACGATGCTCTCCAGAGCTAAGAGCTGCTCCCGGGCGTCTTTCGGCAGAAGCCACACTGCGGAGAGCACTGTGACCGGCACAATCTTCATTGCGCAAAGAAGCCGCTTCTTCGCCTCCGGGAGCCGAAGAGAGCGGCAGCTTCGGAATGGTGAAGAAGGAAGCTGCACAACACTGGGATTTTGTGCGCAGCTTGCCAAGAGATAGAAAACAGTACCTTAGCACTCTCCTGACTATTCCAATCACATGAGCATTCGATTGGAAGCTGTTTCGGGCAACTCTCATCGTCTTCTTGCAAAACACTCGGCAGATCTCCGTGCAACTTCTAGAACACGTTGGGAGATGTTTTCTGTACTGGCACAGTTTCTCCTTGCTAGACATAGTGGAAAAGCGTTTGACTAAGATGTAGACGACAAGAAACGCTAAAGACGATGGTACGATGCTCTCCAGAGCTATGAGCCGCTCCCGGGCGTCTTTCGGCAGAAGCCGCGCTTCCGAGAGCACTGTGACCACCACAATCGTCTTTGCGTGATGAAGCCGCTTCTTCGCCTCCAGGAGCCGGAGAGAGCGGTAACTTCGGAAAAGTAAAGAAGGAAGCTGCACAACACTGGGATTGTGTGCGCAGCTTGCCAACTGATAGAAAACAGTACCTTAGCACTCTCCTGCAATTTCCAAACACATGAGCATTCGATTGGAAGCTGTTTCGGGCAACTCTCTTCGTCTTCTTGCAAAACACTCGGCAGACCTCCGTGCAACTTCTAGAACACGATGGGAGATATTTTCTGTGCTGGCACAGTTTCTCCTTGCCTGACATAGAGGAAAAGCTTTTGGCTAAGATGTAGACGACAACAGATGCTAAAGACGAATGTACGATGCACTCTGGAGCTGAGAGCCGCTCCCGGGCGTCTTTCGGCAGAAGCCACGCTTAGGAGAGCACTGTGACTGCCACAATCGTCTTTGCGCGAAGAAGCCGCTTCTTCGCCACCGGGAGCCGGAGAGAGCGGCAGCTTCGGAAAGGTGAAGAAGGAAGCTGCACACAACTGGGATTGTGCGCGCAGCTTGCCAACTGATAGAAAACAGTACCTTAGACCTCCCTTGCCTTTTCCAATCATATGAGCATTCGATTGGAAGCTTTTTTCGGCAAGTCTCTTCATCTTATTGCAAAACACTCGGCAGACCTCCGTGCAACTTCTAGAACACGATGGGAGATGTTTTCTGTGCTGGCACAGTTTCTCCTTGCCAGACATAGTGGAAAAGCTTTTGGCTAAGATGTAGACGACAAGAGACGCTAAAGACCATGGTATAATACTCTCCGGAGCTATGAGCCGCTCCCGGGCAACGTTCGGCAGAAGCCACGCTAAGGCGAGCACTGTGACAGCCTCAATCGTCTTTGCGCGTAGAAGACGCTTCTTCGCCTCCGGGGGCCGGAGGGAGCGGCAGCTTCGGAAAGGGGAAGAAGGAAGCTGCACAACCCTGGGATTGTGAGCGCAGCTTGCCAACTCATAGATAACAGTACCTTAGTGTTGGAGAGTTTTTCAAGAATGGCTTGAAGAAAAGGGCCCTGAGACATACAATTGAGAGAAAAGTAAACGGAAAAAGTAAAGCAGTCCTAACGCAGTTCTCAGCCTTCTGATTTCTATAAACAATTAGACTCTCTTTATAAACAATAAAGTTCTCAGGCTGTCTTCCCATAACAAGAAGAACACCGTCTCTGGGAAAGGCTGGCACCCTGAGAACTGATGAAGAAGTTTTGGGAACACTGGTTCTGTTTTTAATAAACAATTGTAGGTATTCTAAAACAAGAGGAGTGGTTAGAAGTTTCTCTGTTAGCCTATCATGAAATTGGATTACAGAATATGCATGAAGTTCGTTAACTTTGTTATTTAAGGTGATTGATTGATCAATAAAATTGGAGTTCGATGCATTAAAGGATGGTCGTCTCGTCTCCCCCTCATCTCCAACAAATGGTTGACCCCTGGACGTGATAGAGCATAACGAACGCGAACGAATGCTCTTGGGGATTGCGAAAACCACGGGGAGGTGAGGACTTGTCCAGGTTCCGAGGAGCAGCTGCGGAACGGCTTTAAGCACGAATACAAAGCGGACAAAAGCCGCCGAGACGTTCCGGGCCCCAAGCGACCTTATAGAAGAGTCTTGGCTGGTACATGTGGCCTGACGCCGGAGGTGCTGCAGAGCGCGCTTATTTACATAGGTATGGAACGGCAAGCAGCTTATGAACTTTTTATAACTTTTCTGCAAAAGAGGCAGATTAAGGGAATTGATTTACAGAATGAATTACCGGGTCTTTTAGCTTATGGTGTAGAGAGGGGAATCTTTGTTAATCCTCATATAGTTCACGTATTGTCTGAGTGGCGTAAATTTTGTGATTTATTGTGGCAGGCTACTTTAGATGATGATAAAACTGCCAGGAAGTTGGGTAAATTATGGCGAGTCGTTAACACCGAACTGCTGCAATTTCAAGCTGAAAAAGGGGCTGCCTTAATGAGCCAGGTGCAGTCCGCCTCACTGCCCGCCGAGCAGCCCCCCTTAATGAGCCAGGCTACAAGCCTGGCTACGAGCCAGCCTACAAGCCAGGCTACGCAGGCTGCTTTTTCACCCGCTTCGCAGCCCCCCCTAACGAGCCAAGCTCCGCGGGGTGCTTTGTTGTCTGCTTTGCCGCAGGCTACACAGAGCACTTTTGATTCTCCCGTATCTGCTATCTCACAGCAGCCGGGGCCACCAACGTATACTCCGTTCCCAAAAAGCAATCAGTCGGTCCCTAGGTCGGAAAACGATTTGGCGGTGACGATTGCCAGGGATAGAAGAGATGCGTGGGCTGCCCTGGCCAAAGATGCCATGGAAAAGGGAGATCAGGAGCTAATGGGCATGGCTAACGAGCTGGCTTGTCCAGTTGTTTTTACCCCTCAGGCGGGGGGGGGAATTCGGGCGACGATCAGTGCTCTTGACTGGAAAATGTTATCTCAATTGCGAGCTACTGTTAGTCAGTTTGGATCTAAAAGCGAACCAGCCAGGCAAATGCTCGACTATATTTTTGACACTAGCATTCTCCTTGTTAATGATTGTCGTGGCATAGTGAAATTAATCTTTACCCAACATCAACAATTGCTGTTTAATGCCCATTGGCAAGGGCTCGTAAATGAGTGCGTAGCAGTTCAGAGACAGCCAGGCGACCCCTTGCATGGTATCACTATAAATGAGCTTATGGGTCTGGGACCTTTCCTTCGAACTGAGGCACAAGCTTTAATAGGCCAAGAAAAGTGCCGGGAGGCAATGCGGTTAGTCAGACTCGCAATAGACATGGTGAAGGAACTGGGAGAGATACCAGTGTCTGTAGGAATTAAGCAAGGCAGAGAGGAAGCATTTGATGCTTTTGTTGGTAGAGCTGCGGCTGCAATTAAGAGAGCAGGCGTGCCAGAATATTTGCGCGAGGTCCTACTCAGGCAGTGTGTCCTTCAAAATTGTAATTCTGCTACTAGAAACATACTTAATGCCTTAGGTGCGAATTGGACTGTAGAGGAAGCATTAGAAAGGATGGCTCTTATACCAACCAGACAACAGGCTCTTGTAGTAGACGCAATAAAACAGTTAGGAGTAGGCTTACAAGAACAAGCAAAGTCCTCTCAGACTCAGGTGTTAGCCGCTCTTGCACCTCTTCAAACGTCAGCTGCGTTTGCAGCATCAAATAAAGGAGGCCGCACGAAATGCTGCCGATGCGAAGGCACGGGCCACTTGCGCCGGGAATGCCAGGCACCAACAGAAGTCATCGCTGCAGCATCGGTATTCTATCCTGCCTCTAACCCTCCGCAGCAGGGAGCCTCTAACCCTCCGCAAAAGGGAGCCGCCGCGGGCGAAGCAGAACCGCCCCGAAGGGAGTGACCCGCAATGCAGAGCAGATATGAATTAGTAGAAGGATTTAACAGGGCTTTGGACTTATAGTTACGGTAAAGGGATTTTCCATATGGTTTACGGATTAACGGAAATGTGTGAATTCAGTGATTTATGGTGGAATTGTGGTACTGTGCTACTCCGTACTCGGCACGGGTGCGCCGCCCTGAGAGCGGAGCCGCCGCCGCAGAAACCAAGCTGCGCCACCCTGAGAGCCACGCCGGGAGTGATCAAAGAGCGGCGGGGGGAGCGACCAGAGCCGCGTCGCCCTCATGTGTGAACTGGGGGCCAGATGTCCACGGGCGGCCGGTTGCTGCTTGGGAACAGTGACTGGACATCAGAGAGCAGGTGATGGAGGAGCAATCATGCTGTGCATCGATAGTTTTCGTTGGATTGTTATCATTATGATGGCCACTGATTTTGTGTTCCGTTAGGCTAGTTGTAAGAAAAATGATCGACCAGCACCTTTTCTGGGCTCTGATGAGCGTCCAGCGCCATCCATTTTCAGGGCTAGTTGATTCTGCAAGTGAGTTATTGCACACTCCTTAGCGGATTCCGATTTTGCGGGACCGGAGCGCCTTTTCAAGCGGGAACGTTTCTCCCTCTGCCCCGCAGCCGGCAAAAGCTACAGTTTAAGATCTAACAGCGGTAATAACTGTGACTCTTGTCAACAAAAGAAAAGATTCCTATTGCAATTAAAAGACTAGTGAAGCTAAACAAGCGACGCCAAGGACTATTGCTGTCAGGATGTTTTTCACCTAAGTTAGAGAGATCTTTTGTTCTCCCCAGCACAGACTGTAAAGCAGAAATCAGCGTAAATGAATGCAGGAGTCAAATTTCAGCCGATTTTGCTCGGCATTGGTTATGCTGTCTTGGAAACACCTGTATTATCGGACACTTTGAACATCAGAAACCCAGATGGCTGGGTCAATGAAACATCAGACTCTAAAGCTGTGTTTTGAAAAAGTTGAGGATGTTAAGATGTGTTGGAATGATTGTGTGAGTGAGATGCAATGAGTGTGTTTTTTGTATTCTTTAAGCATGGTTTAAATGTGATAGATGTAAAAGCAAGCACTGAATTCAAAAGAATTTTTTCACAGGTGCACCTTAAATGAATTTGTGTTTAAGTGTATTTAAGTATAAAAATGCTATAGCAAACACGTGAAGAAAGTTATTTTAGCTTAATATTTTAGAATCAGGCCTGTAAGTAAGTTATAGTAAATGCTATATTTTATTTCTATAGTAAGTTTTATCTGTTATTAAGTAGTTTAAATTGGGTTATCAATTAAGTGCCATTAAATGTCAAATACTGTTAAGATTAAGTCTTGTTAAGTTTATCTCCTGTTAAGTTTAAGTGATTAAGTAAGTTAAGTTAGATCCTGTTAAGTTTGAGTGTTATTAAGTTTGGGTAAAGCTGGATTCTGTTTAGATTATGTTGGGTTTGAGGTATGCAGAATTTAAAGTCAGCTAAATTTTGTTATAGATAAGTTTTATTAGATTTAAGTGATTTTACATGTTTTGCAAATAAGTCTGCAATAATTAGTCTTGTTAGACTTCCCAGAGGATGAAGGAGTAACTGAAATTAACTTTATTTTAATAATTCCATTTAGTATATTTATTTTAGGCATAATTTCCTCAAAGCAGCTAATCTTGTAAATTACTTTCATATATTCTAAAATTCTTGGAGCATTAATTTATTGCTGCTTTCTAAGTCTGTATCTTCCAGAACACTTTTTTAAAAAAGTTATGAGTTTTCAAGTGACATCTTGTCTCCAATTGCAAAGGCTATTAATTCTCTGAATATGAATCAAATGTTATTTCCTACTGGGAGCTGGAAGCCATACTCATTTGTTAGGAAGATTTGTTAAAGTTTTGCTCCAAGTGTTTCTATTAGATAAAAATAGGTCTTACATTGGTATTGATTGTCTGTGTCACAGAACACACCAGTAAAAAGATAAAAATGGAAAAAACCCTAAGCATCTTTTGTTTGCTGGGGTCCGATTTATTTGCAAAAAAGATACTACAGTAAGTCCTACTCCTTACTGGGAAATAGCTTTAGTTTCTCAGATCATGCTTTTACAGAAGTGTGCAAGTTAGTTATCTAGTGATCTCTGTTTATCAGTTTTAAAAATACGAGAATGACAAATGTTTGCCCTCTACTCTGTACTGGTGTCTCTGTCCTACTTGCTAGTCTGCTGTATGACATCTTTCTGTCAGTTCTGTAAATTTTAAGTTAAATATTTTAAGTGCTTTAAATGCATACTACTTTTTCACCACTCCAAATTAACAAAGGACTGAGAATCGCCCAGTTGATGCCATTTGAGCCAAATGACTAAAGGATTACAGACTGAAAACTGACTTTGAACCTTTCTGAGAGACCCATGAAAAAGGTGGATGTGATAATTTCAAGGACAGAAAGAATCATTTTCAGACTTTTTCACCTCCTCTCCAGGTTTGCATGAATGAAAACAGCTAACAGCTTTCTTTTCTTAGTCCAATTACCACCTGTTCGGCAATGCCTGATAAGGCCGTAACACGCCGTTGCCGGACGACCTGGGAATATAATTGGGAGTGGGCACTACGGAATGAGACAGAGCTAAACACTGCCTCAGCTTTAGACCTTTATGAATCTCATGAGCAGTAAATCTTAGCTTATTATCGGTGAGAGGTACAGTGTATTTTGAAAGGGGTTAAAGCTCAAAGTGCATCATATATAGCCTCGATAGGGTGTAGAAAACTGGTGCCTTTAACACAACATTCTGTTGTAGGTCCTATAAGAGGAGATCCCAATTAAGCATTAGATAACTGCATTAGAAGGTTACAAAGGTGTGGTCTTCAGGTGTCAGGAACAGTAAGGTTAAAAACTGAGAAGAAAAAGAAGGTCAATATAAAAACACAGAAAAATAAAGTTCACTTTTGTTATCTTGCTTAGTATAGCAGTAGGTGAAGAATTAAAGGTAGCACATTTTAGTCAACCTAGAGATAATGTATGGATAACACTTGCTAGCACAAGGCCATGGGTGTGAAGAGTTTAAAGGGATGTGTTGCATGAACTTATCTGATCATTCTGTATCTATTCATGCTAAGTTAAAAGAGCTACGACTAGGGCTTAACAGTCTTAAGGAAGAAAAAGGATTGGGAATTGATGAATGGCTTAAAAGCTTAGGATTGGGTCCATGGTTAAGAAACCTTGTAATATAAGCTATAGGGATATATTTCTCTCAAAGAAAAAAAACGGGGGAAATGTTAAAGAGTTTTTCAAGAATGGCTTGAAGAAAAGGGCCATGAGACATACAATTGAGAGAAAAGTAAAGGGAAAAAGTAAAGCAGTCCTAACGCAGTTCTCAGCCTTCTGATTTCTATAAACAATTAGACTCTCTTTATAAAAAATGAAGTTCTCAGGCTGTCTTCCCATAACAAGAAGAACACCGTCTCTGGGAAAGGCTGGCACCCTGAGAACGGATGAAGAAGTTTTGGGAACTCTGGTTCTGTTTTTAATAAACAATTGTAGGTATTCTAAAACAAGAGGAGTGGTTAGAAGTTTCTCTGTTAGCCTATCATGAAATTGGATTACAGAATATGCATGAAGTTCGTTAACTCTGTTATTTAAGGTGATTGATTGATCAATAAAATTGGAGTTCGATGCATTAAAGGATGGTCGTCTCCCCTTCATCTCCAACACCTTAGGACTCTCCTGCCTTTTCCAAACACATGAGCGTTCGATTGGAAGATGTTACGGGAAACTCTCTTCGTCTTCTCGCAAAACACTCGAGAGACCTCCGAGCAACTTCTAGAAAACGATGGGAGATGTTTTCTGTGCTGGGTCAGTTTCTCCTTGCCAGACATAGTGGAAAAGCTTTTGGCTAAGATGTAGACGACAAGAGACGCTAAAGACGAAGGTACGATGCTCTCCTGAGCTGAGAGCCGCTCCCGGGCGTCTTTTGGTAGAAGCCACCCTGCGGAGAGCACTGTGACTGCCACAATCGTCTTTGCTCAAAGAAGCCACTTCTTCGCCTCTGGGAGCCGGAGAGAGCAGCAGCTTCGGAAAGGTGAAGGAGGAAGTTGCACAACACTGGGATTGTGAGCGCACCTTGCCAACTGATAGAAAACAGCACCTTAGCACGCTCCTGCCTTTTCCAGTAAAAAGAGCATTCCATTGGAAGCTGTTTTAGGTAACTCTCTTCGTTTTCTTGCAAAACACTCGGCAGACCTCCGTGCAACTTCTAGAATACGATGGGAGATGTTTTCTGTGCTGGCACAGTTTCTCCTTGCCAGACATAGTGGAAAAGCTTTTGGCTAAGATGTAGACGACAAGAGACGCTGAAGACGAAGGTACGATGCTCTCCGGAGCTAAGAGCCGCTCCCGGGCGTCTTTCGGCAGAAGCCGCGCTAAGGAGAGCACTATGACCGCCGCAATCATCTATGCGCGAAAAAGCCGCTTCTTCGCCCCCGGGAGCCTGAGAGAGCGGCAGCTTCGGAAAGGTGAAGAAGGAAGCTGCACAACCCTGGGATTGAGTGCGCAGCTTGCCAACTGATAGAAAACAGTACCTTAGCACTCTCCTGCCTTTTCCAAAAACATGAACATTCGATTGGAAGCTGTTTTAGGAAACTCTCTTCGTCTTCTTGCAAAACACTCGGCAGACCTCCGTGCAACTTCTAGAACACAATGGGAAATGTTTTCTGTGCTGGCACAGTTTCTCCTTGCCAGACATAGTGGAAAACCTTTGGCTAAGATGTAGAAGAAAAGAGACGCTAAAAACGAAGGTACGATGCTCTCCAGAGCTAAGAGCCGCTCCCGGGCGTCTTTCGGCAGAAGCCGCGCTAAGGAGAGCACTATGACCGCCGCAATCATCTTTGCGCGAAGAAGCCGCTTCTTCGCCTCCGGGAGCCAGAGAGAGCGGCAGCTTCGGAAAGGTGAAGAAGGAAGCTGCACAACACTGGGATTGTGTGCGCAGCTTGCCAACTGATAGAAAACAGTACCTTAGCACTCTCCTGACTATTCCAATCCCATGAGCATTCGATTGGAAGCTGTTTTAGGCAACTCTCTTCGTCTTCTTGCAAAACACTCGACAGACCTCCGTGCAACTTCTAGAACACGATGGGAGATATTTTCGGTGCTGGCACAGTTTCTCCTTGCCAGACATAGTGGAAAAGCTTTTGGCTAAGATGTAGACGACAAGAGGCTCTAAAGGCTGTTTTGGTGTGTTTTTACGTTTCTCAGTTTGCTCATCCATTTATTAAATGTTTCCCCTATGTTCACTATAAATGGTTCCTCCCTTCCCAGTTTTCCCGCCACTATTGCCCTGACAGTTGAGTTACTCAGGTTACCCCGGCCCCCTTTTAGTTTCCAATCTCCTAAGTTGCATAATTGCTCCTCCCTTATTCCACCATATAAGTAAAGTTTTCCTCCTCCCTGGGCCCAGTCAATCACCCCCCACTCCTCCCAGGTTTCAAGAACCTCCTTCTCCTTGGGGGTTGTGTTTTGCTAGTGTCCTGGGCCCCCTCCTCTACTTCATGTTTAGTGGATATGTTCTTATGTCAGTTTTGTTATGTACCTCCCCGCATGTTCCCCAATTGTTTAGCTGGGCTTCCCTCCCTTCTCCACCCCTTCCCTTAAAAACTCTGTCTCTCCCCGTGTTCGGCGCCATTTGCTGTGGGTTTGTCCATCTGTTGGTTGCCCTTTGCTGCCTGGGGGCTCGTCAATAAACCGACGTTTAACCCCCAGCAAGTGGTCGCCTCCTCACTCGTCTCGTCCTGCGTGAAACCAAGTCCGCAATCTAGCCCAGCCCGAGGCCACGACGCCAAGGGGGGCTGGCTTCTGATGCGTAGGGGCGTCGGCCTTCTTACCCCTTCTGCTATTTGGATTTAGAGCCGCGTACGCCCTCGCGCAGTCTCCCGCCCAACGTGGGGCCTGACGAAGTGGACATTTGACCACGGACCGGACCCTGCAGAATTGGGATTTACTTACCCTCTGGATGCCGGACTACCCCAGGTGGTGGCAGGCCCCGTTATAGGGGCAGCGCTCCCTGGGGATCTGAGTCGGGACTCCTCGCACCCTCAGAGGACGACTCCCGAGACGAGGACCCTCGCCTTGTTTTTCTTTGTCGCCGCTGCAGGATTGGAAAGTGCGGACCCCGACCTGGGGACTCTCCGGCTTCCCCTCTGCCCTTTTAACTTTCCCTAGGGGTACATGCCCTGCGTTGGGGCCCTACCCCCTGCCTTCTCTCCTTGAGGTTTTTCCTCACCCCCGTGCCGTTTTTGTTTTCTCTTCCCTGTGGGTGCCGGATTTCCCCAGACGTGGGGCCCGGACCCATCACCAAGTCTTCTTCTTTCCCTCCGGCTGTATACCCAGACTTTGGGGCAGTGGGGGGAGCAGGGGCCGGCGGCGGGCGGCTCACTGTTTAAGTTCTCGTTTTTCTCCAGGCGAGTGGTTGGGTCATCTGAGGATTTTCCCCCTTTCTAGTGGCAGCAGTTCCTGCTCTAGAAAGGTTCCATGGGTGCCGGCTTGGGAAAATCCCAGAAGGAGGTTTATTATGTTGTGAAGGGTTTGTTGTTTGGGGGTGGTCAGAAGGCCCCCGAGCAGGAGTTAAAATGTTTAGTTAAGTGGGTATTTTCTACGTTCCCTGAGGTCTCCCTAGAACTTGTAAAACAGCCACGGTTTTGGGCAGCCGTTGTGGCAAAATTAGAAGAGGCCATAAATTCCAGGGAGACAAAATTGACCACCGTGGCGTATTGGGCGCGCAGAGTGTGTGCGACACTCCGCGCGTCTGGGGAGCCTAAGAAAAGACCCCCAGGTTCTGATTTGTCCCCTCGTTCTCCTCGTTCAGTTGCCCTTGCCCCTCAAACCTTTCCCTTGTCCCGTAGGCAGGAGCACTGGAGGGGGATTTTGAAGGCCAACCAGAGGCAGGGGGTCCATCCTGCCCCTGCTCCCCCTCGAGATGCTCGGCCTCCCCCTTCGAGGAGCCCTGGCCAGGCTCCTTCTCTTCCCTTACCCTCTACCCCGGTCCCCAAGTCCCCGGTTTCAAACCCCAAAGTTGTTCGGTTTTGCGAAGACCTTCAAAAGGGCTCCCTTGGAGCCCGAGATGGCGGCGGCCATGCGGCCGTTCCCGCCAGGGCTCTTTCCTCTTCTCCTAACCCTTTCCTCCCTGATGCCAACCCCTTCCTTCCCCTGGACCCAACCTCTTTTTCTGTTTTCCCTTCCTCATATCTTCCCTCTGCCCCTTCCATTTCTCCGCCCTCTGATCCTCCGTCGGCGCCTCTCCAGGTTCCTCCCCCGGTTCAGCTTTCGGTTAACTCCTCCCCTGCTCCACCTTCATACTCTGCTCCGCCTCTGAACTCCTTCAAGGAGGCGGAGAGGGGTGGTGTGCCCCATTGCCAGACCCTGCCTCAACCTCCTCCAATTCCGGTTCCCACGCTCCCCCTTCCGGTTCTCACGCCTTGTGTTCCGGGGGGGGGGGGGGGGGGGGGTGGATGACGGGAAGCTGGGGCAGGCGCCTTTATTGGAACCCGTTCCGGTTACGTACCACCTCAGCGGGGAGGGGAGCCCTCAGGCCCAGTGGGTGCCTTTAGCACAGGCCCGGATTAAGGAACTGTGCAAGGCACAGAAGGACTACTCCCGGGGGTCGCAGTACTTCCGGGGTATGCTCCGGAATGCCCTTGCACAGGGAGATCTGGTGCTGGCGGACCTGAGGGCCCTCTTCTCCAGTTTAACAAGACCCATGGAGTTTAAGGTCTGGGTGGGGGAATGGAGGAGGGAGATAGTGGAGGTTCTCCCGATTCTTTTGGGGAATCCTTCAATGTCTCATGACGCGGACGGTTTGGTAATCTCCCAAGAACATCTTTTGGGCGTGGGACAGTGTGCAGAGGGGGCAGCTCAAGCAAAGGCCTTTTTCCCGCCTCAGCTTGTAGAGACCGCTAAGGCAGCAGACCGGGCCTTTTATAAGCTAGAGGTGGTGACCTCCCAGTGGGAGGACGATGAAGTCCGGCAGGGGCCGCAAGAGCCTTATATGGTCTTCATCGAGCGCCTCTACCCATACGTGTAGGCGCAGGTGACCGGGGACGATGACAGAGAGAAGATGCTCCATAGAAGGGCGTATAGCAACGCCAACCCGGACTGTCGGAAGGCCATCCGCATTCTCCCTCGAAGTACCCTGCCCACGGTGGAGGCCATGATAGAGGCCGTGGTAGGCCAGGTCTCCTTAACATCACGGCCTAAAAGAGCTTCAGTGGTCTTTGCAGGCGGCCCTGAGCCAGACTTCTTTGATATAGAAGCTGCCCTCGTTGCCAGACCCCCAACACCCGGGTCCGGCAGAAGATCAACGGCCACCCACCCCTGCCACCTCTGTGGCAAGACAGGGCATTGGATGCCCCAATGCCCGATGCGATTAGATTATTTAGATTATAGAAGGAGGCGGGAAAGGGAGGAGAGTAAGGGCACAAAAAACTAGGCCCGGAGCGCAGCCCCTCCCTGCGCGAAGACAAAAATGCGGCAGGTCACTTAACAACAAGCGGGGAGAGAGGAGAAGAGAGAGAGCCACCTACATTTGCTTTGCCGAACTTGCCTTCTTTATCGGATATGACTACACCAACCTGTGGTACTGTACCTGCGCTTAACACCATGTCCTCTGTTTCCCCCTACAGGCTGCAGCTAACTAGGAACTTTTATCTCCCTAGTAGTGACATCCAGCTGGTGTCTGTCGACCTGCAACACCCGGGTCGCTGGAGGAAACTTGGACGTTGCAGGTGGACCGTCGTCGGGGACACGAAGCACACACCGCGAGACATTCACATCGTCCCTGGTCTGGTAACTACCGACCGGGACCGTTTCGCGGTAGGGCTGTACTGTGTCCGACCCCCACTCTTCCTCCGTAAGGGACAGATCATTGCCCAGGCTATTCCGGTTCCAGATAAAGATCATTGGAAGAACTCCGTGGAGAGGACATCGCCTCCGACAGTAGCCTGGGCACAGCTGGTGGGGAGGGAGAAGCCCCGCCTGACTTGTCAGCTCTCGTTGGGTGGGGACAAAAAGATCGTGAGGGGTCTTTTGGACACGGGTGCGGATGTGACGATCATTCCCTCTCGGGAGTGGCCATCACATTGGGACTTGCAAAGCGCTGCGGGCACGATCTCAGGTGTTGGGGGCCTTCAATTGGCCAATCAATCTAAGAGCATTGTGCAAATTAAGGGGCCCGACGGGCAATTGGCCTCTCTACGCCCGTTCGTTTTAGATTACACCGAGCCTCTCTGGGGAAGAGACCTACTAGCCCAGTGGGGAGCCAGAATTGACCTCCCAAAGGCTCCCCAGGTTTTTCGGGCAGTGGCCACTGAGGAGCGCCAGACCTGGAAGCTGAATTGGCTGTCAGATAAACCAGTACAGGTCTTGCAGTGGCCACTCAACAAGCAAAAATTAAAGGCGCTCAATGAGCTCGTTCAGGAGCAGTTACTGAAAGGCAACCTGGTGGAGACAATGTCACCTTGGAACTCCCCAGTGTTTGTCATTAAGAAGCCTAATAAGGACAAGTGGCGGCTCCTGACTGACCTCCGCCAAATTAACAAGCAAATAATGGGCATGGGTCCTCTTCAGCCTGGGATTCCCTCCCCAGCAATGCTCCCCCAAAATTGGAATTTGGCAGTTATAGATATAAAAGATTGTTTTTTCCAGATTCCCCTGCACCCAGACGATGCCCCGCGCTTTGCGTTCACGGTTCCGTCCATCAACCGTGAGTCCCCAGCCAAGCGCTATCATTGGCGGGTGCTTCCGCAGGGCATGAAGAACAGCCCTGTGATCTGCCAATGGTATGTCGCTTCGCTGCTGTCACCCATACGTACAGCCCTCGGGGATGCCGTCATCATCCACCATTACATGGACGACATCCTCGTGTGTGCGCCCGACCACAGTCTGCTTGCCCATGTGCTTGACCTGACAACCAATGCGTTGGTTGCTGCAGGGTTCGAGCTCCGGCAGGACAAAATTCAGCGGATGCCACCTTGGAAATACCTGGGCCTCGAAATCACAAAGCGGACCATTGTTCCGCAGAAATTGGCTATTAGGACAAAAGTCCAGACCCTAGCGGATGTCCATCAACTGTGTGGGTCTTTAAATTGGGTGAGACCCTGGCTGGGCATTTCAACCGAGGACCTAGCCCCCCTTTTCAATTTGTTGAAAGGGGGAGAGGGGCTGAGTTCCCCGAGGGCTCTCACCCCAGAGGCAGAGGTGGCCTTGGAGAAGATACAGAAAGTTATTTTGGCCAGGCAGGCCCACCGTTACCATCCGGGCCTGCCCTTCAAATTTATTATACTGGGAAAATTGCCACACCTCCATGGCATGATACACCAGTGGGACACCAGTGCAAAGGACCAGGGGCTGGGTGACCCCCTCTTAATTATAGAGTGGGTGTTCCTCAGCCATCATCGGTCCAAAAGAATGACACGGCCACAGGAGTTGGTAGCCGAACTGATCCTTAAAGCAAGATCGAGGATCAGGGAGTTGGCGGAGTGTGATTTCACATGCATACATATCCAAATTAAATTGGAATCGGGCCAACTTGAATTAAAGACCTTTGAAGAACTGCTGCAAACCAATGAATACCTGCAGTGTGCACTAGATAGCTACACTGGGCGCATCGCAGTAGATCGGCCGGCCCATAAATTATTCAATTCGGAGTTCAAATTATCACTGAGAAAGGTTCAGAGCAGGGAGCCACTGGCTGCCTTGACAGTTTTCACAGACGCGTCTGGAGCATCCCACAAGTCAGTGATGACTTGGAAGGGTCCTCAGACTAAGCAGTGGGAGACTGATATTGTTTTTGTGGAGGGCTCTCCACAAGTTGCTGAGTTGGACGCAGTCATCAGGGCATTCCAGAGATTCCCTGGATCTTTTAATTTGGTTACAGATTCTGCGTATGTGGCAGGTGTAGCGTCTCGGGCTGAGTCTGCGGTTCTTCAAGAGGTCACCAACAAAAGATTATTTGATTTTCTTAACAGGCTCGTCGAGCTAGTCTCCCACCGTGAGCACCCTTTTTATGTTATGCATGTGAGATCACATACTGTCCTGGGGTGACGTTATGATGCTTGTATCCTCATTCATCCGTTCTATGCCTTTAAGACTGGCTCTGAAAAGTGGAAGTTTTGTTTGGGTTTCCTTTATCAGGACACAGAGACAAGGCAGTACATAGGGCTGTTTTCACTTCTAGCTCGCAGCTCGCTGCTTTTGCTTGCTTGCTTTTCTGCCCTTGCTTCTGCTCTCACTTTTGCTTCTGCTTATTAGCTAGTTTAGCTAAACAGTCCAAATTCCTTCCCGGACTGTTTCTCCTCTCCTGTTCCTGTGACCATCTCGAACCTGCTCCGGACTGGGACCCGGGAACACCGAAGGTTTGGCTGCAGCAGCTGGCCCAGCACCGGAGGGACTGAGAGCAGAGCAACCACCCCGAAAGAGACTTTCTGATTTTGTCATCTTTCTCAGAGTGGTGTCAGCTGGTATTGTTCATTTTGTGTGCGGGGGGTGCTGTGCCAGTCAAATAAACAGGTTCTTTCCACTTCTCTCCGAGGAATTTTTTCCCGAACCGGTTGGGGGGAGGGGCCGTGTGGGTTTTGCTTTCTGGAGGGGCCCTCCTTTGCAGATTCGTTAACAAATTTGCCCTAAACCAGGACAAAATATTGGGGCCCAAACGTGAGGCTCGAGAGAGAGTGGAAAAACCCTGTTTTGACTGCATTTTGGTTGCTATTACTCTGTGTTCGTTTAAATCAGCTAATAGCCATGGTTTTTGAATTGATAATGTCTATTGGGGTGAAGTTTTACATGCATTTCTGGTCCCTAGGGTTTTTTGAGATTTTAATACCTCTCTGGTCCCTAGGTTTATTTTCTTATCCAGAAATAGCTTTAGTATTGCCCCTAATACGTAGTTTTTACATCAGAGGGGCAGTGACCAGAGTAGCTATCCTGCTGGGCTTGGTGGCAATAATGTGCAAGAAGTTTATAAACATGCTAGTGTCTGCTCCAGGTATGAATGGTTCATGGCTATGGTTATGCATCCAGTTTGTTGCAGGAGGAGCAGGAGGGAATGAGGTTTTTCAGCCTCTGCTTTCCTCCTTCTCCTATGAATCAGTTGCATCACTAGTGAAGGATGTTCAGTTTCCCCTCAATGTTAAAGAGACCATCTTCCTGGTAGCCAATCTGATAACCTTCCTCTATACAGCCTGCTGCTTCTCTAGAATGAGGGCTGAGATTTCTAGGCGGGCTGATGAGACCCCTGACTCAGGAGTAGACCCCGGTGTGGAAAATCCTAAGTGGTGTGGGAAATGGGAGGATATGGGCCAAATCCTGAAGGAATTCTCTGACCCTATAGTCTGGGATTTTCCCCATGAACAAATTCAGAATCCAGCTGAGGTGGGGAAATATCTGAAAGAGAAGTACCAGGATGAGCCTAAGGAGAGGAAGGTCATTGCAGTGAGCTGGGCCCTGGCATATGCTTATCGCACACTGCTAGATACTGTCGGGCAGCAGACAGAGGCAGGGGGGCAGGGAGATAAATCAGCAACTGTCCCGGTGACTCAGGCTGCAGCTAACACTCCAGGCTCGAAGCCAGCATCTAAACCCATGGCTGTTGCTACCAGCACTAGAAGTGGGAAATGCACGGACAAGACCAATCGACCAGGGGATGATGATGATGATGATGGTGAAGGAGAAGGAACCTCAATGTCTCCTGACATAAAATCAGGAGTCAAAGCAGCAGGTGCAAGATCAGATGAGTCCTTTTCCCTGAAGGACCTCCGTGGCCTACCGAAGGATTACACTCGAAGGTCTGATGAATCCATAATTAGTTGGCTTGTCCGTCTCTGGGATGCTGCAGACGAGGCTACAATTCTGGATGGCACTGAAGCCAGGCATTTGGGATCCCTGTCACAGGATACTGTCATAGACCAAGGAATGATGAGGGGGGCTAACCCTCACAGCCTCTGGGAACGGGTCCTAAGAAGCGTAGCAGAAAGATACCTGTGTGCAGAAGATCTCTATATGCAGCAAATTCAGTGGAAGACAATAGAGCAAGGGATCCAACGCTTGAGAGAAATGGCTGTGGCAGAAATTATCTTCTCAGATGATGTAACAACCAGGAACCCAGACTTAGTACCATGCACGTCTGTGATGTGGCGAAAACTCGTACGACTTGGGCCACACGAATATGCTTCTGCCTTAGCCATCATGAAGAGGGATGAGAGGGATGAGACGGTGCTTGACATGGCAAGGAAGCTCCGAGCATATGCAGATGCTGTACATGGCCCGACACATGCCAGAATCGCAGCGGTAGAAACACGTCTGCAGAACTTAGAGGAAAAGATAGAGGAGAACCATAAGAAGCTTAGAGAGGAGATTAAAGAAGACCTTCTCCAAATTTCAGCAGTACAGATCCGAGGTTCTGGTCTCCAAGGCAGACGTTTCCCAGATGGCGAGAGAAGGTACACCCCACGAGCTGAGCTGTGGTTCTACCTGTGTGATTGTGGGGAGAACATGAGAAGGTGGCATAGGAAACCTACTGCTGTTCTGGCACGACGGGTGCGTGAACTGAAGGAAGCCACCAGGAGGAAAGCAGCTCCAGTTGCCCGTAGCCGACCGGCCAGGTATGATGATGATGACATGTCTGATCCTCTCGAAGGAACATCCAAAACATACGCCCAGGGAAAGAAGGATAACCAGGCTTAGAGGGGCCCTGCCTCCAGCCAGGTAGAGGCCAGGGAAAATCGTGTTTTCTGGTCTGTGTGGATTCGTTGGCCTGGCACATCGGAGCCACAAGAGTACAAAGCTTTGGTCGATACTGGTGCGCAATGCACATTAATCCCATCAAGACATGTGGGGACAGAGTCTGTTTCTATTGCTGGTGTGACAGGAGGATCCCAGGATTTCACTTTGGTGGAAGCTGATGTGAGCCTAACGGGAAATGAGTGGAAGAAGCATCCTATTGTGACTGGCCCAGAGGCCCCATGTATTTTGGGCATAGACTACCTTCGGAGTGGGTACTTCAAAGACCCAAAAGGACTCAGGTGGGCATTTGGAATAGCTGCTGTAGAGACAGAGGGCATCCAGCAATTGAACACCTTGCCTGGGTTGTCTGAGAATCCATCTGCAGTAGGATGCCTGACGGGAGAAGAGCAACAAGTGCCAATTGCCACTTCCATAGTGCATCGACGGCAGTATAGGACCACTCAAGATGCCGTGATCCCCATCCATAAGATGATCCGAGAGCTGGAGAGCCAAGGGGTGGTCAGCAAGACCCACTCACCCTTCAACAGCCCCATTTGGCCTGTGCGAAAATCTGAAGGAGAATGGAGATTGACTGTGGACTACCGTGCATTGAATGAAGTGACTCCACCACTGAGTGCTGCCGTGCCAGACATATTAGAGCTCCAGTATGAGCTAGAGTCCAAGGCAGCAAAGTGGTATGCCACTATAGACATTGCCAATGCATTTTTCTCCATTCCTCTGGCAGCAGAATGCAGGCCTCATTTTGCCTTCACATGGAGGAGAGTGCAGTACACCTGGAACCGACTGCCCCAGGGGTGGAAGCACAGCCCCACCATCTGCCATGGACTGATCCAGACTGCACTAGAAAGGGGAGAGGCTCCGGAACACCTGCAGTATATTGATGACATCATTGTGTGGGGGAACACAGCTGCGGAAGTGTTCGAGAAAGGGAAGGAAATCATCCAGATCCTCCTGGGAGCTGGTTTCACCATTAAAAAGAGTAAAGTAAAGGGACCAGCTCGTGAGATTCAATTCCTGGGAGTGAAGTGGCAAGATGGATGACGTGAGATTCCTGCAGATGTCATCAACAAGATCACAGCAATGTCTCCACCCACCAATAAGAAAGAGACACAAGCTTTCTTGGGTGCAATAGGTTTTTGGAGGATGCATATTCCTGAGTACAGTCAGATCGTGAGCCCTCTTTACCTGGTCACCCGCAAGAAGAACAAGTTCCAGTGGGGCCCTGAGCAGCAACAAGCCTTTGTCCAGATCAAGCAGGAGATTGCCCATGCAGTAGCCCTTGGCCCGGTCAGGACAGGACCAGAGGTAAAGAACATGCTCTACTCTGCAGCCGGGAACCATGGCTTGTCCTGTAGCCTTTGGCAGAAGGTGCCTGAGGAGACTCGGGGTCGACCACTGGGATTTTGGAGTCAAAGCTACAGAGGGTCTGAAGCCAACTATACTCCAACAGAGAAAGAAATCCTGGCTGCCTATGAAGGAGTCCAAGCTGCCTCGGAGGTAATAGGCACTGAAGCACAACTCCTCCTGGCACCCCGACTACCGGTGCTGGGGTGGATGTTCAAAGGCAAAGTTCCTTCCACTCACCATGCCACCAGTGCTACATGGAGCAAGTGGATTGCTCTCATCACTCAGCGCGCCCGTATAGGTAAACTGAATCGCCTTGGGATTTTGGAGGTCATTACAAATTGGCCCGAAGGTGAGAATTTTGGTGTCACAGATGAAGAGGAACAAGAACCAGTGACACGTGCTGAAGAGGCCCCTCCCTATAACCAACTGCCACCAGAGGAAACACGCTACGCTCTTTTCACTGACGGTTCCTGTCGCTTGGTAGGGATGAACCGGAAGTGGAAAGCAGCCGTATGGAGCCCCACACGACAGGTTGCACAAACTACCGAAGGAGAAGGTGGATCAAGCCAACTTGCAGAACTCAAAGCTGTTCAACTGGCCCTGGACATTGCTGAGAGAGAGAAGTGGCCAAAGCTCTACCTCTACACTGATTCATGGATGGTAGCCAATGCTCTGTGGGGATGGCTGGAGAGGTGGAAAAAGGCTAACTGGCAACGTAGAGGGAAACCAATTTGGGCTGCTGATGAGTGGAAAGACATTGCTACCAGGGTAGGGAGGCTACCTGTGAAAGTCCGCCATGTAGATGCCCATGTACCCAAGAGTAGGGCCAATGAGGAGCACCAGAACAATGAGCAGGTAGACCAAGCTGCAAAGATAGGGGTGTCCAAAATAGACCTAGACTGGGAACATAAGGGAGAGTTATTCCTAGCTAGATGGGCCCATGATGCCTCAGGCCACCAGGGCAGAGATGCCACCTATAAATGGGCACGAGACCGAGGGGTGGATCTAACCATGGACAGTATTTCTCAGGTTATCCATGACTGTGAGACGTGTGCTGCCATCAAGCAGGCCAAGCGAGTGAAGCCCCTCTGGTACGGTGGGCGGTGGTCCAAGTACAAGTATGGGGAGGCCTGGCAGATTGACTACATCACACTGCCCCAGACACGCCAGGGCGAGCGCTATGTGCTGACCATGGTGGAAGCCACCACTGGATGGTTGGAAACCTGCCCTGTGTCTCATGCCACAGCCCGGAACACCATCCTGGGCCTTGAAAAGCAAGTCCTGTGGAGACATGGCACCCCTGAGAGGATCGAGTCAGACAACGGGACTCATTTCAAGAACAGCCTTATCAACACCTGGGCTAGGGAACATGGCATTGAGTGGGTGTACCATATCCCCTACCATGTACCAGCTGCAGGGAAAGTGGAGAGGTACAATGGACTACTAAAAACCCAGTTGAAAGCTTTGGGTGGAGGATCTTTCAAGAATTGGGAGCAGCATTTAGCAAAGGCCACCTGGTTAGTCAACACCCGAGGTTCCACCAACCGAGCAGGTCCTGCCCAGTCTGAGTCCCTGAATGTAATAGAAGGAGACAAAGTCCCAGTGGTACATATCAGAGGTTTGTTAGGGAAGACTGTATGGACCAACTCTGCCTCGAGTAGAGACAAACCCATTCGTGGGGTTGTCTTTGCTCAGGGGCCAGGTTGCACGTGGTGGATAATGCAAAGAGATGGAACAACACGATGTGTACCTCAGGGAGATCTGATTGTGGGATAGAATGATATGCAATATCACTGTTCATTGGATGTTACTGCCATTGTCTGTGCATTAAACCATACAGACATGAGATAGAAGGAAATGTGTAAGAGTTGAAGGTCTGGGCAAGTGGAAGATGGAGAAGGAAATGTGAAAGTGTCGAAGGTCTGAGCAAGTGATAGATGGAGCTTTAAGTGACGAAAGTGAAAAGGGGGGATCCTGCAGCTCTGTAATATAGGGCCTGGATTCAGTGGTCCAGTGTGGGGATATGATGAAGGCATGATGGGTATTGCTTGTAATTTTGGGGAAACAGATGGAAACTTTGTGTGAATAATGCATGATGTGTTGTAATATGTTGATGATATGGGGATAAGGGGTGGAATGTCCTGGGGTGACGTTATGATGCTTGTATCCCCATTCATCCGTTCTGTGCCTTTAAGACTGGCTCTGAAAAGTGGAAGTTTTGTTTGGATTTCCCTTATCAGGACACAGAGACAAGGCAGTACATAGGGCTGTTTTCACTTCTAGCTCGCAGCTCGCTGCTTTTGCTTGCTTGCTTTTCTGCTCTTGCTTCTGCTCTCGCTTTTGCTTCTGCTTATTAGCTAGTTTAGCTAAACAGTCCAAATTCCTTCCCGGACTGTTTCTCCTCTCCTGTTCCTGTGACCATCTCGAACCTGCTCCGGACTGGGACCCGGGAACACCGAAGGTTTGGCTGCAGCAGCTGGCCCAGCGCCAGAGGGACTGAGAGCAGAGCAACCACCCCGAAAGAGACTTTCTGATTTTGTCATCTTTCTCAGAGTGGTGTCAGCTGGTATTGTTCATTTTGTGCGCGGGGGGTGCTGTGCCAGTCAAATAAACAGGTTCTTTCCACTTCTCTCCGAGGAATTTTTTCCCGAACCGGTTGGGGGGAGGGGCCGTGTGGGTTTTGCTTTCTGGAGGGGCCCTCCTTTGCAGATTCTTTAACAAATTTGCCCTAAACCAGGACACATACTGATCTGCCCAGGTTTATTGCGGAAGGCAACCGGCGTGCCGACTCTCTGGCCGCGGCTGCTGTTAAGCAGGCCCCTCTCCCAGACGTGTTCGGCCAGGCTAAGATCAGTCACCAACTTTTCCATCAGAATGCGCCTGGCCTGGTCCGGCAATTCAATCTGACGCAGGATCAGGCCAAGGCGATAGTGGCCACATGTCCCCAATGCCAACAGGATCAGATGCCCACCGTGGCCTCGGGGGCTAATCCCCGAGGTTTGGCGAGCTGCGAGGTGTGGCAGACGGACGTGACACATATCCCATCTTTTGGTCGATTGTGTTACGTCCACGTCTCAGTAGATACCTTCTCCGGGGCTATCTGTGCTTCTGCCCACACAGGCGAAAAGGCAACGGATGTCCAGAAGCATCTGCTTCAGGCATTCGCTGTCTTGGGCATCCCTAGGGCCCTAAAAACAGATAACGGCCCTGCGTATACCTCCAAGGAGCTGCGGAGCTTCCTGCAGCAATGGGGAATAGTCCATAAGACCGGCATCCCCTATTCCCCAACAGGCCAAGCCATGGTGGAAAGGGCCCACCAGAGCCTTAAGAAGATCCTATCCCGGCAACAACCGGCGATGAAGGTGGAGACCCCCCACGTCCGGCTGTCAAGAGCATTGTACACGCTTAACTTTCTGAATTGCTCTTTTGACAGCCAAAAGCCTCAATAGGTCCGGCACTTCGGCAGTCACCAGCAGCTGCAGCCTAAAGCCAGGCCACCGGTTCTTGTAAAAGATCCGGAGACCTGGCGGACGGAGGGCCCCTTTCACCTGGTGACCTGGGGGAGGGGATATGCCTGCGTGTCCACTCCCTCAGGCTCCAGGTGGATTCCATCCAAGTGGGTCAGGCCCTTCGTCCCGAAACAGAGGACCAAGAAGGAGGCAGTACCACCGGTCTGGCAAGCTTGTTGGCGTCGGTGGAGGAAACCACACCATCAATCTTTGTCTTTCTCTCCGGATCTTCCCCCAGTTATAGAAGAGCCCTCTCCTCCAGCTTCTCCTCCACCCCTTGACCTCCTATGTCATGTTTCCTCCCATTCACCCCCTGCTCCAGCTCTTACCCCCTGTATGTTTTATTTAAACTGGTTGTTTGGAGAGGAACCATTTTTGTGAATTCGTTATACTTTTACTATCTTCTCTCGTTTCAGTTACATCTCCCCCATGGCCTCCATTTCAACATCGCTGGCTCCCAACCCTAGCCTGCTAATGGTGATCATGACGACCTGCGGACTCCTTTTGCCACCTTGGGAGCCGTGGGTCGTCCCCCAGCCAAAGATCAACGTCTGGCGTGCCTTGGCTCAGTCTTTAGGACAGGACCACATTTGCCTTGACACCGGCGCAGCAGAGGACCCGATGTTGTCTTGCCTTGTGGGGATCCCTTTCTCTCCAGGCGAGTTCCCATCCGCCTTTCAGTCAGCCCTTTCCCCTATTTTGGCCCGGAGCCTTACCATCCTCCCGAGTTTTGATTGTAGTAATGCTTGGAGCGACGGAGTGCGAAGGCTGGATTCTTTATCCTCTGAGCCCACGGAATTACATCTTCTCGGTTCCGCCAATGCCTCTGTTTGTTTTCAATTGGATTACACCAGTGGTGCAAAGCCGTGCTGAAGATCAGTGGCCCCACCACCACTGGACGGACCCCATATGCCCTTCCCAGGGGAGGGTTTTTGATTTGTGGCGACCGGGCGTGGGCAGGCATCCCCTCTGGTCTGATCGGAGGGCCGTGCACTTTTGGCAGACTGACGCTGTTCACCCCCAACATGACCCAAATTGTCAATTGGAAAAAGGCAAATGTCACGTCCGAATTGGCCAGAGCTAAAAGAGATCTCAAGGATCTCACTGAGGACTGTGACAGAAAAATTACCCATTGGTCACACTCAAAATCCGTCGCCTTTACCATCTTGTTGCCTTGGGTATCGGTGGCGAAGGCTCTAGGTGAATTGGGCCGCTTAGAGTGTTGGGTGGCTAAACAAGCAAATTTTACTTCAGCCGCGCTCCACGACCTCCTCACAGACGAGGAAATAACAAGGAAGGCGACACTCCAAAACAGAGCAGCAATAGATTTTCTATTGCTGCTCCATCATCATCACTGCGAGGAGTTTGAGGGCCTCTGCTGCCTGAACCTGTCCTCTCGAGCTGAGGACGCCAGACACTCCATCAAGAAACTCCAAGACCTTCTACATCAGGTTAAGCAGGAGACATCAGACTGGCTGGGGGACATTTTTAAGGGTTGGAGCCTTAGCGGGTGGGCCAGTTCTATTTAAGAGTCAGCTTGTAAAGTTGTGTTGAGTTTGATCATATTTTCAGTCTTAATCATGTTGACCCGCAGCTTGGTCCAAAGACTGATAGGAAAGGCCACCTCGCCCACTGTAAATCACGCTGCAATTCCGTCGGAAGAGCACTTCGAGCTGGAAGACCTCTCCCCAGAGGCCGAAAAAGCTGAGGACGAGGAAGGGTCAACCGAGCCGCCTCATGAACATCCAGAGACAGACGAACTCCAGCTCGGAGAAGGCAAAGACTGGCAGGACCAGCCGTGGGCCTCAGAATTTTGAGTTTATATGGACATTCTTGTTTCTTTTTATTTGTTAAGAAACAGGGAGATGTTGTGGTGTGTTTTTAAGTTTCTCAGTTTGCTCCCCCATTTTATGTATGTTCCCCCTTTGTTCTCTATAAATGGTTCCTCCCTTCCCAGTTTTCCCGCCATTATTGCCCTGACAGTTGAGTTACTCTGGTTACCCCTGCCCCTTTTAGTTGCCAATCTCCTAAGTTGCATAATTGCTCCTCCCTTATCCCACCATATAAGTAAAGTTTTCCTCCTCCCTGGGCCCAGTCAATCACCTCCCACTCCTCCCAGGTTTCGAGAACCTTCTTCTCCTTGGGGGTTAGAGTTGGCTGGTGTCCTGGGGCCCCTCCTCTACTTCATGTTTAGTGGACATGTTCTTATGTCAGTTTTGTTATGTACCTCCCCACATGTTCCCCGATTGGTTAGTTGGGCTTCCCTCCCTTCTCCACCCCTTCCCTTTAAAACTCTGTCTCTCCCCGTGTTCGGCGCCATTTGCTGTGGGTTTGTCCATCTGTTGGTTGCCCTTTGCTGCCTGGGGGCTCATCAATAAACCGACGTTTAACCCCCAGCAAGTGGTCGCCTCCTCACTCGTCTCGTCTTGCGTGAACCCAAGTCCGCAATCCAGCCCGGCCCGAGGCCACGACGCTAAGGGGGGCTGGCTTCTGATGCGTAGGGGCGTCGGTTTTCTTACCCCTTTCTGCTAGTCGGATTTAGGGCCGCGCACGCCCTCGCTCAAAAGACGGAGGTACGATGCTCTCCGGAGCTAAGAGCTGCTCCCGGGCATCTTTCGGCAGAAGCCGCGCTGCCGAGAGCACTGTGACTGCCACAATCGTCTTTGCGCGAAGAAGCCGCCTCTTCGCCTCCGGGAGCCGGAGAGAGCGGCAGCTTCGGAAAGGTGAAGAAGGAAGCTGCGCCACACTGGCATTGTGTGCGCAGCTTTCCAACTGACAGCAAACAGTATTTAGCACTCTCCTGGCTATTCCAATCACATGAGTATTCGATTGGAAGGTGTTTTGGACAACTTTCTTTCTCTTCTTTCAAAACACTCGGCAGACCTCCGTGCAATTTCTAGGACACGATGGGAGATGTTTTCTGTGCTGGCACTAGTTCTCGTTACCTGACACAGTCGAAAAGCTTTTGGCTAAGATGTAGGTGACAAGAGACCCTAAAGACGAAGGTACAGTGCTCTCTGGATCTAAGAGCCGCTCCCGTGCGTCTTCTGGCAGAAGACGCGCTGCGGAGAGCGCAGTGACCGCCTCAGTCGTCTTTGCGCTAAGAAGCCGCTTCTTCGCCTCTGGGAGCCAGAGAGAGCGGCAGCTTAGGAAAAGTGAAGAAGGAATATGCGCAACACTGGGATTGTGTGCGCAGCTTGCCAACTGATAGAAAACAGTACCTTATATCTCTCCTGACTATTCCAATCACATGAGCATTCGATTGGAATCTGTTTCGGGCAACTCTCTTCCTCTTCTTGCAAAACACTCGGCAGACCTCCGAGAAATTTCTAGAACACGATGGGAGATGTTTTCTGTGCTGGCACAGTTTCTCCTTCCCAGACATAGTGGAAAAACTTTTGGCTAAGATGTAGACGACAGGAGACGCTTAAGACGAAGGTACAATGCTCTCTGGAGCTAAGAGCCACTCCCGGGCGTCTTTAGGCAGAAGACGCGCTGCGGAGAGCACTGTGACCGCCACAATCGTCTTTGCGCAAAGAAGCCGCTTCTTCCCCACAGGGAGCCAGAGACAGCGGCAGCTTCGGAAAGGTGAGGAAGGAAGCTGCACAACACTGGGATTTTGTGAGCAGCTTGCCGACTGATTAAAAATAGAACTTTTTCACTCTCCTGCATTTTACAAACACATGAGCATTCGATTGGAAGCTGTTTTAGGCAACTCTGTTCATCTTCTGGCAACACGTTCGGCAGACCTACGTGCAACTTCTAGAACACGATGGGAGATGTTTTCTGTGCTGGCATATTTTCTCCTTGCCAGCCATATCTGAAAAGCTTATGGATAAGATGTAGACGACAAGAGACGCTAAAACGAAGGTTCGATGCTCTCCGGAGCTAAGAGCCGCTCATGGGCGTCTTTCGGCAGACGCCGCGTGGCGGAGAGCACGGTGTCCGCCACAATCGTCTTTGCACGAAGAAGCCGCTTCTTCGCCTCCGGGAGCCGGAAAGAGCGGCAGCTTCGGAAAGGTGAAGAAGGAAGCTGCACAACTCTGGGATTGTGTGCGCTGCTTGCCAACTGATAGAAAACAGTACCTTAGCACTCTCCTGCCTTTTCCAAACACACGAGCATTCGATTGGAATATATTTTAGGCAACTCTCTTTGTCTTCTTGAAAAACACTCGGCAGACCTCCGTGCAACTTCTAGAACACGATGGGAGATGTTTCCTGCGCTGGCACAGTTTCTCCTTGCAGGACATAGTGGAAAAGCTTTTAGCTAAGATGTAGACGACAAGAGGCGCTTAAGACGAAGGAACGATGCTCTCCGGAGCTAAGAGCCATCCCGGGCGTCTTTCAGCAGAAGCCGCTCTGCGGAGAGCGCTGTGCCCGGCACAATCGTCTTTGCGCGAAGAAGCCGCTTCTTCGCCGCCGGGAGCCAGAGAGAGCGGCAGCTTCGGAAAGGTGAAGAAGGAAGCTGCACAACACTGGGATTGTCTGCGCAGCATGCCAACTTATAGAAAACAGTACCTTAGATCTCTCCTGATTATTCCAATTAGATGAGCATTCGATTGGAAGCTGTTTCGGACAACTCTCTTCGTCTTCTTTCAAAACACTCGGCAGACCTCCCTGCAACTTCTAGAACACGATGGGAGATGTTTTCTGTGCTGGCACAGTTTCTCCTTGCCAGACATAGTGGAAAAGATTTTGGCTAAGATGTAGACGACAAGAGACGCTAAAGACAAAGGTACGACGCTGTCCGCAGCTGAGAGTCGCTCCTGGGCGTCTTTCGGCAGAAGCCGCGCTAAGGAGACCACTGTGACCGCCACAATCGTCTTTGCGCGGAGAAGCCGCGTCTTCGCCTCCGGGAGCCGGAGAGAGCGGCAGCTTCGGAACGGTGAAGAAGGAAGCTGCAAAACATTGGGATTGTGTGTGCAGCTTGCCAACTGATAGAAAACAGTACCTCAGCACTCTCCTGCCTTTTCCAAACACATGAGCATTCAATTGGAAGCTGTTTTAGGCAATTCTCTTCGTCTTCTTTCAAAACACTCGGCAGACCTCCGTGCAACTTCTAGGATACGATGGGAGATGTTTTCTGTGCTGGCAAAGTTTCTCCTTGCCAGACATAGTGGAAAAGCTTTTGACTAAGATGTAGACGACAAGAGACGCTAAAGACGAAGGTACGATGCTCTCCGGAGCCAAGAGCCGCTCCCGGGCGTCTTTCGTCCGAAGCCGCACTGCGGAGAGCACTGTGACCGCCACAATCGTCTTTGCGCGAAGAAGCCGCTTCTTCGCCTCAGGGAGCCGGAGGGAGCGGCAGCTTCAGAAAGGTGAGGAAGGAAGCTGCACAACACTGGGATTTTGTGAGCAGCTTGCCGACTGATAGAAAACGGTACCTTAGCACTCTCCTGCCTTTTCAAAACACATGAGCATTCGATTGGAAGCTGTTTTTGGCAACTCTTTTCGTCTTCTTGCAAAAAACTCGGCAGAACTCCGTGCAACTTCTAGAACACGATGGGAGATGTTTTCTGTGCTGGCAAAGTTTCTCCTTTAAAGAAATATCAGAAAAGTTTTTCGCTAAGATTTCGACTACAAGAGACGCAAAAGATCATGGTACGATGCTCTCCAGAGCTAACAGCCGCTCACGGGCGTCTTTCAGCAGAAGCCACGCTGCGGAGAGCACTGTGACCGCCACAGTCGTGTTTGCACGAAGAAGCCGCTTCTTCGCCTCCGGGAGCCGGAGAGAGCAGCGGCTTCGGAAAGGTGATGAAAGAAGCTGCAAAACACTGGGATTATGTGCGCAGCTTTCCAACAGATAGAAAACAGTACCTTCGATGTCTCCGTATTATTCCAATCACATGAGCATTCGATTGGAAGCTGTTTCGGACAACTCTCTTTATCTTCGTTCAAAACACTCGGCAGACCTCCCTGCAAATTTCAGGACCTGATAGGAGATGTTTTCTCTGCTGGCAAAATTTCTCCTTGCCAGACACAGTGGAAAAGCTTTTGGCTAAGATGTAGACGACAAGAGATGCTAAAGACGAAGGTACGATGCTCTCCCAAGCTAAAAGGCGCTCCCGGGCGTCTTTCGGCGGAAGCCGTGCTGCGGGGAGCACTGTGACCGCCACAATCGTCTTTGGGCGAAGAAGCCGCCTCTTCGCCTCCGGGAGCCGGAGAGAGCGGCAGCTTCGGAAAGGTGAAGAAGGAAGCTGCGCCAAGCTGACATTGTTTGCGCAGCTTGCCAAGTGCCAGCAAACAGTATTTAGCACTCTCCTGACCATTCCAATCACATGAGCATTCGATTGGAAGGTGTTTTGGATGACTTTCTTTCTCTTCTTTCAAAACACTCGGCAGACCTCCGTGCAACTTCTAGAACACGATGGGAGCTGTTTTCTGTACTGGCACTAGTTCTCGTTTCCTGAGACAGTCGAAAAGCTTTTGGCTAAGATGTAGGTTACAAGAGACCCTAAAGACGAAGGTACAGTGCTCTCTGGATCTAAGAGCCGCCCCCGGGCGTCTTCTGGCAGAAGACGCGCTGCGGAGAGCGCTGTGACCGCCTCAGTCGTCTTTGCACTAAGAAGCCGCTTCTTCGCCTCTGGGAGCCAGAGAGAGTGGCAGCTTAGGAAAAGTGAAGAAGGAAGATGCGCAACACTGGGATTGTGTGCGCAGCTTGCCAACTGATAGAAAACAGTACCTTAGCACTCTCCTGCCTTTTCAAAACACATGAGCATTCGATTGGAAGCTGTTTTTGGCAACTCTTTTCGTCTTCTTGCAAAAAACTCGGCAGAACTCCGTGCAACTTCTAGAACACGATGGGAGATGTTTTCTGTGCTGGCAAAGTTTCTCCTTTAAAGAAATATCAGAAAAGTTTTTCGCTAAGATTTCGACTACAAGAGACGCAAAAGATCATGGTACGATGCTCTCCAGAGCTAACAGCCGCTCACGGGCGTCTTTCAGCAGAAGCCACGCTGCGGAGAGCACTGTGACCGCCACAGTCGTGTTTGCACGAAGAAGCCGCTTCTTCGCCTCCGGGAGCCGGAGAGAGCAGCGGCTTCGGAAAGGTGATGAAAGAAGCTGCAAAACACTGGGATTATGTGCGCAGCTTTCCAACAGATAGAAAACAGTACCTTCGATGTCTCCGTATTATTCCAATCACATGAGCATTCGATTGGAAGCTGTTTCGGACAACTCTCTTTATCTTCGTTCAAAACACTCGGCAGACCTCCCTGCAAATTTCAGGACCTGATAGGAGATGTTTTCTCTGCTGGCAAAATTTCTCCTTGCCAGACACAGTGGAAAAGCTTTTGGCTAAGATGTAGACGACAAGAGACGCCGAAGACGAAGGTACGATGCTCTCCGGGGCTGAGAGCCGCTCCCAGGCGTCTTTCGGCAGAAGCCGCCCTGCGGAGAGCACTGTGACCGCCACAATTGTCTTTGCGCGAAGAAACCGCTTCTTCCCCTCAGGGAGGCAGAGAGAGCGGCAGCTTCGGAAAGGTGAAGAAGGAAGCTGCACAACACCGGGATTTTGTGAGCAGCTTGCCAACTGACTAAAAACAGAACCTTTGCACTCTCCTGCATTTTACACACACATGAGCATTCGATTGGAAGCTGTTTTAGGAAACTCTGTTCATCTTCCTGCAACCCCTTTTGGCAGACCTACGTTCAACTTCTAGAACATGATGGGAGATGTCTTCTTTGCTGTCAGAGTTTCTCTGTGGGATCTCAGCCTCTAAGAACTGGGGATAATGGTGAAGGGATAAGTTAATTGGAGTGTGAGATAAAGGGTTTAAGATTTCTGTACAGGGGGGTCTAGAGAAGTAAGATGGAGGAATTGGGGTGTGCCCTTCTCCTTCTTCTTCTTCTTCTTGGCCTCCATCTTCTGTGGTGATGTTGGCACTTTGGGATTGGACCTTACTAAAGTGTACTGGTTTAAAAGGGTGAATGGTATTGGAGAAAAATGATAAATATTGTATACGTAACTCCGAGTATAACGATAGGTGACCGCCCCAGGGGCTCTCAGTGTGTGCCCATGGCTGACTGCTGAGCAAAGCTCCGTCAGGCCAAGAGAAAATCTTTTAGATAAGCATTTAATAAACACCGCGACCGAGAATAGATCTGAATTCCCTTCTCGTCCTTTGGAGCGCGGGCGGCCCAAGGCCACCTTGGGCCTTTCCAGACCATCTAAACAGCCGAGAATCCAACAAGTGGCGTCCGCTGCGTGGGCTACCTCCCACCAAACCTTTTTGGGGGGGGGGGAAAGCCCTGAAGAGCTGAAGAGCCAAGAGGACAGCACTGATAACTCCTGAGGAGAGAAGCCTGAAGAAAGAAAGAAGAAAAAGAAAAAACGGCCAGGAGAATCTGCAAAAATCAGCAGTCACTGAGAATTCCATCTCTCAGCTTCTGCCGAAGACAGTTCGTAGCAGAGCGGCCTGGACTGGGACCAGAAAGGCGCCTCTGGATCCATCTCTCGTGACCTGCTGGACGGAGAGCGAGAGCTTTCAGACCACTCTGACGACAGATTCGGTAAGAAGGCCAAAATAAAAATATGGGGGCCACACTCTCTCTGGAACAACGGGAAATCTTGTCCGCCTTACAAGGCGTGGCTGAATTATATACAGAAGGGATCCCAAAAAAAGAATTAAAACAAGTATTATTATGGGCAAGACTCAACTACCCACTGGCGGAGACATGCCTGTTTTTCGAAGTGGGGTTTTGGCAAGAAATTAATAGGCAACCTGAATGTCTTGGAAAAGAAAAAAGATGAGACAGCGTTTAAGCTACTTTCACCAGCAAGAATCATGTTACAAGGTATCTCAGTGCAGTCTAAAAGACTGGAAAAGCAGCGAAAAACTGCGGTACCCTAAGAAGAGGCGGCGGAGAAAAGCACCGGGAAAAAATTAGCTCTGGTTTTAAAAAGCCAGGGGGAAAGGGCTCTCGAGGAAAGAGAGCAGAAAATAATATTAAACCTCCCGGTCAAAAAATGCGAGAAACCCCAAAAGCGTCCTGAAACCCCAGAGAGTGTAGAGGAGTCAGGAGCGGAATGGGGGGAGCAGGAGGACAAGGGATCGGGGGGGGCGCTTGCTCGCGCCGGGCAAAGCGGCGACAAGGCGGCAGCGGCAAACGCGGGCAGCGCGGGTGAAGATGAGGAGACGCGCGCGGAGGGCGAGACTCGCAAAACCCGGGGTGCGGAGTCACATATCAGCGAGGGGGCGGCGAACGCAGGCGGCGAACTTGGGGAAAACGTGCAGCCCCAGAGGTCCACCGTGGCGAGACGCAGGAGGCGCGCAGTTGTGACGTCAGACCCGGTGCGGAGGTCGGCTCGGATTGCGGGGCGGGCCGGAATGCCGACGGGAGGCGGGCTGGAGACACCGGAGGGAGGAGTGAACACACCGTCAGAGGAGGAGGAGGCAGAGACAGGGACAGACCGAGGTGAGGAGGCCTCGGGGGTGGAACCAGGGGGAGAGGATGACGTCAGCTCGGGAGACACAGGGAGCGGCTCGGAGAGCACGCATGCTCAGAGAGTGGGGCGCGGGCGGAGGCGAGCCCGATCCCCTGTGACGTCCCAGGCGAGTGGCCCCACACCTTCTCCAGACTCGGTGCCCCTGGCTGAAACCCTCGGAGTCCCAGTCCCTTCCCTTCATGGGAGACGCTTTGGTGTTCAAGCCCCATTTTCAGCTTAATTAAAAGCCAAGCAAACACGGTCTCAAATGAGAGCGCCGGCACGCCGGGCCGGAAGAGGAAATGGGGCAGTCGAGCTCACTCCGTCATCCGAGCCAGGGAGGCCGGTGACAGCGCCACCTAGTGGCAGGAGGACAGAAGTGCACAACATGCCGGATCGGTTTGGCGGAGCCACAGCGCCATCTCGTGGCGAGACTGCAACAATGCAGCAATTTTTTCCAACAATATATAAAAAGAAAAGCACTTCAAAGAAGACAATGTTAACACAACAAAGGGATTATTCATCTACTTCGGAATTTCATGAAGATGATGAAAGCTCAGATGAAGAACAGCTACAAGGGGAAGATGTCATAAGGATCACAGCATCGGAAGGTGTCCCAACATGGATGCTATCAGCAGCAGAAGCAGCAAAAAGCTTCTTGCATTCATTCGATACAGTAAAAAAGAAATATCAATAGGATCCTCGAGTTTCCTTCTCGGATTTAGGAGCAAGGCCAAAAACCTCAAGACGAAAAATGAGACACGATGAATCACCGATAACATGCACAACACCATTGTTCATGCAAATCCCAATGGAGTCTCAAGAAGAGGAATTTCAAGAGCCGGTGAAGACGATGGATTGGAAGCGAATCAGAAAAGCGTTGGCAAAGGAAAAGCATTTATTCCCGGGATCAGGAGATTTGATAATGCCAGTGACATATGATGCCCAGGGACAGAATCCAAGGCGGGAAAGGATGGGTCATGAGACACTCAAAGACTTAGGGAAGGCGGCTCAAACTTTTGGGCTGAACTCACAATACTTCAAAGAGCTACTAAGAGGGACATTCACTGTGTATGATCTCACACCATATGATATTCGAAGTATTGTGGCAATGATCCTCACTGACACACAGAATCTTATCTGGGAAAAAAGGTGGAGAAAATATCTTGCTGAGTTGTGGAACAGATATCAAGGTGGGCCAAAAGCGAACCTCACAGAAGGGCAATTAGCAGGGGATCCTCCAGATGACAACCCAGGGGAACAAGCAGCGCGGCTTCCACGAAGAGTGTTAAACGACATCAAAGAAGCGGCACGATTGGCAATCATACAAATTACACTGACAGGAGCTCCGGATGTTCCCTTCTCTTGCATCAGGCAAGGTCCCACAGAGCCATTCATGTCGTTCATCGACCGACTCACGCAAGCCGTGGATCGACAGGTGACGACAGAAGAAGTGAAGAGGCCTCTCTTGGAGAGTTTAGCTTTCGGCAATGCCAACCCGGATTGTCAACGGGTGATTAGCACCATGCCAGGACGGCCATCCTTGGCAGAGATGGTGGAGGCATGCAGCAAGGTGGGGACACCTCAGCACGTCGCAGCGATTGTGAAGAATGAATTAAAAGAGGAATGGGAAGAACAGCTAAAGGGACGCTCAGAAGGGCAATCAGAGGACAAGACATTGGAGAAGATGTTCAAGAAATTACTCCATCAACAGGACGAAAACGTCAACAATGTTCTTGCGACAATGCAGAAAAAGAACAAACCCCAAGGAGGACAGTGCTACAGATGCGGGGAGTCTGGGCACATGAAAAGGAATTGCCCACGGACACATATACCAACGCTAGCCCAGAAAGCAGAAAGGCCAATTTGTGCACGGTGCGGAAGAGGAAGACACTCTGTGAAAGAATGTTATTCCCTGACAGATGGGGAAGGAAATCCGTTACCACATCCGGGAAAAGGAAAATGCAGCCCGGGAAATTGGCAGCGTGCTCAGACGCAAGTACTGCCGGTGTCACAAGAACAGACAGGGCAGTCATCAGTGAGCGACAAGCAGATACCCTCAGCAAAACCCTCAGTCGATTCCACAGCGACCCAGACCTCCTCCCACCAGGGGCACAGTGTGCATTGGCAGCTTCAAAACTAGTATGCTTTCTAGATGAAAGTCATGTGGAGATACCAACAGGAATCCCCGGGGATTCATACAAGAAACAAGATTTCTTGATAATTGGACAAGTGCAGTATTCTTGGCCTCATTGTTTATCCAACAGTTGTCTCAACGGACAAAAATACAGAGTTAACAGTTTTGGCAAGAGCGCTTCGTCCACCATTGATTGTGCCGGAAAATACTGTGGTTGCGAGAGCCTTCGCATTGCCACCACACGCAGTTGGAGAGGTCATGTCAATCTTCGACGAAGAAGGTCTCCCTATGAAAGAACATGTTGAAGTACATACAACATGGGTGAAGCACATAGGTCGAGACCGACCCAAGCTCACGTGCCAATTGACATGTGGGGACAGGACAATATCGATCAGAGGTATGCTCGACACAGGGGCGGATGTAACGGTAATATCGTACATCTTTTGGCCACGCAATTGGAGCTTGGTCGCGCCATTGGGCTCTCTCTCAGGCATCGGGGGAGCATCTCTGTGTCTGCAAAGTGAGAATTCCGTCGTTGTCACGGGACCAGGAGATAAGACGGCGATCATTCGTCCTTTTGTCGTCCAAAAGCCGATCACAGTCTGGGGTCGGGACCTTTTGGCACAAAGGGGAGTGAAGATCGAAGTGGATTTTTAATAGGGGTCACTGCAGCACTCGCCACACTGAAGCTGACATGGAAAACAGATGATCCAGTTTGGGTGGATCAGTGGCCCCTTGAGCGGAAAAAATTGAGTGCTTTGAAAGACCTGGTCCAAGAACAATTGCAGAAGGGAACCATCAAGCCAACAGAAAGCCCTTGGAATTCTCCGGTGTTTGTCATCAAGAAAAAGCTATCAGGCAAATGGAGGTTGTTACACGATCTCAGGAAGATCAACGAAGTCATAGAAGACATGGGGCCACTTCAGTTGGGACTTCCATCTGTCTCAATGATTCCCAGAGATTGGCAGCTTGTGGTCATTGACCTCAAGGATTGTTTTTCCAGTATCCCACTCCATCCAGATGATGCTCCGAGATTTGCCTTTTCAGTTCCAAGTATCAACAGGGAAACGCCTCTGCAGCGGTACCATTGGGTCGTTCTTCCACAAGGCCAAAAAAATTCTCCGACGATCTGTCAATGGTACGTGGCACGAGCTTTGGCACCAGTACGGAAGAAATTTCCGAAGGCGAAGATCATTCATTACATGGATGATTTGCTCATTGCAGCATCAACACGACAGGAGCTGCAAGAAGCTCGCGATTGTGTGATCGCAGAGGTGCAAAAGGCAGGTCTGGAAATCAGCATTTCGAAGATGCCAGAGGTTGCACCTTGGAAATATCTAGGGTGGAAAATTTCAGAGAAAACAATAAAGCCTCAAAAAGTGGAGATCAGCACTAAAGTCAACAATTTGCATGATTTGCAACAGCTTTTGGGAGAAATCAACTGGATGAGACCAGTTTTGGGAATCACAAACAGCGACATTCCAGCGCTGCTTGATCTCTTGAGAGGAGACACAGACATTCGTTCTGCCAGGACACTCACGCCAGAAGCGAGAAAAGAGTTGGAGAAAATCACGAACGCGATACAGAAAAGGCAGGCACATCGATTTGTTCCAACGTTGCCTTTTCAGTTGGCAGTGCTGGAAAAGAAAACGCAGTTCCATGGTTTGATCTTCCAATGGGATGAATCACAAAAGGACTCTTTGATAATCATAGGGTGGATTTTCCTACCACACAGGCCCGCGGAAACGATTCTCACAGATTTGGAGATGGCAGCACAAATCACCATAAAGGCGAGAACAAGGCTGCTGACAATGGCAGGAAGAGAATTCTCAGTCATCAGATTACCTCTGAAACGAGACTATTTCGATTGGGCAATGCAACAATCGAAAGACCTGTTAATCACGTTGTTAGCGTTCCCAGGAACTTGCACAGTCCGCTGTCGGATTTTCGGCTGTTTAGATGGTCCGGGAAGGCCCGAGGTGGCCGTGGGCAGCCCGCGCTCCAAAGGACGAGAAGGGACTTCAGATCTTTTCTCGGTCTCGGTGTTTATTAAATGTTTATGTAAAAGATTTTTCTCTTGGCCTGACAGAGTCCTGCTCAGCAGTCAGCCATGGGCACACACTGAGAGCCCCTGGGGCGGCCACCTATCTTTATACTCGGAGTAACGTATAAAATATTTATCATTTTTCTCCAATACCCTCTACCCTTATTAACCAGTGCACTTTTAGTAAGGGCCAATCTCAAAGTGCCAACATCACCACAGAAGATGGAGGCCAAGAGGAAGAAGAAGAAGAAGGAGAAGGGCACGCCCCAATTCCTCCATCCTTCTTCTCTAGACCCCCCTGTACAGAAATCTTACACCCTGTATCTCACACTCCAATTAACTTATCCCTTCACAATTCACCCCGGTGAAATCTTCCTATCCTCATACTGATGTCGTCTCCCATGTGGGATCAAAGTCCAACCACCAGACATTTCTGGCAACATTCCAGGGCTCCCGAGCCCCCCAGGGGTGGTCTTGGTCACCCTGCACCCCAGTTCTGAGAGGCTGAGATCCCACAGTACGCTTTCCATAACACAGAATACTGCAATCGCAAATATGCTATAGAGCAAAACCACGAATTAGTGAAGAACCTTTGGACGGGATCACAGTGTTCACGGATGGCTCAGGGAAGACACACAAGTCAGTGATCACGTCGAGAGACTCAACGACAGGGGATTGGGAATCGGACGTGAGGATGGTTCAGGGCTCTCCACAAATTGTGGAGTTGGCAGCCGTTGTCCGGGCATTTCAGTTGTTCAAACAGCCTCTCAATCTGGTGACAGATTCCGCATATGTTGCGGGTGTGGTCAAGAGATTGGAGGGTTCACTCTTGAAAGAAGTCAGTAATGAGGTTTTATACTCATACCTGACAAGCTTGAAAACACTGCTAGAGAGCAGGGAAAGAGAGTATTTTATCACACACATTAGAGCGCACACGACACTTCCGGGATTTTTAGCGAAAGGGAATGCTCGGGCGGACAGGTTGACAATGCCCATTTTGCAAACACTGCCAGACATTTTTGAGCAGGCAAGGTTAAGTCATGCGTTCTTTCATCAGAATGCGCAAGCGCTAATGGAGTCCTTTCGTCTCACAAAGAGTCAGGCGAGGGAGATCATTAGTGCTTGTCCAGACTGTCAGCTTGTGCAGCCACCCTCTTCTACCGGGGCCATCAATCCGCGGGGGCTGCAAAGTCTTCAGTTGTGGCAAGCTGATGTCACGAAATATCCATCTTTTGGGAGGCTCAAAAATGTTCATGTTTCTGTAGATACATTCTCAGGTGCAGTCTTTGCTTCAGCACATGCTGGGGAAACAGCAGACCATGCTTGCCGACATTTTCTGCAGGCATTTGCAGCATTAGGTGTGCCTCAGGAGATAAAAACAGACAATGGTCCAACATACACAGGCAGGGTGCTTGACAGATTCCTGAAAAGATGGGGTGTTAGACACACGTTTGGTATTCCACATTCACCCACAGGTCAGGCGATCATAGAGAGAACACATCACACCCTGAAATCCCTTCTGGACAGACAGAGAAGGGGTGAGCCAGAGGCAACACCTCACATGAAATTAAATAAGACACTGTACGTGCTGAATTTCCTAAATAGCTCATCCTCGAATTCGAATCCACCGATCGTGAGACATTTTCTAAACAAGACACAGGCAAAGCTAAAGGAAAATCCTTTAGTTTTGATCAGAAACCGAGAGACAGGACAAATAGAGGGTCCTTTCAAACTAATCACTTGGGGCAAGGGTTTCGCTTGTATTTCCACAGATCGAGGTCTGAAGTGGGTGTTGGCGCGGCACGTGAAGACATTCCGAACGCGAGAACACGAGAATGCGGATCTAAGAAACAAAGAGACGAGTACTCAGACAGAAGTCGAGACTCAGACTGCGAAAAACGACCCGGAAGAGAAGTAAAAAGAAACTAAGGATTTGGGGGTTTTCACATAAAAGCGAAAGAGATCTTCTTGGTGCAAACAGAAGGGGGAGATTTGGGATCTCAGCCTCTCAGGACTGGGGTGCAGGGTGACCAAGACCACCCCTGGGGGGCTCGGGAGTCCTGGAATGTTGCCAGAAATGTCTGGTGGCTGGACTTTGATCCCACATGGGAGATGACATCAGTATGAGGATAGGAGGATTTCACCGGAGTGAATGGTGAAGGGATAAGTTAACTGGAGTGTGAGATACAGGGTTTAAGATTTCTGTACAGGGGGGTCTAAGGAAGTAAGATGGCGGAATTGGGGCGTGCCCTTCTCCTTCTTCTTCTTCTTCTTGGCCTCCATCTTCTGTGGTGATGTTGGCACTCTGGGATTGGTCCTTACCAAAAGTGCACTGGTTAATAAGGGTAGAGCGTATTGGAGAAAAATGATAAATATTGTATACGTAACTCCGGGTATAAAGATAAGTGACTGCCCCGGGGGGCTCCGTGTGTGCCCATGGCTGACTGCTGAGCAGAACTCTGTCAGGCCAAGAGAAAATATTTTAGAAAAGCAATTAATAAACACCGAGACCGAGAAAAGATCTGAAGTCCCTTCTCGTCCTTTGGAGCGCGGGCTGCCCAAGGCCACCTCGGGCCTTCCCAGACCATCTAAACAGCTGAAAATCCGAAAGG
The DNA here is from genome assembly GCF_028551555.1 of Melozone crissalis. Classification (NCBI taxonomy): domain Eukaryota; kingdom Metazoa; phylum Chordata; class Aves; order Passeriformes; family Passerellidae; genus Melozone; species Melozone crissalis. Next base: position 3,341,049 of record NW_026535882.1, on the reverse strand, counting down.
ACAACTTTCTTTCTCTTCTTGCAAAACACTCGGCAGACCTCTTTGCAACTTCTAGAACACGATGGGAGCTGTTTTCTGTGCTGGCACTGGTTCTCGTTGCCTGACACAGTGGAAAAGCTTTTGGCTAAGATGTCGACGACAAGAGACGCTAAAGACGAAGGTACAATTCTCCCTGGAGCTAAGAGCCGCTCCCAGGCGTCTTTCGGCGGAAGCCGCACTGCGGAGAGCACAGTGAGCGCCGCTATCGTCTTTGCGCGGAGAAGCCGCTTCTTCGCCTCCGGGAGTCGGAGAGAGCGCCAGCTTCGGAAAGGTGAAGAAGGAATCTGCAAAACACTGGGATTGTGTGCGCAGCTTGCCAACTGATAGAAAACAGTACCTTTGCACTCCCCTGCCTTTTCCAATCATATGAGCGTTCAATTGGAAGTTGTTTCAGGCAACTCTCTTCCTCTACTTGCAAAACACTCGGCAGACCTCCGTGCAACTTCTAGTGTTGTAGTGTGTTTTTAAGTTTCTTGTTTTTGCTCCCCATTTTATGTATTATTCCCCCCCTGTTCTTTGCAAGATGGTCCTTCCCCCTCCAATTTTCCCGCCACAGAGCCTTTGGCAGGTATGTTACTATGGTTTCCCCTGCCCCTGTTAATTGTCAATCTTCCAAGTTACATAACTGCTCCTCCCTTATCCCACCATATAAGTAAAGTTCTCCTCCTCCCTGAGCCCAGTCAATCACCCTCCACTCCTCCCTGCTTTCTAGAGCATTCTTCACTCTGGGGGTGGTGGTTGGCTGGCGTCCCTGGGCCCCTCTATTGTTCTATGTTTATTGGATAAGTTCTTGTGTCAGTTTTCTTATGTACCTCCCCACATGTTCCCCTATTGGTTAGCTGGTCTTCCCCTCCCGTCTCCACCCCTTCCCTGTAAAACTCTGTCTCCCCCCGTGTTCGGGGCCATTTTGCTGTGGGTTTTTCTACCTGTTGGTTTGCCCTGTGCTGCATGTGGGCTCTTCAATAAACCGACGTTTTACCCCCAGCAAGTGGTCGCCTCCTCTCTTGTCTCGTCCAGCGCGAATCCAAGTCCGCAATCCAGCCCAGCCCGAGGCCAGGACGCCAAGGGGGGCTGGCCTCAGATGCGCAGTGGCGTCGGCCGCTTTACCCCTTCAGCTAGCAGGACTTAGGGCCGTGAACGCCCTCGCGCAGTTTGGCGACCAACGTAGGGGCCGACGAAGTGGACTTTTGACCCCGGACTGGACCCTGCGGAGTTGGGATTTTCTTACCCTCTGGACGCCAGACTACCCCGGGTAGTAGCAGGCTCCGTTTCAGGAGCAGCGCTCCCCGGCTGAAGGGAGTCGGGACTCCTCGCACCCTCAGAGGACGCCTCCCCTAGACGAGCGACCCTCGCCTGGTTTTTTCTTTGTCGCCGCTGCAAGATTGGTGAGTTCGGGCCCCGTCCTGGGGACTCTCCGGCTTCCCCTCTGCCTTTTTAACTTTCCCTGGGGATATATGCCCTGTGTTGGGGACCTACCCCCCACCTTCTCTCCTTGAGGTTTTTTCTCGCCCCCGTGCCATTTTTGTTTTCTCTTCCTTTTGGGTGCCGGATTTCCCCAGACGTGGGGCCGGACCCATCACCCAGTCTCCTTCTTTCCCTCCGGCTGTTTCCCCAGACTTTGGGGCAGTGGGGGGGGCAGGGGCCGGCGGCGGGCGGCTCATTGTTTAAGTTTTCGTTGTTTCCCAGGCGTGCGGTTGCGTCATCAGAGGATTTTCCCCCTTTCTAGCGGCAGCAGTTCCTGCTCTAGAAAGGCGCCATGGGTGCCGGCTTGGGAAAATCCCAGAAGGAGGTTTATTATGTTGTGAAGGGTTTGTTGCTTGGGGGTGGTCAAAAAGCCCCCGAGCAGGAGTTAAAATGTTTAGTTAAGTGGGTATTTTCTAGGTTTCCCGAGGTCTCCCCGGAACGCGTAAAAGAGCCGCGGTTTTGGGCAGCCGTTGTGGATAAATTAGAAGAGGCCATAAATTCCAGGGAGACAAATCTGGCCACCGTGGCGTATTGCGCGCGCAGAGTGCATGCGACACTCCGCGCGCCTGTGGAGCCTAAGAAAATTCCCGTGGTTTCTGGTTTGTCCCCTCGTTTTCCTCGTTCAGTTGCCCTTGTCCCCCAAACCTTTCCCTTGTCCCGTAGGCAAGAGCCCTCGAGGGGGATTTTGAGGGCAGACCAGAGGCAGGGGGTCCATCCTGCCCCTGCTCCCCCTCGACCGGCTCGGCCTCCCCCTTCGAGGAGCCCTGGCCAGGCTCCTTCGCTTCCCTTACCCTTTACCCCGGTCCCCAAGTCCCCGGTTTCAAACCCCAAAGTTATTCGGTTTTGCAGAGACCCTCACAAGGGGTCCCTTGGTGCCCGAGATGGCGGCGGCCAGGCGGCCGCTCCCTCCAGGGCTCCTTCTTCTCCTCCTAACCCTTTCCTCCCTGATACCAACCCCTTCCTTCCCCTGGACCCAACCTCTTTTTCGGTCGTCCCTCCCCCATCTCTTCCCTCTGCTCCTTCCATTTCTCCGCCCTCCGATCCTCCGTCGGCTCCGCCCCAGGTTCCTCCCCCGGTTCAGCCCCCTGTTTACTCCTCCCCTGCTCCACCTTCATACTCTGCTCCGCCTCCGAACTCCATCAAGGAGGCGGAGAGGGGCGGTGTGCCGCGCCCACTCCCTCGCCCTGCCCCATTACCAGACCCTGCCTCAACCTCCTCCAACTCCGGTTCCCACGCTCCCCCTTCCGGTTCTCACGCCTTGTATTCGGGGGGGGGGGGGGTGGATGACTGGAAGCCGGGGATGGCGCCTTTATTGGAAGCCGCTCCGGTTACGTACCACCTCAGCGGGAAGGGGAGCCCTCAGGCCCAGTGGGTGCCTTTAGCACAGGCCCGGATTAAGGAACTGTGCAAGGCGCAGAAGGACTACTCCTGCGGGTCTGAATACATCCGGGGTATGCTCCGGAATGCCCTTGCACAGGGAGATCTGGTGCCGGCGGACCTGAGGGCCCTCTTCTCCAGTTTAACAAGACCCATGGAGTTTAGGGTCTGGGTGGGGGAATGGAGGAGGGAGATAGTGGAGGTTCTCCCGATTCTTTGGGGGAATACTTCAGTGTCTCATGACGCGGACGGTTTAGCAATTTCCCAAGAACATCTTTTGGGCGAGGGACAGTGGGCAGAGGGGGTAGCTCAAGCAAAGGCCTTGTTCCCGCCTCAGCTTGTAGAGACCGCTAAGGCAGCAGAGCAGGCCTTTTATAAGCTAGAGGTGGTGACCTCCCAATGGGAAGATGATGAAGTCCGGCAGGGGCCACAAGAGCCTTATATGGTTTTCATCGAGCACCTCGACAGATACGTGGAGGCGCAGGCAACTGGGGATGACGACAGGGAAAAGATTCTCTGGAGGATGGCGTATAGCAATGCCAACCTAGAGTGTCGGAAGGCCATCAGGAGGCTCCCTCGAAGTCCCTGGCCCACGGTGGAGGCCATGATAGAGGCCGTGGTAGGCCAGGTATCCCTACAATCTCGGTCTGGAAGAGCCTCTGTGGCTTTTGCAGAGGACCCCGAACCGGATTTCTTTGATATAGAAGCTGCCCTCGTTGCCGGACCCCCAACACCCGGGTCCGACAGAAGATCAACGGCCACCCACCCCTGCAACCTCCGTGGCAAGACAGGGCATTGGATGCACCAATGCTCGATGCGATTAGATTATTTCGAGTATAGAAGGAAGCGGGAAAAGGAGGAGAGTAAGGGCACAAAAAACTAGGCCCGGAGCGCAGCCCCTCCCTGCGCGAAGACAAAAATGCGGCAGGCCACTTAACAGCAAGCGGGGAGGGAGGAGACAAGAGAGAGCTGCCGTACACACTGCCGGATTTATCTTACTTAGTACCAGACTTGACACATAACTGTGGTATTCAGCCTACACCTGCTCTTAACAGCATGTCCTCTGTTTCCCCCTACAGGCTGCAGCTAACTAGGGACTTTTATCTCCCTAGCAGTGACATCCAGCTGGTGTCTGTCGACCTGCAACACCTGGGTCGCTGGACAAAACTTGGACGTTGCAGGTGGACCGTCGTCGGGGACACGAAGCACACACCGCGAGACATTCACATCGTCCCTGGTCTGGTAACTACCGACCAGGACCGTTTCGCGGTAGGGCTGTACTGTGTCCGACCCCCACTCTTCCTCCCTAAGGGACAGATCATTGCCCAGGCTATTCCGGTTCCAGATAGAGATCATTGGAAGAACTCCGTGGAGAGGACATCGCCTCCGACAGTAGCCTGGGCACAGCTGGTGGGGAGGGAGAAGCCCCGCCTGACTTGTCAGCTCTCGTTGGGCGGGGACAAAAAGATCGTGAGGGATCTTTTCGACACGGGTGCGGATGTGACGATCATTCCCTCTCGGGAGTGGCCGTCACATTGGGACTTTCTAAGCGCTGCGGGCACGATCTCAGGTGTTTGGGGCCTTCAATTGGCCAATCAATCTAAGAGCATTGTGCAAATTAAGGGGCCCAACGGGCAATTGGCCTCTATACCCCCGTTCGTTTTAGATTACACCGAGCCTCTCTGGGGAAGAGACCTACTAGCCCAGTGGGGAGCCAGAATTGACGTCCCAAAGGCTCCCCATGTTTTTCGGGCAGTGGCCACTGAGGAGCGCCAGACCTGGAAGCTGAATTGGCTGTCAGATAAACCAGTACAGGTCTTGCAGTGGCCACTCAACAAGCAAAAATAAACGCGCTCAATGAGCTCGTTCAGGAGCAGTTACTGAAAGGCAACCTGGTGGAGACAATGTCACCTTGGAACTCCCCAGTGTTTGTCATTAAGAAGCCTAATAAGGACAAGTGGCGGCTCCTGACCGACCTCTGCCAAATTAACGAACAAATAATGGACATGGGTCCTCTTAAGCCAGGGATGCCCTCCCCAGCAATGCTCCCCCAAAATTGGAATTTGGCAGTTATAGATATAAAAGATTGTTTTTTCCAGATTCCCCTGCACCCAGACGATGCCCCGCGCTTTGCGTTCACGGTTCCGTCCATCAACCGTGAGTCCCCAGCCAAGCGCTTACATTGGCGAGTCCTTCCGCAAGGCCTTAAGAACAGCCCTGTGATCTGCCAGTGGTATGTCACTTCGCTGCTGTCACCCATACGTACAGCCCTCAGGGATGCTGTCATCATCCACCATTACATGGACGACATCCTCGTGTGTGCGCCCGACCACAGTCTGCTTGCCCATGCACATGACCTGACAACCAATGCGTTGGTTGCTGCAGGGTTCGAGCTCCAGCAGGACAAAATTCAGCGGATGCCACCTTGGAAATACCTGGGCCTCGAAATCACAAAGCGGACCATTGTTCCGCAGAAATTGGCTATAAGGACGAAAGTCCAGACCCTAGCGGATGTCCATCAGCTGTGTGGGTCTTTAAATTGGGTGAGACCCTGGCTAGGCATTTCAACTGAGGACCTAGCCCCCCTTTTCAATTTGTTGAAAGGGGGAGAGGGGCTGATTTCCCCTAGGGCTCTCACCCCAGAGGCAGAGGTGACCTTGGAGAAGATACAGAAAGTTATTTTGGCCAGGCAGGCCCACCGTTACCATCCGGGCCTGCCCTTCAAATTTATTATACTGGGAAAATTGCCACACCTCCATGGCATGATACACCAGTGGGACACCAGTGTAAAGGACCAGGGGCTGGGTGACCCCCTCTTAATTATAGAGTGGGTGTTCCTCAGCCACCATCGGTCCAAAAGAATGACACGGCCACAGGAGTTGGTAGCCGAACTGATCCTCAAAGCAAGATCGAGGATCAGGGAGCTGGCGGGGTGTGATTTCCCATGTATACATATCCCAATTATATTAGAATCATATCATAACTTACATTAAAGACCTTTGAAGAACTGCTGCAAACTAATGAATACCTGCAGTTTGCACTAGATAGCTACACTGGGAGCATGGCAGTAGATAGGTCGGCCTACAAATTATTCAATTTGGAGTTTAAATTATCGCTGAAAAAGGTTCAGAGCAGGAAGCCACTGGATGCCTTGACAGTTTTCACAGACGCGTCTGGAGCATCCCACAAGTCAGTGATGTCTTGGAAGGATCCTCAGACTAAGCAGTGGGAGACTGATGTTGTTGTTGTGGAGGGCTCTCTACAAGTTGCTGAGTTGGACGCAGTCGTCAGGGCATTCCAGAGGTTCCCTGGGCCTTTTAATTTGGTTACAGATTCTGCGTATGTCGCAGGTGTAGTGTCTCGAGCTGAGTCTGCGGTTCTTCAAGAGGTAACCAACAAAAGATTATTTGAGTTGCTTAACAGGCTCGTCGAGCTAGTCTCCTGTGGAAGGGGCTAGCAGCGGGCCTGTTAGCTAAAGGAGCGAGAAGTAAGAAGAAGCTGATAAGGAACTTTCTCCAAGGCCGTAACCAAGGAGATCGAGAGAAGGAAGATAAGAGCATTCTGCAGCTGGATCAAGCATTTTTAGAAAGTTAGGTGGAGTCAGAGTAACTTTTCACCAGTGGCATGGTATTGAATTATTGTGGCGAATAGCTAAGGTAGAGGAAGGGTAAACAACTGGAAAGTGTATAAAAGATCAGCCATTTTCATTAATAAACTGTTGCCAAGTGTTACCAACTGAGACTGCTTGTGGTCTCTGCTTTGTGTCGTGACCGCCTCGACTGCGACATTTTGGAGACGCCGACGTGATAAGAACATAGTCGGTGGGGGCCCATACGGGGTCCTAGCAATTGGCAACCCTGACCCACTGGGACATAGTGGGGGAGGCGGCGTTGGTGCAGCTGAGAGTGGCAGGTGGAAGCCACAGGGAGGTCCGGACCTGATTCCCTCCAATCAAGACACCTGGAAGTAGGTGAGCCACCAACTAGTAATAATGGGACAAAATTTATCTAAAGAGGAAGAAAGTGTTCTGTCTACATGGAAAGTTTTGTTAAGAAATAAGGGAATTAATACGTCAGATTATGAGCTTCGTAATATATTGCTGTGGGCTAAATCACAGAATTTTGGCACTGATCCCAACACAGCATTTAGTGTTAAGGCATGGAAGAAAGTCGGGGACAGACTTTGGCAAGTTATTCGAGCGGGAGATAACACAGCTGTTGATTTAGCAGTAACCTGGAACTCGCTCTTTGAGGCTTTAAAGGAATGGAGAATAGAGAGAGAAACGGAGCAAGATGCGGACGAAGAGTTGGGGCTGATACCTGACGGGGGGGCTGAGGCAGAGGGGGCCTCTGAGGTAGAAGGGGGCTCTGATGGGGAACTTGGTGAAGAAAGTTCGGATGCCTTGGGAGTTACCTGGCACGCTGCCAAAGCTTCTGGGAAAGCTGCCAAAGCTTCTGGGAAAGCTGCCGAAACTTCTGGGCAACCTGCCCTAGCTTCTTCTTATCAGACTCCTAAGCCTCCTTATCTCACACCTGCGCAGCAGCTCGTGATGGTGCCTGTATATACCACACCGCTACGCCAGTTAGCTGAAATGTCTTTAGCAGAGAGAAAGGTCCAGCCATCTGCCCCCCTGCTTCCCTCCTCTCTGGTCCAGCCGTCTGCCCCCCCGCTCCCCTCTGAGTGGCTTGAACAACCTGCAAGGCTGTATCCTCCTTTACCTGACAATGACAGCAACAGTGAGTCAAGTGATGAGTCGCCCGCAGTAACACCTGAGTTGGGGCAGGGAGCTCTGGTCTCTTTATCTCCTAAGAGCTCTAGTCTTACTGCCCCATGGACTTTGCCTCCGTGCCAAGTCACTGTGCTTCCTCGACACCCTCAGGAGTTTTGGGAATTTGTTAGGAGGAAAGCAGTTGAAGAAAAGAACTGGGACATCATAGAAAGGTTAGGTGCTCCAAGAGTACCTCAGGAGAACAGTGCCATTGCAAATGTTGCTTGTGATAACCCTATGGCTTTTCCAGTTTTCAAAGCAGCTCCTGGAACAGGACAGAACGACAGTCATCATGTCTTCGCCTGGAGGGTTGTGCAAGACCTCCAATCGAAAGTAGCTCAATATGGTATTAATTCCTCAGAGGTAATGCAATTAATGCGTGTTATTAATGCAGATTTGCTTGCACCTTATGACATCACTCATCTTGCTACAATTCTATTTCAGCCAGTACAATATGGTGTATTTCAAGAAACTTGGAGGCGAGTGGCTGAGCGCACAGCTTTAACAAATATGCAGTTGCCTCAACACGACCCTCGTCATGCTGTGGGTGTTGATGCCCTAATGGGCTCTGGGCCTTTTGCTAATCCAGATTTACAGGCAAGGTGGGATCCTTCGAGTTTGGCACAAGCTCAGCAAATTGGCATGAGTGCCTTAACTAAAACAATGGAAATGGCAGCTCCAAAGCAGAAATATGTTACTATACAACAAGGAATGAGAGAACCATTTTTGCAGTTTGTAGAAAAACTTGCTGCCGCTATTGAGAAACAAGTAGATGATGAAACTTTGCGAGACAAATTGTGTGTACAATTGGCTAAAGAAAATGCAAACCCAGATTGCAGAAAGATTATTGATACTTTGCCTGGGGAACCCACCTTGTCTGAAATGGTTACTGCTTGCTCGAAAGTTGGTTCAGTCGAGCATAAAATGGCAGCTCTTGCTGCAGTGTTAAGACCTTCAGCGAAGTGTTATAATTGTGGACAACAAGGGCACGTAAAGTCACAATGTACTGTCCAGAAAACAACATTTAGGCCAAGGGCAAGCAGCGATATTGTATGCAACCGTTGTGCTAAATCTGGGCACTATGCTAAGCAATGCAGAAGTAAATATCATGCAAATGGTCAGCTATTGCCGGGAAACCCAAAGAGGAGCGCGAAGGGGCGCGCGGGGAAACAAATACCCCAACAACCACAACAGCAAATGCGGGCCTTCCCAGCCCTGCAAAGCTACCCATTTGCGAACAATTCTCAGGGGCAACAAGCGGGTCCGCAGGGATTGATATACCCACCGCTGACACAGTAACTATTTTAACAAAAGAAATATGTAAAGTCCCTCTTGATGCCTATGGTCCGATAGGACGGGGATTGAGTGCGTTTTTGATAGGGAGATCAAGTACTACACTTAGAGGTATTCATGTGCATCTAGGGCTTATTGATGCTGATTATTTAGGGCAGATTCATGCTATGGTATCTATTGATGACCCTCCTGTCACTATTCAGAAAGGAACTTGCATTGCTCAACTTGTACCTTTTGTGAGTTCTGTTCCAAATGCAGTGGACTGAAGTCGTGGCACAGGAAGCTTTGGATCGACAGGAGTACCTCAAGTGTTTTGGACTGAGAAAGTAACAGAGAGCCGTCCAGAAAAGACATGCACTCTCACCGCCAGTGGATGTCATCCAGCAACTATATCAGTAACAGGTTTGATTTACACTGGAGCAGATGTCACAATACTCTCACGACTTTGCTGGCCTCAATCGTGGCCTCTCACTCATGCAAGTTTTGGACTCCTGGGGTTGGGTGGTGCTACAACAAGTGGCCTGTCAGCCATTGTAATTAATGTGAAACATCCTGATGGCCAACAAGCTAACATCAGACCCTATGTTGCCGATGCTCCTCAAAGTTTGTGGAGACGAGATTGTTTATCTCAATGGGGTGTCAAAATTACTACGGATTTTTAATGGGGGCCACTGTGTTGCAGGGCATTGAACGTCCAGTTGTACCCCTGACATGGTTGACAGATAAGCCTGTCTGGGTTTGCCAGTGGCCCCTGACTACTGAAAAGCTTACTGCCCTGCAAGAATTAGTTACAGAACAATTGCTAGCAGGACACATTGAGGAATCATTCAGTCCCTGGAACACCCCCGTTTTTGTAATAAAAAAGAAATCGGGAAAATGGAGACTTTTACATGATTTACGGCAGATAAATGCTGTAATGGCAACAATGGGAGCTTTGCAACCAGGCCTTCCTACACCCACGATGATTCCACAAGAATGGCAAATAGTTGTCATTGATCTAAAAGATGGTTTCTTCACTATTCCATTGGCTGAGCAGGACAAAGAAAAATTCGCTTTTACGGTGCCTTCTATAAATCATGCTGAACCTCATAAAAGATATCAATGGAAGGTACTCCCACAAGGCATGAAAAATTCGCCAACTATTTGTCAATGGTTTGTGGCACAGGCCTTGTCAAAAGTGCGGGAGCAATTTAAAAACTGCTACTGCTATCATTACATGGATGATATCTTGTTGGCATCTGACAACAAACAACAGTTGTCAGCTCTTAAACAATGTGCCGTGACAAATTTGAAAGACTTTGGTTTGATCATTGCTCCAGAGAAAGTGCAGAAACACATGCCTTGGAAATACCTAGGTATGTTGGTGACCAACACTCAAGTTATGCCTCAACCTGTAAAGTTAGACATTGATGTCAAAACTGCTACTGATGTACAGAAATTGGTTGGTTTAATAGGTTGGATTCGATCATATTTAGGCATAACTAATCATCAGATGCAACCATTGTTTGATCTGCTTTCAGGCATCACTTCCTCCACTGATGAGAGGCAATTGACCTCAGCGGCAAAAAAGACCCTAGAAGAAGTTGAATTAGCCCTAGCACACAAATTTGTTAACAGGATAGATCCCTCTGTTGGTGTTCAATTGTTTATTTTGAAAGACCATGAAATACCATGTGGAATACTGTGCCAATGGAATGATAATTGGGAAGATAAATTGCATATTCTGGAATGGATATTTTTATCTTTCAGATCTCGGAAAAGAGCTCCAGGACTTTATGAGCTCTTTGCAGATATTATCATCAAGGGTCGCAGGCGTTGTCATGAGATTTTGGGACAGGACCCTGTGACCATTGTGATACCTGTGCAACAGTGGTATTTTGAATGGTGCTTTCAAAATAATCATGAATTGCAATCTGCCTTATCTTGTTTTACAGGCCAAATCTCGTATCACTTGCCTTCTCATCCTGTTCTAACACTGACTAAAGAGATTCCTTTTGAAGGCAAGCAAATTTGTTCTCCCGTTCCAGTGGAAGGTATAACGGTTTTTACAGATGGGTCCGGGAAAACCGGAAAAGCAGCTGTGGCTTGGAGAAAGGATGATCACTGGGAATATCAGACAGTGATTCAGCAGGGATCTCCTCAACTGGTTGAACTTTCTGCTGTTCTTTTGGCTTTTATTTTGTTTCCTGGTTCTGTAAACATAGTTACTGATTCAGTTTATGTTGCCAATTTGGTTAAGCATTTAGATCAAGCAGTATTGTATAATATTCAAGAGAAACCATTGTTTACTATATTAGTGAAGTTGTGGACAGTTATTGGTGCTCGAAAACATTCTTACTTTATCATGCACATTCGCAGCCATACATCATTACCGGGATTTTTTGCTGAAGGCAATGCCTATGTAGACTCTTTAGTAGCTGCTGCTGCAATCAAAACTGTACCCAATGTGTTGCAGCAGGCAATTTTATCCCATCAATTTTTTCATCAGAATGCTCAAGCTTTACAGCAGCAATTCAAATTGTCTACTGCCGAAGCAAAATCTATTCTTTCCTCTTGTCCCGACTGTCATATGACTCATGTCACTCAGTATTATGGTACCAACCCTAGAGGTCTTTCTGCGTTAGAAGAATGGCAAACTGATGTTACAGAAATGCCAGAATTTGGTCGCTTTAAGTATGTTCATGTTACAGTTGATACTTTTTCTCACGCAATGGTTGCTTCAGCATTCACAGGAGAGAAAACTCGAGATGCTATTCGTCATTTTTATCATGCCTTTTCTATTCTAGGTGTTCCGTGTCATGTAAAAACAGATAACGGCCCAGCATATGCTTCGCAGAAAATGCAAGCATTCTTTCGTGCTTGGGGCATTGAGCATTCAACAGGTATTCCACATGTCCCCACGGGCCAAGCAATTATTGAAAGAGCTCACGGACTTCTTAAACGTCAGGTTCAAAAACAAAAAGGGGGAATGCAACAGGAGTCACCTCAAGTGAGATTAGATAAAGCTGTTTATGTGTTAAACTTCTTGCGTCCCCTACCTGACTCAGTTATCTCCAATCTTTTGCCATTTTTCTTCTTTGAATTCTAAGCAACCAAATTTCCATAGAAATGTCAAGGTATGGGTCAAGGACTTGATTACTGGTATATGGTCTGGTCCAGTGGAACTGATAACCTGGGGAAGGGGTTATGCTTGTGTTTTGACAGATAATGGTCCTCGATGGGTTCCTGCTCGCTGTGTTAAACCTTACCTAGAACGTGCAGCAAAGGACAGGATCGATGGCTCCGCAGCTGAAGCAGAACGTGCGGATGACACTGGCTAAGACCATATATCAGTACTTAAAGATGGATGAAGGAAGAATGGGAATTTTGTTGATGGCTGTGATTGTGATTTTGTGTGTCCCCTCTCTGCTTGGGTTTTTGCAAAGGGCCCTGCAAAAATCCATAGCAGCTGTATTTACAGGTCAAAAACAAAAAAGGGGGAATTGTGGAAGGGGCTAGCAGCGGGCCTGTTAGCTAAAGGAGCGAGAAGTAAGAAGAAGAAGAAGCTGATAAGGAGCTTTCTCCAAGGCCGTAACCAAGGAGATCGAGAGAAGGAAGATAAGAGCATTCTGCAGCTGGATGAAGCATTTTAAGAAAGTTAGGTGGAGTCAGAGTAACTTTTAATCAATGGCATGGTATTGAATTATTGTGGCCAATAGCTAAGGTAGAGGAAGGGTAAACAACTGGAAAGTGTATAAAAGATCAGCCATTTTCATTAATAAACTGTTGCCAAGTGTTACCAACTGAGACTGCTTGTGGTCTTTGCTTTGTGTCGTGACCGCCTCGACTGCGACAGTCTCCCACCGCGAGCACCCTTTTTATGTTATGCATATGAGGTCACATACTGATCTGCCCGGGTTTATTGCGGAAGGCAACCGTCGTGCCGACTCTCTGGCCGCGGCTGCTGTTACGCAGGCCCCTCTCCCAGACGTGTTCGGCCAGGCTAAGATCAATCACCAACTTTTCCATCAGAATGCGCCTGGCCTGGTCCGGCAATTCAATCTGACGCAGGATCAGGCCAAGGCGATAGTGGCCACATGTCCCCAATGCCAACAGGATCAGATGCCCACCGTGGCCTCGGGGGCCAATCCCCGAGGTTTGGCGAGCTGCGAGGTGTGGCAGATGGACGTGACGCATATCCCATCTTTTGGTCGATTGTGTTACGTCCATGTCTCAGTTGATACCTTCTCCGGGGCTATATATGCTTCTGCCCACACAGGCGAAAAGGCAGCGAATGTCCAGAAGCATCTGCTTCAGGCATTCGCTGTCTTGGGCATCCCTAGGGCCCTAAAAACAGATAACGGCCCTGCGTATACCTCCAAGGAGCTGCGGAGCTTCCTGCAGCAATGGGGAATAGTCCATAAGACCGGCATCCCCTATTCCCCAACAGGCCAAGCCATGGTGGAGAGGGCCCACCAGAGCCTTAAGAAGATCTTATCCCGGCAACAACCGGCGATGAAGGTGGAGACCCCCCACGTCCGGCTGTCAAGAGCATTGTACACGCTTACCTTTCTAAATTGCTCTTTTGACAGCCAAAATCCTCCAGTGGTCCGGCACTTCGGCAGTCACCAGCAGCTGCAGCCTAAAGCCAGGCCACCGGTTCTTGTAAAAGATCCGGAGACCTGGCGGACGGAGGGCCCCTTTGACCTGGTAACCTGGGGGAGGGGATATGCCTGCGTGTCCACTCCCTCAGGCCCCAGGTGGATTCCATCCAAGTGGGTTAGGCCCTTCGTCCCGAAACAGAGGACCAAGAGGGAGGCAGTACCACACCGTCCTTCGACCACCCAGGGGCGGGAGGATTCCAGCTCGAAGAAGGCGAAGACTGGCCGGACCAGCCGCGAGATCCTGAATTTTAAGTTTCTGTGGACTTCCCATTCTTTTTATCTTATTTGTTAAGAAACGAGGAGATGTTGTAGTGTGTTTTTAAGTTTCTTGTTTTTGCTCCCCCATTTGATGTATTATTCCCCCCCTGTTCTTTGTAAGATGGTTCTTCCCCCTCCAGTTTTCCCGCCGCAGAGCCGTTGGCAGTTATGTTACTATGGTTACCCCTGCCCCTGTTAATTGTCAATCTCCCAAGTTACATAACTGCTCCTCCCTTATCCCACCATATAAGTAAAGTTTTCCTCCTCCCTGAGCCCAGTCAATCACCCCCCACTCCTCCCTGCTTTCAAGAACATTCTTCTCTCTGGGGGTGGTGGTTGGTTGGCGTCCCGGGGCCCCTCTATTGTTCTATGTTTATTGGATAAGTTCTTGTGTAAGTTTTCTTATGTACCTGCCCACATGTTCCCCTATTGGTTAGCTGGTCTTCCCCTCCCGTCTCCACCCCTTCCCTGTAAAACTCTGTCTCCCCCCGTGATCGGGGCCATTTTGCTGTGGGTTTTTCCACCTGTTGGTTTGCCCTGTGCTGCATGTGGGCTCTTCAATAAACCGACGTTTTACACCCAGCAACTGGTCGCCTCCTCTCTCGTCTCGCCCAGCGCGAATCCAAGTCCGCAATACAGCCCAGCCCGAGGCCAGGACGCCAAGGGGGGCTGGCCTCAGATGCAAAGGGGCGTCGGCCGCTTTACCCCTTCAGCTAACCGGACTTAGGGCCGTGAACGCCCTCGCGCATTCTAGAACACGATGGGAGATGTTTTCTGTGCTGGCACAGTTTCTCCTTGCCAGACATAGTGGAAAAGCTTTTGGCTAAGATGTAGACGACAAGAGACGCTAAAGACGAAGGTCCGATGCTCTCTGGAGCTAAGAGCCGCTCCCCGGGCGTCCTCCTGCAGAAGCCGCGATAAGGCGAGCACTGTGACTGCCACAATCGTCTTTGCGCGAGGAAGCCGCTTCTTCGCCTCCGGCAGCCAGAGAGAGCGGCAGCTTCGGAAAGGTGAAGAAGGAAGCTGTACAACACTGGGATTGTGTGCGCCCCTTTCCAACTGATAGAAAACAGTACCTTAGAACTCTTCTGACTATTCCAATCACATGAGCATTCGATTGGAAGCTGTTTTCGACAACTCTCTTCGTCTTCTTGCAAGACACTCGGCAGACCTCCGTGCGTCTTCTAGAACACGATGGGAGATTTTTTCTATGCTGGAACAGTTTCTCATTGCCAGACATAGTGGAAAAGCTTTTGGCTAAGATGTAGGCGACAAGAGACGCTAAAGACGAAGGTATGATGCTCTCCAGAGGTCAGAGCCGCTCCCGGGCGTCTTTCGGCAGAAGCCGCGCTGCGGAGAGCACTGTGACCGCCGCAATCGTCTTTGCGCGAAGAAGCCGCTTCTTCGCCTCCGGGAGCCGGAGAGAGCGGCAGCTTCGGAAAGGTTTAGAAGGAAGCTGCACAACACTGGGATTCTGAGCGCAGCTTGCCAGCTGATAGAAAACAGTCCCTTAGCACTCTCCTGACTATTTCAATCACATGAGGGTTCAATTGGAAACTTTTTTGGGCAACTCTCTTTGTCGTCTTGCAAAACACTCGGCAGACACCCGTGAAACTTCTAGAACACGATGGGAGATGTTTTCTGTGCTGGCAAAGTTCCCCCTTGCCAGACATATTGGAAAAGCTTTTGGATAAGATGTAGACTACAAGGGACGCTAAAGACGAAGGTACGATGCTCTCCAGAGCTAAGAGCTGCTCCCGGGCGTCTTTCGGCAGAAGCCACACTGCGGAGAGCACTGTGACCGGCACAATCTTCATTGCGCAAAGAAGCCGCTTCTTCGCCTCCGGGAGCCGAAGAGAGCGGCAGCTTCGGAATGGTGAAGAAGGAAGCTGCACAACACTGGGATTTTGTGCGCAGCTTGCCAAGAGATAGAAAACAGTACCTTAGCACTCTCCTGACTATTCCAATCACATGAGCATTCGATTGGAAGCTGTTTCGGGCAACTCTCATCGTCTTCTTGCAAAACACTCGGCAGATCTCCGTGCAACTTCTAGAACACGATGGGAGATATTTTCTGTGCTGGCACAGTTTCTCCTTGCCTGACATACAGGAAAAGCTTTTGGCTAAGATGTAGACGACAACAGATGCTAAAGACGAATGTACGATGCACTCTGGAGCTGAGAGCCGCTCCCGGGCGTCTTTCGGCAGAAGCCACGCTTAGGAGAGCACTGTGACTGCCACAATCGTCTTTGCGCGAAGAAGCCGCTTCTTCGCCACCGGGAGCCGGAGAGAGCGGCAGCTTCGGAAAGGTGAAGAAGGAAGCTGCACACAACTGGGATTGTGCGCGCAGCTTGCCAACTGATAGAAAACAGTACCTTAGACCTCCCTTGCCTTTTCCAATCATATGAGCATTCGATTGGAAGCTTTTTTCGGCAAGTCTCTTCATCTTATTGCAAAACACTCGGCAGACCTCCGTGCAACTTCTAGAACACGATGGGAGATGTTTTCTGTGCTGGCACAGTTTCTCCTTGCCAGACATAGTGGAAAAGCTTTTGGCTAAGATGTAGACGACAAGAGACGCTAAAGACCATGGTATAATACTCTCCGGAGCTATGAGCCGCTCCCGGGCAACGTTCGGCAGAAGCCACGCTAAGGCGAGCACTGTGACAGCCTCAATCGTCTTTGCGCGTAGAAGACGCTTCTTCGCCTCCGGGGGCCGGAGGGAGCGGCAGCTTCGGAAAGGGGAAGAAGGAAGCTGCACAACCCTGGGATTGTGAGCGCAGCTTGCCAACTCATAGATAACAGTACCTTAGTGTTGGAGAGTTTTTCAAGAATGGCTTGAAGAAAAGGGCCCTGAGACATACAATTGAGAGAAAAGTAAACGGAAAATGTAAAGCAGTCCTAACGCAGTTCTCAGCCTTCTGATTTCTATAAACAGTTAGACTCTCTTTATAAACAATAAAGTTCTCAGGCTGTCTTCCCATAACAAGAAGAACACCGTCTCTGGGAAAGGCTGGCACCCAGAGAACTGATGAAGAAGTTTTGGGAACACTGGTTCTGTTTTTAATAAACAATTGTAGGTATTCTAAAACAAGAGGAGTGGTTAGAAGTTTCTCTGTTAGCCTATCATGAAATTGGATTACAGAATATGCATGAAGTTCGTTAACTTTGTTATTTAAGGTGATTGATTGATCAATAAAATTGGAGTTCGATGCATTAAAGGATGGTCGTCTCGTCTCCCCCTCATCTCCAACAAATGGTTGACCCCTGGACGTGATAGAGCATAACGAACGCGAACGAATGCTCTTGGGGATTGCGAAAACCACGGGGAGGTGAGGACTTGTCCAGGTTCCGAGGAGCAGCTGCGGAACGGCTTTAAGCACGAATACAAAGCGGACAAAAGCCGCCGAGACGTTCCGGGCCCCAAGCGACCTTATAGAAGAGTCTTGGCTGGTACATGTGGCCTGACGCCGGAGGTGCTGCAGAGCGCGCTTATTTACATAGGTATGGAACGGCAAGCAGCTTATGAACTTTTTATAACTTTTCTGCAAAAGAGGCAGATTAAGGGAATTGATTTACAGAATGAATTACCGGGTCTTTTAGCTTATGGTGTAGAGAGGGGAATCTTTGTTAATCCTCATATAGTTCACGTATTGTCTGAGTGGCGTAAATTTGGTGATTTATTGTGGCAGGCTACTTTAGATGATGATAAAACTGCCAGGAAGTTGGGTAAATTATGGCGAGTCGTTAACACCGAACTGCTGCAATTTCAAGCTGAAAAAGGGGCTGCCTTAATGAGCCAGGTGCAGTCCGCCTCACTGCCCGCCGAGCAGCCCCCCTTAATGAGCCAGGCTACAAGCCTGGCTACGAGCCAGCCTACAAGCCAGGCTACGCAGGCTGCTTTTTCACCCGCTTCGCAGCCCCCCCTAACGAGCCAAGCTCCGCGGGGTGCTTTGTTGTCTGCTTTGCCGCAGGCTACACAGAGCACTTTTGATTCTCCCGTATCTGCTATCTCACAGCAGCCGGGGCCACCAACGTATACTCCGTTCCCAAAAAGCAATCAGTCGGTCCCTAGGTCGGAAAACGATTTGGCGGTGACGATTGCCAGGGATAGAAGAGATGCGTGGGCTGCCCTGGCCAAAGATGCCATGGAAAAGGGAGATCAGGAGCTAATGAGCATGGCTAACGAACTGGCTTGTCCAGTTGTTTTTACCCCTCAGGCGGGGGGGGGGGGGAATTCGGGCGACGATCAGTGCTCTTGACTGGAAAATGTTATCTCAATTGCGAGCTACTGTTAGTCAGTTTGGATCTAAAAGTGAACCAGCCAGGCAAATGCTCGACTATATTTTTGACACTAGCATTCTCCTTGTTAATGATTGTCGTGGCATAGTGAAATTAATCTTTACCCAACCTCAACAATTGCTGTTTTATGCCCATTGGCAAGGGCTCGTAAATGAGTGCGTAGCAGTTCAGAGACAGCCAGGCGACCCCTTGCATGGTATCACTATAAATGAGCTTATGGGTCTGGGACCTTTCCTTCGAACTGAGGCACAAGCTTTAATAGGCCAAGAAAAGTGCCGGGAGGCAATGCGGTTAGTCAGACTCGCAATAGACATGGTGAAGGAACCGGGAGAGATACCAGTGTCTGTAGGAATTAAGCAAGGCAGAGAGGAAGCATTTGATGTTTTTGTTGGTAGAGCTGCGGCTGCAATTAAGAGAGCAGGCGTGCCAGAATATTTGCGCGAGGTCCTACTCAGGCAGTGTGTCCTTCAAAATTGTAATTCTGCTACTAGAAACATACTTAATGCCTTAGGTGCGAATTGGACTGTAGAGGAAGCATTAGAAAGGATGGCTCTTATACCAACCAGACAACAGGCTCTTGTAGTAGACGCAATAAAACAGTTAGGAGTAGGCTTACAAGAACAAGCAAAGTCCTCTCAGACTCAGGTGTTAGCCGCTCTTGCACCTCTTCAAACGTCAGCTGCGTTTGCAGCATCAAATAAAGGAGGCCGCACGAAATGCTGCCGATGCGAAGGCACGGGCCACTTGCGCCGGGAATGCCAGGCACCAACAGAAGTCATCGCTGCAGCATCGGTATTCTATCCTGCCTCTAACCCTCCGCAGCAGGGAGCCTCTAACCCTCCGCAAAAGGGAGCCGCCGCGGGCGAAGCAGAACCGCCCCGAAGGGAGTGACCCGCAATGCAGAGCAGATATGAATTAGTAGAAGGATTTAACAGGGCTTTGGACTTATAGTTACGGTAAAGGGATTTTCCATATGGTTTACGGATTAACGGAAATGTGTGAATTCAGTGATTTATGGTGGAATTGTGGTACTGTGCTACTCCGTACTCGGCACGGGTGCGCCGCCCTGAGAGCGGAGCCGCCGCCGCAGAAACCAAGCTGCGCCACCCTGAGAGCCACGCCGGGAGTGATCAAAGAGCGACGGGGGCAGCGACCGGAGCCGCGTCGCCCTCATGTGTGAACTGGGGGCCAGATGTCCACGGGCGGCCGGTTGCTGCTTGGGAACAGTGACTGGACATCAGAGAGCAGGTGATGGAGGAGCAATCATGCTGTGCATCGATAGTTTTCGTTGGATTGTTATCATTATGATGGCCACTGATTTTGTGTTCCGTTAGGCTAGTTGTAAGAAAAATGATCGACCAGCACCTTTTCTGGGCTCTGATGAGCGTCCAGCGCCATCCATTTTCAGGGCTAGTTGATTCTGCAAGTGAGTTATTGCACACTCCTTAGCGGATTCCGATTTTGCGGGACCGGAGCGCCTTTTCAAGCGGGAACGTTTCTCCCTCTGCCCCGCAGCCGGCAAAAGCTACAGTTTAAGATCTAACAGCGGTAATAACTGTGACTCTTGTCAACAAAAGAAAAGATTCCTATTGCAATTAAAAGACTAGTGAAGCTAAACAAGCGACGCCAAGGACTATTGCTGTCAGGATGTTTTTCACCTAAGTTAGAGAGATCTTTTGTTCTCCCCAGCACAGACTGTAAAGCAGAAATCAGCGTAAATGAATGCAGGAGTCAAATTTCAGCCGATTTTGCTCGGCATTGGTTATGCTGTCTTGGAAACACCTGTATTATCGGACACTTTGAACATCAGAAACCCAGATGGCTGGGTCAATGAAACATCAGACTCTAAAGCTGTGTTTTGAAAAAGTTGAGGATGTTAAGATGTGTTGGAATGATTGTGTGAGTGAGATGCAATGAGTGTGTTTTTTGTATTCTTTAAGCATGGTTTAAATGTGATAGATGTAAAAGCAAGCACTGAATTCAAAAGAATTTTTTCACAGGTGCACCTTAAATGAATTTGTGTTTAAGTGTATTTAAGTATAAAAATGCTATAGCAAACACGTGAAGAAAGTTATTTTAGCTTAATATTTTAGAATCAGGCCTGTAAGTAAGTTATAGTAAATGCTATATTTTATTTCTATAGTAAGTTTTATCTGTTATTAAGTAGTTTAAATTGGGTTATCAATTAAGTGCCATTAAATGTCAAATACTGTTAAGATTAAGTCTTGTTAAGTTTATCTCCTGTTAAGTTTAAGTGATTAAGTAAGTTAAGTTAGATCCTGTTAAGTTTGAGTGTTATTAAGTTTGGGTAAAGCTGGATTCTGTTTAGATTATGTTGGGTTTGAGGTATGTAGAATTTAAAGTCAGCTAAATTTTGTTATAGATAAGTTTTATTAGATTTAAGTGATTTTACATGTTTTGCAAATAAGTCTGCAATAATTAGTCTTGTTAGACTTCCCAGAGGATGAAGGAGTAACTGAAATTAACTTTATTTTAATAATTCCATTTAGTATATTTATTTTAGGCATAATTTCCTCAAAGCAGCTAATCTTGTAAATTACTTTCATATATTCTAAAATTCTTGGAGCATTAATTTATTGCTGCTTTCTAAGTCTGTATCTTCCAGAACACTTTTTTAAAAAAGTTATGAGTTTTCAAGTGACATCTTGTCTCCAATTGCAAAGGCTATTAATTCTCTGAATATGAATCAAATGTTATTTCCTACTGGGAGCTGGAAGCCATACTCATTTGTTAGGAAGATTTGTTAAAGTTTTGCTCCAAGTGTTTCTATTAGATAAAAATAGGTCTTACATTGGTATTGATTGTCTGTGTCACAGAACACACCAGTAAAAAGATAAAAATGGAAAAAACCCTAAGCATCTTTTGTTTGCTGGGGTCCTATTTATTTGCAAAAAAGATACTACAGTAAGTCCTACTCCTTACTGGGAAATAGCTTTAGTTTCTCAGATCATGCTTTTACAGAAGTGTGCAAGTTAGTTATCTAGTGATCTCTGTTTATCAGTTTTAAAAATACGAGAATGACAAATGTTTGCCTTCTACTCTGTACTGGTGTCTCTGTCCTACTTGCTAGTCTGCTGTATGACATCTTTCTGTCAGTTCTGTAAATTTTAAGTTAAATATTTTAAGTGCTTTAAATGCATACTACTTTTTCACCACTCCAAATTAACAAAGGACTGAGAATCGCCCAGTTGATGCCATTTGAGCCAAATGACTAAAGGATTACAGACTGAAAACTGACTTTGAACCTTTCTGAGAGACCCATGAAAAAGGTGGATGTGATAATTTCAAGGACAGAAAGAATCATTTTCAGACTTTTTCACCTCCTCTCCAGGTTTGCATGAATGAAAACAGCTAACAGCTTTCTTTTCTTAGTCCAATTACCACCTGTTCGGCAATGCCTGATAAGGCCGTAACACGCCGTTGCCGGACGACCTGGGAATATAATTGGGAGTGGGCACTACGGAATGAGACAGAGCTAAACACTGCCTCAGCTTTAGACCTTTATGAATCTCATGAGCAGTAAATCTTAGCTTATTATCGGTGAGAGGTACAGTGTATTTTGAAAGGGGTTAAAGCTCAAAGTGCATCATATATAGCCTCGATAGGGTGTAGAAAACTGGTGCCTTTAACACAACATTCTGTTGTAGGTCCTATAAGAGGAGATCCCAATTAAGCATTAGATAACTGCATTAGAAGGTTACAAAGGTGTGGTCTTCAGGTGTCAGGAACAGTAAGGTTAAAAACTGAGAAGAAAAAGAAGGTCAATATAAAAACACAGAAAAATAAAGTTCACTTTTGTTATCTTGCTTAGTATAGCAGTAGGTGAAGAATTAAAGGTAGCACATTTTAGTCAACCTAGAGATAATGTATGGATAACACTTGCTAGAACAAGGCCATGGGTGTGAAGAGTTTAAAGGGATGTGTTGCATGAACTTATCTGATCATTCTGTATCTATTCATGCTAAGTTAAAAGAGCTACGACTAGGGCTTAACAGTCTTAAGGAAGAAAAAGGATTGGGAATTGATGAATGGCTTAAAAGCTTAGGATTGGGTCCATGGTTAAGAAACCTTGTAATATAAGCTATAGGGATATATTTCTCTCAAAGAAAAAAAACGGGGGAAATGTTAAAGAGTTTTTCAAGAATGGCTTGAAGAAAAGGGCCATGAGACATACAATTGAGAGAAAAGTAAAGGGAAAAAGTAAAGCAGTCCTAACGCAGTTCTCAGCCTTCTGATTTCTATAAACAATTAGACTCTCTTTATAAAAAATGAAGTTCTCAGGCTGTCTTCCCATAACAAGAAGAACACCGTCTCTGGGAAAGGCTGGCACCCTGAGAACGGATGAAGAAGTTTTGGGAACTCTGGTTCTGTTTTTAATAAACAATTGTAGGTATTCTAAAACAAGAGGAGTGGTTAGAAGTTTCTCTGTTAGCCTATCATGAAATTGGATTACAGAATATGCATGAAGTTCGTTAACTCTGTTATTTAAGGTGATTGATTGATCAATAAAATTGGAGTTCGATGCATTAAAGGATGGTCGTCTCCCCTTCATCTCCAACACCTTAGGACTCTCCTGCCTTTTCCAAACACATGAGCGTTCGATTGGAAGATGTTACGGGAAACTCTCTTCGTCTTCTCGCAAAACACTCGAGAGACCTCCGAGCAACTTCTAGAAAACGATGGGAGATGTTTTCTGTGCTGGGTCAGTTTCTCCTTGCCAGACATAGTGGAAAAGCTTTTGGCTAAGATGTAGACGACAAGAGACGCTAAAGACGAAGGTACGATGCTCTCCTGAGCTGAGAGCCGCTCCCGGGCGTCTTTTGGTAGAAGCCACCCTGCGGAGAGCACTGTGACTGCCACAATCGTCTTTGCTCAAAGAAGCCACTTCTTCGCCTCTGGGAGCCGGAGAGAGCAGCAGCTTCGGAAAGGTGAAGGAGGAAGTTGCACAACACTGGGATTGTGAGCGCACCTTGCCAACTGATAGAAAACAGCACCTTAGCACGCTCCTGCCTTTTCCAGTAAAAAGAGCATTCCATTGGAAGCTGTTTTAGGTAACTCTCTTCGTTTTCTTGCAAAACACTCGGCAGACCTCCGAGCAACTTCTAGAAAACGATGGGAGATGTTTTCTGTGCTGGGTCAGTTTCTCCTTGCCAGACATAGTGGAAAAGCTTTTGGCTAAGATGTAGACGACAAGAGACGCTAAAGACGAAGGTACGATGCTCTCCTGAGCTGAGAGCCGCTCCCGGGCGTCTTTTGGTAGAAGCCACCCTGCGGAGAGCACTGTGACTGCCACAATCGTCTTTGCTCAAAGAAGCCACTTCTTCGCCTCTGGGAGCCGGAGAGAGCAGCAGCTTCGGAAAGGTGAAGGAGGAAGTTGCACAACACTGGGATTGTGAGCGCACCTTGCCAACTGATAGAAAACAGCACCTTAGCACGCTCCTGCCTTTTCCAGTAAAAAGAGCATTCCATTGGAAGCTGTTTTAGGTAACTCTCTTCGTTTTCTTGCAAAACACTCGGCAGACCTCCGTGCAACTTCTAGAACACAATGGGAAATGTTTTCTGTGCTGGCACAGTTTCTCCTTGCCAGACATAGTGGAAAACCTTTGGCTAAGATGTAGAAGAAAAGAGACGCTAAAAACGAAGGTACGATGCTCTCCAGAGCTAAGAGCCGCTCCCGGGCGTCTTTCGGCAGAAGCCGCGCTAAGGAGAGCACTATGACCGCCGCAATCATCTTTGCGCGAAGAAGCCGCTTCTTCGCCTCCGGGAGCCAGAGAGAGCGGCAGCTTCGGAAAGGTGAAGAAGGAAGCTGCACAACACTGGGATTGTGTGCGCAGCTTGCCAACTGATAGAAAACAGTACCTTAGCACTCTCCTGACTATTCCAATCCCATGAGCATTCGATTGGAAGCTGTTTTAGGCAACTCTCTTCGTCTTCTTGCAAAACACTCGACAGACCTCCGTGCAACTTCTAGAACACGATGGGAGATATTTTCGGTGCTGGCACAGTTTCTCCTTGCCAGACATAGTGGAAAAGCTTTTGGCTAAGATGTAGACGACAAGAGGCTCTAAAGGCTGTTTTGGTGTGTTTTTACGTTTCTCAGTTTGCTCATCCATTTATTAAATGTTTCCCCTATGTTCACTATAAATGGTTCCTCCCTTCCCAGTTTTCCCGCCACTATTGCCCTGACAGTTGAGTTACTCAGGTTACCCCGGCCCCCTTTTAGTTTCCAATCTCCTAAGTTGCATAATTGCTCCTCCCTTATCCCACCATATAAGTAAAGTTTTCCTCCTCCCTGGGCCCAGTCAATCACCCCCCACTCCTCCCAGGTTTCAAGAACCTCCTTCTCCTTGGGGGTTGTGTTTTGCTAGTGTCCTGGGGCCCCTCCTCTACTTCATGTTTAGTGGATATGTTCTTATGTCAGTTTTGTTATGTACCTCCCCGCATGTTCCCCAATTGTTTAGCTGGGCTTCCCTCCCTTCTCCACCCCTTCCCTTAAAAACTCTGTCTCTCCCCGTGTTCGGCGCCATTTGCTGTGGGTTTGTCCATCTGTTGGTTGCCTTTTGCTGCCTGGGGGCTCGTCAATAAACCGACGTTTAACCCCCAGCAAGTGGTCGCCTCCTCACTCGTCTCGTCCTGCGTGAAACCAAGTCCGCAATCTAGCCCAGCCCGAGGCCACGACGCCAAGGGGGGCTGGCTTCTGATGCGTAGGGGCGTCGGCCTTCTTACCCCTTCTGCTATTTGGATTTAGAGCCGCGTACGCCCTCGCGCAGTCTCCCGCCCAACGTGGGGCCTGACGAAGTGGACATTTGACCACGGACCGGACCCTGCAGAATTGGGATTTACTTACCCTCTGGATGCCGGACTACCCCAGGTGGTGGCAGGCCCCGTTATAGGGGCAGCGCTCCCTGGGGATCTGAGTCGGGACTCCTCGCACCCTCAGAGGACGACTCCCGAGACGAGGACCCTCGCCTTGTTTTTCTTTGTCGCCGCTGCAGGATTGGAAAGTGCGGACCCCGACCTGGGGACTCTCCGGCTTCCCCTCTGCCCTTTTAACTTTCCCTAGGGGTACATGCCCTGCGTTGGGGCCCTACCCCCTGCCTTCTCTCCTTGAGGTTTTTCCTCACCCCCGTGCCGTTTTTGTTTTCTCTTCCCTGTGGGTGCCGGATTTCCCCAGACGTGGGGCCCGGACCCATCACCAAGTCTTCTTTTTTCCCTCCGGCTGTATACCCAGACTTTGGGGCAGTGGGGGGAGCAGGGGCCGGCGGCGGGCGGCTCACTGTTTAAGTTCTCGTTTTTCTCCAGGCGAGTGGTTGGGTCATCTGAGGATTTTCCCCCTTTCTAGTGGCAGCAGTTCCTGCTCTAGAAAGGTTCCATGGGTGCCGGCTTGGGAAAATCCCAGAAGGAGGTTTATTATGTTGTGAAGGGTTTGTTGTTTGGGGGTGGTCAGAAGGCCCCCGAGCAGGAGTTAAAATGTTTAGTTAAGTGGGTATTTTCTACGTTCCCTGAGGTCTCCCTAGAACTTGTAAAACAGCCACGGTTTTGGGCAGCCGTTGTGGCAAAATTAGAAGAGGCCATAAATTCCAGGGAGACAAAATTGACCACCGTGGCGTATTGGGCGCGCAGAGTGTGTGCGACACTCCGCGCGTCTGGGGAGCCTAAGAAAAGACCCCCAGGTTCTGATTTGTCCCCTCGTTCTCCTCGTTCAGTTGCCCTTGCCCCTCAAACCTTTCCCTTGTCCCGTAGGCAGGAGCACTGGAGGGGGATTTTGAAGGCCAACCAGAGGCAGGGGGTCCATCCTGCCCCTGCTCCCCCTCGAGATGCTCGGCCTCCCCCTTCGAGGAGCCCTGGCCAGGCTCCTTCTCTTCCCTTACCCTCTACCCCGGTCCCCAAGTCCCCGGTTTCAAACCCCAAAGTTGTTCGGTTTTGCGAAGACCTTCAAAAGGGCTCCCTTGGAGCCCGAGATGGCGGCGGCCATGCGGCCGTTCCCGCCAGGGCTCTTTCCTCTTCTCCTAACCCTTTCCTCCCTGATGCCAACCCCTTCCTTCCCCTGGACCCAACCTCTTTTTCTGTTTTCCCTTCCTCATATCTTCCCTCTGCCCCTTCCATTTCTCCGCCCTCTGATCCTCCGTCGGCTCCTCTCCAGGTTCCTCCCCCGGTTCAGCTTTCGGTTAACTCCTCCCCTGCTCCACCTTCATACTCTGCTCCGCCTCTGAACTCCTTCAAGGAGGCGGAGAGGGGTGGTGTGCCCCATTGCCAGACCCTGCCTCAACCTCCTC
The DNA here is from genome assembly GCF_028551555.1 of Melozone crissalis. Lineage (NCBI taxonomy): Eukaryota > Metazoa > Chordata > Aves > Passeriformes > Passerellidae > Melozone > Melozone crissalis. The sequence continues at coordinate 3,314,608 of NW_026535882.1, read as the reverse complement.
CAATTCCGGTTCCCACGCTCCCCCTTCCGGTTCTCACGCCTTGTGTTCCGGGGGGGGGGGGGGGGGGGGTGGATGACGGGAAGCTGGGGCAGGCGCCTTTATTGGAACCCGTTCCGGTTACGTACCACCTCAGCGGGGAGGGGAGCCCTCAGGCCCAGTGGGTGCCTTTAGCACAGGCCCGGATTAAGGAACTGTGCAAGGCACAGAAGGACTACTCCCGGGGGTCGCAGTACTTCCGGGGTATGCTCCGGAATGCCCTTGCACAGGGAGATCTGGTGCTGGCGGACCTGAGGGCCCTCTTCTCCAGTTTAACAAGACCCATGGAGTTTAAGGTCTGGGTGGGGGAATGGAGGAGGGAGATAGTGGAGGTTCTCCCGATTCTTTTGGGGAATCCTTCAATGTCTCATGACGCGGACGGTTTGGTAATCTCCCAAGAACATCTTTTGGGCGTGGGACAGTGTGCAGAGGGGGCAGCTCAAGCAAAGGCCTTTTTCCCGCCTCAGCTTGTAGAGACCGCTAAGGCAGCAGACCGGGCCTTTTATAAGCTAGAGGTGGTGACCTCCCAGTGGGAGGACGATGAAGTCCGGCAGGGGCCGCAAGAGCCTTATATGGTCTTCATCGAGCGCCTCTACCCATACGTGTAGGCGCAGGTGACCGGGGACGATGACAGAGAGAAGATGCTCCATAGAAGGGCGTATAGCAACGCCAACCCGGACTGTCGGAAGGCCATCCGCATTCTCCCTCGAAGTACCCTGCCCACGGTGGAGGCCATGATAGAGGCCGTGGTAGGCCAGGTCTCCTTAACATCACGGCCTAAAAGAGCTTCAGTGGTCTTTGCAGGCGGCCCTGAGCCAGACTTCTTTGATATAGAAGCTGCCCTCGTTGCCAGACCCCCAACACCCGGGTCCGGCAGAAGATCAACGGCCACCCACCCCTGCCACCTCTGTGGCAAGACAGGGCATTGGATGCCCCAATGCCCGATGCGATTAGATTATTTAGATTATAGAAGGAGGCGGGAAAGGGAGGAGAGTAAGGGCACAAAAAACTAGGCCCGGAGCGCAGCCCCTCCCTGCGCGAAGACAAAAATGCGGCAGGTCACTTAACAACAAGCGGGGAGAGAGGAGAAGAGAGAGAGCCGCCTACATTTGCTTTGCCGAACTTGCCTTCTTTATCGGATATGACTACACCAACCTGTGGTACTGTACCTGCGCTTAACACCATGTCCTCTGTTTCCCCCTACAGGCTGCAGCTAACTAGGAACTTTTATCTCCCTAGTAGTGACATCCAGCTGGTGTCTGTCGACCTGCAACACCCGGGTCGCTGGAGGAAACTCGGACGTTGCAGGTGGACCGTCGTCGGGGACACGAAGCACACACCGCGAGACATTCACATCGTCCCTGGTCTGGTAACTACCGACCGGGACCGTTTCGCGGTAGGGCTGTACTGTGTCCGACCCCCACTCTTCCTCCCTAAGGGACAGATCATTGCCCAGGCTATTCCGGTTCCAGATAAAGATCATTGGAAGAACTCCGTGGAGAGGACATCGCCTCCGACAGTAGCCTGGGCACAGCTGGTGGGGAGGGAGAAGCCCCGCCTGACTTGTCAGCTCTCGTTGGGTGGGGACAAAAAGATCGTGAGGGGTCTTTTGGACACGGGTGCGGATGTGACGATCATTCCCTCTCGGGAGTGGCCATCACATTGGGACTTGCAAAGCGCTGCGGGCACGATCTCAGGTGTTGGGGGCCTTCAATTGGCCAATCAATCTAAGAGCATTGTGCAAATTAAGGGGCCCGACGGGCAATTGGCCTCTCTACGCCCGTTCGTTTTAGATTACACCGAGCCTCTCTGGGGAAGAGACCTACTAGCCCAGTGGGGAGCCAGAATTGACCTCCCAAAGGCTCCCCAGGTTTTTCGGGCAGTGGCCACTGAGGAGCGCCAGACCTGGAAGCTGAATTGGCTGTCAGATAAACCAGTACAGGTCTTGCAGTGGCCACTCAACAAGCAAAAATTAAAGGCGCTCAATGAGCTCGTTCAGGAGCAGTTACTGAAAGGCAACCTGGTGGAGACAATGTCACCTTGGAACTCCCCAGTGTTTGTCATTAAGAAGCCTAATAAGGACAAGTGGCGGCTCCTGACTGACCTCCGCCAAATTAACAAGCAAATAATGGGCATGGGTCCTCTTCAGCCTGGGATTCCCTCCCCAGCAATGCTCCCCCAAAATTGGAATTTGGCAGTTATAGATATAAAAGATTGTTTTTTCCAGATTCCCCTGCACCCAGACGATGCCCCGCGCTTTGCGTTCACGGTTCCGTCCATCAACCGTGAGTCCCCAGCCAAGCGCTATCATTGGCGGGTGCTTCCGCAGGGCATGAAGAACAGCCCTGTGATCTGCCAATGGTATGTCGCTTCGCTGCTGTCACCCATACGTACAGCCCTCGGGGATGCCGTCATCATCCACCATTACATGGACGACATCCTCGTGTGTGCGCCCGACCACAGTCTGCTTGCCCATGTGCTTGACCTGACAACCAATGCGTTGGTTGCTGCAGGGTTCGAGCTCCGGCAGGACAAAATTCAGCGGATGCCACCTTGAAAATACCTGGGCCTCGAAATCACAAAGCGGACCATTGTTCCGCAGAAATTGGCTATTAGGACGAAAGTCCAGACCCTAGCGGATGTCCATCAACTGTGTGGGTCTTTAAATTGGGTGAGACCCTGGCTGGGCATTTCAACCGAGGACCTAGCCCCCCTTTTCAATTTGTTGAAAGGGGGAGAGGGGCTGAGTTCCCCGAGGGCTCTCACCCCAGAGGCAGAGGTGGCCTTGGAGAAGATACAGAAAGTTATTTTGGCCAGGCAGGCCCACCGTTACCATCCGGGCCTGCCCTTCAAATTTATTATACTGGGAAAATTGCCACACCTCCATGGCATGATACACCAGTGGGACACCAGTGCAAAGGACCAGGGGCTGGGTGACCCCCTCTTAATTATAGAGTGGGTGTTCCTCAGCCATCATCGGTCCAAAAGAATGACACGGCCACAGGAGTTGGTAGCCGAACTGATCCTTAAAGCAAGATCGAGGATCAGGGAGTTGGCGGAGTGTGATTTCACATGCATACATATCCAAATTAAATTGGAATCGGGCCAACTTGAATTAAAGACCTTTGAAGAACTGCTGCAAACCAATGAATACCTGCAGTGTGCACTAGATAGCTACACTGGGCGCATCGCAGTAGATCGGCCGGCCCATAAATTATTCAATTCGGAGTTCAAATTATCACTGAGAAAGGTTCAGAGCAGGGAGCCACTGGCTGCCTTGACAGTTTTCACAGACGCGTCTGGAGCATCCCACAAGTCAGTGATGACTTGGAAGGGTCCTCAGACTAAGCAGTGGGAGACTGATATTGTTTTTGTGGAGGGCTCTCCACAAGTTGCTGAGTTGGACGCAGTCATCAGGGCATTCCAGAGATTCCCTGGATCTTTTAATTTGGTTACAGATTCTGCGTATGTGGCAGGTGTAGCGTCTCGGGCTGAGTCTGCGGTTCTTCAAGAGGTCACCAACAAAAGATTATTTGATTTGCTTAACAGGCTCGTCGAGCTAGTCTCCCACCGTGAGCACCCTTTTTATGTTATGCATGTGAGATCACATACTGTCCTGGGGTGACGTTATGATGCTTGTATCCTCATTCATCCGTTCTATGCCTTTAAGACTGGCTCTGAAAAGTGGAAGTTTTGTTTGGGTTTCCTTTATCAGGACACAGAGACAAGGCAGTACATAGGGCTGTTTTCACTTCTAGCTCGCAGCTCGCTGCTTTTGCTTGCTTGCTTTTCTGCCCTTGCTTCTGCTCTCACTTTTGCTTCTGCTTATTAGCTAGTTTAGCTAAACAGTCCAAATTCCTTCCCGGACTGTTTCTCCTCTCCTGTTCCTGTGACCATCTCGAACCTGCTCCGGACTGGGACCCGGGAACACCGAAGGTTTGGCTGCAGCAGCTGGCCCAGCGCCGGAGGGACTGAGAGCAGAGCAACCACCCCGAAAGAGACTTTCTGATTTTGTCATCTTTCTCAGAGTGGTGTCAGCTGGTATTGTTCATTTTGTGTGCGGGGGGTGCTGTGCCAGTCAAATAAACAGGTTCTTTCCACTTCTCTCCGAGGAATTTTTTCCCGAACCGGTTGGGGGGAGGGGCCGTGTGGGTTTTGCTTTCTGGAGGGGCCCTCCTTTGCAGATTCGTTAACAAATTTGCCCTAAACCAGGACAAAATATTGGGGCCCAAACGTGAGGCTCGAGAGAGAGTGGAAAAACCCTGTTTTGACTGCATTTTGGTTGCTATTACTCTGTGTTCGTTTTAATCAGCTAATAGCCATGGTTTTTGAATTGATAATGTCTATTGGGGTGAAGTTTTACATGCATTTCTGGTCCCTAGGGTTTTTTGAGATTTTAATACCTCTCTGGTCCCTAGGTTTATTTTCTTATCCAGAAATAGCTTTAGTATTGCCCCTAATACGTAGTTTTTACATCAGAGGGGCAGTGACCAGAGTAGCTATCCTGCTGGGCTTGGTGGCAATAATGTGCAAGAAGTTTATAAACATGCTAGTGTCTGCTCCAGGTATGAATGGTTCATGGCTATGGTTATGCATCCAGTTTGTTGCAGGAGGAGCAGGAGGGAATGAGGTTTTTCAGCCTCTGCTTTCCTCCTTCTCCTATGAATCAGTTGCATCACTAGTGAAGGATGTTCAGTTTCCCCTCAATGTTAAAGAGACCATCTTCCTGGTAGCCAATCTGATAACCTTCCTCTATACAGCCTGCTGCTTCTCTAGAATGAGGGCTGAGATTTCTAGGCGGGCTGATGAGACCCCTGACTCAGGAGTAGACCCCGGCGTGGAAAATCCTAAGTGGTGTGGGAAATGGGAGGATATGGGCCAAATCCTGAAGGAATTCTCTGACCCTATAGTCTGGGATTTTCCCCATGAACAAATTCAGAATCCAGCTGAGGTGGGGAAATATCTGAAAGAGAAGTACCAGGATGAGCCTAAGGAGAGGAAGGTCATTGCAGTGAGCTGGGCCCTGGCATATGCTTATCGCACACTGCTAGATACTGTCGGGCAGCAGACAGAGGCAGGGGGGCAGGGAGATAAATCAGCAACTGTCCCGGTGACTCAGGCTGCAGCTAACACTCCAGGCTCGAAGCCAGCATCTAAACCCATGGCTGTTGCTACCAGCACTAGAAGTGGGAAATGCACGGACAAGACCAATCGACCAGGGGATGATGATGATGATGATGGTGAAGGAGAAGGAACCTCAATGTCTCCTGACATAAAATCAGGAGTCAAAGCAGCAGGTGCAAGATCAGATGAGTCCTTTTCCCTGAAGGACCTCCGTGGCCTACCGAAGGATTACACTCGAAGGTCTGATGAATCCATAATTAGTTGGCTTGTCCGTCTCTGGGATGCTGCAGACGAGGCTACAATTCTGGATGGCACTGAAGCCAGGCATTTGGGATCCCTGTCACAGGATACTGTCATAGACCAAGGAATGATGAGGGGGGCTAACCCTCACAGCCTCTGGGAACGGGTCCTAAGAAGCGTAGCAGAAAGATACCTGTGTGCAGAAGATCTCTATATGCAGCAAATTCAGTGGAAGACAATAGAGCAAGGGATCCAACGCTTGAGAGAAATGGCTGTGGCAGAAATTATCTTCTCAGATGATGTAACAACCAGGAACCCAGACTTAGTACCATGCACGTCTGTGATGTGGCGAAAACTCGTACGACTTGGGCCACACGAATATGCTTCTGCCTTAGCCATCATGAAGAGGGATGAGAGGGATGAGACGGTGCTTGACATGGCAAGGAAGCTCCGAGCATATGCAGATGCTGTACATGGCCCGACACATGCCAGAATCGCAGCGGTAGAAACACGTCTGCAGAACTTAGAGGAAAAGATAGAGGAGAACCATAAGAAGCTTAGAGAGGAGATTAAAGAAGACCTTCTCCAAATTTCAGCAGTACAGATCCGAGGTTCTGGTCTCCAAGGCAGACGTTTCCCAGATGGCGAGAGAAGGTACACCCCACGAGCTGAGCTGTGGTTCTACCTGTGTGATTGTGGGGAGAACATGAGAAGGTGGCATAGGAAACCTACTGCTGTTCTGGCACGACGGGTGCGTGAACTGAAGGAAGCCACCAGGAGGAAAGCAGCTCCAGTTGCCCGTAGCCGACCGGCCAGGTATGATGATGATGACATGTCTGATCCTCTCGAAGGAACATCCAAAACATACGCCCAGGGAAAGAAGGATAACCAGGCTTAGAGGGGCCCTGCCTCCAGCCAGGTAGAGGCCAGGGAAAATCGTGTTTTCTGGTCTGTGTGGATTCGTTGGCCTGGCACATCGGAGCCACAAGAGTACAAAGCTTTGGTCGATACTGGTGCGCAATGCACATTAATCCCATCAAGACATGTGGGGACAGAGTCTGTTTCTATTGCTGGTGTGACAGGAGGATCCCAGGATTTCACTTTGGTGGAAGCTGATGTGAGCCTAACGGGAAATGAGTGGAAGAAGCATCCTATTGTGACTGGCCCAGAGGCCCCATGTATTTTGGGCATAGACTACCTTCGGAGTGGGTACTTCAAAGACCCAAAAGGACTCAGGTGGGCATTTGGAATAGCTGCTGTAGAGACAGAGGGCATCCAGCAATTGAACACCTTGCCTGGGTTGTCTGAGAATCCATCTGCAGTAGGATGCCTGACGGGAGAAGAGCAACAAGTGCCAATTGCCACTTCCATAGTGCATCGACGGCAGTATAGGACCACTCAAGATGCCGTGATCCCCATCCATAAGATGATCCGAGAGCTGGAGAGCCAAGGGGTGGTCAGCAAGACCCACTCACCCTTCAACAGCCCCATTTGGCCTGTGCGAAAATCTGAAGGAGAATGGAGATTGACTGTGGACTACCGTGCATTGAATGAAGTGACTCCACCACTGAGTGCTGCCGTGCCAGACATATTAGAGCTCCAGTATGAGCTAGAGTCCAAGGCAGCAAAGTGGTATGCCACTATAGACATTGCCAATGCATTTTTCTCCATTCCTCTGGCAGCAGAATGCAGGCCTCATTTTGCCTTCACATGGAGGGGAGTGCAGTACACCTGGAACCGACTGCCCCAGGGGTGGAAGCACAGCCCCACCATCTGCCATGGACTGATCCAGACTGCACTAGAAAGGGGAGAGGCTCCGGAACACCTGCAGTATATTGATGACATCATTGTGTGGGGGAACACAGCTGCGGAAGTGTTCGAGAAAGGGAAGGAAATCATCCAGATCCTCCTGGGAGCTGGTTTCACCATTAAAAAGAGTAAAGTAAAGGGACCAGCTCGTGAGATTCAATTCCTGGGAGTGAAGTGGCAAGATGGATGACGTGAGATTCCTGCAGATGTCATCAACAAGATCACAGCAATGTCTCCACCCACCAATAAGAAAGAGACACAAGCTTTCTTGGGTGCAATAGGTTTTTGGAGGATGCATATTCCTGAGTACAGTCAGATCGTGAGCCCTCTTTACCTGGTCACCCGCAAGAAGAACAAGTTCCAGTGGGGCCCTGAGCAGCAACAAGCCTTTGTCCAGATCAAGCAGGAGATTGCCCATGCAGTAGCCCTTGGCCCGGTCAGGACAGGACCAGAGGTAAAGAACATGCTCTACTCTGCAGCCGGGAACCATGGCTTGTCCTGGAGCCTTTGGCAGAAGGTGCCTGAGGAGACTCGGGGTCGACCACTGGGATTTTGGAGTCAAAGCTACAGAGGGTCTGAAGCCAACTATACTCCAACAGAGAAAGAAATCCTGGCTGCCTATGAAGGAGTCCAAGCTGCCTCGGAGGTAATAGGCACTGAAGCACAACTCCTCCTGGCACCCCGACTACCGGTGCTGGGGTGGATGTTCAAAGGCAAAGTTCCTTCCACTCACCATGCCACCAGTGCTACATGGAGCAAGTGGATTGCTCTCATCACTCAGCGCGCCCGTATAGGTAAACTGAATCGCCTTGGGATTTTGGAGGTCATTACAAATTGGCCCGAAGGTGAGAATTTTGGTGTCACAGATGAAGAGGAACAAGAACCAGTGACACGTGCTGAAGAGGCCCCTCCCTATAACCAACTGCCACCAGAGGAAACACGCTACGCTCTTTTCACTGACGGTTCCTGTCGCTTGGTAGGGATGAACCGGAAGTGGAAAGCAGCCGTATGGAGCCCCACACGACAGGTTGCACAAACTACCGAAGGAGAAGGTGGATCAAGCCAACTTGCAGAACTCAAAGCTGTTCAACTGGCCCTGGACATTGCTGAGAGAGAGAAGTGGCCAAAGCTCTACCTCTACACTGATTCATGGATGGTAGCCAATGCTCTGTGGGGATGGCTGGAGAGGTGGAAAAAGGCTAACTGGCAACGTAGAGGGAAACCAATTTGGGCTGCTGATGAGTGGAAAGACATTGCTACCAGGGTAGGGAGGCTACCTGTGAAAGTCCGCCATGTAGATGCCCATGTACCCAAGAGTAGGGCCAATGAGGAGCACCAGAACAATGAGCAGGTAGACCAAGCTGCAAAGATAGGGGTGTCCAAAATAGACCTAGACTGGGAACATAAGGGAGAGTTATTCCTAGCTAGATGGGCCCATGATGCCTCAGGCCACCAGGGCAGAGATGCCACCTATAAATGGGCACGAGACCGAGGGGTGGATCTAACCATGGACAGTATTTCTCAGGTTATCCATGACTGTGAGACGTGTGCTGCCATCAAGCAGGCCAAGCGAGTGAAGCCCCTCTGGTACGGTGGGCGGTGGTCCAAGTACAAGTATGGGGAGGCCTGGCAGATTGACTACATCACACTGCCCCAGACACGCCAGGGCGAGCGCTATGTGCTGACCATGGTGGAAGCCACCACTGGATGGTTGGAAACCTGCCCTGTGTCTCATGCCACAGCCCGGAACACCATCCTGGGCCTTGAAAAGCAAGTCCTGTGGAGACATGGCACCCCTGAGAGGATCGAGTCAGACAACGGGACTCATTTCAAGAACAGCCTTATCAACACCTGGGCTAGGGAACATGGCATTGAGTGGGTGTACCATATCCCCTACCATGTACCAGCTGCAGGGAAAGTGGAGAGGTACAATGGACTACTAAAAACCCAGTTGAAAGCTTTGGGTGGGGGATCTTTCAAGAATTGGGAGCAGCATTTAGCAAAGGCCACCTGGTTAGTCAACACCCGAGGTTCCACCAACCGAGCAGGTCCTGCCCAGTCTGAGTCCCTGAATGTAATAGAAGGAGACAAAGTCCCAGTGGTACATATCAGAGGTTTGTTAGGGAAGACTGTATGGATCAACTCTGCCTCGAGTAGAGACAAACCCATTCGTGGGGTTGTCTTTGCTCAGGGGCCAGGTTGCACGTGGTGGATAATGCAAAGAGATGGAACAACACGATGTGTACCTCAGGGAGATCTGATTGTGGGATAGAATGATATGCAATATCACTGTTCATTGGATGTTACTGCCATTGTCTGTGCATTAAACCATACAGACATGAGATAGAAGGAAATGTGTAAGAGTTGAAGGTCTGGGCAAGTGGAAGATGGAGAAGGAAATGTGAAAGTGTCGAAGGTCTGAGCAAGTGATAGATGGAGCTTTAAGTGACGAAAGTGAAAAGGGGGGATCCTGCAGCTCTGTAATATAGGGCCTGGATTCAGTGGTCCAGTGTGGGGATATGATGAAGGCATGATGGGTATTGCTTGTAATTTTGGGGAAACAGATGGAAACTTTGTGTGAATAATGCATGATGTGTTGTAATATGTTGATGATATGGGGATAAGGGGTGGAATGTCCTGGGGTGACGTTATGATGCTTGTATCCCCATTCATCCGTTCTGTGCCTTTAAGACTGGCTCTGAAAAGTGGAAGTTTTGTTTGGATTTCCCTTATCAGGACACAGAGACAAGGCAGTACATAGGGCTGTTTTCACTTCTAGCTCGCAGCTCGCTGCTTTTGCTTGCTTGCTTTTCTGCTCTTGCTTCTGCTCTCGCTTTTGCTTCTGCTTATTAGCTAGTTTAGCTAAACAGTCCAAATTCCTTCCCGGACTGTTTCTCCTCTCCTGTTCCTGTGACCATCTCGAACCTGCTCCGGACTGGGACCCGGGAACACCGAAGGTTTGGCTGCAGCAGCTGGCCCAGCGCCAGAGGGACTGAGAGCAGAGCAACCACCCCGAAAGAGACTTTCTGATTTTGTCATCTTTCTCAGAGTGGTGTCAGCTGGTATTGTTCATTTTGTGCGCGGGGGGTGCTGTGCCAGTCAAATAAACAGGTTCTTTCCACTTCTCTCCGAGGAATTTTTTCCCGAACCGGTTGGGGGGAGGGGCCGTGTGGGTTTTGCTTTCTGGAGGGGCCCTCCTTTGCAGATTCTTTAACAAATTTGCCCTAAACCAGGACACATACTGATCTGCCCAGGTTTATTGCGGAAGGCAACCGGCGTGCCGACTCTCTGGCCGCGGCTGCTGTTAAGCAGGCCCCTCTCCCAGACGTGTTCGGCCAGGCTAAGATCAGTCACCAACTTTTCCATCAGAATGCGCCTGGCCTGGTCCGGCAATTCAATCTGACGCAGGATCAGGCCAAGGCGATAGTGGCCACATGTCCCCAATGCCAACAGGATCAGATGCCCACCGTGGCCTCGGGGGCTAATCCCCGAGGTTTGGCGAGCTGCGAGGTGTGGCAGACGGACGTGACACATATCCCATCTTTTGGTCGATTGTGTTACGTCCACGTCTCAGTAGATACCTTCTCCGGGGCTATCTGTGCTTCTGCCCACACAGGCGAAAAGGCAACGGATGTCCAGAAGCATCTGCTTCAGGCATTCGCTGTCTTGGGCATCCCTAGGGCCCTAAAAACAGATAACGGCCCTGCGTATACCTCCAAGGAGCTGCGGAGCTTCCTGCAGCAATGGGGAATAGTCCATAAGACCGGCATCCCCTATTCCCCAACAGGCCAAGCCATGGTGGAAAGGGCCCACCAGAGCCTTAAGAAGATCCTATCCCGGCAACAACCGGCGATGAAGGTGGAGACCCCCCACGTCCGGCTGTCAAGAGCATTGTACACGCTTAACTTTCTAAATTGCTCTTTTGACAGCCAAAAGCCTCAATAGGTCCGGCACTTCGGCAGTCACCAGCAGCTGCAGCCTAAAGCCAGGCCACCGGTTCTTGTAAAAGATCCGGAGACCTGGCGGACGGAGGGCCCCTTTCACCTGGTGACCTGGGGGAGGGGATATGCCTGCGTGTCCACTCCCTCAGGCTCCAGGTGGATTCCATCCAAGTGGGTCAGGCCCTTCGTCCCGAAACAGAGGACCAAGAAGGAGGCAGTACCACCGGTCTGGCAAGCTTGTTGGCGTCGGTGGAGGAAACCACACCATCAATCTTTGTCTTTCTCTCCGGATCTTCCCCCAGTTATAGAAGAGCCCTCTCCTCCAGCTTCTCCTCCACCCCTTGACCTCCTATGTCATGTTTCCTCCCATTCACCCCCTGCTCCAGCTCTTACCCCCTGTATGTTTTATTTAAACTGGTTGTTTGGAGAGGAACCATTTTTGTGAATTCGTTATACTTTTACTATCTTCTCTCGTTTCAGTTACATCTCCCCCATGGCCTCCATTTCAACATCGCTGGCTCCCAACCCTAGCCTGCTAATGGTGATCATGACGACCTGCGGACTCCTTTTGCCACCTTGGGAGCCGTGGGTCGTCCCCCAGCCAAAGATCAACGTCTGGCGTGCCTTGGCTCAGTCTTTAGGACAGGACCACATTTGCCTTGACACCGGCGCAGCAGAGGACCCGATGTTGTCTTGCCTTGTGGGGATCCCTTTCTCTCCAGGCGAGTTCCCATCCGCCTTTCAGTCAGCCCTTTCCCCTATTTTGGCCCGGAGCCTTACCATCCTCCCGAGTTTTGATTGTAGTAATGCTTGGAGCGACGGAGTGCGAAGGCTGGATTCTTTATCCTCTGAGCCCACGGAATTACATCTTCTCGGTTCCGCCAATGCCTCTGTTTGTTTTCAATTGGATTACACCAGTGGTGCAAAGCCGTGCTGAAGATCAGTGGCCCCACCACCACTGGACGGACCCCATATGCCCTTCCCAGGGGAGGGTTTTTGATTTGTGGCGACCGGGCGTGGGCAGGCATCCCCTCTGGTCTGATCGGAGGGCCGTGAACTTTTGGCAGACTGACGCTGTTCACCCCCAACATGACCCAAATTGTCAATTGGAAAAAGGCAAATGTCACGTCCGAATTGGCCAGAGCTAAAAGAGATCTCAAGGATCTCACTGAGGACTGTGACAGAAAAATTACCCATTGGTCACACTCAAAATCCGTCGCCTTTACCATCTTGTTGCCTTGGGTATCGGTGGCGAAGGCTCTAGGTGAATTGGGCCGCCTAGAGTGTTGGGTGGCTAAACAAGCAAATTTTACTTCAGCCGCGCTCCACGACCTCCTCACAGACGAGGAAATAACAAGGAAGGCGACACTCCAAAACAGAGCAGCAATAGATTTTCTATTGCTGCTCCATCATCATCACTGCGAGGAGTTTGAGGGCCTCTGCTGCCTGAACCTGTCCTCTCGAGCTGAGGACGCCAGACACTCCATCAAGAAACTCCAAGACCTTCTACATCAGGTTAAGCAGGAGACATCAGACTGGCTGGGGGACATTTTTAAGGGTTGGAGCCTTAGCGGGTGGGCCAGTTCTATTTAAGAGTCAGCTTGTAAAGTTGTGTTGAGTTTGATCATATTTTCAGTCTTAATCATGTTGACCCGCAGCTTGGTCCAAAGACTGATAGGAAAGGCCACCTCGCCCACTGTAAATCACGCTGCAATTCCGTCGGAAGAGCACTTCGAGCTGGAAGACCTCTCCCCAGAGGCCGAAAAAGCTGAGGACGAGGAAGGGTCAACCGAGCCGCCTCATGAACATCCAGAGACAGACGAACTCCAGCTCGGAGAAGGCAAAGACTGGCAGGACCAGCCGTGGGCCTCAGAATTTTGAGTTTATATGGACATTCTTGTTTCTTTTTATTTGTTAAGAAACAGGGAGATGTTGTGGTGTGTTTTTAAGTTTCTCAGTTTGCTCCCCCATTTTATGTATGTTCCCCCTTTGTTCTCTATAAATGGTTCCTCCCTTCCCAGTTTTCCCGCCATTATTGCCCTGACAGTTGAGTTACTCTGGTTACCCCTGCCCCTTTTAGTTGCCAATCTCCTAAGTTGCATAATTGCTCCTCCCTTATCCCACCATATAAGTAAAGTTTTCCTCCTCCCTGGGCCCAGTCAATCACCTCCCACTCCTCCCAGGTTTCGAGAACCTTCTTCTCCTTGGGGGTTAGAGTTGGCTGGTGTCCTGGGGCCCCTCCTCTACTTCATGTTTAGTGGACATGTTCTTATGTCAGTTTTGTTATGTACCTCCCCACATGTTCCCCGATTGGTTAGTTGGGCTTCCCTCCCTTCTCCACCCCTTCCCTTTAAAACTCTGTCTCTCCCCGTGTTCGGCGCCATTTGCTGTGGGTTTGTCCATCTGTTGGTTGCCCTTTGCTGCCTGGGGGCTCATCAATAAACCGACGTTTAACCCCCAGCAAGTGGTCGCCTCCTCACTCGTCTCGTCTTGCGTGAACCCAAGTCCGCAATCCAGCCCGGCCCGAGGCCACGACGCTAAGGGGGGCTGGCTTCTGATGCGTAGGGGCGTCGGTTTTCTTACCCCTTTCTGCTAGTCGGATTTAGGGCCGCGCACGCCCTCGCTCAAAAGACGGAGGTACGATGCTCTCCGGAGCTAAGAGCTGCTCCCGGGCATCTTTCGGCAGAAGCCGCGCTGCCGAGAGCACTGTGACTGCCACAATCGTCTTTGCGCGAAGAAGCCGCCTCTTCGCCTCCGGGAGCCGGAGAGAGCGGCAGCTTCGGAAAGGTGAAGAAGGAAGCTGCGCCACACTGGCATTGTGTGCGCAGCTTTCCAACTGACAGCAAACAGTATTTAGCACTCTCCTGGCTATTCCAATCACATGAGTATTCGATTGGAAGGTGTTTTGGACAACTTTCTTTCTCTTCTTTCAAAACACTCGGCAGACCTCCGTGCAATTTCTAGGACACGATGGGAGATGTTTCCTGCGCTGGCACAGTTTCTCCTTGCAGGACATAGTGGAAAAGCTTTTAGCTAAGATGTAGACGACAAGAGGCGCTTAAGACGAAGGAACGATGCTCTCCGGAGCTAAGAGCCATCCCGGGCGTCTTTCAGCAGAAGCCGCTCTGCGGAGAGCGCTGTGCCCGGCACAATCGTCTTTGCGCGAAGAAGCCGCTTCTTCGCCGCCGGGAGCCAGAGAGAGCGGCAGCTTCGGAAAGGTGAAGAAGGAAGCTGCACAACACTGGGATTGTCTGCGCAGCATGCCAACTTATAGAAAACAGTACCTTAGATCTCTCCTGATTATTCCAATTAGATGAGCATTCGATTGGAAGCTGTTTCGGACAACTCTCTTCGTCTTCTTTCAAAACACTCGGCAGACCTCCCTGCAACTTCTAGAACACGATGGGAGATGTTTTCTGTGCTGGCACAGTTTCTCCTTGCCAGACATAGTGGAAAAGATTTTGGCTAAGATGTAGACGACAAGAGACGCTAAAGACAAAGGTACGACGCTGTCCGCAGCTGAGAGTCGCTCCTGGGCGTCTTTCGGCAGAAGCCGCGCTAAGGAGACCACTGTGACCGCCACAATCGTCTTTGCGCGGAGAAGCCGCGTCTTCGCCTCCGGGAGCCGGAGAGAGCGGCAGCTTCGGAACGGTGAAGAAGGAAGCTGCAAAACATTGGGATTGTGTGTGCAGCTTGCCAACTGATAGAAAACAGTACCTCAGCACTCTCCTGCCTTTTCCAAACACATGAGCATTCAATTGGAAGCTGTTTTAGGCAATTCTCTTCGTCTTCTTTCAAAACACTCGGCAGACCTCCGTGCAACTTCTAGGATACGATGGGAGATGTTTTCTGTGCTGGCAAAGTTTCTCCTTGCCAGACATAGTGGAAAAGCTTTTGACTAAGATGTAGACGACAAGAGACGCTAAAGACGAAGGTACGATGCTCTCCGGAGCCAAGAGCCGCTCCCGGGCGTCTTTCGTCCGAAGCCGCACTGCGGAGAGCACTGTGACCGCCACAATCGTCTTTGCGCGAAGAAGCCGCTTCTTCGCCTCAGGGAGCCGGAGGGAGCGGCAGCTTCAGAAAGGTGAGGAAGGAAGCTGCACAACACTGGGATTTTGTGAGCAGCTTGCCGACTGATAGAAAACGGTACCTTAGCACTCTCCTGCCTTTTCAAAACACATGAGCATTCGATTGGAAGCTGTTTTTGGCAACTCTTTTCGTCTTCTTGCAAAAAACTCGGCAGAACTCCGTGCAACTTCTAGAACACGATGGGAGATGTTTTCTGTGCTGGCAAAGTTTCTCCTTTAAAGAAATATCAGAAAAGTTTTTCGCTAAGATTTCGACTACAAGAGACGCAAAAGATCATGGTACGATGCTCTCCAGAGCTAACAGCCGCTCACGGGCGTCTTTCAGCAGAAGCCACGCTGCGGAGAGCACTGTGACCGCCACAGTCGTGTTTGCACGAAGAAGCCGCTTCTTCGCCTCCGGGAGCCGGAGAGAGCAGCGGCTTCGGAAAGGTGATGAAAGAAGCTGCAAAACACTGGGATTATGTGCGCAGCTTTCCAACAGATAGAAAACAGTACCTTCGATGTCTCCGTATTATTCCAATCACATGAGCATTCGATTGGAAGCTGTTTCGGACAACTCTCTTTATCTTCGTTCAAAACACTCGGCAGACCTCCCTGCAAATTTCAGGACCTGATAGGAGATGTTTTCTCTGCTGGCAAAATTTCTCCTTGCCAGACACAGTGGAAAAGCTTTTGGCTAAGATGTAGACGACAAGAGATGCTAAAGACGAAGGTACGATGCTCTCCCAAGCTAAAAGGCGCTCCTGGGCGTCTTTCGGCGGAAGCCGTGCTGCGGGGAGCACTGTGACCGCCACAATCGTCTTTGGGCGAAGAAGCCGCCTCTTCGCCTCCGGGAGCCGGAGAGAGCGGCAGCTTCGGAAAGGTGAAGAAGGAAGCTGCGCCAAGCTGACATTGTTTGCGCAGCTTGCCAAGTGCCAGCAAACAGTATTTAGCACTCTCCTGACCATTCCAATCACATGAGCATTCGATTGGAAGGTGTTTTGGATGACTTTCTTTCTCTTCTTTCAAAACACTCGGCAGACCTCCGTGCAACTTCTAGAACACGATGGGAGCTGTTTTCTGTACTGGCACTAGTTCTCGTTTCCTGAGACAGTCGAAAAGCTTTTGGCTAAGATGTAGGTGACAAGAGACCCTAAAGACGAAGGTACAGTGCCCTCTGGATCTAAGAGCCGCCCCCGGGCGTCTTCTGGCAGAAGACGCGCTGCGGAGAGCGCTGTGACCGCCTCAGTCGTCTTTGCACTAAGAAGCCGCTTCTTCGCCTCTGGGAGCCAGAGAGAGTGGCAGCTTAGGAAAAGTGAAGAAGGAAGATGCGCAACACTGGGATTGTGTGCGCAGCTTGCCAACTGATAGAAAACAGTACCTTAGCACTCTCCTGCCTTTTCAAAACACATGAGCATTCGATTGGAAGCTGTTTTTGGCAACTCTTTTCGTCTTCTTGCAAAAAACTCGGCAGAACTCCGTGCAACTTCTAGAACACGATGGGAGATGTTTTCTGTGCTGGCAAAGTTTCTCCTTTAAAGAAATATCAGAAAAGTTTTTCGCTAAGATTTCGACTACAAGAGACGCAAAAGATCATGGTACGATGCTCTCCAGAGCTAACAGCCGCTCACGGGCGTCTTTCAGCAGAAGCCACGCTGCGGAGAGCACTGTGACCGCCACAGTCGTGTTTGCACGAAGAAGCCGCTTCTTCGCCTCCGGGAGCCGGAGAGAGCAGCGGCTTCGGAAAGGTGATGAAAGAAGCTGCAAAACACTGGGATTATGTGCGCAGCTTTCCAACAGATAGAAAACAGTACCTTCGATGTCTCCGTATTATTCCAATCACATGAGCATTCGATTGGAAGCTGTTTCGGACAACTCTCTTTATCTTCGTTCAAAACACTCGGCAGACCTCCCTGCAAATTTCAGGACCTGATAGGAGATGTTTTCTCTGCTGGCAAAATTTCTCCTTGCCAGACACAGTGGAAAAGCTTTTGGCTAAGATTTAGACGACAAGAGACGCCGAAGACGAAGGTACGATGCTCTCCGGGGCTGAGAGCCGCTCCCAGGCGTCTTTCGGCAGAAGCCGCCCTGCGGAGAGCACTGTGACCGCCACAATTGTCTTTGCGCGAAGAAACCGCTTCTTCCCCTCAGGGAGGCAGAGAGAGCGGCAGCTTCAGAAAGGTGAAGAAGGAAGCTGCACAACACCGGGATTTTGTGAGCAGCTTGCCAACTGACTAAAAACAGAACCTTTGCACTCTCCTGCATTTTACACACACATGAGCATTCGATTGGAAGCTGTTTTAGGAAACTCTGTTCATCTTCCTGCAACCCCTTTTGGCAGACCTACGTTCAACTTCTAGAACACGATGGGAGATGTCTTCTTTGCTGTCAGAGTTTCTCTGTGGGATCTCAGCCTCTAAGAACTGGGGATAATGGTGAAGGGATAAGTTAATTGGAGTGTGAGATAAAGGGTTTAAGATTTCTGTACAGGGGGGTCTAGAGAAGTAAGATGGAGGAATTGGGGTGTGCCCTTCTCCTTCTTCTTCTTCTTCTTGGCCTCCATCTTCTGTGGTGATGTTGGCACTTTGGGATTGGACCTTACTAAAGTGTACTGGTTTAAAAGGGTGAATGGTATTGGAGAAAAATGATAAATATTGTATACGTAACTCCGAGTATAACGATAGGTGACCGCCCCAGGGGCTCTCAGTGTGTGCCCATGGCTGACTGCTGAGCAAAGCTCCGTCAGGCCAAGAGAAAATCTTTTAGATAAGCATTTAATAAACACCGCGACCGAGAATAGATCTGAATTCCCTTCTCGTCCTTTGGAGCGCGGGCGGCCCAAGGCCACCTTGGGCCTTTCCAGACCATCTAAACAGCCGAGAATCCAACAAGTGGCGTCCGCTGCGTGGGCTACCTCCCACCAAACCTTTTTGGGGGGGGGGGAAAGCCCTGAAGAGCTGAAGAGCCAAGAGGACAGCACTGATAACTCCTGAGGAGAGAAGCCTGAAGAAAGAAAGAAGAAAAAGAAAAAACGGCCAGGAGAATCTGCAAAAATCAGCAGTCACTGAGAATTCCATCTCTCAGCTTCTGCCGAAGACAGTTCGTAGCAGAGCGGCCTGGACTGGGACCAGAAAGGCGCCTCTGGATCCATCTCTCGTGACCTGCTGGACGGAGAGCGAGAGCTTTCAGACCACTCTGACGACAGATTCGGTAAGAAGGCCAAAATAAAAATATGGGGGCCACACTCTCTCTGGAACAACGGGAAATCTTGTCCGCCTTACAAGGCGTGGCTGAATTATATACAGAAGGGATCCCAAAAAAAGAATTAAAACAAGTATTATTATGGGCAAGACTCAACTACCCACTGGCGGAGACATGCCTGTTTTTCGAAGTGGGGTTTTGGCAAGAAATTAATAGGCAACCTGAATGTCTTGGAAAAGAAAAAAGATGAGACAGCGTTTAAGCTACTTTCACCAGCAAGAATCATGTTACAAGGTATCTCAGTGCAGTCTAAAAGACTGGAAAAGCAGCGAAAAACTGCGGTACCCTAAGAAGAGGCGGCGGAGAAAAGCACCGGGAAAAAATTAGCTCTGGTTTTAAAAAGCCAGGGGGAAAGGGCTCTCGAGGAAAGAGAGCAGAAAATAATATTAAACCTCCCGGTCAAAAAATGCGAGAAACCCCAAAAGCGTGCTGAAACCCCAGAGAGTGTAGAGGAGTCAGGAGCGGAAGGGGGGGAGCAGGAGGACAAGGGATCGGGGGGGGCGCTTGCTCGCGCCGGGCAAAGCGGCGACAAGGCGGCAGCGGCAAACGCGGGCAGCGCGGGTGAAGATGAGGAGACGCGCGCGGAGGGCGAGACTCGCAAAACCCGGGGTGCGGAGTCACATATCAGCGAGGGGGCGGCGAACGCAGGCGGCGAACTTGGGGAAAACGTGCAGCCCCAGAGGTCCACCGTGGCGAGACGCAGGAGGCGCGCAGTTGTGACGTCAGACCCGGTGCGGAGGTCGGCTCGGATTGCGGGGCGGGCCGGAATGCCGACGGGAGGCGGGCTGGAGACACCGGAGGGAGGAGTGAACACACCGTCAGAGGAGGAGGAGGCAGAGACAGGGACAGACCGAGGTGAGGAGGCCTCGGGGGTGGAACCAGGGGGAGAGGATGACGTCAGCTCGGGAGACACAGGGAGCGGCTCGGAGAGCACGCATGCTCAGAGAGTGGGGCGCGGGCGGAGGCGAGCCCGATCCCCTGTGACGTCCCAGGCGAGTGGCCCCACACCTTCTCCAGACTCGGTGCCCCTGGCTGAAACCCTCGGAGTCCCAGTCCCTTCCCTTCATGGGAGACGCTTTGGTGTTCAAGCCCCATTTTCAGCTTAATTAAAAGCCAAGCAAACACGGTCTCAAATGAGAGCGCCGGCACGCCGGGCCGGAAGAGGAAATGGGGCAGTCGAGCTCACTCCGTCATCCGAGCCAGGGAGGCCGGTGACAGCGCCACCTAGTGGCAGGAGGACAGAAGTGCACCACATGCCGGATCGGTTTGGCGGAGCCACAGCGCCATCTCGTGGCGAGACTGCAACAATGCAGCAATTTTTTCCAACAATATATAAAAAGAAAAGCACTTCAAAGAAGACAATGTTAACACAACAAAGGGATTATTCATCTACTTCGGAATTTCATGAAGATGATGAAAGCTCAGATGAAGAACAGCTACAAGGGGAAGATGTCATAAGGATCACAGCATTGGAAGGTGTCCCAACATGGATGCTATCAGCAGCAGAAGCAGCAAAAAGCTTCTTGCATTCATTCGATACAGTAAAAAAGAAATATCAATAGGATCCTCGAGTTTCCTTCTCGGATTTAGGAGCAAGGCCAAAAACCTCAAGACGAAAAATGAGACACGATGAATCACCGATAACATGCACAACACCATTGTTCATGCAAATCCCAATGGAGTCTCAAGAAGAGGAATTTCAAGAGCCGGTGAAGACGATGGATTGGAAGCGAATCAGAAAAGCGTTGGCAAAGGAAAAGCATTTATTCCCGGGATCAGGAGATTTGATAATGCCAGTGACATATGATGCCCAGGGACAGAATCCAAGGTGGGAAAGAATGGGTCATGAGACACTCAAAGACTTAGGGAAGGCGGCTCAAACTTTTGGGCTGAACTCACAATACTTCAAAGAGCTACTAAGAGGGACATTCACTGTGTATGATCTCACACCATATGATATTCGAAGTATTGTGGCAATGATCCTCACTGACACACAGAATCTTATCTGGGAAAAAAGGTGGAGAAAATATCTTGCTGAGTTGTGGAACAGATATCAAGGTGGGCCAAAAGCGAACCTCACAGAAGGGCAATTAGCAGGGGATCCTCCAGATGACAACCCAGGGGAACAAGCAGCGCGGCTTCCACGAAGAGTGTTAAACGACATCAAAGAAGCGGCACGATTGGCAATCATACAAATTACACCGACAGGAGCTCCGGATGTTCCCTTCTCTTGCATCAGGCAAGGTCCCACAGAGCCATTCATGTCGTTCATCGACCGACTCACGCAAGCCGTGGATCGACAGGTGACGACAGAAGAAGTGAAGAGGCCTCTCTTGGAGAGTTTAGCTTTCGGCAATGCCAACCCGGATTGTCAACGGGTGATTAGCACCATGCCAGGACGGCCATCCTTGGCAGAGATGGTGGAGGCATGCAGCAAGGTGGGGACACCTCAGCACGTCGCAGCGATTGTGAAGAATGAATTAAAAGAGGAATGGGAAGAACAGCTAAAGGGACGCTCAGAAGGGCAATCAGAGGACAAGACATTGGAGAAGATGTTCAAGAAATTACTCCATCAACAGGACGAAAACGTCAACAAAGTTCTTGCGACAATGCAGAAAAAGAACAAACCCCAAGGAGGACAGTGCTACAGATGCGGGGAGTCTGGGCACATGAAAAGGAATTGCCCACGGACACATATACCAACGCTAGCCCAGAAAGCAGAAAGGCCAATTTGTGCACGGTGCGGAAGAGGAAGACACTCTGTGAAAGAATGTTATTCCCTGACAGATGGGGAAGGAAATCCGTTACCACATCCGGGAAAAGGAAAATGCAGCCCGGGAAATTGGCAGCGTGCTCAGACGCAAGTACTGCCGGTGTCACAAGAACAGACAGGGCAGTCATCAGTGAGCGACAAGCAGATACCCTCAGCAAAACCCTCAGTCGATTCCACAGCGACCCAGACCTCCTCCCACCAGGGGCACAGTGTGCATTGGCAGCTTCAAAACTAGTATGCTTTCTAGATGAAAGTCATGTGGAGATACCAACAGGAATCCCCGGGGATTCATACAAGAAACAAGATTTCTTGATAATTGGACAAGTGCAGTATTCTTGGCCTCATTGTTTATCCAACAGTTGTCTCAACGGACAAAAATACAGAGTTAACAGTTTTGGCAAGAGCGCTTCGTCCACCATTGATTGTGCCGGAAAATACTGTGGTTGCGAGAGCCTTCGCATTGCCACCACACGCAGTTGGAGAGGTCATGTCAATCTTCGACGAAGAAGGTCTCCCTATGAAAGAACATGTTGAAGTACATACAACATGGGTGAAGCACATAGGTCGAGACCGACCCAAGCTCACGTGCCAATTGACATGTGGGGACAGGACAATATCGATCAGAGGTATGCTCGACACAGGGGCGGATGTAACGGTAATATCGTACATCTTTTGGCCACGCAATTGGAGCTTGGTCGCGCCATTGGGCTCTCTCTCAGGCATCGGGGGAGCATCTCTGTGTCTGCAAAGTGAGAATTCCGTCGTTGTCACGGGACCAGGAGATAAGACGGCGATCATTCGTCCTTTTGTCGTCCAAAAGCCGATCACAGTCTGGGGTCGGGACCTTTTGGCACAAAGGGGAGTGAAGATCGAAGTGGATTTTTAATAGGGGTCACTGCAGCACTCGCCACACTGAAGCTGACATGGAAAACAGATGATCCAGTTTGGGTGGATCAGTGGCCCCTTGAGCGGAAAAAATTGAGTGCTTTGAAAGACCTGGTCCAAGAACAATTGCAGAAGGGAACCATCAAGCCAACAGAAAGCCCTTGGAATTCTCCGGTGTTTGTCATCAAGAAAAAGCTATCAGGCAAATGGAGGTTGTTACACGATCTCAGGAAGATCAACGAAGTCATAGAAGACATGGGGCCACTTCAGTTGGGACTTCCATCTGTCTCAATGATTCCCAGAGATTGGCAGCTTGTGGTCATTGACCTCAAGGATTGTTTTTCCAGTATCCCACTCCATCCAGATGATGCTCCGAGATTTGCCTTTTCAGTTCCAAGTATCAACAGGGAAACGCCTCTGCAGCGGTACCATTGGGTCGTTCTTCCACAAGGCCAAAAAAATTCTCCGACGATCTGTCAATGGTACGTGGCACGAGCTTTGGCACCAGTACGGAAGAAATTTCCGAAGGCGAAGATCATTCATTACATGGATGATTTGCTCATTGCAGCATCAACACGACAGGAGCTGCAAGAAGCTCGCGATTGTGTGATCGCAGAGGTGCAAAAGGCAGGTCTGGAAATCAGCATTTCGAAGATGCCAGAGGTTGCACCTTGGAAATATCTAGGGTGGAAAATTTCAGAGAAAACAATAAAGCCTAAAAGTGGAGATCAGCACAAAGGTCAACAATTTGCATGATTTGCAACAGCTTTTGGGAGAAATCAACTGGATGAGACCAGTTTTGGGAATCACAAACAGCGACATTCCAGCGCTGCTTGATCTCTTGAGAGGAGACACAGACATTCGTTCTGCAAGGACACTCACGCCAGAAGCGAGAAAAGAGTTGGAGAAAATCACGAACGCGATACAGAAAAGGCAGGCACATCGATTTGTTCCAACGTTGCCTTTTCAGTTGGCAGTGCTGGAAAAGAAAACGCAGTTCCATGGTTTGATCTTCCAATGGGATGAATCACAAAAGGACTCTTTGATAATCATAGGGTGGATTTTCCTACCACACAGGCCCGCGGAAACGATTCTCACAGATTTGGAGATGGCAGCACAAATCACCATAAAGGCGAGAACAAGGCTGCTGACAATGGCAGGAAGAGAATTCTCAGTCATCAGATTACCTCTGAAACGAGACTATTTCGATTGGGCAATGCAACAATCGAAAGACCTGTTAATCACGTTGTTAGCGTTCCCAGGAACTTGCACAGTCCGCTGTCGGATTTTCGGCTGTTTAGATGGTCCGGGAAGGCCCGAGGTGGCCGTGGGCAGCCCGCGCTCCAAAGGACGAGAAGGGACTTCAGATCTTTTCTCGGTCTCGGTGTTTATTAAATGTTTATGTAAAAGATTTTTCTCTTGGCCTGACAGAGTCCTGCTCAGCAGTCAGCCATGGGCACACACTGAGAGCCCCTGGGGCGGCCACCTATCTTTATACTCGGAGTAACGTATAAAATATTTATCATTTTTCTCCAATACCCTCTACCCTTATTAACCAGTGCACTTTTAGTAAGGGCCAATCTCAAAGTGCCAACATCACCACAGAAGATGGAGGCCAAGAGGAAGAAGAAGAAGAAGGAGAAGGGCACGCCCCAATTCCTCCATCCTTCTTCTCTTGACCCCCCTGTACAGAAATCTTACACCCTGTATCTCACACTCCAATTAACTTATCCCTTCACAATTCACCCCGGTGAAATTTTCCTATCCTCATACTGATGTCGTCTCCCATGTGGGATCAAAGTCCAACCACCAGACATTTCTGGCAACATTCCAGGGCTCCCGAGCCCCCCAGGGGTGGTCTTGGTCACCCTGCACCCCAGTTCTGAGAGGCTGAGATCCCACAGTACGCTTTCCATAACACAGAATACTGCAATCGCAAATATGCTATAGAGCAAAACCACGAATTAGTGAAGAACCTTTGGACGGGATCACAGTGTTCACGGATGGCTCAGGGAAGACACACAAGTCAGTGATCACGTCGAGAGACTCAACGACAGGGGATTGGGAATCGGACGTGAGGATGGTTCAGGGCTCTCCACAAATTGTGGAGTTGGCAGCCGTTGTCCGGGCATTTCAGTTGTTCAAACAGCCTCTCAATCTGGTGACAGATTCCGCATATGTTGCGGGTGTGGTCAAGAGATTGGAGGGTTCACTCTTGAAAGAAGTCAGTAATGAGGTTTTATACTCATACCTGACAAGCTTGAAAACACTGCTAGAGAGCAGGGAAAGAGAGTATTTTATCACACACATTAGAGCGCACACGACACTTCCGGGATTTTTAGCGAAAGGGAATGCTCGGGCGGACAGGTTGACAATGCCCATTTTGCAAACACTGCCAGACATTTTTGAGCAGGCAAGGTTAAGTCATGCGTTCTTTCATCAGAATGCGCAAGCGCTAATGGAGTCCTTTCGTCTCACAAAGAGTCAGGCGAGGGAGATCATTAGTGCTTGTCCAGACTGTCAGCTTGTGCAGCCACCCTCTTCTACCGGGGCCATCAATCCGCGGGGGCTGCAAAGTCTTCAGTTGTGGCAAGCTGATGTCACGAAATATCCATCTTTTGGGAGGCTCAAAAATGTTCATGTTTCTGTAGATACATTCTCAGGTGCAGTCTTTGCTTCAGCACATGCTGGGGAAACAGCATACCATGCTTGCCGACATTTTCTGCAGGCATTTGCAGCATTAGGTGTGCCTCAGGAGATAAAAACAGACAATGGTCCAACATACACAGGCAGGGTGCTTGACAGATTCCTGAAAAGATGGGGTGTTAGACACACGTTTGGTATTCCACATTCACCCACAGGTCAGGCGATCATAGAGAGAACACATCACACCCTGAAATCCCTTCTGGACAGACAGAGAAGGGGTGAGCCAGAGGCAACACCTCACATGAAATTAAATAAGACACTGTACGTGCTGAATTTCCTAAATAGCTCATCCTCGAATTCGAATCCACCGATCGTGAGACATTTTCTAAACAAGACACAGGCAAAGCTAAAGGAAAATCCTTTAGTTTTGATCAGAAACCGAGAGACAGGACAAATAGAGGGTCCTTTCAAACTAATCACTTGGGGCAAGGGTTTCGCTTGTATTTCCACAGATCGAGGTCTGAAGTGGGTGTCGGCGCGGCACGTGAAGACATTCCGAACGCGAGAACACGAGAATGCGGATCTAAGAAACAAAGAGACGAGTACTCAGACAGAAGTCGAGACTCAGACTGCGAAAAACGACCCGGAAGAGAAGTAAAAAGAAACTAAGGATTTGGGGGTTTTCACATAAAAGCGAAAGAGATCTTCTTGGTGCAAACAGAAGGGGGAGATTTGGGATCTCAGCCTCTCAGGACTGGGGTGCAGGGTGACCAAGACCACCCCTGGGGGGCTCGGGAGTCCTGGAATGTTGCCAGAAATGTCTGGTGGCTGGACTTTGATCCCACATGGGAGATGACATCAGTATGAGGATAGGAGGATTTCACCGGAGTGAATGGTGAAGGGATAAGTTAACTGGAGTGTGAGATACAGGGTTTAAGATTTCTGTACAGGGGGGTCTAAGGAAGTAAGATGGCGGAATTGGGGCGTGCCCTTCTCCTTCTTCTTCTTCTTCTTGGCCTCCATCTTCTGTGGTGATGTTGGCACTCTGGGATTGGTCCTTACCAAAAGTGCACTGGTTAATAAGGGTAGAGCGTATTGGAGAAAAATGATAAATATTGTATACGTAACTCCGGGTATAAAGATAAGTGACTGCCCCGGGGGGCTCCGTGTGTGCCCATGGCTGACTGCTGAGCAGAACTCTGTCAGGCCAAGAGAAAATATTTTAGAAAAGCAATTAATAAACACCGAGACCGAGAAAAGATCTGAAGTCCCTTCTCGTCCTTTGGAGCGCGGGCTGCCCAAGGCCACCTCGGGCCTTCCCAGACCATCTAAACAGCTGAAAATCCGAAAGGACAACTTTCTTTCTCTTCTTGCAAAACACTCGGCAGACCTCTTTGCAACTTCTAGAACACGATGGGAGCTGTTTTCTGTGCTGGCACTGGTTCTCGTTGCCTGACACAGTGGAAAAGCTTTTGGCTAAGATGTCGACGACAAGAGACGCTAAAGACGAAGGTACAATTCTCCCTGGAGCTAAGAGCCGCTCCCAGGCGTCTTTCGGCAGAAGCCGCACTGCGGAGAGCACAGTGAGCGCCGCTATCGTCTTTGCGCGGAGAAGCCGCTTCTTCGCCTCCGGGAGTCGGAGAGAGCGCCAGCTTCGGAAAGGTGAAGAAGGAATCTGCAAAACACTGGGATTGTGTGCGCAGCTTGCCAACTGATAGAAAACAGTACCTTTGCACTCCCCTGCCTTTTCCAATCATATGAGCGTTCAATTGGAAGTTGTTTCAGGCAACTCTCTTCCTCTACTTGCAAAACACTCGGCAGACCTCCGTGCAACTTCTAGTGTTGTAGTGTGTTTTTAAGTTTCTTGTTTTTGCTCCCCATTTTATGTATTATTCCCCCCCTGTTCTTTGCAAGATGGTCCTTCCCCCTCCAATTTTCCCGCCACAGAGCCTTTGGCAGGTATGTTACTATAGTTTCCCCTGCCCCTGTTAATTGTCAATCTTCCAAGTTACATAACTGCTCCTCCCTTATCCCACCATATAAGTAAAGTTCTCCTCCTCCCTGAGCCCAGTCAATCACCCTCCACTCCTCCCTGCTTTCTAGAGCATTCTTCACTCTGGGGGTGGTGGTTGGCTGGCGTCCCTGGGCCCCTCTATTGTTCTATGTTTATTGGATAAGTTCTTGTGTCAGTTTTCTTATGTACCTCCCCACATGTTCCCCTATTGGTTAGCTGGTCTTCCCCTCCCGTCTCCACCCCTTCCCTGTAAAACTCTGTCTCCCCCCGTGTTCGGGGCCATTTTGCTGTGGGTTTTTCTACCTGTTGGTTTGCCCTGTGCTGCATGTGGGCTCTTCAATAAACCGACGTTTTACCCCCAGCAAGTGGTCGCCTCCTCTCTTGTCTCGTCCAGCGCGAATCCAAGTCCGCAATCCAGCCCAGCCCGAGGCCAGGACGCCAAGGGGGGCTGGCCTCAGATGCGCAGTGGCGTCGGCCGCTTTACCCCTTCAGCTAGCAGGACTTAGGGCCGTGAACGCCCTCGCGCAGTTTGGCGACCAACGTAGGGGCCGACGAAGTGGACTTTTGACCCCGGACTGGACCCTGCGGAGTTGGGATTTTCTTACCCTCTGGACGCCAGACTACCCCGGGTAGTAGCAGGCTCCGTTTCAGGAGCAGCGCTCCCCGGCTGAAGGGAGTCGGGACTCCTCGCACCCTCAGAGGACGACTCCCCTAGACGAGCGACCCTCGCCTGGTTTTTTCTTTGTCGCCGCTGCAAGATTGGTGAGTTCGGGCCCCGTCCTGGGGACTCTCCGGCTTCCCCTCTGCCTTTTTAACTTTCCCTGGGGATATATGCCCTGTGTTGGGGACCTACCCCCCACCTTCTCTCCTTGAGGTTTTTTCTCGCCCCCGTGCCATTTTTGTTTTCTCTTCCTTTTGGGTGCCGGATTTCCCCAGACGTGGGGCCGGACCCATCACCCAGTCTCCTTCTTTCCCTCCGGCTGGTTTACCAGACTTTGGGGCAGTAGGGGGGGGCAGGGGCCGGCGGCGGGCGGCTCATTGTTTAAGTTTTCGTTGTTTCCCAGGCGTGCGGTTGCGTCATCAGAGGATTTTCCCCCTTTCTAGCGGCAGCAGTTCCTGCTCTAGAAAGGCGCCATGGGTGCCGGCTTGGGAAAATCCCAGAAGGAGGTTTATTATGTTGTGAAGGGTTTGTTGCTTGGGGGTGGTCAAAAAGCCCCCGAGCAGGAGTTAAAATGTTTAGTTAAGTGGGTATTTTCTAGGTTTCCCGAGGTCTCCCCGGAACGCGTAAAAGAGCCGCGGTTTTGGGCAGCCGTTGTGGATAAATTAGAAGAGGCCATAAATTCCAGGGAGACAAATCTGGCCACCGTGGCGTATTGCGCGCGCAGAGTGCATGCGACACTCCGCGCGCCTGTGGAGCCTAAGAAAATTCCCGTGGTTTCTGGTTTGTCCCCTCGTTTTCCTCGTTCAGTTGCCCTTGTCCCCCAAACCTTTCCCTTGTCCCGTAGGCAAGAGCCCTCGAGGGGGATTTTGAGGGCAGACCAGAGGCAGGGGGTCCATCCTGCCACTGCTCCCCCTTGACCGGCTCGGCCTCCCCCTTCGAGGAGCCCTGGCCAGGCTCCTTCTCTTCCCTTACCCTCTACCCCGGTCCCCAAGTCCCCGGTTTCAAACCCCAAAGTTATTCGGTTTTGCAGAGACCCTCACAAGGGGTCCCTTGGTGCCCGAGATGGCGGCGGCCAGGCGGCCGCTCCCTCCAGGGCTCCTTCTTCTCCTCCTAACCCTTTCCTCCCTGATACCAACCCCTTCCTTCCCCTGGACCCAACCTCTTTTTCGGTCGTCCCTCCCCCATCTCTTCCCTCTACTCCTTCCATTTCTCCGCCCTCCGATCCTCCGTCGGCTCCGCCCCAGGTTCCTCCCCCGGTTCAGCCCCCTGTTTACTCCTCCCCTGCTCCACCTTCATACTCTGCTCCGCCTCCGAACTCCATCAAGGAGGCGGAGAGGGGCGGTGTGCCGCGCCCACTCCCTCGCCCTGCCCCATTACCAGACCCTGCCTCAACCTCCTCCAACTCCGGTTCCCACGCTCCCCCTTCCGGTTCTCACGCCTTGTATTCGGGGGGGGGGGGGGGTGGATGACTGGAAGCCGGGGATGGCGCCTTTATTGGAAGCCGCTCCGGTTACGTACCACCTCAGCGGGAAGGGGAGCCCTCAGGCCCAGTGGGTGCCTTTAGCACAGGCCCGGATTAAGGAACTGTGCAAGGCGCAGAAGGACTACTCCTGCGGGTCTGAATACATCCGGGGTATGCTCTGGAATGCCCCTGCACAGGGAGATCTGGTGCCGGCGGACCTGAGGGCCCTCTTCTCCAGTTTAACAAGACCCATGGAGTTTAGGGTCTGGGTGGGGGAATGGAGGAGGGAGATAGTGGAGGTTCTCCCGATTCTTTGGGGGAATACTTCCGTGTCTCATGACGCGGACGGTTTAGCAATTTCCCAAGAACATCTTTTGGGCGAGGGACAGTGGGCAGAGGGGGTAGCTCAAGCAAAGGCCTTGTTCCCGCCTCAGCTTGTAGAGACCGCTAAGGCAGCAGAGCAGGCCTTTTATAAGCTAGAGGTGGTGACCTCCCAATGGGAAGATGATGAAGTCCGGCAGGGGCCACAAGAGCCTTATATGGTTTTCATCGAGCACCTCGACAGATACGTGGAGGCGCAGGCAACTGGGGATGACGACAGGGAAAAGATTCTCTGGAGGATGGCGTATAGCAATGCCAACCTAGAGTGTCGGAAGGCCATCAGGAGGCTCCCTCGAAGTCCCTGGCCCACGGTGGAGGCCATGATAGAGGCCATGGTAGGCCAGGTATCCCTACAATCTCGGCCTGGAAGAGCCTCTGTGGCTTTTGCAGAGGACCCCGAACCGGATTTCTTTGATATAGAAGCTGCCCCCGTTGCCGGACCCCCAACACCCGGGTCCGACAGAAGATCAACGGCCACCCACCCCTGCAACCTCCGTGGCAAGACAGGGCATTGGATGCACCAATGCTCGATGCGATTAGATTATTTCGAGTATAGAAGGAAGCGGGAAAAGGAGGAGAGTAAGGGCACAAAAAACTAGGCCCGGAGCGCAGCCCCTCCCTGCGCGAAGACAAAAATGCGGCAGGCCACTTAACAGCAAGCGGGGAGGGAGGAGACAAGAGAGAGCTGCCGTACACACTGCCGGATTTATCTTACTTAGTACCAGACTTGACACATAACTGTGGTATTCAGCCTACACCTGCTCTTAACAGCATGTCCTCTGTTTCCCCCTACAGGCTGCAGCTAACTAGGGACTTTTATCTCCCTAGCAGTGACATCCAGCTGGTGTCTGTCGACCTGCAACACCTGGGTCGCTGGACAAAACTTGGACGTTGCAGGTGGACCGTCGTCGGGGACACGAAGCACACACCGCGAGACATTCACATCGTCCCTGGTCTGGTAACTACCGACCAGGACCGTTTCGCGGTAGGGCTGTACTGTGTCCGACCCCCACTCTTCCTCCCTAAGGGACAGATCATTGCCCAGGCTATTCCGGTTCCAGATAGAGATCATTGGAAGAACTCCGTGGAGAGGACATCGCCTCCGACAGTAGCCTGGGCACAGCTGGTTGGGAGGGAGAAGCCCCGCCTGACTTGTCAGCTCTCGTTGGGCGGGGACAAAAAGATCGTGAGGGATCTTTTCGACACGGGTGCGGATGTGACGATCATTCCCTCTCGGGAGTGGCCGTCACATTGGGACTTTCTAAGCGCTGCGGGCACGATCTCAGGTGTTTGGGGCCTTCAATTGGCCAATCAATCTAAGAGCATTGTGCAAATTAAGGGGCCCAACGGGCAATTGGCCTCTATACCCCCGTTCGTTTTAGATTACACCGAGCCTCTCTGGGGAAGAGACCTACTAGCCCAGTGGGGAGCCAGAATTGACGTCCCAAAGGCTCCCCATGTTTTTCGGGCAGTGGCCACTGAGGAGCGCCAGACCTGGAAGCTGAATTGGCTGTCAGATAAACCAGTACAGGTCTTGCAGTGGCCACTCAACAAGCAAAAATAAAGGCGCTCAATGAGCTCGTTCAGGAGCAGTTACTGAAAGGCAACCTGGTGGAGACAATGTCACCTTGGAACTCCCCAGTGTTTGTCATTAAGAAGCCTAATAAGGACAAGTGGCGGCTCCTGACCGACCTCTGCCAAATTAACGAACAAATAATGGACATGGGTCCTCTTAAGCCAGGGATGCCCTCCCCAGCAATGCTCCCCCAAAATTGGAATTTGGCAGTTATAGATATAAAAGATTGTTTTTTCCAGATTCCCCTGCACCCAGACGATGCCCCGCGCTTTGCGTTCACGGTTCCGTCCATCAACCGTGAGTCCCCAGCCAAGCGCTTACATTGGCGAGTCCTTCCGCAAGGCCTTAAGAACAGCCCTGTGATCTGCCAGTGGTATGTCACTTCGCTGCTGTCACCCATACGTACAGCCCTCAGGGATGCTGTCATCATCCACCATTACATGGACGACATCCTCGTGTGTGCGCCCGACCACAGTCTGCTTGCCCATGCACATGACCTGACAACCAATGCGTTGGTTGCTGCAGGGTTCGAGCTCCAGCAGGACAAAATTCAGCGGATGCCACCTTGGAAATACCTGGGCCTCGAAATCACAAAGCGGACCATTGTTCCGCAGAAATTGGCTATAAGGACGAAAGTCCAGACCCTAGCGGATGTCCATCAACTGTGTGGGTCTTTAAATTGGGTGAGACCCTGGCTAGGCATTTCAACTGAGGACCTAGCCCCCCTTTTCAATTTGTTGAAAGGGGGAGAGGGGCTGATTTCCCCTAGGGCTCTCACCCCAGAGGCAGAGGTGACCTTGGAGAAGATACAGAAAGTTATTTCGGCCAGGCAGGCCCACCGTTACCATCCGGGCCTGCCCTTCAAATTTATTATACTGGGAAAATTGCCACACCTCCATGGCATGATACACCAGTGGGACACCAGTGTAAAGGACCAGGGGCTGGGTGACCCCCTCTTAATTATAGAGTGGGTGTTCCTCAGCCACCATCGGTCCAAAAGAATGACACGGCCACAGGAGTTGGTAGCCGAACTGATCCTCAAAGCAAGATCGAGGATCAGGGAGCTGGCGGGGTGTGATTTCCCATGTATACATATCCCAATTATATTAGAATCATATCATAACTTACATTAAAGACCTTTGAAGAACTGCTGCAAACTAATGAATACCTGCAGTTTGCACTAGATAGCTACACTGGGAGCATGGCAGTAGATAGGTCGGCCTACAAATTATTCAATTTGGAGTTTAAATTATCGCTGAAAAAGGTTCAGAGCAGGAATCCGCTGGATGCCTTGACAGTTTTCACAGACGCGTCTGGAGCATCCCACAAGTCAGTGATGTCTTGGAAGGATCCTCAGACTAAGCAGTGGGAGACTGATGTTGTTGTTGTGGAGGGCTCTCTACAAGTTGCTGAGTTGGACGCAGTCGTCAGGGCATTCCAGAGGTTCCCTGGGCCTTTTAATTTGGTTACAGATTCTGCGTATGTCGCAGGTGTAGTGTCTCGAGCTGAGTCTGCGGTTCTTCAAGAGGTAACCAACAAAAGATTATTTGAGTTGCTTAACAGGCTCGTCGAGCTAGTCTCCTGTGGAAGGGGCTAGCAGCGGGCCTGTTAGCTAAAGGAGCGAGAAGTAAGAAGAAGCTGATAAGGAACTTTCTCCAAGGCCGTAACCAAGGAGATCGAGAGAAGGAAGATAAGAGCATTCTGCAGCTGGATCAAGCATTTTTAGAAAGTTAGGTGGAGTCAGAGTAACTTTTCACCAGTGGCATGGTATTGAATTATTGTGGCGAATAGCTAAGGTAGAGGAAGGGTAAACAACTGGAAAGTGTATAAAAGATCAGCCATTTTCATTAATAAACTGTTGCCAAGTGTTACCAACTGAGACTGCTTGTGGTCTCTGCTTTGTGTCGTGACCGCCTCGACTGCGACATTTTGGAGACGCCGATGTGATAAGAACATAGTCGGTGGGGGCCCATACGGGGTCCTAGCAATTGGCAACCCTGACCCACTGGGACGTAGTGGGGGAGGCGGCGTTGGTGCAGCTGAGAGTGGCAGGTGGAAGCCACAGGGAGGTCCGGACCTGATTCCCTCCAATCAAGACACCTGGAAGTAGGTGAGCCACCAACTAGTAATAATGGGACAAAATTTATCTAAAGAGGAAGAAAGTGTTCTGTCTACATGGAAAGTTTTGTTAAGAAATAAGGGAATTAATACGTCAGATTATGAGCTTCGTAATATATTGCTGTGGGCTAAATCACAGAATTTTGGCACTGATCCCAACACAGCATTTAGTGTTAAGGCATGGAAGAAAGTCGGGGACAGACTTTGGCAAGTTATTCGAGCGGGAGATAAAACAGCTGTTGATTTAGCAGTAACCTGGAACTCGCTCTTTGAGGCTTTAAAGGAATGGAGAATAGAGAGAGAAACGGAGCAAGATGCGGACGAAGAGTTGGAGCTGATACCTGACGGGGGGGCTGAGGCAGAGGGAGCCTCTGAGGTAGAAGGGGGCTCTAATGGGGAACTTGGTGAAAAAAGTTCGGATGCCATGGGAGTTACCTGGCACGCTGCCAGAGCTTCTGGGAAAGCTGCCAAGGCTTCTGGGAAAGCTGCCAAAGCTTCTGGGAAAGCTGCCCTAGCCTCTTCTTATCAGACTCCTAAGCCTCCTTATCTCACACCTGCGCAGCAGCTCGTGATGGTGCCTGTATATACCACACCGCTACGCCAGTTAGCTGAAATGTCTTTAGCAGAGAGAAAGGTCCAGCCATCTGCCCCCCTGCTTCCCTCCTCTCTGGTCCAGCCGTCTGCCCCCCCGCTCCCCTCTGAGTGGCTTGAACAACCTGCAAGGCTGTATCCTCCTTTACCTGACAGTGACAGCAACAGTGAGTCAAGTGATGAGTCGCCCGCAGTAACACCTGAGTTGGGGCAGGGAGCTCTGGTCTCTTCATCTCCTAAGAGCTCTAGTCTTACTGCCCCATGGACTTTGCCTCCGTGCCAAGTCACTGTGCTTCCTCGACACCCTCAGGAGTTTTGGGAATTTGTTAGGAGGAAAGCAGTTGAAGAAAAGAACTGGGACATCATAGAAAGGTTAGGTGCTCCAAGAGTACCTCAGGAGAACAGTGCCATTGCAAATGTTGCTTGTGATAACCCTATGGCTTTTCCAGTTTTCAAAGCAGCTCCTGGAACAGGACAGAACGACAGTCATCATGTCTTCGCCTGGAGGGTTGTGCAAGACCTCCAATCGAAAGTAGCTCAATATGGTATTAATTCCTCAGAGGTAATGCAATTAATGCGTGTTATTAATGCAGATTTGCTTGCACCTTATGACATCACTCATCTTGCTACAATTCTATTTCAGCCAGTACAATATGGTGTATTTCAAGAAACTTGGAGGCGAGTGGCTGAGCGCACAGCTTTAACAAATATGCAGTTGCCTCAACACGACCCTCGTCATGCTGTGGGTGTTGATGCCCTAATGGGCTCTGGGCCTTTTGCTAATCCAGATTTACAGGCAAGGTGGGATCCTTCGAGTTTGGCACAAGCTCAGCAAATTGGCATGAGTGCCTTAACTAAAACAATGGAAATGGCAGCTCCAAAGCAGAAATATGTTACTATACAACAAGGAATGAGAGAACCATTTTTGCAGTTTGTAGAAAAACTTGCTGCCGCTATTGAGAAACAAGTAGATGATGAAACTTTGCGAGACAAATTGTGTGTACAATTGGCTAAAGAAAATGCAAACCCAGATTGCAGAAAGATTATTGATACTTTGCCTGGGGAACCCACCTTGTCTGAAATGGTTACTGCTTGCTCGAAAGTTGGTTCAGTCGAGCATAAAATGGCAGCTCTTGCTGCAGTGTTAAGACCTTCAGCGAAGTGTTATAATTGTGGACAACAAGGGCACGTAAAGTCACAATGTACTGTCCAGAAAACAACATTTAGGCCAAGGGCAAGCAGCGATATTGTATGCAACCGTTGTGCTAAATCTGGGCACTATGCTAAGCAATGCAGAAGTAAATATCATGC
This sequence comes from Melozone crissalis, assembly GCF_028551555.1. Taxonomy (NCBI): domain Eukaryota; kingdom Metazoa; phylum Chordata; class Aves; order Passeriformes; family Passerellidae; genus Melozone; species Melozone crissalis. Next base: position 3,279,712 of record NW_026535882.1, on the reverse strand, counting down.
AAATGGTCAGCTATTGCCGGGAAACCCAAAGAGGAGCGCGAAGGGGCGCGTGGGGAAACAAATACCCCAACAACCACAACAGCAAATGCGGGCCTTCCCAGCCCTGCAAAGCTACCCATTTGCGAACAATTCTCAGGGGCAACAAGCGGGTCCGCAGGGATTGATATACCCACCGCTGACACAGTAACTATTTTAACAAAAGAAATATGTAAAGTCCCTCTTGATGCCTATGGTCCGATAGGACGGGGATTGAGTGCGTTTTTGATAGGGAGATCAAGTACTACACTTAGAGGTATTCATGTGCATCTAGGGCTTATTGATGCTGATTATTTAGGGCAGATTCATGCTATGGTATCTATTGATGACCCTCCTGTCACTATTCAGAAAGGAACTTGCATTGCTCAACTTGTACCTTTTGTGAGTTCTGTTCCAAATGCAGTGGACTGAAGTCGTGGCACAGGAAGCTTTGGATCGACAGGAGTACCTCAAGTGTTTTGGACTGAGAAAGTAACAGAGAGCCGTCCAGAAAAGACATGCACTCTCACCGCCAGTGGATGTCATCCAGCAACTATATCAGTAACAGGTTTGATTTACACTGGAGCAGATGTCACAATACTCTCACGACTTTGCTGGCCTCAATCGTGGCCTCTCACTCATGCAAGTTTTGGACTCCTGGGGTTGGGTGGTGCTACAACAAGTGGCCTGTCAGCCATTGTAATTAATGTGAAACATCCTGATGGCCAACAAGCTAACATCAGACCCTATGTTGCCGATGCTCCTCAAAGTTTGTGGAGACGAGATTGTTTATCTCAATGGGGTGTCAAAATTACTACGGATTTTTAATGGGGGCCACTGTGTTGCAGGGCATTGAACGTCCAGTTGTACCCCTGACATGGTTGACAGATAAGCCTGTCTGGGTTTGCCAGTGGCCCCTGACTACTGAAAAGCTTACTGCCCTGCAAGAATTAGTTACAGAACAATTGCTAGCAGGACACATTGAGGAATCATTCAGTCCCTGGAACACCCCCGTTTTTGTAATAAAAAAGAAATCGGGAAAATGGAGACTTTTACATGATTTACGGCAGATAAATGCTGTAATGGCAACAATGGGAGCTTTGCAACCAGGCCTTCCTACACCCACGATGATTCCACAAGAATGGCAAATAGTTGTCATTGATCTAAAAGATGGTTTCTTCACTATTCCATTGGCTGAGCAGGACAAAGAAAAATTCGCTTTTACGGTGCCTTCTATAAATCATGCTGAACCTCATAAAAGATATCAATGGAAGGTACTCCCACAAGGCATGAAAAATTCGCCAACTATTTGTCAATGGTTTGTGGCACAGGCCTTGTCAAAAGTGCGGGAGCAATTTAAAAACTGCTACTGCTATCATTACATGGATGATATCTTGTTGGCATCTGACAACAAACAACAGTTGTCAGCTCTTAAACAATGTGCCGTGACAAATTTGAAAGACTTTGGTTTGATCATTGCTCCAGAGAAAGTGCAGAAACACATGCCTTGGAAATACCTAGGTATGTTGGTGACCAACACTCAAGTTATGCCTCAACCTGTAAAGTTAGACATTGATGTCAAAACTGCTACTGATGTACAGAAATTGGTTGGTTTAATAGGTTGGATTCGATCATATTTAGGCATAACTAATCATCAGATGCAACCATTGTTTGATCTGCTTTCAGGCATCACTTCCTCCACTGATGAGAGGCAATTGACCTCAGCGGCAAAAAAGACCCTAGAAGAAGTTGAATTAGCCCTAGCACACAAATTTGTTAACAGGATAGATCCCTCTGTTGGTGTTCAATTGTTTATTTTGAAAGACCATGAAATACCATGTGGAATACTGTGCCAATGGAATGATAATTGGGAAGATAAATTGCATATTCTGGAATGGATATTTTTATCTTTCAGATCTCGGAAAAGAGCTCCAGGACTTTATGAGCTCTTTGCAGATATTATCATCAAGGGTCGCAGGCGTTGTCATGAGATTTTGGGACAGGACCCTGTGACCATTGTGATACCTGTGCAACAGTGGTATTTTGAATGGTGCTTTCAAAATAATCATGAATTGCAATCTGCCTTATCTTGTTTTACAGGCCAAATCTCGTATCACTTGCCTTCTCATCCTGTTCTAACACTGACTAAAGAGATTCCTTTTGAAGGCAAGCAAATTTGTTCTCCCGTTCCAGTGGAAGGTATAACGGTTTTTACAGATGGGTCCGGGAAAACCGGAAAAGCAGCTGTGGCTTGGAGAAAGGATGATCACTGGGAATATCAGACAGTGATTCAGCAGGGATCTCCTCAACTGGTTGAACTTTCTGCTGTTCTTTTGGCTTTTATTTTGTTTCCTGGTTCTGTAAACATAGTTACTGATTCAGTTTATGTTGCCAATTTGGTTAAGCATTTAGATCAAGCAGTATTGTATAATATTCAAGAGAAACCATTGTTTACTATATTAGTGAAGTTGTGGACAGTTATTGGTGCTCGAAAACATTCTTACTTTATCATGCACATTCGCAGCCATACATCATTACCGGGATTTTTTGCTGAAGGCAATGCCTATGTAGACTCTTTAGTAGCTGCTGCTGCAATCAAAACTGTACCCAATGTGTTGCAGCAGGCAATTTTATCCCATCAATTTTTTCATCAGAATGCTCAAGCTTTACAGCAGCAATTCAAATTGTCTACTGCCGAAGCAAAATCTATTCTTTCCTCTTGTCCCGACTGTCATATGACTCATGTCACTCAGTATTATGGTACCAACCCTAGAGGTCTTTCTGCGTTAGAAGAATGGCAAACTGATGTTACAGAAATGCCAGAATTTGGTCGCTTTAAGTATGTTCATGTTACAGTTGATACTTTTTCTCACGCAATGGTTGCTTCAGCATTCACAGGAGAGAAAACTCGAGATGCTATTCGTCATTTTTATCATGCCTTTTCTATTCTAGGTGTTCCGTGTCATGTAAAAACAGATAACGGCCCAGCATATGCTTCGCAGAAAATGCAAGCATTCTTTCGTGCTTGGGGCATTGAGCATTCAACAGGTATTCCACATGTCCCCACGGGCCAAGCAATTATTGAAAGAGCTCACGGACTTCTTAAACGTCAGGTTCAAAAACAAAAAGGGGGAATGCAACAGGAGTCACCTCAAGTGAGATTAGATAAAGCTGTTTATGTGTTAAACTTCTTGCGTCCCCTACCTGACTCAGTTATCTCCAATCTTTTGCCATTTTTCTTCTTTGAATTCTAAGCAACCAAATTTCCATAGAAATGTCAAGGTATGGGTCAAGGACTTGATTACTGGTATATGGTCTGGTCCAGTGGAACTGAAAACCTGGGGAAGGGGTTATGCTTGTGTTTTGACAGATAATGGTCCTCGATGGGTTCCTGCTCGCTGTGTTAAACCTTACCTAGAACGTGCAGCAAAGGACAGGATCGATGGCTCCGCAGCTGAAGCAGAACGTGCGGATGACACTGGCTAAGACCATATATCAGTACTTAAAGATGGATGAAGGAAGAATGGGAATTTTGTTGATGGCTGTGATTGTGATTTTGTGTGTCCCCTCTCTGCTTGGGTTTTTGCAAAGGGCCCTGCAAAAATCCATAGCAGCTGTATTTACAGGTCAAAAACAAAAAAGGGGGAATTGTGGAAGGGGCTAGCAGCGGGCCTGTTAGCTAAAGGAGTGAGAAGTAAGAAGAAGAAGAAGCTGATAAGGAGCTTTCTCCAAGGCCGTAACCAAGGAGATCGACAGAAGGAAGATAAGAGCATTCTGCAGCTGGATGAAGCATTTTTAGAAAGTTAGGTGGAGTCAGAGTAACTTTTAATCAATGGCATGGTATTGAATTATTGTGGCCAATAGCTAAGGTAGAGGAAGGGTAAACAACTGGAAAGTGTATAAAAGATCAGCCATTTTCATTAATAAACTGTTGCCAAGTGTTACCAACTGAGACTGCTTGTGGTCTCTGCTTTGTGTCGTGACCGCCTCGACTGCGACAGTCTCCCACCGCGAGCACCCTTTTTATGTTATGCATATGAGGTCACATACTGATCTGCCCGGGTTTATTGCGGAAGGCAACCGTCATGCCGACTCTCTGGCCGCGGCTGCTGTTAAGCAGGCCCCTCTCCCAGACGTGTTCGGCCAGGCTAAGATCAATCACCAACTTTTCCATCAGAATGCGCCTGGCCTGGTCCGGCAATTCAATCTGACGCAGGATCAGGCCAAGGCGATAGTGGCCACATGTCCCCAATGCCAACAGGATCAGATGCCCACCGTGGCCTCGGGGGCCAATCCCCGAGGTTTGGCGAGCTGCGAGGTGTGGCAGATGGACGTGACGCATATCCCATCTTTTGGTCGATTGTGTTACGTCCATGTCTCAGTTGATACCTTCTCCGGGGCTATATATGCTTCTGCCCACACAGGCGAAAAGGCAGCGAATGTCCAGAAGCATCTGCTTCAGGCATTCGCTGTCTTGGGCATCCCTAGGGCCCTAAAAACAGATAACGGCCCTGCGTATACCTCCAAGGAGCTGCGGAGCTTCCTGCAGCAATGGGGAATAGTCCATAAGACCGGCATCCCCTATTCCCCAACAGGCCAAGCCATGGTGGAGAGGGCCCACCAGAGCCTTAAGAAGATCTTATCCCGGCAACAACCGGCGATGAAGATGGAGACCCCCCACGTCCAGCTGTCAAGAGCATTGTACACGCTTAACTTTCTAAATTGCTCTTTTGACAGCCAAAATCCTCCAGTGGTCCGGCACTTCGGCAGTCACCAGCAGCTGCAGCCTAAAGTCAGGCCACCGGTTCTTGTAAAAGATCCGGAGACCTGGCGGACGGAGGGCCCCTTTGACCTGGTGACCTGGGGGAGGGGATATGCCTGCGTGTCCACTCCCTCAGGCCCCAGGTGGATTCCATCCAAATGGGTTAGGCCCTTCGTCCCGAAACAGAGGACCAAGAAGGAGGCAGTACCACAGGTCCGGCAAGCTTGTTGGCGTCGGTGGAGGAAACCACACCATCAATCTTTGTCTTTCTCTCCGGATCTTCCCCCAGTTATAGAAGAGCCCTCTCCTCCAGCTTCTCCTCCACCCCTTGACCTCCTATGTCACGTCTCCTCCCATTCACCCCCTGCTCCAGCTCTTACCCCCCGTATGTTTTATTTAAACTGGTTGTTTGGAGAAGAACCATTTTTGTGAATTCGTCATACTTTTACTATCTTATCTCATTTCAGTTACATCTCCCCCATGGCCCCCGTTTCAACATCGCTGGCTCCCAACCCTAGCCTGCTAATGGCGATCATGACGACCTGCGGACTCCTTTTGCCACCTTCGGAGCCGTGGGTCATCCCCCAGCCGAAAGTCAACGTCTGGCGTGCCTTGGCTCAATCGTTAGGACAGGACAGTATATGCCTAGACACCGGCGCAGCAGAGGACCCGATGTCGTCTTGCCTTGTGGGGATCCCTTTCTCTCCAGGCGAGTTTCCCCCTGCCTTCCAAAGTGCCTTTAACACTATCCTAGCCCAGAGCCTCACTATCCTCCCCAGTTTTGATTCCTCCAACGCCTGGAGAGACGGAGTGAGCAGGCTGGATCCTGCACCCTCCGAGCCCACAGAGTTACATCTCCTCGGCTCGACCAATGCATCAATTTGCTTTCAGTTTGATTATACAATCACCCCTGTCGAGAGGGGTAGTGAGGTAGTGCTACAGTCCAAGTTAGAATACCAAGCTAAGCAGTGGTGTAAGGCTGTCCTAAAGATCCTCGGCCCCACCACTACCGGACGGACCCCTTACTCCCTTCCCCGAGGCGTGTTTTTAATTTGTGGCGACCGGGCGTGGGCAGGCATCCCCTCCGGCCTGGTCGGAGGGCCATGCACTTTTGGCCGGCTGACGCTGTTTACCCCCAACGTCACTCAAATTATCAATTGGAAGAAGACAAACATCACATCCAAATTGGCTAGACCTAAAAGAGATCTCAAGGATCTCACTGAGGATTGTGATGAGGAAATTACTCATTGGTCACACTCAAAATCCGTCGCCTTTACCATCTTGTTGCCTTGGGTATCGGTGGCGAAGGCTCTAGGTGAATTGGGCCGCCTAGAGTGTTGGGTGGCTAAACAAGCAAATTTTACTTCAGCCGCGCTCTACGACCTCCTCACAGACGAGGAAATAACAAGGAAGGCGACACTCCAAAACAGAGCAGCAATAGATTTTCTATTGCTGCTCCATCATCATCACTGTGAGGAGTTTGAGGGCCTCTGCTATCTGAACCTGTCCTCTCGAGCCGAGGACGCCAGACATTCCATCAAGAGGCTGCAAGACCTTGTCCATCAGGTCAAGCAAGAGACCTCTGACTGGCTGGGGGACATTTTTAAGGGTTGGGGCCTCAGCGGGTGGGCCGGTTCCACAATAGAATCTGTTTGCAAGGTTGTTCTGAGTTTAATAATACTTTTAGTTTTCATTATTTTGATCCGCGGTTTGGTCCAGAGACTAATGGCCAGAGATACCTCAGCATCTGTCAACCATGCCGCAGTCCCGTCGGACAAGCCCATCGAGCTGGAAGACCTCTCCTCGGAGGCCGAAGAAGCTACAGATGAGGAAGGGGCGACCGCACCGTCCTTCGACCACCCAGGGGCGGGAGGATTCCAGCTCGAAGAAGGCGAAGACTGGCCGGACCAGCCGCGAGATCCTGAATTTTAAGTTTCTGTGGACTTCCCATTCTTTTTATCTTATTTGTTAAGAAACGAGGAGATGTTGTAGTGTGTTTTTAAGTTTCTTGTTTTTGCTCCCCCATTTTATGTATTATTCCCCCCCTGTTCTTTGTAAGATGGTTCTTCTCCCTCCAGTTTTCCAGCCGCAGAGCCGTTGGCAGTTATGTTACTATGGTTACCCCTGCCCCTGTTAATTGTCAATCTCCCAAGTTACATAACTGCTCCTCCCTTATCCCACCATATAAGTAAAGTTTTCCTCCTCCCTGAGCCCAGTCAATCACCCCCCACTCCTCCCTGCTTTCTAGAACATTCTTCTCTCTGGGGGTGGTGGTTGGTTGGCGTCCCGGGGCCCCTCTATTGTTCTATGTTTATTGGATAAGTTCTTGTGTAAGTTTTCTTATGTACCTCCCCACATGTTCCCCTATTGGTTAGCTGGTCTTCCCCTCCCGTCTCCACCCCTTCCCTGTAAAACTCTGTCTCCCCCCGTGATCGGGGCCATTTTGCTGTGGGTTTTTCCACCTGTTGGTTTGCCCTGTGCTGCATGTGGGCTCTTCAATAAACCGACGTTTTACACCCAGCAACTGGTCACCTCCTCTCTCGTCTCGCCCAGCGCGAATCCAAGTCCGCAATACAGCCCAGCCCGAGGCCAGGACGCCAAGGGGGGCTGGCCTCAGATGCAAAGGGGCGTCGGCCGCTTTACCCCTTCAGCTAACCGGTCTTAGGGCCGTGAACGCCCTCGCGCATTCTAGAACACGATGGGAGATGTTTTCTGTGCTGGCACAGTTTCTCCTTGCCAGACATAGTGGAAAAGCTTTTGGCTAAGATGTAGACGACAAGAGACGCTAAAGACGAAGGTACGATGCTCTCTGGAGCTAAGAGCCGCTCCTGGGCGTCTTTCTGCAGAAGCCACGCTGCGGAGAGCACTGTAACCGGCACAATGGTCTTTGCGCGAAGAATCCGCTTCTTTGCCTCTGGGAGCCGGAGAGAGTGGCAGCTTCGGAAAGGTGAAGAAGGAAGCTGTACAACACTGGGATTGTGTGCGCATCTTGCCAACTAATAGAAAACAGTACCTTAGGACTCTCCTGCCTTTTCCAAACACATGAGCATTCGATGGGAAGCTTTTTTAGGCAACTCTCTTCGTCTTCTTGCAAAACACTCGTCACACCTCTGTGCAAATTCTAGAAAACCATGGGAGATGTTTTCTGTTCTGGCGCAGTTTCTTCTTGCCAGACATTGTGGAAAAGCTTTTGGCTAAGATGTAGATGACAAGAGACACTAAAGATGAAGGTAAGATGCTCTCCGGAGCTAAGACCCGCTGCCGGGCATCCTTCGGCAGAAGTCGCGCTAAGGCGAGCACTGTGACCGCCACAATCGTCTTTTCGTGAAGAAGCCGCTTCTTCGCCTCTGGGAACCGGAGAGAGCGGCAGCTTCGGAAAGGTGAAGAAGGAAGCTGCAAAACACTGGGATTGTGTGCCCAGCTTGCCAGCTGATAGAAAACAGTACCTTAGCACTCTCCTGCCTTTTCCAAATACATTAGCTTTGGATTGGAAGCTGTTTTAGGCAACTCTCTTCGTCTTCTTGCAAAACACTCGGCAGACCTTAGTGCAACTTCTAGAGCACGATGGGAGATGTTTTCTGTGCTGGCACAGTTTCTCCTTTCCAGACATAGTGGGAAAGCTTTTGGCTAAGATGTAGACATCAGGAGACTCTAAAGACGAAGGTACGATGCTCTCCGGAGCTGAGAGCCGCTCCCGCGCGTCTTTCGGCAGAAGCCGCGCTGCGGAGGGCGCTGTGACCGCCACAATCGTCTTTGCGCGAAGAAGCCCCTTCTTCGCCTCCGGGAGCCGGAGGAAGCGGCGGCTTCGGAAAGGTAAAGAAGGAAGCTGCACAACACTGGGATTGTGTGCGCAGCTTGCCAAGTGATAGAAAACAGTACCTTTGCACTCTCCTGACTTTTCCAATCACATTAGCGTTCGATTGGAAGCTGTTTTAGGCAACTCTCTTCGTCTTCTTGCAAAACACTCGGCAGACCTTGGTGCAACTTCTAGAGCACGATGGGAGATGTTTTCTGTGCTGGCACAGTTTCTCCTTTCCAGACATAGTGGGAAAGCTTTTGGCTAAGATGTAGACGTCAAGAGACTCTAAAGACGAAGGTACGATGCTCTCCGGAGCTGAGAGCCGCTCCTGGGTGTCTTTCGGCAGAATCCGCGCTGCGAGAGCACTGTAACCGCCACAATCGTCTTTGCGAGAAGAAGCAGCTTCTTCGCCTCCGGGAGCCGGAGAAAGCGGCGGCTTTGGAAAGGTGAAGAAGGAAGCTGCACAACACTGGGATTGTGTGCGCAGCGTGCCAACTGATAGAAAACAGTACCTTTGCACTCTCCTGACTTTTCCAATCACATTAGCGTTCGATTGGAAGCTGTTTTAGGCAACTCTCTTCGTCTTCTTGCAAAACACTCGGCAGACCTTGGTGCAACTTCTAGAGCACGATGGGAGATGTTTTCTGTCCTGGCACAGTTTCTCCTTGCCAGACATAGTGGAAAAGCTTTTGGCTACGATGTACACGACAAGAGACTCTAAAGACGAAGGTAAGATGCTCTCCGGAGCTAAGAGCCGCTCCCGGGCATCTTTCGGCAGAAGCCGCGCTGCAGAGAGCGCTGTGACCGGCACAATCGTCTTTGCGCGAAGAAGCCACTTCTTCGCCTCCGGGAGCCGGAGAGAGCTGCAGCTTCGGAAAGGTTAAGAAGGAAGCTGCACTTCCCTGGGATTGTGTGCGCAGCTTGCCAACAGATAGAAAACAGTACCTTAGCACTCTCCTGCCTTTTCCAATCACATGTGCTTTCGATTGGAAGCTGTTTAAAGCAACTCTCTTCGTCTTCTTGAAAAACACTCGGCAGACCTCCGTGCGACTTCTAGAACATGATGGGAGATGTTTTCTTTGCTGGCACAGTTTCTCCTTTCCAGACATATTTGAAAAGCTTTTGGAGAAGATGTAGACGACAAGAGACGCTAAAGACGAAGGCACGATGCCATCCGGAGCTGAGAGCCGCTCCCGGGCGTCTTTCGGCAGATGCCGCGCGGCGGAGAGCACTGTGACCGCCACAATCGTCTTTGCGCGAAAAGCCGCTTCTTCGCCTCCGGGAGACGGAGAGAGCGGCAGCTTCGGAAAGGTGAAGAAGGAAGCTGCGCAACACTGGGATTGTGAGCTCAGCTTGCCAACTGATAGAAACAGTACCTTTGCACTCTCCTGACTATTCCAATCACATGACCATTTGATTGGAAGCTTTTTTAGGCAACTCTGTTCGTCTTCTTGCAAAACACTCGGCAGACCTCCGTGCGACTTCTAGAACACGATGGGAGATGTTTTCTGTGCTGGCACTTTTTCTCCTTGCCAGACATAGTGGAAAAGCTTTTAGATAAGGTTTAAACAACAAGAGACGCTAAAGACGAAGGTACGACGCTCTCCGGAGCTAAGAGCCGCTCCCGGGCGTCCTTCGGCAGAAGCCACGCTAAGGCAAGCACTGTGACCGCCGCAATCGTCTTTACCCGAAGAAGCCGCATCTTCGCCTCCGGTAGCCGGAGAGAGCGGCAGCTTCGGAAAAGTGAAGAAGGAAGCTGCACAACACTGGGATTGTGTGCGCGGCTTGCCAACTGATAGAAAACAGTACCTTAGCACTCTCCTGCCTTTTCCAATCACATGAGCATTCGATTGGAAGCTGTTTTTGGGCAACCTTGTTCGTCTTCTTGCAAAACACTCAGCAGACTTCCGTGCAACTTCTAGAACAGGATGGGAGATGTTTTCTGTTCTGGCACAGTTTCTCTTTGCCAGGCATAGTGGAAAAGCTTTTGGCTACGATGTACACGACAAGAGACTCTAAAGACGAAGGTAAGATGCTCTCCGGAGCTAAGAGCCGCTCCCGGGCATCTTTCGGCAGAAGCCGCGCTGCAGAGAGCGCTGTGACCGGCACAATCGTCTTTGCGCGAAGAAGCCGCTTCTTCGCCTCCGGGAGCCGGAGAGAGCTGCAGCTTCGGAAAGGTGAAGAAGGAAGCTGCACTTCCCTGGGATTGTGTGCGCAGCTTGCCAATAGATAGAAAACAGTACCTTAGCACTCTCCTGCCTTTTCCAATCACATGTGCTTTCGATTGGAAGCTGTTTAAAGCAACTCTCTTCGTCTTCTTGAAAAACACTCGGCAGACCTCCGTGCGACTTCTAGAACATGATGGGAGATGTTTTCTGTGCTGGCGCAGTTTCTCCTTTCCAGACATATTTGAAAAGCTTTTGGAGAAGATGTAGACGACAAGAGACGCTAAAGACGAAGGCACGATGCCATCCGGAGCTGAGAGCCGCTCCCAGGCGTCTTTCGGCAGATGCCGCGCTGCGGAGAGCACTGTGACCGCCACAATCGTCTTTGCGCGAAAAGCCGCTTCTTCGCCTCCGGGAGACGGAGAGAGCGGCAGCTTCGGAAAGGTGAAGAAGGAAGCTGCGCAACACTGGGATTGTGAGCTCAGCTTGCCAACTGATAGAAACAGTACCTTTGCACTCTCCTGACTATTCCAATCACATGACCATTTGATTGGAAGCTGTTTTAGGCAACTCTGTTCGTCTTCTTGCAAAACACTCATCAGACCTCCGTGCGACTTCTAGAACATGATGGGAGATGTTTTCTGTGCTGGCACAGTTTCTCCTTGCCAGACATAGTGGAAAAGCTTTTAGATAAGGTTTACACAACAAGAGACGCTAAAGACGAAGGTACGACGCTCTCCGGAGCTAAGAGCCGCTCCCGGGCGTCCTTCGGCAGAAGCCACGCTAAGGCAAGCACTGTGACCGCTGCAATCGTCTTTACCCGAAGAAGCCGCATCTTCGCCTCCGGGGGCCGGAGAGAGCGGCAGTTTCGGAAAGGTGAAGAAGGAAGCTGCACAACACTGGGATTGTGTGCGCAGCTTGCCAACTGATAGAAAACAGTATTTAGCACTCTACTGACTATTCCAATCACATGAGCATTCGATTAGAAGGTTTTTCTGACAACTTTCTTTCTCTTCTTGTAAAACACTCGGCAGTCCCCCGTGCAACTTCTAGAACACCATGAGAGATGTTTTCTGTCCTGGCACAGTGTCTCCTTGCCAGACATAGCGGAAAAGCTTTTAGATAAGGTGTAGACGACAAGAGACGCTAAAGAAGAAGGTACGACGCTCTCCGGAGCTAAGAGCCGCTCCCGGGCGTCTTTCGGCAGAAGCTACGCTGCGGAGAGCACTGTGACCGCCACAATCGTCTTTGCGCGGAGAAGCCGCTTCTTCGCCTCCGGGAGCCGGAGAGAGCGGCAGCTTCGGAAAAGTGAAGAAGGAAGCTGCACAATACTGGGATTGTGTGCGCGGCTTGCCAACTGATAGGAAACAGTATTTAGCACTCTACTGACTATTCCAATCACATGAGCATTCGATTGGAAGGTTTTTCTGACAACTTTCTTTCTCTTCTTGTAAAACACTCGGCAGTCCCCCGTGCAACTTCTAGAACACCATGGGAGATGTTTTCTGTCCTGGCACAGTTTCTCCTTGCCAGACATAGTGGAAAAGCTTTTGGCTACGATGTACACGACAAGAGACACTAAAGACGAAGGAAAGATGCTCTCCGGAGCTAGGAGCCGCTCCCGGGCGTCTTTCGGCAGAAGCCGCGCTGCGGAGAGCACTGTGACCGCCACAATCGTCTTTGCGCAAAGGCGCCGCTTCCTGGCCTCCAGGAGCCGGAGACAGCGGCAGCTTTGGAAACGTGAAGAAAAAAGCTGCACAACACTGGGATTGTGTGCGCAGCTTGCCAACTGATAGAAAACAGTACCTTAGCACCCTCCTGCCTTTTCCAATCACATGAGCATTCGATTGGAATCTGTTTTTGGCAACCCTGTTCGTCTTCTTGCAAAACACTCGGCAGACCTCCGTGCAAATTCTAGAACACGATGGGAGATATTTTCTGTGCTGGCACAGTTTCTCCTTGCCAGACATAGTGGAAAAGATTTTGGATAACATGTAGATGACAAGAGACTCTAAAAATTAAGGTACGACGCTCTCCGGAGCTATGAGCCGATACCGGGCGTCTTTCAGCAGAAGCCGCGCTGCGGAGAGCACTGTGACCGGCACAATCGTCTTTGCGCGAAGAAGCCGCTTCTTCCCCTAAGGGAGCCGGAGAGAGCTGCAGCTTCGGAAAGGTGAAGAAGGAAGCTGCACAACACTGGGATTGTGTGCACTGCTTGCCAACTTATAGAAAACAGTACCTTAGCACGCTCCTGCCTTTTCCAATCACATGTGCATTCGATTGGAAGCTGTTTTAGGCAACTCTCTTCGTCTTCTTGAAAAACACTCGGCAGACCTCCGTGGGACTTGTAGAACATGATGGGTGATGTTTTCTGTGCAGGCAAAGTTTCTCCTTTCCAGACATAGTGGAAAAGCTTTTGGCTAAGGTGTAGGCGACAAGAGGCTCTAAAGACGAAGGAACGACGCTCTGCAGAGCTAAGAGCCGCTGCCGGGCGTCTTTCAGCAGAAGCTACGCTGCGGAGCGCAGTGTGACCGCCACAATTGTCTTAGCGCGAAGAAGCCGCTTCTTCGCCTCCGGGAGCCGGAGAGAGCGGCAGCTTCAGAAAGGTGAAGAAGGAAGCTGCACAACACTGGGATTGTGTGCGTGGCTTTCCAACTGATAGAAAACAGTACCTTAGCACTCTCCTGCCTTTTCCAATCACATGAGCATTCGATTGGAAGCTGTTTTGGGCAACCTTGTTCGTCTTCTTGAAAAACACTCAGCAGACCTCCGTGCAACTTCTAGAACACGATGGGAGATGTGTTCTGTGCTGGCACAGTTTCTCTTTGCCAGACATCGTGGAAAAGCTTTTGGATAAGATGTAGACGACAAGAGACACTAAAGACGAATGTACGATGCTCTCGGGAGCTAAGAGTCGCTCCCGGGCGTCTTTCGGCAGAAGCCGCGCTGCGTGGAGCACTATGACCGGCACAATCGTCTTTGCGCGAAGAAGCCGCTTCTTCGTCTCCGGGAGCCGGAGAGAGCGGCAGCTTCGGAAAGGTGAAGAAGAAAGCTGCACAACACTGGGATTGTGAGCTCAGCTTGCCAACTGATAGAAAACAGTACCTTTGCACTCTCCTGACTATTCCAATCACATGAGCGTTCGATTGGAAGCTGTTTTAGGCAACTCTGTTCGTCTTCTTGCAAAACACTCGGCAGACCTCCGTGCAACTTCTAGAACACGATGGGAGATATTTTCTGTGCTGGCACAGTTTCTCCTTGCCAGACATTGTGGAAAAGCTTTAGGATAAAATGTAGACGACAAGAGACGCTAAAGACGAAGGCACGATGCCCTCCGGAGCTAAGAGCCGCTCCCGGCCGTCTTTCGGCAGAAGCCGCGCTGCGGAGAGCACTGTTACCGCCACAATCGTCTTTGCGCGAAAAGCCGCTTCTTCGCCTCTGGGAGACGGAGAGAGCGGCAGCTTCAGAAATGTGAAGAAGGAAGCTGCGCAACACTGGGATTGTGAGCTCAGCTTGCCAACTGATAGAAAACAGTACCTTTGCACTCTTCAGACTATTCCAATTACATGAGCGTTCGATTGGAAGCTGTTTTAGGCAACTCTGTTCGTCTTCTTGGAAAACACTCGGCAGACCTCCGTGCAACTTTTAGCACACGATGGGAGATGTTTTCTGTGCTGGCACAGTTTCTCCTTGCCAGACATAGTGGGAAAGCTTTTGGCTAAGATGTAGACGACAAGAGACGCTAAATACGAAGGTATGATGCTCTCTGGAGCTAAGAGCCGCTCCCGGGCGTCTTTCGGCAGAAGCCGCGCTAAGGCGAGCACTGTGACCGCCACAATCGTCTTTGCGCGAAGAAGCCGCTTCTTCGCCTCCGGGAGCCGAAGAGAGCGGCAGCTTCGGAAAGGTGAAGAAGGAAGCTGCACAACACTGGGATTGTGTGCGCAGGTTGCCAACTGATAGAAAACAGTACCTTTGCACTCTCCTGCCTTTTCCAAACCCATGAGCATTCGATTGGAAGCTGTTTCAGGCAACTCTCTTCGTCTTCTTGCAAAACACTCGGCACACCTCCGTGAAACTTCCAGAACACGATGGGAGATATTTTCTTTGGGGGCACAATTTCTCCTTGCCAGACATAGTGGAAAAGCTTTTAACAAGATGTAGACGATAACAGACGCTAAAGACGAAGGTACGATGCTCTCCGGAGCTAAGAGCCGCTCCCGGGCGTCTTTCGGCAGAAGCCACGCTAAGGAGAGCACTGTGACCGCCACAGTCGTCTTTGCGCGAAGAAGCCGCTTCTTCGCCTCCGGGAACCGGAGAGAGCGGCAACTTCGGAAAGGTGAAGAAGGAAGCTGCACAACACTGGGATTGTGTGCGCAGCTTGCCAACTGAGAGAAAACAGTACCTTAGCACTCTCCTGCCTTTTCCAAACAAATGAGCATTCAATTCGAAGCTGTTTCGGACAACTCTCTTCGTCTTCTTGCAAAACACTCGGCAGACCTCCGAGCAACTTCTAGAACAGTATGGGAGATGTTTTCTGTGCTGGCTTAGTTTCTCCAGGCCAGACATAATGGAATAGCTTTTGGCTAAGATGTAGACAGCAAGAGACGCTAAAGACGAAGGTACGATGCTCTCCGGAGCTAAGAGCCGCTCCCGGGTGTATTTCCGCAGAAGCCGCACTGCGGAGAGCACTGTGACCGCCACAATCATCTTTAGGCGAAGAAGCCGCTTCTTCGTCTCCAGGAGCCGGAGAGAGAGGCGGCTTCGGAAAGGTGAAGAAGGAAGCTGCGCAACACTGGGATTGTGTGCGCAGCTTGCCAACTGATAGAAAACAGTACCTTAGCACCCTCCTGACTATTCCAATCACATGAGCATTCGATTGGAAGCTGTTTCAGGCAACTCTCTTCGTCTTCTTGCAAAATATTCGGCAGACCTCCGTGAAACTTTTAGAACACGATGGGAGATGTTTTCTGTGCTGGCACAGTTTCTCCTTGCCAGACATAGTGGAAAAGCTTTTGGCTAAGATGTCGATGACAAGAGACGCTAAAGACGAAGGTACAATGCTCTCCGGAGCTAAGAGCCGCTCCTGGGCACCCTTCGGCAGAAGCCGCGCTGCGGAGAGCACTGTGATCGCCACAATCGCCGTTGCACAAGGAAGCCGCTTCTTCGCCTCCGCAAGCCAGTGGGTGCGGCAGCTTCGGAAAGGTGAAGAAGGAAGCTGCACAACACTGGGATTGTGTGCGCAGCTTGCCAACTGATAGAAAACAGTACCTTAGCACTCTCCTGCCTTTTCCAATCATATGAGCTTTCGATTTGAAGTTTTTTCAGGCAACTCTCTTCCTCTACTTGCAAAACACTCGGCAGACCTCCGTGCAACTTCTTGTGTTTTATTGTGTTTTTAAGTTTCTTGTTTTTTCTCCCCCATTTTATGTATTATTCCCCCCCTGTTCTTTGTAAGATGGTCCTTCCCCCTCCAATTTTCCCACCACAGAGCCTTTGGCAGTTATGTTACTATGGTTACCCCTGCCCCTGTTAATTGTCAATCTCCCAAGTTACATAACTGCTCTTCCCTTATCCCACCATATAAGTAAAGTTTTCCTCCTCCCTGAGCCCAGTCAATCACCCTCTACTCCTCCCTGCTTTCTAGAATATTCTTCTCTCTGGGGGTGGTGGTTGGCTGGCGTCCCTGGGCCCCTCCTTTGTTCTATGTTTATTGGATAAGTTCTTGTGTCAGTTTTCTTATGTACCTCCCCACATGTTCCCCTATTGGTTAGCTGGGCTTCCCCTCCCGTCTCCACCCCTTCCCTGTAAAACCCTGTCTCCCCCCGTGTTTGGGGCCATTTTGCTGTGGGTTTTTCCACCTGTTGGTTTGCCCTGTGCTGCATGGGGGCTCTTCAATAAACCGACGTTTTACCCCCAGCAAGTGGTCGCCTCCTCTCTCGTCTCGTGCAGCGCGAATCCAAGTCCGCAATCCAGCCCAGCCCGAGGCCAGGACGCCAAGGGGGGCTGGCCTCAGATGCGCAGGGGCGTCAGCCGCTTTACCCCTTCAGCTGGCCGGACTTAGGGCCGTGAACGCCTTCGCGCAGTTTTGCGACCAACGTAGGGGCCGACGAAGTGGACTTTTGACCCCGGACTGGACCCTGCGGAGTTGGGATTTACTTACCCTCTGGACGCCAGACTGCCCCGGGTAGTAGCAGGCTCCATTTTAGGAGCAGCGCTCCCCGGCGGGAGTCGGGACTCCTCGCACCCTCAGAGGACGCCTCACCTAGACGAGCGACCCTCGCCTGGTTTTTTCTTTGTCGCCGCTGCAAGATTGGTGAGTTCGGGCCCCGTCCTGGGGACTCTCCGGCTTCCCCTCTGCCTTTTTAACTTTCCCTAGGGGTATATTCCCTGCCTTGGGGACCTACCCCCCGCCTTCTCTCCTTGAGGTTTTTTCTCGCCCCCGTGCCATTTTTGTTTTCTCTTCCCTTTGGGTGCCGGATTTCCCCAGACGTGGGGCTGGACACATCACCCAATTTCCTTTTTTCCCTCCGGCTGGTTCCCCAGACTTTGGGGCAGTGGGGGGGGCAGGGGCCGGCGGCGGGCGGCTCATTGTTTAAGTTTTCGTTTTTTCCCAGGCGTGCGGTTGCGTCATCAGAGGATTTTCCCCCTTTCTAGTGGCAGCAGTTCCTACTCTAGAAAGGCGCCATGGGTGCCGGCTTGGGAAAATCCCAGAAGGAGGTTTATTATGTTGTGAAGGGTTTGTTGCTTGGGGGTGGTCAAAAAGCCCCCGAGCAGGAGTTAAAATGTTTAGTTAAGTGGGTATTTTCTAGGTTTACCGAGGTCTCCCCGGAACGCGTAAAAGAGCCGCGGTTTTGGGCAGCCTTTGTGGCAAAATTAGAAGAGGCCATAAATTCCGGGGAGAAAAAATTGGCCACCGTGGCGTATTGTGCGCGCAGAGTGCATGCGACACTCCGAGCGCCTGTGGAGCCTAAGAAAAGTCCCGCGGTTTCTGGTTTGTCCCCTCGTTCTCCTCGTTCAGTTGCCCTTGTCCCCCAAACCTTTCCCTCGTCCCGTAGGCAAGAGCCCTCGAGGAAGATTTTGAGGGCCGACCAGAGGCAGGGGGTCCATCCTGCCCCTGCTCCCCCTCGACCGGCTCGGCCTCCCCCTTCGAGGAGCCCTGGCCAGGCTCCTTCTCTTCCCTTACCCTCTACCCCGGTCCCCAAGTCCCCGGTTTCAAACCCCAAAGTTATTCGGTTTTGCGAAGACCCTCAAAAGGGGTCCCTTGGTGCCCGAGATGGCGGCGGCCAGGCGGCCGCTCCCGCCAGGGCTCCTTCTTCTCCTCCTAACCCTTTCCTCCCTGATACCAACCCCTTCCTTCCCCGGGACCCAACCTCTTTTTCGGTCGTCCCTCCCCCATCTCTTCCCTCTGCTCCTTCCATTTCTCCGCCCTCCGATTCTCCGTCGGCTCCTCCCCAGGTTCCTCCCCCGGTTCAGCCCCCTGTTTACTCCTCTCCTGCTCCACCTTCATACTCTGCTCCGCCTCCGAACTCCATCAAGGAGGCAGAGAGGGGCGGTGTGCAGCGCCCACTCCCTCGCCCTGCCCCATTGCCAGACCCTGCCTCAACCTCCTCCAACTCCGGTTCCCACGCTCCCCCTTCCGGTTCTCACGCCTTGTATTTGGGGAGGGGGGGGGATGGATGACTGGAAGCCGGGGCAGGCGCCTTTATTGGAAGCCGCTCCGGTTACGTACCACCTCAGCGGGGAGGGGAGCCCTCAGGCCCAGTGGGTTCCTTTAGCACAGGCCCAGATTAAAGAACTGTACAAGGCGCAGAAGGACTACTCCTGTGGGTCTGAATACGTCCGGGGTATGCTCCGGAATGCCCTTGCACAGGGAGATCTGGTGCCGGCGGACCTGAGGGCCCTCTTCTCCAGTTTAACAAGACCCATGGAGTTTAGGGTCTGGGTGGGGGAATGGAGGAGGGAGATAGTGGAGGTTCTCCCGATTCTTTGGGGGAATCCTTCAGTGTCTAATGACGCGGACGGTTTAGCAATTTCCCAAGAACATCTTTTGGGCGAGGGACAGTGGGCAGAGGGGGCAGCTCAAGCAAAGGCCTTGTTCCCGCCTCAGCTTGTAGAGACCGCTAAGGCAGCAGAGCGGGCCTTTTATAAGCTAGATGTGGTAACCTCCCAATGGGAGGATGATGAAGTCCGGCAGGGGCCGCAAGAGCCTTATATGGTTTTCATCGAGCGCCTCTACAGATAGGTGGAGGCGCAGGCAACCGGGGATGACGACACGGAAAAGATGCTCTGGAGGATGGCGTATAGCAATGCCAACCTAGAGTGTCGGAAGGCCATCAGGAGGCTCCCTCGAAGTCCCCGGCCCACGGTGGAGGCCATGATAGAGGCCGTGGTAGGCCAGGTATCCCTACCATCGCGGCCTAAAAGAGCCTCAGTGGCTTTTGCGGAGGACCCCGAACCGGACTTCTTTGATATAGAAGCTTCCCCCGTTGCCGGACCCCCAACACCCGGGTCCGGCAGAAGATCAACGGCCACCCACCCCTGCCACCTCTGTGGCAAGACAGGGCATTGGATGCCCCAATGCCCGATGCGATTAGATTATTTCGAGTATAGAAAGAAGCGGGAAAAGGAGGAGAGTAAGGGCACAAAAAACTAGGCCCGGAGCGCAGCCCCTCCCTCCGCGAAGACAAAAATGCGGCAGGCCACTTAACAACAAGCGTGGAGGGAGGAGACAAGAGAGAGCTGCCGTACAAACTGCCGGATTTGTCTTACTTAGTACCAGACTTGACACATACCTGTGGTATTCAGCCTACACCTGCTCTTACCACCATGTCCACTGTTTCCCCCTACAGGCTGCAGCTAACTAGGGACTTTTATCTCCCTAGCAGTGACATCCAGCTGGTGTCTGTCGACCTGCAACACCTGGGTCGCTGGACGAAACTTGGACGTTGCAGGTGGACCGTCATCGGGGACACGAAGCACACACCGCGAGACATTCACATCGTCCCTGGTCTGGTAACTACCGACCGGGATCGTTTCGCGGTAGGGCTGTACTGTGTCCGACCCCCGCTCTTCCTCCCTAAGGGACAGATCATTGCCCAGGCTGTTCCGGTTCCAGATAGAGATCATTGGAAGAACTCCGTGGAGAGGACATCGCCTCCGACAGTAGCCTGGGCACAGCTGGTGGGGAGGGAGAAGCCCCGCCTGACTTGTCAGCACTCGTTGGGCGGGGACAAAAAGATCGTGAGGGATCTTTTCGACACGGGTGCGGATGTGACGATCATTCCCTCTCGGGAGTGGCCGTCACATTGGGACTTGCAATGCACTGCGGGCACGATCTCAGGTGTTGGGGGCCTTCAATTGGCCAATCAATCTAAGAGCATTGTGCAAATTCAGGGGCCCGACGGGCAATTGGCCTCTATACGCCCGTTCGTTTTAGATTACACCGAGCCTCTCTGGGGAAGAGACCTACTAGCCCAGTGGGGAGCCAGAATTGACCTCCCAAAGGCTCCCCAGTTTTTTCGGGCAGTGGCCACTGAGGAGCGCCAGACCTGGAAGCTGAATTGGCTGTCAGATAAACCAGTACAGGTCTTGCAGTGGCCACTCAACAAGCAAAAATTAAAAGCGCTCAATGAGCTCGTTCAGGAGCAGTTACTGAAAGGCCACCTGGTGGAGACAATGTCACCTTGGAACTCCCCATTGTTTGTCATTAAGAAGCCTAATAAGGACAAGTGGCGGCTCCTGACCGACCTCCACCAAATTAACGAACAAATAATGGGCATGGGTCCTCTTCAGCCAGGGATGCCCTCCCAAGCAATGCTCCCCCAAAACTGGAATTTGGCAGTTATAGATATAAAAGATTGTTTTTTCCAGATTCCCCTGCACCCAGACAATGCCCCGCGCTTTGCGTTCACGGTTCCGTCCATCAACCGTGAGTCCCCAGCCAAGCGCTATCATTGGCGAGTCCTTCCGCAAGGCCTTAAGAACAGCCCTGTGATCTGCCAATGGTATGTCGCTTCGCTGCTGTCACCCATACGTAGAGCCCTCGGGGATGCTGTCATCATCCACCATTACATGGACGACATCCTCGTGTGTGCGCCCGACCACAGTCTGCTTGCCCATGCGCTTGACCTGACAACCAATGCGTTGGTTGCTGCAGGGTTCGAGCTCCAGCAGGACAAAATTCAGCGGATGCCACCTTGGAAATACCTGGGCCTCGAAATCACAAAGCGGACCATTGTTCCGCAGAAATTGGCTATTAGGACAAAAGTCCAGACCCTAGCGGATGTCCATCAGCTGTGTGGGTCTTTAAATTGGGTGAGACCCTGGCTAGGCATTTCAACTGAGGACCTAGCCCCCCTTTTCAATTTGTTGAAAGGGGGAGAGGGGCTGAGTTCCCCTAGGGCTCTCACCCCAGTGGCAGAGGTGGCCTTGGAAAAGATACAGAAAGTTATTTCGGCCAGGCAGGCCCATCGTTACCATCCGGGCCTGCCCTTCAAATTTATTATACTGGGAAAATTGCCACACCTCCATGGCATGATACACCAGTGGGACACCAGTGTAAAGGACCAGGGGCTGGGTGACCTCCTCTTAATTATAGAGTGGGTGTTCCTCAGCCACCATCGGTCCAAAAGAATGACACGGCCACAGGAGTTGGTAGCCGAACTGATCCTCAAAGCAAGATCGAGGATCAGGGAGCTGGCGGGGTGTGATTTCGCATGCATACGTATCCCAATTAAATTAGAATCGGGACAACTTACATTAAAGACCTTTGAAGAACTGCTGCAAACTAATGAATACCTGCAGTTTGCACTAGATAGCTACACTGGGAGCATCGCAGTAGATCGGCCGGCCCACAAATTATTCAATTCGGAGTTCAAATTATCGCTGAAAAAGGTTCAGAGCAGGAAGCCACTGGATGCCTTGACAGTTTTCACAGAGGCGTCTGGAGCATCCCACAAGTCAGTGATGACTTGGAAGGATCCTCAGACTCAGCAGTGGGAGACTGATGTTGTTGTTGTGGAGGGCTCTCCACAAGTTGCTGAGTTGGACGCAGTCGTCAGGGCATTCCAGAGGTTCCCTGGGCCTTTTAATTTGGTTACAGATTCTGCGTATGTCGCAGGTGTAGTGTCTCGAGCTGAGTCTGCAGTTCTTCAGGAGGTCACCAACAAAAGATTATTTGAGTTGCTTAACAGGCTCGTCGAGCTAGTGTCCCACCGCGAGCACCCTTTTTATGTTATGCATGTGAGGTCACATACTGATCTGCCCGGGTTTATTGCAGAAGGCAACCGTCGCTCCGACTCTCTGGCCGCGGCTGCTGTTACGCAGGCCCCTCTCCCAGACGTGTTCGGCCAGGCTAAGATCAATCACCAACTTTTCCATCAGAATGCGCCTGGCCTGGTCTGGCAATTCAATCTGGCGCAGGATCAGGCCAAGGCGATAGTGGCCACGTGTCCCCAATGCCAACAGGATCAGATGCCCACCGTGGCCTCAGGGGCAAATCCCCGAGGTTTGGCGAGCTGCGAGGTGTGGCAGATGGACGTGACACACATCCCATCTTTTGGTCGATTGTGTTACGTCCACGTCTCAGTAGATACCTTCTCCGGGGCTATCTGTGCTTCTGCCCACACAGGCGAAAAGGCAACGGATGTCCAGAAGCATCTGCTTCAGGCATTCGCTGTCTTGGGCATCCCTAGGGCCCTAAAAACAGATAACGGCCCTGCGTATACCTCCAAGGAGCTGCGGAGCTTCCTGCAGCAATGGGGAATAGTCCATAAGACTGGCATCCCCTATTCCCCAACAGGCCAAGCCATGGTTGAGAGGGCCCACCAGAGCCTTAAGAAGATCCTATCCCGGCAACAACCGGCGATGAAGGTGGAGACCCCCCACGTCCGGCTGTCAAGAGCATTGTACACACTTAACTTTCTGAATTGCTCTTTTGACAGCCAAAAGCCTCAATAGGTCCGGCACTTCGGCAGTCACCAGCAGCTGCAGCTTAAAGCCAGGCCACCGGTTCTTGTAAAAGATCCGGAGACCTGGCGGACGGAGGGCCCCTTTGACCTGGTAACCTGGGGGAGGGGATATGCCTGCGTGTCCACTCCCTCAGGCCCCAGGTGGATTCCATCCAAGTGGGTTAGGCCCTTCGTCCCGAAACAGAGGACCAAGAGGGAGGCAGTACCACAGGTCCGGCAAGCTTGTTGGCGTCGGCGGAGGAAACCACACCATCAATCTTTGTCTTTCTCTCCGGATCTTCCCCCAGTTATTAAAGAGCCCTCTTCTCCAGCTTCTCCTCCACCCCTTGACCTCCTATGTCACGTTTCCTCCCATTCACCCCCTGCTCCAGCTCTTACCCCCCGTATGTTTTATTTAAACTGGTTGTTTGGAGAAGAACCATTTTTGTGAATTCGTCATACTTTTACTATCTTATCTCATTTCAGTTACATCTCCCCCATGGCCCCCGTTTCAACATCGCTGGCTCCCAACCCTAGCCTGCTAATGGCGATCATGACGACCTGCGGACTCCTTTTGCCACCTTCGGAGCCGTGGGTCATCCCCCAGCCGAAAGTCAACGTCTGGCGTGCCTTGGCTCAATCGTTAGGACAGGACAGTATATGCCTAGACACCGGCGCAGCAGAGGACCCGATGTCGTCTTGCCTTGTGGGGATCCCTTTCTCTCCAGGCGAGTTTCCCCCTGCCTTCCAAAGTGCCTTTAACGCTATCCTAGCCCAGAGCCTCACTATCCTCCCCAGTTTTGATTCCTCCAACGCCTGGAGAGACAGAGTGAGCAGGCTGGATCCTGCACCCTCCGAGCCCACAGAGTTACATCTCCTCGGCTCGACCAATGCATCAATTTGCTTTCAGTTTGATTATACAATCACCCCCGTCGAGAGGGGTAGTGAGGTAGTGCTACAGTCCAAGTTAGAATACCAAGCTAAGCAGTGGTGTAAGGCTGTCCTAAAGATCCTCGGCCCCACCACTACCGGACGGACCCCTTACTCCCTTCCCCGAGGCGTGTTTTTAATTTGTGGCGACCGGGCATGGGCAGGCATCCCCTCCGGCCTGGTCGGAGGGCCATGCACTTTTGGCCGGCTGACGCTGTTTACCCCCAACGTCACTCAAATTATCAATTGGAAGAAGACAAACATCACATCCAAATTGGCTAGACCTAAAAGAGATCTCAAGGATCTCACTGAGGATTGTGATGATGAAATTACTCATTGGTCACACTCAAAATCCGTCGCCTTTACCATCTTGTTGCCTTGGGTATCGGTGGCGAAGGCTCTAGGTGAATTGGGCCGCCTAGAGTGTTGGGTGGCTAAACAAGCAAATTTTACTTCAGCCGCGCTCTACGACCTCCTCACAGACGAGGAAATAACAAGGAAGGCGACACTCCAAAACAGAGCAGCAATAGATTTTCTATTGCTGCTCCATCATCATCACTGTGAGGAGTTTGAGGGCCTCTGCTGCCTGAACCTGTCCTCTCGAGCCGAGGACGCCAGACATTCCATCAAGAGGCTGCAAGACCTTGTCCATCAGGTCAAGCAAGAGACCTCTGACTGGCTGGGGGACATTTTTAAGGGTTGGGGCCTCAGCGGGTGGGCCGGTTCCACAATAGAATCTGTTTGCAAGGTTGTTCTGAGTTTAATAATACTTTTAGTTTTCATTATTTTGATCCGCGGTTTGGTCCAGAGACTAATGGCCAGAGATACCTCAGCATCTGTCAACCATGCCGCATTCCCGTCGGACAAGCCCATCGAGCTGGAAGACCTCTCCTCGGAGGCCGAAGAAGCTACAGATGAGGAAGGGGCGACCGCACCGTCCTTCGACCACCCAGGGGCAGGAGGATTCCAGCTCGAAGAAGGTGAGGCCTGGCCGGACCAGCCGCGAGATCCTGAATTTTAAGTTTCTGTGGACTTCCTGTTCTTTTTATCTTATTTGTTAAGAAACGGGGAGATGTTGTAGTGTGTTTTTAAGTTTCTTGTTTTTGCTCCCCCATTTGATGTATTATTCCCCCCCTGTTCTTTGTAAGATGGTTCTTCCCCCTCCAGTCTTCCCGCCACAGAGCCTTTGGCAGTTATGTAACTATGGTTACCCCTGCCCCTGTTAATTGTCAATCTCCCAAGTTACATAACTGCTCCTCCCTTATCCCACCATATAAGTAAAGTTTTCCTCCTCCCTGAGCCCAGTCAATCACCCCCCACTCCTCCCTGCTTTCTAGAACATTCTTATCTCTGGGGGTGGTTTTTGGCTGGCGTCCCAGGGCCCCTCTATTGTTCTATGTTTATTGGATAAGTTCTTGTGTCAGTTTTCTTATGTACCTCCCCACATTTTCCGCTGTTGATTTGCTGGGCTTCCCCTCCCGTCTCCACCCCTTCCCTGTAAAACCCTGTCTCCCTCCGTGTTCGGGGCCATTTTGCTGTGGGTTTTTCCACCTGTTGGCTTGCCCTGTGCTGCATGTGGGCTCGTAAATAAACCGACGTTTTACCCCTAGCAAGTGGTCGCCTCATCTCTCGTCTCGTCCAGCGCGAATCCAAGTCCGCAATCCAGCCCAGCACGAGTCCAGGACGCCAAGGGGGGCTGGCCTCAGATGCACAGGGACGTCGGCCGCTTTACCCCTCCAGCTAGCCGGACTTAGGGCCGTGAATGCCCTCGCGCATTCTAGAACACGATGGGAGTTGTTTTCTGTGCTGGCACAGTTTCTTTTTACCAGACCTAGTGGAAAACCTTTTTGCTAAGCTGGATACACGAAGAGATGCTAAAGACGAAGGTACGATGCTCCCCGGAGCTAAGATCTGCTCCCGGGCGTCTTTCGGCCGAAGCCGCGCTGAGGAAAGGACTGTGATAGCAACAATCGTCATTGCACAGAGAAGCCGCTTCCTTGCCTCCGGGAACAAGAGAGAGCGGCAGCTTCGGAAAGGTGAAGAAGGAAGCTGCACAACACTGGGATTGTGTGCGCAGCTTGCCAACTGATAGAAAACAGTACATTTGCACTCTCCTGCATTTTCCAAACACATGAGCATTTGATAGGAAGCTGTTTCAGGCAACTCTCTTCGTCTTCTTTCAAAACAGTCGGCAGACCTCCGTGCAACTTCGAGAACACGATGGGAGATGTTTTCTGTGCTGGCACAGTTTCTCCTTTCCATACGTAGTGGAAAAGCTTCTGGCTAAGATGTAGACAACAAGAGACGCTAAAGACGAAGGTAAGATGCTCCCCGGAGCTAAGATCCGCTCCCGGGCGTCTTTTGGCAGAAGCCACGCTGCGGAGAGCACTGTGACCGCCACAATGGTCTTTGCGCGAAGAAGCCGCTTCTTCTCCTCCGAGAGCCGGAGAGAGCGACAGCTTCGGAAAGGTGAAGAAGGAAGCTGCACAACACTGGGATTGTGTGCGCAGCTTGCCAACTGATAGAAAACAATACCTTTGACCTCTTCTGCCTTTTCCAAACACATGAGCATTCTATTTGACGCTGTTTTGGGCAAGTCTGTACACCTTCTTGCAAAATACTCGGCAGACCTCCGTGCAACTTCTAGAACACGATGGGAGATTTTTTCTGTGCTGGCACAGTTTCTCCTTGCCAGACGTAGTGGAAAAGCGTTTGACTAAGATGTAGACGACAAGATACACTAAAGACAAAGGTACGATGCTCTCCGGAGCGAAGAGCCGCTCCCGGGGGTCTTTCGGCAGAACCTACGCTGCGGAGACCACTGTGATTGCCACAATCGTCTTTGCGCAAGGGAGCCGCTTCTTCGCCTCCAGGTGCCGGCGAGAGCGGCAGCTTCGGAAAGGTGAAGAAGGAAGCTGCACAACACTGGGATTGTGAGCGCAGCTTGCCAACTGATAGAAAACAGTACCTTAGCACTCTCCTTCCTTTTCCAAAAACATGAGCATTCGATTGGAAGCTGTTTAGAACAACTTTTTCCATCTTCCGGCTAAAAACTCGGCAGACCTCCGTGAGAGTTCTAGAACACGATGGGAGCAGTTTTCTGTGCTGGCACAGTTTCTCCTTGCCAGACATAGTGGAAAAGCTTTTGGCGAATATGTGGAAGTCAAGAGACGCTAAAGACAAAGGTACGATGCTCTCCGGAGGTAAGAGCCGCTCCCGGGCGTCTTTCGACAGAAGCCACGCTAAGGAGAGCACTGGGACTGCCACAATCGTCTTTGCGCAAAGAAGCCGCGTCTTTGCCTCAGGGAGCCGGAGAGAGCGGCGGCTTCGGAAAGGTGAAGAAGGAAGCTTCACAACACTGGAATTGTGTGAGCAGCTTGCCGACTGATAGAAAACAGTACCTTAGCACTCTCCTGACTATTCCAATCACATGGGCATTCGATTGGAAGCTGTTTAAGGCAACTCTCTTCGTCTTCTTGCAAAACACACGGCAGACGTCCGTGCAACTTCTAAAACACGATGGGAGATGTTTCCAGTGCTGGCACAGTTTCTCCCTTCCAGACATAGTGGAAAAGCTTTTGGCGAAGATGTCGATGACAAGAGAGGCTAAAGACAAAGGTACGATGCTCTCCGGAGCTAAGAGCCGCTCCCGGGCTTCTTACGACAGAAGCCACGCTAAGGAGAGCACTGTGACCGCCACAATCGTCTTTGCGCGAAGAAGCCGCTTCTTAGCCTGCGGGAGGCGGAGAGAGCGGCAGCTTCGGAAAGGTTAAGAAGGCTGCTGCACAACACTGGGACTGTGTGCGCACCTTGCCGACAGATAGAAAACAGTACCTTAGCATTCTCCTGCTTTTCCAATCACATGAGCATTCGATTGGAAGCTGTTTTAGGCAAATCTCTTCGTCTTCTTGCAAAACACTCGGCAGACCTCCGTGCAACTTCTAGAGCACGATGGGAGATGTTTTCTGTGCTGGCACAGTTTCTCCTTGCCAGACATAGTGGAAAAGCTTTTGGCTAAGATGTAGACGTCAAGAGACGCTAAAGACGAAGGTACGTTGCTCTCCGGAGCTAAGAGCAGTCTCCGGGCGTCTTTCGGCAGAAGCCGTGCAAAGGAGAGCACTGTGACCGCCACAATCGTCTTTGCGCAAAGAAGCCGCTTCTTCGCCTCCGGGAGCCGGAGGGAGATGCAGCTTCGGAAAGGTGAAGATGGAAGCTGCACAACACTGGGATTGTGTAGGCAGCTTGCCAACTGAGAGAAAACAAAACCTTAGGACTGTCCTTCCTTCTCCAATCACATGAGCATTCGACTGGACGCTCTTTTAGGCAACTCTCTTCGTCTTCTTGCAAAACACTCGGCAGACCTCCGGGCAACTTCTAGAACACGATGGGAGATGTTTTCTGTGCTGGCACAGTTTCTCCTCGCAAGACATACTGGAAAAGCTTTTGGCTTTGATGTCGAAGACAAGAGACGCTAAAGACGAAGGCACGATGCTCTGCGGAGCTGAGCGCCGCTCCCAAGCTTCTTTCGACAGAAGCAACGCTAAGGAGAGCACTGTGACCGGCACAATCGTCTTTGCGCGAAGAAGCCGCTTCTTCGCCTCCGGGAGCCCGAGAGAGCAGCAGCTTCGGAAAGGTGAAGAAGGAAGCTGCACAACACTGGGATTGTGTGCGCAGCTTGCCAACTAATAGAAAACAGTACCTTAGAACACTCCTGCCTTTTCCAATCACATGAGCATTCGATTGGAAGCTGTTGTAGGCAACTCGCTTCACCTTCTTGCAAAACACTCGGCAGACCTCCGAGCAACTTCTAGAACACGATGGGAGATGTTTTCTGTGCTGGCACAGTTTCTCCTTGCCAGACATCGCGGAAAAGCTTTGGGCTAAGATGTAGATGACAAGAGACGCTAAAGACGAATGTACGATTCTCTCTGGAGCTAAGAGCCATTCCCGGGCGTCTTGCGGCAGAAGCCGCGCTGCGGAGAGCACTGTGACCGGCAAAATCGTCTTTGCGCAAAGAAGCCGCTTCTTCGCCTCCGGGAGCTTGAGAGAGCGGCAGCTTCGGAAAGGTGAAGAGGGAAGCTGCACTACACTGGGATTGTGTGCGCAGCTTGCCAACTGATACAAAATGGTGCCTTAGGACTTTCCTTCCTTCTCCAATCACATGAGCATTCGATTGGAAGCTGTTTTTGTCACCTCTCTTCGTCTTCTTGAAAAGCACTCGGCACACCTCCATGCAGCTTCTAGAACATCATGGGAGATGTTTTCTGTGCTGGCACAGTTTCTCCTTCCCAGACACAGTGGAAAAGATTTTGGCTAAGATGTAGACGACAAGAGACGCTAAAGACGAAGGTATGATGCTCTCCAGAGCTAAGAGCCACTCCCGGGCGTCTTGCGGCAGAAGCCGCGCTGCGGAGAGCACTGTGACCGGCACAATCGTCTTTGCGCGAAGAAGCCACTTCTTCTCCTCCAGGAGCCGAAGGGAGCGGCAGCTTCGGAAAGGTGAAGAAGGAAGCTGCACAACACTGGGATTGTGAGCACAGATTGCCAACTGATACAAAACGGTACCTTGGCACTCTCCTGCCTTTTCCAAACACATGAGCATTCGATTGGAAGCTGTTTTAGGCAACTCTCTTAGTCTTCTTGCAAAACACTCGGCAGACCTCCGTGCGACTTCTAGAACACGATGGGAGATGTTTTCTGTGCTGGCACAGTTTCTCTTTGCCAGAGAGAGTGGAAAAGCTTTTGGCTAAGATGTAGACAACAAGAGAAACTAAAGACGAAGGTACAATGCTCCCCGGAGCTAAGAGCCGCTCCCGGGCGTTTTGTGGCAGAAGCCGCGCCGCGGAGAGCACTGTTACCGCCACAATCGTCTTAGGGCGAAGAGGCCGCTTTTTCGCCTTTGGGAGCCGGAGAGAGCGGCAGCTTCGGAAAGGTGAAGAAGGAAGCTGCGCAACACTGGGATTGTGAGCGCAGCTTTCCATCTGATAGAAAACAGTACCTAAGGACTCTCCTGACTTCTCCAAACACATGAGCATTCGATTGGAATCTGTTTTGGGCAACTCTCTTAGTCTTCTAGCAAAACACTCGGCAGACCTCCGTGCAACTTCTAGAACCTGATGGGAGATGTTTTCTGTGCTGGCACAGTTTCTCCTTGCCAGATATAGTGGAAAAGCTTTTGGCTAAGATGTAGACGACAAGAGACGCTAAAGATGAAGGTACGATGCTCTCCGTTGCTAAGAGCCGCTCCCGGGTGTCTTTCGGTAGAAGCCGCACTGCGGAGAGCACTGTGACCTCCACAATCGTCTTTGCGCAAAGAAGCCGCTTCTTCCCCTCAGGGAGAAAGAGGGAGCGGCAGCTTCGGAAAGGTGAAGAAGGAAGCTGCACAACTCTGGGATTGTGTGCGCAGAACGCCAACTGATAGAAAACAGTACCTTAGCACTCTCCTGCCTTTTCAAAACACATGAGCATTCGATTGGAAGCTGTTTCGGGTAACTC
The DNA here is from genome assembly GCF_028551555.1 of Melozone crissalis. Taxonomy (NCBI): domain Eukaryota; kingdom Metazoa; phylum Chordata; class Aves; order Passeriformes; family Passerellidae; genus Melozone; species Melozone crissalis. The sequence goes on along the minus strand of NW_026535882.1, from coordinate 3,249,598 downwards.
TCTTCGTCTTCTTGCAAAACACTCGGCAGACCTCCGTGCAACTTCTAGAATACAATGGGACATGTTTTCTTTTATGGCACTTTTTCTCCTTTACAGACATAGTGGAAAAGATTTTGGCTAAGATGTAGAGGACAAGAGACGCTAAAGACGAAGGTACGATGCCCTCCGGAGCTAAGAGCCGTACCCGGGCGTCTTTCGGCCGAAGTTCGCTGCGGAGAGCCCTGTGACCGCCACAATTGTCTTTGCGTGAAGAAGGCGTTTCTTCGTCTCCGGGAGCCGGGGAGAGCGGCAGCTTCGGAAAGGTTAATAAGGGAGCGGAACAACTCTGGGATTGTGAGCGCAGCTTTCCATCTGATAGAAATTAGCACCCTAGCACTCTCCTGCCTTTTCCAAACACATGAGCATTCGAGTGGAAGGTGTTTCAGGCAACTTCCTTCCTTTTTTTGCAAAACACTCGGCAGACCTCCGTGCAACTTCTAGAACACGATGGGAGATGTTTTCTGTGCTGGCACAGTTTCTCCTTGCCAGACATAGTGGAAAAGCTTTTGGCTAAGATGTAGACTACAAGAGACGCTAAAGACGAAGGTACGATGCTCTCGGAGCTAAGAGCCGCTCCCGGGCATTTTTCGGCAGAAACCATGCTAAGGCGAGCACTGAGACTGGCACAATCGTTTTTGTGCGAAGAATCCGCTTCTTCGCCTTTGGGAGCCGGAGAGAGCGGCAGCTTCGGAAAGGTGAACAAGGAAGCTGCACAACACTGGGATTGTGTGCGCAGCTCGCCAACTGATAGAAAACAGCACCTTAGCACTCTCCTGCCTTTTCCATACACATGAGCATTCGATTGGAAGCTGTTTTTAGAAACTCTCTTCGTCTTTGTTCAAAACACTAGTGAGACCTCCGTGCAACTTCTAGAACACGATGGGAGATGTTTTCTGTGCTGGCGCACTTTCTCCGCACCAGACATAGTGGAAAAGTTTTTGGCTAAGATGTAGACGACAAGAGACGCTAAAGACGAAGGTACGATGCTCTCCGGAGCTAAAAGTTGCTCCTGGGTGTCTTTCGGCAGAAGCCGCGCAAAGCAGAGCGCTGTGACCGCCACAATCGTCTTTGCGCGAAGAAGCCTCTTCTTCGCCTCTGGGAGCCGGAGAGAGCGGCAGCTTCGGAAATGTGAAGAAGGAAGCTGCACAACACTGGGATTGTGTGCCCAGCTTGCCAACTGATAGAAAACAATACCATAGCACTCTCCTGACTATTCCAATCACATGAGCATTCTATTGGAAGCTGTTTTCGGAAACCCTGTTCGTCTTCTTGTAAAACACTCGGCACACCACCGTGCAACTTCTAGAACACGATGGGAGATGTTTTCTGTGCTGGCACAGTTTCTCCTTGCCAGACATACTGTAAAAGCTTTTGGCTAAGATGTAGATGACAAGAGACGCTAAAGACGAAGGTACGATGCTCTCCGGAGCTAAGAGCCGCTCCCGGGCGTCTTTCGGAAGAAGCCGCGCTGCGGAGAGCACGGTGACTGCCACAATCGTCTTTGCGTGAAGAAGCCGCTTCTTCGCCTCCGGGAGCCGGGGAGAGCGTCAGCTTCGGAAAGGTGAAGAAGAAAGCTGCACAACACTGGGATTGTGTGCGCAACTTGCCAACTGATAGAAAACAGTACCTGAGAACTCTCCTGCCTTTTCCAAAGACATTAGCATTCGATTGGAAGCTGTTTCGGACAACTCTCTTAGTCTACTTGCAAAATACTCGGCAGACCTCCATGCAACTTGAAGAACACGATAGGAGATGTTTTCTGTGCTGCACAATTTCCCCTTGCCAGACATATTGGAAAAGCTTTTGGCTAAGATGTAGACGACAAGAGACGCTAAAGACGAAGGTACGATGATCTCCGGAGCTAAGAGTCGCTCCCGGGCGCCTTTCGGCACAAGCCGCGCTCCAGAGAGCGCTGTGACCGGCCCAATCGTCTTTGCGCGAAGAAGCCGCTTCTTCGCCTCCGGGAGCCGGGGAGAGCAGCAGCTTCGGAATGGTGAAGAAGTAAGCTGCACAACACTGGGATTCTGAGCGCGGCTTGCCAGCTGATAGAAAACAGCACCTCAGCACTCTCCTTAATATTCCAATCACAAGAGCATTCGGTTGAATGTGTTTCGGGAACCTCTCTTCCTCCTCTTGCAAAAAACTCGGCAGACCTCCGTGTAACTTCTAGAACACGATGGGAGATGTTTTATGTGCTGCACAATTTCCCCTTGCCAGACATATTGGAAAAGCTTTTGGCTAAGATGTAGACTACAAGAGACGCTAAAGACAAAGTTACAATGCTGTCCGGAGGTAAAAGTTGCTACTGGGTGCCTTTCGGCAGAAGCCGCTCTGTGGGAGCACTGTGACCGCTACAATCGTCTTTGCGCGAAGAAGCCGCTTCTTTGCCTTTGGGAGCCGGAGAGAGCGGCAGCTTCAGATAGGTGCAGAAGGAAGCTGCACAACACTGGGATTGTGTGCGCAGCTTGCCAACTGATAGAAAACTGTACCTTAGCACTCTCCTGCCTTTTCCATACACATGAGCATTCGATTGGAAGCTGTTTTCGGAAACTGTCTTCGTCTTCTTGCAAAACACTCGACCCACCTCCATGCTACTTCTAGAACACGATGGGAGATGTTTTCTGTGCTGGCACACTTTCTCCTTGCCGGACATAGTGGAAAAGCTTTTAGCTAAGGTTTAGACGACAAGAGACGCTAAAGACGAAGGTACGATGCTCTCCGGAGCTAAAAGGTTCTCCTGGGTGTCTTTAGGCAGAAGCCGCGCTGTGGGAGCACTGTGACCGCTCCAATCGTCTTTGCGCGAAGAAGCCGCTTCTTCGCCTCTAGGAGCCGGAGAGAGCGCCAGCTTCGGAAAGGTGAAGAAGGAAGCTGCACAACACTGGGATTGTGTGCGCAGCCTGCCAACTGATAGAAAACAGTACCTTAGCACTCTCCTGACTATTCCAATCACATGAGCATTCGATTGGAAGCTGTTTTAGGAACTCTCTCTGTCTTCTTGCAAAACCATCGGCAGACCTCAGTGCAACTTCTAGAATACGATGGGAGATGTGTTCTGTGCTGGCACAGTTTCTCCTTGCCAGACATAGTGGAGAAGATTTTGGCTAAGATGTAGATGACAAGAGATGCTAAAGACGAAGGTACGATGTTCTTCGGAGGCAAGAGCCGCTCCCGGGCGTCTTTCGGCAGAAGCCGCGTTGCGGAGAGCACTGTGACCGCCACAATCGTCTTTGCGCGAAGAAGCCGCTTCTTCACCTCCGGGAGTCGGAGGGAGCGACAGCTTCGGAAAGGGAAGAAGTAAGCTGCAGAACACTGGGATTGTGAGCGCAGCTTGCCAACTGATAGAAAACAGTACCTTAGTGTTGGAGAGTTTTTCAAGAATGGCTTGAAGAAACGGGCCATGAGACATTCAATTGAGAGAAAAGTAAAGGGAAAATGTAAAGCATTCCTAACGCAGTTCTCAGACTTCTGATTTCTATAAACAATTAGACTCTCTTTATAAACAATAAAGTTCTCAGGCTGTCTTCCCATAACAAGAAGAATACCGTCTCTGGGAAAGGCTGGCACCCTGAGAACTGATGATGAAGTTTTGGGAACTCTGGTTCTGTTTTTAATAAACAATTGTAGGTATTCTAAAACAAGAGTAGTGGTTAGATGTTTCTCTGTTAGCCTATCATGAAATTTGATTACAGAATATGCATGAAGTTCGTTAACTTTGTTATTTAAGGTGATTGATTGATCAATAAAATTGGAGTTCGATGCATTAAAGGATGGTCGTCTCCCCCTCATCTCCAACCAATGGTTTACCCCTGGACGTGATAGAGCATAACGAACGCGAACGAACGCTCTTGGGGATTGCGAAAACCACAGGGAGGTGAGGACTTGTCCAGGTTCCGAGGAGCAGCTGCGGAACGGCTTTAAGCATGAATACAAAGCGGACAAAAGCCGCCGAGACGTGCCGGGCCCCAAGCGACCTTATAGAAGAGTCTTGGCTGGTACATGTGGCCTGACGCCGGAGGTGCTGCAGAGCACGCTCATTAACATAGGTATGGAACGGCAAGCCGCATATGAACTTTTTATAACTTTTCTGCAAAAGAGGCAGATTAAGGGAATTGATTTACAGAATGAATTACCGGGTCTTTTAGCTTATGGTGTAGAGAGGGGAATCTTTGTTAATCCTCAAATAGTTCACATATTGTCTGAGTGGCGTAAATTTGGTGATTTATTGTGGCAGGCTACTTTAGATGATGATAAAACTGCCAGGAAGTTGGGTAAATTATGGCGGGTCGTTAACACCGAACTGCTGCAATTTCAAGCTGAAAAAAGGGCTGCCTTAATGAGCCAGGTGCAGTCCGCCTCACTGCCCGCCAAGCAGCCCCCCTTAATGAGCCAGGCTACAAGCCCGGCTACGAGCCAGCCTACAAGCCAGGTTACGCAGGCTGCTTTTTCACCCGCTTCGCAGCCCCCCCTAACGAGCCAAGCTCCGCGGGGTGCTTTGTTGTCTGCTTTGCCGCAGGCTACACAGAGCACTTTTGATTCTCCCGTATCTGCTATCTCTCAGCAGCCGGGGCCACAAACGTATACTCCGTTCCCAAAAAGCAATCAGTCGGTCCCTAGGTCGGAAAACGATTTGGCGGTGACGATTGCCAGGGATAGAAGAGATGCGTGGGCTGCCCTGGCCAAAGATGCCATGGAAAAGGGAGATCAGGAGCTAATGAGCATGGCTAACGAACTGGCTTGTCCAGTTGTTTTTACCCCTCAGGCGGGGGGGGGAATTCGGGCGACGATCAGTGCTCTTGACTGGAAAATGTTATCTCAATTGCGAGCTACTGTTAGTCAGTTTGGATCTAAAAGCGAACCAGCCAGGCAAATGCTCGACTATATTTTTGACACTAGCATTCTCCTTGTTAATGATTGTCGTGGCATAGTGAAATTAATCTTTACCCAACATCAACAATTGCTGTTTAATGCCCATTGGCAAGGGCTCGTAAATGAGTGCGTAGCAGTTCAGAGACAGCCAGGCGACCCCTTGCATGGTATCACTATAAATGAGCTTATGGGTCTGGGACCTTTCCTTCGAACTGAGGCACAAGCTTTAATAGGCCAAGAAAAGTGCCGGGAGGCAATGCGGTTAGTCAGACTCGCAATAGACATGGTGAAGGAACCGGGAGAGATACCAGTGTCTGTAGGAATTAAGCAAGGCAGAGAGGAAGCATTTGATGCTTTTGTTGGTAGAGCTGTGGCTGCAATTAAGAGAGCAGGCGTGCCTGAATATTTGCGCGAGGTCCTACTCAGGCAGTGTGTCCTTCAAAATTGTAATTCTGCTACTAGAAACATACTTAATGCCTTAGGTGCGAATTGGACTGTAGAGGAAGCATTAGAAAGGATGGCTCTTATACCAACCGGACAACAGGCTCTTGTAGTAGACGCAATAAAACAGTTAGGAGTAGGCTTACAAGAACAAGCAAAGTCCTCTCAGACTCAGGTGTTAGCCGCTCTTGCACCTCTTCAAACGTCAGCTGCGTTTGCAGCATCAAATAAAGGAGGCCGCACGAAATGCTGCCGATGCGAAGGCACGGGCCACTTGCGCCGGGAATGCCAGGCACCAACAGAAGTCATCGCTGCAGCATCCGTATTCTATCCTGCCTCTAACCCTCCGCAGCAGGGAGCCTCTAACCCTCCGCAAAAGGGAGCCGCCGCGGGCGAAGCAGAACCGCCCCGAAGGGAGTGACCCGCAATGCAGAGCAGATATGAATTAGTAGAAGGATTTAACAGGGCTTTGGACTTATAGTTACGGTAAAGGGATTTTCCATATGGTTTACGGATTAACGGAAATGTGTGAATTCAGTGATTTATGGTGGAATTGTGGTACTGTGCTACTCCGAACTCGGCACGGGCGCGCCGCCCTGAGAGCGGAGCCGCCGCCGCAGAAACCAAGCTGCGCCACCCTGAGAGCCACGCCGGGAGTGATCAAAGAGCGGCGGGGGGAGCGACCGGAGTCGCGTCGCCCTCATGTGTGAACTGGGGGCCAGATGTCCACGGGCGGCCGGTTGCTGCTTGGGAACAGTGACTGGACATCAGAGAGCAGGTGATGGAGGAGCAATCATGCTGTGCATTGATAGTTTTCGTTGGATTGTTATCATTATGATGGCCACTGAATTTGTGTTCCCTTAGGCTAGTTGTAAGAAAAATGATTGACCAGCACCTTTTCTGGGCTCTAATGAGCGTCCAGCGCCATCCATTTTCAGGGCTAGTTGATTCTGCAAGTGAGTTATTGCACACTCCTTAGCGGATTCCGATTTTGCGGGACCGGAGCGCCTTTTCAAGCGGGAACGTTTCTCCCTCTGCCCCGCAGCCGGCAAAAGCTACAGTTTAAGATCTAACAGCGGTAATAACTGTGACTCTTGTCAACAAAAGAAAAGATTCCTATTGCAATTAAAAGACTAGTGAAACTAAACAAGCGACACCAAGGACTATTGCTGTCAGGATGTTTTTCACCTAAGTTAGAGAGATCTTTTGTTCTCCCCAGCACAGACTGTAAAGCAGAAATCAGCGTAAATGAATGCAGGAGTCAAATTTCGGCCTATTTGGCTCGGCATTGGTTATGCTGTCTTGGAAACACCTGTATTATCGGACACTTTGAACATCAGAAACCCAGATGGCTGGGTCAATGAAACATCAGACTCTAAAGCTGTGTTTTGAAAAAGTTGAGGATGTTAAGATGTGTTGGAATGATTGTGTGAGTGAGATGCAATGAGTGTGTTTTTTGTATTCTTTAAGCATGGTTTAAATGTGATAGATGTAAAAGCAAGCACTGAATTCAAAAGAATTTTTTCACAGGTGCACCTTAAATGAATTTGTGTTTAAGTGTATTTAAGTATAAAAATGCTATAGCAAACACGTGAAGAAAGTTATTTTAGCTTAATATTTTAGAATCAGGCCTGTAAGTAAGTTATAGTAAATGCTATATTTTATTTCTATAGTAAGTTTTATCTGTTATTAAGTAGTTTAAGTTGGATTATCAATTAAGTGCCATTAAATGTCAAATACTGTTAAGGTTAAGTCCTGTCAAGTTTATCTCCTGTTAAGTTTAAGTGATTAAGTAAGTTAAGTTAGATCCTGTTAAGTTTGAGTGTTATTAAGTTTGGGTAAAGCTGGATTCTGTTTAGATTATGTTGGGTTTGAGGTATGTAGAATTTAAAGTCAGCTAAATTTTGTTATAGATAAGTTTTATTAGATTTAAGTGATTTTACATGTTTTGCAAATAAGTCTGCTATAATTAGTCTTGTTAGACTTCCCAGAGGATGAAGGAGTAACTGAAATTAACTTTATTTTAATAATTCCATTTAGTATATTTATTTTAGGCATAATTTCCTCAAAGCAGCTAATCTTGTAAATTACTTTCATATATTCTAAAATTCTTGGAGCATTAATTTATTGCTGCTTTCTAAGTCTGTATCTTCCAGAACACTTTTTTAAAAAAGTTATGAGTTTTCAAGTGACATCTTGTCTCCAATTGCAAAGGCTATTAATTCTCTGAATATGAATCAAATATTATTTCCTACTGGGAGCTGGAAGCCATACTCATTTGTTAGGAAGATTTGTTAAAGTTTTGCTCCAAGTGTTTCTATTAGATAAAAATAGGTCTTACATTGGTATTGATTGTCTGTGTCACAGAACACACCAGTAAAAAGATAAAAATGGAAAAAACCCTAAGCATCTTTTGTTTGCTGGGGTCCGATTTATTTGCAAAAAAGATACTACAGTAAGTCCTACTCCTTACTGGGAAATAGCTTTAGTTTCTCAGATCATGCTTTTACAGAAGTGTGCAAGTTAGTTATCTAGTGATCTCTGTTTATCAGTTTTAAAAATACGAGAATGACAAATGTTTGCCATCTACTCTGTACTGGTGTCTCTGTCCTACTTGCTAGTCTGCTGTATGACATCTTCCTGTCAGTTCTGTAAATTTTAAGTTAAATATTTTAAGTGCTTTAAATGCATACTACTTTTTCACCACTCCAAATTAACAAAGGACTGAGAATCGCCCAGTTGATGCCATTTGAGCCAAATGACTAAAGGATTACAGACTGAAAACTGACTTTGAACCTTTCTGAGAGACCCATGAAAAAGGTGGATGTGATAATTTCAAGGACAGAAAGAATCATTTTCAGACTTTTTCACCTCCTCTCCAGGTTTGCATGAATGAAAACAGCTAACAGCTTTCTTTTCTTAGTCCAATTACCACCTGTTCGGCAATGCCTGATAAGGCCGTAACACGCCGTTGCCGGACGACCTGGGAATATAATTGGGAGTGGGCACTACGGAATGAGACAGAGCTAAACACTGCCTCAGCTTTAGACCTTTATGAATCTCATGAGCAGTAAATCTTAGCTTATTATCGGTGAGAGGTACAGTGTATTTTGAAAGGGGTTAAAGCTAAAAGTGCATCATATATAGCCTCGATAGGGTGTAGAAAACTGGTGCCTTTAACACAACATTCTGTTGTAGGTCCTATAAGAGGAGATCCCAATTAAGCATTAGATAACTGCATTAGAAGGTTACAAAGGTGTGGTCTTCAGGTGTCAGGAACAGTAAGGTTAAAAACAGAGAAGAAAAAGAAGGTCAATATAAAAACACAGAAAAATAAAGTTCACTTTTGTTATCTTGCTTAGTATAGTAGTAGCTGAAGAATTAAAGGTAGCACATTTTAGTCAACCTAGAGATAATGTATCGACAACACTTGCTAGCACAAGGCCATGGGTGTGAAGAGTTTGAAGGGATGTGTTGCATGAACTTATCTGATCATTCTGTATCTATTCATGCTAAGTTAAAAGAGCTACTACTGGGGCTTAACAGCCTTAAGGAAGAAAAAGGATTGGGAATTGATGAATGGCTTAAAAGCTCAGGATTGGGTCCATGGTTAAGAAACCTTGTAATATATGCTATAGGGATATATTTCTCCCAAAGAAAAAAAACCGGGGGAAATGTTGGAGAGTTTTTCAAGAATGACTTGAAGAAAAGGGCCATGAGACATACAATTGAGAGAAAAGTAAACGGAAAAAGTAAAGCAGTCCTAACGCAGTTCTCAGCCTTCTGATTTCTATAAACAATTAGACTCCCTTTATAAAAAATAAAGTTCTCAGGCTGTCTTCCCATAACAAGAAGAACACCGTCTCTGGGAAAGGCTGGCACCCTGAGAACGGATGAAGAAGTTTTGGGAACTCTGGTTCTGTTTTTAATAAACAATTGTAGGTATTCTAAAACAAGAGGAGTGGTTAGAAGTTTCTCTGTTAGCCTATTATGAAATTGGATTACAGAATATGCATGAAGTTCGTTAACTTTGTTATTTAAGGTGATTGATTGATCAAAAAAACTGGAGTTCGATGCATTAAAGGATGGTCGTCTCCCCTTCATGTCCAACACCTTAGGACTCTCCTGCCTTTTCCAAACACATGAGCGTTCGATTGGAAGCTGTTTCGGGCAACTCTCTTTGTCTTCTTGCAAAACACTCGACAGACCTCCGAGTAACTTCTAGAACGCGATGGGAGATGTTTTCTGTGCTGGGTCCATTTCTCCTTGCCAGACATAGTGGAAAAGCTCCTGGCTAAGATGTAGACGACAAGAGACGCTAAAGACGAAGGCACGATGCTCTCCGGAGCTAAGAGCCGCTCCCGGGTGTCCTTCCGCAGAAGCCGCGCTGGGCGAGCACTGTGGCCGGCACAATCGTCTTTGCGCGAAGAAGCCGCTTCTTTGCCTCCGGGAGCCGGAGAGAGCGGCAGCTTCGGAAAGGTGAAGAAGGAAGCTGCACAATGCTGGGATTGCGAGCGCAGCTTGCCGACTGATAGAAAATAGTACCTTAGAACTCTCCTTCCTTTTCCAAACACATGAGCATTCGATTGGAAGCTGTTTTGGGCAACTCTGTTCGTCTTCATTCAAAACACTCGGCAGAACTCCGGGCAACTTCTAGAAAACGACGGGAGATGTTTTCTGTGCTGGCACAGTTTCTCCTTGCCAGACATAGTGGAAAAGCTTTTGGCTAAGATGTAGACGACAAGAGACTCTAAAGACGAAGGTACAATTCTCTCCGGAGCTAAGAGCCGCTCCCGGGCGTCTTTCGGCAGAAGCCGCGCTGCGGAGCGCACTGTGACCGCCACAATCGTCTTTGCGCGAAGAAGCCGCTTCTTCGCCTCCGGGAGCTGGAGACAGCGGCAGCTTCGGAAAGGTGAAGAAGGAAGCGGCACAACCCTGGGATTGTGTGCGCAGCTTGCCAACTGATAGAAAACAGTACCATAGCACTCTCCTGCCTTTTCCAAACACATGAGCATTCGACTGGAATTTGTTTTAGGCAACTCTCTTCGTCTTCTTGCAAAACACTCGGCAGACCTCCCTGTAACTTCTAGAACACGATGGGAGATGTTTTCTGTGCTGGCAGAGTTTTTCCTTGCTAGACATTGTGGAAAAGCTTTTGGCTAAGTTGTCGACGACAAGATAGGCTAAAAACGAAGGTACGATGCTCTCCGGAGCAATGAGCCGATCCCGGGCGTCTTTCGGCAGAAGCCGCGCTGCGGAGACCACTGTGACCGCCATAATCGTCTTTGCGCAAACGGGCCGCTTCTTCGCCTCCTGGAGCCGGAGAGAGCGGCAGCTTCGTAAAGGTGAAGAAGGAAGCTGCACAACACTGGGATTGTGTGCGCAGCTTGCCAACTGATAGAAAACAGTACTTTAGCACTCTCCTGCCTTTTCCAAACACATGAGCATTCGATTGGAAGCTGTTTTAGACACTCTCTTCGTCTTCTTGCAAAACACTCGGCAGACCTCCGTGCAACTTCTAGAACACGATGGGAGATGTTTTCGGTGCTGGCACAGTTTCTCTTTGCCAGACATAGTGGAAAAGCTTTTGGCTAAGATGTCGAAGACAAGAGACGCTAAAGACGAAGGTACTATGCTCTCCGGAGCTGAGAGCCGCTCCCGGGCGTCTTTCGGCAGAAGCTGCGCTGCGGAGAGCACTGTGACCGCCATAATCGTCTTTGCACAAAGAAGCCGCTTCTTCACCTCCAGGAGCCGGAGAGAGCGGCCGCTTCAGAAAGGCGAAGTAGGAAGCTGCACAACACTGGGATTGTGCGCGCAGCTTGCCAACTGATAGAAAGCAGTACCTTAGCACTCTCCTGCCTTTTCCAATCACATGAGCATTCGATTGGAAGCTGTTTTAGGCAACTCTGTTCGTCGTCTTGCAAAACACTCAGCAGACCTCTCTGCAACTTCTAGAGCACGATGGGAGATGTTTTCTATGCTGGCACAGTTTCTCCTTGCCAGACATAATGGAAAAGCTTTTGGCTAAGATGCAGACGACAAGAGACACTAAAGACGAAGGTACGATGCTCTCCGGAGCTAAGAGCCGCTCCCGGGTGTCCTTCCGCAGAATCCGCGCTGGGAGAGCACTGTGACCGGCACAATCGCCTTTGCGCGAAGAAGCCCCTTCTTCGCCTCGGGGAGCCAGAGAGAGCGTCAGCTTCGGAAAGGTAAAGAAGGAAGATGCAAAACACTGGGATTGTGTGCGCAGCTTGCCAACTGATAGAAAACAGTACCTTAGCACTCTCCTACCTTTTCCTATCACATGAGCATTTGATTGGAAGCTGTTTTAGGCATCTCTCTTTGTTTTCTTGCAAAACACTCGGCAGACCTCCGTGCAACTTCTAGAACACGATGGGAGGGGTTTTCTGTGCTGGCACAGTTTCTCCTTGCCAGACATAGGGGAAAAGCTTTTACTTAAATGTCGACGACAAGAGACGCTAAACACGAAGGTACGATGCTCTCAGGACGTAAGAGCCGCTCCCGGGCATCTTTCGGCAGAAGCCGCGCTGCGGAGAGCACTGTGACCGCCACAATCGTCCCCACACGAAGAAGCCGCTTCCTCGCCTCCGGGAGCCGGAGAGAGCGGCATTTTCGGAAAGGTGAAGAAGGAAGCTGCACAACACTGGGATTGTGAGCGCAGCTTGCCAACTGATAGAAAAAAGGACCTTAGCACTCTCCTGCCTTTTCCAAACACATGAGCATTCGATTGGAAGCTGTTTTAGGCAATTCTGTTCGTCTTCTTACAAAACATTCGACAGACCTCCGGGCAACTTCTAGAACACGATGGGAGATGGTTTCTGTGCTGGCACAGTTTCTCCTTGCCAGACATAGTGGAAAAGCTTTTGGCTAAGATGTAGACATCAGGAGACGCTAAAGACGAAGGTATGATGCTCTCCGGAGCTAAGAGCCCCTCCCGGGATCCTTCGGCAGAAGCCGCGCTAAGGAGAAGACTGTGACCGCCACAATCGTCTTTGCACAAAGAAGCCGCTTCTTCACCTCCGGGAGCCGGCGAAGCGACAGCTCTGGAAAGGAGATGAAGGAAGATGCACAACACTGGGATTTTGTGCGCAGCTTGCCAACTGATAGAAAACAGTTCCTTACCACTCTCCTGCCTTTTCCGAAGACATGGGCATTCATTTGGAAGCTGTTTTGGATAGCTTTCTCTTTCTTCTTGCAAAACACTTGGCAGACCTCCCTGAAACTTCTAGAACACGATGGGAGATGTTTTCTGTGCTGGCACAGTTTCTCCTTGCCAGACATAGTGGAAAAGCTTTTGGCAAAGATGTAGACGACAAGAGATGGTAAAGAGGAGGGTACGATTCTCTCCAGAGCTAAGAGCCGCTCCCGGGCGTCTTTCAGCAGAAGCCGCGCTGCGGAGACCACTGTGACCGCCATAATCGTCTTTGCGCAAACGGGCCGCTTCTTCGCCTCCTGGAGCCGGAGAGAGCGGCAGCTTCGTAAAGGTGAAGAAGGAAGCTGCACAACACTGGGATTGTGTGCGCAGCTTGCCAACTGATAGAAAACAGTACTTTAGCACTCTCCTGCCTTTTCCAAACACATGAGCATTCGATTGGAAGCTGTTTTAGACACTCTCTTCGTCTTCTTGCAAAACACTCGGCAGACCTCCGTGCAACTTCTAGAACACGATGGGAGATGTTTTCGGTGCTGGCACAGTTTCTCTTTGCCAGACATAGTGGAAAAGCTTTTGGCTAAGATGTCGAAGACAAGAGACGCTAAAGACGAAGGTACTATGCTCTCCGGAGCTGAGAGCCGCTCCCGGGCGTCTTTCGGCAGAAGCTGCGCTGCGGAGAGCACTGTGACCGCCATAATCGTCTTTGCACAAAGAAGCCGCTTCTTCACCTCCAGGAGCCGGAGAGAGCGGCCGCTTCAGAAAGGCGAAGTAGGAAGCTGCACAACACTGGGATTGTGCGCGCAGCTTGCCAACTGATAGAAAGCAGTACCTTAGCACTCTCCTGCCTTTTCCAATCACATGAGCATTCGATTGGAAGCTGTTTTAGGCAACTCTGTTCGTCGTCTTGCAAAACACTCAGCAGACCTCTCTGCAACTTCTAGAGCACGATGGGAGATGTTTTCTATGCTGGCACAGTTTCTCCTTGCCAGACATAATGGAAAAGCTTTTGGCTAAGATGCAGACGACAAGAGACACTAAAGACGAAGGTACGATGCTCTCCGGAGCTAAGAGCCGCTCCCGGGTGTCCTTCCGCAGAATCCGCGCTGGGAGAGCACTGTGACCGGCACAATCGCCTTTGCGCGAAGAAGCCCCTTCTTCGCCTCGGGGAGCCAGAGAGAGCGTCAGCTTCGGAAAGGTAAAGAAGGAAGATGCAAAACACTGGGATTGTGTGCGCAGCTTGCCAACTGATAGAAAACAGTACCTTAGCACTCTCCTACCTTTTCCTATCACATGAGCATTTGATTGGAAGCTGTTTTAGGCATCTCTCTTCGTCTTCTTGCAAAACACTCGGCAGACCTCCGTGCAACTTCTAGAACACGATGGGAGGGGTTTTCTGTGCTGGCACAGTTTCTCCTTGCCAGACATAGGGGAAAAGCTTTTACTTAAATGTCGACGACAAGAGACGCTAAACACGAAGGTACGATGCTCTCAGGACGTAAGAGCCGCTCCCGGGCGTCTTTCGGCAGAAGCCGCGCTGCGGAGAGCACTGTGACCGCCACAATCGTCCCCACACGAAGAAGCCGCTTCCTCGCCTCCGGGAGCCGGAGAGAGCGGCATTTTCGGAAAGGTGAAGAAGGAAGCTGCACAACACTGGGATTGTGAGCGCAGCTTGCCAACTGATAGAAAAAAGGACCTTAGCACTCTCCTGCCTTTTCCAAACACATGAGCATTCGATTGGAAGCTGTTTTAGGCAATTCTGTTCGTCTTCTTACAAAACATTCGACAGACCTCCGGGCAACTTCTAGAACACGATGGGAGATGGTTTCTGTGCTGGCACAGTTTCTCCTTGCCAGACATAGTGGAAAAGCTTTTGGCTAAGATGTAGACATCAGGAGACGCTAAAGACGAAGGTATGATGCTCTCCGGAGCTAAGAGCCCCTCCCGGGATCCTTCGGCAGAAGCCGCGCTAAGGAGAAGACTGTGACCGCCACAATCGTCTTTGCACAAAGAAGCCGCTTCTTCACCTCCGGGAGCCGGCGAAGCGACAGCTCTGGAAAGGAGATGAAGGAAGATGCACAACACTGGGATTTTGTGCGCAGCTTGCCAACTGATAGAAAACAGTTCCTTACCACTCTCCTGCCTTTTCCGAAGACATGGGCATTCATTTGGAAGCTGTTTTGGATAGCTTTCTCCTTCTTCTTGCAAAACACTTGGCAGACCTCCCTGAAACTTCTAGAACACGATGGGAGATGTTTTCTGTGCTGGCACAGTTTCTCCTTGCCAGACATAGTGGAAAAGCTTTTGGCAAAGATGTAGACGACAAGAGATGGTAAAGAGGAGGGTACGATTCTCTCCAGAGCTAAGAGCCGCTCCCGGGCGTCTTTCAGCAGAAGCCGCGCTGCGGAGACCACTGTGACCGCCATAATCGTCTTTGCGCAAACGGGCCGCTTCTTCGCCTCCGGGAGCCGGAGAGAGCCGCAGCTTCGGAAAGGTGAAGAAGGAAGCTGCACAACACTGGGATTGTGTTCGCAGCTTGCCAACTGATAGAAAACAGTACCTTAGCACTCTCCTACCTTTTCCAAACACATGAGCATTCGATTGGAAGCTGTTTTGGGCAACTCTCTTCGTCTTCTTACAAAACACTCTGCAGACCTCCGTGCAACTTCTAGAACAGGATGGGAGAGGTTTTCTGTGCTGGCACAGTTTCCTCTATTCCAGACATAGGGGAAAAGCTTTTGGGTAAGATGTAGACGACAAGAGACGCGAAAGACGAAGTTACGATGCTCTCCGTAGCTAAGAGCCGCTCCCAAGCGTCTTTCGAGAGAAGCCGCGCTGCGGAGAGCACTGTGACCGCCACAATCGTCTTTGCCCGAAGAAGCCGCTTCTTCGCCTCCGGGAGCCGGAGAGAGCGGCAGCTTCGGAAAGGTGAAGAAGGAAGCTGCACAACACTGGGATTGTGTTCGCGGCTTGCCAACTGATAGAAAACAGTACCTTAGCACGCTCCTGCCTTCTCCAATCACATGGGAATTCGATTGGAAGCTGTTGTAGGCAAATCTCATCGTCTTCTTGCAAAACACTCGGCAGACATCCATGCAACTTCTAGAACGCGATGGAAGATGTTTTCTGTGCTGGCACAGTTTCTCCTTGCTAGACATAGTGGAAAAGCTTTTGGCTTAGATGTAGACGACAAGAGACTCTAAAGATTAAGGTAGGATGCTCTCCGGACCTAAGAGCCGCTCATGGGCGTCTTTCGGCCGAAGCTGCGCTACGGAGAGCACTGTGACCGCCACAATAACTCTTTGCGCAAAGAAGCCGCTTCTTCGCCTCCGGGAGCCAGAGAGAGCGGCAGCTTCCGAAAGGTGAAGAAGGAAGCTGCACAAAACTAGGATTGTGCGCGCAGCTTGACAACTGTTAGAAAATAGTACCTTAGCACTCTCCTGCCTTTTCCAAACACATGAGCATTCGATTGGAAGCTGTTTCACGCAATTCTGTTCGTCTTCTTACAAAACACTCGGCAGACCTCTGAGCAACTTCTAGAACACAATGGGAGATTTTTTCTGTGCTGGCAGAGTTTCTGCTTGCCAGACATAGGGGAAAAGCTTTTGGCTAAGATGTAGACGACAAGAGACGCTAAAGACGAAGGTACGATGCTCTCCGGAGCTAAGAGCCGCTCCCGGGCGTCTTTAGGCAAAAGCCGCGCTACGGAGAGCACTGTGACCACCACAATTGTCTCTGCACGAAGAAGTCGCTTCTTTGCCTCCGGGAGCCGGAGAGAGCGGCAGCTTCGGAAAGGTGAAGAAGGAAGCTGCACAACACTGGGATTGTGTTCGCGGCTTGCCAACTGATAGAAAACAGTACCTTAGCACGCTCCTGCCTTCTACAATCACATGAGAATTCGATTGGAAGCTGTTGTAGGCAAATCTCATCGTCTTCTTGCAAAACACTCGGCAGACATCCATGCAAATTCTAGAACACGATGGAAGATGTTTTCTGTGCTGGCACAGTTTCTCCTTGCCAGACATAGTGGAAAAGCTTTTGGGTAAGAAGTAGATTAGAAGAGACGCTAAAGACGAAGGTACGATGCTCTCCAGAGCTAAGAGCCCCTCCCGGGCATCCTTTGGCCGAAGCCGCGCTAAGGACAAGACTGGGACCGCCACAATCGTCTTTGCACAAAGAAGCCGCTTCTTCGCCTCCGGGAGCCGGCGGAGCGACAGCTCTGGAAAGGAAATGAAGGATGCTGCACAACACTGGGATTTTGTGTGCAGCTTGCCAACTGATAGAAAACAGTTCTTTCCCCTCTCCTGCCTTTTCCGAAGACATAGACATTCATTTGGAAGCTGTTTTGGATAGCTTTCTCTTTCTTCTTGCAAAACACTCGGCAGACCTCCCTGAAACTTCTAGAACACGATGGGAGATGTTTTCTGTGCTGGCACAGTTTCTCCTTGCCAGAAATAGTGGAAAAGCTTTTGGCTTAGATGTAGACGACAAGAGACTCTAAAGATTAAGGTAGGATGCTCTCCAGAGGTAAGTGCCACTCCCGGGCGTCATTCGGCAAAAGCCGCTCTTAGGTGAGCACTGTGACCGCCAAAATCGTCTTTGCGTGAAGAAGCCGCTTCTTCGCCTCCGGGAGCCGGAGAGTGCGGCAGCCTCAGAAAGGTGAAGAAGGAAGCTGCACAACACTGGGATTGTGTGCGCAGCTTGCCAACTGATAGAAAAGAGTACCTTAGCACTCTCCTGCCATTTCCAAACACATGGGCATTCGATTGGAACCTATTTTGGACAACTTTCTTTCTCTTCTTTCAAAACACTCGGCAGACCTCCGTGACACTTCTAGAGAATGGTGGGAGATGTTTTCTGTGCTGGCACAGTTTCTCCTTGCCAGACATAGTGGAAAAGTTTTTTGTCTAAGATGTGGAAGACAAGAGATGCTAAAGACGAAGGAAAGATGCTCTCCGGAGCTAAGAGCCGCTCCCGGGCGTCTTTCGGCAGAAGCCGCCCTCCGGAGAGAACTGTTACCGCCACAATCGTGTTTGCGCGAAGAAGCCGCTTCTTTACCTCCGGGAGCCGGAGAGAGCGGCAGCTTCGGAAAGGTGAAGAAGGAAGCTGCACAACACTGGGATTGTGTTCGCGGATTGCCAACTGATAGAAAAGAGTGTCTTAGCACTCTCCTGCATTTTCCAAACACATGAGCATTCGATCGGAAGCTATTTTGGACACCTTTTTTTCTCTCCTTTCAAAACACTCGGCAGAACTTAGTGCTTCTTCTAGAACACGATGGGAGATGTTTTCTGTACTGGCACAGTTTCTCCTTGCCAGACATAGTGGAAAAGCTTTTGGCGGAGATGTAGACGACAAGAGTTTCTAAAGACGAAAGTACGATGCTCTCCGGAGCTAAGAGCCGCTCCCGGGTGTCTTTCGGCAGAAGCCGCGCTGCGGAGAGCACTGTGACCGCCACAATCATCTTTTGGCGAAGAAGCCGCTTCTTCACCTCCGGGAGCCAGAGAGAGCGGCAGCTTCGGAAAGGTGAAGAAGGAAGCTGCGCAACACTGGGATTATCAGCGCAGCTTGCTGTGGGATCTCAGAACCTCGGGACTGAGGTGCAGAGTGACCGAGACCACCCTTGGGGGGCTCGGGAGTCCTGGAATGTTGCCAGAAGTGTCTGGTGGCTGGACTTTGATCCTACATGAGAGACGACACCTGTATGTGGATGGGAGGATTTCACTCGGGTGAATGGTGAAGGTATAAGTTAATTACAGTGTAAAACACGGGGTTTAGGATTTCTGAACAGGGGGGTCTAAAGAAGTAAGATGGAGGAATTGAGGCGTGTCCTGTCCTTCTTCTTCTTCTTCTTGGCCTCCATCTTCTGTGGTGATGGTGGCACTTTGAGATTGGTTATTACTTACAGTGCACCGGTCAATAAGGGAAAAAGGTCTTGGAAAAAATAGGTAAATATTGTATACGATATTTTGAGTATAAAGATAAGGGACCGCCCCGGGGGCTCGGAGTGCGCACGTGGCTGGCTTGCTGTGCGGACCTCTGTCGAGAAGAGAGAAAATCTTTTAGATAAAAAACCAATAAATACTGAAGTCCGAGAAAGACCCGTAGCCTCTTCTCATCCTTTGAAGCGCGGGCTGCCCAAGGCCATCTCCGAGGCTTTCCAGGCCACAAAACAGCCGAGAGAAGGAACAGCTTGCCAAGTGATAAAAAACAGTACCTTAGCACTCTCTTGTCTTTTTCTAAACACGTGAGCATTCGATTGGAAGCTTTTTCGGGCAACTCTCTTCCTCTTCTTTCAAAACGCTCGGTAGACCTCCGTGAAACTTCTAGAGCACGATGGGAGATTTTTTCTGTGCTGGCACAGTTTCTTCTTCCCAGATATAGTGGAAAAGTTTTTGGCTAAGATGTAGATGACAAGAGACGCTAAAGACGAAGGAACGATGCTCTGCGGAGCTAAGAGCCGCTCCCGGGCGTCCTTTGGCAGAAGCCACGCTAAGGCAAGCACTGTGACCGCCGCAATAGTCTTTGCGCGAAGAAGCCGCTTCTTCGCCTCCGGGAGCCGGAGAGAGCGGCAGGTTCGGAAAGGTGAAGAAGGAAGCTGCATGTTGTGGGGTGACAACCTTTATCCCAATACTTTATCCCAATATCGTGTTTTGTGTCTGGCAGCTGTGTTTTTTCTCTCTCTCTCTCTTCCCCCGCCCCCCCCCCGCCGGCCGTCTTGCCGCTGCGGGGCGGGGAGGGAGGAGGGAGGGGGACTGGTTGCAATTTGGCTTTTGGCTGCTTGGCTGGCTGGCCTGCTCGCTTTTGCTTGCCGCTTTGCTTGCTTGCTACTGCCTAAGCCCTAGCTGATAGCTGCCTTTTTTCCCTTTGCTGCTTTCTGCGCTGTTTTTCTTTTTTCCCTTTTCTTTGGTCCTCTCTTTCTTACCCTCCCCTGAAGATACTGGACCGGCTCCGGACCTGACCTGGGACGTCCGGCAGGATCTCCGGAGCCTGCGAGAGACGCTCGGCACCCTCCACAACACTGACTGGTCTTCTTTTCTTTTCTTGTGTTGGGGAGTGTTCTTTTGTGATTTGTCAATAAATAGGTTTTGTTTTCTACTTTGCTCCTCCAAGGAATTCCTTCCCGAACCCGGTATTGGGGGGGGGAGGGGTGGTTGGAGGTTTGTTTTTTTTTTGGGGGGGACTCCCTTTTGGAGATTTCCCCTAATTTGTCCTAAACCGGGACACTGCACAACACTGGGATTGTGTGCGCAGATTGCCAAGTGATAGAAAACAGTACCTTAGCACTCTCCTGACTATTCCAAACACATGAGCATTCGATTGGAAGCTGTTTCAGGAAACTCTTTTCCTCTCCTTTCAAAACCATCGGCAGACCTCCGTGCAACTTCTAGAACACGATGGGAGATGTTTTCTGTGCTGGCACAGGTTTTTTTTTCCAGACATAGTGGAAAAGCTTTTTGCTAAACTGTAGAAGTGAGGAGACGCTAAAGATGAAGGTACGGATACCCCCGGAGCTAAGATCCGCTCCCGGACGTCTTTCGGCAGAAGCCACGCAAAGGAGAGCACTGTGACCGCCACAATCGTCTTTGCCCGAAGACGCCGCTTCTTCGCCTCCGGGAGCCGGAGAGAGCGGCAGCTTCGTAAAGGTGAAGAAGGAAGCTGCACAACACTGGGATTGTGTGCGCAGCTTGCCAACAGATAGAAAACAGTACCTTAGCACTCCCCTGCCTTTTCCAAACACATGAGCATTCGATTGGAAGGTGTTTCAGACCACTTTCTTTCTCTTCATGCAAAACACTCGGCAGACCTCTGGGCAACTTCTAGAACACGATGGGAGATGTTTTCTGTGCTGGCACAGTTTCTCCTTGTCGGACATAGTGGAAAAGCTTTTGGCTAAGATGTAGATGACAAGAGTCGCTAAAGACGAAGGTACTATGCTCTCCGGAGCAAAAACCCCCTCCCGGGCGTCCTTCGGCAGAAGCCGCGCTAAGGAGAGCACTGTGACCGCCACTATCGTCTTTTCGTGAAGAAGCCGCTTCTTCGCCTCCGGGAGCCGGAGAAAGCGGCAGCTTCGGAAAGGTGAAGAAGGAAGCGGCACAATACTGGGATTGTGTGCGCAGCTTGCTAACTGTTAGAAAACAGTACCATAGCACTCTCCTGCCTTTTCCAAACACATGAGCATTCAATTGGAAGGTGTTGCGGAAAACTCACTTTCTCTTCATGCAGAACACTCTGCAGACCTCCGTGCAATTTCTAGAACGCGAAGGGAGATATTTTCGGCGCTAGCACAGTTTCTCCTTGCCAGACATAGTGGAAAAGCTTTTGGCTAAGATGTAGACAACAAGAGATGCTAAAGACTGTTGTGGTGTGTTTTTTAGATTCTCAGTTTACTCCCCCATTCTATATATGTTCCCCCTATGTTCTCTATAAATGGTTCCTCCCTTCCCAGTTTTCCCGCCACTATTGCCCTGACACTTTAGTTACAATGGTTACCCCTGCCCCCTTTTAGTGGCTAATCTCCTAAGTTACATAATTGATCCTCCCTTATCCCACCGTATAAGTAAAGTTTTCCTCCTCCCTGGGCCAAGTCAATCACCCCCCACTCCTCCCAGGTTTCGAGAACCTCCTTCTCCTTGGGGGTTGTGGTTGGCTAGTGTCCTGGGGCTCCTCCTCTACTTCATGTTTAGTGGATATGTTCTTATGTCAGTTTTGTTATGTACCTCCCCACATGTTCCCCGATTGGTTAGCTGGGCTTCCCTCCCTTCTCCACCCCTTCCCTTTAAAACTCTGTCTCTCCCCGTGTTCGGCGCCATTTTCTGTGGGTTTGTCCATCTGTTGGTTGCCCTTTTCTGCCTGGGGACTCTTCAATAAACCGACGTTTCACCCCCAGCAAGTGGTCGTCTCCTCACTCATCTCGTCCTGCGTGAACCCAAGTCCGCAATCCAGCCCAGCCCGAGGCCACGACGCCAAGGGGGGCTGGCTTCTGATGCGTAGGGGCGTCGGCCTTCTTACCCCTTCTGCTAGCCGGATTTAGAGCCGCGTACGCCCTCGCGCAGTCTCCTGCCCAACGTGGGGCCTGAGGAAGTGGACATTTGACCACGGACCGGACCCTGCAGAATTGGGATTTACTTACCCTCTGGACGCCGGACTACCCCAGATGGTGGCAGGCCCCGTTATAGGGGCAGCGCTCCCTGGGGATCGGAGTCGGGACTCCTCGCACCCTCAGAGGACAACTCCCGAGACGAGGACCCTTGCCTGGTTTTTCTTTGTCGCCGCTGCAGGATTGCTAAGTTCGGGCCCCGACCTGGGGAACCTCCGGCTTCCCCTCTGCCCTTTTAACTTTCCCTAGGGGTACATGCCCTGCGTTGGGGACCTACCCCCTGCCTTCTCTCCTTGAGGTTTTTCCTCACCCCCGTGCCGTTTTTGTTTTCTCTTCCCTGTGGGTGCCGGATTTCCCCAGACGTGGGGCCCGGACCCATCACCCAGTCTCCTTCTTTCCCTCCGGCTGTATACCCAGACTTTGGGGCAGTGGGGGGAGCAGGGGCCGGCGGCGGGCGGCTTACTGTTTAAGTTCTCGTTTTTCTCCAGGTGAGTGGTTGGGTCATCTGAGGATTTTCCCCCTTTCTAGTGGCAGCAGTTCCTGCTCTAGAAAGGTTCCATGGGTGCAGGCTTGGGAAAATCCCAGAAGGAGGTTTATTATGTTGTGAAGGGTTTGTTGCTTGGGGGTGGTCAGAAGGCCCCCGAGCAGGAGTTAAAATGTTTAGTTAAGTGGGTATTTTCTACTTTCCCCGAGGTCTCCCCAGAACTTGTAAAACAGCCACGGTTTTGGGCAGCCGTTGTGGCAAAATTAGAAGGGGCCATAAATTCCGGGGAGACAAAATTTGCCACCGTGGCGTATTGCGCGCGCAGAGTGTATGCGACACTCCTCGCGTCTGGGGAGCCTAAGAAAAGTCCCCCAGGTTCTGGTTTGTCCCCTCGTTCTCCTCGTTCAGTTGCCCTTGCCCCTCAAACCTTTCCCTCGTCCCATAGGCAGGAGCCCTCGAGGGGGATTTTGAAGGCCGACCAGAGGCAGGGGGTCCATCCTGCCCCTGCTCCCCCACGACCTGCTCGGCCTCCTCCTTCGTGGAGCCCTGGCCAGGCTCCTTCTCTTCCCTTACCCTCTACCCCGGTCCCCAAGTCCCCGGTTTCAAACCCCAAAGTTGTTCGGTTTTGCGAAGACCTTCAAAAGGGCTCCCTTGGAGCCCGAGATGGCGGCGGCCACGCGGCCGTTCCCGCCAGGGCTCTTTCCTCTTCTCCTAACCCTTTCCTCCCTGATGCCAACCCCTTCCTTCCCCTGGACCCAACCTCTTTTTTGGTTGTCCCTCCCTCATATCTTCCCTCTGCCCCTTCCATTTCTCCGCCCTCTGATCCTCCGTCGGCTCCTCTCTAGGTTCCTCCCCCGGTTCAGCCTTCTGTTAACTCCTCCCCTGCTCCACCTTCATACTCTGCTCTGCCTCCGAACTCCATCAAGGAGGCGGAGAGGGGTGGTGTGCCGCACCCACTCCCTCGCCCTGCCCCATTGCCAGACCCTGCCTCAACCTCCTCCAATTCCGGTTCCCACGCTCCCCCTTCCGGTTCTCACGCCTTGTGTTCCGGGGTGGGAGGGGGGGGGGTGGATGACAGGAAGCCGGGGCAGGCGCCTTTATTGGAACCCATTCCGGTTACGTACCACCTCAGCGGGGAGGGGAGCCCTCAGGCCCAGTGGGTGCCTTTAGCACAGGCCCAGATTAAGGAACTGTGCAAGGCGCAGAAGGACTACTCCCGGGGGTCGGAGTACTTTTGGGGTATGCTCCGGAATGCCCTTGCCCAGGGAGATCTGGCGCTGGCGGACCTGAGGGCCCTCTTCTCCAGTTTAACAAGACCCATGGAGTTTAGGGTCTGGGTGGGGGAATGGAGGAGGGAGATAGTGGAGGTTCTCCCGATTCTTTGGGGGAATCCTTCAATGTCTCATGACGCGGAGAGTTTGGTAATCTCCCATGAACATCTTTTGGGCGAGGGACAGCGGGCAGAGGGGGCAGCTCAAGCAAAGGCCTTGTTCCCGCCTCAGCTTGTAGAGACCGCTAAGGCAGCAGAGCGGGCCTTTTATAAGCTAGAGGTGGTGACCTCCCAGTGGGACGACGATGAAGTCCGGCAGGGGCCGCAAGAGCCTTACATGGTCTTCATCAAGCGCCTCTACCGATACGTGGAGGCGCAGGCGACCGGGGACGATGACAGGGAGAAGATGTTCCATAGGATGGCGTATAGCAACGCCAACCCGGAGTGTCGGAAGGCCATCCGGATTCTCCCTCGAAGTCCCCGGCCCACGGTGGAGGCCATGATAGAGGCCGTAGTAGGCCAGGTCTCCTTAACATCATGGCCTAAAAGAGCTTCAGTGGTCTTTGCAGATGGCCCTGAGCCGGACGTCTTTGATATAGAAGCTGCCCCCGTTGCCGGACCCCCAACACCCGGGTCCGGCAGAAGATCAACGGCCACCCACCCCTACCACCTCTGTTGCAAGACAGGGCATTGGATGCCCCAATGCCTGATTCGATTAGATTATTTAGAGTATAGAAGGAAGCGGGAAAAGGAGGAGAGTAAGGGCACAAAAAACTAGGCCCGGAGCGCAGCCCCTCCCTGCGCGAAGACAAAAATGCGGCAGGTAAATTAACAACAAGCGGGGAGGGAGGAGACGAGAGAGAGCCGCCTACATTTGCTTTGCCGGACTTGACTTCTTTATCGGATATGACTACACCAACCTGTGGTACTGTACCTGCGCTTAACACCATGTCCTCTGTTTCCCCCTAAAGGTTGCAGCTAACTAGGGACTTTTATCTCCCTAGTAGTGACATCCAGCTGGTGTCTGTAGACCTGCAACACCCGGGTCGCTGGAGGAAACTTGGACGTTGCAGGTGGACCGTCGTCGGGGACACGAAGCACACACCGCGAGACATTCACATCGTCCCTGGTCTGGTAACTACCGACCGGGACCGTTTCGCGGTAGGGCTGTACTGTGTCCGACCCCCGCTCTTCCTCCCTAAGGGACAGATCATTGCCCAGGCTATTCCGGTTCCAGATAAAGATCATTGGAAGAACTCTGTGGAGAGGACATCGCCTCCGACAGTAGCCTGGGCACAGCTGGTGGGGAGGGAGAAGCCCCGCCTGACTTGTCAGCTCTCGTTGGGCGGGGACAAAAAGATCGTGAGGGGTCTTTTGGACACGGGTGCGGATGTGACGATCATTCCCTCTCGGGAGTGGCCGTCACATTGGGACTTGCAAAGCGCTGCGGGCACGATCTCAGGTGTGAGGGGCCTTCAATTGGCCAATCAATCTAAGAGCATTGTGCAAATAAAGGGGCCCGACGGGCAATTGGCCTCTATACGCCCGTTCGTTTTAGATTACACCGAGCCTCTCTGGGGAAGGGACCTACTAGCCCAGTGGGGAGCCAGAATTGACCTCCCAAAGGCTCCCCAGGTTTTTCGGGCAGTGGCCACTGAGGAGCGCCAGACCTGGAAGCTGAATTGGCTGTCAGATAAACCAGTACAGGTCTTGCAGTGGCCACTCAACAAGCAAAAATTAAAGGCGCTCAATGAGCTCGTTCAGGAGCAGTTACTGAAAGGCCACCTGGTGGAGACAATGTCACCTTGGAACTCCTCAGTGTTTGTCATTAAGAAGCCTAATAAGGACAAGTGGCGGCTCCTGACCGACCTCCGCCAAATTAACGAACAAATAATGGACATGGGTCCTCTTCAGCCAGGGATGCCCTCCCCAGCAATGCTCTCTCATGTTGCGGTGTGTCTTAAGCTTCTGGGTCCCTTTCCCAGGTGTGCCTATATGCCTCTCCCTTCCCCCTCGCCCCCTTGCTTAGTGTGTTGTGTCAATCAGGCTTAACATTCCAGCAAGGCATAGTGTGATTGGTCAAGTTCAAAAGATGCCCCTATGCCCAGGGGTCATTGGCCTATGTCTAGGTGTCCCTCGTCCCTTGAGACCCCGCCCCTTTTCACCTGGTTGGTGTTCATCTGTCCCCCCCCCTCCCCCTGCCCCAGGAGCTTAAAAGGTGATCAGGCCATGTGCTCGTCATTCTGCTGGAGCAGCTGCTCCCGTCCAGACCTCTGTAACCATGGAATAAACTTCTGGACATTGAACCCTGCAGCGGAATCCTCTCCTTTTTCTCTTCACCATCGCCAGAAGCTCTCTCTCCTGAGGTAAATGGAGTTCCTGACAAGCCTGGACTTGCTCAGTGCCCAGCTGCAATCTCCAGCAGCCAAGGTATCTCTGGGGTGATTTACACCACAGTTGCTGCCTTTGGCCCAGCAGCGAGGGTCAGACTGGCCCAGGCACCATCTAACTGATAATATTGGGATTCATATTCTAATAACTGGCCTCCCTGGGTGGGCTAGCGACTCTGCAGCCCGAGATCGGACTCCCAACACCTTGGAGAAGCTTCTGGCAGCCGTGCATCCAGCTGGAAGGGCTTTGGTTGCATAGCCCTCAGCTAGAGACTTTGGGAATATTCCCAGAAGAAGTTTCGTGGACTGTTCGGTGCCTCTGGAAAGCCCAGCTCTTTTGTGGTGAGCAGATTTTCCAGAGGGAGGACAGGGGAGCCTCTCTCGTGCCCAGAGAGAAGTCCTGTCCGGTGAGGAGACCTTCCTGTACCCAGCCAGCTTCAGCTTCCATTTCAGGTGAGTATTTCTGCTTTCAGTGGAGCAGAAGCTCAAAAACAGACTCTGCCGTGAGTTCTGTTCCTTTTTTTGCCTTTGCATTTTTGGCTGCGCAGCTCCACAGAGGAATTCGTTGCGTTCTAGCTTTTGCTTTCTGCCGTGTGTTTCACTGTCTTTTGGAATTCGCGCCGGAGCGGCGGGAGTGCTCTGCCCTTCCCCCCCGCTCGGCAGCGCAGCGTGCTCGGTTCTCCACGTGGCCGGGTGACCTCTCTCTCTTTCTCTCCCTTTGTCGGTGCGGGGGAGGGGGGGGGGGGGGAGCTCTCTTTCCACGTGGCCGGGGGATTCGTTTCTCGGTGCGGGGGCGGGGGGGGGGGCGTTCTAGGTACACGCGGCGCGGGGGGGGGCCCAGGTTTCGGCTTGCCACGTGGCGTGGGGGAAGCTGTCCTCTCAGCTCCACGGGGGGGCTGCATTCCACGGCGGGGGAGGCTTTGCTTCCACCTCGGTTCGGCAGGGCGTGCCCTGCTGCTGCTGCCCGGGAATTTTAAAAGCAGTACATACAGCTGCATTGTGAAGCTTTTGTCTGTTCGTTATCGCTTCCTATCTGTGTTTTTTTTTAGAAATCGGTAGCTGATTTTAGCTTTGTTTTTGGTCAGGCAGAATTAAGTACTTTGCTTTTTACATCTAACATGGGCTCCAAACTCAGCATTGTACAAAAAGGAGTGTATTATAATATTGTTAGCATTTTAGACAGTGGTAATGTGAAGTTCTCTAAAGGAAAATTAAAACAGTTTATAAGATGGCTTTTCCTCCACTTCCCAAAAATTTCCCCTGAAGAAATCCACAATATTCAATTCTGGGATAAAGTTGGGAATGCATTGATAACCTTAGGACAATCTGGCAATGTACCCTCAGCTAAATTTGTGTTCTGGAGTTTACAAATTCGAACTGCATTGCTCAAACAAAGGGAAATGGAGAAAAAGCCAAATGCCAAGCCATGTACCTCTGCTCTCCCTGTTTCTCCCTCTCCTAGCTCTAAAACCCCTAAACCTCTTACCCCAAAACTTGGTATCTTAAAGAGAGCAAACTCATTGGGAAGTCATCTCCCAGAGTCTGCTGAATTGCCTGAGTTGCCCTGTCCACAAGGCCCTGGCCAGGCTGCGTGGAACCTTTCCCAATCCCCTGTGTCCCCTCCTCTGAAACCCAGAGTCAGCTTTCCGGAGAGCAGTGATGCCCAAAATGGCCCCCAATCCCTAGGGGGTCCGCAAAATGGAGGATGCCACGTGGCACCTTCCCAAACCTGGTCTTCTTCTTCCCAAAATCCTCTTAAACATCCCAAAATTCCAGCCCCATCCCCCTCTCCTCCTGTTCCTCGTGACCCCTTCCCCCCTTCCCCCCCCTTTCCTGCAGTACCCTCAGCTCCACCCCTCTACTCCTCCCAGGGGGCGTCTGCTGACGTGATGTCACCAGGTGTCCCCGCCCCCTGCCTGCCTCTTGTCCCCGCCTCCTGTTCCCACGGTTTCCCCGCCCCTTTCCTGCCTCCTGTCCCCGCCCTCTCCCCGAGTTCCCACGGTGGGGACACACCCACTGCTTATCCCCAAACCTGTATCTGTGATCCCAATGCTTCTGTTTCAAGGGATACAGAGCAGGGAACAGCAGATTCAATGCATAGTCCCATGTTGTCACTGGCTCCTGTTACCTTTCAGCCTGCAGCACAAGGGGGGGCAGCCCCGACTGCTAATTGGAGTTCTTTTGGACGACAAT
Organism: Melozone crissalis; assembly: GCF_028551555.1. NCBI lineage: Eukaryota > Metazoa > Chordata > Aves > Passeriformes > Passerellidae > Melozone > Melozone crissalis. The sequence goes on along the minus strand of NW_026535882.1, from coordinate 3,221,644 downwards.
TGATTAAAGAGATCTGTAAATCTCATAAAGAATATGGTCCACACAGTCCATATTTCCGTGGCCTTTTAAATTCTGAATTGAGTAGGACTGTAGTGATTCCACATGATTTAAAACAGCTTTTTTCTTGTCTCATGACTTCCACGGAATTCAAATTATGGGAAACTGCATGGAAACAGCTGCTAAAAGATGCTCTCCCAGGCTTGCATGCTGATCCAAACACAGCCAAAGACAACAGTGGTAACCCTATTACCATTGAGCACCTCTGTGGTGAGGGCCAATGGTCTTCCCCCTCAATCCAAGCTACTGCAATTCCTGCAGAAACACTCGAAATAGTAAAAGAAGCAGCTGAAAAAGCATTCTTTTCCCTCCAACTTGAGGGGCCTTTTGAGCCTTATAGTAAAATTAAACAGCTACCATCAGAGCCTTTTGTGAAATTTGTAGAAAGGTTAACTAGAGCCATTGAAATACAAGTTAAAAAAGAAAATGCTAGAGAAGCAATTTTAGAGGAAATGGCATTTACAAATGCAAATGCACAGTGTCAAGCGGCAATCCTGAGCCTTCCTACGGAACTTACTCCTACATTAAAAGATATGCTTCTAGTCTGTAACAGGAAAGTGTCTCTGATGAGTGTAGCTGAAGACTCCAGACCAAGGCTGCTGCCAAGACCACCTCAGCGTGTCGCCGTTGCCAGCCCTGCACCTTTCCCCTCAGCACAGCAGTACCCTGGGCAGCAGCGGAGACCAGCAATGGTTGAGCCCACAAAACCATGCCTGCTTTGTAATAACCTAGGGCACTGGAGTAACCAGTGCCCCCTGAAAAGGGAATTTGATGAATTTAAAAATGGCAGGGGAGGAGAACTACAAGCCCTCCCTGCGGGTCAACAACAAAAAAACTGAAAAGGGAGAGCCCGCCTGCCAGGCGCGCAGACATAAAAAAAGCAGGCCAAGGGAATAAGGGTAGCAAAACAAATCGAGCGCGCGATAATATTAATGTTTGTGTAAGTGAAGCAGGTGCTTCAAAGACCAAGTCTGCTAGTACGCTGTTGAAAGTGAAACGAAATAACCTTTGTTATGATTTAAGTGATCCTGTGTTAACCACGTCTTCTGTCAATGAGCCTTACAGGTTGCAGCTGACAGAGTCACTTCTCCTGAAGGACAGCAACTGGCATTTTGTCTCTGTAAATCCTGAACAGAAGGGTACTTGGCACCGAATTCGTTGTAAGTACATTGTCATTGGGGACACCAAACACACACCACAAGAGATCAGAATTGCTCCAGGAATGACATCAGATCCTGAGCAATTTGTTCTCGGCCTGCACTGTTTCCACCCACCCCTGTTTCTTCCCAAGGGACAAATTGTTGCACAAGCTATCCCTGTGCCATCTTTACCTGAAAATATCGAAAAACAAGGGCCCACAGTTGCCCGGGTCCAAGTTATTGGGAAAGATAAACCCAAATTATGGTGCAATGTCAGTGGGGGTGGGGAGTCTAAACGCATTGAGATGCTTGTAGACACAGGTGCAGACTGCACAGTGATTCCAGTACAAGACTGGCCAGCACATTGGCCTTTGCAAAATGTTGCCGGTCACCTTCAAGGTGTGGGAGGTCTGCAATTAGCAAGACAATCCAAAAGTATTATTCAATTTGAGGGACCAAACGGGCAATTGGCAAATATCCGTCCATTTGTGTTAGATTATTCGGAACCTTTGTTAGGGAGAGATTTAATGGCCCAGTGGGGTGTCACAATTGATATTCCAGACTCTCCACAGCATTTTTGTGCAGCAGTCATTGAACAACAGCGCCCCACCCAAAAACTGAAGTGGAAAACAGACGAACCGGTTCAGGTGAAACAGTGGCCACTCAGTAAACAAAAAATAAAGGCGCTTGAGGAACTAGTGCAAGAGCAACTAAAAAAGGGCCACATTGTGGAGACCATGTCCCCATGGAACTCTCCAGTGTTTGTCATCCAAAAAGCTGACAAAAAGAGATGGCGGCTCCTCTGTGACCTCCGACAAATTAATAATGTAATTGAAGATATGGGTTCTCCCCAACCTGGTATGCCATCCCCAACAATGCTTCCCCAAGATTGGAAATTAGCTGTTATTGATATTAAAGATTGTTTTTTCCAAATCCCCTTGCACCCTGACGATGCACCGCGTTTTGCATTCTCGGTCCCTTCCATCAACATAGAAGCCCCTATAAAAAGGTACCATTGGACCGTTCTTCCTCAGGGATTAAAGGTATCTCCAGCTATCTGCCAGTGGTATGTCTCTTCCCTGCTTTCCCCAGTACGTGCAGCCGCAGAGAAGGCCATTATTTATCATTACATGGATGATATCCTTGTGTGTGCCCCCAATGATGATTTACTCACACATGCGCTTGGCCTAACGATCGATGCATTGATTGTTGCAGGGTTCGAGCTCCAGGAAAAGAAAATTCAAAAGATGCCACCTTGGAAGTATTTGGGCTTAGAAATTGGAAATAGGACCATTGTTCCTCAAAAACTAGAAATCAATCCAAGGATCAAGACCCTTGCGGATGTCCACAAGTTGTGTGGGTCTTTGAATTGGGTAAGACCATGGCTCGGTCTGACTAATGAAGACCTCGCCCCTCTTTTCAATTTACTGAAAGGGGGAGAGGACCCAGGTGCTCCTAGGTCTGTTACCCCAGAGGCACGGAAAGCTCTAGAAAAGGTGCAGATTGCAATGTCCACAAGACAGGCCAACCGATGCCGGCCTGACCTGCCATTCAAATTTATCATTCTAGGTAAGTTGCCACACCTCCATGGAATTATTTTCCAGTGGGAGGAAAAACAAACACCTCAGGCAAAGAACACACAAAAAAAGGACCGGGACCAGAGGGACCCTCTCTTGATCATAGAGTGGGTTTTCCTCAGTCACAAAAGGTCCAAGAGACTGACAAAGCCTCAGGAGCTGGTAGCAGAACTGATCCGGAAAGCAAGGACCTGGATCAGGGAGTTAGCAGGATGTGATTTTAAGTGCATTCACATTCCAGTTGAGTTAAAATCAGGTCAAAATACTATGAAAATACTAGAACAATTGTTTCAAGAAAATGAAGTGTTGCAGTTTGCTCTGGATTCCTACTCAGGACAAATTTCGGTAGCGCGGCCCGCCCACAAATTGTTTGAACAAGACGTTCAATTTACTCTAAAATTGAGAAGTGCTCTAAGTAGGAGACCTTTAAAAAGGGCTCTGACTGTCTTTACAGATGCGTCTGGGAGGTCCCACAAGTCTGTTGTGACTTGGAAGGATCCTCAAACCCAGCAGTGGGACACAGACATTGCTGAGGTGGAAGGTTCACCTCAGGTTGCTGAATTGGCTGCTGTTGTTAGGGCTTTTGAAAGGTTCTCAGAACCATTTAATCTGATTACAGACTCTGCATATGTGGCAGGAGTAGTATCCAGGGCAGATCAAGCAATACTGCAAGATGTATCTAACATCGCACTTTTCGAATTGCTCTCAAAACTGGTAAAGTTAGTCACTCACCGAAAGCAACCATTTTATGTGATGCATGTCAGGTCACACACTGACTTGCCAGGGTTTATCGCTGAAGGCAACAGAAGGGCAGACGCTCTTGCTGCACCTGCAGTGATGGCCACTCTCCCAAATGTTTTTGAACAGGCAAAAATCAGACACCAGCTTTTCCACCAAAATGCACCTGGCCTGGTTCGTCAGTTTAAAATCACTCCAGAACAGGCCAAAGCGATTGTGGCCACGTGCCCAAATTGCCAACAACATGCACTCCCTGCAGTGAGTACGGGAGCAAACCCAAGGGGACTGAACAGTTGTGAACTGTGGCAAACAGATGTAACACACATACAGTCTTTTAGACGGCAAAAATATGTTCATGTTAGTGTAGATACCTTTTCTGGAGCGGTCTATGCTTCTGCCCACACAGGAGAATCATCTATCGATGCCATTAAGCACCTCTTACAGGCTTTTTCTTTCATGGGCATCCCCAAGGAGCTGAAAACTGATAATGGGCCTGCTTATAAATCCAAGGAATTTGGGAGCTTCCTGCAGCAATGGGGAGTAGAGCACAAAACTGGCATCCCCTACTCCCCTACAGGTCAAGCCATTGTAGAAAGAACTCACCGTGATATTAAAAGGGTCCTGGACCAGCAACAACAGGTTCTGAAGGTGGAACCTCCCCATATCCGGTTATCCAGGGCGCTATTCACAATCAATTTTCTGAATTGTTCTTTTGACAGCCTGAACCCACCCATCCTACGCCACTTTGGGGGAAGCAGTCACAGGTTGATGAAAGAAAAGCCTCCAGTTTTAGTAAAAGACCCTGAGACTTGGAAAAGGGTGGGACCTTACAAATTGGTTACTTGGGGACGTGGATACGCCTGTGTGTCCACCCCCTCTGGTTTAAGGTGGGTTCCTTCCAAATGGGTAAAGCCCTATGTTCCCAAGGTCTCAGAGAAATCTGCAGAAGCACCCCAGGTTGCTCATGCTGCCTGGAGAAGAAAACGCCCCACGCGTTCTCTGGAGGAAATTCCATTTAAGCCTCCTATCTGGAATAGTTTGTAATATATGTTTTTCTTAAGTTTCCCTTTACCGATTTAGATTCTGCTGTTCGTGTGCAGTCTCAAGACGCCATGAGACTGAGCCTGCTTCTCGTCCTACTTGCGATCATTTCTCCAGCGATCTCCTGGTTAGTCCCTCAGCCCAAAGCGAATGTATGGACCACTCTGGCCAGAGCCCTTGGACAAGATCACATTTGTCTCTCCACTGCGACAGCCTCTGACCCCCTGTCGACTTGCCTGGTGGGAGTTCCCTTTAAATCCTCAGAGTTCCCAAATGAAATGTGGAGTGCTTTAAATGAAGTTAACTTACTCGCACCTTCCCCTGGCCGTTACCCTGCTGACAATCCTTTACTGTTTTGGCAGGAGTGGGCAAGAAAGTTACCAGTGTCAAAAAGGGAGCCACAAGAGTTCCATCTCTTAGGCTCCATGAATGCAACCTTTTGCATTCACTTTAAATTCAATTCCCGCTTACCATATCATGAAGCTAAACCAAACACCTATCCTGACCCCAGCAACCCACACTACACAGACAAGAACTGGTGTGAAAATTCAGTCTTAGTTATGCACTCATCTGGTGGTGATTACAAGCCTCGTGAACTCCCAAAAGGTGTGTTTTTAATATGTGGAGACAGAGCATGGGCAGGTCTCCCTCCTCGTCTGCTCGGAGGTCCGTGTACCTTTGGCAAGCTGAGCCTGTTAACACCAAATCGAACAAACCTAATACATTGGCAAACTAAAAACAACACACATACATTAGCTATCAAAAAAAGAGACCTAAGGCAATTAGACTCGGACTGTAATTCAGAAATTGTTCACTGGTCCAGACTTAAGGCCACTGCAATTACAGTCCTTCTGCCGTGGATCTCGGCAGCAAAAACTATGGGAGAATTAGGCCGATTGGAATGTTGGGTTGCAAAACAGGCAAACCTCACTTCTACTGCCCTGAGTGACCTCTTATCAGATGAGGAAATTACCAGGCAAGCCACCATTCAAAATAGGGCAGCCATAGACTATCTGCTTCTTCTGCACAACCATCGCTGTGAAGAATTTGAAGGACTCTGCTGTCTAGACTTGTCATCAAAGGCAGAGAACGTCCATGCCGCAATTGACAAGATGAAAACCATGGTGAGCGACATCAAAAGAGAAACTGACGACTGGTTGAGTGGACTGTTCAATGGCTGGGGACTCTCGGGTTGGTTGGGATCTATTCTGAAAACTGTGTTTTTAGTGCTGTTTATTTTAGTTATAGTTATCGTAGTTTTTAGCATTGTTTTTAGACTAATCAAACGCATGGTCCTCAAGTAAATTTCAAGCTCATCTCCCCCTCCTGAGGTCTACCATTTGGAAGCCCTCAGTGCTCCAATGGATGACCTGGAAGCCTCAGTGGAAAACACTGACCCTCCTGTAGAGGAAGAACTGATTTACCAACCATGGTTTGGCAATCACGCTGGACCACAAACACAGCCCTCTTCTTTTTAAACAAAACTAGGGGGAGATGTTGCGGTGTGTCTTAAGCTTCTGGGTCCCTTTCCCAGGTGTGCCTATATGCCTCTCCCTTCCCCCTCGCTCCCTTGCTTAGTGTGTTGTGTCAATCAGGCTTAACATTTCAGCAAGGCATCGTGTGATTGGTCAAGTTCAAAAGATGCCCCTATGCCCAGGGGTCATTGGCCTATGTCTAGGTGTCCCTCGTCCCTTGAGACCCCGCCCCTTTCACCTGGTTGGTGTTCATCTGTCCCCCCCCCTCCCCCCTGCCCCGGGAGCTTAAAAGGTGATCAGGCCATGTGCTCGTCATTCTGCTGGAGCAGCTGCTCCCGTCCAGACCTCTGTAACCATGGAATAAACTTCTGGACATTGAACCCTGCAGCGGAATCCTCTCCTTTTTCTCTTCACCATCGCCAGAAGCTCTCTCTCCTGAGGTAAACGGAGTTCCTGACAAGCCTGGACTTGCTCAGTGCCCAGCTGCAATCTCCAGCAGCCAAGGTATCTCTGGGGTGATTTACACCACAGTTGCTGCCTTTGGCCCAGCAGCGAGGGTCAGACTGGCCCAGGCACCATCTAACTGACAATATTGGGATTCTTATTCCAATACCCCCAAAACTGGAATTTGGCAGTTATAGATATAAAAGATTGTTTTTTCCAGATTCCCCTGCACCCAGACGATGCCCCGCGCTTTGCGTTCACGGTTCCGTCCATCAACCCTGAGTCCCCAGCCAAGCGCTATCATTGGCGGGTGCTTCCGCAGGGTATGAAGAACAGCCATGTGATCTGCCAATGGTATGTCGCTTCGCTGCTGTCACCCATACGTACAGCCCTCGGGGATGCCGTCATCATCCACCATTACATGGACGACATCCTCGTGTGTGCGCCCGACCACAGTCTGCTTGCCCATGCGCTTGACCTGACAACCAATGCGTTGGTTGCTGCAGGGTTCGAGCGCCAGCAGGAAAAAATTCAGCAGATGCCACCTTGGAAATACCTGGGCCTCGAAATCACAAAGCGGACCATTGTTCCACAGAAATTGGCTATAAGGACAAAAGTCCAGACCCTAGCGGATGTCCATCAACTGTGTGGGTCTTTAAATTGGGTGAGACCCTGGCTGGGCATTTCAACCGAGGACCTAGCCCCCCTTTTCAATTTGTTGAAAGGGGGAGAGGGGCTGAGTTCCCCTAGGGCTCTCACCCCAGAGGCAGAGGAGGCCTTGGAGAAGATACAGAAAGTTATTTCGGCCAGGCAGGCCCATCGTTACCATCCGGGCCTGCCCTTCAAATTTATTATACTGGGAAAATTGCCACACCTCCATGGCATGATACACCAGTGGGACACCAGTGCAAAGGACCAGGGGCTGGGTGACCCCCTCTTAATTATAGAGTGGGTGTTCCTCAGCCATCATCGGTCCAAAAGAATGACACGGCCACAGGAGTTGGTAGCCGAACTGATCCTCAAAGCAAGATCGAGGATCAGGGAGTTGGCGGGGTGTGATTTCACATGCATACATATCCAAATTTAATTGGAATCGGGCCAACTTGAATTAAAGACCTTTGAAAAACTTCTGCAAACCAATGAATACCTGCAGTGTGCACTAGACAGCTACACTGGGCGCATCGCAGTAGATCGACCGGCCCATAAATTATTCAATTCGGAGTTCAAATTATCGCTGAGAAAGGTTCAGAGCAGGGAGCCACTGGATGCCTTGACAGTTTTCACAGAGGCGTCTGGAGCATCCCACAAGTCAGTGATGACTTGGAAGGATCCTCAGACTCAGCAGTGGGAGACTGATGTTGTTGTTGTGGAGGGCTCTCCACAAGTTGCTGAGTTGGACGCAGTTGTCAGGGCATTCCAGAGATTCCCTGGACCTTTTAATTTGGTTACAGATTCTGCGTATGTCGCAGGTGTAGTGTCTCGGGTTGAGTCTGCGGTTCTTCAAGAGGTCACCAACAAAAGATTATTTGATTTTCTTAACAGGCTCGTCGAGCTAGTCTCCCACCGCGAGCACCCTTTTTATGTTATGCATGTGAGATCACATACTGATCTGCCCGCGTTTATTGCGGAAGGCAACCGGCGTGCCGACTCTCTGGCCGCGGCTGCTGTTACGCAGGCCCCTGTCCCAGACGTGTTCGGCCAGGCTAAGATCAGTCACCAACTTTTCCATCAGAATGCGCCTGGCCTGGTCCGGCAATTCAATCTGACGCAGGATCAGGCCAAGGCGATAGTGGCCACATGTCCCCAATGCCAACAGGATCAGATGCCCACCGTGGCCTCGGGGGCCAATCCCCGAGGTTTGGCGAGCTGCGAGGTGTGGCAGATGGAGGTGACACATATCCCATCTTTTGGTCGATTGTGTTACGTCCATGTCTCAGTTGATACCTTCTCCGGGGCTATATATGCTTCTGCCCACACAGGCGAAAAGGCAGCGAATTTCCAGAAGCATCTGCTTCAGGCATTGGCTGTCTTGGGCATCCCTAGTGCCGTAAAAACAGATAACGACCCTGCGTATACCTCCAAGGAGCTGCAGAGCTTCCTGCAGCAATGGGGAATAGTCCATAAGACCGGCATCCCCTATTCCCCAACAGGCCAAGCCATGGTGGAGAGGGCCCACCAGAGCCTTAAGAAGATCCTATCCCGGCAACAACCGGCGATGAAGGTGGAGACCCCCCACGTCCGGCTGTCAAGAGCATTGTACACACTTAACTTTCTGAATTGCTCTTTTGAAAGCCAAAATCCTCCAGTGGTCCGGCACTTCAGCAGTCACCAGCAGCTGCAGCCTAAAGCCAGGCCACCGGTTCTTGAAAAAGATCCGGAGACCTGGCGGACGGAGGGCCCCTTTGACCTGGTAACCTGGGGGAGGGGATATGCCTGCGTGTCCACTCCCTCAGGCCCCAGGTGGATTCCATCCAAATGGGTTAGGCCCTTCGTCCCGAAACAGAGGACCAAGAGGGAGGCAGTACCACAGGTCCGGCAAGCTTGTTGGCGTCGGTGGAGGAAACCACACCATCAATCTTTGTCTTTCTCTCTGGATCTTCCCCCAGTTATAGAAGAGCCCTCTCCTCCAGCTTCTCCTCCACCCCTTGACTTCCTATGTCACGTCTCCTCCCATTCACCCCCTGCTCCATCTCTTACCCCCCGTATGTTTTATTTAAAGTGGTTGTTTTGTGAAGAACCATTTTTGTGAATTCGTCATACTTTTTCTATCTTATCTCATTTCAGTGACATCTCCCCCATGGCCCCCGTTTCAACATCGCTGGCTCCCAACCCTAGCCTGCTAATGGCGATCATGACGACCTGCGGACTCCTTTTGCCACCTTCGGAGGCGTGGGTCATCCCCCAGCCAAAAGTCAACGTCTGGCGTGCCTTGGCTCAATCGTTAGGACAGGACAGTATATGCCTAGACACCGGCGCCGCAGAGGACCCGATGTCGTCTTGCCTTGTGGGGATCCCTTTCTCTCCAGGCGAGTTTCCCCCTGTATTCCAAAGTGCCTTTAACGCTATCCTAGCCCAGAGTCTCACTATCCTCCCCAGTTTTGATTCCTCCATCGCCTGGAGAGACGGAGTGAGCAGGCTGGATCCTGCACACTCCGAGCCCACAGAGTTACATCTCCTCGGCTCGACCAATGCATCAATTTGCTTTCAGTTGGATTATACAATCACCCCTGTCGAGAGGGGTAGTGAGGTAGTGCTACAGTTCAAGTTAGAATACCAAGCTAAGCAGTGGTGTAAGGCTGTCCTAAAGATCCTCGGCCCCACCACTACCGGACAGACCCCTTACTCCCTTCCGCGAGGCGTGTTTTTAATTTGTGGCGACCGGGCGTGGGCAGGCATCCCCTCCGGCCTGGTCGGAGGGCCATGCACTTTTGGCCGGCTGACGCTGTTTACCCACAACGTCACTCAACTTATCAACTGGAAGAAGACAAACATCACATCCAAATTGGCTAGACCTAAAAGAGATCTCAAGGATCTCACTGAGGATTGTGATGATGAAATTACTCATTGGTCACACTCAAAATCCGTCGCCTTTACCATCTTGTTGCCTTGGGTATCGGTGGAGAAGGCTCTAGGTGAATTGGGCCGCCTAGAGTGTTGGGTGGCTAAACAAGAAAATTTTACTTCAGCCGCGCTCTACGACCTCCTCACAGACGAGGAAATAACAAGGAAGGCGACACTCCAAAACAGAGCAGCAATAGATTTTCTATTGCTGCTCCATCATCATCACTGTGAGGAGTTTGAGGGCCTCTGCTGCCTGAACCTGTCCTCTCGAGCCGAGGACGCCAGACATTCCATCAAGAGGCTGCAAGACCTCGTCCATCAGGTCAAGCAAGAGACCTCTGACTGGCTGGGGGACATTTTTAAGGGTTGGGGCCTCAGCGGGTGGGCCGGTTCCATAATAGAATCTGTTTGCAAGGTTGTTCTGAGTTTAATAATACTTTCAGTTTTCATTATTTTGATCCGAGGTTTGGTCCAGAGACTAATGGCCAGAGATACCTCAGCATCTGTCAACCATGCCGCAGTCCCGTCGGACAAGCCCATCGAGCTGGAAGACCTCTCCTCGGAGGCCGAAGAAGCTACAGATGAGGAAGGGGCGACCGCACCGTCCTTCGACCACCCAGGGGCGGGAGGATTCCAGCTCGAAGAAAGAGAGGCCTGGCCGGACCAGCCGCGAGATCCTGAATTTTAAGTTTCTGTGGACTTCCCGTTCTTTTTATCCTATTTGTTAAGAAACGAGGAGAGGTTGTAGTGTGTTTTTAAGTTTCTTGTTTTTGCTCCCCCATTTTATGTATTATTCCCCCCCTGTTCTTTGTAAGATGGTTCTTCCCCCTCCAGTTTTCCCGCCACAGAGCCTTTGGCAGTTATGTTACTATGGTTACCCCTGCCCCTGTTAATTGTCAATCTCCCAAGTTACATAACTGCTCCTCCCTTATCCCACCATATAAGTAAAGTTTTCCTCCTCCCTGAGCCCAGTCAATCACCCCCCACTCCTCCCTGCTTTCTAGAACATTCTTCTCTCTGGAGGTGGTGGTTGGCGGGCGTCCCGGGGCCCCTCTATTGTTCTATGTTTATTGGATAAGTTCTTGTGTCAGTTTTCTTATGTACCTCCCCACATGTTCCCCTATTGGTTAGCTGGGCTTCCCCTCCCGTCTCCACCCCTTCCCTGTAAAACTCTGTCTCCCCCCGTGTTCGGGGCCATTTTGCTGTGGGTTTTTCCACCTGTTGGTTTGCCCTGTGCTGCATGTGGGCTCTTCAATAAACCGACGTTTTACACCCAGCAAGTGGTCGCCTCCTCTCTCGTCTCGTCCAGCGCGAATCCAAGTCCGCAATCCAGCCCAGCCCGAGGCCAGGATGCCAAGGGCGGCTGGCCGCAGATGCACAGGGGCGTCGGCCGCTTTACCCCTTCAAATAGCCGGACTTAGGGCCGTGAACGCCCTCGCGCATTCTAAAACACGATGGGAGATTTTTTCTGTGCTGGCACAGTTTCTCCTTGCCAGACATAGTGGAAAAGCTTTTGGCTAAGATGTAGATGACAAGAGAGGCTAAAGACGAAGGTAGGATGCTCTCCGGAGCTATGAGCCGCTCCCGGGCGTCTTTCGGCAGAAGCCACACTGCGGAGAGCACTGTGACCGGCGCAATCGTCGTTGCGCGAAGAAGCCGCTTCTTCGCCTCCAGGTGCAGGAGAGTGCGGCAGCTTCAGAAAGGTGAAGAAGGAACCTGCACTACACTGGGATTGTGTGCGCAGCCTGCCAACTGATAGAAAACATACCTTAGCACTCACTTGACTATTCCAATCACATGAGCATTCGACGGGAAGCTGTTTTAGGCAACTGTCTTCATCGTTTTGCAAAACACTCGGCAGACCTCCGTGAAACTTCTAGAACACAATGGGAGATGTTTTCTGTTCTGGCACAGTTTCTCCTTGCCAGACATAGTGGAAAAGCTTTTGGCTAAGATGTAGACGACAAGAGACGCTAAAGATGAAAATACGATGCTCTCCGGAGCTAAGTGCCGCTCCCAGGCGTCTTTCGGCAGAAGCCGCGCTGTGGAGAGCACTGTGACCGCCACAATCGTCTTTGCGCGAAGAAGCCGCTTCTTCGCCTCTGGGAGCCGGAGAGAGCGGCAGCTTCGGAAAGGTGAAGAAGGAAGCTGCACAACACAGGGATTGTGTGGCAGCTTGCCAACTGAGAGAAAACAGTACCTTAGCAATCTCCTGCCCTTTGCGATGACATGAGAAATCGTTTGGAAACTGTTTTGGACAACTTTACTTTTCCCCTTTCAAAACACTCGGCAGACCGCCGAGCAACTTCTAGAACACGATGGGCGATATTGTCTGTGCTGGCACAGGTTTTTTTTTCCAGATATAGTGGAAAAGCTTTTTGCTAAGCTGTAGACGTGAGGAGACGCTAAAGATGATAGTACGGATCTCCCCGGAGCCAAGATCCGCTCCCGGGCGTCTTTCGGCGGAAGCCGCGCTGAGGAAAGCACTGTGACCGCAACAACTGTCTTTGCGCGAAGAAGCCGCTTTTTGCCTCCGGGAGATGGTGAGCGCGGCAGCTTCGAAAAGGTGAAGAAGGAAGCTGCACAACACTGGGACTGTGTGCGCAGCTTGCCAAATGATAGAAAACTGTACCTTACCACCCTCTTGTCTTTTTCCAAACACATGGGCATTCGATTGGAAGCTGTTTCAGGCAACTCTCTTCGTCTTCTTGCAAAACACTGGGCAGACCTCCGTGAAACTTCTAGAACACGATGGGAGATTTTTTCTTTTCTGGCACATTTTCTCTCTGCCAGACATAGTGGAAAAGCTTTTGGCTAAGATGTAGACGACAAGAGACGCTAAAGACGAAGGTACGATGCTCTCCGTAGCTAAGAGCCACTCCCGGGCGTCCTTCGGCAGAAGCCGCGCTAAGGCGAGCGCTGTGACCACCGCAATCGTCTTTGCGCGAAGAAGCCGCTTCTTCGCCTCCGGGAGCCGGAGAGAGCGGCAGCTTCGGAAAGGTGAAGAAGGCAGCTGCACAACACTGGGATTGTGTGCGGAGCTTGCCAACGGATCGGAACAGTACCTTTGAACTCTCCTGCCTTTTCCGAAGACATGAGATTTCGTTTGGAAACTGTTTTAGACAACTTTAATTTTCCCCTTGCAAAACACTTGGAAGACCTCGCTGCAACTTCCAGAACACGATGGGAGATTTTTTCTGTGCTGGCACAGTATCTCCTTGCCAGACATACTGGAAAAGCTTTTGGCTAAGATATAGACCACAAGAGACGCTAAAGACGAAGGTACGATGCTCTCCAGAGCTAAGAGCCACTCCCGGGCGTCTTTCGGCAGAAGCCGCGCTGCGGAGAGCTCTGTGACCGGCACAATCGTCTTTGCGCGGAGAAGCGGCTTCTTCGCCTCTTGGAGCCGGAGAGCGCGGCAGCTTCGGAAAGGTTAAGAAGCATCTGCACAACACTGGGATTGTGTGCGCAGCTGACCAACGGATAGAAAACAGTATTTGGCTGTCTCCTGACTATTCCAATCACATGAGCATTGAATTGGAAGATGTTTTGGACAACTTTCTTTCTCTTCTTGCAAAACACTCGGCAGACCTCCCTGAAACTTCTAGAACACGATGGGAGATGTTTTCTGTGCTGGCAGAGTTTCTCCTTGCCAGACATAGTGGAAAAGCTTTTGGCTAAGATGTAGACGAATACAGATTCTAAAGACGATGGTATGATACTCTCCGGAGCTAAGAGCCGCTCCCGGGCGTCTTTCGGCAGAAGCCGCGCTGCGGAAAGCACTGTGACCGGCACAATCGTCTTTGCGTGAAGAAGCCGCTTCTTCTCCTCCGGGAGCCGGAGAGAGTGGCAGCATAGGAAAGGTGAAGAAGGAAGCTGCACAACACTGGGATTGTGTGCGCAGCTTGCCAACTGATAGAAACCAGTACCTTAGCACTCTCCTGCCTTATCCAAACACATGAGCATTCGATTGGAAGCTTTTTAGGGCGACCTTATTCGTCTTCTTGCAAAAAACTCGGCAGACCTCCGTGCGACTTATAGAACAGGATGGGAGATGTTTTCTGTGCTGGATCAGTTTCTCCTTGCCAGACATAGTGGAAAAGTTTTGGCTAAGATGTAGACGACAAGAGACGCTAAAGATGAAAATACGATGCTCTCTGGAGCTAAGAGCCGCTCCCGGGCGTCTTTCAGCAGAAGCCACACTGCAGAGAGCACTGTGACCGCCACAATCGTCTTTGCGCGAAGAAGCCGCTTCTTCGCCTCCAGGAGCCGGAGAGAGCGGCGACTTCGGAAAGGTGAAGAAGGCAGCTGAACAACACTGGGATTGTTAGCGCAGCTTTCCAATAGATAGAAAACAGTGCCTTCGCACTCTCCTGCCTTTTCCAAACACAGGAGCATTCAATGGGAAGCTCTTCTAGGCAACTCTCTTCGTCTTTTTGCAAAACAATCAGCGCACCTCCGTGCAACTTTCTGAACACGATGGGAGATGTTTTCTGAGCTGGCACAGTTTCTCCTTGCCAGACATAGTGGAAACGCTTTTCGCTAAGATGGAGACGACAAGAAACGCTAAAGACGAAGGTAAGATGCTCCTCGGAGAAAAGAGCCGCTCCCAGGCATCCTTCGGCAGAAGCTGTGCTAAGGCGAGCACTGTGACCGACCCAATCGTCTTTGCGCGAAGAAGCCGCTTCTTCGCCTCCGGGAGCCGGAGAGAGCGGCAGCTTCGGAAAGGTTAAGAAGGAAGCTGCACAACACTGGGATTGTGTGCCCAGCTTGCCACCTGATGGAAAATCACACTTTAGCACTCTCCTGCCTTTTCCAAACACATGAGCATTCGATTGGAAGCTGTTTCAGGCAACTCTCTTCGTCTTCTTGCAAAACACTCGTCACACCTCTGTGCAACTTCCAGAAAACGATGGGAGATGTTTTCTGTGCTGGCACAGTTTCCCCTTGCCAGACATAGTGGAAAAGCTTTTGGCTAAGATGTAGATTACAAGAGACATTAAAGCTAAAGGTACGATGCTCTCCGGAGCTAAAAGCCGCTCCCGGGCGTCCTCCTGCCGAAGCCGTGATAAGGCGAGCGCTATGACCGCCACAATCGTCTTTGCGCGAAGAAGCCGCTTCTTCGCCTCGGGGAGCCGGAGAGAGCGGCAGCTTCGGAAAGGTTAAGAAGGAAGCTGCACTACACTGGGATTGTGTGCGCAGCTTGCCAACTGATAGAAAACAGTACCTTATCACTCTCCTGCCTTTTCCAAACACATGAGCATTCGATGGGAAGATCTTTTAGGCAGCTCTCTGCATCTTCTTGCAAAACACTCGGCAGACCTCCGTGAAACTTCTAGAAAACGATGGGAGATATTTTCTGAGCTGGCACAATTTCTCCTAGCCAGACATAGTGGAAAAGCTTTTGGCTAAGATGGAGACGAGAAGAGACGCTAAAGACGAAGGTACGATGCTTTCCGGAGTTAAGAGCCGCTCCCGGGCGTCTTTCGGCAGAAGCCGTGCTGTAGAGAGCACTGTGACCGCCACAATCGTCTTTGCCCGAAGAAGCCGCTTCTTCGCCTCCGGGAGCCGGAGAGAGCGGCAGCTTCGGAAAGGTGAAGAAGGAAGCTGCACTACACTGGGATTGTGTGCGCAGCTTGCCAACTGATAGAAAACAGTACCTTAGCACTCTCCTGTCTTTTCCATACACATGAGCATTCTATTGGAAGCTGTTTTGGGCAAGTCTGTACACCTTCTTGCAAAACACTCGGCAGACCTCCGTGCAACTTCTAGAACACGATGGGAGATGTTTTCTGTGCTGCCACAGTTTCTCTTTGCCAGACACAGTGGAAAAGCTTTTGGCTAAGATGAAGACAACAAGAGACGGTAAAGACGAAGGTACGATTCTCTCCAGAGCTAACAGCCGCTCCCTGGCGTCTTTCGGAAGAAGCCGCGCTGCGGAGAGCACTGTGACCGCCACAATCGTCTTTGTGCAAAGAAGCCACTTATTTCCCTCCGGGAGCTGAAGGGAGTGGCAGCTTTGGAAAGGTGAAAAAGGAAGCTGCACAACTCTGGGATTGTGTGCGCAGCTTGCCAACTGATAGAAAAAAGGACCTTAGCACTCTCCTGCCTTTTCCAAACACATGAGCATTCGATTGGAAACTGTTTTAGGCAACTCTCTTCGTCTTCTTGCAAAACACTCAGCAAACCTCCTTGCAAATTCTAGAACACGATGGGAGATGTTTTCTGTGCTGGCACAGTTTCTCCTTTCCAGACATAGTGGAAAAGCATTTTGGCTAAGATGTAGACGACAAGAGGAACTAAAGACCAAGGCACGATGTTCTCCGGAGCTAAGAGCCGGTCCCGGGCGTCATTCGGCAGAAGCCGCGCTGCGGAGAGCATTGTTACCGCCACAATCATCTTTGCACGAAGAAGCCGCCTCTTCGCCTCCGGGAGCCGGAGAGAGCGGCAGCTTCGGAAAGGTTAAGAAGGAAGCTGCACAACACTGGGATTGTGTGCCCAGCTTGCCACCTGATGGAAAATCACACTTTAGCACTCTCCTGCCTTTTCCAAACACATGAGCATTCGATTGGAAGCTGTTTCAGGCAACTCTCTTCGTCTTCTTGCAAAACACTCGTCACACCTCTGTGCAACTTCCAGAAAACGATGGGAGATGTTTTCTGTGCTGGCACAGTTTCCCCTTGCCAGACATAGTGGAAAAGCTTTTGGCTAAGATGTAGATTACAAGAGACATTAAAGCTAAAGGTACGATGCTCTCCGGAGCTAAGAGCCGCTCCCGGGCGTCCTCCTGCCGAAGCCGTGATAAGGCGAGCGCTATGACCGCCACAATCGTCTTTGCGCGAAGAAGCCGCTTCTTCGCCTCGGGGAGCCGGAGAGAGCGGCAGCTTCGGAAAGGTTAAGAAGGAAGCTGCACTACACTGGGATTGTGTGCGCAGCTTGCCAACTGATAGAAAACAGTACCTTATCACTCTCCTGCCTTTTCCAAACACATGAGCATTCGATGGGAAGATCTTTTAGGCAGCTCTCTGCATCTTCTTGCAAAACACTCGGCAGACCTCCGTGAAACTTCTAGAAAACGATGGGAGATATTTTCTGAGCTGGCACAATTTCTCCTAGCCAGACATAGTGGAAAAGCTTTTGGCTAAGATGGAGACGAGAAGAGACGCTAAAGACGAAGGTACGATGCTTTCCGGAGTTAAGAGCCGCTCCCGGGCGTCTTTCGGCAGAAGCCGTGCTGTAGAGAGCACTGTGACCGCCACAATCGTCTTTGCCCGAAGAAGCCGCTTCTTCGCCTCCGGGAGCCGGAGAGAGCGGCAGCTTCGGAAAGGTGAAGAAGGAAGCTGCACTACACTGGGATTGTGTGCGCAGCTTGCCAACTGATAGAAAACAGTACCTTAGCACTCTCCTGTCTTTTCCATACACATGAGCATTCTATTGGAAGCTGTTTTGGGCAAGTCTGTACACCTTCTTGCAAAACACTCGGCAGACCTCCGTGCAACTTCTAGAACACGATGGGAGATGTTTTCTGTGCTGCCACAGTTTCTCTTTGCCAGACACAGTGGAAAAGCTTTTGGCTAAGATGAAGACAACAAGAGACGGTAAAGACGAAGGTACGATTCTCTCCAGAGCTAACAGCCGCTCCCTGGCGTCTTTCGGAAGAAGCCGCGCTGCGGAGAGCACTGTGACCGCCACAATCGTCTTTGTGCAAAGAAGCCACTTATTTCCCTCCGGGAGCTGAAGGGAGTGGCAGCTTTGGAAAGGTGAAAAAGGAAGCTGCACAACTCTGGGATTGTGTGCGCAGCTTGCCAACTGATAGAAAAAAGGACCTTAGCACTCTCCTGCCTTTTCCAAACACATGAGCATTCGATTGGAAACTGTTTTAGGCAACTCTCTTCGTCTTCTTGCAAAACACTCAGCAAACCTCCTTGCAAATTCTAGAACACGATGGGAGATGTTTTCTGTGCTGGCACAGTTTCTCCTTTCCAGACATAGTGGAAAAGCATTTTGGCTAAGATGTAGACGACAAGAGGAACTAAAGACCAAGGCACGATGTTCTCCGGAGCTAAGAGCCGGTCCCGGGCGTCATTCGGCAGAAGCCGCGCTGCGGAGAGCATTGTTACCGCCACAATCATCTTTGCACGAAGAAGCCGCCTCTTCGCCTCCGGGAGCCGGAGAGAGCGTCAGCGTCGGAATGGTGAAGAAGGAAGCTGCACAACACTGGGATTGTGTGCGCAGCCTGCCAACTGATAGAAAACATACCTTAGCACTCACTTGACTATTCCAATCACATGAGCATTCGATGGGAAGCGCTTTTAGGCAACTCTCATCGTCTTCTTGCAAAACACTCGGCAGACCTCCGTGAAACTTCTAGAACACAATGGGAGATGTTTTCTGTGCTGGCACAGTTTCTCCTTGCCGGAAATAGTGGAAAAGCTTTTGGCTAAAATGTAGACAACAAGAGACGCTAAAGATGAAAATACGATGCACTCCGGAGCTAAGTGCCGCTCCCAGGCGTCCTTCGGCAGAAGCCGCGCTTAGGCAAGCACTGTGACCGCCACAATCGTCTTTGCACGAAGAAGCCCCTTCTTCGCATCCGGGAGCCAGAGAGAGCGGCCGCTTCGAAAAGGTGAAGAAGGAAGCTGCACAACACTGGGATTTTGTGTGCAGCTTGCCAACCGATAGAAAACAGTACTTTAGCACTCTCTTGCATTTTCCAATCACATGAGCATTCGATTGGAAGCTGTTTTGGGCAACTCTCTTCGTCTTCTTGCAAAACACTCGGCAGACCTCCGTGCAACTTCTAGAATACGATGGGAGATGTTTTCTGTGCCGGCACAGTTTCTCCTTGCCAGAAATAGTGGAAAAGATTTTGGCTAAGATGTAGACGACAAGAGACGCTAAAGACGAAGGTACGATGCTCTCCGGAGCTAAGAGCCGCTCCCGGGCGTCCTTCGGCAGAAGCCGCGCTGCGGGAGCCCTGTGACCGCCTCTGTCGTCTTTGCGCAAAGAAGCCGCTTCTCCACCTCCGGGAGCCGGAGAGAGCGGCAGCTTCGGAAAGGTGAAGAAGGAAACTGCACAACACTGGGATTTTGTGCGCAGCTTGCCACCTGATAGAAAACTGTACCTTAGAACTCTCCTGACTATTCCAATCACATGAGCATTCGATTGGAAGCTGTTTTAGGCAACTCTCTTCGTCTTCTTGCAAAACACTCGGCAGACCTCCGTGCAACTTCTAGAACACGAAGGGAGATATTTTCGGTGCTGGCACAGTTTCTCCTTGCCAGACATAGTGGAAAAGCTTTTGGCTAAGATGTAGACGACAAGAGACTCTAAAGGCTGTTGTGGTGTGTTTTTAAGTTTTTCAGTTTGGTCTTCCATTTTATATATGTTCCCCCTATGTTCACTTTAAATGGTTCCTCCCTTCCCAGTTTTCCTGCCACTATTGCCCTGACAGCTGTGTTACTATGGTTACCCCTGCCCCCTTTTAGTTGCCAATCTCCTAAGTTACATAATTGCTCCTCCATTATCCCACCATATAAGTAAAGTTTTCCTCCTCCCTGGGCCCAGTCAATCACCCCCCACTCCTCCCAGGTTTCGAGAACCTTCTTCTCCTTGCGGGTTGTGGTTGGCTAGTGTCCTGGGGACCCTCCTCTACTTCATGTTTATTGGATATGTTCTTATGTCAGTTTTGTTATGTACCTCCCCACATGTTCCCCGATTGGTTTGCTGGGCTTCACTCCCTTCTCCACCCCTTCCCTTTAAAACTAGGTCTCTCCCCGTGTTCGGCGCCATTTGCTGTGGGTTTGTCCATCTGTTGGTTGCCCTTTGCTTCCTGGGGGCTCTTCAAAAAACCGACGTTTCCCCCCCAGCAAGTGGTCGCCTCCTCACTCGTCTCGTCCTGCGTGAACCCAAGACCGCAATCCAGCCCAGCCCGAGGCCACGACGCCAAGGGGGGCTGGCCTCAGATGCGCAGGAGCGTCAGCCGCTTTACCCCTTCAGCTGGCCGGACTTAGGGCCGTGAACGCCCTCGTGCAGTTTGGCGACCAACGTAGGGGCCGACGAAGTGGACTTTTGACCCCGGACTGGACCCTGCGGAGTTGGGATTTACTTACCCTCTGGACGCCAGACTGCCCCGGGTAGTAGCAGGCTCCATTTTAGGAGCAGCGCTCCCCGGCGGGAGTCGGGACTCCTCGCACCCTCAGAGGACGCCTCCCCTAGACGAGCGACCCTCGCCTGGTTTTTTCTTTGTCGCCGCTGCAAGATTGGTGAGTTCGGGCCCCGTCCTGGGGACTCTCCGGCTTCCCCTCTGCCTTTTTAACTTTCCCTAGGGGTATATGCCCTGCGTTGGGGACCTACCCCCCGCCTTCTCTCCTTGAGGTTTTTTCTTGCCCCCGTGCCATTTTTGTTTTCTCTTCCCTTTGGGTGCCGGATTTCCCCAGACGTGGGGCTGGACCCATCACCCAATTTCCTTTTTTCCCTCCGGCTGGTTCCCCAGACTTTGGGGCAGTGGGGGGAGCAGGGGCCGGCGGCGGGCGGCTCATTGTTTTAGTTTTCGTTTTTTCCCAGGCGTGCGGTTGCGTCATCAGAGGATTTTCCCCCTTTCTAGCGGCAGCAGTTCCTGCTCTAGAAAGGCGCCATGGGTGCCGGCTTGGGAAAATCCCAGAAGGAGGTTTATTATGTTGTGAAGGGTTTGTTGCTTGGGGGTGGTCAAAAAGCCCCCGAGCAGGAGTTAAAATGTTTAGTTAAGTGGGTATTTTCTAGGTTTACCGAGGTCTCTCCGGAACGCGTAAAAGAGCCGCGGTTTTGGGCAGCCGTTGTGGCAAAATTAGAAGAGGCCATAAATTCCGGGGAGACAAAATTGGCCACCGTTGCGTATTGTGGGCGCAGAGTGCATGCGACACTCCGAGCGCCTGTGGAGCCTAAGAAAAGTCCCGCGGTTTCTGGTTTGTCCCCTCGTTCTCCTCGTTCAGTTGCCCTTGTCCCCCAAACCTTTCCCTCGTCCCGTAGGCAAGAGCCCTGAAGGGGGATTTTGAGGGCCGACCAGAGGCAGGGGGTCCATCCTGCCCCTGCTCCCCCTCGACCGGCTCGGCCTCCCCCTTTGAGGAGCCCTGGCCAGGCTCCTTCTCTTCCCTTACCCTCTACCCCGGTCCCCAAGTCCCCGGTTTCAAACCCCAAAGTTATTCGGTTTTGCGAAGACCCTCAAAAGGGGTCCCATGGTGCCCGAGATGGCGGCAGCCAGGCGGCCGCTCCCGCCAGGGCTCCTTCTTCTCCTCCTAACCCTTTCCTCCCTGATACCAACCCCTTCCTTCCCCTGGACCCAACCTCTTTTTCGGTCGTCCCTCCCCCATCTCTTCCTTCTGCTCCTTCCATTTCTCCGCCCTCCGATTCTCCGTCGGCTCCTCCCCAGGTTCCTCCCCCGGTTCAGCCCCCTGTTTACTCCTCCCCTGCTCCATCTTCATACTCTGCTCCGCCTCCGAACTCCATCAAGGAGGCGGAGAGGGGCGGTGTGCGGCGCCCACTCCCTCGCCCTGCCCCATTGCCAGACCCTGCCTCAACCTCCTCCAACTCCGGTTCCCACGCTCCCCCTTCCGGTTCTCACGCCTTGTATTTGGGGAGGGGGGGGGATGGATGACTGGAAGCCGGGGCAGGCGCCTTTATTGGAAGCTGCTGCGGTTACGTACCACCTCAGCGGGGAGGGGAGCCCTCAGGCCCAGTGGGTGCCTTTAGCACAGGCCCAGATTAAGGAACTGTGCAAGGCGCAGAAGGACTACTCCTGTGGGTCTGAATACGTCCGGGGTATGCTCCGGAATGCCCTTGCACAGGGAGATCTGGTGCCGGCAGACCTGAGGGCCCTCTTCTCCAGTTTAACAAGACCCATGGAGTTTAGGGTCTGGGTGGGGGAACGGAGGAGGGAGATAGTGGAGGTTCTCCCGATTCTTTGGGGGAATCCTTCAGTGTCTCATGACGCGGACGGTTTAGCAATTTCCCAAGAACATCTTTTGGGCGAGGGACAGTGGGCAGAGTGGGCAGCTCAAGCAAAGGCCTTGTTCCCGCCTCAGCTTGTAGAGACCGCTAAGGTAGTAGAGCGGGCCTTTTATAAGCTAGACGTGGTGACCTCCCAATGGGAGGATGATGAAGTCCGGCAGGGGCCGCAAGAGCCTTATATGGTTTTCATCGAGCGCCTCT
This sequence comes from Melozone crissalis, assembly GCF_028551555.1. Lineage (NCBI taxonomy): Eukaryota > Metazoa > Chordata > Aves > Passeriformes > Passerellidae > Melozone > Melozone crissalis. The sequence continues at coordinate 3,199,426 of NW_026535882.1, read as the reverse complement.
ACAGATAGGTGGAGGCGCAGGCGACCGGGGATGACGACACGGAAAAGATGCTCTGGAGGATGGCGTATAGCAATGCCAACCTAGAGTGACGGAAGGCCATCAGGAGGCTCCCTCGAAGTCCCCTGCCCACGGTGGAGGCCATGATAGACGCCGTGGTAGGCCAGGTATCCCTACCATCGCGGCCTAAAAGAGCCTCAGTGGCTTTTGCGGAGGACCCCGAACCGGACTTCTTTGATATAGAAGCTTCCCCCGTTGCCGGACCCCCAACACCCGGGTCCGGCAGAAGATCAACGGCCACCCACCCCTGCCACCTCTCTGGCAAGACAGGGCATTGGATGCCCCAATGCCCGATGCGATTAGATTATTTCGAGTATAGAAGGAAGCGGGAAAAGGAGGAGAGTAAGGGCACAAAAAACTAGGCCCGGAGCGCAGCCCCTCCCTCCGCGAAGACAAAAATGCGGCAGGCCACTTAACAACAAGCGGGGAGGGAGGAGACGAGAGAGAGCTGCCATACACACTGCCGGATTTGTCTTACTTAGTACCAGACTTGACACATACCTGTGGTATTCAGCCGACACCTGCTCTTACCACCATGTCCACTGTTTCCCCCTACAGGCTGCAGCTAACTAGGGACTTTTATCTCCCTAGCAGTGACATCCAGCTGGTGTCTGTCGACCTGCAACACCCGGGTCGCTGGACAAAACTTGGACGTTGCAGGTGGACCGTCATCGGTGACACGAAGCACACACCGCGAGACATTCACATCGTCCCTGGTCTGGTAACTACCGACCGGGACCGTTTCGCGGTAGGGCTGTACTGTGTCCGACCCCCGCTCTTCCTCCCTAAGGGACAGATCATTGCCCAGGCTGTTCCGGTTCCAGATAGAGATCATTGGAAGAACTCCGTGGAGAGGACATCGCCTCCGACAGTAGCCTGGGCACAGCTGGTTGGGAGGGAGAAGCCCCGCCTGACTTGTCAGCTCTAGTTGGGCGGGGACAAAAAGATCGTGAGGGATCTTTTGGACACAAGTGCGGATGTGACGATCATTCCCTCTCGGGAGTGGCCGTCACATTGGGACTTGCAAAGCGCTGCGGGCACGGTCTCAGGTGTTGGGGGCCTTCAATTGGCCAATCAATCTAAGAGCATTGTGCAAATTAAGGGGCCCGACGGGCAATTGGCCTCTATACGCCTGTTCGTTTTAGATTACATCGAGCCTCTCTGGGGAAGAGACCTACTAGCCCAGTGGGGAGCCAGAATTGACCTCCCAAAGGCTCCCCAGGTTTTTCGGGCAGTGGCCACTGAGGAGCGCCAGACCTGGAAGCTGAATTGGCTGTCAGATAAACCAGTACAGGTCTTGCAGTGGCCACTCAACAAGCAAAAATTAAAAGCCCTCAATGAGCTTGTTCAGGAGCAGTTACTGAAAGGCCACCTGGTGGAGACAATGTCACCTTGGAACTCCCCATTGTTTGTCATTAAGAAGCCTAATAAGGACAAGTGGCGGCTCCTGACCGACCTCCGCCAAATAAACGAACAAATAATGGGCATGGGTCCTCTTAAGCCAGGGATGCCCTTCCAAGCAATGCTCCCCCTAAACTGGAATTTGGCAGATATAGATATAAAAGATTGCTTTTTCCAGATTCCCCTGCACCCAGACGATGCCCCGCGCTTTGCATTCACGGTTCCGTCCATCAACCGTGAGTCCCCAGCCAAGCGCTATCATTGGTGAGTCCTTCCGCAAGGCCTTAAGAACAGCCCTGTGATCTGCCAATGGTATGTCGCTTCGCTGCTGTCACCCATACGTAGAGCCCTCAGGGATGCTGTCATCATCCACCATTACATGGACGACATCCTCGTGTGTGCGCCCGACCACAGTCTGCTTGCCCATGCGCTTCACCTGACAACCAATGCGTTGGTTGCTGCAGGGTTCGAGCTCCAGCAGGACAAAATTCAGCGGATGCCACCTTGGAAATACCTGGGCCTCGAAATCACAAAGCGGACCATTGTTCCGCAGAAATTGGCTATTAGGACAAAAGTCCAGACCCTAGCGGATGTCCATCAGCTGTGTGGGTCTTTAAATTGGGTGAGACCCTGGCTAGGCATTTCAACTGAGGACCTAGCCCCCCTTTTCAATTTGTTGAAAGGGGGAGAGTGGCTGAGTTCCCCTAGGGCTCTCACCCCAGAGGCAGAGGTGGCCTTGGAGAAGATACAGAAAGTTATTTCGGCCAGGCAGGCCCATCGTTACCATCCGGGCCTGCCCTTCAAATTTATTATACTGGGAAAATTGCCACACCTCCATGGCATGATACACCAGTGGGACACCAGTGTAAAGGACCAGGGGCTGGGTGACCTCCTCTTAATTATAGAGTGGGTGTTCCTCAGCCACCATCGGTCCAAAAGAATGACACGGCCACAGGAGTTGGTAGCCGAACTGATCCTCAAAGCAAGATCGAGGATCAGGGAGCTGGCGGGGTGTGATTTCGCATGCATACGTATCCCAATTAAATTAGAATTGGGACAACTTACATTAAAGACCTTTGAAGAACTGCTGCAAACTAATGAATACCTGCAGTTTGCACTAGATAGCTACACTGGGAGCATCGCAGTAGATCGGCCGGCCCACAAATTATTCAATTCGGAGTTAAAATTATCGCTGAAAAAGGTTCAGAGCAGGAAGCCACTGGATGCCTTGACAGTTTTCACAGAGGCGTCAGGAGCATCACACAAGTCAGTGATGACTTGGAAGGATCCTCAGACTCAGCAGTGGGAGACTGATGTTGTTGTTATGGAGGCCTCTCCACAAGTTGCTGAGTTGGACGCAGTCGTCAGGGCATTCCAGAGGTTCCCTGGGCCTTTTAATTTGGTTACAGATTCTGCGTATGTCGCAGGTGTAGTGTCTCGAGCTGAGTCTGCGGTTCTTCAGGAGGTCACCAACAAAAGATTATTTGAGTTGCATAACAGGCTCGTCGAGCTAGTGTCCCACCGCGAGCACCCTTTTTATGTTATGCATGTGAGGTCACATACTGATCTGCCCGGGTTTATTGCGGAAGGCAACCGTCGTGCCGAATCTCTGGCCGCGGCTGCTGTTACGCAGGCCCCTATCCCAGACGTGTTCGGCCAGGCTAAGATCAATCACCAACTTTTCCATCAGAATGCGCCTGGCCTGGTCCGGCAATTCAATCTGACGCAGGATCAGGCCAAGGCGATAGTGGCCACATGTCCCCAATGCCAACAGGATCAGATGCCCACCGTGGCCTCGGGGGCCAATCCCCGAGGTTTGGCGAGCTGCGAGGTGTGGCAGATGGACGTGACACATATCCCATCTTTTGGTCGATTGTGTTACGTCCACGTCTCAGTAGATACCTTCTCCGGGGCTATCTGTGCTTCTGCCCACACAGGCGAAAAGGCAACGGATGTCCAGAAGCATCTGCTTCAGGCATTCGCTGTCTTGGGCATCCCTAGGGCCCTAAAAACAGATAACGGCCCTGCGTATACCTCCAAGGAGCTGCGGAGCTTCCTGCAGCAATGGAGAATAGTCCATAAGACTGGCATCCCCTATTCCCCAACAGGCCAAGCCATGGTTGAGAGGGCCCACCAGAGCCTTAAGAAGATCCTATCCCGGCAACAACCGGCGATGAAGGTGGAGACCCCCCACGTCCGGCTGTAAAGAGCATTGTACACACTTAACTTTCTGAATTGCTCTTTTGACAGCCAAAAGCCTCAATAGGTCCGGCACTTCGGCAGTCACCAGCAGCTGCAGCTTAAAGCCAGGCCACCGGTTCTTGTAAAAGATCCGGAGACCTGGCGGACGGAGGGCCCCTTTAACCTGGTAACCTGGGGGAGGGGATATGGCTGCGTGTCCACTCCCTCAGGCCCCAGGTGGATTCCATCCAAGTGGGTTAGGCCCTTCGTCCCGAAACAGAGGACCAAGAGGGAGGCAGTACCACAGGTCCGGCAAGCTTGTTGGCGTCGGCGGAGGAAACCACACCATCAATCTTTGTCTTTCTCTCCGGATCTTCCCCCAGTTATAGAAGAGCCCTCTCCTCCAGCTTCTCCTCCACCCCTTGACCTCCTATGTCACGTTTCCTCCCATTCACCCCCTGCTCCAGCTCTTACCCCCCGTATGTTTTATTTAAACTGGTTGTTTGGAGAAGAACCATTTTTGTGAATTCGTCATACTTTTACTATCTTATCTCATTTCAGTGACATCTCCCCCATGGCCCCCGTTTCAACATCGCTGGCTCCCAACCCTAGCCTGCTAATGGCGATCATGACGACCTGCGGACTCCTTTTGCCACCTTCGGAGCCGTGGGTCATCCCCCAGCCGAAAGTCAACGTCTGGCGTGCCTTGGCTCAATCGTTAGGACAGGACAGTATATGCCTAGACACCGGCGCAGCAGAGGACCCGATGTCATCTTGCCTTGTGGGGATTCCTTTCTCTCCAGGCGAGTTTCCCCCTGCCTTCCAAAGTGCCTTTAACGCTATCCTAGCCCAGAGCCTCACTTTCCTCCCCAGTTTTGATTCCTCCAACGCCTGGAGAGACGGAGTGAGCAGGCTGGATCCTGCACCCTCCGAGCCCACAGAGTTACATCTCCTCGGCTCGACCAATGCATCAATTTGCTTTCAGTTTGATTATACAATCACCCCCGTCGAGAGGGGTAGTGAGGTAGTGCTACAGTCCAAGTTAGAATACCAAGCTAAGCAGTGGTGTAAGGCTGTCCTAAAGATCCTCGGCCCCACCACTACCGGACGGACCCCTTACTCCCTTCCCCGAGGCGTGTTTTTAATTTGTGGCGACCGGGCGTGGGCAGGCATCCCCTCTGGCCTGGTAGGAGGGCCATGCACTTTTGGCCGGCTGACGCTGTTTACCCCCAACGTCACTCAAATTATCAATTGGAAGAAGACAAACATCACATCCAAATTGGCTAGACCTAAAAGAGATCTCAAGGATCTCACTGAGGATTGTGATGATGAAATTACTCATTGGTCACACTCAAAATCCGTCGCCTTTACCATCTTGTTGCCTTGGGTATCGGTGGAGAAGGCTCTAGGTGAATTGGGCCGCCTAGAGTGTTGGGTGGCTAAACAAGCAAATTTTACTTCAGCCGCGCTCTACGACCTCCTCACAGATGAGGAAATAACAAGGAAGGCGACACTCCAAAACAGAGCAGCAATAGATTTTCTATTGCTGCTCCATCATCATCACTGTGAGGAGTTTGAGGGCCTCTGCTGCCTGAACCTGTCCTCTCGAGCAGAGGACGCCAGACATTCCATCAAGAGGCTGCAAGACCTTGTCCATCAGGTCAAGCAAGAGACCTCTGACTGGCTGGGGGACATTTTTAAGGGTTGGGGCCTCAGCGGGTGGGCCGGTTCCATAATAGAATCTGTTTGCAAGGTTGTTCTGAGTTTAATAATACTTTCAGTTTTCATTATTTTGATCCGAGGTTTGGTCCAGAGACTAATGGCCAGAGATACCTCAGCATCTGTCAACCATGCCGCAGTCCTGTCGGACAAGCCCATCGAGCTGGAAGACCTCTCCTCGGAGGCCGAAGAAGCTACAGATGAGGAAGGGGCGACCGCACCGTCCTTCGACCACCCAGGGGCGGGAGGATTCCAGCTCGAAGAAGGCGAGGCCTGGCCGGACCAGCCGCGAGATCCTGAATTTTAAGTTTCTGTGGACTTCCCGTTCTTTTTATCTTATTTGTTAAGAAACGGGGAGATGTTTTAGTGTGTTTTAAAGTTTCTTGTTTTTGCTCCCCCATTTGATGTATTATTCCCCCCCTGTTCTTTGTAAGATGGTTCTTCCCCCTCCAGTCTTCCCGCCACAGAGCCTTTGGCAGTTATGTTACTATGGTTACCCCTGCCCCTGTTAATTGTCAATCTCCCAAGTTACATAACGGCTCCTCCCTTATCCCACCATATAAGTAAAGTTTTCCTCCTCCCTGAGCCCAGTCAATCACCCCCCACTCCTCCCTGCTTTCTAGAACATTCTTCTCTCTGGGGGTGGTTTTTGGCTGGCGTCCCGGGGCCCCTCTATTGTTCTATGTTTATTGGATAAGTTCTTGTGTCAGTTTTCTTATGTACCTCCCCACATGTTCCGCTGTTGGTTAGCTGGGCTTCCCCTCCCGTCTCCACACCTTCCCTGTAAAACCCTGTCTCCCCCCGTGTTCGGGGCCATTTTGCTGTGGGTTTTTCCACCTGTTGGTTTGCCCTGTGCTGCATGTGGGCTCTTCAATAAACCGACGTTTTACCCCCAGCAAGTGGTCGCCTCCTTTCTCGTCTCGTCCAGCGCGAATCCAAGTCCGCAATCCAGCCCAGCACGAGTCCAGGACGCCAAGGGGGGCTGGCCTCAGATGCACAGGGACGTGGGCCGCTTTACCTCTCCAGCTAGCCGGACTTAGGGCCGTGAACGCCCTCGCGCATTCTAGAACACCATGGGAGATGTTTTCTGTGCTGGCACAGTTTCTTTTTACCAGACCTAGTGGAAAACCTTTTTGCTAAGCTGGATACGCGAAGAGATGCTAAAGACGAAGGTACGATGCTCCCTGGAGCTAAGATCTGCTCCCGGGCGTCTTTCGGCAGAAGCCACGCTGCGGAGAGCACTGTGACCGCCACAATCGTCTTTGTGCGAAGAAGCCGCTCCTTCGTCTCCGGGACCCGGAGAGAGCGGCAGCTTCGGAAAGGTGAAGAAGGAAGCTGCAAAACACCGGGATTGTGTGCGCAGCTTTCCAACTGATAGAAAACAATACCTTTGACCTCTTCTGCCTTTTCCAAACACATGAGCATTCTATTGGAAGCTGTTTTGGGCAAGTCTGTACACCTTCTTGCAAAACACTCGGCAGACCTCCGTGCAACTTCTAGAACACGATGGGAGATTTTTCAATGCTGGCACATTTTCTCCTTCCCAGACATAGTGGAAAAGGTTTTGGCTAAGATGTAGACGACCAGAGACGCTAAAGAAGAAGATACGATGATCGCCGGAGCTAAGAGCCGCTCCCGGGCATCTTTCGGCAGAAGCCGCTCTAAGGCGAGCACTGTGACTTGCACAATCGTCTAAGGGCGAAGAGGCCGCTTTTTTGCCTTTGGGAGCCGGAGAGAGCGGCAGCTTCGGAAAGGTGAAGAAGGAAGCTTCACAAAACTGGGATTGTGAGCGCAGCTTTCCATCTGATAGAAAACAGTACCTAAGGACTCTCCTGACTTCTCCAAACACATGACCATTCGATTCGAATCTGTTTTGGGCAACTCTCTTCGTCTTCTTGCAAAACACACGGCGGACCTCCGTGCAACTTCTAGAACACGATGGGAGATGTTTTCTGTGCTGGCACAGTTTCTCCTTGCCAGACGCAGTGGAAAAGCTTTTGGCTAAGATGTAGACGACAAGAGACGCTAAAGACGAAGGTACGATGCTGTCCGGAGCTAAGAGCCGCTCCCGGGTGTCTTTCGGTAGAAGCCGCGCTGCAGAGAGCACTGTGACCTCCACAATCGTCTTTGCGCAAAGAAGCCGCTTCTTCCCCTCAGGGAGAAAGAGGGAGCGGCAGCTTCGGAAAGGTGAAGAAGGAAGCTGCACAACTCTGGGATTGTGTGTGCAGCTTGCCAACTGATAGAAAACAGTACCTTAGCACTCTCCTGCCTTTTCAAAACACATGAGCATTCGATTGGAAGCTGTTTCGGGCAACTCTCTTCGTCTTCTTGCAAAACACTCGGCGGACCTCCGTGCAACTTCTAGAACACGATGGGAGATGTTTTCTTTTCTGGCACCGTTTCTCCTTGCCAGACATCGTGGAAAAGCTTTTGGCTAAGATGTAGAGGAAAAGAGACGCTAAAGACGAAGGAACGATGCCCTCCGGAGCTAAGAGCCGTAGCCGGGCGTCTTTCGGCCGAAGTCTCGCTGCGGAGAGCCCTGTGACCGCCACAATTGTCTTTGCGTGAAGAAGGCGTTTCTTCGTCTCCGGGAGCCGGGGAGAGCGGCAGCTTCGAAAAGGTTAATAAGGGAGCAGCACAACTCTGGGATTGTGAGAGCAGCTTTCCATCTGATAGAAAACAGCACCTTAGCACTCTCCTGCCTTTTCCAAACACATGAGCATTCGATTGGAAGGTGTTTCAGGACACTTCCTTCCTTTTTTTGCAAAACACTCGGCAGACCTCCGTGCAACTTCTAGAACACGATGGGAGATGTTTTCTGTGCTGGCACAGTTTCTCCTTTCCAGACATATTGGAAAAGCTTTTGGCTAAGATGTAGACGAAAAAAGAGATTCTAAAGACGAAGGCAGAATGCTCTCCGGAGCCAAGAGCCGCTCCCGGGCGTCTTTCGGCAGAGGCTGCGCTGCGGAGAGCACGGTGACCGCCACAATCGTCTTTGCTCGAAGAAGCCGCCTCTTCGCCTCCGGGAGCCGGAGAGAGCGGCAGCTTCGGAAAGGTGAACAAGGAAGCTGCAATACACTGGGATTGTGAGCGCAGCTTTCCATCTGATAGAAAACAGCTCCTTAGCACTCTCCGGCCTTTTCCAAACTCATGATCATTCGATTGGAAGCTGTTTTAGGAAACTCTCTTCATCTTCTTTCAAAACACTCTGCAGACCTCCGTGCAACTTCTAGAACACGATGGGAGATGTTTTCTGTGCTGGCAAAGTTTCTCCTTGCCAGAAATAGTGGAAAAGCTTTTGGCTAAGATGTCGATGACAAGAGACACTAAAGAAGAAGGTGCGATTCTCTCAGGAGCAAAGAGCCGCTCCCGGGCGTCTTTCGGCAGAAGCCGCGCTGCGGAGAGCACGGTGACTGCCACGATCGTCTTTGCGCGAAGAAGCCGCTTCTTCGCCTCCAGGAGCCGGGGAGAGCGGCAGCTTCGGAAAGGTGAAGAAGGAAGCTGCACAACACTGGGATTGTGTGCGCGGCTTGCCAACTGGTAGAAAACAGTACCTTACCACTCTCCTGACTATTCCAATCTCATGAGCATTCGATTGGAAGCTGTTTCGGACAACTCTCTTCATCTTCTTGCAAAACACTCGGCAGACATCCGTTTCACTTCTAGAACACGATGGGAGATGTTTTCTGTGCTGGCACAGTTTCTCCTGGCCAGACATATTGGAAAAGCTTTTGGCGAATATGTGGAAGTCAAGAGACGCTAAAGACAAAGGTACGATGCTCTCCGGAGGTAAGAGCCGCTCCCGGGCGTCTTTCGACAGAAGCCACGCTAAGGAGAGCACTGTGACGGCCACAATCGTCTTTGCGCAAAGAAGCCGCGTCTTCGCCTCAGGGAGCCGGAGAGAGCGGCGGCTTCGGAAAGGTCAAGAAGGAAGCTTCACAACACTGGAATTGTGTGAGCAGCTTGCCGACTGATAGAAAACAGTACCTTAGCACTCTTCTGACTATTCCAATCACATGGTCATTCGATTGGAAGCTGTTTAAGGCAACTCTCTTCGTCTTCTTGCAAAACACACGGCAGACGTCCGTGCAACATCTAGAACACGATGGGAGATGTTTTCTGTGCTGGCACAGTTTCTCCCTTCCAGACATAGTGGAAAAGCTTTTGGCGAAGATGTCGATGACAAGAGATGCTAAAGAAAAAGGTACGATGCTCTCCGGAGCTAAGAGCCGCTCCCGGGCGTCTTGCGACAGAAGCCACGCCAAGGAGAGCACTGTGACCGCCACAATCGTCTTTGCGTGAAGAAGCTGCTTCTTCGCCTCCGGGAGCCGGAGAGAGATGCAGCTTCGGAAAGGTGAAGAAGGAAGCTGCAAAACACTGGGACTGTGTGCGCAGCTTGCCAACTGAGAGAAAACAAAACCTTAGGACTGTCCTTCCTTCTCCAATCACATGAGCATTCGATTGGAAGCTGTTTTTGGCGCCTCTCTTCGTCTTCTTCCAAAACGCTCGCCAGACCTCCGTGCAACTTCTAGAACACGATGGGAGATGTTTTCTGTGCTGGCACAGTTTCTCCTGGCCAGACATAGTGGAAAAGCTTTTGGCTAAGATGTAGACGACAAGAGACGATGAAGACGAAGGTCCGATGCTCTCCGGAGCTGGGAGACGCTCCCGGGCGTCTTTCGGCGGAAGCCGCGCTAAGGGGAGCACTGTGACTTGCAAAATCGTCTTTGCGCGAAGAAGCCGCTTCTTCACCTCCGGGAGACGGAGAGAACGGCAGCTTCGGAAAGGTGAAGAAGGAAGCTGCAACGCACTGGGATTGCGTGTGCACCTTGCCAACTGATAGAAAACAGTACCTTAGCACTCTCCTGCCTTTTCCAAACACATGAGCATTCGATTGGAAGCTTTTTTAGGCCACTCTCTTCCTCTTCTAGCAAAACACTGGGCAGACCTCCGAGCAACTTCTAGAAAACGATGGGAGATGTTTTCTGTGCTGACACAATTTCTCCTTACCAGACATAGTGGAAAAGCGTTTGACTAAGGTGTAGACGACAAGAGACGCTAAAGACGAAGGTACGATGCTCTCCGGCGCTAAGAGCCGCTCCCGGGAATCTTTCGACAGAAGTCACACTAAGGAGGGCACTGTGACCGCCAAAATCGTCTTTGCGCGAAGAAGCCGCTTCTTCACCTCCGGGAGTCGGAGGGAGCGACAGCTTCGGAAAGGGAAGAAGTAAGCTGCAGAACACTGGGATTGTGAGCGCAGCTTGCCAACTGATAGAAAACAGTACCTTAGTGTTGGAGAGTTTTTCAAGAATGGCTTGAAGAAACGGGCCATGAGACATTCAATTGAGAGAAAAGTAAAGGGAAAATGTAAAGCATTCCTAACGCAGTTCTCAGACTTCTGATTTCTATAAACAATTAGACTCTCTTCATAAACAATAAAGTTCTCAGGCTGTCTTCCCATAACAAGAAGAATACCGTCTCTGGGAAAGGCTGGCACCCTGAGAACTGATGAAGAAGTTTTGGGAACTCTGGTTCTATTTTTAATAAACAATTGTTGGTATTCTGAAACAAGAGTAGTGGTTAGATGTTTCTCTGTTAGCCTATCATGAAATTGGATTACAGAATATGCATGAAGTTCGTTAACTTTGTTATTTAAGGTGATTGATTGATCAATAAAATTGGAGTTCGATGCATTAAAGGATGGTCGTCTCCCCCTCATCTCCAACCAATGGTTGACCCCTGGACGTGATAGAGCATAACGAACGCGAACGAACGCTCTTGGGGATTGCGAAAACCACAGGGAGGTGAGGACTTGTCCAGGTTCCGAGGAGCAGCTGCGGAACGGCTTTAAGCACGAATACAAAGCGGACAAAAGCCGCCGAGACGTGCCGGGCCCCAAGCAACCTTATAGAAGAGTCTTGGCTGGTACATGTGGCCTGACGCCGGAGGTGCTGCAGAGCGCGCTCATTTACATAGGTATGGAACGGCAAGCCGCATATGAACTTTTTATAACTTTTCTGCAAAAGAGGCAGATTAAGGGAATTGATTTACAGAATGAATTACCGGGTCTTTTAGCTTATGGTGTAGAGAGGGGAATCTTTGTTAATCCTCATATAGTTCACATATTGTCTGAGTGGCGTAAATTTGGTGATTTATTGTGGCAGGCTACTTTAGATGATGATAAAACTGCCAGGAAGTTGGGTAAATTATGGCGGGTCGTTAACACCGAACTGCTGCAATTTCAAGCTGAAAAAAGGGCTGCCTTAATGAGCCAGGTGCAGTCCGCCTCACTGCCCGCCAAGCAGCCCCCCTTAATGAGCCAGGCTACAAGCCCGGCTACGAGCCAGCCTACAAGCCAGGCTACGCAGGCTGCTTTTTCACCCGCTTCGCAGCCCCCCCTAACGAGCCAAGCTCCGCGGGGTGCTTTGTTGTCTGCTTTGCCGCAGGCTACACAGAGCACTTTTGATTCTCCCGTATCTGCTATCTCTCAGCAGCCGGGGCCACAAACGTATACTCCGTTCCCAAAAAGCAATCAGTCGGTCCCTAGGTCGGAAAACGATTTGGCGGTGACGATTGCCAGGGATAGAAGAGATGCGTGGGCTGCCCTGGCCAAAGATGCCATGGAAAAGGGAGATCAGGAGCTAATGAGCATGGCTAACGAACTGGCTTGTCCAGTTGTTTTTACCCCTCAGGCGGGGGGGGGAATTTGGGCGACGATCAGTGCTCTTGACTGGAAAATGTTATCTCAATTGCGAGCTACTGTTAGTCAGTTTGGATCTAAAAGCGAACCAGCCAGGCAAATGCTCGACTATATTTTTGACACTAGCATTCTCCTTGTTAATGATTGTCGTGGCATAGTGAAATTAATCTTTACCCAACATCAACAATTGCTGTTTAATGCCCATTGGCAAGGGCTCGTAAATGAGTGCGTAGCAGTTCAGAGACAGCCAGGCGACCCCTTGCATGGTATCACTATAAATGAGCTTATGGGTCTGGGACCTTTCCTTCGAACTGAGGCACAAGCTTTAATAGGCCAAGAAAAGTGCCGGGAGGCAATGCGGTTAGTCAGACTCGCAATAGACATGGTGAAGGAACCGGGAGAGATACCAGTGTCTGTAGGAATTAAGCAAGGCAGAGAGGAAGCATTTGATGCTTTTGTTGGTAGAGCTGCGGCTGCAATTAAGAGAGCAGGCGTGCCTGAATATTTGCGCGAGGTCCTACTCAGGCAGTGTGTCCTTCAAAATTGTAATTCTGCTACTAGAAACATACTTAATGCCTTAGGTGCGAATTGGACTGTAGAGGAAGCATTAGAAAGGATGGCTCTTATACCAACCGGACAACAGGCTCTTGTAGTAGACGCAATAAAACAGTTAGGAGTAGGCTTACAAGAACAAGCAAAGTCCTCTCAGACTCAGGTGTTAGCCGCTCTTGCACCTCTTCAAACGTCAGCTGCGTTTGCAGCATCAAATAAAGGAGGCCGCACGAAATGCTGCCGATGCGAAGGCACGGGCCACTTGCGCCGGGAATGCCAGGCACCAACAGAAGTCATCGCTGCAGCATCCGTATTCTATCCTGCCTCTAACCCTCCGCAGCAGGGAGCCTCTAACCCTCCGCAAAAGGGAGCCGCCGCGGGCGAAGCAGAACCGCCCCGAAGGGAGTGACCCGCAATGCAGAGCAGATATGAATTAGTAGAAGGATTTAACAGGGCTTTGGACTTATAGTTACGGTAAAGGGATTTTCCATATGGTTTACGGATTAACGGAAATGTGTGAATTCAGTGATTTATGGTGGAATTGTGGTACTGTGCTACTCCGAACTCGGCACGGGCGCGCCGCCCTGAGAGCGGAGCCGCCGCCGCAGAAACCAAGCTGCGCCACCCTGAGAGCCACCCCGGGAGTGATCAAAGAGCGGCGGGGGGAGCGACCGGAGTCGCGTCGCCCTCATGTGTGAACTGGGGGCCAGATGTCCACGGGCGGCCGGTTGCTGCTTGGGAACAGTGACTGGACATCAGAGAGCAGGTGATGGAGGAGCAATCATGCTGTGCATTGATAGTTTTCGTTGGATTGTTATCATTATGATGGCCACTGAATTTGTGTTCCCTTAGGCTAGTTGTAAGAAAAATGATTGACCAGCACCTTTTCTGGGCTCTGATGAGCGTCCAGCGCCATCCATTTTCAGGGCTAGTTGATTCTGCAAGTGAGTTATTGCACACTCCTTAGCGGATTCCGATTTTGCGGGACCGGAGCGCCTTTTCAAGCGGGAACGTTTCTCCCTCTGCCCCGCAGCCGGCAAAAGCTACAGTTTAAGATCTAACAGCGGTAATAACTGTGACTCTTGTCAACAAAAGAAAAGATTCCTATTGCAATTAAAAGACTAGTGAAACTAAACAAGCGACACCAAGGACTATTGCTGTCAGGATGTTTTTCACCTAAGTTAGAGAGATCTTTTGTTCTCCCCAGCACAGACTGTAAAGCAGAAATCAGCGTAAATGAATGCAGGAGTCAAATTTCGGCCTATTTGGCTCGGCATTGGTTATGCTGTCTTGGAAACACCTGTATTATCGGACACTTTGAACATCAGAAACCCAGATGGCTGGGTCAATGAAACATCAGACTCTAAAGCTGTGTTTTGAAAAAGTTGAGGATGTTAAGATGTGTTGGAATGATTGTGTGAGTGAGATGCAATGAGTGTGTTTTTTGTATTCTTTAAGCATGGTTTAAATGTGATAGATGTAAAAGCAAGCACTGAATTCAAAAGAATTTTTTCACAGGTGCACCTTAAATGAATTTGTGTTTAAGTGTATTTAAGTATAAAAATGCTATAGCAAACACGTGAAGAAAGTTATTTTAGCTTAATATTTTAGAATCAGGCCTGTAAGTAAGTTATAGTAAATGCTATATTTTATTTCTATAGTAAGTTTTATCTGTTATTAAGTAGTTTAAGTTGGATTATCAATTAAGTGCCATTAAATGTCAAATACTGTTAAGGTTAAGTCCTGTTAAGTTTATCTCCTGTTAAGTTTAAGTGATTAAGTAAGTTAAGTTAGATCCTGTTAAGTTTGAGTGTTATTAAGTTTGGGTAAAGCTGGATTCTGTTTAGATTATGTTGGGTTTGAGGTATGTAGAATTTAAAGTCAGTTAAATTTTGTTATAGATAAGTTTTATTAGATTTAAGTGATTTTACATGTTTTGCAAATAAGTCTGCTATAATTAGTCTTGTTAGACTTCCCAGAGGATGAAGGAGTAACTGAAATTAACTTTATTTTAATAATTCCATTTAGTATATTTATTTTAGGCATAATTTCCTCAAAGCAGCTAATCTTGTAAATTACTTTCATATATTCTAAAATTCTTGGAGCATTAATTTATTGCTGCTTTCTAAGTCTGTATCTTCCAGAACACTTTTTTTAAAAAGTTATGAGTTTTCAAGTGACATCTTGTCTCCAATTGCAAAGGCTATTAATTCTCTGAATATGAATCAAATGTTATTTCCTACTGGGAGCTGGAAGCCATACTCATTTGTTAGGAAGATTTGTTAAAGTTTTGCTCCAAGTGTTTCTATTAGATAAAAATAGGTCTTACATTGGTATTGATTGTCTGTGTCACAGAACACACCAGTAAAAAGATAAAAATGGAAAAAACCCTAAGCATCTTTTGTTTGCTGGGGTCCTATTTATTTGCAAAAAAGATACTACAGTAAGTCCTACTCCTTACTGGGAAATAGCTTTAGTTTCTCAGATCATGCTTTTACAGAAGTGTGCAAGTTAGTTATCTAGTGATCTCTGTTTATCAGTTTTAAAAATACGAGAATGACAAATGTTTGCCCTCTACTCTGTACTGGTGTCTCTGTCCTACTTGCTAGTCTGCTGTATGACATCTTTCTGTCAGTTCTGTAAATTTTAAGTTAAATATTTTAAGTGCTTTAAATGCATACTACTTTTTCACCACTCCAAATTAACAAAGGACTGAGAATCGCCCAGTTGATGCCATTTGAGCCAAATGACTAAAGGATTACAGACTGAAAACTGACTTTGAACCTTTCTGAGAGACCCATGAAAAAGGTGGATGTGATAATTTCAAGGACAGAAAGAATCATTTTCAGACTTTTTCACCTCCTCTCCAGGTTTGCATGAATGAAAACAGCTAACAGCTTTCTTTTCTTAGTCCAATTACCACCTGTTCGGCAATGCCTGATAAGGCCGTAACACGCCGTTGCCGGACGACCTGGGAATATAATTGGGAGTGGGCACTACGGAATGAGACAGAGCTAAACACTGCCTCAGCTTTAGACCTTTATGAATCTCATGAGCAGTAAATCTTAGCTTATTATCGGTGAGAGGTACAGTGTATTTTGAAAGGGGTTAAAGCTCAAAGTGCATCATATATAGCCTCGATAGGGTGTAGAAAACTGGTGCCTTTAACACAACATTCTGTTGTAGGTCCTATAAGAGGAGATCCCAATTAAGCATTAGATAACTGCATTAGAAGGTTACAAAGGTGTGGTCTTCAGGTGTCAGGAACAGTAAGGTTAAAAACTGAGAAAAAAAGAAGGTCAATATAAAAACACAGAAAAATAAAGTTCACTTTTATTATCTTGCTTAGTATAGTAGTAGCTGAAGAATTAAAGGTAGCACATTTTAGTCAACCTAGAGATAATGTATGGATAACACTTGCTAGCACAAGGCCATGGGTGTGAAGAGTTTGAAGGGATGTGTTGCATGAACTTATCTGATCATTCTGTATCTATTCATGCTAAGTTAAAAGAACTACTACTGGGGCTTAACAGCCTTAAGGAAGAAAAAGGATTGGGAATTGATGAATGGCTTAAAAGCTTAGGATTGGGTCCATGGTTAAGAAACCTTGTAATATATGCTATAGGGATATATTTCTCCCAAAGAAAAAAAACCGGGGGAAATGTTGGAGAGTTTTTCAAGAATGGCTTGAAGAAAAGGGCCATGAGACATACAATTGAGAGAAAAGTAAAGGGAAAAAGTAAAGCAGTCCTAACGCAGTTCTCAGCCTTCTGATTTCTATAAACAATTAGACTCTCTTTATAAACAATGAAGTTCTCAGGCTGTCTTCCCATAACAAGAAGAACACCGTCTCTGGGAAAGGCCGGCACCCTGAGAACGGATGAAGAAGTTTTGGGAACTCTGGTTCTGTTTTTAATAAACAATTGTAGGTATTCTAAAACAAGAGGAGTGGTTAGAAGTTTCTCTGTTAGCCTATCATGAAATTGGATTACAGAATATGCATGAAGTTCGTTAACTTTGTTATTTAAGGTGATTGATTGATCAATAAAATTGGAGTTCGATGCATTAAAGGATGGTCGTCTCCCCTTCATCTCCAACACCTTAGGACTCTCCTGCCTTTTCCAAACACATGAGCGTTCGATTGGAAGCTGTTTCGGGCAACTCTCTTCGTCTTCTTGCAAAACACTCGACAGACCTCCGAGCAACTTCTAGAACACGATGGGAGATGTTTTCGGTGCTGGGTCAGTTTCTCCTTTCCAGACATAGTGGAAAAGCTTCTGGCTAAGATGTAGACGACAAGAGACGCTAAAGACGAAGGTACGATGCTCTCCGGAGCTGAGAGCCGCTCCCGGGCGTTTTTCGGCAGAAGCCGCGCTGCGGAGAGCACTGTGACCGCCACAATCGTCTTTGCGCGAAGAAGCCGCTTCTTCGCATCCGGGAGCCGGAGAGAGTGGCAGCTTCGGAAAGGTGAAGAAGGAAGCTGCACAACACTGGGATTGTGTGCGCAGCTTGCCAACGAATTGAAAACAGGACCTTAGCACTCTCCAGCATTTTCCAAACACATGAGCATTCGATTGGAAGTTGTTTTAGGCAAATCGGATCGTCTTCTTGCAAAACACTTGGCAGACCTCTGTGCAGCTCCTAGAAAACGATGGGTGATGTTTTCTGAGCTGGCACAGTTTCTGCTCTCCAGACATATTGGAAAAGCTTTTGGCTAAGATGTAGACGCCGAGAGACACTAAAGACGAAGGTACGATGCTCTCCGGAGCTAAGAGCCGCTCCCGGGTGTCCTTCCGCAGAAGCCGCGCTGGGAGAGCACTGTGACCGGCACAATCGTCTTTGCGCGAAGAAGCCCCTTCTTCGCCTCCGGAAGCCGGAGAGAGCGGCAGCTTAGGAAAGGTGAAGAAGGAAGCTGCACAACACTGGGATTGTGTGCGCAGCTTGCCAACTGATAGAAAACAGTACCTTAGCACTCTCCTACCTTTTCCTATCACATGAGCATTCGATTGGAAGCTGTTTTAGGCATCTCTCTTCGTCTTCTTGCAAAACACTCGGCAGACCTCCGTGAGACTTCTAGAACACGATGGGAGATGTTTTCTGTGCTGGCACAGTTTCTGCTCTCCAGATATAGTGGAAAAGCTTTTGGCAAAGATGTCGACGACAAGAGACGCTAAAGACGAAGGTACGATGCTCTCTGGACGTAAGAGCCGCTCCCGGGCGTCTTTCGGCAGAAGCCGCGCTGCAGAGAGCACTGTGACCGCCACAATCGTCCCCACACGAAGAAGCCGCTTCCTCGCCTCCGGGAGCCGGAGAGAGCGGCATTTTCGGAAAGGTGAAGAAGGAAGCTGCACAACACTGGGATTGTGAGCGCAGCTTGCCAACTGATAGAAAACAGTACCTTAGCACTCTCCTGCCTTTTCCAAACACATGAGCCTTCAATTGGAAGCCGTTTTAGGCAACTCTCTTCGTCTTCTTGCAAAAGACTCGGCAGACATCCGTGCAACTCCTAGAACACGATGGGAGATGTTTTCTGTGCTGGCAAAGTTTCTCCTTTCCAGACATATTCGCAAAGCTTTTAACTAAGGTGTCGACGACAAGAGACGCTAAAGACGAAGGTACGATGCTCTCCGGAGCTAAGAGGCGCTCCTGGGCATCTTTCAGCAGAACCTGCCCTGCGGAGAGCGCTGTGACTGCCACAATCGTCTTTGCGCGAAGAAGCTGCTTCTTCACCTCCGGGTGCCGGGGAGAGCGGCAGTTTAGGAAAGGTGAAGAAGGAAGCTGCACAACACTGCGATTTTGTGCGCAGCTTGCTAACTGATAGAAAACAGTACCTTAGCACTCTCCTGCCTTCTCCAAACACATGAGCATTCTATTAGAAGCTGTTTAAGGCAACTCTCTTCGTCTTCTTGCAAAACACTTGGCAGACCGCCCTGCAACTTCTAGAACACGATGGGAGATGTTTTCTGTGCTGGCACAGTTTCTCTAACCCAGACATAGAGGAAAAGCGTTTGACTAAGATGTAGATGCCGAGAGACACTAAAGACGAAGGTACGATGCGCTCCGGAACTCAGAGCCGCTCCCGGGTGTCCTTCCGCAGAAGCCGCGCTGGGAGAGCACTGTGACCGGCACAATCGTCTTTGCGCGAAGAAGCCCCTTCTTCGCCTCTGGGAGCCGGAGGGAGCGGCAGCTTCGGAAAGGCAAAGAAGGAAGCTGCACAACTCTGGAATTGTGTGCGCAGCTTGCACACTGATAGAAAACAGTACCTTAGCACTCTCCTGCCTTTTCCTATCACATGAGCATTCGATTGGAAGCTGTTTTAGGAATCGCTCTTCGTCTTCTTGCAAAACACACGGCAGACCTCCGTGCAACTTCTAGAACATTATGGGAGAGGTTTTCTGTGCTGACACAGTTTCTCCTTTCCAGATATAGGGGAAAAGCTTTTGCTTAAATGGCGACGACAAGAGACGCTAAAGACGAAGGTACGATGCTCTCCAGAGCTGTGAGCCGATCCCAGGCGTCTTTCGGCAGAAGCCGCACTGCGGAGAGCACTGCGGCCACCACAATCGTCTTTGCGCGAAGAAGTCGCTTCTTCCCCTCAGGGAGCCAGAGGGAGCGGCAGCTTCGGAAAGGTGAAGAAGGAAGCTGCACAACTCTGGGATTGAGTGCGCAACTTGCCAACTGATAGAAAACAGTACCTTAGCACTCTCCTGCCTTTTCCAAACACATGAGCATTCGATTGGAAGCTGTCTTAGGCAACTCTGTTCGTCTTCTTGCAAAACACTCGGCAGACCTTCCGTTCAACTTGTAGAACACGATGGGAGATGTTTTCTGTGCTGGCACAGTTTCTCCATGCCAGACATAGCGGAAAAGCATTTGACTAAGATGTAGAAGACAAGAGACGCTAAAAACGTAGGTACAATGCTCTCCGGAGCTAGGAGCCGCTTAGGGGCGTCTTTTGGCAGAAGCCGCGCTGCGGAGAGCACTGTGACCGCCACAATCGTCTTTGTGCGAAGAAGCTGCTTCTTCACCTCCGGGAGCCAGAGAGAGCGGCAGCTTCGGAAAGGTGAAGAAGGAAGCTGCGCAACACTGGGATTATCAACGCAGCTTGCTGTGGGATCTCAGAACCTCAGGACTTAGGTGCAGAGTGACCGAGACCACCCTTGGGGGGCTCGGGAGTCCTGGAATGTTGCCAGAAGTGTCTGGTGGCTGGACTTTGATCCTACATGAGAGACGACACCTGTATGTGGATGGGAGGATTTCACTGGGGTGAATGGTGAAGGGATAAGTTAATTACAGTGTAAAACACGGGGTTTAGGATTTCTGTACAGAGGGGTCTAAAGAAGTAAGATGGAGCAATTGAGGCGTGTCCTGTCCTTCTTCTTCTTCTTCTTGGCCTCCATCTTCTGTGGTGATGGTGGCACTTTGAGATTGGTTATTACTTACAGTGCACCGGTCAATAAGGGTAAAAGGTATTGGAAAAAATAGGTAAATATTGTATACGATATTTTGAGTATAAAGATAAGTGACCGCCCCGGGGGCTCGGAGTGCGCACGTGGCTGGCTTGCTGTGCGGACCTCTGTCGAGAAGAGAGAAAACCTTTTAGATATAAAACCAATAAATACTGAAGTCCGAGAAAGACCCGTAGCCTCTTCTAATCCTTTGAAGCGCGGGCCGCCCAAGGCCATCTCCGAGGCTTCCCAGGCCACAAAACAGCCGAGAGAAGGAACAGCTTGCCAAGTGATAGAAAACAGTACCTTAGCACTTCCTTGTCTTTTTCTAAACACGTGAGCATTCGATTGGAAGCTTTTTCGGGCAACTCTCTTCCTCTTCTTTCAAAACGCTCGGCAGACCTCCGTGAAACTTCTACAGCACGATGGGAGATGTTTTCTGTGCTGGCAAAGTTTCTTCTTCCCAGATATAGTGGAAAAGCTTCTGGCTAAGATGTAGATGACAAGAGACGCTAAAGACGAAGGAACGATGCTCTGCGGAGCTAAGAGCCGCTCCCGGGCGTCCTTTGGCAAAAGCCACGCTAAGGCAAGCACTGTGACCGCCGCAATCGTCTTTGCGCGAAGAAGCCGCTTCTTCGCCTCCGGGAGCCGGAGAGAGCGGCAGCTTCGGAAAGGTGAAGAAGGAAGCTGCATGTCGTGGGGTGACAACCTTTATCCCAATACTTTATCCCAATATCGTGTGTTGTGTCTGGCAGCTGTGTTTTTTCTCTCTCTCTCCCTTCCCCCACCCCCCCCCCCGGCCGTCTTGCCGCTGCGCGGCGGGGAGGGAGGAGGGAGGGGGACTGGTTGCACTTTGGCTTTTGGCTGCTTGGCTGGCTGGCCTGCTCGCTTTTGCTTGCCACTTTGCTTGCTTGCTACTGCCTAAGCCCTAGCTGATAGCTGCCTTTTTTCCCTTTGCTGCTTTCTGCGCTGTTTTTCTTTTTTCCCTTTTCTTTGGTCCTCTCTTTCTTACCCTCCCCTGAAGATACTGGACCGGCTCCAGACCTGACCTGGGACGTCTGGCGGGATCTCCGGAGCCTGCGAGAGACGCTCGACACCCTCCACAACACTGACTGGTCTTCTTTTCTTTTCTTGTGTTGGGGAGTGTTCTTTTGTGATTTGTCAATAAATAGGTTTTGTTTTCCACTTTGCTCCTCCAAGGAATTCCTTGACGAACCCGGTATTGGGGGGGGGAGGGATGGTTGGAGGTTTGTTTTTTTTTTGGGGGGGACTCCCTTTTGGAGATTTCCCCTAATTTGTCCTAAACCAGGACACTGCACAACACTGGGATTGTGTGCGCAGATTGCCAACTGATAGAAAACAGTACCTTAGCACTCTCCTGAATATTCCAATCACATGAGCACTCGATTGGAAGCTGTTTCGGGAAAGTCTCTTCGTCTTCTGGCAAAACACTCGGCAGACATCCGAGAAACTTCTAGAACACGATGGTACATGTTTTCTGTGCTGGCAGAGTTTGTCCTTGCCAGACATAGTGGAAAAGCTTTTGGCGAAGATGAAGACGACAAGAGACGCTGGAGACGAAGGTACGATGCTCTCCGTAGCTAAGAGCCACTCCCGAGGATCTTTCGGCCGAAGCCGCGCTGCGGAGAGCACTGTGACCACCACAATCGTCTTTGAGCGAAGAAGCCGCTTCTTCGCCTACGGGAGCCGGGGAGACCGGCCGCTTCGGAAAGGTGAAAAAGGAAGCTGCACAACACAGGGATTGTGAGCGCTGCTTGCCAACTGATAGAAAACAGTACCTTAGCACTCTCCTGCCTTTTCCAAACACATGAGCATTCGATTGGAAGCTGTTTGGGGCAACTTTCTTTCTCTTCTTGAAAAACACTCGGCAAACCTCCGTGCAACTTCTAGAACACGATGGGAAATGTTTTCTGTGCTGGCACAGTTTCTCCTTTCCAGACATTGTGGAAAGCCTTTTGGCTAAGATGTAGACAACAAGAGACGCCAATGACGAATATACGATGCGTTTCGGAGCTAAGAGCCGCTCCCGGGCATCTTTCGGCAGAAGCCGAGCTGCGGAGAGCACTGTGACCGGCACAGTTGCTTTGGCACAAACAAGCCGCTTCTTCGCCTCCGGGAGCCGGAGAGAGCGACAGCTTCGAAAAGGTGGAGAAGGATGCTGCACAACACAGGGATTGTGTGCGCAGCTTGCCAACTGATAGAAAACAGTACCTTTGCACTCTCCTGCCTTTTCCAAACACATGAGCATTCGATTGGAATTTGTTTTCGACAACTTTACTTTTCCCCTTTAAAAACACTCAGCAGACCTCCGTGCAACTTCTAGAACACGATGGGTGATGTTTTCTGTGCTGGCACAGGTTTATTTTCCAGACATAGTGGAAAAGCATTTTGCTAAGCTGTAGAAGTGAGGAGACGCTAAAGATGAAGGTACGGATCCCCCCGGAGCTAAGATCCGCTCCCGGACGTCTTTCGGCAGAAGCCACGCAAAGGAGAGCACTGTGACCGCCACAATCGTCTTTGCGCGAAGACGCCGCTTCTTCGCCTCTGGGAGCCGGAGAGTGCGGCAGCTTCGGAAAGGTGAAGAAGGAAGCTGCACAACACTGGGATTGTGTGCGCAGCTTGCCAACTGATAGAAAACAGTACCTTAGCACTCCCCTGCCTTTTCCAAACACATGAGCATTCGATTGGAAGGTGTTTCAGACCACTTTCTTTCTCTTCTTTCAAAATACTCGGCAGACCTTCCAGCAACTTCTAGAACACGACGGGAGATATTTTCTGTGCTGGCAAAGTTTCTCCTTGCCAGATATAGTGATAAAGCTTTTGGCTAAAATGTAGACGACAAGAGACGCAAAAGACGAAGGTACGATGCTCTCCAGAGCTAAGAGCCGCTCCCGGGCGTCTTTCGGCAGAAGCGGCGCTGCGGAGAGCACTGTGACCGCCACAATCCTCTTTGCGCGAAGAAGCCGCTTCTTTGCCTCCGGGAGCCGGAGAGAGCGGCCGCTTCGGAAAGGTGAAGAAGGAACCTGCACGAGACTGGGATTGTGTGCACAGCTTGCCAACTGATAGAAAGCAGTATTTAGCACTCTCCTGACTATTCCAAACACATGAGCATTCGATTGGAAGCTGTTTCGGAAAACTCTCTTCGTCTTCTTGCAAAACACTCGGAAGACCACCGAGAAGCTTCTAGAATATGATGGGAGATGTTTTCTGTGCTGGCACAGTTTCTCCTTGCCAGACAGAGTGGAAAAGCTTTTGCCTAGGATGTAGACGATAAGAGACACTAAACACGACGGTACGATGCTCTCCGGAGCTAAGAGCCGCTCCCGGGCGTCTTTCGGCAGAAGCCACGCTGCGGAGAGCACTGTGGCCGCCACAATCGTCTTTGCGCGAAGAAGCCGCTTCTTCGCCTCTGGGAGCCAGAGAGAGCGGCAGCTTCGGAAAGGTGAAGAAGGAAGCTGCACAACAGTGGGATTGTGTGCGCAGCTTGCCAACTGATAGAAAACAGTACCTTAGCACTCTCCTGACTATTCAAAACACATGAGCATTCGATGGGAAGCTGTTTTAGGAAACCCTGTTGGTCTTCTTGCAAAACACTCGGCAGACCTCCGTGCAACTTCTAGAACACGATGGGAGATGTTTTCTGTGCTGGCACAGTTTCTCCTTGCCAGGCATAGTGGAAAAGCTTTTGGCTAAGATGTAGACGACAAGAGATGCCAAAGGCTGTTGCGGTGTGTTTTTAAGTTTCTCAGTTTGCTCCTCCATTTTTTATATGTTCCCCCTCTGTTCACTATAAATGGTTCCTCCCTTCCCAGTTTTCCCGCCACTATTGCCCTGACTGTTGAGTTACAATGGTTACCCCTGCCCCCTTTTAGTTGCCAATCTCCTAAGATACATAATTGCTCCTCCCTTATCCCACCATATAAGTAAAGTTTTCCTCCTCCCTGGGCCCAGTCAATCACCCCCCACTCCTCCCAGGTTTCGAGAACCTCCTTCTCCTTGGGGGTTGTGGTTGGCTAGTGTCCTGGGGCCTCTCCTCTACTTCATGTTTAGTGGATATGTTCTTATGTCAGTTTTGTTATGTACCTCCCCACATGTTCCCCGATTGCTTAGCTGGGCTTCCCTCCCGTCTCCACCCCTTCCCTTTAAAACTAGGTCTCTCCCCGTGTTCGGCGCCATTTGCTGTGGGTTTGTCCATCTGTTGGTTGCCCTTTGCTGCCTGGGGGCTCTTCAATAAACCGACGTTTCACCCCCAGCAAGTGGTCGCCTCCTCACTCGTCTCGTCCTGCGTGAACCCAAGTCCGCAATCCAGCCCAGCCCGAGTCCACGACGCCAAGGGGGGCTGGCTTCTGATGCGTAGGGGGCTCGGCCTTCTTACCCCTTCTGCTAGTTGGATTTAGAGCCGCGTACGCCCTCCCGCAGTCTCCCGCCCAACGTGGGGCCTGAGGAAGTGGACATTTTACCACGGACCGGACCCTGCAGCATTGGGATTTACTTACCCTCTGGACGCCGGACTACCCCAGGTGGTGGCAGGCCCCGTTATAGGGGCAGCGCTCCCTGGGGATTGGAGTTGGGACTCCTCGCACCCTCAGAGGACGACTCCCGAGACGAGGACCCTCGCCTGGTTTTTCTTTGTCGCCGCTGCAGGATTGGAAAGTTCGGACCCCGACCTGGGGACTCTCCGGCTTCCCCTCTGCCCTTTTACCTTTCCCTAGGGGTACATGCCCTGCGTTGGGGACCTACCCCCTGCCTTCTCTCCTTGAGGTTTTTCCTCACCCCCGTGCCGTTTTTGTTTTCTCTTCCCTGTGGGTGCCGGATTTCCCCAGACGTGGGGCCCGGACCCATCACCCAGTCTCCTTCTTTCCCTCCGGCTGTATACCCAGACTTTGGGGCAGTGGGGGGAGCAGGGGTCGGCGGCGAGCGGCTCACTGTTTAAGTTCTCGTTGTTCTCCAGGCGAGTGGTTGGGTCATCTGAGGATTTTCCCCCTTTCTAGTGGCAGCAGTTCCTGCTCTAGAAAGGTTCCATGGGTGCAGGCTTGGGAAAATCCCAGAAGGAGGTTTATTATGTTGTGAAGGGTTTGTTGCTTGGGGG
This sequence comes from Melozone crissalis, assembly GCF_028551555.1. NCBI lineage: Eukaryota > Metazoa > Chordata > Aves > Passeriformes > Passerellidae > Melozone > Melozone crissalis. The sequence continues at coordinate 3,174,258 of NW_026535882.1, read as the reverse complement.
TGGTCAGAAGGCCCCCGAGCAGGAGTTAAAATGTTTAGTCAAGTGGGTATTTTCTACGTTCCCATAGGTCTCCCCAGAACTTGTAAAACAGCCACGGTTTTGGGCAGCCATTGTGGCAAAATTAGAAGAGGCCATAAATTCCGGGGAGACAAAACTGGCCACCGTGGCGTATTGGGCGCGCAGAGTGTGTGCGACACTCCGCGCGTCTGGGGAGCCTAAGAAAAGTCCCCCAGGTTCTGGTTTGTCCCCTCGTTCTCCTCGTTCAGTTGCCCTTGCCCCTCAAACCTTTCCCTCGTCCCGTAGGCAGGAGCACTCGAGGGGGATTTTGAAGGCCGACCAGAGGCAGGGGGTCCATCCTGCCCCTGCTCCCCCTCGACCTGCTCGGCCTCCCCCTTCGAGGAGCCCTGGCCAGGCTCCTTCTCTTCCCTTACCCTCTACCCCGGTCCCCAAGTCCCCGGTTTCAAACCCCAAAGTTGTTCGGTTTTGCGAAGACCTTCAAAAGGGCTCCCTTGGAGCCCGAGATGGCGGCGGCCACGCGGCCGTTCCCGCCAGGGCTCTTTCCTCTTCTCCTAACCCTTTCCTCCCTGATGCCAACCCCTTCCTTCCCCTGGACCCAACCTCTTTTTCGGTTGTCCCTCCCTCATATCTTCCCTCTGCCCCTTCCATTTATCCGCCCTCTGATCCTCCATCGGCTCCTCTCCAGGTTCCTCCCCCGGTTCAGCCTAGCCTTTTGTTAACTCCTCCCCTGCTCCACCTTCATACTCTGCTCCGCCTCTGAACTCCATCAAGGAGGCGGAGAGGGGTGGTGTTCCCCATTGCCAGACCCTGCCTCAACCTCCTCCAATTCCGGTTCCCACGCTCCCCCTTCCGGTTCTCATGCCTTGTGTTCCGGGGGTGGGGGGGGGGGTGGATGACAGGAAGCCGGGGCAGGCGCCTTTATTGGAACCCGTTCCGGTTATGTACCACCTCAGCGGGGAGGGGAGCCCTCAGGCCCAGTGGGTGCCTTTAGCACAGGTCCGGATTAAGGAACTGTGCAAGGCACAGAAGGACTACTCCCGGGGGTCGGAGTACTTCCGGGGTATGCTCTGGAATGCCCTTGCACAGGGAGATCTGGTGCTGTCGGACCTGAGGGCCCTCTTCTCCAGTTTAACAAGACCCATGGAGTTTAGGGTCTGGGTGGGGGAATGGAGGAGGGAGATAGTGGAGGTTCTCCCGATTCTTTGGGGGAATCCTTCAATGTCTCATGACGCGGACCTTTGGTAATCTCCCAAGAACATCTTTTGGGCGAGGGACAGTGGGCAGAGGGGGCAGCTCAAGCAAAGGCCTTGTTCCCGCCTCAGCTTGTAGAGACCGCTAAGGCAGCAGAGCGGGCCTTTTATAAGCTAGAGGTGGTGACCTCCCAATGGGAGGACGATGAAGTCCGGCAGGGGCCGCAAGAGCCTTACATGGTCTTTATCGAGCGCCTCTACCGATACGTGGAGGCGCAGGCGACCGGGGACGATGACAGGGAGAAGATGCTCCATAGGATGGCGTATAGCAACGCCAACCCGGAGTGTGGGAAGGCCATCCGGATTCTCCCTCGAAGTCCCCGGCCCACGGTGGAGGCCATGATAGAGGCCGTGGTAGGCCAGGTCTCCTTAACATCACGGCCTAAAAGAGCTTCAGTGGTCTTTGCAGATGGCCCTGAGCCGGACTTCTTTGATATAGAAGCTGCCCCCATTGCCGGACCCACAACACCCGGGTCCGGCAGAAGATCAACGGCCACCCACCCCTGCCACCTCTGTGGCAAGACAGGGCATTGGATGCCCCAATGCCAGATGCGATTAGATTATTTAGAGTATAGAAGGAGGCGGGAAAGAGAGGAGAGTAAGGGCACAAAAAACTAGGCCCGGAGCGCAGCCCCTCCCTGCGCGAAGACAAAAATGCGGCAGGTCACTTAACAACAAGCGGGGAGGGAGGAGACGAGAGAGAGCCGCCTACATTTGCTTTGCAGGACTTGACTTCTTTATCGGATATGACTACACCAACCTGTGGTACTGTACCTGCGCTTAACACCATGTCCTCTGTTTCCCCCTACAGGCTGCAGCTAACTAGGGACTTTTATCTCCCTAGTAGTGACATCCAGCTGGTGTCTGTCGACCTGCAACACCCGGGTCACTGGAGGAAACTTGGACGTTGCAGGTGGACCGTCGTCGGGGACACGAAGCACACACCGCGAGACATTCACATCGTCCCTGGTCTGGTAACTACCGACCGGGACCGTTTCGCGGTAGGGCTGTACTGTGTCCGACCCCCACTCTTCCTCCCTAAGGGACAGATCATTGCCCAGGCTATTCCAGTTCCAGATAAAGATCATTGGAAGAACTCTGTGGAGAGGACATCGCCTCCGACAGTAGCCTGGGCACAGCTGGTGGGGAGGGAGAAGCCCCGCCTGACTTGTCAGCTCTCGTTGGGCGGGGACAAAAAGATCGTGAGGGGTCTTTTGGACACGGGTGTGGATGTGACGATCATTCCCTCTCGGGAGTGGCCATCACATTGGGACTTGCAAAGCGCTGCGGGCACGATCTCAGGTGTTGGGGGCCTTCAATTGGCCAATCAATCTAAGAGCATTGTGCAAATTAAGGGGCCCGACGGGCAATTGGCCTCTATACGCCTGTTCGTTTTAGATTACACCGAGCCTCTCTGGGGAAGGGACCTACTAGCCCAGTGGGGAGCCAGAATTGACCTCCCAAAGGCTCCCCAGGTTTTTCGGGCAGTGGCCACTGAGGAGCGCCAGACCTGGAAGCTGAATTGGCTGTCAGATGAACCAGTACAGGTCTTGCAGTGGCCACTCAACAAGCAAAAATTAAAAGCGCTCAATGAGCTTGTTCAGGAGCAGTTACTGAAAGGCAACCTGGTGGAGACAATGTCACCTTGGAACTCCCCAGTGTTTGTCATTAAGAAGCCTAATAAGGACAAGTGGTGGCTCCTGACCGACCTCCGCCAAATTAACGAACAAATAATTGACATGGGTCCTCTTCAGCCAGGGATGCCCTCCCCAGCAATGCTCCCCCAAAATTGGAATTTGGCAGTTATAGATATAAAAGATTGTTTTTTCCAGATTCCCCTGCACCCAGACGATGCCCCGCGCTTTGCGTTCACGGTTCCGTCCATCAACCGTGAGTCCCCAGCCAAGCGCTATCATTGGCGGGTGCTTCCGCAGGGCATGAAGAACAGCCATGTGATCTGCCAATGGTATGTCGCTTCGCTGCTGTCACCCATACGTACAGCCCTCGGGGATGCCGTCATCATCCACCACTACATGGACGACATCCTCGTGTGTGCGCCCGACCACAGTCTGCTTGCCCATGCGCTTGACCTGACAACCAATGCGTTGGTTGCTGCAGGGTTCGAGCTCCAGCAGGACAAAATTCAGCGGATGCCACCTTGGAAATACCTGGGCCTTGAAATCACAAAGCGGACCATTGTTCCGCAGAAATTGGCTATTAGGACGAAAGTCCAGACCCTAGCGGATGTCCATCAACTGTGTGGGTCTTTAAATTGGGTGAGACCCTGGCTGGGCATTTCAACCGAGGACCTAGCCCCCCTTTTCAATTTGTTGAAAGGGGGAGAGGGGCTGAGTTCCCCTAGGGCTCTCACCCCAGAGGCAGAGGTGGCCTTGGAGAAGATACAGAAAGTTATTTCGGCCAGGCAGGCCCACCGTTACCATCCGGGCCTGCCCTTCAAATTTATTATACTGGGAAAATTGCCACACCTCCATGGCATGATACACCAGTGGGACACCAGTGCAAAGGACCAGGGGCTGGGTGACCCCCTCTTAATTATAGAGTGGGTGTTCCTCAGCCATCATCGGTCCAAAAGAATGACACGGCCACAGGAGTTGGTAGCCGAACTGATCCTTAAAGCAAGATCGAGGATCAGGGAGTTGGCGGTGTGTGATTTCACATGCATACATATCCAAATTAAATTGGAATCGGGCCAACTTACATTAAAGACCTTTGAAGAACTGCTGCAAACCAATGAATACCTGCAGTGTGCACTAGACAGCTACACTGGGCGCATCGCAGTAGATCGGCCAGCCCATAAATTATTCAATTTGGAGTTCAAATTATCGCTGAGAATGGTTCAGAGCAGGGAGCCACTGGATGCCTTGACAGTTTTCACAGACGCGTCTGGAGCATCCCACAAGTCAGTGATGACTTGGAAGGGTCCTCAGACTAAGCAGTGGGAGACTGATGTTGTTGTTGTGGAGGGCTCTCCATAAGTTGCTGAGTTGGACGCAGTCGTCAGGGCATTCCAGAGATTCCCTGGACCTTTTAATTTTGTTACAGATTCTGCGTATGTCGCAGGTGTAGTGTCTCGGGCTGAGTCTGCGGTTCTTCAAGAGGTCACCAACAAAAGATTATTTGATTTGCTTAACAGGCTCGTCGAGCTAGTCTCCCACCACGAGCACCCTTTTTATGTTATGCATGTGAGATCACATACTGTCCTGGGGTGACGGTATGATGCTTGTATCCCCATTCATCCGTTCTGTGCCTTTAAGACTGGCTCTGAAAAGTGGAAGTTTTGTTTGGATTTCCCTTATCAGGACACAGAGACAAGGCAGTACATAGGGCTGTTTTCACTTCTAGCTCGCAGCTTGCTGCTTTTGCTTGCTTGCTTTTCTGCCCTTGCTTCTGCTCTCGCTTTTGCTTCTGCTTATTAGCTAGTTTAGCTAAACAGTCCAAATTCCTTCCCGGACTGTTTCTCCTCTCCTGTTCCTGTGACCATCTCGAACCTGCTCCGGACTGGGACCCGGGAACACCGAAGGTTTGGCTGCAGCAGCTGGCCCAGCACCGGAGGGACTGAGAGCAGAGCAACCACCCCGAAAGAGACTTTCTGATTTTGTCATCTTTCTCAGAGTGGTGTCAGCTGGTATTGTTCATTTTGTGTGCGGGGGGTGCTGTGCCAGTCAAATAAACAGGTTCTTTCCACTTCTCTCCGAGGAATTTTTTCCCGAACCGGTTGGGGGGAGGGGCCGTGTGGGTTTTGCTTTCTGGAGGGGCCCTCCTTTGCAGAGTCGTTAACAAATTTGCCCTAAACCAGGACAAAATATTTGCGCCCAAACGTGAGGCTCGAGAGAGAGTGGAAAAACCCTGTTTTGACTGCATTTTGGTTGCTATTACTCTGTGTTCGTTTTAATCAGCTAATAGCCATGGTTTTTGAATTGATAAAGTCTATTGGGGTGAAGTTTTACATGCATTTCTGGTCCCTAGGGTTTTTTGAGATTTTAATACCTCTCTGGTCCCTAGGTTTATTTTCTTATCCAGAAATAGCTTTAGTATTGCCCCTAATACGTAGTTTTTACATCAGAGGGGCAGTGACCAGAGTAGCTATCCTGCTGGGCTTGGTGGCAATAATGTGCAAGAAGTTTATAAACATGCTAGTGTCTGCTCCAGGTATGAATGGTTCATGGCTATGGTTATGCATCCAGTTTGTTGCAGGAGGAGCAGGAGGGAATGAGGTTTTTCAGCCTCTGCTTTCCTCCTTCTCCTATGAATCAGTTGCATCACTAGTGAAGGATGTTCAGTTTCCCCTCAATGTTAAAGAGACCATCTTCCTGGTAGCCAATCTGATAACCTTCCTCTATACAGCCTGCTGCTTCTCTAGAATGAGGGCTGAGATTTCTAGGCGGGCTGATGAGACCCCTGACTCAGGAGTAGACCCCGGTGTGGAAAATCCTAAGTGGTGTGGGAAATGGGAGGATATGGGCCAAATCCTGAAGGAATTCTCTGACCCTATAGTCTGGGAGTTTCCCCATGAACAAATTCAGAATCCAGCTGAGGTGGGGAAATATCTGAAAGAGAAGTACCAGGATGAGCCTAAGGAGAGGAAGGTCATTGCAGTGAGCTGGGCCCTGGCATATGCTTATCGCACACTGCTAGATACTGTCGGGCAGCAGACAGAGGCAGGGGGGCAGGGAGATAAATCAGCAACTGTCCCGGTGACTCAGGCTGCAGCTAACACTCCAGGCTCGAAGCCAGCATCTAAACCCATGGCTGTTGCTACCAGCACTAGAAGTGGGAAATGCACGGACAAGACCAATCGACCAGGGGATGATGATGATGATGATGATGAAGGAGAAGGAACCTCAATGCCTCCTGACATAAAATCAGGAGTCAAAGCAGCAGGTGCAAGATCAGATGAGTCCTTTTCCCTGAAGGACCTCCGTGGCCTACGGAAGGATTACACTCGAAGGTCTGATGAATCCATAATTAGTTGGCTTGTCCGTCTCTGGGATGCTGCAGACGAGGCTACAATTCTGGATGGCACTGAAGCCAGGCATTTGGGATCCCTGTCACAGGATACTGTCATAGACCAAGGAATGATGAGGGGGGCTAACCCTCACAGCCTCTGGGAACGGGTCCTAAGAAGCGTAGCAGAAAGATACCTGTGTGCAGAAGATCTCTATATGCAGCAAACTCAGTGGAAGACAATAGAGCAAGGGATCCAACGCTTGAGAGAAATGGCTGTGGCAGAAATTATCTTCTCAGATGATGTAACAACCAGGAACCCAGACTTAGTACCATGCACGTCTGTGATGTGGCGAAAACTCGTACGACTTGGGCCACACGAATATGCTTCTGCCTTAGCCATCATGAAGAGGGATGAGAGGGATGAGACGGTGCTTGACATGGCAAGGAAGCTCCGAGCATATGCAGATGCTGTACATGGCCCGACACATGCCAGAATCGCAGCGGTAGAAACACGTCTGCAGAACTTAGAGGATAAGATAGAGGAGAACCATAAGAAGCTTAGAGAGGAGATTAAAGAAGACCTTCTCCAAATTTCAGCAGTACAGATCCGAGGTTCTGGTCTCCAAGGCAGACGTTTCCCAGATGGCGAGAGAAGGTACACCCCACGAGCTGAACTGTGGTTCTACCTGTGTGATTGTGGGGAGAACATGAGAAGGTGGCATAGGAAACCTACTGCTGTTCTGGCACGACGGGTGCGTGAACTGAAGGAAGCCACCAGGAGGAAAGCAGCTCCAGTTGCCCGTAGCCGACCGGCCAGGTATGATGATGATGACATGTCTGATCCTCTCGAAGGAACATCCAAAACATACGCCCAGGGAAAGAAGGATAACCAGGCTTAGAGGGGCCCTGCCTCCAGCCAGGTAGAGGCCAGGGAAAATCGTGTTTTCTGGTCTGTGTGGATTCGTTGGCCTGGCACATCGGAGCCACAAGAGTACAAAGCTTTGGTCGATACTGGTGCGCAATGCACATTAATCCCATCAAGACATGTGGGGACAGAGTCTGTTTCTATTGCTGGTGTGACAGGAGGATCCCAGGATTTCACTTTGGTGGAAGCTGATGTGAGCCTAACGGGAAATGAGTGGAAGAAGCATCCTATTGTGACTGGCCCAGAGGCCCCATGTATTTTGGGCATAGACTACCTTCGGAGTGGGTACTTCAAAGACCCAAAAGGACTCAGGTGGGCATTTGGAATAGCTGCTGTAGAGACAGAGGGCATCCAGCAATTGAACACCTTGCCTGGGTTGTCTGAGAATCCATCTGCAGTAGGATGCCTGACGGGAGAAGAGCAACAAGTGCCAATTGCCACTTCCATAGTGCATCGACGGCAGTATAGGACCACTCGAGATGCCGTGATCCCCATCCATAAGATGATCCGAGAGCTGGAGAGCCAAGGGGTGGTCAGCAAGACCCACTCACCCTTCAACAGCCCCATTTGGCCTGTGCGAAAATCTGAAGGAGAATGGAGATTGACTGTGGACTACCGTGCATTGAATGAAGTGACTCCACCACTGAGTGCTGCCGTGCCAGACATATTAGAGCTCCAGTATGAGCTAGAGTCCAAGGCAGCAAAGTGGTATGCCACTATAGACATTGCCAATGCATTTTTCTCCATTCCTCTGGCAGCAGAATGCAGGCCTCAGTTTGCCTTCACATGGAGGGGAGTGCAGTACACCTGGAACCGACTGCCCCAGGGGTGGAAGCACAGCCCCACCATCTGCCATGGACTGATCCAGACTGCACTAGAAAGGGGAGAGGCTCCGGAACACCTGCAGTATATTGATGACATCATTGTGTGGGGGAACACAGCTGCGGAAGTGTTCGAGAAAGGGAAGGAAATCATCCAGATCCTCCTGGGAGCTGGTTTCGCCATTAAAAAGAGTAAAGTAAAGGGACCAGCTCGTGAGATTCAATTCCTGGGAGTGAAGTGGCAAGATGGACGACGTGAGATTCCTACAGATGTCATCAACAAGATCACAGCAATGTCTCCACCCACCAATAAGAAAGAGACACAAGCTTTCTTGGGTGCAATAGGTTTTTGGAGGATGCATATTCCTGAGTACAGTCAGATCGTGAGCCCTCTTTACCTGGTCACCCGCAAGAAGAACAAGTTCCAGTGGGGCCCTGAGCAGCAACAAGCCTTTGTCCAGATCAAGCAGGAGATTGCCCATGCAGTAGCCCTTGGCCCGGTCAGGACAGGACCAGAGGTAAAGAACATGCTCTACTCTGCAGCCGGGAACCATGGCTTGTCCTGGAGCCTTTGGCAGAAGGTGCCTGAGGAGACTCGGGGTCGACCACTGGGATTTTGGAGTCAAAGCTACAGAGGGTCTGAAGCCAACTATACTCCAACAGAGAAAGAAATCCTGGCTGCCTATGAAGGAGTCCAGGCTGCTTCGGAGGTAATAGGCACCGAAGCACAACTCCTCCTGGCACCCCGACTACCGGTGCTGGGGTGGATGTTCAAAGGCAAAGTTCCTTCCACTCACCATGCCACCAGTGCTACATGGAGCAAGTGGATTGCTCTCATCACTCAGCGCCCCCGTATAGGTAAACTGAATCGCCTTGGGATTTTGGAGGTCATTACAAATTGGCCCGAAGGTGAGAATTTTGGTGTCACAGATGAAGAGGAACAAGAACCAGTGACACGTGCTGAAGAGGCCCCTCCCTATAACCAACTGCCACCAGAGGAAACACGCTACGCTCTTTTCACTGACGGTTCCTGTCGCATCGTAGGGATGAACCGGAAGTGGAAAGCAGCCGTATGGAGCCCCACACGACAGGTTGCACAAACTACCGAAGGAGAAGGTGGATCAAGCCAACTTGCAGAACTCAAAGCTGTTCAACTGGCCCTGGACATTGCTGAGAGAGAGAAGTGGCCAAAGCTCTACCTCTACACTGATTCATGGATGGTAGCCAATGCTCTGTGGGGATGGCTGGAGAGGTGGAAAAAGGCTAACTGGCAACGTAGAGGGAAACCAATTTGGGCTGCTGATGAGTGGAAAGACATTGCTACCAGGGTAGGGAGGCTACCTGTGAAAGTCCGCCATGTAGATGCCCATGTACCCAAGAGTAGGGCCAATGAGGAGCACCAGAACAATGAGCAGGTAGACCAAGCTGCAAAGATAGGGGTGTCCAAAATAGACCTAGACTGGGAACATACGGGAGAGTTATTCCTAGCCAGATGGGCCCATGATGCCTCAGGCCACCAGGGCAGAGATGCCACCTATAAATGGGCACGAGACCGAGGGGTGGATCTAACCATGGACAGTATTTCTCAGGTTATCCATGACTGTGAGACGTGTGCTGCCATCAAGCAGGCCAAGCGAGTGAAGCCCCTCTGGTACGGTGGGCGGTGGTCCAAGTACAAGTATGGGGAGGCCTGGCAGATTGACTACATCACACTGCCCCAGACACGCCAGGGCAAGCGCTACGTGCTGACCATGGTGGAAGCCACCACTGGATGGTTGGAAACCTACCCTGTGTCTCATGCCACAGCCCGGAACACCATCCTGGGCCTTGAAAAGCAAGTCCTGTGGAGACATGGCACCCCTGAGAGGATCGAGTCAGACAACGGGACTCATTTCAAGAACAGCCTTATCAACACCTGGACTAGGGAACATGGCATTGAGTGGGTGTACCATATCCCCTACCATGCACCAGCTGCAGGGAAAGTGGAGAGGTACAATGAACTACTAAAAACCCAGTTGAAAGTTTTGGGTGGGGGATCTTTCAAGAATTGGGAGCAGCATTTAGCAAAGGCCACCTGGTTAGTCAACACCCGAGGTTCCACCAACCGAGCAGGTCCTGCCCAGTCTGAGTCCCTGAATGTAATAGAAGGAGGCAAAGTCCCAGTGGTACATATCAGAGGTTTGTTAGGGAAGACTGTATGGATCAACTCTGCCTCGAGTAGAGACAAACCCATTCGTGGGGTTGTCTTTGCTCAGGGACCAGGTTGCACGTGGTGGATAATGCAAAGAGATGGAACAACACGATGTGTACCTCAGGGAGATCTTATTGTGGGATAGAATGATATGCAATATCACTGTTCATTGGATGTTACTGCCATTGTCTGTACATTAAACCATACAGACATGAGATAGAAGGAAATGTGTAAGAGTTGAAGGTCTGGGCAAGTGGAAGATGGAGAAGGAAATGTGAAAGTGTCGAAGGTCTGAGCAAGTGATAGATGGAGCTTTAAGTGACGAAAGTGAAAACGGGGGATCCTGCAGCTCTGTAATATAGGGCCTGGATTCAGTGGTCCAGTGTGGGGATATGATGAAGGCATGATGGGTATTGCTTGTAATTTTGGGGAAACAGATGGAAACTTTGTGTGAATAATGCATGATGTGTTGTAATATGTTGATGATATGGGGATAAGGGGTGGAATGTCCTGGGGTGACGTTATGATGCTTGTACCCCAATCATCCGTTCTGTGCCTTTAAGACTTCCTCTAAAAAGTGGAAGTTTTGTTTGGGTTTCCCTTATCAGGACACAGAGACAAGGCAGTACATAGGGCTGTTTTCACTTCTAGCTTGCAGCTCGCTGCTTTTGCTTGCTTGCTTTTCTGCTCTTGCTTCTGCTCTCGCTTTTGCTTCTGCTTATTAGCTAGTTTAGCTAAACAGTCCAAATTCCTTCCCGGACTGTTTCTCCTCTCCTGTTCCTGTGACCATCTCGAACCTGCTCCGGACTGGGACCCGGGAACACCAAAGGTTTGGCTGCAGCAGCTGGCCCAGCGCCGGGGGGACTGAGAGCAGAGCAACCACCCCGAAAGAGACTTTCTGATTTTGTCATCTTTCTCAGAGTGGTGTCAGCTGGTATTGTTCATTTTGTGTGCGGGGGGTGCTGTGCCAGTCAAATAAACAGGTTCTTTCCACTTCTCTCCGAGGAATTTTTTCCCGAACCGGTTGGGGGGAGGGGCCGTGTGGGTTTTGCTTTCTGGAGGGGCCCTCCTTTGCAGATTCTTTAACAAATTTTCCCTAAAGCAGGACACATACTGATCTGCCCAGGTTTATTGCTGTAGGCAACCGGCGTGCCGACTCTCTGGCCTCGGCTGCTGTTACGCAGGCCCCTCTCCCAGACGTGTTCGGCCAGGCTAAGATCAGTCACCAACTTTTCCATCAGAATGCGCCTGGCCTGGTCCGGCAATTCAATCTGATGCAGGATCAGGCCAAGGCGATAGTGGCCACATGTCCCCAATGCCAACAGGATCAGATGCCCACCGTGGCCTCGGGGGCTAATCCCCGAGGTTTGGCGAGCTGCGAGGTGTGGCAGATGGACGTGACACATATCCCATCTTTTGGTCGATTGTGTTACGTCCACGTCTCAGTAGATACCTTCTCCGGGGCTATCTGTGCTTCTGCCCACACAGGCGAAAAGGCAACGAATGTCCAGAAGCATCTGCTTCAGGCATTCGCTGTCTTGGGCATCCCTAGGGCCCTAAAAACAGATAACGGCCCTGCGTATACCTCCAAGGAGCTGCGGAGCTTCCTGCAGCAATGGGGAATAGTCCATAAGACCGGCATCTCCTATTCCCCAACAGGCCAAGCCATGGTGGAAAGGGCCCACCAGAGCCTTAAGAAGATCCTATCCCGGCAACAACCGGCGATGAAGGTGGAGACCCCCCACGTCCGGCTGTCAAGAGCATTGTACACGCTTACCTTTCTAAATTGCTCTTTTGACAGCCAAAATCCTCCAGTGGTCCGGCACTTCGGCAGTCACCAGCAGCTGCAGCCTAAAGCCAGGCCACCGGTTCTTGTAAAAGATCCGGAGACCTGGCGGACGGAGGGCCCCTTTGACCTGGTGACCTGGGGGAGGGGATATGGCTGCGTGTCCACTCCCTCAGGCCCCAGGTGGATTCAATCCAAGTGGGTCAGGCCCTTCGTCCGGAAACAGAGGACCAAGAAGGAGGCAGTACCCCAGGTCCGGCAGGCTTTTTGGCGTCGGCGGAGGAAACCACACCATCAGTCTTGGTCCTTTTCTCCAGATCTGCCCCCGGTTACCGAAGAGCCCTCTCCTCCAGCTTCTCCTCCACCCCTTGACCTCCTATGTCACGTCTCCTCCCATTCACCCCCTGCTCCAGCTCTTACCCCCCGTATGTTTTATTTAAACTGGTTGTTTGGAGAGGAACCATTTTTGTGAATTCGTTATACTTTTACTATCTTCTCTCGTTTCAGTTACATCTCCCCCATGGCCTCCATTTCAACATCGCTTGCTCCCAACCCTAGCCTGCTAATGGTGATCATGACGACCTGCGGACTCCTTTTGCCACCTTCGGAGCCGTGGGTCGTCCCCCAGCCAAAGATCAACGTCTGGCGTGCCTTGGCTCAGTCTTTAGGACAGGACCACATTTGCCTTGACACCGGCGCAGCAGAGGACCCGATGTCGTCTTGCCTTGTGGGGATCCCTTTCTCTCCAGGCGAGTTCCCATCCGCCTTTCAGTCAGCCCTTTCCCCTATTTTGGCCCAGAGCCTTACCATCCTCCCGAGTTTTGACTCTAGTAATGCTTGGAGCGACAGAGTGCGTAGGCTGGATTCTTTATCCTCTGAGCCCACGGAATTACATCTTCTCGGTTCCGCCAATGCCTCTGTTTGTTTTCAATTTGATTACACCTTTGCCCCTCTAGAGAAGGGCAGTGAGGTGGTCCAGCAAACTAAAAAAGAATATCAGGCAAACCAGTGGTGCAAAGCCGTGCTGAAGATCAGTGGCCCCACCACCACTGGACGGACCCCATATGCCCTTCCCAGGGGAAGGTTTTTGATTTGTGGCGACCGGGCGTGGGCAGGCATCCCCTCTGGTCTGATCGGAGGGCCGTGCACTTTTGGCAGACTGACGCAGTTCACCCCCAACATGACCCAAATTGTCAATTGGAAAAAGGCAAATGTCACGTCCGAATTGGCCAGAGCTAAAAGAGATCTCAAGGATCTCACTGAGGACTGTGACAGCAAAATTACCCATTGGTCACACTCAAAATCCGTCGCCTTTACCATCTTGTTGCCTTGGGTATCGGTGGCGAAGGCTCTAGGTGAATTGGGCCGCCTAGAGTGTTGGGTGGCTAAACAAGTAAAATTTTACTTCAGCCGCGTTCTACGACCTCCTCACAGACGAGGAAATAACAAGGAAGGCGACACTCCAAAACAGAGCAGCAATAGATTTTCTATTGCTGCTCCATCATCATCACTGGAGGAGTTTGAGGGCCTCTGCTGCCTGAACCTGTCCTCTCGAGCTGAGGACGCCAGACACTCCATCAAGAAACTCCAAGACCTTCTACATCAGGTTAAGCAGGAGACATCAGACTGGCTGGGGGACATTTTTAAGGGTTGGGGCCTTAGCGGGTGGGCCAGTTCTATTTTAGAGTCAGCTTGTGAAGTTGTTTTGAGTTTGATCATATTTTCAGTCTTAATCATGTTGACCTGCGGCTTGGTCCAAAGACTGATAGCAAAGGCCACCTCGCCCACTGTAAACAACGCTGCAATTCCGTCGGAAGAGCACTTCGAGCTGGAAGACCTCTCCCCAGAGGCCGAAAAAGCTGTGGACGAGGAAGGGTCAACCGAGCCGCCTCATGAACATCCAGAGACAGACGAACTCAAGCTCGGAGAAGGCGAAGTCTGGCAGGACCAGCCGCGGGCCTCAGAATTTTGAGTTTATATGGACATTCTTGTTTCTTTTTATTTTATTTGTTAAGAAACAGGGAGATGTTGTGGTGTGTTTTTAAGTTTCTCAGTTTGCTCCCCCATTTTATGTATGTTCCCCCTTTGTTCTCTATAAATGGTTCCTCCCTTCCCAGTTTTCCCGCCACTATTGCCCTGACAGTTGAGTTACTCTGGTTACCCCTGCCCCCTTTTAGTTGCCAATCTCCTAAGTTACATAATTGCTCCTCCCTTATCCCACCATATAAGTAAAGTTTTCCTCCTCCCTGGGCCCAGTCAATCACCTCCCACTCCTCCCAGGTTTCGAGAACCTTCTTCTCCTTGGGGGTTGTATTTGGCTGGTGTCCTGGGGCCCCTCCTCTACTTCATGTTTAGTGGATAGTTTCTTATGTCAGTCTTGTTATGTACCATCCTACATGTTCCCCGATTGGTTAGTTGGGCTTCCCTCCATTCTCCACCCCTTCCCTTTAAAACTCGGTCTCTCCCCGTGTTCGGCGCCATTTGCTGTGGGTTTGTCCATCTGTTGGTTGCCCTTTGCTGCCTGGGGGCTTGTCAATGAATCGACGTTTAACCCCCAGCAAGTGGTCGCCTCCTCACTCGTCTCGTCCTGCGTGAACCCAAGTCCGCAATCCAGCCCGGCCCGAGACCACGACGCTAAGGGGGGCTGGCTTCTGATGCGTAGGGGCGTCGGCCTTCTTACCCCTTTCTGCTAGCCGGATTTAGGGCCGCGCACGCCCTCGCGCAAAAGACGAAGGTACGATGCTCTCCTAAGCTAAGAGCTGCTCCCGGGCGTCTTTCGGCAGAAGCCGCGCTGGGGAGAGCACTGTGAGTGCCACAATCGTCTTTGCGCAAAGAAGCCGCCTCTTCGCCTCCGGGAGCCGGAGAGAGCGGCAGCTTCGGAAAGGTGAAGAAGGAAGCTGCACAACACTGGGATTGTGTGCGCAGCTTGCCAACTGATAGAAAACAGTTCCTTAGCACTCTCCTGCCTTTTCCCAACACATGAGAATTCGATTGGAAGCTGTTTTAGGCAACTCTCTTCGTCTTCTTGCAAAACACTCGACAGACCTCCATGCAACTTCTAGAACACGATGGGAGATGTTTTCTGTGCTGGCACAGTTTCTCCTTGCCAGACATAGTGGAAAAGCTTTTTTCTAAGATGTAGACGACAAGAGACACTAAAGACGAAGGTACGATGCTCTCCGGAGCAAAGAGCCGCTCCTGGGTGTCTTTCGGCAGAAGCCGCGCTGCGGAGAGCACTGTGACCGCCTCAATCGTCTTTGCGCTAAGAAGCCGCTTCTTCGCCTCCGAGAGCCAGAGAGAGCGGCAGCTTCGGAAAGGTGAAGAAGGAAGCTGCTCCACACTGGGATTGTGTGCGCAGCTTTCCAACTGACAGAAAACAGTATTTAGCACTCTAATGACTATTCCAATAACATGAGCATTCGATTGGAAGGTGTTTCGGACAATGTTGGATCTCAGCCTCTCAGGACTGGGGTTCAGGGTGACCAAGACCACCCCTGGGGGGCTCGGGAGTCCTGGAATGTTGCCAGAAATGTCTGGTGGCTGGACTTTGATCCCACATGGGAGATGACATCAGTATGAGGATAGGAGGATTTCACCGCGGTGAATGGTGAAGGGATAAGTTAATTGGAGTGTGAGATACAGGGTTTAAGATTTCTGTACAGGGGGGTCTAAAGAAGTAAGGTGGAGGAATTGGGGCGTGCCCTTCTCCTTCTTCTTCTTCTTCTTGGCCTCCATCTTCTGTGGTGATGTTGGCACTTTGGGATTGGTCCTTACCAAAAATGCAATGGTTAATAAGGGTAAAGGGTATTGGAGAAAAATGATAAATATTGTATACGTAACTCCGAGTATAAAGGTAAGTGACCGCCCCGGGGGGCTCAGTGTGTGCCCATGGCTGACTGCTGAGCAGAACTCTGTCAGGCCAAGAGAAAATCTTTTAGAAAAGCAATTAATAAACACCGAGACCGAGAAAAGATCTAAAGTCCCTTCTCGTCTTTTGGAGCGCGGGCTGCCCAAGACCACCTCGGGCCTTCCCAGACCATCTAAACAGCCGAAAATCCGACAAGTTGCGTTTGCTGCGTGGGCTAACTCCCACCAAACCTTTCGGGGTGGGGGATAAGCCCTGAAGAGCTGATGTGCTGAAGAGCCAAGAGGCCAGCACTGATAGCTCCTGAAGAGAGAAGCCTGAAGAAAGAAAGAAGAAAAAAAAAACGGCCAGGAGAATCTGCAAAAATCAGCAGTCATTGAGAATTCCATCTCTCAGCTTCGGCCGAAGACAGTTCGTTGCAGAGCGGCCTGGACTGGGACCAGAAAGGCGCCTCTGGATCCATCTCTCGTGACCTGCTGGAAGGAGATCGGGAGCCTTCAGACCACTCTGACGACAGATTCGGTAAGAAGGACAAAAATAAAAATATGGGGGCCACACTCTCCCAGGAACAACGGGAAATCTTGTCCGCCTTACAAGGCGTGGCTGAATTATATACAGAAGGGATCCCAAAGAAAGAATTAAAACAGTTATTGTTGTGGGCAAGGCTCAACTACCCACTTTCAGAAACATGCCTGCTATTCGAAGTGGGGTTGTGGCAAGAAATTAATAGGCATTTATATTTCTTAGAAACGAAAAAAGATGAGACGGCATTAAAGATGCTCCTGCCGGCAAGAATTATGCTAGAAGGTATTTCAGTGCAGTCAAAAAGACTGGAAAAGCAGCGAAAAACTGCGGCACCCTGAGGAGGGGGCGGAGCAAAGCTCAGGGAAAAAATTAGCTCTGGCTTCAAAAAGCCAGGGGGAAAGGCTCTCGAAAAAAGAGAGCAGGAAATAATATTAAACCCCCTGGTCGAAGACCCTAAGAAACCCCAAAAGCGTCCTGAAACCCCAGAGAGTATAGAGGAGTCAGGAACGGAAGGGGGGGAGCAGGAGGAAGACAAGGGATCGGGGGGAGCGCATTCTCGCGAAGAGCAAGGCGGCGGCACGGGAGCGGCGGTGCAAACGGGCAGCGCGGATGAAAATGAGGAGATGCGCGCAGCGGGCAAAACTCGCGAGAATCCGGGGGGGGAGTCACATACCAGCGCGGGGGCGGCAAATGTGGGCGGCGAAATGGGGGAAACCGCACAGCCCCAAAGAGCCACCATAGCGAGACGCAGGAGGCGCGCGGTTGTGACATCAGACCTGGTGTGGAGGTCGGCCAGAATCGCGGGGCGGGCCGGAATGCCGGCGGGAGGCAGGCTGGACACACCGGAGGGAGGAGTGAACACAGCATCAGAGGAGGAGGAGACAGAGTCAGGGACAGACCGAGGGGAAGAAACCTCGGGGGTGGAACGAGCGGGAGAGGATGACGTCAGCTCAGGAGAGACAGGGAGCGGCTCGGAGAGCACGCATGCGCAGAGAGTGGAGCGAGGGCGGCGGCGGGCCCGATCCCCTGTGACGTCTCGGACGAGGAGGGGCCGTGTTAGGGGCCCCACACCCTCTCCAGACTCGGTGCCTCTGGTTGAAACTCCCGGAGTCCCAGTCTCTTCCCTTCAGGGGAAATGCTTTGGTGTTCAAGCCCCATTTATAGCTGAATTAAAAGCCAAGCAAACACGGTCTCAAATGAGATCGCCGGCACGTCGGACTGGAAGAGGAAATGGGGCAGTCGAGCTCACTCCGTCATCCGAGCCAGGGAGGCCGGTGAAAGCGCCACCTAGTGGCAGGAGGACAGAAGTGCACGACATGCCGGATCGGTTCGGCGGAGCCACAGCGCCATCTCGTGGCAAGACTGCAACAATGCAGCAATTTTTTCCAACAATATATAAAAAGAAAAGCACTTCAAAGAAGACAATGTTAACACAACAAAGGGATTATCCATCCACTTCGTAATTTCATGAAGATGATGAAAGCTCAGATGAAGAACAGCTACAAGGAGATGTCGTAAGGATCACAGCATCGGAAGGTGTCCCAACATGGTTACTGTCAGCAGCAGAAGCAGCAAAAAGCTTCTTGCATTCATTTGATACAGCAAAAAAGAAATATCAACAGGATCCTCGAGTTTCCTTTTCGGATTTAGGAGCAAGGCCAAAAACCTCAAGACGAAAAATGAGACACGATGAATCACCGATGACGTCCACAACACCATTATTCATGCAAATCCCAATGGAGTCTCAAGAAGAGGAATTTCAAGAGCTGGTGAAGACGATGGATTGGAAGCGAATCAGAAAAGCGTTGGCAAAGGAAAAGCATTTATTCCCGAGATCAGGAGATTTGATAATGCCAGTGACATATGATGCCCAGGGACAGAATCCAAGGTGGGAAAGGATGGGTCATGAGACACTCAAAGACTTAGGGAAGGCGGCTCAAACTTTTGGGCTGAACTCACAATACTTCAAACAGCTACTAAGAGGGACATTCACTGTGTATGATCTCACACCATATGATATTCGAAGTATTGTGGCAATGATCCTCACTGACACACAGAATCTTATCTGGGAAAAAAGGTGGAGAAAATATCTTGCTGAGTTGCGGAATAGATATCAAGGTGGGCCAAATGCGAACCTCACAGAAGGGCAATTAGCAGGGGATCCTCCAGATGACAACCCAGGGGAACAAGCAGCACGGCTTCCACGAAGAGTGTTAAGCGACATCAAAGAAGCGGCGCGATTGGCAATCATACAAATTACACCGACAGGAGCTCCGGATGTTCCGTTCTCTTGCATCAGGCAAGGTCCCACAGAGCCATTCATGTCGTTCATCGACCGACTCACGCAAGCCGTGGATCGACAGGTGACGACAGAAGAAGTGAATAGGCCTCTCTTGGAGAGTTTAGCTTTCTGCAATGCCAACCCGGATTGTCAACGGGTGATTAGCACCATGCCAGGACGGCCATCCTTGGCAGAGATGGTGGAGGCATGCAGCAAGGTGGGGACACCTCAGCACGTCGCAGCGATTGTGAAGAATGAATTAAAAGAGGAATGGGAAGAACAGCTAAAGGGACGCTCAGAAGGGCAATCAGAGGACAAGACATTGGAGAAGACGTTCGAGAAATTACTCCATCAACAGGACGAAAACGTCAACAAAGTTCTTGCGACAATGCAGAAAAAGAACAAACCCCAAGGAGGACAGTGCTACAGATGCGGGGAGTCCGGGCACATGAAAAGGAATTGCCCACGAACACATATACCAACGCCAGCCCAGAAAGCAGAAAGGCCAATTTGTGCACGGTGTGGAAGAGGAAGACACTCTGTGAAAGAATGTTATTCCCGGACAGATGTGGAAGGAAATCCGTTACCGCATCCGGGAAACTGAAAATGCAGCGCGGAAAATCGCCAGCGCGCTCAGACACAAGTACTGGCGGTGTCACAAGAACAGACAGGGCAGTCATCAGTGAGCGACAAGCAGATACCCTCAGCAAAACCCTCAGTCGATTCCACAGCGACCCAGACCTCCTCTCACCAGGGGCACAGTGTGCATTGGCAGCTTCAAAACTAGGATGCTTTCTAGATGAAAGTCATGCGGAGATACCAACAGGAATCCGCCGGGATTCATACAAGAAACAAGATTTCTTGATAATTGGACAAGACAAGTGCAGTATTCTTGGACTCATTGTTTATCCAACAGTTGTCTCAGCGGACAAAAATACAGAGTTAACAGTTTTGGCAAGAGCGCTTCGTCCACCATTGACTGTGCCGGAAAATACTGTGGTTGCGAGAGCCTTCGCATTGCCGCCACACGCAGTTGGAGAGGTCATGTCAATCTTCGACGAAGAAGGTCTCCCTATGAAAGAACATGTTGAAGTACATACAACATGGGTGAAGCACATAGGTCGAGACCGACCCAAGCTCACGTGCCAATTGACATGTGGGGACAGGACAATATCGATCAGAGGTATGCTCGACACAGGGGCGGATGTAACGGTAATATCGTACATCTTTTGGCCACGCAATTGGAGCTTGGTCGCGCCATTGGGCTCTCTCTCAGGCATCGGGGGAGCATCTCTGTGTCTGCAAAGTGAGAATTCCGTCGTTGTCACGGGACCAGGAGATAAGACGGCGATCATTCGTCCTTTCGTCGTCCCAAAGCCGATCACAGTCTGGGGTCGGGACCTTTTGGCACAATGGGGCGCGAAGACCGAAGTGGATTTTTAATAGGGGTCACTGCAGCACTCGCCACACGGAAGCTGACATGGAAAACAGATGATCCAGTTTGGGTGGATCAGTGGCCCCTTGAGCGGAAAAAATTGAGTGCTTTGAAAGACCTGGTCCAAGAACAATTGCAGGAGGGAACCATCAAGCCAACAGAAAGCCCTTGGAATTCTCCGGTGTTTTTCATCAAGAAAAAGCTATCGGGCAAATGGAGGTTGTTACACGATCTCAGGAAGATCAACGAAGTCATAGAAGACATGGGGCCACTTCAGTTGGGACTTCCATCTGTCTCGATGATTCCCAGAGATTGGCAGCTTGTGGTCATTGACCTCAAGGATTGTTTTTTCAGTATCCCACTCCATCCAGATGATGCTCCGAGATTTGCCTTTTCAGTTCCAAGTATCAACAGGGAAACGCCTCTGCAGCGGTACCATTGGGTCGTTCTTCCACAAGGCCAAAAAAATTCTCCGACGATCTGTCAATGGTACGTGGCACGAGCTTTGGCACCAGCACGGAAGAAATTTCCGAAGGCGAAGATCATTCATTACATGTATGATTTGCTCATTGCAGCATCAACACGACAGGAGCTGCAAGAAGCTCGCGATTGTGTGATCGCAGAGGTGGAAAAGGCAGGTCTGGAAATCAGCATTTTGAAGATTCAAGAGGTTGCACCTTGGAAACATCTAGGGTGGAAAATTTCAGAGAAAACAATAAAGCCTCAAAAGGTGGAGATCAGCACAAAGGTCAACAATTTGCATGATTTGCAACAGCTTTTGGGAGAAATCAACTGGATGAGACCAGTTTTGGGAATCACAAACAGCGACATTCCAGCGCTGCTTGATCTCTTGAGAGGAGACACAGACATTCGTTCTGCCAGGACACTCACGCCAGAAGCGAGAAAAGAGTTGGAGAAAATCACGAACGCGATACAGAGAAGGCAGGCACATTGATTTGTTCCAACGTTGCCTTTTCAGTTGGCAGTGCTGGGGAAGAAAACGCAGTTCCATGGTTTGATCTTCCAATGGGATGAATCACAAAAGGACTCTTTGATAATCATAGGGTGGATTTTCCTACCACACAGGCCCGCGAAAACGATTCTTACAGATTTGGAGATGGCAGCACAAATCATCATAAAGGCGAGAACAAGGCTGCTGACAATGGCAGGAAGAGAATTCCCAGTCATCAGATTACCTCTGAAACGAGACTATTTCGATTGGGACATGCAACAATCGAAAGACCTGTTAATCGCGTTGTTAGCGTTCCCAGGAACTTGCACAGTCCGCTGTCGGATTTTCGGCTGTTTAGATGGTCCGGGAAGGCCAGAGGTGGCCTTGGGCAGCCCGCGCTCCAAAGAACGAGAAAGGGACTTCAGATCTTTTCTCGGTCTCGGTGTTTATTAAATGCTTATCTAAAAGATTTTTCTCTTGGCCTGACAGAGTCCTGCTCAGCAGTCAGCCATGGGCACACACTGAGAGCCCCTGGGGCGGCCACCTGTCTTTATACTCGGAGTTACGTATACAATATTTATCATTTTTCTCCAATACCCTCTACCCTTATTACCCAGTGCACTTTTAGTAAGGTCCAATCTCAAAGTGCCAACATCACCACAGAAGATGGAGGCCAAGAGGAAGAAGAAGAAGAAGGAGAAGGGCACGCCCCAATTCCTCCATCATACTTCTCTAGACCCCCCTGTACAGAAATCTTACACCCTGTATCTCACACTCCAATTAACTTATCCCTTCACCATTCACCCCGGTGAAATCCTCCTATCCTCATACTGATGTCATCTCCCATGTGGGATCAAAGTCCAGCCACCAGAATTTTCTGGACACATTCCAGGACTCCCGAGCCCCCCAGGGGTGGTCTTGGTCACCCTGCACCCCAGTCCTGAGAGGCTGAGATCCCACATATCCCCCTTCTTTTTGCACCAAGAAGATCTCTTTCGCTTTTATGTGAAAACCCCCAAAGTCCTTAGTTACTTTTTATTTCTCTTCCGGGTCGTTTTTCGCAGTCTGAGGCTCGACTTCTGTCTGAGTACTCGTCTCTTTGTTTCTTGGATCAGCGTTCTCGTGTTCTCACGTTCGGAATGGCTTCACGTGCCGCGCCGACACCCACTTCAGACCTCGATCTGTGGAAACACAAGCGAAACCCTTGCCCCAAGTGATTAGTTTGAAAGGACCCTCTATTTGTCCTGTCTCTCGGTTTCTGATCAAAACTAAAGGATTTTCCTTTAGCTTTGCCTGTGTCTTGTTTAGAAAATGTCTCACGATCGGTGGATTAGGTTCCGAGGATGAGCTATTTAGGAAATTTAGCACGTACAGTGTCTTATTTTATTTCATGTGAGGTGTTGTCTCTGGCTCACCCCTTCTCTGTCTGTCCAGAAGGGATTTCAGGGTGTGATGTGTTCTCTCAATGATCGCCTGACCTGTGGGTGAATGTGGAATACCAAACGTGTGTCTGACACCCCGATCTTTTCAGGAATCTGTCAAGCACCCTGCCTGTGTATGTTGGACCATTGTCTGTTTTTATCTCCTGAGGCACACCTAATGCTGAAGAAAATGTCGGCAAGCATGGTCTGCTGTTTCCCCAGCATGTGCTGAAGCAAAGACTGCACCTGAGAATGTATCTACAGAAACATGAACATTTTTGAGCCTCCCAAAAGATGGATATTTCGTGACATCAGCTTGCCACAACTGAAGACTTTGCAGCCCCCGCGGATTGATGGCCCCGGTAGAAGAGGGTGGCTGCACAAGCTGACGGTCTGGACAAGCACTAATGATCTCCCTCGCATGACTCTTTGTGAGACGAAAGGACTCCATTAGCGCTTGCGCATTCTGATGAAAGAATGCATGACTCAACCTTGGCTGCTCAAAAATCTGGCAGTGTTTGCAAAATGGGCATTGTCAACCTGTCCGCCCGAGCATTCCCTTCCGCTAAAAATCCCGGAAGTGTCGTGTGCGCTCTAATGTGTGTGATAAAACACTCTCTTTCCCTGCTCTCTAGCAGTGTTTTCAAG
This sequence comes from Melozone crissalis, assembly GCF_028551555.1. Lineage (NCBI taxonomy): Eukaryota > Metazoa > Chordata > Aves > Passeriformes > Passerellidae > Melozone > Melozone crissalis. The sequence continues at coordinate 3,151,172 of NW_026535882.1, read as the reverse complement.
CTTGTCAGGTATGAGTATAAAACCTCATTACTGACTTCTTTCAAGAGCGAACCCTCCAATCTCTTGACCACACCCGCAACATATGCGGAATCTGTCACCAGATTGAGAGGCTGTTTGAACAACTGAAATGCCCAGACAACGGCTGCCAACTCCACAATTTGTGGAGAGCCCTGAACCATCCTCACGTCTGATTCCCAATCCCCTGTCGTTGAGTCTCTCCACGTGATCACTGACTTGTGTGTCTTCCCTGAGCCATCCGTGAACACTGTGATCCCGTCCAAAGGTTCTTCACTTATTTGTGGTTTTGCTCTATAGCATATTTGCGATTGCAGTATTCTGTGTTGTGGAAAGTGGATTGTACAAGTTCCTGGGAACGCTAACAACGCGATTAACAGGTCTTTCGATTGTTGCATTGCCCAATCGAAATAGTCTCGTTTCAGAGGTAATCTGATGACTGAGAATTCTCTTCCTGCCATTGTCAGCAGCCTTGTTCTCGCCTTTATGATGATTTCTGCTGCCATCTCCAGATCAGTGAGAATCGTTTTCGCGGGCCTGTGTGGTAGGAAAATCCACTCTATGATTATTAAAGAGTCCTTTTGTGATTCATCCCATTGGAAGATCAAACCATGGAACTGCGTTTTCTTCCCCAGCACTGCCAACTGAAAAGGCAACGATGGAACAAATCGATGTGCCTGCCTTCTCTGTATCGCGTTCGTGATTTTCTCCAACTCTTTTCTCGCTTCTGGCGTGAGTGTCCTGGGAGCACGAATGTCTGTGTCTCCTCTCAAGAGATCAAGCAGCGCTGGAATGTCGCTGTTTGTGATTCCCAAAACTGGTCTCATCCAGTTGATTTCTCCCAAAAGCTGTTGCAAATCATGCAAATTGTTGACTTTAGTGCTGATCTCCACTTTTTGAGGCTTTATTGTTTTCTCTGAAATTTTCCACCCTAGATGTTTCCAAGGTGCAACCTCTTGAGCTTGTCGGATTTTCAGATGTTTAGATGGTCCGGGAAGGCCCGAGGTGGCCTTGGGCAGCCCGCGCTCCAAAGAACGAGAAGGGACTTCAGATCTTTTCTCGGTCTCGGTGTTTATTAAATGCTTATCTAAAAGATTTTTCTCTTGGCCTGACAGAGTCCTGCTCAGCAGTCAGCCATGGGCACACACTGAGAGCCCCTGGGGCGGCCACCTGTCTTTATACTCGGAGTTACGTATACAATATTTATCATTTTTCTCCAATACCCTCTACCCTTATTAACCAGTGCACTTTTAGTAAGGGCCAATCTCAAAGTGCCAACATCACCACAGAAGATGGAGGCCAAGAGGAAGAACAAGAAGGAGAAGGGCACGCCCCAATTCCTCCATCTTACTTCTCTAGACCCCCCTGTACAGAAATCTTAAACCCTTTATCTCACACTCCAATTAACTTATCCCTTCACCATTCACCCCGGTGAAATCCTCCTATCCTCATACTGATGTCATCTCCCATGTGGGATCAAAGTCCAGCCACCAGAATTTTCTGGACACATTCCAGGACTCCCGAGCCCCCCAGGGGTTGTCTTGGTCACCCTGCACCCCAGTTCTGAGAGGCTGAGATCCCACAGTCCGCTTTCCACAACACAGAATACTGCAATCGCAAATATGCTATAGAGCAAAACCACAAATAAGTGAAGAACCTTTGGACGGGATCACAGTGTTCACGGATGGCTCAGGGAAGACACACAAGTCAGTGATCACGTGGAGAGACTCAAAGACAGGGGATTGGGAATCAGACGTGAGGATGGTTCAGGGCTCTCCACAAATTGTGGAGTTGGCAGCCCTTGTCCGAGCATTTCAGTTGTTCAAACAGCCTCTCAATCTGGTGACAGATTCCGCATATGTTGCGGGTGTGGTCAAGAGATTGGAGGGTTCGCTCTTGAAAGAAGTCAGTAATGAGGTTTTATACTCATACCTGACAAGCTTGAAAACACTGCTAGAGAGCAGGGAAAGAGAGTGTTTTATCACACACATTAGAGCGCACACGACACTTCCGGGATTTTTAGCGGAAGGGAATGCTCGGGCGGACAGGTTGACAATGCCCATTTTGCAAACACTGCCAGACATTTTTGAGCAGGCAAGGTTAAGCCATGCGTTCTTTCATCAGAATGCGCAAGCGCTAATGGAGTCCTTTCGTCTCACAAAGAGTCATGCGAGGGAGATCATTAGTGCTTGTCCAGACTGTCAGCTTGTGCAGCCACGCTCTTCTACCGGGGCCATCAATCCGCGGGGGCTGCAAAGTCTTCAGTTGTGGCAAGCTGATGTCACGAATTATCCATCTTTTGGGAGGCTCAAAAATGTTCATGTTTCTGTAGATACATTCTCAGGTGCAGTCTTTGCTTCAGCACATGCTGGGGAAACAGCAGACCACGCTTGCCGACATTTTCTGCAGGCATTTGCAGCATTAGGTGTGCCTCAGGAGATAAAAACAGACAATGGTCCAACATACACAGGCAGGGTGCTTGACAGATTCCTGAAAAGATGGGGTGTCAGACACACGTTTGGTATTCCACATTCACCCACAGGTCAGGCGATCATTGAGAGAACACATCACACCCTGAAATCCCTTCTGGACAGACAGAGAAGGGGTGAGCCAGAGACAACACCTCACATGAAATAAAATAAGACACTGTACGTGCTAAATTTCCTAAATAGCTCATCCTCGGAACCTAATCCACCGATCGTGAGACATTTTCTAAACAACACACAGGCAAAGCTAAAGGAAAATCCTTTAGTTTTGATCAGAAACCCAGAGACAGGACAAATAGAGGGTCCTTTCAAACTAATCACTTGGGGCAAGGGTTTCGCTTTTATTTCCACAGATCGAGGTCTGAAGTGGGTGTCGGCGGGGCACGTGAAGAAATTCCGAACGTGAGAACACGAGAACGCTGATCCAAGAAACAAAGAGACGAGTACTCAGACAGAAGTCGAGACTCAGACTGCGAAAAACGACCCGGAAGAGAAGCAAAAAGAAACTAAGGACTTTGGGGGTTTTCACATAAAAGCGAAAGAGATCTTCTTGGTGCAAAAAGAAGGGGGAGATGTGGGATCTCAGCCTCTCAGGACTGGGGTGCAGGGTGACCAAGACCACCCCTGGGGGGCTCGGGAGACCTGGAATGTTGCGAGAAATGTCTGGTGGTTGGACATTGATCCCACATGGGAGACGACATCAGTATGACGATAGGAGGATTTCACCGGGGTGAATGGTGAAGGGATAAGTTAATTGGAGTCTGAGATACAGGGTTTAATATTTCTGTACAGGGGGGTCTAAGGAAGAAAGATGGAGGAATTGGGGCGGGCCCTTCTCCTTCTTCTCCTTCTTCCTCTTGGCCTCCATCTTCTGTGGTGATGTTGGCACTTTGGGATTGGTCCTTACCAAAAGTGCACTGGTTAATAAGGGTAGAGGGTATTGGAGAAAAATGATAAATATTGTATACGTAACTCCAAGTATAAGGATACATGACCGCGTCGGGGGGCTCAGTGTGTGCCCATGGCTGACTGCTCAGCAGAACTCTGTCAGGCCAAGAGAAAATCTTTTAGATAAGCAATTAATAAACACTGAGACTGAGAAAAGATCTCAAATCCCTTCTCGTCCTATGGAGCGCGGGCTGCCCAAGGCCACCTTGGGCCTTCCCAGACCATCTAAACAGCCGAAAATTTGACAGGACAACTTTCTTTCTCTCCTTGCAAAACACTCGGCAGACCTCCGTGCAACTTCTAGAATACGATGGGAGCAGTTTTCTGTGCTGGCACTGGTTCTCGTTGCCTGAAACAGTGGAAAAGCTTTTGGCTAAGATGTCGACGACAAAAGACGCTAAAGACGAAGGTACAATTCTCTCCGGAGCTAAGAGCCGCTCCCAGGCGTCTTTCGGCAGAAGCCGCGCTGCTGAGAGCACAGTGAGCGCCACTATCATCGTTGCGCGGAGAAGCCGCTTCTTCGCCTTCGGGAGCCGGAGAGAGTGGCAGCTTCAGAAAGGTGAAAAAGGAAGCTGCAAAACACTGGGATTGTGGCGCAGCTTGCCAACTGATAGAAAACAGTACCTTAGCACTCTCCTGCCTTTTCAAACACATGAGCATTCGATTGGAAGCTATTTTGGACAACTTTCCTTTTCTTTTTGCGCAACAATCGGCAGTCCTACGTGCAACTTCTAGAATACGATGGAAAATATTTTCTGTGCTGGCACCTGTTCTCCTTGCCAGACATAGTGGAAAAGCTTTTGGCTAAGATGTAGAGGTAAAGAGACTCTACAGACGAAGGTATGATGCTCTCCGGAGCTAAGAGCCGCTCCCGGGCTTCTTTCGTCAGAAGCCGTACTGCGGAGAGCACTATGACCGCCACAATCGTCTTTGCGCAAGGAAGCCGCTTCTCCGCCTCCGGGAGCCGGAGAGAGCGGAAGCTTCGCAAAGGTGAAGAAGGAAGCTGCACAACACTGGGATTGTGAGCACGGCATGCCAACTGATAGAAAACAGGTCCTTTGCACTCTCCTGCCTTCTCCAATCACATGAGCATTTGATTGGAAGCTGTTTTAGGCGACTCTCTTCGTCTTCTTGCAAAACACTCGGCAGACTTGCGAGCAACTTCTAGAACACGATGGGAGATGTTCTCCGTGCTGGCACAGTTTCTCCTTGCCAGACATAGTGGAAAAGCTTTTGGCTGAGATGTAGACGACAAGAGACGCTAAAGACGAAGGTACGATGCTCTCCGGAGCTAAGAGCCGCTCCCGGGTGTCTTTCGGCAAAAGCCGCGTTGCGGAGAGCACTGTGACCGCCACAATCGTCTTTGCGCGACGAAGCCGCTTCTTCGCCTCTGGGAGCTGGAGAGAGCGGCAGCTTCGGAAAGGTGAAGACGGAAGTTGCGCAACACTGGGATTGTGAGTGCAGCTTGCCTACTGATAGAAAACAGTACCTTAGCACTCTCCTGCCTTCTCGAATCACATGAGCATTCGAGTGCAAGCTGTTTTAGGCAACTCTCTTCGTCTTCTTGCAAAACACTCGGCAGACCTCTGTGCGACTTCTAGAACACCATGGGAGATGTTTTCTGTGCTGGCACAGTTTCTGCTTGCCAGACATAGTGGAAAAACTTTTGGCTAAGACGCAAACGTCAAGAGACGCTAAAGACGAAGGTACGATGCTCTCCGCAGCTTAGAGCCGCTTCCGGGCATCTTTCGGCAGAAACCGCGCTAAGGAGAGCACTGAGACCGCCACGATGGTCCTTAGGTGAAGAAGCCGCTTCTTCGCCTCCGAGAGCTGGAGAGAGCGGCAGCTTCGGAAAGGAGAAGAAGGAAGCTGCACCACACTGAGATTGTGGGCGCAGCTTGCCAACTGATAGAAAACAGTACCTTAGCACTCACTTGTCTTTTTCTAAACACATGAGCATTCGATTGGAAGCTGTTTTAGGTAACTCTCTTCCTCTTCTTTCAAAACACTCGTCAGACCTCCGTGCAACTTCTAGAACACGATGAGAGATGTTTTCTGTGCTGGCACAGTTTCTCCTTGCCAGAAATAATTGAAAAGCTTTTGGCTAAGATGTAGACGACAAGAGACGCTAAAGACGAAGGTACAATGCTCTCCGGAGCTAAGAGCCGCTCCCGGGCGTTTTTTGGCAGAAGCCGCCCTGCGGAGGGCACTGTGACCGCCACAATCGTCTTTGCGCGAAGAAGCCGCTTCTTCGCCTCCGGGAGCCGGAGAGAGAGGCAGCTTCGGAAAGGTGAAGAAGGCAGCTGCACAACACGGGGATTGTGTGCGCAGCTTGCCAACTGATAGAAAACAGTTCCTGGCCACTCTCCTGCCTTTTCCGAAGGCATGAGCAATCTGTTTGGAAGCTGTTTTTGACAACTTTCCCTTTCTTCTTGCAAAACACTCGGCAGACCTCCCTGCAACTTCGAGAAAACGATGGAAAATTTTTTCTGTGCTGGCACTGTTTCATTTTCCAGACATAGTGAAAAAGCATTTTGCTAAGCTGTAGATGAGAAGAGACGCTAAAGATGAAGGTACGGATCTCCCATGAGCGAAGTTCCGCTGCCGGGTGTCTTTCGGCAGAAGCCGCGCTGCGGAGAGCACTGTGACCGCCACAATCGTCTTTGCGCAAAGAAGCCGCTTCTTCGCCTCCGGGGGCAGCAGAGAGCTGCAGCTTCAGAAAGGTGATGAAGGAAGCTGCTCAACACTGGGATTGTGTGCGCAGCCTGCGAACTGATAGAAAACAGTACCTTAGCACTCTCCTGCTTTTTCCAATCACATGAGCATTCAATTGGAAACTGTTTTAGGCAACTCTCTTCGTCTTGTTGCAAAACACTCGGCAGACCGCTGCTCGACTTCTAGAACACGATGGGAGATGTTTTCTGTGCCGGCGCAGTTTCTCCTTGCCAGACATAGTGGAAAAGCTTTTGGCTAAGATGTAGACGACAAGAGACGCTAAAGACGATGGTACTATGCTCTCCGGAGCTGAGAGCCGCTCCCGGGCGTCTTTCGGCAGAAGACGCTCTGCGGAGAGCACTGTGACCGCCACAATCGTCTTTGCGCGAAGAAGACGCTTCTTCCCCTCTGGGAGCCGGAGAGAGCGGCAGCTTCGGAAAGGTGAAGAAGGAAGCTGCACAACACTGTGATTGTGTGTGCAGCTGGCCAACTGATAGAGAACAGTACCATAGCAATCTCCTGCCTTTTCCTAACACATGAGCATTCGATTGGAAGCTGTTTTGGGCAACTCTGTTTGTCTTCTTGCAAAACACTCGGCAGACCTCCCTGAACCTACTAGAACACGTTGGAAAATGTCTTCTGTGCTGGCACAGTTTCTTTTTTCCAGACATAGTGGAAAAGCTTTTTGCTAAGCTTTAGACAAGAACAGAGGCTAAAGACGAAGGTACGATACTCTCCGGAGCTAACATCGACTCCCGGGCGTCTTTCTTCAGATGCCGCGCTAAGGAGAGCACTGTGACCGCCACAATCGTCTTTGCACGAAGAAGCCGCTTCTTCCCCTCCGGGAGCCGGAGAGAGCGGCAGCTTCGGAAAGGTGAAGAAGGAAGCTGCACAACACTGGGATTCTGTGCGCAGCTTGCCAACTGATAGAAAACAGTACCTTAGCACTCTCCTGACTATTCCAATCACATGATCATTGGATTGGAAGCTGTTTTAGGCAACTCTCTTCGTCTTCTTGCAAAACACTCGGCAGACGTCCGTGCAACTTCTAGGACACGTCGGGAGATTATTTCTGTGCTGGCACAGTTTCTCCTTGCCAGACATAGGGGAAAAGCTTTTGGCTTAGTTGCAGACGACAAGAGACGCGAAAGACGAAGGTACAATGCTCTCCGGAGGAACGAGCTGCTCCCGGGCGCCCTTAGGCAGAAGCTGCGCTAAGGCGAACACTGTGACCGCCACCATTGTCTTTGCACGAAGAAGCCGCTGCTTCTCCTCCGGGAGCCGGAGAGAGCGGCAACTTCGTAAAGGTGAAGAAGGAAGCTGCACAACACTGGGATTGTGTGGGCAGCTTGCAAACTGGTAAAAAACAGTACCTTAGAACTCTCTTGCCTTTTCCAAACACATGAGCATTCGATTGGAAGCTGTTTTAGGCAACGCTCTTCCTCTGCTTGCAAAACACACAGCAGACCTCCTTGCAACTTCTAGAATATGATGGGAGCGGTTTCCTGTGCTGGCACAGGTTCTCCTTTCCAGACATAGTGGAAAAGATTTTGGCTAAGATATAGACGACAAGAGACGCTAAAGACGAAGGTACGATGCTCTCTGGAGCTAAGAGCCGGTCCCGGGCGTCTTTCGGCAGAAGCCGCACTCCAGAGAGCACTGTGATCGCCACAATCGCCATTGCACAAAGAAGCCGCTTCTTCGCCTCCGCAAGCCAGAGGGTGAGGCAGCTCCGGAAAGGTGAAGAAGGAAGCTGCACAACACTGGGATTGTGTGCGCAGTTTGCCAACTGATAGAAAACAGTACCTTAGCACTCTCCTGCCTTTTCCAATCATATGAGCGTTCGATTGGAAGTTGTTTCAGGCAACTCTCTTCCTCTACTTGCAAAACACTCGGCAGACCTCCGTGCAACTTTTAGTCTTGTAGTGTGTTTCTAAATTTCTTGTTTTTGCTCCCCCATTTTATGTATTATTCCCCCCCTGTTCTTTGTAAGATGGTTCTTCCCCCTCCAGTTTTCCCACCACAGAGCCTTTGGCATTTATGTTACTATGGTTACCCCTGCCCCTGTTAATTGTCAATCTCCCAAGTTACATAACTGCTCCTCCCTTATCCCACCATATAAGTAAAGTTTTCCTCCTCCCTGAGCCCAGTCAATCACCCCCCACTCCTCCCTGCTTTCTAGAACATTCTTCTCTCTGGGGGTGGTGGTTGGCTGGCGTCCCTAGGCCCCTCCTTTGTTCTTTGTTTATTGGATAAGTTCTTGTGTCAGTTTTCTTATGTACCTCCCCACATGTTCCCCTATTGGTTAGCTGGGCTTCCCCTCCCGTCTCCAGCCCTTCCCTGTAAAACTCTGTCTCCCCCCGTGTTCGGGGCCATTTTGCTGTGGGTTTTTCCACCTGTTGGTTTGCCCTGTGCTGCATGTGGGCTCTTCAATAAACCGACGTTTTACCCCCAGCAAGTGGTCGCCTCCTCTCTCGTCTCGTGCAGCGCGAATCCAAGTCCGCAATCCAGCCCAGCCCGAAACCAGGACGCCAAGGGGGGGCTGGCCTCAGATGCGCAGGGGCGTCGGCCGCTTTACCCCTTCAGCTAGCCGGACTTAGGGTTGTTAACGCCCTCGCGCAGTTTAGCGACCAACGTAGGGGCCGACGAAGTGGACTTTTGACCCCGGACTGGACCCTGCGGAGTTGGGATTTACTTACCCTCTGGACGCCAGACTGCCCCGGGTAATAGCAGGCTCCGTTTTAGGAGCAGCGCTCCCCGGCGGGAGTCGGGACTCCTCGCACCCTCAGAGGACGACTCCCCGAGACGAGCGACCATCGCCTGGCTTTTTCTTTGTCGCCGCTGCAGGATTGGTGAGTTCGGGCCCCGTCCTGGGGACTCTCCGGCTTCCCCTCTGCCTTTTTAACTTTCCCTAGGGGTATATGCCCTGCCTTGGGGACCTACCCCCCGCCTTCTCTCCTTGAGGTTTTTTCTTGCCCCCGTGCCATTTTTGTTTTCTCTTCCCTTTGGGTGCCGGATTTCCCCAGACGTGGGGCCGGACCCATCACCCAATTTCCTTTCTTCTTTCCGGCTGTTTACCCAGACTTTGGGGCAGTGGGGGGGGCAGGGGCCGGCGGCGGGCGGCTTATTGTTTAAGTTTTCGTTGTTTCCCAGGCGTGCGGTTGCGTCATCAGAGGATTTTCCCCCTTTCTAGCGGCAGCAGTTCCTGCTCTAGAAAGGCGCCATGGGTGCCGGCTTGGGAAAATCCCAGAAGGAGGTTTATTATGTTGTGAAGGGTTTGTTGCTTGGGGGTGGTCAAAAAGCCCCCGAGCAGGAGTTAAAATGTTTAGTTAAGTAGGTATTTTCTAGGTTTCCCGAGGTCTCCCCGGAACGCGTAAAAGAGCCGCGGTTTTGGGCAGCCGTTGTGGCAAAATTAGAAGAGGCCATAAATTCCGGGGAGACAAATCTGGCCACCGTGGCGTATTGTTCGCGCAGAGTGCATGCGACACTCCGAGCGCCTGTGGCGCCTAAAAAAAGTCCCACGGTTTCTGGTTTGTCCCCTCGTTCTCCTCGTTCAGTTGCCCTTGTCCCCCAAACCTTTCCCTCGTCCCGTAGGCAAGAGCCCTCGAGGGGGATTTTGAGGGCCGACCAGAGGCAGGGGGTCCATCCTGCCCCTGCTCCCCCTCGACCGGCTCGGCCTCCCGCTTCGAGGAGCCCTGGCCAGGCTCCTTCTCTTCCCTTACCCTCTACCCCGGTCCCCAAGTCCCCGGTTTCAAACCCCAAAGTTATTCGGTTTTGCGAAGACCCTCAAAAGGGGTCCTTTGGATCCCGAGATGGCGGCGGCCAGGCGGCCGCTCCCGCCAGGGCTCCTTCTTCTCCTCCTTACCATTTCCTCCCTGATGCCAACCCCTTCCTTCCCCTGGACCCAACCTCTTTTTCAGTCGTCCCTCCCCCATCTCTTCCCTCTGCTCCTTCCATTTCTCCGCCCTCCGATCCTCCGTCGGCTCCTCCCCAGGTTCCTCCCCCGGTTCAGCCCCCTGTTTACTCCTCCCCTGCTCCATCTTCATACTCTGCTCCACCTCCGAACTCCATCAAGGAGGCGGAGAGGGGCGGTGTGCGGCGCCCACTCCCTCGCCCTGCCCCATTGCCAGACCCTGCCTCAACCTCCTCCAACTCCGGTTCCCACGCTCCCCCTTCCGGTTCTCACGCCTTGTATTTGGGGAGGGGGGGGGTGGATGACTGGAAGCCGGGGCAGGTGCCTTAATTGGAAGCCGCTCCGGTTACGTACCACCTCAGCGGGGAGGGGAGCCCTCAGGCCCAGTGGGTGCCTTTAGCACAGGCCCAGATTAAGGAACTGTGCAAGGCGCAGAAGGACTACTCCCGCGGGTCTGAACACTTCCGGGGTATGCTCCGGAATGCCCTTGCACAGGGAGATCTGGTGCCGGCAGACCTGAGGGCCCTCTTTTTCAGTTTAACAAGACCCATGGAGTTTAGGGTCTGGGTGGGGGAATGGAGGAGGGATATAGTGGAGGTTCTCCCAATTCTTTGGGGGAAACCTTCAGTGTCTCATGACGTGGACGGTTTAGCAATTTCCCAAGAACATCTTTTGGGCGAGGGACAGTGGGCAGAGTGGGCAGCTCAAGCAAAGGCCTTGTTCCCGCCTCAGCTTGTAGAGACCGCTAAGGCTGCAGAGTGGGCCTTTTATAAGCTAGACGTGGTGACCTCCCAATGGGAGGATGATGAAGTCCGGCAGGGGCCGCAAGAGCCTTATATGGCTTTCATCGAGCGCCTCTACAGATACGTGGAGGCTCAGGCGACCGGGGATGACGACACGGAAAAGATGCTCTGGAGGATGGCGTATAGCAATGCCAACCTAGAGTGTCGGAAGGCCATCAGGAGGCTCCCTCGAAGTCCCCGGCCCACGGTGGAGGCCATGATAGAGGCCGTGGTAGGCCAGGTATCCCTACCATCGCGGCCTAAAAGAGCCTCAGTGGCTTTTGCGGAGGACCCCGAACCGGACTTCTTTGATATAGAAGCTGCCCCCGTTGCCGGACCCCCAACACCCGGGTCCGGCAGAAGATCAACGGCCACCCACCCCTGCCACCACTCTGGCAAGACAGGGCATTGGATGCCCAAATTCCCGATGCGATTAGATTATTTAAAGTATAGAAGGAAGCGGGAAAAGGAGGAGAGTAAGGGCACAAAAAATTAGGCCCGGAGCGCAGCCCCTCCCTGCGCGAAGACAAAAATGCGGCAGGCCACTTAACAACAAGCGGGGAGAGAGGAGACGAGAGAGAGCTGCCGCCCACACTGCCGGATTTGTCTTGCTTAGTACCAGACTTGACACATACCTGTGGTATTCAGCCTACACCTACTCTTAACACCATGTCCTCTGTTTCCCCCTACAGGCTGCAGCTAACTAGGGACTTTTATCTCCCTAGCAGTGACATCCAGCTGGTGTCTGTCGACCTGCAACACCTGGGTCGCTGGACAAAACTTGGACGTTGCAGGTGGACCGTCGTCGGGGACACGAAGCACACACCGCGAGACATTCACATCGTCCCTGGTCTGGTAACTACCGACCGGGACCGTTTCGTGGTAGGGCTGTACTGTGTCCGACCCCCGCTCTTCCTCCCTAAGGGACAGATCATTGCCCAGGCTATTCCGGTTCCAGATAAAGATCATTGGAAGAACTCTGTGGAGAGGACATCGCCTCCGACAGTAGCCTGGGCACAGCTGGTGGGGAGGGAGAAGCCCCGCCTGACTTGTCAGCTCTCGTTGAGCGGGGACAAAAAGAACGTGAGGGGTCTTTTGGACATGGGTGCGGATGTGACGATCATTCCCTCTCGGGAGTGGCCGTCGTATTGGGACTGGCAAAGCGCTGCGGGCACGATCTCAGGTGTTGGGGGCCTTCAATTGGCCAATCAATCTAAGAGCATTGTGCAAATTAAGGGGCCCGACGGGCAATTGGCCTCTATACGCCCGTTCGTTTTGGATTACACCGAGCCTCTCTGGGGAAGAGACCTACTAGCCCAGTGGGGAGCCAGAATTGACGTCCCAAAGGCTCCCCAGGTTTTTCGGGCAGTGGCCACTGAGGAGCGCCAGACCTGGAAGCTGAATTGGCTGTCAGATAAACCAGTACAGGTCTTGCATTGGCCACTCAACAAGCAAAAATTAAAGGCGCTCAATGAGCTCGTTCAGGAGCAGTTACTGAAAGGCCACCTGGTGGAGACAATGTCACCTTGGAACTCCCCATTGTTTGTCATTAAGAAGCCTAATAAGGACAAGTGGCGGCTCCTGACCGACCTCCGCCAAATTAACGAACAAATAATTGACATGGGTCCTCTTCAGCCAGGGATGCCCTCCCCAGCAATGCTCCCCCAAAACTGGAATTTGGGAGTTATAGATATAAAAGATTGTTTTTTCCAGATTCCCCTGCACCCAGACGATGCCCCGCGCTTTGCGTTCACGGTTCCGTCCATCAACCGTGAGTCCCCAGCCAAGCGATATCATTGGCGAGTCCTTCCGCTAGGCCTTAAGAACAGCCCTGTGATCTGCCAATGGTATGTCGCTTCGCTGCTGTCACCCATAAATACAGCCCGAGGGGATGCTGTCATCATCCACCATTACATGGACGACATCCTCGTGTGTGCACCCGACCACAGTCTGCTTGCCCATGCGCTTGACCTGACAACCAATGCGTTGGTTGCTGCAGGGTTCGAGCTCCAGCAGGACAAAATTCAGCGGATGCCACCTTGGAAATACCTGGGCCTCGAAATCACAAAGCGGACCATTGTTCCGCAGAAATTGGCTATTAGGACAAAAGTCCAGACCCTAGTAGATGTCCATCAGCTGTGTGGGTCTTTAAATTGGGTGAGACCCTGGCTGGGCATTTCACCCGAGGACCTAGCCCCCCTTTTCAATTTGTTGAAAGGGGGAGAGGGGCTGAGTTCCCCTAGGGCTCTCACCCCAGAGGCAGAGGTGGCCTTGGAGAAGATACAGAAAGTTATTTCGGCCAGGCAGGCCCTCCGTTACCATCCGGGCCTGCCCTTCAAATTTATTATACTGGGAAAATTGCCACACCTCCATGGCATGATACACCAGTGGGACACCAGTGCAAAGGACCAGGGGCTGGGTGACCCCCTCTTAATTATAGAGTGGGTGTTCCTCAGCCATCATCGGTCCAAAAGAATGACACGGCCACAGGAGTTGGTAGCCGAACTGATCCTCAAAGCAAGATCGAGGATCAGGGAGCTGGCAGGGTGTGATTTCGCATGCATACATATCCCAATTAAATTGGATTCGGGACAACTTTAATTAAAGACCTTTGAAGAACTGCTGCAAACTAATGAATACCTGCAGTTTGCAATAGATAGCTACACTGGGCGCATCGCAGTAGATCGGCCGGCCCACAAATTATTCAATTCGGAGTTTAAATTATCGCTGAAAAAGGTTCAGACCAGGAAGCCGCTGGATGCCTTGACAGTTTTCACAGACGCGTCTGGAGCATCCCACAAGTCAGTGATGACTTGGAAGGATCCTCAGACTCAGCAGTGGGAGACTGATGTTGTTGTTGTGGAGGCCTCTCCACAAGTTGCTGAGTTGGACGCAGTCGTCAGGGCATTCCAGAGGTACCTTGAGCCTTTTAATTTGGTTACAGATTCTGCGTATGTCGCAGGTGTAGTGTCTCGAGCTGAGTCTGCGGTTCTTCAAGAGGTCACCAACAAAAGATTTTTTGAGTTGCTTAACAGGCTCGTCGAGCTAGTCTCCCACCGCGAGCACCCTTTTTATGTCATGCATGTGAGGTCACATACTGATCTGCCCGGGTTTATTGCGGAAGGCAACCGTCGTGCCGACTCTCTGGCCGCGGCTGCTGTTACGCAGGCCCCTCTCCCAGACGTGTTCGGCCAGGCTAAGATCAATCACCAACTTTTCCATCAGAATGCGCCTGGCCTGGTCCGGCAATTCAATCTGACGCAGGATCAGGCCAAGGCGATAGTGGCCACATGTCCCCAATGCCAACAGGATCAGATGCCCACCGTGGCCTCGGGGGCCAATCCCCGAGGTTTGGCGTGCTGCGAGGTGTGGCAGATGGATGTGAAACATATCCCATCTTTTGGTCGATTGTGTTACGTCCATGTCTCTGTTGATACCTTCTCCGGGGCTATATATGCTTCTGCCCACACAGGCGAAAAGGAAACGGATGTCCAGAAGCATCTGCTTCAGGCATTCGCTGTCTTGGGCATCCCTAGGGCCCTAAAAACAGATAACGGCCCTGCGTATACCTCCAAGGAGCTGCGGAGCTTCCTGCAGCAATGGGGAATAGTCCATAAGACCGGCATCCCCTATTCCCCAACAGGCCAAGCCATGGTGGAAAGGGCCCACCAGAGCCTTAAGAAGATCCTATCCCGGCAACAACCGGCGATGAAGGTGGAGACCCCCCACGTCCGGCTGTCAAGAGCATTGTACACGCTTAACTTTCTGAATTTCTCTTTTGACAGCCAAAATCCTCCAGTGGTCCGGCACTTCGGCAGTCACCAGCAGCTGCAGCTTAAAGCCAGGCCACCGGTTCTTGTAAAAGATCCGGAGACCTGGTGGACGGAGGGCCCCTTTTACCTGGTAACCTGGGGGATGGAATATGCCTGCATGTCCACTCCCTCAGGGCCCAGGTGGATTCCATCCAAATGGGTTAGGCCCTTCGTCCCAAAACAGAGGACCAAGAGGGAGGCAGTATCAAAGGTCCGGCAAGCTTGTTGGCGTCGGCGGAGGAAACCACACCATCAATCTTTGTCTTTCTCTCCGGATCTTCCCCCAGTTATAGAAGAGCCCTCTCCTCCAGCTTCTCCTCCACCCCTTGACCTCCTATGTCACGTCTCCTCCCATTCACCTCCTGCTCCAGCTCTTACTCCCCGTATGTTTTATTTAAACTGGTTGTTTGGAGAAGAACCATTTTTGTGAATTCGTCATACTTTTACTATCTTATCTCATTTCAGTTACATCTCCCCCATGGCCCCCGTTTCAACATCTCTGGCTCCTAACCCTAGCCTGCTAATGGCGATCATGACGACCTGCGGACTCCTTTTGCCACTTTCGGAGCCGTGGGTCATCCCCCAGCCAAAAGTCAACGTCTGGCGTGCCTTGGCTCAATCGTTAGGACAGGACAGTATATGCCTAGACACCGGCGCAGCAGAGGACCCGATGTCGTCTTGCCTTGTGGGGATCCCTTTCTCTCCAGGCGAGTTTCCCCCTGTATTCCAAAGTGCCTTTAACGCTATCCTAGCCCAGAGCCTCACTATCCTCTCCAGTTTTGATTCCTCCAACACCTAAAGAGGTGGAGTGAGCAGGCTGGATCCTGCACCCTCCGAGCCCACAGAGTTACATCTCCTCGGCTCGACCAATGCATCAATTTGCTTTCAGTTTGATTATACAATCACCCCCGTCAAGAGGGGTAGTGAGGTAGTGCTACAGTCCAAGTTAGAATACCAAGCTAAGCAGTGGTGTAAGGCTGTCCTAAAGATCCTCGGCCCCACCACTACCGGACGGACCCCTTACTCCCTTCCCCGAGGCGTGTTTTTAATTTGTGGCGACCGGGCGTGGGCAGGCATCCCCTCTGGCCTGGTCGGAGGGCCATGCACTTTTGGCCGGCTGACGCTGTTTACCCCCAACGTCACTCAAATTATCAATTGGAAGAAGACAAACATCACATCCAAATTGGCTAGACCTAAAAGAGATCTCAAGGATCTCACTGAGGATTGTGATGATGAAATTACTCATTGGTCACACTCAAAATCCGTCGCCTTTACCATCTTGTTGCCTTGGGTATCGGTGGAGAAGGCTCTAGGTGAATTGGGCCACCTAGAGTGTTGGGTGGCTAAACAAGCAAATTTTACTTCAGCCGCCCTCTACGACCTCCTCACAGACGAGGAAATAACAAGGAAGGCGACACTCCAAAACAGAGCAGCAATAGATTTTCTATTGCTGCTCCATCATCATCACTGCGAGGAGTTTGAGGGCCTCTGCTGCCTGAACCTTTCCTCTCGAGCCGAGGACGCCAGACATTCCATCAAGAGGCTGCAAGACCTTGTCCATCAGGTCAAGCAAGAGACCTCTGACTGGCTGGGGGACATTTTTAAGGGTTGGGGCCTCAGCGGGTGGGCCGGTTCCATAATAGAATCTGTTTGCAAGGTTGTTCTGAGTTTAATAATACTTTTAGTTTTCATTATTTTGATCCGCGGTTTGGTCCAGAGACTAATGGCCAGAGATACCTCAGCATCTGTCAACCATGCCGCAGTCCCGTCGGACAAGCCCATCGAGCTGGAAGACCTCTCCTCGGAGGCCGAAGAAGCTACAGATGAGGAAGGGACGACCGCACCGTCCTTCGACCACCCAGGGGCGGGAGGATTCCAGACGAAGAAGGCGAGGCCTGGCCGGACCAGCCGCGAGATCCTGAATTTTAAGTTTCTGTGGACTTCCCGTTCTTTTTATCTTATTTGTTAAGAAACGGGGAGATGTTGTAGTGTGTTTTTAAGTTTCTTGTTTTTGCTCCCCCATTTGATGTATTATTCCCCCCCTGTTCTTTGTAAGATGGTTCTTCCCCCTCCAGTTTTCCCGCCACAGAGCATTTGGCAGTTATGTTACTATGGTTACCCCTGCCCCTGTTAATTGTCAATCTCCCAAGTTACATAACTGCTCCTCCCTTATCCCACCATATAAGTAAAGTTTTCCTCCTCCCTGAGCCCAGTCAATCACCCCCCACTCCTCCCTGCTTTCTAGAACATTCTTCTCTCTGGGGGTGGTGGTTGGCTGGTGTCCCGGGGCCCCTCTATTGTTCTATGTTAATTGGATAAGTTCTTGTGTCAGTTTTCTTATGTACCTCCCCACATGTTCCCCTATTGGTTAGCTGGGCTTCCCCTCCCGTCTCCACCCCTTCCCTGTAAAACTCTGTCTCCCCCCGTGTTCGGGGCCATTTTGCTGTGGGTTTTTCCACCTGTTGGTTTGCCCTGTGCTGCATGTGGGGTCTTCAATAAACCGACGTTTTACGCCCAGCAAGTGGTGGCCTCCTCTCTCGTCTCGTCCAGCGCGAATCCAAGTCCGCAATCCAGCCCAGCCCGAGGCCAGGACGCCAAGGCGGGCTGGCCTAAGATGCACAGGGGCGTCGGCCGCTTTACCCCTTCAGCTAGCCGGACTTAGGGCCGTGAACGCCCTCGCGCATTCTAGAACACGATGGGAGATGTTTTCTGTGCTGGCACAGTTTCCCCATGCCAGACATAGAGGAAAAGCTTTTAGCTAAGATGTGAACGACAAGAGACGCTGAAGACGAAGGTACGATGCTCTCCGGAGCTAAGAGCCGCTCCCGGCCGTCTTTCGGCCGAAGCCGCGCTGAGGAAAGCACTGTGATCGCAACAATTGTCTTTGCGCAAAGAAGCCGCTTCGTTTCCTCCGGGAGCCAGAGAGAGCGGCAGCTTCGGAAAGGTGAAGAAGGAATCTTTACAACACTGGGATTTTGTGCGCAGCTTGCCAACAGATAGAAAACAGTACCTTTGCACTCTCTTGCCTTTTCCGAACACATGAGCATTCGATTGGAAACTGTTTCAGAAAACACTCTTCGTCTTCTTGCAAAACACTCAGGAGACCTCCGTTCAAGATCAAGAACACGATGGGAGATGTTTTCTGTACTAGCAGAGTTTCTCCTTGCCACACATAGTGGAAAAGCTTCTGGCTAAGCTGGATACGCAAAGAGACGCGAAAGACGAAGGTACGGATTTTCCCGGAGCTAACATCCGCTCCCGGGCATATTTCGGCCGAAGCCGCGCTGAGGAAAGCACTGTGACCGCAGCAATCGTCTTTGCGCAAAGAAGCCGCTTCCTTGCCTCCGGGAGCAGGAGAGAGCGGCAGCTTCGGAAAGGTGAGGAAGGAAGCTGCACAACACTGGGATTGTGTGCGCAGCTTGCCAACTGATAGAAAACAGTACCTTTGCACTCTCCTGTGTTTTCCAAACACATGAGCATTCGATTGGAAGCTGTTACGGGCAACTCTCTTTGTCTTCTTGCAAAACACTCGGCAGACATCCGTGCAACTTCTAGAACACGATGGGAGATGTTTTCTGTGCTGGCACAATTTCACCTTGCCATACGTAGTGGAAAAGCTTCTGGCTAAGATGTAGACTACAAGACACGCTAAAGACGAAGGTACGATGCTCTCCAGAGCTAAGAGCCGCTCCCAGGCGTCTTTCAGCAGAGGTCGCGCTAATGAAAGCACTGTGACCGCAAAAAATGTCTATGCGCGAAGAAACCGCTTCTTCGTCTCCGGGAGCCGGAGAGAGCGGCAGCTTCGGAAAGGTGAAGAAGGAAGCTGCACAACACTGGGATTGTGCGCACAGCTGTCCAACTGATAGAAAACAGTACCTTAGCACTCTCCTGCCTTTTCCAAACACATGAGCATTCGATTCGAAGGTGTTTCGGACAACTTTATTTCTCTTCTTGCAAAACACGCGGCAGACCTCTGTGCAACTTCTAGAACACGATGGGAGATGTTTTCTGCCCTGGCACAGTTTCTCCTTCCCAGACATAGGGAAAAGCTTTTGGCTAAGATGTAGACGACAACAGACGGTAAAGACGAACGTACGACGCTCTCCGGATCTAAGAGCCGCTCCCGGACTTCTTTCGGCAGAAGCCGTGCTGTGGGAGCACTGTGACCGCCACAATCGTCTTTGCGTGAAGAAGCCTCTTGTTTGCCTCCGGGAGCCAGAGAGAGCGGCAGCTTCAGAAAGGTGAAGAAGGAAGCTGCGCAAGACTGGGATTGTGTGTGCACCTCTCCAACTGATAGAAAACAGTACCTTAGCACACTCCTGCCTTTTCCAAACACATGAGCATTCGATTGGAAGCTGTTTTAGGCAACTCTCTTCGTCTTCGTGCAAAACACTCGGCACACCTCCGTGCAACTTCTAGAATACGATGGGAGATGTTTTCTTTACTGGCACAGTTTCGCCTCTCCAGACATAGTGGTAAAGCTTTTGGATAAGATGTAGACCACATCAGATGCTAAAGACGAAGGTACGATGCTCTCCGGAGCTAAGAGCCGCTCCCGGGCGTCTTTCGGCAGAAGCCGCGCTGCGGAGAGCTCCGTGATCGCCACAATCGTCTTTGCGCAAAGAAGCCGCTTCTTTGCCTCCGGGAGCCGGAGAGAGCGGCAGCTTCGGAAAGGTGAAGAAGGAAGCTGCACAACACTGGGATTGTGCGCGCAGCTGTCCAACTGATAGAAAACAGTACCTTAGCACTCTCCTGCCTTTTCCAAACACATGAGCATTCGATTCGAAGGTGTTTCGGACAACTTTATTTCTCTTCTTGCAAAACACGCGGCAGACCTCTGTGCAACTTCTAGAACACGATGGGAGATGTTTTCTGCCCTGGCACAGTTTCTCCTTCCCAGACATAGGGAAAAGCTTTTGGCTAAGATGTAGACGACAACAGACGGTAAAGACGAACGTACGACGCTCTCCGGATCTAAGAGCCGCTCCCGGACTTCTTTCGGCAGAAGCCGTGCTGTGGGAGCACTGTGACCGCCACAATCGTCTTTGCGTGAAGAAGCCTCTTGTTTGCCTCCGGGAGCCAGAGAGAGCGGCAGCTTCAGAAAGGTGAAGAAGGAAGCTGCGCAAGACTGGGATTGTGTGTGCACCTGTCCAACTGATAGAAAACAGTACCTTAGCACACTCCTGCCTTTTCCAAACACATGAGCATTCGATTGGAAGCTGTTTTAGGCAACTCTCTTCGTCTTCGTGCAAAACACTCGGCACACCTCCGTGCAACTTCTAGAATACGATGGGAGATGTTTTCTTTACTGGCACAGTTTCGCCTCTCCAGACATAGTGGTAAAGCTTTTGGATAAGATGTAGACCACATCAGATGCTAAAGACGAAGGTACGATGCTCTCCGGAGCTAAGAGCCGCTCCCGGGCGTCTTTCGGCAGAAGCCGCGCTGCGGAGAGCTCCGTGATCGCCACAATCGTCTTTGCGCAAAGAAGCCGCTTCTTCGCCTCCGGGAGCCGGAGAGAGCGGCAGCTTCGGAAAGGTGAAGAAGGAAGCTGCACAACACTGGGATTGTGAGCGCAGCTTGCCAACTGATAGAAAACAGTTCCTTAGCACTCTCCTGCCTTTTCCAAACACATGAGCATTCGATTGAAAACTGTTTTAGGCAACTCTCTTCGTCTTCTTGCAAAACACTCGGCAGACCTCCGTGCAACTTCGAGAACACGATGGGAGATGTTTTCTGAGCTGGCGCAGTTTCTCCTTGCCAGACATTTTTGAAAAGCTTTTGGCTAAGATGTAGACGACAAGAGACACTAAAGACGAAGGTACGATGCTCTCCGTAGCTAAGAGCCGCTCCAGGGCATCTTTCGGCAGAACCCGCGCTGCGGAGAGCACTGGGACCGCCACAATCGTCTTTGCGCAAAGAAGCTGCTTCGTCGCCTCCGGGAGCCAGAGAGAGCAGCAGCTTCGGAAAGGTGAAGAAGGAAGCCGCACAACGCTGGGATTGTGTGCGCAGCTTGCCAACTGATAGAAAACAGTACCTTAGCACTCTCCGGACTATTCCAATCACATGAGCATTCGATTGGAAGCTGTTTCGAAATACTCTCTTCATCTTCTTGCAAAACACTCGGCACAACTCTGTGCAGCTTCTAGAACATCATGGGAGATGTTTTCTGTGCTGACACAGTTTCTCCTTGCCAGACATAGTGGAAAAGCTTTTGGCTAAGATTTCGAATGCAAGAGACGCTAAAGACGAATGTACAATGCTCTCCGGACCTAAGAGCCGCTCCTGGGCGTCCTTCGGCCGAAGCCGCGCTGCGGAGAGCACTGTTACCGGCACAATCGTCTTTGCGTGAAGAAGCCGCCTCTTCGCCGCCGGGAGCCGGAGAGAGCTGCAGCTTTGAAAAGGTGAAGAAGGAAGCTGCACAAAACTGTGATTATGTGCGCAGCTTGCCAACTGATAGAAAACAGTACCTTAGCACTCTCCTGACTTTTCCAAACAAGTGAGCATTCGATTGGAAGCTTTTTTAGGCAACTATCTTCCTCTTCTTGCAAAACACTCGGCAGACCTTGGTGCAACTTCTAGAACACGATGGGAGATGTTTTTTGTGCTGGCACATTTTCTCCTTTCCAGACATAGTGGAAAAGCTTCTGGCTAAGATGTAGACGACAAGAGACGCTAAAGACGATAGTACGATGCACACCGGAGCTAAGAGCTGCTCCCGGGCGCCTTTCAGCAGAAGCCGCGCTGCGGAGGGCGCTGTGACCACCACAATCGCCTTTGCGCAAAGGAGCCTCTTCTTCGCCTCGGAGAGCTGGAGAGTGCGGCAGCTTTCGGAAAGGTGAAGAAGGAAGCTGCACAACACTGGGATTTTGTGCGCAGCTTGCAATCTGATAGAAAACAGTTCCTTACCACTCTCCTGCCTTTTCCGAAGACATGAGCATCCGTTTCGAATCTGTTTCAGGCAACTTTCCTTTTCTTCTTGCAAAACACTCAGCAGACCTCCGTGCAACTTCGAGAACACGATGGGAGATGTTTTCTGTGCTGGCACAGTTTCTCATTGCCAGATATAGTGGAAGAGCTTTTGGCTAAGAGTTTGATGGCAAGAGACGCTAAAGACGAAGGCACGACGCTCTCCGGAGCTAAGAGCCGCTCCCGGGCGTCTTTCGGTAGAAGCCGCGCTGCGGAGAGCACTGTGACCGCCACAATCGTCTTTGCGCGAAGAAGCCGCTTCTTCGCCTCCGGGAGCCGGAGAGAGCGGCAGCTTCGGAAAGGTGAATAAGGAAGCTGCACAACACTGGGATTGTGTGCGCAGCTTGCCAACTGATAGAAAACAGTACCTTAGCACACTCCCGCCTTTTCCTTTCACATGAGCATTCGATTGGAAGCTGTTTTGGGCAACTCTGTTCGTCTTCTTGCAAAAAAATCGGCAGACCTCCGTGCAACTTCTAAAACATGATCGGAGATGTTTTCTGGGCTGGCACAGTTTCTCCTTTCCAGACATAGAGGAAATGCTTTTGGCTAGGATGTAGAGAGCAAGAGACGCTAAAGATGATGGTACGATGCACTTTGGAGCTAAGAGCAGCTCCCGGGCGTCTTTCGGCAGAAGCCGCGCTACGGACAGCACTGTGGCCGCCACAATCATCTCTGCACGAAGATGTCGCTTTTTTGCCTCCGGGAGCCGGAGTGAGCGGCAGCTTCGGAAAGGTGAAGAAGGAAGCTGCACAACACTGGGATGGTGAGCGCAGCTTGCCAACTCATAGAAAACAGTATCTTAGCACTCTCCAGTATTTTCCAAAAAGATGAGCATTCCATTGGAAGCTGTTTCAGGCAACTCTCTTCGTCTTCTTGCAGAACACTCGGGAGACATCCATGCAACTTCTAGAACACGATGGGAGATATTTTCTGTTCTGGCACAGTTTCTCCTGGCCAGACATAGTGGAAAAGCTTTTGGCTAAGATGTAGATGACAAGAGACGCTAAAGACCATGGTACAATGCTCTCCGAAGCTATGTGCCGCTCCCGGGCGTCTTTCGGCAGAAGCCACACTAAGGCGAGCACTGTGACAGCCTCAATCGTCTTTGCGCGGAGAAGCCGCTTCTTCGCCTCCGGGAGCCGGAGGGAGCGGCAGCTTAGGAAAGGGGAAGAAGTAAGCTGCAGAACACTGGGATTGTGAGCTCAGCTTGCCAACTGATAGAAAACAGTACCTTAGTGTTGGACAGTTTTTCAAGAATGGCTTGAAGAAAAGGGTCATGAGACATACAATTGAGAAAAAAGTAAAGCAAAAAAGTAAAGCAGTTCTCAGCCTTCTGATTTCTATAAACAATTAGACTCTCTTTATAAACAATAAAGTTCTCAGGCTGTCTTCCCATAACAAGAAGAACACCGTCTCTGGGAAAGGCTGGCACCCTGAGAACTGATGAAGAAGTTTTCGGAACTCTGGTTCTTTTTTTATTAAACAATTGCAGGTATTCTAAAACAAGAGTAGTGGTTAGAAGTTTCTCTGTTAGCCTATCATGAAATTGGATTACAGAATATGCATGAAGTTCGTTAACATTGTTATTTAAGGTGATTGATTGATCAATAAAATTGGAGTTCGATGCATTAAAGGATGGTCGTCTCCCCCTCATCTCCATCAAATGGTTGACCCCTGGACGTGATAGAGCATAACGAACGCGAACGAACGCTCTTGGGGATTGCGAAAACAACGGGGAGGTGAGGACTTGTCCAGGTTCCGAGGAGCAGCTGCGGAACGGCTTTAAGCACGAATACAAAGCGGACAAAAGCCGCCGAGACGTGCCGGGCCCCAAGCAACCTTATAGAAGAGTCTTGGCTGGTACATGTGGCCTGACGCCGGAGGTGCTGCAGAGCGCGCTCATTTACATAGGTATGGAACGGCAAGCCGCATATGAACTTTTTATAACTTTTCTGCAAAAGAGGCAGATTAAGGGAATTGATTTACAGAATGAATTACCGGGTCTTTTAGCTTATGGTGTAGAGAGGGGAATCTTTGTTAATCCTCATATAGTTCACATATTGTCTGAGTTGCGTAAATTTGGTGATTTATTGTGGCAGGCTACTTTAGATGATGATAAAACTGCCAGGAAGTTGGGTAAATTATGGCGGGTCGTTAACACCGAACTGCTGCAATTTCAAGCTGAAAAAAGGGCTGCCTTAATGAGCCAGGTGCAGTCCGCCTCACTGCCCGCCAAGCAGCCCCCCTTAATGAGCCAGGCTACAAGCCCAGCTACGAGCTAGCCTACAAGCCAGGCTACGCAGGCTGCTTTTTCACCCGCTTCGCAGCCCCCCCTAACGAGCCAAGCTCCGCGGGGTGCTTTGTTGTCTGCTTTGCCGCAGGCTACACAGAGCACTTTTGATTCTCCCGTATCTGCTATCTCACAGCAGCCGGGGCCACAAACGTATACTCCGTTCCCAAAAGGCAATCAGTCGGTCCCTAGGTCGGAAAACGATTTGGCGGTGACGATTGCCAGGGATAGAAGAGATGCGTGGGCTGCCCTGGCCAAAGATGCCATGGAAAAGGGAGATCAGGAGCTAATGAGCATGGCTAATGAACTGGCTTGTCCAGTTGTTTTTACCCCTCAGGCGGGGGGGGGAATTCGGGCGACGATCAGTGCTCTTGACTGGAAAATGTTATCTCAATTGCGAGCTACTGTTAGTCAGTTTGGATCTAAAAGCGAACCAGCCAGGCAAATGCTCGACTATATTTTTGACACTAGCATTCTCCTTGTTAATGATTGTCGTGGCATAGTGAAATTAATCTTTACCCAACATCAACAATTGCTGTTTAATGCCCATTGGCAAGGGCTCGTAAATGAGTGCGTAGCAGTTCAGAGACAGCCAGGCGACCCCTTGCATGGTATCACTATAAATGAGCTTATGGGTCTGGGACCTTTCCTTCGAACTGAGGCACAAGCTTTAATAGGCCAAGAAAAGTGCCGGGAGGCAATGCGGTTAGTCAGACTCGCAATAGACATGGTGAAGGAACCGGGAGAGATACCAGTGTCTGTAGGAATTAAGCAAGGCAGAGAGGAAGCATTTGATGCTTTTGTTGGTAGAGCTGCGGCTGCAATTAAGAGAGCAGGCGTGCCTGAATATTTGCGCGAGGTCCTACTCAGGCAGTGTGTCCTTCAAAATTGTAATTCTGCTACTAGAAACATACTTAATGCCTTAGGTGCGAATTGGACTGTAGAGGAAGCATTAGAAAGGATGGCTCTTATACCAACCGGACAACAGGTTCTTGTAGTAGACGCAATAAAACAGTTAGGAGTAGGCTTACAAGAACAAGCAAAGTCCTCTCAGACTCAGGTGTTAGCCGCTCTTGCACCTCTTCAAACGTCAGCTGCGTTTGCAGCATCAAATAAAGGAGGCCGCACGAAATGCTGCCGATGCGAAGGCACGGGCCACTTGCGCCGGGAATGCCAGGCACCAACAGAAGTCATCGCTGCAGCATCGGTATTCTATCCTGCCTCTAACCCTCCGCAAAAGGGAGCCTCTAACCCTCCGCAAAAGGGAGCCGCCGCGGGCGAAGCAGAACCGCCCCGAAGGGAGTGACCCGCAATGCAGAGCAGATATGAATTAGTAGAAGGATTTAACAGGACTTTGGACTTATAGTTACGGTAAAGGGATTTTCCATATGGTTTACGGATTAACGGAAATGTGTGAATTCAGTGATTTATGGTGGAATTGTGGTACTGTGCTACTCCGTACTCGGCACGGGCGCGCCGCCCTGAGAGCGGAGCCGCCGCCTCAGAAACCAAGCTGCTCCACCCTGAGAGCCACGCCGGGAGTGATCAAAGAGCGGCGGGGGGAGCGACCAGAGCCGCGTCGCCCTCATGTGTGAACTGGGGGCCAGATGTCCACGGGCGGCCGGTTGCTGCTTGGGAACAGTGACTGGACATCAGAGAGCAGGTGATGGAGGAGCAATCATGCTGTGCATTGATAGTTTTCGTTGGATTGTTATCATTATGATGGCCACTGAATTTGTGTTCCCTTAGGCTAGTTGTAAGAAAAATGATCGACCAGCACCTTTTCTGGGCTCTGATGAGCTTCCAGCGCCATCCATTTTCAGGGCTAGTTGATTCTGGAGGTGAGTTATTGCACACTCCTTAGCGGATTCCGATTTTGCGGGACCGGAGCGCCTTTTCAAGCGGGAACGTTTCTCCCTCTGCCCCGCAGCCGGCAAAAGCTACAGTTTAAGATCTAACAGCGGTAATAACTGTGACTCTTGTCAACAAAAGAAAAGATTCCTATTGCAATTAAAAGACTAGTGAAACTAAACAAGCGACACCAAGGACTATTGCTGTCAGGATGTTTTTCACCTAAGTTAGAGAGATCTTTTGTTCTCCCCAGCACAGACTGTAAAGCAGAAATCAGCGTAAATGAATGCAGGAGTCAAATTTCGGCCGATTTGGCTCGGCATTGGTTATGCTGTCTTGGAAACACCTGTATTATCGGACACTTTGAACATCAGAAACCCAGATGGCTGGGTCAATGAAACATCAGACTCTAAAGCTGTGTTTTGAAAAAGTTGAGGATGTTAAGATGTGTTGGAATGATTGTGTGAGTGAGATGTAATGAGTGTGTTTTTTGTATTCTTTAAGCATGGTTTAAATGTGATAGATGTAAAAGCAAGCACTGAATTCAAAAGAATTTTTTCACAGGTGCACCTTAAATGAATTTGTGTTTAAGTGTATTTAAGTATAAAAATGCTATAGCAAACACGTGAAGAAAGTTATTTTAGCTTAATATTTTAGAATCAGGCCTGTAAGTAAGTTATAGTAAATGCTATATTTTATTTCTATAGTAAGTTTTATCTGTTATTAAGTAGTTTAAGTTGGATTATCAATTAAGTGCCATTAAATGTCAAATACTGTTAAGGTTAAGTCCTGTTAAGTTTATCTCCTGTTAAGTTTAAGTGATTAAGTAAGTTAAGTTAGATCCTGTTAAGTTTGAGTGTTATTAAGTTTGGGTAAAGCTGGATTCTGTTTAGATTATGTTGGGTTTGAGGTATGTAGAATTTAAAGTCAGCTAAATTTTGTTATAGATAAGTTTTATTAGATTTAAGTGATTTTACATGTTTTGCAAATAAGTCTGCTATAATTAGTCTTGTTAGACTTCCCAGAGGATGAAGGAGTAACTGAAATTAACTTTATTTTAATAATTCCATTTAGTATATTTATTTTAGGCATAATTTCCTCAAAGCAGCTAATCTTGTAAATTACTTTCATATATTCTAAAATTCTTGGAGCATTAATTTATTGCTGCTTTCTAAGTCTGTATCTTCCAGAACACTTTTTTTAAAAAGTTATGAGTTTTCAAGTGACATCTTGTCTCCAATTGCAAAGGCTATTAATTCTCTAAATATGAATCAAATGTTATTTCCTACTGGGAGCTGGAAGCCATACTCATTTGTTAGGAAGATTTGTTAAAGTTTTGCTCCAAGTGTTTCTATTAGATAAAAATAGGTCTTACATTGGTATTGATTGTCTGTGTCACAGAACACACCAGTAAAAAGATAAAAATGGAAAAAACCCTAAGCATCTTTTGTTTGCTGGGGTCCTATTTATTTGCAAAAAAGATACTACAGTAAGTCCTACTCCTTACTGGGAAATAGCTTTAGTTTCTCAGATCATGCTTTTACAGAAGTGTGCAAGTTAGTTATCTAGTGATCTCTGTTTATCAGTTTTAAAAATACGAGAATGACAAATGTTTGCCCTCTACTCTGTACTGGTGTCTCTGTCCTACTTGCTAGTCTGCTGTATGACATCTTTCTGTCAGTTCTGTAAATTTTAAGTTAAATATTTTAAGTGCTTTAAATGCATACTACTTTTTCACCACTCCAAATTAACAAAGGACTGAGAATCGCCCAGTTGATGCCATTTGAGCCAAATGACTAAAGGATTACAGACTGAAAACTGACTTTGAACCTTTCTGAGAGACCCATGAAAAAGGTGGATGTGATAATTTCAAGGACAGAAAGAATCATTTTCAGACTTTTTCACCTCCTCTCCAGGTTTGCATGAATGAAAACAGCTAACAGCTTTCTTTTCTTAGTCCAATTACCACCTGTTCGGCAATGCCTGATAAGGCCGTAACACGCCGTTGCCGGACGACCTGGGAATATAATTGGGAGTGGGCACTACGGAATGAGACAGAGCTAAACACTGCCTCAGCTTTAGACCTTTATGAATCTCATGAGCAGTAAATCTTAGCTTATTATCGGTGAGAGGTACAGTGTATTTTGAAAGGGGTTAAAGCTCAAAGTGCATCATATATAGCCTCGATAGGGTGTAGAAAACTGGTGCCTTTAACACAACATTCTGTTGTAGGTCCTATAAGAGGAGATCCCAATTAAGCATTAGATAACTGCATTAGAAGGTTACAAAGGTGTGGTCTTCAGGTGTCAGGAACAGTAAGGTTAAAAACTGAGAAAAAAAGAAGGTCAATATAAAAACACAGAAAAATAAAGTTCACTTTTATTATCTTGCTTAGTATAGTAGCAGCTGAAGAATTAAAGGTAGCACATTTTAGTCAACCTAGAGATAATGTATGGATAACACTTGCTAGAACAAGGCCATGGGTGTGAAGAGTTTGAAGGGATGTGTTGCATGAACTTATCTGATCATTCTGTATCTATTCATGCTAAGTTAAAAGAACTACTACTGGGGCTTAACAGCCTTAAGGAAGAAAAAGGATTGGGAATTGATGAATGGCTTAAAAGCTTAGGATTGGGTCCATGGTTAAGAAACCTTGTAATATATGCTATAGGGATATATTTCTCCCAAAGAAAAAAAACCGGGGGAAATGTTGGAGAGTTTTTCAAGAATGACTTGAAGAAAAGGGCCATGAGACATACAATTGAGAGAAAAGTAAAGGGAAAAAGTAAAGCAGTCCTAACGCAGTTCTCAGCCTTCTGATTTCTATAAACAATTAGACTCTCTTTATAAACAATGAAGTTCTCAGGCTGTCTTCCCATAACAAGAAGAACACCGTCTCTGGGAAAGGCTGGCACCCTGAGAACGGATGAAGAAGTTTTGGGAACTCTGGTTCTGTTTTTAATAAACAATTGTAGGTATTCTAAAACAAGAGGAGTGGTTAGAAGTTTCTCTGTTAGCCTATCATGAAATTGGATTACAGAATATGCATGAAGTTCGTTAACTTTGTTATTTAAGGTGATTGATTGATCAATAAAATTGGAGTTCGATGCATTAAAGGATGGTCGTCTCCCCTTCATCTCCAACACCTTAGGACTCTCCTGCCTTTTCCAAACACATGAGCGTTCGATTGGAAGCTGTTTCGGGCAACTCTCTTCGTCTTCTTGCAAAACACTCGGCAGACCTCCGTGCAACTTCTAGAACACGATGGGAGATGTTTTCTGTGCTGGCACAGTTTCTGCTCTCCAGATATAGTGGAAAAGCTTTTGGCAAAGATGTCGACGACAAGAGACGCTAAAGACGAAGGTACGACGCTCTCTGGACGTAAGAGCCGCTCCCGGGCGTCTTTCGGCAGAAGCCGCGCTGCGGAGAGCACTGTGACCGCCACAATCGTCCCCACACAAAGAAGCCGCTTCCTCGCCTCCGGGAGCCGGAGAGAGCGGCATTTTCGGAAAGGTGAAGAAGGAAGCTGCACAACACTGGGATTGTGAGTGCAGCTTGCCAACTGATAGAAAACAGTACCTTAGCACTCTCCTGCCTTTTCCAAACACATGAGCCTTCAATTGGAAGCTGTTTTAGGCAACTCTCTTCGTCTTCTTGCAAAAGACTCGGCAGACATCCGTGCAACTCCTAGAACACGATGGGAGATGTTTTCTGTGCTGGCAAAGTTTCTCCTTTCCAGACATATTCGCAAAGCTTTTAACTAAGGTGTCGACGACAAGAGACGCTAAAGACGAAGGTACGATGCTCTCCGGAGCTAAGAGGCGCTCCTGGGCATCTTTCAGCAGAAGCTGCGCTGCGGAGAGCGCTGTGACTGCCACAATCGTCTTTGCACGAAGAAGCCGCTTCTTCACCTCCGGGTGCCGGGGAGATCGGCAGTTTAGGAAAGGTGAAGAAGGAAGCTGCACAACTCTGCGATTTTGTGCGCAGCTTGCTAACTGATAGAAAACAGTACCTTAGCACTCTCCTGCCTTCTCCAAACACATGAGCATTCTATTAGAAGCCATTTAAGTCAACTCTCTTCGTCTTCTTGCAAAACACTTGGCAGACCGCCCTGCAACTTCTAGAACACGATGGGAGATGTTTTCTGTGCTGGCACAGTTTCTCTAACCCAGACATAGAGGAAAAGCGTTTGACTAAGATGTAGACGCCGAGAGACACTAAAGACGAAGGTACGATGCGCTCCGGAACTCAGAGCCGCTCCCGGGTGTCCTTCCGCAGAAGCCGCGCTGGGAGAGCACTGTGACCGGCACAATCGTCTTTGCGCGAAGAAGCCCCTTCTTCGCCTCTGGGAGCCGGAGGGAGCGGCAGCTTCGGAAAGGCAAAGAAGGAAGCTGCACAACTCTGGAATTGTGTGCGCAGCTTGCACACTGATAGAAAACAGTACCTTAGCACTCTCCTGCCTTTTCCTATCACATGAGCATTCGATTGGAAGCTGTTTTAGGAATCGCTCTTCGTCTTCTTGCAAAACACACGGCAGACCTCCGTGCAACTTCTAGAACATGATGGGAGAGGTTTTCTGTGCTGACACAGTTTCTCCTTTCCAGATATAGGAGAAAAGCTTTTGCTTAAATGTCGACGACAAGAGACGCTAAAGACGAAGGTACGATGCTCTCCAGAGCTGTGAGCCGATCCCAGGCGTCTTTCGGCAGAAGCCGCACTGCGGAGAGCACTGCGGCCACCACAATCGTCTTTGCGCGAAGAAGTCGCTTCTTCCCCTCAGGGAGCCAGAGGGAGCGGCAGCTTCGGAAAGGTGAAGAAGGAAGCTGCACAACTCTGGGATTGAGTGCGCAACTTGCCAACTGATAGAAAACAGTACCTTAGCACTCTCCTGCCTTTTCCAAACACATGAGCATTCGATTGGAAGCTGTCTTAGGCAACTCTGTTGGTCTTCTTGCAAAACACTCGGCAGACCTCCGTGCAACTTCTAGAACACGATGGGAGATGTTTTCTGTGCTGGCACAGTTTCTCCTTGCCAGACATAGTGGAAAAGCTTTTGGCTAAGATGTAGACGACAAGAGATGCCAAAGGCTGTTGCGGTGTGTTTTTAAGTTTCTCAGTTTGATCCTCCATTTTTTATATGTTCCCCCTCTGTTCACTATAAATGGTTCCTCCCTTCCCAGTTTTCCCGCCACTATTGCCCTGACTGTTGAGTTACAATGGTTACCCCTGCCCCCTTTTAGTTGCCAATCTCCTAAGTTACATAATTGCTCCTCCCTTATCCCACCATATAAGTAAAGTTTTCCTCCTCCCTGGGCCCAGTCAATCACCCCCCACTCCTCCAGGGTTTCGAGAACCTCCTTCTCCTTGGGGGTTGTGGTTGGCTAGTGTCCTGGGGCCCCTCCTCTACTTCATGTTTAGTGGATATGTTCTTATGTCAGTTTTGTTATGTACCTCCCCACATGTTCCCCGATTGCTTAGCTGGGCTTCCCTCCCGTCTCCACCCCTTCCCTTTAAAACTAGGTCTCTCCCCGTGTTCGGCGCCATTTGCTGTGGGTTTGTCCATCTGTTGGTTGCCCTTTGCTGCCTGGGGGCTCTTCAATAAACCGACGTTTCACCCCCAGCAAGTGGTCGCCTCCTCACTCGTCTCGTCCTGCGTGAACCCAAGTCCGCAATCCAGCCCAGCCCGAGGCCACGACGCCAAGGGGGGCTGGCTTCTGATGCGTAGGGGCGTCGGCCTTCTTACCCCTTCTGCTAGTTGGATTTAGAGCCGCGTACGCCCTCGCGCAGTCTCCCGCCCAACGTGGGGCCTGAGGAAGTGGACATTTTACCACGGACCGGACCCTGCAGCATTGGGATTTACTTACCCTCTGGACGCCGGACTACCCCAGGTGGTGGCAGGCCCCGTTATAGGGGCAGCGCTCCCTGGGGATTGGAGTTGGGACTCCTCGCACCCTCAGAGGACGACTCCCGAGACGAGGACCCTCGCCTGGTTTTTCTTTGTCGCCGCTGCAGGATTGGAAAGTGCGGACCCCGACCTGGGGACTCTCCGGCTTCCCCTCTGCCCTTTTACCTTTCCCTAGGGGTACATGCCCTGCGTTGGGGACCTACCCCCTGCCTTCTCTCCTTGAGGTTTTTCCTCACCCCCGTGCCGTTTTTGTTTTCTCTTCCCTGTGGGTGCCGGATTTCCCCAGACGTGGGGCCCGGACCCATCACCCAGTCTCCTTCTTTCCCTCCGGCTGTATACCCAGACTTTGGGGCAGTGGGGGGAGCAGGGGTCGGCGGCGAGCGGCTCACTGTTTAAGTTCTCGTTGTTCTCCAGGCGAGTGGTTGGGTCATCTGAGGATTTTCCCCCTTTCTAGTGGCAGCAGTTCCT
Organism: Melozone crissalis; assembly: GCF_028551555.1. Classification (NCBI taxonomy): domain Eukaryota; kingdom Metazoa; phylum Chordata; class Aves; order Passeriformes; family Passerellidae; genus Melozone; species Melozone crissalis. The sequence continues at coordinate 3,119,015 of NW_026535882.1, read as the reverse complement.
GCTCTAGAAAGGTTCCATGGGTGCAGGCTTGGGAAAATCCCAGAAGGAGGTTTATTATGTTGTGAAGGGTTTGTTGCTTGGGGGTGGTCAGAAGGCCCCCGAGCAGGAGTTAAAATGTTTAGTCAAGTGGGTATTTTCTACGTTCCCATAGGTCTCCCCAGAACTTGTAAAACAGCCACGGTTTTGGGCAGCCATTGTGGCAAAATTAGAAGAGGCCATAAATTCCGGGGAGACAAAACTGGCCACCGTGGCGTATTGGGCGCGCAGAGTGTGTGCGACACTCCGCGCGTCTGGGGAGCCTAAGAAAAGTCCCCCAGGTTCTGGTTTGTCCCCTCGTTCTCCTCGTTCAGTTGCCCTTGCCCCTCAAACCTTTCCCTCATCCCGTAGGCAGGAGCACTCGAGGGGGATTTTGAAGGCCGACCAGAGGCAGGGGGTCCATCCTGCCCCTGCTCCCCCTCGACCTGCTCGGCCTCCCCCCTTCGAGGAGCCCTGGCCAGGCTCCTTCTCTTCCCTTACCCTCTACCCCGGTCCCCAAGTCCCCGGTTTCAAACCCCAAAGTTGTTCGGTTTTGCGAAGACCTTCAAAAGGGCTCCCTTGGAGCCCGAGATGGCGGTGGCCACGCGGCCGTTCCCGCCAGGGCTCTTTCCTCTTCTCCTAACCCTTTCCTCCCTGATGCCAACCCCTTCCTTCCCCTGGACCCAACCTCTTTTTCGGTTGTCCCTCCCTCATATCTTCCCTCTGCCCCTTCCATTTCTCCGCCCTCTGATCCTCCATCGGCTCCTCTCCAGGTTCCTCCCCCGGTTCAGCCTAGCCTTCTGTTAACTCCTCCCCTGCTCCACCTTCATACTCTGCTCCGCCTCTGAACTCCATCAAGGAGGCGGAGAGGGGTGGTGTTCCCCATTGCCAGACCCTGCCTCAACCTCCTCCAATTCCGGTTCCCACGCTCCCCCTTCCGGTTCTCACGCCTTGTGTTCCGGGGGTGGGGGGGGGGTGGATGACAGGAAGCAGGGGCAGGCGCCTTTATTGGAACCCGTTCCGGTTATGTACCACCTCAGCGGGGAGGGGAGCCCTCAGGCCCAGTGGGTGCCTTTAGCACAGGTCCGGATTAAGGAACTGTGCAAGGCACAGAAGGACTACTCCCGGGGGTCGGAGTACTTCCGGGGTATGCTCTGGAATGCCCTTGCACAGGGAGATCTGGTGCTGTCGGACCTGAGGGCCCTCTTCTCCAGTTTAACAAGACCCATGGAGTTTAGGGTCTGGGTGGAGGAATGGAGGAGGGAGATAGTGGAGGTTCTCCCGATTCTTTGGGGGAATCCTTCAATGTCTCATGACGCGGACCTTTGGTAATCTCCCAAGAACATCTTTTGGGCGAGGGACAGTGGGCAGAGGGGGCAGCTCAAGCAAAGGCCTTGTTCCCGCCTCAGCTTGTAGAGACCGCTAAGGCAGCAGAGCGGGCCTTTTATAAGCTAGAGGTGGTGACCTCCCAATGGGAGGACGATGAAGTCCGGCAGGGGCCGCAAGAGCCTTACATGGTCTTTATCGAGCGCCTCTACCGATACGTGGAGGCGCAGGCGACCGGGGACGATGACAGGGAGAAGATGCTCCATAGGATGGCGTATAGCAACGCCAACCCGGAGTGTGGGAAGGCCATCCGGATTCTCCCTCGAAGTCCCTGGCCCACGGTGGAGGCCTTGATAGAGGCCGTGGTAGGCCAGGTCTCCTTAACATCACGGCCTAAAAGAGCTTCAGTGGTCTTTGCAGATGGCCCTGAGCCGGACTTCTTTGATATAGAAGCTGCCCCCATTGCCGGACCCACAACACCCCGGTCCGGCAGAAGATCAACGGCCACCCACCCCTGCCACCTCTGTGGCAAGACAGGGCATTGGATGCCCCAATGCCAGATGCGATTAGATTATTTAGAGTATAGAAGGAGGCGGGAAAGGGAGGAGAGTAAGGGCACAAAAAACTAGGCCCGGAGCGCAGCCCCTCCCTGCGCGAAGACAAAAATGCGGCAGGTCACTTAACAACAAGCGGGGAGGGAGGAGACGAGAGAGAGCCGCCTACATTTGCTTTGCAGGACTTGACTTCTTTATCGGATATGACTACACCAACCTGTGGTACTGTACCTGCGCTTAACACCATGTCCTCTGTTTCCCCCTACAGGCTGCAGCTAACTAGGGACTTTTATCTCCCTAGTAGTGACATCCAGCTGGTGTCTGTCGACCTGCAACACCCGGGTCACTGGAGGAAACTTGGATGTTGCAGGTGGACCGTCGTCGGGGACACGAAGCACACACCGCGAGACATTCACATCGTCCCTGGTCTGGTAACTACCGACCGGGACCGTTTCGCGGTAGGGCTGTACTGTGTCCGACCCCCACTCTTCCTCCCTAAGGGACAGATCATTGCCCAGGCTATTCCGGTTCCAGATAAAGATCATTGGAAGAACTCCGTGGAGAGGACATCGCCTCCGACAGTATCCTGGGCACAGCTGGTGGGGAGGGAGAAGCCCTGCCTGACTTGTCAGCTCTCGTTGGGCGGGGGCAAAAAGATCGTGAGGGGTCTTTTGGACACGGGTGTGGATGTGACGATCATTCCCTCTCGGGAGTGGCCATCACATTGGGACTTGCAAAGCGCTGCGGGCACGATCTCAGGTGTTGGGGGCCTTCAATTGGCCAATCAATCTAAGAGCATTGTGCAAATTAAGGGGCCCGACGGGCAATTGGCCTCTATACGCCTGTTCGTTTTAGATTACACCGAGCCTCTCTGGGGAAGGGACCTACTAGCCCAGTGGGGAGCCAGAATTGACCTCCCAAAGGCTCCCCAGGTTTTTCGGGCAGTGGCCACTGAGGAGCGCCAGACCTGAAGCTGAATTGGCTGTCAGATGAACCAGTACAGGTCTTGCAGTGGCCACTCAACAAGCAAAAATTAAAAGCGCTCAATGAGCTCGTTCAGGAGCAGTTACTGAAAGGCAACCTGGTGGAGACAATGTCACCTTGGAACTCCCCAGTGTTTGTCATTAAGAAGCCTAATAAGGACAAGTGGTGGCTCCTGACCGACCTCCGCCAAATTAACGAACAAATAATGGGCATGGGTCCTCTTCAGCCAGGGATGCCCTCCCCAGCAATGCTCCCCCAAAATTGGAATTTGGCAGTTATAGATATAAAAGATTGTTTTTTCCAGATTCCCCTGCACCCAGACGATGCCCCGCGCTTTGCGTTCACGGTTCCGTCCATCAACCGTGAGTCCCCAGCCAAGCGCTATCATTGGCGGGTGCTTCCGCAGGGCATGAAGAACAGCCATGTGATCTGCCAATGGTATGTCGCTTCGCTGCTGTCACCCATACGTACAGCCCTCGGGGATGCCGTCATCATCCACCACTACATGGACGACATCCTCGTGTGTGCGCCCGACCACAGTCTGCTTGCCCATGCGCTTGACCTGACAACCAATGCGTTGGTTGCTGCAGGGTTCGAGCTCCAGCAGGACAAAATTCAGCGGATGCCACCTTGGAAATACCTGGGCCTTGAAATCATAAAGCGGACCATTGTTCCGCAGAAATTGGCTATTAGGACGAAAGTCCAGACCCTAGCGGATGTCCATCAACTGTGTGGGTCTTTAAATTGGGTGAGACCCTGGCTGGGCATTTCACCCGAGGACCTAGCCCCCCTTTTCAATTTGTTGAAAGGGGGAGAGGGGCTGAGTTCCCCTAGGGCTCTCACCCCAGAGGCAGAGGTGGCCTTGGAGAAGATACAGAAAGTTATTTCGGCCAGGCAGGCCCACCGTTACCATCCGGGCCTGCCCTTCAAATTTATTATACTGGGAAAATTGCCACACCTCCATGGCATGATACACCAGTGGGACACCAGTGCAAAGGACCAGGGGCTGGGTGACCCCCTCTTAATTATAGAGTGGGTGTTCCTCAGCCATCATCGGTCCAAAAGAATGACACGGCCACAGGAGTTGGTAGCCGAACTGATCCTTAAAGCAAGATCGAGGATCAGGGAGTTGGCGGGGTGTGATTTCACATGCATACATATCCAAATTAAATTGGAATCGGGCCAACTTGAATTAAAGACCTTTGAAGAACTGCTGCAATCCAATGAATACCTGCAGTGTGCACTAGACAGCTACACTGGGCGCATCGCAGTAGATCGGCCAGCCCATAAATTATTCAATTTGGAGTTCAAATTATCGCTGAGAATGGTTCAGAGCAGGGAGCCACTGGATGCCTTGACAGTTTTCACAGACGCGTCTGGAGCATCCCACAAGTCAGTGATGACTTGGAAGGGTCCTCAGACTAAGCAGTGGGAGACTGATGTTGTTGTTGTGGAGGGCTCTCCATAAGTTGCTGAGTTGGACGCAGTCGTCAGGGCATTCCAGAGATTCCCTGGACCTTTTAATTTGGTTACAGATTCTGCGTATGTCGCAGGTGTAGTGTCTCGGGCTGAGTCTGCGGTTCTTCAAGAGGTCACCAACAAAAGATTATTTGATTTGCTTAACAGGCTCGTCGAGCTAGTCTCCCACCACGAGCACCCTTTTTATGTTATGCATGTGAGATCACATACTGTCCTGGGGTGACGGTATGATGCTTGTATCCCCATTCATCCGTTCTGTGCCTTTAAGACTGGCTCTGAAAAGTGGAAGTTTTGTTTGGATTTCCCTTATCAGGACACAGAGACAAGGCAGTACATAGGGCTGTTTTCACTTCTAGCTCGCAGCTTGCTGCTTTTGCTTGCTTGCTTTTCTGCCCTTGCTTCTGCTCTCGCTTTTGCTTCTGCTTATTAGCTAGTTTAGCTAAACAGTCCAAATTCCTTCCCGGACTGTTTCTCCTCTCCTGTTCCTGTGACCATCTCGAACCTGCTCCGGACTGGGACCCGGGAACACCGAAGGTTTGGCTGCAGCAGCTGGCCCAGCACCGGAGGGACTGAGAGCAGAGCAACCACCCCGAAAGAGACTTTCTGATTTTGTCATCTTTCTCAGAGTGGTGTCAGCTGGTATTGTTCATTTTGTGTGCGGGGGGTGCTGTGCCAGTCAAATAAACAGGTTCTTTCCACTTCTCTCCGAGGAATTTTTTCCCGAACCGGTTGGGGGGAGGGGCCGTGTGGGTTTTGCTTTCTGGAGGGGCCCTCCTTTGCAGAGTCGTTAACAAATTTGCCCTAAACCAGGACAAAATATTTGTGCCCAAACGTGAGGCTCGAGAGAGAGTGGAAAAACCCTGTTTTGACTGCATTTTGGTTGCTATTACTCTGTGTTCGTTTTAATCAGCTAATAGCCATGGTTTTTGAATTGATAAAGTCTATTGGGGTGAAGTTTTACATGCATTTCTGGTCCCTAGGGTTTTTTGAGATTTTAATACCTCTCTGGTCCCTAGGTTTATTTTCTTATCCAGAAATAGCTTTAGTATTGCCCCTAATACGTAGTTTTTACATCAGAGGGGCAGTGACCAGAGTAGCTATCCTGCTGGGCTTGGTGGCAATAATGTGCAAGAAGTTTATAAACATGCTAGTGTCTGCTCCAGGTATGAATGGTTCATGGCTATGGTTATGCATCCAGTTTGTTGCAGGAGGAGCAGGAGGGAATGAGGTTTTTCAGCCTCTGCTTTCCTCCTTCTGCTATGAATCAGTTGCATCACTAGTGAAGGATGTTCAGTTTCCCCTCAATGTTAAAGAGACCATCTTCCTGGTAGCCAATCTGATAACCTTCCTCTATACAGCCTGCTGCTTCTCTAGAATGAGGGCTGAGATTTCTAGGCGGGCTGATGAGACCCCTGACTCAGGAGTAGACCCCGGTGTGGAAAATCCTAAGTGGTGTGGGAAATGGGAGGATATGGGCCAAATCCTGAAGGAATTCTCTGACCCTATAGTCTGGGAGTTTCCCCATGAACAAATTCAGAATCCAGCTGAGGTGGGGAAATATCTGAAAGAGAAGTACCAGGATGAGCCTAAGGAGAGGAAGGTCATTGCAGTGAGCTGGGCCCTGGCATATGCTTATCACACACTGCTAGATACTGTCGGGCAGCAGACAGAGGCAGGGGGGCAGGGAGATAAATCAGCAACTGTCCCGGTGACTCAGGCTGCAGCTAACACTCCAGGCTCGAAGCCAGCATCTAAACCCATGGCTGTTGCTACCAGCACTAGAAGTGGGAAATGCACGGACAAGACCAATCGACCAGGGGATGATGATGATGATGATGATGAAGGAGAAGGAACCTCAATGCCTCCTGACATAAAATCAGGAGTCAAAGCAGCAGGTGCAAGATCAGATGAGTCCTTTTCCCTGAAGGACCTCCGTGGCCTACGGAAGGATTACACTCGAAGGTCTGATGAATCCATAATTAGTTGGCTTGTCCGTCTCTGGGATGCTGCAGACGAGGCTACAATTCTGGATGGCACTGAAGCCAGGCATTTGGGATCCCTGTCACAGGATACTGTCATAGACCAAGGAATGATGAGGGGGGCTAACCCTCACAGCCTCTGGGAACGGGTCCTAAGAAGCGTAGCAGAAAGATACCTGTGTGCAGAAGATCTCTATATGCAGCAAACTCAGTGGAAGACAATAGAGCAAGGGATCCAACGCTTGAGAGAAATGGCTGTGGCAGAAATTATCTTCTCAGATGATGTAACAACCAGGAACCCAGACTTAGTACCATGCACGTCTGTGATGTGGCGAAAACTCGTACGACTTGGGCCACACGAATATGCTTCTGCCTTAGCCATCATGAAGAGGGATGAGAGGGATGAGACGGTGCTTGACATGGCAAGGAAGCTCCGAGCATATGCAGATGCTGTACATGGCCCGACACATGCCAGAATCGCAGCGGTAGAAACACGTCTGCAGAACTTAGAGGATAAGATAGAGGAGAACCATAAGAAGCTTAGAGAGGAGATTAAAGAAGACCTTCTCCAAATTTCAGCAGTACAGATCCGAGGTTCTGGTCTCCAAGGCAGACGTTTCCCAGATGGCGAGAGAAGGTACACCCCACGAGCTGAACTGTGGTTCTACCTGTGTGATTGTGGGGAGAACATGAGAAAGTGGCATAGGAAACCTACTGCTGTTCTGGCACGACGGGTGCGTGAACTGAAGGAAGCCACCAGGAGGAAAGCAGCTCCAGTTGCCCGTAGCCGACCGGCCAGGTATGATGATGATGACATGTCTGATCCTCTCGAAGGAACATCCAAAACATACGCCCAGGGAAAGAAGGATAACCAGGCTTAGAGGGGCCCTGCCTCCAGCCAGGTAGAGGCCAGGGAAAATCGTGTTTTCTGGTCTGTGTGGATTCGTTGGCCTGGCACATCGGAGCCACAAGAGTACAAAGCTTTGGTCGATACTGGTGCGCAATGCACATTAATCCCATCAAGACATGTGGGGACAGAGTCTGTTTCTATTGCTGGTGTGACAGGAGGATCCCAGGATTTCACTTTGGTGGAAGCTGATGTGAGCCTAACGGGAAATGAGTGGAAGAAGCATCCTATTGTGACTGGCCCAGAGGCCCCATGTATTTTGGGCATAGACTACCTTCGGAGTGGGTACTTCAAAGACCCAAAAGGACTCAGGTGGGCATTTGGAATAGCTGCTGTAGAGACAGAGGGCATCCAGCAATTGAACACCTTGCCTGGGTTGTCTGAGAATCCATCTGCAGTAGGATGCCTGACGGGAGAAGAGCAACAAGTGCCAATTGCCACTTCCATAGTGCATCGACGGCAGTATAGGACCACTCGAGATGCCGTGATCCCCATTCATAAGATGATCCGAGAGCTGGAGAGCCAAGGGGTGGTCAGCAAGACCCACTCACCCTTCAACAGCCCCATTTGGCCTGTGCGAAAATCTGAAGGAGAATGGAGATTGACTGTGGACTACCGTGCATTGAATCAAGTGACTCCACCACTGAGTGCTGCCGTGCCAGACATATTAGAGCTCCAGTATGAGCTAGAGTCCAAGGCAGCAAAGTGGTATGCCACTATAGACATTGCCAATGCATTTTTCTCCATTCCTCTGGCAGCAGAATGCAGGCCTCAGTTTGCCTTCACATGGAGGGGAGTGCAGTACACCTGGAACCGACTGCCCCAGGGGTGGAAGCACAGCCCCACCATCTGCCATGGACTGATCCAGACTGCACTAGAAAGGGGAGAGGCTCCGGAACACCTGCAGTATATTGATGACATCATTGTGTGGGGGAACACAGCTGCGGAAGTGTTCGAGAAAGGGAAGGAAATCATCCAGATCCTCCTGGGAGCTGGTTTCGCCATTAAAAAGAGTAAAGTAAAGGGACCAGCTCGTGAGATTCAATTCCTGGGAGTGAAGTGGCAAGATGGACGACGTGAGATTCCTACAGATGTCATCAACAAGATCACAGCAATGTCTCCACCCACCAATAAGAAAGAGACACAAGCTTTCTTGGGTGCAATAGGTTTTTGGAGGATGCATATTCCTGAGTACAGTCAGATCGTGAGCCCTCTTTACCTGGTCACCCGCAAGAAGAACAAGTTCCAGTGGGGCCCTGAGCAGCAACAAGCCTTTGTCCAGATCAAGCAGGAGATTGCCCATGCAGTAGCCCTTGGCCCGGTCAGGACAGGACCAGAGGTAAAGAACATGCTCTACTCTGCAGCCGGGAACCATGGCTTGTCCTGGAGCCTTTGGCAGAAGGTGCCTGAGGAGACTCGGGGTCGACCACTGGGATTTTGGAGTCAAAGCTACAGAGGGTCTGAAGCCAACTATACTCCAACAGAGAAAGAAATCCTGGCTGCCTATGAAGGAGTCCAGGCTGCTTCGGAGGTAATAGGCACCGAAGCACAACTCCTCCTGGCACCCCGACTACCGGTGCTGGGGTGGATGTTCAAAGGCAAAGTTCCTTCCACTCACCATGCCACCAGTGCTACATGGAGCAAGTGGATTGCTCTCATCACTCAGCGCGCCCGTATAGGTAAACGGAATCGCCTTGGGATTTTGGAGGTCATTACAAATTGGCCCGAAGGTGAGAATTTTGGTGTCACAGAGGAAGAGGAACAAGAACCAGTGACACGTGCTGAAGAGGCCCCTCCCTATAACCAACTGCCACCAGAGGAAACACGCTACGCTCTTTTCACTGACGGTTCCTGTCGCATCGTAGGGATGAACCGGAAGTGGAAAGCAGCCGTATGGAGCCCCACACGACAGGTTGCACAAACTACCGAAGGAGAAGGTGGATCAAGCCAACTTGCAGAACTCAAAGCTGTTCAACTGGCCCTGGACATTGCTGAGAGAGAGAAGTGGCCAAAGCTCTACCTCTACACTGATTCATGGATGGTAGCCAATGCTCTGTGGGGATGGCTGGAGAGGTGGAAAAAGGCTAACTGGCAACGTAGAGGGAAACCAATTTGGGCTGCTGATGAGTGGAAAGACATTGCTACCAGGGTAGGGAGGCTACCTGTGAAAGTCCGCCATGTAGATGCCCATGTACCCAAGAGTAGGGCCAATGAGGAGCACCAGAACAATGAGCAGGTAGACCAAGCTGCAAAGATAGGGGTGTCCAAAATAGACCTAGACTGGGAACATAAGGGAGAGTTATTCCTAGCTAGATGGGCCCATGATGCCTCAGGCCACCAGGGCAGAGATGCCACCTATAAATGGGCACAAGACCGAGGGGTGGATCTAACCATGGACAGTATTTCTCAGGTTATCCATGACTGTGAGACGTGTGCTGCCATCAAGCAGGCCAAGCGAGTGAAGCCCCTCTGGTACGGTGGGCGGTGGTCCAAGAACAAGTATGGGGAGGCCTGGCAGATTGACTACATCACACTGCCCCAGACACGCCAGGGCAAGCGCTATGTGCTGACCATGGTGGAAGCCACCACTGGATGGTTGGAAACCTACCCTGTGTCTCATGCCACAGCCTGGAACACCATCCTGGGCCTTGAAAAGCAAGTCCTGTGGAGACATGGCACCCCTGAGAGGATCAAGTCAGACAACGGGACTCATTTCAAGAACAGCCTTATCAACACCTGGGCTAGGGAACATGGCATTGAGTGGGTGTACCATATCCCCTACCATGTACCAGCTGCAGGGAAAGTGGAGAGGTACAATGGACTACTAAAAACCCAGTTGAAAGCTTTGGGTGGGGGATCTTTCAAGAATTGGGAGCAGCATTTAGCAAAGGCCACCTGGTTAGTCAACACCCGAGGTTCCACCAACCGAGCAGGTCCTGCCCAGTCTGAGTCCCTGAATGTAATAGAAGGAGACAAAGTCCCAGTGGTACATATCAGAGGTTTGTTAGGGAAGACTGTATGGATCAACTCTGCCTCGAGTAGAGACAAACCCATTCATGGGGTTGTCTTTGCTCAGGGACCAGGTTGCACGTGGTGGATAATGCAAAGAGATGGAACAACACGATGTGTACCTCAGGGAGATCTGATTGTGGGATAGAATGATATGCAATATCACTGTTCATTGGATGTTACTGCCATTGTCTGTGCATTAAACCATACAGACATGAGATAGAAGGAAATGTGTAAGAGTTGAAGGTCCGGGCAAGTGGAAGATGGAGAAGGAAATGTGAAAGTGTCGAAGGTCTGAGCAAGTGATAGATGGAGCTTTAAGTGACGAAAGTGAAAAGGGGGGATCCTGCAGCTCTGTAATATAGGGCCTGGATTCAGTGGTCCAGTGTGGGGATATGATGAAGGCATGATGGGTATTGCTTGTAATTTTGGGGAAACAGATGGAAACTTTGTGTGAATAATGCATGATGTGTTGTAATATGTTGATGATATGGGGATAAGGGGTGGAATGTCCTGGGGTGACGTTATGATGCTTGTATCCCCATTCATCCGTTCTGTGCCTTTAAGACTGGCTCTGAAAAGTGGAAGTTTTGTTTGGATTTCTCTTATCAGGACACAGAGACAAGGCAGTACATAGGGCTGTTTTCACTTCTAGCTCGCAGCTCGCTGCTTTTGCTTGCTTGCTTTTCTGCTCTTGCTTCTGCTCTCGCTTTTGCTTCTGCTTATTAGCTAGTTTAGCTAAACAGTCCAAATTCCTTCCCGGACTGTTTCTCCTCTCCTGTTCCTGTGACCATCTCGAACCTGCTCCGGACTGGGACCCGGGAACACCGAAGGTTTGGCTGCAGCAGCTGGCCCAGCGCCGGAGGGACTGAGAGCAGAGCAACCACCCCGAAAGAGACTTTCTGATTTTGTCATCTTTCTCAGAGTGGTGTCAGCTGGTATTGTTCATTTTGTGTGCGGGGGGTGCTGTGCCAGTCAAATAAACAGGTTCTTTCCACTTCTCTCCGAGGAATTTTTTCCCGAACCGGTTGGGGGGAGGGGCCGTGTGGGTTTTGCTTTCTGGACGGGCCCTCCTTTGCAGATTCTTTAACAAATTTGCCCTAAACCAGGACACATACTGATCTGCCCAGGTTTATTGCGGAAGGCAACAGGCGTGCCGACTCTCTGGCCGCGGCTGCTGTTACGCAGGCCCCTCTCCCAGACGTGTTCGGCCAGGCTAAGGTCAGTCACCAACTTTTCCATCAGAATGCGCCTGGCCTGGTCCGGCAATTCAATCTGACGCAGGATCAGGCCAAGGCGATAGTGGCCACATGTCGCCAATGCCAACAGGATCAGATGCCCACCGTGGCCTCGGGGGCTAATCCCCGAGGTTTGGCGAGCTGCGAGGTGTGGCAGATGGACGTGACACATATCCCATCTTTTGGTCGATTGTGTTACGTCCACGTCTCAGTAGATACCTTCTCCGGGGCTATCTGTGCTTCTGCCCACACAGGCGAAAAGGCAACGGATGTCCAGAAGCATCTGCTTCAGGCATTCGCTGTCTTGGGCATCCCTAGGGCCCTAAAAACAGATAACGGCCCTGCGTATACCTCCAAGTAGCTACGGAGCTTCCTGCAGCAATGGGGAATAGTCCATAAGACCGGCATCCCCTATTCCCCAACAGGCCAAGCCATGGTTGAAAGGGCCCACCAGAGCCTTAAGAAGATCCTATCCCGGCAACAACCGGCGATGAAGGTGGAGACCCCCCACGTCCGGCTGTCAAGAGCATTGTACACGCTTAACTTTCTAAATTGCTCTTTTGACAGCCAAAATCCTCCAGTGGTCCGGCACTTCGGCAGTCACCAGCAGCTGCAGCCTAAAGCCAGGCCACCGGTTCTTGTAAAAGATCCGGAGACCTGGCGGACGGAGGGCCCCTTTGACCTGGTGACCTGGGGGAGGAGATATGCCTGCGTGTCCACTCCCTCAGGCCCCAGGTGGATTCCATCCAAGTGGGTCAGGCCCTTCGTCCCGAAACAGAGGACCAAGAAGGAGGCAGTACCACCGGCCTGGCAAGCTTGTTGGCGTCGGTGGAGGAAACCACACCATCAATCTTTGTCTTTCTCTCCGGATCTTCCCCCAGTTATAGAAGAGCCCTCTCCTCCAGCTTCTCCTCCACCCCTTGACCTCCTATGTCATGTTTCCTCCCATTCACCCCCTGCTCCAGCTCTTACCCCCCGTATGTTTTGTTTAAACTGGTTGTTTGGAGAGGAACCATTTTTGTGAATTCGTTATACTTTTACTATCTTCTCTCGTTTCAGTTACATCTCCCCCATGGCCTCCATTTCAACATCGCTGGCTCCCAACCCTAGCCTGCTAATGGTGATCATGACGACCTGCGGACTCCTTTTGCCACCTTCGGAGCCGTGGGTCGTCTCCCAGCCAAAGATCAACGTCTGGCGTGCCTTGGCTCAGTCTTTAGGACAGGACCACATTTGCCTTGACACCGGCGCAGCAGAGGACCCGATGTTGTCTTGCCTTGTGGGGATCCCTTTCTCTCCAGGCGAGTTCCCATCCGCCTTTCAGTCAGCCCTTTCCCCTATTTTGGCCCGGAGCCTTACCATCCTCCCGAGTTTTGATTCTAGTAATGCTTGGAGCGATGGAGTGCGAAGGCTGGATTCTTTATCCTCTGAGCCCACGGAATTACATCTTCTCGGTTCCGCCAATGCCTCTGTTTGTTTTCAATTGGATTACACCTCTGCCCCTATAGAGAAGGGCAGTGAGGTGGTCCAGCAAACTAAAAAAGAATATCAGGCAAACCAGTGGTGCAAAGCCGTGCTGAAGATCAGTGGCCCCACCACCACTGGACGGACCCCATATGCCCTTCCCAGGGGAGGGTTTTTGATTTGTGGCGACCGGGCGTGGGCAGGCATCCCCTCTGGTCTGATCGGAGGGCCGTGCACTTTTGGCAGACTGACGCTGTTCACCCCCAACATGACCCAAATTGTCAATTGGAAAAAGGCAAATGTCACGTCTGAATTGGCCAGAGCTAAAAGAGATCTCAAGGATCTCACTGAGGACTGTGACAGCAAAATTACCCATTGGTCACATTCAAAATCCGTCGCCTTTACCATCTTGTTTCCTTGGGTATCGGTGGCGAAGGCTCTAGGTGAATTGGGCCGCCTAGAGTGTTGGGTGGCTAAACAAGCAAATTTTACTTCAGCCGCGCTCTACGACCTCCTCACAGACGAGGAAATAACAAGGAAGGCGACACTCCAAAACAGAGCAGCAATAGATTTTCTATTGCTGCTCCATCATCATCACTGCGAGGAGTTTGAGGGCCTCTGCTGCCTGAACCTGTCCTCTCGAGCTGAGGACGCCAGACACTCCATCAAGAAACTCCAAGACCTTCTACATCAGGTTAAGGAGGAGACATCAGACTGGCTGGGGGACATTTTTAAGGGTTGGGGCCTTAGCGGGTGGGCCAGTTCTATTTTAGAGTCAGCTTGTAAAGTTGTGTTGAGTTTGATCATATTTTCAGTCTTAATCATGTTGACCCGCAGCTTGGTCCAAAGACTGATAGCAAAGGCCACCTCGCCCACCGTAAATCACGCTGCAATTCCGTCGGAAGAGCACTTCGAGCTGGAAGACCTCTCCCCAGAGGCTGAAAAAGCTGAGGACGAGAAAGGGTCAACCGAGCCGCCTCATGAACATCCAGAGACAGACGAACTCCAGCTCGGAGAAGGCAAAGACTGGCAGGACCAGCCGCGGGCCTCAGAATTTTGAGTTTATATGGACATTCTTGTTTCTTTTTATTTGTTAAGAAACAGGGAGATGTTGTGGTGTGTTTTTAAGTTTCTCAGTTTGCTCCCCCATTTTATGTATGTTCCCCCTTTGTTCTCTATAAATGGTTCCTCCCTTCCCAGTTTTCCCGCCATTATTGCCCTGACAGTTGAGTTACTCTGGTTACCCCTGCCCCCTTTTAGTTGCCAATCTCCTTAGTTGCATAATTGCTCCTCCCTTATCCCACCATATAAGTAAAGTTTTCCTCCTCCCTGGGCCCAGTCAATCACCTCCCACTCCTCCCAGGTTTCGAGAACCTTCTTCTCCTTGGGGGTTGTAGTTGGCTGGTGTCCTGGGGCCCCTCCTCTACTTCATGTTTAGTGGACATGTTCTTATGTCAGTTTTGTTATGTACCTCCCCACATGTTCCCCGATTGGTTAGTTGGGCTTCCCTCCCTCCTCCACCCCTTCCCTTTAAAACTCTGTCTCTCCCCGTGTTCGGCGCCATTTGCTGTGGGTTTGTCCATCTGTTGGTTGCCCTTTGCTGCCTGGGGGCTCATCAATAAACCGACGTTTAACCCCCAGCAAGTGGTCGCCTCCTCACTCGTCTCGTCTTGCGTGAACCCAAGTCCGCAATCCAGCCCGGCCCGAGGCCACGACGCTAAGGGGGGCTGGCTTCTGATGCGTAGGGGCGTCGGTTTTCTTACCCCTTTCTGCTAGTCCGATTTAGGGCCGCGCACGCCCTCGCTCAAAAGACGGAGGTACGATGCTCTCCGGAGCTAAGAGCTGCTCCCGGGCATCTTTCGGCAGAAGCCGCGCTGCCGAGAGCACTGTGACTGCCACAATCGTCTTTGCGCCAAGAAGCCGCCTCTTCGCCTCCGGGAGCCGGAGAGAGCGGCAGCTTCGGAAAGGTTAATAAGGAAGCTGCACAAAACTGGGATTTTGTGCGCAGCTTGCCAACTGATAGAAAACAGTTCCTTAGCACTCTCCTGCCTTTTCCAAATACATGAGCATTTGATTAGAAGCTTTTTTAGGCAACTCTCTTCGTCTTCTTGCAAAACACTCGACAGACCTCCGTGCAACTTCTAGACCACGATGGGAGATGTTTTCTGTTCTGGCACTGGTTCTCGTTTCCTGACACAGTGGAATAGCTTTTTGCTTAGATGTGGACGACAAGAGACACTAAAGACGAAGGTACGATGCTCTCCGGAGCTAAGATCCGCTCCCGGGCGTCTTCTGGCAGAAGCCGCGCTGCGGAGAGCACTGTGGCCGCCTCAATCGTCTTTGCGCTAAGAAGCCGCTTCTTCGCCTCCGAGAGCAAGAGAGAGCGGCAGCTTCGGAAAGGTGAAGAAGGAAGCTCCTCCACACTGGGATTGTGTGCGCAGCTTGCCAACTGACAGAAAACAGTATTTAGCACTCTCCTGACTATTCCAATCACATGAGCATTTGATTGGAAGGTGTTTCGGACAATGTGGGATCTCAGCCTCTCAGGACTGGGGTGCAGGGTGACCAAGACCACCCCTGGGGGGCTCGGGAGTCCTGGAATGTTTCCAGCAATGTCTGGTGGTTGGACTTTGATCCCACATGGGTGACGACATCAGTATGAGGATCGGAGGATTTCACCGGGGTGAATGGTGAAGGGATAAGTTAACTGGAGTGTGAGATACAGGGTTTAAGATTTCTGTAAAGGGGGGTCTAAAGAAGTAAGATGGAGGAATTGGGGCGTGCCCTTCTCCTTCTTCTTCTTCTTCTTGGCCTCCATCTTCTGTGGTGATGTTGGCACTTTGGGCTTGTTCCTTACCAAAAATGCACTGGTTAATAAGGGTAGAGGGTATTGGAGAAAAATGATAAATATTGTATACGTAACTCCGAGTATAAAGATAAGTGACCGCCCCGGGGGGCTCAGTGTGTGCCCATGGCTGACTGCTGAGCAGAACTCTGTCAGGACAAGAGAAAATCTTTTAGAAAAGCAATTAATAAACACCGAGACCGAGAAAAGATCTGAAGTCCCTTCTCGTCCTTTGGAGCGCGGGCTGCCCAAGGCCACCTCGGGCCTTCCCGGACCATCTAAACAGCCGAAAATCCGACAAGTGGCGCCCGCTGCGTGGGATACCTCCCACCAAACATTTCGGGGGGGGGAAAAGCCCTGATGAGCTGAAGAGCTGAAGAGCCAAGAGGCCAGCACTGATAACTCCTGAGGAGAGAAGCCTGAAGAAAGAAAGAAAAATAAAAAACGGCCAGGAGAATCTGCAAAAATCAGCAGTCACTGAGAATTCCATCTCTCAGCTTCTGCCGAAGACAGCTTGTAGCAGAGTGGCCTTGACTGGGACCAGAAAGGCGCCTCTGGATCCATCTCTCGTGACCTGCTGGATGGAGATCGGGAGCCTTCAGACCACTCTGACGACAGATTCGGTAAGAAGGCCAAAAATAAGAATATGGGGGCCACACTCTCCCAGGAACAGCTGGGAATTTTGTCCGCCTTACAAGGCGTGGCTGAATTATATACAGAAGGGATCCCAAAGAAAGAATTAAAACAGTTATTGTTGTGGGCAAGGCTCAACTATCCACTTGCAGAAACATGCCTGCTATTCGAAGTGGGGTTTTGGCAAGAAATTAATAGGCATTTAAATTTCTTAGCAACGAAAAAAGATGAGACAGCGTTAAAGCTGCTCTCGCCGGCAAGAATTATGCTAGAAGGTATTTCAGTGCAGTCAAAAAGACTGGAAAAGCAGCGAAAAACTGCGGCACCCTCAGAGGAGGGAGCAGAGCAAAGCTCCAGGAAAAAAATTAGCTCTGGCTTCAAAAAGCCAGGGGGAAAGGGCTCTCAAAAAAACAGAGCAGGAAATAATATTAAACCCCCTGGTCGAAGACCCTAAGAAGCCCCAAAAGTGTCCTGAAACCCCAGAGAGTATAGAGGAGTCAGGAACGGAAGGGGGGGAGCAGGAGGAAGACAAGGGATTGGGGGGAGCGCTTTCTCGCGAAGAGCAAGGCGGCGGAACGGGAGCGGCGGTGCAAACGGGCAGCGCGGATGAAAATGAGGAGATGCGCGCGGTGGGAAAAACTCGCAAGAATCCGGGGGGGGAGTCACATACCAGCGCGGGGGCGGCAAATGCGGGCGGCGAAATGGGGGAAACCGCACAGCCCGAGAGAGCCACCGTAGCGAGACGCAGGAGGCGCGCGGTTGTGACGTCAGACCTGGTGCAGAGGTCGGCCAGAATCGCGGGGCGGGCCGGAATGCCGGCGGGAGGCGGGCTGGACACACCGGAGGGAGGAGTGAACACAGCGTCACAGGAGGAGGAGGCAGAGTCAGGGACAGACCGAGGGGAAGAAACCTCAGGGGTGGAACGAGCGGGAGAGGATGACGTCAGCTCAGGAGAGACAGGGAGCGGCTCGGAGAGCACGCAGGCACAGAGAGTGGAGTGTGGGCGGCGGCGGGCCCGATCCCCTGTGACGTCTCGGGCGAGGAGGGGCTGTGTTAGGGGCCCCACACCCTCTCCGGACTCGGTGCCTCTGGTTGAAACTCCCGGAGTCCCAGTCTCTTCCCTTCAGGGGAAACGCTTAGGTGTTCAAGCCCCGTTTTTAGCTGAATTAAAAGCCATGCAAACACGGTCTCAAATGAGATCGCCGGCACGTCGAACCGGAAGAGGAAATGGGGCAGTTGATCTCACTCCGTCATCCGAGCCAGGGAGGCCGGTGACAGCGCCACCTAGTGGCAGGAGGACAGAAGTGCACGACATGCCAGATCGGTTCGGCGGAGCCACAGCGCCATCTCGTGGCGAGACTGCAACAATGCAGCAATTTTTTCCAACAATATATAAAAAGAAAAGCACTTCAAAGAAGACAATGTTAACACAACAAAGGGATTATCCATCCACTTCGGGATTTCATGAAGATGATGAAAGCTCAGATGAAGAACAGCTACAAGGAGAAGATGTCGTAAGGATCACAGCATCGGAAGGTGTCCCAACATGGTTACTGTCAGCAGCAGAAGCAGCAAAAAGCTTCTTGCATTCATTTGATACAGCAAAAAAGAAATATCAACAGGATCCTCGAGTTTCCTTTTCGGATTTAGGAGCAAGGCCAAAAACCTCAAGACGAAAAATGAGACACGATGAATCACCGATAACATGCACAACACCATTGTTCATGCAAATCCCAATGGAGTCTCAAGAAGAGGAATTTCAAGTGCCGGTGAAGGCGATGGATTGGAAGCGAATCAGAAAAGCGTTGGCAAAGGAAAAGCATTTATTCCTGGGATCAGGAGATTTGATAATGCCAGTGACATATGATGCCCAGGGACAGAATCCAAGGTGGGAAAGGATGGGTCATGAGACACTCAAAGACTTAGGGAAGGCGGCTCAAACTTTTGGGCTGAACTCACAATACTTCAAACAGCTATTAAGAGGGACATTCACTATGTATGATCTCACACCATATGATATTCGAAGTATTGTGGCAATGATCCTCACTGACACACAGAATCTTATCTGGGAAAAAAGGTGGAGAAAATATCTTGCTGAGTTGCGGAATAGATATCAAGGTGGGCCAAATGCGAACCTCACAGAAGGGCAATTAGCAGGGGATCCTCCAGATGACAACCCAGGGGAACAAGCAGTGCGGCTTCCACGAAGAGTGTTAAGCGACATCAAAGAAGCGGCGCGATTGGCAATCATACAAATTACACCGACAGGAGCTCCGGATGTTCCGTTCTCTTGCATCAGGCAAGGTCCCACAGAGCCATTCATGTCGTTCATCGACCGACTCACGCAAGCTGTGGATCGACAGGTGACGACAGAAGAAGTGAAGAGGCCTCTCTTGGAGAGTTTAGCTTTCGGCAATGCCAACCCGGATTGTCAACGGGTGATTAGCACCATGCCAGGATGGCCATCCTTGGCAGAGATGGTGGAGGCATGCAGCAAGGTGGGGACACCTCAGCACGTCGCAGCGATTGTGAAGAATGAATTAAAAGAGGAATGGGAAGAACAGCTAAAGGGACGCTCAGAAGGGCAATCAGAGGACAAGACATTTGAGAAGATGTTCCCGAAATTACTCCATCAACAGGACGAAAACGTCAACAAAGTTCTTGCCACAATGCAGAAAAAGAACAAACCCCAATGAGGACAGTGCTACAGATGCGGGGAGTCTGGGCACATGAAAAGGAATTGCCCACGGACACATATACCAACGCTAGCCCAGAAAGCAGAAAGGCCAATTTGTGCACGGTGTGGAAGAGGAAGACACTCTGTGAAAGAATGTTATTCCCGGACAGATGTGGAAGGAAATCCGTTACCGCATCCGGGAAACTGAAAATGAAGCGCGGGAAATCGCCAGCACGCTCAGACACAAGTACTGCCGGTGTCACAAGAACAGACAGGGCAGTCATCAGTGAGCGACAAGAAGATACCATCAGCAAAACCCTCAGTCGATTCCACAGCGACCCAGACCTCCTCCCACCAGGGGCACAATGTGCATTGGCAGCTTCAAAACTAGTATGCTTTCTAGATGAAAGTCATGCGGAGATACCAACAGGAATCCGTGGGGATTCATAAAAGAAACAAGATTTCTTGATAATTGGACAAGACAAGTGCAGTATTCTTGGACTCATTGTTTATCCAACAGTTGTCTCAGCGGACAAAAATACAGAGTTAACAGTTTTGGCAAGAGCGCTTCGTCCACCATTGACTGTGCCGGAAAATACTGTGGTTGTGAGAGCCTTCGCATTGCCGCCACACGCAGTTGGAGAGGTCATGTCAATCTTCGACGAAGAAGGTCTCCCTATGAAAGAACATGTTGAAGTACATACAACATGGGTAAAGCACATAGGTCGAGACCGACCCACGCTCACGTGCCAATTGACATGTGGGGACAGGACAATATCGATCAGAGGTATGCTCGACACAGGGGCGGATGTAACGGTAATATCGTACATCTTTTGGCCACGCAATTGGAGCTTGGTCGCGCCATTGGGCTCTCTCTCAGGCATCGGGGGAGCATCTCTGTGTCTGCAAAGTGAGAATTCCGTCGTTGTCACGGGACCAGGAGATAAGACGGCGATCATTCGTCCTTTTGTCGTCCAAAAGCCGATCACAGTCTGGGGTCGGGACCTTTTGGCACAAAGGGGCGCGAAGATCGAAGTGGATTTTTAATAGGGGTCACTGCAGCACTCGCCACACTGAAGCTGACATGGAAAACAGATGATCCAGTTTGGGTGGATCAGTGGCCCCTTGAGCGGAAAAAATTGAGTGCTTTGAAAGACCTGGTCCAAGAACAATTGCAGAAGGGACACATCAAGCCAACAGAAAGCCCTTGGAATTCTCCGGTGTTTGTAATCAAGAAAAAGCTATCGGGCAAATGGAGGTTGTTACACGATCTCAGGAAGATCAACGAAGTCATAGAAGACATGGGGCCACTTCAGTTGGGACTTCCATCTGTCTCGATGATTCCCAGAGATTGGCAGCTTGTGGTCATTGACCTCAAGGATTGTTTTTTCAGTATCCCACTCCATCCAGATGATGCTCAGAGATTTGCCTTTTCAGTTCCAAGTATCAACAGGGAAACGCCTCTGCAGCGGTACCATTGGGTCGTTCTTCCACAAGGACAAAAAAATTCTCCGACGATCTGTCAATGGTACGTGGCACGAGCTTTGGCACCAGCACGGAAGAAATTTCCGAAGGCGAAGATCATTCATTACATGGATGATTTGCTCATTGCAGCATCAACACGACAGGAGCTGCAAGAAGCTCGCGATTGTGTGATTGCAGAGGTGCAAAAGGCAGGTCTGGAAATCAGAATTTCGAAGATGCCAGAGGTTGCACCTTGGAAATATCTAGGGTGGAAAATTTCAGAGAAAACAATAAAGCCTCAAAAAGTGGAGATCAGCACAAAGGTCAACAATTTGCATGATTTGCAACAGCTTTTGGGAGAAATCAACTGGATGAGACCAGTTTTGGGAATCACAAACAGCGACATTCCAGCGCTGCTTGATCTCTTGAGAGGAGACACAGACATTCGTTCTCCCAGGACACTCACGCCAGAAGCGAGAAAAGAGTTGGAGAAAATCACGAACGCGATACAGAAAAGGCAGGCACATCGATTTGTTCCAACGTTGCCTTTTCAGTTGGCAGTGCTGGGGAAGAAAACGCAGTTCCATGGTTTGATCTTCCAATGGGATGAATCACAAAAGGACTCTTTGATAATCATAGGGTGGATTTTCCTACCACACAGGCCCGCAAAAACGATTCTCACAGATTTGGAGATGGCAACACAAATCATCATAAAGGCGAGAACAAGGCTGCTGACAATGGCAGGAAGAGAATTCTCAGTCATCAGATTACCTCTGAAATGAGACTATTTCGATTGGGCAATGCAACAATCGAAAGACCTGTTAATCGCGTTGTTAGCGTTCCCAGGAACTTGCACAGTCCGCTGTCGGATTTTCAGCTGTTTAGATGGTCCGGGAAGGCCCGAGGTGGCCGTGGGCAGCCCGCGCTCCAAAGGACGAGAAGGGACTTCAGATCTTTTCTCGGTCTCGGTGTTTATTAAATGCTTATCTAAAAGATTTTTCTCTTGGCCTGACAGAGCCCTGCTCAGCAGTCAGCCATGGGCACACACTGAGAGCCCCTGGGGCGGCCACCTATCTTTATACTCGGAGTTACGTATACAATATTTATCATTTTTCTCCAATACCCTCTACCCTTATTAACCAGTGCACTTTTAGTAAGGTCCAATCTCAAAGTGCCAACATCACCACAGAAGATGGAGGCCAAGAGGAAGAAGAAAGAAGAAGGAGAAGGGCACGCCCCAATTCCTCCATCTTACTTCTCTAGACCCCCATGTACAGAAATCTTAAACCCTGTATCTCACACTCCAATTAACTTATCCCTTCACCATTCACCCCGGTGAAATCCTCCTAGCCTCATACTGATGTCGTCTCCCATGTGGGATTAAAGTCCAACCACCAGACATTTCTGGCAACATTCCAGGACTCCCGAGCCCCCCAGGGGTGGTCTTGGTCACCCTGCACCCCAGTTCTGAGAGTCTGAGATCCCACAGTCCGCTTTCCACAACACAGAATACTGCAATCGCAAATATGCTATAGAGCAAAACCACGAATAAGTGAAGAACCTTTGGACAGGATCACAGTGTTCACGGATGGCTCAGGGAAGACACACAAGTCAGTGATCACGTGGAGAGACTCAACGACAGGGGATTGGGAATCAGACGTGAGGATGGTTCAGGGCTCTCTACAAATTGTGGAGTTGGCAGCCGTTGTCCAGGCATTTCAGTTGTTCAAACAGCCTCTCAATCTGGTGACAGATTCCGCATATGTTGCGGGTGTGATCAAGAGATTGGAGGGTTCGCTCTTGAAAGAAGTCAGTAATGAGGCTTTATACTCATACCTGACAAGCTTGAAAACACTGCTAGAGAGCAGGGAAAGAGAGTATTTTATCACACACATTAGAGCGCACACGACACTTCCGGGATTTTTAGCGGAAGGGAATGCTCGGGCGGACAGGTTGACAATGCCCATTTTGCAAACACTGCCAGACATTTTTGAGCAGGCAAGGTTAAGTCATGCGTTCTTTCATCAGAATGCGCAAGCGCTAATGGAGTCCTTCCGTCTCACAAACAGTCAGGCGAGGGAGATCATTAGTGCTTGTCCAGACTGTCAGCTTGTGCAGCCACCCTCTTCTACCGGGGCCATCAATCCGCGGGGGCTGCAAAGTCTTCAGTTGTGGCAAGCTGATGTCACGAAATATCCATCTTTTGGGAGGCTCAAAAATGTTCATGTTTCTGTAGATACATTCTCAGGTGCAATCTTTGCTTCAGCACATGCTGGGGAAACAGCAGACCATGCTTGCCGACATTTTCTGCAGGCATTTGCAGCATTAGGTGTGCCTCAGGAGATAAAAACAGACAATGGTCCAACATACACAGGCAGGGTGCTTGACAGATTCCTGAAAAGATGGGGTGTCAGACACACGTTTGGTATTCCACATTCACCCACAGGTCAGGCGATCATTGAGAGAACACATCACACCCTGAAATCCCTTCTGGACAGACAGAGAAGGGGTGAGCCAGAGGCAACACCTCACATGAAATTAAATAAGACACTGTACGTGCTGAATTTCCTAAATAGCTCATCCTCGGATCCTAATCCACCGATCGTGATACATTTTCTAAACAACACACAGGCAAAGCTAAAGGAAAATCCTTTAGTTTTGATCAGAAACCCAGAGACAGGACAAATAGAGGGTCCTTTCAAACTAATCACTTGGGGCAAGGGTTTGGTTTGTATTTCCACAGATCGAGGTCTGAAGTGGGTGTCGGCACGGCCCGTGAAGCCATTCCGAACGCGAGAACACGAGAACGCTGATCCAAGAAACAAAGAGACGAGTACTCAGACAGAAGTCGAGACTCAGACTGCGAAAAACGACCCGGAAGAGAAGTAAAAAGAAACTAAGGATTTGGGGGTTTTCACATAAAAGCGAAAGAGATCTTCTTGGTTCAAACAGAAGGGGGAGATGTGGGATCTCAGCCTCTCAGGACTGGGGTGCAGGGTGACCAAGACCACCCCTGGGGGGCTCGGGAGTCCTGGAATGTTGCCAGAAATGTCTGGTGGTTGGACTTTGATCCCACATGGGAGACGACATCAGTATGAGGATAGGAGGATTTCACCGGGGTGAATGGTGAAGGGATAAGTTAATTGGAGTGTGAGATACAGGGTTTAAGATTTCTGTACAGGGGAGTCTAAGGAAGTAAGATGGAAGAATTGAGTGTGCCCTTCTCCTTCTTCTTCTTCTTCTTGGCCTCCATCTTCTGTGGTGATGTTGGCACTTTGGGATTGGTCCTTACCAAAAGTGCACTGGTTAATAAGGGTAGAGGGTATTGGAGAAAAATGATAAATATTGTATATGTAACTCTGAGTATAAAGATAAGTGACCGCCCCGGGGAGCTCAGTGTGTGCCCATGGTTGACTGCTGAGCAGAACTCTGTCAGGCCAAGAGAAAATCTTTTAGATAAGCAATTAATAAACACCGAACCGAGAAAAGATCTTAAATCCCTTCTCGTCCTTTGGAGCGCGGGCTGCCCAAGGCCACCTCGGGCCTTCCAAGACCATCTAAACAGCCGAAAATCCGACAGGACAACTTTCTTTCTCTTCTTGCAAAACACTCGGCAGACCTCTGTGCAACGTCTAGAAAACGATGGGAGCGGTTTTCTGTGCTGGCACTGGTTCTCGTTGCCTGACACAGTGGAAAAGCTTTTGGCTAAGATGTCGACGACAAGATACGCTAAAGATGAAGGTACGATGCTCTCCGGAGCTAAGAGCCGCACCCAGGCGTCTTAGGGCAGAAGCCACGCTGCGGAGAGCACTGTGACCGCTACAGTCGTCTTTGCACGAAGAAGCCGCTTCTTCGCCTCCGGGAGCCGGAGAGAGTGGCAGATTCGGAAAGGTGAAGAAGGAAGCTGCACAACACTGGGATTGTGTGCGCAGCTTGCCAGCTGATAGAAAACAGTACCTTAGCACTCTCCTGACTATTCCAATCACATGAGCATTGGATTGGAAGCTGTTTCAGACAACTTTCTTCGTCTACTTGCAAAACACTCGGCAGACCTCCGTGCAACTTCTAGAACACGATGGGAGCTGTTTTCTGTGCTGGCACTGGTTCTCGTTGCCTGACACAGTGGAAAAGCTTTTGCCAAAGGTGTCGACGACAAGAGAGGCTAAAGACGAATGTACAATGGTGTCCGGAGCTAAGAGCCGCTCCCGGGTGTCTTCTGGCAGAAGCCGCGCTGCGGAGAGCACTGTGACCGCCTCAATCGTCTTTGCGCTAAGAAGCCGCTTCTTCGCCTCCGGTAGCCAGAGAGAGCGGCAGCTTCGGAAAGGTGAAGAAGGAATCTGCAAAACACTGGGATTGTGTGCGCGGCTTGCCAACTGATAGAAAACAGTACCTTAGCACTCTCTTGTCTTTTTCCAAACACTTGAGCATTCGATTGGAAGCTGTTTCTGGCAACTCTCTTCCTCTTGTTTCAAAACGCTCGGCAGACCTCCGTGAAAAGTCTAGAGAACAATGGGAGATGTTTTCTGTGCGGGCACAGTTTCTCCTTGCCAGACATAGTGGAAAAGCTTTTGGCTAAGATGTAGACGACAAGAGACGCTGAAGACGAAGGTAGGATGCTCTCCGGAGCTAAGAGCCGCTCCCGGGCGTCCTTCGGCAGAAGCCACGCTAAGGCAAGCACTGTGACCGCCGCAATCGTCTTTGCGCGAAGAAGCCACTTCTTCGCCTCCGGGAGCCGGAGAGAGCGGCAGCTTCGGAAGGGTGAAGAAGGAAGCTGCACAACACTGGGATTGTGTGCGCAGCTTGCCAACTGATAGAAAACAGTACCTTTGCACTCTTCTGCCTTTTCCAATCACATGAGCATTCGATTGGAAGTTGTTTCAGGCAACTCTCTTCCTCTGCTTGCAAAACACTCGGCAGACCTCCGTGCAACTGCTAGTGTTGTAGTGTGTTTTTAAGTTTCTTGTTTTTGCTCCCCCATTTTATGTAATTTTCCCCCCCTGTTCTTTGTAAGATGGTCCTTCCCCCTCCAATTTTCCCGTCACAGAGCCTTTGGCAGTTATGTTACTATGGTTACCCCTGCCCCTGTTAATTGTCAATCTCCCAAGTTACATAACTGCTCCTCCCTTATCCCACCATATAAGTAAAGTTTTCCTCCTCCCTGAGCCCAGTCAATCACCCCCCACTCCTCCCTGCTTTCTAGAACATTCTTCTCTCTGGGGGTGGTGGTTGGCTGGCGTCCCTGGGCCACTCCTTTGTTCTATGTTTATTGGATAATTTCTTTTGTCAGTTTTCTTATGTACCTCCCCGCATCTTCCCCTATTGGTTAGCTGGGCTTCCCCTCCCGTCTCCACCCCTTCCCTGTAAAACTCTGTCTCCCCCCGTGTTCGGGGCCATTTTGCTGTGGGTTTTTCCACCTGTTGGTTTGCCCTGTGCTGCATGTGGTCTCTTCAATAAACCGATGTTTTACCCCCGGCAAGTGGTCGCCTTTTCTCTTGTCTCGTCCAGCGCTAATCCAAGTCCGCAATCCAGCCCAGCCCGAGGCCAGGACGCCAAGGGGGGCTGGCCTCAGATGCACAGGGGCGTCGGCCGCTTTACCCCTTCAGCTAGCCGGACTTAGGGCCGTGAACGCCCTCGCGCAGTTTGGCGACAAACGTTGGGGCGGACGAAGTGGACTTTTGACCCCGGACTAGACCCTGCGCAGTTGGTATTTACTTACCCTCTGGACGCCAGACTACCCCGGGTAGTAGCATGCTCCGTTTTAGGAGCAGCGCTCCCCGGTGGAAGGGAGTCGGGACTCCTCGCACCCTCAGAGGACGACTCCCGAGACGAGCGACCCTCGCCTGGTTTTTTCTTTGTCGCCGCTGCAAGATGTGTGAGTTCGGGCCCCGTCCTGCGGACTCTCCGGCTTCCCCTCTGCCTTTTTAACTTTCCCTAGGGGTTCGTGCCCTGCGTTGGGGACCTACCCCCTGCCTTCTCTCCTTGAGGTTTTTCCTCACCCCCGTGCTGTTTTTGTTTTCTCTTCCCTGTGGGTGCTGGATTTCCCCAGACGTGGGGCTGGACCCATCACCCAATTTCCTTTTTTCCCTCCGGCTGTTTTCCCAGACTTTGGGGCAGTGGGGGGGGCAGGGGCCGGCGGGGCGCGGCTCATTGTTTAAGTTGCTGTTGTTTCCCAGGCGTGCGGTTGTGTCATCAGAGGATTTTCCCCCTTTCTAGCGGCAGCAGTTCCTGCTCTAGAAAGGCGCCATAGGTGCAGGCTTGGGAAAATCCCAGAAGGAGGTTTATTATGTTGTGAAGGGTTTGTTGCTTGGGGGTGGTCAAAAAGCCCCCGAGCAGGAGTTAAAATGTTTAGTTAAGTGGGTATTTTCTAGGTTTCCCGAGGTCTCCCCGGAACGCGTAAAAGAGCCGCGGTTTTGGGCAGCCGTTGTTGCAAAATTAGAAGGGGCCATAAATTCCGGGGAGACAAAATTGGCCACCGTGGCGTATTGCGCGCGCAGAGTGCATGCGACACTCCGCGCGCTTGGGGAGCCTAAGAAAAGTCCCGCGGTTTCTGGTTTGTCCCCTCGTTCTCCTCGTTCAGTTGCCCTTGTCCCCCAATCCTTTCCCTCGTCCTGTAGGCAAGAGCCCTCGAGGGGGATTTTGAGGGCAGACCAGAGGCAGGGGGTCCATCCTGCTCCTGCTCCCCATCGACCGGCTCGGCCTCCCGCTTCGAGGAGCCCAGGCCAGGCTCCTTCTCTTCCCTTACCCTCTACCCCGGTCCCCAAGTCCCCGGTTTCAAACCCCAAACTTATTCGGTTTTGCGAACACCCTCAAAAGGGGTCCCTTGGTGCCCGGGATGGCGGCGGCAAGGCGGCCGCTCCCGCCAGGGCTCCTTCTTCTCCTCCTTACCATTTCCTCCCTGATACCAACCCCTTCCTTCCCCTGGACCCAACCTCTTTTTCAGTCGTCCCTCCCCCATCTCTTCCCCCTGCTCCTTCCATTTCTCCGACCTCCGATCCTCCGTCGGCTCCTCCCCAGGTTCCTCCCCCAGTTCAGCCCCCTGTTTACTCCTCCCCTGCTCCACCTTCATACTCTGCTCTGCCTCCGAACTCCATCAAGGAGGCGGAGAGGGGCGGTGTGCGGCGCCCACGCCCTCGCCCTTCCCCATTGCCAGACCCTGCCTCAACCTCCTCCAACTCCGGTTCCCACGCTCCCCCTTCCGGTTCTCACGCCTTGTATTCGGCGGGGGGGGGGGTGGATGACTGGAACCTGGGGCAGGCGCCTTTATTGGAAGCCGCTCCGGTTACGTACCACCTCAGCGGGGAGGGGAGCCCTCAGGCCCAGTGGGTGCCTTTAGCACAGGCCCGGATTAAGGAACTGTGCAAGGCGCAGACGGACTACTCCTGCAGGTCTGAATACTTCCGGGGTATGCTCCGGAATGCCCTTGCACAGGGAGATCTGGTGCCGGCGGACCTGAGGGCCCTCTTCTCCAGTTTAACAAGACCCATGGAGTTTAGGGTCTGGGTGGGGGAATGGAGGAGGGAGATAGTGGAGGTTCTCCCGATTCTTTGGGGGAATCCTTCAGTGTCTCATGACGCGGACGGTTTAGCAATTTCCCAAGAACATCTTTTGGGCGAGGGACAGTGGGCAGAGGGGGTAGCTCAAGCAAAGGCCTTGTTCCCGCCTCAGCTTGTAGAGACCTCTAAGGCAGCAGAGCGGGCCTTTTATAAGCTAGAGGTGGTGACCTCCCAATGGGAGGATGATGAAGTCCGGCAGGGGCCACAAGAGCCCTATATGGTTTTCATCGAGCGCCTCTACAGATAGGTGGAGGCGCAGGCGACCGGGGATGACGACAGGGAAAAGATTCTCTGGAGGATGGCGTATAGCAATGCCAACCTAGAGTGTCGGAAGGCCATCAGGAGGCTCCCTCGAAGTCCCCGGCCCACGGTGGAGGCCATGATAGAGGCCGTGGCAGGCCAGGTATCCCTACCATCGCGGCCGAAAAGAGCCTCAGTGGCTTTTGCAGAGGACCCCGAACCGGACTTCTTTGATATAGAAGCTGCCCCCGTTGCCGGACCCCCAACACCCGAATCCAGCAGAAGATCAATGGCCACCCACCCCTGCAACCTCCGGGGCAAGACAGGGCATTGGATGCCCCAATGCCGGATGCGATTAGATTATTTAGAGTATAGAAGGAAGCGGGAAAAGGAGGAGAGTAAGGGCACAAAAAACTAGGCCCGGAGCGCGGCCCCTCCCTGCGCGAAGACAAAAATGCGGCAGGCCACTTAACAACAAGCAGGGAGGGAGGAGACGAGAGAGAGCTGCCGTACACACTGCCGGATTTGTCTTACTTAGTACCAGACTTGACACATACCTGTGGTATTCAGCCT
Organism: Melozone crissalis; assembly: GCF_028551555.1. NCBI lineage: Eukaryota > Metazoa > Chordata > Aves > Passeriformes > Passerellidae > Melozone > Melozone crissalis. The sequence goes on along the minus strand of NW_026535882.1, from coordinate 3,090,075 downwards.
ACACCGGCTCTTAACACAATGTCCTCTGTTTCCCCCTACAGGCTGCAGCTAACTAGGGACTTTTATCTCCCTAGCAGTGACATCCAGCTGGTGTCTGTCGACCTGCAACACCTGGGTTGCTGGACGAAACTTGGACGTTGCAGGTGGACCGTCGTCGGGGACACGAAGCACACACTGCGAGACATTCACATCGTCCCTGCTCTGGTAACTACCGACCGGGACCGTTTCACGGTAGGGTTGTACTGTGTCCGACCCCCGCTCTTCCTCCCTAAGGGACAGATCATTGCCCAGGCTATTCCGGTTCCAGATAGAGATCATTGGAAGAACTCCGTGGAGAGGACATCGCCTCCGACAGTAGCCTGGGCACAGCTGGTGGGGAGGGAGAAGCCCCGCCTGACTTGTCAGCTCTCGTTGGGCGGGGACAAAAAGATCGTGAGGGGTCTTTTGGACACGGGTGCGGATGTGACGATCATTCCCTCTCGGGAGTGGCCGTCGCATTGGGACTTGCAATGCACTGCGGGCACGATCTCAGGTGTTGGGGGCCTTCAATTGGCCAATCAATCTAAGAGCATTGTGCAAATTAAGGGGCCCGACGGGCAATTGGCCTCTATACGCCCGTTCATTTTAGATTACACCGAGCCTCTCTGGGGAAGAGACTTACTAGCCCAGTGGGGAGCCAGAATTGACCTCCCAAAGGCTCCCCAGGTTTTTCGGGCAGTGGCCACTGAGGAGCGCCAGACCTGGAAGCTGAATTGGCTGTCAGATAAACCAGTACAGGTCTTGCAGTGGCCACTCAACAAGCAAAAATTAAAGGCACTCAATGAGCTCGTTCAGGAGCAGTTACTGAAAGGCCACCTGGTGGAGACAATGTCACCTTGGAACTCCCCAGTGTTTGTCATTAAGAAGCCTAATAAGGACAAGTGGCGGCTCCTGACCGACCTCCGCCAAATTAACGAACAAATAATGGGCATGGGTCCTCTTCAGCCAGGGATGCCCTCCCCAGCAATGCTCCCCCAAAATTGGAATTTGGCAGTTATAGATATAAAAGATTGTTTTTTCCAGATTCCCCTGCACCCAGACGATGCCCCGCGCTTTGCGTTCACGGTTCCGTCCATCAACCGTGAGTCCCCAGCCAGGCGCTATCATTGGCGAGTCCTTCCGCAAGGCCTTAAGAACAGCCCTGTGATCTGCCAGTGGTATGTCGCTTCGCTGCTGTCACCCATACGTGCAGCCCTCAGGGATGCTGTCATCATCCACCATTACATGGACGACATCCTCGTGTGTGCACCCGACCACAGTCTGCTTGCCCATGCGCTTGACCTGACAACCGATGCGTTGGTTGCTGCAGGGTTCGAGCTCCGGCAGGACAAAATTCAGCGGATGCCACCTTGGAAATACCTGGGCCTCGAAATCACAAAGCGGACCATTGTTCCGCAGAAATTGGCTATTAGGACAAAAGTCCAGACCCTAGCGAATGTCCATCAGCTGTGTGGGTCTTTAAATTGGGTGAGACCCTGGCTGGGCATTTAAACTGAGGACCTAGCCCCCCTTTTCAATTTGTTGAAAGGGGGAGAGGGGCTGAGTTCCCCTAGGGCTCTCACCCCAGAGGCAGAGGTGGCCTTGGAGAAGATACAGAAAGTTATTTCGGCCAGGCAGGCCCACCGTTACCATCCGGGCCTGCCCTTCAAATTTATTATACTGGGAAAATTGCCACACCTCCATGGCATGATACACCAGTGGGACACCAGTGCAAAGGACCAGGGGCTGGGTGACCCCCTCTTAATTATAGAGTGGGTGTTCCTCAGCCACCATCGGTCCAAAAGAATGACACGGCCACAGGAGTTGGTAGCCGAACTGATCCTCAAAGCAAGATCGAGGATCAGGGAGCTGGCGGGGTGTGATTTCCCATGCATACATATCCCAATTATATTAGAATCGGGACAACTTACATTAAAGACCTTTGAAGAACTGCTGCAAACTAATGAATACCGGCAGTTTGCACTAGATAGCTACACTGGGAGCATGGCAGTAGATCGGCCGGCCCACAAATTATTCAATTTGGAGTTTAAATTATTGCTGAGAAAGGTTCAGAGCAGGAAGCCGCTGGATGCCTTGACAGTTTTCACAGACGTGTCTGGAGCATCCCACAAGTCAGTGATGTCTTGGAAGGATCCTCAGACTAAGCAGTGGGAGACTGATGTTGTTGTTGTGGAGGGCTCTCTACAAGTTGCTGAGTTGGACGCAGTCGTCAGGGCATTCCAGAGGTTCCCTGGGCCTTTTAATTTGGTTACAGATTCTGCGTATGTCGCAGGTGTAGTGTCTCGAGCTGAGTCTGCGGTTCTTCAAGAGGTAACCAACAAAAGATTATTTGAGTTGCTTAAAAGGCTCGTCGAGCTAGTCTCCTGTGGAAGGGGCTAGCAGCGGGCCTGTTAGCTAAAGGAGCGAGAAGTAAGAAGAAGAAGAAGCTGATAAGGAACTTTCTCCAAGGCCGTAACCAAGGAGATCGAGAGAAGGAAGATAAGAGCATTCTGCAGCTGGATCAAGCATTTTTAGAAAGTTAGGTGGAGTCAGAGTAACTTTTCACCAGTGGCATGGTATTGAATTATTGTGGCGAATAGCTAAGGTAGAGGAAGGGTAAACAACTGGAAAGTGTATAAAAGATCAGCCATTTTCATTAATAAACTGTTGCCAAGTGTTACCAACTGAGACTGCTTGTGGTCTCTGCTTTGTGTCGTGACCGCCTCGACTGCGACATTTTGGAGACGCCGACGTGATAAGAACATAGTCGGTGGGGGCCCATACGGGGTCCTAGCAATTGGCAACCCTGACCCACTGGGACGTAGTGGGGGAGGCGGCGTTGGTGCAGCTGAGAGTGGCAGGTGGAAGCCACAGGGAGGTCCGGACCTGATTCCCTCCAATCAAGACACCTGGAAGTAGGTGAGCCACCAACTAGTAATAATGGGACAAAATTTATCTAAAGAGGAAGAAAGTGTTCTGTCTACATGGAAAGTTTTGTTAAGAAATAAGGGAATTAATACGTCAGATTATGAGCTTCGTAATATATTGCTGTGGGCTAAATCACAGAATTTTGGCACTGATCCCAACACAGCATTTAGTGTTAAGGCATGGAAGAAAGTCGGGGACAGACTTTGGCAAGTTATTCAAGCGGGAGATAACACAGCTGTTGATTTAGCAGTAACCTGGAACTCGCTCTTTGAGGCTTTAAAGGAATGGAGAATAGAGAGAGAAACGGAGCAAGATGCGGACGAAGAGTTGGGGCTGATACCTGACGGGGGGGCTGAGGCAGAGGGGGCCTCTGAGGTAGAAGGGGGCTCTGATGGGGAACTTGGTGAAGAAAGTTCGGATGCCTTGGGAGTTACCTGGCATGCTGCCAAAGCTTCTGGGAAAGCTGCCAAAGCTTCTGGGAAAGCTGCCGAAACTTCTGGGCAACCTGCCCTAGCTTCTTCTTATCAGACTCCTAAGCCTCCTTATCTCACACCTGCGCAGCAGCTCGTGATGGTGCCTGTATATACCACACCGCTACGCCAGTTAGCTGAAATGTCTTTAGCAGAGAGAAAGGTCCAGCCATCTGCCCCCCTGCTTCCCTCCTCTCTGGTCCAGCCGTCTGCCCCCCCGCTCCCCTCTGAGTGGCTTGAACAACCTGCAAGGCTGTATCCTCCTTTACCTGACAGTGACAGCAACAGTGAGTCAAGTGATGAGTCGCCCGCAGTAACACCTGAGTTGGGGCAGGGAGCTCTGGTCTCTTCATCTCCTAAGAGCTCTAGTCTTACTGCCCCATGGACTTTGCCTCCGTGCCAAGTCACTGTGCTTCCTCGACACCCTCAGGAGTTTTGGGAATTTGTTAGGAGGAAAGCAGTTGAAGAAAAGAACTGGGACATCATAGAAAGGTTAGGTGCTCCAAGAGTACCTCAGGAGAACAGTGCCATTGCAAATGTTGCTTGTGATAACCCTATGGCTTTTCCAGTTTTCAAAGCAGCTCCTGGAACAGGACAGAACGACAGTCATCATGTCTTCGCCTGGAGGGTTGTGCAAGACCTCCAATCGAAAGTAGCTCAATATGGTATTAATTCCTCAGAGGTAATGCAATTAATGCGTGTTATTAATGCAGATTTGCTTGCACCTTATGACATCACTCATCTTGCTACAATTCTATTTCAGCCAGTACAATATGGTGTATTTCAAGAAACTTGGAGGCGAGTGGCTGAGCGCACAGCTTTAACAAATATGCAGTTGCCTCAACACGACCCTCGTCATGCTGTGGGTGTTGATGCCCTAATGGGCTCTGGGCCTTTTGCTAATCCAGATTTACAGGCAAGGTGGGATCCTTCGAGTTTGGCACAAGCTCAGCAAATTGGCATGAGTGCCTTAACTAAAACAATGGAAATGGCAGCTCCAAAGCAGAAATATGTTACTATACAACAAGGAATGAGAGAACCATTTTTGCAGTTTGTAGAAAAACTTGCTGCCGCTATTGAGAAACAAGTAGATGATGAAACTTTGCGAGACAAATTGTGTGTACAATTGGCTAAAGAAAATGCAAACCCAGATTGCAGAAAGATTATTGATACTTTGCCTGGGGAACCCACCTTGTCTGAAATGGTTACTGCTTGCTCGAAAGTTGGTTCAGTCGAGCATAAAATGGCAGCTCTTGCTGCAGTGTTAAGACCTTCAGCGAAGTGTTATAATTGTGGACAACAAGGGCACGTAAAGTCACAATGTACTGTCCAGAAAACAACATTTAGGCCAAGGGCAAGCAGCGATATTGTATGCAACCGTTGTGCTAAATCTGGGCACTATGCTAAGCAATGCAGAAGTAAATATCATGCAAATGGTCAGCTATTGCCGGGAAACCCAAAGAGGAGCGCGAAGGGGCGCGTGGGGAAACAAATACCCCAACAACCACAACAGCAAATGCGGGCCTTCCCAGCCCTGCAAAGCTACCCATTTGCGAACAATTCTCAGGGGCAACAAGCGGGTCCGCAGGGATTGATATACCCACCGCTGACACAGTAACTATTTTAACAAAAGAAATATGTAAAGTCCCTCTTGATGCCTATGGTCCGATAGGACGGGGATTGAGTGCGTTTTTGATAGGGAGATCAAGTACTACACTTAGAGGTATTCATGTGCATCTAGGGCTTATTGATGCTGATTATTTAGGGCAGATTCATGCTATGGTATCTATTGATGACCCTCCTGTCACTATTCAGAAAGGAACTTGCATTGCTCAACTTGTACCTTTTGTGAGTTCTGTTCCAAATGCAGTGGACTGAAGTCGTGGCACAGGAAGCTTTGGATCGACAGGAGTACCTCAAGTGTTTTGGACTGAGAAAGTAACAGAGAGCCGTCCAGAAAAGACATGCACTCTCACCGCCAGTGGATGTCATCCAGCAACTATATCAGTAACAGGTTTGATTTACACTGGAGCAGATGTCACAATACTCTCACGACTTTGCTGGCCTCAATCGTGGCCTCTCACTCATGCAAGTTTTGGACTCCTGGGGTTGGGTGGTGCTACAACAAGTGGCCTGTCAGCCATTGTAATTAATGTGAAACATCCTGATGGCCAACAAGCTAACATCAGACCCTATGTTGCCGATGCTCCTCAAAGTTTGTGGAGACGAGATTGTTTATCTCAATGGGGTGTCAAAATTACTACGGATTTTTAATGGGGGCCACTGTGTTGCAGGGCATTGAACGTCCAGTTGTACCCCTGACATGGTTGACAGATAAGCCTGTCTGGGTTTGCCAGTGGCCCCTGACTACTGAAAAGCTTACTGCCCTGCAAGAATTAGTTACAGAACAATTGCTAGCAGGACACATTGAGGAATCATTCAGTCCCTGGAACACCCCCGTTTTTGTAATAAAAAAGAAATCGGGAAAATGGAGACTTTTACATGATTTACGGCAGATAAATGCTGTAATGGCAACAATGGGAGCTTTGCAACCAGGCCTTCCTACACCCACGATGATTCCACAAGAATGGCAAATAGTTGTCATTGATCTAAAAGATGGTTTCTTCACTATTCCATTGGCTGAGCAGGACAAAGAAAAATTCGCTTTTACGGTGCCTTCTATAAATCATGCTGAACCTCATAAAAGATATCAATGGAAGGTACTCCCACAAGGCATGAAAAATTCGCCAACTATTTGTCAATGGTTTGTGGCACAGGCCTTGTCAAAAGTGCGGGAGCAATTTAAAAACTGCTACTGCTATCATTACATGGATGATATCTTGTTGGCATCTGACAACAAACAACAGTTGTCAGCTCTTAAACAATGTGCCGTGACAAATTTGAAAGACTTTGGTTTGATCATTGCTCCAGAGGAAGTGCAGAAACACATGCCTTGGAAATACCTAGGTATGTTGGTGACCAACACTCAAGTTATGCCTCAACCTGTAAAGTTAGACATTGATGTCAAAACTGCTACTGATGTACAGAAATTGGTTGGTTTAATAGGTTGGATTCGATCATATTTAGGCATAACTAATCATCAGATGCAACCATTGTTTGATCTGCTTTCAGGCATCACTTCCTCCACTGATGAGAGGCAATTGACCTCAGCGGCAAAAAAGACCCTAGAAGAAGTTGAATTAGCCCTAGCACACAAATTTGTTAACAGGATAGATCCCTCTGTTGGTGTTCAATTGTTCATTTTGAAAGACCATGAAATACCATGTGGAATACTGTGCCAATGGAATGATAATTGGGAAGATAAATTGCATATTCTGGAATGGATATTTTTATCTTTCAGATCTCGGAAAAGAGCTCCAGGACTTTATGAGCTCTTTGCAGATATTATCATCAAGGGTCGCAGGCGTTGTCATGAGATTTTGGGACAGGACCCTGTGACCATTGTGATACCTGTGCAACAGTGGTATTTTGAATGGTGCTTTCAAAATAATCATGAATTGCAATCTGCCTTATCTTGTTTTACAGGCCAAATCTCGTATCACTTGCCTTCTCATCCTGTTCTAACACTGACTAAAGAGATTCCTTTTGAAGGCAAGCAAATTTGTTCTCCCGTTCCAGTGGAAGGTATAACGGTTTTTACAGATGGGTCCGGGAAAACCGGAAAAGCAGCTGTGGCTTGGAGAAAGGATGATCACTGGGAATATCAGACAGTGATTCAGCAGGGATCTCCTCAACTGGTTGAACTTTCTGCTGTTCTTTTGGCTTTTATTTTGTTTCCTGGTTCTGTAAACATAGTTACTGATTCAGTTTATGTTGCCAATTTGGTTAAGCATTTAGATCAAGCAGTATTGTATAATATTCAAGAGAAACCATTGTTTACTATATTAGTGAAGTTGTGGACAGTTATTGGTGCTCGAAAACATTCTTACTTTATCATGCACATTCGCAGCCATACATCATTACCGGGATTTTTTGCTGAAGGCAATGCCTATGTAGACTCTTTAGTAGCTGCTGCTGCAATCAAAACTGTACCCAATGTGTTGCAGCAGGCAATTTTATCCCATCAATTTTTTCATCAGAATGCTCAAGCTTTACAGCAGCAATTCAAATTGTCTACTGCCGAAGCAAAATCTATTCTTTCCTCTTGTCCCGACTGTCATATGACTCATGTCACTCAGTATTATGGTACCAACCCTAGAGGTCTTTCTGCGTTAGAAGAATGGCAAACTGATGTTACAGAAATGCCAGAATTTGGTCGCTTTAAGTATGTTCATGTTACAGTTGATACTTTTTCTCACGCAATGGTTGCTTCAGCATTCACAGGAGAGAAAACTCGAGATGCTATTCGTCATTTTTATCATGCCTTTTCTATTCTAGGTGTTCCGTGTCATGTAAAAACAGATAACGGCCCAGCATATGCTTCGCAGAAAATGCAAGCATTCTTTCGTGCTTGGGGCATTGAGCATTCAACAGGTATTCCACATGTCCCCACGGGCCAAGCAATTATTGAAAGAGCTCACGGACTTCTTAAACGTCAGGTTCAAAAACAAAAAGGGGGAATGCAACAGGAGTCACCTCAAGTGAGATTAGATAAAGCTGTTTATGTGTTAAACTTCTTGCGTCCCCTACCTGACTCAGTTATCTCCAATCTTTTGCCATTTTTCTTCTTTGAATTCTAAGCAACCAAATTTCAATAGAAATGTCAAGGTATGGGTCAAGGACTTGATTACTGGTATATGGTCTGGTCCAGTGGAACTGATAACCTGGGGAAGGGGTTATGCTTGTGTTTTGACAGATAATGGTCCTCGATGGGTTCCTGCTCGCTGTGTTAAACCTTACCTAGAACGTGCAGCAAAGGACAGGATCGATGGCTCCGCAGCTGAAGCAGAACGTGCGGATGACACTGGCTAAGACCATATATCAGTACTTAAAGATGGATGAAGGAAGAATGGGAATTTTGTTGATGGCTGTGATTGTGATTTTGTGTGTCCCCTCTCTGCTTGGGTTTTTGCAAAGGGCCCTGCAAAAATCCATAGCAGCTGTATTTACAGGTCAAAAACAAAAAAGGGGGAATTGTGGAAGGGGCTAGCAGCGGGCCTGTTAGCTAAAGGAGCGAGAAGTAAGAAGAAGAAGAAGCTGATAAGGAGCTTTCTCCAAGTCCGTAACCAAGGAGATTGAGAGAAGGAAGATAAGAGCATTCTGCAGCTGGATGAAGCATTTTAAGAAAGTTAGGTGGAGTCAGAGTAACTTTTCACCAGTGGCATGGTATTGAATTATTGTGGCGAATAGCTAAGGTAGAGGAAGGGTAAACAACTGGAAAGTGTATAAAAGATCAGCCATTTTCATTAATAAACTGTTGCCAAGTGTTACCAACTGAGACTGCTTGTGGTCTCTGCTTTGTGTCGTGACCGCCTCGACTGCGACAGTCTCCCACCGCGAGCACCCTTTTTATGTAATGCATATGAAGTCACATACTGATCTGCCCGGGTTTATTGCGGAAGGCAACCGTCATGCCGACTCTCTGGCCGCGGCTGCTGTTACGCAGGCCCCTCTCCCAGACGTGTTCGGCCAGGCTAAGATCAATCACCAACTTTTCCATCAGAATGCGCCTGGCCTGGTCCGGCAATTCAATCTGACGCAGGATCAGGCCAAGGCGATAGTGGCCACATCTCCCCAATGCCAACAGGATCAGATGCCCACCGTGGCCTCGGGGGCCAATCCCCGAGGTTTGGCGAGCTGCGAGGTGTGGCAGATGGACGTGACGCATATCCCATCTTTTGGTCGATTGTGTTACGTCCACGTCTCAGTTGATACCTTCTCTGGGGCTATCTGTGCTTCTGCCCACACAGGCGAAAAGGCAGCGAATGTCCAGAAGCATCTGCTTCAGGCATTCGCTGTCTTGGGCATCCCTAGGGCCCTAAAAACAGATAACGGCCCTGCGTATACCTCCAAGGAGCTGCGGAGCTTCCTGCAGCAATGGGGAATAGTCCATAAGACCGGCATCCCCTATTCCCCAACAGGCCAAGCCATGGTGGAGAGGGCCCACCAGAGCCTTAAGAAGATCTTATCCCAGCAACAACCGGCGATGAAGGTGGAGACCCCCCACGTCCGGCTGTCAAGAGCATTGTACACGCTTAACTTTCTAAATTGCTCTTTTGACAGCCAAAATCCTCCAGTGGTCCGGCACTTCGGCAGTCACCAGCAGCTGCAGCCTAAAGCCAGGCCACCGGTTCTTGTAAAAGATCCGGAGACCTGGCGGACGGAGGGCCCCTTTGACCTGGTGACCTGGGGGAGGGGATATGCCTGCGTGTCCACTCCCTCAGGCCCCAGGTGGATTCCATCCAAATGGGTTAGGCCCTTCGTCCCGAAACAGAGGACCAAGAGGGAGGCAGTACCACAGGTCCGGCAAGCTTGTTGGCGTCGGTGGAGGAAACCACACCATCAATCTTTGTCTTTCTCTCCGGATCTTCCCCCAGTTATAGAAGAGCCCTCTCCTCCAGCTTCTCCTCCACCCCTTGACCTCCTATGTCACGTCTCCTCCCATTCACCCCCTGCTATAGCTCTTACCCCCCGTATGTTTTATTTAAACTGGTTGTTTGGAGAAGAACCATTTTTGTGAATTCGTCATACTTTTACTATCTTATCTCATTTCAGTGACATCTCCCCCATGGCCCCCGTTTCAACATCGCTGGCTCCCAACCCTAGCCGGCTAATGGCGATCATGACGACCTGCGGACTCCTTTTGCCACTTTCGGAGCCGTGGGTCATCCCCCAGCCGAAAGTCAACGTCTGGCGTGCCTTGGCTCAATCGTTAGGACAGGACAGTATATGCCTAGACACCGGCGCAGCAGAGGACCCGATGTTGTCTTGCCTTGTGGGTTTCCCTTTCTCTCCAGGCGAGTTTCCCCCTGCCTGCCAAAGTGCCTTTAACGCTATCCTAGCCCAGAGCCTCACTATCCTCCCCAGTTTTGATTCCTCCAACGCCTGGAGAGACGGAGTGAGCAGGCTGGATCCTGCACCCTCCGAGCCCACAGAGTTACATCTCCTCGGCTCGACCAATGCATCAATTTGCTTTCAGTTTGATTATACAATCACCCCTGTCGAGAGGGGTAGTGAGGTAGTGCTACAGTCCAAGTTAGAATACCAAGCTAAGCAGTGGTGTAAGGCTGTCCTAAAGATCCTCGGCCCCACCACTACCGGACGGACCCCTTACTCCCTTCCCCGAGGCGTGTTTTTAATTTGTGGCGGCCGGGCGTGGGCAGGCATCCCCTCCGGCCTGGTCGGAGGGCCATGCACTTTTGGCCGGCTGACGCTGTTTACCCCCAACGTCACTCAAATTATCAATTGGAAGAAGACAAACATCACATCCAAATTGGCTAGACCTAAAAGAGATCTCAAGGGTCTCACTGAGGATTGTGATGAGGAAATTACTCATTGGTCACACTCAAAATCCGTCGCCTTTACCATCTTGTTGCCTTGTGTATCGGTGGCGAAGGCTCTAGGTGAATTGGGCCGCCTAGAGTGTTGGGTGGCTAAACAAGCAAATTTTACTTCAGCCGCGCTCTACGACCTCCTCACAGACGAGGAAATAACAAGGAAGGCGACACTCCAAAACAGAGCAGCAATAGATTTTCTATTGCTGCTCCATCATCATCACTGTGAGGAGTTTGAGGGCCTCTGCTATCTGAACCTGTCCTCTCGAGCCGAGGACGCCAGACATTCCATCAAGAGGCTGCAAGACCTTGTCCATCAGGTCAAGCAAGAGACCTCTGACTGGCTGGGGGACATTTTTAAGGGTTGGGGCCTCAGCGGGTGGGCCGGTTCCACCATAGAATCTGTTTGCAAGGTTGTTCTGAGTTTAATAATACTTTTAGTTTTCATTATTTTGATCCGCGGTTTGGTCCAGAGACTAATGGCCAGAGATACCTCAGCATCTGTCAACCATGCCGCAGTCCCGTCGGACAAGCCCATCGAGCTGGAAGACCTCTCCTCGGAGGCCGAAGAAGCTACAGATGAGGAAGGGGCGACCGCACCGTCCTTCGACCACCCAGGGGCGGGAGGATTCCAGCTCGAAGAAGGCGAAGACTGGCCGGACCAGCCGCGAGATCCTGAATTTTAAGTTTCTGTGGACTTCCCATTCTTTTTATCTTATTTGTTAAGAAACGAGGAGATGTTGTAGTGTGTTTTTAAGTTTCTTGTTTTTGCTCCCCCATTTTATGTATTATTCCCCCCCTGTTCTTTGTAAGATGGTTCTTCCCCCTCCAGTTTTCCCGCCGCAGAGCCGTTGGCAGTTATGTTACTATGGTTACCCCTGCCCCTGTTAATTGTCAATCTCCCAAGTTACATAACTGCTCCTCCCTTATCCCACCATATAAGTAAAGTTTTCCTCCTCCCTGAGCCCAGTCAATCACTCCCCACTCCTCCCTGCTTTCTAGAACATTCTTCTCTCTGGGGGTGGTGGTTGGTTGGCGTCCCGGGGCCCCTCTATTGTTCTATGTTTATTGGATAAGTTCTTGTATAAGTTTTCTTATGTACCTCCCCACATGTTCCCCTATTGGTTAGCTGGTCTTCCCCTCCCGTCTCCACCCCTTCCCTGTAAAACTCTGTCTCCCCCCGTGATCGGGGCCATTTTGCTGTGGGTTTTTCCACCTGTTGGTATGCCCTGTGCTGCATGTGGGCTCTTCAATAAACCGACGTTTTACAACCAGCAACTGGTCGCCTCCTCTCTCGTCTCGCCCAGCGCGAATCCAAGTCCGCAATACAGCCCAGCCCGAGGCCAGGACGCCAAGGGGGGCTGGCCTCAGATGCAAAGGGGCGTCGGCCGCTTTACCCCTTCAGCTAACCGGACTTAGGGCCGTGAACGCCCTCGCGCATTCTTGAACACGATGGGAGATGTTTTCTGTGCTGGCACAGTTTCTCCTTTCCAGACATAGTGGGAAAGCTTTTGGCTAAGATGTAGACGTCAGGGGACTCTAAAGACGAAGGTACGATGCTCTCCGGAGCTGAGAGCCGCTCCCGCGCGTCTTTCGGCAAAAGCCGCGCTGCGTAGAGCGCTGTGGCAGCCACAATCGTCTTTGCGCAAAGGAGCCGCTTTTTCGCCTCCGGGAGCCGGAGAGTGGGGCAGCTTTCGGAAAGGTGAAGAAGGAAGCTGCACACAACTGGGATTGTGTGCGCAGCTTGCCAACTGATAGAAAACAGTACCTTAGCACTCTCCTGCCGTTTCCAAACACATGAGCATTCGATGGGAAGCTTTTGTAGGCAACTCTCTTCGTCTTCTGGCAAAACACTCGGCAGACCTCCGCGCAACTTCTACAATGCGATGGGAAATGTTTTCTGTGCTGGCACAGTTTCTCCTTGCCAGACATAGTGGAAAAGCTTTTGGCAAAGATGTAGACGACAAGAGACGCTAACGACGAAGGTAAGATGCTCTCCGGATCTAAGAGCCGCTCCCGGGCGTCTTTTGGCAGAAGCCACGCTGCGTAGAGCACTGTGACCGACGCAATCGTCTTTGCGCGAAGAAGCTGCTTCTTCGCCTCCGGGAGTCGGAGAGAGCGGAAGCTTCGGAAAGGTGAAGAAGGAAGCTGCACACAACTGGGATTGTGTGCGCAGCTTGCCAACTGATAGAAAACAGAACCTTATCACTCTCCTGCCTTTTCCAAACACATGAGCATTCGATTGGAAGCTGTTTTAGGCTACTCTCTTCGTCTTCTTGCAAAACACTCGGCAGACCTCTGTGCAACTACTGGAACACGATGGGAGATGTTTTCTGTGCTGGCATAGTTTCTCCTTGCCAGACATAGTGGAAAAGCTTTTGACTAAGATGTAGACGACAAGAGACGCTAAACCCGAAGGTACGATGCTCTCCAGAGCTAAGAGCCGCTCCAAGGCGTCCTTCTGCAGAAGCCATTCTTAGGCAAGCACTGTGACCGGCACAATCGTCTTTGCGCAAGGAAGCCGCTTCTTTGCCTCCGGGAGCCGGAGAGCGCGGCAGCTTCGGAAAGGTGAAGAAGGAAGCTGAACAACTCTGGGATTGTGTGCGCTGCTTGCCAACTGATAGAAAACAGTACCTTAGCACTCTCTTCACTATTCCAAACACATGAGCATTCGATTGGAAGCTGTTTAGAACAACTTTCTTCGCCTCTTCTTGCAAAAGACTCGGCTGACCTCCGTGAAACTTCTAGAACACGATGGGAGATGTTTTCTGTGCTGGCACATTTTCTCCTTGCCAGACATAGTGGAAAAGCTTTTGGCTAAGATGTAGACGACAAGAGACGCTAAAGACGAAGGTACGATGCTCTCCGGAGCCAAGAGCCGCTCCCGGGTGTCTTTCGGCAGAAGCCGCGCTGCGGAGAGCCCTGTGACCGCCAGAATCGTCTTTGCGCGAAGAAGCCGCGTCGTCGCCTCTGGGAGTCGGAGAGAGCGGCCGCTTCGGAAAGGTGAAGAAGGAAGCTGCACAACACTGGGATTGTGTGCGCGGCTTGCCAACTGATAGAAAACAGTACCTTAGCACTCTCCTGCCTTTTCTAAACACATGAGCATTCGATTGGAAGCGGTTTTTGAAACTCTCTTCTCCTCTTCTTGCAAAACATTCGGAAGACCTCCGTGCAACTTCTAGAACACGATGGGAGTTTTTTTTTGTGCTGGCACAGTTTCTCCTTGCCAGAAATAGTGGAAAACCTTTTGGCTTAGATGTAGACGACAAGAGACGCTAAAGATGATGGTACGATGCTCTCCGGAGCTAAGTGCCTCTCCCGGGCGTCATTCGGCAGAAGGCGCGCTGCGGAGAGCCCTGTGACCGCCACAATCGTCTTTGCGCGAAGAAGCCGCATCTTCGCCTCCGGGAGCCGGAGAGAGCTGCAGCTTCAGAAAGGTGAAGAAGGAAGCTGCACAACACTGGGATTGGGAGCGCAGTTTGCAACTGATAGAAAACAGTTCCTTAGCACTCTCTTGATTATTCCAAACACATGAGCATTCGATTGGAAGCTGTTTAGAACAACTTTCTTCTCCTCTTCTTGCAAAACACTTGGCAGACCTCCGTGCAACTTCTAGAACACGATGGATGATGTTTTCTGTGCTGGCACAGTTTCTCCTTGCCCAACATAGTGGAAAAGCTTTTGGCTTAGATGTAGACGACAAGAGACGCTAAATATGAAGGTACTATGCTCTCCGGAGCTAAGTGCCGCTCCCGGGCGTCATTCGGCAGAAGCCGCGCTTAGGCGAGCACTGTGACCGGCAGAATCGTCTTTGCGCGAAGAAGCCGCTTCTTCACCTCCGGGAGCCGGAGAGAGCTGCAGCTTCAGAAAGGTGAAGAAGGAAGCTGCACAACGATGGGATTGTGTGCGCAGCTTGCCAACTGATAGAAAACAGTACCTTTGCACTCTCCTGACTATTTCAATCACATGAGCGTTCGATTGGAAGCTGTTTTAGACAACTCTCTTCGTCTTCTTGCAAAAAGCTCGGCAGACCTCCGTGCAACTTCTAGAACACGATGGGAGATGTTTTCTGTTCTGGCAAAGTTTCTCCTTGCCAGACATAGTGGAAAAGCTTTTGGCTAAGATGTAGACGACAATAAACGCTAAAGGCGAAGGTACGATGCTCTCCGGAGCTAAGAGCCGCTCCCGGGCGTCTTTCTGCAGAAGCCGCGCTGCGGAGAGCACTGTGACCGCCACAATCGTCTTTGCGCGAAGAAGCCGCTTCTTCCCCTCAGGGAGCCGGAGAGAGCCGCAGCTTCGGAAAGGTGAAGAAGGAAGCTGCACAACACTGGGATTGTGAGCGCAGCTTGACACCTGACAGAAAACAGTACCTTAGCACTCTCCTGACTATTCCAATCCCATGAGCATTCGATTGGAAGCTGTTTTAGGCAACTCTCTTCGTCTTCTTGCAAAACACTCGGCAGACCTCCGTGCAACTTCTAGAACATGATGGGAGATATTTTCGGTGCTGGCACAGTTTCTCCTTGCCAGACATAGTGGAAAAGCTTTTGGCTAAGATGTAGACGACAAGAGGCTCTAAAGGCTATTGTGGTGTGTTTTTACGTTTCTCAGTTTGCTCATCCATTTATTATATGTTCCCCCTATGTTCACTATAAATGGTTCCTCCCTTCCCAGTTTTCCCGCCACTATTGCCCTGACAGTTGAGTTACTATGGTTACCCCTGCCTCCTTTTAGTTTCCAATCTCCTAAGTGGCATAATTGCTCCTCCCTTATCCCACCATATAAGTAAAGTTTTCCTCCTCCCTGGGCCCAGTCAATCACCCCCCACTCCTCCCAGGTTTCGAGAACCTCCTTCTCCTTGGGGGTTGTGTTTTGCTAGTGTCCTGGGGCCCCTCCTCTACTTCATGTTTAGTGGATATGTTCTTATGTCAGTTTTGTTATGTACCTCCCCACATGTTCCCCAATTGTTTAGCTGGGCTTCCCTCCCTTCTCCACCCCTTCCCTTTAAAACTCTGTCTCTCCCCGTGTTCGGCGCCATTTTCTGTGGGTTTGTCCATCTGTTGGTTGCCCTTTGCTGCCTGGGGGCTCGTCAATAAACCGACGTTTAACCCCCAGCAAGTGGTCGCCTCCTCACTCGTCTCGTCCTGCGTGAACCCAAGTCCGCAATCCAGCCCGGCCCGAGGCCACGACGCCAAGGGGGGCTGGCTTCTGATGCGTAGGGGCGTCGGCCTTCTTACCCCTTCTGCTAGTTGGATTTAGAGCCGCGTACGCCCTCGCGCAGTCTCCCGCCCAACGTGGGGCCTGACGAAGTGGACATTTGACCACCGACCGGACCCTGCAGAATTGGGATTTACTTACCCTCTGGACGCCGGACTACCCCAGGTGGTGGCAGGCCCCTTTATAGGGGCAGCGCTCCCTGGGGATCTGAGTCGGGAGTCCTCGCACCCTCAGAGGACGACTCCCGAGACGAGGACCCTCGCCTGGTTT
This sequence comes from Melozone crissalis, assembly GCF_028551555.1. NCBI lineage: Eukaryota > Metazoa > Chordata > Aves > Passeriformes > Passerellidae > Melozone > Melozone crissalis. Next base: position 3,073,718 of record NW_026535882.1, on the reverse strand, counting down.
TTCTTTGTCGCCGCTGCAGGATTGGAAAGTGCGGACCCCGACCTGGGGACTCTCCGGCTTCCCTTCTGCCCTTTTAACTTTCCCTCGGGGTACATGCCATGCGATGGGGCCCTACCCCCTGCCTTCTCTCCTTGAGGTTTTTCCTCACCCCCGTGCCGTTTTTGTTTTCTCTTCCCTGTGGGTGCCGGATTTCTACAGACGTGGGGCCCGGACCCATCACCCAGTCTTCTTCTTTCCCTCCGGCTGTATACCCAGACTTTGGGGCAGTGGGGGGAGCAGGGGCCGGCGGCGGGCGGCTCACTGTTTAAGTTCTCGTTGTTCTATAGGCGAGTGGTTGGGTCCCCTGAGGATTTTCCCCCTTTCTAGTGGCAGTAGTTCCTGCTCTAGAAAGGTTCCATGGATGCAGGCTTGGGAAAATCCCAGAAGGAGGTTTATTATGTTGTGAAGGGTTTGTTGTTTGGGGGTGGTCAGAAGGCCCCCGAGCAGGAGTTAAAATGTTTAGTTAAGTGGGTGTTTTCTAGGTTCCCCGAGGTCTCCAGAGAACTTGTAAAACAGCCACGGTTTTGGGCAGCCGTTGTGGCAAAATTAGAAGAGGCCATAAATTCCAGGGAGACAAAATTGGCCACCGTGGCGTATTGGGCGCGCAGAGTGTGTGCGACCCTCCGCGCGTCTGGGGAGCCTAAGAAAAGTCCCCCAGGTTCTGGTTTGTCCCCTCGTTCTCCTCGTTCAGTTGCCCTTGCCCCTCAAACCTTTCCCTTGTCCCGTAGGCAGGAGCCCTCGAGGGGTATTTTGAAGGCCGACCAGAGGCAGGGGGTCCATCCTGCCCCTGCTCCCCCTCGACCGGCTCGGCCTCCCCCTTCGAGGAGCCCTGGCCAGGCTCCTTCTCTTCCCTTAACCTCTACCCCGGTCCCCAAGTCCCCGGTTTCAACCCCCAAAGTTTTTCGGTTTTGCGAAGACCTTCAAAAGGGCTCCCTTGGAGCCCGAGATGGCGGCGGCCATGCGGCCATTCCCGCCAGGGCTCTTTCCTCTTCTCCTAACCCTTTCCTCCCTGATGCCAACCCCTTCCTTCCCCTGGACCCAACCTCTTTTTCTGTTGTCCCTTCCTCATATCTTCCCTCTGCCCCTTCCATTTCTCCGCCCTCTGATCCTCCGTCGGCTCCTCTCCAGGTTCCTCCCCCGGTTCAGCCTTCGGTTAACTCCTCCCCTGCTCCACCTTCATACTCTGCTCCGCCTCTAAACTCCTTCAAGGAGGCGGAGAGGGGTGGTGTGCCCCATTGCCAGACCCTGCCTCAACCTCCTCCAATTCCGGTTCCCACGCTCCCCCTTCCGGTTCTCACGCCTTGTGTTCCGGGGCGGGGGGGGGGTGGATGAAAGGAAGCTGGGGCAGGCGCCTTTATTGGAACCCGTTCCGGTTACGTACCACCTCAGCGGGGAGGGGAGCCCTCAGGCCCAGTGGGTGCCTTTAGCACAGGCCCGGATTAAGGAACTGTGCAAGGCACAGAAGGACTACTCCCGGGGGTCGCAGTACTTCCGTGGTATGCTCCGGAATGCCCTTGCACAGGGAGATCTGGTGCTGGCGGGCCTGAGGGCCCTCTTCTCCAGTTTAACAAGACCCATGGAGTTTAGGGTCTGGGTGGGGGAATGGAGGAGGGAGATAGTGGAGGTTCTCCCGATTCTTTTGGGGAATCCTTCAATGTCTCATGACGCGGACGGTTTGGTAATCTCCCAAGAACATCTTTTGGGCGTGGGACAGTGTGCAGAGGGGGAAGCTCAAGCAAAGGCCTTTTTCCCGCCTCAGCTTGTAGAGACCGCTAAGGCAGCAGAGCGGGCCTTTTATAAGCTAGAGGTGGTGACCTCCCAGTGGGAGGACGATGAAGTCCGGCAGGGGCCACAAGAGCCTTATATGGTCTTCATCGAGGGCCTCTACCCATACGTGGAGGCGCAGGTGACCGGGGACGATGACAGGGAGAAGATGCTCCATAGAATGGCGTATAGCAACGCCAACCCGGACTGTCGGAAGGCCATCCGGATTCTCCCTTGAAGTCCCCTGCCCACGGTGGAGGCCATGATAGAGGCCGTGGTAGGCCAGGTCTCCTTAACATCACGGCCTAAAAGAGCTTCAGTGGTCTTTGCAGGTGGCCCTGAGCCAGACTTCTTTGATATAGAAGCTGCCCTCGTTGCCAGACCCCCAACACCCGGGTCCGGCAGAAGATCAACGGCCACCCACCCCTGCCACCTCTGTGGCAAGACAGGGCATTGGATGCCCCAATGCCCGATGCGATTAGATTATTTAGAGTATAGAAGGAGGCGGGAAAGGGAGGAGAGTAAGGGCATAAAAAAATAGGCCCGGAGCGCAGCCCCTCCCTGCGCGAAGACAAAAATGCGGCAGGTCACTTAACAACAAGCGGGGAAGGAGGAGAAGAGAGAGAGCCGCCTACATTTTCTTTGCCGAACTTGACTTCTTTATCGGATATGACTACACCAACCTGTGGTACTGTACCTGCGCTTAACACCATGTCCTCTGTTTCCCCCTACAGGCTGCAGCAAACTAGGAACTTTTATCTCCCTAGTAGTGACATCCAGCTGGTGTCTGTCGACCTGCAATTCCCGGGTCGCTGGAGGAAACTTGGACGTTGCAGGTGGACCGTCGTCGGGGACACGAAGCACACACCGTGAGACATTCACATCGTCCCTGGTCTGGTAACTACCGACCGGGACCGTTTCGCGGTAGGGCTGTACTGTGTCCGACCCCCGCTCTTCCTCCCTAAGGGACAGATCATTGCCCAGGCTATTCCGGTTCCAGATAAAGATCATTGGAAGAACTCCGTGGAGAGGACATCGCCTCCGACAGTAGCCTGGGCACAGCTGGTGGGGAGGGAGAAGCCCCGCCTGACTTGTCAGCTCTCGTTGGGCGGAGACAAAAAGATCGTGAGGGGTCTTTTGGACACGGGTGCGGATGTGACGATCATTCCCTCTCGGGAGTGGCCGTCACATTGGGACTTGCAAAGCGCTGCGGGCACGATCTCAGGTGTTGGGGGCCTTCAATTGGCCAATCAATCTAAGAGCATTGGGCAAATTAAGGGGCCCGACGGGCGATTGGCCTCTATACGCCCGTTCGTTTTAGATTACACCAAGCCTCTCTGGGGAAGGGACCTACTAGCCCAGTGGGGAGCCAGAATTGACCTCCCAAAGACTCCCCAGGTTTTTCGGGCAGTGGCCACTGAGGAGCGCCAGACCTGGAAGCTGAATTGGCTGTCAGATAAACCAGTACAGGTCTTGCAGTGGCCACTCAACAAGCAAAAATTAAAGGCGCTCAATGAGCTCGTTCAGGAGCAGTTACTGAAAGGCAACCTGGTGGAGACAATGTCACCTTGGAACTCCGCAGTGTTTGTCATTAAGAAGCCTAATAACGACAAGAGGCGGCTCCTGACAGACCTCTGCCAAATTAACGAACAAATAATTGACATGGGTCCTCTTCAGCCAGGGATGCCCTCCCCAGAAATCCTCCCCCAAAATTGGAATTTGGCAGTTATAGATATAAAAGATTGTTTTTTCCAGATTCCCCTGCACCCAGACGATGCCCCGCGCTTTGCGTTCACGGTTCCGTCCATCAACCGTGAGTCCCCAGCCAAGCGCTATCATTGGCGGGTGCTTCCGCAGGGCATGAAGAACAGGTCTGTGATCTGCCAATGGTATGTCGCTTCGCTGCTGTCCCCCATACGTATAGCCCTCGGGGATGCCGTCATCATCCACCATTACATGGACGACATCCTCGTGTGTGCGCCCGACCACAGTCTGCTTGCCCATGTGCTTGACCTGACAACCAATGCGTTGGTTGCTGCAGGGTTCGAGCTCCAGCAGGACAAAATTCAGCGGATGCCACCTTGGAAATACCTGGGCCTCGAAATCACAAAGCGGACCATTGTTCCGCAGAAATTGGCTATTAGGACAAAAGTCCAGACCCTAGCGGATGTCCATCAGCTGTGTGGGTCTTTAAATTGGGTGAGACCCTGGCTAGGCATTTCAACTGAGGACCTAGCCCCCCTTTTCAATTTGTTGAAAGGGGGAGAGGGGCTGATTTCCCCTAGGGCTCTCACCCCAGAGGCAGAGGTGGCCTTGGAGAAGATACAGAAAATTATTTCGGCCAGGCAGGCCCACCGTTACCATCCGGGCCTGCCCTTCAATTTTATTATACTGGGAAAATTGCCACACCTCCATGGCATGATACACCAGTGGGACACCAGTGTAAAGGACCAGGGGCTGGGTGACCCCCTCTTAATTATAGAGTGGGTGTTCCTCAGCCACCATCGGTCCAAAAGAATGACACGGCCACAGGAGTTGGTAGCCGAACTGATCCTCAAAGCAAGATCGAGGATCAGGGAGCTGGCGGGGTGTGATTTCCCATGCATACATATCCCAATTAAATAAAAATCACGACAAATTACATTAAAGACCTTTGAAGAACTGCTGCAAACCAATGAATACCTGCAGTTTGCACTAGATAGCTACACTGGGCACATCGCAGTAGATCGGCCGGCCCACAAATAATTCAATTCGGAGTTTAAATTATCGCTGAAAAAGGTTCAGAGCAGGAAGCCGCTGGATGCCTTGACAGTTTCCACAGACGCGTCTGGAGCATGCCACAAGTCAGTGATGACTTGGAAGGATCCTCAGACTCAGCAGTGGGAGACTGATGTTGTTGTTGTGGAGGGCTCTCCACAAGTTGCTGAGTTGGACGCAGTCGTCAGGGCATTCCAGAGGTTCCCTGGGCCTTTTAATTTGGTTACAGATTCTACGTATGTCGCAGGTGTAGTGTCTCGAGCTGAGTCTGCGGTTCTTCAAGAGGTCACCAACAAAAGATTATTTGAGTTTCTTAACAGGCTCGTCGAGCTAGTCTCCCACCGCGAGCACCCTTTTTATGTTATGCATGTGAGGTCACATACTGCTCTGCCCGGGTTTATTTTGGAAGGCAACCGTCGTGCCTACTCTCTGGCCGCGGCTGCTGTTCCGCAGGCCCCTCTCCCAGACGTGTTCGGCCAGGCTAAGATCAATCACCAACTTTTCCATCAGAGTGCGCCTGGCCTGGTCCGGCAATTCAATCTGACGCAGGATCAGGCCAAGGCGATAGTGGCCACATGTCCCCAATGCCAACAGGATCAGATGCCCACCATGGCCTCGGGGGCCAATCCCCGAGGTTTGGCGAGCTGCGAGGTGTGGCAGATGGAGGTGACACATATCCCATCTTTTGGTCGATTGTGTTACGTCCATGTCTCAGTTGATACCTTCTCCGGGGCTATATATGCTTCTGCCCACACAGGCGAAAAGGCAGCGAATGTCCAGAAGCATCTGCTTCAGGCATTCGCTGTCTTGGGCATCCCTAGGGCCCTAAAAACAGATAACGGCCCTGCGTATACTTCCAAGGAGCTGCGGAGCTTCCTGCAGCAATGGGGAATAGTCCATAAGACCGGCATCCCCTATTCCCCAACAGGCCAAGCCATGGTGGAGAGGGCCCACCAGAGCCTTAAGAAGATCTTATCCCGGCAACAACCGGCGATGAAGGTGGAGACTCCCCACGTCCGGCTGTCAAGAGCATTGTACACGCTTAACTTTCTGAATTGCTCTGTTGACAGCCAATATCCTCCAGTGGTCCGGCACTTCGGCAGTCACCAGCAGCTGCAGCCTAAAGCCAGGCCACCGGTTCTTGTAAAAGATCCGGAGACCTGGCGGACGGAGGGCCCCTTTGACCTGGTGACCTGGGGGAGGGGATATGCCTGCGTGTCCACTCCCTCAGGCCCCAGGTGGATTCCATCCAAATGGGTTAGGCCCTTCGTCCCGAAACAGAGGACCAAGAGGGAGGCAGTACCACAGGTCTGGCAAGCTTGTTGGCGTCGGTGGAGGAAACCACACCATCAATCTTTGTCTTTCTCTATGGATCTTCCCCCAGTTATAGAAGAGCCCTCTCCTCCAGCTTCTCCTCCACCCCTTGACCTCCTATGTCACGTCTCCTCCCATTCACCCCCTGCTCCAGCTCTTACCCCCCGTATGTTTTATTTAAACTGGTTGTTTGGAGAAGAACCATTTTTGTGAATTTGTCATACTTTTGCTATCTTATTTCAGTTACATCTCCCCCATGGCCCCCGTTTCAACATTGCTGGCCCCCAACCGTAGCCTGGTAATGGCGATCATGGCGACCTGCGGACTCCTTTTGCCACCTTCGGAGCCGTTGGTCATCCCCCAGCCGAAAGTCAACGTCTGGCGTGCCTTGGCTCAATCGTTAGGACAGGACAGTATATGCCTAGACACCGGCGCAGCAGAGGACCCGATGTCGTCTTGCCTTGTGGGGATCCCTTTCTCTCCAGGCGAGTTTCCCCCTGCCTTCCAAAGTGCCTTTAACGCTATCCTAGCCCAGAGCCTCACTATCCTCCCCAGTTTTGATTCATCCAACGCCTGGAGAGACGGAGTGAGCAGGCTGGATCCTGCACCCTCCGAGCCCACAGAGTTACATCTCCTCGGCTCGACCAATGCATCAATTTGCTTTCAGTTTGATTATACAATCACCCCTGTCGAGAGGGGTAGTGAGGTAGTGCTACAGTCCAAGTTAGAATACCAAGCTAAGCAGTGGTGTAAGGCTGTCCTAAAGATCCTCGGCCCCACCACTACCGGACGGACCCCTTACTCCCTTCCCCGAGGCTTGTTTTTAATTTGTGGCGACCGGGCGTGGGTAGGCATCCCCTCCGGCCTGGTCGGAGGGCCATGCACTTTTGGCCGGCTGACGCTGTTTACCCCCAACGTCACTCAAATTATCAATTGGAAGAAGACAAACATCACATCCAAATTGGCTAGACCTAAAAGAGATCTCAAGGATCTCACTGAGGATTGTGATGATGAAATTACTCATTGGTCACACTCAAAATCCGTCGCCTTTACCATCTTGTTGCCTTGGGTATCGGTGGCGAAGGCTCTAGGTGAATTGGGCCGCCTAGAGTGTTGGGTGGCTAAACAAGCAAATTTTACTTCAGCCGCGCTCTACGACCTCCTCACAGACGAGGAAATAACAAGGAAGGCGACACTCCAAAAAAGAGCAGCAATAGATTTTCTATTGCTGCTCCATCATCATCACTGTGAGGAGTTTGAGGGCCTCTGCTGCCTGAACCTGTCCTCTCGAGCCGAGGACGCCAGACATTCCATCAAGAGGCTGCAAGACCTTGTCCATCAGGTCAAGCAAGAGACCTCTGACTGGCTGGGGGACATTTTTAAGGGTTGGGGCCTCAGCGGGTGGGCTGGTTCCATAATAGAATCTGTTTGCAAGGTTGTTCTGAGTTTAATAATACTTTTAGTTTTCATTATTTTGATCCGCGGTTTGGTCCAGAGACTAATGGCCAGAGATACCTCAGCATCTGTCAACCATGCCGCAGTCCCATCGGACAAGCCCATCGAGCTGGAAGACCTCTCCTCGGAGGCCGAAAAAGCAACAGATGAGGAAGGGGCGACCGCACCGTCCTTCGACCACCCAGGGGCGGGAGGATTCCAGCTCGAAGAAGGCGAGGCCTGGCCGGACCAGCCGCGAGATCCTGAATTTTAAGTTTCTGTGGACTTCCCATTCTTTTTATCTTATTTGTTAAGAAACGAGGAGATGTTGTAGTGTGTTTTTAAGTTTCTTGTTTTTGCTCCCCCATTTGATGTATTATTCCCCCCCTGTTCTTTGTAAGATGGTTCTTCCCCCTCCAGTTTTCCCACCACAGAGCCTTTGGCAGTTATGTTACTATGGTTACCCCTGCCCCTGTTAATTGTCAATCTCCCAAGTTACATAACTGCCCCTCCCTTATCCCACCATATAAGTAAAGTTTTCCTCCTCCCTGAGCCCATTCAATCACCCCCCACTCCTCCCTGCTTTCTAGAACATTCTTCTCTCTGGGGGTGGTGGTTGGCTGGCGTCCCGGGGCCCCTCTATTGTTCTATGTTTATTGGATAAGTTCTTGTGTCAGTTTTCTTATGTACCTCCCCACATGTTCCCCTATTGGTTAGCTGGTCTTCCCCTCCCGTCTCCACCCCTTCCCTGTAAAACTCTGTCTCCCCCCGTGTTCGGGGCCATTTTGCTGTGGGTTTTTCCACCTGTTGGTTTGCCCTGTGCTGCATGTGGGCTCTTCAATAAACCGACGTTTTACCCCCAGCAAGTGGTCGCCTGCTCTCTTGTCTCTTCCAGCGCGAATCCAAGTCCGCAATCCAGCCCAGCCCGAGGCCAGGACGCCAAGGGGGGCTGGCCTCAGATGCACAGGGGCGTCGGCCGCTTTACCCCTTCAGCTAGCCGGACTTAGGGCCGTGAACGCCCTCGCGCATTCTAGAACATGATGGGAGATGTTTTCTGTGCTGGCACAGTTTCTCCTTGCCAGACATAGTGGAAAAGCTTTTGGCTGAGATGTAGACAACAAGAGACGCTAAAGACGAAGGTACGATGCTCTCCGGAGCTAAGAGCTGCTCCCGGGAGTCATTCAGCAGAAGCCGTGCTGCAGAGAGCACTGTGACCGGCACAATCATCTTTGCGCGAAGAAGCCGCTTCTACGCCTCCGGGGGCCGGAGAGAGCGGCAGCTTCGGAAAGGTTAAGAAGGAAGCTGCACAACACTGGGATTGTGAGCGCAGCTTGCTGTGGGATCTCAGAACCTCAGGACTGAGATGCAGAGTGACCGAGACCACCCTTGGGGGGCTCGGGAGTCCTGGAAGGTTTCCAGAAGTGTCTGGTGGCTGGACTTTGATCCTACGCGAGAGACGACACCTGTATGAGGATGGGAGGATTTCACTGGGGTGAATGGTGAAGGGATAAGTTAATTAGAGTGTAAAACACAGGGTTTAGGATTTCTGTACTGGGGGGTCTAAAGAAGTAAGATGGAGGAATTGGGGCGTGTCCTGTCCTTCTTCTTCTTCTTGGCCTCCAGCTTTTGTGGTGATGGTGGCACTTTGGGATTGGTTTTTACTAAAAGTGCACCGGTCAATAAGGGTAAAAGGTATTGGAAAGAATAGGTAAATATTGTATACGTTATTTTGAGTATAAAGATAAGTGACCGCCCCGGGGGCTCGCAGTGTGCACGTGGCTGGCTTGCTGTGCGGACCTCTGTCAGGCAGAGAGAAAATCTTTTAGATAAACAACCAATAAATACTGAAGTCCGAGAAAGACCTGTAGCCTCTTCTCATCCTTTGAAGTGTGGGCTGCCCAAGGCCATCTCCGAGCCTTTCCAGGCCACAAAACAGCCAAGAGAAGGGGCAAGTGGCGTTCGCTGCGTGGACTAGTCCCCACCAACCTTTCGGGGGGGATCAGCCCTGAAGAGCTGAAGAGCAGAAGAGCCGAGAGGGCAGCTCCGACCTTGGACGAATTCCCGGGAGAACACTGATAACTCCTGAGGAGAGGAGAGAAAAAAAAACGGCCAGGAGAGTCTGCAAAAAACAGCAGTCACTGAGAATTCTATCTCTCCGCTTCTGCCGAAGACAGTTCGTAGCAGAGCGGCCTGGACCGGGTCCAGAAAGGCCCCTCTTGATCCATCCCTCGTGACCCGCTGGATGGAGATCGGGAGCCTTCGGACCGCTCTGACGACAGATTCGGTAAGAAGGTCAAAATTAAGAACATGGGAGGCACACTCTCCCAGGAACAGCTGGGAATTTTGTCCGCCTTACAAGGCGTGGCTGCATCATACACGTAAGGGATCCCAAAGAAGGAGTTTAAACAATTATTGTTGTGGGTGAGGCTCAATTATCCACTTTCAGAAACACACCTGCTATTCAAAGTGGGGTTCTGGACGGAAATTAACAGACATTTATATCTCTTAGCGACAAAAAAAGATGACACAGCGTTAAAGCTGCTCTCGCCAGCAAGATTAATGCTGGAAGGTATTTCGGTGCAGTCGAAAAGACTGGAGAAGCAACGACAAGTTGCGGGGCCCTCAGAAAGAGGGGGAGAGCAAAGTTTTTGGAAAAAATTAGCTCTGGCCTTTGATAGCCAGGAGGGAAAGGCTCTCGAGGAAAGGGAGCAGGAAATAGTATCAAAGTCTCCAGTCCCAAGACACAGAAACCCCAGGAAACTCCTAAAACGTCCTGAAACCCTGGAGTGTACAGGCGAATCAGGATCTGACTCAGACAAGAGATCGGAAGGGGGGATGAAGGGAGGAGAAAAGGGATCCAGGGGGGCGCTTTCTCGCGAAGGGCATGGAGGCGCGGCGGCAGAGCAGGGCAGCCAGGCTGCGGCGGTGCAGGCGGGGGGCGTGAGTGAAGAGATAACGGCCGGCAGGGAGCCAGAAACGCGCGCGACAGGCAGGACTCGCAAAGACCGGAGGGGGGAGTCACAAACCGGTGCGGGAGCGTTAGGCACGGGCGGCGAATTGGGGGAAACCATGCAGCCCCAGAGGGCCACGGTAGTTAGACGCAGGAGGCGCGCGGTTTTGACGTCAGACCCAGTGCGGAGGTCGGCTCGAATCGCGGAGCGGGCCCAGGTGCCGTCGGGAGGCAGGCGCATACCGGTGGGAGGAGTGGACACAGCATCAGAGGAGGAGGAGACAGAGTCAGGGACAGACTGAGGGGAGGAGACTTCGAAGGTGGAATGAGGGGGAGAGAGTGACGTCAGCTCGGGAGAGACAGGGAGCGGCTGGGAAAGCACCCATGCGCGGAGAGCAGAACGCGGGCGGGGGCGGGCCAGGTCCCCTGTGACGTCTCGGGCGAGGAGGGGCCGTGCTCGGGATTCCGCATCTCGGGGGCCCACCCCCTCTCCAGACTCGGTGCCTTTAGTCAAAAACCTCGGAGTCCAAGGCTCATCCCTTCAAGGGTAACGTTCCGGTGTTCGAGCTCCATTTTCAGCTGAATTAAAAGCCAGGCAGGCTCGGGCTCGGGCGAGATCGCGAACGCGGCAGTCGAACGGAAGAGGAGCAGTCGAGCTCATTCCGTCATCCGAGTCAGGGAGGTCGGTGACAGCGCCACCTCGTGGGTGGATGACAGAAATGCACGACATGCCAGATCTGTTTTGTGGAGCCACAGCGCCATCTCGTGGCGAGACTGCAACAATGCAGCAATTTTTCCACAACATAGAGTACTGCAGTCACAAATATGTTACAGAGCGAAACCAAGAATAAGTGAAGAACCTTTGGACGGGATCACAGTGTTCTCAGATGGCTCAGGGAAGACACACAAGTCAGTGATCATGTGGAGAAACTCAACGACAGGAGATTGGGAATCAGACATTAGGATGGTTCAGGGCTCTCCACAAATTGTGGAGTTGGCAGCCGTTGTCCGAGCATTTCAGTTGTTCAAACAGCCTCTCAATCTGGTGACAGATTCCGCATACGTTGCGGGTGTGGCCAAGAGATTGGAGGGTTCGCTCTTGAAAGAAGTCAGTAATGAGGTTTTATACTCATATCTGACGAGCTTGAAGATACTGCTAGAGGGCAGGGAAAGAGAATATTTTATCACACACATTAGAGCGCACACAACACTTCCGGGGTTTTTAGCGGAAGGGAATGCTCGAGCGGACAGGTTGACAATGCCCATTTTGCAAACGCTGCCGGACATTTTTGAGCAGGCAAGATTAAGTCATGCAGTCTTTCATCAGAATGCGCAAGCGCAGATGGAGTCCTTTCGTCTCACAAAGAGTCAGGCGAAGGAGATCGTTAGTGCTTGTCCAGACTGTCAGCTTGTGCAGCCACCTTCTTCTACCGGAGTGATTAATCCGCGAGGGCTGCAAAGTCTTCAGTTGTGGCAAGCTGATGTCACAAAGTATCCATTCTTGGGGAGGCTCAAAAATGTTCATGTTTCTGTAGATACATTCTCAGGCGCAGTCTTTGCTTCAGCACAGGCAGGAGAAACAGCAGACCATGCTTGTCGACATTTTCTGCAAGCATTCACATCATTAGGTGTGCCTCACGAGATCAAAACAGACAATGGTCCAACGTATACAGGCAGGGTACTTGACAAATTCCTGAAAAGATGGGGTGTCAAACATACGTTTGGTATTCCACATTCGCCCACAGGTCAGGCGATCATTGAGAGAACACATCACACCCTGAAATCCCTTCTGGACAGACAAAGGAGGGGTGAGCCGGAGGCAACACCTCACATGAAATTAAATAAGGCACTGTATGTGTTGAATTTCTTAAATAGTTCATCCTCAGAACCCAATCCACCAATCGTGAGGAATTTTCTAAACAGCACACAGGGAAAGCTAAGGGAAAATCCTTTAGTTTTGATCAGAAACCCAGAGACAGGACAAATAGAGGGTCCTTTCAAACTAATCACTTGGGGCAAGGGTTTTGCTTGTGTTTCCACAGATCGAGGTCTGAAGTGGGTGTCAGCGTGACATGTGAAGCCATTTCGAAGGCGAGAACACGAGAACGCTGACCCGAGAAACACAGAGACGAGTAGTCAGACAGAAGTCGAGACTCAGACTGCGAAAAACGACCCAGAAGAGAAATAAAAAGAAACTAAGGACTTTGGGGATTTTCCATTAGGGTCCTGAATGAAAAACAAAACAATGCTCTCGCACAAAAGCGAAGTCATGAGTTTCATGATGCTCATGTGCATCATTCTTTCATTCATTGCAGTGAGTAATGGAGGAAATCTACCTATTAGTCAGCCAAAGCAAAATGTATGGGAGACTTTAGCTCAAGCAGCGAATTTAGATAGTATTTGCCTGACACATTCGAGACCAGGCAAACCATTTTCAGCATGCATGGTTGGATTGCCAGTGGACGAATGGCCAGTTCCAGGGCACTCCGCAGTTAACATTTCACAGGTCATTAAAGATCCTGTGAAAGAGTGGTGTGCTTGGACACATCTACTTCCTGTGGCTTCTACAGAACCTCAGGAGTTGGAGATTTTTGGGTCCATGACAATGGAACTCTGCATGCAGTTTGAAATTCTAGGTGTCACAAAGGCAAAAACTATCGATGTAACTCCCAATCATGAATTCTATAAGAATGCATCAGCATGGTGTAAATATACAGAGAAAACTGCCAGGGGATCGATCCAAGTCCCAGTGCAATTGCCACGGGGTTTGTTTTTATTTTGCGGAGACAGAATTTGGCACGGCATTCCTGCTAATGCCACGGGAGGTCCATGCAGCATTGGGGAAATTTCAGTGCTATCGCCTGATTTGAACATGCTAAGAGAGAAAAAGCACAAAGAAAAAAGATCAATACAACAATATGCGGCAGATTGCAATGATGAAATATTTTCTTGGGACAAGACAGCGAGGATTGCTACAGCAATCTTCTCACCTCAAACAGCATCAGGGGTGGCCTTGACTCAGATCGACCGCATGGGTTGTTGGTTGAGCAAACATGCGCGGTCTGTGTCTGTCGCATTGGATGACATGTTAAAAGACATCAGTGGCGTAAGACAGGCGACTCTTCAGAACAGAGCGGCAATCGATTACCTATTGCGCGCTCATGGACATGGGTGCGAAGAGTTTGAAGGGATGTGCTGCATGAATCTCTCACATCATTCAAGGTCAATTCATGAAAGTATTAAAAACATAAAGGACAGCATAAATAAGCTTGGCGAGATCACAGGATCATGGATCGATCAGCTGGTAGAATTCTTTGAAATCTCTCCCATTTGGAGAGGAATTTTAAAGATAGGATTCTATATTTTAATAGTTCTCCTAGTCCTCATACTTGTCGTCCCACGCATATTCGAATGTTTAAAACGTGCGATGAATCAGATAGCAAAAGAGGTCTTCTTGGTGCAAAGAGAAGGGGAAGATGTGGGATCTCAGAACCTCAGGACTGAGGTGCAGAGTGACCGAGACCACCCTTGGGGGGCTCGGGAGTCCTGGAATGTTGCCAGAAGTGTCTGGTGGCTGGACTTTGATCCTACACGAGAGACGACACCTGTATGAGGATGGGAGGATTTCACTGGGGTGAATGGTGAAGGGATAAGTTTATTAGAGTGTAAAACACGGGGTAAAGGATTTCTGTACAGGGGGGTCTAAAGAAGTAAGATGGAGGAATTGAGGCGTGTCCTGTCCTTCTTCTTCTTCTTGGCCTCCATCTTCTGTGGTGATGGTGGCACTTTGAGATTGGTTATTACTTACAGTGCACCGGTCAATAAGGGTGAAAGGTATCGGAAAAAATAGGTAAATATTGTATACGTAATTTTGAGTAAAAAGATAAGGGAACGCCCCGGGGGCTCGGAGAGCGCACGTGGCTGGCTTGCTGTGCTGACCTCTGTCGAGCAGAGAGAAAACCTTTTAGATAAACAACCAATAAATACTGAATACCGAGAAAGACCCAAAGCCTCTTCTGGTCCTTTGAAGCGCGGGCTGCCCAAGGCCATCTCCGAGACTTTCCAGGCCACAAAACAGCCGAGAGAAGGAACAGCTTGCCAACTGATAGAAAAAAGTACCTTAGCACTCTCCTGACTATTCCAATCACATGAGCATTCAATTGGAAGCTGTTTCAGGAAACTCTCTTCCTCTACTTGCAAAACACTCGGCAGACCTCCGTGCAACTTCTAGAACACGATGGGAGATGTTTTCTGTGCTGGCACAGTTTCTCCTTGTCAGACATGGTGGAAAAGCTTTTGGCTAAGATGTAGACGACAAGAGACGCTAGAGACGAAGGTACGATGCTCTCCGGAGGTAAGAGCCGCTCCCGGGCGTCCTTCGGCAGAAGCTGCGCTAAGGGGAGCGCCGTGACCGCCACAATCGTCTTTGTGCGAAGAAGCCGCTTCTTCGCCTCCGGGTGCCAGAGAGAGCGGCAGCATCGGAGTGGTGAAGAAGGAAGCTGCACAACACTGGGATTGTGTGCGCAGCTTGCCAACTGAGAGAAAACAGTACCTTAGCACTCTCCTGCCTTTTCCAAACACGTGAACATTCGATTGGAAGCTTTTTTAGGCAACTCTCTTCGTCTTCTTGCAAAACGCTCGGCAGACCTCCGTGCAACTTCTAGAACACGATGGGAGATGTTTTCTGTGTTGGCACAGTTTCTCCTTGCCAGACATAGTGGAAAAGCTTTTGGCTGAGATGTAGAGGAGAACAGAGGCTAAAGACGAAGGTACGATACACTCGGGAGCTATCATCCGCTCCCGGGCGTCTTTTGGCGGAAGCCGCGCTATGGTGAGCACTGTGACCGCCACAATCGCCTTTGCGCGAAGAAGCCGCTTCTTCGCCTCCGGGAGCCGGAGAGAGCGGCAGCTTCGGAAAGGTGAAGAAGGAATCTGCACAGCACTGGGATTGTGAGCGCAGCTTGCCAACTGATAGAAAACAGGACCTTAGCACTCTCTTGCCTTTTCCAAACACATGAGCATTCGATTGGAAGCTGTTTTTGGCAACTCTCTTCGTCTTCTTGCAAAACACTCGGCACACTTCCGTGCAACTTCTAGAATACTATAGATGTTTTCTTTACTGGCACAGTTTCCCCTCTCCAGACATAGTTATAACGCTTTTGGATAAAGTGTAGACAACATCAGATGCTAAAGACGAAGGTACGATGCTCTCCGGAGCTAAGAGCCGCTCCCGGGCGTTTTTCGCCAGAAGCCGCGCTTCCGAGAGCACTGAGACCGCCACAATCATCTTTGCGCGAAGAAGCCGCTTCTTCGCCTCCGGGAGCCGGAGAGGTCGACAGCTTCGGAAAGGTGAAGAAGGAAGCTGCACAACTCTGGGAGATGTTTTCTGTGCTGTCACAGTTTATCCTTGCCAGAAATATTTGAAAAGCTTTTGGCTAAGTAGTAGTTGAGAAGAGACGCTAAAGACGAAGGTACGATGCTCTCCAGGGCTATGAGCTTCTCCCGGGCGTCTTTCGGCAGAAGCCGCGCTGCGGAGAGCACGGTGACCGGCACAATCGTCTTTGCGGGAAGAAGCCGCTTCTGCACGTCCGGGAGCCGGAGAGAGCGGCAGCTTTGGAAAGGTGAAGAAGGAAGCTGCACAACACTGAGATTGTGTGCGCAGCTTGCCAACTGATAGAAAACATTACCTTAGCACGCTCCTGCCTTCTCCAAACACATGAGCATTCTATTAGAAGCTGTTTAAGGCAACTCTGTTTGTCTTCTTGCAAAACACTCGTCAGACCTCCGTGCAACTTCTAGAACACGATGGGAGATGTTTTCTTTTCTGGCAAAGTTTCTCCTTTCCAGACATAGTGGAAAAGCTTTTAACTAAGGTGTAGACGACAAGAGACGCTAAAGACAATGGTACGATGCTCTCCGGAGCTAAGAGGCGCTCCTGGCCGTCTTTCGGCAGAAGCTGCGCTGCGGAGAGCACTGTGACTGCCACAATCGTCTTTGCGCGAAGAAGCCGCTTCTTCGCCTCCGGGTGCCGGGGAGAGCGGCAGCTTCGGAAAGGTGAAGAAGGAAGCTTCACAACACTGCGATTGTGAGCGCAGCTCGCCAACTGACAGAAAACAGTTCCTTAGCACTCTCCTGCCTTTTCCAAACACATGAGCATTCGGTTGGAAGCTGTTTCGGGCAACTCTCTTTGTCTTCTTGCAAAACACTCGGCAGACCTCCGTGCAACTTCTAGAACACGATGGGAGATATTTTCTGTGCTGGCACAGTTTCTCCTTGCCAGACATATTTGAAAAGCTTTTGGCTAAGTGGTAGACGACAAGAGACGCTAAAGACGAAGGTACGATGCTCTCCGGAGCTAGGAGCCGCTCAGGGGCGTCTTTTGGCAGAAGCCGCGCTGCGGAGAGCACTGTGACCGCCGCAATCGTCTTTGCGCGAAGAAGCCGCTTCTTCAGCTCCGGGAGCCAGAGAGAGCGGCAGCTTCGGAAAGGTGAAGAAGGAAGCTGCGCAACACTGGGATTATCAACGCAGCTTGCTGTGGGATCTCAGAACCTCAGGGCTTAGGTGCAGAGTGACCGAGACCACCCTTGGGGGGCTCGGAAGTCCTGGAATGTTGCCAGAAGTGTCTGGACTTTGATCCTACATGAGAGACGACACCTGTATGTGGATGGGAAGATTTCACTGGGGTGAATGGTGAAGGGATAAGTTAATTACAGTGTAAAACATGGGGTTTAGGATTTCTGTAGAGGGGGGTCTAAAGAAGTAAGATGGAGGAATTGAGGTGTGTCCTGTCCTTCTTCTTCTTCTTCTTGGCCTCCATCTCCTGTGTTGTGATGGTGGCACTTTGAGATTGGTTATTACTTGCAGTGCACCGGTCAATAAGGGTAAAAGGTATTGGAAAAAATAGGTAAATATTGTATACGATATGTTGAGTATAAAGATAAGGGACCGCCCCGGGGGCTCGGAGTGCCCACGTGGCTGGCTTGCTGTGCGGACCTCTGTCGAGAAGAGAGAAAATCTTTTAGATAAAAAAACCAATAAATACTGAAGTCCGAGAAAGACCCGTAGCCTCTTCTCATCCTTTGAAGCGCGGGCTGCCCAAGGCCATCTCCAAGGCTTTCAAGGCCACAAAACAGCCGAGAGAAGGAACAGCTTGCCAAGTGATAGAAAACAGTACCTTAGCACTCTCTTGTCTTTTTCTAAACACGTGAGCATTCGATTGGAAGCTTTTTCGGGCAACTCTCTTCCTCTTCTTTCAAAACGCTCGGAGACCTCCGTGAAACTTCTAGAGCACGATGGGAGATTTTTTCTGTGCTAGCACAGTTTCTTCTTCCCAGATATAGTGGAAAAGCTTTTGGCTAAGATGTAGATGACAAGAGACGCTAAAGACGAAGGAACGATGCTCTGCGGAGCTAAGAGCCGCTCCTGGGCGTCCTTTGGCAAAAGCCACGCTAAGGCAAGCACTGTGACCGCCGCAATCGTCTTTGCGCGAAGAAGCCGCTTCTTCGCCTCCGGGAGCCGGAGAGAGCGGCAGCTTCGGAAAGGTGAAGAAGGAAGCTGCATGTCGTGGGGTGACAACCTTTATCCCAATACTTTATCCCAATATCGTGTGTTGTGACTGGCAGCTGTGTTTTTTCTCTCTCTCTCTCTTCCCCCACCCCCCCCCCCGGCCGTCTTGCCGCTGCGGGGCGAGGAGGGAGGAGGGAGGGGGACTGGTTGCACTTTGGCTTTTGGCTGCTTGGCTGGCTGGCCTCCTCGCTTTTGCTTGCCGCTTTGCTTGCTTTCTACTGCCTAAGCCCTAGCTGATAGCTGCCTTTTTTCCCTTTGCTGCTTTCTGCGCTGTTTTTCTTTTTTCCCTTTTCTTTGGTCCTCTCTTTCTTACCCTCCCCTGAAGATACTGGACCGGCTCCGGACCTGGCCTGGGACGTCTGGCGGGATCTCCGGAGCCTGCGAGAGACGCTCGGCACCCTCCACAACACTGACTGGTCTTCTTTTCTTTTCTTGTGTTGGGGAGTGTTCTTTTGAGATTTGTCAATAAATAGGTTTTGTTTTCCACTTTGCTCCTCCAAGGAATTCCTTCCCGAACCCGGTATTGGGGGGGGGGAGGGGTGGTTGGAGGTTTGTTTTTTTTTTGGGGGGGACTCCCTTTTGGAGATTTCCCCTAATTTGTCCTAAACCAGGACACTGCACAACACTGGGATTGTGTGCGCAGATTGCCAACTGATAGAAAGCAGTACCTTAGCACTCTCCTGACTATTCCAAACACATGAGCATTCGATTGGAAGCTGTTTTAGGCAACTCTCTTCGTCTTCTTGCAAAACACTTGGCAGACCTCCGTGCAACTTCTAGAACACGAAGGGAGATATTTTCTGTGCTGGCACAGTTTCTCCTTGCCAGACATAGTGGAAAAGCTTTTGGCTAAGATGTAGACGACAAGAGACGCTAAAGGCTGTTGTGGTGTGTTTTTAAGTTTCTCAGTTTTCTCCTACATTTTTTATATGTTCCCCCTATGTTCACTATAAATGGTTCCTCCCTTCCCAGTTTTCCCGCCACTATTGCCCTGACAGTTGAGTTTCTATGCTTACCCCTGCCCCATTTTAGTTGTCAATCTCCTAAGTTACATAATTGCTCCTCCCTTATCCCACCATATAAGTCAAGTTTTCCTCCTCCCTGGGCCCAGTCAATCACCCCCCACTCCTCCCAGGTTTCGAGAACCTCCTTCCCCTTGGGGGTTGTGGTTGGCTAGTGTCCTGGGGCCCCTCCTCTACTTCATGTTTACTGGATATGTTCTTATGTCAGTTTTGTTATGTACCTCCCCACATGTTCCCCGATTGGTTAACTGGGCTTCCCTCCCTTCTCAACCCCTTCCCTTTAAAACTCTGTCTCCCCCCGTGTTCGGCGCCATTTGCTGTGGGTTTTTCCATCTGTTGGTTGCCCTTTGCTGCCTGGGGGCTCTTCAATAACCCGACGTTTCACCCCCAGCAAGTGGTCTCCTCCTTACTCGTCTCGTGCTGCGTGAACCCAAGTCCGCAATACAGCCCAACCCGAGGCCACGACGCCAAGGGGGGCTGGGTTCTGATGCGTAGGGGCGTCGGCCTTTTTACCCCTTCTGCTAGTTGGATTTAGAGCCGCGTACGCCCTCGCGCAGTCTCCCGCCCAACGTGGGGCCTGACGAAGTGGACATTTGACCACGGACCGGACCCTGCAGAATTGGGATTTACTTACCCTCTGGACGCCGGACTACCCCAGGTGGTGGCAGGCCCCGTTATAGGGGCAGCGCTCCCTGGGGATCGGAGTTAGGACTCCTCGCACCCTCAGAGGACGACTCCCGAGACGAGGACCCTCGCCTGGTTTTTCTTTGTCGCCGCTGCAGGATTGGTAAGTTCGGACCCCGACCTGGGGACTCTGGCTTCCCCTCTGCCCTTTTAACTTTCCCTAGGGGTACATGCCCTGCGTTGGGGACCTACCCCCTGCCTTCTCTCCTTGAGGTTTTTCCTCACCCCCGTGCCGTTTTTGTTTTGTCTTCCCTGTGGGTGCCGGATTTCCCCAGACGTGGGGCCCAGACCCATCACCCAGTCTCCTTCTTTCCCTCCGGCTGTATACCCAGACTTTGGGGCAGTGGGGGGAGCAGGGGTCGGCGGCGAGCGGCTCACTGTTTAAGTTCTCGTTGTTCTCCAGGCGAGTGGTTGGGTCATCTGAGGATTTTCCCCCTTTCTAGTTGCAGCAGTTCCTGCTCTAGAAAGGTTCCATGGGTGCAGGCTTGGGAAAATCCCAGAAGGAGGTTTATTATGTTGTGAAGGGTTTGTTGCTTGGGGGTGGTCAGAAGGCCCCCGAGCAGGAGTTTAAATTTTTAGTTAAGTGGGTATTTTCTATGTTCCCCAAGGTCTCCCCAGAACTTGTAAAACAGCCACGGTTTTGGGCAGCCGTTTTGGCAAAATTAGAAGAGGCCATAAATTCCGGGGAGACAAAACTGGCCACCGTGGCGTATTGGGCGCGCAGTGTGTGCGACACTCCGCGCATCTGGGGAGCCTAAGAAATGTCCCCCAGGTTCTGGTTTGTCCCCTCGTTCTTCTCGTTCAGTTGCCCTTGCCCCTCAAACCTTTCCCTCGTCCCGTAGGCAGGAGCCCTCGAGGGGGATTTTGAAGGCCGACCAGAGGCAGGGGGTCCATCCTGCCACTGCTCCCCCTCGACCTGCTCGGCCTCCCCCCTTCGAGGAGCCCTGGCCAGGCTCCTTCTCTTCCCTTACCCTCTACCCCGGTCCCCAAGTCCCCGGTTTCAAACCCCAAAGTTGTTCGGTTTTGCGAAGACCTTCAAAAGGGCTCCCTTGGAGCCCGAGATGGCGGCGGCCAAGCGGCCGTTCCCGCCAAGGCTCTTTCCTCTTCTCCTAACCCTTTCCTCCCTGATGCCAACCCCTTCCTTCCCCTGGACCCAACCTCTTTTTCGGTTGTCCCTCCCTCATATCTCCCCTCTGCCCCTTCCATTTCTCCGCCCTCTGATCCTCCGTCGGCTCCTCTCCAGGTTCCTCCCCCGGTTCAGCCTTCTGTTAACTCCTCCCCTGCTCCACCTTCATACTCTGCTCCACCTCTGAACTCCATCAAGGAGGCGGTGAGGGGTGGTGTTCCCCATTGCCAGACCCTGCCTCAACCTCCTCCAATTCCGGTTCCCACGCTCCCCCTTCCAGTTCTCACGCCTTGTGTTCCGGGGGTGGGGGGGGGTGGATGACAGGAAGCCGGGGCAGGCGCCTTTATTGGAACCCGTTCCGGTTACGTACCACCTCAGCGGGGAGGGGAGCCCTCAGGCCCAGTGGGTGCCTTTAGCACAGGCCCGGATTAAGGAACTGTGCAAGGCACAGAAGGACTACTCCCGGGGGTCGGAGTACTTCCGGGGTATGCTCTGGAATGCCCTTGCACAGAGAGATCTGGTGCTGTCGGACCTGAGGGCCCTCTTCTCCAGTTTAACAAGACCCATGGAGTTTAGGGTCTGGGTGGGGGAATGGAGGAGGGAGATAGTGGAGGTTCTCCCGATTCTTTGGGGGAATCCTTCAATGTCTCATGACGTGGACGGTTTGGTAATCTCCCAAGAACATCTTTTGGGCGAGGGACAGTGGGCAGAGGGGGCAGCTCAAGCAAAGGCCTTGTTCCCGTCTCAGCTTGTAGAGACCGCTAAGGCAGCAGAGCGGGCCTTTTATAAGCTAGAGGTGGTGACCCCCCAATGGGAGGACGATGAAGTCCGGCAGGGGCCGCAAGAGCCTTACATGGTCTTCATCGAGCACCTCTACCCATACGTGGAGGCGCAGGTGACCGGGGACGATGACAGGGAGAAGATGCTCCATAGGATGGCGTATAGCAACGCCAACCCCGAGTGTCGGAAGGCCATCCGGATTCTCCCTCGAAGTCCCCGGCCCACTGTGGAGGCCATGATAGAGGCCGTGGTAGGCCAGGTCTCCTTAACATCACGGCCTAAAAGAGCTTCAGTGGTCTTTGCAGATGGCCCTGAGCCGGACTTCTTTGATATAGAAGCTGCCCTCGTTGCCAGACCCCCAACACCCGGGTCCGGCAGAAGATCAACGGTCACCCACCCCTGCCACCTCTGTGGCAAGTCAGGGCATTGGATGCCCCAATGCCAGATGCGATTAGATTATTTAGAGTATAGAAGGAGGCGGGAAAGGGAGGAGAGTAAGGGCACAAAAAACTAGGCCCGGAGCGCAGCCCCTCCCTGCGCGAAGACAAAAATGCGGCAGGTCACTTAACAACAAGCGGGGAGAGAGGAGACGAGAGAGAGCCGCCTACATTTGCTTTGCAGGACTTGACTTCTTTATCGGATAGGACTACACAAACCTGTGGTACTGTACCTGCACTTAACACCATGTCCTCTGTTTCCCCCTACAGGCTGCAGCTAACTAGGGACTTTTATCTCCCTAGTAGTGACATCCAGCTGGTGTCTGTCGACCTGCAACACCTGGGTCGCTGGAGGAAACTTGGACGTTGCAGGTGGACCGTCGTCGGGGACACGAAGCACACACCGCGAGACATTCACATCGTCCCTGGTCTGGTAACTACCAACCAGGACTGTTTCGCGGTAGGGCTGTACTGTGTCCGACCCCCACTCTTCCTCCCTAAGGGACAGATCAGTGCCCAGGCTATTCCGGTTCCAGATAAAGATCATTGGAAGAACTCCGTGGAGAAGACATCGCCTCCGACAGTAGCCTGGGCACAGCTGGTTGGGAGGGAGAAGCCCCGCCTGACTTGTCAGCTCTTGTTGGGTGGGGACAAAAAGATCGTGAGGGGTCTTTTGGACACGGGTGCGGATGTGACGATCATTCCCTCTCGGGAGTGGCCGTCACATTGGGACTTGCAAAGTGCTGTGGACACGATCTCAGGTGTTAGGGGCCTTCAATTGGCCAATCAATCTAAGAGCATTGTGCAAATTAAGGGGCCCGAAGGGCAATTGGCCTCTATACGCCCGTTCGTTTTAGATTACACTGAGCCTCTCTGGGGAAGGGACCTACTAGCCCAGTGGGGAGCCAGAATTGACCTCCCAAAGGCTCCCCAGGTTTTTCGGGCAGTGGCCACTGAGGAGCGCCAGACCTGGAAGCTGAATTGGCTGTCAGATAAACCAGTACAGGTCTTGCAGTGGCCACTCAACAAGCAAAAATTAAAAGCGCTCAATGAGCTCGTTCAGGAGCAGTTACTGAAAGGCAACCTGGTGGAGACAATGTCACCTTGGAACTCCCCAGTGTTTGTCATTAAGAAGCCTTATAAGACAAGTGGCGGCTCCTGACCGACCTCTGCCAAATTAACGAACAAATAATTGACATGGGTCCTCTTCAGCCAGGGATGCCCTCCCCAGCAATGCTCCCCCAAAATTGGAATTTGGCAGTTATAGATATAAAAGATTGTTTTTTCCAGATTCCCCTGCACCCAGACGATGCCCCGCGCTTTGCGTTCACGGTTCCGTCCATCAACCGTGAGTCCCCAGCCAAGCGCTATCATTGGCGGGTGCTTCCGCAGGGCATGAAGAACAGCCATGTGATCTGCCAATGGTATGTCGCTTCGCTGCTGTCACCCATACGTACAGCCCTCGGGGATGCCGTCATCATCCACCACTACATGGACGACATCCTCGTGTGTGCGCCCGACCACAGTCTGCTTGCCCATGCGCTTGACCTGACAACCAATGCGTTGGTTGCTGCAGGGTTCGAGCTCCAGCAGGACAAAATTCAGCGGATGCCACCTTGGAAATACCTGGGCCTCGAAATCACAAAGCGGACCATTGTTCCGCAGAAATTGGCTATTAGGACAAAAGTCCAGACCCTAGCGGATGTCCATCAACTGTGTGGGTCTTTAAATTGGGTGAGACCTGTGGGATCTCAGTCTCTCAGAACTGGGGGGCTCGGGAGTCCTGGAATGCTGCCAGAAATGTCTGGTGGCTGGACTTTGATCCCACATGGGAGATGACATCAGTATGAGGACGGGAGGATTTCACTGGGGTGAATGGTGAAGGGACAAGTTAATTGGAGTGTGAGATACAGGGTTTAAGATCCCTGTACAGGGGGGTCTAGAGAGGCAAGATGGAGGGATTGGGGCGTGCCCTTCTCCTTCTTCTTCTTCCTCTAGGCCTCCATCTTCTGTGGTGATGTTGGCACTCCGGGATTGGACCTTATTAGGGGAACACTGGTTAATATGGGTAGAGGGTATTGGAGAAAAATGATAAATATTGTATACGTAACTCCGGGTATAAAGATAAGTGACCGCCCCAGGGGCTTTCAGTGTGTGCCCATGGCTGACTGCTGAGCAGAACTCTGTCAGGCCAAGAGAAAATCTTTTAGATAAGCAATTAATAAACACCGAGACCGAGAACAAATCTGAAGCTTCCTCTCGTCCTTTCGAACCCGGGGGCCCAAGGCCATCTTTGGGCTTTTCCCCAGACCATCTAAACAGCCGAGAAATCCAACAGAGACCCTGGCTGGGCATTTCAACCGAGGACCTAGCCCCCCTTTTCAATTTGTTGAAAGGGGGAGAGGGGCTGAGTTCCCCTAGGGCTCACACCCTAGAGGCAGAGGAGGCCTTGGAGAAGATACAGAAAGTTATTTCGGCCAGGCAGGCCCACCGTTACCATCCGGGCCTGCCCTTCAAATTTATTATACTGGGAAAATAGCCACACCTCCATGGCATGATACACCAGTGGGACACCAGTGCAAAGCACCAGAGGCTGGGTGACCCCCTCTTAATTATAGAGTGGGTGTTCCTCAGCCATCATCGGTCCAAAAGAATGACACGGCCACAGGAGTTGGTAGCCGAACTGATCCTTAAAGCAAGATCGAGGATCTGGGAGTTGGCGGGGTGTGATTTCACATGCATACATATCCAAATTAAATTGGAATCGGGCCAACTTGAATTAAAGACCTTTGAAGAACTGCTGCAAACCAATGAATACCAGCAGTGTGCACTAGACAGCTACACTGGGCGCATCGCAGTAGATCGGCCTGCCCATAAATTATTCAATTCGGAGTTCAAATTATCGCTGAGAAAGATTCAGAGCAGGGAGCCACTGGATGCCTTGAAAGTTTTCACAGACGCGTCTGGAGCCTCCCACAAGTCAGTGATGACTTGGAAGGGTCCTCAGACTAAGCAGTGGGAGACTGATGTTGTTGTTGTGGAGGGCTCTCCATAAGTTGCTGAGTTGGACGCAGTCATCAGGGCATTCCAGAGATTCCCTGGACCTTTTAATTTGGTTACAGATTCTGCGTATGTCGCAGGTGTAGTGTCTCGGGCTGAGTCTGCGGTTCTTCAACAGGTCACCAACAAAAGATTATTTGATTTGCTTAACAGGCTCGTCGAGCTAGTCTCCCACCGCGAGCACCCTTTTTATGTTATGCATGTGAGATCACATGCTGTCCTGGGGTGACGGTATGATGCTTGTATCCCCATTCATCCGTTCTGTGCCTTTAAGACTTGCTCTGAAAAGTGGAAGTTTTGTTTGGATTTCCCTTATCAGGACACAGAGACAAGGCAGTACATAGGGCTGTTTTCACTTCTAGCTCGCAGCTCACTGCTTTTGCTTGCTTGCTTTTCTGCTCTTGCTTCTGCTCTCGCTTTTGCTTCTGCTTATAAGCTAGTTTAGCTAAACAGTCCAAATTCCTTCCCGGACTGTTTCTCCTCTCCTGTTCCTGTGACCATCTCGAACCTGCTCCGGACTGGGACCCGGGAACACCGAAGGTTTGGCTGCAGCAGCTGGCCCAGCGCCGGAGGGACTGAGAGCAGAGCAACCACCCCGAAAGAGACTTTCTGATTTTGTCATCTTTCTCAGAGTGGTGTCAGCTGGTATTGTTCATTTTGTGTGTGGGGGGTGCTGTGCCAGTCAAATAAACAGGTTCTTTCCACTTCTCTCCGAGGAATTTTTTCCCGAACCGGTTGGGGGGAGGGGCCGTGTGGGTTTTGCTTTCTGGAGGGGCCCTCCTTTGCAGATTCGTTAACAAATTTGCCCTAAACCAGGACAAAATATTGGTGCCCAAACGTGAGGCTCGAGAGAGAGTGGAAAAACCCTGTTTTGACTGCATTTTGGTTGCTATTACTCTGTGTTCGTTTAAATCAGCTAATAGCCATGGTTTTTGAATTGATAATGTCTATTGGGGTGAAGTTTTACATGCATTTCTGGTCCCTAGGGTTTTTTGAGATTTTAATACCTCTCTGGTCCCTAGGTTTATTTTCTTATCCAGAAATAGCTTTAGTATTGCCCCTAATACGTAGTTTTTACATCAGAGGGGCAGTGACCAGAGTAGCTATCCTGCTGGGCTTTGTGGAAATAATGTGCAAGAAGTTTATAAACATGCTAGTGTCTGCTCCAGGTATGAATGGTTCATGGCTATGGTTATGCATCCAGTTTGTTGCAGGAGGAGCAGGAGGGAATGAGGTTTTTCAGCCTCTGCTTTCCTCCTTCTGCTATGAATCAGTTGCATCACTAGTGAAGGATGTTCAGTTTCCCCTCAATGTTAAAGAGACCATTTTCCTGGTATCCAATCTGATAACCTTCCTCTATACAGCCTGCTGCTTCTCTAGAATGAGGGCTGAGATTTCTAGGCGGGCTGATGAGACCCCTGACTCAGGAGTAGACCCCGGTGTGGAAAATCCTAAGTGGTGTGGGAAATGGGAGGATATGGGCCAAATCCTGAAGGAATTCTCTGACCCTATAGTCTGGGATTTTCCCCATGAACAAATTCAGAATCCAGCTGAGGTGGGGATATATCTGAAAGAGAAGTACCAGGATGAGCCTAAGGAGAGGAAGGTCATTGCAGTGAGCTGGGTCCTGGCATATGCTTATCACACACTGCTAGATACTGTCGGGCAGCAGACAGAGGCAGGGGGGCAGGGAGATAAATCAGCAACTTTCCCGGTGACTCAGGCTGCAGCTAACACTCCAGGCTCGAAGCCAGCATCTCAACCCATGGCTGTTGCTACCAGCACTAGAAGTGGGAAATGCACGGACAAGACCAATCGACCAGGGGATGATGATGATGATGATGATGATGAAGGAGAAGGAACCTCAATGCCTCCTGACATAAAATCAGGAGTCAAAGCAGCAGGTGCAAGATCAGATGAGTCCTTTTCCCTGAAGGACCTCCGTGGCCTACGGAAGGATTACACTCGAAGGTCTGATGAATCCATAATTAGTTGGCTTGTCCGTCTCTGGGATGCTGCAGACGAGGCTACAATTCTGGATGGCACTGAAGCCAGGCATTTGGGATCCCTGTCACAGGATACTGTCATAGACCAAGGAATGATGAGGGGGGCTAACCCTCACAGCCTCTGGGAACGGGTCCTAAGAAGCGTAGCAGAAAGATACCTGTGTGCAGAAGATCTCTATATGCAGCAAACTCAGTGGAAGACAATAGAGCAAGCGATCCAACGCTTGAGAGAAATGGCTGTGGCAGAAATTATCTTCTCAGATGATGTAACAACCAGGAACCCAGACTTAGTACCATGCACGTCTGTGATGTGGCGAAAACTCGTACGACTTGGGCCACACGAATATGCTTCTGCCTTAGCCATCATGAAGAGGGATGAGAGGGATGAGACGGTGCTTGACATGGCAAGGAAGCTCCGAGCATATGCAGATGCTGTACATGGCCCGACACATGCCAGAATCGCAGCGGTAGAAACACGTCTGCAGAACTTAGAGGATAAGATAGAGGAGAACCATAAGAAGCTTAGAGAGGAGATTAAAGAAGACATTCTCCAAATTTCAGCAGTACAGATCCGAGGTTCTGGTCTCCAAGGCAGACGTTTCCCAGATGGCGAGAGAAGGTACACCCCACGAGCTGAGCTGTGGTTCTACCTGTGTGATTGTGGGAAGAACATGAGAAGGTGGCATAGGAAACCTACTGCTGTTCTGGCACGACGGGTGCGTGAACTGAAGGAAGCCACCAGGAGGAAAGCAGCTCCAGTTGCCCGTAGCCGACCGGCCAGGTATGATGATGATGACATGTCTGATCCTCTCGAAGGAACATCCAAAACATACGCCCAGGGAAAGAAGGATAACCAGGCTTAGAGGGGCCCTGCCTCTAGCCAGGTAGAGGCCAGGGAAAATCGTGTTTTCTGGTCTGTGTGGATTCGTTGGCCTGGCACATCGGAGCCACAAGAGTACAAAGCTTTGGTCGATACTGGTGCGCAATGCACATTAATCCCATCAAGACATGTGGGGACAGAGTCTGTTTCTATTGCTGGTGTGACAGGAGGATCCCAGGATTTCACTTTGGTGGAAGCTGATGTGAGCCTAACGGGAAATGAGTGGAAGAAGCATCCTATTGTGACTGGCCCAGAGGCCCCATGTATTTTGGGCATAGACTACCTTCGGAGTGGGTACTTCAAAGACCCAAAAGGACTCAGGTGGGCATTTGGAATAGCTGCTGTAGAGACAGAGGGCATCCAGCAATTGAACACCTTGCCTGGGTTGTCTGAGAATCCATCTGCAGTAGGATGCCTGACGGGAGAAGAGCAACAAGTGCCAATTGCCACTTCCATAGTGCATCGACGGCAGTATAGGACCACTCGAGATGCCGTGATCCCCATTCATAAGATGATCCGAGAGCTGGAGAGCCAAGGGGTGGTCAGCAAGACCCACTCACCCTTCAACAGCCCCATTTGGCCTGTGCGAAAATCTGAAGGAGAATGGAGATTGACTGTGGACTACCGTGCATTGAATGAAGTGACTCCACCACTGAGTGCTGCCGTGCCAGACATATTAGAGCTCCAGTATGAGCTAGAGTCCAAGGCAGCAAAGTGGTATGCCACTATAGACATTGCCAATGCATTTTTCTCCATTCCTCTGGCAGCAGAATGCAGGCCTCAGTTTGCCTTCACATGGAGGGGAGTGCAGTACACCTGGAACCGACTGCCCCAGGGGTGGAAGCACAGCCCCACCATCTGCCATGGACTGATCCAGACTGCACTAGAAAGGGGAGAGGCTCCGGAACACCTGCAGTATATTGATGACATCATTGTGTGGGGGAACACAGCTGCGGAAGTGTTCGAGAAAGGGAAGGAAATCATCCAGATCCTCCTGGGAGCTGGTTTCGCCATTAAAAAGAGTAAAGTAAAGGGACCAGCTCGTGAGATTCAATTCCTGGGAGTGAAGTGGCAAGATGGACGACGTGAGATTCCTACAGATGTCATCAACAAGATCACAGCAATGTCTCCACCCACCAATAAGAAAGAGACACAAGCTTTCTTGGGTGCAAGAGGTTTTTGGAGGATGCATATTCCTGAGTACAGTCAGATCGTGAGCCCTCTTTACCTGGTCACCCGCAAGAAGAACAAGTTCCAGTGGGGCCCTGAGCAGCAACAAGCCTTTGTCCAGATCAAGCAGGAGATTGCCCATGCAGTAGCCCTTGGCCCGGTCAGGACAGGACCAGAGGTAAAGAACATGCTCTACTCTGCAGCCGGGAACCATGGCTTGTCCTGGAGCCTTTGGCAGAAGGTGCCTGAGGAGACTCGGGGTCGACCACTGGGATTTTGGAGTCGAAGCTACAGAGGGTCTGAAGCCAACTATACTCCAACAGAGAAAGAAATCCTGGCTGCCTATGAAGGAGTTCTGGCTGCCTCGGAGGTAATAGGCACTGAAGCACAACTCCTCCTGGCACCCCGACTACCGGTGCTGGGGTGGATGTTCAAAGGCAAAGTTCCTTCCACTCACCATGCCACCAGTGCTACATGGAGCAAGTGGATTGCTCTCATCACTCAGCGCGCCCGTATAGGTAAACTGAATCGCCTTGGGATTTTGGAGGTCATTACAAATTGGCCCGAAGGTGAGAATTTTGGTGTCACAGATGAAGAGGAACAAGAACCAGTGACACGTGCTGAAGAGGTCCCTCCCTATAACCAACTGCCACCAGAGGAAACACGCTACGCTCTTTTCACTGACGGTTCCTGTCGCTTGGTAGGGATGAACCGGAAGTGGAAAGCAGCCGTATGGAGCCCCACACGACAGGTTGCACAAGCTACCGAAGGAGAAGGTGGATCAAGCCAACTTGCAGAACTCAAAGCTGTTCAACTGGCCCTGGACATTGCTGAGAGAGAGAAGTGGCCAAAGCTCTACCTCTACACTGATTCATGGATGGTAGCCAATGCTCTGTGGGGATGGCTGGAGAGGTGGAAAAAGGCTAACTGGCAACGTAGAGGGAAACCAATTTGGGCTGCTGATGAGTGGAAAGACATTGCTACCAGGGTAGGGAGGCTACCTGTGAAAGTCCGCCATGTAGATGCCCATGCACCCAAGAGTAGGGCCAATGAGGAGCACCAGAACAATGAGCAGGTAGACCAAGCGGCAAAGATAGGGGTGTCCAAAATAGACCTAGACTGGGAACATAAGGGAGAGTTATTCTTAGCTAGATGGGCCCATGATGCCTCAGGCCACCAGGGCAGAGATGCCACCTATAAATGGGCACAAGACCGAGGGGTGGATCTAACCATGGACAGTATTTCTCAGGTTATCCATGACTGTGAGACGTGTGCTGCCATCAAGCAGGCCAAGCGAGTGAAGCCCCTCTGGTACGGTGGGCGGTGGTCCAAGTACAAGTATGGGGAGGCCTGGCAGATTGCCTACATCACACTGCCCCAGACACGCCAGGGCAAGGGCTACGTGCTCACCATGCTGGAAGCCACCACTGGATGGTTGGAAACCTACCCTGTGTCTCATGCCACAGCCCGGAACACCATCCTGGGCCTTGAAAAGCAAGTCCTGTGGAGACATGGCACCCCTGAGAGGATCGAGTCAGACAACGGGACTCATTTCAAGAACAGCCTTATCAACACCTGGGCTAGGGAACATGGCATTGAGTGGGTGTACCATATCCCCTACCATGCACCAGCTGCAGGGAAAGTGGAGAGGTACAATGGACTACTAAAAACCCAGTTGAAAGCTTTGGGTGGGGGATCTTTCAAGAATTGGGAGCAGCATTTAGCAAAGGCCACCTGGTTAGTCAACACCCGAGGTTCCACCAACAGAGCAGGTCCTGCCCAGTCTGAGTCCCTGAATGTAATAGAAGGAGGCAAAGTCCCAGTGGTACATATCAGAGGTTTGTTAGGGAAGACTGTATGGATCAACTCTGCCTCGAGTAGAGACAAACCCATTCGTGGGGTTGTCTTTGCTCAGGGACCAGGTTGCACGTGGTGGATAATGCAAAGAGATGGAACAACACGATGTGTACCTCAGGGAGATCTGATTGTGGGATAGAATGATATGCAATATCACTGTTCATTGGATGTTACTGCCATTGTCTGTACATTAAACCATACAGACATGAGATAGAAGGAAATGTGTAAGAGTTGAAGGTCTGGGCAAGTGGAAGATGGAGAAGGAAATGTGAAAGTGTCGAAGGTCTGAGCAAGTGATAGATGGAGCTTTAAGTTACTAAAGTGAAAAGGGGGGATCCTGAAGCTCTGTAATATAGGGCCTGGATTCAGTGGTCCAGTGTGGGGATATGATGAAGGCATGATGGGTATTGCTTGTAATTTTGGGGAAACAGATGGAAACTTTGTGTGAATAATGCATGATGTGTTGTAATATGTTGATGATATGGGGATAAGGGGTGGAATGTCCTGGGGTGACGTTATGATGCTTGTATCCCCATTCATCCGTTCTGTGCCTTTAAGACTGGCTCTGAAAAGTGGAAGTTTTGTTTGGGTTTCCCTTATCAGGACACAGAGACAAGGCAGTACATAGGGCTGTTTTCACTTCTAGCTCGCAGCTCGCTGCTTTTGCTTGCTTGCTTTTCTGCTCTTGCTTCTGCTCTCGCTTTTGCTTCTGCTTATTATCTAGTTTAGCTAAACAGTCCAAATTCCTTCCCGGACTGTTTCTCCTCTCCTGTTCCTGTGACCATCTCGAACTTTCTCCGGACTGGGACCCGGGAACACCGAAGGTTTGGCTGCAGCAGCTGGCCCAGCGCCGGAGGGACTGAGAGCAGAGCAACCACCCCGAAAGAGACTTTCTGATTTTGTCATCTTTCTCAGAGTGGTGTCAGCTGGTATGGTTCATTTTGTGTGCGGGGGGTGCTGTGCCAGTCAAATAAACAGGTTCTTTCCACTTCTCTCCGAGGAATTTTTTCCCGAACCGGTTGGGGGGAGGGGCCGTGTGGGTTTTGCTTTCTGGAGGGGCCCTCCTTTGCAGATTCTTTAACAAATTTGCCCTAAACCAGGACACATACTGATCTGCCCAGGTTTATTGCAGAAGGCAACCGGCGTGCCGACTCTCTGGCCGCGGCTGCTGTTACGCAGGCCCCTCTCCCAGACGTGTTCGGCCAGGCTAAGATCAGTCACCAACTTTTCCATCAGAATGCGCCTGGCCTGGTCCGGCAATTCAATCTGACGCAGGATCAGGCCAAGGCGATAGTGGCCACATGTCCCCAATGCCAACATGATCAGATGCCCACCGTGGCGTCGGGGGCTAATCCCCGAGGTTTGGCGAGCTGCGAGGTGTGGCAGATGGACGTGACACATATCCCATCTTTTGGTCGATTGTGTTACGTCCACGTCTCAGTAGATACCTTCTCCGGGGCTATCTGTGCTTCTGCCCACACAGGCGAAAAGGCAACGGATGTCCAGAAGCATCTGCTTCAGGCATTCGCTGTCTTGGGCATCCCTAGGGCCCTAAAAACAGATAACGGCCCTGCGTATACTTCCAAGGAGCTGCGGAGCTTCCTGCAGCAATGGGGAATAGTCCATAAGACCGGCATCCCCTATTCCCCAACAGGCCAAGCCATGGTGGAGACGGCCCACCAGAGCCTTAAGAAGATCCTATCCCGGCAACAACCGGCGATGAAGGTGGAGACCCCCCACGTCCGGCTGTCAAGAGCATTGTACACGCTTAACTTTCTAAATTGCTCTTTTGACAGCCAAAATCCTCCAGTGGTCCGGCACTTCGGCAGTCACCAGCAGCTGCAGCCTAAAGCCAGGCCACCGGTTCTTGTAAAAGATCCGGAGACCTGGCGGACGGAGGGCCCCTTTGACCTGGTGACCTGGGGGAGGGGATATGCCTGCGTGTCCACTCCCTCAGGCCCCAGGTGGATTCCATCCAAGTGGGTCAGGCCCTTCGTCCCGATACAGAGGACCAAGAAGGAGGCAGTACCACAGGTCCGGCAGGCTTGTTGGCGTCGGCGGAGGAAACCACACCATCAGTCTTGGTCCTTCTCTCCAGATCTCCCCCCGGTTACCGAAGAGCCCTCTCCTCCAGCTTCTCCTCCACCCCTTGACCTCCTATGTCACGTTTCCTCCCATTCACCCGCTGCTCCAGCTCTTACCCCCCCGTATGTTTTATTTAAACTGGTTGTTTGGAGATGAACCATTTTTGTGAATTCGTTATACTTTTACTATCTTCTCTCGTTTCAGTTACATCTCCCCCATGGCCTCCGTTTCAACATCGCTGGCTCCCAACCCTAGCCTGCTAATGGTGATCATGACGACCTGCGGACTCCTTTTGCCACCTTCGGAGCCGTGGGTCGTTCCCCAGCCAAAGATCAACGTCTGGCGTGCCTTGGCTCAGTCTTTAGGACAGGACCACATTTGCCTTGACACCGGCGCAGCAGAGGACCCGATGTTGTCTTGCCTTGTGGGGATCCCTTTCTCTCCAGGCGAGTTCCCATCCGCCTTTCAGTCAGCCCTTTCCCCTATTTTGGCCCGGAGCCTTACCATCCTCCCGAGTTTTGATTCTAGTAATGCTTGGAACGACGGAGTGCGTAGGCTGGATTCTTTATCCTCTGAGCCCACGGAATTACATCTTCTCGGTTCCGCCAATGCCTCTGTTTGTTTTCAATTTGATTACACCTTTGCCCCTCTAGAGAAGGGCAGTGAGGTGGTCCAGCAAACTAAAAAAGAATATCGTGCAAACCAGTGGTGCAAAGCCGTGCTGAAGATCAGTGGCCCCACCACCACTGGACGGACCCCATATGCCCTTCCCAGGGGAGGGTTTTTGATTTGTGGCGACCGGGCGTGGGCAGGCATCCCCTCTGGTCTGATCGGAGGGCCGTGCACTTTTGGCAGACTGACGCTGTTCACCCCCAACATGACCCAAATTGTCAATTGGAAAAAGGCAAATGTCACGTCCGAATTGGCCAGAGCTAAAAGAGATCTCAAGGATCTCACTGAGGACTGTGACAGCAAAATTACCCATTGGTCACACTCAAAATCCGTCGCCTTTACCATCTTGTTTCCTTGGGTATCGGTGGTGAAGGCTCTAGGTGAATTGGGCCGCCTAGAGTGTTGGGTGGCTAAACAAGCAAATTTTACTTCAGCCGCGCTCTACGACCTCCTCACAGACGAGGAAATAACAAGGAAGGCGACACTCCAAAACAGAGCAGCAATAGATTTTCTATTGCTGCTCCATCATCATCACTGGAGGAGTTTGAGGGCCTCTGCTGCCTGAACCTGTCCTCTCGAGCTGAGGACGCCAGACACTCCATCAAGAAACTCCAAGACCTTCTACATCAGGTTGAGCAGGAGACATCAGACTGGCTGGGGGACATTTTTAAGGGTTGGGGTATTAGCGGGTGGGCCAGTTCTATTTGAGAGTCAGCTTGTAAAGTTGTTTTGAGTTTGATCATATTTTCAGTCTTAATCATGTTGACCCGCGGCTTGGTCCAAAGACTGATAGCAAAGGCCACCTCGCCCACTGTAAACCATGCCGCAATTCCGTCGGAAGAGCACTTCAAGCTGGAAGACCTCTCCCCAGAGGCCGAAAAAGCTGTGGACGAGGAAGGGTCAACCGAGCCACCTCATGAACATCCAGAGACAGATGAACTCCAGCTCGGAGAAGGCGAAGACTGGCAGGACCAGCCGCGGGCCTCAGAATTTTGAGTTTATATGGACATTCTTGTTTCTTTTTATTTTATTTGTTAAGAAACGGGGAGATGTTGTAGTGTGTTTTTAAGTTTCTCAGTTTGCTCCCCCATTTTATGTATGTTCCCCCTTTGTTCTCTATAAATGGTTCCTCCCTTCCCAGTTTTCCCGCCACTATTGCCCTGACAGTTGAGTTACTCTGGTTACCCCTGCCCCCTTTTAGTTGCCAATCTCCTAAGATACATAATTGCTCCTCCCTTATCCCACCATATAAGTAATGTTTTCCTCCTCCCTGGGCCCAGTCAAGCACCTCCCACTCCTCCCAGGTTTCGAGAACCTTCTTCGCCTTGGGGGTTGTAGTTGGCTGGTGTCCTGGGGCCCCTCCTCTACTTCATGTTTAGTGGATGTGTTCTTATGTCAGTCTTGTTATGTACCTTCCCACTTGTTCCCCGATTGGTTAGTTGGGCTTTCCTCCCTTCTCCACCCCTTCCCTTTAAAACTCTGTCTCTCCCCGTGTTCGGCGCCATTTGCTGTGGGTTTGTCCATCTGTTGGTTGCCCTTTGCTGCCTGGGGGCTCGTCAATAAACCGACGTTTCATCCCCAGAGTGTGGTCACCTCCTCACTCGTCTCGTCCTGCATGAACTCAAGTCCGCAATCCAGCCCGGCCCGAGGCCACGACGCTAAGGGGGGCTGGCTTCTGATGCATAGGGGCATCGGCCTTCTTACCCCTTCTGCGAGCCGGATTTAGGGCCGCGCACGCCCTCGCGCAAAAGACGACGGTACGATGCTCTCCGGAGCTAAGAGCCGCTCCTGGGTGTCTTTCGGCAGAAGTCGCGCTGCGGGAGCACTGTGACCGCCATAGTCGTCTTTGCGCGAAGAAGCCGCTTCTTCGCCTCCGGGAGCCGGAGAGAGCGGCAGCTTCGGAAAGGTGAAGAAGGAAGCTGCACAACACTGGGATTGTGAGCGCAGCTTGCCAACTGATAGAAAACAGTACCTTAGCACTCTCCTGCCTTTTGCAAACACATGAGCATTCGATTGGAAGCTGTTTCAGGCAACTCTCTTCGTCTTCTTGCAAAACACTCGGCAGACCTCCGTGCAACTTCTAGAACACGATGGGAGATGTTTTCTGTGCAATCACAGTTTCTCCTTGCAAGACATAGTGGAAAAGCTTTTGGCTAAGATGTAGACGACAAGAGACACTAAAGACGAAGGTACGATGCTCTCCGGAGCTAAGAGCCGCTCCCGGGCGTCTTTCGGCAGAAGCCGCGCTGCGGAGAGCACTGTGACCGTCACAATCGTCTTTGCGCAAAGAAGCCGCTTCTTCGCCTCCGGGAGCCGGCGAGAGCGGCAGCTTCGAAAAGGAGAAGAAGGAAGCTGCGCAACACTGGGATTGTGTGCGCAGGTTGCCAACTGATAGAAAACAGTACCTTAGAACTCTCCTGCCTTTTCCAAACACATGAGCATTCGATGGGAAGCTGTTTTTGGCAACTCTCTTCGTCTTCTTGCAAAACACTCGGCAGACTTCCGTGCAACTTCTAGAACACGATGGGAGATGTTTTCCGCGCTGGCACAGTTTCTTCTTTCCAGACATAATGGAAAAGCTTTTGGCTAAGATTTAGACGACAAGAGACGCTAAAGACGAAGGTACGATGCTCTCCGGAGCTAAGGGCCCCTCCCGGGCGTCTTTCGGCAGAAGCCGCACTCCGGAGAGCACTGTGATCGTCACCATCGCCGTTGCACGAAGAAGCCACTTCTTCGCCTCCAGGAGCCGGAGAGTGCGGCAGCTTCGGAAAGGTGAAGAAAGAAGCTGCAGAACACTGGGATTGTGTGCGCAGCTTTCCAACTGATAGAAAACAGAACCTTAGCACTCTCCTGCCTTTTCCAATCATATGAGCATTCGATTGGAAGTTGTTTCAGGCAACTCTCTTCCTCTACTTGCAAAACACTCTGCAGATCTCCGTGCAACTTCTTGTGTTGTAGTGTGTTTTTAAGTTTCTTGTTTTTGCTCCCCCATTTTATGTATTATTCCCCCCCTGTTCTTTGTAAGATGGTCCTTCCCCCTCCAGTTTTCCCGCCACAGATCCTTTGGCAGTTATGTTGCTATGGTTACCACTGCCCCTGTTGATTTTCAATCTCCCAAGTTACATAACTGCTCCTCCCTTATCCCACCATATAAGTAAAGTTTTCCTGCTCCCTGAGCCCAGTCAATCACCCCCCACTCCTCCCTGCTTTCTAGAAC
The DNA here is from genome assembly GCF_028551555.1 of Melozone crissalis. Lineage (NCBI taxonomy): Eukaryota > Metazoa > Chordata > Aves > Passeriformes > Passerellidae > Melozone > Melozone crissalis. Next base: position 3,036,898 of record NW_026535882.1, on the reverse strand, counting down.
ATTCTTCTCTCTGGGGGTGGTGGTTGGCTGGCGTCCCTGGGCCCCTCCTTTGTTCTATGTTTATTGGATAAGTTCTTGTGTAAGTTTTCTTATGTACCTCCCCACATGTTCCCCTATTGTTTAGCTGGGCTTCACCTCCCGTTTTCACTCCTTCCCTGTAAAACTCTGTCTCCCCCTGTGTTCGGGGCCATTTTGCTGTGGGTTTTTCCACCTGTTGGTGTGCCCTGTGCTGCATGTGGGCTCTTCAATAAACCGACGTTTTACACCCAGCAAGTGGTCGCCTCCTCTCTCGTCTCGTCCAGCGCAAATCAAAGTCCGCAATCCAGCCCAGCCCGAGGCCAGGACGCCAAGGGGGGCTGGCCTCAGATGCGCAGGGGCGTCGGCCGCTTTACCCCTTCAGCTAGCCGGACTTAGGGCCGTGAAAGCCCTCGCGCAGTTTGGCTACCAACGTAGGGGCCGACGAAGTGGACTTTTTAACCCGGACTGGACCCTGCGGAGTTGGGATTTACTTACCCTCTGGGCGCCAGACTACCCCGGGTAGTAGCAGGCTCCGTTTTAGGAGCAGCGCTCCCCGGCGGAAGGGAGTCGGGAATCCTCGCACCCTCAGAGGACGACTCCCCGAGACGAGCGACTCTCGCCTGGTTTTTTCTTTGTCGCCGCTGCAAGATTGGTGAGTTCGGACCCCGTCCTGGGGACTCTCCGGCTTCCCCTCTGCCTTTTAACTTTCCCTAGGGGTATATGCCCTGCGTTGGGGACCTACCCCCCGCCTTCTCTCCTTGAGGTTTTTTCTCGCCCCCGTGCCATTTTTGTTTTCTCCTCCCTTTGGGTGCCAGATTTCCCCAGACGTGGGGCCGGACCCATCACCCAATTTCCTTTTTTCCCTCCGGCTGTTTACCCTGACTTTTGGGCAGTGGGGGGGGCAGGGACTGGCGGTGGGCGGCTCATTGTTTAAGTTTTCGTTGTTTCCCAGGCATGCGGTTGCGTCATCAGAGGATTTTCCCCCTTTCTAGCGGCAGCAGTTCCTGCTCTAGAAAGGCGCCATGGGTGCCGGCTTGGGAAAATTGCAGAAGGAGGTTTATTATGTTGTGAAGGGTTTGTTGCTTGGGGGTGGTCAAAAAGCCCCCAAGCAGGAGTTAAAATGTTTAGTTAAGTGGGTATTTTCTAGGTTTCCCGAGGTCTCCCCGGAACGCGTAAAAGAGCCGTGGTTTTGGGCAGCCGTTGTGGCAAAATTAGAAGAGGCCATAAATTCCGGGGAGACAAAACTTGCCAACGTGGCGTATTGCGCGCGCAGAGTGCATGCGACACTCCGTGCATCTTTGGAGCCTAAGAAAAGTCCCGCGGTTTCTGGTTTGTCCCCTCGTTCTCTTTGTTCAGTTGCCCTTGTCCCTAAAACCTTTCCCTCGTCCCGTAGGCAAGACCCCTCGAGGGGGATTTTGAGGGCCGAACAGAGCCAGGGGGTCCATCCTGCCCCTGCTCCCCCTCGACCGGCTCGGCCTCCCCCTTCGAGGAGCCCTGGCCAGGCTCCTTCTCTTCCCTTACCCTCTACCCCGGTCCCCAAGTCCCCGGTTTCAACCCCCAAAGTTGTTCGGTTTTGCGAAGACCCTCAAAAGGGGTCCCTTGGTGCCCGAGATGGCGGCAGCCAGGCGGCCACTCCCGCCAGGGCTCCTTCTTCTCCTCCTAACCCTTTCCTTCCTGATACCAACCCCTTCCTTCCCCTGGACCCAACCTCTTTTTCGGTCGTCCCTCCCCCATCTCTTCCCTCTGCTCCTTCCATTTCTCCCCCCTCTGATCCTCCGTCGGCTCCTCCCCAGGTTCCTCCCCCGGTTCAGCCCCCTGTTTACTCCATCCCTGCTCCACCTTCATACTCTGCTACACCTCCGAACTCCATCAAGGAGGCGGAGAGGGGCGGTGTGCCGCGCCCACTCTTTCGCCCTGCCCCATTGCCAGACCCTGCCTGAACCTCCTCCAACTCCGGTTCCCACGCTCCCCCTTCCGGTTCTCACGCCTTGTGTTCCGGGGGTGGGGGGGGGGTGGATGACAGGAAGCCGGGGCAGGCGCCTTTATTGGAAGCCGCTCCGGTTGCGTACCACCTCAGCGGGGAGGGGAGCCCTCCGGCCCAGTGGGTGCATTTAACACAGGCCCGGATAAAGGAACTGTGCAAGGCGCAGAAGGACTACTCCCGCGGGTCTGAATACTTCCGGGGTATGCTCCGGAATGCCCTTGCACAGGGAGATCTGGTGCCGGCGGACCTGAGGGCCCTCTTCTCCAGTTTAACAAGACCCATGTAGTTTAGAGTCTGGGTGGGGGAATGGAGGAGGGAGATAGTGGAGGTTCTCCCGATTCTTTGGGGGAATCCTTCAGTGTCTCATGACGCGGACCGTTTAGCAATTTCCCAAGAAGATCTTTTGGGCGAGGGACAGTGGGCAGAGGGGGCAGCTCAAGCAAAGGCCTTGTTCCCGCCTCAGCTTTTAGAGACCGCTAAGGCAGAAGAGTGGGCCTTTTATAAGCTAGACGTGGTGACCTCCCAATGGGAAGATGATGAAGTCCGGCAGGGGCCGCAAGAGCCTTATATGGTTTTCATCGAGCGCCTCTACAGATAGGTGGAGGCGCAGGCGACCGGGGATGACGACAGGGAAAAGATTCTCTGGAGGATGGCGTATAGCAATGGCAACCTAGAGTGTCGGAAGGCCATCAGGAGGCTCCCTCGAAGTCCCCGGCCCTCGGTGGAGGCCATGATAGAGGCCGTGGTAGGCCAGGTATCCCTACCATCGCGGCCTAAAAGAGCCTCAGTTGCTTTTGCGGAGGACCCCGAACCGGAATTCTTTGATATAGAAGCTGCCCCCATTGCTGGACCCCCAACACCCGGGTCCAGCAGAAGATCAACGGCCACCCACCCCTGCCACCTCTGTGGCAAGACAGGGCATTGGATGCCCCAATGCCCGATGCGATTAGATTATTTAGAGTATAGAAGGAAGCGGGAAAAGGAGGAGAGTAAGGGCACAAAAAACTAGGCCCGGAGCGCAGCCCCTCCCTCCGCGAAGACAAAAATGCGGCAGGCCACTTAACAACAAGCGGGGAGGGAGGAGACGAGAGAGAGCTGCCGTACACACTGCCGGATTTGTTATACTTAGTACCAGACTTGACACATACCTGTGGTATTCAGCCTACACCTGCTCTTAACACCATGTCCTCTGTTTCCCCCTACAGGCTGCAGCTAACTAGGGACTTTTATCTCCCTAGCAGTGACATCCAGCTGGTGTCTGTCGACCTGCAAAACCTGGGTCGCTGGACAAAACTTGGACGTTGCAGGTGGACCGTCGTCGGGGACACGAAGCACACACCGCGAGACATTCACATCGTCCCTGGTCTGGTAACTACCGACCGGGACCGTTTCGCGGTAGGGCTGTACTGTGTCCGACCCCCGCTCTTCCTCCCTAAGGGACAGATCATTGCCCAGGCTATTCCGGTTCCAGATAGAGATCATTGGAAGAACTCTGTGGAGAGGACATCGCCTCCGACAGTAGCCTGGGCACAGCTGGTGGGGAGGGAGAAGCCCCGCCTGACTTGTCAGCTCTAGTTGGGCGGGGACAAAAAGATCGTGAGGGGTCTTTTGGACACGGGTGCGGATGTGACGATCATTCCCTCTCGGGAGTGGCCGTCACATTTGGACTTGCAAAGCGCTGCGGGCACGGTCTCAGGTGTTGGGGGCCTTCAATTGGCCAATCAATCTAAGAGCATTGTGCAAATTAAGGGGCCCGACGGGCAATTGGCCTCTATACGCCCGTTCGTTTTAGATTACACCGAGCCTCTCTGGGGAAGAGACCTACTAACCCAGTGGGGAGCCAGAATTGACCTCCCAAAGGCTCCCCAGGTTTTTCGGGCAGTGGCCACTGAGGAGCGCCAGACCTGGAAGCTGAATTGGCTGTCAGATAAACCAGTACAGGTCTTGCAGTGGCCACTCAAAAAGCAAAAATTAAAAGCGCTCAATGAGCTCGTTCAGGAGCAGTTACTGAAAGGCCACCTGGTGGAGACAATGTCACCTTGGAACTCCCCAGTGTTTGTCATTAAGAAGCCTAATAAGGACAAGTGGCGGCTCCTGACCGACCTCCGCCAAATTAACGAACAAATAATGGACATGGGTCCTCTTCAACCAGGGATGCCCTCCCCAGCAATGCTCCCCCAAAACTGGAATTTGGCAGTTATAGATATAAAAGATTGTTTTTTCCAGATTCCCCTGCACCCAGACGATGCCCCGTGCTTTGCGTTCACGGTTCCTTCCATCAACCGTGAGTCCCCAGCCAAGCGCTATCATTGGCGAGTCCTTCCGCAAGGCCTTAAGAACAGCCCTGTGATCTGCCAGTGGTATGTCGCTTCGCTGCTGTCACCCATACGTAGAGCCCTCGGGGATGCTGTCATCATCCACCATTACATGGACGACATCCTCGTGTGCGCTCCCGACCACAGTCTGCTTGCCCATGCGCTTGACCTGACAACCAATGCGTTGGTTGCTGCAGGGTTCGAGCTCCAGCAGGACAAAATTCAGCGGATGCCACCTTGGAAATACCTGGGCCTCGAAATCACAAAGCGGACCATTGTTCCGCAGAAATTGGCTATTAGGACAAAAGTCCAGACCCTAGCGGATGTCCATCAGCTGTGTGGGTCTTTAAATTGGGTGAGACCCTGGCTAGGCATTTCAACTGAGGACCTAGCCCCCCTTTTCAATTTGTTGAAAGGGGGAGAGGGGCTGAGTTCCCCTAGGGCTCTCACCCCAGAGGCAGAGGTGGCCTTGGAGAAGATACAGAAAGTTATTTCGGCCAGGCAGGCCCACCGTTACCATCCGGGCCTGCCCTTCAAATTTATTATACTGGGAAAATTGCCACACCTCCATGGCATGATACACCAGTGGGACACCAGTGCAAAGGACCAGGGGCTGGGTGACTCCCTCTTAATTATAGAGTGGGTGTTCCTCAGCCACCATTTGTCCAAAAGAATGACACGGTCACAGGAGTTGGTAGCCGAACTGATCCTCAAAGCAAGATCGAGGATCAGGGAGCTGGCGGGGTGTGATTTCACATGCATACATACCTCAATTAAATTAGAATCGGGACAACTTACATTAAAGACCTTTGAAGAACTGCTGCAAACTAATGAATACCTGCAGTTTGCACTAGATAGCTACACTGGGCGCATCGCAGTAGATCGGCCGGCCCACAAATTATTGAAATCGAAGTTTAAATTATCGCTGAAAAAGGTTCAGAGCAGGAAGCCGCTGGATGCCTTGACAGTTTTCACAGACGCGTCTGGAGCATCCCACAAGTCAGTGATGACTTGGAAGGATCCTCAGACTCAGCAGTGGGAGACTGATGTTGTTGTTGTGGAGGGCTCTCCACAAGTGACTGAGTTGGACGCAGTCATCAGGGCATTCCAGCGATTCCCTGGGCCTTTTAATTTGGTTACAGATTCTGCGTATGTCGCAGGTGTATTGTCTCGAGCTGAGTCTGCGGTTCTTCAAGAGGTCACAAACAAAAGATTATTTGAGTTTCCTAACAGGCTCGTCGAGCGAGTCTCCCACCGCGAGCACCCTTTTTATGTTATGCATGTGAGGTCACATACTGATCTGCCCGGGTTTATTGCAGAAGGCAACCGTCGTGCCGACTCTCTGGCCGCGGCTGCTGTTACGCAGGCCCCTCTCCCAGACGTGTTCGGCCAGGCTAAGATCAGTCACCAACTTTTCCATCAGAATGCGCCTGGCCTGGTCCGGCAATTCAATCTGACGCAGGATCAGGCCAAGGCGAAAGTGGCCACATGTCCCCAATGCCAACAGGATCAGATGCCCACCATGGCCTCGGGGGCCAATCCCCGAGGTTTGGCGAGCTGCGAGGTGTGGAAGATGGACGTGACACATATCCCATCTTTTGGTCGATTGTGTTACGTCCATGTCTCAGTTGATACCTTCTCCGGGGCTATCTGTGCTTCTGTCCACACAGGCGAAAAGGCAGCGAATTTCCAGAAGCATCTGCTTCAGGCATTCGCTGTCTTAGGCATCACTAGGGCCCTAAAAACAGATAACGGCCCTGCGTATACCTCCAAGGAGCTGCGGAGCTTCCTGCAGCAATGGGGAATAGTCCATAAGACCGGCATCCCCTATTCCCCAACAGGCCAAGCCATGGTGGAGAGGGCCCACCAGAGCCTTAAGAAGATCTTATCCCAGCAACAACCGGCGATGAAGGTGGAGACCCCCCACGTCCGGCTGTCAAGAGCATTGTACACGCTTAACTTTCTGAATTGCTCTTTTGACAGCCAAAACCCTCCAGTGGTCCGGCACTTCGGCAGTCACCAGCAGCTGCAGCCTAAAGCCAGGCCACCGGTGCTTGTAAAAGATCCGGAGACCTGGCGGACGGAGGGCCCCTTTGACCTGGTGACCTGGGGGAGGGGATATGCCTGCGTGTCCACTCCCTCAGGCCCCAGGTGGATTCCATCCAAATGGGTTAGGCCCTTCGTCCTGAAACAGAGGACCAAGAGGGAGGCAGTACCACAGGTCCGGCAAGCTTGTTGGCGTCGGTGGAGGAAACCACACCATCAATCTTTGTCTTTCTCTCCGGATCTTCCCCCAGTTATAGAAGAGCCCTCTTCTCCAGCTTCTCCTCCACCCCTTGACCTCCTATGTCACGTCTCCTCCCATTCACCCCCTGCTATAGCTCTTACCCCCCGTATGTTTTATTTAAACTTTTTGTTTGGAGAAGAACCATTTTTGTGAATTCGTCATACTTTTACTATCTTATCTCATTTCAGCTACATCTCCCCCATGGCCCCCGTTTCAACATCGCTGGCTCCCAACCCTAGCCTGCTAATGGCGATCATGATGACCTGCGGACTCCTTTTGCCACCTTCGGAGCCGTGGGTCATCCCCCAGCCGAAAGTCAACGTCTGGCGTGCCTTGGCTCAATCGTTAGGACAGGACAGTATATGCCTAGACACCGGCGCAGCAGAGGACCCGATGTCGTCTTGCCTTGTGGGGATCCCTTTCTCTCCAGGCGAGTTTCCCCCTGCCTTCCAAAGTGCCTTTAATGCTATCCTAGCCCAGAGCCTCACTATCCTCCCCAGTTTTGATTCATCCAACGCCTGGAGAGACGGAGTGAGCAGGCTGGATTCTGCACCCTCCGAGCCCACAGAGTTGCATCTCCTCGGCTCGACCAATGCATCAATTTGCTTTCAGTTTGATTATACAATCACCCCTGTCGAGAGGGGTAGTGAGGTAGTGCTACAGTCCAAGTTAGAATACCAAGCTAAGCAGTGGTGTAAGGCTGTCCTAAAGATCCTCGGCCCCACCACTACCGGACGGACCCCTTACTCCCTTCCCCGAGGCGTGTTTTTAATTTGTGGCGACCGGGCGTGGGCAGGCATCCCCTCCGGCCTGGTCGGAGGGCCATGCACTTTTGGCCGGCTGACGCTGTTTACCCCCAACGACACTCAAATTATCAATTGGAAGAAGACAAACATCACATCCAAATTGGCTAGACCTAAAAGAGATCTCAAGGATCTCACTGAGGATTGTGATGATGAAATTACTCATTGGTCACACTCAAAATCCGTCGCCTTTACCATCTTGTTGCCTTGGGTATCGGTGGCGAAGGCTCTAGGTGAATTGGGCCGCCTAGAGTGTTGGGTGGCTAAACAAGCAAATTTTACTTCAGCCACGCTCTACGACCTCCTCACAGACGAGGAAATAACAAGGAAGGCGACACTCCAAAAAAGAGCAGCAATAGATTTTCTATTGCTGCTCCATCATCATCACTGTGAGGAGTTTGAGGGCCTCTGCTATCTGAACCTGTCCTCTCGAGCCGAGGACGCCAGACATTCCATCAAGAGGCTGCAAGACCTTGTCCATCAGGTCAAGCAAGAGACCTCTGACTGGCTGGGGGACATTTTTAAGGGTTGGGGCCTCAGCGGGTGGGCCGGTTCCATAATAGAATCTGTTTGCAAGGTTGTTCTGAGTTTAATAATACTTTTAGTTTTCATTATTTTGATCTGCGGTTTGGTCCAGAGACTAATGGCCAGAGATACCTCAGCATCTGTCAACCATGCCGCAGTCCCGTCGGACAAGCCCATCGAGCTGGAAGACCTCTCCTCGGAGGCCGAAGAAGCTACAGATGAGGAAGGGGCGACTGCACCGTCCTTCGACCACCCAGGGGCGGGAGGATTCCAGCTCCAAGAAGGCGAGGCCTGGCCGGACCAGCCGCGAGATCCTGAATTTTAAGTTTCTGTGGACTTCCCGTTCTTTTTATCCTATTTGTTAAGAAACGGGGAGATGTTGCAGTGTGTTTTTAGGTTTCTTGTTTTTGTTCTCCCATTTTATGTATTATTCCCCCCCTGTTCTTTGTAAGATGGTACTTCCCCCTCCGGTTTTCCCACCACAGAGCCTTTGGCAGTTATGTTACTATGGTTACCCCTGCCCCTGTTAATTGTCAATCTCCCAAGTTACATAACTGCTCCTCCCTTATCCCACCATATAAGTAAAGTTTTCCTCCTCCCGGAGCCCAGTCAATCACCCCCCACTCCTCCCTGCTTTCTAGAACATTCTTCTCTCTGGGGGTGGTGGTTGGTTGGCGTCCCGGGGCCCCTCCTTTGTTCTATGTTTATTGGATAAGTTCTTGTGTAAGTTTTCTTATGTACCTCCCCACATGTTCCCCTATTGGTTAGCTGGTCTTCCCCTCCCGTCTCCACCCCTTCCCTGTAAAACTCTGTCTCCCCCCGTGTTCGGGGCCATTTTGCTGTGGGTTTTTCCACCTGTTGGTTTGCCCTGTGCTGCATGTGGGCTCTTCAATAAACCGACGTTTTACCCCCAGCAAATGGTCGCCTCCTCACTCGTCTCGTCCAGCGCGAATCCAAGTCCGCAATCCAGCCCAGCCCGAGGCCAGGACGCCAAGGGGGGCTGGCCTCAGATGCGCAGGGGCGTCGGCCGCTTTACCCCTTCAGTTAGCCGGACTTAGGGCCGTGAACGCCCTTGCGCATTCTAGAACACGATGGGAGATGTTTTCTTAGCTGGCACAGTTTCTCCTTGCCAGACATAGTGGAAAAGCTTCGGGCTAAGATGTAGAAAACAACAGACGCCAAATACGAAGGTACAATGCTCTCCGGAGCTAAGAGCCGCTCCCGGGCGTCTTTCGACAGAAGCCGCACTCCGGAGAGCACTGCGATCGCCACAATCGCCGTTGCGCGAAGAAGCCGCTTCTTCGCCTCCTGGAGTGGGAGAGAGCGGCAGCTTCGGAGAGGTGAAGAAGGAAGCTGCACAACACTGGGATTCTGTGCGCAGCTTGCCAACTGATAGAAAACAGAACCTTAGCACTGTCCTAACTATTCAAATAACATGAGCATTCGTTTGGAAGCTGTGTTGGACAACTTTCCTTTCTTCTTGCAAAACACTCGGCCGACATCCGTGCAACTTCTACAAAACGATGGGAGATGTTTTTTATGCTGGCACAGTTTCTCCTTGCCAGACATAGTGGAAAATCTCCTGGCTAAGGTGTAGACGACAAGAGACGCTAAAGACGAAGGTACGATGCTCTCCGGAGCTAAGAGCCGCTCCCGGGCGCCTTTCGGAAGAAGCCGCACTCCGGAGAGAACTGTGATCGCCACAATCGTCAGTGAGCGAAGAAGCCGCATCTTCGACGCCGAACCCAGAGAGAGCGGCAGCTTCGGAAAGGTGAAGAAGGAATCTGCACAACACTGGGATTGTGAAGGCAGCTTGCCAACAGATAGAAAACAGTACCTTAGCACTCTCCTGCCTTTTCCAAACACATGAGCATTCGACTGGAAGCTTTTTTAGGCAACTCTCTTTGTCTTCTTGCAAAATACTCGGCAGACCTCCGTGCAACTTCTAGAACACGATGGGAGATGTTTTCTGTGCTGGCACAGTTTCTCCTTGCCAGACATAGTGGAAAAGCTTTTGGCTAAGATGTAGGCATCAAGAGACGCTAAAGACGAAGGTATGATGCTCTCCAGAGCTAAGAGCCGCTCCCGGGCGTCTTTCGGCAGAAGCTGCGCTGCGGAGAGCACTGTGACCGCCACAATCGTCTTTGCGCGAAGAAGCCGCTTCTTCGCCTCCGGGGGCCGGAGAGAGCGACCGCATCGGAAAGGTGAAGAAGGAAGCTGCACAACACTGGGATTGGGTGCGCCGCTTGCCAACTGATAGAAAACAGTACCTTAGAACCCTCCTGTCTGTTCCAAACACACGAGCATTCGATAGGAAGCTGTTTCAGGCAATGCTCTTGGTCTTCTTGCAAAACCCTAGGCAGACCTCCATGACACTTCTAGAACACGATGGGAGATGTTTTCTGTGCTGGCACAGTGTCTCCTTGCCAGAAATAGTGGAAAAGCTTTTGGCTAAGATGTAGGCGAAAAGAGACGCCAAAGACGAAGGTACGATTCTCTCCGGAGCTAAGAGCCGCTCCCGGGCGTCTGTAGAAGTGCATCCGAAAATCCTTCATTTTTTGCCTCACAATTGTCATGAGAAAAGACTACCGAAGGGTTAAAACTGCTGAGCCAGTTGGGAAAGAAAGTCTCCTACTTATCTAGTGTGCTCACAAGTGATGTTTGCAGAACATGCCATGTTGTACTCGAAGGGGGCATGCTGCCCTTTTCTGGACAATTGAACTGGACTTTCTTCCAAACTCCTGACTTGGCTGGACTGAGCTCTGGGGTGGCTCCCCACCCCGCTCCATGGGAAGACCCTTCTTGCCTGTCTTCAATCACCGTGACGGACCAACCGAGATGCGAATCCCCTCATCAAGGAACCAAGAACCCCTCTGGCACCCTATTGGCACCCCCATGGCACCCCCATGGCACCCCCATGGCAACCTCCTTCCAGAGACTGGGACTGTACCCCCTCCCTACTCAGGGAGGGGGAAAATCCTAACGTACCTGTGAGCATTCGGCCATGAAAACAATGGACTTCTCCCCTCCATAGAAACCTAATTTAGGCCACCCTTCCCCCAACCAAGAACAGTATATATATTGGGGTTCGGTCCGACTGTCCTTTGAGTACTCCCCAAGACGTGTACCAGCGAGTTTCTGCGGCGGGACCCCGAAGACCTCACGTTTTGGTAGCTATACCCCATTCCCTGACCTTCTTTCCTCCCTTTTTTCCTTGTCTTACCCTTCTCTTCCCCGGTTCCCTTAACCTAATGCATATTTAGCTGTGGTAATAATCAATAAATTGCACCTTGTTGATTTGTTACTGCAAAACCCCTGTGCCTTTGTTGGTTATTGTTGCACCCAAAAATCATTCGTCACCCGTTCATTTCGGGCGGACCTTCACATAATTGGCGTCACGGACAGGATTCCAGTAGCCAGTGAGATTTTGCAGGTTTTGTGTAGTCTGTAACCTCTTGCAGACTGCACACGCCAAAGCCAAATCTCACGCTCGATTGAGCACACAGGCTTCGGAATTGACACAAAAGACTTTTTCGGTGCAAAAGCAGGCGAAATTGTTACTGTCACTTCTGTTACTGATCTTACCAGCACGGACACTGACACTGATATTTCTCCTGATCCTGATATTGATGCTGTTACTGATATTGATATTGATATTGATACTGTTGTTGTTGTTGTTATATTTGAGTTGAATCTGAAACTGTTACTGTTTTTTTTGAGCTGAATTTGAACCTTTTACTGTTTTTTACTGCTGTATTTTTGTGTACCTGGACTGTCTAAAAAGGAAGGGGCAGACTTGAAGTAACTAAGCAGTGCCTTTTAGACAGATATTGTCCCTTCACCTACACAGGGAGCGAGGGGCGGCCCGGCGAAGGCTGAGGGGCTTTTTCCCTGTTCTAGGTTTTGGTCCCCTCACAAAGAAAAACATTTGTGTGTGTGTGTTCATGTGAGTGTGTATCTGTACTGTCTGGGAAGGAAGAGACAAATTTGAAGCAACCTCACAGAGCCTCCCAGACTGATTCTGTCTCTTCAACTACCCAGGGAAGCAAGGGGACAGTGGAAAGGCTGTATGATTTGTGTAACTTAAGTTAACTCCCTGGTGTAGCTTTGGTCCCCTCACAAAATGACTAAAAACTTCAGTGCAAAAGGTAAAGCTGAATTTTATGCTCTGCTTGCTAAATACAATGCCACACCTTCTCCGGGGGGAGAAGAATGGGCAAGCTGCAATTGGTTTAACTTAGAAAATGTTATTGATAGAATATCTTCTATGCAACATGAATCAAAATTCAAACTGGGCACAAATAAAACCATCCTCTGCTCAGTCTTGGGCGCCTGCCTAACAGCAGCCATAGAAACTCGCTTTAAGCGAAAAAGTGAGGAAAATGCTATCATAGACTCCCTTCAAAACCTAGTTGAAGTTTTGCAAAAACAATTGGATGAAGAAAGAAATGTAAATAACTTGTTACGGGCCGCCCTGAGAGAGGAACATGTTAAAAATTCACAGAACACTGATTCCTCAAAAGAAACAGAGGAGAAAGAAACTCCTCACATTAATCAAAATTATTCTCAAACAGAATTAGCCCTGATGAAAAATTGCGGGAAGCACTGCTGTAATAACATAAAACCTCTTAGTAAAACAGAATGCAACTATATCAATAATGAAGATCTTGTCCCGCAGAAAACCACTAAAGAAATCCCATACACTGCTACTGAATTAACAAAACTTGCAAAGCAGTACGGGCTTCTCCCTCAAAAATCTGAAACAGAACACATTTGTCAAGTGTCTCTCGCTGGGGGAGATCAGGTTCTTTTGTCAGAACAAGAAGCCGATGGGTGCTGGGGACATGGGGTGTTCCTAACAACAGCAGACAGACGCATCCCATGGTCCCTAACTCAGCACACTGCTCATTGGGCTGAGGGGCTTAACCCCTTGGGAAAAAGAGACCCTTTGGTCGGTACCCCCGACCAACTTCTGGAAAACATTCACAAAGCCGGCTGCCTGCAATCGATTAATGAAAATAAATTAATTCCTGGTCTTGAATCTCCAATCCAATCACCTGTAAAGCCTGAAATTATGACCTCTTTAACTCAAGGGCTTCCAAGAACACTTAAACTTACAGCAACTCTCCTTCAGAAAACCATAGTAGCTATGTCCCCTATAGAAAGACCAGATAAACTTCTTAGTAACCAGAATGACCCTTTTGTTCCCCTTTACGACTTGCTGAGAAAAAGAATAAAATGGGATTGGACTTCTTCTCAGAAGGAAACATTGCAATTGCTGATTTTTGAAGTGACAGCTCATCAGGCACCGGACCCTATCCATCCCACAGACGCCTTTCAGGTGGAGTGGGGATTTGCCTCCTCACAACTTTCAGTACACATTTGGCAGCAAGGTCCCGAGGGTCTGACAAAGCCTCTTGGTTTTTATTCCTGTGGTTTCAAAGATGCTGAGAAAAGGTACACTACCTGGGAAGGGGTGTTTGTGGTTGGCTTGGCTCCTAGGGAAGTAGAGGAGAACTGGGCAATCCAAGAAACTGGCAGCTTGGGTAGCAGCCAAAATAAACCTGCCTCTGTGACTAAAGCAACCCCTCCTCTCTCCCCCGCTTCTGCTAACAGAAAGGAACAGGACAATGCCCAGGTTGGGGAACTGTTAACTGTTTGGAGCATTTTTCAAAGTGAGGGACAGAATTACTTTCTTGTCTGTATTAACACCAAGTCCTATGCTATGTTTATATTTGGGTTGCTCCAGGCTGATGCTTTTAAAAGACCTACAGGAGATAATACTGTTAAAGCAATGCAAGGATGGTTTGGGATTTTCCTAAACCCACAGGAAATTCAATCTGATAATATTTCTCACTTTACTGTCAAAGGTGTGCAGGATAGGCCAGAAGGTGAAAAGATTGAATGGACTTCTCACACCTCTTGCTATAGATGGGAGGTAAATGAGTGTTCTAAAATCACTGCTTTTTGCCCCACACCTCCAAGCATCATCCCTTCACTGGAAGGCCCTGACGATGCAAACAACCCAGCACATTACCCTGGACAACCTGGTTTTGGTGGACCCTCTGCTGCTGTAGGGGAAGTACCACTGCTGTTCAAAACCTCTCTGACAAATCCATTATTCTAACCTTTTCTGCCTCTTCGTGGCAGAGTCTGTTGTGTTTACTTTTTCAGAAGAACTCCGAGGGACATGAAGACCTGATAAACCATGATAACACTAGTGATGGACAACAGAAATAATGTTTTCCCTTCCCCTTATGGTAACACCAGGTGATGATATTACACATAACATGTAAATTAATTGAACTTGAATAAATTGGCTGTCACAATTGGAGATTTGATCAAATTACAGCAACCACTGCAGTCATTCTTATTGGCTTTTGCGAACATACCAGTGGCTGCTATCAAACATAGTACCAAATTGGGAGAAGGTAAATGTAAATGATCACAAATTGATAATTGATGCACTTTGTGCTACACAAAACAATGTTTCTTTGGCTCTCAGCTGTATCCAGGCACAATTATGGATGCAGTCGGTTTTTGCTTCAATTATAAGAGAAGGTGAAGAAGGCACTTTTCCCACTGAAATTTGGAAAATAATTTGGGACAGTGCCACTGACTTTGAAAGAGAATTCCAATCCTGGTGGAACCTAGTGAACTTGACCTATGATCCCATTTTAAATACAGCCACAGTTTTTGTGTTAACCATACGCAATGTCTCAGTGCATTTGACTTTCCCTGTTATAGCATTAGAACTGAATTACGACAGAGCTATTCTCTACCTTTCCGAACATAGAGAATGGGCCCGTCAAATTGGTGAGAAATAGCAAAGTTAATTTGGAATCTTGTATTGCCTGAGAACAACAAGAGTTCATCTGTGAAAGCAATGCAATCATAGCTCAAGACATTTGCTAAGACATAGAGAAAAATATCTGTCATTTTGAGATTTGTCCTAATGAGGCTTCTGAAACAGTTCCTATATACATAGGCAATAGATGTGCATGTTTTAGAATTATTTGTGATTTTGTGCTCATATAAAATGTTATAGTAGATCCTAAAAATCATTCAAATTTTTGTGCTTGTAACTTTACTAAGATTTCAGGATGTGATTTTTTCTTGTGAAGCTCCAGTCACTTCTCACTACCTATTGCAATACCACTACACATTGATTCACAAACTGATGCCCACTCCTATCGGAATGAACCTCACCCTCGTGAGACAACTGCTGCTCCATCAAAACCTGGTTGACATCCTCGAGAAAATCAAGGAGAGCGGGCAGAAGACCCTAGTGACTGTCCATCACAATATGAGACAAATACACCGGGTTATGGAGAGGGTAAAGCAGGATGCTGAGCATAGGTGGTGGGATACTCTTTTTGGGTGGTCACCTACTGCCACAGGTGTTCTGAACAGTGTGTGCCATCCAATTGTTGTTCTTTTGATCCTAGTTATGCTTGGCTTTATCTTGTCAGCAGCCCTATTCATTTTGAATTGGAGAATGATGAAAAAGCTTAAGAAACTGTCAACTGTAGTCAATGCACACCGCTTAGCTGATGTACTCCATACAATAGATGTCCCCAAAACACTTGATACGAAACGATTATGAATCAAGCATATGTGCTTTAGAACAACTTCTTAAATATCAAGCATGATTTACAGAAAGTTACTTTAGTTTTTAGAAAATAATTTTAGAAGACAATGATTATATTATGATTTGTTTGTTGTTTTGATTATTTGTGATTTGTCTTAATAATTTTTAAAATTGCTAAACAAATGATATTGCTTTGATTGATTAATGGCTTTTGAAAATTGTTAAAATTAATCATAATTTTTGAAATTGTTATAACAAAAAACCACGTGTGAAATTGTTATGATGATCAATATTAATTATGTTTATGTTTGTTTGTTTCCCCTTTTCCCTTTTTCTCTTCCTTCTCTTTCCCCTCTTATTCCCTCTCTCCTGTCATCTCTACATTTCCGGGGTTATGCTACCGACGTGCAACGAGTTTCAAAGACACTCTAGAGCTCTGCTCATGAAGATCCCTCAAGACAATCGTGAGTCACGGGGTCGTGTAGAAGTGCATCCGAAAATCCTTCATTTTTTGCCTCACAATTGTCATGAGAAAAGACTACCGAAGGGTTAAAACTGCTGAGCCAGTTGGGAAAGAAAGTCTCCTACTTATCTAGTGTGCTCACAAGTGATGTTTGCAGAACATGCCACGCTGTACTCGAAGGGGGCATGCTGCCCTTTTCTGGACAATTGAACAGGACTTTCTTCCAAACTCCTGACTTGGCTGGACTGAGCTCTGGGGTGGCTCCCCACCCCGCTCCATGGGAAGACCCCTCTTGCCTGTCTTCAACCACCGTGACGGAACAACCGAGATGCGAATCCCCTCATCAAGGAACCAAGAACCCCTCTGGCACCCTATTGGAACCCCCATGGCACCCCCATGGCGCCCCCATGGCAACCTCCTTCCAGAGACTGGGACTGTACCCCCTCCCAACTCAGGGAGGGGGAAAAACCTAACGTACCTGTGAGCATTCGGCCATGAAAACAATGGACTTCTCCCCTCCATAGAAACCTAATTTAGGCCACCCTTCCCCCAACCAAGAACAGTATATATATTGGGGTTCGGTCCGACTGTCCTTTGAGTACTCCCCAAGACGTGTACCAGCGAGTTTCTGCGGCGGGACCCCGAAGACCTCACGTTTTGGTAGCTATACCCCATTCCCTGACCTTCTTTCCTCCCTTTTTTCCTTGTCATACCCTTCTCTTCCCCGGATCCCTTAACCTAATGCATATTTAGCTGTGGTAATAATCAATAAATTGCACCTTGTTGATTTGTTACTGCAAAACCCCTGTGCCTTTGTTGGTTATTGTTGCACCCAAAAACCATTCGTCACCCGTTCATTTTGGGCGGACCTTCACAGCGTCTTTCGGCAGAAGCCGCGCTCCGGAGAGCACTGTGACCACCACAATGGTCTTTGCGCTAAGAAGCCGCTTCTTCGCCTCCGGGAGCCGTAGAGAGCGACAGCTTCGGAAAGGTGAAGAAGGAAGCTGCACAACGCTGGGAATTTGTGCGCACTTTGCCAACTGATAGAAAAAAGTACCTTAGCACTCTCCTGCCTTTTCCAATCACATGAGCATTCGATTGGAAGCTGTTTCGGGCAACTATTTCTCTTCTTGCAAAACACTGGGCAGATCTCCGTGAAACTTCTACAACACGATGGGAGATTTTTTCGGTGTTAGCACAGCTTCTCCTTGCCACACATAGTGGGAAAGCTTTTGGCTAAGACGTACACGACAAGAGACGCTAAAGACGAAGGTACGATGCTCTCAGGAGCTAAGATCCGCTCCCGGGCGGTTTCGGCAGAAGCCGCGCTGAGGGGAGCACTGTGACCGGCACACTCGTCTTTGCGCGAAGAAGCCGCTTCTTCGCCTCCGGGAGCCGGAGGGAGCGGCAGCTTCGGAAAGGTGAAGAAGGAAGCTGCACAACACTGGGATTGTGTGCGCAGCTTGCCAACTGATAGAAAAAAGTACCTTAGCACTCTCCTGCCTTTTCCAATCACATGAGCATTCGATTGGAAGGTGTTTTATGCAACGCTCTTCGTCTTCTTGAAAAACACTCGGCAGACCTCCGTGCAACTTCTAGAACACGATGGGAGTTGTTTTTTGTGCTGGCACAGTTTCTCCTTTCCAGACATAGTGGAAAAGCTTTTGGATAAGATGTAGACGACAAGAGACGCTAAAGACGAAGGCACGATGCCCTCTGGAGCTAAGAGCCGCTCCCGGGCGTCTTTCGGCAGAAGCTACGCTGCGGAGAGCAGTGTGACCGCCTCAATCGTCTTTGCGCGAAGAAGCCGCTTCTTCGCCTCCGGGAGCCGGAGAGAGCGGCGGCTTCGGAAAGGTGAAGAAGGAAGCTGCAGAACGCGGGGATTGTGAGCGCAGCTTGTCAACTGATAGAAAACAGTACCTTAGCACTGCCTGCCTATTCCAATCACAGGAGCATTCGATTGGAAGCTGGTTGGGCGACCCTCTTCGTCTTCTTGCAAAACACTCGGCAGACCTCCGTGTTACTTCTAGAACACGATGGGAGATGTTTTCTGTGCTGGCACAGTTTCTCCTTACCAGACATAGTGGAAAAGCTTTTGGCTAATATGTAAACGACAGGGGGCAAAAAAGACGAAGGTACAGTGCTCTCCGGAGGTAAGAGATGCTCCCGGGCGTCCTTCGGCAGAAGCCGCGCTAAGGCGAGCACTATGACCGCCACAATTGCCTTTGCGCAAAGAAGCCGCTTCTTCACCTCCGGGAGCCGGAGAGAGCGGCAGCTTCGGAAAGGTGAAGAAGGAAGCTGCACAACACTGGGATTGTGAGCGCAGCTTGCCAACTGATAGAAAACAGTATTTAGCACTCTCCTGCATTTTCCAAACACATGAGCATTCGATTGGAAGCTGTTTTGGGCAACTCTCTTCCTCTTCTTGCAAAACACTCGGCAGACTTCCGTGCAACTTCTAGAACACGATGGGAGATGTTTTCTGTACTGGCACTGTTTCTCCTTGCCAGACATGGTGGAAAAGCTTTTGGCCAAGATGTAGACGACAAGAGACGCTAAAGACGAAGGTCTTATGCTTTCCGGAGCTAAGAGCCGCTCCCAGGCCTCTTTCGGCAGAAGCCGCGCTGCGGAGAGCACTGTGACCGGCACAGTCGTCTTTGCGCAGAGAAGCCGCTTCTTCGCCTCCGGGAGCCGGAGAGAGCGGCAGCTTTGGAAAGGTGAAGAAGGAAGCTGCACAACACTGGGATTGTGTGCGCAGCTTGCCAACTGATAGAAAACAGTACCTTAGCCCTCTCCTGCCTTTTCCAAACACATGAGCATTCGATTGGAATACGTTTCAGGCAACTCTCTTCGTCTTCTTGCAAAACACTCAGCAGACATCCGTGCAACGTGTAGAACACGATGGGAGATGTTTTCTGTGCTGGCACAGTTTCTCCTTGCCAGACATATTGGAAAAGCTTTTGGCTTAGATGTAGTTGACAAGAGACGCTAAAGACCATGGTACAATGCTCTCCGGAGCTATGAGCCGCTCCCGGGCGTCTTTCGGCAGAAGCCACGCTAAGGCGAGCACTTTGACAGCCTCAATCGTCTTTGCGCGGAGAAGCCGCTTCTTCGCCTCCGGGAGCCAGAGGGAGCGGCAGCTTTGGAAAGGGGAAGAAGTAAGCTGCAGAACAGTGGGATTGTGAGCGCAGCTTGCCAACTGATAGAAAACAGTACCTTAGTGTTGGAGAGTTTTTCAAGAATGGCTTGAAGAAACGGGCCATGAGACATTCAATTGAGAGAAAAGTAAAGGGAAAATGTAAAGCATTCCTAACGCAGTTCTCAGACTTCTGATTTCTATAAACAATTAGACTCTCTTTATAAACAATAAAGTTCTCAAGCTGTCTTCCCATAACAAGAAGAATACCGTCTCTGGGAAAGGCTGGCACCCTGAGAACTGATGAAGAAGTTTTGGGAACTCTAGTTCTGTTTTTAATAAACAATTGTAGGTATTCTAAAACAAGAGTAGTGGTTAGAAGTTTCTCTGTTAGCCTATCATGAAATTGGATTACAGAATATGCATGAAGTTCGTTAACTTTGTTATTTAAGGTGATTGATTGATCAATAAAATTGGAGTTCGATGCATTAAAGGATGGTTGTCTCCCCCTCATCTCCAACCAATGGTTGACCCCTGGATGTGATAGAGCATAACGAACGCGAACGAACGCTCTTGGGGATTGCGAAAACCACAGGGAGGTGAGGACTTGTCCAGGTTCCGAGGAGCAGCTGCGGAACGGCTTTAAGCACGAATACAAAGCGGACAAAAGCCGCCGAGACGTGCCGGGCCCCAAGCGACCTTATAGAAGAGTCTTGGCTGGTACATGTGGCCTGACGCCGGAGGTGCTGCAGAGCGCGCTCATTTACATAGGTATGGAACGGCAAGCCGCATATGAACTTTTTATAACTTTTCTGCAAAAGAGGCAGATTAAGGGAATTGATTTACAGAATGAATTACCGGGTCTTTTAGCTTATGGTGTAGAGAGGGGAATCTTTGTTAATCCTCATATAGTTCACATATTGTCTGAGTGGCGTAAATTTGGTGATTTATTGTGGCAGGCTACTTTAGATGATGATAAAACTGCCAGGAAGTTGGGTAAATTATGGCGGGTCGTTAACACCGAACTGCTGCAATTTCAAGCTGAAAAAAGGGCTGCCTTAATGAGCCAGGTGCAGTCCGCCTCACTGCCCGCCGAGCAGCCCCCCTTAATGAGCCAGGCTACAAGCCCGGCTACGAGCCAGCCTACAAGCCAGGCTACGCAGGCTGCTTTTTCACCCGCTTCGCAGCCCCCCTAACGAGCCAAGCTCCGCGGGGTGCTTTGTTGTCTGCTTTGCCGCAGGCTACACAGAGCACTTTTGATTCTCCCGTATCTGCTATCTCACAGCAGCCGGGGCCACAAACGTATACTCCGTTCCCAAAAAGCAATCAGTCGGTCCCTAGGTCGGAAAACGATTTGGCGGTGACGATTGCCAGGGATAGAAGAGATGCGTGGGCTGCCCTGGCCAAAGATGCCATGGAAAAGGGAGATCAGGAGCTAATGAGCATGGCTAACGAACTGGCTTGTCCAGTTGTTTTTACCCCTCAGGCGGGGGGGGGGAATTTGGGCGACGATCAGTGCTCTTGACTGGAAAATGTTATCTCAATTGCGAGCTACTGTTAGTCAGTTTGGATCTAAAAGCGAACCAGCCAGGCAAATGCTCAACTATATTTTCGACACTAGCATTCTCCTTGTTAATGATTGTCGTGGCATAGTGAAATTAATCTTTACCCAACATCAACAATTGCTGTTTAATGCCCATTGGCAAGGGCTCGTAAATGAGTGCGTAGCAGTTCAGAGACAGCCAGGCGACCCCTTGCATGGTATCACTATAAATGAGCTTATGGGTCTGGGACCTTTCCTTCGAACTGAGGCACAAGCTTTAATAGGCCAAGAAAAGTGCCGGGAGGCAATGCGGTTAGTCAGACTCGCAATAGACATGGTGAAGGAACCGGGAGAGATACCAGTGTCTGTAGGAATTAAGCAAGGCAGAGAGGAAGCATTTGATGCTTTTGTTGGTAGAGCTGCGGCTGCAATTAAGAGAGCAGGCGTGCCTGAATATTTGCGCGAGGTCCTACTCAGGCAGTGTGTCCTTCAAAATTGTAATTCTTCTACTAGAAACATACTTAATGCCTTAGGTGCGAATTGGACTGTAGAGGAAGCATTAGAAAGGATGGCTCTTATACCAACCGGACAACAGGCTCTTGTAGTAGACGCAATAAAACAGTTAGGAGTAGGCTTACAAGAACAAGCAAAGTCCTCTCAGACTCAGGTGTTAGCCGCTCTTGCACCTCTTCAAACGTCAGCTGCGTTTGCAGCATCAAATAAAGGAGGCCGCACGAAATGCTGCCGATGCGAAGGCACGGGCCACTTGCGCCGGGAATGCCAGGCACCAACAGAAGTCATCGCTGCAGCATCCGTATTCTATCTTGCCTCTAACCCTCCGCAGCAGGGAGCCTCTAACCCTCCGCAACAGGGAGCCGCCGCGGGCGAAGCAGAACCGCCCCGAAGGGAGTGACCCGCAATGCAGAGCAGATATGAATTAGTAGAAGGATTTAACAGGACTTTGGACTTATAGTTACGGTAAAGGGATTTTCCATATGGTTTACGGATTAACGGAAATGTGTGAATTCAGTGATTTATGGTGGAATTGTGGTACTGTGCTACTCCGTACTCGGCACGGGCGCGCTGCCCTGAGAGCGGAGCCGCCGCCGCAGAAACCAAGCTGCGCCACCCTGAGAGCCACGCCGGGAGTGATCAAAGAGCGACGGGGGCAGCGACCGGAGCCGCGTCGCCCTCATGTGTGAACTGGGGGCCAGATGTCCACGGGCGGCCGGTTGCTGCTTGGGAAGAGTGACTGGACATCAGAGAGCAGGTGATGGAGGAGCAATCATGCTGTGCATTGATAGCTTTCGTTGGATTGTTATCATTATGATGGCCACTGAATTTGTGTTCCCTTAGGCTAGTTGTAAGAAAAATGAGCGACCAGCACCTTTTCTGGGCTCTGATGAGCGTCCAGCGCCATCCATTTTCAGGGCTAGTTGATTCTGCAAGTGAGTTATTGCACACTCCTTAGCGGATTCCGATTTTGCGGGACCGGAGCGCCTTTTCAAGCGGGAACGTTTCTCTCTCTGCCCCGCAGCCGGCAAAAGCTACAGTTTAAGATCTAACAGCGGTAATAACTGTGACTCTTGTCAACAAAAGAAAAGATTCCTATTGCAATTAAAAGACTAGTGAAACTAAACAAGCGACACCAAGGACTATTGCTGTCAGGATGTTTTTCACCTAAGTTAGAGAGATCTTTTGTTCTCCCCAGCACAGACTGTAAAGCAGAAATCAGCGTAAATGAATGCAGGAGTCAAATTTCGGCCGATTTGGCTCGGCATTGGTTATGCTGTCTTGGAAACACCTGTATTATCGGACACTTTGAACATCAGAAACCCAGATGGCTGGGTCAATGAAACATCAGACTCTAAAGCTGTGTTTTGAAAAAGTTGAGGATGTTAAGATGTGTTGGAATGATTGTGTGAGTGAGATGTAATGAGTGTGTTTTTTGCATTCTTTAAGCATTGTTTAAATGTGATAGATGTAAAAGCAAGCACTGAATTCAAAAGAATTTTTTCACAGGTGCACCTTAAATGAATTTGTGTTTAAGTGTATTTAAGTATAAAAATGCTATAGCAAACACGTGAAGAAAGTTATTTTAGCTTAATATTTTAGAATCAGGCCTGTAAGTAAGTTATAGTAAATGCTATATTTTATTTCTATAGTAAGTTTTATCTGTTATTAAGTAGTTTAAGTTGGGTTATCAATTAAGTGCCATTAAATGTCAAATACTGTTAAGGTTAAGTCCTGTTAAGTTTATCTCCTGTTAAGTTTAAGTGATTAAGTAAGTTAAGTTAGATCCTGTTAAGTTTGAGTGTTATTAAGTTTGGGTAAAGCTGGATTCTGTTTAGATTATGTTGGGTTTGAGGTATGTAGAATTTAAAGTCAGCTAAATTTTGTTATAGATAAGTTTTATTAGATTTAAGTGATTTTACATGTTTTGCAAATAAGTCTGCTATAATTAGTCTTGTTAGACTTCCCAGAGGATGAAGGAGTAACTGAAATTAACTTTATTTTAATAATTCCATTTAGTATATTTATTTTAGGCATAATTTCCTCAAAGCAGCTAATCTTGTAAATTACTTTCATATATTCTAAAATTCTTGGAGCATTAATTTATTGCTGCTTTCTAAGTCTGTATCTTCCAGAACACTTTTTTAAAAAAGTTATGAGTTTTCAAGTGACATCTTGTCTCCAATTGCAAAGGCTATTAATTCTCTGAATATGAATCAAATATTATTTCCTACTGGGAGCTGGAAGCCATACTCATTTGTTAGGAAGATTTGTTAAAGTTTTGCTCCAAGTGTTTCTATTAGATAAAAATAGGTCTTACATTGGTATTGATTGTCTGTGTCACAGAACACACCAGTAAAAAGATAAAAATGGAAAAAACCCTAAGCATCTTTTGTTTGCTGGGGTCCGATTTATTTGCAAAAAAGATACTACAGTAAGTCCTACTCCTTACTGGGAAATAGCTTTAGTTTCTCAGATCATGCTTTTACAGAAGTGTGCAAGTTAGTTATCTAGTGATCTCTGTTTATCAGTTTTAAAAATACGAGAATGACAAATGTTTGCCCTCTACTCTGTACTGGTGTCTCTGTCCTACTTGCTAGTCTGCTGTATGACATCTTTCTGTCAGTTCTGTAAATTTTAAGTTAAATATTTTAAGTGCTTTAAATGCATACTACTTTTTCACCACTCCAAATTAACAAAGGACTGAGAATCGCCCAGTTGATGCCATTTGAGCCAAATGACTAAAGGATTACAGACTGAAAACTGACTTTGAACCTTTCTGAGAGACCCATGAAAAAGGTGGATGTGATAATTTCAAGGACAGAAAGAATCATTTTCAGACTTTTTCACCTCCTCTCCAGGTTTGCATGAATGAAAACAGCTAACAGCTTTCTTTTCTTAGTCCAATTACCACCTGTTCGGCAATGCCTGATAAGGCCGTAACACGCCGTTGCCGGACGACCTGGGAATATAATTGGGAGTGGGCACTACGGAATGAGACAGAGCTAAACACTGCCTCAGCTTTAGACCTTTATGAATCTCATGAGCAGTAAATCTTAGCTTATTATCGGTGAGAGGTACAGTGTATTTTGAAAGGGGTTAAAGCTCAAAGTGCATCATATATAGCCTCGATAGGGTGTAGAAAACTGGTGCCTTTAACACAACATTCTGTTGTAGGTCCTATAAGAGGAGATCCCAATTAAGCATTAGATAACTGCATTAGAAGGTTACAAAGGTGTGGTCTTCAGGTGTCAGGAACAGTAAGGTTAAAAACTGAGAAGAAAAAGAAGGTCAATATAAAAACACAGAAAAATAAAGTTCACTTTTATTATCTTGCTTAGTATAGTAGTAGCTGAAGAATTAAAGGTAGCACATTTTAGTAAACCTAGAGATAATGTATGGATAACACTTGCTAGCACAAGGCCATGGGTGTGAAGAGTTTGAAGGGATGTGTTGCATGAACTTATCTGATCATTCTGTATCTATTCATGCTAAGTTAAAAGAGCTACGACTAGGGCTTAACAGCCTTAAGGAAGAAAAAGGATTGGGAATTGATGAATGGCTTAAAAGCTTAGGATTGGGTCCATGGTTTAGAAACCTTGTAATATATGCTATAGGGATATTTTTCTCTCAAAGAAAAAAAACTGGGGGAAATGTTGGAGAGTTTTTCAAGAATGGCTTGAAGAAAAGGGCCATGAGACATACAATTGAGAGAAAAGTAAAGGGAAAAAGTAAAGCAGTCCTAACGCAGTTCTCAGCCTTCTGATTTCTATAAACAATTAGACTCTCTTTATAAACAATAAAGTTCTCAGGCTGTCTTCCCATAACAAGAAGAACACCGTCTCTGGGAAAGGCTGGCACCCTGAGAACGGATGAAGAAGTTTTGGGAACTCTGGTTCTGTTTTTAATAAACAATTGTAGGTATTCTAAAATAAGAGGAGTGGTAAGAAGTTTCTCTGTTAGCCTATCATGAAATTGGATTACAGAATATGCATGAAGTTCGTTAACTTTGTTATTTAAGGTGATTGATTGATCAATAAAACTGGAGTTCGATGCATTAAAGGATGGTCGTCTCCCCTTCATCTCCAACACCTTAGGACTCTCCTGCCTTTTCCAAACACATGAGCGTTCGATTGGAAGCTGTTTCGGGCAACTCTCTTCGTCTTCTTGCAAAACACTCGACAGACCTCCGAGCAACTTCTAAAACACGATGGGAGATGTTTTCTGTGCTGGGTCAGTTTCTCCTTTCCAGACATAGTGGAAAAGCTTCTGGCTAAGATGTAGACGACAAGTGATGGTAAAGAGGAGGGTACGATTCTCTCCGGAGCTAAGAGCCGCTCCCGGGCGTCTTTCAGCAGAAGCCGCGCTGCGGAGAGCACTGTGACCGCCACAATCGTCTTTGCGCAAAGGGGCCGCTTCTTCGCCTCCTGGAGCCGGAGAGAGCGGCAGCTTCGGAAAGGTTAATAAGGAAGCTGCACAACACTGGGATTGTGTGCGCAGCTTGCCAACTGATAGAAAACAGTACCTTAGCACTCTCCTGCCTTTTCCAAACACATGAGCATTCGATTGGAAGCTGTTTTAGGCAACTCTCTTCGTCTTCTTGCAAAACACTCGGCAGACCTCCGTGCGACTTCTAGAACACGATGGGAGATGTTCTCTGTGCTGGCACAGTTTCTCCTTGCCAGACATAATGGAAAAGCTTTTCGATAACATGTAGACGACAAGAGACGCTAAAGACGAAGGTACGACGCTCTCCGGAGCTAAGAGCAGGTCCCGGGCGCCTTTCGGCAGAAGCCGCGCTGCGGAGAGCACTGTTACCGCCACTGTGGGATCTCAGCCTCTCAGAACTGGGATGCAGGGTGACCAAGACAACCCCTGGGGGGCTCGGGAGTCCTGGAATGTTGCCAGAAATTTCTAGTGGCTGGACTTTGACCCCACATGGGAGATGACATCAGTATGAGGATAGGAGTATTTCACTGGGGTGAACGGTGAAGGGAAAGGTTAATTGGAGTGTGAGATAAAGGGTTTAAGATTTCTGTACAGGGGGGTCTAGAGAAGTAAGATGGAGGAATTGGGGCATGCCCTTCTCCTTCTTCTTCTTCTTCTTGGCCTCCATCTTCTGTGGTGATGTTGGCACTTTGGGATGGGACCTTACTAAAGTGTACTGGTTAATAAGGGTGAAAGGTATAGGAGAAAAATGATAAATATTGCATTCGTAACTCCGAGTATAAAGATAGGTGACCGCCCCAGGGGCTCTCCGTGTGTGCCCATGGCTGACTGCTGAGCAGAACTCTATCAGGTCAAGAGAAAATCTTTTAGATAAGCATTTAATAAACACCGAGACCGAGAAAAGATCTGAAGTCCCTTCTCGATCTTTGGAGCGCGGGCGGCCCAAGGCCACCTCGGGCACTCCCAGACCATCTAAACAGCCGAACATCCGACACGCCACAATTGTCTTTGCGCAAAGAAGCCGCTTCTTTCCCTCCGGGAGCTGAAGGGAGTGGCAGCTTTGGAAAGGTGAAGAAGGAAGCTGCACCACTCTGGGATTGTGTGCGCAGCTTCCCAACTGATAGAAAAAAGGACCTTAGATCTCTCCTGCCTTTTCCAAACACATGAGCATTCCATTGGAAGCTGTTTTAGGCAACTCTCTTCGTCTTCTTTCAAAAAACTCCGCAGACCTCCGAGCAACTTCTACAACATGATGGGAGATGTTTTCTCTGCTGGAACAGTTTCTCGTTTCCAGACATAGTGTAAAAGCTTTTGGCTAAGTTGTAGACGACAAGAGACGCTAAAGACGAATGTACGATGCTCTCCAGAGCAAAGTGCCGCTCCCGGGCGTCTTTCGGCAGAAGCCGCGCTGCGGAGAGCCCTGTGGCGGGCACAATCGTCTTTGCACGAGAAGCCGCTTCTTCGCCTCCGGGAGCCGGAGAGAGCGGCAGCTTCGGAAAGGTGAAGAAGGAAGCTGCACAACACTGGGATTGTGTGCGCAGCTTGCCAACTGATAGAAAACTGTACCTTTGCACTCTCCTGCCTTTTCCAAACACGTGAGCATTCGATTGGAAGCTGTTTTAGGCAACTCTCTTCGTCTTCTTGCAAAACACTCGGCAGTCCTCCGTGAAACTTCTAGAACACGAAGGGAGATATTTTCGGTGCTGCCACAGTTTCTCCTTGCCAGACATAGTGGAAAAGCTTTTGGCTAAGATGTAGACGACAAGAGACGCTAAAGGCTGTTGCGGTGTGTTTTTAAGTTTCTCTGTTTTCTCCTCCATTTTATATATGTTCCCCCGATGTTCACTATAAATGGTTCCTCCCTTCCCAGTTTTCCTGCCACTATTGCCCTGACAGTTGAGTTACTATGGTTACCCCTGCCCCCTTTTAGTTGCCAGTCTCCTAAGTTACATAATTGCTCCTCCCTTATCCCACCATATAAGTCAAGTTTTCCTCCTCCCTGGGCCCAGTCAATCAACCCCCACTCCTCCCAGGTTTCGAGAACCTCCTTCTCCTTGGGGGTTGTGGTTGGCTAGTGTCCTGGGGCCCCTCCTTTACTTCATGTTTAGTGGATATGTTCTAATGTCAGTTTTGTTATGTACCTCCCCACATGTTCCCCGATTGGTTAGCTGGGCTTTCCTCCCTTCTCCACCCCTTCCCTTTTAAACTAGGTCTCTCCCCGTGTTCGGCGCCATTTGCTGTGGGTTTTTCCATCTGTTGGTTGCCCTTTGCTGCCTGGGGGCTCGTCAATAAACTGATGTTTAACCCCCAGCAAGTGGTCGCCTCCTCACTCGTCTCGTCCTGCGTGAACCCAAGTCTGCAATCCAGCCCAACCCGAGGCCACGACGCCAAGGGGGGCTGGCTTCTGATGCGTAGGGGCGTTGGCCTTCTTACCCCTTCTGCTAGTTGGATTTAGAGCCGCGTACGCCCTCGCGCAGTCTCCCGCCTAACGTGGGGCCTGAGGAAGTGGACATTTGACCACCGACCGGACCCTGCAGAATTGGGATTTACTTACCCTCAGGACGCCGGACTACCCCAGGTGGTGGCAGGCCCTGTTATAGGGGCAGCGCTCCCTGGGGATTGGAGTTGGGACTCCTCGCACCCTCAGAGGACGACTTCCGTGACGAGGACCCTTGCCTGGTTTTTCTTTGTCGCCGCTGCAGGATTGGTAAGTTCGGACCCCGACCTGGGGACTCTCCGGCTTCCCCTCTGCCCTTTTACCTTTCTCTAGGGGTACATGCCCTGCGTTGGGGACCTACCCCCTGCCTTCTCTCCTTGAGGTTTTTCCTCACCCCCATGCCGTTTTTGTTTTCTCTTCCCTGTGGGTGCCGGATTTCCCCAGACGTGGGGCCCGGACCCATCACCCAGTCTCCTTCTTTCCCTCCGGCTGTATACCCTGACTTTGGGGCAGTGGGGGGAGCAGGGGTCGGCGGCGAGCGGCTCACTGTTTAAGTTCTCGTTGTTCTCCAGGCGAGTGGTTGGGTCATCTGAGGATTTTCCCCCTTTCTAGTGGCAGCAGTTCCTGCTCTAGAAAGGATCCATGGGTGCAGGCTTGGGAAAATCCCAGAAGGAGGTTTATTATGTTGTGAAGGGTTTGTTGCTTGGGGGTGGTCAGAAGGCCCCCGAGCAGGAGTTAAAATGTTTAGTTAAGTGGGTGTTTTCTAGGTTCCCCGAGGTCTCCAGAGAACTTGTAAAACAGCCACGGTTTTGGGCAGCCGTTGTGGCAAAATTAGAAGAGGCCATAAATTCCAGGGAGACAAAATTGGCCACCGTGGCGTATTGGGCGCGCAGAGTGTGTGCGACCCTCCGCGCGTCTGGGGAGCCTAAGAAAAGTCCCCCAGGTTCTGGTTTGTCCCCTCGTTCTCCTCGTTCAGTTGCCCTTGCCCCTCAAACCTTTCCCTTGTCCCGTAGGCAGGAGCCCTCGAGGGGGATTTTGAAGGCCGACCAGAGGCAGGGGGTCCATCCTGCCCCTGCTCCCCCTCGACCGGCTCGGCCTCCCCCTTCGAGGAGCCCTGGCCAGGCTCCTTCTCTTCCCTTACCCTCTACCCCGGTCCCCAAGTCCCCGGTTTCAAACCCCAAAGTTGTTCGGTTTTGCGAAGACCTTCAAAAGGGCTCCCTTGGAGCCCGAGATGGCGGCGGCCAAGCGGCCGTTCCCGCCAAGGCTCTTTCCTCTTCTCCTAACCCTTTCCTCCCTGATACCAACCCCTTCCTTCCCCTGGACCCAACCTCTTTTTCGGTTGTCCCTCCCTCATATCTTCCCTCTGCCCCTTCCATTTCTCCGCCCTCTGATCCTCCGTCGGCTCCTCTCCAGGTTCCTCCCCCGGTTCAGCCTTCTGTTAACTCCTCCCCTGCTCCACCTTCATACTCTGCTCCACCTCTGAACTCCATCAAGGAGGCGCTGAGGGGTGGTGTTCCCCATTGCCAGACCCTGCCTCAACCTCCTCCAACTCCGGTTCCCACGCTCCCCCTTCCGGTTCTCACGCCTTGTGTTCCGGGGGTGGGGGGGGGGTGGATGACAGGAAGCCGGGGCAGGCGCCTTTATTAGAACCCGTTCCGGTTACGTACCACCTCAGCGGGGAGGGGAGCCCTCAGGCCCAGTGGGTGCCTTTAGCACAGGCCCGGATTAAGGAACTGTGCAAGGCACAGAAGGACTACTCCCGGGGGTCGGAGTACTTCCAGGGTATGCTCTGGAATGCCCTTGCACAGGGAGATCTGGTGCTGTTGGACCTGAGGGACCTCTTCTCCAGTTTAACAAGACCCATGGAGTTTAGGGTCTGGGTGGGGGAATGGAGGAGGGAGATAGTGGAGGTTCTCCCGATTCTTTGAGGGAATCCTTCAATGTCTCATGACGCGGACGGTTTGGTAATCTCCCAAGAACATCTTTTGGGCGAGGGACAGTGGGCAGAGGGGGCAGCTCAAGCAAAGGCCTTGTTCCCGCCTCAGCTTGTAGAGACCGCTAAGGCAGCAGAGCGGGCCTTTTATAAGCTAGAGGTTTGTGACCTCCCAATGGGAGGACGATGAAGTCCGGCAGGGGCCGCAAGAGCCTTACATCGTCGTTATCGAGCGCCTCTACCGATACGTGGAGGCGCAGGCGACCGGGGACGATGACAGGGAGAAGGTTCTCCATAGGATGGCGTATAGCAACGCCAACCCGGAGTGTGGGAAGGCCATCCGGATTCTCCCTCGAAGTCCCCGGCCCACGGTGGAGGCCATGATAGAGGCCGTGGTAGGCCAGGTCTCCTTAACATCACGGCCTAAAAGAGCTTCAGTGGTCTTTGCAGATGGCCCTGAGCCGGACTTCTTTGATATAGAAGCTGCCCCCGTTGCCGGACCCCCAACACCCGGGTCCGGCAGAAGATCAACGGCCACCCACCCCTGCCACCTCGGTGGCAAGACAGGGCATTGGATGCCCCAATGCCAGATGCGATTAGATTATTTAGAGTATAGAAGGAGGCGGGAAAGGGAGGAGAGTAAGGGCACAAAAAACTAGGCCCGGAGCGCAGCCCCTCCCTGCGCGAAGACAAAAATGCGGCAGGTCACTTAACAACAAGCGGGGAGGGAGGAGACGAGAGAGAGCCGCCTACATTTGCTTTGCAGGACTTGACTTCTTTATCGGATATGACTACACCAACCTGTGGTACTGTACCTGCGCTTAACACCATGTCCTCTGTTTCCCCCTACAGGCTGCAGCTAACAAGGGACTTTTATCTCCCTAGTAGTGACATCCAGCTGGTGTCTATCGACCTGCAACACCCGGGTCGCTGGAGGAAACTTGGACGTTGCAGGTGGACCGTTGTCGGGGACACGAAGCACACACCGCGAGACATTCACATCGTCCCTGGTCTGGTAACTACCGACCTGGACCGTTTCGCGGTAGGGCTGTACTGTGTCCGACCCCCACTCTTCCTCCCGAAGGGACAGATCATTGCCCAGGCTATTCCGGTTCCAGATAAAGATCATTTGAAGAACTCCGTGGAGAGTACATCGCCTCCGACAGTAGCCTGGGCACAGCTGGTGGGGAGGGAGAAGCCCCGCCTGACTTGTCAGCTCTTGTTGGGTGGGGACAAAAAGATCATGAGGGGTCTTTTGGACACGGGTGCGGATGTGACGATCATTCCCTCTCGGGAGTGGCCGTCACATTGGGACTTGCAAAGCACTGTGGGCACGATCTCAGGTGTTGGGGGCCTTCAATTGGCCAATCAATCTAAGAGCATTGTGCAAATTAAGGGGCCCAACGGGCAATTGGCCTCTATACGCCCGTTCGTTTTAGATTACACCGAGCCTCTCTGGGGAAGGGACCTACTAGCCCAGTGTGGAGCCAGAATTGACCTCCCAAAGGCTCCCCAGGTTTTTCGGGCAGTGGCCACTGAGGAGCGCCAGACCTGGAAGCTGAATTGGCTGTCAGATAAACCAGTACAGGTCTTGCAGTGGCCACTCAACAAGCAAAAATTAAAGGCGCTCAATGAGCTCGTTCAGGAGCAGTTACTGAAAGGCAACCTGGTGGAGACAATGTCACCTTGGAACTCCCCAGTGTTTGTCATTAAGAAGCCTAATAAGGACAAGTGGCGGCTCCTGACCGACCTCCGCCAAATTAACGAACAAATAATTGACATGGGTCCTCTTCAGCCAGGGATGCCCTCCCCAGCAATGCTCCCCCAAAATTGGAATTTGGCAGTTATAGATATAAAAGATTGTTTTTTCCAGATTCCCCTGCACCCAGACGATGCCCCGCGCTTTGCGTTCACGGTTCCGTCCATCAACCGTGAGTCCCCAGCCATGCGCTATCATTGGCGGGTGCTTCCGCAGGGCATGAAGAACAGCCATGTGATCTGCCAATCGTATGTCGCTTCGCTGCTGTCACCCATACGTACAGCCCTCGGGGATGCCGTCATCATCCACCACTACATGGACGACATCTTCGTGTGTGCGCCCGACCACAGTCTGCTTGCCCATGCGCTTGACCTGACAACCAATGCGTTGGTTGCTGCAGGGTTCGAGCTCCAGCAGGACAAAATTCAGCGGATGCCACCTTGGAAATACCTGGGCCTCGAAATCACAAAGCGGACCATTGTTCCGCAGAAATTGGCTATTAGGACAAAAGTCCAGACCCTAGCGGATGTCCATCAACTGTGTGGGTCTTTAAATTGGGTGAGACCCTGGCTGGGCATTTCAACCGAGGACCTAGCCCCCCTATTCAATTTGTTGAAAGGGGGAGAGGGGCTGAGTTCCCCTAGGGCTCTCACCCCAGAGGCAGAGGTGGCCTTGGAGAAGATACAGAAAGTTATTTCGGCCAGGCAGGCCCACCGTTACCATCCGGGCCTGCCCTTCAAATTTATTATACTGGGGAAATTGCCACACCTCCATGGCATGATACACCAGTGGACACCAGTGCAAAGGACCAGGGGCTGGGTGACCCCCTCTTAATTATAGAGTGGGTGTTCCTCAGCCATCATCGGTCCAAAAGAATAACACGGCCACAGGAGTTGGTAGCCGAACTGATCCTTAAAGCAAGATCGAGGATCTGGGAGTTGGCGGGGTGTGATTTCACATGCATACATATCCAAATTAAATTGGAATCGGGCCAACTTGAATTAAAGACCTTTGAAGAACTGCTGCAAACCAATGAATACCTGCAGTGTGCACTAGACAGCTACACTGGGCGCATCGCAGTAGATCGGCCGGCCCATAAATTATTCAATTCGGAGTTCAAATTATTGCTGAGAAAGGTTCAGAGCAGGGAGCCACTGGATGCCTTGACAGTTTTCACAGACGCGTCTGGAGCATCCCACAAGTCAGTGATGACTTGGAAGGGTCCTCAGACTTAGCAGTGGGAGACTGATGTTGTTGTTGTGGAGGGCTCTCCATAAGTTGCTGAGTTGGACGCAGTCGTCAGGGCATTCCAGAGATTCCCTGGACCTTTTAATTTGGTTACAGATTCTGCGTATGTCGCAGGTGTAGTGTCTCGGGCTGAGTCTGCGGTTCTTCAACAGGTCACCAACAAAAGATTATTTGATTTGCTTAACAGGCTCGTCGAGCTAGTCTCCCACCGCGAGCACCCTTTTTATGTTATGCATGTGAGATCACATACTGTCCTGGGGTGACGTTATGATGCTTGTATCCCCATTCATCCGTTCTGTGCCTTTAAGACTGGCTCTGAAAAGTGGAAGTTTTGTTTGGGTTTCCTTTATCAGGACACAGAGACAAGGCAGTACATAGGGCTGTTTTCACTTCTAGCTCGCAGCTTGCTGCTTTTGCTTGCTTGCTTTTCTGCTCTTGCTTCTGCTCTCGCTTTTGCTTCTGCTTATTAGCTAGTTTAGCTAAACAGTCCAAATTCCTTCCCGGACTGTTTCTCCTCTCCTGTTCCTGTGACCATCTCGAACCTGCTCCAGACTGGGACCCGGGAACACCGAAGGTTTGGCTGCAGCAGCTGGCCCAGCACCGGAGGGACTGAGAGCAGAGAAACCACCCCGAAAGAGACTTTCTGATTTTGTCATCTTTCTCAGAGTGGTATCAGCTGGTATTGTTCATTTTGTGTGCGGGGGGTGCTGTGCCAGTCAAATAAACAGGTTCTTTCCACTTCTCTCCGAGGAATTTTTTCCCGAACCAGTTGGGGGGAGGGGCCGTGTGGGTTTTGCTTTCTGGAGGGGCCCTCCTTTGCAGATTCGTTAACAAATTTGCCCTAAACCAGGACAAAATATTGGTGCCCAAACGTGAGGCTCGAGAGAGAGAGTGGAAAAACCCTGTTTTGACTGCATTTTAGTTGCTATAACTCTGTGTTCGTTTAAATCAGCTAATAGCCATGGTTTTTGAATTGATAATGTCTATTGGGGTGAAGTTTTACATGCATTTCTGGTCCCTAGGGTTTTTTGAGATTTTAATACCTCTCTGGTCCCTAGGTTTATTTTCTTATCCAGAAATAGCTTTTGTATTGCCCCTAATACATAGTTTTTACATCAGAGGGGCAGTGACCAGAGTAGCTATCCTGCTGGGCTTGGTGGCAATAATGTGCAAGAAGTTTATAAACATGCTAGTGTCTGCTCCAGGTATGAATGGTTCATGGCTATGGTTATGCATCCAGTTTGTTGCAGGAGGAGCAGGAGGGAATGAGGTTTTTCAGCCTCTGCTTTCCTCCTTCTCCTATGAATCAGTTGCATCACTAGTGAAGGATGTTCAGTTTCCCCTCAATGTTAAAGAGACCATCTTCCTGGTAGCCAATCTGATAACCTTCCTCTATACAGCCTGCTGCTTCTCTAGAATGAGGGCTGAGATTTCTAGGCGGGCTGATGAGACCCCTGACTCAGGAGTAGACCCCGGTGTGGAAAATCCTAAGTGGTGTGGGAAATGGGAGGATATGGGCCAAATCCTGAAGGAATTCTCTGACCCTATAGTCTGGGATTTTCCCCATGAACAAATTCAGAATCCAGCTGAGGTGGGGAAATAACTGAAAGAGGAGTACCAGGATGAGCCTAAGGAGAGGAAGGTCATTGCAGTGAGCTGGGCCCTGGCATATGCTTATCACACACTGCTAGATACTGTCGGGCAGCAGACAGAGGCAGGGGGGCAGGGAGATAAATCAGCAACTGTCCCGGTGACTCAGGCTGCAGCTAACACTCCAGGCTCGAAGCCAGCATCTAAACCCATGGCTGTTGCTACCAGCACTAGAAGTGGGAAATGCACGGACAAGACCAATCGACCAGGGGATGATGATGATGATGATGATGAAGGAGAAGGAACCTCAATGCCTCCTGACATAAAATCAGGAGTCAAAGCAGCAGGTGCAAGATCAGATGAGTCCTTTTCCCTGAAGGACCTCCGTGGCCTACGGAAGGACTACACTCGAAGGTCTGATGAATCCATAATTAGTTGGCTTGTCCGTCTCTGGGATGCTGCAGGCGAGGCTACAATTCTGGATGGCACTGAAGCCAGGCATTTGGGATCCCTGTCACAGGATACTGTCATAGACCAAGGAATGATGAGGGGGGCTAACCCTCACAGCCTCTGGGAACGGGTCCTAAGAAGCGTAGCAGAAAGATACCTGTGTGCAGAAGATCTCTATATGCAGTAAACTCAGTGGAAGACAATAGATCAAGGGATCCAACGCTTGAGAGAAATGGCTGTGGCAGAAATTATCTTCTCAGATGATGTAACAACCAGGAACCCAGACTTAGTACCATGCACGTCTGTGATGTGGCGAAAACTCGTACGACTTGGGCCACACGAATATGCTTCTGCCTTAGCCATCATGAAGAGGGATGAGAGGGATGAGACGGTGCTTGACATGGCAAGGAAGCTCCGAGCATATGCAGATGCTGTACATGGCCCGACACATGCCAGAATCGCAGCGGTAGAAACACGTCTGCAGAACTTAGAGGATAAGATAGAGGAGAACCATAAGAAGCTTAGAGAGGAGATTAAAGAAGACCTTCTCCAAATTTCAGCAGTACAGATCCGAGGTTCTGGTCTCCAAGGCAGACGTTTCCCAGATGGCGAGAGAAGGTACACCCCACGAGCTGAGCTGTGGTTCTACCTGTGTGATTGTGGGAAGAACATGAGAAGGTGGCAGAGGAAACCTACTGCTGTTCTGGCACGACGGGTGCGTGAACTGAAGGAAGCCACCAGGAGGAAAGCAGCTCCAGTTGCCCGTAGCCGACCGGCCAGGTATGATGATGATGACATGTCTGATCCTCTCGAAGGAACATCCAAAACATACGCCCAGGGAAAGAAGGATAACCAGGCTTAGAGGGGCCCTGCCTCCAGCCAGGTAGAGGCCAGGGAAAATCGTGTTTTCTGGTCTGTGTGGATTCGTTGGCCTGGCACATCGGAGCCACAAGAGTACAAAGCTTTGGTCGATACTGGTGCGCAATGCACATTAATCCCATCAAGACATGTGGGGACAGAGTCTGTTTCTATTGCTGGTGTGACAGGAGGATCCCAGGATTTCACTTTGGTGGAAGCTGATGTGAGCCTAACGGGAAATGAGTGGAAGAAGCATCCTATTGTGACTGGCCCAGAGGCCCCATGTATTTTGGGCATAGACTACCTTCGGAGTGGGTACTTCAAAGACCCAAAAGGACTCAGGTGGGCATTTGGAATAGCTGCTGTAGAGACAGAGGGCATCCAGCAATTGAACACCTTGCCTGGGTTGTCTGAGAATCCATCTGCAGTAGGATGCCTGATGGGAGAAGAGCAACAAGTGCCAATTGCCACTTCCATAGTGCATCGACGGCAGTATAGGACCACTCGAGATGCCGTGATCCCCATCCATAAGATGATCCGCGAGCTGGAGAGCCAAGGGGTGGTCAGCAAGACCCACTCACCCTTCAACAGCCCCATTTGGCCTGTGCGAATATCTGAAGGAGAATGGAGATTGACTGTGGACTACCGTGCATTGAATGAAGTGACTCCACCACTGAGTGCTGCCGTGCCAGACATATTAGAGCTCCAGTATGAGCTAGAGTCCAAGGCAGCAAAGTGGTATGCCACTATAGACATTGCCAATGCATTTTTCTCCGTTCCTCTGGCAGCAGAATGCAGGCCTCAGTTTGCCTTCACATGGAGGGGAGTGCAGTACACCTGGAACCGACTGCCCCAGGGGTGGAAGCACAGCCCCACCATCTGCCATGGACTGATCCAGACTGCACTAGAAAGGGGAGAGGCTCCGGAACACCTGCAGTATATTGATGACATCATTGTGTGGGGGAACACAGCTGCGGAAGTGTTCGAGAAAGGGAAGGAAATCATCCAGATCCTCCTGGGAGCTGGTTTCGCCATTAAAAAGAGTAAAGTAAAGGGACCAGCTCGTGAGATTCAATTCCTGGGAGTGAAGTGGCAAGATGGACGACGTGAGATTCCTACAGATGTCATCAACAAGATCACAGCAATGTCTCCACCCACCAATAAGAAAGAGACACAAGCTTTCTTGGGTGCAAGAGGTTTTTGGAGGATGCATATTCCTGAGTACAGTCAGATCGTGAGCCCTCTTTACCTGGTCACCCGCAAGAAGAACAAGTTCCAGTGGGGCCCTGAGCAGCAACAAGCCTTTGTCCAGATCAAGCAGGAGATTGCCCATGCAGTAGCCCTTGGCCCGGTCAGGACAGGACCAGAGGTAAAGAACATGCTCTACTCTGCAGCCGGGAACCATGGCTTGTCCTGGAGCCTTTGGCAGAAGGTGCCTGAGGAGACTCGGGGTCGACCACTGGGATTTTGGAGTCGAAGCTACAGAGGGTCTGAAGCCAACTATACTCCAACAGAGAAAGAAATCCTGGCTGCCTATGTGTGGGATCTCAGTCTCTCAGAACTGGGGTGCAGGGTGAACAAGACCCCCCCTGGGGGGCTCGGGAGTCCTGGAATGCTGCCAGAAATGTCTGGTGGCTGGACTTTGATCCCACATGGGAGATGACATCAGTATGAGGACGGGAGGATTTCACTGGGGTGAATGGTGAAGGGACAAGTTAATTGGAGTGTGAGATACAGGGTTTAAGATCCCTGTACAGGGGGGTCTAGAGAGGCAAGATGGAGGTACTGGGGCGTGCCCTTCTCCTTCTTCTTCTTCCTCTAGGCCTCCATCTTCTGTGGTGGAGTTGGCACTCCAGGATTGGACCTTACTAGGGGAACACTGGTTAATAAGGATAGAGGGTATTGGAGAAAAATGATAAATATTGTATACGTAACTCCGGGTATAAAGATAGGTGACCGCCCCAGGGGCTTTCAGTGTGTGCCCATGGCTGACTGCTGAGCAGAACTCTGTCAGGCCAAGAGAAAATCTTTTAGATAAGCAATTAATAAACACCAAGACCAAGAACAAATCTGAAGCTTCCTCTCGTCCTTTCGAACCCGGGGGCCCAAGGCCATCTTTGGGCTTTTTCCCAGACCATCTGAACAGCCCAGAAATCCGACAACTGGCGTCCGCTGTGTGGGCTATCTCCCACCAAACCTTTCGGGGGGGGGAAAGCCCTGAAGAGCTGAAGAGCCAAGAGAACAGCACTGATAACTCCTGAGAAGGGAAGCCTGAAGAAAGAAAGAAGAAAAAGAAAAAACCGGCCGGGAGAAGCTGCAAAAATCAGCAGTCACTGAGAAATCCCATCTCTCAGCTTCTGCTGAAGACAGCTCGTAGCAGAGCGGCCTGGACTTGGACCAGAAAGGCGCCTCTGATCCATCCCTCGTAATCTGCTGGACGGAGAACAAGGGCCTCCAGACCACTCTGACGACAGATTCGGTAAGAAGGCCAAAATAAAATCATGGGGGCAACACTCTCCCAAGAACAACGGGAAATCTTATCCACCTTACAAAGTGTAGCAGAACTATATACAGAAGGGATCCCAAAGAAAGAATTAAAACAGCTGTTATTATGGGCAAGGCTCAATTATCCACTTGCAGAGACATATCTGCTGTTCGAAGTGGGGTTTTGGCAAGAAATTAATAGGCATTTATATATTTTAGCAACAAAGAAAGATGAGACAGCGTTAAAGCTACTCTCGCCGGCAAGAATCATGTTACAAGGTATTTCAGTGCAGTCTAAAAGACTGGAAAAGCAGCGAGAAGCTGCGGTACCCTCAGAGAAGGGGGCGGAGCGGCAGAGCTCCGGGAAAAAAATTACTCTGGCTTTGAAAGGCCAGGGGGAAAGGGCTCTCGAAAAAAGAGAGCGGGAAAAAATATTAAAACCCCCGATCAAAAAATGCAACAAACCCCAAGGGCGTCCTGAAACTCCAGAGAGTGTGGAGGAGTCAGGAGCAGAAGGGGGGGAGCAGGAAGATAAGGGATCGGGGGGGGGGCCTGCTCGCGGCGAAAGCGGCGACGCGGCGGCGGCGGCGGTCGCGAGCAGCGCGGGTGAGGATGAGGAGACGCGCGCGGAGGGCGAAACTCGCAAAAACCGGGGTGTAGACTCACACGCGGGCGCGAAAGCGGCGAACGCGGAAGGCGGGCTGAGGGAAAATGTGCAGCC
This sequence comes from Melozone crissalis, assembly GCF_028551555.1. Lineage (NCBI taxonomy): Eukaryota > Metazoa > Chordata > Aves > Passeriformes > Passerellidae > Melozone > Melozone crissalis. The sequence continues at coordinate 2,997,791 of NW_026535882.1, read as the reverse complement.
TCAGCGAGCCGCCGCGGGGGCGCCGAGACGCAGGAGGCGCGCGGTTGTGACGTCAGACCCGGTGCGACGGTCAGCTCGAATCGCGGGTAGAGCCGGGGTGCCGGCGGGAGAGGCGAACACAACGTCAGAGGAGGAGGGGTCGGATTCTGGGACAGACCGAGGGGCTGGAACCTCGGAGGTGAAACAGGGGGGAGACGATGACGTCACCTTGGGGGACACCAGAAGTAGCTCAGAGAGTACGCACGCGCAGAGAGTAGGACGCGCGCGGACCCGAGCCCGGTCCCCCGTGACGTCGCGGGTGAGGAGGGGCCGTGTTAGGGATTCTACGTCCCGGGGCTCCACACCATCTCCAGATCTGGCGCCTTTGGTCCAGAGCCTCGGAGTCCCAGTCCCTTCCCTTCATGGGGGACGCCGAGCCGGAAGAGGAAGTGGGGCAGTCGAGATCGCTCCGTCATCCGAGCCAGGGAGGTCCATGCAGCATTGGGGAAATTTCAATGCTATCGCCTGATTTGAACATGTTAAGAGAGGAAAGGCACAGAGAAAAAAGATCAATACGGCAATATGCAGCAGATTGCAATGATGAAATGTTTTCTTGGGACAAGAAAACGAGTATTGCTACAGCAATCTTCTCACCTCAGACAGCATCGGGGGTGGCCTTGACTCAGATCGACCGCATGGGTTGTTGGTTGAGCAAACATGCGCGGTCTGTGTCTGTCACATTGGATGACATGTTAAAAGACGTCAGTAGTGTGAGACAGGCGACTCTTCAAAATAGAGCAGCAATCGATTATCTATTGCTCGCTCATGGACATGGGTGTGAAGAGTTCGAGGGGATGTGCTGCATGAATCTCTCAGATCATTCAAAGTCAATTCATGAAAATATAAAAAATATAAAGAACAGCATAAATAAGCTTGGCGAGATCACAGGATCATGGATCGATCAATTGGCAGAATCCTTTGACATCTCTCCCATTTGGAGAGGAATCTTAAAAATAGGGTTTTATGTTTTAATAGTTCTCCTAGTCCTCATACTTGTTGTCCCATGCATATTTGCATGTTTAAAACATGCAATGAATCGGATGGCGAAAAAGATCTTTTTGGTGCAAACAGAAGGGGGAGATGTGGGATCTCAGTCTCTCAGAACTGGGGTGCAGGGTGAACAAGACCCCCCCTGGGGGGCTCGGGAGTCCTGGAATGCTGCCAGAAATGTCTGGTGGCTGGACTTTGATCCCACATGGGAGATGACATCAGTATGAGGACGGGAGGATTTCACTGGGGTGAATGGTGAAGGGACAAGTAAATTGGAGTGTGAGATACAGGGTTTAAGATCCCTGTACAGGGGGGTCTAGAGAGGCAAGATGGAGGTACTGGGGCGTGCCCTTCTCCTTCTTCTTCTTCCTCTAGGCCTCCATCTTCTGTGGTGGAGTTGGCACTCCAGGATTGGACCTTACTAGGGGAACACTGGTTAATAAGGATAGAGGGTATTGGAGAAAAATGATAAATATTGTATACGTAACTCCGGGTATAAAGATAGGTGACCGCCCCAGGGGCTTTCAGTGTGTGCCCATGGCTGACTGCTGAGCAGAACTCTGTCAGGCCAAGAGAAAATCTTTTAGATAAGCAATTAATAAACACCAAGACCAAGAACAAATCTGAAGCTTCCTCTCGTCCTTTCGAACCCGGGGGCCCAAGGCCATCTTTGGGCTTTTTCCCAGACCATCTGAACAGCCCAGAAATCCGACACCTATGAAGGAGTCCAGGCTGCTTCGGAGGTAATAGGCACCGAAGCACAACTCCTCCTGGCACCCCGACTACCGGTGCTGGGGTGGATGTTCAAAGGCAAAGTTCCTTCCATTCACCATGCCACCAGTGCTACATGGAGCAAGTGGATTGCTCTCATCACTCAGCGCGCCCGTATAGGTAAACTGAATCGCCTTGGGATTTTGGAGGTCATTACAAATTGGCCCGAAGGTGAGAATTTTGGTGTCACAGATGAAGAGGAACAAGAACCAGTGACACGTGCTGAAGAGGCCCCTCCCTATAACCAACTGCCACCAGAGGAAACACGCTACGCTCTTTTCACTGACGGTTCCTGTCGCATCGTAGGGATGAACCGGAAGTGGAAAGCAGCCGTATGGAGTCCCACACGACAGGTTGCACAAGCTACCGAAGGAGAAGGTGGATCAAGCCAACTTGCAGAACTCAAAGCTGTTCAACTGGCCCTGGACATTGCTGAGAGAGAGAAGTGGCCAAAGCTCTACCTCTACACTGATTCATGGATGGTAGCCAATGCTCTGTGGGGATGGCTGGAGAGGTGGAAAAAGGCTAACTGGCAACGTAGAGGGAAACCAATTTGGGCTGCTGATGAGTGGAAAGACATTGCTACCAGGGTAGGGAGGCTACCTGTGAAAGTCCGCCATGTAGATGCCCATGTACCCAAGAGTAGGGCCAATGAGGAGCACCAGAACAATGAGCAGGTAGACCAAGCTGCAAAGATAGGGGTGTCCAAAATAGACCTAGACTGGGAACATAAGGGAGAGTTATTCCTAGCTAGATGGGCCCATGATGCCTCAGGCCACCAGGGCAGAGATGCCACCTATAAATGGGCACAAGACCGAGGGGTGGATCTAACCATGGACAGTATTTCTCAGGTTATCCATGACTGTGAGACGTGTGCTGCCATCAAGCAGGCCAAGCGAGTGAAGCCCCTCTGGTACGGTGGGCGGTGGTCCAAGTACAAGTATGGGGAGGCCTGGCAGATTGCCTACATCACACTGCCCCAGACACGCCAGGGCAAGGGCTACGTGCTGACCATGGTGGAAGCCACCACTGGATGGTTGGAAACCTACCCTGTGTCTCATGCCACAGCCCGGAACACCATCCTGGGCCTTGAAAAGCAAGTCCTGTGGAGACATGGCACCCCTGAGAGGATCGAGTCAGACAACGGGACTCATTTCAAGAACAGCCTTATCAACACCTGGGCTAGGGAACATGGCATTGAGTGGGTGTACCATATCCCCTACCATGTACCAGCTGCAGGGAAAGTGGAGAGGTACAATGGACTACTAAAAACCCAGTTGAAAGCTTTGGGTGGGGGATCTTTCAAGAATTGGGAGCAGCATTTAGCAAAGGCCACCTGGTTAGTCAACACCCGAGGTTCCACCAACCGAGCAGGTCCTGCCCAGTCTGAGTCCCTGAATGTAATAGAAGGAGACAAAGTCCCAGTGGTACATATCAGAGGTTTGTTAGGGAAGACTGTATGGATCAACTCTGCCTCGAGTAGAGACAAACCCATTCGTGGGGTTGTCTTTGCTCAGGGGCCAGGTTGCACGTGGTGGATAATGCAAAGAGATGGAACAACACGATGTGTACCTCAGGGAGATCTGATTGTGGGATAGAATGATATGCAATATCACTGTTCATTGGATGTTACTGCCATTGTCTGTACATTAAACCATACAGACATGAGATAGAAGGAAATGTGTAAGAGTTGAAGGTCTGGGCAAGTGGAAGATGGAGAAGGAAATGTGAAAGTGTCGAAGGTCTGAGCAAGTGATAGATGGAGCTTTAAGTGACGAAAGTGAAAAGGGGGGATCCTGCAGCTCTGTAATATAGGGCCTGGATTCAGTGGTCCAGTGTGGGGATATGATGAAGGCATGATGGGTATTGCTTGTAATTTTGGGGAAACAGATGGAAACTTTGTGTGAATAATGCATGATGTGTTGTAATATGTTGATGATATGGGGATAAGGGGTGGAATGTCCTGGGGTGACGTTATGATGCTTGTATCCCCATTCATCCGTTCTGTGCCTTTTAGACTGGCTCTGAAAAGTGGAAGTTTTGTTTGGGTTTCCCTTATCAGGACACAGAGACAAGGCAGTACATAGGGCTGTTTTCACTTCTAGCTCGCAGCTTGCTGCTTTTGCTTGCTTGCTTTTCTGCTCTTGCTTCTGCTCTCGCTTTTGCTTCTGCTTATTAGCTAGTTTAGCTAAACAGTCCAAATTCCTTCCCGGACTGTTTCTCCTCTCCTGTTCCTGTGACCATCTCGAACCTGCTCCGGACTGGGACCCGGGAACACCAAAGGTTTGGCTGCAGCAGCTGGCCCAGCACCGGAGGGACTGAGAGCAGAGCAACCACCCCCGAAAGAGACTTTCTGATTTTGTCATTTTTCTCAGAGCGGTGTCAGCTGGTATTGTTCATTTTGTGTGCGGGGGGTGCTGTGCCAGTCAAATAAATAGGTTCTTTCCACCTCTCTCCGAGGAATTTTTTCCCGAACCGGTTGGGGGGAGGGGCCGTGTGGGTTTTGCTTTCTGGAGGGGCCCTCCTTTGCAGATTCTCTAACAAATTTGCCCTAAACCAGGACAAAATATTCTGCCCCACGTTGGGCGCCAATATTTTGTCCTGGTTTAGGGCAAATTTGTTAGAGAATCTGCAAAGGAGGGCCCCTCCAGAAAGCAAAACCCACACGGCCCCTCCCCCCAACCGGTTCGGGAAAAAATTCCTCGGAGAGAGGTGGAAAGAACCTGTTTATTTGACTGGCACAGCACCCCCCGCACACAAAATGAACAATACCAGCTGACACCGCTCTGAGAAAAATGACAAAATCAGAAAGTCTCTTTCGGGGGTGGTTGCTCTGTTCTCAGTCCCTCCGGCGCTGGGCCAGCTGCTGCAGCCAAACCTTCGGTGTTCCCGGGTCCCAGTCCGGAGCAGGTTCGAGATGGTCAAAGGAACGGGAGAGGAGAAACAGTCCGGGAAGGAATTTGGACTGTTTAGCTAAACTAGCTAATAAGCAGAAGCAAAAGCGAGAGCAGAAGCAAGAGCAGAAAAGCAAGCAAGCAAAAGCAGCGAGCTGCGAGCTAGAAGTGAAAACAGCCCTATGTACTGCCTTGTCTCTGTGTCCTGATAAGGGAAACCCAAATAAAACTTCCACTTTTCAGAGCCAGTCTTAAAGGCACAGAACGGATGAATGGGGATACAAGCATCATAACGTCACCCCAGGACACTCTTTTGACAGCCAAAATCCTCCAGTGGTCCGGCACTTTGGCAGTCACCAGCAGCTGCAGCCTAAAGCCAGGCCACCGGTTCTTGTAAAAGATCCGGAGACCTGGCGGACGGAGGGCCCCTTTGACCTGGTGACCTGGGGGAGGGGATATGCCTGCGTGTCCACTCCCTCAGGCCCCAGGTGGATTCCATCCAAGTGGGTCAGGCCCTTCGTCCCGAAACAGAGGACCAAGAAGGAGGCAGTACCACAGGTCCGGCAGGCTTGTTGGCGGCGGCGGAGGAAACCACACCATCAGTCTTGGTCCTTCTCTCCAGATCTCCCCCCGGTTACCGAAGAGCCCTCTCCTCCAGCTTCTCCTCCACCCCTTGACCTCCTATGTCACGTTTCCTCCCATTCACCCCCTGCTCCAGCACTTACCCCCCGTATGTTTTATTTAAACTGGTTGTTTGGAGAGGAACCATTTTTGTGAATTCGTTATACTTTTACTATCTTCTCTCGTTTCAGTTACATCTCCCCCATGGCCTCCATTTCAACATTGCTGGCTCCCAACCCTAGCCTGCTAATGGTGATCATGACGACCTGCGGACTCCTTTTGCCACCTTCGGAGCCATGGGTCGTCCCCCAGCCAAAGATCAACGTCTGGCGTGCCTTGGCTCAGTCTTTAGGACAGGACCACATTTGCCTTGACACCGGCGCAGCAGAGGACCCGATGTCGTCTTGCCTTGTGGGGATCCCTTTCTCTCCAGGCGAGTTCCCATCCGCCTTTCAGTCAGCCCTTTCCCCTATTTTGGCCCGGAGCCTTACCATCCTCCCGAGTTTTGATTCTAGTAATGCTTGGAGCGACGGAGTGCGTAGGCTGGATTCTTTATCCTCTGAGCCCACGGAATTACATCTTCTCGGTTCCGCCAATGCCTCTGTTTGTTTTAAATTTGATTACACCTTTGCCCCTATAGAGAAGGGCAGGGAGGTGGTCCAGCAAACTAAAAAAGAATATCAGGAAAACCAGTGGTGCAAAGCCGTGCTGAAGATCAGTGGCCCCACCACCACTGGACGGACCCCATATGCCCTTCCCAGGGGAGGGTTTTTGATTTGTGGCGACCGGGCGTGGGCAGGCATCCCCTCTGGTCTGATCGGAGGGCCGTGCACTTTTGGCAGACTGACGTTGTTCACCCCCAACATGACCCAAATTGTCAATTGGAAAAAGGCAAATGTCACGTCCGAATTGGCCAGAGCTAAAAGAGATCTCAAGGATCTCACTGAGGACTGTGACAGCAAAATTACCCATTGGTCACACTCAAAATCCGTCGCCTTTACCATCTTGTTGCCTTGGGTATCGGTGGCGAAGGCTCTAGGTGAATTGGGCCGCCTAGAGTGTTGGGTGGCTAAACAAGCAAATTTTACTTCAGCCGCACTCTACGACCTCCTCACAGACGAGGAAATAACAAGGAAGGCGACACTCCAAAACAGAGCAGCAATAGATTTTCTATTGCTGCTCCATCATCATCACTGCGAGGAGTTTGAGGGCCTCTGCTGCCTGAACCTGTCCTCTCGAGCTGAGGACGCCAGACACTCCATCAAGAAACTCCAAGACCTTCTACATCAGGTTAAGCAGGAGACATCAGACTGGCTGGGGGACATTTTTAAGGGTTGGGGCCTTAGCGGGTGGGCCAGTTCTATTTTAGAGTCAGCTTGTAAAGTTGTTTTGAGTTTGATCATGTTTTCAGTCTTAATCATGTTGACCCACGGCTTGGTCCAAAGACTGATAGCAAAGGCCACCTCGCCCACCGTAAACCACACTGCAATTCCGTCGGAAGAGCACTTCGAGCTGGAAGACCTCTCCCCAGAGGCCGAAAAAGCTGTGGACGAGGAAGGGTCAACCGAGCCGCCTCATGAACATCCAGAGACAGACGAACTCCAGCTCGGAGAAGGCGAAGACTGGAAGGACCAGCCGCGGGCCTCAGAATTTTGAGTTTATATGGACATTCTTGTTTCTTTTTATTTTATTTGTTAAGAAACAGGGAGATGTTGTGGTGTGTTTTTAAGTTTCTCAGTTTGCTCCCCCATTTTATGTATGTTCCCCCTTTGTTCTCTATAAATGGTTCCTCCCTTCCCAGTTTTCCCGCCACTATTGCCCTGACAGTTGAGTTACTCTGGTTTCCCCTGCCCCCTTTTAGTTGCCAATCTCCTAAGTTACATAATTGCTCCTCCCTTATCCCACAATATAAGTAAAGTTTTCCTCCTCCCTGGGCCCAGTCAATCACCTCCCACTCCTCCCAGGATTCGAGAACCTTCTTCTCCTTGGGGGTTAGAGTTGGCTGGTGTCCTGGGGCCCCTCCTCTACTTCATGTTTAGTGGATATGTTCTTATGTCAGTTTTGTTATGTACCTCCCCACATGGTCCCCGATTGGTTAGTTGGGCTTCCCTCCCTTCTCCACCCCTTCCCTTTAAAACTCTGTCTCTCCCCGTGTTCGGCGCTATTGCTGTGGGTTTGTCCATCTGTTGGTTGCCCTTTGCTGCCTGGGGGCTCGTCAATAAACCGATGTTTAACCCCCAGCAAGTGGTCGCCTCCTCACTCGTCTCGTCCTGCGTGAACCCAAGACCGCAATCCAGCCCGGCCCGAGGCCACGACGCTAGAGGGGGCTGGGTTCTGATGCGTAGGGGCGTTGTCCTTCTTACCCCTTTCTGCTAGCCGGATTTAGGGCCGCGCACGCCCTCGCGCAAAAGACGAAGGTACGATGCTCTCCGGAGCTAAGAGCTGCTCCCGGGCGTCTTTCGGCAGAAGCCGCGCTGCGGAGAGCACTGTGACTGCCACAATCGTCTTTGCGCGAAGAAGCCGCCTCTTCGCCTCCGGGAGCCGGAGAGAGCGGCAGCTTCAGAAAGGTTAATAAAGAAGCTGCACAACACTGGGATTTAGTGCGCAGCTTGCCAACTGATAGAAAACAGTTCCTTAGCACTCTCCTGCCTTTTCCAAACACATGAGAATTCGATTGGAAACTGTTTTAGGCAACTCTCTTTGTCTTCTTGCAAAACACTCGACAGACCACAGTGCAACTTCTAGAACACGATCGGAGATGCTTTCTGTGCTGGCACAGTTTCTCCTTGTCAGACATAGTGGAAAAGCTTTTTGCTAAGATGTAGACGACAAGAGACACTAAAGACGAAGGTAGGATGCTCTCGGGAGCTAAGAGCCGCTCCTGGGTGTCTTTCGGCAAAAGCCGCGCTGCGGAGAGCACTGTGACCGCCACAATTGTCTTTGCGCGAAGAAGCCGCTTCTTTGCCTCCGAAAGCCGGAGATAGTGGCAGCTTCGGAAAGGTGAAGAAGGAAGCTGCACAACACTTGGGTGGTGCGCGCAGCTTGCCAACTGATAGAAAACAGTACCTTAGCACTCTCCTGCCTTTTCCAAACACATGAGCATTCGATTGGAAGCTTTTTTGGGCAACTCTGTTCGTCTTCTTGCAAAACACTCGGCAGACCTCCGTGCAACTTCTAGAACACGATGGGAGATGTTTTCTGTTCTGGCACTGGTTCTCGTTGCCTGACACAGTGGAAAAGCTTTTGGCTAAGATGTCGACGACAAGAGACGCTAAAGACGAAGGTTCAATGCTCTCCGGAGCTAAGAGCCGCTCCCGGGCGTCTTCTGGCAGAAGCCGCGCTGCGGAGATCACTGTGACCGCCTCAATCGTCTTTGCGCTAAGAAGCCGCTTCTTCGCCTCCGAGAGCCAGAGAGAGCGGCAGCTTCGGAAAGGTGAAGAAGGAAGCTGCTCCACACTGGGATTGTGTGCGCAGCTTGCCAACTGACAGAAAACAGTATTTAGCACTCTCCTGACTATTCCAATCATATGAGCATTCGATTGGAAGGTGTTTCGGACAATGTGGGATCTCAGCCTCTCAGGACTGGGGTGCAGGGTGACCAGGACCACCCCTGGGGGGCTCGGGAGTCTTGGAATGTTGCCAGAAATGTCTGGTGGTTTTGCTTTGATCCCACATGGGAGACGACATCAGTATGAGGATAGGAGGATTTCACCGGGGTGAATGGTGAAGGAATAAGTTTAATTGAGTGTGAGATACAGGGTTTAAGATTTCTGTACAGGGGGGTCTAAAGAAGTAAGATGGAGGAATTGGGGCGTGCCCTTCTCCTTCTTCTTCTTCTTCTTGGCCTCCATCTTCTGTGGTGATGTTGGCACTTTGGGATTGGTCCTTACCAAAAATGAACTGGTTGATAAGGGTAGAGGGTATTGGAGAAAAATGATGAATATTGTATACGTAACTCCGAGTATAAAGATAAGTGACTGCCCCGGGGGGCTCAGTGTGTGCCCATGGCTGACTGCTGAGCAGAACTCTGTCAGGCCAAGAGAAAATCTTTTAGAAAAGCAATTAATAAACACTGAGACCGAGAAAAGATCTGCAGTCCCTTTTCGTCCTTTGGAGCGCGGGCTGCCCAAGGCCACCTCGGGCCTTCCCAGACCATCTAAACAGCCGAAAATCCGACAAGTGGCGTCCGCTGCGTGGGCTACCTCCCACCAAACCTTTCAGGAGGGGGGAAAAGCCCTGAAGAGCCGAAGAGCTGAAGAGCCAAGAGGCCAGCACTGATAACTCCTGAGGAGAGAAGCCTGAAGAAAGAAAGAAGAAAAAAAAACGGCCAGGAGAATCTGCAAAAATCAGCAGTCACTGAGAATTCCATCTCTCAGCTTCTGCCGAAGACATTTCGTAGCAGAGCGGCCTGGACTGGGACCAGAAAGGCGCCTCTGGATCTATCTCTCGTGACCTGCTGGACGGAGATCGGGAGCCTTCAGACAACTCTGACGACAGATTTGCTAAGAAGGCCAAAAATTAAAACATGGGGGACACATTCTCCCAGGAAAAACGGGAAATCTTGTCCGCCTTACAAGGCGTGGCTGAATTATATACAGAAGGGATCCCAAAGAAAGAATTAAAACAGTTATTGTTGTGGGCAAGGCTCAACTACCCACTTTCAGAAACATGCCTGCTATTCGAAGTGGGGTTTTGGCAAGAAATTAATAGGCATTTATATTTCTTAGCAACGAAAAAAGATGAGACAGCGTTAAAGCTGCTCTCGCCGGCAAGAATTATGCTAGAAGGTATTTCAGTGCAGTCAAAAAGACTGGAAAAGCAGCGAAAAACTGCGGCACCCTCAGAGGAGGGGGCGGAGCAAAGCTCCGGGAAAAAAATTAGCTCTGGCTTCAAAAAGCCAGGGGGAAAGGGCTCTCGAAAAAAGAGAGCAGGAAATAATATTAAACCCCCTGGTCGAAGACCCTAAGAAACCCCAAAAGCGTCCTGAAACCCCAGAGAGTATAGAGGAGTCAGGAACGGAAGGGGGGGAGCAGGAGGAAGACAAGGGATCGGGGGGAGCGCTTTCTCGCGAAGAGCAAGGCGGCGGCACGGGAGCGGCGGTGCAAACGGGCAGCGCGGATGAAAATGAGGAGATGCGCGCGGCGGGCAAAACTCGCAAGAATCCGGGGGGGGAGTCACATACCAGCGCGGGGGCGGCAAATGCGGGCGGCGAATTGGGGGAAACCGCACGGCCCCAGAGAGCCACCATAGCGAGACGCAGGAGGCGCGCGGTTGTGACATCAGACCTGGTGCGGAGGTCGGCCAGAATCGCGGGGCGGGCCGGAATGCCGGCGGGAGGTGGGCTGGACACGCCGGAGGGAGGAGTGAACACAGCGTCAGAGGAGGAGGAGACAGAGTCAGGGACAGACCGAGGGGAAAAAACCTCGGGGGTGGAACGAGCGGGAGAGGATGACGTCAGCTCAGGAGAGACAGGGAGCGGCTCGGAGAGCACGCATGCGCAGAGAGTGGAGCGCGGGCGGCGGTAGGCCCGATCCCCTGTTACGTCTCTGGGGGGGAGGGGCCGTGTTAGGGGCCCCACACCCTCTCCGGACTCGGTGCCTCTGGTTGAAACTCTCAGAGTCCCAGTCTCTTCCCTTCAGGGGAAACGCTTAGGTGTTCAAGCCCCATTTTTAGCTGAATTAAAAGCCAAGCAAACACGGTCTGAAATGAGATCGCCGGCACGTCCGACCGGAAGAGGAAATGGGGCAGTCGATCTCACTCCGTCATTTGAGCCAGGGAGGCCGGTGAAAGCGCCACCTAGTGGCAGGAGGGCAGAAGTGCACGACATGCCGGATCGGTTCGGCGGAGCCACAGCGCCATCTCGTGGCGAGACTGCAACAATGCAGCAATTTTTTCCAACAATATATAAAAAGAAAAGCACTTCAAAGAAGACAATGTTAACACAACAAAGGGATTATCCATCCACTTCGGAATTTCATGAAGATGATGAAAGCTCAGATTAAGAACAGCTACAAGGGGAAGATGTCATAAGGATCACAGCATCGGAAGGTGTCCCAACATGGATGCTATCAGCAGCAGAAGCAGCAAAAAGCTTCTTGCATTCATTCGATACAGCAAAAAAGAAATATCAACAGGATCCTCGAGTTTCCTTTTCGGATTTAGGAGCAAGGCCAAAAATCTCAAGGCGAAAAATGAGACACTGTGAATCACCGATGACGTCCACAACACCATTATTCATGCAAATCCCAATGGAGTCTGAAGAAGAGGAATTTCAAGAGCCGGTGAAGACCATGGATTGGAAGCGAATCAGAAAAGCGTTGGCAAAGGAAAAGCATTTATTCCCGGGATCAGGAGATTTGATAATGCCAGTGACATATGATGCCCAGGGACAGAATACAAAGTGGGAAAGGATGGGTCATGAGATACTCAAAGACTTAGGGAAGGCGGCTCAAACTTTTGGGCTGAACTCACAATACTTCAAACAGCTACTAAGAGGGACATTCACTATGTACGATCTCACACCATATGATATTCGAAGTATTGTGGCAATGATCCTCACTGACACACAGAATCTTATCTGGGAAAAAAGGTGTAGATAATATCTTGCTGAGTTGCGGAACAGATATCAAGGTGGGCCAAATGCGAACCTCACAGAAGGGCAATTAGCAGGGGATCCTCCAGATGACAATCCAGGGGAGCAAGCAGCGCGGCTTCCACGAAGAGTGTTAAACGAGATCAAAGAAGCAGCGCGATTGGAAATCATACAAATTACACCGACAGGAGCTCCGGATGTTCCGTTCTCTTGCATCAGGCAAGGTCCCACAGAGCTATTCATGTCGTTCATCGACCGACTCATGCAAGCCGTTGATCGACAGGTGACGACAGAAGAAGTGAAGAGGCCTCTCTTGGAGAGTTTAGCTTTCGGCAATGCCAACCTGGATTGTCAACGGGTGATTAGCACCATGCCAGGACGGCCATCCTTGGCAGAGATGGTGGAGGCAAGCAGCAAGGTGGGAACACCTCAGCACGTCAAAACGATTGTGAAGAATGAATTAAAAGAGGAATGGGAAGAACAGCTAAAGGGACGCTCAGAAGGGCAATCAGAGGACAAGACATTGGAGAAGATGTTCCCGAATTTACTCCATCAACAGGACGAAAACGTCAACAAAGTTCTTGCGACAATGCAGAAAAAGAACAAACCCCAAGGAGGACAGTGCTACAGATGCGGGGAGTCTGGGCACATGAAAAGGAATTGCCCACAGACACACATACCAACGCCAGCCCAGAATGCAGAAAGGTCAATTTGTTCACGGTGCGGAAGAGGAAGACACTCTGTAAAAGAATGTTATTCCCGGACAGATGCTGAAGGAAATCCGTTACCGCATCCGGGAAACTGAAAATGCAGCGCGGAAAATCGCCAGCGCGCTCAGACACAAGTACTGGGGGTGTCACAAGAACAGACAGGGCAGTCATCAGTGAGCGACAAGCAGATACCCTCAGCAAAACCCTCAGTCGATTCCACAGTGACCCAGACCTCCTCCCACCAGGGGCACAGTGTGCATTGGCAGCTTCAAAACTAGTATGCTTTCTAGATGAAAGTCATGCGGAGATACCAACAGGTATCTGCGGGGATTCATACAAGAAACAAGATTTCTTGATAATTGGACAAGACAAGTGCAGTATTCTTGGCCTCATTGTTTATCCAACAGTTGTCTCAGCAGACAAAAATACAGAGTTAACAGTTTTGGCAAGAGCGCTTCGTCCACCCTTGACTGTACCGGAAAATACTGTGGTTGCGAGAGCCTTCGCATTGCCGCCACACGCAGTTGGAGAGGTCATGTCAATCTTCGACGAAGAAGGTCTCCCTATGAAAGAGCATGTTGAAGTACATACAACATGGGTGAAGCACATAGGTCGAGACCGACCCACGCTCACGTGCCAATTGACATGTGGGGACAGGACAATATCGATCAGAGGTATGCTCGACACAGGGGCGGATGTAACGGTAACATCGTACATCTTTTGGCCACGCAATTGGAGCTTGGTCGCGCCATTGGGCTCTCTCTCAGGCATCGGGGGAGCATCTCTGTGTCTGCAAAGTGAGAATTCCGTCGTTGTCACGGGACCAGGAGATAAGACGGCGATCATTCGTCCTTTTGTCGTCCAAAAGCCGATCACAGTCTGGGGTCGGGACCTTTTGGCACAATAGGGCGCGAAGATCGAAGTGGATTTTTAAAAGGGGTCACTGCAGCGCTCGCCACACTGAAGCTGTCATGGAAAACAGATGATCCAGTTTGGGTGGATCAGTGGCCCCTTGAGCGGAAAAAATTGAGTGCTTTGAAAGACCTGGTCCAAGAACAATTGCAGAAGGGACACATCAAGCCAACAGACAGCCCTTGGAATTCTCCGGTGTTTGTCATCAAGAAAAAGCTATCGGGCAAATGGAGGTTGTTACACGATCTCAGGAAGATCAACGAAGTCATAGAAGACATGGGGCCACTTCAGTTGGGACTTCCATCTGTCTCGATGCTTCCCAGAGATTTGCAGCTTGTGGTCATTGACCTCAAGGATTGTTTTTTCAGTATCCCACTCCATCCAGATGATGCTCCAAGATTTGCCTTTTCAGTTCCGAGTATCAACAGGGAAACGCCTCTGCAGCGGTACAATTGGGTCGTTCTTCCACAAGGTCTAAAAAATTCTCCGACGATCTGTCAATGGTACGTGGCACGAGCTTTGGCACCAGCACGGAAGAAATTTCCGAAGGCGAAGATCATTCATTACATGGATGATTTGCTCATTGCAGCATCAACACGACAGGAGCTGCAAGACGCTCGCGACTGTGTGATCGCAGAGGTGCAAAAGGCAGGTCTGGAAATCAGCATTTCAAAGATTCAAGAGGTTGCACCTTGGAAATATCTAGGGTGGAAAATTTCAGAGAAAACAATAAAGCCTCAAAAAGTGGTGATCAGCACAAAGGTCAACAATTTGCATGATTTGCAACAGCTTTTGGGAGAAATACTCTGGATGAGACCAGTTTTGGGAATCACAAACAGCGACATTCCAGAGCTGCTTGATCTCTTGAGAGGAGACACAGACATTCGTTTTCCCAGGACACTCACGCCAGAAGCGAGAAAAGAGTTGGAAAAAATCAGGAACGCGATACAGAGAAGGCAGGCACATCGATTTGTTCCAACGTTGCCTTTTCAGTTGGCAGTGCTGGGGAAGAAAACACAGTTCCATGGTTTGATCTTCCAATGGGATGAATCAAAAAATGACTCTTTGATAATCATAGAGTGGATTTTCCTACCACACAGGCGCGCGAAAACGATTCTCGCAGATTTGGAGATGGCAGCACAAATCATCATAAATGCGAGAACAAGGCTGCTGACAATGGCAGGAAGAGAATTCTCAGTCATCAGATTGCCTCTGAAACGAGACTATTTCGATTGGGCAATGCAACAATCGAAAGACCTGTTAATCGCGTTGTTAGCGTTCCCAGGAACTTGCACAGTCCACTTTCCACAACACCGAATACTGCAATCGCAAATATGCTATAGAAAAAAACCACGAATAAGTGAAGAACCTTTGGACGCGATCACAGTGTTCACGGATGGCTCAGGGAAGACACACAAGTCAGTGATCACGTGGAGAGACTCAACGACAGGGGATTGGGAATCAGATGTGAGGATGGTTCAGGGCTCTCCACAAATTGTGGAGTTTGCAGCCGTTGTCCGGGCATTTCAGTTGTTCAAACAGCCTCTCAATCTGGTGACAGATTCCGCATATGTTGCGGGTGTGGTCAAGAGATTGGAGGGTTCGCTCTTGAAGGAAGTCAGTAATGAGGTTTTATACTCATACCTGACAAGCTTGAAAACACTGCTAGAGAGCAGGGAAAGAGAGTATTTTATCACACACATTAGAGCGCACACGACACTTCCGGGGTTTTTAGTGGAAGGGAATGCTCGGGCGGACAGCTTGACAATGCCCATTTTGAAAACACTGCCGGAAATTTTTGAGCAGGCAAGGTTGAGTCATGCGTTCTTTCATCAGAATGCGCAAGCGCTAATGGAGTCCTTTCGTCTCACAAAGAGTCAGGCGAGGGAGATCATTAGTGCCTGTCCAGACTGTCAGCTTGTGCAGCCACCTTCTTCTACCGGGGCCATCAATCCGCGGGGGCTGCAAAGTCTTCAGTTGTGGCAAGCTGATGTCACGAAATATCCATTTTTTGGGAGGCTCAAAAATGTTCATGTTTCTGTAGATACATTCTCAGGTGCAGTCTT
This sequence comes from Melozone crissalis, assembly GCF_028551555.1. NCBI lineage: Eukaryota > Metazoa > Chordata > Aves > Passeriformes > Passerellidae > Melozone > Melozone crissalis. Next base: position 2,982,196 of record NW_026535882.1, on the reverse strand, counting down.
TGCTTCAGCACATGCTGGGGAAACAGCAGACCATGCTTGCCGACATTTTCTACAGGCATTTGCAGCATTAGGTGTGCCTCAGGAGATAAAAACAGACAATGGTCCAACATACACAGGCAGGGTGCTTGACAGATTCCTGAAAAGATGGGGTGTCAGACACACGTTTGGTATTCCACATTCACCCACAGGTCAGGCGATCATTGAGAGAACACATCACACCCTGAAATCCCTTCTGGACAGACAGAGAAGGGGTGAGCCAGAGGCAACACCTCACCTGAAATTAAATAAGGCACTCTACGTTCTGAATTTCCTAAATAGCTCATCCTCGGAACCTAATCCACCGATCGTGAGACATTTTCTAAACAACACACAGGCAAAGCTAAAGGAAAATCCTTTAGTTTTGATCAGAAACCCAGAGACAGGACAAATAGAGGGTCCTTTAAAACTAATCACTTGGGGCAAGGGTTTCGCTTGTATTTCCACAGATCGAGGTCTGAAGTGGGTGTCGGCGCGGCACGTGAAGCCATTCCGAACGCGAGAACACGAGAACGCTGATCCAAGAAACAAAGAGACGACTACTCAGACAGAAGTCGAGACTCAGACTGCAAAGAACGACCCGGAAGAGAAATAAAAAGAAACTAAGGACTTTGGGGGTCTTCACATAAAAATGAAAGAGATCTTCTTGGTGCAAACAGAAGGGGCAGATGTGGGATCTCAGCCTCTCAGAACTGGGGTGAATGGTGAAGGGATAAATTAATTGGAGTGTGAGTTAAAGGGTTTAAGATTTCTGTACAGGGGGGTCTAGAGAAGTAAGATGGAGGAATTGGGGCATGCCCTTCTCCTTCTTCTTCTTTTCTTGGCCTCCATCTTCTGTGGTGATGTTGGCACTTTGGGATTGGACCTTACTAAAGTGTACTGGTTAATAAGGGTGAAAGGTATTGGAGAAAAATGATAAATATTGTATACGTAACTCCGAGTATAAAGATAGGTGACCGCCGCAGGGGATCTCAGTGTGTGCCCATGGCTGACTTCTGAGCAGAACTCTGTCAGGCCGAGAGAAAATCTTTTAGATAAGCATTTAATAAACACCGAGAACGAGAAAAGTTCTGAAGTCCCTTCTCGTCCTTTGGAGCACGGGCGGCCCAAGGCCACCTTGGGCCTTTCCAGACCATCTAAACAGCCGAAAATCCGACATTTCTCCTTGCCAGACATAGTGGAAAAGCTTTTGGCTATGATGTAGATGACAAGAGACGCTAAAGACGAAGGTACGATGCTCTCCGGAGCTAAGAGTCACTCCCGAGTGTCTTTCGCCAGAAGCCGCGCTAAGGCTAGCGCTGTGACCGCCACAATCGTCTTTGCGCGAAAAAGCCGCTTCTTCGCCTCCGGCAGCTGGAGAGAGCGGCAGCTTCGGAAAGGTGAAGAAGGAAGCTGCACAACACTGGGATTGTGTGCGCAGCTTGCCAACTGATTGAAAACAGTACCTTAGCACTCTCCTGGTTTTTCAAAACACATGAGCATTCGCTTGGAAGCTGTTTTAGGCAATTCCATTCGTCTTCTTCAAAACACTCGGCAAACCTCCGTGAAACTTCTAGAACACGATGGGAGATGTTTTCTGTGCTGGGGCAGTTTCTCCTTGCCAGACATTGTGGAAAAGCTTCTGGCTAAGATGTAGATGACAAGAGACGCCGAAGACGAAGGTACGATGCTCTCCGGAGCTGAGAGCCGCTCCCCGGAGTCTTTCGGCAGAAGCCGTGCTGCGGAGAGCACTGTGACCGCCAAAATCGTCTTTGTGCGAAGAAACCGCTTCTTCCCCTCAGGGAGACGGAGGGAGAGGCAGCTTCGGAAAGGTGAAGAAGGAAGCTGCACAACACTGGGATTTTGTGAGCAGCTTGCCGACTGATTAAAAACAGAACCATTGCACTCTCCTGCATTTTACAAACACATGAGCATTCGATTGGAAGCTGTTTTAGGCAACTCTGTTTGTCTTCGTCTTGCAAAACACTCGGCAGACCTCTGTGCGACTTCTAGAACAAGATGGGAGTTGTTTTCCGTGCTGGCACGGTTTCTCCTTGCCAGATATATTTGAAAAGCATTTGTCTAAGATGTAGACGACAAGAGACGCTAAAGATGAAGGTACGATTCTCTCCGGAGCTAAGAGCCGCTCCCGGGCGTCTTTCGGCATAAGCCACGCTGCGGAGAGCACTCTGGCCGCCACAATCGTCTTTGCGCGAAGAAGCCGCTTCTTCGCCTCCGGGAGCCGGAGAGAGCGGCAGCTTCGGAAAGGTGAAGAAGGAAGCTGCACAACACTGGGATTTTCTGCTCAGCTTGCCAACTGATAGAAAACAGTACCTTAGCACGCTCCTGACTATTCCAATCACATGAGAATTCGTTCGGAAGGTGTTTCGGACAACTTTCTTTATCTTCTTGCAAAACACTCCGCAGACCTCCGTGCAACTTCTAGAACATAATGGAAAATGTTTTCTGTGCTGGCACATTTTCTACTTTCCAGATATAGTGGAAAAGCTTTTGGCTAAGATGTAGACTAGAAGAGACGTTAAAGACGAAGGTACGATGCTCTCCAGAGCTAAGAGCCGCTCCCGGGCGTCCTTCGGCAGAAGCCGCGCTAAGGCGAGCACTATGACCGCCTCAATCGTCTTTGGCTGAAGAAGCCGCTTGTTCCCCTCGGGGAGCCGAAGATAGAGGCAGCTTCGGAAAGGTGAAGAAGGAAGCTGCACAACACTGGGATTGTGTGCGCAGCTTGCCAACTAATAGAAAACTGTACCTTTGCCCTCTCCTGCCTTTTCCAAACACATGAGGATTCGATTGGAAGCTGTTTTAGGCAACTCGCTCTGTCTTCCTTCAAAACACTCGGCAGACTTCCGTGCAACTTCTAGAACACAATGGAAAATGTTTTCTGTGCTGGCACATTTTCTCCTTGCCAGATATAGTGGAAAAGCTTTTGGCTAAGATGCAGACGACAAGAGACGCTAAAGACGAAGGTACGATGCTCTCCGGAGCTAAGAGCCGCTCCCGGCCGTCTTTTGACAGAAGCCGCGTTGCGGAGAGCGCTGTGACCGCCACCGTTGTCTTTGCGTGAAGAAGCCGCTTCTTCGCCTCCGGGAGCCGGACAGAGCGGCAGCTTCGGAAAGGTGAAGAAGGAATCTGCACAGCACTGGGATTGTGTGCGCAGCTTGCCAACTGATAGAAAACAGTACCTTAGCACGCTCCTGACTATTCCAATCACATGAGAATTCGTTTGGAAGGTGTTTTATGCAACTTTCATTCTCTTCTTGCAAAACACTCGGCAGAACTCCGTGCAACTTCTAGAACACGATGGGAGATGTTTTCTGTGCTGGCACAGTTTCTCCTTGCCAGACATATTGGAAAAGCTTTTGGCTAAGATGTAGACGACAAGGGACGCTAAAGACGAAGGTACGATGCCCTCCAGAGCTAAGAGCCGCGCCCGGGCATCTTTCGGCAGAAGCCGCCCTGCAGAGAGCCCTGTGACCGCCATAATCGTCGTTGCGCGAAGAAGCCGCTTCTTCGCCTCCGGGAGCCGGAGAGAGCGGCAGCTTCGGAAAGGTGAAGAAGGAATCTGCACAGCACTGGGATTGTGTGCGCAGCTTGCCAACTGATAGAAAACAGTACCTTAACACACTCTTGCCTTTTCCAAAAACATGAGAATTCGATTGGAAGGTGTTTCGGACAACTTTCTTTATCTTCTTTCAAAACACTCGGCAGAACTCCGTGCAACTTCTAGAACACGATGGGAGATGTTTTCTGTGCTGGCACAGTTTCTCCTTGCCAGACATAGTGGAAAAGCTTTTGGCTAAGATGTAGACGACAAGAGACGCTAAAGACGAAGGCACGATGCCCTCCGGAGCTGAGAGCCGCTCCCGGGCGTCTTTCGGCAGATGCCGCGCTGCGGAGAGCACTGTGACCGCCACAATCGTCTTTGCGTGAAAAGCCGCTTCTTCGCCTCTGGAAGACGGAGAGAGCGGCAGCTTCGGAAAGGTAACAAAGGAAGCTGCACAACACTGGGATTCTGTCCGCATCTTGCACACAGATAGAAAACAGTACCTTTGCACTCTCCTGACTATTCCAATCACATGAGTGTTCGATTGGAAGCTGTTTTAGGCAACTCTGTTCGTCTCCTTGCAAAACACTCGGCAGACCTCCGTGAAACTTCCAGAACACGATGGGAGATGTTTTCTGTGCTGGCACAATTTCTCCTTGCCAGACCTAGTGGAAAAGCTCCTAACTAAGATGTAGACGATAAGAGACGCTAAAGACGAAGGTACGATGCTCTCCGGAGCTAAGAGCCGCTCCCGGGCGTCTTTCGGCAGAAGCTACGCTGCGGAGCGCTGTGTGACCGGCACAATCGTCTGCGCGAAGAAGCCGCATCTTCGCCTCCAGGAGCCGGAGAGAGCGGCAGCTTCGGAAAGGTGAAGAAGGAAGCTGCACAACACTGGGATTGTGTTCGCGGCTTGCCAACTGATAGAAAATAGTACCTTAGCACTCTCCTGCCTTTTCCAAACACACGAGCATTCGATTGGAAGCTGTTTTGGGCAACTCTCTTCGTCTTCTTGCAAAACACTCGCCAGACCTTTGTGAAACTTCTAGAACATGATGGGAGATGTTTTCTGTGCTGGCACAGTTTCTCCTTTCCAGACATAGTGGAAAAGCTTTTAGATAAGGTGTAGACGACAAGAGACGCTAAAGACGAAGGTAGGACGCTCTCCAGAGCTAAGAGCCGCTCCCGGGCGTCTTTTGGCAGAAGCCGCACTGCGGAGAGAACTGTAACCGGCACAATGGTCTTTGCGCGAAGAATCCGCTTCTTTGCCTCCGGGAGCCGGAGAGAGCGGCAGCTTCGGAAAGGTGAAGAAGGAAGCTGTACAACACTGGGATTGTGTGCGCATCTTGCCAACTAATAGAAAAAAGTACCTTAGGACTCTCCTGCCTTTTCCAAACACATGAGCATTAGATTGGAAGCTGTTTCAGACGACTCACTTTCTCTTCTTGCAAAACACACGGCAGACCTCCGTGCAACTTCTAGAACACGATGGGAGATTTTTTCTGTGCTGGAACCGTTTCTCCTCTCAAAATATAGTTCAAAAGCTTTTGGCTAAGATGTAGATGACAAGAGACACTAAAGACGAAGGTAAGATGCTCTCCGGAGCTAAGACCCGCTGCCGGGCATCCTTCGGCAGAAGTCGCGCTAAGGCGAGCACTGTGACCGCCACAATCGTCTTTTCGTGAAGAAGCCGCTTCTTCGCCTCTGGGAACTGGAGAGAGCGGCAGCTTCGGAAAGGTGAAGAAGGAAGCTGCACAACACTGGGATTGTGAGCGCAGCTTGCCAACTGATAGAAAACAGTACCTTAGCACTCTCCTGCCTTTTCCAAACACATGAGCATTTGATGGGAAGCTCTTTAAGGCAACTCTCTTCGTCTTTTTGCAAAACATTCAGCAGACCTCCGTGCAACTTCTAGAACACGATGGGAGATGTTTTCAATGCTGGCACAGTTTCTCCTTGCCAGACATAGTGGAAAAGCTTTTGGCTAAGATGTAGACTACAAGAGACGCTAAAGACGAAGGTACGATGCTCTCCGGAGCTAAGAGCCGCTCCCCGGGCGTCCTCCTGCAGAAGCCGCGATAAGGCGAGCACTGTGACTGCCACAATTGTCTTTGCGCGAGGAAGCCGCTTCTTCGCCTCCGGGAGCCAGAGAGAGCGGCAGCTTCGGAAAGGTGAAGAAGGAAGCTGCACAACACTGGGATTGTGTGCGCTGCTTGCCAACTGATAGAAAACAGTACCTTAGCACTCTCCTGCCGTTTCCAAACACATGAGCATTCGATGGGAAGCTTCTTTTGGCAACTCTCTTCGCCTTCTTGCAAAACACTCGGCAGACCTCCGTGCAACTTCTAGAACACGATGGGAGATGTTTTCTGTGCTGGCGCAGTTTCTCCTTGCCTGACATACTGGAAAAGCTTTTGGCTAAGATGTAGATGACAGGAGACACTAAAGACGAAGGTAAGATGCTCTCCGGAGCTAAGACCCGCTGCAGGGCATCCTTCGGCAGAAGTCGCGCTAAGGCGAGCGCTGTGACCGCCACAATCGTCTTTTTGTGAAGAAGCCGCTTCTTCGCCTCCGGGAGCCAGAGAGAGCGGCAGCTTCGGAAAGGTGAAGAAGGAAGCTGCACCACACTGGGATTGTGTGCGCAGCTTGCCAACTGATAGAAAACAGTACCTTAGCACTCTCCTGCCGTTTCCAAACACAAGTACATTCGATTGGAAGCTTTTTTAGGCAACTCTCTTCGTCTTCTTGAAAAACACTCGGCAGACATCCGTGCAACTTCTAGAACACGATGGGAGATGTTTTCTGTGCTGGCACAGTTTCTCCTTGCCAGACATAGTGGAAAAGCTTTTGGCTAAGATGTAGACGACAAGAGACGCTAAAGACGAAGGTACGATGCTCTCCGGAGCTAAGAGCCGCTCCCGGGCGTCTTTCTGCAGAAGCCGCGCTGCGGAGAGCACTGTGACCGCCACAATCGTCTTTGCGTGAAGAAGCCGCCTCTTCGCCTCGGGGAGACGAAGAGAGCGGCAGCTTCGGAAAGGTGGTGAAGTAGGAAGCTGCACAACACTGGGATTGTGAACGCATCTTGCCAACTGATAGAAAACAGAACCTTAGCACTCTCCTGCCTTTTGCAAACACATGGTAATTCGATTGGAAGCTGTTTCAGGCAACTCTCTTCGTCTTCTTGCAAAACACTCGGCAGACCTCCTGGCAACTTCTAGAACACTATGGGAGATTTTTTCTGTGCTGGCAAACTTTCTCCTTGCCAGACTTAGTGGAAAAGCTTCTGGCTAAGATCTAGTCGACAAGAGACGCTAAAGACGAAGGTACGATGCCCTCTGGAGGTAAGAGCCGCTCCCGGACGTCTTTCTGCAGAAACCGAACTGCGGAGAACACTGTGACAGCCACAGTCGTCTTTGCGCAAAGAAGCCGCTTCTTCGCCTCCGGGAGCCGGAGAGAGCGGCAGCTTCGGAAAGGTGAAGAAGGAAGCTGCACAACACTGGGATTGTGTGCGCAGCTTGCCAACTGATAGAAAACAGTACCTTAGCACTCTCCTGCCTTTTCCAAACACGTGAGCATTCGATTGGAAGCTGCTTCTGAAAACTCTCTTCATCTTCTTGGAAAACACTCGGCATACCTCCGTGCCACTTCTAGAACATGATGGAAAATGTTTTCTGTGCTGGCAAACTTTCTCCTTGCAAGACATAGTGGAAAAGCTTTTGCCTTAGATGCAGACTACAAGAGACACTAAAGACGAAGTTACGATGCTCTCCAGAGCTAAGAGCCGCTCCCTGGAATTTTTCGGAAGAAGCCGCGCTGCGGAGAGCTCTGGGTCTGCCGCAGTCGTCTTTGCGGAAAGAAGCCGCTTCTTCGCCTCCGGGAGCCAGAGAGAGCGGCAGCTTCGGAAAGGTGAAGAAGGAAGCTGCACAACACTGGGATTGTGTGCGCAGATTGCCAACGGATAGAAGACAGTACCTTAGAACTCTCCTGACTATTCCAATAACATGACCGTTGGATTGGAAGCTGTTTAAGGCAACTCTCTTCCTATGCTTGCAAAACACTCAGCAGACCTCCGTGAAACTTCTAGAACACGATGGAAGATGTATTCTGTGTTGGCACCGTTTCTCCTAGCCAGACATACTGGAGAACCTTTTGGCTAAGATGTAGACGACAAGAGACGCTAAAGACGAAGGTACGATGCTCTCCGGAGCTAAGAGCCGCTCCCGGGCGTCTTTCGGCAGAAGCCGCACTTCCGAGAGCACTGTGACCGCCACAATCGTCTTTGCGCGAAGAAGCCGCTTCTTCGCCTCCGGGAGCCGGAGAGAGCGGCAGCTTCGGAAAGGTGAAGAAGGAAGCTGCACAACACTGGGATTGTGTGCGCAGCTTGCCAACTGATAGAAAACAGTACCTTAGCACTCTCCTGCCTTTTCCAAACACGTGAGCATTCGATTGGAAGCTGCTTCTGAAAACTCTCTTCATCTTCTTGGAAAACACTCGGCATACCTCCGTGCCACTTCTAGAACACGATGGGAGATGTTTTCTGTGCTGGCGCAGTTTCTCCTTGCCTGACATACTGGAAAAGCTTTTGGCTAAGATGTAGATGACAGGAGACACTAAAGACGAAGGTAAGATGCTCTCCGGAGCTAAGACCCGCTGCAGGGCATCCTTCGGCAGAAGTCGCGCTAAGGCGAGCGCTGTGACCGCCACAATCGTCTTTTTGTGAAGAAGCCGCTTCTTCGCCTCCGGGAGCCAGAGAGAGCGGCAGCTTCGGAAAGGTGAAGAAGGAAGCTGCACCACACTGGGATTGTGTGCGCAGCTTGCCAACTGATAGAAAACAGTACCTTAGCACTCTCCTGCCGTTTCCAAACACAAGTACATTCGATTGGAAGCTTTTTTAGGCAACTCTCTTCGTCTTCTTGAAAAACACTCGGCAGACATCCGTGCAACTTCTAGAACACGATGGGAGATGTTTTCTGTGCTGGCACAGTTTCTCCTTGCCAGACATAGTGGAAAAGCTTTTGGCTAAGATGTAGACGACAAGAGACGCTAAAGACGAAGGTACGATGCTCTCCGGAGCTAAGAGCCGCTCCCGGGCGTCTTTCTGCAGAAGCCGCGCTGCGGAGAGCACTGTGACCGCCACAATCGTCTTTGCGTGAAGAAGCCGCCTCTTCGCCTCGGGGAGACGAAGAGAGCGGCAGCTTCGGAAAGGTGGTGAAGTAGGAAGCTGCACAACACTGGGATTGTGAACGCATCTTGCCAACTGATAGAAAACAGAACCTTAGCACTCTCCTGCCTTTTGCAAACACATGGTAATTCGATTGGAAGCTGTTTCAGGCAACTCTCTTCGTCTTCTTGCAAAACACTCGGCAGACCTCCTGGCAACTTCTAGAACACTATGGGAGATTTTTTCTGTGCTGGCAAACTTTCTCCTTGCCAGACTTAGTGGAAAAGCTTCTGGCTAAGATCTAGTCGACAAGAGACGCTAAAGACGAAGGTACGATGCCCTCTGGAGGTAAGAGCCGCTCCCGGACGTCTTTCTGCAGAAACCGAACTGCGGAGAACACTGTGACAGCCACAGTCGTCTTTGCGCAAAGAAGCCGCTTCTTCGCCTCCGGGAGCCGGAGAGAGCGGCAGCTTCGGAAAGGTGAAGAAGGAAGCTGCACAACACTGGGATTGTGTGCGCAGCTTGCCAACTGATAGAAAACAGTACCTTAGCACTCTCCTGCCTTTTCCAAACACGTGAGCATTCGATTGGAAGCTGCTTCTGAAAACTCTCTTCATCTTCTTGGAAAACACTCGGCATACCTCCGTGCCACTTCTAGAACATGATGGAAAATGTTTTCTGTGCTGGCAAACTTTCTCCTTGCAAGACATAGTGGAAAAGCTTTTGCCTTAGATGCAGACTACAAGAGACACTAAAGACGAAGTTACGATGCTCTCCAGAGCTAAGAGCCGCTCCCTGGAATTTTTCGGAAGAAGCCGCGCTGCGGAGAGCTCTGGGTCTGCCGCAGTCGTCTTTGCGGAAAGAAGCCGCTTCTTCGCCTCCGGGAGCCAGAGAGAGCGGCAGCTTCGGAAAGGTGAAGAAGGAAGCTGCACAACACTGGGATTGTGTGCGCAGATTGCCAACGGATAGAAGACAGTACCTTAGAACTCTCCTGACTATTCCAATAACATGACCGTTGGATTGGAAGCTGTTTAAGGCAACTCTCTTCCTATGCTTGCAAAACACTCAGCAGACCTCCGTGAAACTTCTAGAACACGATGGAAGATGTATTCTGTGTTGGCACCGTTTCTCCTAGCCAGACATACTGGAGAACCTTTTGGCTAAGATGTAGACGACAAGAGACGCTAAAGACGAAGGTACGATGCTCTCCGGAGCTAAGAGCCGCTCCCGGGCGTCTTTCGGCAGAAGCCGCACTTCCGAGAGCACTGTGACCGCCACAATCGTCTTTGCGCGAAGAAGCCGCTTCTTCGCCTCTGGGAGCCAGAGAGAGCGGCATTTTCGGAAAGGTGAAGAAGGAAGCTGCACAACACTGGGATTGTGTGCGCAGCTAGCCCACTGATAGAAAACAGTACCTTAGCACTCTCCTGATTATTCCAATCACATGAGCATTCGATTGGAAGCTGTTTCGGGCAACTCTCTTCGTCTTTTCGCAAAACACTCGGCAGACCTCCGTGCAACTTCCAGAACACGGTGGGAGATGTTTTCTGTGCTGGCACAGGTTTTTTTTACCAGACATTGTGGAAAAGCTTTTTGCTAAGCTGTAGACATGAGGAGACGCTAAAGATGAAGGTACGGATCTCCCCGGAGCTAAGATCCGCTCCCGGGCGTCTTTCGGCGAAAGCCGCGCTGAGGAAAGCACTGTGGCCGCAACAACTGACTTTGTGCAAAGAAGCCGCTTCTTCCCCTCCGGGAGCAGGAGCGTGTGGCAGCTTCAGAAAGGTGAAGAAGGAAGCTGCACAACACTGGGATTGTGTGCGCAGCTTGCCAACTGATAGAAAACAGTACCTTAGCACTCTCCTGCCTTTTCCAAACACATCCGCATTCGATTGGAAGCTGTTTTGGACAACTTTACTTTTGTCCTTGCAAAACACTTGGCAGACCTTCCTGCAACTTCTAGAACACGATGGAAAATGTTTCTGCGCTGCCACATTTTCTTTTTGCCAGACATCGTGGAAAAGCTTTTGGCCATGATTTAGGTGCCAAGAGACGCTAACGACGAAGGTACGATGCTCTTCGGAGCTAAGAGCCGCTCCCGGGCGTCTTTCGGCAGAAGTTGCGCCTCGGAAAGCTCTGCGACCGCCAGAATCGTCCCCACACGAAGAAGCCGCTTCTTCGCCTCCGGGAGCCGGAGAGAGCGGCAGCTTTGAAAGGTGAAGAAGGAAGCTGCACAACACTGGGATTGTGTGCGCAGCTTGCCAACTGATAGAAAACAGTGCCTTAGAACTCTCCTTCCTTTTCCAAAAACATGAGAATTCAATTGGAAGCTGTTTTAGGAAACTCTCTTCGTCTTCTTGCAAAACACTCGGCAGACTTCCGGGCAACTTCTAGAACACGATGGGAGATGTTTTCTGTGCTGGCACAGTTTCTCCTTGCCAGACAAAGTGGAAAAGCTTTTGGCTAAGATGTAGACGACAAAAGACGCTAAAGACGAAGGTACGATGCTCTCCAGAGCTAAGAGGCGCTCCCGGGCGTCTTTCAGCAGAAGCAACACTCTGGAGAGCACTGTGACCGCCACAATCGTCTTTGCGCGAAGAAGCCGCTTCTTCGCCTCTTGGAGACGGAGAGAGCGGCAGCTTCGGAAAGGTGAAGAAGGAGGCTGCGCAGCACTGGGATTGTGAGCTCAGCTTGCCAACTGATAGAAAACAGTACCATTGCACTCTCCTGACTATTCCAATCACATGAACGTTCGATTAGAAGCTGTTTTAGGCAACTCTGTTCGTCTTCTTGCAAAACACGCAGCAGACTTCCCTGCAATTTCTAGAATACGATGGGAGATGTTTTCTGTGCTGGCACAGTTTCTCCTGGCCAGACATAGTGGAAAAGCTTTTGGCTAAGATGTAGACGACAAGAGACGCTGAAGACGAAGGTAGGATGCTCTCCGGAGCTAAGAGCCGCTCCCAGGCGTCCTTCGGCAGAAGTCGCGCTAAGGCGAGCACTGTGACCGCCACAATCGTCTATGCGCGAAAAAGCCGCTTCTTCGCCCCCGGGAGCCTGAGAGAGCGGCAGCTTCGGAAAGGTGAAGAAGGAAGCTGCGCAACCCTGGGATTGAGTGCGCAGCTTGCCAACTGATAGAAAACAGTACCATAGCACTCTCCTGCCTTTTCCAAACACATGAGCATTAGATTGGAAGGTGTTTCAGACGACTCACTTTCTCTTCTTGCAAAACACACGGCAGACCTCCGTGCAACTTCTAGAACACGATGGGAGATTTTTTCTGTGCTGGAACCGTTTCTCCTTGCCAAATATAGTGCAAAAGCTTTTGGCAAAGATGTAGACAACAAGAGACGCTAAAGACGAAGGTACGATGCTCTCCGGAGCTAAGAGCCGCTCCCGGGCGTCTTTCGGCAGAAGCCGCTCTGCGGAGAGCACTGTGACCGCCACAATCGTCTTGGCGCGAAGAAGCCGCTTCTTCGCCTCCGGGAGACGGAGAGAGCGGCAGCTTCGGAAAGGTGAAGAAGGAAGCTGCACAACACTGGGATTGTGTGCGCAGCTTGCCAACTGATAGGAAACCGTACCTTAGCACTCTCCTGCCTTCTCCAAACCCATGAGCATTCGATTGGAAGCTCTTTCAGGCAACTCTCTTCGTCTTCTTGCAAAACATTCGGCAGACCGCCGTGCAACTTCTACAACACAATGGGAGATGTGTTCTGGGCTGGCACAGTTTCTCCTGGCAAGACATAGAGGAAATACTTTTTGCTAGGATGTAGACAACCAGAGACACTAAAGACGAAGGTACGAAGCTCTCCAGAGCTAAGAGCCGCTCCCGGGCGTCTTTCGGCAGAAGCCGCGCTAAGGCGAGCACTGTGACCGTCACAATCGCCTTTGCGCGAAGAAGCCGCTTCTTCGCCTCCGGGAGACGGAGAGACCGGCAGCTTCGGAAAGGTGAAGAAGGAAGCTGCGCAACACTGGGATTGTGTGCGCAGCTTGCCAACTGATAGAAAACAGTACCTTAGCACTCTCCTGCCTTTTCCAAACACATGAGCTTTCGATTGGAAGCTGTTTTAGGCAACTCTGTTCGTCTTCTTGCAAAACACTCGGCAGACCTCCGTGCAACTTCTAGAACACGATGGGAGATGTTTTCTGTGCTGGCACAGTTTCTCCTTGCCAGACATAGTGGAAAAGCTTTTGGCTTAGATGTAGACGACAAGAGACGCTAAATACGAAGGTACTATGCTCTCCGGAGCTAAGTGCCGCTCCCGGGCGTCATTCGGCAGAAGCCGCGCTTAGGCGAGAACTGTGACCGCCACAATCGTCTTTGCGCGAAGAAGCCGCTTCTTCGCCTCCGGGAGCTGGAGGGCGCGGCAGTTTTGGAAAGGTGAAGAAGGAAGCTGCACAACACTGGGATTGTGTGCGCAGCTTGCCAACTGATAGAAAACAGTACCTTAGCACTCTCCTGCCTTTTCCAAAAACATGAACATTCGATTGGAAGCTGTTTTAGGAAACTCTCTTCGTCTTCTTGCAAAACACTCAGCAGACCTCCGTGCAACTTCTAGAACACAATGGGAAATGTTTTCTGTGCTGGCACAGTTTCTCCTTGCCAGACATAGTGGAAAACCTTTGGCTAAGATGTAGACGACAAGAGGCTCTAAAGGCTGTTGTGGTGTGTTTTTACGTTTCTCAGTTTGCTCATCCATTTATTATATGTTCCCCCTATGTTCACTATAAATGGTTCCTCCCTTCCCAGTTTTCCCGCCACTATTGCCCTGACAGTTGAGTTACTCAGGTTACCCCTGCCCCCTTTTAGTTTCCGATCTCCTAAGTTGCATAATTGCTCCTCCCTTATCCCACCATATAAGTAAAGTTTTCCTCCTCCCTGGGCTGAGTCAATCACCCCCCACTCCTCCCAGGTTTCGAGAACCTCCTTCTCCTTGGGGGTTGTGTTTTGCTAGTGTCCTGCGCCCCTCCTCTACTTCATGTTTAGTGGATATGTTCTTATGTCAGTTTTGTTATGTACCTCCCCACATGTTCCCCAATTGTTTAGCTGGGCTTCCCTCCCTTCTCCACCCCTTCCCTTTAAAACTCTGTCTCTCCCCGTGTTCGGCGCCATTTGCTGTGGGTTTGTCCATCTGTTGGTTGCCCTTTGCTGCCTGGGGGCTCGTCAATAAACCGACGTTTAACCCCCAGCAAGTGGTCGCCTCCTCACTCATCTCGTCCTGCGTGAACCCAAGTCCGCAATCCAGCCCAGCCCGAGGCCACGACGCCAAGGGGGGCTGGCTTCTGATGCTTAGGGGCGTCGGCCTTCTTACCCCTTCTGCTAGTTGGATTTAGAGCCGCGTACGCCCTCGCGCAGTCTCCCGCCAAACGTGGGGCCTGACGAAGTAGACATTTGACCACCGACCGGACCCTGCAGAATTGGGATTTACTTACCCTCTGGACGCCGGACTACCCCAGGTGGTGGCAGGCCCCGTTATAGGGGCAGCGCTCCCTGGGGATCTGAGTCGGGACTCCTCGCACCCTCAGAGGACGACTCCCGAGACGAGGACCCTCGCCTGGTTTTTCTTTGTCGCCGCTGCAGGATTGGAAAGTGCGGACCCCGACCTGGGGACTCTCCGGCTTCCCCTCTGCCCTTTTAACTTTCCCTAGGGGTACATGCCCTGCGTTGGGGCCCTACCCCCTGCCTTCTCTCCTTGAGGTTTTTCCTCACCCCCGTGCCGTTTTTGTTTTCTCTTCCCTGTGGGTGCCGGATTTCCCCAGACGTTGGGCCCGGACCCATCACCCAGTCTTCTTCTTTCCCTCCGGCTGTATACCCAGACTTTGGGGCAGTGGGGGGAGCAGGGGCCGGCGGCGGGCGGCTCACTGTTTAAGTTCTCGTTGTTCTCCAGGCGAGTGGTTGGGTCATCTGAGGATTTTCCCCCTTTCTAGTGGCAGCAGTTCCTGCTCTAGAAAGGTTCCATGGGTGCAGGCTTGGGAAAATCCCAGAAGGAGGTTTATTATGTTGTGAAGAGTTTGTTGTTTGGGGGTGGTCAGAAGGCCCCCGAGCAGGAGTTAAAATGTTTAGTTAAGTGGGTATTTTCTACGTTCCCCGAGGTCTCCCTAGAACTTGTAAAACAGCCACGGTTTTGGGCAGCCGTTGTGGCAAAATTAGAAGAGGCCATAAATTCCAGGGAGACAAAATTGGCCACCGTGGCGTATTGGGCGCGCAGAGTGTGTGCGACACTCCGCGCGTCTGGGGAGCCTAAGAAAAGACCCCCAGGTTCTGATTTGTCCCCTCGTTCTCCTCGTTCAGTTGCCCTTGCCCCTCAAACCTTTCCCTCGTCCCGTAGGCAGGAGCACTCGAGGGGGATTTTGAAGGCCGACCAGAGGCAGGGGGTCCATCCTGCCCCTGCTCCCCCTCGACCTGCTCGGCCTCCCCCTTCTAGGAGCCCTGGCCAGGCTCCTTCTCTTCCCTTACCCTCTACCCCGGTCCCCAAGTCCCCGGTTTCAAACCCCAAAGTTGTTCGGTTTTTCGAAGACCTTCAAAAGGGCTCCCTTGGAGCCCGAGATGGCGGCGGCCATGCGGCCGTTCCCGCCAGGGCTCTTTCCTCTTCTCCTAACCCTTTCCTCCCTGATGCCAACCCCTTCCTTCCCCTGGACCCAATTTCTTTTTCGGTTGTCCCTTCCTCATATCTTCCCGCTGCCCCTTCCATTTCTCCGCCCTCTGATCCTCCGTCGGCTCCTCTCCAGGTTCCTCCCCCGGTTCAGCCTTCGGTTAACTCCTCCCCTGCTCCACCTTCATACTCTGCTCTGCCTCTGAACTCCTTCAAGGAGGCGGAGAGGGGTGGTGTGCCCCATTGCCAGACCCTGCCTCAACCTCCTCCAATTCCGGTTCCCACGCTCCCCCTTCCGGTTCTAAAGCCCTGTGTTCCGGGGGGGGGGGGTGGGGGGGGTGGATGACTGGAAGCTGGGGCAGGCGCCTTTATTGGAACCCGTTCCGGTTACGTACCACCTCAGCGGGGAGGGGAGCCCTCAGGCCCAGTGGGTGCCTTTAGCACAGGCCCGGATTAAGGAACTGTGCAAGGCACAGAAGGACTACTCCCGGGGGTCGCAGTACTTCCGGGGTATGCTCCGGAATGCCCTTGCACAGGGAGATCTGGTGCTGGCGGACCTGAGGGCCCTCTTCTCCAGTTTAACAAGACCCATGGAGTTTAAGGTCTGGGTGGGGGAATGGAGGAGGGAGATAGTGGAGGTTCTCCCGATTCTTTTGGGGGAATCCTTCAATGTCTCATGACGCGGACCGTTTGGTAATCTCCCAAGAACATCTTTTGGGCGTGGGACAGTGTGCAGAGGGGGCAGCTCAAGCAAAGGCCTTTTTCCCGCCTCAGCTTGTAGAGACCGCTAAGGCAGCAGAGCGGGCCTTTTATAAGCTAGAGGTGGTGACCTCCCAGTGGGAGGACGATGAAGTCCGGCAGGGGCCGCAAGAGCCTTATATGGTCTTCATCGAGCGCCTCTACCCATACGTGGAGGCGCAGGTGACCGGGGACGATGACAGGGAGAAGATGCTCCATAGAATGGCGTATAGCAACGCCAACCCGGACTGTCGGAAGGCCATCCGGATTCTCCCTCGAAGTCCCCTGCCCACGGTGGAGGCCATGATAGAGGCCGTGGTAGGCCAGGTCTCCTTAACATCACGGCCTAAAAGAGCTTCAGTGGTCTTTGCAGGTGGCCCTGAGCCAGACTTCTTTGATATAGAAGCTGCCCTCGTTGCCAGACCCCCAACACCCGGGTCCGGCAGAAGATCAACGGCCACCCACCCCTGCCACCTCTGTGGCAAGACAGGGCATTGGATGCCCCAATGCCCGATGCGATTAGATTATTTAGAGTATAGAAGGAGGCGGGAAAGGGAGGAGAGTAAGGGCATAAAAAAATAGGCCCGGAGCGCAGCCCCTCCCTGCGCGAAGACAAAAATGCGGCAGGTCACTTAACAACAAGCAGGGAGAGAGGAGAAGAGAGCGAGCCGCCTACATTTGCTTTGCCGAACTTGACTTCTTTATCGGATATGACTACGCCAACCTGTGGTACTGTACCTGCGCTTAACACCATGTCCTCTGTTTCCCCCTACAGGCTGCAGCTAACTAGGAACTTTTATCTCCCTAGTAGTGACATCCAGCTGGTTTCTTTCGACCTGCAACACCCGGGTCGCTGGAGGAAACTTGGATGTTGCAGGTGGACCGTCGTCGGGGACATGAAGCACACACCGCGAGACATTCACATCGTCCCTGGTCTGGTAACTACCGACCGGGACCGTTTCGCGGTAGGGCTGTACTGTGTCCGACCCCCACTCTTCCTCCCTAAGGGACAGATCATTGCCCAGGCTATTCCGGTTCCAGATAAAGATCATTGGAAGAACTCCGTGGAGAGGACATCGCCTCCGACAGTAGCCTGGGCACAGCTGGTGGGGAGGGAGAAGCCCCGCCTGACTTGTCAGCTCTCGTTGGGCGGGGACAAAAAGATCGTGAGGGGTCTTTTGGACACGGGTGTGGATGTGACGATCATTCCCTCTCGGGAGTGGCCATCAAATTGGGACTTGCAAACCGCTGCGGACACGATCTCAGGTGTTGGGGGCCTTCAATTGGCCAATCAATCTAAGAGCATTGTGCAAATTAAGGGGCCCGACGGGCAATTGGCCTCTATACGCCCGTTCGTTTTAGATTACACCGAGCCTCTCTGGGGAAGAGACCTACTAGCCCAGTGGGGTACCAGAATTGACCTCCCAGAGGCTCCCCAGGTTTTTCGGGCAGTGGCCACTGAGGAGCGCCAGACCTGGAAGCTGAATTGGCTGTCAGATAAACCAGTACAGGTCTTGCAGTGGCCACTCAACAAGCAAAAATTAAAGGCGCTCAATGAGCTCGTTCAGGAGCAGTTACTGAAAGGCAACCTGGTGGAGACAATGTCACCTTGGAACTCCCCAGTGTTTGTCATTAAGAAGCCTAATAAGGACAAGTGGCGGCTCCTGACCGACCTCCGCCAAATTAACGAACAAATAATTGACATGGGTCCTCTTCAGCCTGGGATTCCCTCCCCAGCAATGCTCCCCCAAAATTGGAATTTGGCAGTTATAGATATAAAAGATTGTTTTTTCCAGATTCCCCTGCACCCAGACGATGCCCCGCGCTTTGCGTTCACGGTTCCTTCCATCAACCGTGAGTCCCCAGCCAAGCGCTATCATTGGCGGGTGCTTCCGCAGGGCATGAAGAACAGCCATGTGATCTGCCAATGGTATGTCGCTTCGCTGCTGTCCCCCATACGTACAGCCCTCGGGGATGCCGTCATCATCCACCATTACATGGACGACATCCTCGTGTGTGGGCCCGACCACAGTCTGCTTGCCCATGTGCTTGACCTGACAACCAATGCGTTGGTTGCTGCAGGGTTCGAGCTCCGGCAGGACAAAATTCAGCGGATGCCACCTTGGAAATACCTGGGCCTCGAAATCACAAAGCGGACCATTGTTCCGCAGAAATTGGCTATTAGGACGAAAGTCCAGACCCTAGCGTATGTCCATCAACTGTGTGGGTCTTTAAATTGGGTGAGACCCTGGCTGGGCATTTCAACCGAGGACCTAGCCCCCCTTTTCAATTTGTTGAAAGGGGGAGAGGGGCTGAGTTCCCCGAGGGCTCTCACCCCAGAGGCAGAGGTGGCCTTGGAGAAGATACAGAAAGTTATTTTGGCCAGGCAGGCCCACCGTTACCATCCGGGCCTGCCCTTCAAATTTATTATACTGGGAAAATTGCCACACCTCCATGGCATGATACACCAGTGGGACACCAGTGCAAAGGACCAGGGGCTGGGTGACCGCCTCTTAATTATAGAGTGGGTGTTCCTCAGCCATCATCGGTCCAAAAGAATGACACGGCCACAGGAGTTGGTAGCCGAACTGATCCTTAAAGCAAGATCGAGGATCAGGGAGTTGGTGGAGTGTGATTTCACATGCATACATATCCAAATTAAATTGGAATCGGGCCAACTTGAATTAAAGACCTTTGAAGAACTGCTGCAAACCAATGAATACCTGCAGTGTGCACTAGACAGCTACACTGGGCGCATCGCAGTAGATCGGCCGGCCCATAAATTATTCAATTCGGAGTTCAAATTATCACTGAGAAAGGTTCAGAGCAGGGAGCCACTGGCTGCCTTGACAGTTTTCACAGACGCGTCTGGAGCATCCCACAAGTCAGTGATGACTTGGAAGGGTCCTCAGACTAAGCAGTGGGAGACTGATGTTGTTTTTGTGGAGGGCTCTCCACAAGTTGCTGAGTTGGACGCAGTCATCAGGGCATTCCAGAGATTCCCTGGATCTTTTAATTTGGTTACAGATTCTGCGTATGTGGCAGGTGTAGTGTCTCGGGCTGAGTCTGCGGTTCTTCAAGAGGTCACCAACAAAAGATTATTTGATTTGCTTAACAGGCTCGTCGAGCTTGTCTCCCACCGTGAGCACCCTTTTTATGTTATGCATGTGAGATCACATATTGTCCTGGGGTGACGTTATGATGCTTGTATCCTCATTCATCCGTTCTGTGCCTTTAAGACTGGCTCTTAAAAGTGGAAGTTTTGTTTGGGTTTCCTTTTTCAGGACACAGAGACAAGGCAGTACATAGGGCTGTTTTCACTTCTAGCTCGCAGCTCGCTGCTTTTGCTTGCTTGCTTTTCTGCCCTTGCTTCTGCTCTCACTTTTGCTTCTGCTTATTAGCTAGTTTAGCTAAACAGTCCAAATTCCTTCCCGGACTGTTTCTCCTCTCCTGTTCCTGTGACCATCTCGAACCTGCTCCGGACTGGGACCCGGGAACACCGAAGGTTTGGCTGCAGCAGCTGGCCCAGCGCCGGAGGGACTGAGAGCAGAGCAACCACCCCGAAAGAGACTTTCTGATTTTGTCATCTTTCTCAGAGTGGTGTCAGCTGGTATTGTTCATTTTGTGTGCGGGGGATGCTGTTCCAGTCAAATAAACAGGTTCTTTCCACTTCTCTCCGAGGAATTTTTTCCCGAACCGATTGGGGGCGGGGCCGTGTGGGTTTTGCTTTCTGGAGGGGCCCTCTTTTGCAGATTCGTTAACAAATTTGCCCTAAACCAGGACAAAATATTGGTGCCCAAACGTGAGGCTCGAGAGAGAGTGGAAAAACCCTGTTTTGACTGCATTTTGGTTGCTATTACTCTGTGTTCGTTTAAATCAGCTAATAGCCATGGTTTTTGAATTGATAATGTCTATTGGGGTGAAGTTTTACATGCATTTCTGGTCCCTAGGGTTTTTTGAGATTTTAATACCTCTCTGGTCCCTAGGTTTATTTTCTTATCCAGAAATAGCTTTTGTATTGCCCCTAATACATAGTTTTTACATCAGAGGGGCAGTGACCAGAGTAGCTATCCTGCTGGGCTTGGTGGCAATAATGTGCAAGAAGTTTATAAACATGCTAGTGTCTGCTCCAGGTATGAATGGTTCATGGCTATGGTTATGCATCCAGTTTGTTGCAGGAGGAGCAGGAGGGAATGAGGTTTTTCAGCCTCTGCTTTCCTCCTTCTCCTATGAATCAGTTGCATCACTAGTGAAGGATGTTCAGTTTCCCCTCAATGTTAAAGAGACCATCTTCCTGGTAGCCAATCTGATAACCTTCCTCTATACAGCCTGCTGCTTCTCTAGAATGAGGGCTGAGATTTCTAGGCGGGCTGATGAGACCCCTGACTCAGGAGTAGACCCCGGTGTGGAAAATCCTAAGTGGTGTGGGAAATGGGAGGATATGGGCCAAATCCTGAAGGAATTCTCTGACCCTATAGTCTGGGATTTTCCCCATGAACAAATTCAGAATCCAGCTGAGGTGGGGAAATATCTGAAAGAGAAGTACCAGGATGAGCCTAAGGAGAGGAAGGTCATTGCAGTGAGCTGGGCCCTGGCATATGCTTATCACACACTGCTAGATACTGTCGGGCAGCAGACAGAGGCAGGGGGGCAGGGAGATAAATCAGCAACTGTCCCGGTGACTCAGGCTGCAGCTAACACTCCAGGCTCGAAGCCAGCATCTAAACCCATGGCTGTTGCTACCAGCACTAGAAGTGGGAAATGCACGGACAAGACCAATCGACCAGGGGATGATGATGATGATGATGGTGAAGGAGAAGGAACCTCAATGTCTCCTGACATAAAATCAGGAGTCAAAGCAGCAGGTGCAAGATCAGATGAGTCCTTTTCCCTGAAGGACCTCCGTGGCCTACGGAAGGATTACACTCGAAGGTCTGATGAATCCATAATTAGTTGGCTTGTCCGTCTCTGGGATGCTGCAGACGAGGCTACAATTCTGGATGGCACTGAAGCCAGGCATTTGGGATCCCTGTCACAGGATACTGTCATAGACCAAGGAATGATGAGGGGGGCTAACCCTCACAGCCTCTGGGAACGGGTCCTAAGAAGCGTAGCAGAAAGATACCTGTGTGCAGAAGATCTCTATATGCAGCAAATTCAGTGGAAGACAATAGAGCAAGGGATCCAACACTTGAGAGAAATGGCTGTGGCAGAAATTATCTTCTCAGATGATGGAACAACCAGGAACCCAGACTTAGTACCATGCACGTCTGTGATGTGGCGAAAACTCGTACGACTTGGGCCACACGAATATGCTTCTGCCTTAGCCATCATGAAGAGGGATGAGAGGGATGAGACGGTGCTTGACATGGCAAGGAAGCTCCGAGCATATGCAGATGCTGTACATGGCCCGACACATGCCAGAATCGCAGCGGTAGAAACACGTCTGCAGAACTTAGAGGATAAGATAGAGGAGAACCATAAGAAGCTTAGAGAGGAGATTAAAGAAGACCTTCTCCAAATTTCAGCAGTACAGATCCGAGGTTCTGGTCTCCAAGGCAGACGTTTCCCAGATGGCGAGAGAAGGTACACCCCACGAGCTGAGCTGTGGTTCTACCTGTGTGATTGTGGGGAGAACATGAGAAGGTGGCATAGGAAACCTACTGCTGTTCTGGCACGACGGGTGCGTGAACTGAAGGAAGCCACCAGGAGGAAAGCAGCTCCAGTTGCCCGTAGCCGACCGGCCAGGTATGATGATGATGACATGTCTGATCCTCTCGAAGGAACATCCAAAACATACGCCCAGGGAAAGAAGGATAACCAGGCTTAGAGGGGCCCTGCCTCCAGCCAGGTAGAGGCCAGGGAAAATCGTGTTTTCTGGTCTGTGTGGATTCGTTGGCCTGGCACATCGGAGCCACAAGAGTACAAAGCTTTGGTCGATACTGGTGCGCAATGCACATTAATCCCATCAAGACATGTGGGGACAGAGTCTGTTTCTATTGCTGGTGTGACAGGAGGATCCCAGGATTTCACTTTGGTGGAAGCTGATGTGAGCCTAACGGGAAATGAGTGGAAGAAGCATCCTATTGTGACTGGCCCAGAGGCCCCATGTATTTTGGGCATAGACTACCTTCGGAGTGGGTACTTCAAAGACCCAAAAGGACTCAGGTGGGCATTTGGAATAGCTGCTGTAGAGACAGAGGGCATCCAGCAATTGAACACCTTGCCTGGGTTGTCTGAGAATCCATCTGCAGTAGGATGCCTGACGGGAGAAGAGCAACAAGTGCCAATTGCCACTTCCATAGTGCATCGACGGCCGTATAGGACCACTCGAGATGCCGTGATCCCCATCCATAAGATGATCCGAGAGCTGGAGAGCCAAGGGGTGGTCAGCAAGACCCACTCACCCTTCAACAGCCCCATTTGGCCTGTGCGAAAATCTGAAGGAGAATGGAGATTGACTGTGGACTACCGTGCATTGAATGAAGTGACTCCACCACTGAGTGCTGCCGTGCCAGACATATTAGAGCTCCAGTATGAGCTAGAGTCCAAGGCAGCAAAGTGGTATGCCACTA
Organism: Melozone crissalis; assembly: GCF_028551555.1. Classification (NCBI taxonomy): domain Eukaryota; kingdom Metazoa; phylum Chordata; class Aves; order Passeriformes; family Passerellidae; genus Melozone; species Melozone crissalis. The sequence continues at coordinate 2,959,561 of NW_026535882.1, read as the reverse complement.
TAGACATTGCCAATGCATTTTTCTCCATTCCTCTGGCAGCAGAATGCAGGCCTCAGTTTGCCTTCACATGGAGGGGAGTGCAGTACACCTGGAACCGACTGCCCCAGGGGTGGAAGCACAGCCCCACCATCTGCCATGGACTGATCCAGACTGCACTAGAAAGGGGAGAGGCTCCGGAACACCTGCAGTATATTGATGACATCATTGTGTGGGGGAACACAGCTGCGGAAGTGTTCGAGAAAGGGAAGGAAATCATCCAGATCCTCCTGGGAGCTGGTTTCGCCATTAAAAAGAGTAAAGTAAAGGGACCAGCTCGTGAGATTCAATTCCTGGGAGTGAAGTGGCAAGATGGATGACGTGAGATTCCTGCAGATGTCATCAACAAGATCACAGCAATGTCTCCACCCACCAATAAGAAAGAGACACAAGCTTTCTTGGGTGCAATAGGTTTTTGGAGGATGCATATTCCTGAGTACAGTCAGATCGTGAGCCCTCTTTACCTGGTCACCCGCAAGAAGAACAAGTTCCAGTGGGGCCCTGAGCAGCAACAAGCCTTTGTCCAGATCAAGCAGGAGATTGCCCATGCAGTAGCCCTTGGCCCGGTCAGGACAGGACCAGAGGTAAAGAACATGCTCTACTCTGCAGCCGGGAACCATGGCTTGTCCTGGAGCCTTTGGCAGAAGGTGCCTGAGGAGACTCGGGGTCGACCACTGGGATTTTGGAGTCAAAGCTACAGAGGGTCTGAAGCCAACTATACTCCAACAGAGAAAGAAATCCTGGCTGCCTATGAAGGAGTCCAAGCTGCCTCGGAGGTAATAGGCACTGAAGCACAACTCCTCCTGGCACCCCGACTACCGGTGCTGGGGTGGATGTTCAAAGGCAAAGTTCCTTCCACTCACCATGCCACCAGTGCTACATGGAGCAAGTGGATTGCTCTCATCACTCAGCGCGCCCGTATAGGTAAACTGAATCGCCTTGGGATTTTGGAGGTCATTACAAATTGGCCCGAAGGTGAGAATTTTGGTGTCACAGATGAAGAGGAACAAGAACCAGTGACACGTGCTGAAGAGGCCCCTCCCTATAACCAACTGCCACCAGAGGAAACACGCTACGCTCTTTTCACTGACGGTTCCTGTCGCATCGTAGGGATGAACCGGAAGTGGAAAGCAGCCGTATGGAGCCCCACACGACAGGTTGCACAAACTACCGAAGGAGAAGGTGGATCAAGCCAACTTGCAGAACTCAAAGCTGTTCAACTGGCCCTGGACATTGCTGAGAGAGAGAAGTGGCCAAAGCTCTACCTCTACACTGATTCATGGATGGTAGCCAATGCTCTGTGGGGATGGCTGGAGAGGTGGAAAAAGGCTAACTGGCAACGTAGAGGGAAACCAATTTGGGCTGCTGATGAGTGGAAAGACATTGCTACCAGGGTAGGGAGGCTACCTGTGAAAGTCTGCCATGTAGATGCCCATGTACCCAAGAGTAGGGCCAATGAGGAGCACCAGAACAATGAGCAGGTAGACCAAGCTGCAAAGATAGGGGTGTCCAAAATAGACCTAGACTGGGAACATAAGGGAGAGTTATTCCTAGCTAGATGGGCCCATGATGCCTCAGGCCACCAGGGCAGAGATGCCACCTATAAATGGGCACGAGACCGAGGGGTGGATCTAACCATGGACAGTATTTCTCAGGTTATCCATGACTGTGAGACGTGTGCTGCCATCAAGCAGGCCAAGCGAGTGAAGCCCCTCTGGTACGGTGGGCGGTGGTCCAAGTACAAGTATGGGGAGGCCTGGCAGATTGACTACATCACACTGCCCCAGACACGCCAGGGCAAGCGCTATGTGCTGACCATGGTGGAAGCCACCACTGGATGGTTGGAAACCTACCCTGTGTCTCATGCCACAGCCTGGAACACCATCCTGGGCCTTGAAAAGCAAGTCCTGTGGAGACATGGCACCCCTGAGAGGATCGAGTCAGACAACGGGACTCATTTCAAGAACAGCCTTATCAACACCTGGGCTAGGGAACATGGCATTGAGTGGGTGTACCATATCCCCTACCATGTACCAGCTGCAGGGAAAGTGGAGAGGTACAATGGACTACTAAAAACCCAGTTGAAAGCTTTGGGTGGGGGATCTTTCAAGAATTGGGAGCAGCATTTAGCAAAGGCCACCTGGTTAGTCAACACCCGAGGTTCCACCAACCGAGCAGGTCCTGCCCAGTCTGAGTCCCTGAATGTAATAGAAGGAGACAAAGTCCCAGTGGTACATATCAGAGGTTTGTTAGGGAAGACTGTATGGATCAACTCTGCCTCGAGTAGAGACAAACCCATTCATGGGGTTGTCTTTGCTCAGGGACCAGGTTGCACGTGGTGGATAATGCAAAGAGATGGAACAACACGATGTGTACCTCAGGGAGATCTGATTGTGGGATAGAATGATATGCAATATCACTGTTCATTGGATGTTACTGCCATTGTCTGTGCATTAAACCATACAGACATGAGATAGAAGGAAATGTGTAAGAGTTGAAGGTCCGGGCAAGTGGAAGATGGAGAAGGAAATGTGAAAGTGTCGAAGGTCTGAGCAAGTGATAGATGGAGCTTTAAGTGACGAAAGTGAAAAGGGGGGATCCTGCAGCTCTGTAATATAGGGCCTGGATTCAGTGGTCCAGTGTGGGGATATGATGAAGGCATGATGGGTATTGCTTGTAATTTTGGGGAAACAGATGGAAACTTTGTGTGAATAATGCATGATGTGTTGTAATATGTTGATGATATGGGGATAAGGGGTGGAATGTCCTGGGGTGACATTATGATGCTTGTATCCCCATTCATCCGTTCTGTGCCTTTAAGACTGGCTCTGAAAAGTGGAAGTTTTGTTTGGATTTCCCTTATCAGGACACAGAGACAAGGCAGTACATAGGGCTGTTTTCACTTCTAGCTCGCAGCTCGCTGCTTTTGCTTGCTTGCTTTTCTGCTCTTGCTTCTGCTCTCGCTTTTGCTTCTGCTTATTAGCTAGTTTAGCTAAACAGTCCAAATTCCTTCCCGGACTATTTCTCCTCTCCTGTTCCTGTGACCATCTCGAACCTGCTCCGGACTGGGACCCGGGAACACCGAAGGTTTGGCTGCAGCAGCTGGCCCAGCGCCGGAGGGACTGAGAGCAGAGCAACCACCCCGAAAGAGACTTTCTGATTTTGTCATCTTTCTCAGAGTGGTGTCAGCTGGTATTGTTCATTTTGTGTGCGGGGGGTGCTGTGCCAGTCAAATAAACAGGTTCTTTCCACTTCTCTCCGAGGAATTTTTTCCCGAACCGGTTGGGGGGAGGGGCCGTGTGGGTTTTGCTTTCTGGAGGGGCCCTCCTTTGCAGATTCTTTAACAAATTTGCCCTAAACCAGGACACATACTGATCTGCTCAGGTTTATTGCGGAAGGCAACCGGCGTGCCGACTCTCTGGCCGCGGCTGCTGTTACGCAGGCCCCTCTCCCAGACGTGTTCGGCCAGGCTAAGATCAGTCACCAACTTTTCCATCAGAATGCGCCTGGCCTGGTCCGGCAATTCAATCTGACGCAGGATCAGGCCAAGGCGATAGTGGCCACATGTCCCCAATGCCAACAGGATCAGATGCCCACCGTGGCCTCGGGGGCTAATCCCCGAGGTTTGGCGAGCTGCGAGGTGTGGCAGATGGACGTGACACATATCCCATCTTTTGGTCGATTGTGTTACGTCCACGTCTCAGTAGATACCTTCTCCGGGGCTATCTGTGCTTCTGCCCACACAGGCGAAAAGGCAACGGATGTCCAGAAGCATCTGCTTCAGGCATTCGCTGTCTTGGGCATCCCTAGGGCCCTAAAAACAGATAACGGCCCTGCGTATACCTCCAAGGAGCTGCGGAGCTTCCTGCAGCAATGGGGAATAGTCCATAAGACTGGCATCCCCTATTCCCCAACAGGCCAAGCCATGGTTGAGAGGGCCCACCAGAGCCTTAAGAAGATCCTATCCCGGCAACAACCGGCGATGAAGGTGGAGACCCCCCACGTCCGGCTGTCAAGAGCATTGTACACGCTTAACTTTCTAAATTGCTCTTTTGACAGCCAAAATCCTCCAGTGGTCCGGCACTTCGGCAGTCACCAGCAGCTGCAGCCTAAAGCCAGGCCACCGGTTCTTGTAAAAGATCCGGAGACCTGGCGGACGGAGGGCCCCTTTCACCTGGTGACCTGGGGGAGGGGATATGCCTGCGTGTCCACTCCCTCAGGCCCCAGGTGGATTCCATCCAAGTGGGTCAGGCCCTTCGTCCCGAAACAGAGGACCAAGAAGGAGGCAGTACCACCGGTCTGGCAAGCTTGTTGGCGTCGGTGGAGGAAACCACACCATCAATCTTTGTCTTTCTCTCCGGATCTTCCCCCAGTTATAGAAGAGCCCTCTCCTCCAGCTTCTCCTCCACCCCTTGACCTCCTATTTCATGTTTCCTCCCATTCACCCCCTGCTCCAGCTCTTACCCCCCGTATGTTTTGTTTAAACTGGTTGTTTGGAGAGGAACCATTTTTGTGAATTCGTTATACTTTTAGTATCTTCTCTCGTTTCAGTTACATCTCCCCCATGGCCTCCATTTCAACATCGCTGGCTCCAAACCCTAGCCTGCTAATGGTGATCATGACGACCTGCGGACTCCTTTTGCCACCTTCGGAGCCGTGGGTCGTCTCCCAGCCAAAGATCAACGTCTGGCGTGCCTTGGCTCAGTCTTTAGGACAGGACCACATTTGCCTTGACCCCGGCGCAGCAGAGGACCCGATGTCGTCTTGCCTTGTGGGGATCCCTTTCTCTCCAGGCGAGTTCCCATCCGCCTTTCAGTCAGCCCTTTCCCCTATTTTGGCCCGGAGCCTTACCATCCTCCCGAGTTTTGATTCTAGTAATGCTTGGAGCGATGGAGTGCGAAGGCTGGATTCTTTATCCTCTGAGCCCACGGAATTACATCTTCTCGGTTCCGCCAATGCCTCTGTTTGTTTTCAATTGGATTACACCTCTGCCCCTATAGAGAAGGGCAGTGAGGTGGTCCAGCAAACTAAAAAAGAATATCAGGCAAACCAGTGGTGCAAAGCCGTGCTGAAGATCAGTGGCCCCACCACCACTGGACGGACCCCATATGCCCTTCCCAGGGGAGGGTTTTTGATTTGTGGTGACCGGGCGTGGGCAGGCATCCCCTCTGGTCTGATCGGAGGGCCGTGCACTTTTGGCAGACTGACGCTGTTCACCCCCAACATGACCCAAATTGTCAATTGGAAAAAGGCAAATGTCACGTCCGAATTCGCCAGAGCTAAAAGAGATCTCAAGGATCTCACTGAGGACTGTGACAGCAAAATTACCCATTGGTCACACTCAAAATCCATCGCCTTTACCATCTTGTTGCCTTGGGTATCGGTGGCGAAGGCTCTAGGTGAATTGGGCCGCCTAGAGTGTTGGGTGGCTAAACAAGCAAATTTTACTTCAGCCGCGCTCTACGACCTCCTCACAGACGAGGAAATAACAAGGAAGGCGACACTCCAAAACAGAGCAGCAAGAGATTTTCTATTGCTGCTCCATCATCATCACTGCGAGGAGTTTGAGGGCCTCTGCTGCCTGAACCTGTCCTCTCGAGCTGAGGACGCCAGACACTCCATCAAGAAACTCCAAGACCTTCTACATCAGGTTAAGCAGGAGACATCAGACTGGCTGGGGGACATTTTTAAGGGTTGGGGCCTTAGCGGGTGGGCCAGTTCTATTTTAGAGTCAGCTTGTAAAGTTGTGTTGAGTTTGATCATATTTTCAGTCTTAATCATGTTGACCCGCAGCTTGGTCCAAAGACTGATAGCAAAGGCCACCTCGTCCACCGTAAATCACGCTGCAATTCCGTCGGAAGAGCACTTCGAGCTGGAAGACCTCTCCCCAGAGGCCGAAAAAGCTGAGGACGAGAAAGGGTCAACCGAGCCGCCTCATGAACATCCAGAGACAGACGAACTCCAGCTCGGAGAAGGCAAAGACTGGCAGGACCAGCCGCGGGCCTCAGAATTTTGAGTTTATATGGACATTCTTGTTTCTTTTTATTTGTTAAGAAACAGGGAGATGTTGTGGTGTGTTTTTAAGTTTCTCAGTTTGCTCCCCCATTTTATGTATGTTCCCCCTTTGTTCTCTATAAATGGTTCCTCCCTTCCCAGTTTTCCCGCCATTATTGCCCTGACAGTTGAGTTACTCTGATTACCCCTGCCCCCTTTTAGTTGCCAATCTCCTAAGTTGCATAATTGCTCCTCCCTTATCCCACCATATAAGTAAAGTTTTCCTCCTCCCTGGGCCCAGTCAATCACCTCCCACTCCTCCCAGGTTTCGAGAACCTTCTTCTCCTTGGGGGTTGTAGTTGGCTGGTGTCCTGGGGCCCCTCCTCTACTTCATGTTTAGTGGACATGTTCTTATGTCAGTTTTGTTATGTACCTCCCCACATGTTCCCCGATTGGTTAGTTGGGCTTCCCTCCCTCCTCCACCCCTTCCCTTTAAAACTCTTTCTCTCCCCGTGTTCGGCGCCATTTGCTGTGGGTTTGTCCATCTGTTGGTTGCCCTTTGCTGCCTGGGGGCTCATCAATAAACCGACGTTTAACCCCCAGCAAGTGGTCGCCTCCTCACTCGTCTCGTCCTGCGTGAACCCAAGTCCGCAATCCAGCCGGACCGAGGCCACGACGCTAAGGGGGGCTGGCTTCTGATGCGTAGGGGCGTCGGTTTTCTTACCCCTTTCTGCTAGTCGGATTTAGGGCCGCGCACGCCCTCGCTCAAAAGACGGAGGTACGATGCTCTCCGGAGCTAAGAGCTGCTCCCGGGCATCTTTCGGCAGAAGCCGCGCTGCCGAGAGCACTGTGACTGCCACAATCGTCTTTGCGCGAAGAAGCCGCCTCTTCGCCTCCGGGAGCCGGAGAGAGCGGCAGCTTCGGAAAGGTTAATAAGGAAGCTGCACAAAACTGGGATTTTGTGCGCAGCTTGCCAACTGATAGAAAACAGTGCCTTAGCACTCTCCTGCCTTTTCCAAATACATGAGCATTCGATTAGAAGCTTTTTTAGGCAACTCTCTTCGTCTTCTTGCAAAACACTCGACAGACCTCCGTGCAACTTCTAGACCACGATGGGAGATGTTTTCTGTTCTGGCACTGGTTCTCGTTTCCTGACACAGTGGAATAGCTTTTTGCTAAGATGTGGACGACAAGAGACACTAAAGACGAAGGTACGATGCTCTCCGGAGCTAAGATCCGCTCCCGGGCGTCTTCTGGCAGAAGCCGCGCTGCGGAGAGCACTGTGGCCGCCTCAATCGTCTTTGCGCTAAGAAGCCGCTTCTTCGCCTCCGAGAGCAAGCGAGAGCGGCAGCTTCGGAAAGGTGAAGAAGGAAGCTCCTCCACACTGGGATTGTGTGCGCAGCTTGCCAACTGACAGAAAACAGTATTTAGCACTCTCCTGACTATTCCAATCACATGAGCATTTGATTGGAAGGTGTTTCGGACAATGTGGGATCTCAGCCTCTCAGGACTGGGGTGCAGGGTGACCAAGACCACCCCTGGGGGGCTCGGGAGTCCTGGAATGTTTCCAGCAATGTCTGGTGGTTGGACTTTGATCCCACATGGGTGACGACATCAGTATGAGGATCGGAGGATTTCACCGGGGTGAATGGTGAAGGGATAAGTTTAATTGAGTGTGAGATACAGGGTTTAAGATTTCTGTAAAGGGGGGTCTAAAGAAGTAAGATGGAGGAATTGGGGCGTGCCCTTCTCCTTCTTCTTCTTCTTCTTGGCCTCCATCTTCTGTGGTGATGTTGTCACTTTGGGCTTGTTCCTTACCAAAAATGCACTGGTTAATAAGGGTAGAGGGTATTGGAGAAAAATGATAAATATTGTATACGTAACTCCGAGTATAAAGATAAGTGACCGCCCCGGGGGGCTCAGTGTGTGCCCATGGCTGACTGCTGAGCAGAACTCTGTCAGGACAAGAGAAAATCTTTTAGAAAAGCAATTAATAAACACCGAGACCGAGAAAAGATCTGAAGTCCCTTCTCGTCCTTTGGAGCGCGGGCTGCCCAAGGCCACCTCGGGCCTTCCCGGACAATCTAAACAGCCGAAAATCCGACAAGTGGCGCCCGCTGCGTGGGATACCTCCCACCAAACATTTCGGGGGGGGGAAAAGCCCTGATGAGCTGAAGAGCTGAAGAGCCAAGAGGCCAGCACTGATAACTCCTGAGGAGAGAAGCCTGAAGAAAGAAAGAAAAATAAAAAACGGCCAGGAGAATCTGCAAAAATCAGCAGTCACTGAGAATTCCATCTCTCAGCTTCTGCCGAAGACAGTTTGTAGCAGAGTGGCCTTGACTGGGACCAGAAAGGCGCCTCTGGATCCATCTCTCGTGACCTGCTGGATGGAGATCGGGAGCCTTCAGACCACTCTGACGACAGATTCGGTAAGAAGGCCAAAAATAAGAATATGGGGGCCACACTCTCCCAGGAACAGCTGGGAATTTTGTCCGCCTTACAAGGCGTGGCTGAATTATATACAGAAGGGATCCCAAAGAAAGAATTAAAACAGTTATTGTTGTGGGCAAGGCTCAACTATCCACTTGCAGAAACATGCCTGCTATTCGAAGTGGGGTTTTGGCAAGAAATTAATAGGCATTTATATTTCTTAGCAATGAAAAAAGATGAGACAGCGTTAAAGCTGCTCTCGCCGGCAAGAATTATGCTAGAAGGTATTTCAGTGCAGTCAAAAAGACTGGAAAAGCAGCGAAAAACTGCGGCACCCGCAGAGGAGGGAGCAGAGCAAAGCTCCAGGAAAAAAATTAGCTCTGGCTTCAAAAAGCCAGGGGGAAAGGGCTCTCGAAAAAACAGAGCAGGAAATAATATTAAACCCCCTGGTCGAAGACCCTAAGAAGCCCCAAAGTGTCCTGAAACCCCAGAGAGTATAGAGGAGTCAGGAACGGAAGGGGGGGAGCAGGAGGAAGACAAGGGATTGGGGGGAGCGCTTTCTCGCGAAGAGCAAGGCGGCGGAACGGGAGCGGCGGTGCAAACGGGCAGCGCGGATGAAAATGAGGAGATGCACGCGGTGGGAAAAACTCGCAAGAATCCGGGGGGGGAGTCACATACCAGCGCGGGGGCGGCAAATGCGGGCGGCGAAATGGGGGAAACCGCACAGCCCGAGAGAGCCACCGTAGCGAGACGCAGGAGGCGCGCGGTTGTGACGTCAGACCTGGTGCAGAGGTCGGCCAGAATCGCGGAGCGGGCCGGAATGCCGGCGGGAGGCGGGCTGGACACACCGGAGGGAGGAGTGAACACAGCGTCAGAGGAGGAGGAGGCAGAGTCAGGGACAGACCGAGGGGAAGAAACCTCGGGGGTGGAACGAGCGGGAGAGGATGACGTCAGCTCAGGAGAGACAGGGAGTGGCTCGGAGAGCACGCATGCACAGAGAGTGGAGTGTGGGCGGCGGCGGGCCCGATCCCCTGTGACGTCTCGGGCGAGGAGGGGCTGTGTTAGGGGCCCCACACCCTCTCCGGACTCGGTGCCTCTGGTTGAAACTCCCGGAGTCCCAGTCTCTTCCCTTCAGGGGAAACGCTTAGGTGTTCAAGCCCCATTTTTAGCTGAATTAAAAGCCATGCAAACACGGTCTCAAATGAGATCGCCGGCACGTCGAACCAGAAGAGGAAATGGGGCAGTTGATCTCACTCCGTCATCCGAGCCAGGGAGGCCGGTGACAGCGCCACCTAGTGGCAGGAGGACAGAAGTGCACGACATGCCGGATCGGTTCGGCGGAGCCACAGCGCCATCTCGTGGCGAGACTGCAACAATGCAGCAATTTTTTCCAACAATATATAAAAAGAAAAGCACTTCAAAGAAGACAATGTTAACACAACAAAGGGATTATCCATCCACTTCGGGATTTCATGAAGATGATGAAAGCTCAGATGAAGAACAGCTACAAGGAGAAGATGTCGTAAGGATCACAGCATCGGAAGGTGTCCCAACATGGTTACTGTCAGCAGCAGAAGCAGCAAAATGCTTCTTGCATTCATTTGATACAGCAAAAAAGAAATATCAACAGGATCCTCGAGTTTCCTTTTCGGATTTAGGAGCAAGGCCAAAAACCTCAAGACGAAAAATGAGACACGATGAATCACCGATAACATGCACAACACCATTGTTCATGCAAATCCCAATAGAGTCTCAAGAAGAGGAATTTCAAGAGCCGGTGAAGGCGATGGATTGGAAGCGAATCAGAAAAGCGTTTGCAAAGGAAAAGCATTTATTCCCGGGATCAGGAGATTTGATAATGCCAGTGACATATGATGCCCAGGGACAGAATCCAAGGTGGGAAAGGATGGGTCATGAGACACTCAAAGACTTAGGGAAGGCGGCTCAAACTTTTGGGCTGAACTCACAATACTTCAAACAGCTACTAAGAGGGACATTCACTATGTATGATCTCACACCATATGATATTCGAAGTATTGTGGCAATGATCCTCACTGACACACAGAATCTTATCTGGGAAAAAAGGTGGAGAAAATATCTTGCTGAGTTGCGGAATAGATATCAAGGTGGGCCAAATGCGAACCTCACAGAAGGGCAATTAGCAGGGGATCCTCCAGATGACAACCCAGGGGAACAAGCAGTGCGGCTTCCACGAAGAGTGTTAAGCGACATCAAAGAAGCGGCGCGATTGGCAATCATACAAATTACACCGACAGGAGCTCCGGATGTTCCGTTCTCTTGCATCAGGCAAGGTCCCACAGAGCCATTCATGTCGTTCATCAACCGACTCACGCAAGCCGTGGATCGACAGGTGACGACAGAAGAAGTGAAGAGGCCTCTCTTGGAGAGTTTAGCTTTCGGCAATGCCAACCCGGATTGTCAACGGGTGATTAGCACCATGCCAGGATGGCCATCCTTGGCAGAGATGGTGGAGGCATGCAGCAAGGTGGGGACACCTCAGCACGTCGCAGCGATTGTGAAGAATGAATTAAAAGAGGAATGGGAAGAACAGCTAAAGGGACGCTCAGAAGGGCAATCAGAGGACAAGACATTTGAGAAGATGTTCCCGAATTTACTCCATCAACAGGACGAAAACGTCAACAAAGTTCTTGCCACAATGCAGAAAAAGAACAAACCCCAAGGAGGACAGTGCTACAGATGAGGGGAGTCTGGGCACATGAAAAGGAATTGCCCACGGACACATATACCAACGCTAGCCCAGAAAGCAGAAAGGCCAATTTGTGCACGGTGTGGAAGAGGAAGACACTCTGTGAAAGAATGTTATTCCCGGACAGATGTGGAAGGAAATCCGTTACCGCATCCGGGAAACTGAAAATGCAGCGCGGGAAATCGCCAGCACGCTCAGACACAAGTACTGCCGGTGTCACAAGAACAGACAGGGCAGTCATCAGTGAGCGACAAGAAGATACCATCAGCAAAACCCTCAGTCGATTCCACAGCGACCCAGACCTCCTCCCACCAGGGGCACAATGTGCATTGGCAGCTTCAAAACTAGTATGCTTTCTAGATGAAAGTCATGCGGAGATACCAACAGGAATCCGCGGGGATTCATACAAGAAACAAGATTTCTTGATAATTGGACAAGACAAGTGCAGTATTCTTGGACTCATTGTTTATCCAACAGTTGTCTCAGCAGACAAAAATACAGAGTTAACAGTTTTGGCAAGAGCGCTTCGTCCACCATTGACTGTGCCGGAAAATACTGTGGTTGTGAGAGCCTTCGCATTGCCGCTACATGCAGTTGGAGAGGTCATGTCAATCTTCGACGAAGAAGGTCTCCCTATGAAAGAACATGTTGAAGTACATACAACATGGGTAAAGCACATAGGTCGAGACCGACCCACGCTCACGTGCCAATTGACATGTGGGGACAGGACAATATCGATCAGAGGTATGCTCGACACAGGGGCGGATGTAACGGTAATATCGTACATCTTTTGGCCACGCAATTGGAGCTTGGTCGCGCCATTGGGCTCTCTCTCAGGCATCGGGGGAGCATCTCTGTGTCTGCAAAGTGAGAATTCCGTCGTTGTCACGGGACCAGGAGATAAGACGGCGATCATTCGTCCTTTTGTCGTCCAAAAGCCGATCACAGTCTGGGGTCGGGACCTTTTGGCACAAAGGGGCGCGAAGATCGAAGTGGATTTTTAATAGGGGTCACTGCAGCACTCGCCACACGGAAGCTGACATGGAAAACAGATGATCCAGTTTGGGTGGATCAGTGGCCCCTTGAGCGGAAAAAATTGAGTGCTTTGAAAGACCTGGTCCAAGAACAATTGCAGAAGGGACACATCAAGCCAACAGAAAGCCCTTGGAATTCTCCGGTGTTTGTAATCAAGAAAAAGCTATCGGGCAAATGGAGGTTGTTACACGATCTCAGGAAGATCAACGAAGTCATAGAAGACATGGGGCCACTTCAGTTGGGACTTCCATCTGTCTCGATGATTCCCAGAGATTGGCAGCTTGTGGTCATTGACCTCAAGGATTGTTTTTTCAGTATCCCACTCCATCCAGATGATGCTCAGAGATTTGCCTTTTCAGTTCCAAGTATCAACAGGGAAACGCCTCTGCAGCGGTACCATTGGGTCGTTCTTCCACAAGGACAAAAAAATTCTCCGACGATCTGTCAATGGTACGTGGCACGAGCTTTGGCACCAGCACGGAAGAAATTTCCGAAGGCGAAGATCATTCATTACATGGATGATTTGCTCATTGCAGCATCAACACGACAGGAGCTGCAAGAAGCTCGCGATTGTGTGATTGCAGAGGTGCAAAAGGCAGGTCTGGAAATCAGAATTTCGAAGATGCCAGAGGTTGCACCTTGGAAATATCTAGGGTGGAAAATTTCAGAGAAAACAATAAAGCCTCAAAAAGTGGAGATCAGCACAAAGGTCAACAATTTGCATGATTTGCAACAGCTTTTGGGAGAAATCAACTGGATGAGACCAGTTTTGGGAATCACAAACAGCGACATTCCAGCGCTGCTTGATCTCTTGAGAGGAGACACAGACATTCGTTCTCCCAGGACACTCACGCCAGAAGCGAGAAAAGAGTTGGAGAAAATCACGAACGCGATACAGAAAAGGCAGGCACATCGATTTGTTCCAACGTTGCCTTTTCAGTTGGCAGTGCTGGGGAAGAAAACGCAGTTCCATGGTTTGATCTTCCAATGGGATGAATCACAAAAGGACTCTTTGATAATCATAGGGTGGATTTTCCTACCACACAGGCCCGCAAAAACGATTCTCACAGATTTGGAGATGGCAACACAAATCATCATAAAGGCGAGAACAAGGCTGCTGACAATGGCAGGAAGAGAATTCTCAGTCATCAGATTACCTCTGAAACGAGACTATTTCGATTGGGCAATGCAACAATCGAAAGACCTGTTAATCGCGTTGTTAGTGTTCCCAGGAACTTGCACAGTCCGCTGTCGGATTTTCGGCTGTTTAGATGGTCCGGGAAGGCCCGAGGTGGCCGTGGGCAGCCCGCGCTCCAAAGGACGAGAAGGGACTTCAGATCTTTTCTCGGTCTCGGTGTTTATTAAATGCTTATCTAAAAGATTTTTCTCTTGGCCTGACAGAGTCCTGCTCAGCAGTCAGCCATGGGCACACACTGAGAGCCCCTGGGGCGGCCACCTATCTTTATACTCGGAGTTACGTATACAATATTTATCATTTTTCTCCAATACCCTCTACCCTTATTAACCAGTGCACTTTTAGTAAGGTCCAATCTCAAAGTGCCAACATCACCACAGAAGATGGAGGCCAAGAGGAAGAAGAAGAAGAAGGAGAAGGGCACGCCCCAATTCCTCCATCTTACTTCTCTAGACCCCCATGTACAGAAATCTTAAACCCTGTATCTCACACTCCAATTAACTTATCCCTTCACCATTCACCCCGGTGAAATCCTCCTAGCCTCATACTGATGTCATCTCCCATGTGGGATTAAAGTCCAACCACCAGACATTTCTGGCAACATTCCAGGACTCCCGAGCCCCCCAGGGGTGGTCTTGGTCACCCTGCACCCCAGTTCTGAGAGGCTGAGATCCCACAGTCCGCTTTCCACAACACAGAATACTGCAATCGCAAATATGCTATAGAGCAAAACCACGAATAAGTGAAGAACCTTTGGACAGGATCACAGTGTTCACGGATGGCTCAGGGAAGACACACAAGTCAGTGATCACGTGGAGAGACTCAACGACAGGCGATTGGGAATCAGACGTGAGGATGGTTCAGGGCTCTCTACAAATTGTGGAGTTGGCAGCCGTTGTCCAGGCATTTCAGTTGTTCAAACAGCCTCTCAATCTGGTGACAGATTCCGCATATGTTGCGGGTGTGATCAAGAGATTGGAGGGTTCGCTCTTGAAAGAAGTCAGTAATGAGGCTTTATACTCATACCTGACAAGCTTGAAAACACTGCTAGAGAGCAGGGAAAGAGAGTATTTTATCACACACATTAGAGCGCACACGACACTTCCGGGATTTTTAGCGGAAGGGAATGCTCGGGCGGACAGGTTGACAATGCCCATTTTGCAAACACTGCCAGACATTTTTGAGCAGGCAAGGTTAAGTCATGCGTTCTTTCATCAGAATGCGCAAGCGCTAATGGAGTCCTTCCGTCTCACAAACAGTCAGGCGAGGGAGATCATTAGTGCTTGTCCAGACTGTCAGCTTGTGCAGCCACCCTCTTCTACCGGGGCCATCAATCCGCGGGGGCTGCAAAGTCTTCAGTTGTGGCAAGCTGATGTCACGAAATATCCATCTTTTGGGAGGCTCAAAAATGTTCATGTTTCTGTAGATACATTGTCAGGTGCAATCTTTGCTTCAGCACATGCTGGGGAAACAGCAGACCATGCTTGCCGACATTTTCTGCAGGCATTTGCAGCATTAGGTGTGCCTCAGGAGATAAAAACAGACAATGGTCCAACATACACAGGCAGGGTGCTTGACAGATTCCTGAAAAGATGGGGTGTCAGACACACGTTTGGTATTCCACATTCACCCACAGGTCAGGCGATCATTGAGAGAACACATCACACCCTGAAATCCCTTCTGGACAGACAGAGAAGGGGTGAGCCAGAGGCAACACCTCACATGAAATTAAATAAGACACTGTACGTTCTGAATTTCCTAAATAGCTCATCCTCGGATCCTAATCCACCGATCGTGATACATTTTCTAAACAACACACAGGCAAAGCTAAAGGAAAATCCTTTAGTTTTGATCAGAAACCCAGAGACAGGACAAATAGAGGGTCCTTTTAAACTAATCACTTGGGGCAAGGGTTTGGTTTGTATTTCCACAGATCGAGGTCTGAAGTGGGTGTCGGCGCGGCCCGTGAAGCCATTCCGAACGCGAGAACACGAGAACGCTGATCCAAGAAACAAAGAGACGAGTACTCAGACAGAAGTCGAGACTCAGACTGCGAAAAACGACCCGGAAGAGAAGTAAAAAGAAACTAAGGATTTGGGGGTTTTCACATAAAAGCGAAAGAGATCTTCTTGGTTCAAACAGAAGGGGGAGATGTGGGATCTCAGCCTCTCAGGACTGGGGTGCAGGGTGACCAAGACCACCCCTGGGGGGCTCGGGAGTCCTGGAATGTTGCCAGAAATGTCTGGTGGTTGGACTTTGATCCCACATGGGAGACGACATCAGTATGAGGATAGGAGGATTTCACCGGGGTGAATGGTGAAGGGATAAGTTAATTGGAGTGTGAGATACAGGGTTTAAGATTTCTGTACAGGGGGGTCTAAGGAAGTAAGATGGAAGAATTGAGTGTGCCCTTCTCCTTCTTCTTCTTCTTCTTGGCCTCCATCTTCTGTGGTGATGTTGGCACTTTGGGATTGGTCCTTACCAAAAGTGCACTGGTTAATAAGGGTAGAGGGTATTGGAGAAAAATGATAAATATTGTATACGTAACTCTGAGTATAAAGATAAGTGACCGCCCCGGGGAGCTCAGTGTGTGCCCATGGTTGACTGCTGAGCAGAACTCTGTCAGGCCAAGAGAAAATCTTTTAGATAAGCAATTAATAAACACCGAACCGAGAAAAGATCTGAAATCCCTTCTCGTCCTTTGGAGCGCGGGCTGCCCAAGGCCACCTCGGGCCTTCCAAGACCATCTAAACAGCCGAAAATCCGACAGGACAACTTTCTTTCTCTTCTTGCAAAACACTCGGCAGACCTCTGTGCAACGTCTAGAACACGATGGGAGCGGTTTTCTGTGCTGGCACTGGTTCTTGTTGCCTGACACAGTGGAAAAGCTTTTGGCTAAGATGTCGACGACAAGATAAGCTAAAGATGAAGGTACGATGCTCTCCGGAGCTAAGAGCCGCACCCAGGCGTCTTAGGGCAGAAGCCACGCTGCGGAGAGCACTGTGACCGCTACAGTCGTCTTTGCACGAAGAAGCCGCTTCTTCGCCTCCGGGAGCCGGAGAGAGTGGCAGATTCGGAAAGGTGAAGAAGGAAGCTGCACAACACTGGGATTGTGTGCACAGCTTGCCAGCTGATAGAAAACAGTACCTTAGCACTCTCCTGACTATTCCAATCACATGAGCATTGGATTGGAAGCTGTTTCAGACAACTTCCTTCGTCTACTTGCAAAACACTCGGCAGACCTCCGTGCAACTTCTAGAACACGATGGGAGCTGTTTTCTGTGCTGGCACTGGTTCTCGTTGCCTGACACAGTGGAAAAGCTTTTGCCAAAGGTGTCGACGACAAGAGAGGCTAAAGACGAATGTACAATGGTGTCCGGAGCTAAGAGCCGCTCCCGGGTGTCTTCTGGCAGAAGCCGCGCTGCGGAGAGCACTGTGACCGCCTCAATCGTCTTTGCACTAAGAAGCCGTTTCTTCGCCTCCGGTAGCCAGAGAGAGCGGCAGCTTCGGAAAGGTGAAGAAGGAATCTGCAAAACACTGGGATTGTGTGCGCGGCTTGCCAACTGATAGAAAACAGTACCTTAGCACTCTCTTGTCTTTTTCCAAACACTTGAGCATTCGATTGGAAGCTGTTTCTGGCAACTCTCTTCCTCTTGTTTCAAAACGCTCGGCAGACCTCCGTGAAACCTCTAGAGAACAATGGGAGATGTTTTCTGTGCGGGCACAGTTTCTCCTTGCCAGACATAGTGGAAAGGCTTTTGGCTAAGATGTAGACGACAAGAGACGCTGAAGACGAAGGTAGGATGCTCTCCGGAGCTAAGAGCCGCTCCCGGGCGTCCTTCGGCAGAAGCCACGCTAAGGCAAGCACTGTGACCGCCGCAATCGTCTTTGCGCGAAGAAGCCACTTCTTCGCCTCCGGGAGCCGGAGAGAGCGGCAGCTTCGGAAAGGTGAAGAAGGAAGCTGCACAACACTGGGATTGTGTGCGCAGCTTGCCAACTGATAGAAAACAGTACCTTTGCACTCTTCTGCCTTTTCCAATCACATGAGCATTCGATTGGAAGTTGTTTCAGGCAACTCTCTTCCTCTGCTTGCAAAACACTCGGCAGACCTCCGTGCAACTGCTAGTGTTGTAGTGTGTTTTTAAGTTTCTTGTTTTTGCTCCCCCATTTTATGTATTATTCACCCCCTGTTCTTTGTAAGATGGTCCTTCCCCCTCCAATTTTCCCGTCACAGAGCCTTTGGCAGTTATGTTACTATGGTTACCCCTGCCCCTGTTAATTGTCAATCTCCCAAGTTACATAACTGCTCCTCCCTTATCCCACCATATAAGTAAAGTTTTCCTCCTCCCTGAGCCCAGTCAATCACCCCCCACTCCTCCCTGCTTTCTAGAACATTCTTCTCTCTGGGGGTGGTGGTTGGCTGGCGTCCCTGGGCCCCTCCTTTGTTCTATGTTTATTGGATAATTTCTTGTGTCAGTTTTCTTATGTACCTCCCCACATCTTCCCCTATTGGTTAGCTGGGCTTCCCCTCCCGTCTCCACCCCTTCCCTGTAAAACTCTGTCTCCCCCCGTGTTCGGGGCCATTTTGCTGTGGGTTTTTCCACCTGTTGGTTTGCCCTGTGCTGCATGTGGTCTCTTCAATAAACCGACGTTTTACCCCCTGCAAGTGGTCGCCTTTTCTCTTGTCTCGTCCAGCGCTAATCCAAGTCCGCAATCCAGCCCAGCCCGAGGCCAGGACGCCAAGGGGGGCTGGCCTCAGATGCACAGGGGCGTCGGCCGCTTTACCCCTTCAGCTAGCCGGACTTAGGGCCGTGAACGCCCTCGCGCAGTTTGGCGACAAACGTTGGGGCGGACGAAGTGGACTTTTGACCCCGGACTAGACCCTGCGCAGTTGGTATTTACTTACCCTCTGGACGCCACACTACCCCGGGTAGTAGCATGCTCCGTTTTAGGAGCAGCGCTCCCCGGTGGAAGGGAGTCGGGACTCCTCGCACCCTCAGAGGACGACTCCCGAGACGAGCGACCCTCGCCTGGTTTTTTCTTTGTCACCGCTGCAAGATGTGTGAGTTCGGGCCCCGTCCTGCGGACTCTCCGGCTTCCCCTCTGCCTTTTTAACTTTCCCTAGGGGTTCGTGCCCTGCGTTGGGGACCTACCCCCTGCCTTCTCTCCTTGAGGTTTTTCCTCACCCCCGTGCTGTTTTTGTTTTCTCTTCCCTGTGGGTGCCGGATTTCCCCAGACGTGGGGCCGGACCCATCACCCAATTTCCTTTTTTCCCTCCGGCTGTTTACCCAGACTTTGGGGCAGTGGGGGGGGCAGGGGCCGGCGGCGGGCGGCTCATTGTTTAAGTTTTCGTTGTTTCCCAGGCATGCGGTTGCGTCATCAGAGGATTTTCCCCCTTTCTAGCGGCAGCAGTTCCGGCTCTAGAAAGGCGCCATGGGTGCCGGCTTGGGAAAATCCCAGAAGGAGGTTTATTATGTTGTGAAGGGTTTGTTGCTTGGGGGTGGTCAAAAAGCCCCCGAGCAGGAGTTAAAATGTTTAGTTAAGTGGGTATTTTCTAGGTTTCCCAAGGTCTCCCCGGAACGCGTAAAAGAGCCGCGGTTTTGGGCAGCCTTTGTGGCAAAATTAGAAGAGGCCATAAATTCCGGGGAGACAAATCTGGCCACCGTGGCGTATTGCGCGCGCAGAGTGCATGCGACACTCCGCGTGCCTTTGGAGCCTAAGAAAAGTCCCGCGGTTTCTGGTTTGTCCCCTCGTTCTCCTCGTTCAGTTGCCCTTGTCCCCCAAACCTTTCCCTTGTCCCGTAGGCAAGAGCCCTCGAGGGGGATTTTGAGGGCAGACCAGAGGCAGGGGGTCCATCCTGCCCCTGCTCCCCCTCGACCGGCTCGGCCTCCCCCTTCGAGGAGCCCTGGCCAGGCTCCTTCTCTTCCCTTACCCTCTACCCCGGTCCCCAAGTTCCCGGTTTCAAACCCCAAAGTTATTCGGTTTTGCGAAGACCCTCACAAAGGGTCCCTTGGTGCCCGAGATGGCGGCGGCCAGGCGGCCGCTCCCGCCAGGGCTCCTTCTTCTCCTCCTAACCCTTTCCTCCCTGATACCAACCCCTTCCTTCCCCTGGACCCAACCTCTTTTTCGGTCGTCCCTCCCCCATCTCTTCCCTCTGCTCCTTCCATTTCTCCGCCCTCCGATCCTCCGTCGGCTCCTCTCCAGGTTCCTCCCCCGGTTCAGCCCCCTGTTTACTCCTCCCCTGCTCCACCTTCATACTCTGCTCCGCCTCCGAACTCCATCAAGGAGGCGGAGAGGGGCGGTGTGCCGCGCCCACTCCCTCGCCCTGCCCCATTACCAGACCCTGCCTCAACCTCCTCCAACTCCGGTTCCCACGCTCCCCCTTCCGGTTCTCACGCCTTGTATTCGGGGGGGGGGGGGGGGTGGATGACTGGAAGCTGGGGCAGGCGCCTTTATTGGAAGCCGCTCCGGTTACGTACCACCTCAGCGGGGAGGGGGGAGCCCTCAGGCCCAGTGGGTGCCTTTAGCACAGGCCCGGATTAAGGAACTGTGCAAGGCGCAGAAGGACTACTCCTGCGGGTCTGAATACATCCGGGGTATGCTCCGGAATGCCCTTGCACAGGGAGATCTGGTGCCGGCGGACCTGAGGGCCCTCTTCTCCAGTTTAACAAGACCCATGGAGTTTAGGGTCTGGGTGGGGGAATGGAGGAGGGAGATAGTGGAGGTTCTCCCGATTCTTTGGGGGAATCCTTCAGTGTCTCATGACGCGGACGGTTTAGCAATTTCCCAAGAACATCTTTTGGGCGAGGGACAGTGGGCAGAGGGGGTAGCTCAAGCAAAGGCCTTGTTCCCGCCTCAGCTTGTAGAGACCGCTAAGGCAGCAGAGCGGACCTTTTATAAGCCAGAGGTGGTGACCTCCCAATGGGAAGATGATGAAGTCCGGCAGGGGCCGCAAGAGCCTTATATGGTATTCATCGAGCACCTCTACAGATACGTGGAGGCGCAGGTGACTGGGGATGACGACAGGGAAAAAATTCTCTGGAGGATGGCGTATAGCAATGCCAACCTAGAGTGTCGGAAGGCCATCAGGAGGCTCCCTCGAAGTCCCTGGCCCACGGTGGAGGCCATGATAGAGGCCGTGGTAGGCCAGGTATCCCTACAATCTCGGCCCTGAAGAGCCTCTGTGGCTTTTGCAGAGGACCCCGAACCGGACTTCTTTGATATAGAAGCTGCCCCCGTTGCCGGACCCCCAACACCCGGGTCCGGCAGAAGATCAACGGCCACCCACCCCTGCCACCTCTGTGGCAAGACAGGGCATTGGATGCCCCAATGCCCGATGCGATTAGATTATTTAGAGTATAGAAGGAAGCGGGAAAAGGAGGAGAGTAAGGGCACAAAAAACTAGGCCCGGAGCGCAGCCCCTCCCTGCGCGAAGACAAAAATGCGGCAGGCCACTTAACAACAAGCGGGGAGGGAGGAGACAAGAGAGAGCTGCCGTACACACTGCCGGATTTATCTTACTTAGTACCAGACTTGACACATAACTGTGGTATTCAGCCTACACCTGCCATTAACAGCATGTCCTCTGTTTCCCCCTACAGGCTGCAGCTAACTAGAGACTTTTATCTCCCTAGCAGTGACATCCAGCTGGTGTCTGTCGACCTGCAACACCCGGGTCGCTGGACAAAACTTGGACGTTGCAGGTGGACCGTCGTCGGGGACACGAAGCACACACCGCGAGACATTCACATCGTCCCTGGTCTGGTAACTACCGACCGGGACCGTTTCGCGGTAGGGCTGTACTGTGTCCGACCCCCGCTCTTCCTCCCTAAGGGACAGATCATTGCCCAGGCTATTCCGGTTCCAGATAGAGATCATTGGAAGAACTCCGTGGAGAGGACATCGCCTCCGACAGTAGCCTGGGCACAGCTGGTGGGGAGGGAGAAGCCCCGCCTGACTTGTCAGCTCTCGTTGGGCGGGGACAAAAAGATCGTGAGGGGTCTTTTGGACACGGGTGCGGATGTGACGATCATTCCCTCTCGGGAGTGGCCGTCACATTGGGACTTGCAAAGCGCTGCGGGCACGATCTCAGGTGTTGGGGGCCTTCAATTGGCCAATCAATCTAAGAACATTGTGCAAATAAAGGGGCCCGACGGGCAATTGGCCTCTATACGCCCGTTCGTTTTAGATTACACCGAGCCTCTCTGGGGAAGAGACCTACTAGCCCAGTGGGGAGCCAGAATTGACGTCCCAAAGGCTCCCCAGGTTTTTCGGGCAGTGGCCACTGAGGAGCGCCAGACCTGGAAGCTGAATTGGCTGTCAGATAAACCAGTACAGGTCTTGCAGTGGCCACTCAACAAGCAAAAATAAAGGCGCTCAATGAGCTCGTTCAGGAGCAGTTAATGAAAGGCAACCTGGTGGAGACAATTTCACCTTGGAACTCCCCAGTGTTTGTCATTAAGAAGCCTAATAAGGACAAGTGGCGGCTCCTGACCGACCTCTGCCAAATTAACGAACAAATAATGGACATGGGTCCTCTTCAGCCAGGGATGCCCTCCCCAGCAATGCTCCCCCAAAATTGGAATTTGGCAGTTATAGATATAAAAGATTGTTTTTTCCAGATTCCCCTGCACCCAGACGATGCCCCGCGCTTTGCGTTCACGGTTCCGTCCATCAACCGTAAGTCCCCAGCCAAGCGCTTGCATTGGCGAGTCCTTCCGCAAGGCCTTAAGAACAGCCCTGTGATCTGCCAATGGTATGTCGCTTCGCTGCTGTCACCCATACGTACAGCCCTCAGGGATGCTGTCATCATCCACCATTACATGGACGACATCCTCGTGTGTGCACCCGACCACAGTCTGCTTGC
This sequence comes from Melozone crissalis, assembly GCF_028551555.1. Taxonomy (NCBI): domain Eukaryota; kingdom Metazoa; phylum Chordata; class Aves; order Passeriformes; family Passerellidae; genus Melozone; species Melozone crissalis. Next base: position 2,937,277 of record NW_026535882.1, on the reverse strand, counting down.
CCATGTGCTTGACCTGACAACCAATGCGTAGTTGCTGCAGGGTTCGAGCTCCGGCAGGACAAAATTCAGCGGATGCCACCTTGGAAATACCTGGGCCTCGAAATCACAAAGCGGACCATTGTTCCGCAGAAATTGGCTATTAGGACAAAAGTCCAGACCCTAGCGGATGTCCATCAACTGTGTTGGTCTTTAAATTGGGTGAGACCCTGGCTGGGCATTTCAACTGAGGACCTAGCCCCCCTTTTCAATTTGTTGAAAGGGGGAGAGGGGCTGATTTCCCCTAGGGCTCTCACCCCAGAGGCAGAGGTGACCTTGGAGAAGATACAGAAAGTTATTTCGGCCAGGCATTCCCATCGTTACCATCCGGGCCTGCCCTTCAAATTTATTATACTGGGAAAATTGCCACACCTCCATGGCATGATACACCAGTGGGACACCAGTGTAAAGGACCAGGGGCTGGGTGACCCCCTCTTAATTATAGAGTGGGTGTTCCTCAGCCACCATCGGTCCAAAAGAATGACACGGCCACAGGAGTTGGTAGCCGAACTGATCCTCAAAGCAAGATCGAGGATCAGGGAGCTGGCGGGGTGTGATTTCCCATGCATACATATCCCAATTATATTAGAATCGGGACAACTTACATTAAAGACCTTTGAAGAACTGCTGCAAACTAATGAATACCGGCAGTTTGCACTAGATAGCTACACTGGGAGCATGGCAGTAGATCGGCCAGCCCACAAATTATTCAATTTGGAGTTTAAATTATCGCTGAAAAAGGTTCAGAGCAGGAATCCGCTGGATGCCTTGACAGTTTTCACAGACGCGTCTGGAGCATCCCACAAGTCAGTGATGTCTTGGAAGGATCCTCAGACTAAGCAGTGGGAGACTGATGTTGTTGTTGTGGAGGGCTCTCTACAAGTTGCTGAGTTGGACGCAGTCGTCAGGGCATTCCAGAGGTTCCCTGGGCCTTTTAATTTGGTTACAGATTCTGCGTATGTCGCAGGTGTAGTGTCTCGAGCTGAGTCTGCGGTTCTTCAAGAGGTAACCAACAAAAGATTATTTGAGTTGCTTAACAGGCTCGTCGAGCTAGTCTCCTGTGGAAGGGGCTAGCAGCGGGCCTGTTAGCTAAAGGAGCGAGAAGTAAGAAGAAGCTGATAAGGAACTTTCTCCAAGGCCGTAACCAAGGAGATCGAGAGAAGGAAGATAAGAGCATTCTGCAGCTGGATCAAGCATTTTTAGAAAGTTAGGTGGAGTCAGAGTAACTTTTCACCAGTGGCATGGTATTGAATTATTGTGGCGAATAGCTAAGGTAGAGGAAGGGTAAACAACTGGAAAGTGTATAAAAGATCAGCCATTTTCATTAATAAACTGTTGCCAAGTGTTACCAACTGAGACTGCTTGTGGTCTCTGCTTTGTGTCGTGACCGCCTCGACTGCGACATTTTGGAGACGCCGACGTGATAAGAACATAGTCGGTGGGGGCCCATACGGGGTCCTAGCAATTGGCAACCCTGACCCACTGGGACGTAGTGGGGGAGGCGGCGTTGGTGCAGCTGAGAGTGGCAGGTGGAAGCCACAGGGAGGTCCGGACCTGATTCCCTCCAATCAAGACACCTGGAAGTAGGTGAGCCACCAACTAGTAATAATGGGACAAAATTTATCTAAAGAGGAAGAAAGTGTTCTGTCTACATGGAAAGTTTTGTTAAGAAATAAGGGAATTAATACGTCAGATTATGAGCTTCGTAATATATTGCTGTGGGCTAAATCACAGAATTTTGGCACTGATCCCAACACAGCATTTAGTGTTAAGGCATGGAAGAAAGTCGGGGACAGACTTTGGCAAGTTATTCGAGCGGGAGATAAAACAGCTGTTGATTTAGCAGTAACCTGGAACTCGCTCTTTGAGGCTTTAAAGGAATGGAGAATAGAGAGAGAAACGGAGCAAGATGCGGACGAAGAGTTGGGGCTGATACCTGACGGGGGGGCTGAGGCAGAGGGGGCCTCTGAGGTAGAAGGGGGCTCTGATGGGGAACTTGGTGAAGAAAGTTCGGATGCCATGGGAGTTACCTGGCACGCTGCCAAAGCTTCTGGGAAAGCTGCCAAAGCTTCTGGGAAAGCTGCCGAAACTTCTGGGCAACCTGCCCTAGCTTCTTCTTATCAGACTCCTAAGCCTCCTTATCTCACACCTGCGCAGCAGCTCGTGATGGTGCCTGTATATACCACACCGCTACGCCAGTTAGCTGAAATGTCTTTAGCAGAGAGAAAGGTCCAGCCATCTGCCCCCCTGCTTCCCTCCTCTCTGGTCCAGCCGTCTGCCCCCCCGCTCCCCTCTGAGTGGCTTGAACAACCTGCAAGGCTGTATCCTCCTTTACCTGACAGTGACAGCAACAGTGAGTCAAGTGATGAGTCGCCCGCAGTAACACCTGAGTTGGGGCAGGGAGCTCTGGTCTCTTCATCTCCTAAGAGCTCTAGTCTTACTGCCCCATGGACTTTGCCTCCGTGCCAAGTCACTGTGCTTCCTCGACACCCTCAGGAGTTTTGGGAATTTGTTAGGAGGAAAGCAGTTGAAGAAAAGAACTGGGACATCATAGAAAGGTTAGGTGCTCCAAGAGTACCTCAGGAGAACAGTGCCATTGCAAATGTTGCTTGTGATAACCCTATGGCTTTTCCAGTTTTCAAAGCAGCTCCTGGAACAGGACAGAACGACAGTCATCATGTCTTCGCCTGGAGGGTTGTGCAAGACCTCCAATCGAAAGTAGCTCAATATGGTATTAATTCCTCAGAGGTAATGCAATTAATGCGTGTTATTAATGCAGATTTGCTTGCACCTTATGACATCACTCATCTTGCTACAATTCTATTTCAGCCAGTACAATATGGTGTATTTCAAGAAACTTGGAGGCGAGTGGCTGAGCGCACAGCTTTAACAAATATGCAGTTGCCTCAACACGACCCTCGTCATGCTGTGGGTGTTGATGCCCTAATGGGCTCTGGGCCTTTTGCTAATCCAGATTTACAGGCAAGGTGGGATCCTTCGAGTTTGGCACAAGCTCAGCAAATTGGCATGAGTGCCTTAACTAAAACAATGGAAATGGCAGCTCCAAAGCAGAAATATGTTACTATACAACAAGGAATGAGAGAACCATTTTTGCAGTTTGTAGAAAAACTTGCTGCCGCTATTGAGAAACAAGTAGATGATGAAACTTTGCGAGACAAATTGTGTGTACAATTGGCTAAAGAAAATGCAAACCCAGATTGCAGAAAGATTATTGATACTTTGCCTGGGGAACCCACCTTGTCTGAAATGGTTACTGCTTGCTCGAAAGTTGGTTCAGTCGAGCATAAAATGGCAGCTCTTGCTGCAGTGTTAAGACCTTCAGCGAAGTGTTATAATTGTGGACAACAAGGGCACGTAAAGTCACAATGTACTGTCCAGAAAACAACATTTAGGCCAAGGGCAAGCAGCGATATTGTATGCAACCGTTGTGCTAAATCTGGGCACTATGCTAAGCAATGCAGAAGTAAATATCATGCAAATGGTCAGCTATTGCCGGGAAACCCAAAGAGGAGCGCGAAGGGGCGCGCGGGGAAACAAATACCCCAACAACCACAACAGCAAATGCGGGCCTTCCCAGCCCTGCAAAGCTACCCATTTGCGAACAATTCTCAGGGGCAACAAGCGGGTCCGCAGGGATTGATATACCCACCGCTGACACAGTAACTATTTTAACAAAAGAAATATGTAAAGTCCCTCTTGATGCCTATGGTCCGATAGGACGGGGATTGAGTGCGTTTTTGATAGGGAGATCAAGTACTACACTTAGAGGTATTCATGTGCATCTAGGGCTTATTGATGCTGATTATTTAGGGCAGATTCATGCTATGGTATCTATTGATGACCCTCCTGTCACTATTCAGAAAGGAACTTGCATTGCTCAACTTGTACCTTTTGTGAGTTCTGTTCCAAATGCAGTGGACTGAAGTCGTGGCACAGGAAGCTTTGGATCGACAGGAGTACCTCAAGTGTTTTGGACTGAGAAAGTAACAGAGAGCCGTCCAGAAAAGACATGCACTCTCACCGCCAGTGGATGTCATCCAGCAACTATATCAGTAACAGGTTTGATTTACACTGGAGCAGATGTCACAATACTCTCACGACTTTGCTGGCCTCAATCGTGGCCTCTCACTCATGCAAGTTTTGGACTCCTGGGGTTGGGTGGTGCTACAACAAGTGGCCTGTCAGCCATTGTAATTAATGTGAAACATCCTGATGGCCAACAAGCTAACATCAGACCCTATGTTGCCGATGCTCCTCAAAGTTTGTGGAGACGAGATTGTTTATCTCAATGGGGTGTCAAAATTACTACGGATTTTTAATGGGGGCCACTGTGTTGCAGGGCATTGAACGTCCAGTTGTACCCCTGACATGGTTGACAGATAAGCCTGTCTGGGTTTGCCAGTGGCCCCTGACTACTGAAAAGCTTACTGCCCTGCAAGAATTAGTTACAGAACAATTGCTAGCAGGACACATTGAGGAATCATTCAGTCCCTGGAACACCCCCGTTTTTGTAATAAAAAAGAAATCGGGAAAATGGAGACTTTTACATGATTTACGGCAGATAAATGCTGTAATGGCAACAATGGGAGCTTTGCAACCAGGCCTTCCTACACCCACGATGATTCCACAAGAATGGCAAATAGTTGTCATTGATCTAAAAGATGGTTTCTTCACTATTCCATTGGCTGAGCAGGACAAAGAAAAATTCGCTTTTACGGTGCCTTCTATAAATCATGCTGAACCTCATAAAAGATATCAATGGAAGGTACTCCCACAAGGCATGAAAAATTCGCCAACTATTTGTCAATGGTTTGTGGCACAGGCCTTGTCAAAAGTGCGGGAGCAATTTAAAAACTGCTACTGCTATCATTACATGGATGATATCTTGTTGGCATCTGACAACAAACAACAGTTGTCAGCTCTTAAACAATGTGCCGTGACAAATTTGAAAGACTTTGGTTTGATCATTGCTCCAGAGAAAGTGCAGAAACACATGCCTTGGAAATACCTAGGTATGTTGGTGACCAACACTCAAGTTATGCCTCAACCTGTAAAGTTAGACATTGATGTCAAAACTGCTACTGATGTACAGAAATTGGTTGGTTTAATAGGTTGGATTCGATCATATTTAGGCATAACTAATCATCAGATGCAACCATTGTTTGATCTGCTTTCAGGCATCACTTCCTCCACTGATGAGAGGCAATTGACCTCAGCGGCAAAAAAGACCCTAGAAGAAGTTGAATTAGCCCTAGCACACAAATTTGTTAACAGGATAGATCCCTCTGTTGGTGTTCAATTGTTCATTTTGAAAGACCATGAAATACCATGTGGAATACTGTGCCAATGGAATGATAATTGGGAAGATAAATTGCATATTCTGGAATGGATATTTTTATCTTTCAGATCTCGGAAAAGAGCTCCAGGACTTTATGAGCTCTTTGCAGATATTATCATCAAGGGTCGCAGGCGTTGTCATGAGATTTTGGGACAGGACCCTGTGACCATTGTGATACCTGTGCAACAGTGGTATTTTGAATGGTGCTTTCAAAATAATCATGAATTGCAATCTGCCTTATCTTGTTTTACAGGCCAAATCTCGTATCACTTGCCTTCTCATCCTGTTCTAACACTGACTAAAGAGATTCCTTTTGAAGGCAAGCAAATTTGTTCTCCCGTTCCAGTGGAAGGTATAACGGTTTTTACAGATGGGTCCGGGAAAACCGGAAAAGCAGCTGTGGCTTGGAGAAAGGATGATCACTGGGAATATCAGACAGTGATTCAGCAGGGATCTCCTCAACTGGTTGAACTTTCTGCTGTTCTTTTGGCTTTTATTTTGTTTCCTGGTTCTGTAAACATAGTTACTGATTCAGTTTATGTTGCCAATTTGGTTAAGCATTTAGATCAAGCAGTATTGTATAATATTCAAGAGAAACCATTGTTTACTATATTAGTGAAGTTGTGGACAGTTATTGGTGCTCGAAAACATTCTTACTTTATCATGCACATTCGCAGCCATACATCATTACCGGGATTTTTTGCTGAAGGCAATGCCTATGTAGACTCTTTAGTAGCTGCTGCTGCAATCAAAACTGTACCCAATGTGTTGCAGCAGGCAATTTTATCCCATCAATTTTTTCATCAGAATGCTCAAGCTTTACAGCAGCAATTCAAATTGTCTACTGCCGAAGCAAAATCTATTCTTTCCTCTTGTCCCGACTGTCATATGACTCATGTCACTCAGTATTATGGTACCAACCCTAGAGGTCTTTCTGCGTTAGAAGAATGGCAAACTGATGTTACAGAAATGCCAGAATTTGGTCGCTTTAAGTATGTTCATGTTACAGTTGATACTTTTTCTCACGCAATGGTTGCTTCAGCATTCACAGGAGAGAAAACTCGAGATGCTATTCGTCATTTTTATCATGCCTTTTCTATTCTAGGTGTTCCGTGTCATGTAAAAACAGATAACGGCCCAGCATATGCTTCGCAGAAAATGCAAGCATTCTTTCGTGCTTGGGGCATTGAGCATTCAACAGGTATTCCACATGTCCCCACGGGCCAAGCAATTATTGAAAGAGCTCACGGACTTCTTAAACGTCAGGTTCAAAAACAAAAAGGGGGAATGCAACAGGAGTCACCTCAAGTGAGATTAGATAAAGCTGTTTATGTGTTAAACTTCTTGCGTCCCCTACCTGACTCAGTTATCTCCAATCTTTTGCCATTTTTCTTCTTTGAATTCTAAGCAACCAAATTTCCATAGAAATGTCAAGGTATGGGTCAAGGACTTGATTACTGGTATATGGTCTGGTCCAGTGGAACTGATAACCTGGGGAAGGGGTTATGCTTGTGTTTTGACAGATAATGGTCCTCGATGGGTTCCTGCTCGCTGTGTTAAACCTTACCTAGAACGTGCAGCAAAGGACAGGATCGATGGCTCCGCAGCTGAAGCAGAACGTGCGGATGACACTGGCTAAGACCATATATCAGTACTTAAAGATGGATGAAGGAAGAATGGGAATTTTGTTGATGGCTGTGATTGTGATTTTGTGTGTCCCCTCTCTGCTTGGGTTTTTGCAAAGGGCCCTGCAAAAATCCATAGCAGCTGTATTTACAGGTCAAAAACAAAAAAGGGGGAATTGTGGAAGGGGCTAGCAGCGGGCCTGTTAGCTAAAGGAGCGAGAAGTAAGAAGAAGAAGAAGCTGATAAGGAGCTTTCTCCAAGGCCGTAACCAAGGAGATCGACAGAAGGAAGATAAGAGCATTCTGCAGCTGGATGAAGCATTTTAAGAAAGTTAGGTGGAGTCAGAGTAACTTTTAATCAATGGCATGGTATTGAATGATTGTGGCCAATAGCTAAGGTAGAGGAAGGGTAAACAACTGGAAAGTGTATAAAAGATCAGCCATTTTCATTAATAAACTGTTGCCAAGTGTTACCAACTGAGACTGCTTGTGGTCTCTGCTTTGTGTCGTGACCGCCTCGACTGCGACAGTCTCCCACCGCGAGCACCCTTTTTATGTTATGCATATGAGGTCACATACTGATCTGCCCGGGTTTATTGCGGAAGGCAACCGTCGTGCCGACTCTCTGGCCGCGGCTGCTGTTACGCAGGCCCCTCTCCCAGACGTGTTCGGCCAGGCTAAGATCAATCACCAACTTTTCCATCAGAATGCGCCTGGCCTGGTCCGGCAATTCAATCTGACGCAGGATCAGGCCAAGGCGATAGTGGCCACATGTCCCCAATGCCAACAGGATCAGATGCCCACCGTGGCCTCGGGGGCCAATCCCCGAGGTTTGGCGAGCTGCGAGGTGTGGCAGATGGACGTGACGCATATCCCATCTTTTGGTCGATTGTGTTACGTCCATGTCTCAGTTGATACCTTCTCCGGGGCTATATATGCTTCTGCCCACACAGGCGAAAAGGCAGCGAATGTCCAGAAGCATCTGCTTCAGGCATTCGCTGTCTTGGGCATCCCTAGGGCCCTAAAAACAGATAACGGCCCTGCGTATACCTCCAAGGAGCTGCGGAGCTTCCTGCAGCAATGGGGAATAGTCCATAAGACCGGCATCCCCTATTCCCCAAAAGGCCAAGCCATGGTGGAGAGGGCCCACCAGAGCCTTAAGAAGATCTTATCCCGGCAACAACCGGGGATGAAGGTGGAGACCCCCCACGTCCGGCTGTCAAGAGCATTGTACACGCTTACCTTTCTAAATTGCTCTTTTGACAGCCAAAATCCTCCAGTGGTCCGGCACTTCGGCAGTCACCAGCAGCTGCAGCCTAAAGCCAGGCCACCGGTTCTTGTAAAAGATCCGGAGACCTGGCGGACGGAGGGCCCCTTTGACCTGGTAACCTGGGGGAGGGGATATGCCTGCGTGTCCACTCCCTCAGGCCCCAGGTGGATTCCATCCAAGTGGGTTAGGCCCTTCGTCCCGAAACAGAGGACCAAGAGGGAGGCAGTACCACACCGTCCTTCGACCACCCAGGGGCGGGAGGATTCCAGCTCGAAGAAGGCGAAGACTGGCCGGACCAGCCGCGAGATCCTGAATTTTAAGTTTCTGTGGACTTCCCATTCTTTTTATCTTATTTGTTAAGAAACGAGGAGATGTTGTAGTGTGTTTTTAAGTTTCTTGTTTTTGCTCCCCCATTTGATGTATTATTCCCCCCCTGTTCTTTGTAAGATGGTTCTTCCCCCTCCAGTTTTCCCGCCGCAGAGCCGTTGGCAGTTATGTTACTATGGTTACCCCTGCCCCTGTTAATTGTCAATCTCCCAAGTTACATAACTGCTCCTCCCTTATCCCACCATATAAGTAAAGTTTTCCTCCTCCCTGAGCCCAGTCAATCACCCCCCACTCCTCCCTGCTTTCTAGAACATTCTTCTCTCTGGGGGTGGTGGTTGGTTGGCGTCCCGGGGCCCCTCTATTGTTCTATGTTTATTGGATAAGTTCTTGTGTAAGTTTTCTTATGTACCTCCCCACATGTTCCCCTATTGGTTAGCTGGTCTTCCCCTCCCGTCTCCACCCCTTCCCTGTAAAACTCTGTCTCCCCCCGTGATCGGGGCCATTTTGCTGTGGGTTTTTCCACCTGTTGGTTTGCCCTGTGCTGCATGTGGGCTCTTCAATAAACCGACGTTTTACACCCAGCAACTGGTCGCCTCCTCTCTCGTCTCGCCCAGCGGGAATCCAAGTCCGCAATCCAGCCCAGCCCGAGGCCAGGACGCCAAGGGGGGCTGGCCTCAGATGCAAAGGGGCGTCGGCCGCTTTACCCCTTCAGCTAACCGGACTTAGGGCCGTGAACGCCCTCGCGCATTCTAGAACACGATGGGAGATGTTTTCTGTGCTGGCACAGTTTCTCCTTGCCAGACATAGTGGAAAAGCTTTTGGCTAAGATGTAGACGACAAGAGACGCTAAAGACGAAGGTACGATGCTCTCTGGAGCTAAGAGCCGCTCCCGGGCGTCTTTCTGCAGAAGCCACGCTGCGGAGAGCACTGTAACCGGCACAATGGTCTTTGCGCGAAGAATCCGCTTCTTTGCCTCCGGGAGCCGGAGAGAGCGGCAGTTTCTGAAAGGTGAAGAAGGAAGATGTACAACACTGGGATTGTGTGCGCATCTTGCCAACTAATAGAAAACAGTACCTTAGGACTCTCCTGCCTTTTCCAAACACATGAGCATTCGATGGGAAGCTTTTTTAGGCAACTCTCTTCGTCTTCTTACAAAAAACTCGTCACACCTCTGTGCAAATTCTGGAAAACCATGGGAGATGTTTTCTGTTCTGGCACCCTTTCTTCTTTCCAGACATTGTGGAAAAGCTTTTGGCTAAGATGTAGATGACAAGAGACACTAAAGACGAAGGTAAGATGCTCTCCGGAGCTAAGACCCGCTGCCGGGCATCCTTCGGCAGAAGTCGCGCTAAGGCGAGCACTGTGACCGCCACAATCGGCTTTTCGTGAAGAAGCCGCTTCTTCGCCTCTGGGAACCGGAGAGAGCGGCAGCTTCGGAAAGGTGAAGAAGGAAGCTGCAAAACACTGGGATTGTGTGCGCAGCTTGCCAACTGATAGAAAACAGTACCTTAGCACTCTCCTGCCTTTTCCAAACACATGAGCATTCGATGGGAAGCTCTTTAAGGCAACTCTCTTTGCCTTCTTGCAAAACACTCGGCAGACCTCCGTGCAACTTCTAGAACACGATGGGAGATGTTTTCTGTGCTGGCACAGCTTCTCCATCCAGACATAGTGGAAAAGCTTTTGGCTAAGAATTAGACCACAAGGGACGCTAAAGACGAAGGTACGATGCTCTCCGGAGCTAAGAGTCGCTCCCGGGCGTCTTTCGGCAGAAGCCGCGCTGCTGGGAGCGCTGTGACTGCCATAACCGTCTTTGCGCAAAGTAGCAGCTTCTTTGCCTCCGGGAGCCAGAGAGAGCGGCAGCTTCGGAAAGGTTATGAAGGAAGCTGCACAACTCAGTGATTGTGTGCGCCGCTTGCCAACTGATAGAAAACAGTACCTTAGCACTCTTCTGCCTTTTCCAATCACATGAGCATTCGATTGAAAGCTGTTTCGGGCAACCCTCTTCGTCTTCTTGCAAAACACTCGGCAGACATCCGAGAAACTTCTGGAACACTATGGGAGATGGTTTCTGTGCTGGCACAGATTCTCCTCTCCAGACATAGTGGAAAAGCTTTTTGCTAAGATATAGACGACAAGAGACGCTAAAGACGAAGGTACGATACTCTCCGGAGCTAAGAGCCGCTCCCGGGCATCTTTCGGCAGAAGCCGCGCCTCAGAGAGCACTGTGACCGGCACAATCGTCTTTGCGCGAAGAAGCCGCTTCTTCGCCTCCGGGAGCCGGAGAGAACGGCAGCTTCGGAAAGGTGAAGAAGGAAGCTGCACAACACTGGGATTGTGTGCGCAGATTGCAAATTGATAGAAAACACTATCTTAGCAGTCTCCTGCCTTTTCCAAACACATGAGAATTCGATTGGAATCTGTTTTTGGAAACTCCCTTCGTCTTCTTGCAAAACACTCAGCAGACCTCCGAGAAACTTCTGGAACATGATGGGAGATGTTTTCTGTGCTGGCACAGTTTCTCCTTGCCAGGCATAGTGGAAAAGCTTTTGGCTAAGATGTAGACGACAAGAGACGCTAAAGACAAAGGTACGATGCTCTCCGGGGCTAAGAGTCGCTCCCGGGCGTCTTTCGGCAGAAGCCACGCGGCGGACAGCACGGTGACCGCCACAATCGTCTTTGCGCAAAGACGCCGCTTCTTCCCCTCAACGAGCCAGAGAGAGCGGCAGCTTCGGAAAGGTGAAGAAGGAAGCTGCAGAACGCTGGGATTGTGTGCGCAGCTTTCCAACTAATAAAAAACATTTCCTTAGCACTCTTCTGCCTTTTCCAAACACATGAGCATTCGATTGGAAGCTGTTTTAGGCAGCTCTCTTCGTCTTCTTGCAAAACACGCGGCAGAACTCCGTGCAACTTCTAGAACACGATGGGAGATGTTTTCAGTGCTGGCACAGTTTCTCCTTGCCAGACATAGTGGAAAAGCTTTTGGCTAAGATGTAGACTACAAGAGACGCAAAAGACGAAGGTACGATGCTCTCCGGAGCCAAGAGCCACTCCTGGGCGTCTTCCTGCAGAAGCCGCGATAAAGGGAGCACTGTGGCTGCCACAATCGTCTTTGCGGGAAGAAGCCGCTTCTTCGCATCCGGGAACCGGAGAGAGCGGCAGCTTCGGAAAGGTGAAGAAGGAAGCTGCACACAACTGGGATTGTGCGCGCAGCTTGCCAACTGATAGAAAACAGTACCTTAGCACTCTCCTGCCTTTTCCAATCACATGAGCATTCGATTGGAAGCTTTTTTCGGCAAGTCTCTTAATCTTATTGCAAAACACTCGGCAGACCTCCGTGAAACTTCTACAAAACGATGGGAGATGTTTTCTGTGCTGGCACAGTTTCTCCATGCCAGACATAGTGGAAAAGCTTTTGACTAAGATGTAGACGACAAGAGACGCTAAAGATGAAGGTACGATGCTCTCCGGAGCTAAGAGCCGCTCCCCGGGCGTCCTCCTGCAGAAGCCGCGATAAGGCGAGCACTGTGACTGCCACAATCGTCTTTGCGCGAGGAAGCCGCTTCTTCGCCTCCGGCAGCCAGAAAGAGCGGCAGCTTCGGAAAGGTGAAGAAGGAAGCTGTACAACACTGGGATTGTGTGCGCCCCTTGCCAACTGATAGAAAACAGTACCTTAGAACTCTTCTGACTATTCCTATCACATGAGCATTCGATTGGAAGCTGTTTTCGACAACTCTATTCGTCTTCGTGCAAGACACTCGGCAGACCTCCGTGCGTCTTCTAGAACACGATGGGAGATTTTTTCTATGCTGGAACAGTTTCTCATTGCCAGACATAGTGGAAAAGCTTTTGGCTAAGATGTAGGCGACAAGAGACGCTAAAGACGAAGGTATGATGCTCTCCAGAGGTCAGAGCCGCTCCCGGGCGTCTTTCGGCAGAAGCCGCGCTGCGGAGAGCACTCTGACCGCCGCAATCGTCTTTGCGCGAAGAAGCCGCTTCTTCGCCTCCGGGAGCCGGAGAGAGCGGCAGCTTCGGAAAGGTTAAGAAGGAAGCTGCACAACACTGGGATTCTGAGCGCAGCTTGCCAGCTGATAGAAAACAGTCCCTTAGCACTCTCCTGACTATTTCAATCACATGAGGGTTCAATTGGAAACTTTTTTGGGCAACTCTCTTTGTCGTCTTGCAAAACACTCGGCAGACACCCGTGAAACTTCTAGAACACGATGGGAGATGTTTTCTGTGCTGGCAAAGTTCCCCCTTGCCAGACATATTGGAAAAGCTTCTGGATAAGATGTAGACTACAAGGGACGCTAAAGACGAAGGTACGATGCTCTCCAGAGCTAAGAGCTGCTCCCGGGCGTCTTTCGGCAGAAGCCACACTGCGGAGAGCACTGTGACCGGCACAATCTTCATTGCGCAAAGAAGCCGCTTCTTCGCCTCCGGGAGCCGAAGAGAGCGGCAGCTTCGGAATGGTGAAGAAGGAAGCTGCACAACACTGGGATTTTGTGCGCAGCTTGCCAAGAGATAGAAAACAGTACCTTAGACCTCCCTTGCCTTTTCCAATCATATGAGCATTCGATTGGAAGCTTTTTTCGGCAGGTCTCTTCATCTTATTGCAAAACACTCGGCAGACCTCCGTGCAACTTCTAGAACACGATGGGAGATGTTTTCTGTGCTGGCACAGTTTCTCCTTGCCAGACATAGTGGAAAAGCTTTTGGCTAAGATGTAGACGACAAGAGACGCTAAAGACCATGGTATAATACTCTCCGGAGCTATGAGCCGCTCCCGGGCAACGTTCGGCAGAAGCCACGCTAAGGCGAGCACTGTGACAGCCTCAATCGTCTTTGCGCGTAGAAGACGCTTCTTCGCCTCCGGGGGCCGGAGGGAGCGGCAGCTTCAGAAAGGGGAAGAAGGAAGCTGCACAACCCTGGGATTGTGAGCGCAGCTTGCCAACTCATAGATAACAGTACCTTAGTGTTGGAGAGTTTTTCAAGAATGGCTTGAAGAAAAGGGCCCTGAGACATACAATTGAGAGAAAAGTAAACGGAAAAAGTAAAGCAGTCCTAACGCAGTTCTCAGCCTTCTGATTTCTATAAACAATTAGACTCTCTTTATAAACAATAAAGTTCTCAGGCTGTCTTCCCATAACAAGAAGAACACCGTCTCTGGGAAAGGCTGGCACCCTGAGAACTGATGAAGAAGTTTTGGGAACACTGGTTCTGTTTTTAATAAACAATTGTAGGTATTCTAAAACAAGAGGAGTGGTTAGAAGTTTCTCTGTTAGCCTATCATGAAATTGGATTACAGAATATGCATGAAGTTCGTTAACTTTGTTATTTAAGGTGATTGATTGATCAATAAAATTGGAGTTCGATGCATTAAAGGATGGTCGTCTCGTCTCCCCCTCATCTCCAACAAATGGTTGACCCCTGGACGTGATAGAGCATAACGAACGCGAACGAATGCTCTTGGGGATTGCGAAAACCACGGGGAGGTGAGGACTTGTCCAGGTTCCGAGGAGCAGCTGCGGAACGGCTTTAAGCACGAATACAAAGCGGACAAAAGCCGCCGAGACGTTCCGGGCCCCAAGCGACCTTATAGAAGAGTCTTGGCTGGTACATGTGGCCTGACGCCGGAGGTGCTGCAGAGCGCGCTTATTTACATAGGTATGGAACGGCAAGCAGCTTATGAACTTTTTATAACTTTTCTGCAAAAGAGGCAGATTAAGGGAATTGATTTACAGAATGAATTACCGGGTCTTTTAGCTTATGGTGTAGAGAGGGGAATCTTTGTTAATCCTCATATAGTTCACGTATTGTCTGAGTGGCGTAAATTTGGTGATTTATTGTGGCAGGCTACTTTAGATGATGATAAAACTGCCAGGAAGTTGGGTAAATTATGGCGAGTCGTTAACACCGAACTGCTGCAATTTCAAGCTGAAAAAGGGGCTGCCTTAATGAGCCAGGTGCAGTCCGCCTCACTGCCCGCCGAGCAGCCCCCCTTAATGAGCCAGGCTACAAGCCTGGCTACGAGCCAGCCTACAAGCCAGGCTACGCAGGCTGCTTTTTCACCCGCTTCCCAGCCCCCCCTAACGAGCCAAGCTCCGCGGGGTGCTTTGTTGTCTGCTTTGCCGCAGGCTACACAGAGCACTTTTGATTCTCCCGTATCTGCTATCTCACAGCAGCCGGGGCCACCAACGTATACTCCGTTCCCAAAAAGCAATCAGTCGGTCCCTAGGTCGGAAAACGATTTGGCGGTGACGATTGCCAGGGATAGAAGAGATGCGTGGGCTGCCCTGGCCAAAGATGCCATGGAAAAGGGAGATCAGGAGCTAATGAGCATGGCTAACGAACTGGCTTGTCCAGTTGTTTTTACCCCTCAGGCGGGGGGGGGGAATTCGGGCGACGATCAGTGCTCTTGACTGGAAAATGTTATCTCAATTGCGAGCTACTGTTAGTCAGTTTGGATCTAAAAGTGAACCAGCCAGGCAAATGCTCGACTATATTTTTGACGCTAGCATTCTCCTTGTTAATGATTGTCGTGGCATAGTGAAATTAATCTTTACCCAACCTCAACAATTGCTGTTTTATGCCCATTGGCAAGGGCTCGTAAATGAGTGCGTAGCAGTTCAGAGACAGCCAGGCGACCCCTTGCATGGTATCACTATAAATGAGCTTATGGGTCTGGGACCTTTCCTTCGAACTGAGGCACAAGCTTTAATAGGCCAAGAAAAGTGCCGGGAGGCAATGCGGTTAGTCAGACTCGCAATAGACATGGTGAAGGAACCGGGAGAGATACCAGTGTCTGTAGGAATTAAGCAAGGCAGAGAGGAAGCATTTGATGCTTTTGTTGGTAGAGCTGCGGCTGCAATTAAGAGAGCAGGCGTGCCAGAATATTTGCGCGAGGTCCTACTCAGGCAGTGTGTCCTTCAAAATTGTAATTCTGCTACTAGAAACATACTTAATGCCTTAGGTGCGAATTGGACTGTAGAGGAAGCATTAGAAAGGATGGCTCTTATACCAACCAGACAACAGGCTCTTGTAGTAGACGCAATAAAACAGTTAGGAGTAGGCTTACAAGAACAAGCAAAGTCCTCTCAGACTCAGGTGTTAGCCGCTCTTGCACCTCTTCAAACGTCAGCTGCGTTTGCAGCATCAAATAAAGGAGGCCGCACGAAATGCTGCTGATGCGAAGGCACGGGCCACTTGCGCCGGGAATGCCAGGCACCAACAGAAGTCATCGCTGCAGCATCGGTATTCTATCCTGCCTCTAACCCTCCGCAGCAGGGAGCCTCTAACCCTCCGCAAAAGGGAGCCGCCGCGGGCGAAGCAGAACCGCCCCGAAGGGAGTGACCCGCAATGCAGAGCAGATATGAATTAGTAGAAGGATTTAACAGGACTTTGGACTTATAGTTACGGTAAAGGGATTTTCCATATGGTTTACGGATTAACGGAAATGTGTGAATTCAGTGATTTATGGTGGAATTGTGGTACTGTGCTACTCCGTACTCGGCACTGGCGCGCTGCCCTGAGAGCGGAGCCGCCGCCGCAGAAACCAAGCTGCGCCACCCTGAGAGCCACGCCGGGAGTGATCAAAGAGCGACGGGGGCAGCGACCGGAGCCGCGTCGCCCTCATGTGTGAACTGGGGGCCAGATGTCCACGGGCGGCCGGTTGCTGCTTGGGAACAGTGACTGGACATCAGAGAGCAGGTGATGGAGGAGCAATCATGCTGTGCATCGATAGTTTTCGTTGGATTGTTATCATTATGATGGCCACTGATTTTGTGTTCCGTTAGGCTAGTTGTAAGAAAAATGATCGACCAGCACCTTTTCTGGGCTCTGATGAGCGTCCAGCGCCATCCATTTTCAGGGCTAGTTGATTCTGCAAGTGAGTTATTGCACACTCCTTAGCGGATTCCGATTTTGCGGGACCGGAGCGCCTTTTCAAGCGGGAACGTTTCTCCCTCTGCCCCGCAGCCGGCAAAAGCTACAGTTTAAGATCTAACAGCGGTAATAACTGTGACTCTTGTCAACAAAAGAAAAGATTCCTATTGCAATTAAAAGACTAGTGAAGCTAAACAAGCGACACCAAGGACTATTGCTGTCAGGATGTTTTTCACCTAAGTTAGAGAGATCTTTTGTTCTCCCCAGCACAGACTGTAAAGCAGAAATCAGCGTAAATGAATGCAGGAGTCAAATTTCGGCCTATTTGGCTCGGCATTGGTTATGCTGTCTTGGAAACACCTGTATTATCGGACACTTTGAACATCAGAAACCCAGATGGCTGGGTCAATGAAACATCAGACTCTAAAGCTGTGTTTTGAAAAAGTTGAGGATGTTAAGATGTGTTGGAATGATTGTGTGAGTGAGATGCAATGAGTGTGTTTTTTGTATTCTTTAAGCATGGTTTAAATGTGATAGATGTAAAAGCAAGCACTGAATTCAAAAGAATTTTTTCACAGGTGCACCTTAAATGAATTTGTGTTTAAGTGTATTTAAGTATAAAAATGCTATAGCAAACACGTGAAGAAAGTTATTTTAGCTTAATATTTTAGAATCAGGCCTGTAAGTAAGTTATAGTAAATGCTATATTTTATTTCTATAGTAAGTTTTATCTGTTATTAAGTAGTTTAAATTGGGTTATCAATTAAGTGCCATTAAATGTCAAATACTGTTAAGATTAAGTCTTGTTAAGTTTATCTCCTGTTAAGTTTAAGTGATTAAGTAAGTTAAGTTAGATCCTGTTAAGTTTGAGTGTTATTAAGTTTGGGTAAAGCTGGATTCTGTTTAGATTATGTTGGGTTTGAGGTATGTAGAATTTAAAGTCAGCTAAATTTTGTTATAGATAAGTTTTATTAGATTTAAGTGATTTTACATGTTTTGCAAATAAGTCTGCAATAATTAGTCTTGTTAGACTTCCCAGAGGATGAAGGAGTAACTGAAATTAACTTTATTTTATAATTCCATTTAGTATATTTATTTTAGGCATAATTTCCTCAAAGCAGCTAATCTTGTAAATTACTTTCATATATTCTAAAATTCTTGGAGCATTAATTTATTGCTGCTTTCTAAGTCTGTATCTTCCAGAACACTTTTTAAAAAAAGTTATGAGTTTTCAAGTGACATCTTGTCTCCAATTGCAAAGGCTAATAATTCTCTGAATATGAATCAAATATTATTTCCTACTGGGAGCTGGAAGCCATACTCATTTGTTAGGAAGATTTGTTAAAGTTTTGCTCCAAGTGTTTCTATTAGATAAAAATAGGTCTTACATTGGTATTGATTGTCTGTGTCACAGAACACACCAGTAAAAAGATAAAAATGGAAAAAACCCTAAGCATCTTTTGTTTGCTGGGGTCCTATTTATTTGCAAAAAAGATACTACAGTAAGTCCTACTCCTTACTGGGAAATAGCTTTAGTTTCTCAGATCATGCTTTTACAGAAGTGTGCAAGTTAGTTATCTAGTGATCTCTGTTTATCAGTTTTAAAAATACGAGAATGACAAATGTTTGCCCTCTACTCTGTACTGGTGTCTCTGTCCTACTTGCTAGTCTGCTGTATGACATCTTTCTGTCAGTTCTGTAAATTTTAAGTTAAATATTTTAAGTGCTTTAAATGCATACTACTTTTTCACCACTCCAAATTAACAAAGGACTGAGAATCGCCCAGTTGATGCCATTTGAGCCAAATGACTAAAGGATTACAGACTGAAAACTGACTTTGAACCTTTCTGAGAGACCCATGAAAAAGGTGGATGTGATAATTTCAAGGACAGAAAGAATCATTTTCAGACTTTTTCACCTCCTCTCCAGGTTTGCATGAATGAAAACAGCTAACAGCTTTCTTTTCTTAGTCCAATTACCACCTGTTCGGCAATGCCTGATAAGGCCGTAACACGCCGTTGCCGGACGACCTGGGAATATAATTGGGAGTGGGCACTACGGAATGAGACAGAGCTAAACACTGCCTCAGCTTTAGACCTTTATGAATCTCATGAGCAGTAAATCTTAGCTTATTATCGGTGAGAGGTACAGTGTATTTTGAAAGGGGTTAAAGCTCAAAGTGCATCATATATAGCCTCGATAGGGTGTAGAAAACTGGTGCCTTTAACACAACATTCTGTTGTAGGTCCTATAAGAGGAGATCCCAATTAAGCATTAGATAACTGCATTAGAAGGTTACAAAGGTGTGGTCTTCAGGTGTCAGGAACAGTAAGGTTAAAAACTGAGAAGAAAAAGAAGGTCAATATAAAAACACAGAAAAATAAAGTTCACTTTTGTTATCTTGCTTAGTATAGCAGTAGGTGAAGAATTAAAGGTAGCACATTTTAGTCAACCTAGAGATAATGTATGGATAACACTTGCTAGCACAAGGCCATGGGTGTGAAGAGTTTAAAGGGATGTGTTGCATGAACTTAGCTGATCATTCTGTATCTATTCATGCTAAGTTAAAAGAGCTACGACTAGGGCTTAACAGTCTTAAGGAAGAAAAAGGATTGGGAATTGATGAATGGCTTAAAAGCTTAGGATTGGGTCCATGGTTAAGAAACCTTGTAATATAAGCTATAGGGATATATTTCTCTCAAAGAAAAAAAACGGGGGAAATGTTAAAGAGTTTTTCAAGAATGGCTTGAAGAAAAGGGCCATGAGACATACAATTGAGAGAAAAGTAAAGGGAAAAAGTAAAGCAGTCCTAACGCAGTTCTCAGCCTTCTGATTTCTATAAACAATTAGACTCTCTTTATAAAAAATGAAGTTCTCAGGCTGTCTTCCCATAACAAGAAGAACACCGTCTCTGGGAAAGGCTGGCACCCTGAGAACGGATGAAGAAGTTTTGGGAACTCTGGTTCTGTTTTTAATAAACAATTGTAGGTATTCTAAAACAAGAGGAGTGGTTAGAAGTTTCTCTGTTAGCCTATCATGAAATTGGATTACAGAATATGCATGAAGTTCGTTAACTCTGTTATTTAAGGTGATTGATTGATCAATAAAATTGGAGTTCGATGCATTAAAGGATGGTCGTCTCCCCTTCATCTCCAACACCTTAGGACTCTCCTGCCTTTTCCAAACACATGAGCGTTCGATTGGAAGATGTTACGGGAAACTCTCTTCGTCTTCTCGCAAAACACTCGAGAGACCTCCGAGAAAATTCTAGAAAACGATGGGAGATGTTTTCTGTGCTGGGTCAGTTTCTCCTTGCCAGACATAGTGGAAAAGCTTTTGGCTAAGATGTAGACGACAAGAGACGCTAAAGACGAAGGTACGATGCTCTCCTGAGCTGAGAGCCGCTCCCGGGCGTCTTTTGGTAGAAGCCACCCTGCGGAGAGCACTTTGACCGCCACAATCGTCTTTGCTCAAAGAAGCCACTTCTTCGCCTCTGGGAGCCGGAGAGAGCAGCAGCTTCGGAAAGGTGAAGGAGGAAGTTTCACAACACTGGGATTGTGAGCGCACCTTGCCAACTGATAGAAAACAGCACCTTAGCACGCTCCTACCTTTTCCAGTAAAAAGAGCATTCCATTAGAAGCTGTTTTAGGTAACTCTCTTCGTTTTCTTGCAAAACACTCGGCAGACCTCCGTGCAACTTCTAGAACACGATGGGAGATGTTTTCTGTGCTGGCACAGTTTCTCCTTGCCAGACATAGTGGAAAAGCTTTTGACTAAGATGTAGACGACAAGAGACACTAAAGACGAAGGTAAGATGCTCTCCGGAGCTAAGAGCCGCTCCCGGGCGTCTTTCGGCAGAAGCAACGCTCCGGAGAGCACTGTTACCGCCACAATCGTCTTTGCGCGAAGAAGCCGCTTCTTCGCCTCTTGGAGACGGAGAGAGCGGCAGCTTCGGAAAGGTGAAGAAGGAGGCTGCGCAGAACTGGGATTGTGAGCTCAGCTTGCCAACTGATAGAAAACAGTACCTTTGCACTCTCCTGACTATTCCAATCACATGAACGTTCGATTAGAAGCTGTTTTAGGCAACTCTGTTCGTCTTCTTGCAAAACACGCGGCAGACTTCCCTGCAACTTCTAGAATACGATGGGAGATGTTTTCTGTGCTGGCACAGTTTCTCCTTGCCAGACATAGTGGAAAAGCTTTTGGCTGAGATGTAGACGACAAGAGACGCTGAAGACGAAGGTAGGATGCTCTCCGGAGCTAAGAGCCGCTCCCGGGCGTCTTTCGGCAGAAGCCGCGCTAAGGAGAGGACTATGACCGCCGCAATCATCTATGCGCGAAAAAGCCGCTTCTTCGCCCCCGGGAGCCTGAGAGAGCGGCAGCTTCGGAAAGGTGAAGAAGGAAGCTGCACAACCCTGGGATTGAGTGCGCAGCTTGCCAACTGATAGAAAACAGTACCTTAGCACTCTCCTGCCTTTTCCAAAAACATGAACATTCGATTGGAAGCTGTTTTAGGAAACTCTCTTCGTCTTCTTGCAAAACACTCGGCAGACCTCCGTGCAACTTCTAGAACACAATGGGAAATGTTTTCTGTGCTGGCACAGTTTCTCCTTGCCAGACATAGTGGAAAACCTTTGGCTAAGATGTAGAAGAAAAGAGACGCTAAAAACGAAGGTACGATGCTCTCCAGAGCTACGAGCCGCTCCCGGGCGTCTTTCGGCAGAAGCCGCGCTAAGGAGAGCACTATGACCGCCGCAATCATCTTTGCGCGAAGAAGCCGCTTCTTCGCCTCCGGGAGCAGGAGAGAGCGGCAGCTTCGGAAAGGTGAAGAAGGAAGCTGCACAACACTGGGATTGTGTGCGCAGCTTGCCAACTGATAGAAAACAGTACCTTAGCACTCTCCTGACTATTCCAATCCCATGAGCATTCGATTGGAAGCTGTTTTAGGCAACTCTCTTCGTCTTCTTGCAAAACACTCGACAGACCTCCGTGCAACTTCTAGAACACGATGGGAGATATTTTCGGTGCTGGCACAGTTTCTCCTTGCCAGACATAGTGGAAAAGCTTTTGGCTAAGATGTAGACGACAAGAGGCTCTAAAGGCTGTTTTGGTGTGTTTTTACGTTTCTCAGTTTGCTCATCCATTTATTAAATGTTTCCCCTATGTTCACTATAAATGGTTCCTCCCTTCCCAGTTTTCCCGCCACTATTGCCCTGACAGTTGAGTTACTCAGGTTACCCCGGCCCCCTTTTAGTTTCCAATCTCCTAAGTTGCATAATTGCTCCTCCCTTATCCCACCATATAAGTAAAGTTTTCCTCCTCCCTGGGCCCAGTCAATCACCCCCCACTCCTCCCAGGTTTCAAGAACCTCCTTCTTTTTGGGGGTTGTGTTTTGCTAGTGTCCTGGGGCCCCTCCTCTACTTCATGTTTAGTGGATATGTTCTTATGTCAGTTTTGTTATGTACCTCCCCGCATGTTCCCCAATTGTTTAGCTGGGCTTCCCTCCCTTCTCCACCCCTTCCCTTAAAAACTCTGTCTCTCCCCGTGTTCGGCGCCATTTGCTGTGGGTTTGTCCATCTGTTGGTTGCCCTTTGCTGCCTGGGGGCTCGTCAATAAACCGACGTTTAACCCCCAGCAAGTGGTCGCCTCCTCACTCGTCTCGTCCTGCGTGAAACCAAGTCCGCAATCTATCCCAGCCCGAGGCCACGACGCCAAGGGGGGCTGGCTTCTGATGCGTAGGGGCGTCGGCCTTCTTACCCCTTCTGCTAGTTGGATTTAGAGCCGCGTACGCCCTCGCGCAGTCTCCCGCCCAACGTGGGGCCTGACGAAGTGGACATTTGACCACGGACCGGACCCTGCAGAATTGGGATTTACTTACCCTCTGGATGCCGGACTACCCCAGGTGGTGGCAGGCCCCGTTATAGGGGCAGCGCTCCCTGGGGATCTGAGTCGGGACTCCTCGCACCCTCAGAGGACGACTCCCGAGACGAGGACCCTCGCCTTGTTTTTCTTTGTCGCCGCTGCAGGATTGGAAAGTGCGGACCCCGACCTGGGGACTCTCCGGCTTCCCCTCTGCCCTTTTAACTTTCCCTAGGGGTACATGCCCTGCGTTGGGGCCCTACCCCCTTCCTTCTCTCCTTGAGGTTTTTCCTCACCCCCGTGCCGTTTTTGTTTTCTCTTCCCTGTAAGTGCCGGATTTCCCCAGACGTGGGGCCCGGACCCATCACCAAGTCTTCTTCTTTCCCTCCGGCTGTATACCCAGACTTTGGGGCAGTGGGGGGAGCAGGGGCCGGCGGCGGGCGGCTCACTGTTTAAGTTCTCGTTGTTCTCCAGGCGAGTGGTTGGGTCATCTGAGGATTTTCCCCCTTTCTAGTGGCAGCAGTTCCTGCTCTAGAAAGGTTCCATGGGTGCCGGCTTGGGAAAATCCCAGAAGGAGGTTTATTATGTTGTGAAGGGTTTGTTGTTTGGGGGTGGTCAGAAGGCCCCCGAGCAGGAGTTAAAATGTTTAGTTAAGTGGGTATTTTCTACGTTCCCTGAGGTCTCCCTAAAACTTGTAAAACAGCCACGGTTTTGGGCAGCCGTTGTGGCAAAATTAGAAGAGGCCATAAATTCCAGGGAGACAAAATTGGCCACCGTGGCGTATTGGGCGCGCAGAGTGTGTGCGACACTCCGCGCGTCTGGGGAGCCTAAGAAAAGACCCCCAGGTTCTGATTTGTCCCCTCGTTCTCCTCGTTCAGTTGCCCTTGCCCCTCAAACCTTTCCCTTGTCCCGTAGGCAGGAGCACTCGAGGGGGATTTTGAAGGCCAACCAGAGGCAGGGGGTCCATCCTGCCCCTGCTCCCCCTCGAGATGCTCGGCCTCCCCCTTCGAGGAGCCCTGGCCAGGCTCCTTCTCTTCCCTTACCCTCTACCCCGGTCCCCAAGTCCCCGGTTTCAAACCCCAAAGTTGTTCGGTTTTGCGAAGACCTTCAAAAGGGCTCCCTTGGAGCCCGAGATGGCGGCGGCCATGCGGCCGTTCCCGCCAGGGCTCTTTCCTCTTCTCCTAACCCTTTCCTCCCTGATGCCAACCCCTTCCTTCCCCTGGACCCAACCTCTTTTTCTGTTTTCCCTTCCTCATATCTTCCCTCTGCCTTTTCCATTTCTCCGCCCTCTGATCCTCCGTCGGCTCCTCTCCAGGTTCCTCCCCCGGTTCAGCTTTCGGTTAACTCCTCCCCTGCTCCACCTTCATACTCTGCTCCGCCTCTGAACTCCTTCAAGGAGGCGGAGAGGGGTGGTGTGCCCCATTGCCAGACCCTGCCTCAACCTCCTCCAATTCCGGTTCCCACGCTCCCCCTTCCGGTTCTCACGCCTTGTGTTCCGGGGGGGGGGGGGGGGGTGTGGATGACGGGAAGCTGGGGCAGGCGCCTTTATTGGAACCCGTTCCGGTTACGTACCACCTCAGCGGGGAGGGGAGCCCTCAGGCCCAGTGGGTGCCTTTAGCACAGGCCCGGATTAAGGAACTGTGCAAGGCACAGAAGGACTACTCCCGGGGGTCGCAGTACTTCCGGGGTATGCTCCGGAATGCCCTTGCACAGGGAGATCTGGTGCTGGCGGACCTGAGGGCCCTCTTCTCCAGTTTAACAAGACCCATGGGGTTTAAGGTCTGGGTGGGGGAATGGAGGAGGGAGATAGTGGAGGTTCTCCCGATTCTTTTGGGGAATCCTTCAATGTCTCATGACGCGGACCGTTTGGTAATCTCCCAAGAACATCTTTTGGGCGTGGGACAGTGTGCAGAGGGGGCAGCTCAAGCAAAGGCCTTTTTCCCGCCTCAGCTTGTAGAGACCGCTAAGGCAGCAGACCGGGCCTTTTATAAGCTAGAGGTGGTGACCTCCCAGTGGGAGGACGATGAAGTCCGGCAGGGGCCGCAAGAGCCTTATATGGTCTTCATCGAGCGCCTCTACCCATACGTGTAGGCGCAGGTGACCGGGGACGATGACAGAGAGAAGATGCTCCATAGAAGGGCGTATAGCAACGCCAACCCGGACTGTCGGAAGGCCATCCGCATTCTCCCTCGAAGTACCCTGCCCACGGTGGAGGCCATGATAGAGGCCGTGGTAGGCCAGGTCTCCTTAACATCACGGCCTAAAAGAGCTTCAGTGGTCTTTGCAGGTGGCCCTGAGCCAGACTTCTTTGATATAGAAGCTGCCCTCGTTGCCAGACCCCCAACACCCGGGTCCGGCAGAAGATCAACGGCCACCCACCCCTGCCACCTCTGTGGCAAGACAGGGCATTGGATGCCCCAATGCCCGATGCGATTAGATTATTTAGATTATAGAAGGAGGCGGGAAAGGGAGGAGAGTAAGGGCACAAAAAACTAGGCCCGGAGCGCAGCCCCTCCCTGCGCGAAGACAAAAATGCGGCAGGTCATTAACAACAAGCGGGGAGAGAGGAGAAGAGAGAGAGCCGCCTACATTTGCTTTGCCGAACTTGCCTTCTTTATCGGATATGACTACACCAACCTGTGGTACTGTACCTGCGCTTAACACCATGTCCTCTGTTTCCCCCTACAGGCTGCAGCTAACTAGGAACTTTTATCTCCCTAGTAGTGACATCCAGCTGGTGTCTGTCGACCTGCAACACCCGGGTCGCTGGAGGAAACTTGGACGTTGCAGGTGGACCGTCGTCGGGGACACGAAGCACACACCGCGAGACATTCACATCGTCCCTGGTCTGGTAACTACCGACCGGGACCGTTTCGCGGTAGGGCTGTACTGTGTCCGACCCCCACTCTTCCTCCGTAAGGGACAGATCATTGCCCAGGCTATTCCGGTTCCAGATAAAGATCATTGGAAGAACTCCGTGGAGAGGACATCGCCTCCGACAGTAGCCTGGGCACAGCTGGTGGGGAGGGAGAAGCCCCGCCTGACTTGTCAGCTCTTGTTGGGTGGGGACACAAAGATCGTGAGGGGTCTTTTGGACACGGGTGCAGATGTGACGATCATTCCCTCTCGGGAGTGGCCATCACATTGGGACTTGCAAAGCGCTGCGGGCACGATCTCAGGTGTTGGGGGCCTTCAATTGGCCAATCAATCTAAGAGCATTGTGCAAATTAAGGGGCCCGACGGGCAATTGGCCTCTCTACGCCCGTTCGTTTTAGATTACACCGAGCCTCTCTGGGGAAGAGACCTACTAGCCCAGTGGGGAGCCAGAATTGACCTCCCAAAGGCTCCCCAGGTTTTTCGGGCAGTGGCCACTGAGGAGCGCCAGACCTGGAAGCTGAATTGGCGGTCAGATAAACCAGTACAGGTCTTGCAGTGGCCACTCAACAAGCAAAAATTAAAGGCGCTCAATGAGCTCGTTCAGGAGCAGTTACTGAAAGGCAACCTGGTGGAGACAATGTCACCTTGGAACTCCCCAGTGTTTGTCATTAAGAAGCCTAATAAGGACAAGTGGCGGCTCCTGACTGACCTCCGCCAAATTAACAAGCAAATAATGGGCATGGGTCCTCTTCAGCCTGGGATTCCCTCCCCAGCAATGCTCCCCCAAAATTGGAATTTGGCAGTTATAGATATAAAAGATTGTTTTTTCCAGATTCCCCTGCACCCAGACGATGCCCCGCGCTTTGCGTTCACGGTTCCGTCCATCAACCGTGAGTCCCCAGCCAAGCGCTATCATTGGCGGGTGCTTCCGCAGGGCATGAAGAACAGCCCTGTGATCTGCCAATGGTATGTCGCTTCGCTGCTGTCACCCATCCGTACAGCCCTCGGGGATGCCGTCATCATCCACCATTACATGGACGACATCCTCGTGTGTGCGCCCGACCACAGTCTGCTTGCCCATGTGCTTGACCTGACAACCAATGCGTTGGTTGCTGCAGGGTTCGAGCTCCGGCAGGACAAAATTCAGCGGATGCCACCTTGAAAATACCTGGGCCTCGAAATCACAAAGCGGACCATTGTTCCGCAGAAATTGGCTATTAGGACGAAAGTCCAGACCCTAGCGGATGTCCATCAACTGTGTGGGTCTTTAAATTGGGTGAGACCCTGGCTGGGCATTTCAACCGAGGACCTAGCCCCCCTTTTCAATTTGTTGAAAGGGGGAGAGGGGCTGAGTTCCCCGAGGGCTCTCACCCCAGAGGCAGAGGTGGCCTTGGAGAAGATACAGAAAGTTATTTTGGCCAGGCAGGCCCACCGTTACCATCCGGGCCTGCCCTTCAAATTTATTATACTGGGAAAATTGCCACACCTCCATGGCATGATACACCAGTGGGACACCAGTGCAAAGGACCAGGGGCTGGGTGACCCCCTCTTAATTATAGAGTGGGTGTTCCTCAGCCATCATCGGTCCAAAAGAATGACACGGCCACAGGAGTTGGTAGCCGAACTGATCCTTAAAGCAAGATCGAGGATCAGGGAGTTGGCGGAGTGTGATTTCACATGCATACATATCCAAATTAAATTGGAATCGGGCCAACTTGAATTAAAGACCTTTGAAGAACTGCTGCAAACCAATGAATACCTGCAGTGTGCACTAGATAGCTACACTGGGCGCATCGCAGTAGATCGACCGGCCCATAAATTATTCAATTCGGAGTTCAAATTATCACTGAGAAAGGTTCAGAGCAGGGAGCCACTGGCTGCCTTGACAGTTTTCACAGACGCGTCTGGAGCATCCCACAAGTCAGTGATGACTTGGAAGGATCCTCAGACTAAGCAGTGGGAGACTGATATTGTTTTTGTGGAGGGCTCTCCACAAGTTGCTGAGTTGGACGCAGTCATCAGGGCATTCCAGAGATTCCCTGGATCTTTTAATTTGGTTACAGATTCTGCGTATGTGGCAGGTGTAGCGTCTCGGGCTGAGTCTGCGGTTCTTCAAGAGGTCACCAACAAAAGATTATTTGATTTGCTTAACAGGCTCGTCGAGCTAGTCTCCCACCGTGAGCACCCTTTTTATGTTATGCATGTGAGATCACATACTGTCCTGGGGTGACGTTATGATGCTTGTATCCTCATTCATCCGTTCTATGCCTTTAAGACTGGCTCTGAAAAGTGGAAGTTTTGTTTGGGTTTCCTTTATCAGGACACAGAGACAAGGCAGTACATAGGGCTGTTTTCACTTCTAGCTCGCAGCTCGCTGCTTTTGCTTGCTTGCTTTTCTGCCCTTGCTTCTGCTCTCACTTTTGCTTCTGCTTATTAGCTAGTTTAGCTAAACAGTCCAAATTCCTTCCCGGACTGTTTCTCCTCTCCTGTTCCTGTGACCATCTCGAACCTGCTCCGGACTGGGACCCGGGAACACCGAAGGTTTGGCTGCAGCAGCTGGCCCAGCGCCGGAGGGACTGAGAGCAGAGCAACCACCCCGAAAGAGACTTTCTGATTTTGTCATCTTTCTCAGAGTGGTGTCAGCTGGTATTGTTCATTTTGTGTGCGGGGGGTGCTGTGCCAGTCAAATAAACAGGTTCTTTCCACTTCTCTCCGAGGAATTTTTTCCCGAACCGGTTGGGGGGAGGGGCCGTGTGGGTTTTGCTTTCTGGAGGGGCCCTCCTTTGCAGATTCGTTAACAAATTTGCCCTAAACCAGGACAAAATATTGGGGCCCAAACGTGAGGCTCGAGAGAGAGTGGAAAAACCCTGTTTTGACTGCATTTTGGTTGCTATTACTCTGTGTTCGTTTAAATCAGCTAATAGCCATGGTTTTTGAATTGATAATGTCTATTGGGGTGAAGTTTTACATGCATTTCTGGTCCCTAGGGTTTTTTGAGATTTTAATACCTCTCTGGTCCCTAGGTTTATTTTCTTATCCAGAAATAGCTTTAGTATTGCCCCTAATACGTAGTTTTTACATCAGAGGGGCAGTGACCAGAGTAGCTATCCTGCTGGGCTTGGTGGCAATAATGTGCAAGAAGTTTATAAACATGCTAGTGTCTGCTCCAGGTATGAATGGTTCATGGCTATGGTTATGCATCCAGTTTGTTGCAGGAGGAGCAGGAGGGAATGAGGTTTTTCAGCCTCTGCTTTCCTCCTTCTCCTATGAATCAGTTGCATCACTAGTGAAGGATGTTCAGTTTCCCCTCAATGTTAAAGAGACCATCTTCCTGGTAGCCAATCTGATAACCTTCCTCTATACAGCCTGCTGCTTCTCTAGAATGAGGGCTGAGATTTCTAGGCGGGCTGATGAGACCCCTGACTCAGGAGTAGACCCCGGCGTGGAAAATCCTAAGTGGTGTGGGAAATGGGAGGATATGGGCCAAATCCTGAAGGAATTCTCTGACCCTATAGTCTGGGATTTTCCCCATGAACAAATTCAGAATCCAGCTGAGGTGGGGAAATATCTGAAAGAGAAGTACCAGGATGAGCCTAAGGAGAGGAAGGTCATTGCAGTGAGCTGGGCCCTGGCATATGCTTATCACACACTGCTAGATACTGTCGGGCAGCAGACAGAGGCAGGGGGGCAGGGAGATAAATCAGCAACTTTCCCGGTGACTCAGGCTGCAGCTAACACTCCAGGCTCGAAGCCAGCATCTAAACCCATGGCTGTTGCTACCAGCACTAGAAGTGGGAAATGCACGGACAAGACCAATCGACCAGGGGATGATGATGATGATGATGGTGAAGGAGAAGGAACCTCAATGTCTCCTGACATAAAATCAGGAGTCAAAGCAGCAGGTGCAAGATCAGATGAGTCCTTTTCCCTGAAGGACCTCCGTGGCCTACGGAAGGATTACACTCGAAGGTCTGATGAATCCATAATTAGTTGGCTTGTCCATCTCTGGGATGCTGCAGACGAGGCTACAATTCTGGATGGCACTGAAGCCAGGCATTTGGGATCCCTGTCACAGGATACTGTCATAGACCAGGGAATGATGAGGGGGGCTAACCCTCACAGCCTCTGGGAACGGGTCCTAAGAAGCGTAGCAGAAAGATACCTGTGTGCAGAAGATCTCTATATGCAGCAAATTCAGTGGAAGACAATAGAGCAAGGGATCCAACGCTTGAGAGAAATGGCTGTGGCAGAAATTATCTTCTCAGATGATGTAACAACCAGGAACCCAGACTTAGTACCATGCACGTCTGTGATGTGGCGAAAACTCGTACGACTTGGGCCACACGAATATGCTTCTGCCTTAGCCATCATGAAGAGGGATGAGAGGGATGAGACGGTGCTTGACATGGCAAGGAAGCTCCGAGCATATGCAGATGCTGTACATGGCCCGACACATGCCAGAATCGCAGCGGTAGAAACACGTCTGCAGAACTTAGAGGAAAAGATAGAGGAGAACCATAAGAAGCTTAGAGAGGAGATTAAAGAAGACCTTCTCCAAATTTCAGCAGTACAGATCCGAGGTTCTGGTCTCCAAGGCAGACGTTTCCCAGATGGCGAGAGAAGGTACACCCCACGAGCTGAGCTGTGGTTCTACCTGTGTGATTGTGGGGAGAACATGAGAAGGTGGCATAGGAAACCTACTGCTGTTCTGGCACGACGGGTGCGTGAACTGAAGGAAGCCACCAGGAGGAAAGCAGCTCCAGTTGCCCGTAGCCGACCGGCCAGGTATGATGATGATGACATGTCTGATCCTCTCGAAGGAACATCCAAAACATACGCCCAGGGAAAGAAGGATAACCAGGCTTAGAGGGGCCCTGCCTCCAGCCAGGTAGAGGCCAGGGAAAATCGTGTTTTCTGGTCTGTGTGGATTCGTTGGCCTGGCACATCGGAGCCACAAGAGTACAAAGCTTTGGTCGATACTGGTGCGCAATGCACATTAATCCCATCAAGACATGTGGGGACAGAGTCTGTTTCTATTGCTGGTGTGACAGGAGGATCCCAGGATTTCACTTTGGTGGAAGCTGATGTGAGCCTAACGGGAAATGAGTGGAAGAAGCATCCTATTGTGACTGGCCCAGAGGCCCCATGTATTTTGGGCATAGACTACCTTCGGAGTGGGTACTTCAAAGACCCAAAAGGACTCAGGTGGGCATTTGGAATAGCTGCTGTAGAGACAGAGGGCATCCAGCAATTGAACACCTTGCCTGGGTTGTCTGAGAATCCATCTGCAGTAGGATGCCTGACGGGAGAAGAGCAACAAGTGCCAATTGCCACTTCCATAGTGCATCGACGGCAGTATAGGACCACTCGAGATGCCGTGATCCCCATCCATAAGATGATCCGAGAGCTGGAGAGCCAAGGGGTGGTCAGCAAGACCCACTCACCCTTCAACAGCCCCATTTGGCCTGTGCGAAAATCTGAAGGAGAATGGAGATTGACTGTGGACTACCGTGCATTGAATGAAGTGACTCCACCACTGAGTGCTGCCGTGCCAGACATATTAGAGCTCCAGTATGAGCTAGAGTCCAAGGCAGCAAAGTGGTATGCCACTATAGACATTGCCAATGCATTTTTCTCCATTCCTCTGGCAGCAGAATGCAGGCCTCATTTTGCCTTCACATGGAGGGGAGTGCAGTACACCTGGAACCGACTGCCCCAGGGGTGGAAGCACAGCCCCACCATCTGCCATGGACTGATCCAGACTGCACTAGAAAGGGGAGAGGCTCCGGAACACCTGCAGTATATTGATGACATCATTGTGTGGGGGAACACAGCTGCGGAAGTGTTCGAGAAAGGGAAGGAAATCATCCAGATCCTCCTGGGAGCTGGTTTCACCATTAAAAAGAGTAAAGTAAAGGGACCAGCTCGTGAGATTCAATTCCTGGGAGTGAAGTGGCAAGATGGATGACGTGAGATTCCTGCAGATGTCATCAACAAGATCACAGCAATGTCTCCACCCACCAATAAGAAAGAGACACAAGCTTTCTTGGGTGCAATAGGTTTTTGGAGGATGCATATTCCTGAGTACAGTCAGATCGTGAGCCCTCTTTACCTGGTCACCCGCAAGAAGAACAAGTTCCAGTGGGGCCCTGAGCAGCAACAAGCCTTTGTCCAGATCAAGCAGGAGATTGCCCATGCAGTAGCCCTTGGCCCGGTCAGGACAGGACCAGAGGTAAAGAACATGCTCTACTCTGCAGCCGGGAACCATGGCTTGTCCTGGAGCCTTTGGCAGAAGGTGCCTGAGGAGACTCGGGGTCGACCACTGGGATTTTGGAGTCAAAGCTACAGAGGGTCTGAAGCCAACTATACTCCAACAGAGAAAGAAATCCTGGCTGCCTATGAAGGAGTCCAAGCTGCCTCGGAGGTAATAGGCACTGAAGCACAACTCCTCCTGGCACCCCGACTACCGGTGCTGGGGTGGATGTTCAAAGGCAAAGTTCCTTCCACTCACCATGCCACCAGTGCTACATGGAGCAAGTGGATTGCTCTCATCACTCAGCGCGCCCGTATAGGTAAACTGAATCGCCTTGGGATTTTGGAGGTCATTACAAATTGGCCCGAAGGTGAGAATTTTGGTGTCACAGATGAAGAGGAACAAGAACCAGTGACACGTGCTGAAGAGGCCCCTCCCTATAACCAACTGCCACCAGAGGAAACACGCTACGCTCTTTTCACTGACGGTTCCTGTCGCTTGGTAGGGATGAACCGGAAGTGGAAAGCAGCCGTATGGAGCCCCACATGACAGGTTGCACAAACTACCGAAGGAGAAGGTGGATCAAGCCAACTTGCAGAACTCAAAGCTGTTCAACTGGCCCTGGACATTGCTGAGAGAGAGAAGTGGCCAAAGCTCTACCTCTACACTGATTCATGGATGGTAGCCAATGCTCTGTGGGGATGGCTGGAGAGGTGGAAAAAGGCTAACTGGCAACGTAGAGGGAAACCAATTTGGGCTGCTGATGAGTGGAAAGACATTGCTACCAGGGTAGGGAGGCTACCTGTGAAAGTCCGCCATGTAGATGCCCATGTACCCAAGAGTAGGGCCAATGAGGAGCACCAGAACAATGAGCAGGTAGACCAAGCTGCAAAGATAAGGGTGTCCAAAATAGACCTAGACTGGGAACATAAGGGAGAGTTATTCCTAGCTAGATGGGCCCATGATGCCTCAGGCCACCAGGGCAGAGATGCCACCTATAAATGGGCACGAGACCGAGGGGTGGATCTAACCATGGACAGTATTTCTCAGGTTATCCATGACTGTGAGACGTGTGCTGCCATCAAGCAGGCCAAGCGAGTGAAGCCCCTCTGGTACGGTGGGCGGTGGTCCAAGTACAAGTATGGGGAGGCCTGGCAGATTGACTACATCACACTGCCCCAGACACGCCAGGGCGAGCGCTATGTGCTGACCATGGTGGAAGCCACCACTGGATGGTTGGAAACCTGCCCTGTGTCTCATGCCACAGCCCGGAACACCATCCTGGGCCTTGAAAAGCAAGTCCTGTGGAGACATGGCACCCCTGAGAGGATCGAGTCAGACAACGGGACTCATTTCAAGAACAGCCTTATCAACACCTGGGCTAGGGAACATGGCATTGAGTGGGTGTACCATATCCCCTACCATGTACCAGCTGCAGGGAAAGTGGAGAGGTACAATGGACTACTAAAAACCCAGTTGAAAGCTTTGGGTGGGGGATCTTTCAAGAATTGGGAGCAGCATTTAGCAAAGGCCACCTGGTTAGTCAACACCCGAGGTTCCACCAACCGAGCAGGTCCTGCCCAGTCTGAGTCCCTGAATGTAATAGAAGGAGGCAAAGTCCCAGTGGTACATATCAGAGGTTTGTTAGGGAAGACTGTATGGATCAACTCTGCCTCGAGTAGAGACAAACCCATTCGTGGGGTTGTCTTTGCTCAGGGGCCAGGTTGCACGTGGTGGATAATGCAAAGAGATGGAACAACACGATGTGTACCTCAGGGAGATCTGATTGTGGGATAGAATGATATGCAATATCACTGTTCATTGGATGTTACTGCCATTGTCTGTGCATTAAACCATACAGACATGAGATAGAAGGAAATGTGTAAGAGTTGAAGGTCTGGGCAAGTGGAAGATGGAGAAGGAAATGTGAAAGCGTCGAAGGTCTGAGCAAGTGATAGATGGAGCTTTAAGTGACGAAAGTGAAAAGGGGGGATCCTGCAGCTCTGTAATATAGGGCCTGGATTCAGTGGTCCAGTGTGGGGATATGATGAAGGCATGATGGGTATTGCTTGTAATTTTGGGGAAACAGATGGAAACTTTGTGTGAATAATGCATGATGTGTTGTAATATGTTGATGATATGGGGATAAGGGGTGGAATGTTCTGGGGTGACGTTATGATGCTTGTATCCCCATTCATCCGTTCTGTGCCTTTAAGACTGGCTCTGAAAAGTGGAAGTTTTGTTTGGATTTCCCTTATCAGGACACAGAGACAAGGCAGTACATAGGGCTGTTTTCACTTCTAGCTCGCAGCTCGCTGCTTTTGCTTGCTTGCTTTTCTGCTCTTGCTTCTGCTCTCGCTTTTGCTTCTGCTTATTAGCTAGTTTAGCTAAACAGTCCAAATTCCTTCCCGGACTGTTTCTCCTCTCCTGTTCCTGTGACCATCTCGAACCTGCTCCGGACTGGGACCCGGGAACACCGAAGGTTTGGCTGCAGCAGCTGGCCCAGCGCCAGAGGGACTGAGAGCAGAGCAACCACCCCGAAAGAGACTTTCTGATTTTGTCATCTTTCTCAGAGTGGTGTCAGCTGGTATTGTTCATTTTGTGCGCGGGGGGTGCTGTGCCAGTCAAATAAACAGGTTCTTTCCACTTCTCTCCGAGGAATTTTTTCCCGAACCGGTTGGGGGGAGGGGCCGTGTGGGTTTTGCTTTCTGGAGGGGCCCTCCTTTGCAGATTCTTTAACAAATTTGCCCTAAACCAGGACACATACTGATCTGCCCAGGTTTATTGCAGAAGGCAACCGGCGTGCCGACTCTCTGGCCGCGGCTGCTGTTACGCAGGCCCCTCTCCCAGACGTGTTCGGCCAGGCTAAGATCAGTCACCAACTTTTCCATCAGAATGCGCCTGGCCTGGTCCGGCAATTCAATCTGACGCAGGATCAGGCCAAGGCGATAGTGGCCACATGTCCCCAATGCCAACAGGATCAGATGCCCACCGTGGCCTCGGGGGCTAATCCCCGAGGTTTGGCGAGCTGCGAGGTGTGGCAGACGGACGTGACACATATCCCATCTTTTGGTCGATTGTGTTACGTCCACGTCTCAGTAGATACCTTCTCCGGGGCTATCTGTGCTTCTGCCCACACAGGCGAAAAGGCAACGGATGTCCAGAAGCATCTGCTTCAGGCATTCGCTGTCTTGGGCATCCCTAGGGCCCTAAAAACAGATAACAGCCCTGCGTATACCTCCAAGGAGCTGCGGAGCTTCCTGCAGCAATGGGGAATAGTCCATAAGACCGGCATCCCCTATTCCCCAACAGGCCAAGCCATGGTGGAAAGGGCCCACCAGAGCCTTAAGAAGATCCTATCCCGGCAACAACCGGCGATGAAGGTGGAGACCCCCCACGTCCGGCTGTCAAGAGCATTGTACACGCTTAACTTTCTAAATTGCTCTTTTGACAGCCAAAAGCCTCAATAGGTCCGGCACTTCGGCAGTCACCAGCAGCTGCAGCCTAAAGCCAGGCCACCGGTTCTTGTAAAAGATCCGGAGACCTGGCGGACGGAGGGCCCCTTTCACCTGGTGACCTGGGGGAGGGGATATGCCTGCGTGTCCACTCCCTCAGGCTCCAGGTGGATTCCATCCAAGTGGGTCAGGCCCTTCGTCCCGAAACAGAGGACCAAGAAGGAGGCAGTACCACCGGTCTGGCAAGCTTGTTGGCGTCGGTGGAGGAAACCACACCATCAATCTTTGTCTTTCTCTCCGGATCTTCCCCCAGTTATAGAAGAGCCCTCTCCTCCAGCTTCTCCTCCACCCCTTGACCTCCTATGTCATGTTTCCTCCCATTCACCCCCTGCTCCAGCTCTTACCCCCTGTATGTTTTATTTAAACTGGTTGTTTGGAGAGGAACCATTTTTGTGAATTCGTTATACTTTTACTATCTTCTCTCGTTTCAGTTACATCTCCCCCATGGCCTCCGTTTCAACATCGCTGGCTCCCAACCCTAGCCTGCTAATGGTGATCATGACGACCTGCGGACTCCTTTTGCCACCTTGGGAGCCGTGGGTCGTCCCCCAGCCAAAGATCAACGTCTGGCGTGCCTAGGCTCAGTCTTTAGGACAGGACCACATTTGCCTTGACACCGGCGCAGCAGAGGACCCGATGTTGTCTTGCCTTGTGGGGATCCCTTTCTCTCCAGGCGAGTTCCCATCCGCCTTTCAGTCAGCCCTTTCCCCTATTTTGGCCCGGAGCCTTACCATCCTCCCGAGTTTTGATTGTAGTAATGCTTGGAGCGACGGAGTGCGAAGGCTGGATTCTTTATCCTCTGAGCCCACGGAATTACATCTTCTCGGTTCCGCCAATGCCTCTGTTTGTTTTCAATTGGATTACACCTCTGCCCCTATAGAGAAGGGCAGTGAGGTGGTCCAGCAAACTAAAAAAGAATATCAGGCAAACCAGTGGTGCAAAGCCGTGCTGAAGATCAGTGGCCCCACCACCACTGGACGGACCCCATATGCCCTTCCCAGGGGAGGGTTTTTGATTTGTGGCGACCGGGCGTGGGCAGGCATCCCCTCTGGTCTGATCGGAGGGCCGTGCACTTTTGGCAGACTGACGCTGTTCACCCCCAACATGACCCAAATTGTCAATTGGAAAAAGGCAAATGTCACGTCCGAATTGGCCAGAGCTAAAAGAGATCTCAAGGATCTCACTGAGGACTGTGACAGAAAAATTACCCATTGGTCACACTCAAAATCCGTCGCCTTTACCATCTTGTTGCCTTGGGTATCGGTGGCGAAGGCTCTAGGTGAATTGGGCCGCCTAGAGTGTTGGGTGGCTAAACAAGCAAATTTTACTTCAGCCGCGCTCCACGACCTCCTCACAGACGAGGAAATAACAAGGAAGGCGACACTCCAAAACAGAGCAGCAATAGATTTTCTATTGCTGCTCCATCATCATCACTGCGAGGAGTTTGAGGGCCTCTGCTGCCTGAACCTGTCCTCTCGAGCTGAGGACGCCAGACACTCCATCAAGAAACTCCAAGACCTTCTACATCAGGTTAAGCAGGAGACATCAGACTGGCTGGGGGACATTTTTAAGGGTTGGAGCCTTAGCGGGTGGGCCAGTTCTATTTAAGAGTCAGCTTGTAAAGTTGTGTTGAGTTTGATCATATTTTCAGTCTTAATCATGTTGACCCGCAGCTTGGTCCAAAGACTGATAGGAAAGGCCACCTCGCCCACTGTAAATCACGCTGCAATTCCGTCGGAAGAGCACTTCGAGCTGGAAGACCTCTCCCCAGAGGCCGAAAAAGCTGAGGACGAGGAAGGGTCAACCGAGCCGCCTCATGAACATCCAGAGACAGACGAACTCCAGCTCGGAGAAGGCAAAGACTGGCAGGACCAGCCGTGGGCCTCAGAATTTTGAGTTTATATGGACATTCTTGTTTCTTTTTATTTGTTAAGAAACAGGGAGATGTTGTGGTGTGTTTTTAAGTTTCTCAGTTTGCTCCCCCATTTTATGTATGTTCCCCCTTTGTTCTCTATAAATGGTTCCTCCCTTCCCAGTTTTCCCGCCATTATTGCCCTGACAGTTGAGTTACTCTGGTTACCCCTGCCCCTTTTAGTTGCCAATCTCCTAAGTTGCATAATTGCTCCTCCCTTATCCCACCATATAAGTAAAGTTTTCCTCCTCCCTGGGCCCAGTCAATCACCTCCCACTCCTCCCAGGTTTCGAGAACCTTCTTCTCCTTGGGGGTTAGAGTTGGCTGGTGTCCTGGGGCCCCTCCTCTACTTCATGTTTAGTGGACATGTTCTTATGTCAGTTTTGTTATGTACCTCCCCACATGTTCCCCGATTGGTTAGTTGGGCTTCCCTCCCTTCTCCACCCCTTCCCTTTAAAACTCTGTCTCTCCCCGTGTTCGGCGCCATTTGCTGTGGGTTTGTCCATCTGTTGGTTGCCCTTTGCTGCCTGGGGGCTCATCAATAAACCGACGTTTAACCCCCAGCAAGTGGTCGCCTCCTCACTCGTCTCGTCTTGCGTGAACCCAAGTCCGCAATCCAGCCCGGCCCGAGGCCACGACGCTAAGGGGGGCTGGCTTCTGATGCGTAGGGGCGTCGGTTTTCTTACCCCTTTCTGCTAGTCGGATTTAGGGCCGCGCACGCCCTCGCTCAAAAGACGGAGGTACGATGCTCTCCGGAGCTAAGAGCTGCTCCCGGGCATCTTTCGGCAGAAGCCGCGCTGCCGAGAGCACTGTGACTGCCACAATCGTCTTTGCGCGAAGAAGCCGCCTCTTCGCCTCCGGGAGCCGGAGAGAGCGGCAGCTTCGGAAAGGTGAAGAAGGAAGCTGCGCCACACTGGCATTGTGTGCGCAGCTTTCCAACTGACAGCAAACAGTATTTAGCACTCTCCTGGCTATTCCAATCACATGAGTATTCGATTGGAAGGTGTTTTGGACAACTTTCTTTCTCTTCTTTCAAAACACTCGGCAGACCTCCGTGCAATTTCTAGGACACGATGGGAGATGTTTTCTGTGCTGGCACTAGTTCTCGTTACCTGACACAGTCGAAAAGCTTTTGGCTAAGATGTAGGTGACAAGAGACCCTAAAGACGAAGGTACAGTGCTCTCTGGATCTAAGAGCCGCTCCCGTGCGTCTTCTGGCAGAAGACGCGCTGCGGAGAGCGCAGTGACCGCCTCAGTCGTCTTTGCGCTAAGAAGCCGCTTCTTCGCCTCTGGGAGCCAGAGAGAGCGGCAGCTAAGGAAAAGTGAAGAAGGAATATGCGCAACACTGGGATTGTGTGCGCAGCTTGCCAACTGATAGAAAACAGTACCTTATATCTCTCCTGACTATTCCAATCACATGAGCATTCGATTGGAATCTGTTTCGGGCAACTCTCTTCCTCTTCTTGCAAAACACTCGGCAGACCTCCGTGCAACTTCTAAAACACGATGGGACATGTTTTCTGTGCTGGCAGAGTTTCTCCTAGCCAGACATAGTGGAAAAGCTTTTGGCTAAGATATAGGTGACAAGAGACGCGAAAGACGACGGTACGATGCTCTCCGGAGCAAAGAGCCGCTCCCGGGCGTCCTTCAGCAGAAGCCGCGCTGCGGAGAGCACTGTGACCGCCACAATCGTCTTTGCGCGAAGAAGCCGCTTCTTCGCCTCCGGGAGCCGGAGAGAGCGGCAGCTTCGGCAAGGTGAAGAAGGAAGCTACACAACACTGGGATTGTGTGCACAGCTTGCCAACTGATAGAAAACAGTACCTTCTCACACTCTTGCGTTTTTAAAACACATGAGCATTGGATTGGAAGCTGTTTTGGGCAACTCTCTTCCTCTTCTTGCAAAACACTCGGCAGACCTCCGAGAAATTTCTAGAACACGATGGGAGATGTTTTCTGTGCTGGCACAGTTTCTCCTTCCCAGACATAGTGGAAAAACTTTTGGCTAAGATGTAGACGACAGGAGACGCTTAAGACGAAGGTACAATGCTCTCTGGAGCTAAGAGCCACTCCCGGGCGTCTTTAGGCAGAAGACGCGCTGCGGAGAGCACTGTGACCGCCACAATTGTCTTTGCGCAAAGAAGCCGCTTCTTCCCCACAGGGAGCCAGAGACAGCGGCAGCTTCGGAAAGGTGAGGAAGGAAGCTGCACAACACTGGGATTTTGTGAGCAGCTTGCCGACTGATTAAAAATAGAACTTTTGCACTCTCCTGCATTTTACAAACACATGAGCATTCGATTGGAAGCTGTTTTAGGCAACTCTGTTCATCTTCTGGCAACACGTTCGGCAGACCTACGTGCAACTTCTAGAACACGATGGGAGATGTTTGCTGTGCTGGCATATTTTCTCCTTGCCAGCCATATCTGAAAAGCTTATGGATAAGATGTAGACGACAAGAGACGCTAAAACGAAGGTACGATGCTCTCCGGAGCTAAGAGCCGCTCATGGGCGTCTTTCGGCAGACGCCGCGTGGCGGAGAGCACGGTGTCCGCCACAATCGTCTTTGCACGAAGAAGCCGCTTCTTCGCCTCCGGGAGCCGGAAAGAGCGGCAGCTTCGGAAAGGTGAAGAAGGAAGCTGCACAACTCTGGGATTGTGTGCGCTGCTTGCCAACTGATAGAAAACAGTACCTTAGCACTCTCCTGCCTTTTCCAAACACACGAGCATTCGATTGGAATATATTTTAGGCAACTCTCTTTGTCTTCTTGAAAAACACTCGGCAGACCTCCGTGCAACTTCTAGAACACGATGGGAGATGTTTCCTGCGCTGGCACAGTTTCTCCTTGCAGGACATAGTGGAAAAGCTTTTAGCTAAGATGTAGACGACAAGAGGCGCTTAAGACGAAGGAACGATGCTCTCCGGAGCTAAGAGCCATCCCGGGCGTCTTTCAGCAGAAGCCGCTCTGCGGA
Source organism: Melozone crissalis (assembly GCF_028551555.1). Classification (NCBI taxonomy): domain Eukaryota; kingdom Metazoa; phylum Chordata; class Aves; order Passeriformes; family Passerellidae; genus Melozone; species Melozone crissalis. The sequence continues at coordinate 2,897,395 of NW_026535882.1, read as the reverse complement.
GAGCGCTGTGCCCGGCACAATCGTCTTTGCGCGAAGAAGCCGCTTCTTCGCCGCCGGGAGCCAGAGAGAGCGGCAGCTTCGGAAAGGTGAAGAAGGAAGCTGCACAACACTGGGATTGTCTGCGCAGCATGCCAACTTATAGAAAACAGTACCTTAGATCTCTCCTGATTATTCCAATTAGATGAGCATTCGATTGGAAGCTGTTTCGGACAACTCTCTTCGTCTTCTTTCAAAACACTCGGCAGACCTCCCTGCAACTTCTAGAACACGATGGGAGATGTTTTCTGTGCTGGCACAGTTTCTCCTTGCCAGACATAGTGGAAAAGATTTTGGCTAAGATGTAGACGACAAGAGACGCTAAAGACAAAGGTACGACGCTGTCCGCAGCTGAGAGTCGCTCCTGGGCGTCTTTCGGCAGAAGCCGCGCTAAGGAGACCACTGTGACCGCCACAATCGTCTTTGCGCGGAGAAGCCGCGTCTTCGCCTCCGGGAGCCGGAGAGAGCGGCAGCTTCGGAACGGTGAAGAAGGAAGCTGCAAAACATTGGGATTGTGTGTGCAGCTTGCCAACTGATAGAAAACAGTACCTCAGCACTCTCCTGCCTTTTCCAAAAACATGAGCATTCAATTGGAAGCTGTTTTAGGCAATTCTCTTCGTCTTCTTTCAAAACACTCGGCAGACCTCCGTGCAACTTCTAGGATACGATGGGAGATGTTTTCTGTGCTGGCAAAGTTTCTCCTTGCCAGACATAGTGGAAAAGCTTTTGACTAAGATGTAGACGACAAGAGACGCTAAAGACGAAGGTACGATGCTCTCCGGAGCCAAGAGCCGCTCCCGGGCGTCTTTCGTCCGAAGCCGCACTGCGGAGAGCACTGTGACCGCCACAATCGTCTTTGCGCGAAGAAGCCGCTTCTTCGCCTCAGGGAGCCGGAGGGAGCGGCAGCTTCAGAAAGGTGAGGAAGGAAGCTGCACAACACTGGGATTTTGTGAGCAGCTTGCCGACTGATAGAAAACGGTACCTTAGCACTCTCCTGCCTTTTCAAAACACATGAGCATTCGATTGGAAGCTGTTTTTGGCAACTCTTTTCATCTTCTTGCAAAAAACTCGGCAGAACTCCGTGCAACTTCTAGAACACGATGGGAGATGTTTTCTGTGCTGGCAAAGTTTCTCCTTTAAAGAAATATCAGAAAAGTTTTTCGCTAAGATTTCGACTACAAGAGACGCAAAAGATCATGGTACGATGCTCTCCAGAGCTAACAGCCGCTCACGGGCGTCTTTCAGCAGAAGCCACGCTGCGGAGAGCACTGTGACCGCCACAGTCGTGTTTGCACGAAGAAGCCGCTTCTTCGCCTCCGGGAGCCGGAGAGAGCAGCGGCTTCGGAAAGGTGATGAAAGAAGCTGCAAAACACTGGGATTATGTGCGCAGCTTTCCAACAGATAGAAAACAGTACCTTCGATGTCTCCGTATTATTCCAATCACATGAGCATTCGATTGGAAGCTGTTTCGGACAACTCTCTTTATCTTCGTTCAAAACACTCGGCAGACCTCCCTGCAAATTTCAGGACCTGATAGGAGATGTTTTCTCTGCTGGCAAAATTTCTCCTTGCCAGACACAGTGGAAAAGCTTTTGGCTAAGATGTAGACGACAAGAGATGCTAAAGACGAAGGTACGATGCTCTCCCAAGCTAAAAGGCGCTCCCGGGCGTCTTTCGGCGGAAGCCGTGCTGCGGGGAGCACTGTGACCGCCACAATCGTCTTTGGGCGAAGAAGCCGCCTCTTCGCCTCCGGGAGCCGGAGAGAGCGGCAGCTTCGGAAAGGTGAAGAAGGAAGCTGCGCCAAGCTGACATTGTTTGCGCAGCTTGCCAAGTGCCAGCAAACAGTATTTAGCACTCTCCTGACCATTCCAATCACATGAGCATTCGATTGGAAGGTGTTTTGGATGACTTTCTTTCTCTTCTTTCAAAACACTCGGCAGACCTCCGTGCAACTTCTAGAACACGATGGGAGCTGTTTTCTGTACTGGCACTAGTTCTCGTTTCCTGAGACAGTCGAAAAGCTTTTGGCTAAGATGTAGGTGACAAGAGACCCTAAAGACGAAGGTACAGTGCTCTCTGGATCTAAGAGCCGCCCCCGGGCGTCTTCTGGCAGAAGACGCGCTGCGGAGAGCGCTGTGACCGCCTCAGTCGTCTTTGCACTAAGAAGCCGCTTCTTCGCCTCTGGGAGCCAGAGAGAGCGGCAGCTTCGGAAAGGTGAAGAAGGAAGCTGCACAACACCGGGATTTTGTGAGCAGCTTGCCGACTGACTAAAAACAGAACCTTTGCACTCTCCTGCATTTTACACACACATGAGCATTCGATTGGAAGCTGTTTTAGGAAACTCTGTTCATCTTCCTGCAACCCCTTTTGGCAGACCTACGTTCAACTTCTAGAACACGATGGGAGATGTCTTCTTTGCTGTCAGAGTTTCTCTGTGGGATCTCAGCCTCTAAGAACTGGGGATAATGGTGAAGGGATAAGTTAATTGGAGTGTGAGATAAAGGGTTTAAGATTTCTGTACAGGGGGGTCTAGAGAAGTAAGATGGAGGAATTGGGGTGTGCCCTTCTCCTTCTTCTTCTTCTTCTTGGCCTCCATCTTCTGTGGTGATGTTGGCACTTTGGGATTGGACCTTACTAAAGTGTACTGGTTTAAAAGGGTGAATGGTATTGGAGAAAAATGATAAATATTGTATACGTAACTCCGAGTATAACGATAGGTGACCGCCCCAGGGGCTCTCAGTGTGTGCCCATGGCTGACTGCTGAGCAAAGCTCCATCAGGCCAAGAGAAAATCTTTTAGATAAGCATTTAATAAACACCGCGACTGAGAATAGATCTGAATTCCCTTCTCGTCCTTTGGAGCGCGGGCGGCCCAAGGCCACCTTGGGCCTTTCCAGACCATCTAAACAGCCGAGAATCCAACAAGTGGCGTCCGCTGCGTGGGCTACCTCCCACCAAACCTTTTTGGGGGGGGGGGAAAGCCCTGAAGAGCTGAAGAGCCAAGAGGACAGCACTGATAACTCCTGAGGAGAGAAGCCTGAAGAAAGAAAGAAGAAAAAGAAAAAACGGCCAGGAGAATCTGCAAAAATCAGCAGTCACTGAGAATTCCATCTCTCAGCTTCTGCCGAAGACAGTTCGTAGCAGAGCGGCCTGGACTGGGACCAGAAAGGCGCCTCTGGATCCATCTCTCGTGACCTGCTGGACGGAGAGCGAGAGCTTTCAGACCACTCTGACGACAGATTCGGTAAGAAGGCCAAAATAAAAATATGGGGGCCACACTCTCTCTGGAACAACGGGAAATCTTGTCCGCCTTACAAGGCGTGGCTGAATTATATACAGAAGGGATCCCAAAAAAAGAATTAAAACAAGTATTATTATGGGCAAGACTCAACTACCCACTGGCGGAGACATGCCTGTTGTTCGAAGTGGGGTTTTGGCAAGAAATTAATAGGCAACCTGAATGTCTTGGAAAAGAAAAAAGATGAGACAGCGTTTAAGCTACTTTCACCAGCAAGAATCATGTTACAAGGTATCTCAGTGCAGTCTAAAAGACTGGAAAAGCAGCGAAAAACTGCGGTACCCTAAGAAGAGGCGGCGGAGAAAAGCACCGGGAAAAAATTAGCTCTGGCTTTAAAAAGCCAGGGGGAAAGGGCTCTCGAGGAAAGAGAGCAGAAAATAATATTAAACCTCCCGGTCAAAAAATGCGAGAAACCCCAAAAGCGTCCTGAAACCCCAGAGAGTGTAGAGGAGTCAGGAGCGGAAGGGGGGGAGCAGGAGGACAAGGGATCGGGGGGGGCGCTTGCTCGCGCCGGGCAAAGCGGCGACGAGGCGGCAGCGGCAAACGCGGGCAGCGCGGGTGAAGATGAGGAGACGCGCGCGGAGGGCGAGACTCGCAAAACCCGGGGTGCGGAGTCACATATCAGCGAGGGGGCGGCGAACGCAGGCGGCGAACTTGGGGAAAACGTGCAGCCCCAGAGGTCCACCGTGGCGAGACGCAGGAGGCGCGCAGTTGTGACGTCAGACCCGGTGCGGAGGTCGGCTCGGATTGCGGGGCGGGCCGGAATGCCGACGGGAGGCGGGCTGGAGACACCGGAGGGAGGAGTGAACACACCGTCAGAGGAGGAGGAGGCAGAGACAGGGACAGACCGAGGTGAGGAGGCCTCGGGGGTGGAACCAGGGGGAGAGGATGACGTCAGCTCGGGAGACACAGGGAGCGGCTCGGAGAGCACGCATGCTCAGAGAGTGGGGCGCGGGCGGAGGCGAGCCCGATCCCCTGTGACGTCCCAGGCGAGTGGCCCCACACCTTCTCCAGACTCGGTGCCCCTGGCTGAAACCCTCGGAGTCCCAGTCCCTTCCCTTCATGGGAGACGCTTTGGTGTTCAAGCCCCATTTTCAGCTTAATTAAAAGCCAAGCAAACACGGTCTCAAATGAGAGCGCCGGCACGCCGGGCCGGAAGAGGAAATGGGGCAGTCAGGCTCACTCCGTCATCCGAGCCAGGGAGGCCGGTGACAGCGCCACCTAGTGGCAGGAGGACAGAAGTGCACAACATGCCGGATCGGTTTGGCGGAGCCACAGCGCCATCTCGTGGCGAGACTGCAACAATGCAGCAATTTTTTCCAACAATATATAAAAAGAAAAGCACTTCAAAGAAGACAATGTTAACACAACAAAGGGATTATTCATCTACTTCGGAATTTCATGAAGATGATGAAAGCTCAGATGAAGAACAGCTACAAGGGGAAGATGTCATAAGGATCACAGCATTGGAAGGTGTCCCAACATGGATGCTATCAGCAGCAGAAGCAGCAAAAAGCTTCTTGCATTCATTCGATACAGTAAAAAAGAAATATCAATAGGATCCTCGAGTTTCCTTCTCGGATTTAGGAGCAAGGCCAAAAACCTCAAGACGAAAAATGAGACACGATGAATCACCGATAACATGCACAACACCATTGTTCATGCAAATCCCAATGGAGTCTCAAGAAGAGGAATTTCAAGAGCCGGTGAAGACGATGGATTGGAAGCGAATCAGAAAAGCGTTGGCAAAGGAAAAGCATTTATTCCCGGGATCAGGAGATTTGATAATGCCAGTGACATATGATGCCCAGGGACAGAATCCAAGGCGGGAAAGGATGGGTCATGAGACACTCAAAGACTTAGGGAAGGCGGCTCAAACTTTTGGGCTGAACTCACAATACTTCAAAGAGCTACTAAGAGGGACATTCACTGTGTATGATCTCACACCATATGATATTCGAAGTATTGTGGCAATGATCCTCACTGACACACAGAATCTTATCTGGGAAAAAAGGTGGAGAAAATATCTTGCTGAGTTGTGGAACAGATATCAAGGTGGGCCAAAAGCGAACCTCACAGAAGGGCAATTAGCAGGGGATCCTCCAGATGACAACCCAGGGGAACAAGCAGCGCGGCTTCCACGAAGAGTGTTAAACGACATCAAAGAAGCAGCGCGATTGGCAATCGTACAAATTACACCGACAGGAGCTCCGGATGTTCCCTTCTCTTGCATCAGGCAAGGTCCCACAGAGCCATTCATGTCGTTCATCGACCGACTCACGCAAGCCGTGGATCGACAGGTGACGACAGAAGAAGTGAAGAGGCCTCTCTTGGAGAGTTTAGCTTTCGGCAATGCCAACCCGGATTGTCAACGGGTGATTAGCACCATGCCAGGACGGCCATCCTTGGCAGAGATGGTGGAGGCATGCAGCAAGGTGGGGACACCTCAGCACGTCGCAGCGATTGTGAAGAATGAATTAAAAGAGGAATGGGAAGAACAGCTAAAGGGACGCTCAGAAGGGCAATCAGAGGACAAGACATTGGAGAAGATGTTCAAGAAATTACTCCATCAACAGGACGAAAACGTCAACAAAGTTCTTGCGACAATGCAGAAAAAGAACAAACCCCAAGGAGGACAGTGCTACAGATGCGGGGAGTCTGGGCACATGAAAAGGAATTGCCCACGGACACATATACCAACGCTAGCCCAGAAAGCAGAAAGGCCAATTTGTGCACGGTGCGGAAGAGGAAGACACTCTGTGAAAGAATGTTATTCCCTGACAGATGGGGAAGGAAATCCGTTACCACATCCGGGAAAAGGAAAATGCAGCCCGGGAAATTGGCAGCGTGCTCAGACGCAAGTACTGCCGGTGTCACAAGAACAGACAGGGCAGTCATCAGTGAGCGACAAGCAGATACCCTCAGCAAAACCCTCAGTCGATTCCACAGCGACCCAGACCTCCTCCCACCAGGGGCACAGTGTGCATTGGCAGCTTCAAAACTAGTATGCTTTCTAGATGAAAGTCATGTGGAGATACCAACAGGAATCCCCGGGGATTCATACAAGAAACAAGATTTCTTGATAATTGGACAAGTGCAGTATTCTTGGCCTCATTGTTTATCCAACAGTTGTCTCAACGGACAAAAATACAGAGTTAACAGTTTTGGCAAGAGCGCTTCGTCCACCATTGATTGTGCCGGAAAATACTGTGGTTGCGAGAGCCTTCGCATTGCCACCACACGCAGTTGGAGAGGTCATGTCAATCTTCGACGAAGAAGGTCTCCCTATGAAAGAACATGTTGAAGTACATACAACATGGGTGAAGCACATAGGTCGAGACCGACCCAAGCTCACGTGCCAATTGACATGTGGGGACAGGACAATATCGATCAGAGGTATGCTCGACACAGGGGCGGATGTAACGGTAATATCGTACATCTTTTGGCCACGCAATTGGAGCTTGGTCGCGCCATTGGGCTCTCTCTCAGGCATCGGGGGAGCATCTCTGTGTCTGCAAAGTGAGAATTCCGTCGTTGTCACGGGACCAGGAGATAAGACGGCGATCATTCGTCCTTTTGTCGTCCAAAAGCCGATCACAGTCTGGGGTCGGGACCTTTTGGCACAAAGGGGCGCGAAGATCGAAGTGGATTTTTAATAGGGGTCACTGCAGCACTCGCCACACTGAAGCTGACATGGAAAACAGATGATCCAGTTTGGGTGGATCAGTGGCCCCTTGAGCGGAAAAAATTGAGTGCTTTGAAAGACCTGGTCCAAGAACAATTGCAGAAGGGACACATCAAGCCAACAGAAAGCCCTTGGAATTCTCCGGTGTTTGTAATCAAGAAAAAGCTATCGGGCAAATGGAGGTTGTTACACGATCTCAGGAAGATCAACGAAGTCATAGAAGACATGGGGCCACTTCAGTTGGGACTTCCATCTGTCTCGATGATTCCCAGAGATTGGCAGCTTGTGGTCATTGACCTCAAGGATTGTTTTTTCAGTATCCCACTCCATCCAGATGATGCTCAGAGATTTGCCTTTTCAGTTCCAAGTATCAACAGGGAAACGCCTCTGCAGCGGTACCATTGGGTCGTTCTTCCACAAGGACAAAAAAATTCTCCCGACGATCTGTCAATGGTACGTGGCACGAGCTTTGGCACCAGCACGGAAGAAATTTCCGAAGGCGAAGATCATTCATTACATGGATGATTTGCTCATTGCAGCATCAACACGACAGGAGCTGCAAGAAGCTCGCGATTGTGTGATCGCAGAGGTGCAAAAGGCAGGTCTGGAAATCAGCATTTCGAAGATGCCAGAGGTTGCACCTTGGAAATATCTAGGGTGGAAAATTTCAGAGAAAACAATAAAGCCTAAAAGTGGAGATCAGCACAAAGGTCAACAATTTGCATGATTTGCAACAGCTTTTGGGAGAAATCAACTGGATGAGACCAGTTTTGGGAATCACAAACAGCGACATTCCAGCGCTGCTTGATCTCTTGAGAGGAGACACAGACATTCGTTCTCCCCGGACACTCACGCCAGAAGCGAGAAAAGAGTTGGAGAAAATCACGAACGCGATACAGAAAAGGCAGGCACATCGATTTGTTCCAACGTTGCCTTTTCAGTTGGCAGTGCTGGAAAAGAAAACGCAGTTCCATGGTTTGATCTTCCAATGGGATGAATCACAAAAGGACTCTTTGATAATCATAGGGTGGATTTTCCTACCACACAGGCCCGCGGAAACGATTCTCACAGATTTGGAGATGGCAGCACAAATCACCATAAAGGCGAGAACAAGGCTGCTGACAATGGCAGGAAGAGAATTCTCAGTCATCAGATTACCTCTGAAACGAGACTATTTCGATTGGGCGATGCAACAATCGAAAGACCTGTTAATCACGTTGTTAGCGTTCCCAGGAACTTGCACAGTCCGCTGTCGGATTTTCGGCTGTTTAGATGGTCCGGGAAGGCCCGAGGTGGCCGTGGGCAGCCCGCGCTCCAAAGGACGAGAAGGGACTTCAGATCTTTTCTCGGTCTCGGTGTTTATTAAATGTTTATGTAAAAGATTTTTCTCTTGGCCTGACAGAGTCCTGCTCAGCAGTCAGCCATGGGCACACACTGAGAGCCCCTGGGGCGGCCACCTATCTTTATACTCGGAGTAACGTATAAAATATTTATCATTTTTCTCCAATACCCTCTACCCTTATTAACCAGTGCACTTTTAGTAAGGGCCAATCTCAAAGTGCCAACATCACCACAGAAGATGGAGGCCAAGAGGAAGAAGAAGAAGAAGGAGAAGGGCACGCCCCAATTCCTCCATCCTTCTTCTCTAGACCCCCCTGTACAGAAATCTTACACCCTGTATCTCACACTCCAATTAACTTATCCCTTCACAATTCACCCCGGTGAAATTTTCCTATCCTCATACTGATGTCGTCTCCCATGTGGGATCAAAGTCCAACCACCAGACATTTCTGGCAACATTCCAGGGCTCCCGAGCCCCCCAGGGGTGGTCTTGGTCACCCTGCACCCCAGTTCTGAGAGGCTGAGATCCCACAGTACGCTTTCCATAACACAGAATACTGCAATCGCAAATATGCTATAGAGCAAAACCACGAATTAGTGAAGAACCTTTGGACGGGATCACAGTGTTCACGGATGGCTCAGGGAAGACACACAAGTCAGTGATCACGTCGAGAGACTCAACGACAGGGGATTGGGAATCGGACGTGAGGATGGTTCAGGGCTCTCCACAAATTGTGGAGTTGGCAGCCGTTGTCCGGGCATTTCAGTTGTTCAAACAGCCTCTCAATCTGGTGACAGATTCCGCATATGTTGCGGGTGTGGTCAAGAGATTGGAGGGTTCACTCTTGAAAGAAGTCAGTAATGAGGTTTTATACTCATACCTGACAAGCTTGAAAACACTGCTAGAGAGCAGGGAAAGAGAGTATTTTATCACACACATTAGAGCGCACACGACACTTCCGGGATTTTTAGCGAAAGGGAATGCTCGGGCGGACAGGTTGACAATGCCCATTTTGCAAACACTGCCAGACATTTTTGAGCAGGCAAGGTTAAGTCATGCGTTCTTTCATCAGAATGCGCAAGCGCTAATGGAGTCCTTTCGTCTCACAAAGAGTCAGGCGAGGGAGATCATTAGTGCTTGTCCAGACTGTCAGCTTGTGCAGCCACCCTCTTCTACCGGGGCCATCAATCCGCGGGGGCTGCAAAGTCTTCAGTTGTGGCAAGCTGATGTCACGAAATATCCATCTTTTGGGAGGCTCAAAAATGTTCATGTTTCTGTAGATACATTCTCAGGTGCAGTCTTTGCTTCAGCACATGCTGGGGAAACAGCATACCATGCTTGCCGACATTTTCTGCAGGCATTTGCAGCATTAGGTGTGCCTCAGGAGATAAAAACAGACAATGGTCCAACATACACAGGCAGGGTGCTTGACAGATTCCTGAAAAGATGGGGTGTTAGACACACGTTTGGTATTCCACATTCACCCACAGGTCAGGCGATCATAGAGAGAACACATCACACCCTGAAATCCCTTCTGGACAGACAGAGAAGGGGTGAGCCAGAGGCAACACCTCACATGAAATTAAATAAGACACTGTACGTGCTGAATTTCCTAAATAGCTCATCCTCGAATTCGAATCCACCGATCGTGAGACATTTTCTAAACAAGACACAGGCAAAGCTAAAGGAAAATCCTTTAGTTTTGATCAGAAACCGAGAGACAGGACAAATAGAGGGTCCTTTCAAACTAATCACTTGGGGCAAGGGTTTCGCTTGTATTTCCACAGATCGAGGTCTGAAGTGGGTGTCGGCGCGGCACGTGAAGACATTCCGAACGCGAGAACACGAGAATGCGGATCTAAGAAACAAAGAGACGAGTACTCAGACAGAAGTCGAGACTCAGACTGCGAAAAACGACCCGGAAGAGAAGTAAAAAGAAACTAAGGATTTGGGGGTTTTCACATAAAAGCGAAAGAGATCTTCTTGGTGCAAACAGAAGGGGGAGATGTGGGATCTCAGCCTCTCAGGACTGGGGTGCAGGGTGACCAAGACCACCCCTGGGGGGCTCGGGAGTCCTGGAATGTTGCCAGAAATGTCTGGTGGCTGGACTTTGATCCCACATGGGAGATGACATCAGTATGAGGATAGGAGGATTTCACCGGAGTGAATGGTGAAGGGATAAGTTAACTGGAGTGTGAGATACAGGGTTTAAGATTTCTGTACAGGGGGGTCTAAGGAAGTAAGATGGCGGAATTGGGGCGTGCCCTTCTCCTTCTTCTTCTTCTTCTTGGCCTCCATCTTCTGTGGTGATGTTGGCACTCTGGGATTGGTCCTTACCAAAAGTGCACTGGTTAATAAGGGTAGAGCGTATTGGAGAAAAATGATAAATATTGTATACGTAACTCCGGGTATAAAGATAAGTGACTGCCCCGGGGGGCTCCGTGTGTGCCCATGGCTGACTGCTGAGCAGAACTCTGTCAGGCCAAGAGAAAATCTTTTAGAAAAGCAATTAATAAACACCGAGACCGAGAAAAGATCTGAAGTCCCTTCTCGTCCTTTGGAGCGCGGGCTGCCCAAGGCCACCTCGGGCCTTCCCAGACCATCTAAACAGCTGAAAATCCGAAAGGACAACTTTCTTTCTCTTCTTGCAAAACACTCGGCAGACCTCTTTGCAACTTCTAGAACACGATGGGAGCTGTTTTCTGTGCTGGCACTGGTTCTCGTTGCCTGACACAGTGGAAAAGCTTTTGGCTAAGATGTCGACGACAAGAGACGCTAAAGACGAAGGTACAATTCTCCCTGGAGCTAAGAGCCGCTCCCAGGCGTCTTTCGGCAGAAGCCGCACTGCGGAGAGCACAGTGAGCGCCGCTATCGTCTTTGCGCGGAGAAGCCGCTTCTTCGCCTCCGGGAGTCGGAGAGAGCGCCAGCTTCGGAAAGGTGAAGAAGGAATCTGCAAAACACTGGGATTGTGTGCGCAGCTTGCCAACTGATAGAAAACAGTACCTTTGCACTCCCCTGCCTTTTCCAATCATATGAGCGTTCAATTGGAAGTTGTTTCAGGCAACTCTCTTCCTCTACTTGCAAAACACTCGGCAGACCTCCGTGCAACTTCTAGTGTTGTAGTGTGTTTTTAAGTTTCTTGTTTTTGCTCCCCATTTTATGTATTATTCCCCCCCTGTTCTTTGCAAGATGGTCCTTCCCCCTCCAATTTTCCCGCCACAGAGCCTTTGGCAGGTATGTTACTATGGTTTCCCCTGCCCCTGTTAATTGTCAATCTTCCAAGTTACATAACTGCTCCTCCCTTATCCCACCATATAAGTAAAGTTCTCCTCCTCCCTGAGCCCAGTCAATCACCCTCCACTCCTCCCTGCTTTCTAGAGCATTCTTCACTCTGGGGGTGGTGGTTGGCTGGCGTCCCTGGGCCCCTCTATTGTTCTATGTTTATTGGATAAGTTCTTGTGTCAGTTTTCTTATGTACCTCCCCACATGTTCCCCTATTGGTTAGCTGGTCTTCCCCTCCCGTCTCCACCCCTTCCCTGTAAAACTCTGTCTCCCCCCGTGTTCGGGGCCATTTTGCTGTGGGTTTTTCCACCTGTTGGTTTGCCCTGTGCTGCATGTGGGCTCTTCAATAAACCGACGTTTTACCCCCAGCAAGTGGTCGCCTCCTCTCTTGTCTCGTCCAGCGCGAATCCAAGTCCGCAATCCAGCCCAGCCCGAGGCCAGGACGCCAAGGGGGGCTGGCCTCAGATGCGCAGTGGCGTCGGCCGCTTTACCCCTTCAGCTAGCAGGACTTAGGGCCGTGAACGCCCTCGCGCAGTTTGGCGACCAACGTAGGGGCCGACGAAGTGGACTTTTGACCCCGGACTGGACCCTGCGGAGTTGGGATTTTCTTACCCTCTGGACGCCAGACTACCCCGGGTAGTAGCAGGCTCCGTTTCAGGAGCAGCGCTCCCCGGCTGAAGGGAGTCGGGACTCCTCGCACCCTCAGAGGACGACTCCCCTAGACGAGCGACCCTCGCCTGGTTTTTTCTTTGTCGCCGCTGCAAGATTGGTGAGTTCGGGCCCCGTCCTGGGGACTCTCCGGCTTCCCCTCTGCCTTTTTAACTTTCCCTGGGGATATATGCCCTGTGTTGGGGACCTACCCCCCACCTTCTCTCCTTGAGGTTTTTTCTCGCCCCCGTGCCATTTTTGTTTTCTCTTCCTTTTGGGTGCCGGATTTCCCCAGACGTGGGGCCGGACCCATCACCCAGTCTCCTTCTTTCCCTCCGGCTGTTTCCCCAGACTTTGGGGCAGTGGGGGGGGCAGGGGCCGGCGGCGGGCGGCTCATTGTTTAAGTTTTCGTTGTTTCCCAGGCGTGCGGTTGCGTCATCAGAGGATTTTCCCCCTTTCTAGCGGCAGCAGTTCCTGCTCTAGAAAGGCGCCATGGGTGCCGGCTTGGGAAAATCCCAGAAGGAGGTTTATTATGTTGTGAAGGGTTTGTTGCTTGGGGGTGGTCAAAAAGCCCCCGAGCAGGAGTTAAAATGTTTAGTTAAGTGGGTATTTTCTAGGTTTCCCGAGGTCTCCCCGGAACGCGTAAAAGAGCCGCGGTTTTGGGCAGCCGTTGTGGATAAATTAGAAGAGGCCATAAATTCCAGGGAGACAAATCTGGCCACCGTGGCGTATTGCGCGCGCAGAGTGCATGCGACACTCCGCGCGCCTGTGGAGCCTAAGAAAATTCCCGTGGTTTCTGGTTTGTCCCCTCGTTTTCCTCGTTCAGTTGCCCTTGTCCCCCAAACCTTTCCCTTGTCCCGTAGGCAAGAGCCCTCGAGGGGGATTTTGAGGGCAGACCAGAGGCAGGGGGTCCATCCTGCCCCTGCTCCCCCTCGACCGGCTCGGCCTCCCCCTTCGAGGAGCCCTGGCCAGGCTCCTTCTCTTCCCTTACCCTCTACCCCGGTCCCCAAGTCCCCGGTTTCAAACCCCAAAGTTATTCGGTTTTGCAGAGACCCTCACAAGGGGTCCCTTGGTGCCCGAGATGGCGGCGGCCAGGCGGCCGCTCCCTCCAGGGCTCCTTCTTCTCCTCCTAACCCTTTCCTCCCTGATACCAACCCCTTCCTTCCCCTGGACCCAACCTCTTTTTCGGTCGTCCCTCCCCCATCTCTTCCCTCTGCTCCTTCCATTTCTCCGCCCTCCGATCCTCCGTCGGCTCCTCCCCAGGTTCCTCCCCTGGTTCAGCCCCCTGTTTACTCCTCCCCTGCTCCACCTTCATACTCTGCTCCGCCTCCGAACTCCATCAAGGAGGCGGAGAGGGGCGGTGTGCCGCGCCCACTCCCTCGCCGTGCCCCATTACCAGACCCTGCCTCAACCTCCTCCAACTCCGGTTCCCACGCTCCCCCTTCCGGTTCTCACGCCTTGTATTCGGGGGGGGGGGGGTGGATGACTGGAAGCCGGGGATGGCGCCTTTATTGGAAGCCGCTCCGGTTACGTACCACCTCAGCGGGAAGGGGAGCCCTCAGGCCCAGTGGGTGCCTTTAGCACAGGCCCGGATTAAGGAACTGTGCAAGGCGCAGAAGGACTACTCCTGCGGGTCTGAATACATCCGGGGTATGCTCCGGAATGCCCTTGCACAGGGAGATCTGGTGCCGGCGGACCTGAGGGCCCTCTTCTCCAGTTTAACAAGACCCATGGAGTTTAGGGTCTGGGTGGGGGAATGGAGGAGGGAGATAGTGGAGGTTCTCCCGATTCTTTGGGGGAATACTTCAGTGTCTCATGACGCGGACGGTTTAGCAATTTCCCAAGAACATCTTTTGGGCGAGGGACAGTGGGCAGAGGGGGTAGCTCAAGCAAAGGCCTTGTTCCCGCCTCAGCTTGTAGAGACCGCTAAGGCAGCAGAGCAGGCCTTTTATAAGCTAGAGGTGGTGACCTCCCAATGGGAAGATGATGAAGTCCGGCAGGGGCCGCAAGAGCCTTATATGGTTTTCATCGAGCACCTCGACAGATACGTGGAGGCGCAGGCAACTGGGGATGACGACAGGGAAAAGATTCTCTGGAGGATGGCGTATAGCAATGCCAACCTAGAGTGTCGGAAGGCCATCAGGAGGCTCCCTCGAAGTCCCCGGCCCACGGTGGAGGCCATGATAGAGGCCGTGGTAGGCCAGGTATCCCTACAATCTCGGCCTGGAAGAGCCTCTGTGGCTTTTGCAGAGGACCCCGAACCGGATTTCTTTGATATAGAAGCTGCCCCCGTTGCCGGACCCACAACACCCGGGTCCGGCAGAAGATCAACGGCCACCCACCCCTGCAACCTCCGTGGCAAGACAGGGCATTGGATGCCCCAATGCCCGATGCGATTAGATTATTTCGAGTATAGAAGGAAGCGGGAAAAGGAGGAGAGTAAGGGCACAAAAAACTAGGCCCGGAGCGCAGCCCCTCCCTGCGCGAAGACAAAAATGCGGCAGGCCACTTAACAACAAGCGGGGAGGGAGGAGACAAGAGAGAGCTGCCGTACACACTGCCGGATTTATCTTACTTAGTACCAGACTTGACACATAACTGTGGTATTCAGCCTACACCTGCTCTTAACAGCATGTCCTCTGTTTCCCCCTACAGGCTGCAGCTAACTAGGGACTTTTATCTCCCTAGCAGTGACATCCAGCTGGTGTCTGTCGACCTGCAACACCTGGGTCGCTGGACAAAACTTGGACGTTGCAGGTGGACCGTCGTCGGGGACACGAAGCACACACCGCGAGACATTCACATCGTCCCTGGTCTGGTAACTACCGACCAGGACCGTTTCGCGGTAGGGCTGTACTGTGTCCGACCCCCACTCTTCCTCCCTAAGGGACAGATCATTGCCCAGGCTATTCCGGTTCCAGATAGAGATCATTGGAAGAACTCCGTGGAGAGGACATCGCCTCCGACAGTAGCCTGGGCACAGCTGGTGGGGAGGGAGAAGCCCCGCCTGACTTGTCAGCTCTCGTTGGGCGGGGACAAAAAGATCGTGAGGGATCTTTTCGACACGGGTGCGGATGTGACGATCATTCCCTCTCGGGAGTGGCCGTCACATTGGGACTTTCTAAGCGCTGCGGGCACGATCTCAGGTGTTTGGGGCCTTCAATTGGCCAATCAATCTAAGAGCATTGTGCAAATTAAGGGGCCCAACGGGCAATTGGCCTCTATACCCCCGTTCGTTTTAGATTACACCGAGCCTCTCTGGGGAAGAGACCTACTAGCCCAGTGGGGAGCCAGAATTGACGTCCCAAAGGCTCCCCATGATTTTCGGGCAGTGGCCACTGAGGAGCGCCAGACCTGGAAGCTGAATTGGCTGTCAGATAAACCAGTACAGGTCTTGCAGTGGCCACTCAACAAGCAAAAAAAAAGGCGCTCAATGAGCTCGTTCAGGAGCAGTTACTGAAAGGCAACCTGGTGGAGACAATGTCACCTTGGAACTCCCCAGTGTTTGTCATTAAGAAGCCTAATAAGGACAAGTGGCGGCTCCTGACCGACCTCTGCCAAATTAACGAACAAATAATGGACATGGGTCCTCTTAAGCCAGGGATGCCCTCCCCAGCAATGCTCCCCCTAAACTGGAATTTGGCAGATATAGATATAAAAGATTGTTTTTTCCAGATTCCCCTGCACCCAGACGATGCCCCGCGCTTTGCGTTCACGGTTCCGTCCATCAACCGTGAGTCCCCAGCCAAGCGCTTACATTGGCGAGTCCTTCCGCAAGGCCTTAAGAACAGCCCTGTGATCTGCCAGTGGTATGTCACTTCGTTGCTGTCACCCATACGTACAGCCCTCAGGGATGCTGTCATCATCCACCATTACATGGACGACATCCTCGTGTGTGCGCCCGACCACAGTCTGCTTGCCCATGCACATGACCTGACAACCAATGCGTTGGTTGCTGCAGGGTTCGAGCTCCAGCAGGACAAAATTCAGCGGATGCCACCTTGGAAATACCTGGGCCTCGAAATCACAAAGCGGACCATTGTTCCGCAGAAATTGGCTATAAGGACGAAAGTCCAGACCCTAGCGGATGTCCATCAGCTGTGTGGGTCTTTAAATTGGGTGAGACCCTGGCTAGGCATTTCAACTGAGGACCTAGCCCCCCTTTTCAATTTGTTGAAAGGGGGAGAGGGGCTGATTTCCCCTAGGGCTCTCACCCCAGAGGCAGAGGTGACCTTGGAGAAGATACAGAAAGTTATTTCGGCCAGGCAGGCCCACCGTTACCATCCGGGCCTGCCCTTCAAATTTATTATACTGGGAAAATTGCCACACCTCCATGGCATGATACACCAGTGGGACACCAGTGTAAAGGACCAGGGGCTGGGTGACCCCCTCTTAATTATAGAGTGGGTGTTCCTCAGCCACCATCGGTCCAAAAGAATGACACGGCCACAGGAGTTGGTAGCCGAACTGATCCTCAAAGCAAGATCGAGGATCAGGGAGCTGGCGGGGTGTGATTTCCCATGTATACATATCCCAATTATATTAGAATCATATCATAACTTACATTAAAGACCTTTGAAGAACTGCTGCAAACTAATGAATACCTGCAGTTTGCACTAGATAGCTACACTGGGAGCATGGCAGTAGATAGGTCGGCCTACAAATTATTCAATTTGGAGTTTAAATTATCGCTGAAAAAGGTTCAGAGCAGGAATCCGCTGGATGCCTTGACAGTTTTCACAGACGCGTCTGGAGCATCCCACAAGTCAGTGATGTCTTGGAAGGATCCTCAGACTAAGCAGTGGGAGACTGATGTTGTTGTTGTGGAGGGCTCTCTACAAGTTGCTGAGTTGGACGCAGTCGTCAGGGCATTCCAGAGGTTCCCTGGGCCTTTTAATTTGGTTACAGATTCTGCGTATGTCGCAGGTGTAGTGTCTCGAGCTGAGTCTGCGGTTCTTCAAGAGGTAACCAACAAAAGATTATTTGAGTTGCTTAACAGGCTCGTCGAGCTAGTCTCCTGTGGAAGGGGCTAGCAGCGGGCCTGTTAGCTAAAGGAGCGAGAAGTAAGAAGAAGAAGAAGCTGATAAGGAACTTTCTCCAAGGCCGTAACCAAGGAGATCGAGAGAAGGAAGATAAGAGCATTCTGCAGCTGGATCAAGCATTTTTAGAAAGTTAGGTGGAGTCAGAGTAACTTTTCACCAGTGGCATGGTATTGAATTATTGTGGCGAATAGCTAAGGTAGAGGAAGGGTAAACAACTGGAAAGTGTATAAAAGATCAGCCATTTTCATTAATAAACTGTTGCCAAGTGTTACCAACTGAGACTGCTTGTGGTCTCTGCTTTGTGTCGTGACCGCCTCGACTGCGACATTTTGGAGACGCCGACGTGATAAGAACATAGTCGGTGGGGGCCCATACGGGGTCCTAGCAATTGGCAACCCTGACCCACTGGGACGTAGTGGGGGAGGCGGCGTTGGTGCAGCTGAGAGTGGCAGGTGGAAGCCACAGGGAGGTCCGGACCTGATTCCCTCCAATCAAGACACCTGGAAGTAGGTGAGCCACCAACTAGTAATAATGGGACAAAATTTATCTAAAGAGGAAGAAAGTGTTCTGTCTACATGGAAAGTTTTGTTAAGAAATAAGGGAATTAATACGTCAGATTATGAGCTTCGTAATATATTGCTGTGGGCTAAATCACAGAATTTTGGCACTGATCCCAACACAGCATTTAGTGTTAAGGCATGGAAGAAAGTCGGGGACAGACTTTGGCAAGTTATTCGAGCGGGAGATAAAACAGCTGTTGATTTAGCAGTAACCTGGAACTCGCTCTTTGAGGCTTTAAAGGAATGGAGAATAGAGAGAGAAACGGAGCAAGATGCGGACGAAGAGTTGGGGCTGATACCTGACGGGGGGGCTGAGGCAGAGGGGGCCTCTGAGGTAGAAGGGGGCTCTGATGGGGAACTTGGTGAAGAAAGTTCGGATGCCATGGGAGTTACCTGGCACGCTGCCAAAGCTTCTGGGAAAGCTGCCAAAGCTTCTGGGAAAGCTGCCGAAACTTCTGGGCAACCTGCCCTAGCTTCTTCTTATCAGACTCCTAAGCCTCCTTATCTCACACCTGCGCAGCAGCTCGTGATGGTGCCTGTATATACCACACCGCTACGCCAGTTAGCTGAAATGTCTTTAGCAGAGAGAAAGGTCCAGCCATCTGCCCCCCTGCTTCCCTCCTCTCTGGTCCAGCCGTCTGCCCCCCCGCTCCCCTCTGAGTGGCTTGAACAACCTGCAAGGCTGTATCCTCCTTTACCTGACAGTGACAGCAACAGTGAGTCAAGTGATGAGTCGCCCGCAGTAACACCTGAGTTGGGGCAGGGAGCTCTGGTCTCTTCATCTCCTAAGAGCTCTAGTCTTACTGCCCCATGGACTTTGCCTCCGTGCCAAGTCACTGTGCTTCCTCGACACCCTCAGGAGTTTTGGGAATTTGTTAGGAGGAAAGCAGTTGAAGAAAAGAACTGGGACATCATAGAAAGGTTAGGTGCTCCAAGAGTACCTCAGGAGAACAGTGCCATTGCAAATGTTGCTTGTGATAACCCTATGGCTTTTCCAGTTTTCAAAGCAGCTCCTGGAACAGGACAGAACGACAGTCATCATGTCTTCGCCTGGAGGGTTGTGCAAGACCTCCAATCGAAAGTAGCTCAATATGGTATTAATTCCTCAGAGGTAATGCAATTAATGCGTGTTATTAATGCAGATTTGCTTGCACCTTATGACATCACTCATCTTGCTACAATTCTATTTCAGCCAGTACAATATGGTGTATTTCAAGAAACTTGGAGGCGAGTGGCTGAGCGCACAGCTTTAACAAATATGCAGTTGCCTCAACACGACCCTCGTCATGCTGTGGGTGTTGATGCCCTAATGGGCTCTGGGCCTTTTGCTAATCCAGATTTACAGGCAAGGTGGGATCCTTCGAGTTTGGCACAAGCTCAGCAAATTGGCATGAGTGCCTTAACTAAAACAATGGAAATGGCAGCTCCAAAGCAGAAATATGTTACTATACAACAAGGAATGAGAGAACCATTTTTGCAGTTTGTAGAAAAACTTGCTGCCGCTATTGAGAAACAAGTAGATGATGAAACTTTGCGAGACAAATTGTGTGTACAATTGGCTAAAGAAAATGCAAACCCAGATTGCAGAAAGATTATTGATACTTTGCCTGGGGAACCCACCTTGTCTGAAATGGTTACTGCTTGCTCGAAAGTTGGTTCAGTCGAGCATAAAATGGCAGCTCTTGCTGCAGTGTTAAGACCTTCAGCGAAGTGTTATAATTGTGGACAACAAGGGCACGTAAAGTCACAATGTACTGTCCAGAAAACAACATTTAGGCCAAGGGCAAGCAGCGATATTGTATGCAACCGTTGTGCTAAATCTGGGCACTATGCTAAGCAATGCAGAAGTAAATATCATGCAAATGGTCAGCTATTGCCGGGAAACCCAAAGAGGAGCGCGAAGGGGCGCGCGGGGAAACAAATACCCCAACAACCACAACAGCAAATGCGGGCCTTCCCAGCCCTGCAAAGCTACCCATTTGCGAACAATTCTCAGGGGCAACAAGCGGGTCCGCAGGGATTGATATACTCACCGCTGACACAGTAACTATTTTAACAAAAGAAATATGTAAAGTCCCTCTTGATGCCTATGGTCCGATAGGACGGGGATTGAGTGCGTTTTTGATAGGGAGATCAAGTACTACACTTAGAGGTATTCATGTGCATCTAGGGCTTATTGATGCTGATTATTTAGGGCAGATTCATGCTATGGTATCTATTGATGACCCTCCTGTCACTATTCAGAAAGGAACTTGCATTGCTCAACTTGTACCTTTTGTGAGTTCTGTTCCAAATGCAGTGGACTGAAGTCGTGGCACAGGAAGCTTTGGATCGACAGGAGTACCTCAAGTGTTTTGGACTGAGAAAGTAACAGAGAGCCGTCCAGAAAAGACATGCACTCTCACCGCCAGTGGATGTCATCCAGCAACTATATCAGTAACAGGTTTGATTTACACTGGAGCAGATGTCACAATACTCTCACGACTTTGCTGGCCTCAATCGTGGCCTCTCACTCATGCAAGTTTTGGACTCCTGGGGTTGGGTGGTGCTACAACAAGTGGCCTGTCAGCCATTGTAATTAATGTGAAACATCCTGATGGCCAACAAGCTAACATCAGACCCTATGTTGCCGATGCTCCTCAAAGTTTGTGGAGACGAGATTGTTTATCTCAATGGGGTGTCAAAATTACTACGGATTTTTAATGGGGGCCACTGTGTTGCAGGGCATTGAACGTCCAGTTGTACCCCTGACATGGTTGACAGATAAGCCTGTCTGGGTTTGCCAGTGGCCCCTGACTACTGAAAAGCTTACTGCCCTGCAAGAATTAGTTACAGAACAATTGCTAGCAGGACACATTGAGGAATCATTCAGTCCCTGGAACACCCCCGTTTTTGTAATAAAAAAGAAATCGGGAAAATGGAGACTTTTACATGATTTACGGCAGATAAATGCTGTAATGGCAACAATGGGAGCTTTGCAACCAGGCCTTCCTACACCCACGATGATTCCACAAGAATGGCAAATAGTTGTCATTGATCTAAAAGATGGTTTCTTCACTATTCCATTGGCTGAGCAGGACAAAGAAAAATTCGCTTTTACGGTGCCTTCTATAAATCATGCTGAACCTCATAAAAGATATCAATGGAAGGTACTCCCACAAGGCATGAAAAATTCGCCAACTATTTGTCAATGGTTTGTGGCACAGGCCTTGTCAAAAGTGCGGGAGCAATTTAAAAACTGCTACTGCTATCATTACATGGATGATATCTTGTTGGCATCTGACAACAAACAACAGTTGTCAGCTCTTAAACAATGTGCCGTGACAAATTTGAAAGACTTTGGTTTGATCATTGCTCCAGAGAAAGTGCAGAAACACATGCCTTGGAAATACCTAGGTATGTTGGTGACCAACACTCAAGTTATGCCTCAACCTGTAAAGTTAGACATTGATGTCAAAACTGCTACTGATGTACAGAAATTGGTTGGTTTAATAGGTTGGATTCGATCATATTTAGGCATAACTAATCATCAGATGCAACCATTGTTTGATCTGCTTTCAGGCATCACTTCCTCCACTGATGAGAGGCAATTGACCTCAGCGGCAAAAAAGACCCTAGAAGAAGTTGAATTAGCCCTAGCACACAAATTTGTTAACAGGATAGATCCCTCTGTTGGTGTTCAATTGTTCATTTTGAAAGACCATGAAATACCATGTGGAATACTGTGCCAATGGAATGATAATTGGGAAGATAAATTGCATATTCTGGAATGGATATTTTTATCTTTCAGATCTCGGAAAAGAGCTCCAGGACTTTATGAGCTCTTTGCAGATATTATCATCAAGGGTCGCAGGCGTTGTCATGAGATTTTGGGACAGGACCCTGTGACCATTGTGATACCTGTGCAACAGTGGTATTTTGAATGGTGCTTTCAAAATAATCATGAATTGCAATCTGCCTTATCTTGTTTTACAGGCCAAATCTCGTATCACTTGCCTTCTCATCCTGTTCTAACACTGACTAAAGAGATTCCTTTTGAAGGCAAGCAAATTTGTTCTCCCGTTCCAGTGGAAGGTATAACGGTTTTTACAGATGGGTCCGGGAAAACCGGAAAAGCAGCTGTGGCTTGGAGAAAGGATGATCACTGGGAATATCAGACAGTGATTCAGCAGGGATCTCCTCAACTGGTTGAACTTTCTGCTGTTCTTTTGGCTTTTATTTTGTTTCCTGGTTCTGTAAACATAGTTACTGATTCAGTTTATGTTGCCAATTTGGTTAAGCATTTAGATCAAGCAGTATTGTATAATATTCAAGAGAAACCATTGTTTACTATATTAGTGAAGTTGTGGACAGTTATTGGTGCTCGAAAACATTCTTACTTTATCATGCACATTCGCAGCCATACATCATTACCGGGATTTTTTGCTGAAGGCAATGCCTATGTAGACTCTTTAGTAGCTGCTGCTGCAATCAAAACTGTACCCAATGTGTTGCAGCAGGCAATTTTATCCCATCAATTTTTTCATCAGAATGCTCAAGCTTTACAGCAGCAATTCAAATTGTCTACTGCCGAAGCAAAATCTATTCTTTCCTCTTGTCCCGACTGTCATATGACTCATGTCACTCAGTATTATGGTACCAACCCTAGAGGTCTTTCTGCGTTAGAAGAATGGCAAACTGATGTTACAGAAATGCCAGAATTTGGTCGCTTTAAGTATGTTCATGTTACAGTTGATACTTTTTCTCACGCAATGGTTGCTTCAGCATTCACAGGAGAGAAAACTCGAGATGCTATTCGTCATTTTTATCATGCCTTTTCTATTCTAGGTGTTCCGTGTCATGTAAAAACAGATAACGGCCCAGCATATGCTTCGCAGAAAATGCAAGCATTCTTTCGTGCTTGGGGCATTGAGCATTCAACAGGTATTCCACATGTCCCCACGGGCCAAGCAATTATTGAAAGAGCTCACGGACTTCTTAAACGTCAGGTTCAAAAACAAAAAGGGGGAATGCAACAGGAGTCACCTCAAGTGAGATTAGATAAAGCTGTTTATGTGTTAAACTTCTTGCGTCCCCTACCTGACTCAGTTATCTCCAATCTTTTGCCATTTTTCTTCTTTGAATTCTAAGCAACCAAATTTCCATAGAAATGTCAAGGTATGGGTCAAGGACTTGATTACTGGTATATGGTCTGGTCCAGTGGAACTGAAAACCTGGGGAAGGGGTTATGCTTGTGTTTTGACAGATAATGGTCCTCGATGGGTTCCTGCTCGCTGTGTTAAACCTTACCTAGAACGTGCAGCAAAGGACAGGATCGATGGCTCCGCAGCTGAAGCAGAACGTGCGGATGACACTGGCTAAGACCATATATCAGTACTTAAAGATGGATGAAGGAAGAATGGGAATTTTGTTGATGGCTGTGATTGTGATTTTGTGTGTCCCCTCTCTGCTTGGGTTTTTGCAAAGGGCCCTGCAAAAATCCATAGCAGCTGTATTTACAGGTCAAAAACAAAAAAGGGGGAATTGTGGAAGGGGCTAGCAGCGGGCCTGTTAGCTAAAGGAGTGAGAAGTAAGAAGAAGAAGAAGCTGATAAGGAGCTTTCTCCAAGGCCGTAACCAAGGAGATCGACAGAAGGAAGATAAGAGCATTCTGCAGCTGGATGAAGCATTTTTAGAAAGTTAGGTGGAGTCAGAGTAACTTTTAATCAATGGCATGGTATTGAATTATTGTGGCCAATAGCTAAGGTAGAGGAAGGGTAAACAACTGGAAAGTGTATAAAAGATCAGCCATTTTCATTAATAAACTGTTGCCAAGTGTTACCAACTGAGACTGCTTGTGGTCTCTGCTTTGTGTCGTGACCGCCTCGACTGCGACAGTCTCCCACCGCGAGCACCCTTTTTATGTTATGCATATGAGGTCACATACTGATCTGCCCGGGTTTATTGCGGAAGGCAACCGTCGTGCCGACTCTCTGGCCGCGGCTGCTGTTAAGCAGGCCCCTCTCCCAGACGTGTTCGGCCAGGCTAAGATCAATCACCAACTTTTCCATCAGAATGCGCCTGGCCTGGTCCGGCAATTCAATCTGACGCAGGATCAGGCCAAGGCGATAGTGGCCACATGTCCCCAATGCCAACAGGATCAGATGCCCACCGTGGCCTCGGGGGCCAATCCCCGAGGTTTGGCGAGCTGCGAGGTGTGGCAGATGGACGTGACGCATATCCCATCTTTTGGTCGATTGTGTTACGTCCATGTCTCAGTTGATACCTTCTCCGGGGCTATATATGCTTCTGCCCACACAGGCGAAAAGGCAGCGAATGTCCAGAAGCATCTGCTTCAGGCATTCGCTGTCTTGGGCATCCCTAGGGCCCTAAAAACAGATAACGGCCCTGCGTATACCTCCAAGGAGCTGCGGAGCTTCCTGCAGCAATGGGGAATAGTCCATAAGACCGGCATCCCCTATTCCCCAACAGGCCAAGCCATGGTGGAGAGGGCCCACCAGAGCCTTAAGAAGATCTTATCCCGGCAACAACCGGCGATGAAGATGGAGACCCCCCACGTCCAGCTGTCAAGAGCATTGTACACGCTTAACTTTCTAAATTGCTCTTTTGACAGCCAAAATCCTCCAGTGGTCCGGCACTTCGGCAGTCACCAGCAGCTGCAGCCTAAAGTCAGGCCACCGGTTCTTGTAAAAGATCCGGAGACCTGGCGGACGGAGGGCCCCTTTGACCTGGTGACCTGGGGGAGGGGATATGCCTGCGTGACCACTCCCTCAGGCCCCAGGTGGATTCCATCCAAATGGGTTAGGCCCTTCGTCCCGAAACAGAGGACCAAGAAGGAGGCAGTACCACAGGTCCGGCAAGCTTGTTGGCGTCGGTGGAGGAAACCACACCATCAATCTTTGTCTTTCTCTCCGGATCTTCCCCCAGTTATAGAAGAGCCCTCTCCTCCAGCTTCTCCTCCACCCCTTGACCTCCTATGTCACGTCTCCTCCCATTCACCCCCTGCTCCAGCTCTTACCCCCCGTATGTTTTATTTAAACTGGTTGTTTGGAGAAGAACCATTTTTGTGAATTCGTCATACTTTTACTATCTTATCTCATTTCAGTTACATCTCCCCCATGGCCCCCGTTTCAACATCGCTGGCTCCCAACCCTA
The DNA here is from genome assembly GCF_028551555.1 of Melozone crissalis. Lineage (NCBI taxonomy): Eukaryota > Metazoa > Chordata > Aves > Passeriformes > Passerellidae > Melozone > Melozone crissalis. The sequence continues at coordinate 2,872,349 of NW_026535882.1, read as the reverse complement.
GCCTGCTAATGGCGATCATGACGACCTGCGGACTCCTTTTGCCACCTTCGGAGCCGTGGGTCATCCCCCAGCCGAAAGTCAACGTCTGGCGTGCCTTGGCTCAATCGTTAGGACAGGACAGTATATGCCTAGACACCGGCGCAGCAGAGGACCCGATGTCGTCTTGCCTTGTGGGGATCCCTTTCTCTCCAGGCGAGTTTCCCCCTGCCTTCCAAAGTGCCTTTAACACTATCCTAGCCCAGAGCCTCACTATCCTCCCCAGTTTTGATTCCTCCAACGCCTGGAGAGACGGAGTGAGCAGGCTGGATCCTGCACCCTCCGAGCCCACAGAGTTACATCTCCTCGGCTCGACCAATGCATCAATTTGCTTTCAGTTTGATTATACAATCACCCCTGTCGAGAGGGGTAGTGAGGTAGTGCTACAGTCCAAGTTAGAATACCAAGCTAAGCAGTGGTGTAAGGCTGTCCTAAAGATCCTCGGCCCCACCACTACCGGACGGACCCCTTACTCCCTTCCCCGAGGCGTGTTTTTAATTTGTGGCGACCGGGCGTGGGCAGGCATCCCCTCCGGCCTGGTCGGAGGGCCATGCACTTTTGGCCGGCTGACGCTGTTTACCCCCAACGTCACTCAAATTATCAATTGGAAGAAGACAAACATCACATCCAAATTGGCTAGACCTAAAAGAGATCTCAAGGATCTCACTGAGGATTGTGATGATGAAATTACTCATTGGTCACACTCAAAATCCGTCGCCTTTACCATCTTGTTGCCTTGGGTATCGGTGGCGAAGGCTCTAGGTGAATTGGGCCGCCTAGAGTGTTGGGTGGCTAAACAAGCAAATTTTACTTCAGCCGCGCTCTACGACCTCCTCACAGACGAGGAAATAACAAGGAAGGCGACACTCCAAAACAGAGCAGCAATAGATTTTCTATTGCTGCTCCATCATCATCACTGTGAGGAGTTTGAGGGCCTCTGCTATCTGAACCTGTCCTCTCGAGCCGAGGACGCCAGACATTCCATCAAGAGGCTGCAAGACCTTGTCCATCAGGTCAAGCAAGAGACCTCTGACTGGCTGGGGGACATTTTTAAGGGTTGGGGCCTCAGCGGGTGGGCCGGTTCCACAATAGAATCTGTTTGCAAGGTTGTTCTGAGTTTAATAATACTTTTAGTTTTCATTATTTTGATCCGCGGTTTGGTCCAGAGACTAATGGCCAGAGATACCTCAGCATCTGTCAACCATGCCGCAGTCCCGTCGGACAAGCCCATCGAGCTGGAAGACCTCTCCTCGGAGGCCGAAGAAGCTACAGATGAGGAAGGGGCGACCGCACCGTCCTTCGACCACCCAGGGGCGGGAGGATTCCAGCTCGAAGGCGAAGACTGGCCGGACCAGCCGCGAGATCCTGAATTTTAAGTTTCTGTGGACTTCCCATTCTTTTTATCTTATTTGTTAAGAAACGAGGAGATGTTGTAGTGTGTTTTTAAGTTTCTTGTTTTTGCTCCCCCATTTGATGTATTATTTCCCCCCTGTTCTTTGTAAGATGGTTCTTCTCCCTCCAGTTTTCCCGCCGCAGAGCCGTTGGCAGTTATGTTACTATGGTTACCCCTGCCCCTGTTAATTGTCAATCTCCCAAGTTACATAACTGCTCCTCCCTTATCCCACCATATAAGTAAAGTTTTCCTCCTCCCTGAGCCCAGTCAATCACCCCCCACTCCTCCCTGCTTTCTAGAACATTCTTCTCTCTGGGGGTGGTGGTTGGTTGGCGTCCCGGGGCCCCTCTATTGTTCTATGTTTATTGGATAAGTTCTTGTGTAAGTTTTCTTATGTACCTCCCCACATGTTCCCCTATTGGTTAGCTGGTCTTCCCCTCCCGTCTCCACCCCTTCCCTGTAAAACTCTGTCTCCCCCCGTGATCGGGGCCATTTTGCTGTGGGTTTTTCCACCTGTTGGTTTGCCCTGTGCTGCATGTGGGCTCTTCAATAAACCGACGTTTTACACCCAGCAACTGGTCACCTCCTCTCTCGTCTCGCCCAGCGCGAATCCAAGTCCGCAATACAGCCCAGCCCGAGGCCAGGACGCCAAGGGGGGCTGGCCTCAGATGCAAAGGGGCGTCGGCCGCTTTACCCCTTCAGCTAACCGGTCTTAGGGCCGTGAACGCCCTCGCGCATTCTAGAACACGATGGGAGATGTTTTCTGTGCTGGCACAGTTTCTCCTTGCCAGACATAGTGGAAAAGCTTTTGGCTAAGATGTAGACGACAAGAGACGCTAAAGACGAAGGTACGATGCTCTCTGGAGCTAAGAGCCGCTCCTGGGCGTCTTTCTGCAGAAGCCACGCTGCGGAGAGCACTGTAACCGGCACAATGGTCTTTGCGCGAAGAATCCGCTTCTTTGCCTCCGGGAGCCGGAGAGAGTGGCAGCTTCGGAAAGGTGAAGAAGGAAGCTGTACAACACTGGGATTGTGTGCGCATCTTGCCAACTAATAGAAAACAGTACCTTAGATCTCTCCTGCCTTTTCCAAACACATGAGCATTCGATGGGAAGCTTTTTTAGGCAACTCTCTTCGTCTTCTTGCAAAACACTCGTCACACCTCTGTGCAAATTCTAGAAAACCATGGGAGATGTTTTCTGTTCTGGCGCAGTTTCTTCTTGCCAGACATTGTGGAAAAGCTTTTGGCTAAGATGTAGATGACAAGAGACACTAAAGATGAAGGTAAGATGCTCTCCGGAGCTAAGACCCGCTGCCGGGCATCCTTCGGCAGAAGTCGCGCTAAGGCGAGCACTGTGACCGCCACAATCGTCTTTTCGTGAAGAAGCCGCTTCTTCGCCTCTGGGAACCGGAGAGAGCGGCAGCTTCGGAAAGGTGAAGAAGGAAGCTGCAAAACACTGGGATTGTGTGCCCAGCTTGCCAACTGATAGAAAACAGTACCTTAGCACTCTCCTGCCTTTTCCAAATACATTAGCTTTGGATTGGAAGCTGTTTTAGGCAACTCTCTTCGTCTTCTTGCAAAACACTCGGCAGACCTTGGTGCAACTTCTAGAGCACGATGGGAGATGTTTTCTGTGCTGGCACAGTTTCTCCTTTCCAGACATAGTGGGAAAGCTTTTGGCTAAGATGTAGACATCAGGAGACTCTAAAGACGAAGGTACGATGCTCTCCGGAGCTGAGAGCCGCTCCCGCGCGTCTTTCGGCAGAAGCCGCGCTGCGGAGGGCGCTGTGACCGCCACAATCGTCTTTGCGCGAAGAAGCCCCTTCTTCGCCTCCGGGAGCCGGAGGAAGCGGCGGCTTCGGAAAGGTAAAGAAGGAAGCTGCACAACACTGGGATTGTGTGCGCAGCTTGCCAAGTGATAGAAAACAGTACCTTTGCACTCTCCTGACTTTTCCAATCACATTAGCGTTCGATTGGAAGCTGTTTTAGGCAACTCTCTTCGTCTTCTTGCAAAACACTCGGCAGACCTTGGTGCAACTTCTAGAGCACGATGGGAGATGTTTCTGTGCTGGCACAGTTTCTCCTTTCCAGACATAGTGGGAAAGCTTTTGGCTAAGATGTAGACGTCAAGAGACTCTAAAGACGAAGGTACGATGCTCTCCGGAGCTGAGAGCCGCTCCTGGGTGTCTTTCGGCAGAATCCGCGCTGCGAGAGCACTGTAACCGCCACAATCGTCTTTGCGAGAAGAAGCAGCTTCTTCGCCTCCGGGAGCCGGAGAAAGCGGCGGCTTTGGAAAGGTGAAGAAGGAATCTGCACAACACTGGGATTGTGTGCGCAGCTTGCCAACTGATAGAAAACAGTACCTTTGCACTCTCCTGACTTTTCCAATCACATTAGCGTTCGATTGGAAGCTGTTTTAGGCAACTCTCTTCGTCTTCTTGCAAAACACTCGGCAGACCTTGGTGCAACTTCTAGAGCACGATGGGAGATGTTTTCTGTCCTGGCACAGTTTCTCCTTGCCAGACATAGTGGAAAAGCTTTTGGCTACGATGTACACGACAAGAGACTCTAAAGACGAAGGTAAGATGCTCTCCGGAGCTAAGAGCCGCTCCCGGGCATCTTTCGGCAGAAGCCGCGCTGCAGAGAGCGCTGTGACCGGCACAATCGTCTTTGCGCGAAGAAGCCGCTTCTTCGCCTCCGGGAGCCGGAGAGAGCTGCAGCTTCGGAAAGGTGAAGAAGGAAGCTGCACTTCCCTGGGATTGTGTGCGCAGCTTGCCAACAGATAGAAAACAGTACCTTAGCACTCTCCTGCCTTTTCCAATCACATGTGCTTTCGATTGGAAGCTGTTTAAAGCAACTCTCTTCGTCTTCTTGAAAAACACTCGGCAGACCTCCGTGCGACTTCTAGAACATGATGGGAGATGTTTTCTGTGCTGGCACAGTTTCTCCTTTCCAGACATGTTTGAAAAGCTTTTGGAGAAGATGTAGACGACAAGAGACGCTAAAGACGAAGGCACGATGCCATCCGGAGCTGAGAGCCGCTCCCGGGCGTCTTTCGGCAGATGCCGCGCGGCGGAGAGCACTGTGACCGCCACAATCGTCTTTGCGCGAAAAGCCGCTTCTTCGCCTCCGGGAGACGGAGAGAGCGGCAGCTTCGGAAAGGTGAAGAAGGAAGCTGCGCAACACTGGGATTGTGAGCTCAGCTTGCCAACTGATAGAAACAGTACCTTTGCACTCTCCTGACTATTCCAATCACATGACCATTTGATTGGAAGCTTTTTTAGGCAACTCTGTTCGTCTTCTTGCAAAACACTCAGCAGACCTCCGTGCGACTTCTAGAACATGATGGGAGATGTTTTCTGTGCTGGCACAGTTTCTCCTTGCCAGACATAGTGGAAAAGCTTTTAGATAAGGTTTACACAACAAGAGATGCTAAAGACGAAGGTACGACGCTCTCCGGAGCTAAGAGCCGCTCCCGGGCGTCCTTCGGCAGAAGCCACGCTAAGGCAAGCACTGTGACCGCTGCAATCGTCTTTACCCGAAGAAGCCGCATCTTCGCCTCCGGGGGCCGGAGAGAGCGGCAGTTTCGGAAAGGTGAAGAAGGAAGCTGCACAACACTGGGATTGTGTGCGCAGCTTGCCAACTGATAGAAAACAGTATTTAGCACTCTACTGACTATTCCAATCACATGAGCATTCGATTGGAAGGTTTTTCTGACAACTTTCTTTCTCTTCTTGTAAAACACTCGGCAGTCCCCCGTGCAACTTCTAGAACACCATGAGAGATGTTTTCTGTCCTGGCACAGTGTCTCCTTGCCAGACATAGCGGAAAGGCTTTTAGATAAGGTTTAGACGACAAGAGACGCTAAAGACGAAGGTACGACGCTCTCCGGAGCTAAGAGCCGCTCCCGGGCGTCTTTCGGCAGAAGCTACGCTGCGGAGAGCACTGTGACCGCCACAATCGTCTTTGCGCGGAGAAGCCGCTTCTTCGCCTCCGGGAGCCGGAGAGAGCGGCAGCTTCGGAAAAGTGAAGAAGGAAGCTGCACAACACTGGGATTGTGTGCGCGGCTTGCCAACTGATAGGAAACAGTATTTAGCACTCTACTGACTATTCCAATCACATGAGCATTCGATTGGAAGGTTTTTCTGACAACTTTCTTTCTCTTCTTGTAAAACACTCGGCAGTCCCCCGTGCAACTTCTAGAACACCATGGGAGATGTTTTCTGTCCTGGCACAGTGTCTCCTTGCCAGACATAGCGGAAAAGCTTTTAGATAAGGTGTAGACGACAAGAGACGCTAAAGACGAAGGTACGACGCTCTCCGGAGCTAAGAGCCGCTCCCGGGCGTCTTTCGGCAGAAGCTACGCTGCGGAGAGCACTGTGACCGCCACAATCGTCTTTGCGCGGAGAAGCCGCTTCTTCGCCTCCGGGAGCCGGAGAGAGCGGCAGCTTCGGAAAAGTGAAGAAGGAGGCTGCACAACACTGGGATTGTGTGCGCGGCTTGCCAACTGATAGGAAACAGTACCTTAGCACTCTCCTGCCTTTTCCAATCACATGAGCATTCGATTGGAAGCTGTTTTTGGGCAACCTTGTTCGTCTTCTTGCAAAACACTTGGCAGATCTCCGTGCAACTTCTAGAACACGATGGGAGATGTTTTCTGTCCTGGCACAGTTTCTCCTTGCCAGACATAGTGGAAAAGCTTTTGGCTACGATGTACACGACAAGAGACACTAAAGACGAAGGAAAGATGCTCTCCGGAGCTAGGAGCCGCTCCCGGGCGTCTTTCGGCAGAAGCCGCGCTGCGGAGAGCGCTGTGACCGCCACAATCGTCTTTGCGCAAAGGAGCCGCTTCTTCGCCTCCGGGAGCCGGAGAGTGGGGCAGCTTTCGGAAAGGTGAAAAAGGAAGCTGCACAACACTGGGATTTTGTGCGCAGCTTGCAACCTGATAGAAAACAGTTCCTTACCACTCTCCTGCCTTTTCCGAAGACATGAGCATTCGTTTGGAATCTGTTTCAGGCAACTTTCCTTTTCTTCTTGCAAAACACTCGGCAGACCTCCGTGCAACTTCTAGAACACGATGGGAGATGTTTTCTGTGCTGGCACAGCTTCTCCATCCAGACATAGTGGAAAAGCTTTTGGCTAAGATGTAGACCACAAGGGACGCTAAAGACGAAGGTACGATGCTCTCCGGAGCTAAGAGTTGCTCCCGGGCGTCTTTCGGCAGAAGCCGCGCTGCTGGGAGCGCTGTGACTGCCACAACCGTCTTTGCGCAAAGAAGCAGCTTCTTTGCCTCCGGGAGCCGGAGAGAGCGGCAGCTCTGGAAAGGTGAAGAAGGAAGCTGCACAACACTGGGATTGTGTGCGCCGCTTGCCAACTGATAGAAAACAGTACCTTAGCACTCTCCTGCCTTTTCCAAACACATGAGCATTCGATTGGAAGCTGTTTTAGGCAACTCTCTTCATCTTCATGCAAAAGACTAGGCAGACCTCCTTGGAACTTCTAGAACACGATGGGACATGTTTTCTGTGCTGGCAAAATTTCTCCTTGCAAGACATAGTGGAAAAACTTTTGCCTTAGATGAAGACTACAACAGACACTAAAGACGAAGCTACGATGCTCTCCAGAGCTAAGAGCCACTCCCGGGCGTCTTTCGGTAGAAGCCGGGCTGCGGAGTGCTCCGGGTCCGCTACAGTCATCTGCGTGAAGAAGCCGCTTCTTCGCCTCCGGGAGTCGGAGAGAGCGGCAGCTTCAGAAAGGTTAAGAAGAAAGCTGCGCAACACTGGGATTGTGAGCGCAGCTTGCCAACTGAGAGAAAACAGTACCTTAGCACTCTCTTGCCTTTTCCAAACACATGAGCATTCGACTGGAATCTGTTTCTGGCAACTCTCTTCGTCTTCTTGAAAAACACTCAGAGGACTTCCGTGCAACTTCTAGAACACGATGGGAGATTTTTTCTGCACTGGCACAGTTTCTCCTTGCCAGACATAGTGGAAAAGCTTTCGGCAAAGCTGTAGGCAACAGGAGACACAAAAGACGAAGGTATGATGCTCTCCAGAGGTAAGAGCTGCTCCCAGGCGTCTTTCGTCAGAAGCCGCGCTGCCGAGAGCACTGTGACCACCAAAATCGTCTTTGCTCGAAGAAGCCGCTTCTTCGCCTCCGGGAGCAGGAGAGAACTACAGCTTCAGAAAGGTGAAGAAGGAAGCTGCACAACACTGGGATTGTGTTCGCAGCTTGCCGACTGATAGAAAGCAGTATTTGTCACTCTCCAGACTATTCCAAACACATGAGCATTCGACTGGAAACTGTTTCTGGCAACTCTCTTCGTCTTCTTGAAAAACACTCAGAGGACCTCCGTGCAACTTCGAGAACACGATGTGAGATGTTTTCTGTGCTGGCACAGATTCTCCTGCCAGACATAATGGAAAAGCTTTTGGCTGAGATGTAGACAACAAGAGACGCTAAAGACAAATGTACGATGCTCTCCGGAGCTAAGAGCCGATCCCGGGCGTCCTTCGGAAGGAGTCGCGCTAAGGCCAGAATGCGACCGCCACAATCGTCTTTGTGCGACGAAGCCGCCTCTTCGCCTCCGGGAGCCGTATGTAGCGGCAGCTTCGGAAAGGTGAAGAAGGAAGCTGCACAACACTGGGATTGTGTGCGCAGCTTGCCAACTGATAGAAAACAGTACCTTAGCACTCTCCTGCCTTTTCCAAACACATGAGCACTCCATTGGAAGCTCTTTCGGGCAACTCTGTTCGTCTCCTGGCAAAACACTTGGCAGACGTCCGTGCAATTTCTAGAAAACAATGGGAGATGTTTTCTGTGCTGGCACAGTTTCTCCTTGCCAGACATAGTGGAAAAGCTTTTGGCTAATATGTAGACGACAAGAGACGCTAAAGACGAAGGTACGATGCTCTCTGGAGATAAGAGTCGCTCCTGGGTGTCTTTCGGCAGAATCCGCGCTGCGAGAGCACTGTAACCGCCACAATCGTCTTTGCGCGAAGAAGCAGCTTCTTCGCCTCCAGGAGCCGGAGAGAGCGGCAGCTTCGGAAAGGTGAAGAAGGAAGCTGCACACCACGGGGATTGTGAGCGCACCTTGCCAACTGATAGAAAACTGTACCTTAGCACTCTCCTGCTTTTTCCAAAAACTTGAGCATCCGATTGGAAGCTGTTTTAGGCAACACTGTTTGTCTTCTTGAAAAAAACTCGGCAGAACTCCGTGCAACTTCCAGAACACGATGGGAGATGTTTTCTGTGCTGGCACAGGTTTTCCTTGCCAGACATAGTGGAAAAGCTTTTGGAGAAGATGTAGTCGACGAGAGACGCTAAAGACGAAGGCACGATGCCATCCAAAGCTGAGAGCCACTCCCGGGCGTCTTTCGGCAGATGCCGCGCGGCAGAGAGCACTGTGACCGCCACAATCGTCTTTGCGCGAAAAGCCGCTTCTTCGCCTCTGGGAGACGGAGAGAGCGGCAGCTTCGGAAAGGTGAAGAAGGAAGCTGCGCAACACTGGGATTGTGAGCTCAGCTTGCCAACTGATAGAAACAGTACCTTTGCACTCTCCTGACTATTCCAATCACATGACCATTGGATTGGAAGCTGTTTTAGGCAACTCTGTTCGTCTTCTTGCAAAACACTCGGCAGACCTCCGTGCGACTTCTAGAACACGATGGGAGATGTTTTCTGTGCTGGCACTTTTTCTCCTTTCCAGACATAGTGGAAAAGGTTTTAGATAAGGTTTAGACGACAAGAGACGCTAAAGACGAAGGTACGACGCTCTCCGGAGCTAAGAGCCGCTCCCGGGCGTCCTTCGGCAGAAGCCACGCTAAGGCAAGCACTGTGACCGCTGCAATCGTCTTTACCCGAAGAAGCCGCATCTTCGCCTCCGGGGGCCGGAGAGAGCGGCAGTTTCGGAAAGGTGAAGAAGGAAGCTGCACAACACTGGGATTGTGTGCGCAGCTTGCCAACTGATAGAAAACAGTATTTAGCACTCTACTGACTATTCCAATCACATGAGCATTCGATTGGAAGGTTTTTCTGACAACTTTCTTTCTCTTCTTGTAAAACACTCGGCAGTCCCCCGTGCAACTTCTAGAACACCATGGGAGATGTTTTCTGTCCTGGCACAGTGTCTCCTTGCCAGACATAGCGGAAAAGCTTTTAGATAAGGTGTAGACGACAAGAGACGCTAAAGACGAAGGTACGACGCTCTCCGGAGCTAAGAGCCGCTCCCGGGCGTCTTTCGGCAGAAGCTACGCTGCGGAGAGCACTGTGACCGCCACAATCGTCTTTGCGCGGAGAAGCCGCTTCTTCGCCTCCGGGAGCCGGAGAGAGCGGCAGCTTCGGAAAAGTGAAGAAGGAAGCTGCACAACACTGGGATTGTGTGCGCGGCTTGCCAACTGATAGGAAACAGTATTTAGCACTCTACTGACTATTCCAATCACATGAGCATTCGATTGGAAGGTTTTTCTGACAACTTTCTTTCTCTTCTTGTAAAACACTCGGCAGTCCCCCGTGCAACTTCTAGAACACCATGGGAGATGTTTTCTGTCCTGGCACAGTTTCTCCTTGCCAGACATAGTGGAAAAGCTTTTGGCTACGATGTACACGACAAGAGACACTAAAGACGAAGGAAAGATGCTCTCCGGAGCTAGGAGCCGCTCCCGGGCGTCTTTCGGCAGAAGCCGCGCTGCGGAGAGCACTGTGACCGCCACAATCGTCTTTGCGCAAAGGCGCCGCTTCCTGGCCTCCAGGAGCCGGAGACAGCGGCAGCTTTGGAAACGTGAAGAAAAAAGCTGCACAACACTGGGATTGTGTGCGCAGCTTGCCAACTGATAGAAAACAGTACCTTAGCACCCTCCTGCCTTTTCCAATCACATGAGCATTCGATTGGAATCTGTTTTTGGCAACCCTGTTCGTCTTCTTGCAAAACACTCGGCAGACCTCCGTGCAAATTCTAGAACACGATGGGAGATATTTTCTGTGCTGGCACAGTTTCTCCTTGCCAGACATAGTGGAAAAGATTTTGGATAACATGTAGACGACAAGAGACTCTAAAAATTAAGGTACGACGCTCTCCGGAGCTATGAGCCGATACCGGGCATCTTTCGGCAGAAGCCGCGCTGCGGAGAGCACTGTGACCGGCACAATCGTCTTTGCGCGAAGAAGCCGCTTCTTCGCCTCCAGGAGCCGGGGAGAGCGGCAGCTTCGGAAAGGTGAAGAAGGAAGCTGCACGAGACTGGGATTGTGTGCACAGCTTGCCAACTGATAGAAAGCAGTATTTAGCACTCTCCTGACTATTCCAAACACATGAGCATTCGATTGGAAGCTGTTCCGGAAAACTCTCTTCGTCTTCTTGCAAAACACTCGGAAGACCACCGAGAAGCTTCTAGAATATGATGGGAGATGTTTTCTGTGCTGGCACAGTTTCTCCTTGCCAGACAGAGTGGAAAAGCTTTTGCCTAGGATGTAGACGATAAGAGACACTAAACACGACGGTACGATGCTCTCCGGAGCTAAGAGCCGCTCCCGGGCGTCTTTCGGCAGAAGCCACGCTGCGGAGAGCACTGTGGCCGCCACAATCGTCTTTGCGCGAAGAAGCCGCTTCTTCGCCTCTGGGAGCCAGAGAGAGCGGCAGCTTCGGAAAGGTGAAGAAGGAAGCTGCACAACAGTGGGATTGTGTGCGCAGCTTGCCAACTGATAGAAAACAGTACCTTAGCACTCTCCTGCCTTTTCCAATCACATGAGCATTCGATTGGAAGCTGTTTTGGGCAACCTTGTTCGTCTTCTTGAAAAACACTCAGCAGACCTCCGTGCAACTTCTAGAACACGATGGGAGATGTGTTCTGTGCTGGCACAGTTTCTCTTTGCCAGACATCGTGGAAAAGCTTTTGGATAAGATGTAGACGACAAGAGACACTAAAGACGAATGTACGATGCTCTCGGGAGCTAAGAGTCGCTCCCGGGCGTCTTTCGGCAGAAGCCGCGCTGCGTGGAGCACTATGACCGGCACAATCGTCTTTGCGCGAAGAAGCCGCTTCTTCGTCTCCGGGAGCCGGAGAGAGCTGCAGCTTCGGAAAGGTGAAGAAGGAAGCTGCACAACACTGGGATTGTGAGCTCAGCTTGCCAACTGATAGAAAACAGTACCTTTGCACTCTCCTGACTATTCAAATCACATGAGCGTTCGATTGGAAGCTGTTTTAGGCAACTCTGTTCGTCTTCTTGCAAAACACTCGGCAGACCTCCGTGCAACTTCTAGAACACGATGGGAGATATTTTCTGTGCTGGCACAGTTTCTCCTTGCCAGACATTGTGGAAAAGCTTTAGGATAAAATGTAGACGACAAGAGACGCTAAAGACGAAGGCACGATGCCCTCCGGAGCTAAGAGCCGCTCCCGGCCGTCTTTCGGCAGAAGCCGCGCTGCGGAGAGCACTGTTACCGCCACAATCGTCTTTGCGCGAAAAGCCGCTTCTTCGCCTCTGGGAGACGGAGAGAGCGGCAGCTTCAGAAATGTGAAGAAGGAAGCTGCGCAACACTGGGATTGTGAGCTCAGCTTGCCAACTGATAGAAAACAGTACCTTTGCACTCTTCAGACTATTCCAATTACATGAGCGTTCGATTGGAAGCTGTTTTAGGCAACTCTGTTCGTCTTCTTGGAAAACACTCGGCAGACCTCCGTGCAACTTTTAGCACACGATGGGAGATGTTTTCTGTGCTGGCACAGTTTCTCCTTGCCAGACATAGTGGAAAAGCTTTTGGCTAAGATGTAGACGACAAGAGACGCTAAATACGAAGGTATGATGCTCTCTGGAGCTTAGAGCCGCTCCCGGGCGTCTTTCGGCAGAAGCCGCGCTAAGGCAAGCACTGTGACCGCCACAATCGTCTTTGCGCGAAGAAGCCGCTTCTTCGCCTCCGGGAGCCGGAGAGAGCGGCAGCTTCAGAAAGGTGAAGAAGGAAGCTGCACAACACTGGGATTGGGAGCGCAGCATGCCGTCTGATAGAAAACAGCACCTTAGAACTCTCCTGCCTTTTCCAATCACATGAGCATTCGATTGGAAGCTGTTTTGGGCAACCTTGTTCGTCTTCTTGCAAAACACTCGGCAGACCTTCGTGCAACTTCTAGAACACGATGGGAGATGTTTTCTGTGCTGGCAGTTTCTCCATGCCAGACATAGTGGAAAAGCTTTTGGATAAGATGTAGACGACAAGAGACGCTGGAGACGAAGGTACGATGCTCTCCGGAGCTAGGAGCCGCTCCCGGGCGTCTTTCGGCAGAAGCCGCGCTACGGAGAGCAGTGTGACCGCAACAATCGTCTTTGCGCGAAGAAGCAGCTTCTTCGCCTCCGGGAACCGGAGAGAGCGGCAACTTCGGAAAGGTGAAGAAGGAAGCTGCACAACACTGGGATTGTGTGCGCAGGTTGCCAACTGATAGAAAACAGTACCTTTGCACTCTCCTGCCTTTTCCAAACCCATGAGCATTCGATTGGAAGCTGTTTCAGGCAACTCTCTTCGTCTTCTTGCAAAACACTCGGCACACATCCGTGCAACTTCCAGAACACGATGGGAGATATTTTCTTTGCGGGCACAATTTCTCCTTGCCAGACATAGTGGAAAAGCTTTTAACAAGATGTAGACGATAACAGACGCTAAAGACGAAGGTACGATGCTCTCCGGAGCTAAGAGCCGCTCCCGGCCGTCTTTCGGCAGAAGCCACGCTAAGGAGAGCACTGTGACCGCCACAGTCGTCTTTGCGCGAAGAAGCCGCTTCTTCGCCTCCGGGAACCGGAGAGAGCGGCAACTTCGGAAAGGTGAAGAAGGAAGCTGCACAACACTGGGATTGTGTGCGCAGGTTGCCAACTGATAGAAAACAGTACCTTTACACTCTCCTGACTATTCCAATCACATGAGCGTTCGATTGGAACCTGATATAGGCAACTCTGTTCATCTTCTTGCAAAACACTCGGCAGACCTCCGTGCAACTTCTAGAACACGATGGGAGATGTTTTCTGTGCTGGTACAGTTTCTCCTTGCCAGACATAGTGGAAAAGCTTTTGGCTTAGGTGTAGACGACAAGAGACGCTATAGACGAAGGAACGATCCTCTCCGGGCCTAAGAGCCGCTCCCAGGCGTTTTTTGGCGGAAGCCGTGCTGCGGAGAGAACTGTGACCGCCAAAATTTTCTTTGCACGAAGAAGCCGCTGCTTCGCCTCCGGGAGCCGGAGAGAGCGGCAGCTTCGGAAAGGTGAAGAAGGAAGCTGCACAACACTGGGACTGTGTGCGCAGCTTGCCAACTGATAGAAAACAGTACCTTAGCATTCTCCTGCCTTTTCCAAACACATGAGCTTTCGATGGGTATCTTTTTTATGCAATATCTTCGTCTTCTTGCAAAACACTTTGCAGATCTCCGTGCAACTTCTAGAACACGATAGGAGATGTTTTCTGTCCTGGCACAGTTTCTCCTTGCCAGACATAGTTGAAAAGCTTTTGCATAAGATGTTGACGACAAGAGACGCTAAAGACGAAGGTAAGATGCTCTCTAAAGCTAAGAGCCGCTCCCGGGTGTCTTTCGGCAGAAGCCGCGCTGCGGAGAGCACTGTGACCGCCACAATCTTCTTTGCTCGAAAAGCCGCTTCTTCGCCTCTGGGAGACGGAGAGAGCGGCAGCTTCGGAAAGGTGAAGAAGGAAGCTGCGCAACACTGGGATTGTGAGCTCAGCTTGCCAACTGATAGAAAACAGTACCTTTGCACTCTCCTGACTATTCCAATCACATGAGCGTTTGATTGGAAGCTGTTTTAGGCAACTCTGTTCGTCTTCTTGCAAAACACTCGGCAGACCTCCGTGCAACTTCTAGAACACGATGGGAGATATTTTCTGTGCTGGCACAGTTTCTCCTTGCCAGACATAGTGGAAAAGCTTAAGGATAAAATGTAGACGACAAGAGACCCTAAAGACGAAGGCACGATGCCCTCCGGAGCTAAGAGCCGCTCCCGGCCGTCTTTCGGCAGAAGCCGCGCTGCGGAGAGCACTGTTACCACCACAATCGTCTTTGCGCGAAAAGCCGCTTCTTCGCCTCTGGGAGACGGAGAGAGCGGCAGCTTCAGAAATGTGAAGAAGGAAGCTGCGCAACACTGGGATTGTGAGCTCAGCTTGCCAACTGATAGAAAACAGTACCTTTGCACTCTTCAGACTATTCCAATTACATGAGCGTTCGATTGGAAGCTGTTTTAGGCAACTCTGTTCGTCTTCTTGGAAAACACTCGGCAGACCTCCGTGCAACTTTTAGCACACGATGGGAGATGTTTTCTGTGCTGGCACAGTTTCTCCTTGCCAGACATAGTGGAAAAGCTTTTGGCTTAGGTGTAGACGACAAGAGACGCTATAGACGAAGGAACAATCCTCTCTGGGCCTAAGAGCCGCTCCCGGGGGTTTTTTGGCGGAAGCCGCGCTGCGGAGAGAACTGTGACCGCCAAAATTTTCTTTGCACGAAGAAGCCGCTTCTTCGCCTCCGGGAGCCGGAGAGAGCGGCAGCTTCGGAAAGGTGAAGAAGGAAGCTGCACAACACTGGGACTGTGTGCGCAGCTTGCCAAGTGATAGAAAACAGTACCTTAGCATTCTCCTGCCTTTTCCAAACACATGAGCTTTCGATGGGTATCTTTTTTATGCAATATCTTCGTCTTCTTGCAAAACACTTTGCAGATCTCCGTGCAACTTCTAGAACACGATAGGAGATGTTTTCTGTCCTGGCACAGTTTCTCCTTGCCAGACGCAGTGGAAAAGCTTTTGCCTAAGATGTTGACGACAAGAGACGCTAAAGACGAAGGTAAGATGCTCTCCAAAGCTAAGAGCCGCTCCCGGGCGTCTTTCGGCTGAAGCCGCGCTGAGGAGAGCACTGTGACCGGCACAATCGTCTTTGCACAAAGAAGCCGCTTCTTCACCTCCGGGAGCCGGAGTGAGCGGCAGCTTCGGAAAGGTGAAGAAGGAAGCTGCACCACCCTGGGATTGTGTGCGCAGCTTGCCAACTGATAGAAAAGAGTACCTTAGGACTCTCCTGCCTTTTCCAATCACATGAGCATTCGATTGGAAGCTGTTTTAGGAAACTCTCTTCGTCTTCTTGCAAAACACCCGGTAGACCTCCGTGCAACTTCTAGAACACGATGAGAGATGTTTTCTGTGCTGGCACAGTTTCTCACTGCCAGACATAGTGGAAAAGTTTTTGGCTAAAATGTAGATGACAAGAGACGCTAAAGACGAAGGTACGATGCTCTCCGGAGCTAAGAGCCGCTCCCGGGTGTATTTCCGCAGAAGCCGCACTGCGGAGAGCACTGTGACCGCCACAATCATCTTTAGGCGAAGAAGCCGCTTCTTCGTCTCCAGGAGCCGGAGAGAGAGGCGGCTTCGGAAAGGTGAAGAAGGAAGCTGCACAACACTGGGATTGTGTTCGCAGCTTGCCAACTGATAGAAAACAGTACCTTAGCACTCTCCTACCTTTTCCAAACACATGAGCATTCGATTGGAAGCTGTTTTGGGCAACTCTCTTCGTCTTCTTACAAAACACACGGCAGACCTCCGTGCAACTTCTAGAACAGGATGGGAGAGGTTTTCTGTGCTGGCACAGTTTCCTCTTTTCCAGACATAGGGGAAAAGCTTTTGGGTAAGATGTAGACGACAAGAGACGCGAAAGACGAAGTTACGATGCTCTCCGTAGCTAAGAGCCGCTCCCGAGCGTCTTTCGAGAGAAGCCGAGCTGCGGAGAGCACTGTGACCGCCACAATCGTCTTTGCCCGAAGAAGCCGCTTCTTCGCCTCCGGGAGCCGGAGAGAGCGGCAGCTTCGGAAAGGTGAAGAAGGAAGCTGCACAACACTGGGATTGTGTTCGCGGCTTGCCAACTGATAGAAAACAGTACCTTAGCACGCTCCTGCCTTCTCCAATCACATGGGAATTCGATTGGAAGCTGTTGTAGGCAAATCTCATCGTCTTCTTGCAAAACACTCGGCAGACATCCATGCAACTTCTAGAACGCGATGGAAGATGTTTTCTGTGCTGGCACAGTTTCTCCTTGCTAGACATAGTGGAAAAGCTTTTGGCTTAGATGTAGACGACAAGAGACTCTAAAGATTAAGGTAGGATGCTCTCCGGACCTAAGAGCCGCTCATGGGCGTCTTTCGGCAGAAGCTGCGCTACGGAGAGCACTGTGACCGCCACAATAACCCTTTGCGCAAAGAAGCCGCTTCTTCGCCTCCGGGTGCCAGAGAGAGCGGCAGCTTCCGAAAGGTGAAGAAGGAAGCTGCACAAAACTAGGATTGTGTGTGCAGCTTGACAACTGTTAGAAAATAGTACCTTAGCACTCTCCTGCCTTTTCCAAACACATGAGCATTCGATTGGAAGCTGTTTCACGCAATTCTGTTCGTCTTCTTACAAAACACTCGGCAGACCTCCGAGCAACTTCTAGAACACAATGGGAGATTTTTTCTGTGCTGGCAGAGTTTCTGCTTGCCAGACATAGGGGAAAAGCTTTTGGCTAAGATGTAGACGACAAGAGACGCTAAAGACGAAGGTACGATGCTCTCCGGAGCTAAGAGCCGCTCCCGGGCGTCTTTAGGCAAAAGCCGCGCTACGGAGAGCACTGTGACCACCACAATTGTCTCTGCACGAAGAAGTCGCTTCTTTGCCTCCGGGAGCCGGAGAGAGCGGCAGCTTCGGAAAGGTGAAGAAGGAAGCTGCACAACACTGGGATTGTGTTCGCGGCTTGCCAACTGATAGAAAACAGTACCTTAGCACGATCCTGCCTTCTACAATCACATGAGAATTCGATTGGAAGCTGTTGTAGGCAAATCTCATCGTCTTCTTGCAAAACACTCGGCAGACATCCATGCAACTTCTAGAACGCGATGGAAGATGTTTTCTGTGCTGGCACAGTTTCTCCTTGCCAGACATAGTGGAAAAGCTTTTGGGTAAGAAGTAGATTAGAAGAGACGCTAAAGACGAAGGTACGATGCTCTCCAGAGCTAAGAGCCCCTCCCGGGCATCCTTTGGCCGAAGCCGCGCTAAGGACAAGACTGTGACCGCCACAATCGTCTTTGCACAAAGAAGCCGCTTCTTCGCCTCCGGGAGCCGGCGGAGCGACAGCTCTGGAAAGGAAATGAAGGATGCTGCACAACACTGGGATTTTGTGTGCAGCTTGCCAACTGATAGAAAACAGTTCTTTCCCCTCTCCTGCCTTTTCCGAAGACATAGACATTCATTTGGAAGCTGTTTTGGATAGCTTTCTCTTTCTTCTTGCAAAACACTCGGCAGACCTCCCTGAAACTTCTAGAACACGATGGGAGATGTTTTCTGTGCTGGCACAGTTTCTCCTTGCCAGAAATAGTGGAAAAGCTTTTGGCTTAGATGTAGACGTCAAGAGACTCTAAAGATTAAGGTAGGATGCTCTCCAGAGGTAAGTGCCACTCCCGGGCGTCATTCGGCAAAAGCCGCTCTTAGGTGAGCACTGTGACCGCCAATATCGTCTTTGCGCGAAGAAGCCGCTTCTTCGCCTCCGGGAGCCGGAGAGAGCGGCAGCTTCGTAAAGGTGAAGAAGGAAGCTGCACAGCACTGGGATTGTGTTCGTGGCTTGCCAACTGATAGAAAACAGTACCTTAGCACTCTCCTGCCTTTTCCAAACACACGAGCATTCGATTCGAAGCTGTTTTGGGAAACTCTGTTCGTTACTTGCAAACAAACTCCGGAGACCTCTGTGCAACTTCTAGAACACGATGGGAGATGTTTTCTATGCTGGCACAATTTCTCCTTTCCAGACATAGTGGAAAAGCTTTGGGCTAAGATGCAGACGACAAGAGACGCTAAAGACGAAGTTACGATGCTCTCCGGAGCTAAGAGCCGCTCCCGGGCGTCTTTCGGCCAAACCCGCGCTGCGGGGAGCACTGTGACCGCCGCAAACGTCTTTGCGCGAAGAGGCCGCTTCTTCGCCTCCGGGAGCCGGAGAGTGTGGCAGCTTCGAAAAGGTTAAGAAGGAAGCTGCACAACACCGGGTTTTGTGCGTAGCTTGCCAACTGATAGAAAACAGCACCTTAGCACTCTCCTGCCTTTTCCAAACACATGAGAATTCGATTGGAAGTATTTTCAGACAACTCCCTTGGTCTTCTTGCAAAACACTCGGCAGACACACATGCGACTTCTAGAAATCGATGGGAGATGTTTTCTGTGCTGGCACAGATTTTTTTTACCAGACATAGTGGAAAAGCTTTTTGCTAAGCTGTAGACGTGAGGAAACGCTAAAGATGAAGGTACGGATCTGCCCGGAGCTAAGATCCGCTCCCGGGCGTCTTTCGGCGGAATTTGCTTTGAGGTAAGCACTGTGACCGCAACAACTGTCTTTGCGCAAAGAAGCCGCTTCTTTGCCTCCGGGAGCAGGAGAGTGCGGCAGCCTCAGAAAGGTGAAGAAGGAAGCTGCACAACACTGGGATTGTGTGCGCAGCTTGCCAACTGATAGAAAAGAGTACCTTAGCACTCTCCTGCCATTTCCAAACACATGGGCATTCGATTGGAACCTATTTTGGACAACTTTCTTTCTCTTCTTTCAAAACACTCGGCAGACCTCTGTGACACTTCTAGAGAATGGTGGGAGATGTTTTCTGTGCTGGCACAGTTTCTCCTTGCCAGACATAGTGGAAAAGTTTTTTGTCTAAGATGTGGAAGACAAGAGACGCTAAAGACGAAGGTAAGATGCTCTCCGGAGCTAAGAGCCGCTCCCGGGCGTCTTTCGGCAGAAGCCGCCCTCCGGAGAGAACTGTTACCGCCACAATCGTGTTTGCGCGAAGAAGCCGCTTCTTTGCCTCCGGGAGCCGGAGAGAGCGGCAGCTTCGGAAAGGTGAAGAAGGAAGCTGCACAACACTGGGATTGTGTTCGCGGATTGCCAACTGATAGAAAAGGGTGTCTTAGCACTCTCCTGCATTTTCCAAACACATGAGCATTCGATCGGAAGCTATTTTGGACACCTTTTTTTCTCTCCTTTCAAAACACTCGGCAGAACTTAGTGCTTCTTCTAGAACACGATGGGAGATGTTTTCTGTACTGGCACAGTTTCTCCTTGCCAGACATAGTGGAAAAGCTTTTGGCGGAGATGTAGACGACAAGAGTTTCTAAAGACGAAAGTACGATGCTCTCCGGAGCTAAGAGCCGCTCCCGGGTGTCTTTCGGCAGAAGCCGCGCTGCGGAGAGCACTGTGACCGCCACAATCATCTTTTGGCGAAGAAGCCGCTTCTTCACCTCCGGGAGCCAGAGAGAGCGGCAGCTTCGGAAAGGTGAAGAAGGAAGCTGCGCAACACTGGGATTATCAGCGCAGCTTGCTGTGGGATCTCAGAACCTCGGGACTGAGGTGCAGAGTGACCGAGACCACCCTTGGGGGGCTCGGGAGTCCTGGAATGTTGCCAGAAGTGTCTGGTGGCTGGACTTTGATCCTACATGAGAGACGACACCTGTATGTGGATGGGAGGATTTCACTCGGGTGAATGGTGAAGGTATAAGTTAATTACAGTGTAAAACACGGGGTTTAGGATTTCTGAACAGGGGGGTCTAAAGAAGTAAGATGGAGGAATTGAGGCGTGTCCTGTCCTTCTTCTTCTTCTTCTTCTTGGCCTCCATCTTCTGTGGTGATGGTGGCACTTTGAGATTGGTTATTACTTACAGTGCACCGGTCAATAAGGGAAAAAGGTCTTGGAAAAAATAGGTAAATATTGTATACGATATTTTGAGTATAAAGATAAGGGACCGCCCCGGGGGCTCGGAGTGCGCACGTGGCTGGCTTGCTGTGCGGACCTCTGTCGAGAAGAGAGAAAATCTTTTAGATAAAAAACCAATAAATACTGAAGTCCGAGAAAGACCCGTAGCCTCTTCTCATCCTTTGAAGCGCGGGCTGCCCAAGGCCATCTCCGAGGCTTTCCAGGCCACAAAACAGCCGAGAGAAGGAACAGCTTGCCAAGTGATAAAAAACAGTACCTTAGCACTCTCTTGTCTTTTTCTAAACACGTGAGCATTCGATTGGAAGCTTTTTCGGGCAACTCTCTTCCTCTTCTTTCAAAACGCTCGGTAGACCTCCGTGAAACTTCTAGAGCACGATGGGAGATTTTTTCTGTGCTGGCACAGTTTCTTCTTCCCAGATATAGTGGAAAAGTTTTTGGCTAAGATGTAGATGACAAGAGACGCTAAAGACGAAGGAACGATGCTCTGCGGAGCTAAGAGCCGCTCCCGGGCGTCCTTTGGCAGAAGCCACGCTAAGGCAAGCACTGTGACCGCCGCAATAGTCTTTGCGCGAAGAAGCCGCTTCTTCGCCTCCGGGAGCCGGAGAGAGCGGCAGGTTCGGAAAGGTGAAGAAGGAAGCTGCATGTTGTGGGGTGACAACCTTTATCCCAATACTTTATCCCAATATCGTGTTTTGTGTCTGGCAGCTGTGTTTTTTCTCTCTCTCTCTCTTCCCCCGCCCCCCCCCGCCGGCCGTCTTGCCGCTGCGGGGCGGGGAGGGAGGAGGGAGGGGGACTGGTTGCAATTTGGCTTTTGGCTGCTTGGCTGGCTGGCCTGCTCGCTTTTGCTTGCCGCTTTGCTTGCTTGCTACTGCCTAAGCCCTAGCTGATAGCTGCCTTTTTTCCATTTGCTGCTTTCTGTGCTGTTTTTCTTTTTTCCCTTTTCTTTGGTCCTCTCTTTCTTACCCTCCCCTGAAGATACTGGACCGGCTCCGGACCTGACCTGGGACGTCCGGCAGGATCTCCGGAGCCTGCGAGAGACGCTCGGCACCCTCCAAAACACTAACTGGTCTTCTTTTCTTTTCTTGTGTTGGGGAGTGTTCTTTTGTGATTTGTCAATAAATAGGTTTTGTTTTCTACTTTGCTCCTCCAAGGAATTCCTTCCCGAACCCGGTATTGGGGGGGGGAGGGGTGGTTGGAGGTTTGTTTTTTTTTTTGGGGGGGACTCCCTTTTGGAGATTTCCCCTAATTTGTCCTAAACCGGGACACTGCACAACACTGGGATTGTGTGCGCAGATTGCCAAGTGATAGAAAACAGTACCTTAGCACTCTCCTGACTATTCCAA
Organism: Melozone crissalis; assembly: GCF_028551555.1. Taxonomy (NCBI): domain Eukaryota; kingdom Metazoa; phylum Chordata; class Aves; order Passeriformes; family Passerellidae; genus Melozone; species Melozone crissalis. The sequence continues at coordinate 2,850,845 of NW_026535882.1, read as the reverse complement.
ACACATGAGCATTCGATTGGAAGCTGTTTCAGGAAACTCTTTTCCTCTCCTTTCAAAACCATCGGCAGACCTCCATGCAACTTCTAGAACACGATGGGGGATGTTTTCTGTGCTGGCACAGGTTTTTTTTTCCAGACATAGTGGAAAAGCTTTTTGCTAAACTGTAGAAGTGAGGAGACGCTAAAGATGAAGGTACGGATACCCCCGGAGCTAAGATCCGCTCCCGGACGTCTTTCGGCAGAAGCCACGCAAAGGAGAGCACTGTGACCGCCACAATCGTCTTTGCCCGAAGACGCCGCTTCTTCGCCTCCGGGAGCCGGAGAGAGCGGCAGCTTCGTAAAGGTGAAGAAGGAAGCTGCACAACACTGGGATTGTGTGCGCAGCTTGCCAACAGATAGAAAACAGTACCTTAGCACTCCCCTGCCTTTTCCAAACACATGAGCATTCGATTGGAAGGTGTTTCAGACCACTTTCTTTCTCTTCATGCAAAACACTCGGCAGACCTCTGGGCAACTTCTAGAACACGATGGGAGATGTTTTCTGTGCTGGCACAGTTTCTCCTTGTCGGACATAGTGGAAAAGCTTTTGGCTAAGATGTAGATGACAAGAGTCGCTAAAGACGAAGGTACTATGCTCTCCGGAGCAAAAACCCCCTCCCGGGCGTCCTTCGGCAGAAGCCGCGCTAAGGAGAGCACTGTGACCGCCACTATCGTCTTTTCGTGAAGAAGCCGCTTCTTCGCCTCCGGGAGCCGGAGAAAGCGGCAGCTTCGGAAAGGTGAAGAAGGAAGCGGCACAATACTGGGATTGTGTGCGCAGCTTGCTAACTGTTAGAAAACAGTACCATAGCACTCTCCTGCCTTTTCCAAACACATGAGCATTCAATTGGAAGGTGTTGCGGAAAACTCACTTTCTCTTCATGCAGAACACTCTGCAGACCTCCGTGCAATTTCTAGAACGCGAAGGGAGATATTTTCGGCGCTAGCACAGTTTCTCCTTGCCAGACATAGTGGAAAAGCTTTTGGCTAAGATGTAGACAACAAGAGATGCTAAAGACTGTTGTGGTGTGTTTTTTAGATTCTCAGTTTACTCCCCCATTCTATATATGTTCCCCCTATGTTCTCTATAAATGGTTCCTCCCTTCCCAGTTTTCCCGCCACTATTGCCCTGACACTTTAGTTACAATGGTTACCCCTGCCCCCTTTTAGTGGCTAATCTCCTAAGTTACATAATTGATCCTCCCTTATCCCACCGTATAAGTAAAGTTTTCCTCCTCCCTGGGCCAAGTCAATCACCCCCGACTCCTCCCAGGTTTTGAGAACCTCCTTCTCCTTGGGGGTTGTGGTTGGCTAGTGTCCTGGGGCTCCTCCTCTACTTCATGTTTAGTGGATATGTTCTTATGTCAGTTTTTTTATGTACCTCCCCACATGTTCCCCGATTGGTTAGCTGGGCTTCCCTCCCTTCTCCACCCCTTCCCTTTACAACTCTGTCTCTCCCCGTGTTCGGCGCCATTTGCTGTGGGTTTGTCCATCTGTTGGTTGCCCTTTTCTGCCTGGGGACTCTTCAATAAACCGACGTTTCACCCCCAGCAAGTGGTCGTCTCCTCACTCATCTCGTCCTGCGTGAACCCAAGTCCGCAATCCAGCCCAGCCCGAGGCCACGACGCCAAGGGGGGCTGGCTTCTGATGCGTAGGGGCGTCGGCCTTCTTACCCCTTCTGCTAGCCGGATTTAGAGCCGCGTACGCCCTCGCGCAGTCTCCTGCCCAACGTGGGGCCTGAGGAAGTGGACATTTGACCACGGACCGGACCCTGCAGAATTGGGATTTACTTACCCTCTGAACGCCGGACTACCCCAGATGGTGGCAGGCCCCGTTATAGGGGCAGCGCTCCCTGGGGATCGGAGTCGGGACTCCTCGCACCCTCAGAGGACAACTCCCGAGACGAGGACCCTTGCCTGGTTTTTCTTTGTCGCCGCTGCAGGATTGCTAAGTTCGGGCCCCGACCTGGGGAACCTCCGGCTTCCCCTCTGCCCTTTTAACTTTCCCTAGGGGTACATGCCCTGCGTTGGGGACCTACCCCCTGCCTTCTCTCCTTGAGGTTTTTCCTCACCCCCGTGCCGTTTTTGTTTTCTCTTCCCTGTGGGTGCCGGATTTCCCCAGACGTGGGGCCCGGACCCATCACCCAGTCTCCTTCTTTCCCTCCGGCTGTATACCCAGACTTTGGGGCAGTGGGGGGAGCAGGGGCCGGCGGCGGGCGGCTTACTGTTTAAGTTCTCGTTTTTCTCCAGGTGAGTGGTTGGGTCATCTGAGGATTTTCCCCCTTTCTAGTGGCAGCAGTTCCTGCTCTAGAAAGGTTCCATGGGTGCAGGCTTGGGAAAATCCCAGAATGAGGTTTATTATGTTGTGAAGGGTTTGTTGCTTGGGGGTGGTCAGAAGGCCCCCGAGCAGGAGTTAAAATGTTTAGTTAAGTGGGTATTTTCTACTTTCCCCGAGGTCTCCCCAGAACTTGTAAAACAGCCACGGTTTTGGGCAGCCGTTGTGGCAAAATTAGAAGGGGCCATAAATTCCGGGGAGACAAAATTTGCCACCGTGGCGTATTGCGCGCGCAGAGTGTATGCGACACTCCTCGCGTCTGGGGAGCCTAAGAAAAGTCCCCCAGGTTCTGGTTTGTCCCCTCGTTCTCCTCGTTCAGTTGCCCTTGCCCCTCAAACCTTTCCCTCGTCCCATAGGCAGGAGCCCTCGAGGGGGATTTTGAAGGCCGACCAGAGGCAGGGGGTCCATCCTGCCCCTGCTCCCCCACGACCTGCTCGGCCTCCTCCTTCGTGGAGCCCTGGCCAGGCTCCTTCTCTTCCCTTACCCTCTACCCCGGTCCCCAAGTCCCCGGTTTCAAACCCCAAAGTTGTTCGGTTTTGCGAAGACCTTCAAAAGGGCTCCCTTGGAGCCTGAGATGGCGGCGGCCATGCGGCCGTTCCCGCCAGGGCTCTTTCCTCTTCTCCTAACCCTTTCCTCCCTGATGCCAACCCCTTCCTTCCCCTGGACCCAACCTCTTTTTCGGTTGTCCCTCCCTCATATCTTCCCTCTGCCCCTTCCATTTCTCCGCCCTCTGATCCTCCGTCGGCTCCTCTCTAGGTTCCTCCCCCGGTTCAGCCTTCTGTTAACTCCTCCCCTGCTCCACCTTCATACTCTGCTCTGCCTCCGAACTCCATCAAGGAGGCGGAGAGGGGTGGTGTGCCGCACCCACTCCCTCGCCCTGCCCCATTGCCAGACCCTGCCTCAACCTCCTCCAATTCCGGTTCCCACGCTCCCCCTTCCGGTTCTCACGCCTTGTGTTCCGGGGTGGGAGGGGGGGGGGGTGGATGACAGGAAGCCGGGGCAGGCGCCTTTATTGGAACCCATTCCGGTTACGTACCACCTCAGCGGGGAGGGGAGCCCTCAGGCCCAGTGGGTGCCTTTAGCACAGGCCCAGATTAAGGAACTGTGCAAGGCGCAGAAGGACTACTCCCGGGGGTCGGAGTACTTTTGGGGTATGCTCCGGAATGCCCTTGCCCAGGGAGATCTGGCGCTGGCGGACCTGAGGGCCCTCTTCTCCAGTTTAACAAGACCCATGGAGTTTAGGGTCTGGGTGGGGGAATGGAGGAGGGAGATAGTGGAGGTTCTCCCGATTCTTTGGGGGAATCCTTCAATGTCTCATGACGCGGAGAGTTTGGTAATCTCCCATGAACATCTTTTGGGCGAGGGACAGCGGGCAGAGGGGGCAGCTCAAGCAAAGGCCTTGTTCCCGCCTCAGCTTGTAGAGACCGCTAAGGCAGCAGAGCGGGCCTTTTATAAGCTAGAGGTGGTGACCTCCCAGTGGGACGACGATGAAGTCCGGCAGGGGCCGCAAGAGCCTTACATGGTCTTCATCAAGCGCCTCTACCGATACGTGGAGGCGCAGGCGACCGGGGACGATGACAGGGAGAAGATGTTCCATAGGATGGCGTATAGCAACGCCAACCCGGAGTGTCGGAAGGCCATCCGGATTCTCCCTCGAAGTCCCCGGCCCACGGTGGAGGCCATGATAGAGGCCGTAGTAGGCCAGGTCTCCTTAACATCATGGCCTAAAAGAGCTTCAGTGGTCTTTGCAGATGGCCCTGAGCCGGACGTCTTTGATATAGAAGCTGCCCCCGTTGTTGGACCCCCAACACCCGGGTCCGGCAGAAGATCAACGGCCACCCACCCCTACCACCTCTGTTGCAAGACAGGGCATTGGATGCCCCAATGCCTGATTCGATTAGATTATTTAGAGTATAGAAGGAAGCGGGAAAAGGAGGAGAGTAAGGGCACAAAAAACTAGGCCCGGAGCGCAGCCCCTCCCTGCGCGAAGACAAAAATGCGGCAGGCAAATTAACAACAAGCGGGGAGGGAGGAGACGAGAGAGAGCCGCCTACATTTGCTTTGCCGGACTTGACTTCTTTATCGGATATGACTACACCAACCTGTGGTACTGTACCTGCGCTTAACACCATGTCCTCTGTTTCCCCCTAAAGGTTGCAGCTAACTAGGGACTTTTATCTCCCTAGTAGTGACATCCAGCTGGTGTCTGTAGACCTGCAACACCCGGGTCGCTGGAGGAAACTTGGACGTTGCAGGTGGACCGTCGTCGGGGACACGAAGCACACACCGCGAGACATTCACATCGTCCCTGGTCTGGTAACTACCGACCGGGACCGTTTCGCGGTAGGGCTGTACTGTGTCCGACCCCCGCTCTTCCTCCCTAAGGGACAGATCATTGCCCAGGCTATTCCGGTTCCAGATAAAGATCATTGGAAGAACTCTGTGGAGAGGACATCGCCTCCGACAGTAGCCCGGGCACAGCTGGTGGGGAGGGAGAAGCCCCGTCTGACTTGTCAGCTCTCGTTGTGCGGGGACAAAAAGATCGTGAGGGGTCTTTTGGACACGGGTGCGGATGTGACGATCATTCCCTCTCGGGAGTGGCCGTCACATTGGGACTTGCAAAGCGCTGCGGGCACGATCTCAGGTGTGAGGGGCCTTCAATTGGCCAATCAATCTAAGAGCATTGTGCAAATAAAGGGGCCCGACGGGCAATTGGCCTCTATACGCCCGTTCGTTTTAGATTACACCGAGCCTCTCTGGGGAAGGGACCTACTAGCCCAGTGGGGAGCCAGAATTGACCTCCCAAAGGCTCCCCAGGTTTTTCGGGCAGTGGCCACTGAGGAGCGCCAGACCTGGAAGCTGAATTGGCTGTCAGATAAACCAGTACAGGTCTTGCAGTGGCCACTCAACAAGCAAAAATTAAAGGCGCTCAATGAGCTCGTTCAGGAGCAGTTACTGAAAGGCCACCTGGTGGAGACAATGTCACCTTGGAACTCCTCAGTGTTTGTCATTAAGAAGCCTAATAAGGACAAGTGGCGGCTCCTGACCGACCTCCGCCAAATTAACGAACAAATAATGGACATGGGTCCTCTTCAGCCAGGGATGCCCTCCCCAGCAATGCTCTCTCATGTTGCGGTGTGTCTTAAGCTTCTGGGTCCCTTTCCCAGGTGTGCCTATATGCCTCTCCCTTCCCCCTCGGCCCCTTGCTTAGTGTGTTGTGTCAATCAGGCTTTACATTCCAGCAAGGCATAGTGTGATTGGTCAAGTTCAAAAGATGCCCCTATGCCCAGGGGTCATTGGCCTATGTCTAGGTGTCCCTCGTCCCTTGAGACCCCGCCCCTTTCACCTGGTTTGTGTTCATCTGTCCCCCCCCCTCCCCCTGCCCCAGGAGCTTAAAAGGTGATCAGGCCATGTGCTCGTCATTCTGCTGGAGCAGCTGCTCCCGTCCAGACCTCTGTAACCATGGAATAAACTTCTGGACATTGAACCCTGCAGCGGAATCCTCTCCTTTTTCTCTTCACCATCGCCAGAAGCTCTCTCTCCTGAGGTAAATGGAGTTCCTGACAAGCCTGGACTTGCTCAGTGCCCAGCTGCAATCTCCAGCAGCCAAGGTATCTCTGGGGTGATTTACACCACAGTTGCTGCCTTTGGCCCAGCAGCGAGGGTCAGACTGGCCCAGGCACCATCTAACTGATAATATTGGGATTCATATTCCAATAACTGGCCTCCCTGGGTGGGCTAGCGACTCTGCAGCCCGAGAAAGGACTCCCAACACCTTGGAGAAGCTTCTGGCAGCCGTGCATCCAGCTGGAAGGGCTTTGGTTTCATAGCCCTCAGCTAGAGACTTTGGGAATATTCCCAGAAGAAGTTTCGTGGACTGTTCGGTGCCTCTGGAAAGCCCAGCTCTTTTGTGGTGAGCAGATTTTCCAGAGGGAGGACAGGGGAGCCTCTCTCGTGCCCAGAGAGAAGTCCTGTCCGGTGAGGAGACCTTCCTGTACCCAGCCAGCTTCAGCTTCCATTTCAGGTGAGTATTTCTGCTTTCAGTGGAGCAGAAGCTCAAAAACAGACTCTGCCGTGAGTTCTGTTCCTTTTTTTGCCTTTGCATTTTTGGCTGCGCAGCTCCACAGAGGAATTCGTTGCGTTCTAGCTTTTGCTTTCTGCCGTGTGTTTCACTGTCTTTTGGAATTCGCGCCGGAGCGGCGGGAGTGCTCTGCCCTTCCCCCCCGCTCGGCAGCGCAGCGTGCTCGGTTCTCCACGTGGCCGGGTGACCTCTCTCTCTTTCTCTCCCTTTGTCGGTGCGGGGGAGGGGGGGGGGGGGGAGCTCTCTTTCCACGTGGCCGGGGGATTCGTTTCTCGGTGCGGGGGCGGGGGGGGGCGTTCTAGGTACACGCGGCGCGGGGGGGGGCCCAGGTTTCGGCTTGCCACGTGGCGTGGGGGAAGCTGTCCTCTCAGCTCCACGGGGGGGCTGCATTCCACGGCGGGGGAGGCTTTGCTTCCACCTCGGTTCGGCAGGGCGTGCCCTGCTGCTGCTGCCCGGGAATTTTAAAAGCAGTACATACAGCTGCATTGTGAAGCTTTTGTCTGTTCGTTATCGCTTCCTATCTGTGTTTTTTTTTAGAAATCGGTAGCTGATTTTAGCTTTGTTTTTGGTCAGGCAGAATTAAGTACTTTGCTTTTTACATCTAACATGGGCTCCAAACTCAGCATTGTACAAAAAGGAGTGTATTATAATATTGTTAGCATTTTAGACAGTGGTAATGTGAAGTTCTCTAAAGGAAAATTAAAACAGTTTATAAGATGGCTTTTCCTCCACTTCCCAAAAATTTCCCCTGAAGAAATCCACAATATTCAATTCTGGGATAAAGTTGGGAATGCATTGATAACCTTAGGACAATCTGGCAATGTACCCTCAGCTAAATTTGTGTTCTGGAGTTTACAAATTCGAACTGCATTGCTCAAACAAAGGGAAATGGAGAAAAAGCCAAATGCCAAGCCATGTACCTCTGCTCTCCCTGTTTCTCCCTCTCCTAGCTCTAAAACCCCTAAACCTCTTACCCCAAAACTTGGTATCTTAAAGAGAGCAAACTCATTGGGAAGTCATCTCCCAGAGTCTGCTGAATTGCCTGAGTTGCCCTGTCCACAAGGCCCTGGCCAGGCTGCGTGGAACCTTTCCCAATCCCCTGTGTCCCCTCCTCTGAAACCCAGAGTCAGCTTTCCGGAGAGCAGTGATGCCCAAAATGGCCCCCAATCCCTAGGGGGTCCGCAAAATGGAGGATGCCACGTGGCACCTTCCCAAACCTGGTCTTCTTCTTCCCAAAATCCTCTTAAACATCCCAAAATTCCAGCCCCATCCCCCTCTCCTCCTGTTCCTCGTGACCCCTTCCCCCCTTCCCCCCCCTTTCCTGCAGTACCCTCAGCTCCACCCCTCTACTCCTCCCAGGGGGCGTCTGCTGACGTGATGTCACCAGGTGTCCCCGCCCCCTGCCTGCCTCTTGTCCCCGCCTCCTGTTCCCACGGTTTCCCCGCCCCTTTCCTGCCTCCTGTCCCCGCCCTCTCCCCGAGTTCCCACGGTGGGGACACACCCACTGCTTATCCCCAAACCTGTATCTGTGATCCCAATGCTTCTGTTTCAAGGGATACAGAGCAGGGAACAGCAGATTCAATGCATAGTCCCATGTTGTCACTGGCTCCTGTTACCTTTCAGCCTGCAGCACAAGGGGGGGCAGCCCCGACTGCTAATTGGAGTTCTTTTGGACGACAATTGATTAAAGAGATCTGTAAATCTCATAAAGAATATGGTCCACACAGTCCATATTTCCGTGGCCTTTTAAATTCTGAATTGAGTAGGACTGTAGTGATTCCACATGATTTAAAACAGCTTTTTTCTTGTCTCATGACTTCCACGGAATTCAAATTATGGGAAACTGCATGGAAACAGCTGCTAAAAGATGCTCTCCCAGGCTTGCATGCTGATCCAAACACAGCCAAAGACAACAGTGGTAACCCTATTACCATTGAGCACCTCTGTGGTGAGGGCCAATGGTCTTCCCCCTCAATCCAAGCTACTGCAATTCCTGCAGAAACACTCGAAATAGTAAAAGAAGCAGCTGAAAAAGCATTCTTTTCCCTCCAACTTGAGGGGCCTTTTGAGCCTTATAGTAAAATTAAACAGCTACCATCAGAGCCTTTTGTGAAATTTGTAGAAAGGTTAACTAGAGCCATTGAAATACAAGTTAAAAAAGAAAATGCTAGAGAAGCAATTTTAGAGGAAATGGCATTTACAAATGCAAATGCACAGTGTCAAGCGGCAATCCTGAGCCTTCCTACGGAACTTACTCCTACATTAAAAGATATGCTTCTAGTCTGTAACAGGAAAGTGTCTCTGATGAGTGTAGCTGAAGACTCCAGACCAAGGCTGCTGCCAAGACCACCTCAGCGTGTCGCCGTTGCCAGCCCTGCACCTTTCCCCTCAGCACAGCAGTACCCTGGGCAGCAGCGGAGACCAGCAATGGTTGAGCCCACAAAACCATGCCTGCTTTGTAATAACCTAGGGCACTGGAGTAACCAGTGCCCCCTGAAAAGGGAATTTGATGAATTTAAAAATGGCAGGGGAGGAGAACTACAAGCCCTCCCTGCGGGTCAACAACAAAAAAACTGAAAAGGGAGAGCCCGCCTGCCAGGCGCGCAGACATAAAAAAAGCAGGCCAAGGGAATAAGGGTAGCAAAACAAATCGAGCGCGCGATAATATTAATGTTTGTGTAAGTGAAGCAGGTGCTTCAAAGACCAAGTCTGCTAGTACGCTGTTGAAAGTGAAACGAAATAACCTTTGTTATGATTTAAGTGATCCTGTGTTAACCACGTCTTCTGTCAATGAGCCTTACAGGTTGCAGCTGACAGAGTCACTTCTCCTGAAGGACAGCAACTGGCATTTTGTCTCTGTAAATCCTGAACAGAAGGGTACTTGGCACCGAATTCGTTGTAAGTACATTGTCATTGGGGACACCAAACACACACCACAAGAGATCAGAATTGCTCCAGGAATGACATCAGATCCTGAGCAATTTGTTCTCGGCCTGCACTGTTTCCACCCACCCCTGTTTCTTCCCAAGGGACAAATTGTTGCACAAGCTATCCCTGTGCCATCTTTACCTGAAAATATCGAAAAACAAGGGCCCACAGTTGCCCGGGTCCAAGTTATTGGGAAAGATAAACCCAAATTATGGTGCAATGTCAGTGGGGGTGGGGAGTCTAAACGCATTGAGATGCTTGTAGACACAGGTGCAGACTGCACAGTGATTCCAGTACAAGACTGGCCAGCACATTGGCCTTTGCAAAATGTTGCCGGTCACCTTCAAGGTGTGGGAGGTCTGCAATTAGCAAGACAATCCAAAAGTATTATTCAATTTGAGGGACCAAACGGGCAATTGGCAAATATCCGTCCATTTGTGTTAGATTATTCGGAACCTTTGTTAGGGAGAGATTTAATGGCCCAGTGGGGTGTCACAATTGATATTCCAGACTCTCCACAGCATTTTTGTGCAGCAGTCATTGAACAACAGCGCCCCACCCAAAAACTGAAGTGGAAAACAGACGAACCGGTTCAGGTGAAACAGTGGCCACTCAGTAAACAAAAAATAAAGGCGCTTGAGGAACTAGTGCAAGAGCAACTAAAAAAGGGCCACATTGTGGAGACCATGTCCCCATGGAACTCTCCAGTGTTTGTCATCCAAAAAGCTGACAAAAAGAGATGGCGGCTCCTCTGTGACCTCCGACAAATTAATAATGTAATTGAAGATATGGGTTCTCCCCAACCTGGTATGCCATCCCCAACAATGCTTCCCCAAGATTGGAAATTAGCTGTTATTGATATTAAAGATTGTTTTTTCCAAATCCCCTTGCACCCTGACGATGCACCGCGTTTTGCATTCTCGGTCCCTTCCATCAACATAGAAGCCCCTATAAAAAGGTACCATTGGACCGTTCTTCCTCAGGGATTAAAGGTATCTCCAGCTATCTGCCAGTGGTATGTCTCTTCCCTGCTTTCCCCAGTACGTGCAGCCGCAGAGAAGGCCATTATTTATCATTACATGGATGATATCCTTGTGTGTGCCCCCAATGATGATTTACTCACACATGCGCTTGGCCTAACGATCGATGCATTGATTGTTGCAGGGTTCGAGCTCCAGGAAAAGAAAATTCAAAAGATGCCACCTTGGAAGTATTTGGGCTTAGAAATTGGAAATAGGACCATTGTTCCTCAAAAACTAGAAATCAATCCAAGGATCAAGACCCTTGCGGATGTCCACAAGTTGTGTGGGTCTTTGAATTGGGTAAGACCATGGCTCGGTCTGACTAATGAAGACCTCGCCCCTCTTTTCAATTTACTGAAAGGGGGAGAGGACCCAGGTGCTCCTAGGTCTGTTACCCCAGAGGCACGGAAAGCTCTAGAAAAGGTGCAGATTGCAATGTCCACAAGACAGGCCAACCGATGCCGGCCTGACCTGCCATTCAAATTTATCATTCTAGGTAAGTTGCCACACCTCCATGGAATTATTTTCCAGTGGGAGGAAAAACAAACACCTCAGGCAAAGAACACACAAAAAAAGGACCGGGACCAGAGGGACCCTCTCTTGATCATAGAGTGGGTTTTCCTCAGTCACAAAAGGTCCAAGAGACTGACAAAGCCTCAGGAGCTGGTAGCAGAACTGATCCGGAAAGCAAGGACCTGGATCAGGGAGTTAGCAGGATGTGATTTTAAGTGCATTCACATTCCAGTTGAGTTAAAATCAGGTCAAAATACTATGAAAATACTAGAACAATTGTTTCAAGAAAATGAAGTGTTGCAGTTTGCTCTGGATTCCTACTCAGGACAAATTTCGGTAGCGCGGCCCGCCCACAAATTGTTTGAACAAGACGTTCAATTTACTCTAAAATTGAGAAGTGCTCTAAGTAGGAGACCTTTAAAAAGGGCTCTGACTGTCTTTACAGATGCGTCTGGGAGGTCCCACAAGTCTGTTGTGACTTGGAAGGATCCTCAAACCCAGCAGTGGGACACAGACATTGCTGAGGTGGAAGGTTCACCTCAGGTTGCTGAATTGGCTGCTGTTGTTAGGGCTTTTGAAAGGTTCTCAGAACCATTTAATCTGATTACAGACTCTGCATATGTCGCAGGAGTAGTATCCAGGGCAGATCAAGCAATACTGCAAGATGTATCTAACATCGCACTTTTCGAATTGCTCTCAAAACTGGTAAAGTTAGTCACTCACCGAAAGCAACCATTTTATGTGATGCATGTCAGGTCACACACTGACTTGCCAGGGTTTATCGCTGAAGGCAACAGAAGGGCAGACGCTCTTGCTGCACCTGCAGTGATGGCCACTCTCCCAAATGTTTTTGAACAGGCAAAAATCAGACACCAGCTTTTCCACCAAAATGCACCTGGCCTGGTTCGTCAGTTTAAAATCACTCCAGAACAGGCCAAAGCGATTGTGGCCACGTGCCCAAATTGCCAACAACATGCACTCCCTGCAGTGAGTACGGGAGCAAACCCAAGGGGACTGAACAGTTGTGAACTGTGGCAAACAGATGTAACACACATACAGTCTTTTAGACGGCAAAAATATGTTCATGTTAGTGTAGATACCTTTTCTGGAGCGGTCTATGCTTCTGCCCACACAGGAGAATCATCTATCGATGCCATTAAGCACCTCTTACAGGCTTTTTCTTTCATGGGCATCCCCAAGGAGCTGAAAACTGATAATGGGCCTGCTTATAAATCCAAGGAATTTGGGAGCTTCCTGCAGCAATGGGGAGTAGAGCACAAAACTGGCATCCCCTACTCCCCTACAGGTCAAGCCATTGTAGAAAGAACTCACCGTGATATTAAAAGGGTCCTGGACCAGCAACAACAGGTTCTGAAGGTGGAACCTCCCCATATCCGGTTATCCAGGGCGCTATTCACAATCAATTTTCTGAATTGTTCTTTTGACAGCCTGAACCCACCCATCCTACGCCACTTTGGGGGAAGCAGTCACAGGTTGATGAAAGAAAAGCCTCCAGTTTTAGTAAAAGACCCTGAGACTTGGAAAAGGGTGGGACCTTACAAATTGGTTACTTGGGGACGTGGATACGCCTGTGTGTCCACCCCCTCTGGTTTAAGGTGGGTTCCTTCCAAATGGGTAAAGCCCTATGTTCCCAAGGTCTCAGAGAAATCTGCAGAAGCACCCCAGGTTGCTCATGCTGCCTGGAGAAGAAAACGCCCCACGCGTTCTCTGGAGGAAATTCCATTTAAGCCTCCTATCTGGAATAGTTTGTAATATATGTTTTTCTTAAGTTTCCCTTTACCGATTTAGATCCTGCTGTTCGTGTGCAGTCTCAAGACGCCATGAGACTGAGCCTGCTTCTCGTCCTACTTGCGATCATTTCTCCAGCGATCTCCTGGTTAGTCCCTCAGCCCAAAGCGAATGTATGGACCACTCTGGCCAGAGCCCTTGGACAAGATCACATTTGTCTCTCCACTGCGACAGCCTCTGACCCCCTGTCGACTTGCCTGGTGGGAGTTCCCTTTAAATCCTCAGAGTTCCCAAATGAAATGTGGAGTGCTTTAAATGAAGTTAACTTACTCGCACCTTCCCCTGGCCGTTACCCTGCTGACAATCCTTTACTGTTTTGGCAGGAGTGGGCAAGAAAGTTACCAGTGTCAAAAAGGGAGCCACAAGAGTTCCATCTCTTAGGCTCCATGAATGCAACCTTTTGCATTCACTTTAAATTCAATTCCCGCTTACCATATCATGAAGCTAAACCAAACACCTATCCTGACCCCAGCAACCCACACTACACAGACAAGAACTGGTGTGAAAATTCAGTCTTAGTTATGCACTCATCTGGTGGTGATTACAAGCCTCGTGAACTCCCAAAAGGTGTGTTTTTAATATGTGGAGACAGAGCATGGGCAGGTCTCCCTCCTCGTCTGCTCGGAGGTCCGTGTACCTTTGGCAAGCTGAGCCTGTTAACACCAAATCGAACAAACCTAATACATTGGCAAACTAAAAACAACACACATACATTAGCTATCAAAAAAAGAGACCTAAGGCAATTAGACCCGGACTGTAATTCAGAAATTGTTCACTGGTCCAGACTTAAGGCCACTGCAATTACAGTCCTTCTGCCGTGGATCTCGGCAGCAAAAACTATGGGAGAATTAGGCCGATTGGAATGTTGGGTTGCAAAACAGGCAAACCTCACTTCTACTGCCCTGAGTGACCTCTTATCAGATGAGGAAATTACCAGGCAAGCCACCATTCAAAATAGGGCAGCCATAGACTATCTGCTTCTTCTGCACAACCATCGCTGTGAAGAATTTGAAGGACTCTGCTGTCTAGACTTGTCATCAAAGGCAGAGAACGTCCATGCCACAATTGACAAGATGAAAACCATGGTGAGCGACATCAAAAGAGAAACTGACGACTGGTTGAGTGGACTGTTCAATGGCTGGGGACTCTCGGGTTGGTTGGGATCTATTCTGAAAACTGTGTTTTTAGTGCTGTTTATTTTAGTTATAGTTATCGTAGTTTTTAGCATTGTTTTTAGACTAATCAAACGCATGGTCCTCAAGTAAATTTCAAGCTCATCTCCCCCTCCTGAGGTCTACCATTTGGAAGCCCTCAGTGCTCCAATGGATGACCTGGAAGCCTCAGTGGAAAACACTGACCCTCCTGTAGAGGAAGAACTGATTTACCAACCATGGTTTGGCAATCACGCTGGACCACAAACACAGCCCTCTTCTTTTTAAACAAAACTAGGGGGAGATGTTGCGGTGTGTCTTAAGCTTCTGGGTCCCTTTCCCAGGTGTGCCTATATGCCTCTCCCTTCCCCCTCGCTCCCTTGCTTAGTGTGTTGTGTCAATCAGGCTTAACATTTCAGCAAGGCATCGTGTGATTGGTCAAGTTCAAAAGATGCCCCTATGCCCAGGGGTCATTGGCCTATGTCTAGGTGTCCCTCGTCCCTTGAGACCCCGCCCCTTTCACCTGGTTGGTGTTCATCTGTCCCCCCCCCTCCCCCCTGCCCCGGGAGCTTAAAAGGTGATCAGGCCATGTGCTCGTCATTCTGCTGGAGCAGCTGCTCCCGTCCAGACCTCTGTAACCATGGAATAAACTTCTGGACATTGAACCCTGCAGCGGAATCCTCTCCTTTTTCTCTTCACCATCGCCAGAAGCTCTCTCTCCTGAGGTAAACGGAGTTCCTGACAAGCCTGGACTTGCTCAGTGCCCAGCTGCAATCTCCAGCAGCCAAGGTATCTCTGGGGTGATTTACACCACAGTTGCTGCCTTTGGCCCAGCAGCGAGGGTCAGACTGGCCCAGGCACCATCTAACTGACAATATTGGGATTCTTATTCCAATACCCCCAAAACTGGAATTTGGCAGTTATAGATATAAAAGATTGTTTTTTCCAGATTCCCCTGCACCCAGACGATGCCCCGCGCTTTGCGTTCACGGTTCCGTCCATCAACCCTGAGTCCCCAGCCAAGCGCTATCATTGGCGGGTGCTTCCGCAGGGTATGAAGAACAGCCATGTGATCTGCCAATGGTATGTCGCTTCGCTGCTGTCACCCATACGTACAGCCCTCGGGGATGCCGTCATCATCCACCATTACATGGACGACATCCTCGTGTGTGCGCCCGACCACAGTCTGCTTGCCCATGCGCTTGACCTGACAACCAATGCGTTGGTTGCTGCAGGGTTCGAGCGCCAGCAGGACAAAATTCAGCAGATGCCACCTTGGAAATACCTGGGCCTCGAAATCACAAAGCGGACCATTGTTCCACAGAAATTGGCTATAAGGACAAAAGTCCAGACCCTAGCGTATGTCCATCAACTGTGTGGGTCTTTAAATTGGGTGAGACCCTGGCTGGGCATTTCAACCGAGGACCTAGCCCCCCTTTTCAATTTGTTGAAAGGGGGAGAGGGGCTGAGTTCCCCTAGGGCTCTCACCCCAGAGGCAGAGGAGGCCTTGGAGAAGATACAGAAAGTTATTTCGGCCAGGCAGGCCCATCGTTACCATCCGGGCCTGCCCTTCAAATTTATTATACTGGGAAAATTGCCACACCTCCATGGCATGATACACCAGTGGGACACCAGTGCAAAGGACCAGGGGCTGGGTGACCCCCTCTTAATTATAGAGTGGGTGTTCCTCAGCCATCATCGGTCCAAAAGAATGACACGGCCACAGGAGTTGGTAGCCGAACTGATCCTCAAAGCAAGATCGAGGATCAGGGAGTTGGCGGGGTGTGATTTCACATGCATACATATCCAAATTTAATTGGAATCGGGCCAACTTGAATTAAAGACCTTTGAAAAACTTCTGCAAACCAATGAATACCTGCAGTGTGCACTAGACAGCTACACTGGGCGCATCGCAGTAGATCGACCGGCCCATAAATTATTCAATTCGGAGTTCAAATTATCGCTGAGAAAGGTTCAGAGCAGGGAGCCACTGGATGCCTTGACAGTTTTCACAGAGGCGTCTGGAGCATCCCACAAGTCAGTGATGACTTGGAAGGATCCTCAGACTCAGCAGTGGGAGACTGATGTTGTTGTTGTGGAGGGCTCTCCACAAGTTGCTGAGTTGGACGCAGTTGTCAGGGCATTCCAGAGATTCCCTGGACCTTTTAATTTGGTTACAGATTCTGCGTATGTCGCAGGTGTAGTGTCTCGGGTTGAGTCTGCGGTTCTTCAAGAGGTCACCAACAAAAGATTATTTGATTTTCTTAACAGGCTCGTCGAGCTAGTCTCCCACCGCGAGCACCCTTTTTATGTTATGCATGTGAGATCACATACTGATCTGCCCGCGTTTATTGCGGAAGGCAACCGGCGTGCCGACTCTCTGGCCGCGGCTGCTGTTACGCAGGCCCCTCTCCCAGACGTGTTCGGCCAGGCTAAGATCAGTCACCAACTTTTCCATCAGAATGCGCCTGGCCTGGTCCGGCAATTCAATCTGACGCAGGATCAGGCCAAGGCGATAGTGGCCACATGTCCCCAATGCCAACAGGATCAGATGCCCACCGTGGCCTCGGGGGCCAATCCCCGAGGTTTGGCGAGCTGCGAGGTGTGGCAGATGGACGTGACACATATCCCATCTTTTGGTCGATTGTGTTACGTCCACGTCTCAGTAGATACCTTCTCCGGGGCTATCTGTGCTTCTGCCCACACAGGCGAAAAGGCAACGGATGTCCAGAAGCATCTGCTTCAGGCATTCGCTGTCTTGGGCATCCCTAGGGCCCTAAAAACAGATAACGGCCCTGCGTATACCTCCAAGGAGCTGCGGAGCTTCCTGCAGCAATGGGGAATAGTCCATAAGACTGGCATCCCCTATTCCCCAACAGGCCAAGCCATGGTTGAGAGGGCCCACCAGAGCCTTAAGAAGATCCTATCCCGGCAACAACCGGCGATGAAGGTGGAGACCCCCCACGTCCGGCTGTAAAGAGCATTGTACACACTTAACTTTCTGAATTGCTCTTTTGACAGCCAAAAGCCTCAATAGGTCCGGCACTTCGGCAGTCACCAGCAGCTGCAGCTTAAAGCCAGGCCACCGGTTCTTGTAAAAGATCCGGAGACCTGGCGGACGGAGGGCCCCTTTAACCTGGTTACCTGGGGGAGGGGATATGGCTGCGTGTCCACTCCCTCAGGCCCCAGGTGGATTCCATCCAAGTGGGTTAGGCCCTTCGTCCCGAAACAGAGGACCAAGAGGGAGGCAGTACCACAGGTCCGGCAAGCTTGTTGGCGTCGGCGGAGGAAACCACACCATCAATCTTTGTCTTTCTCTCCGGATCTTCCCCCAGTTATAGAAGAGCCCTCTCCTCCAGCTTCTCCTCCACCCCTTGACCTCCTATGTCACGTTTCCTCCCATTCACCCCCTGCTCCAGCTCTTACCCCCCGTATGTTTTATTTAAACTGGTTGTTTGGAGAAGAACCATTTTTGTGAATTCGTCATACTTTTACTATCTTATCTCATTTCAGTGACATCTCCCCCATGGCCCCCGTTTCAACATCGCTGGCTCCCAACCCTAGCCTGCTAATGGCGATCATGACGACCTGCGGACTCCTTTTGCCACCTTCGGAGCCGTGGGTCATCCCCCAGCCAAAGATCAACGTCTGGCGTGCCTTGGCTCAATCGTTAGGACAGGACAGTATATGCCTAGACACCGGCGCAGCAGAGGACCCGATGTCATCTTGCCTTGTGGGGATCCCTTTCTCTCCAGGAGAGTTTCCCCCTGCCTTCCAAAGTGCCTTTAACGCTATCCTAGCCCAGAGTCTCACTATCCTCCCCAGTTTTGATTCCTCCATCGCCTGGAGAGACGGAGTGAGCAGGCTGGATCCTGCACACTCCGAGCCCACAGAGTTACATCTCCTCGGCTCGACCAATGCATCAATTTGCTTTCAGTTGGATTATACAATCACCCCTGTCGAGAGGGGTAGTGAGGTAGTGCTACAGTCCAAGTTAGAATACCAAGCTAAGCAGTGGTGTAAGGCTGTCCTAAAGATCCTCGGCCCCACCACTACCGGACGGACCCCTTACTCCCTTCCGCGAGGCGTGTTTTTAATTTGTGGCGACCGGGCGTGGGCAGGCATCCCCTCCGGCCCGGTCGGAGGGCCATGCACTTTTGGCCGGCTGACGCTGTTTACCCCCAACGTCACTCAACTTATCAACTGGAAGAAGACAAACATCACATCCAAATTGGCTAGACCTAAAAGAGATCTCAAGGATCTCACTGAGGATTGTGATGATGAAATTACTCATTGGTCACACTCAAAATCCGTCGCCTTTACCATCTTGTTGCCTTGGGTATCGGTGGAGAAGGCTCTAGGTGAATTGGGCCGCCTAGAGTGTTGGGTGGCTAAACAAGCAAATTTTACTTCAGCCGCGCTCTACGACCTCCTCACAGACGAGGAAATAACAAGGAAGGCGACACTCCAAAACAGAGCAGCAATAGATTTTCTATTGCTGCTCCATCATCATCACTGTGAGGAGTTTGAGGGCCTCTGCTATCTGAACCTGTCCTCTTGAGCCGAGGACGCCAGACATTCCATCAAGAGGCTGCAAGACCTCGTCCATCAGGTCAAGCAAGAGACCTCTGACTGGCTGGGGGACATTTTTAAGGGTTGGGGCCTCAGCGGGTGGGCCGGTTCCATAATAGAATCTGTTTGCAAGGTTGTTCTGAGTTTAATAATACTTTTAGTTTTCATTTTTTTGATCCGCGGTTTGGTCCAGAGACTAATAGCCAGAGATACCTCAGCATCTGTCAACCATGCCGCAGTCCCGTCGGACAAGCCCATCGAGCTGGAAGACCTCTCCTCGGAGGCCGAAGAAGCTACAGATGAGGAAGGGGCGACCGCACCGTCCTTCGACCACCCAGGGGCGGGAGGATTCCAGCTCGAAGAAAGAGAGGCCTGGCCGGACCAGCCGCGAGATCCTGAATTTTAAGTTTCTGTGGACTTCCCGTTCTTTTTATCCTATTTGTTAAGAAACGAGGAGAGGTTGTAGTGTGTTTTTAAGTTTCTTGTTTTTGCTCCCCCATTTTATGTATTATTCCCCCCCTGTTCTTTGTAAGATGGTTCTTCCCCCTCCAGTTTTCCCGCCACAGAGCCTTTGGCAGTTATGTTACTATGGTTACCCCTGCCCCTGTTAATTGTCAATCTCCCAAGTTACATAACTGCTCCTCCCTTATCCCACCATATAAGTAAAGTTTTCCTCCTCCCTGAGCCCAGTCAATCACCCCCCACTCCTCCCTGCTTTCTAGAACATTCTTCTCTCTGGAGGTGGTGGTTGGCGGGCGGCCCGGGGCCCCTCTATTGTTCTATGTTTATTGGATAAGTTCTTGTGTCAGTTTTCTTATGTACCTCCCCACATGTTCCCCTATTGGTTAGCTGGGCTTCCCCTCCCGTCTCCACCCCTTCCCTGTAAAACTCTGTCTCCCCCCGTGTTCGGGGCCATTTTGCTGTGGGTTTTTCCACCTGTTGGTTTGCCCTGTGCTGCATGTGGGCTCTTCAATAAACCGACGTTTTACACCCAGCAAGTGGTCGCCTCCTCTCTCGTCTCGTCCAGCGCGAATCCAAGTCCGCAATCCAGCCCAGCCCGAGGCCAGGATGCCAAGGGGGGCTGGCCGCAGATGCACAGGGGCGTCGGCCGCTTTACCCCTTCAAATAGCCGGACTTAGGGCCGTGAACGCCCTCGCGCATTCTAAAACACGATGGGAGATGTTTTCTGTGCTGGCACAGTTTCTCCTTGCCAGACATAGTGGAAAAGCTTTTGGCTAAGATGTAGATGACAAGAGAGGCTAAAGACGAAGGTAGGATGCTCTCCGGAGCTATGAGCCGCTCCCGGGCGTCTTTCGGCAGAAGCCACACTGCGGAGAGCACTGTGACCGGCGCAATCGTCGTTGCGCGAAGAAGCCGCTTCTTCGCCTCCAGGTGCAGGAGAGTGCGGCAGCTTCAGAAAGGTGAAGAAGGAACCTGCACAACACTGGGATTGTGTGCGCAGCCTGCCAACTGATAGAAAACATACCTTAGCACTCACTTGACTATTCCAATCACATGAGCATTCGACGGGAAGCTGTTTTAGGCAACTGTCTTCATCGTTTTGCAAAACACTCGGCAGACCTCCGTGAAACTTCTAGAACACAATGGGAGATGTTTTCTGTTCTGGCACAGTTTCTCCTTGCCAGACATAGTGGAAAAGCTTTTGGCTAAGATGTAGACGACAAGAGACGCTAAAGATGAAAATACGATGCTCTCCGGAGCTAAGTGCCGCTCCCAGGCGTCTTTCGGCAGAAGCCGCGCTGTGGAGAGCACTGTGACCGCCACAATCGTCTTTGCGCGAAGAAGCCGCTTCTTCGCCTCTGGGAGCCGGAGAGAGCGGCAGCTTCGGAAAGGTGAAGAAGGAAGCTGCACAACACAGGGATTGTGTGGCAGCTTGCCAACTGAGAGAAAACAGTACCTTAGCAATCTCCTGCCCTTTGCGATGACATGAGAAATCGTTTGGAAACTGTTTTGGACAACTTTACTTTTCCCCTTTCAAAACACTCGGCAGACCGCCGAGCAACTTCTAGAACACGATGGGCGATATTATCTGTGCTGGCACAGGTTTTTTTTTCCAGATATAGTGGAAAAGCTTTTTGCTAAGCTGTAGACGTGAGGAGACGCTAAAGATGATAGTACGGATCTCCCCGGAGCCAAGATCCGCTCCCGGGCGTCTTTCGGCGGAAGCCGCGCTGAGGAAAGCACTGTGACCGCAACAACTGTCTTTGCGCGAAGAAGCCGCTTTTTGCCTCCGGGAGATGGTGAGCGCGGCAGCTTCGAAAAGGTGAAGAAGGAAGCTGCACAACACTGGGACTGTGTGCGCAGCTTGCCAAATGATAGAAAACTGTACCTTACCACCCTCTTGTCTTTTTCCAAACACATGGGCATTCGATTGGAAGCTGTTTCAGGCAACTCTCTTCGTCTTCTTGCAAAACACTGGGCAGACCTCCGTGAAACTTCTAGAACACGATGGGAGATTTTTTCTTTTCTGGCACATTTTCTCTCTGCCAGACATAGTGGAAAAGCTTTTGGCTAAGATGTAGACGACAAGAGACGCTAAAGACGAAGGTACGATGCTCTCCGTAGCTAAGAGCCACTCCCGGGCGTCCTTCGGCAGAAGCCGCGCTAAGGCGAGCGCTGTGACCACCGCAATCGTCTTTGCGCGAAGAAGCCGCTTCTTCGCCTCCGGGAGCCGGAGAGAGCGGCAGCTTCGGAAAGGTGAAGAAGGCAGCTGCACAACACTGGGATTGTGTGCGGAGCTTGCCAACGGATCGGAACAGTACCTTTGAACTCTCCTGCCTTTTCCGAAGACATGAGATTTCGTTTGGAAACTGTTTTAGACAACTTTAATTTTCCCCTTTGCAAAACACTTGGAAGACCTCGCTGCAACTTCCAGAACACGATGGGAGATTTTTTCTGTGCTGGCACAGTATCTCCTTGCCAGACATACTGGAAAAGCTTTTGGCTAAGATATAGACCACAAGAGACGCTAAAGACGAAGGTACGATGCTCTCCAGAGCTAAGAGCCACTCCCGGGCGTCTTTCGGCAGAAGCCGCGCTGCGGAGAGCTCTGTGACCGGCACAATCGTCTTTGCGCGGAGAAGCGGCTTCTTCGCCTCTTGGAGCCGGAGAGCGCGGCAGCTTCGGAAAGGATAAGAAGCAGCTGCACAACACTGGGATTGTGTGCGCAGCTGACCAACTGATAGAAAACAGTATTTGGCTGTCTCCTGACTATTCCAATCACATGAGCATTGAATTGGAAGATGTTTTGGACAACTTTCTTTCTCTTCTTGCAAAACACTCGGCAGACCTCCCTGAAACTTCTAGAACACGATGGGAGATGTTTTCTGTGCTGGCAGAGTTTCTCCTTGCCAGACATAGTGGAAAAGCTTTTGGCTAAGATGTAGACGAATACAGATTCTAAAGACGATGGTATGATACTCTCCGGAGCTAAGAGCCGCTCCCGGGCGTCTTTCGGCAGAAGCCGCGCTGCGGAAAGCACTGTGACCGGCACAATCGTCTTTGCGTGAAGAAGCCGCTTCTTCTCCTCCGGGAGCCGGAGAGAGTGGCAGCATAGGAAAGGTGAAGAAGGAAGCTGCACAACACTGGGATTGTGTGCGCAGCTTGCCAACTGATAGAAACCAGTACCTTAGCACTCTCCTGCCTTATCCAAACACATGAGCATTCGATTGGAAGCTTTTTAGGGCAACCTTATTCGTCTTCTTGCAAAAAACTCGGCAGACCTCCGTGCGACTTCTAGAACAGGATGGGAGATGTTTTCTGTGCTGGATCAGTTTCTCCTTGCCAGACATAGTGGAAAAGTTTTGGCTAAGATGTAGACGACAAGAGACGCTAAAGATGAAAATACGATGCTCTCTGGAGCTAAGAGCCGCTCCCGGGCGTCTTTCAGCAGAAGCCACACTGCAGAGAGCACTGTGACCGCCACAATCGTCTTTGCGCGAAGAAGCCGCTTCTTCGCCTCCAGGATCCGGAGAGAGCGGCGACTTCGGAAAGGTAAAGAAGGCAGCTGAACAACACTGGGATTGTTAGCGCAGCTTTCCAATAGATAGAAAACAGTGCCTTCGCACTCTCCTGCCTTTTCCAAACACAGGAGCATTCAATGGGAAGCTCTTCTAGGCAACTCTCTTCGTCTTTTTGCAAAACAATCAGCACACCTCCGTGCAACTTTCTGAACACGATGGGAGATGTTTTCTGAGCTGGCACAGTTTCTCCTTGCCAGACATAGTGGAAACGCTTTTCGCTAAGATGGAGACGACAAGAAACGCTAAAGACGAAGGTAAGATGCTCCTCGGAGAAAAGAGCCGCTCCCAGGCATCCTTCGGCAGAAGCTGTGCTAAGGCGAGCACTGTGACCGACCCAATCGTCTTTGCGCGAAGAAGCCGCTTCTTCGCCTCCGGGAGCCGGAGAGAGCGGCAGCTTCGGAAAGGTTAAGAAGGAAGCTGCACAACACTGGGATTGTGTGCCCAGCTTGCCACCTGATGGAAAATCACACTTTAGCACTCTCCTGCCTTTTCCAAACACATGAGCATTCGATTGGAAGCTGTTTCAGGCAACTCTCTTCGTCTTCTTGCAAAACACTCGTCACACCTCTGTGCAACTTCCAGAACACGATGGGAGATGTTTTCTGTGCTGGCACAGTTTTCCCTTGCCAGACATAGTGGAAAAGCTTTTGGCTAAGATGTAGATTACAAGAGACATTAAAGCTAAAGGTACGATGCTCTCCGGAGCTAAAAGCCGCTCCCGGGCGTCCTCCTGCCGAAGCCGTGATAAGGCGAGCGCTATGACCGCCACAATCGTCTTTGCGCGAAGAAGCCGCTTCTTCGCCTCGGGGAGCCGGAGAGAGCGGCAGCTTCGGAAAGGTTAAGAAGGAAGCTGCACAACACTGGGATTGTGTGCCCAGCTTGCCACCTGATGGAAAATCACACTTTAGCACTCTCCTGCCTTTTCCAAACACATGAGCATTCGATTGGAAGCTGTTTCAGGCAACTCTCTTCGTCTTCTTGCAAAACACTCGTCACACCTCTGTGCAACTTCCAGAACACGATGGGAGATGTTTTCTGTGCTGGCACAGTTTTCCCTTGCCAGACATAGTGGAAAAGCTTTTGGCTAAGATGTAGATTACAAGAGACATTAAAGCTAAAGGTACGATGCTCTCCGGAGCTAAAAGCCGCTCCCGGGCGTCCTCCTGCCGAAGCCGTGATAAGGCGAGCGCTATGACCGCCACAATCGTCTTTGCGCGAAGAAGCCGCTTCTTCGCCTCGGGGAGCCGGAGAGAGCGGCAGCTTCGGAAAGGTTAAGAAGGAAGCTGCACTACACTGGGATTGTGTGCGCAGCTTGCCAACTGATAGAAAACAGTACCTTATCACTCTCCTGCCTTTTCCAAACACATGAGCATTCGATGGGAAGATCTTTTAGGCAACTCTCTGCATCTTCTTGCAAAACACTCGGCAGACCTCCGTGAAACTTCTAGAAAACGATGGGAGATATTTTCTGAGCTGGCACAATTTCTCCTAGCCAGACATAGTGGAAAAGCTTTTGGCTAAGATGGAGACGAGAAGAGACGCTAAAGACGAAGGTACGATGCTTTCCGGAGTTAAGAGCCGCTCCCGGGCGTCTTTCGGCAGAAGCCGTGCTGTAGAGAGCACTGTGACCGCCACAATCGTCTTTGCCCGAAGAAGCCGCTTCTTCGCCTCCGGGAGCCGGAGAGAGCGGCAGCTTCGGAAAGGTGGAGAAGGAAGCTGCACTACACTGGGATTGTGTGCGCAGCTTGCCAACTGATAGAAAACAGTACCTTAGCACTCTCCTGTCTTTTCCATACACATGAGCATTCTATTGGAAGCTGTTTTGGGCAAGTCTGTACACCTTCTTGCAAAACACTCGGCAGACCTCCGTGCAACTTCTAGAACACGATGGGAGATGTTTTCTGTGCTGCCACAGTTTCTCTTTGCCAGACACAGTGGAAAAGCTTTTGGCTAAGATGAAGACTACAAGAGACGGTAAAGACGAAGGTACGATTCTCTCCAGAGCTAACAGCCGCTCCCTGGCGTCTTTCGGAAGAAGCCGCGCTGCGGAGAGCACTGTGACCGCCACAATCGTCTTTGTGCAAAGAAGCCACTTATTTCCCTCCGGGAGCTGAAGGGAGTGGCAGCTTTGGAAAGGTGAAGAAGGAAGCTGCACAACTCTGGGATTGTGTGCGCAGCTTGCCAACTGATAGAAAAAAGGACCTTAGCACTCTCCTGCCTTTTCCAAACACATGAGCATTCGATTGGAAACTGTTTTAGGCAACTCTCTTCGTCTTCTTGCAAAACACTCAGCAAACCTCCTTGCAAATTCTAGAACACGATGGGAGATGTTTTCTGTGCTGGCACAGTTTCTCCTTTCCAGACATAGTGGAAAAGCATTTTGGCTAAGATGTAGACGACAAGAGGAACTAAAGACCAAGGCACGATGTTCTCCGGAGCTAAGAGCCGGTCCCGGGCGTCATTCGGCAGAAGCCGCGCTGCGGAGAGCATTGTTACCGCCACAATCATCTTTGCACGAAGAAGCCGCCTCTTCGCCTCCGGGAGCCGGAGAGAGCGTCAGCGTCGGAATGGTGAAGAAGGAAGCTGCACAACACTGGGATTGTGTGCGCAGCCTGCCAACTGATAGAAAACATACCTTAGCACTCACTTGACTATTCCAATCACATGAGCATTCGATGGGAAGCGCTTTTAGGCAACTCTCATCGTCTTCTTGCAAAACACTCGGCAGACCTCCGTGAAACTTCTAGAACACAATGGGAGATGTTTTCTGTGCTGGCACAGTTTCTCCTTGCCGGAAATAGTGGAAAAGCTTTTGGCTAAAATGTAGACAACAAGAGACGCTAAAGATGAAAATACGATGCACTCCGGAGCTAAGTGCCGCTCCCAGGCGTCCTTCGGCAGAAGCCGCGCTTAGGCAAGCACTGTGACCGCCACAATCGTCTTTGCACGAAGAAGCCCCTTCTTCGCATCCGGGAGCCAGAGAGAGCGGCCGCTTCGAAAAGGTGAAGAAGGAAGCTGCACAACACTGGGATTTTGTGCGCAGCTTGCCAACCGATAGAAAACAGTACTTTAGCACTCTCTTGCATTTTCCAATCACATGAGCATTCGATTGGAAGCTGTTTTGGGCAACTCTCTTCGTCTTCTTGCAAAACACTCGGCAGACCTCCGTGCAACTTCTAGAATACGATGGGAGATGTTTTCTGTGCCGGCACAGTTTCTCCTTGCCAGAAATAGTGGAAAAGATTTTGGCTAAGATGTAGACGACAAGAGACGCTAAAGACGAAGGTACGATGCTCTCCGGAGCTAAGAGCCGCTCCCGGGCGTCCTTCGGCAGAAGCCGCGCTGCGGGAGCCCTGTGACCGCCTCTGTCGTCTTTGCGCAAAGAAGCCGCTTCTCCACCTCCGGGAGCCGGAGAGAGCGGCAGCTTCGGAAAGGTGAAGAAGGAAACTGCACAACACTGGGATTTTGTGCGCAGCTTGCCACCTGATAGAAAACTGTACCTTAGAACTCTCCTGACTATTCCAATCACATGAGCATTCGATTGGAAGCTGTTTCAGGCAACTCTCTTCGTCTTCTTGCAAAACACTCGGCAGACCTCCGTGCAACTTCTAGAACACGAAGGGAGATATTTTCGGTGCTGGCACAGTTTCTCCTTGCCAGACATAGTGGAAAAGCTTTTGGCTAAGATGTAGACGACAAGAGACTCTAAAGGCTGTTGTGGTGTGTTTTTAAGTTTTTCAGTTTGGTCTTCCATTTTATATATGTTCCCCCTATGTTCACTTTAAATGGTTCCTCCCTTCCCAGTTTTCCTGCAACTATTGCCCTGACAGTTGTGTTACTATGGTTACCCCTGCCCCCTTTTAGTTGCCAATCTCCTAAGTTACATAATTGCTCCTCCATTATCCCACCATATAAGTAAAGTTTTCCTCCTCCCTGGGCCCAGTCAATCACCCCCCACTCCTCCCAGGTTTCGAGAACCTTCTTCTCCTTGCGGGTTGTGGTTGGCTAGTGTCCTGGGGACCCTCCTCTACTTCATGTTTATTGGATATGTTCTTATGTCAGTTTTGTTATGTACCTCCCCACATGTTCCCCGATTGGTTAGCTGGGCTTCACTCCCTTCTCCACCCCTTCCCTTTAAAACTAGGTCTCTCCCCGTGTTCGGCGCCATTTGCTGTGGGTTTGTCCATCTGTTGGTTGCCCTTTGCTTCCTGGGGGCTCTTCAAAAAACCGACGTTTCCCCCCCAGCAAGTGGTCGCCTCCTCACTCGTCTCGTCCTGCGTGAACCCAAGACCGCAATCCAGCCCAGCCCGAGGCCACGACGCCAAGGGGGGCTGGCCTCAGATGCGCAGGAGCGTCAGCCGCTTTACCCCTTCAGCTGGCCGGACTTAGGGCCGTGAACGCCCTCGTGCAGTTTGGCGACCAACGTAGGGGCCGACGAAGTGGACTTTTGACCCCGGACTGGACCCTGCGGAGTTGGGATTTACTTACCCTCTGGACGCCAGACTGCCCCGGGTAGTAGCAGGCTCCATTTTAGGAGCAGCGCTCCCCGGCGGGAGTCGGGACTCCTCGCACCCTCAGAGGACGCCTCCCCTAGACGAGCGACCCTCGCCTGGTTTTTTCTTTGTCGCCGCTGCAAGATTGGTGAGTTCGGGCCCCGTCCTGGGGACTCTCCGGCTTCCCCTCTGCCTTTTTAACTTTCCCTAGGGGTATATGCCCTGCGTTGGGGACCTACCCCCCGCCTTCTCTCCTTGAGGTTTTTTCTTGCCCCCGTGCCATTTTTGTTTTCTCTTCCCTTTGGGTGCCGTATTTCCCCAGACGTGGGGCTGGACCCATCACCCAATTTCCTTTTTTCCCTCCGGCTGGTTCCCCAGACTTTGGGGCAGTGGGGGGAGCAGGGGCCGGCGGCGGGCGGCTCATTGTTTAAGTTTTCGTTTTTTCCCAGGCGTGCGGTTGCGTCATCAGAGGATTTTCCCCCTTTCTAGCGGCAGCAGTTCCTGCTCTAGAAAGGCGCCATGGGTGCCGGCTTGGGAAAATCCCAGAAGGAGGTTTATTATGTTGTGAAGGGTTTGTTGCTTGGGGGTGGTCAAAAAGCCCCCGAGCAGGAGTTAAAATGTTTAGTTAAGTGGGTATTTTCTAGGTTTACCGAGGTCTCCCCGGAACGCGTAAAAGAGCCGCGGTTTTGGGCAGCCGTTGTGGCAAAATTAGAAGAGGCCATAAATTCCGGGGAGACAAAATTGGCCACCGTTGCGTATTGTGGGCGCAGAGTGCATGCGACACTCCGAGCGCCTGTGGAGCCTAAGAAAAATCCCGCGGTTTCTGGTTTGTCCCCTCGTTCTCCTCGTTCAGTTGCCCTTGTCCCCCAAACCTTTCCCTCGTCCCGTAGGCAAGAGCCCTGAAGGGGGATTTTGAGGGCCGACCAGAGGCAGGGGGTCCATCCTGCCCCTGCTCCCCCTCGACCGGCTCGGCCTCCCCCTTTGAGGAGCCCTGGCCAGGCTCCTTCTCTTCCCTTACCCTCTACCCCGGTCCCCAAGTCCCCGGTTTCAAACCCCAAAGTTATTCGGTTTTGCGAAGACCCTCAAAAGGGGTCCCATGGTGCCCGAGATGGCGGCAGCCAGGCGGCCGCTCCCGCCAGGGCTCCTTCTTCTCCTCCTAACCCTTTCCTCCCTGATACCAACCCCTTCCTTCCCCTGGACCCAACCTCTTTTTCGGTCGTCCCTCCCCCATCTCTTCCTTCTGCTCCTTCCATTTCTCCGCCCTCCGATTCTCCGTCGGCTCCTCCCCAGGTTCCTCCCCCGGTTCAGCCCCCTGTTTACTCCTCCCCTGCTCCATCTTCATACTCTGCTCCGCCTCCGAACTCCATCAAGGAGGCGGAGAGGGGCGGTGTGCGGCGCCCACTCCCTCGCCCTGCCCCATTGCCAGACCCTGCCTCAACCTCCTCCAACTCCGGTTCCCACGCTCCCCCTTCCGGTTCTCACGCCTTGTATTTGGGGAGGGGGGGGGATGGATGACTGGAAGCCGGGGCAGGCGCCTTTATTGGAAGCTGCTCCGGTTACGTACCACCTCAGCGGGGAGGGGAGCCCTCAGGCCCAGTGGGTGCCTTTAGCACAGGCCCAGATTAAGGAACTGTGCAAGGCGCAGAAGGACTACTCCTGTGGGTCTGAACACTTCCGGGGTATGCTCCGGAATGCCCTTGCACAGGGAGATCTGGTGCCGGCGGACCTGAGGGCCCTCTTCTCCAGTTTAACAAGACCCATGGAGTTTAGGGTCTGGGTGGGGGAATGGAGGAGGGAGATAGTGGAGGTTCTCCCGATTCTTTGGGGGAATCCTTCAGTGTCTCATGACGCGGACGGTTTAGCAATTTCCCAAGAACATCTTTTGGGCGAGGGACAGTGGGCAGAGTGGGCAGCTCAAGCAAAGGCCTTGTTCCCGCCTCAGCTTGTAGAGACCGCTAAGGCAGCAGAGCGGGCCTTTTATAAGCTAGACGTGGTGACCTCCCAATGGGAGGATGATGAAGTCCGGCAGGGGCCGCAAGAGCCTTATATGGTTTTCATCGAGCGCCTCTACAGATAGGTGGAGGCGCAGGCGACCGGGGATGACGACACGGAAAAGATGCTCTGGAGGATGGCGTATAGCAATGCCAACCTAGAGTGACGGAAGGCCATCAGGAGGCTCCCTCGAAGTCCCCTGCCCACGGTGGAGGCCATGATAGACGCCGTGGTAGGCCAGGTATCCCTACCATCGCGGCCTAAAAGAGCCTCAGTGGCTTTTGCGGAGGACCCCGAACCGGACTTCTTTGATATAGAAGCTTCCCCCGTTGCCGGACCCCCAACACCCGGGTCCGGCAGAAGATCAACGGCCACCCACCCCTGCCACCTCTGTGGCAAGACAGGGCATTGGATGCCCCAATGCCCGATGCGATTAGATTATTTAAAGTATAGAAGGAAGCGGGAAAAGGAGGAGAGTAAGGGCACAAAAAACTAGGCCCGGAGCGCAGCCCCTCCCTCCGCGAAGACAAAAATGCGGCAGGCCACTTAACAACAAGCGGGGAGGGAGGAGACGAGAGAGAGCTGCCATACACACTGCCGGATTTGTCTTACTTAGTACCAGACTTGACACATACCTGTGGTATTCAGCCGACACCTGCTCTTACCACCATGTCCACTGTTTCCCCCTACAGGCTGCAGCTAACTAGGGACTTTTATCTCTCTAGCAGTGACATCCAGCTGGTGTCTGTCGACCTGCAACACCCGGGTCGCTGGTCAAAACTTGGACGTTGCAGGTGGACCGTCGTCGGTGACACGAAGCACACACCGCGAGACATTCACATCGTCCCTGGTCTGGTAACTACCGACCGGGACCGTTTCGCGGTAGGGCTGTACTGTGTCCGACCCCCACTCTTCCTCCCTAAGGGACAGATCATTGCCCAGGCTGTTCCGGTTCCAGATAGAGATCATTGGAAGAACTCCGTGGAGAGGACATCGCCTCCGACAGTAGCCTGGGCACAGCTGGTTGGGAGGGAGAAGCCCCGCCTGACTTGTCAGCTCTAGTTGGGCGGGGACAAAAAGATCGTGAGGGATCTTTTGGACACAAGTGCGGATGTGACGATCATTCCCTCTCGGGAGTGGCCGTCACATTGGGACTTGCAAAGCGCTGCGGGCACGGTCTCAGGTGTTGGGGGCCTTCAATTGGCCAATCAATCTAAGAGCATTGTGCAAATTAAGGGGCCCGACGGGCAATTGGCCTCTATACGCCTGTTCGTTTTAGATTACATCGAGCCTCTCTGGGGAAGAGACCTACTAGCCCAGTGGGGAGCCAGAATTGACCTCCCAAAGGCTCCCCAGGTTTTTCGGGCAGTGGCCACTGAGGAGCGCCAGACCTGGAAGCTGAATTGGCTGTCAGATAAACCAGTACAGGTCTTGCAGTGGCCACTCAACAAGCAAAAATTAAAAGCCCTCAATGAGCTTGTTCAGGAGCAGTTACTGAAAGGCCACCTGGTGGAGACAATGTCACCTTGGAACTCCCCATTGTTTGTCATTAAGAAGCCTAATAAGGACAAGTGGCGGCTCCTGACCGACCTCCGCCAAATTAACGAACAAATAATGGGCATGGGTCCTCTTCAGCCAGGGATGCCCTTCCAAGCAATGCTCCCCCTAAACTGGAATTTGGCAGATATAGATATAAAAGATTGTTTTTTCCAGATTCCCCTGCACCCAGACGATGCCCCGCGCTTTGCATTCACGGTTCCGTCCATCAACCGTGAGTCCCCAGCCAAGCGCTATCATTGGTGAGTCCTTCCGCAAGGCCTTAAGAACAGCCCTGTGATCTGCCAATGGTATGTCGCTTCGCTGCTGTCACCCATACGTAGAGCCCTCAGGGATGCTGTCATCATCCACCATTACATGGACGACATCCTCGTGTGTGCGCCCGACCACAGTCTGCTTGCCCATGCGCTTGACCTGACAACCAATGCGTTGGTTGCTGCAGGGTTCGAGCTCCAGCAGGACAAAATTCAGCGGATGCCACCTTGGAAATACCTGGGCCTCGAAATCACAAAGCGGACCATTGTTGCGCAGAAATTGGCTATTAGGACAAAAGTCCAGACCCTAGCGGATGTCCATCAGCTGTGTGGGTCTTTAAATTGGGTGAGACCCTGGCTAGGCATTTCAACTGAGGACCTAGCCCCCCTTTTCAATTTGTTGAAAGGGGGAGAGTGGCTGAGTTCCCCTAGGGCTCTCACCCCAGAGGCAGAGGTGGCCTTGGAGAAGATACAGAAAGTTATTTCGGCCAGGCAGGCCCATCGTTACCATCCGGGCCTGCCCTTCAAATTTATTATACTGGGAAAATTGCCACACCTCCATGGCATGATACACCAGTGGGACACCAGTGTAAAGGACCAGGGGCTGGGTGACCTCCTCTTAATTATAGAGTGGGTGTTCCTCAGCCACCATCGGTCCAAAAGAATGACACGGCCACAGGAGTTGGTAGCCGAACTGATCCTCAAAGCAAGATCGAGGATCAGGGAGCTGGCGGGGTGTGATTTCGCATGCATACGTATCCCAATTAAATTAGAATCGGGACAACTTACATTAAAGACCTTTGAAGAACTGCTGCAAACTAATGAATACCTGCAGTTTGCACTAGATAGCTACACTGGGAGCATCGCAGTAGATCGGCCGGCCCACAAATTATTCAATTCGGAGTTAAAATTATCGCTGAAAAAGGTTCAGAGCAGGAAGCCACTGGATGCCTTGACAGTTTTCACAGAGGCGTCAGGAGCATCACACAAGTCAGTGATGACTTGGAAGGATCCTCAGACTCAGCAGTGGGAGACTGATGTTGTTGTTATGGAGGCCTCTCCACAAGTTGCTGAGTTGGACGCAGTCGTCAGGGCATTCCAGAGGTTCCCTGGGCCTTTTAATTTGGTTACAGATTCTGCGTATGTCGCAGGTGTAGTGTCTCGAGCTGAGTCTGCGGTTCTTCAGGAGGTCACCAACAAAAGATTATTTGAGTTGCATAACAGGCTCGTCGAGCTAGTGTCCCACCGCGAGCACCCTTTTTATGTTATGCATGTGAGGTCACATACTGATCTGCCCGGGTTTATTGCGGAAGGCAACCGTCGTGCCGAATCTCTGGCCGCGGCTGCTGTTACGCAGGCCCCTATCCCAGACGTGTTCGGCCAGGCTAAGATCAATCACCAACTTTTCCATCAGAATGCGCCTGGCCTGGTCCGGCAATTCAATCTGACGCAGGATCAGGCCAAGGCGATAGTGGCCACATGTCCCCAATGCCAACAGGATCAGATGCCCACCGTGGCCTCGGGGGCCAATCCCCGAGGTTTGGCGAGCTGCGAGGTGTGGCAGATGGACGTGACACATATCCCATCTTTTGGTCGATTGTGTTACGTCCACGTCTCAGTAGATACCTTCTCCGGGGCTATCTGTGCTTCTGCCCACACAGGCGAAAAGGCAACGGATGTCCAGAAGCATCTGCTTCAGGCATTCGCTGTCTTGGGCATCCCTAGGGCCCTAAAAACAGATAACGGCCCTGCGTATACCTCCAAGGAGCTGCGGAGCTTCCTGCAGCAATGGGGAATAGTCCATAAGACTGGCATCCCCTATTCCCCAACAGGCCAAGCCATGGTTGAGAGGGCCCACCAGAGCCTTAAGAAGATCCTATCCCGGCAACAACCGGCGATGAAGGTGGAGACCCCCCACGTCCGGCTGTAAAGAGCATTGTACACACTTAACTTTCTGAATTGCTCTTTTGACAGCCAAAAGCCTCAATAGGTCCGGCACTTCGGCAGTCACCAGCAGCTGCAGCTTAAAGCCAGGCCACCGGTTCTTGTAAAAGATCCGGAGACCTGGCGGACGGAGGGCCCCTTTAACCTGGTTACCTGGGGGAGGGGATATGGCTGCGTGTCCACTCCCTCAGGCCCCAGGTGGATTCCATCCAAGTGGGTTAGGCCCTTCGTCCCGAAACAGAGGACCAAGAGGGAGGCAGTACCACAGGTCCGGCAAGCTTGTTGGCGTCGGCGGAGGAAACCACACCATCAATCTTTGTCTTTCTCTCCGGATCTTCCCCCAGTTATAGAAGAGCCCTCTCCTCCAGCTTCTCCTCCACCCCTTGACCTCCTATGTCACGTTTCCTCCCATTCACCCCCTGCTCCAGCTCTTACCCCCCGTATGTTTTATTTAAACTGGTTGTTTGGAGAAGAACCATTTTTGTGAATTCGTCATACTTTTACTATCTTATCTCATTTCAGTGACATCTCCCCCATGGCCCCCGTTTCAACATCGCTGGCTCCCAACCCTAGCCTGCTAATGGCGATCATGACGACCTGCGGACTCCTTTTGCCACCTTCGGAGCCGTGGGTCATCCCCCAGCCAAAGATCAACGTCTGGCGTGCCTTGGCTCAATCGTTAGGACAGGACAGTATATGCCTAGACACCGGCGCAGCAGAGGACCCGATGTCATCTTGCCTTGTGGGGATCCCTTTCTCTCCAGGAGAGTTTCCCCCTGTCTTCCAAAGTGCCTTTAACGCTATCCTAGCCCAGAGCCTCACTATCCTCCCCAGTTTTGATTCCTCCAACGCCTGGAGAGACGGAGTGAGCAGGCTGGATCCTGCACCCTCCGAGCCCACAGAGTTACATCTCCTCGGCTCGACCAATGCATCAATTTGCTTTCAGTTTGATTATACAATCACCCCCGTCGAGAGGGGTAGTGAGGTAGTGCTACAGTCCAAGTTAGAATACCAAGCTAAGCAGTGGTGTAAGGCTGTCCTAAAGATCCTCGGCCCCACCACTACCGGACGGACCCCTTACTCCCTTCCCCGAGGCGTGTTTTTAATTTGTGGCGACCGGGCGTGGGCAGGCATCCCCTCTGGCCTGGTAGGAGGGCCATGCACTTTTGGCCGGCTGACGCTGTTTACCCCCAACGTCACTCAAATTATCAATTGGAAGAAGACAAACATCACATCCAAATTGGCTAGACCTAAAAGAGATCTCAAGGATCTCACTGAGGATTGTGATGATGAAATTACTCATTGGTCACACTCAAAATCCGTCGCCTTTACCATCTTGTTGCCTTGGGTATCGGTGGAGAAGGCTCTAGGTGAATTGGGCCGCCTAGAGTGTTGGGTGGCTAAACAAGCAAATTTTACTTCAGCCGCGCTCTACGACCTCCTCACAGATGAGGAAATAACAAGGAAGGCGACACTCCAAAACAGAGCAGCAATAGATTTTCTATTGCTGCTCCATCATCATCACTGTGAGGAGTTTGAGGGCCTCTGCTGCCTGAACCTGTCCTCTTGAGCCGAGGACGCCAGACATTCCATCAAGAGGCTGCAAGACCTTGTCCATCAGGTCAAGCAAGAGACCTCTGACTGGCTGGGGGACATTTTTAAGGGTTGGGGCCTCAGCGGGTGGGCCGGTTCCATAATAGAATCTGTTTGCAAGGTTGTTCTGAGTTTAATAATACTTTCAGTTTTCATTATTTTGATCCGAGGTTTGGTCCAGAGACTAATGGCCAGAGATACCTCAGCATCTGTCAACCATGCCGCAGTCCTGTCGGACAAGCCCATCGAGCTGGAAGACCTCTCCTCGGAGGCCGAAGAAGCTACAGATGAGGAAGGGGCGACCGCACCGTCCTTCGACCACCCAGGGGCGGGAGGATTCCAGCTCGAAGAAGGCGAGGCCTGGCCGGACCAGCCGCGAGATCCTGAATTTTAAGTTTCTGTGGACTTCCCGTTCTTTTTATCTTATTTGTTAAGAAACGGGGAGATGTTTTAGTGTGTTTTAAAGTTTCTTGTTTTTGCTCCCCCATTTGATGTATTATTCCCCCCCTGTTCTTTGTAAGATGGTTCTTCCCCCTCCAGTCTTCCCGCCACAGAGCCTTTGGCAGTTATGTTACTATGGTTACCCCTGCCCCTGTTAATTGTCAATCTCCCAAGTTACATAACGGCTCCTCCCTTATCCCACCATATAAGTAAAGTTTTCCTCCTCCCTGAGCCCAGTCAATCACCCCCCACTCCTCCCTGCTTTCTAGAACATTCTTCTCTCTGGGGGTGGTTTTTGGCTGGCGTCCCGGGGCCCCTCTATTGTTCTATGTTTATTGGATAAGTTCTTGTGTCAGTTTTCTTATGTACCTCCCCACATGTTCCGCTGTTGGTTAGCTGGGCTTCCCCTCCCGTCTCCACACCTTCCCTGTAAAACCCTGTCTCCCCCCGTGTTCGGGGCCATTTTGCTGTGGGTTTTTCCACCTGTTGGTTTGCCCTGTGCTGCATGTGGGCTCTTCAATAAACCGACGTTTTACCCCCAGCAAGTTGTCGCCTCGTCTCTCGTCTCGTCCAGCGCGAATCCAAGTCCGCAATCCAGCCCAGCACGAGTCCAGGACGCCAAGGGGGGCTGGCCTCAGATGCACAGGGACGTGGGCCGCTTTACCTCTCCAGCTAGCCGGACTTAGGGCCGTGAACGCCCTCGCGCATTCTAGAACACCATGGGAGATGTTTTCTGTGCTGGCACAGTTTCTTTTTACCAGACCTAGTGGAAAACCTTTTTGCTAAGCTGGATACGCGAAGAGATGCTAAAGACGAAGGTACGATGCTCCCTGGAGCTAAGATCTGCTCCCGGGCGTCTTTCGGCAGAAGCCACGCTGCGGAGAGCACTATGACCGCCACAATCGTCTTTGCGCGAAGAAGCCGCTCCTTCGTCTCCGGGAGCCGGAGAGAGCGGCAGCTTCGGAAAGGTGAAGAAGGAAGCTGCAGAACACCGGGATTGTGTGCGCAGCTTTCCAACTGATAGAAAACAATACCTTTGACCTCTTCTGCCTTTTCCAAACACATGAGCATTCTATTGGAAGCTGTTTTGGGCAAGTCTGTACACCTTCTTGCAAAACACTCGGCAGACCTCCGTGCAACTTCTAGAACACGATGGGAGATTTTTCAATGCTGGCACATTTTCTCCTTCCCAGACATAGTGGAAAAGGTTTTGGCTAAGATGTAGACGACCAGAGACGCTAAAGAAGAAGATACGATGATCGCCGGAGCTAAGAGCCGCTCCCGGGCATCTTTCGGCAGAAGCCGCTCTAAGGCGAGCACTGTGGCTTGCACAATCGTCTAAGGGCGAAGAGGCCGCTTTTTTGCCTTTGGGAGCCTGAGAGAGCGGCAGCTTCGGAAAGGTGAAGAAGGAAGCTTCACAAAACTGGGATTGTGAGCGCAGCTTTCCATCTGATAGAAAACAGTACCTAAGGACTCTCCTGACTTCTCCAAACACATGACCATTCGATTCGAATCTGTTTTGGGCAACTCTCTTCGTCTTCTTGCAAAACACACGGCGGACCTCCGTGCAACTTCTAGAACACGATGGGAGATGTTTTCTGTGCTGGCACAGTTTCTCCTTGCCAGACGCAGTGGAAAAGCTTTTGGCTAAGATGTAGACGACAAGAGACGCTAAAGACGAAGGTACGATGCTGTCCGGAGCTAAGAGCCGCTCCCGGGTGTCTTTCGGTAGAAGCCGCGCTGCAGAGAGCACTGTGACCTCCACAATCGTCTTTGCGCAAAGAAGCCGCTTCTTCCCCTCAGGGAGAAAGAGGGAGCGGCAGCTTCGGAAAGGTGAAGAAGGAAGCTGCACAACTCTGGGATTGTGTGTGCAGCTTGCCAACTGATAGAAAACAGTACCTTAGCACTCTCCTGCCTTTTCAAAACACATGAGCATTCGATTGGAAGCTGTTTCGGGCAACTCTCTTCGTCTTCTTGCAAAACAATCGGCGGACCTCCGTGCAACTTCTAGAACACGATGGGAGATGTTTTCTTTTCTGGCACCGTTTCTCCTTGCCAGACATCGTGGAAAAGCTTTTGGCTAAGATGTAGAGGAAAAGAGACGCTAAAGACGAAGGAACGATGCCCTCCGGAGCTAAGAGCCGTAGCCGGGCGTCTTTCGGCCGAAGTCTCGCTGCGGAGAGCCCTGTGACCGCCACAATTGTCTTTGCGTGAAGAAGGCGTTTCTTCGTCTCCGGGAGCCGGGGAGAGCGGCAGCTTCGAAAAGGTTAATAAGGGAGCAGCACAACTCTGGGATTGTGAGAGCAGCTTTCCATCTGATAGAAAACAGCACCTTAGCACTCTCCTGCCTTTTCCAAACACATGAGCATTCGATTGGAAGGTGTTTCAGGACACTTCCTTCCTTTTTTTGCAAAACACTCGGCAGACCTCCGTGCAACTTCTAGAACACGATGGGAGATGTTTTCTGTGCTGGCACAGTTTCTCCTTTCCAGACATATTGGAAAAGCTTTTGGCTAAGATGTAGACGAAAAAAGAGATTCTAAAGACGAAGGCAGAATGCTCTCCGGAGCCAAGAGCCGCTCCCGGGTGTCTTTCGGCAGAGGCTGCGCTGCGGAGAGCACGGTGACCGCCACAATCGTCTTTGCGCGAAGAAGCCGCCTCTTCGCCTCCGGGAGCCGGAGAGAGCGGCAGCTTCGGAAAGGTGAACAAGGAAGCTGCAATACACTGGGATTGTGAGCGCAGCTTTCCATCTGATAGAAAACAGCTCCTTAGCACTCTCCGGCCTTTTCCAAACTCATGATCATTCGATTGGAAGCTGTTTTAGGAAACTTTCTTCATCTTCTTTCAAAACACTCTGCAGACCTCCGTGCAACTTCTAGAACACGATGGGAGATGTTTTCTGTGCTGGCACAGTTTCTCCTTGCCAGAAATAGTGGAAAAGCTTTTGGCTAAGATGTCGATGACAAGAGACACTAAAGAAGAAGGTGCGATTCTCTCAGGAGCAAAGAGCCGCTCCCGGGCGTCTTTCGGCAGAAGCCGCGCTGCGGAGAGCACGGTGACTGCCACGATCGTCTTTGCGCGAAGAAGCCGCTTCTTCGCCTCCAGGAGCCGGGGAGAGCGGCAGCTTCGGAAAGGTGAAGAAGGAAGCTGCACAACACTGGGATTGTGTGCGCGGCTTGCCAACTGGTAGAAAACAGTACCTTACCACTCTCCTGACTATTCCAATCTCATGAGCATTCGATTGGAAGCTGTTTCGGACAACTCTCTTCATCTTCTTGCAAAACACTCGGCAGACATCCGTTTCACTTCTAGAACACGATGGGAGATGTTTTCTGTGCTGGCACAGTTTCTCCTGGCCAGACATATTGGAAAAGCTTTTGGCGAATATGTGGAAGTCAAGAGACGCTAAAGACAAAGGTACGATGCTCTCCGGAGGTAAGAGCCGCTCCCGGGCGTCTTTCGACAGAAGCCACGCTAAGGAGAGCACTGTGACGGCCACAATCGTCTTTGCGCAAAGAAGCCGCGTCTTCGCCTCAGGGAGCCGGAGAGAGCGGCGGCTTCGGAAAGGTCAAGAAGGAAGCTTCACAACACTGGAATTGTGTGAGCAGCTTGCCGACTGATAGAAAACAGTACCTTAGCACTCTTCTGACTATTCCAATCACATGGTCATTCGATTGGAAGCTGTTTAAGGCAACTCTCTTCGTCTTCTTGCAAAACACACGGCAGACGTCCGTGCAACATCTAGAACACGATGGGAGATGTTTTCTGTGCTGGCACAGTTTCTCCCTTCCAGACATAGTGGAAAAGCTTTTGGCGAAGATGTCGATGACAAGAGACGCTAAAGAAAAAGGTACGATGCTCTCCGGAGCTAAGAGCCGCTCCCGGGCGTCTTGCGACAGAAGCCACGCCAAGGAGAGCACTGTGACCGCCACAATCGTCTTTGCGTGAAGAAGCTGCTTCTTCGCCTCCGGGAGCCGGAGAGAGATGCAGCTTCGGAAAGGTGAAGAAGGAAGCTGCAAAACACTGGGACTGTGTGCGCAGCTTGCCAACTGAGAGAAAACAAAACCTTAGGACTGTCCTTCCTTCTCCAATCACATGAGCATTCGACTGGACGCTCTTTTAGGCAACTCTCTTCGTCTTCTTGCAAAACACTCGGCAGACCTCCGGGCAACTTCTAGAACACGATGGGAGATGTTTTCTGTGCTGGCACCGTTTCTCCTTGCCAGACATCGCGGTAAAGCTTTGCGCTAACATGTAGATGACAAGAGACGCTAAAGACGAATGTACGATTCTCTCTGGAGCTAAGAGCCATTCCCGCGCCTCTTGCGGCAGAAGCCGCGCTGCGGAGAGCACTGTGACCGGCACAATCGTCTTTGCGCGAAGAAGCCGCTTCTTCGCCTCCGGGAGCCGGAGAGAGCGACAGCTTCGGAAAGGTGAAGAAGGAAGCTGCACAACAGTGGGATTGTGTGCGCAGCTTGCCAACGGATAGAAAACAAAACCTTAGGACTGTCCTTCCTTTTCCAATCACATGAGCATTCGATTGGAAGCTGTTTTTGGCGCCTCTCTTCGTCTTCTTCCAAAACGCTCGCCAGACCTCCGTGCAACTTCTAGAACACGATGGGAGATGTTTTCTGTGCTGGCACAGTTTCTCCTGGCCAGACATAGTGGAAAAGCTTTTGGCTAAGATGTAGACGACAAGAGACGATGAAGACGAAGGTCCGATGCTCTCCGGAGCTGGGAGACGCTCCCGGGCGTCTTTCGGCGGAAGCCGCGCTAAGGGGAGCACTGTGACTTGCAAAATCGTCTTTGCGCGAAGAAGCCGCTTCTTCATCTCCGGGAGACGGAGAGAACGGCAGCTTCGGAAAGGTGAAGAAGGAAGCTGCAACGCACTGGGATTGCGTGTGCACCTTGCCAACTGATAGAAAACAGTACCTTAGCACTCTCCTGCCTTTTCCAAACACATGAGCATTCGATTGGAAGCTTTTTTAGGCCACTCTCTTGCTCTTCTAGCAAAACACTGGGCAGACCTCCGAGCAACTTCTAGAACACGATGGGAGATGTTTTCTGTGCTGACACAATTTCTCCTTACCAGACATAGTGGAAAAGCGTTTGACTAAGGTGTAGACGATAAGAGACGCTAAAGACGAAGGTACGATGCTCTCCGGCGCTAAGAGCCGCTCCCGGGAATCTTTCGACAGAAGTCACACTAAGGAGGGCACTGTGACCGCCAAAATCGTCTTTGCGCGAAGAAGCCGCTTCTTCACCTCCGGGAGTCGGAGGGAGCGACAGCTTCGGAAAGGGAAGAAGTAAGCTGCAGAACACTGGGATTGTGAGCGCAGCTTGCCAACTGATAGAAAACAGTACCTTAGTGTTGGAGAGTTTTTCAAGAATGGCTTGAAGAAACGGGCCATGAGACATTCAATTGAGAGAAAAGTAAAGGGAAAATGTAAAGCATTCCTAACGCAGTTCTCAGACTTCTGATTTCTATAAACAATTAGACTCTCTTCATAAACAATAAAGTTCTCAGGCTGTCTTCCCATAACAAGAAGAATACCGTCTCTGGGAAAGGCTGGCACCCTGAGAACTGATGAAGAAGTTTTGGGAACTCTGGTTCTATTTTTAATAAACAATTGTTGGTATTCTGAAACAAGAGTAGTGGTTAGATGTTTCTCTGTTAGCCTATCATGAAATTGGATTACAGAATATGCATGAAGTTCGTTAACTTTGTTATTTAAGGTGATTGAT
This sequence comes from Melozone crissalis, assembly GCF_028551555.1. Taxonomy (NCBI): domain Eukaryota; kingdom Metazoa; phylum Chordata; class Aves; order Passeriformes; family Passerellidae; genus Melozone; species Melozone crissalis. The sequence continues at coordinate 2,810,338 of NW_026535882.1, read as the reverse complement.
TGATCAATAAAATTGGAGTTCGATGCATTAAAGGATGGTCGTCTCCCCCTCATCTCCAACCAATGGTTGACCCCTGGACGTGATAGAGCATAACGAACGCGAACGAACGCTCTTGGGGATTGCGAAAACCACAGGGAGGTGAGGACTTGTCCAGGTTCCGAGGAGCAGCTGCGGAACGGCTTTAAGCACGAATACAAAGCGGACAAAAGCCGCCGAGACGTGCCGGGCCCCAAGCAACCTTATAGAAGAGTCTTGGCTGGTACATGTGGCCTGACGCCGGAGGTGCTGCAGAGCGCGCTCATTTACATAGGTATGGAACGGCAAGCCGCATATGAACTTTTTATAACTTTTCTGCAAAAGAGGCAGATTAAGGGAATTGATTTACAGAATGAATTACCGGGTCTTTTAGCTTATGGTGTAGAGAGGGGAATCTTTGTTAATCCTCATATAGTTCACATATTGTCTGAGTGGCGTAAATTTGGTGATTTATTGTGGCAGGCTACTTTAGATGATGATAAAACTGCCAGGAAGTTGGGTAAATTATGGCGGGTCGTTAACACCGAACTGCTGCAATTTCAAGCTGAAAAAAGGGCTGCCTTAATGAGCCAGGTGCAGTCCGCCTCACTGCCCGCCAAGCAGCCCCCCTTAATGAGCCAGGCTACAAGCCCGGCTACGAGCCAGCCTACAAGCCAGGCTACGCAGGCTGCTTTTTCACCCGCTTCGCAGCCCCCCCTAACGAGCCAAGCTCCGCGGGGTGCTTTGTTGTCTGCTTTGCCGCAGGCTACACAGAGCACTTTTGATTCTCCCGTATCTGCTATCTCTCAGCAGCCGGGGCCACAAACGTATACTCCGTTCCCAAAAAGCAATCAGTCGGTCCCTAGGTCGGAAAACGATTTGGCGGTGACGATTGCCAGGGATAGAAGAGATGCGTGGGCTGCCCTGGCCAAAGATGCCATGGAAAAGGGAGATCAGGAGCTAATGAGCATGGCTAACGAACTGGCTTGTCCAGTTGTTTTTACCCCTCAGGCGGGGGGGGGAATTTGGGCGACGATCAGTGCTCTTAACTGGAAAATGTTATCTCAATTGCGAGCTACTGTTAGTCAGTTTGGATCTAAAAGCGAACCAGCCAGGCAAATGCTCGACTATATTTTTGACACTAGCATTCTCCTTGTTAATGATTGTCGTGGCATAGTGAAATTAATCTTTACCCAACATCAACAATTGCTGTTTAATGCCCATTGGCAAGGGCTCGTAAATGAGTGCGTAGCAGTTCAGAGACAGCCAGGCGACCCCTTGCATGGTATCACTATAAATGAGCTTATGGGTCTGGGACCTTTCCTTCGAACTGAGGCACAAGCTTTAATAGGCCAAGAAAAGTGCCGGGAGGCAATGCGGTTAGTCAGACTCGCAATAGACATGGTGAAGGAACCGGGAGAGATACCAGTGTCTGTAGGAATTAAGCAAGGCAGAGAGGAAGCATTTGATGCTTTTGTTGGTAGAGCTGCGGCTGCAATTAAGAGAGCAGGCGTGCCTGAATATTTGCGCGAGGTCCTACTCAGGCAGTGTGTCCTTCAAAATTGTAATTCTGCTACTAGAAACATACTTAATGCCTTAGGTGCGAATTGGACTGTAGAGGAAGCATTAGAAAGGATGGCTCTTATACCAACCGGACAACAGGTTCTTGTAGTAGACGCAATAAAACAGTTAGGAGTAGGCTTACAAGAACAAGCAAAGTCCTCTCAGACTCAGGTGTTAGCCGCTCTTGCACCTCTTCAAACGTCAGCTGCGTTTGCAGCATCAAATAAAGGAGGCCGCACGAAATGCTGCCGATGCGAAGGCACGGGCCACTTGCGCCGGGAATGCCAGGCACCAACAGAAGTCATCGCTGCAGCATCCGTATTCTATCCTGCCTCTAACCCTCCGCAGCAGGGAGCCTCTAACCCTCCGCAAAAGGGAGCCGCCGCGGGCGAAGCAGAACCGCCCCGAAGGGAGTGACCCGCAATGCAGAGCAGATATGAATTAGTAGAAGGATTTAACAGGGCTTTGGACTTATAGTTACGGTAAAGGGATTTTCCATATGGTTTACGGATTAACGGAAATGTGTGAATTCAGTGATTTATGGTGGAATTGTGGTACTGTGCTACTCCGAACTCGGCACGGGCGCGCCGCCCTGAGAGCGGAGCCGCCGCCGCAGAAACCAAGCTGCGCCACCCTGAGAGCCACGCCGGGAGTGATCAAAGAGCGGCGGGGGGAGCGACCGGAGTCGCGTCGCCCTCATGTGTGAACTGGGGGCCAGATGTCCACGGGCGGCCGGTTGCTGCTTGGGAACAGTGACTGGACATCAGAGAGCAGGTGATGGAGGAGCAATCATGCTGTGCATTGATAGTTTTCGTTGGATTGTTATCATTATGATGGCCACTGAATTTGTGTTCCCTTAGGCTAGTTGTAAGAAAAATGATTGACCAGCACCTTTTCTGGGCTCTGATGAGCGTCCAGCGCCATCCATTTTCAGGGCTAGTTGATTCTGCAAGTGAGTTATTGCACACTCCTTAGCGGATTCCGATTTTGCGGGACCGGAGCGCCTTTTCAAGCGGGAACGTTTCTCCCTCTGCCCCGCAGCCGGCAAAAGCTACAGTTTAAGATCTAACAGCGGTAATAACTGTGACTCTTGTCAACAAAAGAAAAGATTCCTATTGCAATTAAAAGACTAGTGAAACTAAACAAGCGACACCAAGGACTATTGCTGTCAGGATGTTTTTCACCTAAGTTAGAGAGATCTTTTGTTCTCCCCAGCACAGACTGTAAAGCAGAAATCAGCGTAAATGAATGCAGGAGTCAAATTTCGGCCGATTTGGCTCGGCATTGGTTATGCTGTCTTGGAAACACCTGTATTATCGGACACTTTGAACATCAGAAACCCAGATGGCTGGGTCAATGAAACATCAGACTCTAAAGCTGTGTTTTGAAAAAGTTGAGGATGTTAAGATGTGTTGGAATGATTGTGTGAGTGAGATGCAATGAGTGTGTTTTTTGTATTCTTTAAGCATGGTTTAAATGTGATAGATGTAAAAGCAAGCACTGAATTCAAAAGAATTTTTTCACAGGTGCACCTTAAATGAATTTGTGTTTAAGTGTATTTAAGTATAAAAATGCTATAGCAAACACGTGAAGAAAGTTATTTTAGCTTAATATTTTAGAATCAGGCCTGTAAGTAAGTTATAGTAAATGCTATATTTTATTTCTATAGTAAGTTTTATCTGTTATTAAGTAGTTTAAGTTGGATTATCAATTAAGTGCCATTAAATGTCAAATACTGTTAAGGTTAAGTCCTGTTAAGTTTATCTCCTGTTAAGTTTAAGTGATTAAGTAAGTTAAGTTAGATCCTGTTAAGTTTGAGTGTTATTAAGTTTGGGTAAAGCTGGATTCTGTTTAGATTATGTTGGGTTTGAGGTATGTAGAATTTAAAGTCAGTTAAATTTTGTTATAGATAAGTTTTATTAGATTTAAGTGATTTTACATGTTTTGCAAATAAGTCTGCTATAATTAGTCTTGTTAGACTTCCCAGAGGATGAAGGAGTAACTGAAATTAACTTTATTTTAATAATTCCATTTAGTATATTTATTTTAGGCATAATTTCCTCAAAGCAGCTAATCTTGTAAATTACTTTCATATATTCTAAAATTCTTGGAGCATTAATTTATTGCTGCTTTCTAAGTCTGTATCTTCCAGAACACTTTTTTTAAAAAGTTATGAGTTTTCAAGTGACATCTTGTCTCCAATTGCAAAGGCTATTAATTCTCTGAATATGAATCAAATGTTATTTCCTACTGGGAGCTGGAAGCCATACTCATTTGTTAGGAAGATTTGTTAAAGTTTTGCTCCAAGTGTTTCTATTAGATAAAAATAGGTCTTACATTGGTATTGATTGTCTGTGTCACAGAACACACCAGTAAAAAGATAAAAATGGAAAAAACCCTAAGCATCTTTTGTTTGCTGGGGTCCTATTTATTTGCAAAAAAGATACTACAGTAAGTCCTACTCCTTACTGGGAAATAGCTTTAGTTTCTCAGATCATGCTTTTACAGAAGTGTGCAAGTTAGTTATCTAGTGATCTCTGTTTATCAGTTTTAAAAATACGAGAATGACAAATGTTTGCCCTCTACTCTGTACTGGTGTCTCTGTCCTACTTGCTAGTCTGCTGTATGACATCTTTCTGTCAGTTCTGTAAATTTTAAGTTAAATATTTTAAGTGCTTTAAATGCATACTACTTTTTCACCACTCCAAATTAACAAAGGACTGAGAATCGCCCAGTTGATGCCATTTGAGCCAAATGACTAAAGGATTACAGACTGAAAACTGACTTTGAACCTTTCTGAGAGACCCATGAAAAAGGTGGATGTGATAATTTCAAGGACAGAAAGAATCATTTTCAGACTTTTTCACCTCCTCTCCAGGTTTGCATGAATGAAAACAGCTAACAGCTTTCTTTTCTTAGTCCAATTACCACCTGTTCGGCAATGCCTGATAAGGCCGTAACACGCCGTTGCCGGACGACCTGGGAATATAATTGGGAGTGGGCACTACGGAATGAGACAGAGCTAAACACTGCCTCAGCTTTAGACCTTTATGAATCTCATGAGCAGTAAATCTTAGCTTATTATCGGTGAGAGGTACAGTGTATTTTGAAAGGGGTTAAAGCTCAAAGTGCATCATATATAGCCTCGATAGGGTGTAGAAAACTGGTGCCTTTAACACAACATTCTGTTGTAGGTCCTATAAGAGGAGATCCCAATTAAGCATTAGATAACTGCATTAGAAGGTTACAAAGGTGTGGTCTTCAGGTGTCAGGAACAGTAAGGTTAAAAACTGAGAAAAAAAGAAGGTCAATATAAAAACACAGAAAAATAAAGTTCACTTTTATTATCTTGCTTAGTATAGAAGTAGCTGAAGAATTAAAGGTAGCACATTTTAGTCAACCTAGAGATAATGTATGGATAACACTTGCTAGCACAAGGCCATGGGTGTGAAGAGTTTGAAGGGATGTGTTGCATGAACTTATCTGATCATTCTGTATCTATTCATGCTAAGTTAAAAGAACTACTACTGGGGCTTAACAGCCTTAAGGAAGAAAAAGGATTGGGAATTGATGAATGGCTTAAAAGCTTAGGATTGGGTCCATGGTTAAGAAACCTTGTAATATATGCTATAGGGATATATTTCTCCCAAAGAAAAAAAACCGGGGGAAATGTTGGAGAGTTTTTCAAGAATGGCTTGAAGAAAAGGGCCATGAGACATACAATTGAGAGAAAAGTAAAGGGAAAAAGTAAAGCAGTCCTAACGCAGTTCTCAGCCTTCTGATTTCTATAAACAATTAGACTCTCTTTATAAACAATGAAGTTCTCAGGCTGTCTTCCCATAACAAGAAGAACACCGTCTCTGGGAAAGGCCGGCACCCTGAGAACGGATGAAGAAGTTTTGGAAACTCTGGTTCTGTTTTTAATAAACAATTGTAGGTATTCTAAAACAAGAGGAGTGGTTAGAAGTTTCTCTGTTAGCCTATCATGAAATTGGATTACAGAATATGCATGAAGTTCGTTAACTTTGTTATTTAAGGTGATTGATTGATCAATAAAATTGGAGTTCGATGCATTAAAGGATGGTCGTCTCCCCTTCATCTCCAACACCTTAGGACTCTCCTGCCTTTTCCAAACACATGAGCGTTCGATTGGAAGCTGTTTTGGGCAACTCTCTTCGTCTTCTTGCAAAACACTCGACAGACCTCCGAGCAACTTCTAGAACACGATGGGAGATGTTTTCGGTGCTGGGTCAGTTTCTCCTTTCCAGACATAGTGGAAAAGCTTCTGGCTAAGATGTAGACGACAAGAGACGCTAAAGACGAAGGTACGATGCTCTCCGGAGCTGAGAGCCGCTCCCGGGCGTTTTTCGGCAGAAGCCGCGCTGCGGAGAGCACTGTGACCGCCACAATCGTCTTTGCGCGAAGAAGCCGCTTCTTCGCATCCGGGAGACGGAGAGAGCGGCAGCTTCGGAAAGGTGAAGAAGGAAGCTGCACAACACTGGGATTGTGTGCGCAGCTTGCCAACGAATTGAAAGCAGGACCTTAGCACTCTCCAGCATTTTCCAAACACATGAGCATTCGATTGGAAGTTGTTTTAGGCAAATCGGATCGTCTTCTTGCGAAACACTTGGCAGACCTCTGTGCAGCTCCTAGAAAACGATGGGTGATGTTTTCTGAGCTGGCACAGTTTCTGCTCTCCAGACATATTGGAAAAGCTTTTGGCTAAGATGTAGACGCCGAGAGACACTAAAGACGAAGGTACGATGCTCTCCGGAGCTAAGAGCCGCTCCCGGGTGTCCTTCCGCAGAAGCCGCGCTGGGAGAGCACTGTGACCGGCACAATCGTCTTTGCGCGAAGAAGCCCCTTCTTCGCCTCCGGAAGCCGGAGAGAGCGGCAGCTTAGGAAAGGTGAAGAAGGAAGCTGCACAACACTGGGATTGTGTGCGCAGCTTGCCAACTGATAGAAAACAGTACCTTAGCACTCTCCTACCTTTTCCTAACACATGAGCATTCGATTGGAAGCTGTTTTAGGCATCTCTCTTCGTCTTCTTGCAAAACACTCGGCAGACCTCCGTGAGACTTCTAGAACACGATGGGAGATGTTTTCTGTGCTGGCACAGTTTCTGCTCTCCAGATATAGTGGAAAAGCTTTTGGCAAAGATGTCGACGACAAGAGACGCTAAAGACGAAGGTACGATGCTCTCTGGACGTAAGAGCCGCTCCCGGGCGTCTTTCGGCAGAAGCCGCGCTGCGGAGAGCACTGTGACCGCCACAATCGTCCCCACACGAAGAAGCCGCTTCCTCGCCTCCGGGAGCCGGAGAGAGCGGCATTTTCGGAAAGGTGAAGAAGGAAGCTGCACAACACTGGGATTGTGAGCGCAGCTTGCCAACTGATAGAAAACAGTACCTTAGCACTCTCCTGCCTTTTCCAAACACATGAGCCTTCAATTGGAAGCCGTTTTAGGCAACTCTCTTCGTCTTCTTGCAAAAGACTCGGCAGACATCCGTGCAACTCCTAGAACACGATGGGAGATGTTTTCTGTGCTGGCAAAGTTTCTCCTTTCCAGACATATTCGCAAAGCTTTTAACTAAGGTGTCGACGACAAGAGACGCTAAAGACGAAGGTACGATGCTCTCCGGAGCTAAGAGGCGCTCCTGGGCATCTTTCAGCAGAAGCTGCCCTGCGGAGAGCGCTGTGACTGCCACAATCGTCTTTGCGCGAAGAAGCTGCTTCTTCACCTCCGGGTGCCGGGGAGAGCGGCAGTTTAGGAAAGGTGAAGAAGGAAGCTGCACAACACTGCGATTTTGTGCGCAGCTTGCTAACTGATAGAAAACAGTACCTTAGCACTCTCCTGCCTTCTCCAAACACATGAGCATTCTATTAGAAGCTGTTTAAGGCAACTCTCTTCGTCTTCTTGCAAAACACTTGGCAGACCGCCCTGCAACTTCTAGAACACGATGGGAGATGTTTTCTGTGCTGGCACAGTTTCTCTAACCCAGACATAGAGGAAAAGCGTTTGACTAAGATGTAGACGCCGAGAGACACTAAAGACGAAGGTACGATGCGCTCCGGAACTCAGAGCCGCTCCCGGGTGTCCTTCCGCAGAAGCCGCGCTGGGAGAGCACTGTGACCGGCACAATCGTCTTTGCGCGAAGAAACCCCTTCTTCGCCTCTGGGAGCCGGAGGGAGCGGCAGCTTCGGAAAGGCAAAGAAGGAAGCTGCACAACTCTGGAATTGTGTGCGCAGCTTGCACACTGATAGAAAACAGTACCTTAGCACTCTCCTGCCTTTTCCTATCACATGAGCATTCGATTGGAAGCTGTTTTAGGAATCGCTCTTCGTCTTCTTGCAAAACACACGGCAGACCTCCGTGCAACTTCTAGAACATGATGGGAGAGGTTTTCTGTGCTGACACAGTTTCTCCTTTCCAGATATAGGGGAAAAGCTTTTGCTTAAATGTCGACGACAAGAGACGCTAAAGACGAAGGTACGATGCTCTCCAGAGCTGTGAGCCGATCCCAGGCGTCTTTCGGCAGAAGCCGCACTGCGGAGAGCACTGCGGCCACCACAATCGTCTTTGCGCGAAGAAGTCGCTTCTTCCCCTCAGGGAGCCAGAGGGAGCGGCAGCTTCGGAAAGGTGAAGAAGGAAGCTGCACAACTCTGGGATTGAGTGCGCAACTTGCCAACTGATAGAAAACAGTACCTTAGCACTCTCCTGCCTTTTCCAAACACATGAGCATTCGATTGGAAGCTGTCTTAGGCAACTCTGTTCGTCTTCTTGCAAAACACTCGGCAGACCTTCCGTTCAACTTCTAGAACACGATGGGAGATGTTTTCTGTGCTGGCACAGTTTCTCCATGCCAGACATAGCGGAAAAGCATTTGACTAAGATGTAGAAGACAAGAGACGCTAAAAACGTAGGTACAATGCTCTCCGGAGCTAGGAGCCGCTTAGGGGCGTCTTTCGGCAGAAGCCGCGCTGCAGAGAGCACTGTGACCGCCACAATCGTCTTTTTGCGAAGAAGCTGCTTCTTCACCTCCGGGAGCCAGAGAGAGCGGCAGCTTCGGAAAGGTGAAGAAGGAAGCTGCGCAACACTGGGATTATCAACGCAGCTTGCTGTGGGATCTCAGAACCTCAGGACTTAGGTGCAGAGTTACCGAGACCACCCTTGGGGGGCTCGGGAGTCCTGGAATGTTGCCAGAAGTGTCTGGTGGCTGGACTTTGATCCTACATGAGAGACGACACCTGTATGTGGATGGGAGGATTTCACTGGGGTGAATGGTGAAGGGATAAGTTAATTACAGTGTAAAACACGGGGTTTAGGATTTCTGTACAGGGGGGTCTAAAGAAGTAAGATGGAGCAATTGAGGCGTGTCCTGTCCTTCTTCTTCTTCTTCTTGGCCTCCATCTTCTGTGGTGATGGTGGCACTTTGAGATTGGTTATTACTTACAGTGCACCGGTCAATAAGGGTAAAAGGTATTGGAAAAAATAGGTAAATATTGTATACGATATTTTGAGTATAAAGATAAGGGACCGCCCCGGGGGCTCGGAGTGCGCACGTGGCTGGCTTGCTGTGCGGACCTCTGTCGAGAAGAGAGAAAACCTTTTAGATATAAAACCAATAAATACTGAAGTCCGAGAAAGACCCGTAGCCTCTTCTAATCCTTTGAAGCGCGGGCTGCCCAAGGCCATCTCCGAGGCTTCCCGGGCCACAAAACAGCCGAGAGAAGGAACAGCTTGCCAAGTGATAGAAAACAGTACCTTAGCACTTCCTTGTCTTTTTCTAAACACGTGAGCATTCGATTGGAAGCTTTTTCGGGCAACTCTCTTCCTCTTCTTTCAAAACGCTCGGCAGACCTCCGTGAAACTTCTACAGCACGATGGGAGATGTTTTCTGTGCTGGCAAAGTTTCTTCTTCCCAGATATAGTGGAAAAGCTTCTGGCTAAGATGTAGATGACAAGAGACGCTAAAGACGAAGGAACGATGCTCTGCGGAGCTAAGAGCCGCTCCCGGGCGTCCTTTGGCAAAAGCCACGCTAAGGCAAGCACTGTGACCGCCGCAATCGTCTTTGCGCGAAGAAGCCGCTTCTTCGCCTCCGGGAGCCGGAGAGAGCGGCAGCTTCGGATAGGTGAAGAAGGAAGCTGCATGTCGTGGGGTGACAACCTTTATCCCAATACTTTATCCCAATATCGTGTGTTGTGTCTGGCAGCTGTGTTTTTTCTCTCTCTCTCCCTTCCCCCCCCCCCCCCCCCGGCCGTCTTGCCGCTGCGGGGCGGGGAGGGAGGAGGGAGGGGGACTGGTTGCACTTTGGCTTTTGGCTGCTTGGCTGGCTGGCCTGCTCGCTTTTGCTTGCCACTTTGCTTGCTTGCTACTGCCTAAGCCCTAGCTGATAGCTGCCTTTTTTCCCTTTGCTGCTTTCTGCGCTGTTTTTCTTTTTTCCCTTTTCTTTGGTCCTCTCTTTCTTACCCTCCCCTGAAGATACTGGACCGGCTCCAGACCTGACCTGGGACGTCTGGCGGGATCTCCGGAGCCTGCGAGAGACGCTCGGCACCCTCCACAACACTGACTGGTCTTCTTTTCTTTTCTTGTGTTGGGGAGTGTTCTTTTGTGATTTGTCAATAAATAGGTTTTGTTTTCCACTTTGCTCCTCCAAGGAATTCCTTCCCGAACCCGGTATTGGGGGGGGGAGGGATGGTTGGAGGTTTGTTTTTTTTTTGGGGGGGACTCCCTTTTGGAGATTTCCCCTAATTTGTCCTAAACCAGGACACTGCACAACACTGGGATTGTGTGCGCAGATTGCCAACTGATAGAAAACAGTACCTTAGCACTCTCCTGAATATTCCAATCACATGAGCACTCGATTGGAAGCTGTTTCGGGAAAGTCTCTTCGTCTTCTGGCAAAACACTCGGCAGACATCCGAGAAACTTCTAGAACACGATGGTACATGTTTTCTGTGCTGGCAGAGTTTGTCCTTGGCAGACATAGTGGAAAAGCTTTTGGCGAAGATGAAGACGACAAGAGACGCTGGAGACGAAGGTACGATGCTCTCCGTAGCTAAGAGCCACTCCCGAGGATCTTTCGGCCGAAGCCGCGCTGCGGAGAGCACTGTGACCACCACAATCGTCTTTGAGCGAAGAAGCCGCTTCTTCGCCTACGGGAGCCGGGGAGACCGGCCGCTTCGGAAAGGTGAAAAAGGAAGCTGCACAACACAGGGATTGTGAGCGCTGCTTGCCAACTGATAGAAAACAGTACCTTAGCACTCTCCTGCCTTTTCCAAACACATGAGCATTCGATTGGAAGCTGTTTGGGGCAACTTTCTTTCTCTTCTTGAAAAACACTCGGCAAACCTCCGTGCATCTTCTAGAACACGATGTGAAATGTTTTCTGTGCTGGCACAGTTTCTCCTTTCCAGACATTGTGGAAAGCCTTTTGGCTAAGATGTAGACAACAAGAGACGCCAATGACGAATATACGATGCGTTTCGGAGCTAAGAGCCGCTCCCGGGCATCTTTCGGCAGAAGCCGAGCTGCGGAGAGCACTGTGACCGGCACAGTTGCTTTGGCACAAACAAGCCGCTTCTTCGCCTCCGGGAGCCGGAGAGAGCGACAGCTTCGAAAAGGTGGAGAAGGATGCTGCACAACACAGGGATTGTGTGCGCAGCTTGCCAACTGATAGAAAACAGTACCTTTGCACTCTCCTGCCTTTTCCAAACACATGAGCATTCGATTGGAATTTGTTTTCGACAACTTTACTTTTCCCCTTTAAAAACACTCAGCAGACCTCCGTGCAACTTCTAGAACACGATGGGTGATGTTTTCTGTGCTGGCACAGGTTTATTTTCCAGACATAGTGGAAAAGCATTTTGCTAAGCTGTAGAAGTGAGGAGACGCTAAAGATGAAGGTACGGATCCCCCCGGAGCTAAGATCCGCTCCCGGACGTCTTTCGGCAGAAGCCACGCAAAGGAGAGCACTGTGACCGCCACAATCGTCTTTGCGCGAAGACGCCGCTTCTTCGCCTCCGGGAGCCGGAGAGTGCGGCAGCTTCGGAAAGGTGAAGAAGGAAGCTGCACAACACTGGGATTGTGTGCGCAGCTTGCCAACTGATAGAAAACAGTACCTTAGCACTCCCCTGCCTTTTCCAAACACATGAGCATTCGATTGGAAGGTGTTTCAGACCACTTTCTTTCTCTTCTTTCAAAATACTCGGCAGACCTTCCAGCAACTTCTAGAACACGACGGGAGATATTTTCTGTGCTGGCAAAGTTTCTCCTTGCCAGATATAGTGATAAAGCTTTTGGCTAAAATGTAGACGACAAGAGACGCAAAAGACGAAGGTACGATGCTCTCCAGAGCTAAGAGCCGCTCCCGGGCGTCTTTCGGCAGAAGCGGCGCTGCGGAGAGCACTGTGACCGCCACAATCCTCTTTGCGCGAAGAAGCCGCTTCTTTGCCTCCGGGAGCCGGAGAGAGCGGCCGCTTCGGAAAGGTGAAGAAGGAACCTGCACGAGACTGGGATTGTGTGCACAGCTTGCCAACTGATAGAAAGCAGTATTTAGCACTCTCCTGACTATTCCAAACACATGAGCATTCGATTGGAAGCTGTTTCGGAAAACTCTCTTCGTCTTCTTGCAAAACACTCGGAAGACCACCGAGAAGCTTCTAGAATATGATGGGAGATGTTTTCTGTGCTGGCACAGTTTCTCCTTGCCAGACAGAGTGGAAAAGCTTTTTCCTAGGATGTAGACGATAAGAGACACTAAACACGACGGTACGATGCTCTCCGGAGCTAAGAGCCGCTCCCGGGCGTCTTTCGGCAGAAGCCACGCTGCGGAGAGCACTGTGGCCGCCACAATCGTCTTTGCGCGAAGAAGCCGCTTCTTCGCCTCTGGGAGCCAGAGAGAGCGGCAGCTTCGGAAAGGTGAAGAAGGAAGCTGCACAACAGTGGGATTGTGTGCCAGCTTGCCAACTGATAGAAAACAGTACCTTAGCACTCTCCTGACTATTCAAAACACATGAGCATTCGATGGGAAGCTGTTTTAGGAAACCCTGTTGGTCTTCTTGCAAAACACTCGGCAGACCTCCGTGCAACTTCTAGAACACGATGGGAGATGTTTTCTGTGCTGGCACAGTTTCTCCTTGCCAGACATAGTGGAAAAGCTTTTGGCTAAGATGTAGACGACAAGAGATGCCAAAGGCTGTTGCGGTGTGTTTTTAAGTTTCTCAGTTTGCTCCTCCATTTTTTATATGTTCCCCCTCTGTTCACTATAAATGGTTCCTCCCTTCCCAGTTTTCCCGCCACTATTGCCCTGACTGTTGAGTTACAATGGTTACCCCTGCCCCCTTTTCGTTGCCAATCTCCTAAGATACATAATTGCTCCTCCCTTATCCCACCATATAAGTAAAGTTTTCCTCCTCCCTGGGCCCAGTCAATCACCCCCCACTCCTCCCAGGTTTCGAGAACCTCCTTCTCCTTGGGGGTTGTGGTTTGCTAGTGTCCTGGGGCCCCTCCTCTACTTCATGTTTAGTGGATATGTTCTTATGTCAGTTTTGTTATGTACCTCCCCACATGTTCCCCGATTGCTTAGCTGGGCTTCCCTCCCGTCTCCACCCCTTCCCTTTAAAACTAGGTCTCTCCCCGTGTTCGGCGCCATTTGCTGTGGGTTTGTCCATCTGTTGGTTGCCCTTTGCTGCCTGGGGGCTCTTCAATAAACCGACGTTTCACCCCCAGCAAGTGGTCGCCTCCTCACTCGTCTCGTCCTGCGTGAACCCAAGTCCGCAATCCAGCCCAGCCCGAGTCCACGACGCCAAGGGGGGCTGGCTTCTGATGCGTAGGGGCGTCGGCCTTCTTACCCCTTCTGCTAGTTGGATTTAGAGCCGCGTACGCCCTCGCGCAGTCTCCCGCCCAACGTGGGGCCTGAGGAAGTGGACATTTTACCACGGACCGGACCCTGCAGCATTGGGATTTACTTACCCTCTGGACGCCGGACTACCCCAGGTGGTGGCAGGCCCCGTTATAGGGGCAGCGCTCCCTGGGGATTGGAGTTGGGACTCCTCGCACCCTCAGAGGACGACTCCCGAGACGAGGACCCTCGCCTGGTTTTTCTTTGTCGCCGCTGCAGGATTGGAAAGTTCGGACCCCGACCTGGGGACTCTCCGGCTTCCCCTCTGCCCTTTTACCTTTCCCTAGGGGTACATGCCCTGCGTTGGGGACCTACCCCCTGCCTTCTCTCCTTGAGGTTTTTCCTCACCCCCGTGCCGTTTTTGTTTTCTCTTCCCTGTGGGTGCCGGATTTCCCCAGACGTGGGGCCCGGACCCATCACCCAGTCTCCTTCTTTCCCTCCGGCTGTATACCCAGACTTTGGGGCAGTGGGGGGAGCAGGGGTCGGCGGCGAGCGGCTCACTGTTTAAGTTCTCGTTGTTCTCCAGGCGAGTGGTTGGGTCATCTGAGGATTTTCCCCCTTTCTAGTGGCAGCAGTTCCTGCTCTAGAAAGGTTCCATGGGTGCAGGCTTGGGAAAATCCCAGAAGGAGGTTTATTATGTTGTGAAGGGTTTGTTGCTTGGGGGTGGTCAGAAGGCCCCCGAGCAGGAGTTAAAATGTTTAGTCAAGTGGGTATTTTCTACGTTCCCATAGGTCTCCCCAGAACTTGTAAAACAGCCACGGTTTTGGGCAGCCATTGTGGCAAAATTAGAAGAGGCCATAAATTCCGGGGAGACAAAACTGGCCACCGTGGCGTATTGGGCGCGCAGAGTGTGTGCGACACTCCGCGCGTCTGGGGAGCCTAAGAAAAGTCCCCCAGGTTCTGGTTTGTCCCCTCGTTCTCCTCGTTCAGTTGCCCTTGCCCCTAAAACCTTTCCCTCGTCCCGTAGGCAGGAGCACTCGAGGGGGATTTTGAAGGCCGACCAGAGGCAGGGGGTCCATCCTGCCCCTGCTCCCCCTCGACCTGCTCGGCCTCCCCCTTCGAGGAGCCCTGGCCAGGCTCCTTCTCTTCCCTTACCCTCTACACCGGTCCCCAAGTCCCCGGTTTCAAACCCCAAAGTTGTTCGGTTTTGCGAAGACCTTCAAAAGGGCTCCCTTGGAGCCCGAGATGGCGGCGGCCACGCGGCCGTTCCCGCCAGGGCTCTTTCCTCTTCTCCTAACCCTTTCCTCCCTGATGCCAACCCCTTCCTTCCCCTGGACCCAACCTCTTTTTCGGTTGTCCCTCCCTCATATCTTCCCTCTGCCCCTTCCATTTATCCGCCCTCTGATCCTCCATCGGCTCCTCTCCAGGTTCCTCCCCCGGTTCAGCCTAGCCTTTTGTTAACTCCTCCCCTGCTCCACCTTCATACTCTGCTCCGCCTCTGAACTCCATCAAGGAGGCGGAGAGGGGTGGTGTTCCCCATTGCCAGACCCTGCCTCAACCTCCTCCAATTCCGGTTCCCACGCTCCCCCTTCCGGTTCTCATGCCTTGTGTTCCGGGGGTGGGGGGGGGGTGGATGACAGGAAGCCGGGGCAGGCGCCTTTATTGGAACCCGTTCCGGTTATGTACCACCTCAGCGGGGAGGGGAGCCCTCAGGCCCAGTGGGTGCCTTTAGCACAGGTCCGGATTAAGGAACTGTGCAAGGCACAGAAGGACTACTCCCGGGGGTCGGAGTACTTCCGGGGTATGCTCTGGAATGCCCTTGCACAGGGAGATCTGGTGCTGTCGAACCTGAGGGCCCTCTTCTCCAGTTTAACAAGACCCATGGAGTTTAGGGTCTGGGTGGGGGAATGGAGGAGGGAGATAGTGGAGGTTCTCCCGATTCTTTGGGGGAATACTTCAGTGTCTCATGACGCGGACCTTTGGTAATCTCCCAAGAACATCTTTTGGGCGAGGGACAGTGGGCATAGGGGGCAGCTCAAGCAAAGGCCTTGTTCCCGCCTCAGCTTGTAGAGACCGCTAAGGCAGCAGAGCGGGCCTTTTATAAGCTAGAGGTGGTGACCTCCCAATGGGAGGACGATGAAGTCCGGCAGGGGCCGCAAGAGCCTTACATGGTCTTTATCGAGCGCCTCTACCGATACGTGGAGGCGCAGGCGACCGGGGACGATGACAGGGAGAAGATGCTCCATAGGATGGCGTATAGCAAGGCCAACCCGGAGTGTGGGAAGGCCATCCGGATTCTCCCTCGAAGTCCCCGGCCCACGGTGGAGGCCATGATAGAGGCCGTGGTAGGCCAGGTCTCCTTAACATCACGGCCTAAAAGAGCTTCAGTGGTCTTTGCAGATGGCCCTGAGCCGGACTTCTTTGATATAGAAGCTGCCCCCATTGCCGGACCCACAACACCCCGGTCCGGCAGAAGATCAACGGCCACCCACCCCTGCCACCTCTGTGGCAAGACAGGGCATTGGATGCCCCAATGCCAGATGCGATTAGATTATTTAGAGTATAGAAGGAGGCGGGAAAGAGAGGAGAGTAAGGGCAAAAAAAACTAGGCCCGGAGCGCAGCCCCTCCCTGCGCGAAGACAAAAATGCGGCAGGTCACTTAACAACAAGCGGGGAGGGAGGAGACGAGAGAGAGCCGCCTACATTTGCTTTGCAGGACTTGACTTCTTTATCGGATATGACTACACCAACCTGTGGTACTGTACCTGCGCTTAACACCATGTCCTCTGTTTCCCCCTACAGGCTGCAGCTAACTAGGGACTTTTATCTCCCTAGTAGTGACATCCAGCTGGTGTCTGTCGACCTGCAACACCCGGGTCACTGGAGGAAACTTGGACGTTGCAGGTGGACCGTCGTCGGGGACACGAAGCACACACCGCGAGACATTCACATCGTCCCTGGTCTGGTAACTACTGACCGGGACCGTTTCGCGGTAGGGCTGTACTGTGTCCGACCCCCACTCTTCCTCCCTAAGGGACAGATCATTGCCCAGGCTATTCCGGTTCCAGATAAAGATCATTGGAAGAACTCTGTGGAGAGGACATCGCCTCCGACAGTAGCCTGGGCACAGCTGGTGGGGAGGGAGAAGCCCCGCCTGACTTGTCAGCTCTCGTTGGGCGGGGACAAAAAGATCGTGAGGGGTCTTTTGGACACGGGTGTGGATGTGACGATCATTCCCTCTCGGGAGTGGCCATCACATTGGGACTTGCAAAGCGCTGCGGGCACGATCTCAGGTGTTGGGGGCCTTCAATTGGCCAATCAATCTAAGAGCATTGTGCAAATTAAGGGGCCCGACGGGCAATTGGCCTCTATACGCCTGTTCGTTTTAGATTACACCGAGCCTCTCTGGGGAAGGGACCTACTAGCCCAGTGGGGAGCCAGAATTGACCTCCCAAAGGCTCCCCAGGTTTTTCGGGCAGTGGCCACTGAGGAGCGCCAGACCTGGAAGCTGAATTGGCTGTCAGATGAACCAGTACAGGTCTTGCAGTGGCCACTCAACAAGCAAAAATTAAAAGCGCTCAATGAGCTCGTTCAGGAGCAGTTACTGAAAGGCAACCTGGTGGAGACAATGTCACCTTGGAACTCCCCAGTGTTTGTCATTAAGAAGCCTAATAAGGACAAGTGGTGGCTCCTGACCGACCTCCGCCAAATTAACGAACAAATAATTGACATGGGTCCTCTTCAGCCAGGGATGCCCTCCCCAGCAATGCTCCCCCAAAATTGGAATTTGGCAGTTATAGATATAAAAGATTGTTTTTTCCAGATTCCCCTGCACCCAGACGATGCCCCGCGCTTTGCGTTCACGGTTCCGTCCATCAACCGTGAGTCCCCAGCCAAGCGCTATCATTGGCGGGTGCTTCCGCAGGGCATGAAGAACAGCCATGTGATCTGCCAATGGTATGTCGCTTCGCTGCTGTCACCCATACGTACAGCCCTCGGGGATGCCGTCATCATCCACCACTACATGGACGACATCCTCGTGTGTGCGCCCGACCACAGTCTGCTTGCCCATGCGCTTGACCTGACAACCAATGCGTTGGTTGCTGCAGGGTTCGAGCTCCAGCAGGACAAAATTCAGTGGATGCCACCTTGGAAATACCTGGGCCTTGAAATCACAAAGCGGACCATTGTTCCGCAGAAATTGGCTATTAGGACGAAAGTCCAGACCCTAGCGGATGTCCATCAACTGTGTGGGTCTTTAAATTGGGTGAGACCCTGGCTGGGCATTTCACCCGAGGACCTAGCCCCCCTTTTCAATTTGTTGAAAGGGGGAGAGGGGCTGAGTTCCCCTAGGGCTCTCACCCCAGAGGCAGAGGTGGCCTTGGAGAAGATACAGAAAGTTATTTCGGCCAGGCAGGCCCACCGTTACCATCCGGGCCTGCCCTTCAAATTTATTATACTGGGAAAATTGCCACACCTCCATGGCATGATACACCAGTGGGACACCAGTGCAAAGGACCAGGGGCTGGGTGACCCCCTCTTAATTATAGAGTGGGTGTTCCTCAGCCATCATCGGTCCAAAAGAATGACACGGCCACAGGAGTTGGTAGCCGAACTGATCCTTAAAGCAAGATCGAGGATCAGGGAGTTGGCGGGGTGTGATTTCACATGCATACATATCCAAATTAAATTGGAATCGGGCCAACTTGAATTAAAGACCTTTGAAGAACTGCTGCAAACCAATGAATACCTGCAGTGTGCACTAGACAGCTACACTGGGCGCATCGCAGTAGATCGGCCAGCCCATAAATTATTCAATTTGGAGTTCAAATTATCGCAGAGAATGGTTCAGAGCAGGGAGCCACTGGATGCCTTGACAGTTTTCACAGACGCGTCTGGAGCATCCCACAAGTCAGTGATGACTTGGAAGGGTCCTCAGACTAAGCAGTGGGAGACTGATGTTGTTGTTGTGGAGGGCTCTCCATAAGTTGCTGAGTTGGACGCAGTCGTCAGGGCATTCCAGAGATTCCCTGGACCTTTTAATTTTGTTACAGATTCTGCGTATGTCGCAGGTGTAGTGTCTCGGGCTGAGTCTGCGGTTCTTCAAGAGGTCACCAACAAAAGATTATTTGATTTGCTTAACAGGCTCGTCGAGCTAGTCTCCCACCACGAGCACCCTTTTTATGTTATGCATGTGAGATCACATACTGTCCTGGGGTGACGGTATGATGCTTGTATCCCCATTCATCCGTTCTGTGCCTTTAAGACTGGCTCTGAAAAGTGGAAGTTTTGTTTGGATTTCCCTTATCAGGACACAGAGACAAGGCAGTACATAGGGCTGTTTTCACTTCTAGCTCGCAGCTTGCTGCTTTTGCTTGCTTGCTTTTCTGCCCTTGCTTCTGCTCTCGCTTTTGCTTCTGCTTATTAGCTAGTTTAGCTAAACAGTCCAAATTCCTTCCCGGACTGTTTCTCCTCTCCTGTTCCTGTGACCATCTCGAACCTGCTCCGGACTGGGACCCGGGAACACCGAAGGTTTGGCTGCAGCAGCTGGCCCAGCACCGGAGGGACTGAGAGCAGAGCAACCACCCCGAAAGAGACTTTCTGATTTTGTCATCTTTCTCAGAGTGGTGTCAGCTGGTATTGTTCATTTTGTGTGCGGGGGGTGCTGTGCCAGTCAAATAAACAGGTTCTTTCCACTTCTCTCCGAGGAATTTTTTCCCGAACCGGTTGGGGGGATGGGGCCGTGTGGGTTTTGCTTTCTGGAGGGGCCCTCCTTTGCAGAGTCGTTAACAAATTTGCCCTAAACCAGGACAAAATATTTGCGCCCAAACGTGAGGCTCGAGAGAGAGTGGAAAAACCCTGTTTTGACTGCATTTTGGTTGCTATTACTCTGTGTTCGTTTTAATCAGCTAATAGCCATGGTTTTTGAATTGATAAAGTCTATTGGGGTGAAGTTTTACATGCATTTCTGGTCCCTAGGGTTTTTTGAGATTTTAATACCTCTCTGGTCCCTAGGTTTATTTTCTTATCCAGAAATAGCTTTAGTATTGCCCCTAATACGTAGTTTTTACATCAGAGGGGCAGTGACCAGAGTAGCTATCCTGCTGGGCTTGGTGGCAATAATGTGCAAGAAGTTTATAAACATGCTAGTGTCTGCTCCAGGTATGAATGGTTCATGGCTATGGTTATGCATCCAGTTTGTTGCAGGAGGAGCAGGAGGGAATGAGGTTTTTCAGCCTCTGCTTTCCTCCTTCTCCTATGAATCAGTTGCATCACTAGTGAAGGATGTTCAGTTTCCCCTCAATGTTAAAGAGACCATCTTCCTGGTAGCCAATCTGATAACCTTCCTCTATACAGCCTGCTGCTTCTCTAGAATGAGGGCTGAGATTTCTAGGCGGGCTGATGAGACCCCTGACTCAGGAGTAGACCCCGGTGTGGAAAATCCTAAGTGGTGTGGGAAATGGGAGGATATGGGCCAAATCCTGAAGGAATTCTCTGACCCTATAGTCTGGGATTTTCCCCATGAACAAATTCAGAATCCAGCTGAGGTGGGGAAATATCTGAAAGAGAAGTACCAGGATGAGCCTAAGGAGAGGAA
Organism: Melozone crissalis; assembly: GCF_028551555.1. NCBI lineage: Eukaryota > Metazoa > Chordata > Aves > Passeriformes > Passerellidae > Melozone > Melozone crissalis. The sequence continues at coordinate 2,790,321 of NW_026535882.1, read as the reverse complement.
GGTCATTGCAGTGAGCTGGGCCCTGGCATATGCTTATCGCACACTGCTAGATACTGTCGGGCAGCAGACAGAGGCAGGGGGGCAGGGAGATAAATCAGCAACTGTCCCGGTGACTCAGGCTGCAGCTAACACTCCAGGCTCGAAGCCAGCATCTAAACCCATGGCTGTTGCTACCAGCACTAGAAGTGGGAAATGCACGGACAAGACCAATCGACCAGGGGATGATGATGATGATGATGATGAAGGAGAAGGAACCTCAATGCCTCCTGACATAAAATCAGGAGTCAAAGCAGCAGGTGCAAGATCAGATGAGTCCTTTTCCCTGAAGGACCTCCGTGGCCTACGGAAGGATTACACTCGAAGGTCTGATGAATCCATAATTAGTTGGCTTGTCCGTCTCTGGGATGCTGCAGACGAGGCTACAATTCTGGATGGCACTGAAGCCAGGCATTTGGGATCCCTGTCACAGGATACTGTCATAGACCAAGGAATGATGAGGGGGGCTAACCCTCACAGCCTCTGGGAACGGGTCCTAAGAAGCGTAGCAGAAAGATACCTGTGTGCAGAAGATCTCTATATGCAGCAAACTCAGTGGAAGACAATAGAGCAAGGGATCCAACGCTTGAGAGAAATGGCTGTGGCAGAAATTATCTTCTCAGATGATGTAACAACCAGGAACCCAGACTTAGTACCATGCACGTCTGTGATGTGGCGAAAACTCGTACGACTTGGGCCACACGAATATGCTTCTGCCTTAGCCATCATGAAGAGGGATGAGAGGGATGAGACGGTGCTTGACATGGCAAGGAAGCTCCGAGCATATGCAGATGCTGTACATGGCCCGACACATGCCAGAATCGCAGCGGTAGAAACACGTCTGCAGAACTTAGAGGATAAGATAGAGGAGAACCATAAGAAGCTTAGAGAGGAGATTAAAGAAGACCTTCTCCAAATTTCAGCAGTACAGATCCGAGGTTCTGGTCTCCAAGGCAGACGTTTCCCAGATGGCGAGAGAAGGTACACCCCACGAGCTGAACTGTGGTTCTACCTGTGTGATTGTGGGGAAAACATGAGAAGGTGGCATAGGAAACCTACTGCTGTTCTGGCACGACGGGTGCGTGAACTGAAGGAAGCCACCAGGAGGAAAGCAGCTCCAGTTGCCCGTAGCCGACCGGCCAGGTATGATGATGATGACATGTCTGATCCTCTCGAAGGAACATCCAAAACATACGCCCAGGGAAAGAAGGATAACCAGGCTTAGAGGGGCCCTGCCTCCAGCCAGGTAGAGGCCAGGGAAAATCGTGTTTTCTGGTCTGTGTGGATTTGTTGGCCTGGCACATCGGAGCCACAAGAGTACAAAGCTTTGGTCGATACTGGTGCGCAATGCACATTAATCCCATCAAGACATGTGGGGACAGAGTCTGTTTCTATTGCTGGTGTGACAGGAGGATCCCAGGATTTCACTTTGGTGGAAGCTGATGTGAGCCTAACGGGAAATGAGTGGAAGAAGCATCCTATTGTGACTGGCCCAGAGGCCCCATGTATTTTGGGCATAGACTACCTTCGGAGTGGGTACTTCAAAGACCCAAAAGGACTCAGGTGGGCATTTGGAATAGCTGCTGTAGAGACAGAGGGCATCCAGCAATTGAACACCTTGCCTGGGTTGTCTGAGAATCCATCTGCAGTAGGATGCCTGACGGGAGAAGAGCAACAAGTGCCAATTGCCACTTCCATAGTGCATCGACGGCAGTATAGGACCACTCGAGATGCCGTGATCCCCATCCATAAGATGATCCGAGAGCTGGAGAGCCAAGGGGTGGTCAGCAAGACCCACTCACCCTTCAACAGCCCCATTTGGCCTGTGCGAAAATCTGAAGGAGAATGGAGATTGACTGTGGACTACTGTGCATTGAATGAAGTGACTCCACCACTGAGTGCTGCCGTGCCAGACATATTAGAGCTCCAGTATGAGCTAGAGTCCAAGGCAGCAAAGTGGTATGCCACTATAGACATTGCCAATGCATTTTTCTCCATTCCTCTGGCAGGAGAATGCAGGCCTCAGTTTGCCTTCACATGGAGGGGAGTGCAGTACACCTGGAACCGACTGCCCCAGGGGTGGAAGCACAGCCCCACCATCTGCCATGGACTGATCCAGACTGCACTAGAAAGGGGAGAGGCTCCGGAACACCTGCAGTATATTGATGACATCATTGTGTGGGGGAACACAGCTGCGGAAGTGTTCGAGAAAGGGAAGGAAATCATCCAGATCCTCCTGGGAGCTGGTTTCGCCATTAAAAAGAGTAAAGTAAAGGGACCAGCTCGTGAGATTCAATTCCTGGGAGTGAAGTGGCAAGATGGACGACGTGAGATTCCTACAGATGTCATCAACAAGATCACAGCAATGTCTCCACCCACCAATAAGAAAGAGACACAAGCTTTCTTGGGTGCAATAGGTTTTTGGAGGATGCATATTCCTGAGTACAGTCAGATCGTGAGCCCTCTTTACCTGGTCACCCGCAAGAAGAACAAGTTCCAGTGGGGCCCTGAGCAGCAACAAGCCTTTGTCCAGATCAAGCAGGAGATTGCCCATGCAGTAGCCCTTGGCCCGGTCAGGACAGGACCAGAGGTAAAGAACATGCTCTACTCTGCAGCCAGGAACCATGGCTTGTCCTGGAGCCTTTGGCAGAAGGTGCCTGAGGAGACTCGGGGTCGACCACTGGGATTTTGGAGTCAAAGCTACAGAGGGTCTGAAGCCAACTATACTCCAACAGAGAAAGAAATCCTGGCTGCCTATGAAGGAGTCCAGGCTGCTTCGGAGGTAATAGGCACCGAAGCACAACTCCTCCTGGCACCCCGACTACCGGTGCTGGGGTGGATGTTCAAAGGCAAAGTTCCTTCCACTCACCATGCCACCAGTGCTACATGGAGCAAGTGGATTGCTCTCATCACTCAGCGCCCCCGTATAGGTAAACTGAATCGCCTTGGGATTTTGGAGGTCATTACAAATTGGCCCGAAGGTGAGAATTTTGGTGTCACAGATGAAGAGGAACAAGAACCAGTGACACGTGCTGAAGAGGCCCCTCCCTATAACCAACTGCCACCAGAGGAAACACGCTACGCTCTTTTCACTGACGGTTCCTGTCGCATCGTAGGGATGAACCGGAAGTGGAAAGCAGCCGTATGGAGCCCCACACGACAGGTTGCACAAACTACCGAAGGAGAAGGTGGATCAAGCCAACTTGCAGAACTCAAAGCTGTTCAACTGGCCCTGGACATTGCTGAGAGAGAGAAGTGGCCAAAGCTCTACCTCTACACTGATTCATGGATGGTAGCCAATGCTCTGTGGGGATGGCTGGAGAGGTGGAAAAAGGCTAACTGGCAACGTAGAGGGAAACCAATTTGGGCTGCTGATGAGTGGAAAGACATTGCTACCAGGGTAGGGAGGCTACCTGTGAAAGTCCGCCATGTAGATGCCCATGTACCCAAGAGTAGGGCCAATGAGGAGCACCAGAACAATGAGCAGGTAGACCAAGCTGCAAAGATAGGGGTGTCCAAAATAGACCTAGACTGGGAACATACGGGAGAGTTATTCCTAGCCAGATGGGCCCATGATGCCTCAGACCACCAGGGCAGAGATGCCACCTATAAATGGGCACGAGACCGAGGGGTGGATCTAACCATGGACAGTATTTCTCAGGTTATCCATGACTGTGAGACGTGTGCTGCCATCAAGCAGGCCAAGCGAGTGAAGCCCCTCTGGTACGGTGGGCGGTGGTCCAAGTACAAGTATGGGGAGGCCTGGCAGATTGACTACATCACACTGCCCCAGACACGCCAGGGCAAGCGCTACGTGCTGACCATGGTGGAAGCCACCACTGGATGGTTGGAAACCTACCCTGTGTCTCATGCCACAGCCCGGAACACCATCCTGGGCCTTGAAAAGCAAGTCCTGTGGAGACATGGCACCCCTGAGAGGATCGAGTCAGACAACGGGACTCATTTCAAGAACAGCCTTATCAACACCTGGACTAGGGAACATGGCATTGAGTGGGTGTACCATATCCCCTACCATGCACCAGCTGCAGGGAAAGTGGAGAGGTACAATGAACTACTAAAAACCCAGTTGAAAGTTTTGGGTGGGGGATCTTTCAAGAATTGGGAGCAGCATTTAGCAAAGGCCACCTGGTTAGTCAACACCCGAGGTTCCACCAACCGAGCAGGTCCTGCCCAGTCTGAGTCCCTGAATGTAATAGAAGGAGGCAAAGTCCCAGTGGTACATATCAGAGGTTTGTTAGGGAAGACTGTATGGATCAACTCTGCCTCGAGTAGAGACAAACCCATTCGTGGGGTTGTCTTTGCTCAGGGACCAGGTTGCACGTGGTGGATAATGCAAAGAGATGGAACAACACGATGTGTACCTCAGGGAGATCTGATTGTGGGATAGAATGATATGCAATATCACTGTTCATTGGATGTTACTGCCATTGTCTGTACATTAAACCATACAGACATGAGATAGAAGGAAATGTGTAAGAGTTGAAGGTCTGGGCAAGTGGAAGATGGAGAAGGAAATGTGAAAGTGTCAAAGGTCTGAGCAAGTGATAGATGGAGCTTTAAGTGACGAAAGTGAAAACGGGGGATCCTGCAGCTCTGTAATATAGGGCCTGGATTCAGTGGTCCAGTGTGGGGATATGATGAAGGCATGATGGGTATTGCTTGTAATTTTGGGGAAACAGATGGAAACTTTGTGTGAATAATGCATGATGTGTTGTAATATGTTGATGATATGGGGATAAGGGGTGGAATGTCCTGGGGTGACGTTATGATGCTTGTACCCCAATCATCCGTTCTGTGCCTTTAAGACTTCCTCTAAAAAGTGGAAGTTTTGTTTGGGTTTCCCTTATCAGGACACAGAGACAAGGCAGTACATAGGGCTGTTTTCACTTCTAGCTCGCAGCTTGCTGCTTTTGCTTGCTTGCTTTTCTGCTCTTGCTTCTGCTCTCGCTTTTGCTTCTGCTTATTAGCTAGTTTAGCTAAACAGTCCAAATTCCTTCCCGGACTGTTTCTCCTCTCCTGTTCCTGTGACCATCTCGAACCTGCTCCGGACTGGGACCCGGGAACACCAAAGGTTTGGCTGCAGCAGCTGGCCCAGCGCCGGGGGGACTGAGAGCAGAGCAACCACCCCGAAAGAGACTTTCTGATTTTGTCATCTTTCTCAGAGTGGTGTCAGCTGGTATTGTTCATTTTGTGTGCGGGGGGTGCTGTGCCAGTCAAATAAACAGGTTCTTTCCACTTCTCTCCGAGGAATTTTTTCCCGAACCGGTTGGGGGGAGGGGCCGTGTGGGTTTTGCTTTCTGGAGGGGCCCTCCTTTGCAGAGTCGTTAACAAATTTGCCCTAAACCAGGACACATACTGATCTGCCCAGGTTTATTGCTGTAGGCAACCGGCGTGCCGACTCTCTGGCCGCGGCTGCTGTTACGCAGGCCCCTCTCCCAGACGTGTTCGGCCAGGCTAAGATCAGTCACCAACTTTTCCATCAGAATGCGCCTGGCCTGGTCCGGCAATTCAATCTGATGCAGGATCAGGCCAAGGCGATAGTGGCCACATGTCCCCAATGCCAACAGGATCAGATGCCCACCGTGGCCTCGGGGGCTAATCCCCGAGGTTTGGCGAGCTGCGAGGTGTGGCAGATGGACGTGACACATATCCCATCTTTTGGTCGATTGTGTTACGTCCACGTCTCAGTAGATACCTTCTCCGGGGCTATCTGTGCTTCTGCCCACACAGGCGAAAAGGCAACGAATGTCCAGAAGCATCTGCTTCAGGCATTCGCTGTCTTGGGCATCCCTAGGGCCCTAAAAACAGATAACGGCCCTGCGTATACCTCCAAGGAGCTGCGGAGCTTCCTGCAGCAATGGGGAATAGTCCATAAGACCGGCATCTCCTATTCCCCAACAGGCCAAGCCATGGTGGAAAGGGCCCACCAGAGCCTTAAGAAGATCCTATCCCGGCAACAACCGGCGATGAAGGTGGAGACCCCCCACGTCCGGCTGTCAAGAGCATTGTACACGCTTACCTTTCTAAATTGCTCTTTTGACAGTCAAAATCCTCCAGTGGTCCGGCACTTCGGCAGTCACCAGCAGCTGCAGCCTAAAGCCAGGCCACCGGTTCTTGTAAAAGATCCGGAGACCTGGCGGACGGAGGGCCCCTTTGACCTGGTGACCTGGGGGAGGGGATATGCCTGCGTGTCCACTCCCTCAGGCCCCAGGTGGATTCAATCCAAGTGGGTCAGGCCCTTCGTCCCGAAACAGAGGACCAAGAAGGAGGCAGTACCCCAGGTCCGGCAGGCTTTTTGGCGTCGGCGGAGGAAACCACACCATCAGTCTTGGTCCTTTTCTCCAGATCTGCCCCCGGTTACCGAAGAGCCCTCTCCTCCAGCTTCTCCTCCACCCCTTGACCTCCTATGTCACGTCTCCTCCCATTCACCCCCTGCTCCAGCTCTTACCCCCCGTATGTTTTATTTAAACTGGTTGTTTGGAGAGGAACCATTTTTGTGAATTCGTTATACTTTTACTATCTTCTCTCGTTTCAGTTACATCTCCCCCATGGCCTCCATTTCAACATCGCTTGCTCCCAACCCTAGCCTGCTAATGGTGATCATGACGACCTGCGGACTCCTTTTGCCACCTTCGGAGCCGTGGGTCGTCCCCCAGCCAAAAGTCAACGTCTGGCGTGCCTTGGCTCAGTCTTTAGGACAGGACCACATTTGCCTTGACACCGGCGCAGCAGAGGACCCGATGTCGTCTTGCCTTGTGGGGATCCCTTTCTCTCCAGGCGAGTTCCCATCCGCCTTTCAGTCAGCCCTTTCCCCTATTTTGGCCCAGAGCCTTACCATCCTCCCGAGTTTTGACTCTAGTAATGCTTGGAGCGACAGAGTGCGTAGGCTGGATTCTTTATCCTCTGAGCCCACGGAATTACATCTTCTCGGTTCCGCCAATGCCTCTGTTTGTTTTCAATTTGATTACACCTTTGCCCCTCTAGAGAAGGGCAGTGAGGTGGTCCAGCAAACTAAAAAAGAATATCAGGCAAACCAGTGGTGCAAAGCCGTGCTGAAGATCAGTGGCCCCACCACCACTGGACGGACCCCATATGCCCTTCCCAGGGGAAGGTTTTTGATTTGTGGCGACCGGGCGTGGGCAGGCATCCCCTCTGGTCTGATCGGAGGGCCGTGCACTTTTGGCAGACTGACGCAGTTCACCCCCAACATGACCCAAATTGTCAATTGGAAAAAGGCAAATGTCACGTCCGAATTGGCCAGAGCTAAAAGAGATCTCAAGGATCTCACTGAGGACTGTGACAGCAAAATTACCCATTGGTCACACTCAAAATCCGTCGCCTTTACCATCTTGTTGCCTTGGGTATCGGTGGCGAAGGCTCTAGGTGAATTGGGCCGCCTAGAGTGTTGGGTGGCTAAACAAGTAAAATTTTACTTCAGCCGCGTTCTACGACCTCCTCACAGACGAGGAAATAACAAGGAAGGCGACACTCCAAAACAGAGCAGCAATAGATTTTCTATTGCTGCTCCATCATCATCACTGGAGGAGTTTGAGGGCCTCTGCTGCCTGAACCTGTCCTCTCGAGCTGAGGACGCCAGACACTCCATCAAGAAACTCCAAGACCTTCTACATCAGGTTAAGCAGGAGACATCAGACTGGCTGGGGGACATTTTTAAGGGTTGGGGCCTTAGCGGGTGGGCCAGTTCCATTTTAGAGTCAGCTTGTGAAGTTGTTTTGAGTTTGATCATATTTTCAGTCTTAATCATGTTGACCCGCGGCTTGGTCCAAAGACTGATAGCAAAGGCCACCTCGCCCACTGTAAACAACGCTGCAATTCCGTCGGAAGAGCACTTCGAGCTGGAAGACCTCTCCCCAGAGGCCGAAAAAGCTGTGGACGAGGAAGGGTCAACCGAGCCGCCTCATGAACATCCAGAGACAGACGAACTCAAGCTCGGAGAAGGCGAAGTCTGGCAGGACCAGCCGCGGGCCTCAGAATTTTGAGTTTATATGGACATTCTTGTTTCTTTTTATTTTATTTGTTAAGAAACAGGGAGATGTTGTGGTGTGTTTTTAAGTTTCTCAGTTTGCTCCCCCATTTTATGTATGTTCCCCCTTTGTTCTCTATAAATGGTTCCTCCCTTCCCAGTTTTCCCGCCACTATTGCCCTGACAGTTGAGTTACTCTGGTTACCCCTGCCCCCTTTTAGTTGCCAATCTCCTAAGTTACATAATTGCTCCTCCCTTATCCCACCATATAAGTAAAGTTTTCCTCCTCCCTGGGCCCAGTCAATCACCTCCCACTCCTCCCAGGTTTCGAGAACCTTCTTCTCCTTGGGGGTTGTAGTTGGCTGGTGTCCTGGGGCCCCTCCTCTACTTCATGTTTAGTGGATAGTTTCTTATGTCAGTCTTGTTATGTACCATCCTACATGTTCCCCGATTGGTTAGTTGGGCTTCCCTCCATTCTCCACCCCTTCCCTTTAAAACTCGGTCTCTCCCCGTGTTCGGCGCCATTTGCTGTGGGTTTGTCCATCTGTTGGTTGCCCTTTGCTGCCTGGGGGCTTGTCAATGAATCGACGTTTAACCCCCAGCAAGTGGTCGCCTCCTCACTCGTCTCGTCCTGCGTGAACCCAAGTCCGCAATCCAGCCCGGCCCGAGACCACGACGCTAAGGGGGGCTGGCTTCTGATGCGTAGGGGCGTCGGCCTTCTTACCCCTTTCTGCTAGCCGGATTTAGGGCCGCGCACGCCCTCGCGCAAAAGACGAAGGTACGATGCTCTCCTAAGCTAAGAGCTGCTCCCGGGCGTCTTTCGGCAGAAGCCGCGCTGGGGAGAGCACTGTGAGTGCCACAATTGTCTTTGCGCAAAGAAGCCGCCTCTTCGCCTCCGGGAGCCGGAGAGAGCGGCAGCTTCGGAAAGGTGAAGAAGGAAGCTGCACAACACTGGGATTTTGTGCGCAGCTTGCCAACTGATAGAAAACAGTTCCTTAGCACTCTCCTGCCTTTTCCCAACACATGAGAATTCGATTGGAAGCTGTTTTAGGCAACTCTCTTCGTCTTCTTGCAAAACACTCGACAGACCTCCATGCAACTTCTAGAACACGATGGGAGATGTTTTCTGTGCTGGCACAGTTTCTCCTTGCCAGACATAGTGGAAAAGCTTTTTTCTAAGATGTAGACGACAAGAGACACTAAAGACGAAGGTACGATGCTCTCCGGAGCAAAGAGCCGCTCCTGGGTGTCTTTCGGCAGAAGCCGCGCTGCGGAGAGCACTGTGACCGCCTCAATCGTCTTTGCGCTAAGAAGCCGCTTCTTCGCCTCCGAGAGCCAGAGAGAGCGGCAGCTTCGGAAAGGTGAAGAAGGAAGCTGCTCCACACTGGGATTGTGTGCGCAGCTTTCCAACTGACAGAAAACAGTATTTAGCACTCTAATGACTATTCCAATAACATGAGCATTCGATTGGAAGGTGTTTCGGACAATGTTGGATCTCAGCCTCTCAGGACTGGGGTTCAGGGTGACCAAGACCACCCCTGGGGGGCTCGGGAGTCCTGGAATGTTGCCAGAAATGTCTGGTGGCTGGACTTTGATCCCACATGGGAGATGACTACAGTATGAGGATAGGAGGATTTCACCGCGGTGAATGGTGAAGGGATAAGTTAATTGGAGTGTGAGATACAGGGTTTAAGATTTCTGTACAGGGGGGTCTAAAGAAGTAAGGTGGAGGAATTGGGGCGTGCCCTTCTCCTTCTTCTTCTTCTTCTTGGCCTCCATCTTCTGTGGTGATGTTGGCACTTTGGGATTGGTCCTTACCAAAAATGCAATGGTTAATAAGGGTAAAGGGTATTGGAGAAAAATGATAAATATTGTATACGTAACTCCGAGTATAAAGGTAAGTGACCGCCCCGGGGGGCTCAGTGTGTGCCCATGGCTGACTGCTGAGCAGAACTCTGTCAGGCCAAGAGAAAATCTTTTAGAAAAGCAATTAATAAACACCGAGACCGAGAAAAGATCTAAAGTCCCTTCTCGTCTTTTGGAGCGCGGGCTGCCCAAGACCACCTCGGGCCTTCCCAGACCATCTAAACAGCCGAAAATCCGACAAGTTGCGTCCGCTGCGTGGGCTAACTCCCACCAAACCTTTCGGGGTGGGGGATAAGCCCTGAAGAGCTGAAGTGCTGAAGAGCCAAGAGGCCAGCACTGATAGCTCCTGAAGAGAGAAGCCTGAAGAAAGAAAGAAGAAAAAAAAAACGGCCAGGAGAATCTGCAAAAATCAGCAGTCATTGAGAATTCCATCTCTCAGCTTCGGCCGAAGACAGTTCGTTGCAGAGCGGCCTGGACTGGGACCAGAAAGGCGCCTCTGGATCCATCTCTCGTGACCTGCTGGAAGGAGATCGGGAGCCTTCAGTCCACTCTGACGACAGATTCGGTAAGAAGGACAAAAATAAGAATATGGGGGCCACACTCTCCCAGGAACAACGGGAAATCTTGTCCGCCTTACAAGGCGTGGCTGAATTATATACAGAAGGGATCCCAAAGAAAGAATTAAAACAGTTATTGTTGTGGGCAAGGCTCAACTACCCACTTTCAGAAACATGCCTGCTATTCGAAGTGGGGTTGTGGCAAGAAATTAATAGGCATTTATATTTCTTAGAAACGAAAAAAGATGAGACGGCATTAAAGATGCTCCTGCCGGCAAGAATTATGCTAGAAGGTATTTCAGTGCAGTCAAAAAGACTGGAAAAGCAGCGAAAAACTGCGGCACCCTCAGAGGAGGGGGCGGAGCAAAGCTCCGGGAAAAAATTAGCTCTGGCTTCAAAAAGCCAGGGGGAAAGGCTCTCGAAAAAAGAGAGCAGGAAATAATATTAAACCCCCTGGTCGAAGGCCCTAAGAAACCCCAAAAGCGTCCTGAAACCCCAGAGAGTATAGAGGAGTCAGGAACGGAAGGGGGGGAGCAGGAGGAAGACAAGGGATCGGGGGGAGCGCATTCTCGCGAAGAGCAAGGCGGCGGCACGGGAGCGGCGGTGCAAACGGGCAGCGCGGATGAAAATGAGGAGATGCGCGCAGCGGGCAAAACTCGCGAGAATCCGGGGGGGGAGTCACATACCAGCGCGGGGGCGGCAAATGTGGGCGGCGAAATGGGGGAAACCGCACAGCCCCAAAGAGCCACCATAGCGAGACGCAGGAAGTGCGCGGTTGTGACATCAGACCTGGTGTGGAGGTCGGCCAGAATCGCGGGGCGGGCCGGAATGCCGGCGGGAGGCAGGCTGGACACACCGGAGGGAGGAGTGAACACAGCGTCAGAGGAGGAGGAGACAGAGTCAGGGACAGACCGAGGGGAAGAAACCTCGGGGGTGGAACGAGCGGGAGAGGATGACGTCAGCTCAGGAGAGACAGGGAGCGGCTCGGAGAGCACGCATGCGCAGAGAGTGGAGCGAGGGCGGCGGCGGGCCCGATCCCCTGTGACGTCTCGGACGAGGAGGGGCCGTGTTAGGGGCCCCACACCCTCTCCAGACTCGGTGCCTCTGGTTGAAACTCCCGGAGTCCCAGTCTCTTCCCTTCAGGGGAAATGCTTTGGTGTTCAAGCCCCATTTATAGCTGAATTAAAAGCCAAGCAAACACGGTCTCAAATGAGATCGCCGGCACGTCGGACCGGAAGAGGAAATGGGGCAGTCGAGCTCACTCCGTCATCCGAGCCAGGGAGGCCGGTGAAAGCGCCACCTAGTGGCAGGAGGACAGAAGTGCACGACATGCCGGATCGGTTCGGCGGAGCCACAGCGCCATCTCGTGGCAAGACTGCAACAATGCAGCAATTTTTTCCAACAATATATAAAAAGAAAAGCACTTCAAAGAAGACAATGTTAACACAACAAAGGGATTATCCATCCACTTCGTAATTTCATGAAGATGATGAAAGCTCAGATGAAGAACAGCTACAAGGAGATGTCGTAAGGATCACAGCATCGGAAGGTGTCCCAACATGGTTACTGTCAGCAGCAGAAGCAGCAAAAAGCTTCTTGCATTCATTTGATACAGCAAAAAAGAAATATCAACAGGATCCTCGAGTTTCCTTTTCGGATTTAGGAGCAAGGCCAAAAACCTCAAGACGAAAAATGAGACACGATGAATCACCGATGACGTCCACAACACCATTATTCATGCAAATCCCAATGGAGTCTCAAGAAGAGGAATTTCAAGAGCTGGTAAAGACGATGGATTGGAAGCGAATCAGAAAAGCGTTGGCAAAGGAAAAGCATTTATTCCCGAGATCAGGAGATTTGATAATGCCAGTGACATATGATGCCCAGGGACAGAATCCAAGGTGGGAAAGGATGGGTCATGAGACACTCAAAGACTTAGGGAAGGCGGCTCAAACTTTTGGGCTGAACTCACAATACTTCAAACAGCTACTAAGAGGGACATTCACTGTGTATGATCTCACACCATATGATATTCGAAGTATTGTGGCAATGATCCTCACTGACACACAGAATCTTATCTGGGAAAAAAGGTGGAGAAAATATCTTGCTGAGTTGCGGAATAGATATCAAGGTGGGCCAAATGCGAACCTCACAGAAGGGCAATTAGCAGGGGATCCTCCAGATGACAACCCAGGGGAACAAGCAGCACGGCTTCCACGAAGAGTGTTAAGCAACATCAAAGAAGCGGCGCGATTGGCAATCATACAAATTACACCGACAGGAGCTCCGGATGTTCCGTTCTCTTGCATCAGGCAAGGTCCCACAGAGCCATTCATGTCGTTCATCGACCGACTCACGCAAGCCGTGGATCGACAGGTGACGACAGAAGAAGTGAATAGGCCTCTCTTGGAGAGTTTAGCTTTCGGCAATGCCAACCCGGATTGTCAACGGGTGATTAGCACCATGCCAGGACGGCCATCCTTGGCAGAGATGGTGGAGGCATGCAGCAAGGTGGGGACACCTCAGCACGTCGCAGCGATTGTGAAGAATGAATTAAAAGAGGAATGGGAAGAACAGCTAAAGGGACGCTCAGAAGGGCAATCAGAGGACAAGACATTGGAGAAGATGTTCGAGAAATTACTCCATCAACAGGACGAAAACGTCAACAAAGTTCTTGCGACAATGCAGAAAAAGAACAAACCCCAAGGAGGACAGTGCTACAGATGCGGAGAGTCCGGGCACATGAAAAGGAATTGCCCACGAACACATATACCAACGCCAGCCCAGAAAGCAGAAAGGCCAATTTGTGCACGGTGTGGAAGAGGAAGACACTCTGTGAAAGAATGTTATTCCCGGACAGATGTGGAAGGAAATCCGTTACCGCATCCGGGAAACTGAAAATGCAGCGCGGAAAATCGCCAGCGCGCTCAGACACAAGTACTGGCGGTGTCACAAGAACAGACAGGGCAGTCATCAGTGAGCGACAAGCAGATACCCTCAGCAAAACCCTCAGTCGATTCCACAGCGACCCAGACCTCCTCTCACCAGGGGCACAGTGTGCATTGGCAGCTTCAAAACTAGGATGCTTTCTAGATGAAAGTCATGCGGAGATACCAACAGGAATCCGCCGGGATTCATACAAGAAACAAGATTTCTTGATAATTGGACAAGACAAGTGCAGTATTCTTGGACTCATTGTTTATCCAACAGTTGTCTCAGCGGACAAAAATACAGAGTTAACAGTTTTGGCAAGAGCGCTTCGTCCACCATTGACTGTGCCGGAAAATACTGTGGTTGCGAGAGCCTTCGCATTGCCGCCACACGCAGTTGGAGAGGTCATGTCAATCTTCGATGAAGAAGGTCTCCCTATGAAAGAACATGTTGAAGTACATACAACACGGGTGAAGCACATAGGTCGAGACCGACCCAAGCTCACGTGCCAATTGACATGTGGGGACAGGACAATATCGATCAGAGGTATGCTCGACACAGGGGCGGATGTAACGGTAATATCGTACATCTTTTGGCCACGCAATTGGAGCTTGGTCGCGCCATTGGGCTCTCTCTCAGGCATCGGGGGAGCATCTCTGTGTCTGCAAAGTGAGAATTCCGTCGTTGTCACGGGACCAGGAGATAAGACGGCGATCATTCGTCCTTTCGTCGTCCCAAAGCCGATCACAGTCTGGGGTCGGGACCTTTTGGCACAATGGGGCGCGAAGATCGAAGTGGATTTTTAATAGGGGTCACTGCAGCACTCGCCACACGGAAGCTGACATGGAAAACAGATGATCCAGTTTGGGTGGATCAGTGGCCCCTTGAGCGGAAAAAATTGAGTGCTTTGAAAGACCTGGTCCAAGAACAATTGCAGGAGGGAACCATCAAGCCAACAGAAAGCCCTTGGAATTCTCCGGTGTTTTTCATCAAGAAAAAGCTATCGGGCAAATGGAGGTTGTTACACGATCTCAGGAAGATCAACGAAGTCATAGAAGACATGGGGCCACTTCAGTTGGGACTTCCATCTGTCTCAATGATTCCCAGAGATTGGCAGCTTGTGGTCATTGACCTCAAGGATTGTTTTTTCAGTATCCCACTCCATCCAGATGATGCTCCGAGATTTGCCTTTTCAGTTCCAAGTATCAACAGGGAAACGCCTCTGCAGCGGTACCATTGGGTCGTTCTTCCACAAGGCCAAAAAAATTCTCCGACGATCTGTCAATGGTACGTGGCACGAGCTTTGGCACCAGCACGGAAGAAATTTCCGAAGGCGAAGATCATTCATTACATGTATGATTTGCTCATTGCAGCATCAACACGACAGGAGCTGCAAGAAGCTCGCGATTGTGTGATCGCAGAGGTGGAAAAGGCAGGTCTGGAAATCAGCATTTTGAAGATTCAAGAGGTTGCACCTTGGAAATATCTAGGGTGGAAAATTTCAGAGAAAACAATAAAGCCTCAAAAGGTGGAGATCAGCACAAAGGTCAACAATTTGCATGATTTGCAACAGCTTTTGGGAGAAATCAACTGGATGAGACCAGTTTTGGGAATCACAAACAGCGACATTCCAGCGCTGCTTGATCTCTTGAGAGGAGACACAGACATTCGTTCTGCCAGGACACTCACGCCAGAAGCGAGAAAAGAGTTGGAGAAAATCACGAACGCGATACAGAGAAGGCAGGCACATCGATTTGTTCCATCGTTGCCTTTTCAGTTGGCAGTGCTGGGGAAGAAAACGCAGTTCCATGGTTTGATCTTCCAATGGGATGAATCACAAAAGGACTCTTTGATAATTATAGGGTGGATTTTCCTACCACACAGGCCCGCGAAAACGATTCTCACAGATTTGGAGATGGCAGCACAAATCATCATAAAGGCGAGAACAAGGCTGCTGACAATGGCAGGAAGAGAATTCTCAGTCATCAGATTACCTCTGAAACGAGACTATTTCGATTGGGACATGCAACAATCGAAAGACCTGTTAATCGCGTTGTTAGCGTTCCCAGGAACTTGCACAGTCCGCTGTCGGATTTTCGGCTGTTTAGATGGTCCGGGAAGGCCAGAGGTGGCCTTGGGCAGCCCGCGCTCCAAAGAACGAGAAAGGGACTTCAGATCTTTTCTCGGTCTCGGTGTTTATTAAATGCTTATCTAAAAGATTTTTCTCTTGGCCTGACAGAGTCCTGCTCAGCAGTCAGCCATGGGCACACACTGAGAGCCCCTGGGGCGGCCACCTGTCTTTATACTCGGAGTTACGTATACAATATTTATCATTTTTCTCCAATACCCTCTACCCTTATTACCCAGTGCACTTTTAGTAAGGTCCAATCTCAAAGTGCCAACATCACCACAGAAGATGGAGGCCAAGAGGAAGAAGAAGAAGAAGGAGAAGGGCACGCCCCAATTCCTCCATCATACTTCTCTAGACCCCCCTGTACAGAAATCTTACACCCTGTATCTCACACTCCAATTAACTTATCCCTTCACCATTCACCCCGGTGAAATCCTCCTATCCTCATACTGATGTCATCTCCCATGTGGGATCAAAGTCCAGCCACCAGAATTTTCTGGACACATTCCAGGACTCCCGAGCCCCCCAGGGGTGGTCTTGGTCACCCTGCACCCCAGTCCTGAGAGGCTGAGATCCCACATATCCCCCTTCTTTTTGCACCAAGAAGATCTCTTTCGCTTTTATGTGAAAACCCCCAAAGTCCTTAGTTACTTTTTATTTCTCTTCCGGCTCGTTTTTCGCAGTCTGAGGCTCGACTTCTGTCTGAGTACCTGTCTCTTTGTTTCTTGGATCAGCGTTCTCGTGTTCTCACGTTCGGAATGGCTTCACGTGCCGCGCCGACACCCACTTCAGACCTCGATCTGTGGAAACACAAGCGAAACCGTTGCCCCAAGTGATTAGTTTGAAAGGACCCTCTATTTGTCCTGTCTCTGGGTTTCTGATCAAAACTAAAGGATTTTCCTTTAGCTTTGCCTGTGTGTTGTTTAGAAAATGTCTCACGATCGGTGGATTAGGTTCCGAGGATGAGCTATTTAGGAAATTTAGCACGTACAGTGTCTTATTTTATTTCATGTGAGGTGTTGTCTCTGGCTCACCCCTTCTCTGTCTGTCCAGAAGGGATTTCAGGGTGTGATGTGTTCTCTCAATGATCGCCTGACCTGTGGGTGAATGTGGAATACCAAACGTGTGTCTGACACCCCATCTTTTCAGGAATCTGTCAAGCACCCTGCCTGTGTATGTTGGACCATTGTCTGTTTTTATCTCCTGAGGCACACCTAATGCTGAAGAAAATGTCGGCAAGCATGGTCTGCTGTTTCCCCAGCATGTGCTGAAGCAAAGACTGCACCTGAGAATGTATCTACAGAAACATGAACATTTTTGAGCCTCCCAAAAGATGGATATTTCGTGACATCAGCTTGCCACAACTGAAGACTTTGCAGCCCCCGCGGATTGATGGCCCCGGTAGAAGAGGGTGGCTGCACAAGCTGACGGTCTGGACAAGCACTAATGATCTCCCTCGCATGACTCTTTGTGAGACGAAAGGACTCCATTAGCGCTTGCGCATTCTGATGAAAGAATGCATGACTCAACCTTGGCTGCTCAAAAATCTGGCAGTGTTTGCAAAATGGGCATTGTCAACCTGTCCGCCCGAGCATTCCCTTCCGCTAAAAATCCCGGAAGTGTCGTGTGCGCTCTAATGTGTGTGATAAAACACTCTCTTTCCCTGCTCTCTAGCAGTGTTTTCAAGCTTGTCAGGTATGAGTATAAAACCTCATTACTGACTTCTTTCAAGAGCGAACCCTCCAATCTCTTGACCACACCCGCAACATATGCGGAATCTGTCACCAGATTGAGAGGCTGTTTGAACAACTGAAATGCCCAGACAACGGCTGCCAACTCCACAATTTGTGGAGAGCCCTGAACCATCCTCACGTCTGATTCCCAATCCCCTGTCGTTGAGTCTCTCCACGTGATCACTGACTTGTGTGTCTTCCCTGAGCCATCCGTGAACACTGTGATCCCGTCCAAAGGTTCTTCACTTATTTGTGGTTTTGCTCTATAGCATATTTGCGATTGCAGTATTCTGTGTTGTGGAAAGTGGATTGTACAAGTTCCTGGGAACGCTAACAACGCGATTAACAGGTCTTTCGATTGTTGCATTGCCCAATCGAAATAGTCTCGTTTCAGAGGTAATCTGATGACTGAGAATTCTCTTCCTGCCATTGTCAGCAGCCTTGTTCTCGCCTTTATGATGATTTCTGCTGCAATCTCCAGATCAGTGAGAATCGTTTTCGCGGGCCTGTGTGGTAGGAAAATCCACTCTATGATTATCAAAGAGTCCTTTTGTGATTCATCCCATTGGAAGATCAAACCATGGAACTGCGTTTTCTTCCCCAGCACTGCCAACTGAAAAGGCAACGATGGAACAAATCGATGTGCCTGCCTTCTCTGTATCGCGTTCGTGATTTTCTCCAACTCTTTTCTCGCTTCTGGCGTGAGTGTCCTGGGAGCACGAATGTCTGTGTCTCCTCTCAAGAGATCAAGCAGCGCTGGAATGTCGCTGTTTTTGATTCCCAAAACTGGTCTCATCCAGTTGATTTCTCCCAAAAGCTGTTGCAAATCATGCAAATTGTTGACTTTAGTGCTGATCTCCACTTTTTGAGGCTTTATTGTTTTCTCTGAAATTTTCCACCCTAGATGTTTCCAAGGTGCAACCTCTTGAGCTTGTCGGATTTTCAGATGTTTAGATGGTCCGGGAAGGCCCGAGGTGGCCTTGGGCAGCCCGCGCTCCAAAGAACGAGAAGGGACTTCAGATCTTTTCTCGGTCTCGGTGTTTATTAAATGCTTATCTAAAAGATTTTTCTCTTGGCCTGACAGAGTCCTGCTCAGCAGTCAGCCATGGGCACACACTGAGAGCCCCTGGGGCGGCCACCTGTCTTTATACTCGGAGTTACGTATACAATATTTATCATTTTTCTCCAATACCCTCTACCCTTATTAACCAGTGCACTTTTAGTAAGGGCCAATCTCAAAGTGCCAACATCACCACAGAAGATGGAGGCCAAGAGGAAGAACAAGAAGGAGAAGGGCACGCCCCAATTCCTCCATCTTACTTCTCTAGACCCCCCTGTACAGAAATCTTAAACCCTTTATCTCACACTCCAATTAACTTATCCCTTCACCATTCACCCCGGTGAAATCCTCCTATCCTCATACTGATGTCATCTCCCATGTGGGATCAAAGTCCAGCCACCAGAATTTTCTGGACACATTCCAGGACTCCCGAGCCCCCCAGGGGTTGTCTTGGTCACCCTGCACCCCAGTTCTGAGAGGCTGAGATCCCACAGTCCGCTTTCCACAACACAGAATACTGCAATCGCAAATATGCTATAGAGCAAAACCACAAATAAGTGAAGAACCTTTGGACGGGATCACAGTGTTCACGGATGGCTCAGGGAAGACACACAAGTCAGTGATCACGTGGAGAGACTCAAAGACAGGGGATTGGGAATCAGACGTGAGGATGGTTCAGGGCTCTCCACAAATTGTGGAGTTGGCAGCCCTTGTCCGAGCATTTCAGTTGTTCAAACAGCCTCTCAATCTGGTGACAGATTCCGCATATGTTGCGGGTGTGGTCAAGAGATTGGAGGGTTCGCTCTTGAAAGAAGTCAGTAATGAGGTTTTATACTCATACCTGACAAGCTTGAAAACACTGCTAGAGAGCAGGGAAAGAGAGTGTTTTATCACACACATTAGAGCGCACACGACACTTCCGGGATTTTTAGCGGAAGGGAATGCTCGGGCGGACAGGTTGACAATGCCCATTTTGCAAACACTGCCAGACATTTTTGAGCAGGCAAGGTTAAGCCATGCGTTCTTTCATCAGAATGCGCAAGCGCTAATGGAGTCCTTTCGTCTCACAAAGAGTCATGCGAGGGAGATCATTAGTGCTTGTCCAGACTGTCAGCTTGTGCAGCCACCCTCTTCTACCGGGGCCATCAATCCGCGGGGGCTGCAAAGTCTTCAGTTGTGGCAAGCTGATGTCACGAATTATCCATCTTTTGGGAGGCTCAAAAATGTTCATGTTTCTGTAGATACATTGTCAGGTGCAGTCTTTGCTTCAGCACATGCTGGGGAAACAGCAGACCATGCTTGCCGACATTTTCTGCAGGCATTTGCAGCATTAGGTGTGCCTCAGGAGATAAAAACAGACAATGGTCCAACATACACAGGCAGGGTGCTTGACAGATTCCTGAAAAGATGGGGTGTCAGACACACGTTTGGTATTCCACATTCACCCACAGGTCAGGCGATCATTGAGAGAACACATCACACCCTGAAATCCCTTCTGGACAGACAGAGAAGGGGTGAGCCAGAGACAACACCTCACATGAAATAAAATAAGACACTGTACGTGCTAAATTTCCTAAATAGCTCATCCTCGGAACCTAATCCACCGATCGTGAGACATTTTCTAAACAACACACAGGCAAAGCTAAAGGAAAATCCTTTAGTTTTGATCAGAAACCCAGAGACAGGACAAATAGAGGGTCCTTTCAAACTAATCACTTGGGGCAAGGGTTTCGCTTGTATTTCCACAGATCGAGGTCTGAAGTGGGTGTCGGCGGGGCACGTGAAGAAATTCCGAACGTGAGAACACGAGAACGCTGATCCAAGAAACAAAGAGACGAGTACTCAGACAGAAGTCGAGACTCAGACTGCGAAAAACGACCCGGAAGAGAAGCAAAAAGAAACTAAGGACTTTGGGGGTTTTCACATAAAAGCGAAAGAGATCTTCTTGGTGCAAAAAGAAGGGGGAGATGTGGGATCTCAGCCTCTCAGGACTGGGGTGCAGGGTGACCAAGACCACCCCTGGGGGGCTCGGGAGACTAGGAATGTTGCGAGAAATGTCTGGTGGTTGGACATTGATCCCACATGGGAGACGACATCAGTATGATGATAGGAGGATTTCACCGGGGTGAATGGTGAAGGGATAAGTTAATTGGAGTCTGAGATACAGGGTTAAATATTTCTGTACAGGGGGGTATAAGGAAGAAAGATGGAGGAATTGGGGCGGGCCCTTCTCCTTCTTCTCCTTCTTCATCTTGGCCTCCATCTTCTGTGGTGATGTTGGCACTTTGGGATTGGTCCTTACCAAAAGTGCACTGGTTAATAAGGGTAGAGGGTATTGGAGAAAAATGATAAATATTGTATACGTAACTCCAAGTATAAGGATACATGACCGCGTCGGGGGGCTCAGTGTGTGCCCATGGCTGACTGCTCAGCAGAACTCTGTCAGGCCAAGAGAAAATCTTTTAGATAAGCAATTAATAAACACTGAGACTGAGAAAAGATCTCAAATCCCTTCTCGTCCTATGGAGCGCGGGCTGCCCAAGGCCACCTTGGGCCTTCCCAGACCATCTAAACAGCCGAAAATCCGACAGGACAACTTTCTTTCTCTCCTTGCAAAACACTCGGCAGACCTCCGTGCAACTTCTAGAATACGATGGGAGCAGTTTTCTGTGCTGGCACTGGTTCTCGTTGCCTGAAACAGTGGAAAAGCTTTTGGCTAAGATGTCGACGACAAAAGACGCTAAAGACGAAGGTACAATTCTCTCCGGAGCTAAGAGCCGCTCCCAGGCGTCTTTCGGCAGAAGCCGCGCTGCGGAGAGCACAGTGAGCGCCACTATCATCGTTGCGCGGAGAAGCCGCTTCTTCGCCTTCGGGAGCCGGAGAGAGTGGCAGCTTCAGAAAGGTGAAAAAGGAAGCTGCAAAACACTGGGATTGTGGCGCAGCTTGCCAACTGATAGAAAACAGTACCTTAGCACTCTCCTGCCTTTTCAAACACATGAGCATTCGATTGGAAGCTATTTTGGACAACTTTCCTTTTCTTTTTGCGCAACAATCGGCAGTCCTACGTGCAACTTCTAGAATACGATGGAAAATATTTTCTGTGCTGGCACCTGTTCTCCTTGCCAGACATAGTGGAAAAGCTTTTGGCTAAGATGTAGAGGTAAAGAGACTCTACAGACGAAGGTATGATGCTCTCCGGAGCTAAGAGCCGCTCCCGGGCTTCTTTCGTCAGAAGCCGTACTGCGGAGAGCACTATGACCGCCACAATCGTCTTTGCGCAAGGAAGCCGCTTCTCCGCCTCCGGGAGCCGGAGAGAGCGGAAGCTTCGCAAAGGTGAAGAAGGAAGCTGCACAACACTGGGATTGTGAGCACGGCATGCCAACTGATAGAAAACAGGTCCTTTGCACTCTCCTGCCTTCTCCAATCACATGAGCATTTGATTGGAAGCTGTTTTAGGCGACTCTCTTCGTCTTCTTGCAAAACACTCGGCAGACTTGCGAGCAACTTCTAGAACACGATGGGAGATGTTCTCCGTGCTGGCACAGTTTCTCCTTGCCAGACATAGTGGAAAAGCTTTTGGCTGAGATGTAGACGACAAGAGACGCTAAAGACGAAGGTACGATGCTCTCCGGAGCTAAGAGCCGCTCCCGGGTGTCTTTCGGCAAAAGCCGCGTTGCGGAGAGCACTGTGACCGCCACAATCGTCTTTGCGCGACGAAGCCGCTTCTTCGCCTCCGGGAGCTGGAGAGAGCGGCAGCTTCTGAAAGGTGAAGACAGAAGTTGCGCAACACTGGGATTGTGAGTGCAGCTTGCCTACTGATAGAAAACAGTACCTTAGCACTCTCCTGCCTTCTCGAATCACATGAGCATTCGAGTGCAAGCTGTTTTAGGCAACTCTCTTCGTCTTCTTGCAAAACACTCGGCAGACCTCTGTGCGACTTCTAGAACACCATGGGAGATGTTTTCTGTGCTGGCACAGTTTCTGCTTGCCAGACATAGTGGAAAAACTTTTGGCTAAGACGCAGACGTCAAGAGACGCTAAAGACGAAGGTACGATGCTCTCCGCAGCTTAGAGCCGCTTCCGGGCATCTTTCGGCAGAAACCGCGCTAAGGAGAGCACTGAGACCGCCACGATGGTCCTTAGGTGAAGAAGCCGCTTCTTCGCCTCCGAGAGCTGGAGAGAGCGGCAGCTTCGGAAAGGAGAAGAAGGAAGCTGCACCACACTGAGATTGTGGGCGCAGCTTGCCAACTGATAGAAAACAGTACCTTAGCACTCACTTGTCTTTTTCTAAACACATGAGCATTCGATTGGAAGCTTTTTTAGGTAACTCTCTTCCTCTTCTTTCAAAACACTCGTCAGACCTCCGTGCAACTTCTAGAACACGATGAGAGATGTTTTCTGTGCTGGCACAGTTTCTCCTTGCCAGAAATAATTGAAAAGCTTTTGGCTAAGATGTAGACGACAAGAGACGATAAAGACGAAGGTAGAATGCTCTCCGGAGCTAAGAGCCGCTCCCGGGCGTTTTTTGGCAGAAGCCGCCCTGCGGAGGGCACTGTGACCGCCACAACCGTCTTTGCGCGAAGAAGCCGCTTCTTCGCCTCCGGGAGCCGGAGAGAGAGGCAGCTTCGGAAAGGTGAAGAAGGCAGCTGCACAACACTGGGATTGTGTGCGCAGCTTGCCAACTGATAGAAAACAGTTCCTGGCCACTCTCCTGCCTTTTCCGAAGGCATGAGCAATCTGTTTGGAAGCTGTTTTTGACAACTTTCCCTTTCTTCTTGCAAAACACTCGGCAGACCTCCCTGCAACTTCGAGAAAACGATGGAAAATTTTTTCTGTGCTGGCACTGTTTCATTTTCCAGACATAGTGAAAAAGCATTTTGCTAAGCTGTAGATGAGAAGAGACGCTAAAGATGAAGGTACGGATCTCCCATGAGCGAAGTTCCGCTGCCGGGTGTCTTTCGGCAGAAGCCGCGCTGCGGAGAGCACTGTGACCGCCACAATCGTCTTTGCGCGAAGAAGCCGCTTCTTCGCCTCCGGGAGCAGCAGAGAGCTGCAGCTTCAGAAAGGTGATGAAGGAAGCTGCTCAACACTGGGATTGTGTGCGCAGCCTGCGAACTGATAGAAAACAGTACCTTAGCACTCTCCTGCTTTTTCCAATCACATGAGCATTCAATTGGAAACTGTTTTAGGCAACTCTCTTCGTCTTCTTGCAAAACACTCGGCAGACCGCTGCTCGACTTCTAGAACACGATGGGAGATGTTTTCTGTGCCGGCGCAGTTTCTCCTTGCCAGACATAGTGGAAAAGCTTTTGGCTAAGATGTAGACGACAAGAGACGCTAAAGACGATGGTACTATGCTCTCCGGAGCTGAGAGCCGCTCCCGGGCGTCTTTCGGCAGAAGACGCTCTGCGGAGAGCACTGTGACCGCCACAATCGTCTTTGCGCGAAGAAGACGCTTCTTCCCCTCTGGGAGCCGGAGAGAGCGGCAGCTTCGGAAAGGTGAAGAAGGAAGCTTCACAACACTGTGATTGTGTGTGCAGCTGGCCAACTGATAGAGAACAGTACCATAGCAATCTCCTGCCTTTTCCTAACACATGAGCATTCGATTGGAAGCTGTTTTGGGCAACTCTGTTTGTCTTCTTGGAAAACACTCGGCAGACCTCCCTGAACCTACTAGAACACGTTGGAAAATGTCTTCTGTGCTGGCACAGTTTCTTTTTTCCAGACATAGTGGAAAAGCTTTTTGCTAAGCTTTAGACAAGAACAGAGGCTAAAGACGAAGGTACGATACTCTCCGGAGCTAACATCGACTCCCGGGCATCTTTCTTCAGATGCCGCGCTAAGGAGAGCACTGTGACCGCCACAATCGTCTTTGCACGAAGAAGCCGCTTCTTCCCCTCCGGGAGCCGGAGAGAGCGGCAGCTTCGGAAAGGTGAAGAAGGAAGCTGCACAACACTGGGATTCTGTGCGCAGCTTGCCAACTGATAGAAAACAGTACCTTAGCACTCTCCTGACTATTCCAATCACATGATCATTGGATTGGAAGCTGTTTTAGGCAACTCTCTTCGTCTTCTTGCAAAACACTCGACAGACCTCCATGCAACTTCTAGAACACGATGGGAGATGTTTTCTGTGCTGGCACAGTTTCTCCTTGCCAGACATAGTGGAAAAGCTTTTTTCTAAGATGTAGACGACAAGAGACACTAAAGACGAAGGTACGATGCTCTCCGGAGCAAAGAGCCGCTCCTGGGTGTCTTTCGGCAGAAGCCGCGCTGCGGAGAGCACTGTGACCGCCTCAATCGTCTTTGCGCTAAGAAGCCGCTTCTTCGCCTCCGAGAGCCAGAGAGAGCGGCAGCTTCGGAAAGGTGAAGAAGGAAGCTGCTCCACACTGGGATTGTGTGGGCAGCTTGCAAACTGGTAAAAAACAGTACCTTAGAACTCTCTTGCCTTTTCCAAACACATGAGCATTCGATTGGAAGCTGTTTTAGGCAACGCTCTTCCTCTGCTTGCAAAACACACAGCAGACCTCCTTGCAACTTCTAGAATATGATGGGAGCGGTTTCCTGTGCTGGCACAGTTTCTCCTTTCCAGACATAGTGGAAAAGATTTTGTCTAAGATATAGACGACAAGAGACGCTAAAGACGAAGGTACGATGCTCTCTGGAGCTAAGAGCCGGTCCCGGGCGTCTTTCGGCAGAAGCCGCACTCCAGAGAGCACTGTGATCGCCACAATCGCCATTGCACAAAGAAGCCGCTTCTTCGCCTCCGCAAGCCAGAGGGTGAGGCAGCTCTGGAAAGGTGAAGAAGGAAGCTGCACAACACTGGGATTGTGTGCGCAGTTTGCCAACTGATAGAAAACAGTACCTTAGCACTCTCCTGCCTTTTCCAATCATATGAGCGTTCGATTGGAAGTTGTTTCAGGCAGCTCTCTTCCTCTACTTGCAAAACACTCGGCAGACCTCCGTGCAACTTCTAGTCTTGTAGTGTGTTTCTAAATTTCTTGTTTTTGCTCCCCCATTTTATGTATTATTCCCCCCCTGTTCTTTGTAAGATGGTTCTTCCCCCTCCAGTTTTCCCACCACAGAGCCTTTGGCATTTATGTTACTATGGTTACCCCTGCCCCTGTTAATTGTCAATCTCCCAAGTTACATAACTGCTCCTCCCTTATCCCACCATATAAGTAAAGTTTTCCTCCTCCCTGAGCCCAGTCAATCACCCCCCACTCCTCCCTGCTTTCTAGAACATTCTTCTCTCTGGGGGTGGTGGTTGGCTGGCGTCCCTAGGCCCCTCCTTTGTTCTTTGTTTATTGGATAAGTTCTTGTGTCAGTTTTCTTATGTACCTCCCCACATGTTCCCCTATTGGTTAGCTGGGCTTCCCCTCCCGTCTCCAGCCCTTCCCTGTAAAACTCTGTCTCCCCCCGTGTTCGGGGCCATTTTGCTGTGGGTTTTTCCACCTGTTGGTTTGCCCTGTGCTGCATGTGGGCTCTTCAATAAACCGACGTTTTACCCCCAGCAAGTGGTCGCCTCCTCTCTCGTCTCGTGCAGCGCGAATCCAAGTCCGCAATCCAGCCCAGCCCGAGGCCAGGACGCCAAGGGGGGGCTGGCCTCAGATGCGCAGGGGCGTCGGCCGCTTTACCCCTTCAGCTAGCCGGACTTAGGGCCGTTAACGCCCTCGCGCAGTTTAGCGACCAACGTAGGGGCCGACGAAGTGGACTTTTGACCCCGGACTGGACCCTGCGGAGTTGGGATTTACTTACCCTCTGGACGCCAGACTGCCCCGGGTAATAGCAGGCTCCGTTTTAGGAGCAGCGCTCCCCGGCGGGAGTCGGGACTCCTCGCACCCTCAGAGGACGACTCCCCGAGACGAGCGACCATCGCCTGGCTTTTTCTTTGTCGCCGCTGCAAGATTGGTGAGTTCGGGCCTTGTCCTGGGGACTCTCCGGCTTCCCCTCTGTCTTTTTAACTTTCCCTAGGGGTATATGCCCTGCCTTGGGGACCTACCCCCCGCCTTCTCTCCTTGAGGTTTTTTCTCGCCCCCGTGCCATTTTTGTTTTCTCTTCCCTTTGGGTGCCGGATTTCCCCAGACGTGGGGCCGGACCCATCACCCAATTTCCTTTCTTCCCTCCGGCTGTTTACCCAGACTTTGGGGCAGTGGGGGGGGCAGGGGCCGGCGGCGGGCGGCTTATTGTTTAAGTTTTCGTTGTTTCCCAGGCGTGCGGTTGCGTCATCAGAGGATTTTCCCCCTTTCTAGCGGCAGCAGTTCCTGCTCTAGAAAGGCGCCATGGGTGCCGGCTTGGGAAAATCCCAGAAGGAGGTTTATTATGTTGTGAAGGGTTTGTTGCTTGGGGGTGGTAAAAAAGCCCCCGAGCAGGAGTTAAAATGTTTAGTTAAGTAGGTATTTTCTAGGTTTCCCGAGGTCTCCCCGGAACGCGTAAAAGAGCCGCGGTTTTGGGCAGCCGTTGTGGCAAAATTAGAAGAGGCCATAAATTCCGGGGAGACAAATCTGGCCACCGTGGCGTATTGTTCGCGCAGAGTGCATGCGACACTCCGAGCGCCTGTGGCGCCTAAAAAAAGTCCCACGGTTTCTGGTTTGTCCCCTCGTTCTCCTCGTTCAGTTGCCCTTGTCCCCCAAACCTTTCCCTCGTCCCGTAGGCAAGAGCCCTCGAGGGGGATTTTGAGGGCCGACCAGAGGCAGGGGGTCCATCCTGCCCCTGCTCCCCCTCGACCGGCTCGGCCTCCCGCTTCGAGGAGCCCTGGCCAGGCTCCTTCTCTTCCCTTACCCTCTACCCCGGTCCCCAAGTCCCCGGTTTCAAACCCCAAAGTTATTCGGTTTTGCGAAGACCCTCAAAAGGGGTCCTTTGGATCCCGAGATGGCGGCGGCCAGGCGGCCGCTCCCGCCAGGGCTCCTTCTTCTCCTCCTTACCATTTCCTCCCTGATACCAACCCCTTCCTTCCCCTGGACCCAACCTCTTTTTCAGTCGTCTCTCCCCCATCTCTTCCCTCTGCTCCTTCCATTTCTCCGCCCTCCGATCCTCCGTCGGCTCCTCCCCAGGTTCCTCCCCAGGTTCAGCCCCCTGTTTACTCCTCCCCTGCTCCATCTTCATACTCTGCTCCACCTCCGAACTCCATCAAGGAGGCGGAGAGGGGCGGTGTGCGGCGCCCACTCCCTCGCCCTGCCCCATTGCCAGACCCTGCCTCAACCTCCTCCAACTCCGGTTCCCACGCTCCCCCTTCCGGTTCTCACGCCTTGTATTTGGGGAGGGGGGGGGTGGATGACTGGAAGCCGGGGCAGGTGCCTTAATTGGAAGCCGCTCCGGTTACGTACCACCTCAGCGGGGAGGGGAGCCCTCAGGCCCAGTGGGTGCCTTTAGCACAGGCCCAGATTAAGGAACTGTGCAAGGCGCAGAAGGACTACTCCCGCGGGTCTGAACACTTCCGGGGTATGCTCCGGAATGCCCTTGCACAGGGAGATCTGGTGCCGGCAGACCTGAGGGCCCTCTTTTTCAGTTTAACAAGACCCATGGAGTTTAGGGTCTGGGTGGGGGAATGGAGGAGGGATATAGTGGAGGTTCTCCCAATTCTTTGGGGGAAACCTTCAGTGTCTCATGACGTGGACGGTTTAGCAATTTCCCAAGAATATCTTTTGGGCGAGGGACAGTGGGCAGAGTGGGCAGCTCAAGCAAAGGCCTTGTTCCCGCCTCAGCTTGTAGAGACCGCTAAGGCTGCAGAGTGGGCCTTTTATAAGCTAGACGTGGTGACCTCCCAATGGGAGGATGATGAAGTCCGGCAGGGGCCGCAAGAGCCTTATATGGCTTTCATCGAGCGCCTCTACAGATACGTGGAGGCTCAGGCGACCGGGGATGACGACAGGGAAAAGATGCTCTGGAGGATGGCGTATAGCAATGCCAACCTAGAGTGTCGGAAGGCCATCAGGAGGCTCCCTCGAATTCCCCGGCCCACGGTGGAGGCCATGATAGAGGCCGTGGTAGGCCAGGTATCCCTACCATCGCGGCCTAAAAGAGCCTCAGTGGCTTTTGCGGAGGACCCCGAACCGGACTTCTTTGATATAGAAGCTGCCCCCGTTGCCGGACCCCCAACACCCGGGTCCGGCAGAAGATCAACGGCCACCCACCCCTGCCACCTCTCTGGCAAGACAGGGCATTGGATGCCCCAATTCCCGATGCGATTAGATTATTTAAAGTATAGAAGGAAGCGGGAAAAGGAGGAGAGTAAGGGCACAAAAAATTAGGCCCGGAGCGCAGCCCCTCCCTGCGCGAAGACAAAAATGCGGCAGGCCACTTAACAACAAGCGGGGAGAGAGGAGACGAGAGAGAGCTGCCGCCCACACTGCCGGATTTGTCTTACTTAGTACCAGACTTGACACATACCTGTGGTATTCAGCCTACACCTACTCTTAACACCATGTCCTCTGTTTCCCCCTACAGGCTGCAGCTAACTAGGGACTTTTATCTCCCTAGCAGTGACATCCAGCTGGTGTCTGTCGACCTGCAACACCTGGGTCGCTGGACAAAACTTGGACGTTGCAGGTGGACCGTCGTCGGGGACACGAAGCACACACCGCGAGACATTCACATCGTCCCTGGTCTGGTAACTACCGACCGGGACCGTTTCGTGGTAGGGCTGTACTGTGTCCGACCCCCGCTCTTCCTCCCTAAGGGACAGATCATTGCCCAGGCTATTCCGGTTCCAGATAAAGATCATTGGAAGAACTCTGTGGAGAGGACATCGCCTCCGACAGTAGCCTGGGCACAGCTGGTGGGGAGGGAGAAGCCCCGCCTGACTTGTCAGCTCTCGTTGAGCGGGGACAAAAAGACCGTGAGGGGTCTTTTGGACATGGGTGCGGATGTGACGATCATTCCCTCTCGGGAGTGGCCGTCGTATTGGGACTGGCAAAGCGCTGCGGGCACGATCTCAGGTGTTGGGGGCCTTCAATTGGCCAATCAATCTAAGAGCATTGTGCAAATTAAGGGGCCCGACGGGCAATTGGCCTCTATACGCCCGTTCGTTTTGGATTACACCGAGCCTCTCTGGGGAAGAGACCTACTAGCCCAGTGGGGAGGCAGAATTGACGTCCCAAAGGCTCCCCAGGTTTTTCGGGCAGTGGCCACTGAGGAGCGCCAGACCTGGAAGCTGAATTGGCTGTCAGATAAACCAGTACAGGTCTTGCAGTGGCCACTCAACAAGCAAAAATTAAAGGCGCTCAATGAGCTCGTTCAGGAGCAGTTACTGAAAGGCCACCTGGTGGAGACAATGTCACCTTGGAACTCCCCATTGTTTGTCATTAAGAAGCCTAATAAGGACAAGTGGCGGCTCCTGACCGACCTCCGCCAAATTAACGAACAAATAATTGACATGGGTCCTCTTCAGCCAGGGATGCCCTCCCCAGCAATGCTCCCCCAAAACTGGAATTTGGTAGTTATAGATATAAAAGATTGTTTTTTCCAGATTCCCCTGCACCCAGACGATGCCCCGCGCTTTGCGTTCACGGTTCCGTCCATCAACCGTGAGTCCCCAGCCAAGCGATATCATTGGCGAGTCCTTCCGCTAGGCCTTAAGAACAGCCCTGTGATCTGCCAATGGTATGTCGCTTCGCTGCTGTCACCCATAAATACAGCCCGAGGGGATGCTGTCATCATCCACCATTACATGGACGACATCCTCGTGTGTGCACCCGACCACAGTCTGCTTGCCCATGCGCTTGACCTGACAACCAATGCGTTGGTTGCTGCAGGGTTCGAGCTCCAGCAGGACAAAATTCAGCGGATGCCACCTTGGAAATACCTGGGCCTCGAAATCACAAAGCGGACCATTGTTCCGCAGAAATTGGCTATTAGGACAAAAGTCCAGACCCTAGTAGATGTCCATTAGCTGTGTGGGTCTTTAAATTGGGTGAGACCCTGGCTGGGCATTTCAACTGAGGACCTAGCCCCCCTTTTCAATTTGTTGAAAGGGGGAGAGGGGTTGAGTTCCCCTAGGGCTCTCACCCCAGAGGCAGAGGTGGCCTTGGAGAAGATACAGAAAGTTATTTCGGCCAAGCAGGCCCTCCGTTACCATCCGGGCCTGCCCTTCAAATTTATTATACTGGGAAAATTGCCACACCTCCATGGCATGATACACCAGTGGGACACCAGTGCAAAGGACCAGGGGCTGGGTGACCCCCTCTTAATTATAGAGTGGGTGTTCCTCAGCCATCATCGGTCCAAACGAATGACACGGCCACAGGAGTTGGTAGCCGAACTGATACTCAAAGCAAGATCGAGGATCAGGGAGCTGGCAGGGTGTGATTTCGCATGCATACATATCCCAATTAAATTGGATTCGGGACAACTTTAATTAAAGACCTTTGAAGAACTGCTGCAAACTAATGAATACCTGCAGTTTGCAATAGATAGCTACACTGGGCGCATCGCAGTAGATCGGCCGGCCCACAAATTATTCAATTCGGAGTTTAAATTATCGCTGAAAAAGGTTCAGACCAGGAAGCCGCTGGATGCCTTGACAGTTTTCACAGACGCGTCTGGAGCATCCCACAAGTCAGTGATGACTTGGAAGGATCCTCAGACTCAGCAGTGGGAGACTGATGTTGTTGTTGTGGAGGCCTCTCCACAAGTTGCTGAGTTGGACGCAGTCGTCAGGGCATTCCAGTGGTACCCTGAGCCTTTTAATTTGGTTACAGATTCTGCGTATGTCGCAGGTGTAGTGTCTCGAGCTGAGTCTGCGGTTCTTCAAGAGGTCACCAACAAAAGATTTTTTGAGTTGCTTAACAGGCTCGTCGAGCTAGTCTCCCACCGCGAGCACCCTTTTTATGTCATGCATGTGAGGTCACATACTGATCTGCCCGGGTTTATTGCGGAAGGCAACCGTCGTGCCGACTCTCTGGCCACGGCTGCTGTTACGCAGGCCCCTCTCCCAGACGTGTTCGGCCAGGCTAAGATCAATCACCAACTTTTCCATCAGAATGCGCCTGGCCTGGTCCGGCAATTCAATCTGACGCAGGATCAGGCCAAGGCGATAGTGGCCACATGTCCCCAATGCCAACAGGATCAGATGCCCACCGTGGCCTCGGGGGCCAATCCCCGAGGTTTGGCGTGCTGCGAGGTGTGGCAGATGGATGTGACACATATCCCATCTTTTGGTCGATTGTGTTACGTCCATGTCTCTGTTGATACCTTCTCCGGGGCTATATATGCTTCTGCCCACACAGGCGAAAAGGCAACGGATGTCCAGAAGCATCTGCTTCAGGCATTCGCTGTCTTGGGCATCCCTAGGGCCCTAAAAACAGATAACGGCCCTGCGTATACCTCCAAGGAGCTGCGGAGCTTCCTGCAGCAATGGGGAATAGTCCATAAGACCGGCATCCCCTATTCCCCAACAGGCCAAGCCATGGTGGAAAGGGCCCACCAGAGCCTTAAGAAGATCCTATCCCGGCAACAACCGGCGATGAAGGTGGAGACCCCCCACGTCCGGCTGTCAAGAGCATTGTACACGCTTAACTTTCTGAATTTCTCTTTTGACAGCCAAAATCCTCCAGTGGTCCGGCACTTCGGCAGTCACCAGCAGCTGCAGCTTAAAGCCAGGCCACCGGTTCTTGTAAAAGATCCGGAGACCTGGTGGACGGAGGGCCCCTTTTACCTGGTAACCTGGGGGAGGGGAATATGCCTGCATGTCCACTCCCTCAGGGCCCAGGTGGATTCCATCCAAATGGGTTAGGCCCTTCGTCCCAAAACAGAGGACCAAGAGGGAGGCAGTATCAAAGGTCCGGCAAGCTTGTTGGCGTCGGCGGAGGAAACCACACCATCAATCTTTGTCTTTCTCTCCGGATCTTCCCCCAGTTATAGAAGAGCCCTCTCCTCCAGCTTCTCCTCCACCCCTTGACCTCCTATGTCACGTCTCCTCCCATTCACCTCCTGCTCCAGCTCTTACCCCCCGTATGTTTTATTTAAACTGGTTGTTTGGAGAAGAACCATTTTTGTGAATTCGTCATACTTTTACTATCTTATCTCATTTCAGTTACATCTCCCCCATGGCCCCCGTTTCAACATCTCTGGCTCCTAACCCTAGCCTGCTAATGGCGATCATG
Source organism: Melozone crissalis (assembly GCF_028551555.1). Taxonomy (NCBI): domain Eukaryota; kingdom Metazoa; phylum Chordata; class Aves; order Passeriformes; family Passerellidae; genus Melozone; species Melozone crissalis. The sequence goes on along the minus strand of NW_026535882.1, from coordinate 2,757,901 downwards.
ACGACCTGCGGACTCCTTTTGCCACTTTCGGAGCCGTGGGTCATCCCCCAGCCAAAAGTCAACGTCTGGCGTGCCTTGGCTCAATCGTTAGGACAGGACAGTATATGCCTAGACACCGGCGCAGCAGAGGACCCGATGTCGTCTTGCCTTGTGGGGATCCCTTTCTCTCCAGGCGAGTTTCCCCCTGTATTCCAAAGTGCCTTTAACGCTATCCTAGCCCAGAGCCTCACTATCCTCTCCAGTTTTGATTCCTCCAACACCTGGAGAGGTGGAGTGAGCAGGCTGGATCCTGCACCCTCCGAGCCCACAGAGTTACATCTCCTCGGCTCGACCAATGCATCAATTTGCTTTCAGTTTGATTATACAATCACCCCCGTCAAGAGGGGTAGTGAGGTAGTGCTACAGTCCAAGTTAGAATACCAAGCTAAGCAGTGGTGTAAGGCTGTCCTAAAGATCCTCGGCCCCACCACTACCGGACGGACCCCTTACTCCCTTCCCCGAGGCGTGTTTTTAATTTGTGGCGACCGGGCGTGGGCAGGCATCCCCTCTGGCCTGGTCGGAGGGCCATGCACTTTTGGCCGGCTGACGCTGTTTACCCCCAACGTCACTCAAATTATCAATTGGAAGAAGACAAACATCACATCCAAATTGGCTAGACCTAAAAGAGATCTCAAGGATCTCACTGAGGATTGTGATGATGAAATTACTCATTGGTCACACTCAAAATCCGTCGCCTTTACCATCTTGTTGCCTTGGGTATCGGTGGGGAAGGCTCTAGGTGAATTGGGCCACCTAGAGTGTTGGGTGGCTAAACAAGCAAATTTTACTTCAGCCGCGCTCTACGACCTCCTCACAGACGAGGAAATAACAAGGAAGGCGACACTCCAAAACAGAGCAGCAATAGATTTTCTATTGCTGCTCCATCATCATCACTGCGAGGAGTTTGAGGGCCTCTGCTGCCTGAACCTTTCCTCTCGAGCCGAGGACGCCAGACATTCCATCAAGAGGCTGCAAGACCTTGTCCATCAGGTCAAGCAAGAGACCTCTGACTGGCTGGGGGACATTTTTAAGGGTTGGGGCCTCAGCGGGTGGGCCGGTTCCATAATAGAATCTGTTTGCAAGGTTGTTCTGAGTTTAATAATACTTTTAGTTTTCATTATTTTGATCCGCGGTTTGGTCCAGAGACTAATGGCCAGAGATACCTCAGCATCTGTCAACCATGCCGCAGTCCCGTCGGACAAGCCCATCGAGCTGGAAGACCTCTCCTCGGAGGCCGAAGAAGCTACAGATGAGGAAGGGACGACCGCACCGTCCTTCGACCACCCAGGGGCGGGAGGATTCCAGACGAAGAAGGCGAGGCCTGGCCGGACCAGCCGCGAGATCCTGAATTTTAAGTTTCTGTGGACTTCCCGTTCTTTTTATCTTATTTGTTAAGAAACGGGGAGATGTTGTAGTGTGTTTTTAAGTTTCTTGTTTTTGCTCCCCCATTTTATGTATTATTCCCCCCCTGTTCTTTGTAAGATGGTTCTTCCCCCTCCAGTTTTCCCGCCACAGAGCATTTGGCAGTTATGTTACTATGGTTACCCCTGCCCCTGTTAATTGTCAATCTCCCAAGTTACATAACTGCTCCTCCCTTATCCCACCATATAAGTAAAGTTTTCCTCCTCCCTGAGCCCAGTCAATCACCCCCCACTCCTCCCTGCTTTCTAGAACATTCTTCTCTCTGGGGGTGGTGGTTGGCTGGTGTCCCGGGGCCCCTCTATTGTTCTATGTTTATTGGATAAGTTCTTGTGTCAGTTTTCTTATGTACCTCCCCACATGTTCCCCTATTGGTTAGCTGGGCTTCCCCTCCCGTCTCCACCCCTTCCCTGTAAAACTCTGTCTCCCCCCGTGTTCGGGGCCATTTTGCTGTGGGTTTTTCCACCTGTTGGTTTGCCCTGTGCTGCATGTGGGGTCTTCAATAAACCGACGTTTTACGCCCAGCAAGTGGTGGCCTCCTCTCTCGTCTGGTCCAGCGCGAATCCAAGTCCGCAATCCAGCCCAGCCCGAGGCCAGGACGCCAAGGCGGGCTGGCCTAAGATGCACAGGGGCGTCGGCCGCTTTACCCCTTCAGCTAGCCGGACTTAGGGCCGTGAACGCCCTCGCGCATTCTAGAACACGATGGGAGATGTTTTCTGTGCTGGCACAGTTTCCCCATGCCAGACATAGAGGAAAAGCTTTTAGCTAAGATGTGAACGACAAGAGACGCTGAAGACGAAGGTACGATGCTCTCCGGAGCTAAGAGCCGCTCCCGGCCGTCTTTCGGCCGAAGCCGCGCTGAGGAAAGCACTGTGATCGCAACAATTGTCTTTGCGCAAAGAAGCCGCTTCGTTGCCTCCGGGAGCCAGAGAGAGCGGCAGCTTCGGAAAGGTGAAGAAGGAATCTTTACAACACTGGGATTTTGTGCGCAGCTTGCCAACAGATAGAAAACAGTACCTTTGCACTCTCTTGCCTTTTCCGAACACATGAGCATTCGATTGGAAACTGTTTCAGAAAACACTCTTCGTCTTCTTGCAAAACACTCAGGAGACCTCCGTTCAAGATCAAGAACACGATGGGAGATGTTTTCTGTACTAGCAGAGTTTCTCCTTGCCACACATAGTGGAAAAGCTTCTGGCTAAGCTGGATACGCAAAGAGACGCGAAAGACGAAGGTACGGATTTTCCCGGAGCTAACATCCGCTCCCGGGCATATTTCGGCCGAAGCCGCGCTGAGGAAAGCACTGTGACCGCAGCAATCGTCTTTGCGCAAAGAAGCCGCTTCCTTGCCTCCGGGAGCAGGAGAGAGCGGCAGCTTCGGAAAGGTGAGGAAGGAAGCTGCACAACACTGGGATTGTGTGCGCAGCTTGCCAACTGATAGAAAACAGTACCTTTGCACTCTCCTGTGTTTTCCAAACACATGAGCATTCGATTGGAAGCTGTTACGGGCAACTCTCTTCGTCTTCTTGCAAAACACTCGGCAGACATCCGTGCAACTTCTAGAACACGATGGGAGATGTTTTCTGTGCTGGCACAATTTCACCTTGCCATACGTAGTGGAAAAGCTTCTGGCTAAGATGTAGACTACAAGACACGCTAAAGACGAAGGTACGATGCTCTCCAGAGCTAAGAGCCGCTCCCAGGCGTCTTTCAGCAGAGGTCGCGCTAATGAAAGCACTGTGACCGCAAAAAATGTCTATGCGCGAAGAAACCGCTTCTTCGTCTCCGGGAGCCGGAGAGAGCGGCAGCTTCGGAAAGGTGAAGAAGGAAGCTGCACAACACTGGGATTGTGCGCGCAGCTGTCCAACTGATAGAAAACAGTACCTTAGCACTCTCCTGCCTTTTCCAAACACATGAGCATTCGATTCGAAGGTGTTTCGGACAACTTTATTTCTCTTCTTGCAAAACACGCGGCAGACCTCTGTGCAACTTCTAGAACACGATGGGAGATGTTTTCTGCCCTGGCACAGTTTCTCCTTCCCAGACATAGGGAAAAGCTTTTGGCTAAGATGTAGACGACAACAGACGGTAAAGACGAACGTACGACGCTCTCCGGATCTAAGAGCCGCTCCCGGGCTTCTTTCGGCAGAAGCCGTGCTGTGGGAGCACTGTGACCGCCACAATCGTCTTTGCGTGAAGAAGCCTCTTGTTTGCCTCTGGGAGCCAGAGAGAGCGGCAGCTTCAGAAAGGTGAAGAAGGAAGCTGCGCAAGACTGGGATTGTGTGTGCACCTGTCCAACTGATAGAAAACAGTACCTTAGCACACTCCTGCCTTTTCCAAACACATGAGCATTCGATTGGAAGCTGTTTTAGGCAACTCTCTTCGTCTTCGTGCAAAACACTCGGCACACCTCCGTGCAACTTCTAGAATACGATGGGAGATGTTTTCTTTACTGGCACAGTTTCGCCTCTCCAGACATAGTGGTAAAGCTTTTGGATAAGATGTAGACCACATCAGATGCTAAAGACGAAGGTACGATGCTCTCCGGAGCTAAGAGCCGCTCCCGGGCGTCTTTCGGCAGAAGCCGCGCTGCGGAGAGCTCCGTGATCGCCACAATCGTCTTTGCGCAAAGAAGCCGCTTCTTTGCCTCCGGGAGCCGGAGAGAGCGGCAGCTTCGGAAAGGTGAAGAAGGAAGCTGCACAACACTGGGATTGTGAGCGCAGCTTGCCAACTGATAGAAAACAGTTCCTTAGCACTCTCCTGCCTTTTCCAAACACATGAGCATTCGATTGAAAACTGTTTTAGGCAACTCTCTTCGTCTTCTTGCAAAACACTCGACAGACCTCCATGCAACTTCTAGAACACGATGGGAGATGTTTTTTGTGCTGGCACATTTTCTCCTTTCCAGACATAGTGGAAAAGCTTCTGGCTAAGATGTAGACGACAAGAGACGCTAAAGACGATAGTACGATGCACACCGGAGCTAAGAGCTGCTCCCGGGCGCCTTTCAGCAGAAGCCGCGCTGCGGAGGGCGCTGTGACCACCACAATCGCCTTTGCGCAAAGGAGCCTCTTCTTCGCCTCGGAGAGCTGGAGAGTGCGGCAGCTTTCGGAAAGGTGAAGAAGGAAGCTGCACAACACTGGGATTTTGTGCGCAGCTTGCAATCTGATAGAAAACAGTTCCTTACAACTCTCCTGCCTTTTCCGAAGACATGAGCATCCGTTTCGAATCTGTTTCAGGCAACTTTCCTTTTCTTCTTGCAAAACACTCAGCAGACCTCCGTGCAACTTCGAGAACACGATGGGAGATGTTTTCTGTGCTGGCACAGTTTCTCATTGCCAGATATAGTGGAAGAGCTTTTGGCTAAGAGTTTGATGGCAAGAGACGCTAAAGACGAAGGCACGACGCTCTCCGGAGCTAAGAGCCGCTCCCGGGCGTCTTTCGGTAGAAGCCGCGCTGCGGAGAGCACTGTGACCGCCACAATCGTCTTTGCGCGAAGAAGCCGCTTCTTCGCCTCCGGGAGCCGGAGAGAGCGGCAGCTTCGGAAAGGTGAATAAGGAAGCTGCACAACACTGGGATTGTGTGCGCAGCTTGCCAACTGATAGAAAACAGTACCTTAGCACACTCCCGCCTTTTCCTTTCACATGAGCATTCGATTGGAAGCTGTTTTTGGCAACTCTGTTCGTCTTCTTGCAAAAAAATCGGCAGACCTCCGTGCAACTTCTAAAACATGATCGGAGATGTTTTCTGGGCTGGCACAGTTTCTCCTTTCCAGACATAGAGGAAATGCTTTTGGCTAGGATGTAGAGAGCAAGAGACGCTAAAGATGATGGTACGATGCACTTTGGAGCTAAGAGCAGCTCCCGGGCGTCTTTCGGCAGAAGCCGCGCTACGGACAGCACTGTGGCCGCCACAATCATCTCTGCACGAAGATGTCGCTTTTTTGCCTCCGGGAGCCGGAGTGAGCGGCAGCTTCGGAAAGGTGAAGAAGGAAGCTGCACAACACTGGGATGGTGAGCGCAGCTTGCCAACTCATAGAAAACAGTATCTTAGCACTCTCCAGTATTTTCCAAAAAGATGAGCATTCCATTGGAAGCTGTTTCAGGCAACTCTCTTCGTCTTCTTGCAGAACACTCGGGAGACATCCATGCAACTTCTAGAACACGATGGGAGATATTTTCTGTTCTGGCACAGTTTCTCCTGGCCAGACATAGTGGAAAAGCTTTTGGCTAAGATGTAGATGACAAGAGACGCTAAAGACCATGGTACAATGCTCTCCGGAGCTATGTGCCGCTCCCGGGCGTCTTTCGGCAGAAGCCACACTAAGGCGAGCACTGTGACAGCCTCAATCGTCTTTGCGCGGAGAAGCCGCTTCTTCGCCTCCGGGAGCCGGAGGGAGCGGCAGCTTAGGAAAGGGGAAGAAGTAAGCTGCAGAACACTGGGATTGTGAGCTCAGCTTGCCAACTGATAGAAAACAGTACCTTAGTGTCGGACAGTTTTTCAAGAATGGCTTGAAGAAAAGGGTCATGAGACATACAATTGAGAAAAAAGTAAAGCAAAAAAGTAAAGCAGTTCTCAGCCTTCTGATTTCTATAAACAATTAGACTCTCTTTATAAACAATAAAGTTCTCAGGCTGTCTTCCCATAACAAGAAGAACACCGTCTCTGGGAAAGGCTGGCACCCTGAGAACTGATGAAGAAGTTTTCGGAACTCTGGTTCTTTTTTTAATAAACAATTGTAGGTATTCTAAAACAAGAGTAGTGGTTAGAAGTTTCTCTGTTAGCCTATCATGAAATTGGATTACAGAATATGCATGAAGTTCGTTAACTTTGTTATTTAAGGTGATTGATTGATCAATAAAATTGGAGTTCGATGCATTAAAGGATGGTCGTCTCCCCCTCATCTCCATCAAATGGTTGACCCCTGGACGTGATAGAGCATAACGAACGCGAACGAACGCTCTTGGGGATTGCGAAAACAACGGGGAGGTGAGGACTTGTCCAGGTTTCGAGGAGCAGCTGCGGAACGGCTTTAAGCACGAATACAAAGCGGACAAAAGCCGCCGAGACGTGCCGGGCCCCAAGCAACCTTATAGAAGAGTCTTGGCTGGTACATGTGGCCTGACGCCGGAGGTGCTGCAGAGCGCGCTCATTTACATAGGTATGGAACGGCAAGCCGCATATGAACTTTTTATAACTTTTCTGCAAAAGAGGCAGATTAAGGGAATTGATTTACAGAATGAATTACTGGGTCTTTTAGCTTATGGTGTAGAGAGGGGAATCTTTGTTAATCCTCATATAGTTCACATATTGTCTGAGTTGCGTAAATTTGGTGATTTATTGTGGCAGGCTACTTTAGATGATGATAAAACTGCCAGGAAGTTGGGTAAATTATGGCGGGTCGTTAACACCGAACTGCTGCAATTTCAAGCTGAAAAAAGGGCTGCCTTAATGAGCCAGGTGCAGTCCGCCTCACTGCCCGCCAAGCAGCCCCCCTTAATGAGCCAGGCTACAAGCCCAGCTACGAGCTAGCCTACAAGCCAGGCTACGCAGGCTGCTTTTTCACCCGCTTCGCAGCCCCCCCTAACGAGCCAAGCTCCGCGGGGTGCTTTGTTGTCTGCTTTGCCGCAGGCTACACAGAGCACTTTTGATTCTCCCGTATCTGCTATCTCACAGCAGCCGGGGCCACAAACGTATACTCCGTTCCCAAAAGGCAATCAGTCGGTCCCTAGGTCGGAAAACGATTTGGCGGTGACGATTGCCAGGGATAGAAGAGATGCGTGGGCTGCCCTGGCCAAAGATGCCATGGAAAAGGGAGATCAGGAGCTAATGAGCATGGCTAACGAACTGGCTTGTCCAGTTGTTTTTACCCCTCAGGCGGGGGGGGGGAATTCGGGCGACGATCAGTGCTCTTGACTGGAAAATGTTATCTCAATTGCGAGCTACTGTTAGTCAGTTTGGATCTAAAAGCGAACCAGCCAGGCAAATGCTCGACTATATTTTTGACACTAGCATTCTCCTTGTTAATGATTGTCGTGGCATAGTGAAATTAATCTTTACCCAACATCAACAATTGCTGTTTAATGCCCATTGGCAAGGGCTCGTAAATGAGTGCGTAGCAGTTCAGAGACAGCCAGGCGACCCCTTGCATGGTATCACTATAAATGAGCTTATGGGTCTGGGACCTTTCCTTCGAACTGAGGCACAAGCTTTAATAGGCCAAGAAAAGTGCCGGGAGGCAATGCGGTTAGTCAGACTCGCAATAGACATGGTGAAGGAACCGGGAGAGATACCAGTGTCTGTAGGAATTAAGCAAGGCAGAGAGGAAGCATTTGATGCTTTTGTTGGTAGAGCTGCGGCTGCAATTAAGAGAGCAGGCGTGCCTGAATATTTGCGCGAGGTCCTACTCAGGCAGTGTGTCCTTCAAAATTGTAATTCTGCTACTAGAAACATACTTAATGCCTTAGGTGCGAATTGGACTGTAGAGGAAGCATTAGAAAGGATGGCTCTTATACCAACCGGACAACAGGTTCTTGTAGTAGACGCAATAAAACAGTTAGGAGTAGGCTTACAAGAACAAGCAAAGTCCTCTCAGACTCAGGTGTTAGCCGCTCTTGCACCTCTTCAAACGTCAGCTGCGTTTGCAGCATCAAATAAAGGAGGCCGCACGAAATGCTGCCGATGCGAAGGCACGGGCCACTTGCGCCGGGAATGCCAGGCACCAACAGAAGTCATCGCTGCAGCATCCGTATTCTATCCTGCCTCTAACCCTCCGCAAAAGGGAGCCTCTAACCCTCCGCAAAAGGGAGCCGCCGCGGGCGAAGCAGAACCGCCCCGAAGGGAGTGACCCGCAATGCAGAGCAGATATGAATTAGTAGAAGGATTTAACAGGACTTTGGACTTATAGTTACGGTAAAGGGATTTTCCATATGGTTTACGGATTAACGGAAATGTGTGAATTCAGTGATTTATGGTGGAATTGTGGTACTGTGCTACTCCGTACTCGGCACGGGCGCGCCGCCCTGAGAGCGGAGCCGCCGCCTCAGAAACCAAGCTGCTCCACCCTGAGAGCCACGCCGGGAGTGATCAAAGAGCGGCGGGGGGAGCGACCAGAGCCGCGTCGCCCTCATGTGTGAACTGGGGGCCAGATGTCCACGGGCGGCCGGTTGCTGCTTGGGAACAGTGACTGGACATCAGAGAGCAGGTGATGGAGGAGCAATCATGCTGTGCATTGATAGTTTTCGTTGGATTGTTATCATTATGATGGCCACTGAATTTGTGTTCCCTTAGGCTAGTTGTAAGAAAAATGATCGACCAGCACCTTTTCTGGGCTCTGATGAGCTTCCAGCGCCATCCATTTTCAGGGCTAGTTGATTCTGGAGGTGAGTTATTGCACACTCCTTAGCGGATTCCGATTTTGCGGGACCGGAGCGCCTTTTCAAGCGGGAACGTTTCTCCCTCTGCCCCGCAGCCGGCAAAAGCTACAGTTTAAGATCTAACAGCGGTAATAACTGTGACTCTTGTCAACAAAAGAAAAGATTCCTATTGCAATTAAAAGACTAGTGAAACTAAACAAGCGACACCAAGGACTATTGCTGTCAGGATGTTTTTCACCTAAGTTAGAGAGATCTTTTGTTCTCCCCAGCACAGACTGTAAAGCAGAAATCAGCGTAAATGAATGCAGGAGTCAAATTTCGGCCGATTTGGCTCGGCATTGGTTATGCTGTCTTGGAAACACCTGTATTATCGGACACTTTGAACATCAGAAACCCAGATGGCTGGGTCAATGAAACATCAGACTCTAAAGCTGTGTTTTGAAAAAGTTGAGGATGTTAAGATGTGTTGGAATGATTGTGTGAGTGAGATGTAATGAGTGTGTTTTTTGTATTCTTTAAGCATGGTTTAAATGTGATAGATGTAAAAGCAAGCACTGAATTCAAAAGAATTTTTTCACAGGTGCACCTTAAATGAATTTGTGTTTAAGTGTATTTAAGTATAAAAATGCTATAGCAAACACGTGAAGAAAGTTATTTTAGCTTAATATTTTAGAATCAGGCCTGTAAGTAAGTTATAGTAAATGCTATATTTTATTTCTATAGTAAGTTTTATCTGTTATTAAGTAGTTTAAGTTGGATTATCAATTAAGTGCCATTAAATGTCAAATACTGTTAAGGTTAAGTCCTGTTAAGTTTATCTCCTGTTAAGTTTAAGTGATTAAGTAAGTTAAGTTAGATCCTGTTAAGTTTGAGTGTTATTAAGTTTGGGTAAAGCTGGATTCTGTTTAGATTATGTTGGGTTTGAGGTATGTAGAATTTAAAGTCAGCTAAATTTTGTTATAGATAAGTTTTATTAGATTTAAGTGATTTTACATGTTTTGCAAATAAGTCTGCTATAATTAGTCTTGTTAGACTTCCCAGAGGATGAAGGAGTAACTGAAATTAACTTTATTTTAATAATTCCATTTAGTATATTTATTTTAGGCATAATTTCCTCAAAGCAGCTAATCTTGTAAATTACTTTCATATATTCTAAAATTCTTGGAGCATTAATTTATTGCTGCTTTCTAAGTCTGTATCTTCCAGAACACTTTTTTTAAAAAGTTATGAGTTTTCAAGTGACATCTTGTCTCCAATTGCAAAGGCTATTAATTCTCTAAATATGAATCAAATGTTATTTCCTACTGGGAGCTGGAAGCCATACTCATTTGTTAGGAAGATTTGTTAAAGTTTTGCTCCAAGTGTTTCTATTAGATAAAAATAGGTCTTACATTGGTATTGATTGTCTGTGTCACAGAACACACCAGTAAAAAGATAAAAATGGAAAAAACCCTAAGCATCTTTTGTTTGCTGGGGTCCTATTTATTTGCAAAAAAGATACTACAGTAAGTCCTACTCCTTACTGGGAAATAGCTTTAGTTTCTCAGATCATGCTTTTACAGAAGTGTGCAAGTTAGTTATCTAGTGATCTCTGTTTATCAGTTTTAAAAATACGAGAATGACAAATGTTTGCCCTCTACTCTGTACTGGTGTCTCTGTCCTACTTGCTAGTCTGCTGTATGACATCTTTCTGTCAGTTCTGTAAATTTTAAGTTAAATATTTTAAGTGCTTTAAATGCATACTACTTTTTCACCACTCCAAATTAACAAAGGACTGAGAATCGCCCAGTTGATGCCATTTGAGCCAAATGACTAAAGGATTACAGACTGAAAACTGACTTTGAACCTTTCTGAGAGACCCATGAAAAAGGTGGATGTGATAATTTCAAGGACAGAAAGAATCATTTTCAGACTTTTTCACCTCCTCTCCAGGTTTGCATGAATGAAAACAGCTAACAGCTTTCTTTTCTTAGTCCAATTACCACCTGTTCGGCAATGCCTGATAAGGCCGTAACACGCCGTTGCCGGACGACCTGGGAATATAATTGGGAGTGGGCACTACGGAATGAGACAGAGCTAAACACTGCCTCAGCTTTAGACCTTTATGAATCTCATGAGCAGTAAATCTTAGCTTATTATCGGTGAGAGGTACAGTGTATTTTGAAAGGGGTTAAAGCTCAAAGTGCATCATATATAGCCTCGATAGGGTGTAGAAAACTGGTGCCTTTAACACAACATTCTGTTGTAGGTCCTATAAGAGGAGATCCCAATTAAGCATTAGATAACTGCATTAGAAGGTTACAAAGGTGTGGTCTTCAGGTGTCAGGAACAGTAAGGTTAAAAACTGAGAAAAAAAGAAGGTCAATATAAAAACACAGAAAAATAAAGTTCACTTTTATTATCTTGCTTAGTATAGTAGTAGCTGAAGAATTAAAGGTAGCACATTTTAGTCAACCTAGAGATAATGTATGGATAACACTTGCTAGAACAAGGCCATGGGTGTGAAGAGTTTGAAGGGATGTGTTGCATGAACTTATCTGATCATTCTGTATCTATTCATGCTAAGTTAAAAGAACTACTACTGGGGCTTAACAGCCTTAAGGAAGAAAAAGGATTGGGAATTGATGAATGGCTTAAAAGCTTAGGATTGGGTCCATGGTTAAGAAACCTTGTAATATATGCTATAGGGATATATTTCTCCCAAAGAAAAAAAACCGGGGGAAATGTTGGAGAGTTTTTCAAGAATGGCTTGAAGAAAAGGGCCATGAGACATACAATTGAGAGAAAAGTAAAGGGAAAAAGTAAAGCAGTCCTAACGCAGTTCTCAGCCTTCTGATTTCTATAAACAATTAGACTCTCTTTATAAACAATGAAGTTCTCAGGCTGTCTTCCCATAACAAGAAGAACACCGTCTCTGGGAAAGGCCGGCACCCTGAGAACGGATGAAGAAGTTTTGGGAACTCTGGTACTGTTTTTAATAAACAATTGTAGGTATTCTAAAACAAGAGGAGTGGTTAGAAGTTTCTCTGTTAGCCTATCATGAAATTGGATTACAGAATATGCATGAAGTTCGTTAACTTTGTTATTTAAGGTGATTGATTGATCAATAAAATTGGAGTTCGATGCATTAAAGGATGGTCGTCTCCCCTTCATCTCCAACACCTTAGGACTCTCCTGCCTTTTCCAAACACATGAGCGTTCGATTGGAAGCTGTTTCGGGCAACTCTCTTCGTCTTCTTGCAAAACACTCGACAGACCTCCGAGCAACTTCTAGAACACGATGGGAGATGTTTTCTGTGCTGGGTCAGTTTCTCCTTTCCAGACATAGTGGAAAAGCTTCTGGCTAAGATGTAGACGACAAGAGACACTAAAGACGAAGGTACGATGCTCTCCGGAGCTGAGAGCCGCTCCCGGGCGTTTTTCGGCAGAAGCCGCGCTGCGGAGAGCACTGTGACCGCCACAATCGTCTTTGCGCGAAGAAGTCGCTTCTTCGCCTCCGGGAGACGGAGAGAGCGGCAGCTTCGGAAAGGTGAAGAAGGAAGCTGCACAACACTGGGATTGTGAGCGCATCTAGCCAACAGACAGAAAATAGTACCTTAGCACTCTCCTGCCTTTTCCAGACACATGAGCATTCGATTGGAAGCTGTTTTAGACAATTCTGTTCGTCTTCTTGCAAAACACTCGGTAGACCTCCATGCAACTTCTAGAACACGATGGGAGATGTTTTATGTGCTGGCACAGTTTCTCCTTGCCAGACATAATGGAAAAGCTTTTGGCTAAGATGTAGCCGACAAGAGACGCTAAAGGCTGTTGTGGTGTGTTTTTAAGTTTCTCAGTTTGCTCCTCCATTTTTTATATGTTCCCCCTATGTTCACTATAAATGGTTCCTCCCTTCCCAGTTTTCCCGCCACTATTGCCCTGACAGTTTAGTTACTATTGTTACCCCTGCCCCCTTTTAGTTGCCAATCTCCTAAGTTACCTAATTGCTCCTCCCTTATCCCACCATATAAGTAAAGTTTTCCTCCTCCCTGGGCCCAGTCAATCACCCCCCACTCCTCCCAGGTTTCGAGAACCTCCTTCTCCTTGGGGGTTGTGGTTGGCTGGTGTCCTGGGGCCCCTCCTCTACTTCATGTTTAGTGGATATGTTCTTATGTCAGTTTTGTTATGTACCTCCCCACGTGTTCCCCGATTGGTTAGCTGGGCTTCCCTCCCTTCTCCACCCCTTCCCTTTAAAACTCTGTCTCTCCCCGTGTTCGGCGCCATTTGCTGTGGGTTTGTCCATCTGTTGGTTGCCCTTTTCTGCCTGGGGACTCTTCAATAAACCGACGTTTCACCCCCAGCAAGTGGTCGCCTCCTCACTTGTCTCATGCTGCGTGAACCCAAGTCCGCAATCCAGCCCAACCCGAGGCCACGACGCCAAGGGGGGCTGGCTTCTGATGTGTAGGGGCGTCGGCCTTCTTACCCCTTCTGCTAGTTGGATTTAGAGCCGCGTACGCCCTCGCGCAGTCTCCCGCCCAACGTGGGGCCTGAGGAAGTGGACATTTGACCACGGACCGGACCCTGCAGAATTGGGATTTACTTACCCTCTGGACGCCGGACTACCCCAGGTGGTGGCAGGCCCTTTTATAGGGGCAGCGCTCCCTGGGGATCTGCGTCGGGACTCCTCGCACCCTCAGAGGACGACTCCCGAGACGAGGACCCTCGCCTGGTTTTTCTTTGTCGCCGCTGCAAGATTGGTAAGTTCGGACCCCGACCTGGGGACTCTCCGGCTTCCCCTCTGCCCTTTTAACTTTCCCTAGGGGTACATGCCCTGCGTTGTGGACCTACCCCCTGCCTTCTCTCTTTGAGGTTTTTCCTCACCCCCGTGCCGTTTTTGTTTTCTCTTCCCTGTGGGTGCCGGATTTCCCCAGACGTGGGGCCCGGACCCATCACCCAGTCTCCTTCTTTCCCTCCGGCTGTATACCCAGACTTTGGGGCAGTGGGGGGAGCAGGGGTCGACGGTGAGCGGCTCACTGTTTAAGTTCTCGTTGTTCTCCAGGCGAGTGGTTGGGTCATCTGAGGATTTTCCCCCTTTCTAGTGGCAGCAGTTCCTGCTCTAGAAAGGTTCCATGGGTGCAGGCTTGGGAAAATCCCAGAAGGAGGTTTATTATGTTGTGAAGGGTTTGTTGCTTGGGGGTGGTCAGAAGGCCCCCGAGCAGGAGTTAAAATGTTTAGTTAAGTGGGTATTTTCTACGTTCCCCGAGGTCTCCCCAGAACTTGTAAAACAGCCACAGTTTTGGGCAGCCGTTTTGGCAAAATTAGAAGAGGCCATAAATTCCGGGGAGACAAAACTGGCCACCGTGGCGTATTGGGCGCACAGAGTGTGTGCGACACTCCGCGCGTCTGGGGAGCCTAAGAAAAGTCCCCCAGGTTCTGGTTTGTCCCCTCGTTCTCCTCGTTCAGTTGCCCTTGCCCCTCAAACCTTTCCCTCGTCCCGTAGGCAGGAGCACTCGAGGGGGATTTTGAAGGCCGACCAGAGGCAGGGGGTCCATCCTGCCCCTGCTCCCCCTCGACCTGCTCGGCCTCCCCCTTCGAGGAGCCCTGGCCAGGCTCCTTCTCTTCCCTTACCCTCTACCCCGGTCCCCAAGTCCCCGGTTTCAAACCCCAAAGTTGTTCGGTTTTGCGAAGACCTTCAAAAGGGCTCCCTTGGAGCCCGAGATGGTGGCGGCCATGCGGCCGTTCCCGCCAGGGCTCTTTCCTCTTCTCCTAACCCTTTCCTCCCTGATGCCAACCCCTTCCTTCCCCTGGACCCAACCTCTTTTTCGGTTGTCCCTCCCTCATATCTTCCCTCTGCCCCTTCCATTTCTCCGCCCTCTGATCCTCCGTCGGCTCCTCTCCAGGTTCCTCCCCCGGTTCAGCCTTCTGTTAACTCCTCCCCTGCTCCACCTTCATACTCTGCTCCGCCTCTGAACTCTATCAAGGAGGCAGTGAGGGGTGGTGTTCCCCATTGCCAGACCCTGCCTCAACCTCCTCCAATTCCGGTTCCCACGCTCCCCCTTCCGGTTCTCACGCCTTGTGTTCCAAGGGTGGGGGGGGGGGGGTGGATGACAGGAAGCCGGGGCAGGCGCCTTTATTGGAACCCGTTCCGGTTACGTACCACCTCAGAGGGGAGGGGAGCCCTCAGGCCCAGTGGGTGCCTTTAGCACAGGCCCGGTTTAAGGAACTGTGCAAGGCACAGAAGGACTACTCCCGGGGGTCGGAGTACTTCCGGGGTATGCTCCGGAATGCCCTTGCACAGGGAGATCTGGTGCTGGCGGACCTGAGGGCCCTCTTCTCCAGTTTAACAAGACCCATGGAGTTTAGGGTCTGGGTGGGGGAATGGAGGAGGGAGATAGTGGAGGTTCTCCCGATTCTTTGGGGGAATCCTTCAATGTCTCATGACGCGGACGGTTTGGTAATCTCCCAAGAACATCTTTTGGGTGAGGGACAGTGGGCAGAGGGGGCAGCTCAAGCAAAGGCCTTGTTCCCGCCTCAGCTTGTAGAGACCGCTAAGGCAGCAGAGCAGGCCTTTTATAAGCTAGAGGTGGTGACCTCCCAATGGGAGGACGATGAAGTCCGGCAGGGGCCGCAAGAGCCTTACATGGTCTTTATCGAGCGCCTCTACCGATACGTGGAGGCGCAGGCGACCGGGACGATGACAGGGAGAAGATGCTCCATAGGATGGCGTAGAGCAACGCCAACCCGGACTGTCGGAAGGCCATCCGGATTCTCCCTCGAAGTCCCCGGCCCACGGTGGTGGCCATGATAGAGGCCGTGGTAGGCCAGGTCTCCTTAACATCACGGCCTAAAAGAGCTTCAGTGATCTTTGCAGATGGCCCTGAGCCGGACTTCTTTGATATAGAAGCTGCGCCCATTGCCGGACCCCCAACACCCGGGTCCGGCAGAAGATCAACGGCCACCCACCCCTGCCACCTATGAGGCAAGACAGGGCATTGGATGCCCCACTGCCAGATGCGATTAGATTATTTAGAGTATAGAAGGAGGCGGGAAAGGGAGGAGAGTAAGGGCACAAAAAACTAGGCCCGGAGTGCAGCCCCTCCCTGCGCGAAGACAAAAATGCGGCAGGTAAATTAACAACAAGCGGGGAGGGAGGAGACGAGAGAGAGCCGCCTACATTTGCTTTGCAGGACTTGACTTCTTTATCGGATATGACTACACCAACCTGTGGTACTGTACCTGCGCTTAACACCATGTCCTCTGTTTCCCCCTACAGGCTGAAGCTAACTAGGGACTTTTATCTCCCTTGTAGTGACATCCAGCTGGTGTCTGTCGACCTGCAACACCCGGGTCGCTGGAGGAAACTTGGGCGTTGCAGGTGGACCGTCGTCGGGGACACGAAGCACACACCGCGAGACATTCACATCGTCCCTGGTCTGGTAACTACCAGCCAGGACCGTTTCGCGGTAGGGCTGTACTGTGTCCGACCCCTACTCTTCCTCACTAAGGGACAGATCATTGCCCAGGCTATTCCGGTTCCAGATAAAGAGAATTGGAAGAACTCCGTGGATAGGACATCGCCTCCGACAGTAGCCTGGGCACAGCTGGTGGGGAGGGAGAAGCCCCGCCTGACTTGTCAGCTCTTGTTGGTTGGGGACAAAAAGATCGTGAGGGGTCTTTTGGACACGGGTGTGGATGTGACGATCATTCCCTCTCGGGAGTGGCCGTCACATTGGGACTTGCAAAGCGCTGTGGGCACGATCTCAGGTGTGTGGGGCCTTCAATTGGCCAATCAATCTAAGAGCATTGTGCAATTAAGGGGCCCGACGGGCAATTGGCCTCTATACGCCCCTTCGTTTTAGATTACACCGAGCCTCTCTGGGGAAGGGACCTACTAGCCCAGTGGGGAGCCAGAATTGACCTCCCAAAGGCTCCCCAGGTTTTTCGGGCAGTGGCCACTGAGGAGCGCCAGACCTCGAAGCTGAATTGGCTGTCAGATAAACCAGTACAGGTCTTGCAGTGGCCACTCAACAAGCAAAAATTAAAAGCGCTCAATGAGCTCGTTCAGGAGCAGTTACTGAAAGGCAACCTGGTGGAGACAATGTCACCTTGGAACTCCCCAGTGTTTGTCATTAAGAAGCCTAATAAGGACAAGTGGTGGCTCCTGACCGACCTCCGCCAAATTAACGAACAAATAATTGACATGGGTCCTCTTCAGCCAGGGATGCCCTCCCCAGCAATGCTCACCCAAAATTGGAATTTGGCAGTGTTAGGTATAAAAGATTGTTTTTTCCAGATTCCCCTGCACCCCGACGATGCCCCGCGCTTTGCGTTCACGGTTCCGTCCATCAACCGTGAGTCCCCAGCCAAGCGCTATCATTGGCGGGTGCTTCCGCAGGGCATGAAGATCAGCCATGTGATCTGCCAATGGTATGTCGCTTCGCTGCTGTCACCCATAAGTACAGCCCTCGGGGATGCCGTCATAATCCACCACTACATGGACGACATCCTCGTGTGTGCGCCCGACCACAGTCTGCTTGCCCATGCGCTTGACCTGACAACCAATGCGTTGGTTGCTGCAGGGTTCGAGCTCCAGCAGGACAAAATTCAGCGGATGCCACCTTGGAAATACCTGGGCCTCGAAATCACAAAGCGGACCATTGTTCCGCAGAAATTGGCTATTAGGACAAAAGTCCAGACCCTAGCGGATGTCCATCAACTGTGTGGGTCTTTAAATTGGGTGAGACCCTGGCTGGGCATTTCACCCGAGGACCTAGCTTTCCTTTTCAATTTGTTGAAAGGGGGAGAGGGGCTGAGTTCACCTAGGGCTCTCACCCCAGAGGCAGAGGAGGCCTTGGAGAAGATACAGAAAGTTATTTCGGCCAGGCAGGCCCACCGTTACCATCCGGGCCTGCCCTTCAATTTTATTATACTGGGGAAATTGCCACACCTCCATGGCATGATACACCAGTGGACACCAGTGCAAAGGACCAGGGGCTGGGTGACCCCCTCTTAATTATAGAGTGGGTGTTCCTCAGCCATCATCGGTCCAAAAGAATGACACGGCCACAGGAGTTGGTAGCCGAACTGATCCTTAAAGCAAGATCGAGGATCAGGGAGTTGGCGGGGTGGGATTTCACATGCATACATATCCAAATTAAATTGGAATCGGGCCAACTTGAATTAAAGACCTTTGAAGAACTGCTGCAAACCAATGAATACCTGCAGTGTGCACTAGACAGCTACACTGGGCGCATCGCAGTAGATCGGCCGGCCCATAAATTATTCAATTCGGAGTTCAAATTATCGCTGAGAAAAATTCAGAGCAGGGAGCCACTGGATGCCTTGACAGTTTTCACAGACGCGTCTGGAGCATCCCACAAGTCAGTGATGACTTGGAAGGGTCCTCAGACTAAGCAGTGGGAGACTGATGTTGTTGTTGTGGAGGTCTCTCCATAAGTTGCTGAGTTGGACGCAGTCGTCAGGGCATTCCAGACATTCCCTGGACCTTTTAATTTGGTTACAGATTCTGCGTATGTCGCAGGTGTAGTGTCTCGGGCTGAGTCTGCGGTTCTTCAAGAGGTCACCAACAAAAGATTATTTGATTTGCTTAACAGGCTCGTCGAGCTAGTCTCCCACCGCGAGCACCCTTTTTATGTTATGCATGTGAGATCACATACTGTCCTGGGGTGACGTTATGATGCTTGTATCCCCATTCATCCATTCTGTGCCTTTAAGACTTGCTCTGAAAAGTGGAAGTTTTGTTTGGATTTCCCTTATCAGGACACAGAGACAAGGCAGTACATAGGGCTGTTTTCACTTCTAGCTCGCAGCTTGCTGCTTTTGCTTGCTTGCTTTTCTGCCCTTGCTTCTGCTCTCGCTTTTGCTTCTGCTTATTAGCTAGTTTAGCTAAACAGTCCAAATTCCTTCCCGGACTGTTTCTCCTCTCCTGTTCCTGTGACCATCTCGAACCTGCTCCGGACTGGGACCCGGGAACACCGAAGGTTTGGCTGCAGCAGCTGGCCAAGCGCCGGAGGGACTGAGAGCAGAGCAACCACCCCCAAAGAGACTTTCTGATTTTGTCATCTTTCTCAGAGTGATGTCAGCTGGTATTGTTCATTTTGTGTGCGGGGGGTGCTGTGCCAGTCAAATAAAAAGGTTCTTTCCACTTCTCTCCGAGGAATTTTTTCCCGAACCGGTTGGGGGGAGGGGCTGTGTGGGTTTTGCTTTCTGGAGGGGCCCTCCTTTGCAGATTCGTTAACAAATTTGCCCGAAACCAGGACAAAATATTGGTGCCAAAACGTGAGGCTTGAGAGAGAGTGGAAAAACTCTGTTTTGACTGCATTTTGGTTGCTATTACTCTGTGTTCGTTTAAATCAGCTAATAGCCATGGTTTTTGAATTGATAATGTCTATTGGGGTGAAGTTTTACATGCATTTCTGGTCCCTAGGGTTTTTTGAGATTTTAATACCTCTCTGGTCCCTAGGTTTATTTTCTTATCCAGAAATAGCTTTAGTATTGCCCCTAATACGTAGTTTTTACATCAGAGGGGCAGTGACCAGAGTAGCTATCCTGCTGGGCTTGGTGGCAATAATGTGCAAGAAGTTTATAAACATGCTAGTGTCTGCTCCAGGTATGAATGGTTCATGGCTATGGTTATGCATCCAGTTTGTTGCAGGAGGAGCAGGAGGGAATGAGGTTTTTCAGCCTCTGCTTTCCTCCTTCTCCTTAGAATCAGTTGCATCACTAGTGAAGGATGTTCAGTTTCCCCTCAATGTTAAAGAGACCATTTTCCTGGTATCCAATCTGATAACCTTCCTCTATACAGCCTGCTGCTTCTCTAGAATCAGGGCTGAGATTTCTAGGCGGGCTGATGAGACCCCTGACTCAGGAGTAG
This sequence comes from Melozone crissalis, assembly GCF_028551555.1. NCBI lineage: Eukaryota > Metazoa > Chordata > Aves > Passeriformes > Passerellidae > Melozone > Melozone crissalis. Next base: position 2,738,195 of record NW_026535882.1, on the reverse strand, counting down.
ACCCCGGTGTGGAAAATCCTAAGTGGTGTGGGAAATGGGAGGATATGGGCCAAATCCTGAAGGAATTCTCTGACCCTATAGTCTGGGAGTTTCCCCATGAACAAATTCAGAATCCAGCTGAGGTGGGGAAATATCTGAAAGAGAAGTACCAGGATGAGCCTAAGGAGAGGAAGCTCATTGCAGTGAGCTGGGCCCTGGCATATGCTTATCGCACACTGCTAGATACTGTCGGGCAGCAGACAGAGGCAGGGGGGCAGGGAGATAAATCAGCAACTGTCCCGGTGACTCAGGCTGCAGCTAACACTCCAGGCTCGAAGCCAGCATCTAAACCCATGGCTGTTGCTACCAGCACTAGAAGTGGGAAATGCACGGACAAGACCAATCGACCAGGGGATGATGATGATGATGATGATGAAGGAGAAGGAACCTCAATGCCTCCTGACATAAAATCAGGAGTCAAAGCAGCAGGTGCAAGATCAGATGAGTCCTTTTCCCTGAAGGACCTCCGTGGCCTACGGAAGGATTACACTCGAAGGTCTGATGAATCCATAATTAGTTGGCTTGTCCGTCTCTGGGATGCTGCAGACGAGGCTACAATTCTGGATGGCACTGAAGCCAGGCATTTGGGATCCCTGTCACAGGATACTGTCATAGACCAAGGAATGATGAGGGGGGCTAACCCTCACAGCCTCTGGGAACGGGTCCTAAGAAGCGTAGCAGAAAGATACCTGTGTGCAGAAGATCTCTATATGCAGCAAACTCAGTGGAAGACAATAGAGCAAGGGATCCAACGCTTAAGAGAAATGGCTGTGGCAGAAATTATCTTCTCAGATGATGTAAAAACCAGGAACCCAGACTTAGTACCATGCACGTCTGTGATGTGGCGAAAACTCGTACGACTTGGGCCACACGAATATGCTTCTGCCTTAGGCATCATGAAGAGGGATGAGAGGGATGAGACGGTGCTTGACATGGCAAGGAAGCTCCGAGCATATGCAGATGCTGTACATGGCCCGACACATGCCAGAATCGCAGCGGTAGAAACACGTCTGCAGAACTTAGAGGATAAGATAGAGGAGAACCATAAGAAGCTTAGAGAGGAGATTAAAGAAGACCTTCTCCAAATTTCAGCAGTACAGATCCGAGGTTCTGGTCTCCAAGGCAGACGTTTCCCAGATGGCGAGAGAAGGTACACCCCACGAGCTGAGCTGTGGTTCTACCTGTGTGATTGTGGGAAGAACATGAGAAGGTGGCAGAGGAAACCTACTACTGTTCTGGCACGACGGGTGCGTGAACTGAAGGAAGCCACCAGGAGGAAAGCAGCTCCAGTTGCCCGTAGCCGACCGGCCAGGTATGATGATGATGACATGTCTGATCCTCTCGAAGGAACATCCAAAACATACGCCCAGGGAAAGAAGGATAACCAGGCTTAGAGGGGCCCTGCCTCTAGCCAGGTAGAGGCCAGGGAAAATCGTGTTTTCTGGTCTGTGTGGATTCGTTGGCCTGGCACATCGGAGCCACAAGAGTACAAAGCTTTGGTCGATACTGGTGCGCAATGCACATTAATCCCATCAAGACATGTGGGGACAGAGTCTGTTTCTATTGCTGGTGTGACAGGAGGATCCCAGGATTTCACTTTGGTGGAAGCTGATGTGAGCCTAACGGGAAATGAGTGGAAGAAGCATCCTATTGTGACTGGCCCAGAGGCCCCATGTATTTTGGGCATAGACTACCTTCGGAGTGGGTACTTCAAAGACCCAAAAGGACTCAGGTGGGCATTTGGAATAGCTGCTGTAGAGACAGAGGGCATCCAGCAATTGAACACCTTGCCTGGGTTGTCTGAGAATCCATCTGCAGTAGGATGCCTGACGGGAGAAGAGCAACAAGTGCCAATTGCCACTTCCATAGTGCATCGACGGCAGTATAGGACCACTCGAGATGCCGTGATCCCCATCCATAAGATGATCCGAGAGCTGGAGAGCCAAGGGGTGGTCAGCAAGACCCACTCACCCTTCAACAGCCCCATTTGGCCTGTGCGAAAATCTGAAGGAGAATGGAGATTGACTGTGGACTACCGTGCATTGAATGAAGTGACTCCACCACTGAGTGCTGCCGTGCCAGACATATTAGAGCTCCAGTATGAGCTAGAGTCCAAGGCAGCAAAGTGGTATGCCACTATAGACATTGCCAATGCATTTTTCTCCATTCCTCTGGCAGCAGAATGCAGGCCTCAGTTTGCCTTCACATGGAGGGGAGTGCAGTACACCTGGAACCGACTGCCCCAGGGGTGGAAGCACAGCCCCACCATCTGCCATGGACTGATCCAGACTGCACTAGAAAGGGGAGAGGCTCCGGAACACCTGCAGTATATTGATGACATCATTGTGTGGGGGAACACAGCTGCGGAAGTGTTCGAGAAAGGGAAGGAAATCATCCAGATCCTCCTGGGAGCTGGTTTCGCCATTAAAAAGAGTAAAGTAAAGGGACCAGCTCGTGAGATTCAATTCCTGGGAGTGAAGTGGCAAGATGGACGGCGTCAGATTCCTACAGATGTCATCAACAAGATCACAGCAATGTCTCCACCCACCAATAAGAAAGAGACACAAGCTTTCTTGGGTGCAATAGGTTTTTGGAGGATGCATATTCCTGAGTACAGTCAGATCGTGAGCCCTCTTTACCTGGTCACCCGCAAGAAGAACAAGTTCCAGTGGGGCCCTGAGCAGCAACAAGCCTTTGTCCAGATCAAGCAGGAGATTGCCCATGCAGTAGCCCTTGGCCCGGTCAGGACAGGACCAGAGGTAAAGAACATGCTCTACTCTGCAGCCGGGAACCATGGCTTGTCCTGTAGCCTTTGGCAGAAGGTGCCTGAGGAGACTCGGGGTCGACCACTGGGATTTTGGAGTCGAAGCTACAGAGGGTCTGAAGCCAACTATACTCCAACAGAGAAAGAAATCCTGGCTGCCTTTGAAGGAGTCCAGGCTGCCTCGGAGGTAATAGGCACTGAAGCACAACTCCTCCTGGCACCCCGACTACAGGTGCTGGGGTGGATGTTCAAAGGCAAAGTTCCTTCCACTCACCATGCCACCAGTGCTACATGGAGCAAGTGGATTGCTCTCATCACTCAGCGCGCCCGTATAGGTAAACGGAATCGCCTTGGGATTTTGGAGGTCATTACAAATTGGCCCGAAGGTGAGAATTTTGGTGTCACAGATGAAGAGGAACAAGAACCAGTGACACGTGCTGAAGAGGCCCCTCCCTATAACCAACTGCCACCAGAGGAAACACGCTACGCTCTTTTCACTGACGGTTCCTGTCGCTTGGTAGGGATGAACCGGAAGTGGAAAGCAGCCGTATGGAGCCCCACACGACAGGTTGCACAAGCTACCGAAGGAGAAGGTGGATCAAGCCAACTTGCAGAACTCAAAGCTGTTCAACTGGCCCTGGACATTGCTGAGAGAGAGAAGTGGCCAAAGCTCTACCTCTACACTGATTCATGGATGGTAGCCAATGCTCTGTGGGGATGGCTGGAGAGGTGGAAAAAGGCTAACTGGCAACGTAGAGGGAAACCAATTTGGGCTGCTGATGAGTGGAAAGACATTGCTACCAGGGTAGGGAGGCTACCTGTGAAAGTCCGCCATGTAGATGCCCATGTACCCAAGAGTAGGGCCAATGAGGAGCACCAGAACAATGAGCAGGTAGACCAAGCTGCAAAGATAGGGGTGTCCAAAATAGACCTAGACTGGGAACATACGGGAGAGTTATTCCTAGCCAGATGGGCCCATGATGCCTCAGGCCACCAGGGCAGAGATGCCACCTATAAATGGGCACGAGACCGAGGGGTGGATCTAACCATGGACAGTATTTCTCAGGTTATCCATGACTGTGAGACGTGTGCTGCCATCAAGCAGGCCAAGCGAGTGAAGCCCCTCTGGTACGGTGGGCGGTGGTCCAAGTACAAGTATGGGGAGGCCTGGCAGATTGACTACATCACACTGCCCCAGACACGCCAGGGCAAGCGCTACGTGCTGACCATGGTGGAAGCCACCACTGGATGGTTGGAAACCTACCCTGTGTCTCATGCCACAGCCCGGAACACCATCCTGGGCCTTGAAAAGCAAGTCCTGTGGAGACATGGCACCCCTGAGAGGATCGAGTCAGACAACGGGAGTCATTTCAAGAACAGCCTTATCAACACCTGGGCTAGGGAACATGGCATTGAGTGGGTGTACCATATCCCCTACCATGTACCAGCTGCAGGGAAAGTGGAGAGGTACAATGGACTACTAAAAACCCAGTTGAAAGCTTTGGGTGGGGGATCTTTCAAGAATTGGGAGCAGCATTTAGCAAAGGCCACCTGGTTAGTCAACACCCGAGGTTCCACCAACCGAGCAGGTCCTGCCCAGTCTGAGTCCCTGAATGTAATAGAAGGAGGCAAAGTCCCAGTGGTACATATCAGAGGTTTGTTAGGGAAGACTGTATGGATCAACTCTGCCTCGAGTAGAGACAAACCCATTCGTGGGGTTGTCTTTGCTCAGGGACCAGGTTGCACGTGGTGGATAATGCAAAGAGATGGAACAACACGATGTGTACCTCAGGGAGATCTGATTGTGGGATAGAATGATATGCAATATCACTGTTCATTGGATGTTACTGCCATTGTCTGTACATTAAACCATACAGACATGAGATAGAAGGAAATGTGTAAGAGTTGAAGGTCTGGGCAAGTGGAAGATGGAGAAGGAAATGTGAAAGTGTCGAAGGTCTGAGCAAGTGATAGATGGAGCTTTAAGTGACGAAAGTGAAAAGGGGGGATCCTGCAGCTCTGTAATATAGGGCCTGGATTCAGTGGTCCAGTGTGGGGATATGATGAAGGCATGATGGGTATTGCTTGTAATTTTGGGGAAACAGATGGAAACTTTGTGTGAATAATGCATGATGTGTTGTAATATGTTGATGATATGGGGATAAGGGGTGGAATGTCCTGGGGTGACGTTATGATGCTTGTACCCCAATCATCCGTTCTGTGCCTTTAAGACTTCCTCTAAAAAGTGGAAGTTTTGTTTGGGTTTCCCTTATCAGGACACAGAGACAAGGCAGTACATAGGGCTGTTTTCACTTCTAGCTTGCAGCTCGCTGCTTTTGCTTGCTTGCTTTTCTGCTCTTGCTTCTGCTCTCGCTTTTGCTTCTGCTTATTAGCTAGTTTAGCTAAACAGTCCAAATTCCTTCCCGGACTGTTTCTCCTCTCCTGTTCCTGTGACCATCTCGAACCTGCTCCGGACTGGGACCCGGGAACACCAAAGGTTTGGCTGCAGCAGCTGGCCCAGCGCCCGGGGGACTGAGAGCAGAGCAACCACCCCGAAAGAGACTTTCTGATTTTGTCATCTTTCTCAGAGTGGTGTCAGCTGGTATTGTTCATTTTGTGTGCGGGGGGTGCTGTGCCAGTCAAATAAACAGGTTCTTTCCACTTCTCTCCGAGGAATTTTTTCCCGAACCGGTTGGGGGGAGGGACCGTGTGGGTTTTGCTTTCTGGAGGGGCCCTCCTTTGCAGATTCTTTAACAAATTTTCCCTAAAGCAGGACACATACTGATCTGCCCAGGTTTATTGCTGTAGGCAACCGGCGTGCCGACTCTCTGGCCTCGGCTGCTGTTACGCAGGCCCCTCTCCCAGATGTGTTCGGCCAGGCTAAGATCAGTCACCAACTTTTCCATCAGAATGCGCCTGGCCTGGTCCGGCAATTCAATCTGATGCAGGATCAGGCCAAGGCGATAGTGGCCACATGTCCCCAATGCCAACAGGATCAGATGCCCACCGTGGCCTCGGGGGCTAATCCCCGAGGTTTGGCGAGCTGCGAGGTGTGGCAGATGGACGTGACACATATCCCATCTTTTGGTCGATTGTGTCACGTCCACGTCTCAGTAGATACCTTCTCCGGGGCTATCTGTGCTTCTGCCCACACAGGCGAAAAGGCAACGAATGTCCAGAAGCATCTGCTTCAGGCATTCGCTGTCTTGGGCATCCCTAGGGCCCTAAAAACAGATAACGGCCCTGCGTATACCTCCAAGGAGCTGCGGAGCTTCCTGCAGCAATGGGGAATAGTCCATAAGACCGGCATCTCCTATTCCCCAACAGGCCAAGCCATGGTGGAAAGGGCCCACCAGAGCCTTAAGAAGATCCTATCCCGGCAACAACCGGCGATGAAGGTGGAGACCCCCCACGTCCGGCTGTCAAGAGCATTGTACACGCTTACCTTTCTAAATTGCTCTTTTGACAGCCAAAATCCTCCAGTGGTCCGGCACTTCGGCAGTCACCAGCAGCTGCAGCCTAAAGCCAGGCCACCGGTTCTTGTAAAAGATCCGGAGACCTGGCGGACGGAGGGCCCCTTTGACCTGGTGACCTGGGGGAGGGGATATGCCTGCGTGTCCACTCCCTCAGGCCCCAGGTGGATTCAATCCAAGTGGGTCAGGCCCTTCGTCCCGAAACAGAGGACCAAGAAGGAGGCAGTACCCCAGGTCCGGCAGGCTTTTTGGCGTCGGCGGAGGAAACCACACCATCAGTCTTGGTCCTTTTCTCCAGATCTGCCCCCGGTTACTGAAGAGCCCTCTCCTCCAGCTTCTCCTCCACCCCTTGACCTCCTATGTCACGTCTCCTCCCATTCACCCCCTGCTCCAGCTCTTACCCCCCGTATGTTTTATTTAAACTGGTTGTTTGGAGAGGAACCATTTTTGTGAATTCGTTATACTTTTACTATCTTCTCTCGTTTCAGTTACATCTCCCCCATGGCCTCCATTTCAACATCGCTTGCTCCCAACCCTAGCCTGCTAATGGTGATCATGACGACCTGCGGACTCCTTTTGCCACCTTCGGAGCCGTGGGTCGTCCCCCAGCCAAAGATCAACGTCTGGCGTGCCTAGGCTCAGTCTTTAGGACAGGACCACATTTGCCTTGACACCGGCGCAGCAGAGGACCCGATGTCGTCTTGCCTTGTGGGGATCCCTTTCTCTCCAGGCGAGTTCCCATCCGCCTTTCAGTCAGCCCTTTCCCCTATTTTGGCCCAGAGCCTTACCATCCTCCCGAGTTTTGACTCTAGTAATGCTTGGAGCGACAGAGTGCGTAGGCTGGATTCTTTATCCTCTGAGCCCACGGAATTACATCTTCTCGGTTCCGCCAATGCCTCTGTTTGTTTTCAATTTGATTACACCTTTGCCCCTCTAGAGAAGGGCAGTGAGGTGGTCCAGCAAATTAAAAAAGAATATCAGGCAAACCAGTGGTGCAAAGCCGTGCTGAAGATCAGTGGCCCCACCACCACTGGACGGACCCCATATGCCCTTCCCAGGGGAAGGTTTTTGATTTGTGGCGACCGGGCGTGGGCAGGCATCCCCTCTGGTCTGATCGGAGGGCCGTGCACTTTTGGCAGACTGACGCAGTTCACCCCCAACATGACCCAAATTGTCAATTGGAAAAAGGCAAATGTCACGTCCGAATTGGCCAGAGCTAAAAGAGATCTCAAGGATCTCACTGAGGACTGTGACAGCAAAATTACCCATTGGTCACACTCAAAATCCGTCGCCTTTACCATCTTGTTGCCTTGGGTATCGGTGGCGAAGGCTCTAGGTGAATTAGGCCGCCTAGAGTGTTGGGTGGCTAAACAAGTAAAATTTTACTTCAGCCGCGTTCTACGACCTCCTCACAGACGAGGAAATAACAAGGAAGGCGACACTCCAAAACAGAGCAGCAATAGATTTTCTATTGCTGCTCCATCATCATCACTGGAGGAGTTTGAGGGCCTCTGCTGCCTGAACCTGTCCTCTCAAGCTGAGGACGCCAGACACTCCATCAAGAAACTCCAAGACCTTCTACATCAGGTTAAGCAGGAGACATCAGACTGGCTGGGGGACATTTTTAAGGGTTGGGGCCTTAGCGGGTGGGCCAGTTCTATTTTAGAGTCAGCTTGTGAAGTTGTTTTGAGTTTGATCATATTTTCAGTCTTAATCAGGTTGACCTGCGGCTTGGTCCAAAGACTGATAGCAAAGGCCACCTCGCCCACCGTAAACCACGCTGCAATTCCGTCGGAAGAGCACTTCGAGCTGGAAGACCTCTCCCCAGAGGCCGAAAAAGCTGTGGACGAGGAAGGGTCAACCGAGCCGCCTCATGAACATCCAGAGACAGACGAACTCCAGCTCAGAGAAGGCGAAGACTGGCAGGACCAGCCGCGGGCCTCAGAATTTTGAGTTTATATGGACATTCTTGTTTCTTTTTATTTTATTTATTAAGAAACGGGGAGATGTTGTAGTGTGTTTTTAAGTTTCTCAGTTCGCTCCCCCATTTTATGTATGTTCCCCCTTTGTTCTCTATAAATGGTTCCTCCCTTCCCAGTTTTCCCGCCACTATTGCCCTGACAGTTGAGTTACTCTGGTTACCCCTGCCCCCTTTTAGTTGCCAATCTCCTAAGTTACATAATTGCTCCTCCCTTATCCCACCATATAAGTAAAGTTTTCCTCCTCCCTGGGCCCAGTCAATCACCTCCCACTCCTCCCAGGTTTCGAGAACCTTCTTCTCCTTGGGGGTTGTAGTTGGCTGGTGTCCTGGGGCCCCTCCTCTACTTCATGTTTAGTGGATATGTTCTTATGTCAGTCTTGTTATGTACCTTCCCACTTATTCCCCGATTGGTTAGTTGGGCTTCCCTCCCTTCTCCACCCCTTCCCTTTAAAACTCTGTCTCTCCCCGTGTTTGGCGCCATTTGCTGTGGGTTTGTCCATCTGTTGGTTGCCCTTTGCTGCCTGGGGGCTCGTCAATAATCTGACGTTTCACCCCCAGAGTGTGGTCACCTCCTCACTCGTCCCGCCCTGCATAAACCCAAGTCCGCAATCCAGCCCGGCCCGAGGCCACGACGCTAAGGGGGGCTGGCTTCTGATGCGTAGGGGCGTCGGCCTTCTTACCCCTTCTGCTAGCCGCATTTAGGGCCGCGCATGCCCTCGCGCAAAAGACGACGGTACGATGCTCTCCGGAGGTAATAGCCGCTCCCGGGCGTCTTTCAGAAGAAGCCGCGCTAAGGAGAGCACTGCGACCGGCACAATCGTCTTTGCGTGAAGAAGCCGCTTCTTCGCCTCCGGGAGCCGGAGAGGGCGGCAGCGTCGGAAATGTGAAGAAGGAAGCTGCACAACACTGGGATTGTGAGCGCAGCTTGCCGACTGATAGAAAATAGTACCTTCGAACTCTCCTTCCTTTTCCAAACACATGAGCATTCGATTGGGAGCTGTTTTGGGCAACTCTCTTCGTCTTCTTGCAAAACACTCGGCAGACCTCCGGGACACTTCTAGAACACGATGGGAGATGTTTTCTCTGCTGGCACAGTTTCTTCTTGCCAGACATAGTGGAAAAGCTTTTGGCTAAGATGTAGATGACAAGAGCCGCAAAAGACGAAGGCACGATGCTCTCCGGAGCTAAAAGCCGCTCCCGGGCGGCTTTCGGCAGAAGCCGCGCTAAGGCGAGCACTGTGACCGCCACAATCGTCTTTGCACGAAGAAGCCGCTTCTTCGCCTCCGGGAGCCGGAGAGAGCGGCAGCTTCGGAAAGGTGATGAAGAAAGCTGCACAACTCTGGGATTTTGTGCGCAGCTTGCCAACTGATAGAAAGCATTATTTAGCACTCTCCTGACTATTCCAGTCACATGAGCATTCGATTGGAAGCTGTTTCGGGTGTCTCTCTTCATCTTCTTGCAAAACACTCAGCAGACCTCCGAGCAACTTCTAGAACATGATGGGAGATGTTTTCTCTGCTGGCACAGTTTCTCCTTGCCAGACATAGTGGAAAAGCTTTTGGCTAAGATGTAGACGACAAGAGACGCTAAAGACTATTGGAATAAGAATCCCAATATTATCAGTTAGATGGTGCCTGTGCCAGTCTGACCCTCGCTGCTGGGCCAAAGGCAGCAACTGTGGTGTAAATCACCCCAGAGATACCTTGGCTGCTGGAGATTGCAGCTGGGCACTGAGCAAGTCCAGGCTTGTCAGGAACTCCGTTTACCTCAGGAGAAAGAGCTTCTGGCGATGGTGAAGAGAAAAAGGAGAGGATTCCGCTGGCAGGTTTAATGTCCAGAAGTTTATTCCATGGTTACAGAGGTCTGGACGGGAGCAGCTGCTCCAGCAGAATAACGAGCACATGGCCTGATCACTTTTTTAAGCTCCTGGGCCAGGGGGAGGGGGGGGGACAGGTGAACACCAACCAGGTGAAAGGGGCGGGGTCTCAAGGGACGAGGGACACCTAGACATAGGCCAATGACCCCTGGGCATAGGGGAATCTTTTGAACTTGACCAATCACAGGATGCCTTGCTGGAATGTTAAGCCTGATTGACACAACAAACTAAGCAAGGGGGCGAGGGGGAAGGGAGGGGCATATAGGCACACCTGGGAAAGGGACCCAGAAGCTTAAGACACACCGCAACATCAGACGAAGATACGATGCTGTCCGGAGCCAAGAGCCACTCCCGGGCGTCTTTCGGCAGAAGCCGCGCTGCGGAGAGCACTGTGACCGGCACAATCGTCTTTGCGCGAAGAATCCGCTTCTTCGCCTCCGGGAGCCGGAGAGAGCGGCAGCTTCGGAAAGGTGAAGAAGGAAGCTGCACAACACTGGGATTGTGTGCGCAGCTTGCCAACTGATAGAAAACAATACCTTAGCACTCTCCTGCCTTTTCCAAACACATGAGCATTCTATTTGAAGCTTTTTTGGGCAAGTCTGTTCGTCTTCTTGCAAAACACTCGGCACACCTCTGTGCAACTTCCAGAACACGATGGGAGATGTTTTCTGTTCTGGATGAGTTTCTCCTTGCCAGACATATTGGAAAAGCTTTTAGCCAAGATGTAGATGGCAAGAGACGCTAAAGACAAAGGTACGATGCTTTCCGGAGGTGAGAGTTGCTCCCAGGCGTCTTTCGGCAGAAGCGACGCTAAGGAGAGCACTTTGACCGGCAAAATAGTCTTTGCGCGAAGAAGCCGATTCTTTGCCTGCGGGAGCCGGGGAGAGCGGCAGCTTCGGAAAGGTGAAGAAGGAAGCTGCACAACACTGGGATTGTGTGCGCAGCTTGCCAACTGATAGAAAACAGTACCTTAGCACTCTCCTGCCTTTTCCAAACACATGAGCATTTGATAGGAAGCTTTTTTTGGCAACTCCAAGCGTATTCTTGTAAAACACTCGGCAGACCTCCGTGCAACTTCTAGAACACGATGGGAGATGTTTTCTGTGCTGGCACAGTTTCTCCTTGCCAGACATAGTGGAAAAGCTTTCGGCAAAGCTGTAGACAAGATACACTAAAGACGAAGGTACGATGCTCTCCGGAGCTAAGAGCCGCTCCCGGGCGTCTTTCGGCAGAAGCTGCGCTGCGGAGAGCACTGTGACTGGCACAATTGTCTTTGCGCGAAGTAGCCGCCTCTTCGGGTCCAAGAGCGGGAGAGAGCGGCATCTTCGGAAAGGTGAAAAAGGAAGCTGAATTACACTGGGATTGTGTGAGCAGCTTACCAACTGATAGAAAACAGTACCTTAGCACTCTCCTGCCTTTTCCAAACACATGAGCATTCGATTGGAAGCTGTTTTAGGCAACTGTCTTCGTCTTCTAGCAAAACACTCGGCAGATATCCGAGCAATTTCTAGAACACGATGGGAGATTTTTTCTTTGCTGGCACATTTTCTCCTATCCAGACATAGAGGAAAAGCGTTTGACTAAGCTGTAGACGACAAGAGACACTAAAGACTAAGGTAGGATGCTCTCCGGAGCTAAGAGCTGCTCCCGGGCGTCTTTCGGCAGAAGCCGCGCTGCGGAGACCACTGTGACCGCCACAACCGTCTTTGCGCGAAGAAGCCGCTTCTTCGCCTCCGGGAGCCGGAAGGAGCGGCAACTTCGGAAAGGTGAAGAAGGAAGCTGCGCAACACTGGGATTATCAGCGCAGCTTGCTGCTGGATCTCAGAACCTCAGGACTTAGGTGCAGAGTGACCGAGACCACCCTTGGGGGGCTCGGGAGTCCTGGAATTTTGCCAGAAGTGTCTGGTGGCTGGACTTTGATCCTACATGAGAGACGACACCTGTATGAGGATGGGAGGATTTCACTGGGGTGAATGGTGAAGCGATAAGTTTATTAGAGTTTAAAACACAGGGTTTAGGGTTTCTTTAAAGGGGGGTCTAAAGAAGTAAGATGGTGGAATTGGGGCGTGTTCTGTCCTTCTTCTTCTTCTTCTTGGCCTCCATCTTCTGTGGTGATGGTGGCACTTTGGGATTGGTTTTTACTAAAAGTGAACCGGTCAATAACGGTAAAAGGTATTGGAAAGAATTGGTAAATATTGTATACGATATTTTGAGCATAAAGATAAGTGACCGCCCCGGGGGCTCGCAGTGTGCACGTGGCTGGCTTGCTGTGCGGACCTCTGTCAGGCAGAGAGAAAATCTTTTAGATAAACAACAAATAAATACTGAAGTCCGAGAAAGACCTGTTGCCTCTTCTCATCCTTTGAAGCGCGGGCTGCCCAAGGCCATCTCCGAGCCTTTCCAGGCCACAAAACAGCCGAGAGAAGGTGCAAGTGGCGTTCGCTGCGTGGGCTAGTCCCCACCAGCCTTTCCGGGGGGGATCAGCCCTGAAGAACTGAAGAGCAGGAGAGCCGAGAGGGCAGCTCTGACCTTGGACGAATTCCTGGGAGAACACTGATAACTCCTGAGGAGAGGAGAGAAAAAAAAATGGCCAGGAGAGTCTGCAAAAACCAGCAATCAATGAGAATTCTATCTCTCAGCTTCTGCCGAAGACAGTTCGTAGCAGAGCGGCCTGGACCGGGTCCAGAAAGGCGCCTCTGGATCCATCCCTCGTGACCCGCTGGATGGAGATCGGGAGCCTTCGGACCGCTCTGATGACAGATTCGGTAAGAAGGTCAAATTTAAGAACATGGGAGGCACACTCTCCTAGGAACAGCTGGGAATTTTGTCCGCCTCACAAGGCGTGTCTGCATCATACAGGGAAGGGATCCCAAAGAAGGAGTTAAAACAATTATTGTTTTGGGTGAGGCTCAATTATCCACTTTCAGAAACACGCCTGCTATTCGAAGTGGGCTTCTGGCAGGAAATTACCAGACATTTATATCTCTTAGCGACAAAAAAAGATGAGGGAGCTTTAAAGCTGCTCTCGCCAGCAAGATTAATGCTGGAAGGTATTTCGGTGAAGTCGAAAAGACTGGAGAAGCAACGACAAGTTGCGGGGCCCTCAGAAAGAGGGGGAGAGCAAAGCTCTCGGAAAAAATTAGCTCTGGCCTCAGATAGCCAGGAGGGAAAGGCTCTCGAGGAAAGGGAGCAGGAAATAGTATCAAAGTCTCCAGTTCCAAGACACAGAAACCCCAGGAAACTCCCAAAATGTCCTGAAACCCTGGAGAGTACAGGCGAATCAGGATCCGACTCAGACAAGAGATCGGAAGGGGGGATGCAGGGGGGAGAAAAGGGATCCGGAGGGGCGCTTTCTCGCGAAGGGCATGGCGGCGCGGCGGCAGAGCAGGGCTGCCAGGCTGCCGCGGTGCAGGCGGGGGGCGCGGGTGAAGAGGTAACGGCCGGCAGGGAGCCAGAAACGCACGCGGCGGGCAGGACTCGCAAAGACCGGAGGGGGGAGTCACAAACCGGTGCGGGAGCGTTAGGCACGGGCGGCGAATTGGGGGAAACCACGCAGCCCCAGAGGGCCACCGTAGTGAGATGCAGGAGGCGCGCGGTTTGACGTCAGACCCGGTGCGGAGGTCGGCTCGAATCGTGGAGCGGGCTCGGGTGCCGGCGGGAGGCAGGCGCATACCGGTGGGAGGAGTGGACACAGCGTCAGAGGAGGAGGAGACAAAGTCAGGGACAGACCGAGGGGAAGAGACTTCGGAGGTGGAACGAGGGGGAGAGAGTGACGTCAGCTCGGGAGAGACAGGGAGCGGCTGGGAAAGCACGCATGCGCGGAGAGCAGAACGCGGGCGGGGGCGGGCCAGGTCCCCTGTGACGTCTCGGGCGAGGAGGGGCCATGCTCGGGATTCCGCATCTCGGGGGCCCACCCCTTCTCCAGACTCGGTGCCTTTAGTCAAAAACCTCGGAGTCCAAAGCTCATCCCTTCAAGGGAGACGTTCCGGTGTTCGAGCTCCATTTTCGGCTGAATTAAAAGCCAGGCAGGCTCGGTCTCGGGCGAGATCGCGAACGCGACAGTCGAACGGAAGAGGAGCAGTCGAGCTCATTCCGTCATCCGAGTCAGGGAGGCCGGTGACAGCGCCACCTCGTGGGGGGATGACAGAAATGCACGACATGCCAGATCTGTTCGGTGGAGCCACAGCGCCATCTCGTGGCGATACTGCAACAATGCAGCAATTTTTCCACAACATAGAGTACTGCAGTCACAAATATGTTACAGAGCGAAACCAAGAATAAGTGAAGAACCTTTGGACGGGATCACAGTGTTCTCAGATGGCTCAGGGAAGACACACAAGTCAGTGATCACGTGGAGAAACTCAACGACAGGAGATTGGGAATCAGACGTGAGGATGGTTCAGGGCTCTCCACAAATTGTGGAGTTGGCAGCCGTTGTCCGAGCATTTCAGTTGTTCAAACAGCCTCTCAATCTGGTGACAGATTCCGCTTATGTTGCGGGTGTGGTCAAGAGATTGGAGGGTTCGCTCTTGAAAGAAGTCAGTAATGAGGTTTTATACTCATATCTGACGAGCTTGAAGATACTGCTAGAGGGCAGGGAAAGAGAATATTTTATCACACACATTAGAGCACACACAACACTTCCGGGGTTTTTAGCGGAAGGGAATGCTCGAGCGGACAGGTTGACAATGCCCATTTTGCAAACGCTGCCGGACATTTTTGAGCAGGCAAGATTAAGTCATGCAGTCTTTCATCCGAATGCGCAAGCGCAGATGGAGTCCTTTCGTCTAACAAAGAGTCAGGTGAGGGAGATCATTAGTGCTTGTCCAGACTGTCAACTTGTGCAGCCACCTTCTTCTACCGGAGCGGTTAATCCGCGAGGGCTGCAAAGTCTTCAGTTGTGGCAAGCTGATGTCACAAAGTATCCATCCTTTGGGAGGCTCAAAAATGTTCATATTTCTGTAGATACATTCTCAGGCGCAGTCTTTGCTTCAGCACAGGCAGGAGAAACAGCAGACCATGCTTGTCGACATTTTCTGCAAGCATTCGCATCATTAGGTGTGCCTCAGGAGATAAAAACAGACAATGGTCCAACGTATACAGGCAGGGTGCTTGACAAATTCCTGAAAAGATGGGGTGTCAACCATACGTTTGGTATTCCACATTCACCCACAGGTCAGGCGATCATTGAGAGAACACATCACACCCTGAAATCCCTTCTGGACAGACAAAGGAGGGGTGAGCCGGAGGCAACCCCTCACATGAAATTAAATAAGGCACTGTATGTGTTGAATTTCTTAAATAGTTCATCCTCAGAACCCAATCCACCAATCGTGAGGAATTTTCTAAACAGCACACAGGGAAAGCTAAGGGAAAATCCTTTAGTTTTGATCAGAAACCCAGAGACAGGACAAATAGAGGGTCCTTTCAAACTAATCACTTGGGGCAAGGGTTTTGCTTGTGTTTCCACAGATCGAGGTCTGAAGTGGGTGTCAGCTAGACATGTGAAGCCATTTCGAACGCGAGAACACGAGAACGCTGACCCGAGAAACACAGAGACGAGTGCTCAGACAGAAGTCGAGACTCAGACTGCGAAAAACGACCCAGAAGAGAAATAAAAAGAAACTAAGGACTTTGGGGATTTTCCATTAGGGTCCTGAATGAAAAACAAAACAATGATCTCGCACAAAAGCGAAGTCATGAGTTTCATGATGCTCATGTGCATCATTTTTTCATTCATTGCAGTGAGTATTGAGGAAATCTACCTATTAGTCAGCCAAAGCAAAATGTATGGGAGACTTTAGCTCAAGCAGCGAATTTAGATAGTATTTGCCTGACGCATTCGAGACCTGGGAAACCATTTTCAGCATGCATGGTTTGATTGCCAGTGGACGAATGGCCAGTTCCAGGGCACTCCGCAGTTAACATTTCGCAAGTCATTAAAGATCCTGTGAAAGAGTGGTGTGCTTGGACACATCTACTTCCTGTGGCTTCTACAGAACCTCAGGAGTTGGAGATTTTTGGGTCCATGACAATGGAACTCTGCATGCAGTTTGAAATTCTAGGTGTCACAAAGGCAAAAACTATCGATGTAACTCCCAATCATGAATTCTATAAGAATGCATCAGCATGGTGTAAATATACAGAGAAAACTGCCAGGGGATCGATCCAAGTCCCAGTGCAATTGCCACGGGGTTTGTTTTTATTTTGCGGGGACAGAATTTGGCACGGCATTCCTGCTAATGCCACGGGAGGTCCATGCAGCATTGGGGAAATTTCAGTGCTATCGCCTGATTTGAACATGCTAAGAGAGAAAAAGCACAAAGAAAAAAGATCAATACAACAATATGCGGCAGATTGCAATGATGAAATATTTTCTTGGGACAAGACAGCGAGGATTGCTACAGCAATCTTCTCACCTCAAACAGCATCAGGGGTGGCCTTGACTCAGATCGACCGCATGGGTTGTTGGTTGAGCAAACATGCGCGGTCTGTGTCTGTCGCATTGGATGACATGTTAAAAGACATCAGTGGCGTAAGACAGGCGACTCTTCAGAACAGAGCGGCAATCGATTGTCTATTGCTCGCTCATGGACATGGGTGCGAAGAGTTTGAAGGGATGTGCTGCATGAATCTCTCACATCATTCAAGGTCAATTCATGAAAGTATTAAAAACATAAAGGACAGCATAAATAAGCTTGGCGAGATCACAGGATCATGGATCGATCAGCTGGTAGAATTCTTTGACATCTCTCCCATTTGGAGAGGAATTTTAAAGATAGGATTCTATATTTTAATAGTTCTCCTAGTCCTCATACTTGTCGTCCCACGCATATTCGAATGTTTAAAACGTGCGATGAATCAGATAGCAAAAGAGGTCTTCTTGGTGCAAAGAGAAGGGGGAGATGTGGGATCTCAGAACCTCAGGACTGAGGGGCAGAGTGACCGAGACCACCCTTGGGGGGCTCGGGAGTCCTGGAATGTTGCCAGAAGTGTCTGGTGGCTGGACTTTGATCCTACACGAGAGACGACACCTGTATGATGATGGGAGGATTTCACTGGGGTGAATGGTGAAGGGATAAGTTAATTACAGTGTAAAACACGGGGTTTAGGATTTCTGTACAGGGGGGGTCTAAAGAAGTAAGATGGAGGAATTGAGGTGTGTCCTGTCCTTCTTCTTCTTCTTCTTGGCCTCCATCTTCTGTGGTGATGGTGGCACTTTGAGATTGGTTATTACTTACAGTGCACCGGTCAATAAGGGTAAAAGGTATTGGAAAAAATAGGTAAATACTGTATACGTAATTTTGAGTATAAAGATAAGGGAACGCCCCAGGGGCTCGGAGTGCTCACGTGGCTGGCTTGCTGTGCGGACCTCTGTCGAGCAGAGAGAAAACCTTTTAGATAAACAACCAATAAATACTGAAGTCTGAGAAAGACCCATAGCCTCTTCTCATCCTTTGAAGCGCGGGCTGCCCAAGGCCATCTCCGAGACTTTCCAGGCCACAAAACAGCCGAGAGAAGGAACAGCTTGCCAACTGATAGAAAAAAGTACCTTAGCACTCTCCTGACTATTCCAATCACATGAGCATTCGATTGCAAGCTGTTTCAGGAAACTCTCTTCCTCTACTTGAAAAACACTCGGCAGACCACCGTGCAACTTCTAGAACACGATGGGAGATGTTTTCTGTGCTGGCACAGTTTCTCCTTGTCAGACATGGTGGAAAAGCTTTTGACTAAGATGTAGACGACAAGAGACGCTAGAGACGAAGGTACGATGCTCTCCGGAGGTAAGAGCCGCTCCCGGGCGTCATTCGGCAGAAGCTGCGCGAAGGCGAGCGCCGTGACCGCCATAATCGTCGTTTCGCGAAGAAGCCACTTCTTCGCCTCCGGGAGCCGGAGAGAGCGGCAGCTTCGGAAAGGTGAAGAAGGAAGCTGCACAACACTGGGATTGTGAGCGCAGCTTACCAACTGATAGAAAACAGTGCCTTAGAACTCTCCTGCCTTTTCCAAACACATGAAAATTCAATGGGAAGCTCTTCTTGGCAACTCTCTGCGTCTTCTTGCAAAACACTCGGCAGACCTCCGTGCAACTTCTAGAACACGATGGGAGATGTTTTCTGTGCTGGCACAGTTTCTCCTTGCCAGAAATAATGGAAAAGTGTTTGACTAAGATGTAGACGACAAGAGACGCTAAAGACAAAGGTACGATGTTCTCAGGAGCTAAGAGCCGCTCCCGGGCGTCTTTAGGCAGAAGCCGCGCTAAGGCGGGCACTGTGACCGCTACAATAGTCTTTGCGCGAAGAAGCCGCTTCTTCGCCTCCTGGAGCCGGAGAGAGCGGCAGCTTCGGAAAGGTGAAGAAGGAAGCTGCACAACACTGGGATTGTGTGCGCAGTCTGCCAACTGTTAGAAAACAGTGCCTTAGCACTCTCCTGCTTTTTCCAAACACATGAGCATTCGATGGGAAGCTTCTTTAGGCAACTCTCTTCGTCTTCTTGCAAAACACTCGGCAGACTTCCGCGCAACTTCTAGAACACGATGGCAGATGTTTTCTGTGCTGGCACAGTTTCTCCATTCCAGACATAGTGGAAAAGCTTTTGGCTAAGATGTAGACGCCAAGAGACGCTAAAGACGAAGGTACGATTCTCTCCGGAGCTAAGAGCCGCTCCCGGGTGTCTTACGGCAGAAGCCGCATTGCGGAGAGCACTGTGACCGCCACAATCGTCTTTGCGTGAAGAAGTCGCTTCTTCGCCTCTGGGAGCCAGAGAGAGCGGCAGCTTCGGAAAGGTGAAGAAGGAAGCTGCACAACAATGGGATTGTGTGCGCATCTTTTCACCTGATAGAAAACAGTACCTTAGCACTCTCCTACCTTTTCCAAACACATGAGCATTCGATTGGAAGCTGTTTCGGGCAACTCTCTTCGTCTTCTAGCAAAACAATCGGCAGACCTCGGTGCGACTTCCAGAACACGATGGGAGATGTTTTCTGTGCTGGCACAGTTTCTCCTTGCCAGACATATTGGAAAAGCTTTTGGCTAAGATGTCGATGATAAGAGACGCTAATGACTAAGGTACGATGCTCTCCGGAGCTAAGAGCCGCTCCCGGGCGTCTTTCGGCAAAAGCCGCGCTACGGGGAGCACTGTGACCACCACAATCGTCTTTGCGCGAAGAAGCCGCGTCTTCGCCTCCGGGAGCCGGAGAGAGCGGCAGCTTCGGAAAGGTGAAGAAGGAAGCTTCACAACACTGGGATTGTGTGCGCAGCTTGCCAACTGATAGAAAACAGTACCTTAGCACTCTCTTGTCTTTTTCCAAACACAAGAGCATTCGATTGGAAGCTGTTTCGGGCAACTCTCTTCCTCTTCTTTCAAAACGCTCGGCAGACCTCCGTGAAAAACATCTAGAGCACGATGGGAGATGTTTTCTGTGCTGGCACAGTTTCTCCTTGCCAGACATAGTGGAAAAGCTTTTGGCTAAGATGTAGGCGACAGGAGACACAAAAGACGAAGGTACGATGCTCTGCGGAGCTAAGAGCCGCTCCCGGGCGTCCTTCAGCAGAAGCCGCACTCCGGAGAGCACTGTGATCGCCACAATCGCCGTTGCACAAGGAAGCCGCTTCTTCGCCTCCGCAAGCCAGTGGGTGCGGCAGCTTCGGAAAGGTGAAGAAGGAAGCTGCACAACACTGGGATTGTGTGCGCAGCTTGCCAACTGATAGAAAACAGTACCTTAGCACTCTCCTGCCTTTTCCAATCATATGAGCGTTCGATTGGAAGTTTTTTCAGGCAACTCTCTTCCTCTACTTGCAAAACACTCAGCAGACCTCCGTGCAATGTCTTGTGTTTTATTGTGTTTTGAAGTTTCTTGTTTTTTCTCCCCCATTTTATGAATTATTCACCCCCTGTTCTTTGTAAGATGGTCCTTCCCCCTCCAATTTTCCCACCACAGAGCCTTTGGCAGTTATGTTACTATGGTTATGCCTACCCCTGTTAATTGTCAATCTCCCAAGTTACATAACTGCTCCTCCCTTATCCCACCATATAAGTAATGTTTTCCCCCTCCCTGAGCCCAGTCAATCACCCTCTACTCCTCCCTGCTTTCTAGAATATTTTTCTCTCTGGGGGTGGTGGTTGGCTGGCGTCCCTGTGCCCCGCCTTTGTTCTATGTTTATTGGATAAGTTCTTGTGTCAATTTTCTTATGTACCTCCCCACATGTTCCCCTATTGGTAAGCTGGGCTTCCCCTCCCGTCTCCACCCCTTCCCTGTAAAACCCTGTCTCCCTCCGTGTTCGGGGCCATTTTGCTGTGGGTTTTTCCACCTGTTGGTTTGCCCTGTGCTGCATGTGGGCTCTTCAATAAACCGACGTTTTACCCCCAGCAAGTGGTCGCCTCCTCTCTCGTCTCGTGCAGCGCGAATCCAAGTCCGCAATCCAGCCCAGCCCGAGGCCAGGACGCCAAGGGGGGCTGGCCTCAGATGCGCAGGAGCGTCAGCCGCTTTACCCCTTCAGCTGGCCGGACTTAGGGCCGTGAACGCCCTCGTGCAGTTTGGCGACCAACGTAGGGGCCGACGAAGTGGACTTTTGACCCCGGACTGGACCCTGCGGAGTTGGGATTTACTTACCCTCTGGACGCCAGACTGCCCCGGGTAGTAGCAGGCTCCATTTTAGGAGCAGCGCTCCCCGGCGGGAGTCGGGACTCCTCGCACCCTCAGAGGACGCCTCCCCTAGACGAGCGACCCTCGCCTGGTTTTTTCTTTGTCGCCGCTGCAAGATTGGTGAGTTCGGGCCCCGTCCTGGGGACTCTCCGGCTTCCCCTCTGCCTTTTTAACTTTCCCTAGGGGTATATGCCCTGCGTTGGGGACCTACCCCCCGCCTTCTCTCCTTGAGGTTTTTTCTCGCCCCCGTGCCATTTTTGTTTTCTCTTCCCTTTGGGTGCCGGATTTCCCCAGACGTGGGGCTGGACCCATCACCCAATTTCCTTTTTTCCCTCCGGCTGGTTCCCCAGACTTTGGGGCAGTGGGGGGAGCAGGGGCCGGCGGCGGGCGGCTCATTGTTTAAGTTTTCGTTTTTTCCCAGGCGTGCGGTTGCGTCATCAGAGGATTTTCCCCCTTTCTAGCGGCAGCAGTTCCTGCTCTAGAAAGGCGCCATGGGTGCCGGCTTGGGAAAATCCCAGAAGGAGGTTTATTATGTTGTGAAGGGTTTGTTGCTTGGGGGTGGTCAAAAAGCCCCCAAGCAGGAGTTAAAATGTTTAGTTAAGTGGGTATTTTCTAGGTTTACCGAGGTCTCCCCGGAACGCGTAAAAGAGCCGCGGTTTTGGGCAGCCGTTGTGGAAAAATTAGAAGAGGCCATAAATTCCGGGGAGACAAAATTGGCCACCGTTGCGTATTGTGGGCGCAGAGTGCATGCGACACTCCGAGCGCCTGTGGAGCCTAAGAAAAGTCCCGCGGTTTCTGGTTTGTCCCCTCGTTCTCCTCGTTCAGTTGCCCTTGTCCCCCAAACCTTTCCCTCGTCCCGTAGGCAAGAGCCCTGAAGGGGGATTTTGAGGGCCGACCAGAGGCAGGGGGTCCATCCTGCCCCTGCTCCCCCTCGACCGGCTCGGCCTCCCCCTTTGAGGAGCCCTGGCCAGGCTCCTTCTCTTCCCTTACCCTCTACCCCGGTCCCCAAGTCCCCGGTTTCAAACCCCAAAGTTATTCGGTTTTGCGAAGACCCTCAAAAGGGGTCCCATGGTGCCCGAGATGGCGGCAGCCAGGCGGCCGCTCCCGCCAGGGCTCCTTCTTCTCCTCCTAACCCTTTCCTCCCTGATACCAACCCCTTCCTTCCCCTGGACCCAACCTCTTTTTCGGTCGTCCCTCCCCCATCTCTTCCTTCTGCTCCTTCCATTTCTCCGCCCTCCGATTCTCCGTCGGCTCCTCCCCAGGTTCCTCCCCCGGTTCAGCCCCCTGTTTACTCCTCCCCTGCTCCATCTTCATACTCTGCTCCGCCTCCGAACTCCATCAAGGAGGCGGAGAGGGGCGGAGTGCGGCGCCCACTCCCTCGCCCTGCCCCATTGCCAGACCCTGCCTCAACCTCCTCCAACTCCGGTTCCCACGCTCCCCCTTCCGGTTCTCACGCCTTGTATTTGGGGAGGGGGGGGGATGGATGACTGGAAGCCGGGGCAGGCGCCTTTATTGGAAGCTGCTCCGGTTACGTACCACCTCAGCGGGGAGGGGAGCACTCAGGCCCAGTGGGTGCCTTTAGCACAGGCCCAGATTAAGGAACTGTGCAAGGCGCAGAAGGACTACTCCTGTGGGTCTGAATACGTCCGGGGTATGCTCCGGAATGCCCTTGCACAGGGAGATCTGGTGCCGGCGGACCTGAGGGCCCTCTTCTCCAGTTTAACAAGACCCATGGAGTTTAGGGTCTGGGTGGGGGAATGGAGGAGGGAGATAGTGGAGGTTCTCCCGATTCTTTGGGGGAATCCTTCAGTGTCTCATGACGCGGACAGTTTAGCAATTTCCCAAGAACATCTTTTGGGCGAGGGACAGTGGGCAGAGTGGGCAGCTCAAGCAAAGGCCTTGTTCCCGCCTCAGCTTGTAGAGACCGCTAAGGCAGTAGAGCGGGCCTTTTATAAGCTAGACGTGGTGACCTCCCAATGGGAGGATGATGAAGTCCGGCAGGGGCCGCAAGAGCCTTATATGGTTTTCATCGAGCGCCTCTACAGATAGGTGGAGGCGCAGGCGACCGGGGATGACGACACGGAAAAGATGCTCTGGAGGATGGCGTATAGCAATGCCAACCTAGAGTGACGGAAGGCCATCAGGAGGCTCCCTCGAAGTCCCCTGCCCACGGTGGAGGCCATGATAGAGGCCGTGGTAGGCCAGGTATCCCTACCATCGCGGCCTAAAAGAGCCTCAGTGGCTTTTGCGGAGGACCCCGAACCGGACTTCTTTGATATAGAAGCTTCCCCCGTTGCCGGACCCCCAACACCCGGGTCCGGCAGAAGATCAACGGCCACCCACCCCTGCCACCTCTGTGGCAAGACAGGGCATTGGATGCCCCAATGCCCGATGCGATTAGATTATTTAGAGTATAGAAGGAAGCGGGAAAAGGAGGAGAGTAAGGGCACAAAAAACTAGGCCCGGAGCGCAGCCCCTCCCTCCGCGAAGACAAAAATTCGGCAGGCCACTTAACAACAAGCGGGGAGGGAGGAGACGAGAGAGAGCTGCCATACACACTGCCGGATTTGTCTTACTTAGTACCAGACTTGACACATACCTGTGGTATTCAGCCGACACCTGCTCTTACCACCATGTCCACTGTTTCCCCCTACAGGCTGCAGCTAACTAGGGACTTTTATCTCCCTAGCAGTGACATCCAGCTGGTGTCTGTCGACCTGCAACACCCGGGTCGCTGGACAAAACTTGGACGTTGCAGGTGGACCGTCATCGGTGACACGAAGCACACACCGCGAGACATTCACATCGTCCCTGGTCTGGTAACTACCGACCGGGACCGTTTCGCGGTAGGGCTGTACTGTGTCCGACCCCCGCTCTTCCTCCCTAAGGGACAGATCATTGCCCAGGCTGTTCCGGTTCCAGATAGAGATCATTGGAAGAACTCCGTGGAGAGGACATCGCCTCCGACAGTAGCCTGGGCACAGCTGGTGGGGAGGGAGAAGCCCCGCCTGACTTGTCAGCTCTAGTTGGGCGGGGACAAAAAGATCGTGAGGGATCTTTTGGACACAAGTGCAGATGTGACGATCATTCCCTCTCGGGAGTGGCCGTCACATTGGGACTTGCAAAGCGCTGCGGGCACGGTCTCAGGTGTTGGGGCCTTCAATTGGCCAATCAATCTAAGAGCATTGTGCAAATTAAGGGGCCCGACGGGCAATTGGCCTCTATACGCCTGTTCGTTTTAGATTACACCGAGCCTCTCTGGGGAAGAGACCTACTAGCCCAGTGGGGAGCCAGAATTGACCTCCCAAAGGCTCCCCAGGTTTTTCGGGCAGTGGCCACTGAGGAGCGCCAGACCTGGAAGCTGAATTGGCTGTCAGATAAACCAGTACAGGTCTTGCAGTGGCCACTCAACAAGCAAAAATTAAAAGCCCTCAATGAGCTTGTTCAGGAGCAGTTACTGAAAGGCCACCTGGTGGAGACAATGTCACCTTGGAACTCCCCATTGTTTGTCATTAAGAAGCCTAATAAGGACAAGTGGCGGCTCCTGACCGACCTCCGCCAAATTAACGAACAAATAATGGGCATGGGTCCTCTTAAGCCAGGGATGCCCTTCCAAGCAATGCTCCCCCTAAACTGGAATTTGGCAGATATAGATATAAAAGATTGTTTTTTCCAGATTCCCCTGCACCCAGACGATGCCCCGCGCTTTGCATTCACGGTTCCGTCCATCAACCGTGAGTCCCCAGCCAAGCGCTATCATTGGCGAGTCCTTCCGCTAGGCCTTAAGAACAGCCCTGTGATCTGCCAATGGTATGTCGCTTCGCTGCTGTCACCCATACGTACAGCCCTCAGGGATGCTGTCATCATCCACCATTACATGGACGACATCCTCGTGTGTGCGCCCGACCACAGTCTGCTTGCCCATGCGCTTGACCTGACAACCAATGCGTTGGTTGCTGCAGGGTTCGAGCTCCAGCAGGACAAAATTCAGCGGATGCCACCTTGGAAATACCTGGGCCTCGAAATCACAAAGCGGACCATTGTTCCGCAGAAATTGGCTATTAGGACAAAAGTCCAGACCCTAGTAGATGTCCATCAGCTGTGTGGGTCTTTAAATTGGGTGAGACCCTGGCTAGGCATTTCAACTGAGGACCTAGCCCCCCTTTTCAATTTGTTGAAAGGGGGAGAGTGGCTGAGTTCCCCTAGGGCTCTCACCCCAGAGGCAGAGGTGGCCTTGGAGAAGATACAGAAAGTTATTTCGGCCAGGCAGGCCCACCGTTACCATCCGGGCCTGCCCTTCAAATTTATTATACTGGGAAAATTGCCACACCTCCATGGCATGATACACCAGTGGGACACCAGTGTAAAGGACCAGGGGCTGGGTGACCTCCTCTTAATTATAGAGTGGGTGTTCCTCAGCCACCATCGGTCCAAAAGAATGACACGGCCACAGGAGTTGGTAGCCGAACTGATCCTCAAAGCAAGATCGAGGATCAGGGAGCTGGCGGGGTGTGATTTCGCATGCATACGTATCCCAATTAAATTAGAATCGGGACAACTTACATTAAAGACCTTTGAAGAACTGCTGCAAACTAATGAATACCTGCAGTTTGCACTAGATAGCTACACTGGGAGCATCGCAGTAGATTGGCCGGCCCACAAATTATTCAATTTGGAGTTCAAATTATCGCTGAAAAACGTTCAGAGCAGGAAGCCACTGGATGCCTTGACAGTTTTCACAGAGGCGTCAGGAGCATCACACAAGTCAGTGATGACTTGGAAGGATCCTCAGACTCAGCAGTGGGAGACTGATGTTGTTGTTATGGAGGCCTCTCCACAAGTTGCTGAGTTGGACGCAGTCGTCAGGGCATTCCAGAGGTTCCCTGGACCTTTTAATTTGGTTACAGATTCTGCGTATGTCACAGGTGTAGTGTCTCGAGCTGAGTCTGCGGTTCTTCAGGAGGTCACCAACAAAAGATTATTTGAGTTGCATAACAGGCTCGTCGAGCTAGTGTCCCACCGCAAGCACCCTTTTTATGTTATGCATGTGAGGTCACATACTGATCTGCCCGGGTTTATTGCGGAAGGCAACCGTCGTGCCGACTCTCTGGCCGCGGCTGCTGTTACGCAGGCCCCTATCCCAGACGTGTTTGGCCAGGCTAAGATCAATCACCAACTTTTCCATCAGAATGCGCCTGGCCTGGTCCGGCAATTCAATCTGACGCAGGATCAGGCCAAGGCGATAGTGGCCACATGTCCCCAATGCCAACAGGATCAGTTGCCCACCGTGGCCTCGGGGGCCAATCCCCGAGGTTTGGCGAGCTGCGAGGTGTGGCAGATGGACGTGACACATATCCCATCTTTTGGTCGATTGTGTTACGTCCACGTCTCAGTAGATACCTTCTCCGGGGCTATCTGTGCTTCTGCCCACACAGGCGAAAAGGCAACGGATGTCCAGAAGCATCTGCTTCAGGCATTCGCTGTCTTGGGCATCCCTAGGGCCCTAAAAACAGATAACGGCCCTGCGTATACCTCCAAGGAGCTGCGGAGCTTCCTGCAGCAATGGGGAATAGTCCATAAGACTGGCATCCCCTATTCCCCAACAGGCCAAGCCATGGTTGAGAGCGCCCACCAGAGCCTTAAGAAGATCCTATCCCGGCAACAACCGGCGATGAAGGTGGAGACCCCCCACGTCCGGCTGTAAAGAGCATTGTACACACTTAACTTTCTGAATTGCTCTTTTGACAGCCAAAAGCCTCAATAGGTCCGGCACTTCGGCAGTCACCAGCAGCTGCAGCTTAAAGCCAGGCCACCGGTTCTTGTAAAAGATCCGGAGACCTGGCGGACGGAGGGCCCCTTTGACCTGGTGACCTGGGGGAGGGGATATGGCTGCGTGTCCACTCCCTCAGGCCCCAGGTGGATTCCATCCAAGTGGGTTAGGCCCTTCGTCCCGAAACAGAGGACCAAGAGGGAGGCAGTACCACAGGTCCGGCAAGCTTGTTGGCGTCGGCGGAGGAAACCACACCATCAATCTTTGTCTTTCTCTCCGGATCTTCCCCCAGTTATAGAAGAGCCCTCTCCCCCAGCTTCTCCTCCACCCCTTGACCTCCTATGTCACGTTTCCTCCCATTCACCCCCTGCTCCAGCTCTTACCCCCCGTATGTTTTATTTAAACTGGTTGTTTGGAGAAGAACCATTTTTGTGAATTCGTCATACTTTTACTATCTTATCTCATTTCAGTTACATCTCCCCCATGGCCCCCGTTTCAACATCGCTGGCTCCCAACCCTAGCCTGCTAATGGCGATCATGACGACCTGCGGACTCCTTTTGCCACCTTCGGAGCCGTGGGTCATCCCCCAGCCAAAGATCAACGTCTGGCGTGCCTTGGCTCAATCGTTAGGACAGGACAGTATATGCCTAGACACCGGCGCAGCAGAGGACCCGATGTCATCTTGCCTTGTGGGGATCCCTTTCTCTCCAGGCGAGTTTCCCCCTGCCTTCCAAAGTGCCTTAAACGCTATCCTAGCCCAGAGCCTCACTATCCTCCCCAGTTTTGATTCCTCCAACGCCTGGAGAGACGGAGTGAGCAGGCTGGATCCTGCACCCTCCGAGCCCACAGAGTTACATCTCCTCGGCTCGACCAATGCATCAATTTGCTTTCAGTTTGATTATACAATCACCCCTGTCGAGAGGGGTAGTGAGGTAGTGCTACAGTCCAAGTTAGAATACCAAGCTAAGCAGTGGTGTAAGGCTGTCCTAAAGATCCTCGGCCCCACCACTACCGGACGGACCCCTTACTCCCTTCCCCGAGGCGTGTTTTTAATTTGTGGCGACCGGGCGTGGGCAGGCATCCCCTCTGGCCTGGTCGGAGGGCCATGCACTTTTGGCCGGCTGACGCTGTTTACCCCCAACGTCACTCAAATTATCAATTGGAAGAAGACAAACATCACATCCAAATTGGCTAGACCTAAAAGAGATCTCAAGGATCTCACTGAGGATTGTGATGATGAAATTACTCATTGGTCACACTCAAAATCCGTCGCCTTTACCATCTTGTTGCCTTGGGTATCGGTGGCGAAGGCTCTAGGTGAATTGGGCCGCCTAGAGTGTTGGGTGGCTAAACAAGCAAATTTTACTTCAGCCGCGCTCTACGACCTCCTCACAGACGAGGAAATAACAAGGAAGGCGACACTCCAAAACAGAGCAGCAATAGATTTTCTATTGCTGCTCCATCATCATCACTGTGAGGAGTTTGAGGGCCTCTTCTGCCTGAACCTGTCCTCTCGAGCCGAGGACGCCAGACATTCCATCAAGAGGCTGCAAGACCTTGTCCATCAGGTCAAGCAAGAGACCTCTGACTAGCTGGGGGACATTTTTAAGGGTTGGGGCCTCAGCGGGTGGGCCGGTTCCATAATAGAATCTGTTTGCAAGGTTGTTCTGAGTTTAATAATACTTTCAGTTTTCATTATTTTGATCCGAGGTTTGGTCCAGAGACTAATGGCCAGAGATACCTCAGCATCTGTCAACCATGCCGCAGTCCCGTCGGACAAGCCCATCGAGCTGGAAGACCTCTCCTCGGAGGCCGAAGAAGCTACAGATGAGGAAGGGGCGACCGCACCGTCCTTCGACCACCCAGGGGCGGGAGGATTCCAGCTCGAAGAAGGCGAGGCCTGGCCGGACCAGCCGCGAGATCCTGAATTTTAAGTTTCTGTGGACTTCCCGTTCTTTTTATCTTATTTGTTAAGAAACGGGGAGATGTTTTAGTGTGTTTTAAAGTTTCTTGTTTTTGCTCCCCCATTTGATGTATTATTCCCCCCCTGTTCTTTGTAAGATGGTTCTTCCCCCTCCAGTCTTCCCGCCACAGAGCCTTTGGCAGTTATGTTTCTATGGTTACCCCTGCCCCTGTTAATTGTCAATCTCCCAAGTTACATAACGGCTCCTCCCTTATCCCACCATATAAGTAAAGTTTTCCTCCTCCCTGAGCCCAGTCAATCACCCCCCACTCCTCCCTGCTTTCTAGAACATTCTTCTCTCTGGGGGTGGTTTTTGGCTGGCGTCCCGGGGCCCCTCTATTGTTCTATGTTTATTGGATAAGTTCTTGTGTCAGTTTTCTTATGTACCTCCCCACATGTTCCGCTGTTGGTTAGCTGGGCTTCCCCTCCCGTCTCCACCCCTTCCCTGTAAAACCCTGTCTCCCCGCGTGTTCGGGGCCATTTTGCTGTGGGTATTTCCACCTGTTGGTTTGCCCTGTGCTGCATGTGGGCTCTTCAATAAACCGACGTTTTACCCCCAGCAAGTGGTCGCCTCCTCTCTCGTCTCGTCCAGCGCGAATCCAAGTCCGCAATCCAGCCCAGCACGAGTCCAGGACGCCAAGGGGGGCTGGCCTCAGATGCACAGGGACGTGGGCCGCTTTACCTCTCCAGCTAGCCGGACTTAGGGCCGTGAACGCCCTCGCGCATTCTAGAACACGATGGGAGATGTTTTCTGCGCTGGCACAGTTTCTTTTTACCAGACCTAGTGGAAAACCTTTTTGCTAAGCTGGATACGCGAAGAGATGCTAAAGACGAAGGTACGATGCTCCCTGGAGCTAAGATCTGCTCCTGGGCGTCTTTCGGCAGAAGCCACGCTGCGGAGAGCACTGTGACCGCCACAATCGTCTTTGCGCGAAGAAGCCGCTCCTTCGTCTCCGGGAGCCGGAGAGAGCGGCAGCTTCGGAAAGGTGAAGAAGGAAGCTGCAAAACACCGGGATTGTGTGCGCAGCTTGCCAACTGATAGAAAACAATACCTTTGACCTCTTCTGCCTTTTCCAAACACATGAGCATTCTATTGGAAGCTGTTTTGGGCAAGTCTGTACACCTTCTTGCAAAACACTCGGCAGACCTCCGTGCAACTTCTAGAACACGATGGGAGATTTTTCAATGCTGGCACATTTTCTCCTTCCCAGACATAGTGGAAAAGGTTTTGGCTAAGATGTAGACGACCAGAGACGCTAAAGAAGAAGATACGATGATCGCCGGAGCTAAGAGCCGCTCCCGGGCATCTTTCGGCAGAAGCCGCTCTAAGGCGAGCACTGTGACTTGCACAATCGTCTAAGGGCGAAGAGGCCGCTTTTTGGCCTTTGGGAGCCGGAGAGAGCGGCAGCTTCGGAAAGGTGAAGAAGGAAGCTTCACAAAACTGGGATTGTGAGCGCAGCATTCCATCTGATAGAAAACAGTACCTAAGGACTCTCCTGACTTCTCCAAACACATGACCATTCGATTCGAATCTGTTTTGGGCAACTCTCTTCGTCTTCTTGCAAAACACACGGCGGACCTCCGTGCAACTTCTAGAACACGATGGGAGATGTTTTCTGTGCTGGCACAGTTTCTCCTTGCCAGACACAGTGGAAAAGCTTTTGGCTAAGATGTAGACGACAAGAGACGCTAAAGACGAAAGTACGATGCTGTCCGGAGCTAAGAGCCGCTCCCGGGTGTCTTTCGGTAGAAGCCGCGCTGCAGAGAGCACTGTGACCTCCACAATCGTCTTTGCGCAAAGAAGCCGCTTCTTCCCCTCAGGGAGAAAGAGGGAGCGGCAGCTTCGGAAAGGTGAAGAAGGAAGCTGCACAACTCTGGGATTGTGTGTGCAGCTTGCCAACTGATAGAAAACAGTACCTTAGCACTCTCCTGCCTTTTCAAAACACATGAGCATTCGATTGGAAGCTGTTTCGGGCAACTCTCTTCGTCTTCTTGCAAAACACTCGGCGGACCTCCGTGCAACTTCTAGAACACGATGGGAGATGTTTTCTTTTCTGGCACCGTTTCTCCTTGCCAGACATCGTGGAAAAGCTTTTGGCTAAGATGTAGAGGAAAAGAGACGCTAAAGACGAAGGAACGATGCCCTCCGGAGCTAAGAGCCGTAGCCGGGCGTCTTTCGGCCGAAGTCTCGCTGCGGAGAGCCCTGTGACCGCCACAATTGTCTTTGCGTGAAGAAGGCGTTTCTTCGTCTCCGGGAGCCGGGGAGAGCGGCAGCTTCGAAAAGGTTAATAAGGGAGCAGCACAACTCTGGGATTGTGAGAGCAGCTTTCCATCTGATAGAAAACAGCACCTTAGCACTCTCCTGCCTTTTCCAAACACATGAGCATTCGATTGGAAGGTGTTTCAGGACACTTCCTTCCTTTTTTTGCAAAACACTCGGCAGACCTCCGTGCAACTTCTAGAACACGATGGGAGATGTTTTCTGTGCTGGCACAGTTTCTCCTTTCCAGACATATTGGAAAAGCTTTTGGCTAAGATGTAGACGAAAAAAGTGATTCTAAAGACGAAGGCAGAATGCTCTCCGGAGCCAAGAGCCGCTCCCGGGCGTCTTTCGGCAGAGGCTGCGCTGCGGAGAGCACGGTGACCGCCACAATCGTCTTTGCGCAAAGAAGCCGCCTCTTCGCCTCCGGGAGCCGGAGAGAGCGGCAGCTTCGGAAAGGTGAAGAAAGAAGCTGCAATACACTGGGATTGTGAGCGCAGCTTTCCATCTGATAGAAAACAGCTCCTTAGCACTCTCCGGCCTTTTCCAAACTCATGAGCATTCGATTGGAAGCTGTTTTAGGCAACTCTCTTCATCTTCTTTCAAAACACTCTGCAGACCTCCGTGCAACTTCTAGAACACGATGGGAGATGTTTTCTGTGCTGGCACAGTTTCTCCTTGCCAGACATAGTGGAAAAGCTTTTGGCTAAGATGTCGATGACAAGAGACACTAAAGACGAATGTGCGATTCTCTCAGGAGCAAAGAGCCGCTCCCGGGCGTCTTTCGGCAGAAGCCGCGCTGCGGAGAGCACGGTGACTGCCACGATCGTCTTTGCGCGAAGAAGCCGCTTCTTCGCCTCCGGGAGCCGGGGAGAGCGGCAGCTTCGGAAAGGTGAAGAAGGAAGCTGCACAACACTGGGACTGTGTGCGCAGCTTGCCAATTGAGAGAAAACAAAACCTTAGGACTGTCCTTCCTTCTCCAATGACATGAGCATTCGACTGGACGCTCTTTTAGGCAACTCTCTTCGTCTTCTTGCAAAACACTCGGCAGACCTCCGTGCAACTTCTAGAACACGATGGGAGATGTTTTCTGTGCTGGCACAGTTTCTCCTTGCCAGACATAGTGGAAAAGCTTTTGGCTAAGATGTAGACGACAAGAGACAATGAAGACGAAGGTCCGATGCTCTCCGGAGCTGGGAGACGCTCCCGGGCATCTTTCGGCGGAAGCCGCGCTAAGGGGAGCACTGTGACTTGCAAAATCGTCTTTGCGCAAAGAAGCCGCTTCTTCACCTTCGGGAGACGGAGAGATCGGCAGCTTCGGAAAGGTGAAGAAGGAAGCTGCAACGCACTGGGATTGCGTGTGCACCTTGCCAACTGATAGAAAACAGTACCTTAGCACTCTCCTGCCTTTTCCAAACACATGAGCATTCGATTGGAAGCTTTTTTAGGCCACTCTCTTCCTCTTCTAGCAAAACACTGGGCAGACCTCCGAGCAACTTCTAGAACACGATGGGAGATGTTTTCTGTGCTGACACAGTTTCTCCTTACCAGACATAGTGGAAAAGCGTTTGACTAAGGTGTAGACGACAAGAGACGCTAAAGACGAAGTTACGATGCTCTCCGGAGCTAAGAGCCGCTCCCGGGAATTTTTCGACAGAAGTCACACTAAGGAGAGCACTGTGACCGCCAAAATCGTCTTTGCGCGAAGAAGCCGCTTCTTCACCTCCCGGAGTCGGAGGGAGCGACAGCTTCGGAAAGGGAAGAAGTAAGCTGCAGAACACTGGGATTGTGAGCGCAGCTTGCCAACTGATAGAAAACAGTACCTTAGTGTTGGAGAGTTTTTCAAGAATGGCTTGAAGAAACGGGCCATGAGACATTCAATTGAGAGAAAAGTAAAGGGAAAATGTAAAGCATTCCTAACGCAGTTCTCAGACTTCTGATTTCTATAAACAATTAGACTCTCTTCATAAACAATAACGTTCTCAGGCTGTCTTCCCATAACAAGAAGAATACCGTCTCTGGGAAAGGCTGGCACCCTGAGAACTGATGAAGAAGTTTTGGGAACTCTGGTTCTGTTTTTAATAAACAATTGTAGGTATTCTGAAACAAGAGTAGTGGTTAGATGTTTCTCTGTTAGCCTATCATGAAATTGGATTACAGAATATGCATGAAGTTCGTTAACTTTGTTATTTAAGGTGATTGATTGATCAATAAAATTGGAGTTCGATGCATTAAAGGATGGTCGTCTCCCCCTCATCTCCAACCAATGGTTGACTCCTGGACGTGATAGAGCATAACGAACGCGAACGAACGCTCTTGGGGATTGCGAAAACCACAGGGAGGTGAGGACTTGTCCAGGTTCCGAGGAGCAGCTGCGGAACGGCTTTAAGCACGAATACAAAGCGGACAAAAGCCGCCGAGACGTGCCGGGCCCCAAGCAACCTTATAGAAGAGTCTTGGCTGGTACATGTGGCCTGACGCCGGAGGTGCTGCAGAGCGCGCTCATTTACATAGGTATGGAACGGCAAGCCGCATATGAACTTTTTATAACTTTTCTGCAAAAGAGGCAGATTAAGGGAATTGATTTACAGAATGAATTACCGGGTCTTTTAGCTTATGGTGTAGAGAGGGGAATCTTTGTTAATCCTCATATAGTTCACATATTGTCTGAGTGGCGTAAATTTGGTGATTTATTGTGGCAGGCTACTTTAGATGATGATAAAACTGCCAGGAAGTTGGGTAAATTATGGCGGGTCGTTAACACCGAACTGCTGCAATTTCAAGCTGAAAAAAGGGCTGCCTTAATGAGCCAGGTGCAGTCCGCCTCACTGCCCGCCAAGCAGCCCCCCTTAATGAGCCAGGCTACAAGCCCGGCTACGAGCCAGCCTACAAGCCAGGTTACGCAGGCTGCTTTTTCACCCGCTTCGCAGCCCCCCCTAACGAGCCAAGCTCCGCGGGGTGCTTTGTTGTCTGCTTTGCCGCAGGCTACACAGAGCACTTTTGATTCTCCCGTATCTGCTATCTCTCAGCAGCCGGGGCCACAAACGTATACTCCGTTCCCAAAAAGCAATCAGTCGGTCCCTAGGTCGGAAAACGATTTGGCGGTGACGATTGCCAGGGATAGAAGAGATGCGTGGGCTGCCCTGGCCAAAGATGCCATGGAAAAGGGAGATCAGGAGCTAATGAGCATGGCTAACGAACTGGCTTGTCCAGTTGTTTTTACCCCTCAGGCGGGGGGGGGAATTCGGGCGACGATCAGTGCTCTTGACTGGAAAATGTTATCTCAATTGCGAGCTACTGTTAGTCAGTTTGGATCTAAAAGCGAACCAGCCAGGCAAATGCTCGACTATATTTTTGACACTAGCATTCTCCTTGTTAATGATTGTCGTGGCATAGTGAAATTAATCTTTACCCAACATCAACAATTGCTGTTTAATGCCCATTGGCAAGGGCTCGTAAATGAGTGCGTAGCAGTTCAGAGACAGCCAGGCGACCCCTTGCATGGTATCACTATAAATGAGCTTATGGGTCTGGGACCTTTCCTTCGAACTGAGGCACAAGCTTTAATAGGCCAAGAAAAGTGCCGGGAGGCAATGCGGTTAGTCAGACTCGCAATAGACATGGTGAAGGAACCGGGAGAGATACCAGTGTCTGTAGGAATTAAGCAAGGCAGAGAGGAAGCATTTGATGCTTTTGTTGGTAGAGCTGCGGCTGCAATTAAGAGAGCAGGCGTGCCAGAATATTTGCGCGAGGTCCTACTCAGGCAGTGTGTCCTTCAAAATTGTAATTCTGCTACTAGAAACATACTTAATGCCTTAGGTGCGAATTGGACTGTAGAGGAAGCATTAGAAAGGATGGCTCTTATACCAACCGGACAACAGGCTCTTGTAGTAGACGCAATAAAACAGTTAGGAGTAGGCTTACAAGAACAAGCAAAGTCCTCTCAGACTCAGGTGTTAGCCGCTCTTGCACCTCTTCAAACGTCAGCTGCGTTTGCAGCATCAAATAAAGGAGGCCGCACGAAATGCTGCCGATGCGAAGGCACGGGCCACTTGCGCCGGGAATGCCAGGCACCAACAGCAGTCATCGCTGCAGCATCGGTATTCTATCCTGCCTCTAACCCTCCGCAGCAGGGAGCCTCTAACCCTCCGCAACAGGGAGCCGCCGCGGGCGAAGCAGAACCGCCCCGAAGGGAGTGACCCGCAATGCAGAGCAGATATGAATTAGTAGAAGGATTTAACAGGACTTTGGACTTATAGTTACGGTAAAGGGATTTTCCATATGGTTTACGGATTAACGGAAATGTGTGAATTCAGTGATTTATGGTGGAATTGTGGTACTGTGCTACTCCGAACTCGGCACGGGCGCGCTGCCCTGAGAGCGGAGCCGCCGCCGCAGAAACCAAGCTGCGCCACCCTGAGAGCCACGCCGGGAGTGATCAAAGAGCGGCGGGGGGAGCGACCGGAGCCGCGTCGCCCTCATGTGTGAACTGGGGGCCAGATGTCCACGGGCGGCCGGTTGCTGCTTGGGAACAGTGACTGGACATCAGAGAGCAGGTGATGGAGGAGCAATCATGCTGTGCATTGATAGTTTTCGTTGGATTGTTATCATTATGATGGCCACTGAATTTGTGTTCCCTTAGGCTAGTTGTAAGAAAAATGATTGACCAGCACCTTTTCTGGGCTCTGATGAGCGTCCAGCGCCATCCATTTTCAGGGCTAGTTGATTCTGCAAGTGAGTTATTGCACACTCCTTAGCGGATTCCGATTTTGCGGGACCGGAGCGCCTTTTCAAGCGGGAACGTTTCTCCCTCTGCCCCGCAGCCGGCAAAAGCTACAGTTTAAGATCTAACAGCGGTAATAACTGTGACTCTTGTCAACAAAAGAAAAGATTCCTATTGCAATTAAAAGACTAGTGAAACTAAACAAGCGACACCAAGGACTATTGCTGTCAGGATGTTTTTCACCTAAGTTAGAGAGATCTTTTGTTCTCCCCAGCACAGACTGTAAAGCAGAAATCAGCGTAAATGAATGCAGGAGTCAAATTTCGGCCGATTTGGCTCGGCATTGGTTATGCTGTCTTGGAAACACCTGTATTATCGGACACTTTGAACATCAGAAACCCAGATGGCTGGGTCAATGAAACATCAGACTCTAAAGCTGTGTTTTGAAAAAGTTGAGGATGTTAAGATGTGTTGGAATGATTGTGTGAGTGAGATGCAATGAGTGTGTTTTTTGTATTCTTTAAGCATGGTTTAAATGTGATAGATGTAAAAGCAAGCACTGAATTCAAAAGAATTTTTTCACAGGTGCACCTTAAATGAATTTGTGTTTAAGTGTATTTAAGTATAAAAATGCTATAGCAAACACGTGAAGAAAGTTATTTTAGCTTAATATTTTAGAATCAGGCCTGTAAGTAAGTTATAGTAAATGCTATATTTTATTTCTATAGTAAGTTTTATCTGTTATTAAGTAGTTTAAGTTGGGTTATCAATTAAGTGCCATTAAATGTCAAATACTGTTAAGGTTAAGTCCTGTTAAGTTTATCTCCTGTTAAGTTTAAGTGATTAAGTAAGTTAAGTTAGATCCTGTTAAGTTTGAGTGTTATTAAGTTTGGGTAAAGCTGGATTCTGTTTAGATTATGTTGGGTTTGAGGTATGTAGAATTTAAAGTCAGCTAAATTTTGTTATAGATAAGTTTTATTAGATTTAAGTGATTTTACATGTTTTGCAAATAAGTCTGCTATAATTAGTCTTGTTAGACTTCCCAGAGGATGAAGGAGTAACTGAAATTAACTTTATTTTAATAATTCCATTTAGTATATTTATTTTAGGCATAATTTCCTCAAAGCAGCTAATCTTGTAAATTACTTTCATATATTCTAAAATTCTTGGAGCATTAATTTATTGCTGCTTTCTAAGTCTGTATCTTCCAGAACACTTTTTTAAAAAAGTTATGAGTTTTCAAGTGACATCTTGTCTCCAATTGCAAAGGCTAATAATTCTCTGAATATGAATCAAATATTATTTCCTACTGGGAGCTGGAAGCCATACTCATTTGTTAGGAAGATTTGTTAAAGTTTTGCTCCAAGTGTTTCTATTAGATAAAAATAGGTCTTACATTGGTATTGATTGTCTGTGTCACAGAACACACCAGTAAAAAGATAAAAATGGAAAAAACCCTAAGCATCTTTTGTTTGCTGGGGTCCTATTTATTTGCAAAAAAGATACTACAGTAAGTCCTACTCCTTACTGGGAAATAGCTTTAGTTTCTCAGATCATGCTTTTACAGAAGTGTGCAAGTTAGTTATCTAGTGATCTCTGTTTATCAGTTTTAAAAATACGAGAATGACAAATGTTTGCCCTCTACTCTGTACTGGTGTCTCTGTCCTACTTGCTAGTCTGCTGTATGACATCTTTCTGTCAGTTCTGTAAATTTTAAGTTAAATATTTTAAGTGCTTTAAATGCATACTACTTTTTCACCACTCCAAATTAACAAAGGACTGAGAATCGCCCAGTTGATGCCATTTGAGCCAAATGACTAAAGGATTACAGACTGAAAACTGACTTTGAACCTTTCTGAGAGACCCATGAAAAAGGTGGATGTGATAATTTCAAGGACAGAAAGAATCATTTTCAGACTTTTTCACCTCCTCTCCAGGTTTGCATGAATGAAAACAGCTAACAGCTTTCTTTTCTTAGTCCAATTACCACCTGTTCGGCAATGCCTGATAAGGCCGTAACACGCCGTTGCCGGACGACCTGGGAATATAATTGGGAGTGGGCACTACGGAATGAGACAGAGCTAAACACTGCCTCAGCTTTAGACCTTTATGAATCTCATGAGCAGTAAATCTTAGCTTATTATCGGTGAGAGGTACAGTGTATTTTGAAAGGGGTTAAAGCTCAAAGTGCATCATATATAGCCTCGATAGGGTGTAGAAAACTGGTGCCTTTAACACAACATTCTGTTGTAGGTCCTATAAGAGGAGATCCCAATTAAGCATTAGATAACTGCATTAGAAGGTTACAAAGGTGTGGTCTTCAGGTGTCAGGAACAGTAAGGTTAAAAACTGAGAAAAAAAGAAGGTCAATATAAAAACACAGAAAAATAAAGTTCACTTTTATTATCTTGCTTAGTATAGTAGTAGCTGAAGAATTAAAGGTAGCACATTTTAGTCAACCTAGAGATAATGTATGGATAACACTTGCTAGAACAAGGCCATGGGTGTGAAGAGTTTGAAGGGATGTGTTGCATGAACTTATCTGATCATTCTGTATCTATTCATGCTAAGTTAAAAGAACTACTACTGGGGCTTAACAGCCTTAAGGAAGAAAAAGGATTGGGAATTGATGAATGGCTTAAAAGCTTAGGATTGGGTCCATGGTTAAGAAACCTTGTAATATATGCTATAGGGATATATTTCTCCCAAAGAAAAAAAACCGGGGGAAATGTTGGAGAGTTTTTCAAGAATGACTTGAAGAAAAGGGCCATGAGACATACAATTGAGAGAAAAGTAAAGGGAAAAAGTAAAGCAGTCCTAACGCAGTTCTCAGCCTTCTGATTTCTATAAACAATTAGACTCTCTTTATAAACAATGAAGTTCTCAGGCTGTCTTCCCATAACAAGAAGAACACCGTCTCTGGGAAAGGCTGGCACCCTGAGAACGGATGAAGAAGTTTTGGGAACTCTGGTTCTGTTTTTAATAAACAATTGTAGGTATTCTAAAACAAGAGGAGTGGTTAGAAGTTTCTCTGTTAGCCTATCATGAAATTGGATTACAGAATATGCATGAAGTTCGTTAACTTTGTTATTTAAGGTGATTGATTGATCAATAAAATTGGAGTTCGATGCATTAAAGGATGGTCGTCTCCCCTTCATCTCCAACACCTTAGGACTCTCCTGCCTTTTCCAAACACATGAGCGTTCGATTGGAAGCTGTTTTAGGCATCTCTCTTCGTCTTCTTGCAAAACACTCGGCAGACCTCCGTGCAACTTCTAGAACACGATGGGAGATGTTTTCTGTGCTGGCACAGTTTCTGCTCTCCAGATATAGTGGAAAAGCTTTTGGCAAAGATGTCGACGACAAGAGACGCTAAAGACGAAGGTACGATGCTCTCTGGACGTAAGAGCCGCTCCCGGGCGTCTTTCAGCAGAAGCCGCGCTGCGGAGAGCACTGTGACCGCCACAATCGTCCCCACACAAAGAAGCCGCTTCCTCGCCTCCGGGAGCCGGAGAGAGCGGCATTTTCGGAAAGGTGAAGAAGGAAGCTGCACAACACTGGGATTGTGAGTGCAGCTTGCCAACTGATAGAAAACAGTACCTTAGCACTCTCCTGCCTTTTCCAAACACATGAGCCTTCAATTGGAAGCTGTTTTAGGCAACTCTCTTCGTCTTCTTGCAAAAGACTCGGCAGACATCCGTGCAACTCCTAGAACACGATGGGAGATGTTTTCTGTGCTGGCAAAGTTTCTCCTTTCCAGACATATTCGCAAAGCTTTTAACTAAGGTGTCGACGACAAGAGACGCTAAAGACGAAGGTACGATGCTCTCCGGAGCTAAGAGGCGCTCCTGGGCATCTTTCAGCAGAAGCTGCGCTGCGGAGAGCGCTGTGACTGCCACAATCGTCTTTGCGCGAAGAAGCCGCTTCTTCACCTCCGGGTGCCGGGGAGATCGGCAGTTTAGGAAAGGTGAAGAAGGAAGCTGCACAACACTGCGATTTTGTGCGCAGCTTGCTAACTGATAGAAAACAGTACCTTAGCACTCTCCTGCCTTCTCCAAACACATGAGCATTCTATTAGAAGCCATTTAAGGCAACTCTCTTCGTCTTCTTGCAAAACACTTGGCAGACCGCCCTGCAACTTCTAGAACACGATGGGAGATGTTTTCTGTGCTGGCAAAGTTTCTCTAACCCAGACATAGAGGAAAAGCGTTTGACTAAGATGTAGACGCCGAGAGACACTAAAGACGAAGGTACGATGCGCTCCGGAACTCAGAGCCGCTCCTGGGTGTCCTTCCGCAGAAGCCGCGCTGGGAGAGCACTGTGACCGGCACAATCGTCTTTGCGCGAAGAAGCCCCTTCTTCGCCTCTGGGAGCCGGAGGGAGCGGCAGCTTCGGAAAGGCAAAGAAGGAAGCTGCACAACTCTGGAATTGTGTGCGCAGCTTGCACACTGATAGAAAACAGTACCTTAGCACTCTCCTGCCTTTTCCTATCACATGAGCATTCGATTGGAAGCTGTTTTAGGAATCGCTCTTCGTCTTCTTGCAAAACACACGGCAGACCTCTGTGCAACTTCTAGAACATGATGGGAGAGGTTTTCTGTGCTGACACAGTTTCTCCTTTCCAGATATAGGGGAAAAGCTTTTGCTTAAATGTCGACGACAAGAGACGCTAAAGACGAAGGTACGATGCTCTCCAGAGCTGTGAGCCGATCCCAGGCGTCTTTCGGCAGAAGCCGCACTGCGGACAGCACTGCGGCCACCACAATCGTCTTTGCGCGAAGAAGTCGCTTCTTCCCCTCAGGGAGCCAGAGGGAGCGGCAGCTTCGGAAAGGTGAAGAAGGAAGCTGCACAACTCTGGGATTGAGTGCGCAACTTGCCAACTGATAGAAAACAGTACCTTAGCACTCTCCTGCCTTTTCCAAACACATGAGCATTCGATTGGAAGCTGTCTTAGGCAACTCTGTTGGTCTTCTTGCAAAACACTCGGCAGACCTCCGTGCAACTTCTAGAACACGATGGGAGATGTTTTCTGTGCTGGCACAGTTTCTCCTTGCCAGACATAGTGGAAAAGCTTTTGGCTAAGATGTAGACGACAAGAGATGCCAAAGGCTGTTGCGGTGTGTTTTTAAGTTTCTCAGTTTGCTCCTCCATTTTTTATATGTTCCCCCTCTGTTCACTATAAATGGTTCCTCCCTTCCCAGTTTTCCCGCCACTATTGCCCTGACTGTTGAGTTACAATGGTTACCCCTGCCCCCTTTTAGTTGCCAATCTCCTAAGATACATAATTGCTCCTCCCTTATCCCACCATATAAGTAAAGTTTTCCTCCTCCCTGGGCCCAGTCAATCACCCCCCACTCCTCCCAGGTTTCGAGAACCTCCTTCTCCTTGGGGGTTGTGGTTGGCTAGTGTCCTGGGGCCCCTCCTCTACTTCATGTTTAGTGGATATGTTCTTATGTCAGTTTTGTTATGTACCTCCCCACATGTTCCCCGATTGCTTAGCTGGGCTTCCCTCCCGTCTCCACCCCTTCCCTTTAAAACTAGGTCTCTCCCCGTGTTCGGCGCCATTTGCTGTGGGTTTGTCCATCTGTTGGTTGCCCTTTGCTGCCTGGGGGCTCTTCAATAAACCGACGTTTCACCCCCAGCAAGTGGTCGCCTCCTCACTCGTCTCGTCCTGCGTGAACCCAAGTCCGCAATCCAGCCCAGCCCGAGGCCACGACGCCAAGGGGGGCTGGCTTCTGATGCGTAGGGGCGTCGGCCTTCTTACCCCGTCTGCTAGTTGGATTTAGAGCCGCGTACGCCCTCGCGCAGTCTCCCGCCCAACGTGGGGCCTGAGGAAGTGGACATTTTACCACGGACCGGACCCTGCAGCATTGGGATTTACTTACCCTCTGGACGCCGGACTACCCCAGGTGGTGGCAGGCCCCGTTATAGGGGCAGCGCTCCCTGGGGATTGGAGTTGGGACTCCTCGCACCCTCAGAGGACGACTCCCGAGACGAGGACCCTCGCCTGGTTTTTCTTTGTCGCCGCTGCAGGATTGGAAAGTTCGGACCCCGACCTGGGGACTCTCCGGCTTCCCCTCTGCCCTTTTACCTTTCCCTAGGGGTACATGCCCTGCGTTGGGGACCTACCCCCTGCCTTCTCTCCTTGAGGTTTTTCCTCACCCCCGTGCCGTTTTTGTTTTCTCTTCCCTGTGGGTGCCGGATTTCCCCAGACGTGGGGCCCGGACCAATCACCCAGTCTCCTTCTTTCCCTCCGGCTGCATACCCAGACTTTGGGGCAGTGGGGGGAGCAGGGGTCGGCGGCGAGCGGCTCACTGTTTAAGTTCTCGTTGTTCTCCAGGCGAGTGGTTGGGTCATCTGAGGATTTTCCCCCTTTCTAGTGGCAGCAGTTCCTGCTCTAGAAAGGTTCCATGGGTGCAGGCTTGGGAAAATCCCAGAAGGAGGTTTATTATGTTGTGAAGGGTTTGTTGCTTGGGGGTGGTCAGAAGGCCCCCGAGCAGGAGTTAAAATGTTTAGTCAAGTGGGTATTTTCTACGTTCCCATAGGTCTCCCCAGAACTTGTAAAACAGCCACGGTTTTGGGCAGCCATTGTGGCAAAATTAGAAGAGGCCATAAATTCCGGGGAGACAAAACTGGCCACCGTGGCGTATTGGGCGCGCAGAGTGTGTGCGACACTCCGCGCGTCTGGGGAGCCTAAGAAAAGTCCCCCAGGTTCTGGTTTGTCCCCTCGTTCTCCTCGTTCAGTTGCCCTTGCCCCTCAAACCTTTCCCTCGTCCCGTAGGCAGGAGCACTCGAGGGGGATTTTGAAGGCCGACCAGAGGCAGGGGGTCCATCCTGCCCCTGCTCCCCCTCGACCTGCTCGGCCTCCCCCTTTGAGGAGCCCTGGCCAGGCTCCTTCTCTTCCCTTACCCTCTACCCCGGTCCCCAAGTCCCCGGTTTCAAAC
Organism: Melozone crissalis; assembly: GCF_028551555.1. Lineage (NCBI taxonomy): Eukaryota > Metazoa > Chordata > Aves > Passeriformes > Passerellidae > Melozone > Melozone crissalis. The sequence goes on along the minus strand of NW_026535882.1, from coordinate 2,695,756 downwards.
CCCAAAGTTGTTCGGTTTTGCGAAGACCTTCAAAAGGGCTCCCTTGGAGCCCGAGATGGCGGTGGCCACGCGGCCGTTCCCGCCAGGGCTCTTTCCTCTTCTCCTAACCCTTTCCTCCCTGATGCCAACCCCTTCCTTCCCCTGGACCCAACCTCTTTTTCGGTTGTCCCTCCCTCATATCTTCCCTCTGCCCCTTCCATTTCTCCGCCCTCTGATCCTCCATCGGCTCCTCTCCAGGTTCCTCCCCCGGTTCAGCCTAGCCTTCTGTTAACTCCTCCCCTGCTCCACCTTCATACTCTGCTCCGCCTCTGAACTCCATCAAGGAGGCGGAGAGGGGTGGTGTTCCCCATTGCCAGACCCTGCCTCAACCTCCTCCAATTCCGGTTCCCACGCTCCCCCTTCCGGTTCTCACGCCTTGTGTTCCGGGGGTGGGGGGGGGGTGGATGACAGGAAGCAGGGGCAGGCGCCTTTATTGGAACCCGTTCCGGTTATGTACCACCTCAGCGGGGAGGGGAGCCCTCAGGCCCAGTGGGTGCCTTTAGCACAGGTCCGGATTAAGGAACTGTGCAAGGCACAGAAGGACTACTCCCGGGGGTCGGAGTGCTTCCGGGGTATGCTCTGGAATGCCCTTGCACAGGGAGATCTGGTGCTGTCGGACCTGAGGGCCCTCTTCTCCAGTTTAACAAGACCCATGGAGTTTAGGGTCTGGGTGGGGGAATGGAGGAGGGAGATAGTGGAGGTTCTCCCGATTCTTTGGGGGAATCCTTCAATGTCTCATGACGCGGACCTTTGGTAATCTCCCAAGAACATCTTTTGGGCGAGGGACAGTGGGCAGAGGGGGCAGCTCAAGCAAAGGCCTTGTTCCCGCCTCAGCTTGTAGAGACCGCTAAGGCAGCAGAGCGGGCCTTTTATAAGCTAGAGGTGGTGACCTCCCAATGGGAGGACGATGAAGTCCGGCAGGGGCCGCAAGAGCCTTACATGGTCTTTATCGAGCGCCTCTACCGATACGTGGAGGCGCAGGCGACCGGGGACGATGACAGGGAGAAGATGCTCCATAGGATGGCGTATAGCAACGCCAACCCGGAGTGTGGGAAGGCCATCCGGATTCTCCCTCGAAGTCCCCGGCCCACGGTGGAGGCCATGATAGAGGCCGTGGTAGGCCAGGTCTCCTTAACATCACGGCCTAAAAGAGCTTCAGTGGTCTTTGCAGATGGCCCTGAGCCGGACTTCTTTGATATAGAAGCTGCCCCCATTGCCGGACCCACAACACCCCGGTCCGGCAGAAGATCAACGGCCACCCACCCCTGCCACCTCTGTGGCAAGACAGGGCATTGGATGCCCCAATGCCAGATGCGATTAGATTATTTAGAGTATAGAAGGAGGCGGGAAAGGGAGGAGAGTAAGGGCACAAAAAACTAGGCCCGGAGCGCAGCCCCTCCCTGCGCGAAGACAAAAATGCGGCAGGTCACTTAACAACAAGCGGGGAGGGAGGAGACGAGAGAGAGCCGCCTACATTTGCTTTGCAGGACTTGACTTCTTTATCGGATATGACTACACCAACCTGTGGTACTGTACCTGCGCTTAACACCATGTCCTCTGTTTCCCCCTACAGGCTGCAGCTAACTAGGGACTTTTATCTCCCTAGTAGTGACATCCAGCTGGTGTCTGTCGACCTGCAACACCCGGGTCACTGGAGGAAACTTGGATGTTGCAGGTGGACCGTCGTCGGGGACACAAAGCACACACCGCGAGACATTCACATCGTCCCTGGTCTGGTAACTACCGACCGGGACCGTTTCGCGGTAGGGCTGTACTGTGTCCGACCCCCACTCTTCCTCCCTAAGGGACAGATCATTGCCCAGGCTATTCCGGTTCCAGATAAAGATCATTGGAAGAACTCCATGGAGAGGACATCGCCTCCGACAGTAGCCTGGGCACAGCTGGTGGGGAGGGAGAAGCCCTGCCTGACTTGTCAGATCTCGTTGGGCGGGGGCAAAAAGATCGTGAGGGGTCTTTTGGACACGGGTGCGGATGTGACGATCATTCCCTCTCGGGAGTGGCCATCACATTGGGACTTGCAAAGCGCTGCGGGCACGATCTCAGGTGTTGGGGGCCTTCAATTGGCCAATCAATCTAAGAGCATTGTGCAAATTAAGGGGCCCGACGGGCAATTGGCCTCTATACGCCTGTTCGTTTTAGATTACACCGAGCCTCTCTGGGGAAGGGACCTACTAGCCCAGTGTGGAGCCAGAATTGACCTCCCAAAGGCTCCCCAGGTTTTTCGGGCAGTGGCCACTGAGGAGCGCCAGACCTGGAAGCTGAATTGGCTGTCAGATGAACCAGTACAGGTCTTGCAGTGGCCACTCAACAAGCAAAAATTAAAAGCGCTCAATGAGCTCGTTCAGGAGCAGTTACTGAAAGGCAACCTGGTGGAGACAATGTCACCTTGGAACTCCCCAGTGTTTGTCATTAAGAAGCCTAATAAGGACAAGTGGTGGCTCCTGACCGACCTCCGCCAAATTAACGAACAAATAATGGGCATGGGTCCTCTTCAGCCAGGGATGCCCTCCCCAGCAATGCTCCCCCAAAATTGGAATTTGGCAGTTATAGATATAAAAGATTGTTTTTTCCAGATTCCCCTGCACCCAGACGATGCCCCGCGCTTTGCGTTCACGGTTCCGTCCATCAACCGTGAGTCCCCAGCCAAGCGCTATCATTGGCGGGTGCTTCCGCAGGGCATGAAGAACAGCCATGTGATCTGCCAATGGTATGTCGCTTCGCTGCTGTCACCCATACGTACAGCCCTCGGGGATGCCGTCATCATCCACCACTACATGGACGACATCCTCGTGTGTGCGCCCGACCACAGTCTGCTTGCCCATGCGCTTGACCTGACAACCAATGCGTTGGTTGCTGCAGGGTTCGAGCTCCAGCAGGACAAAATTCAGCGGATGCCACCTTGGAAATACCTGGGCCTTGAAATCACAAAGCGGACCATTGTTCCGCAGAAATTGGCTATTAGGACGAAAGTCCAGACCCTAGCGGATGTCCATCAACTGTGTGGGTCTTTAAATTGGGTGAGACCCTGGCTGGGCATTTCACCCGAGGACCTAGCCCCCCTTTTCAATTTGTTGAAAGGGGGAGAGGGGCTGAGTTCCCCTAGGGCTCTCACCCCAGAGGCAGAGGTGGCCTTGGAGAAGATACAGAAAGTTATTTCGGCCAGGCAGGCCCACCGTTACCATCCGGGCCTGCCCTTCAAATTTATTATACTGGGAAAATTGCCACACCTCCATGGCATGATACACCAGTGGGACACCAGTGCAAAGGACCAGGGGCTGGGTGACCCCCTCTTAATTATAGAGTGGGTGTTCCTCAGCCACCATCGGTCCAAAAGAATGACACGGCCACAGGAGTTGGTAGCCGAACTGATCCTCAAAGCAAGATCGAGGATCAGGGAGCTGGCGGGGTGTGATTTCGCATGCATACATATCCCAATTATATTAGAATCGGGACAACTTACATTAAAGACCTTTGAAGAACTGCTGCAAACTAATGAATACCGGCAGTTTGCACTAGATAGCTACACTGGGAGCATGGCAGTAGATCGGCCGGCCCACAAATTATTCAATTTGGAGTTTAAATTATTGCTGAGAAAGGTTCAGAGCAGGAAGCCGCTGGATGCCTTGACAGTTTTCACAGACGTGTCTGGAGCATCCCACAAGTCAGTGATGTCTTGGAAGGATCCTCAGACTAAGCAGTGGGAGACTGATGTTGTTGTTGTGGAGGGCTCTCTACAAGTTGCTGAGTTGGACGCAGTCGTCAGGGCATTCCAGAGGTTCCCTGGGCCTTTTAATTTGGTTACAGATTCTGCGTATGTCGCAGGTGTAGTGTCTCGAGCTGAGTCTGCGGTTCTTCAAGAGGTAACCAACAAAAGATTATTTGAGTTTCTTAAAAGGCTCGTCGAGCTAGTCTCCTGTGGAAGGGGCTAGCAGCGGGCCTGTTAGCTAAAGGAGCGAGAAGTAAGAAGAAGAAGAAGCTGATAAGGAACTTTCTCCAAGGCCGTAACCAAGGAGATCGAGAGAAGGAAGATAAGAGCATTCTGCAGCTGGATCAAGCATTTTTAGAAAGTTAGGTGGAGTCAGAGTAACTTTTCACCAGTGGCATGGTATTGAATTATTGTGGCGAATAGCTAAGGTAGAGGAAGGGTAAACAACTGGAAAGTGTATAAAAGATCAGCCATTTTCATTAATAAACTGTTGCCAAGTGTTACCAACTGAGACTGCTTGTGGTCTCTGCTTTGTGTCGTGACCGCCTCGACTGCGACATTTTGGAGACGCCGACGTGATAAGAACATAGTCGGTGGGGGCCCATACGGGGTCCTAGCAATTGGCAACCCTGACCCACTGGGACGTAGTGGGGGAGGCGGCGTTGGTGCAGCTGAGAGTGGCAGGTGGAAGCCACAGGGAGGTCCGGACCTGATTCCCTCCAATCAAGACACCTGGAAGTAGGTGAGCCACCAACTAGTAATAATGGGACAAAATTTATCTAAAGAGGAAGAAAGTGTTCTGTCTACATGGAAAGTTTTGTTAAGAAATAAGGGAATTAATACGTCAGATTATGAGCTTCGTAATATATTGCTGTGGGCTAAATCACAGAATTTTGGCACTGATCCCAACACAGCATTTAGTGTTAAGGCATGGAAGAAAGTCGGGGACAGACTTTGGCAAGTTATTCGAGCGGGAGATAAAACAGCTGTTGATTTAGCAGTAACCTGGAACTCGCTCTTTGAGGCTTTAAAGGAATGGAGAATAGAGAGAGAAACGGAGCAAGATGCGGACGAAGAGTTGGGGCTGATACCTGACGGGGGGGCTGAGGCAGAGGGGGCCTCTGAGGTAGAAGGGGGCTCTGATGGGGAACTTGGTGAAGAAAGTTCGGATGCCATGGGAGTTACCTGGCATGCTGCCAAAGCTTCTGGGAAAGCTGCCAAAGCTTCTGGGAAAGCTGCCGAAACTTCTGGGCAACCTGCCCTAGCTTCTTCTTATCAGACTCCTAAGCCTCCTTATCTCACACCTGCGCAGCAGCTCGTGATGGTGCCTGTATATACCACACCGCTACGCCAGTTAGCTGAAATGTCTTTAGCAGAGAGAAAGGTCCAGCCATCTGCCCCCCTGCTTCCCTCCTCTCTGGTCCAGCCGTCTGCCCCCCCGCTCCCCTCTGAGTGGCTTGAACAACCTGCAAGGCTGTATCCTCCTTTACCTGACAGTGACAGCAACAGTGAGTCAAGTGATGAGTCGCCCGCAGTAACACCTGAGTTGGGGCAGGGAGCTCTGGTCTCTTCATCTCCTAAGAGCTCTAGTCTTACTGCCCCATGGACTTTGCCTCCGTGCCAAGTCACTGTGCTTCCTCGACACCCTCAGGAGTTTTGGGAATTTGTTAGGAGGAAAGCAGTTGAAGAAAAGAACTGGGACATCATAGAAAGGTTAGGTGCTCCAAGAGTACCTCAGGAGAACAGTGCCATTGCAAATGTTGCTTGTGATAACCCTATGGCTTTTCCAGTTTTCAAAGCAGCTCCTGGAACAGGACAGAACGACAGTCATCATGTCTTCGCCTGGAGGGTTGTGCAAGACCTCCAATCGAAAGTAGCTCAATATGGTATTAATTCCTCAGAGGTAATGCAATTAATGCGTGTTATTAATGCAGATTTGCTTGCACCTTATGACATCACTCATCTTGCTACAATTCTATTTCAGCCAGTACAATATGGTGTATTTCAAGAAACTTGGAGGCAAGTGGCTGAGGGCACAGCTTTAACAAATATGCAGTTGCCTCAACACGACCCTCGTCATGCTGTGGGTGTTGATGCCCTAATGGGCTCTGGGCCTTTTGCTAATCCAGATTTACAGGCAAGGTGGGATCCTTCGAGTTTGGCACAAGCTCAGCAAATTGGCATGAGTGCCTTAACTAAAACAATGGAAATGGCAGCTCCAAAGCAGAAATATGTTACTATACAACAAGGAATGAGAGAACCATTTTTGCAGTTTGTAGAAAAACTTGCTGCCGCTATTGAGAAACAAGTAGATGATGAAACTTTGCGAGACAAATTGTGTGTACAATTGGCTAAAGAAAATGCAAACCCAGATTGCAGAAAGATTATTGATACTTTGCCTGGGGAACCCACCTTGTCTGAAATGGTTACTGCTTGCTCGAAAGTTGGTTCAGTCGAGCATAAAATGGCAGCTCTTGCTGCAGTGTTAAGACCTTCAGCGAAGTGTTATAATTGTGGACAACAAGGGCACGTAAAGTCACAATGTACTGTCCAGAAAACAACATTTAGGCCAAGGGCAAGCAGCGATATTGTATGCAACCGTTGTGCTAAATCTGGGTACTATGCTAAGCAATGCAGAAGTAAATATCATGCAAATGGTCAGCTATTGCCGGGAAACCCAAAGAGGAGCGCGAAGGGGCGCGTGGGGAAACAAATACCCCAACAACCACAACAGCAAATGCGGGCCTTCCCAGCCCTGCAAAGCTACCCATTTGCGAACAATTCTCAGGGGCAACAAGCGGGTCCGCAGGGATTGATATACCCACCGCTGACACAGTAACTATTTTAACAAAAGAAATATGTAAAGTCCCTCTTGATGCCTATGGTCCGATAGGACGGGGATTGAGTGCGTTTTTGATAGGGAGATCAAGTACTACACTTAGAGGTATTCATGTGCATCTAGGGCTTATTGATGCTGATTATTTAGGGCAGATTCATGCTATGGTATCTATTGATGACCCTCCTGTCACTATTCAGAAAGGAACTTGCATTGCTCAACTTGTACCTTTTGTGAGTTCTGTTCCAAATGCAGTGGACTGAAGTCGTGGCACAGGAAGCTTTGGATCGACAGGAGTACCTCAAGTGTTTTGGACTGAGAAAGTAACAGAGAGCCGTCCAGAAAAGACATGCACTCTCACCGCCAGTGGATGTCATCCAGCAACTATATCAGTAACAGGTTTGATTTACACTGGAGCAGATGTCACAATACTCTCACGACTTTGCTGGCCTCAATCGTGGCCTCTCACTCATGCAAGTTTTGGACTCCTGGGGTTGGGTGGTGCTACAACAAGTGGCCTGTCAGCCATTGTAATTAATGTGAAACATCCTGATGGCCAACAAGCTAACATCAGACCCTATGTTGCCGATGCTCCTCAAAGTTTGTGGAGACGAGATTGTTTATCTCAATGGGGTGTCAAAATTACTACGGATTTTTAATGGGGGCCACTGTGTTGCAGGGCATTGAACGTCCAGTTGTACCCCTGACATGGTTGACAGATAAGCCTGTCTGGGTTTGCCAGTGGCCCCTGACTACTGAAAAGCTTACTGCCCTGCAAGAATTAGTTACAGAACAATTGCTAGCAGGACACATTGAGGAATCATTCAGTCCCTGGAACACCCCCGTTTTTGTAATAAAAAAGAAATCGGGAAAATGGAGACTTTTACATGATTTACGGCAGATAAATGCTGTAATGGCAACAATGGGAGCTTTGCAACCAGGCCTTCCTACACCCACGATGATTCCACAAGAATGGCAAATAGTTGTCATTGATCTAAAAGATGGTTTCTTCACTATTCCATTGGCTGAGCAGGACAAAGAAAAATTCGCTTTTACGGTGCCTTCTATAAATCATGCTGAACCTCATAAAAGATATCAATGGAAGGTACTCCCACAAGGCATGAAAAATTCGCCAACTATTTGTCAATGGTTTGTGGCACAGGCCTTGTCAAAAGTGCGGGAGCAATTTAAAAACTGCTACTGCTATCATTACATGGATGATATCTTGTTGGCATCTGACAACAAACAACAGTTGTCAGCTCTTAAACAATGTGCCGTGACAAATTTGAAAGACTTTGGTTTGATCATTGCTCCAGAGAAAGTGCAGAAACACATGCCTTGGAAATACCTAGGTATGTTGGTGACCAACACTCAAGTTATGCCTCAACCTGTAAAGTTAGACATTGATGTCAAAACTGCTACTGATGTACAGAAATTGGTTGGTTTAATAGGTTGGATTCGATCATATTTAGGCATAACTAATCATCAGATGCAACCATTGTTTGATCTGCTTTCAGGCATCACTTCCTCCACTGATGAGAGGCAATTGACCTCAGCGGCAAAAAAGACCCTAGAAGAAGTTGAATTAGCCCTAGCACACAAATTTGTTAACAGGATAGATCCCTCTGTTGGTGTTCAATTGTTTATTTTGAAAGACCATGAAATACCATGTGGAATACTGTGCCAATGGAATGATAATTGGGAAGATAAATTGCATATTCTGGAATGGATATTTTTATCTTTCAGATCTCGGAAAACAGCTCCAGGACTTTATGAGCTCTTTGCAGATATTATCATCAAGGGTCGCAGGCGTTGTCATGAGATTTTGGGACAGGACCCTGTGACCATTGTGATACCTGTGCAACAGTGGTATTTTGAATGGTGCTTTCAAAATAATCATGAATTGCAATCTGCCTTATCTTGTTTTACAGGCCAAATCTCGTATCACTTGCCTTCTCATCCTGTTCTAACACTGACTAAAGAGATTCCTTTTGAAGGCAAGCAAATTTGTTCTCCCGTTCCAGTGGAAGGTATAACGGTTTTTACAGATGGGTCCGGGAAAACCGGAAAAGCAGCTGTGGCTTGGAGAAAGGATGATCACTGGGAATATCAGACAGTGATTCAGCAGGGATCTCCTCAACTGGTTGAACTTTCTGCTGTTCTTTTGGCTTTTATTTTGTTTCCTGGTTCTGTAAACATAGTTACTGATTCAGTTTATGTTGCCAATTTGGTTAAGCATTTAGATCAAGCAGTATTGTATAATATTCAAGAGAAACCATTGTTTACTATATTAGTGAAGTTGTGGACAGTTATTGGTGCTCGAAAACATTCTTACTTTATCATGCACATTCGCAGCCATACATCATTACCGGGATTTTTTGCTGAAGGCAATGCCTATGTAGACTCTTTAGTAGCTGCTGCTGCAATCAAAACTGTACCCAATGTGTTGCAGCAGGCAATTTTATCCCATCAATTTTTTCATCAGAATGCTCAAGCTTTACAGCAGCAATTCAAATTGTCTACTGCCGAAGCAAAATCTATTCTTTCCTCTTGTCCCGACTGTCATATGACTCATGTCACTCAGTATTATGGTACCAACCCTAGAGGTCTTTCTGCGTTAGAAGAATGGCAAACTGATGTTACAGAAATGCCAGAATTTGGTCGCTTTAAGTATGTTCATGTTACAGTTGATACTTTTTCTCACGCAATGGTTGCTTCAGCATTCACAGGAGAGAAAACTCGAGATGCTATTCGTCATTTTTATCATGCCTTTTCTATTCTAGGTGTTCCGTGTCATGTAAAAACAGATAACGGCCCAGCATATGCTTCGCAGAAAATGCAAGCATTCTTTCGTGCTTGGGGCATTGAGCATTCAACAGGTATTCCACATGTCCCCACGGGCCAAGCAATTATTGAAAGAGCTCACGGACTTCTTAAACGTCAGGTTCAAAAACAAAAAGGGGGAATGCAACAGGAGTCACCTCAAGTGAGATTAGATAAAGCTGTTTATGTGTTAAACTTCTTGCGTCCCCTACCTGACTCAGTTATCTCCAATCTTTTGCCATTTTTCTTCTTTGAATTCTAAGCAACCAAATTTCCATAGAAATGTCAAGGTATGGGTCAAGGACTTGATTACTGGTATATGGTCTGGTCCAGTGGAACTGATAACCTGGGGAAGGGGTTATGCTTGTGTTTTGACAGATAATGGTCCTCGATGGGTTCCTGCTCGCTGTGTTAAACCTTACCTAGAACGTGCAGCAAAGGACAGGATCGATGGCTCCGCAGCTGAAGCAGAACGTGCGGATGACACTGGCTAAGACCATATATCAGTACTTAAAGATGGATGAAGGAAGAATGGGAATTTTGTTGATGGCTGTGATTGTGATTTTGTGTGTCCCCTCTCTGCTTGGGTTTTTGCAAAGGGCCCTGCAAAAATCCATAGCAGCTGTATTTACAGGTCAAAAACAAAAAAGGGGGAATTGTGGAAGGGGCTAGCAGCGGGCCTGTTAGCTAAAGGAGCGAGAAGTAAGAAGAAGAAGAAGCTGATAAGGAGCTTTCTCCAAGGCCGTAACCAAGGAGATCGACAGAAGGAAGATAAGAGCATTCTGCAGCTGGATGAAGCATTTTAAGAAAGTTAGGTGGAGTCAGAGTAACTTTTCACCAGTGGCATGGTATTGAATTATTGTGGCGAATAGCTAAGGTAGAGGAAGGGTAAACAACTGGAAAGTGTATAAAAGATCAGCCATTTTCATTAATAAACTGTTGCCAAGTGTTACCAACTGAGACTGCTTGTGGTCTCTGCTTTGTGTCGTGACCGCCTCGACTGCGACAGTCTCCCACCGCGAGCACCCTTTTTATGTAATGCATATGAAGTCACATACTGATCTGCCCGGGTTTATTGCGGAAGGCAACCGTCATGCCGACTCTCTGGCCGCGGCTGCTGTTACGCAGGCCCCTCTCCCAGACGTGTTCGGCCAGGCTAAGATCAATCACCAACTTTTCCATCAGAATGCGCCTGGCCTGGTCCGGCAATTCAATCTGACGCAGGATCAGGCCAAGGCGATAGTGGCCACATCTCCCCAATGCCAACAGGATCAGATGCCCACCGTGGCCTCGGGGGCCAATCCCCGAGGTTTGGCGAGCTGCGAGGTGTGGCAGATGGACGTGACGCATATCCCATCTTTTGGTCGATTGTGTTACGTCCACGTCTCAGTTGATACCTTCTCTGGGGCTATCTGTGCTTCTGCCCACACAGGCGAAAAGGCAGCGAATGTCCAGAAGCATCTGCTTCAGGCATTCGCTGTCTTGGGCATCCCTAGGGCCCTAAAAACAGATAACGGCCCTGCGTATACCTCCAAGGAGCTGCGGAGCTTCCTGCAGCAATGGGGAATAGTCCATAAGACCGGCATCCCCTATTCCCCAACAGGCCAAGCCATGGTGGAGAGGGCCCACCAGAGCCTTAAGAAGATCTTATCCCAGCAACAACCGGCGATGAAGGTGGAGACCCCCCACGTCCGGCTGTCAAGAGCATTGTACACGCTTAACTTTCTAAATTGCTCTTTTGACAGCCAAAATCCTCCAGTGGTCCGGCACTTCGGCAGTCACCAGCAGCTGCAGCCTAAAGCCAGGCCACCGGTTCTTGTAAAAGATCCGGAGACCTGGCGGACGGAGGGCCCCTTTGACCTGGTGACCTGGGGGAGGGGATATGCCTGCGTGTCCACTCCCTCAGGCCCCAGGTGGATTCCATCCAAATGGGTTAGGCCCTTCGTCCCGAAACAGAGGACCAAGAGGGAGGCAGTACCACAGGTCCGGCAAGCTTGTTGGCGTCGGTGGAGGAAACCACACCATCAATCTTTGTCTTTCTCTCCGGATCTTCCCCCAGTTATAGAAGAGCCCTCTCCTCCAGCTTCTCCTCCACCCCTTGACCTCCTATGTCACGTCTCCTCCCATTCACCCCCTGCTCCAGCTCTTACCCCCCGTATGTTTTATTTAAACTGGTTGTTTGGAGAAGAACCATTTTTGTGAATTCGTCATACTTTTACTATCTTATCTCATTTCAGTGACATCTCCCCCATGGCCCCCGTTTCAACATCGCTGGCTCCCAACCATAGCCGGCTAATGGCGATCATGACGACCTGCGGACTCCTTTTGCCACTTTCGGAGCCGTGGGTCATCCCCCAGCCGAAAGTCAACGTCTGGCGTGCCTTGGCTCAATCGTTAGGACAGGACAGTATATGCCTAGACACCGGCGCAGCAGAGGACCCGATGTTGTCTTGCCTTGTGGGTTTCCCTTTCTCTCCAGGCGAGTTTCCCCCTGCCTGCCAAAGTGCCTTTAACGCTATCCTAGCCCAGAGCCTCACTATCCTCCCCAGTTTTGATTCCTCCAACGCCTGGAGAGACGGAGTGAGCAGGCTGGATCCTGCACCCTCCGAGCCCACAGAGTTACATCTCCTCGGCTCGACCAATGCATCAATTTGCTTTCAGTTTGATTATACAATCACCCCTGTCGAGAGGGGTAGTGAGGTAGTGCTACAGTCCAAGTTAGAATACCAAGCTAAGCAGTGGTGTAAGGCTGTCCTAAAGATCCTCGGCCCCACCACTACCGGACGGACCCCTTACTCCCTTCCCCGAGGCGTGTTTTTAATTTGTGGCGGCCGGGCGTGGGCAGGCATCCCCTCCGGCCTGGTCGGAGGGCCATGCACTTTTGGCCGGCTGACGCTGTTTACCCCCAACGTCACTCAAATTATCAATTGGAAGAAGACAAACATCACATCCAAATTGGCTAGACCTAAAAGAGATCTCAAGGATCTCACTGAGGATTGTGATGAGGAAATTACTCATTGGTCACACTCAAAATCCGTCGCCTTTACCATCTTGTTGCCTTGGGTATCGGTGGCGAAGGCTCTAGGTGAATTGGGCCGCCTAGAGTGTTGGGTGGCTAAACAAGCAAATTTTACTTCAGCCGCGCTCTACGACCTCCTCACAGACGAGGAAATAACAAGGAAGGCGACACTCCAAAACAGAGCAGCAATAGATTTTCTATTGCTGCTCCATCATCATCACTGTGAGGAGTTTGAGGGCCTCTGCTATCTTAACCTGTCCTCTCGAGCCGAGGACGCCAGACATTCCATCAAGAGGCTGCAAGACCTTGTCCATCAGGTCAAGCAAGAGACCTCTGACTGGCTGGGGGACATTTTTAAGGGTTGGGGCCTCAGCGGGTGGGCCGGTTCCACCATAGAATCTGTTTGCAAGGTTGTTCTGAGTTTAATAATACTTTTAGTTTTCATTATTTTGATCCGCGGTTTGGTCCAGAGACTAATGGCCAGAGATACCTCAGCATCTGTCAACCATGCCGCAGTCCCGTCGGACAAGCCCATCGAGCTGGAAGACCTCTCCTCGGAGGCCGAAGAAGCTACAGATGAGGAAGGGGCGACCGCACCGTCCTTCGACCACCCAGGGGCGGGAGGATTCCAGCTCGAAGAAGGCGAAGACTGGCCGGACCAGCCGCGAGATCCTGAATTTTAAGTTTCTGTGAACTTCCCATTCTTTTTATCTTATTTGTTAAGAAACGAGGAGATGTTGTAGTGTGTTTTTAAGTTTCTTGTTTTTGCTCCCCCATTTTATGTATTATTCCCCCCCTGTTCTTTGTAACATGGTTCTTCCCCCTCCAGTTTTCCCGCCGCAGAGCCGTTGGCAGTTATGTTACTATGGTTACCCCTGCCCCTGTTAATTGTCAATCTCCCAAGTTACATAACTGCTCCTCCCTTATCCCACAATATAAGTAAAGTTTTCCTCCTCCCTGAGCCCAGTCAATCACTCCCCACTCCTCCCTGCTTTCTAGAACATTCTTCTCTCTGGGGGTGGTGGTTGGTTGGCGTCCCGGGGCCCCTCTATTGTTCTATGTTTATTGGATAAGTTCTTGTATAAGTTTTCTTATGTACCTCCCCACATGTTCCCCTATTGGTTAGCTGGTCTTCCCCTCCCGTCTCCACCCCTTCCCTGTAAAACTCTGTCTCCCCCTGTGATCGGGGCCATTTTGCTGTGGGTTTTTCCACCTGTTGGTATGCCCTGTGCTGCATGTGGGCTCTTCAATAAACCGACGTTTTACAACCAGCAACTGGTCGCCTCCTCTCTCGTCTCGCCCAGCGCGAATCCAAGTCCGCAATACAGCCCAGCCCGAGGCCAGGACGCCAAGGGGGGCTGGCCTCAGATGCAAAGGGGCGTCGGCCGCTTTACCCCTTCAGCTAACCGGACTTAGGGCCGTGAACGCCCTCGCGCATTCTTGAACACGATGGGAGATGTTTTCTGTGCTGGCACAGTTTCTCCTTTCCAGACATAGTGGGAAAGCTTTTGGCTAAGATGTAGACGTCAGGGGACTCTAAAGACGAAGGTACGATGCTCTCCGGAGCTGAGAGCCGCTCCCGCGCGTCTTTCGGCAAAAGCCGCGCTGCATAGAGCGCTGTGGCAGCCACAATCGTCTTTGCGCAAAGGAGCCGCTTTTTCGCCTCCGGGAGCCGGAGAGTGGGGCAGCTTTCGGAAAGGTGAAGAAGGAAGCTGCACACAACTGGGATTGTGTGCGCAGCTTGCCAACTGATAGAAAACAGTACCTTAGCACTCTCCTGCCGTTTCCAAACACATGAGCATTCGATGGGAAGCTTTTGTAGGCAACTCTCTTCGTCTTCTGGCAAAACACTCGGCAGACCTCTGCGCAACTTCTACAATGCGATGGGAAATGTTTTCTGTGCTGGCACAGTTTCTCCTAGCCAGACATAGTGGAAAAGCTTTTGGCAAAGATGTAGACGACAAGAGACGCTAACGACGAAGGTAAGATGCTCTCCGGATCTAAGAGCCGCTCCCGGGCGTCTTTTGGCAGAAGCCACGCTGCGTAGAGCACTGTGACCGACGCAATCGTCTTTGCGCGAAGAAGCTGCTTCTTCGCCTCCGGGAGTCAGAGAGAGCGGAAGCTTCGGAAAGGTGAAGAAGGAAGCTGCACACAACTGGGATTGTGTGCGCAGCTTGCCAACTGATAGAAAACAGAACCTTATCACTCTCCTGCCTTTTCCAAACACATGAGCATTCGATTGGAAGCTGTTTTAGGCTACTCTCTTCGTCTTCTTGCAAAACACTCGGCAGACCTCTGTGCAACTACTGGAACACGATGGGAGATGTTTTCTGTGCTGGCACAGTTTCTCCTTGCCAGACATAGTGGAAAAGCTTTTGACTAAGATGTAGACGACAAGAGACGCTAAACCCGAAGGTACGATGCTCTCCAGAGCTAAGAGCCGCTCCAAGGCGTCCTTCTGCAGAAGCCGTTCTTAGGCAAGCACTGTGACCGGCACAATCGTCTTTGCGCAAGGAAGCCGCTTCTTTGCCTCCGGGAGCCGGAGAGCGCGGCAGCTTCGGAAAGGTGAAGAAGGAAGCTGAACAACTCTGGGATTGTGTGCGCTGCTTGCCAACTGATAGAAAACAGTACCTTAGCACTCTCTTCACTATTCCAAACACATGAGCATTCGATTGGAAGCTGTTTAGAACAACTTTCTTCGCCTCTTCTTGCAAAAGACTCGGCTGACCTCCGTGAAACTTCTAGAACACGATGGGAGATGTTTTCTGTGCTGGCACATTTTCTCCTTGCCAGACATAGTGGAAAAGCTTTTGGCTAAGATGTAGACGACAAGAGACGCTAAAGACGAAGGTACGATGCTCTCCGGAGCCAAGAGCCGCTCCCGGGTGTCTTTCGGCAGAAGCCGCGCTGCGGAGAGCCCTGTGACCGCCAGAATCGTCTTTGCGCGAAGAAGCCGCGTCGTCGCCTCTGGGAGTCGGAGAGAGCGGCCGCTTCGGAAAGGTGAAGAAGGAAGCTGCACAACACTGGGATTGTGTGCGCGGCTTGCCAACTGATAGAAAACAGTACCTTAGCACTCTCCTGCCTTTTCCAAACACATGAGCATTCGATTGGAAGCGGTTTTTGAAACTCTCTTCTCCTCTTCTTGCAAAACACTCGGAAGACCTCCGTGCAACTTCTAGAACACGATGGGAGTTTTTTTTTGTGCTGGCACAGTTTCTCCTTGCCAGAAAGAGTGGAAAACCTTTTGGCTTAGATGTAGACGACAAGAGACGCTAAAGATGATGGTACGATGCTCTCCGGAGCTAAGTGCCTCTCCCGGGCGTCATTCGGCAGAAGGCGCGCTGCGGAGAGCCCTGTGACCGCCACAATCGTCTTTGCGCGAAGAAGCCGCATCTTCGCCTCCGGGAGCCGGAGAGAGCTGCAGCTTCAGAAAGGTGAAGAAGGAAGCTGCACAACACTGGGATTGGGAGCGCAGTTTGCCAACTGATAGAAAACAGTTCCTTAGCACTCTCTTGATTATTCCAAACACATGAGCATTCGATTGGAAGCTGTTTAGAACAACTTTCTTCTCCTCTTCTTGCAAAACACTTGGCAGACCTCCGTGCAACTTCTAGAACACGATGGATGATGTTTTCTGTGCGGGCACAGTTTCTCCTTTCCCGACATAGTGGAAAAGCTTTTGGCTTAGATGTAGACGACAAGAGACGCTAAATATGAAGGTACTATGCTCTCCGGAGCTAAGTGCCGCTCCCGGGCGTCATTCGGCAGAAGCCGCGCTTAGGCGAGCACTGTGACCGGCAGAATCGTCTTTGCGCGAAGAAGCCGCTTCTTCACCTCCGGGAGCCGGAGAGAGCTGCAGCTTCAGAAAGGTGAAGAAGGAAGCTGCACAACGATGGGATTGTTTGCGCAGCTTGCCAACTGATAGAAAACAGTACCTTTGCACTCTCCTGACTATTTCAATCACATGAGCGTTCGATTGGAAGCTGTTTTAGACAACTCTCTTCGTCTTCTTGCAAAAAGCTCGGCAGACCTCCGTGCAACTTCTAGAACACGATGGGAGATGTTTTCTGTTCTGGCAAAGTTTCTCCTTGCCAGACATAGTGGAAAAGCTTTTGGCTAAGATGTAGACGACAATAAACGCTAAAGGCGAAGGTACGATGCTCTCCGGAGCTAAGAGCCGCTCCCGGGCGTCTTTCTGCAGAAGCCGCGCTGCGGAGAGCACTGTGACCGCCACAATCGTCTTTGCGCGAAGAAGCCGCTTCTTCCCCTCAGGGAGCCGGAAAGAGCCGCAGCTTCGGAAAGGTGAAGAAGGAAGCTGCACAACACTGGGATTGTGAGCGCAGCTTGACACCTGACAGAAAACAGTACCTTAGCACTCTCCTGACTATTCCAATCCCATGAGCATTCGATTGGAAGCTGTTTTAGGCAACTCTCTTCGTCTTCTTGCAAAACACTCGGCAGACCTCCGTGCAACTTCTAGAACATGATGGGAGATATTTTCGGTGCTGGCACAGTTTCTCCTTGCCAGACATAGTGGAAAAGCTTTTGGCTAAGATGTAGACGACAAGAGGCTCTAAAGGCTGTTGTGGTGTGTTTTTACGTTTCTCAGTTTGCTCATCCATTTATTATATGTTCCCCCTATGTTCACTATAAATGGTTCCTCCCTTCCCAGTTTTCCCGCCACTATTGCCCTGACAGTTGAGTTACTATGGTTACCCCTGCCTCCTTTTAGTTTCCAATCTCCTATGTAGCATAATTGCTCCTCCCTTATCCCACCATATAAGTAAAGTTTTCCTCCTCCCTGGGCCCAGTCAATCACCCCCCACTCCTCCCAGGTTTCGAGAACCTCCTTCTCCTTGGGGGTTGTGTTTTGCTAGTGTCCTGGGGCCCCTCCTCTACTTCATGTTTAGTGGATATGTTCTTATGTCAGTTTTGTTATGTACCTCCCCACATGTTCCCCAATTGTTTAGCTGGGCTTCCCTCCCTTCTCCACCCCTTCCCTTTAAAACTCTGTCTCTCCCCGTGTTCGGCGCCATTTTCTGTGGGTTTGTCCATCTGTTGGTTGCCCTTTGCTGCCTGGGGGCTCGTCAATAAACCGACGTTTAACCCCCAGCAAGTAGTCGCCTCCTCACTCGTCTCGTCCTGCGTGAACCCAAGTCCGCAATCCAGCCCGGCCCGAGGCCACGACGCCAAGGGGGGCTGGCTTCTGATGCGTAGGGGCGTCGGCCTTCTTACCCCTTCTGCTAGTTGGATTTAGAGCCGCGTACGCCCTCGCGCAGTCTCCCGCCCAACGTGGGGCCTGACGAAGTGGACATTTGACCACCGACCGGACCCTGCAGAATTGGGATTTACTTACCCTCTGGACGCCGGACTACCCCAGGTGGTGGCAGGCCCCTTTATAGGGGCAGCGCTCCCTGGGGATCTGAGTCGGGAGTCCTCGCACCCTCAGAGGACGACTCCCGAGATGAGGACCCTCGCCTGGTTTTTCTTTGTCGCCGCTGCAGGATTGGAAAGTGCGGACCCCGACCTGGGGACTCTCCGGCTTCCCTTCTGCCCTTTTAACTTTCCCTAGGGGTACATGCCATGCGTTGGGGCCCTACCCCCTGCCTTCTCTCCTTGAGGTTTTTCCTCACCCCCGTGCCGTTTTTGTTTTCTCTTCCCTGTGGGTGCCGGATTTCTACAGACGTGGGGCCCGGACCCATCACCCAGTCTTCTTCTTTCCCTCCGGCTGTATACCCAGACTTTGGGGCAGTGGGGGGAGCAGAGGCCGGCGGCGGGCGGCTCACTGTTTAAGTTCTCGTTGTTCTATAGGCGAGTGGTTGGGTCACCTGAGGATTTTCCCCCTTTCTAGTGGCAGTAGTTCCTGCTCTAGAAAGGTTCCATGGATGCAGGCTTGGGAAAATCCCAGAAGGAGGTTTATTATGTTGTGAAGGGTTTGTTGTTTGGGGGTGGTCAGAAGGCCCCCGAGCAGGAGTTAAAATGTTTAGTTAAGTGGGTGTTTTCTAGGTTCCCCGAGGTCTCCAGAGAACTTGTAAAACAGCCACGGTTTTGGGCAGCCGTTGTGGCAAAATTAGAAGAGGCCATAAATTCCAGGGAGACAAAATTGGCCACCGTGGCGTATTGGGCGCGCAGAGTGTGTGCGACCCTCCGCGCGTCTGGGGAGCCTAAGAAAAGTCCCCCAGGTTCTGGTTTGTCCCCTCGTTCTCCTCGTTCAGTTGCCCTTGCCCCTCAAACCTTTCCCTTGTCCCGTAGGCAGGAGCCCTCGAGGGGTATTTTGAAGGCCGACCAGAGGCAGGGGGTCCATCCTGCCCCTGCTCCCCCTCGACCGGCTCGGCCTCCCCCTTCGAGGAGCCCTGGCCAGGCTCCTTCTCTTCCCTTAACCTCTACCCCGGTCCCCAAGTCCCCGGTTTCAACCCCCAAAGTTTTTCGGTTTTGCGAAGACCTTCAAAAGGGCTCCCTTGGAGCCCGAGATGGCGGCGGCCATGCGGCCATTCCCGCCAGGGCTCTTTCCTCTTCTCCTAACCCTTTCCTCCCTGATACCAACCCCTTCCTTCCCCTGGACCCAACCTCTTTTTCGGTCGTCCCTCCCCCATCTCTTCCTTCTGCTCCTTCCATTTCTCCGCCCTCCGATTCTCCGTCGGCTCCTCCCCAGGTTCCTCCCCCGGTTCAGCCCCCTGTTTACTCCTCCCCTGCTCCATCTTCATACTCTGCTCCGCCTCCGAACTCCATCAAGGAGGCGGAGAGGGGCGGAGTGCGGCGCCCACTCCCTCGCCCTGCCCCATTGCCAGACCCTGCCTCAACCTCCTCCAACTCCGGTTCCCACGCTCCCCCTTCCGGTTCTCACGCCTTGTATTTGGGGAGGGGGGGGGATGGATGACTGGAAGCCGGGGCAGGCGCCTTTATTGGAAGCTGCTCCGGTTACGTACCACCTCAGCGGGGAGGGGAGCACTCAGGCCCAGTGGGTGCCTTTAGCACAGGCCCAGATTAAGGAACTGTGCAAGGCGCAGAAGGACTACTCCTGTGGGTCTGAATACGTCCGGGGTATGCTCCGGAATGCCCTTGCACAGGGAGATCTGGTGCCGGCGGACCTGAGGGCCCTCTTCTCCAGTTTAACAAGACCCATGGAGTTTAGGGTCTGGGTGGGGGAATGGAGGAGGGAGATAGTGGAGGTTCTCCCGATTCTTTGGGGGAATCCTTCAGTGTCTCATGACGCGGACAGTTTAGCAATTTCCCAAGAACATCTTTTGGGCGAGGGACAGTGGGCAGAGTGGGCAGCTCAAGCAAAGGCCTTGTTCCCGCCTCAGCTTGTAGAGACCGCTAAGGCAGTAGAGCGGGCCTTTTATAAGCTAGACGTGGTGACCTCCCAATGGGAGGATGATGAAGTCCGGCAGGGGCCGCAAGAGCCTTATATGGTTTTCATCGAGCGCCTCTACAGATAGGTGGAGGCGCAGGCGACCGGGGATGACGACACGGAAAAGATGCTCTGGAGGATGGCGTATAGCAATGCCAACCTAGAGTGACGGAAGGCCATCAGGAGGCTCCCTCGAAGTCCCCTGCCCACGGTGGAGGCCATGATAGAGGCCGTGGTAGGCCAGGTATCCCTACCATCGCGGCCTAAAAGAGCCTCAGTGGCTTTTGCGGAGGACCCCGAACCGGACTTCTTTGATATAGAAGCTTCCCCCGTTGCCGGACCCCCAACACCCGGGTCCGGCAGAAGATCAACGGCCACCCACCCCTGCCACCTCTGTGGCAAGACAGGGCATTGGATGCCCCAATGCCCGATGCGATTAGATTATTTAGAGTATAGAAGGAAGCGGGAAAAGGAGGAGAGTAAGGGCACAAAAAACTAGGCCCGGAGCGCAGCCCCTCCCTCCGCGAAGACAAAAATTCGGCAGGCCACTTAACAACAAGCGGGGAGGGAGGAGACGAGAGAGAGCTGCCATACACACTGCCGGATTTGTCTTACTTAGTACCAGACTTGACACATACCTGTGGTATTCAGCCGACACCTGCTCTTACCACCATGTCCACTGTTTCCCCCTACAGGCTGCAGCTAACTAGGGACTTTTATCTCCCTAGCAGTGACATCCAGCTGGTGTCTGTCGACCTGCAACACCCGGGTCGCTGGACAAAACTTGGACGTTGCAGGTGGACCGTCATCGGTGACACGAAGCACACACCGCGAGACATTCACATCGTCCCTGGTCTGGTAACTACCGACCGGGACCGTTTCGCGGTAGGGCTGTACTGTGTCCGACCCCCGCTCTTCCTCCCTAAGGGACAGATCATTGCCCAGGCTGTTCCGGTTCCAGATAGAGATCATTGGAAGAACTCCGTGGAGAGGACATCGCCTCCGACAGTAGCCTGGGCACAGCTGGTGGGGAGGGAGAAGCCCCGCCTGACTTGTCAGCTCTAGTTGGGCGGGGACAAAAAGATCGTGAGGGATCTTTTGGACACAAGTGCAGATGTGACGATCATTCCCTCTCGGGAGTGGCCGTCACATTGGGACTTGCAAAGCGCTGCGGGCACGGTCTCAGGTGTTGGGGCCTTCAATTGGCCAATCAATCTAAGAGCATTGTGCAAATTAAGGGGCCCGACGGGCAATTGGCCTCTATACGCCTGTTCGTTTTAGATTACACCGAGCCTCTCTGGGGAAGAGACCTACTAGCCCAGTGGGGAGCCAGAATTGACCTCCCAAAGGCTCCCCAGGTTTTTCGGGCAGTGGCCACTGAGGAGCGCCAGACCTGGAAGCTGAATTGGCTGTCAGATAAACCAGTACAGGTCTTGCAGTGGCCACTCAACAAGCAAAAATTAAAAGCCCTCAATGAGCTTGTTCAGGAGCAGTTACTGAAAGGCCACCTGGTGGAGACAATGTCACCTTGGAACTCCCCATTGTTTGTCATTAAGAAGCCTAATAAGGACAAGTGGCGGCTCCTGACCGACCTCCGCCAAATTAACGAACAAATAATGGGCATGGGTCCTCTTAAGCCAGGGATGCCCTTCCAAGCAATGCTCCCCCTAAACTGGAATTTGGCAGATATAGATATAAAAGATTGTTTTTTCCAGATTCCCCTGCACCCAGACGATGCCCCGCGCTTTGCATTCACGGTTCCGTCCATCAACCGTGAGTCCCCAGCCAAGCGCTATCATTGGCGAGTCCTTCCGCTAGGCCTTAAGAACAGCCCTGTGATCTGCCAATGGTATGTCGCTTCGCTGCTGTCACCCATACGTACAGCCCTCAGGGATGCTGTCATCATCCACCATTACATGGACGACATCCTCGTGTGTGCGCCCGACCACAGTCTGCTTGCCCATGCGCTTGACCTGACAACCAATGCGTTGGTTGCTGCAGGGTTCGAGCTCCAGCAGGACAAAATTCAGCGGATGCCACCTTGGAAATACCTGGGCCTCGAAATCACAAAGCGGACCATTGTTCCGCAGAAATTGGCTATTAGGACAAAAGTCCAGACCCTAGCGGATGTCCATCAGCTGTGTGGGTCTTTAAATTGGGTGAGACCCTGGCTAGGCATTTCAACTGAGGACCTAGCCCCCCTTTTCAATTTGTTGAAAGGGGGAGAGTGGCTGAGTTCCCCTAGGGCTCTCACCCCAGAGGCAGAGGTGGCCTTGGAGAAGATACAGAAAGTTATTTCGGCCAGGCAGGCCCACCGTTACCATCCGGGCCTGCCCTTCAAATTTATTATACTGGGAAAATTGCCACACCTCCATGGCATGATACACCAGTGGGACACCAGTGTAAAGGACCAGGGGCTGGGTGACCTCCTCTTAATTATAGAGTGGGTGTTCCTCAGCCACCATCGGTCCAAAAGAATGACACGGCCACAGGAGTTGGTAGCCGAACTGATCCTCAAAGCAAGATCGAGGATCAGGGAGCTGGCGGGGTGTGATTTCGCATGCATACGTATCCCAATTAAATTAGAATCGGGACAACTTACATTAAAGACCTTTGAAGAACTGCTGCAAACTAATGAATACCTGCAGTTTGCACTAGATAGCTACACTGGGAGCATCGCAGTAGATTGGCCGGCCCACAAATTATTCAATTTGGAGTTCAAATTATCGCTGAAAAACGTTCAGAGCAGGAAGCCACTGGATGCCTTGACAGTTTTCACAGAGGCGTCAGGAGCATCACACAAGTCAGTGATGACTTGGAAGGATCCTCAGACTCAGCAGTGGGAGACTGATGTTGTTGTTATGGAGGCCTCTCCACAAGTTGCTGAGTTGGACGCAGTCGTCAGGGCATTCCAGAGGTTCCCTGGACCTTTTAATTTGGTTACAGATTCTGCGTATGTCACAGGTGTAGTGTCTCGAGCTGAGTCTGCGGTTCTTCAGGAGGTCACCAACAAAAGATTATTTGAGTTGCATAACAGGCTCGTCGAGCTAGTGTCCCACCGCAAGCACCCTTTTTATGTTATGCATGTGAGGTCACATACTGATCTGCCCGGGTTTATTGCGGAAGGCAACCGTCGTGCCGACTCTCTGGCCGCGGCTGCTGTTACGCAGGCCCCTATCCCAGACGTGTTTGGCCAGGCTAAGATCAATCACCAACTTTTCCATCAGAATGCGCCTGGCCTGGTCCGGCAATTCAATCTGACGCAGGATCAGGCCAAGGCGATAGTGGCCACATGTCCCCAATGCCAACAGGATCAGTTGCCCACCGTGGCCTCGGGGGCCAATCCCCGAGGTTTGGCGAGCTGCGAGGTGTGGCAGATGGACGTGACACATATCCCATCTTTTGGTCGATTGTGTTACGTCCACGTCTCAGTTGATACCTTCTCCGGGGCTATCTGTGCTTCTGCCCACACAGGCGAAAAGGCAACGGATGTCCAGAAGCATCTGCTTCAGGCATTCGCTGTCTTGGGCATCCCTAGGGCCCTAAAAACAGATAACGGCCCTGCGTATACCTCCAAGGAGCTGCGGAGCTTCCTGCAGCAATGGGGAATAGTCCATAAGACTGGCATCCCCTATTCCCCAACAGGCCAAGCCATGGTTGAGAGCGCCCACCAGAGCCTTAAGAAGATCCTATCCCGGCAACAACCGGCGATGAAGGTGGAGACCCCCCACGTCCGGCTGTAAAGAGCATTGTACACACTTAACTTTCTGAATTGCTCTTTTGACAGCCAAAAGCCTCAATAGGTCCGGCACTTCGGCAGTCACCAGCAGCTGCAGCTTAAAGCCAGGCCACCGGTTCTTGTAAAAGATCCGGAGACCTGGCGGACGGAGGGCCCCTTTGACCTGGTGACCTGGGGGAGGGGATATGGCTGCGTGTCCACTCCCTCAGGCCCCAGGTGGATTCCATCCAAGTGGGTTAGGCCCTTCGTCCCGAAACAGAGGACCAAGAGGGAGGCAGTACCACAGGTCCGGCAAGCTTGTTGGCGTCGGCGGAGGAAACCACACCATCAATCTTTGTCTTTCTCTCCGGATCTTCCCCCAGTTATAGAAGAGCCCTCTCCCCCAGCTTCTCCTCCACCCCTTGACCTCCTATGTCACGTTTCCTCCCATTCACCCCCTGCTCCAGCTCTTACCCCCCGTATGTTTTATTTAAACTGGTTGTTTGGAGAAGAACCATTTTTGTGAATTCGTCATACTTTTACTATCTTATCTCATTTCAGTTACATCTCCCCCATGGCCCCCGTTTCAACATCGCTGGCTCCCAACCCTAGCCTGCTAATGGCGATCATGACGACCTGCGGACTCCTTTTGCCACCTTCGGAGCCGTGGGTCATCCCCCAGCCAAAGATCAACGTCTGGCGTGCCTTGGCTCAATCGTTAGGACAGGACAGTATATGCCTAGACACCGGCGCAGCAGAGGACCCGATGTCATCTTGCCTTGTGGGGATCCCTTTCTCTCCAGGCGAGTTTCCCCCTGCCTTCCAAAGTGCCTTAAACGCTATCCTAGCCCAGAGCCTCACTATCCTCCCCAGTTTTGATTCCTCCAACGCCTGGAGAGACGGAGTGAGCAGGCTGGATCCTGCACCCTCCGAGCCCACAGAGTTACATCTACTCGGCTCGACCAATGCATCAATTTGCTTTCAGTTTGATTATACAATCACCCCTGTCGAGAGGGGTAGTGAGGTAGTGCTACAGTCCAAGTTAGAATACCAAGCTAAGCAGTGGTGTAAGGCTGTCCTAAAGATCCTCGGCCCCACCACTACCGGACGGACCCCTTACTCCCTTCCCCGAGGCGTGTTTTTAATTTGTGGCGACCGGGCGTGGGCAGGCATCCCCTCTGGCCTGGTCGGAGGGCCATGCACTTTTGGCCGGCTGACGCTGTTTACCCCCAACGTCACTCAAATTATCAATTGGAAGAAGACAAACATCACATCCAAATTGGCTAGACCTAAAAGAGATCTCAAGGATCTCACTGAGGATTGTGATGATGAAATTACTCATTGGTCACACTCAAAATCCGTCGCCTTTACCATCTTGTTGCCTTGGGTATCGGTGGCGAAGGCTCTAGGTGAATTGGGCCGCCTAGAGTGTTGGGTGGCTAAACAAGCAAATTTTACTTCAGCCGCGCTCTACGACCTCCTCACAGACGAGGAAATAACAAGGAAGGCGACACTCCAAAACAGAGCAGCAATAGATTTTCTATTGCTGCTCCATCATCATCACTGTGAGGAGTTTGAGGGCCTCTTCTGCCTGAACCTGTCCTCTCGAGCCGAGGACGCCAGACATTCCATCAAGAGGCTGCAAGACCTTGTCCATCAGGTCAAGCAAGAGACCTCTGACTGGCTGGGGGACATTTTTAAGGGTTGGGGCCTCAGCGGGTGGGCCGGTTCCATAATAGAATCTGTTTGCAAGGTTGTTCTGAGTTTAATAATACTTTCAGTTTTCATTATTTTGATCCGAGGTTTGGTCCAGAGACTAATGGCCAGAGATACCTCAGCATCTGTCAACCATGCCGCAGTCCCGTCGGACAAGCCCATCGAGCTGGAAGACCTCTCCTCGGAGGCCGAAGAAGCTACAGATGAGGAAGGGGCGACCGCACCGTCCTTCGACCACCCAGGGGCGGGAGGATTCCAGCTCGAAGAAGGCGAGGCCTGGCCGGACCAGCCGCGAGATCCTGAATTTTAAGTTTCTGTGGACTTCCCGTTCTTTTTATCTTATTTGTTAAGAAACGGGGAGATGTTTTAGTGTGTTTTAAAGTTTCTTGTTTTTGCTCCCCCATTTGATGTATTATTCCCCCCCTGTTCTTTGTAAGATGGTTCTTCCCCCTCCAGTCTTCCCGCCACAGAGCCTTTGGCAGTTATGTTACTATGGTTACCCCTGCCCCTGTTAATTGTCAATCTCCCAAGTTACATAACGGCTCCTCCCTTATCCCACCATATAAGTAAAGTTTTCCTCCTCCCTGAGCCCAGTCAATCACCCCCCACTCCTCCCTGCTTTCTAGAACATTCTTCTCTCTGGGGGTGGTTTTTGGCTGGCGTCCCGGGGCCCCTCTATTGTTCTATGTTTATTGGATAAGTTCTTGTGTCAGTTTTCTTATGTACCTCCCCACATGTTCCGCTGTTGGTTAGCTGGGCTTCCCCTCCCGTCTCCACCCCTTCCCTGTAAAACCCTGTCTCCCCGCGTGTTCGGGGCCATTTTGCTGTGGGTATTTCCACCTGTTGGTTTGCCCTGTGCTGCATGTGGGCTCTTCAATAAACCGACGTTTTACCCCCAGCAAGTGGTCGCCTCCTCTCTCGTCTCGTCCAGCGCGAATCCAAGTCCGCAATCCAGCCCAGCACGAGTCCAGGACGCCAAGGGGGGCTGGCCTCAGATGCACAGGGACGTGGGCCGCTTTACCTCTCCAGCTAGCCGGACTTAGGGCCGTGAACGCCCTCGCGCATTCTAGAACACGATGGGAGATGTTTTCTGCGCTGGCACAGTTTCTTTTTACCAGACCTAGTGGAAAACCTTTTTGCTAAGCTGGATACGCGAAGAGATGCTAAAGACGAAGGTACGATGCTCCCTGGAGCTAAGATCTGCTCCTGGGCGTCTTTCGGCAGAAGCCACGCTGCGGAGAGCACTGTGACCGCCACAATCGTCTTTGCGCGAAGAAGCCGCTCCTTCGTCTCCGGGAGCCGGAGAGAGCGGCAGCTTCGGAAAGGTGAAGAAGGAAGCTGCAAAACACCGGGATTGTGTGCGCAGCTTGCCAACTGATAGAAAACAATACCTTTGACCTCTTCTGCCTTTTCCAAACACATGAGCATTCTATTGGAAGCTGTTTTGGGCAAGTCTGTACACCTTCTTGCAAAACACTCGGCAGACCTCCGTGCAACTTCTAGAACACGATGGGAGATTTTTCAATGCTGGCACATTTTCTCCTTCCCAGACATAGTGGAAAAGGTTTTGGCTAAGATGTAGACGACCAGAGACGCTAAAGAAGAAGATACGATGATCGCCGGAGCTAAGAGCCGCTCCCGGGCATCTTTCGGCAGAAGCCGCTCTAAGGCGAGCACTGTGACTTGCACAATCGTCTAAGGGCGAAGAGGCCGCTTTTTGGCCTTTGGGAGCCGGAGAGAGCGGCAGCTTCGGAAAGGTGAAGAAGGAAGCTTCACAAAACTGGGATTGTGAGCGCAGCATTCCATCTGATAGAAAACAGTACCTAAGGACTCTCCTGACTTCTCCAAACACATGACCATTCGATTCGAATCTGTTTTGGGCAACTCTCTTCGTCTTCTTGCAAAACACACGGCGGACCTCCGTGCAACTTCTAGAACACGATGGGAGATGTTTTCTGTGCTGGCACAGTTTCTCCTTGCCAGACACAGTGGAAAAGCTTTTGGCTAAGATGTAGACGACAAGAGACGCTAAAGACGAAAGTACGATGCTGTCCGGAGCTAAGAGCCGCTCCCGGGTGTCTTTCGGTAGAAGCCGCGCTGCAGAGAGCACTGTGACCTCCACAATCGTCTTTGCGCAAAGAAGCCGCTTCTTCCCCTCAGGGAGAAAGAGGGAGCGGCAGCTTCGGAAAGGTGAAGAAGGAAGCTGCACAACTCTGGGATTGTGTGTGCAGCTTGCCAACTGATAGAAAACAGTACCTTAGCACTCTCCTGCCTTTTCAAAACACATGAGCATTCGATTGGAAGCTGTTTCGGGCAACTCTCTTCGTCTTCTTGCAAAACACTCGGCGGACCTCCGTGCAACTTCTAGAACACGATGGGAGATGTTTTCTTTTCTGGCACCGTTTCTCCTTGCCAGACATCGTGGAAAAGCTTTTGGCTAAGATGTAGAGGAAAAGAGACGCTAAAGACGAAGGAACGATGCCCTCCGGAGCTAAGAGCCGTAGCCGGGCGTCTTTCGGCCGAAGTCTCGCTGCGGAGAGCCCTGTGACCGCCACAATTGTCTTTGCGTGAAGAAGGCGTTTCTTCGTCTCCGGGAGCCGGGGAGAGCGGCAGCTTCGAAAAGGTTAATAAGGGAGCAGCACAACTCTGGGATTGTGAGAGCAGCTTTCCATCTGATAGAAAACAGCACCTTAGCACTCTCCTGCCTTTTCCAAACACATGAGCATTCGATTGGAAGGTGTTTCAGGACACTTCCTTCCTTTTTTTGCAAAACACTCGGCAGACCTCCGTGCAACTTCTAGAACACGATGGGAGATGTTTTCTGTGCTGGCACAGTTTCTCCTTTCCAGACATATTGGAAAAGCTTTTGGCTAAGATGTAGACGAAAAAAGTGATTCTAAAGACGAAGGCAGAATGCTCTCCGGAGCCAAGAGCCGCTCCCGGGCGTCTTTCGGCAGAGGCTGCGCTGCGGAGAGCACGGTGACCGCCACAATCGTCTTTGCGCAAAGAAGCCGCCTCTTCGCCTCCGGGAGCCGGAGAGAGCGGCAGCTTCGGAAAGGTGAAGAAAGAAGCTGCAATACACTGGGATTGTGAGCGCAGCTTTCCATCTGATAGAAAACAGCTCCTTAGCACTCTCCGGCCTTTTCCAAACTCATGAGCATTCGATTGGAAGCTGTTTTAGGCAACTCTCTTCATCTTCTTTCAAAAAACTCTGCAGACCTCCGTGCAACTTCTAGAACACGATGGGAGATGTTTTCTGTGCTGGCACAGTTTCTCCTTGCCAGACATAGTGGAAAAGCTTTTGGCTAAGATGTCGATGACAAGAGACACTAAAGACGAATGTGCGATTCTCTCAGGAGCAAAGAGCCGCTCCCGGGCGTCTTTCGGCAGAAGCCGCGCTGCGGAGAGCACGGTGACTGCCACGATCGTCTTTGCGCGAAGAAGCCGCTTCTTCGCCTCCGGGAGCCGGGGAGAGCGGCAGCTTCGGAAAGGTGAAGAAGGAAGCTGCACAACACTGGGACTGTGTGCGCAGCTTGCCAATTGAGAGAAAACAAAACCTTAGGACTGTCCTTCCTTCTCCAATGACATGAGCATTCGACTGGACGCTCTTTTAGGCAACTCTCTTCGTCTTCTTGCAAAACACTCGGCAGACCTCCGTGCAACTTCTAGAACACGATGGGAGATGTTTTCTGTGCTGGCACAGTTTCTCCTGGCCAGACATAGTGGAAAAGCTTTTGGCTAAGATGTAGACGACAAGAGACGATGAAGACGAAGGTCCGATGCTCTCCGGAGCTGGGAGACGCTCCCGGGCATCTTTCGGCGGAAGCCGCGCTAAGGGGAGCACTGTGACTTGCAAAATCGTCTTTGCGCAAAGAAGCCGCTTCTTCACCTTCGGGAGACGGAGAGATCGGCAGCTTCGGAAAGGTGAAGAAGGAAGCTGCAACGCACTGGGATTGCGTGTGCACCTTGCCAACTGATAGAAAACAGTACCTTAGCACTCTCCTGCCTTTTCCAAACACATGAGCATTCGATTGGAAGCTTTTTTAGGCCACTCTCTTCCTCTTCTAGCAAAACACTGGGCAGACCTCCGAGCAACTTCTAGAACACGATGGGAGATGTTTTCTGTGCTGACACAGTTTCTCCTTACCAGACATAGTGGAAAAGCGTTTGACTAAGGTGTAGACGACAAGAGACGCTAAAGACGAAGTTACGATGCTCTCCGGAGCTAAGAGCCGCTCCCGGGAATTTTTCGACAGAAGTCACACTAAGGAGAGCACTGTGACCGCCAAAATCGTCTTTGCGCGAAGAAGCCGCTTCTTCACCTCCCGGAGTCGGAGGGAGCGACAGCTTCGGAAAGGGAAGAAGTAAGCTGCAGAACACTGGGATTGTGAGCGCAGCTTGCCAACTGATAGAAAACAGTACCTTAGTGTTGGAGAGTTTTTCAAGAATGGCTTGAAGAAACGGGCCATGAGACATTCAATTGAGAGAAAAGTAAAGGGAAAATGTAAAGCATTCCTAACGCAGTTCTCAGACTTCTGATTTCTATAAACAATTAGACTCTCTTCATAAACAATAACGTTCTCAGGCTGTCTTCCCATAACAAGAAGAATACCGTCTCTGGGAAAGGCTGGCACCCTGAGAACTGATGAAGAAGTTTTGGGAACTCTGGTTCTGTTTTTAATAAACAATTGTAGGTATTCTGAAACAAGAGTAGTGGTTAGATGTTTCTCTGTTAGCCTATCATGAAATTGGATTACAGAATATGCATGAAGTTCGTTAACTTTGTTATTTAAGGTGATTGATTGATCAATAAAATTGGAGTTCGATGCATTAAAGGATGGTCGTCTCCCCCTCATCTCCAACCAATGGTTGACTCCTGGACGTGATAGAGCATAACGAACGCGAACGAACGCTCTTGGGGATTGCGAAAACCACAGGGAGGTGAGGACTTGTCCAGGTTCCGAGGAGCAGCTGCGGAACGGCTTTAAGCACGAATACAAAGCGGACAAAAGCCGCCGAGACGTGCCGGGCCCCAAGCAACCTTATAGAAGAGTCTTGGCTGGTACATGTGGCCTGACGCCGGAGGTGCTGCAGAGCGCGCTCATTTACATAGGTATGGAACGGCAAGCCGCATATGAACTTTTTATAACTTTTCTGCAAAAGAGGCAGATTAAGGGAATTGATTTACAGAATGAATTACCGGGTCTTTTAGCTTATGGTGTAGAGAGGGGAATCTTTGTTAATCCTCATATAGTTCACATATTGTCTGAGTGGCGTAAATTTGGTGATTTATTGTGGCAGGCTACTTTAGATGATGATAAAACTGCCAGGAAGTTGGGTAAATTATGGCGGGTCGTTAACACCGAACTGCTGCAATTTCAAGCTGAAAAAAGGGCTGCCTTAATGAGCCAGGTGCAGTCCGCCTCACTGCCCGCCAAGCAGCCCCCCTTAATGAGCCAGGCTACAAGCCCGGCTACGAGCCAGCCTACAAGCCAGGTTACGCAGGCTGCTTTTTCACCCGCTTCGCAGCCCCCCCTAACGAGCCAAGCTCCGCGGGGTGCTTTGTTGTCTGCTTTGCCGCAGGCTACACAGAGCACTTTTGATTCTCCCGTATCTGCTATCTCTCAGCAGCCGGGGCCACAAACGTATACTCCGTTCCCAAAAAGCAATCAGTCGGTCCCTAGGTCGGAAAACGATTTGGCGGTGACGATTGCCAGGGATAGAAGAGATGCGTGGGCTGCCCTGGCCAAAGATGCCATGGAAAAGGGAGATCAGGAGCTAATGAGCATGGCTAACGAACTGGCTTGT
This sequence comes from Melozone crissalis, assembly GCF_028551555.1. NCBI lineage: Eukaryota > Metazoa > Chordata > Aves > Passeriformes > Passerellidae > Melozone > Melozone crissalis. The sequence continues at coordinate 2,664,719 of NW_026535882.1, read as the reverse complement.
CCAGTTGTTTTTACCCCTCAGGCGGGGGGGGGAATTCGGGCGACGATCAGTGCTCTTGACTGGAAAATGTTATCTCAATTGCGAGCTACTGTTAGTCAGTTTGGATCTAAAAGCGAACCAGCCAGGCAAATGCTCGACTATATTTTTGACACTAGCATTCTCCTTGTTAATGATTGTCGTGGCATAGTGAAATTAATCTTTACCCAACATCAACAATTGCTGTTTAATGCCCATTGGCAAGGGCTCGTAAATGAGTGCGTAGCAGTTCAGAGACAGCCAGGCGACCCCTTGCATGGTATCACTATAAATGAGCTTATGGGTCTGGGACCTTTCCTTCGAACTGAGGCACAAGCTTTAATAGGCCAAGAAAAGTGCCGGGAGGCAATGCGGTTAGTCAGACTCGCAATAGACATGGTGAAGGAACCGGGAGAGATACCAGTGTCTGTAGGAATTAAGCAAGGCAGAGAGGAAGCATTTGATGCTTTTGTTGGTAGAGCTGCGGCTGCAATTAAGAGAGCAGGCGTGCCAGAATATTTGCGCGAGGTCCTACTCAGGCAGTGTGTCCTTCAAAATTGTAATTCTGCTACTAGAAACATACTTAATGCCTTAGGTGCGAATTGGACTGTAGAGGAAGCATTAGAAAGGATGGCTCTTATACCAACCGGACAACAGGCTCTTGTAGTAGACGCAATAAAACAGTTAGGAGTAGGCTTACAAGAACAAGCAAAGTCCTCTCAGACTCAGGTGTTAGCCGCTCTTGCACCTCTTCAAACGTCAGCTGCGTTTGCAGCATCAAATAAAGGAGGCCGCACGAAATGCTGCCGATGCGAAGGCACGGGCCACTTGCGCCGGGAATGCCAGGCACCAACAGCAGTCATCGCTGCAGCATCGGTATTCTATCCTGCCTCTAACCCTCCGCAGCAGGGAGCCTCTAACCCTCCGCAACAGGGAGCCGCCGCGGGCGAAGCAGAACCGCCCCGAAGGGAGTGACCCGCAATGCAGAGCAGATATGAATTAGTAGAAGGATTTAACAGGACTTTGGACTTATAGTTACGGTAAAGGGATTTTCCATATGGTTTACGGATTAACGGAAATGTGTGAATTCAGTGATTTATGGTGGAATTGTGGTACTGTGCTACTCCGAACTCGGCACGGGCGCGCCGCCCTGAGAGCGGAGCCGCCGCCGCAGAAACCAAGCTGCGCCACCCTGAGAGCCACGCCGGGAGTGATCAAAGAGCGGCGGGGGGAGCGACCGGAGCCGCGTCGCCCTCATGTGTGAACTGGGGGCCAGATGTCCACGGGCGGCCGGTTGCTGCTTGGGAACAGTGACTGGACATCAGAGAGCAGGTGATGGAGGAGCAATCATGCTGTGCATTGATAGTTTTCGTTGGATTGTTATCATTATGATGGCCACTGAATTTGTGTTCCCTTAGGCTAGTTGTAAGAAAAATGATTGACCAGCACCTTTTCTGGGCTCTGATGAGCGTCCAGCGCCATCCATTTTCAGGGCTAGTTGATTCTGCAAGTGAGTTATTGCACACTCCTTAGCGGATTCCGATTTTGCGGGACCGGAGCGCCTTTTCAAGCGGGAACGTTTCTCCCTCTGCCCCGCAGCCGGCAAAAGCTACAGTTTAAGATCTAACAGCGGTAATAACTGTGACTCTTGTCAACAAAAGAAAAGATTCCTATTGCAATTAAAAGACTAGTGAAACTAAACAAGCGACACCAAGGACTATTGCTGTCAGGATGTTTTTCACCTAAGTTAGAGAGATCTTTTGTTCTCCCCAGCACAGACTGTAAAGCAGAAATCAGCGTAAATGAATGCAGGAGTCAAATTTCGGCCGATTTGGCTCGGCATTGGTTATGCTGTCTTGGAAACACCTGTATTATCGGACACTTTGAACATCAGAAACCCAGATGGCTGGGTCAATGAAACATCAGACTCTAAAGCTGTGTTTTGAAAAAGTTGAGGATGTTAAGATGTGTTGGAATGATTGTGTGAGTGAGATGCAATGAGTGTGTTTTTTGTATTCTTTAAGCATGGTTTAAATGTGATAGATGTAAAAGCAAGCACTGAATTCAAAAGAATTTTTTCACAGGTGCACCTTAAATGAATTTGTGTTTAAGTGTATTTAAGTATAAAAATGCTATAGCAAACACGTGAAGAAAGTTATTTTAGCTTAATATTTTAGAATCAGGCCTGTAAGTAAGTTATAGTAAATGCTATATTTTATTTCTATAGTAAGTTTTATCTGTTATTAAGTAGTTTAAGTTGGGTTATCAATTAAGTGCCATTAAATGTCAAATACTGTTAAGGTTAAGTCCTGTTAAGTTTATCTCCTGTTAAGTTTAAGTGATTAAGTAAGTTAAGTTAGATCCTGTTAAGTTTGAGTGTTATTAAGTTTGGGTAAAGCTGGATTCTGTTTAGATTATGTTGGGTTTGAGGTATGTAGAATTTAAAGTCAGCTAAATTTTGTTATAGATAAGTTTTATTAGATTTAAGTGATTTTACATGTTTTGCAAATAAGTCTGCTATAATTAGTCTTGTTAGACTTCCCAGAGGATGAAGGAGTAACTGAAATTAACTTTATTTTAATAATTCCATTTAGTATATTTATTTTAGGCATAATTTCCTCAAAGCAGCTAATCTTGTAAATTACTTTCATATATTCTAAAATTCTTGGAGCATTAATTTATTGCTGCTTTCTAAGTCTGTATCTTCCAGAACACTTTTTTTAAAAAGTTATGAGTTTTCAAGTGACATCTTGTCTCCAATTGCAAAGGCTATTAATTCTCTGAATATGAATCAAATGTTATTTCCTACTGGGAGCTGGAAGCCATACTCATTTGTTAGGAAGATTTGTTAAAGTTTTGCTCCAAGTGTTTCTATTAGATAAAAATAGGTCTTACATTGGTATTGATTGTCTGTGTCACAGAACACACCAGTAAAAAGATAAAAATGGAAAAAACCCTAAGCATCTTTTGTTTGCTGGGGTCCTATTTATTTGCAAAAAAGATACTACAGTAAGTCCTACTCCTTACTGGGAAATAGCTTTAGTTTCTCAGATCATGCTTTTACAGAAGTGTGCAAGTTAGTTATCTAGTGATCTCTGTTTATCAGTTTTAAAAATACGAGAATGACAAATGTTTGCCCTCTACTCTGTACTGGTGTCTCTGTCCTACTTGCTAGTCTGCTGTATGACATCTTTCTGTCAGTTCTGTAAATTTTAAGTTAAATATTTTAAGTGCTTTAAATGCATACTACTTTTTCACCACTCCAAATTAACAAAGGACTGAGAATCGCCCAGTTGATGCCATTTGAGCCAAATGACTAAAGGATTACAGACTGAAAACTGACTTTGAACCTTTCTGAGAGACCCATGAAAAAGGTGGATGTGATAATTTCAAGGACAGAAAGAATCATTTTCAGACTTTTTCACCTCCTCTCCAGGTTTGCATGAATGAAAACAGCTAACAGCTTTCTTTTCTTAGTCCAATTACCACCTGTTCGGCAATGCCTGATAAGGCCGTAACACGCCGTTGCCGGACGACCTGGGAATATAATTGGGAGTGGGCACTACGGAATGAGACAGAGCTAAACACTGCCTCAGCTTTAGACCTTTATGAATCTCATGAGCAGTAAATCTTAGCTTATTATCGGTGAGAGGTACAGTGTATTTTGAAAGGGGTTAAAGCTCAAAGTGCATCATATATAGCCTCGATAGGGTGTAGAAAACTGGTGCCTTTAACACAACATTCTGTTGTAGGTCCTATAAGAGGAGATCCCAATTAAGCATTAGATAACTGCATTAGAAGGTTACAAAGGTGTGGTCTTCAGGTGTCAGGAACAGTAAGGTTAAAAACTGAGAAAAAAAGAAGGTCAATATAAAAACACAGAAAAATAAAGTTCACTTTTATTATCTTGCTTAGTATAGTAGTAGCTGAAGAATTAAAGGTAGCACATTTTAGTCAACCTAGAGATAATGTATGGATAACACTTGCTAGAACAAGGCCATGGGTGTGAAGAGTTTGAAGGGATGTGTTGCATGAACTTATCTGATCATTCTGTATCTATTCATGCTAAGTTAAAAGAACTACTACTGGGGCTTAACAGCCTTAAGGAAGAAAAAGGATTGGGAATTGATGAATGGCTTAAAAGCTTAGGATTGGGTCCATGGTTAAGAAACCTTGTAATATATGCTATAGGGATATATTTCTCCCAAAGAAAAAAAACCGGGGGAAATGTTGGAGAGTTTTTCAAGAATGACTTGAAGAAAAGGGCCATGAGACATACAATTGAGAGAAAAGTAAAGGGAAAAAGTAAAGCAGTCCTAACGCAGTTCTCAGCCTTCTGATTTCTATAAACAATTAGACTCTCTTTATAAACAATGAAGTTCTCAGGCTGTCTTCCCATAACAAGAAGAACACCGTCTCTGGGAAAGGCTGGCACCCTGAGAACGGATGAAGAAGTTTTGGGAACTCTGGTTCTGTTTTTAATAAACAATTGTAGGTATTCTAAAACAAGAGGAGTGGTTAGAAGTTTCTCTGTTAGCCTATCATGAAATTGGATTACAGAATATGCATGAAGTTCGTTAACTTTGTTATTTAAGGTGATTGATTGATCAATAAAATTGGAGTTCGATGCATTAAAGGATGGTCGTCTCCCCTTCATCTCCAACACCTTAGGACTCTCCTGCCTTTTCCAAACACATGAGCGTTCGATTGGAAGCTGTTTTAGGCATCTCTCTTCGTCTTCTTGCAAAACACTCGGCAGACCTCCGTGCAACTTCTAGAACACGATGGGAGATGTTTTCTGTGCTGGCACAGTTTCTGCTCTCCAGATATAGTGGAAAAGCTTTTGGCAAAGATGTCGACGACAAGAGACGCTAAAGACGAAGGTACGATGCTCTCTGGACGTAAGAGCCGCTCCCGGGCGTCTTTCAGCAGAAGCCGCGCTGCGGAGAGCACTGTGACCGCCACAATCGTCCCCACACAAAGAAGCCGCTTCCTCGCCTCCGGGAGCCGGAGAGAGCGGCATTTTCGGAAAGGTGAAGAAGGAAGCTGCACAACACTGGGATTGTGAGTGCAGCTTGCCAACTGATAGAAAACAGTACCTTAGCACTCTCCTGCCTTTTCCAAACACATGAGCCTTCAATTGGAAGCTGTTTTAGGCAACTCTCTTCGTCTTCTTGCAAAAGACTCGGCAGACATCCGTGCAACTCCTAGAACACGATGGGAGATGTTTTCTGTGCTGGCAAAGTTTCTCCTTTCCAGACATATTCGCAAAGCTTTTAACTAAGGTGTCGACGACAAGAGACGCTAAAGACGAAGGTACGATGCTCTCCGGAGCTAAGAGGCGCTCCTGGGCATCTTTCAGCAGAAGCTGCGCTGCGGAGAGCGCTGTGACTGCCACAATCGTCTTTGCGCGAAGAAGCCGCTTCTTCACCTCCGGGTGCCGGGGAGATCGGCAGTTTAGGAAAGGTGAAGAAGGAAGCTGCACAACACTGCGATTTTGTGCGCAGCTTGCTAACTGATAGAAAACAGTACCTTAGCACTCTCCTGCCTTCTCCAAACACATGAGCATTCTATTAGAAGCCATTTAAGGCAACTCTCTTCGTCTTCTTGCAAAACACTTGGCAGACCGCCCTGCAACTTCTAGAACACGATGGGAGATGTTTTCTGTGCTGGCAAAGTTTCTCTAACCCAGACATAGAGGAAAAGCGTTTGACTAAGATGTAGACGCCGAGAGACACTAAAGACGAAGGTACGATGCGCTCCGGAACTCAGAGCCGCTCCTGGGTGTCCTTCCGCAGAAGCCGCGCTGGGAGAGCACTGTGACCGGCACAATCGTCTTTGCGCGAAGAAGCCCCTTCTTCGCCTCTGGGAGCCGGAGGGAGCGGCAGCTTCGGAAAGGCAAAGAAGGAAGCTGCACAACTCTGGAATTGTGTGCGCAGCTTGCACACTGATAGAAAACAGTACCTTAGCACTCTCCTGCCTTTTCCTATCACATGAGCATTCGATTGGAAGCTGTTTTAGGAATCGCTCTTCGTCTTCTTGCAAAACACACGGCAGACCTCTGTGCAACTTCTAGAACATGATGGGAGAGGTTTTCTGTGCTGACACAGTTTCTCCTTTCCAGATATAGGGGAAAAGCTTTTGCTTAAATGTCGACGACAAGAGACGCTAAAGACGAAGGTACGATGCTCTCCAGAGCTGTGAGCCGATCCCAGGCGTCTTTCGGCAGAAGCCGCACTGCGGACAGCACTGCGGCCACCACAATCGTCTTTGCGCGAAGAAGTCGCTTCTTCCCCTCAGGGAGCCAGAGGGAGCGGCAGCTTCGGAAAGGTGAAGAAGGAAGCTGCACAACTCTGGGATTGAGTGCGCAACTTGCCAACTGATAGAAAACAGTACCTTAGCACTCTCCTGCCTTTTCCAAACACATGAGCATTCGATTGGAAGCTGTCTTAGGCAACTCTGTTGGTCTTCTTGCAAAACACTCGGCAGACCTCCGTGCAACTTCTAGAACACGATGGGAGATGTTTTCTGTGCTGGCACAGTTTCTCCTTGCCAGACATAGTGGAAAAGCTTTTGGCTAAGATGTAGACGACAAGAGATGCCAAAGGCTGTTGCGGTGTGTTTTTAAGTTTCTCAGTTTGCTCCTCCATTTTTTATATGTTCCCCCTCTGTTCACTATAAATGGTTCCTCCCTTCCCAGTTTTCCCGCCACTATTGCCCTGACTGTTGAGTTACAATGGTTACCCCTGCCCCCTTTTAGTTGCCAATCTCCTAAGATACATAATTGCTCCTCCCTTATCCCACCATATAAGTAAAGTTTTCCTCCTCCCTGGGCCCAGTCAATCACCCCCCACTCCTCCCAGGTTTCGAGAACCTCCTTCTCCTTGGGGGTTGTGGTTGGCTAGTGTCCTGGGGCCCCTCCTCTACTTCATGTTTAGTGGATATGTTCTTATGTCAGTTTTGTTATGTACCTCCCCACATGTTCCCCGATTGCTTAGCTGGGCTTCCCTCCCGTCTCCACCCCTTCCCTTTAAAACTAGGTCTCTCCCCGTGTTCGGCGCCATTTGCTGTGGGTTTGTCCATCTGTTGGTTGCCCTTTGCTGCCTGGGGGCTCTTCAATAAACCGACGTTTCACCCCCAGCAAGTGGTCGCCTCCTCACTCGTCTCGTCCTGCGTGAACCCAAGTCCGCAATCCAGCCCAGCCCGAGGCCACGACGCCAAGGGGGGCTGGCTTCTGATGCGTAGGGGCGTCGGCCTTCTTACCCCGTCTGCTAGTTGGATTTAGAGCCGCGTACGCCCTCGCGCAGTCTCCCGCCCAACGTGGGGCCTGAGGAAGTGGACATTTTACCACGGACCGGACCCTGCAGCATTGGGATTTACTTACCCTCTGGACGCCGGACTACCCCAGGTGGTGGCAGGCCCCGTTATAGGGGCAGCGCTCCCTGGGGATTGGAGTTGGGACTCCTCGCACCCTCAGAGGACGACTCCCGAGACGAGGACCCTCGCCTGGTTTTTCTTTGTCGCCGCTGCAGGATTGGAAAGTTCGGACCCCGACCTGGGGACTCTCCGGCTTCCCCTCTGCCCTTTTACCTTTCCCTAGGGGTACATGCCCTGCGTTGGGGACCTACCCCCTGCCTTCTCTCCTTGAGGTTTTTCCTCACCCCCGTGCCGTTTTTGTTTTCTCTTCCCTGTGGGTGCCGGATTTCCCCAGACGTGGGGCCCGGACCAATCACCCAGTCTCCTTCTTTCCCTCCGGCTGCATACCCAGACTTTGGGGCAGTGGGGGGAGCAGGGGTCGGCGGCGAGCGGCTCACTGTTTAAGTTCTCGTTGTTCTCCAGGCGAGTGGTTGGGTCATCTGAGGATTTTCCCCCTTTCTAGTGGCAGCAGTTCCTGCTCTAGAAAGGTTCCATGGGTGCAGGCTTGGGAAAATCCCAGAAGGAGGTTTATTATGTTGTGAAGGGTTTGTTGCTTGGGGGTGGTCAGAAGGCCCCCGAGCAGGAGTTAAAATGTTTAGTCAAGTGGGTATTTTCTACGTTCCCATAGGTCTCCCCAGAACTTGTAAAACAGCCACGGTTTTGGGCAGCCATTGTGGCAAAATTAGAAGAGGCCATAAATTCCGGGGAGACAAAACTGGCCACCGTGGCGTATTGGGCGCGCAGAGTGTGTGCGACACTCCGCGCGTCTGGGGAGCCTAAGAAAAGTCCCCCAGGTTCTGGTTTGTCCCCTCGTTCTCCTCGTTCAGTTGCCCTTGCCCCTCAAACCTTTCCCTCGTCCCGTAGGCAGGAGCACTCGAGGGGGATTTTGAAGGCCGACCAGAGGCAGGGGGTCCATCCTGCCCCTGCTCCCCCTCGACCTGCTCGGCCTCCCCCTTTGAGGAGCCCTGGCCAGGCTCCTTCTCTTCCCTTACCCTCTACCCCGGTCCCCAAGTCCCCGGTTTCAAACCCCAAAGTTGTTCGGTTTTGCGAAGACCTTCAAAAGGGCTCCCTTGGAGCCCGAGATGGCGGTGGCCACGCGGCCGTTCCCGCCAGGGCTCTTTCCTCTTCTCCTAACCCTTTCCTCCCTGATGCCAACCCCTTCCTTCCCCTGGACCCAACCTCTTTTTCGGTTGTCCCTCCCTCATATCTTCCCTCTGCCCCTTCCATTTCTCCGCCCTCTGATCCTCCATCGGCTCCTCTCCAGGTTCCTCCCCCGGTTCAGCCTAGCCTTCTGTTAACTCCTCCCCTGCTCCACCTTCATACTCTGCTCCGCCTCTGAACTCCATCAAGGAGGCGGAGAGGGGTGGTGTTCCCCATTGCCAGACCCTGCCTCAACCTCCTCCAATTCCGGTTCCCACGCTCCCCCTTCCGGTTCTCACGCCTTGTGTTCCGGGGGTGGGGGGGGGGTGGATGACAGGAAGCAGGGGCAGGCGCCTTTATTGGAACCCGTTCCGGTTATGTACCACCTCAGCGGGGAGGGGAGCCCTCAGGCCCAGTGGGTGCCTTTAGCACAGGTCCGGATTAAGGAACTGTGCAAGGCACAGAAGGACTACTCCCGGGGGTCGGAGTGCTTCCGGGGTATGCTCTGGAATGCCCTTGCACAGGGAGATCTGGTGCTGTCGGACCTGAGGGCCCTCTTCTCCAGTTTAACAAGACCCATGGAGTTTAGGGTCTGGGTGGGGGAATGGAGGAGGGAGATAGTGGAGGTTCTCCCGATTCTTTGGGGGAATCCTTCAATGTCTCATGACGCGGACCTTTGGTAATCTCCCAAGAACATCTTTTGGGCGAGGGACAGTGGGCAGAGGGGGCAGCTCAAGCAAAGGCCTTGTTCCCGCCTCAGCTTGTAGAGACCGCTAAGGCAGCAGAGCGGGCCTTTTATAAGCTAGAGGTGGTGACCTCCCAATGGGAGGACGATGAAGTCCGGCAGGGGCCGCAAGAGCCTTACATGGTCTTTATCGAGCGCCTCTACCGATACGTGGAGGCGCAGGCGACCGGGGACGATGACAGGGAGAAGATGCTCCATAGGATGGCGTATAGCAACGCCAACCCGGAGTGTGGGAAGGCCATCCGGATTCTCCCTCGAAGTCCCCGGCCCACGGTGGAGGCCATGATAGAGGCCGTGGTAGGCCAGGTCTCCTTAACATCACGGCCTAAAAGAGCTTCAGTGGTCTTTGCAGATGGCCCTGAGCCGGACTTCTTTGATATAGAAGCTGCCCCCATTGCCGGACCCACAACACCCCGGTCCGGCAGAAGATCAACGGCCACCCACCCCTGCCACCTCTGTGGCAAGACAGGGCATTGGATGCCCCAATGCCAGATGCGATTAGATTATTTAGAGTATAGAAGGAGGCGGGAAAGGGAGGAGAGTAAGGGCACAAAAAACTAGGCCCGGAGCGCAGCCCCTCCCTGCGCGAAGACAAAAATGCGGCAGGTCACTTAACAACAAGCGGGGAGGGAGGAGACGAGAGAGAGCCGCCTACATTTGCTTTGCAGGACTTGACTTCTTTATCGGATATGACTACACCAACCTGTGGTACTGTACCTGCGCTTAACACCATGTCCTCTGTTTCCCCCTACAGGCTGCAGCTAACTAGGGACTTTTATCTCCCTAGTAGTGACATCCAGCTGGTGTCTGTCGACCTGCAACACCCGGGTCACTGGAGGAAACTTGGATGTTGCAGGTGGACCGTCGTCGGGGACACAAAGCACACACCGCGAGACATTCACATCGTCCCTGGTCTGGTAACTACCGACCGGGACCGTTTCGCGGTAGGGCTGTACTGTGTCCGACCCCCACTCTTCCTCCCTAAGGGACAGATCATTGCCCAGGCTATTCCGGTTCCAGATAAAGATCATTGGAAGAACTCCATGGAGAGGACATCGCCTCCGACAGTAGCCTGGGCACAGCTGGTGGGGAGGGAGAAGCCCTGCCTGACTTGTCAGATCTCGTTGGGCGGGGGCAAAAAGATCGTGAGGGGTCTTTTGGACACGGGTGCGGATGTGACGATCATTCCCTCTCGGGAGTGGCCATCACATTGGGACTTGCAAAGCGCTGCGGGCACGATCTCAGGTGTTGGGGGCCTTCAATTGGCCAATCAATCTAAGAGCATTGTGCAAATTAAGGGGCCCGACGGGCAATTGGCCTCTATACGCCTGTTCGTTTTAGATTACACCGAGCCTCTCTGGGGAAGGGACCTACTAGCCCAGTGTGGAGCCAGAATTGACCTCCCAAAGGCTCCCCAGGTTTTTCGGGCAGTGGCCACTGAGGAGCGCCAGACCTGGAAGCTGAATTGGCTGTCAGATGAACCAGTACAGGTCTTGCAGTGGCCACTCAACAAGCAAAAATTAAAAGCGCTCAATGAGCTCGTTCAGGAGCAGTTACTGAAAGGCAACCTGGTGGAGACAATGTCACCTTGGAACTCCCCAGTGTTTGTCATTAAGAAGCCTAATAAGGACAAGTGGTGGCTCCTGACCGACCTCCGCCAAATTAACGAACAAATAATGGGCATGGGTCCTCTTCAGCCAGGGATGCCCTCCCCAGCAATGCTCCCCCAAAATTGGAATTTGGCAGTTATAGATATAAAAGATTGTTTTTTCCAGATTCCCCTGCACCCAGACGATGCCCCGCGCTTTGCGTTCACGGTTCCGTCCATCAACCGTGAGTCCCCAGCCAAGCGCTATCATTGGCGGGTGCTTCCGCAGGGCATGAAGAACAGCCATGTGATCTGCCAATGGTATGTCGCTTCGCTGCTGTCACCCATACGTACAGCCCTCGGGGATGCCGTCATCATCCACCACTACATGGACGACATCCTCGTGTGTGCGCCCGACCACAGTCTGCTTGCCCATGCGCTTGACCTGACAACCAATGCGTTGGTTGCTGCAGGGTTCGAGCTCCAGCAGGACAAAATTCAGCGGATGCCACCTTGGAAATACCTGGGCCTTGAAATCACAAAGCGGACCATTGTTCCGCAGAAATTGGCTATTAGGACGAAAGTCCAGACCCTAGCGGATGTCCATCAACTGTGTGGGTCTTTAAATTGGGTGAGACCCTGGCTGGGCATTTCACCCGAGGACCTAGCCCCCCTTTTCAATTTGTTGAAAGGGGGAGAGGGGCTGAGTTCCCCTAGGGCTCTCACCCCAGAGGCAGAGGTGGCCTTGGAGAAGATACAGAAAGTTATTTCGGCCAGGCAGGCCCACCGTTACCATCCGGGCCTGCCCTTCAAATTTATTATACTGGGAAAATTGCCACACCTCCATGGCATGATACACCAGTGGGACACCAGTGCAAAGGACCAGGGGCTGGGTGACCCCCTCTTAATTATAGAGTGGGTGTTCCTCAGCCACCATCGGTCCAAAAGAATGACACGGCCACAGGAGTTGGTAGCCGAACTGATCCTCAAAGCAAGATCGAGGATCAGGGAGCTGGCGGGGTGTGATTTCGCATGCATACATATCCCAATTATATTAGAATCGGGACAACTTACATTAAAGACCTTTGAAGAACTGCTGCAAACTAATGAATACCGGCAGTTTGCACTAGATAGCTACACTGGGAGCATGGCAGTAGATCGGCCGGCCCACAAATTATTCAATTTGGAGTTTAAATTATTGCTGAGAAAGGTTCAGAGCAGGAAGCCGCTGGATGCCTTGACAGTTTTCACAGACGTGTCTGGAGCATCCCACAAGTCAGTGATGTCTTGGAAGGATCCTCAGACTAAGCAGTGGGAGACTGATGTTGTTGTTGTGGAGGGCTCTCTACAAGTTGCTGAGTTGGACGCAGTCGTCAGGGCATTCCAGAGGTTCCCTGGGCCTTTTAATTTGGTTACAGATTCTGCGTATGTCGCAGGTGTAGTGTCTCGAGCTGAGTCTGCGGTTCTTCAAGAGGTAACCAACAAAAGATTATTTGAGTTTCTTAAAAGGCTCGTCGAGCTAGTCTCCTGTGGAAGGGGCTAGCAGCGGGCCTGTTAGCTAAAGGAGCGAGAAGTAAGAAGAAGAAGAAGCTGATAAGGAACTTTCTCCAAGGCCGTAACCAAGGAGATCGAGAGAAGGAAGATAAGAGCATTCTGCAGCTGGATCAAGCATTTTTAGAAAGTTAGGTGGAGTCAGAGTAACTTTTCACCAGTGGCATGGTATTGAATTATTGTGGCGAATAGCTAAGGTAGAGGAAGGGTAAACAACTGGAAAGTGTATAAAAGATCAGCCATTTTCATTAATAAACTGTTGCCAAGTGTTACCAACTGAGACTGCTTGTGGTCTCTGCTTTGTGTCGTGACCGCCTCGACTGCGACATTTTGGAGACGCCGACGTGATAAGAACATAGTCGGTGGGGGCCCATACGGGGTCCTAGCAATTGGCAACCCTGACCCACTGGGACGTAGTGGGGGAGGCGGCGTTGGTGCAGCTGAGAGTGGCAGGTGGAAGCCACAGGGAGGTCCGGACCTGATTCCCTCCAATCAAGACACCTGGAAGTAGGTGAGCCACCAACTAGTAATAATGGGACAAAATTTATCTAAAGAGGAAGAAAGTGTTCTGTCTACATGGAAAGTTTTGTTAAGAAATAAGGGAATTAATACGTCAGATTATGAGCTTCGTAATATATTGCTGTGGGCTAAATCACAGAATTTTGGCACTGATCCCAACACAGCATTTAGTGTTAAGGCATGGAAGAAAGTCGGGGACAGACTTTGGCAAGTTATTCGAGCGGGAGATAAAACAGCTGTTGATTTAGCAGTAACCTGGAACTCGCTCTTTGAGGCTTTAAAGGAATGGAGAATAGAGAGAGAAACGGAGCAAGATGCGGACGAAGAGTTGGGGCTGATACCTGACGGGGGGGCTGAGGCAGAGGGGGCCTCTGAGGTAGAAGGGGGCTCTGATGGGGAACTTGGTGAAGAAAGTTCGGATGCCATGGGAGTTACCTGGCATGCTGCCAAAGCTTCTGGGAAAGCTGCCAAAGCTTCTGGGAAAGCTGCCGAAACTTCTGGGCAACCTGCCCTAGCTTCTTCTTATCAGACTCCTAAGCCTCCTTATCTCACACCTGCGCAGCAGCTCGTGATGGTGCCTGTATATACCACACCGCTACGCCAGTTAGCTGAAATGTCTTTAGCAGAGAGAAAGGTCCAGCCATCTGCCCCCCTGCTTCCCTCCTCTCTGGTCCAGCCGTCTGCCCCCCCGCTCCCCTCTGAGTGGCTTGAACAACCTGCAAGGCTGTATCCTCCTTTACCTGACAGTGACAGCAACAGTGAGTCAAGTGATGAGTCGCCCGCAGTAACACCTGAGTTGGGGCAGGGAGCTCTGGTCTCTTCATCTCCTAAGAGCTCTAGTCTTACTGCCCCATGGACTTTGCCTCCGTGCCAAGTCACTGTGCTTCCTCGACACCCTCAGGAGTTTTGGGAATTTGTTAGGAGGAAAGCAGTTGAAGAAAAGAACTGGGACATCATAGAAAGGTTAGGTGCTCCAAGAGTACCTCAGGAGAACAGTGCCATTGCAAATGTTGCTTGTGATAACCCTATGGCTTTTCCAGTTTTCAAAGCAGCTCCTGGAACAGGACAGAACGACAGTCATCATGTCTTCGCCTGGAGGGTTGTGCAAGACCTCCAATCGAAAGTAGCTCAATATGGTATTAATTCCTCAGAGGTAATGCAATTAATGCGTGTTATTAATGCAGATTTGCTTGCACCTTATGACATCACTCATCTTGCTACAATTCTATTTCAGCCAGTACAATATGGTGTATTTCAAGAAACTTGGAGGCAAGTGGCTGAGGGCACAGCTTTAACAAATATGCAGTTGCCTCAACACGACCCTCGTCATGCTGTGGGTGTTGATGCCCTAATGGGCTCTGGGCCTTTTGCTAATCCAGATTTACAGGCAAGGTGGGATCCTTCGAGTTTGGCACAAGCTCAGCAAATTGGCATGAGTGCCTTAACTAAAACAATGGAAATGGCAGCTCCAAAGCAGAAATATGTTACTATACAACAAGGAATGAGAGAACCATTTTTGCAGTTTGTAGAAAAACTTGCTGCCGCTATTGAGAAACAAGTAGATGATGAAACTTTGCGAGACAAATTGTGTGTACAATTGGCTAAAGAAAATGCAAACCCAGATTGCAGAAAGATTATTGATACTTTGCCTGGGGAACCCACCTTGTCTGAAATGGTTACTGCTTGCTCGAAAGTTGGTTCAGTCGAGCATAAAATGGCAGCTCTTGCTGCAGTGTTAAGACCTTCAGCGAAGTGTTATAATTGTGGACAACAAGGGCACGTAAAGTCACAATGTACTGTCCAGAAAACAACATTTAGGCCAAGGGCAAGCAGCGATATTGTATGCAACCGTTGTGCTAAATCTGGGTACTATGCTAAGCAATGCAGAAGTAAATATCATGCAAATGGTCAGCTATTGCCGGGAAACCCAAAGAGGAGCGCGAAGGGGCGCGTGGGGAAACAAATACCCCAACAACCACAACAGCAAATGCGGGCCTTCCCAGCCCTGCAAAGCTACCCATTTGCGAACAATTCTCAGGGGCAACAAGCGGGTCCGCAGGGATTGATATACCCACCGCTGACACAGTAACTATTTTAACAAAAGAAATATGTAAAGTCCCTCTTGATGCCTATGGTCCGATAGGACGGGGATTGAGTGCGTTTTTGATAGGGAGATCAAGTACTACACTTAGAGGTATTCATGTGCATCTAGGGCTTATTGATGCTGATTATTTAGGGCAGATTCATGCTATGGTATCTATTGATGACCCTCCTGTCACTATTCAGAAAGGAACTTGCATTGCTCAACTTGTACCTTTTGTGAGTTCTGTTCCAAATGCAGTGGACTGAAGTCGTGGCACAGGAAGCTTTGGATCGACAGGAGTACCTCAAGTGTTTTGGACTGAGAAAGTAACAGAGAGCCGTCCAGAAAAGACATGCACTCTCACCGCCAGTGGATGTCATCCAGCAACTATATCAGTAACAGGTTTGATTTACACTGGAGCAGATGTCACAATACTCTCACGACTTTGCTGGCCTCAATCGTGGCCTCTCACTCATGCAAGTTTTGGACTCCTGGGGTTGGGTGGTGCTACAACAAGTGGCCTGTCAGCCATTGTAATTAATGTGAAACATCCTGATGGCCAACAAGCTAACATCAGACCCTATGTTGCCGATGCTCCTCAAAGTTTGTGGAGACGAGATTGTTTATCTCAATGGGGTGTCAAAATTACTACGGATTTTTAATGGGGGCCACTGTGTTGCAGGGCATTGAACGTCCAGTTGTACCCCTGACATGGTTGACAGATAAGCCTGTCTGGGTTTGCCAGTGGCCCCTGACTACTGAAAAGCTTACTGCCCTGCAAGAATTAGTTACAGAACAATTGCTAGCAGGACACATTGAGGAATCATTCAGTCCCTGGAACACCCCCGTTTTTGTAATAAAAAAGAAATCGGGAAAATGGAGACTTTTACATGATTTACGGCAGATAAATGCTGTAATGGCAACAATGGGAGCTTTGCAACCAGGCCTTCCTACACCCACGATGATTCCACAAGAATGGCAAATAGTTGTCATTGATCTAAAAGATGGTTTCTTCACTATTCCATTGGCTGAGCAGGACAAAGAAAAATTCGCTTTTACGGTGCCTTCTATAAATCATGCTGAACCTCATAAAAGATATCAATGGAAGGTACTCCCACAAGGCATGAAAAATTCGCCAACTATTTGTCAATGGTTTGTGGCACAGGCCTTGTCAAAAGTGCGGGAGCAATTTAAAAACTGCTACTGCTATCATTACATGGATGATATCTTGTTGGCATCTGACAACAAACAACAGTTGTCAGCTCTTAAACAATGTGCCGTGACAAATTTGAAAGACTTTGGTTTGATCATTGCTCCAGAGAAAGTGCAGAAACACATGCCTTGGAAATACCTAGGTATGTTGGTGACCAACACTCAAGTTATGCCTCAACCTGTAAAGTTAGACATTGATGTCAAAACTGCTACTGATGTACAGAAATTGGTTGGTTTAATAGGTTGGATTCGATCATATTTAGGCATAACTAATCATCAGATGCAACCATTGTTTGATCTGCTTTCAGGCATCACTTCCTCCACTGATGAGAGGCAATTGACCTCAGCGGCAAAAAAGACCCTAGAAGAAGTTGAATTAGCCCTAGCACACAAATTTGTTAACAGGATAGATCCCTCTGTTGGTGTTCAATTGTTTATTTTGAAAGACCATGAAATACCATGTGGAATACTGTGCCAATGGAATGATAATTGGGAAGATAAATTGCATATTCTGGAATGGATATTTTTATCTTTCAGATCTCGGAAAACAGCTCCAGGACTTTATGAGCTCTTTGCAGATATTATCATCAAGGGTCGCAGGCGTTGTCATGAGATTTTGGGACAGGACCCTGTGACCATTGTGATACCTGTGCAACAGTGGTATTTTGAATGGTGCTTTCAAAATAATCATGAATTGCAATCTGCCTTATCTTGTTTTACAGGCCAAATCTCGTATCACTTGCCTTCTCATCCTGTTCTAACACTGACTAAAGAGATTCCTTTTGAAGGCAAGCAAATTTGTTCTCCCGTTCCAGTGGAAGGTATAACGGTTTTTACAGATGGGTCCGGGAAAACCGGAAAAGCAGCTGTGGCTTGGAGAAAGGATGATCACTGGGAATATCAGACAGTGATTCAGCAGGGATCTCCTCAACTGGTTGAACTTTCTGCTGTTCTTTTGGCTTTTATTTTGTTTCCTGGTTCTGTAAACATAGTTACTGATTCAGTTTATGTTGCCAATTTGGTTAAGCATTTAGATCAAGCAGTATTGTATAATATTCAAGAGAAACCATTGTTTACTATATTAGTGAAGTTGTGGACAGTTATTGGTGCTCGAAAACATTCTTACTTTATCATGCACATTCGCAGCCATACATCATTACCGGGATTTTTTGCTGAAGGCAATGCCTATGTAGACTCTTTAGTAGCTGCTGCTGCAATCAAAACTGTACCCAATGTGTTGCAGCAGGCAATTTTATCCCATCAATTTTTTCATCAGAATGCTCAAGCTTTACAGCAGCAATTCAAATTGTCTACTGCCGAAGCAAAATCTATTCTTTCCTCTTGTCCCGACTGTCATATGACTCATGTCACTCAGTATTATGGTACCAACCCTAGAGGTCTTTCTGCGTTAGAAGAATGGCAAACTGATGTTACAGAAATGCCAGAATTTGGTCGCTTTAAGTATGTTCATGTTACAGTTGATACTTTTTCTCACGCAATGGTTGCTTCAGCATTCACAGGAGAGAAAACTCGAGATGCTATTCGTCATTTTTATCATGCCTTTTCTATTCTAGGTGTTCCGTGTCATGTAAAAACAGATAACGGCCCAGCATATGCTTCGCAGAAAATGCAAGCATTCTTTCGTGCTTGGGGCATTGAGCATTCAACAGGTATTCCACATGTCCCCACGGGCCAAGCAATTATTGAAAGAGCTCACGGACTTCTTAAACGTCAGGTTCAAAAACAAAAAGGGGGAATGCAACAGGAGTCACCTCAAGTGAGATTAGATAAAGCTGTTTATGTGTTAAACTTCTTGCGTCCCCTACCTGACTCAGTTATCTCCAATCTTTTGCCATTTTTCTTCTTTGAATTCTAAGCAACCAAATTTCCATAGAAATGTCAAGGTATGGGTCAAGGACTTGATTACTGGTATATGGTCTGGTCCAGTGGAACTGATAACCTGGGGAAGGGGTTATGCTTGTGTTTTGACAGATAATGGTCCTCGATGGGTTCCTGCTCGCTGTGTTAAACCTTACCTAGAACGTGCAGCAAAGGACAGGATCGATGGCTCCGCAGCTGAAGCAGAACGTGCGGATGACACTGGCTAAGACCATATATCAGTACTTAAAGATGGATGAAGGAAGAATGGGAATTTTGTTGATGGCTGTGATTGTGATTTTGTGTGTCCCCTCTCTGCTTGGGTTTTTGCAAAGGGCCCTGCAAAAATCCATAGCAGCTGTATTTACAGGTCAAAAACAAAAAAGGGGGAATTGTGGAAGGGGCTAGCAGCGGGCCTGTTAGCTAAAGGAGCGAGAAGTAAGAAGAAGAAGAAGCTGATAAGGAGCTTTCTCCAAGGCCGTAACCAAGGAGATCGACAGAAGGAAGATAAGAGCATTCTGCAGCTGGATGAAGCATTTTAAGAAAGTTAGGTGGAGTCAGAGTAACTTTTCACCAGTGGCATGGTATTGAATTATTGTGGCGAATAGCTAAGGTAGAGGAAGGGTAAACAACTGGAAAGTGTATAAAAGATCAGCCATTTTCATTAATAAACTGTTGCCAAGTGTTACCAACTGAGACTGCTTGTGGTCTCTGCTTTGTGTCGTGACCGCCTCGACTGCGACAGTCTCCCACCGCGAGCACCCTTTTTATGTAATGCATATGAAGTCACATACTGATCTGCCCGGGTTTATTGCGGAAGGCAACCGTCATGCCGACTCTCTGGCCGCGGCTGCTGTTACGCAGGCCCCTCTCCCAGACGTGTTCGGCCAGGCTAAGATCAATCACCAACTTTTCCATCAGAATGCGCCTGGCCTGGTCCGGCAATTCAATCTGACGCAGGATCAGGCCAAGGCGATAGTGGCCACATCTCCCCAATGCCAACAGGATCAGATGCCCACCGTGGCCTCGGGGGCCAATCCCCGAGGTTTGGCGAGCTGCGAGGTGTGGCAGATGGACGTGACGCATATCCCATCTTTTGGTCGATTGTGTTACGTCCACGTCTCAGTTGATACCTTCTCTGGGGCTATCTGTGCTTCTGCCCACACAGGCGAAAAGGCAGCGAATGTCCAGAAGCATCTGCTTCAGGCATTCGCTGTCTTGGGCATCCCTAGGGCCCTAAAAACAGATAACGGCCCTGCGTATACCTCCAAGGAGCTGCGGAGCTTCCTGCAGCAATGGGGAATAGTCCATAAGACCGGCATCCCCTATTCCCCAACAGGCCAAGCCATGGTGGAGAGGGCCCACCAGAGCCTTAAGAAGATCTTATCCCAGCAACAACCGGCGATGAAGGTGGAGACCCCCCACGTCCGGCTGTCAAGAGCATTGTACACGCTTAACTTTCTAAATTGCTCTTTTGACAGCCAAAATCCTCCAGTGGTCCGGCACTTCGGCAGTCACCAGCAGCTGCAGCCTAAAGCCAGGCCACCGGTTCTTGTAAAAGATCCGGAGACCTGGCGGACGGAGGGCCCCTTTGACCTGGTGACCTGGGGGAGGGGATATGCCTGCGTGTCCACTCCCTCAGGCCCCAGGTGGATTCCATCCAAATGGGTTAGGCCCTTCGTCCCGAAACAGAGGACCAAGAGGGAGGCAGTACCACAGGTCCGGCAAGCTTGTTGGCGTCGGTGGAGGAAACCACACCATCAATCTTTGTCTTTCTCTCCGGATCTTCCCCCAGTTATAGAAGAGCCCTCTCCTCCAGCTTCTCCTCCACCCCTTGACCTCCTATGTCACGTCTCCTCCCATTCACCCCCTGCTCCAGCTCTTACCCCCCGTATGTTTTATTTAAACTGGTTGTTTGGAGAAGAACCATTTTTGTGAATTCGTCATACTTTTACTATCTTATCTCATTTCAGTGACATCTCCCCCATGGCCCCCGTTTCAACATCGCTGGCTCCCAACCATAGCCGGCTAATGGCGATCATGACGACCTGCGGACTCCTTTTGCCACTTTCGGAGCCGTGGGTCATCCCCCAGCCGAAAGTCAACGTCTGGCGTGCCTTGGCTCAATCGTTAGGACAGGACAGTATATGCCTAGACACCGGCGCAGCAGAGGACCCGATGTTGTCTTGCCTTGTGGGTTTCCCTTTCTCTCCAGGCGAGTTTCCCCCTGCCTGCCAAAGTGCCTTTAACGCTATCCTAGCCCAGAGCCTCACTATCCTCCCCAGTTTTGATTCCTCCAACGCCTGGAGAGACGGAGTGAGCAGGCTGGATCCTGCACCCTCCGAGCCCACAGAGTTACATCTCCTCGGCTCGACCAATGCATCAATTTGCTTTCAGTTTGATTATACAATCACCCCTGTCGAGAGGGGTAGTGAGGTAGTGCTACAGTCCAAGTTAGAATACCAAGCTAAGCAGTGGTGTAAGGCTGTCCTAAAGATCCTCGGCCCCACCACTACCGGACGGACCCCTTACTCCCTTCCCCGAGGCGTGTTTTTAATTTGTGGCGGCCGGGCGTGGGCAGGCATCCCCTCCGGCCTGGTCGGAGGGCCATGCACTTTTGGCCGGCTGACGCTGTTTACCCCCAACGTCACTCAAATTATCAATTGGAAGAAGACAAACATCACATCCAAATTGGCTAGACCTAAAAGAGATCTCAAGGATCTCACTGAGGATTGTGATGAGGAAATTACTCATTGGTCACACTCAAAATCCGTCGCCTTTACCATCTTGTTGCCTTGGGTATCGGTGGCGAAGGCTCTAGGTGAATTGGGCCGCCTAGAGTGTTGGGTGGCTAAACAAGCAAATTTTACTTCAGCCGCGCTCTACGACCTCCTCACAGACGAGGAAATAACAAGGAAGGCGACACTCCAAAACAGAGCAGCAATAGATTTTCTATTGCTGCTCCATCATCATCACTGTGAGGAGTTTGAGGGCCTCTGCTATCTTAACCTGTCCTCTCGAGCCGAGGACGCCAGACATTCCATCAAGAGGCTGCAAGACCTTGTCCATCAGGTCAAGCAAGAGACCTCTGACTGGCTGGGGGACATTTTTAAGGGTTGGGGCCTCAGCGGGTGGGCCGGTTCCACCATAGAATCTGTTTGCAAGGTTGTTCTGAGTTTAATAATACTTTTAGTTTTCATTATTTTGATCCGCGGTTTGGTCCAGAGACTAATGGCCAGAGATACCTCAGCATCTGTCAACCATGCCGCAGTCCCGTCGGACAAGCCCATCGAGCTGGAAGACCTCTCCTCGGAGGCCGAAGAAGCTACAGATGAGGAAGGGGCGACCGCACCGTCCTTCGACCACCCAGGGGCGGGAGGATTCCAGCTCGAAGAAGGCGAAGACTGGCCGGACCAGCCGCGAGATCCTGAATTTTAAGTTTCTGTGAACTTCCCATTCTTTTTATCTTATTTGTTAAGAAACGAGGAGATGTTGTAGTGTGTTTTTAAGTTTCTTGTTTTTGCTCCCCCATTTTATGTATTATTCCCCCCCTGTTCTTTGTAACATGGTTCTTCCCCCTCCAGTTTTCCCGCCGCAGAGCCGTTGGCAGTTATGTTACTATGGTTACCCCTGCCCCTGTTAATTGTCAATCTCCCAAGTTACATAACTGCTCCTCCCTTATCCCACAATATAAGTAAAGTTTTCCTCCTCCCTGAGCCCAGTCAATCACTCCCCACTCCTCCCTGCTTTCTAGAACATTCTTCTCTCTGGGGGTGGTGGTTGGTTGGCGTCCCAGGGCCCCTCTATTGTTCTATGTTTATTGGATAAGTTCTTGTGTCAGTTTTCTTATGTACCTCCCCACATGTTCCCCTATTGGTTAGCTGGTCTTCCCCTCCCGTCTCCACCCCTTCCCTGTAAAACTCTGTCTCCCCCTGTGATCGGGGCCATTTTGCTGTGGGTTTTTCCACCTGTTGGTATGCCCTGTGCTGCATGTGGGCTCTTCAATAAACCGACGTTTTACAACCAGCAACTGGTCGCCTCCTCTCTCGTCTCGCCCAGCGCGAATCCAAGTCCGCAATACAGCCCAGCCCGAGGCCAGGACGCCAAGGGGGGCTGGCCTCAGATGCAAAGGGGCGTCGGCCGCTTTACCCCTTCAGCTAACCGGACTTAGGGCCGTGAACGCCCTCGTGCATTCTTGAACACGATGGGAGATGTTTTCTGTGCTGGCACAGTTTCTCCTTTCCAGACATAGTGGGAAAGCTTTTGGCTAAGATGTAGACGTCAGGGGACTCTAAAGACGAAGGTACGATGCTCTCCGGAGCTGAGAGCCGCTCCCGCGCGTCTTTCGGCAAAAGCCGCGCTGCATAGAGCGCTGTGGCAGCCACAATCGTCTTTGCGCAAAGGAGCCGCTTTTTCGCCTCCGGGAGCCGGAGAGTGGGGCAGCTTTCGGAAAGGTGAAGAAGGAAGCTGCACACAACTGGGATTGTGTGCGCAGCTTGCCAACTGATAGAAAACAGTACCTTAGCACTCTCCTGCCGTTTCCAAACACATGAGCATTCGATGGGAAGCTTTTGTAGGCAACTCTCTTCGTCTTCTGGCAAAACACTCGGCAGACCTCTGCGCAACTTCTACAATGCGATGGGAAATGTTTTCTGTGCTGGCACAGTTTCTCCTAGCCAGACATAGTGGAAAAGCTTTTGGCAAAGATGTAGACGACAAGAGACGCTAACGACGAAGGTAAGATGCTCTCCGGATCTAAGAGCCGCTCCCGGGCGTCTTTTGGCAGAAGCCACGCTGCGTAGAGCACTGTGACCGACGCAATCGTCTTTGCGCGAAGAAGCTGCTTCTTCGCCTCCGGGAGTCAGAGAGAGCGGAAGCTTCGGAAAGGTGAAGAAGGAAGCTGCACACAACTGGGATTGTGTGCGCAGCTTGCCAACTGATAGAAAACAGAACCTTATAACTCTCCTGCCTTTTCCAAACACATGAGCATTCGATTGGAAGCTGTTTTAGGCTACTCTCTTCGTCTTCTTGCAAAACACTCGGCAGACCTCTGTGCAACTACTGGAACACGATGGGAGATGTTTTCTGTGCTGGCACAGTTTCTCCTTGCCAGACATAGTGGAAAAGCTTTTGACTAAGATGTAGACGACAAGAGACGCTAAACCCGAAGGTACGATGCTCTCCAGAGCTAAGAGCCGCTCCAAGGCGTCCTTCTGCAGAAGCCGTTCTTAGGCAAGCACTGTGACCGGCACAATCGTCTTTGCGCAAGGAAGCCGCTTCTTTGCCTCCGGGAGCCGGAGAGCGCGGCAGCTTCGGAAAGGTGAAGAAGGAAGCTGAACAACTCTGGGATTGTGTGCGCTGCTTGCCAACTGATAGAAAACAGTACCTTAGCACTCTCTTCACTATTCCAAACACATGAGCATTCGATTGGAAGCTGTTTAGAACAACTTTCTTCGCCTCTTCTTGCAAAAGACTCGGCTGACCTCCGTGAAACTTCTAGAACACGATGGGAGATGTTTTCTGTGCTGGCACATTTTCTCCTTGCCAGACATAGTGGAAAAGCTTTTGGCTAAGATGTAGACGACAAGAGACGCTAAAGACGAAGGTACGATGCTCTCCGGAGCCAAGAGCCGCTCCCGGGTGTCTTTCGGCAGAAGCCGCGCTGCGGAGAGCCCTGTGACCGCCAGAATCGTCTTTGCGCGAAGAAGCCGCGTCGTCGCCTCTGGGAGTCGGAGAGAGCGGCCGCTTCGGAAAGGTGAAGAAGGAAGCTGCACAACACTGGGATTGTGTGCGCGGCTTGCCAACTGATAGAAAACAGTACCTTAGCACTCTCCTGCCTTTTCCAAACACATGAGCATTCGATTGGAAGCGGTTTTTGAAACTCTCTTCTCCTCTTCTTGCAAAACACTCGGAAGACCTCCGTGCAACTTCTAGAACACGATGGGAGTTTTTTTTTGTGCTGGCACAGTTTCTCCTTGCCAGAAATAGTGGAAAACCTTTTGGCTTAGATGTAGACGACAAGAGACGCTAAAGATGATGGTACGATGCTCTCCGGAGCTAAGTGCCTCTCCCGGGCGTCATTCGGCAGAAGGCGCGCTGCGGAGAGCCCTGTGACCGCCACAATCGTCTTTGCGCGAAGAAGCCGCATCTTCGCCTCCGGGAGCCGGAGAGAGCTGCAGCTTCAGAAAGGTGAAGAAGGAAGCTGCACAACACTGGGATTGGGAGCGCAGTTTGCCAACTGATAGAAAACAGTTCCTTAGCACTCTCTTGATTATTCCAAACACATGAGCATTCGATTGGAAGCTGTTTAGAACAACTTTCTTCTCCTCTTCTTGCAAAACACTTGGCAGACCTCCGTGCAACTTCTAGAACACGATGGATGATGTTTTCTGTGCGGGCACAGTTTCTCCTTGCCCGACATAGTGGAAAAGCTTTTGGCTTAGATGTAGACGACAAGAGACGCTAAATATGAAGGTACTATGCTCTCCGGAGCTAAGTGCCGCTCCCGGGCGTCATTCGGCAGAAGCCGCGCTTAGGCGAGCACTGTGACCGGCAGAATCGTCTTTGCGCGAAGAAGCCGCTTCTTCACCTCCGGGAGCCGGAGAGAGCTGCAGCTTCAGAAAGGTGAAGAAGGAAGCTGCACAACGATGGGATTGTTTGCGCAGCTTGCCAACTGATAGAAAACAGTACCTTTGCACTCTCCTGACTATTTCAATCACATGAGCGTTCGATTGGAAGCTGTTTTAGACAACTCTCTTCGTCTTCTTGCAAAAAGCTCGGCAGACCTCCGTGCAACTTCTAGAACACGATGGGAGATGTTTTCTGTTCTGGCAAAGTTTCTCCTTGCCAGACATAGTGGAAAAGCTTTTGGCTAAGATGTAGACGACAATAAACGCTAAAGGCGAAGGTACGATGCTCTCCGGAGCTAAGAGCCGCTCCCGGGCGTCTTTCTGCAGAAGCCGCGCTGCGGAGAGCACTGTGACCGCCACAATCGTCTTTGCGCGAAGAAGCCGCTTCTTCCCCTCAGGGAGCCGGAAAGAGCCGCAGCTTCGGAAAGGTGAAGAAGGAAGCTGCACAACACTGGGATTGTGAGCGCAGCTTGACACCTGACAGAAAACAGTACCTTAGCACTCTCCTGACTATTCCAATCCCATGAGCATTCGATTGGAAGCTGTTTTAGGCAACTCTCTTCGTCTTCTTGCAAAACACTCGGCAGACCTCCGTGCAACTTCTAGAACATGATGGGAGATATTTTCGGTGCTGGCACAGTTTCTCCTTGCCAGACATAGTGGAAAAGCTTTTGGCTAAGATGTAGACGACAAGAGGCTCTAAAGGCTGTTGTGGTGTGTTTTTACGTTTCTCAGTTTGCTCATCCATTTATTATATGTTCCCCCTATGTTCACTATAAATGGTTCCTCCCTTCCCAGTTTTCCCGCCACTATTGCCCTGACAGTTGAGTTACTATGGTTACCCCTGCCTCCTTTTAGTTTCCAATCTCCTATGTAGCATAATTGCTCCTCCCTTATCCCACCATATAAGTAAAGTTTTCCTCCTCCCTGGGCCCAGTCAATCACCCCCCACTCCTCCCAGGTTTCGAGAACCTCCTTCTCCTTGGGGGTTGTGTTTTGCTAGTGTCCTGGGGCCCCTCCTCTACTTCATGTTTAGTGGATATGTTCTTATGTCAGTTTTGTTATGTACCTCCCCACATGTTCCCCAATTGTTTAGCTGGGCTTCCCTCCCTTCTCCACCCCTTCCCTTTAAAACTCTGTCTCTCCCCGTGTTCGGCGCCATTTTCTGTGGGTTTGTCCATCTGTTGGTTGCCCTTTGCTGCCTGGGGGCTCGTCAATAAACCGACGTTTAACCCCCAGCAAGTAGTCGCCTCCTCACTCGTCTCGTCCTGCGTGAACCCAAGTCCGCAATCCAGCCCGGCCCGAGGCCACGACGCCAAGGGGGGCTGGCTTCTGATGCGTAGGGGCGTCGGCCTTCTTACCCCTTCTGCTAGTTGGATTTAGAGCCGCGTACGCCCTCGCGCAGTCTCCCGCCCAACGTGGGGCCTGACGAAGTGGACATTTGACCACCGACCGGACCCTGCAGAATTGGGATTTACTTACCCTCTGGACGCCGGACTACCCCAGGTGGTGGCAGGCCCCTTTATAGGGGCAGCGCTCCCTGGGGATCTGAGTCGGGAGTCCTCGCACCCTCAGAGGACGACTCCCGAGATGAGGACCCTCGCCTGGTTTTTCTTTGTCGCCGCTGCAGGATTGGAAAGTGCGGACCCCGACCTGGGGACTCTCCGGCTTCCCTTCTGCCCTTTTAACTTTCCCTAGGGGTACATGCCATGCGTTGGGGCCCTACCCCCTGCCTTCTCTCCTTGAGGTTTTTCCTCACCCCCGTGCCGTTTTTGTTTTCTCTTCCCTGTGGGTGCCGGATTTCTACAGACGTGGGGCCCGGACCCATCACCCAGTCTTCTTCTTTCCCTCCGGCTGTATACCCAGACTTTGGGGCAGTGGGGGGAGCAGGGGCCGGCGGCGGGCGGCTCACTGTTTAAGTTCTCGTTGTTCTATAGGCGAGTGGTTGGGTCACCTGAGGATTTTCCCCCTTTCTAGTGGCAGTAGTTCCTGCTCTAGAAAGGTTCCATGGATGCAGGCTTGGGAAAATCCCAGAAGGAGGTTTATTATGTTGTGAAGGGTTTGTTGTTTGGGGGTGGTCAGAAGGCCCCCGAGCAGGAGTTAAAATGTTTAGTTAAGTGGGTGTTTTCTAGGTTCCCCGAGGTCTCCAGAGAACTTGTAAAACAGCCACGGTTTTGGGCAGCCGTTGTGGCAAAATTAGAAGAGGCCATAAATTCCAGGGAGACAAAATTGGCCACCGTGGCGTATTGGGCGCGCAGAGTGTGTGCGACCCTCCGCGCGTCTGGGGAGCCTAAGAAAAGTCCCCCAGGTTCTGG
Organism: Melozone crissalis; assembly: GCF_028551555.1. NCBI lineage: Eukaryota > Metazoa > Chordata > Aves > Passeriformes > Passerellidae > Melozone > Melozone crissalis. The sequence continues at coordinate 2,637,628 of NW_026535882.1, read as the reverse complement.
TTTGTCCCCTCGTTCTCCTCGTTCAGTTGCCCTTGCCCCTCAAACCTTTCCCTTGTCCCGTAGGCAGGAGCCCTCGAGGGGTATTTTGAAGGCCGACCAGAGGCAGGGGGTCCATCCTGCCCCTGCTCCCCCTCGACCGGCTCGGCCTCCCCCTTCGAGGAGCCCTGGCCAGGCTCCTTCTCTTCCCTTAACCTCTACCCCGGTCCCCAAGTCCCCGGTTTCAACCCCCAAAGTTTTTCGGTTTTGCGAAGACCTTCAAAAGGGCTCCCTTGGAGCCCGAGATGGCGGCGGCCATGCGGCCATTCCCACCAGGGCTCTTTCCTCTTCTCCTAACCCTTTCCTCCCTGATACCAACCCCTTCCTTCCCCTGGACCCAACCTCTTTTTCGGTCGTCCCTCCCCCATCTCTTCCTTCTGCTCCTTCCATTTCTCCGCCCTCCGATTCTCCGTCGGCTCCTCCCCAGGTTCCTCCCCCGGTTCAGCCCCCTGTTTACTCCTCCCCTGCTCCATCTTCATACTCTGCTCCGCCTCCGAACTCCATCAAGGAGGCGGAGAGGGGCGGAGTGCGGCGCCCACTCCCTCGCCCTGCCCCATTGCCAGACCCTGCCTCAACCTCCTCCAACTCCGGTTCCCACGCTCCCCCTTCCGGTTCTCACGCCTTGTATTTGGGGAGGGGGGGGGATGGATGACTGGAAGCCGGGGCAGGCGCCTTTATTGGAAGCTGCTCCGGTTACGTACCACCTCAGCGGGGAGGGGAGCACTCAGGCCCAGTGGGTGCCTTTAGCACAGGCCCAGATTAAGGAACTGTGCAAGGCGCAGAAGGACTACTCCTGTGGGTCTGAATACGTCCGGGGTATGCTCCGGAATGCCCTTGCACAGGGAGATCTGGTGCCGGCGGACCTGAGGGCCCTCTTCTCCAGTTTAACAAGACCCATGGAGTTTAGGGTCTGGGTGGGGGAATGGAGGAGGGAGATAGTGGAGGTTCTCCCGATTCTTTGGGGGAATCCTTCAGTGTCTCATGACGCGGACAGTTTAGCAATTTCCCAAGAACATCTTTTGGGCGAGGGACAGTGGGCAGAGTGGGCAGCTCAAGCAAAGGCCTTGTTCCCGCCTCAGCTTGTAGAGACCGCTAAGGCAGTAGAGCGGGCCTTTTATAAGCTAGACGTGGTGACCTCCCAATGGGAGGATGATGAAGTCCGGCAGGGGCCGCAAGAGCCTTATATGGTTTTCATCGAGCGCCTCTACAGATAGGTGGAGGCGCAGGCGACCGGGGATGACGACACGGAAAAGATGCTCTGGAGGATGGCGTATAGCAATGCCAACCTAGAGTGACGGAAGGCCATCAGGAGGCTCCCTCGAAGTCCCCTGCCCACGGTGGAGGCCATGATAGAGGCCGTGGTAGGCCAGGTATCCCTACCATCGCGGCCTAAAAGAGCCTCAGTGGCTTTTGCGGAGGACCCCGAACCGGACTTCTTTGATATAGAAGCTTCCCCCGTTGCCGGACCCCCAACACCCGGGTCCGGCAGAAGATCAACGGCCACCCACCCCTGCCACCTCTGTGGCAAGACAGGGCATTGGATGCCCCAATGCCCGATGCGATTAGATTATTTAGAGTATAGAAGGAAGCGGGAAAAGGAGGAGAGTAAGGGCACAAAAAACTAGGCCCGGAGCGCAGCCCCTCCCTCCGCGAAGACAAAAATTCGGCAGGCCACTTAACAACAAGCGGGGAGGGAGGAGACGAGAGAGAGCTGCCATACACACTGCCGGATTTGTCTTACTTAGTACCAGACTTGACACATACCTGTGGTATTCAGCCGACACCTGCTCTTACCACCATGTCCACTGTTTCCCCCTACAGGCTGCAGCTAACTAGGGACTTTTATCTCCCTAGCAGTGACATCCAGCTGGTGTCTGTCGACCTGCAACACCCGGGTCGCTGGACAAAACTTGGACGTTGCAGGTGGACCGTCATCGGTGACACGAAGCACACACCGCGAGACATTCACATCGTCCCTGGTCTGGTAACTACCGACCGGGACCGTTTCGCGGTAGGGCTGTACTGTGTCCGACCCCCGCTCTTCCTCCCTAAGGGACAGATCATTGCCCAGGCTGTTCCGGTTCCAGATAGAGATCATTGGAAGAACTCCGTGGAGAGGACATCGCCTCCGACAGTAGCCTGGGCACAGCTGGTGGGGAGGGAGAAGCCCCGCCTGACTTGTCAGCTCTAGTTGGGCGGGGACAAAAAGATCGTGAGGGATCTTTTGGACACAAGTGCAGATGTGACGATCATTCCCTCTCGGGAGTGGCCGTCACATTGGGACTTGCAAAGCGCTGCGGGCACGGTCTCAGGTGTTGGGGCCTTCAATTGGCCAATCAATCTAAGAGCATTGTGCAAATTAAGGGGCCCGACGGGCAATTGGCCTCTATACGCCTGTTCGTTTTAGATTACACCGAGCCTCTCTGGGGAAGAGACCTACTAGCCCAGTGGGGAGCCAGAATTGACCTCCCAAAGGCTCCCCAGGTTTTTCGGGCAGTGGCCACTGAGGAGCGCCAGACCTGGAAGCTGAATTGGCTGTCAGATAAACCAGTACAGGTCTTGCAGTGGCCACTCAACAAGCAAAAATTAAAAGCCCTCAATGAGCTTGTTCAGGAGCAGTTACTGAAAGGCCACCTGGTGGAGACAATGTCACCTTGGAACTCCCCATTGTTTGTCATTAAGAAGCCTAATAAGGACAAGTGGCGGCTCCTGACCGACCTCCGCCAAATTAACGAACAAATAATGGGCATGGGTCCTCTTCAGCCAGGGATGCCCTTCCAAGCAATGCTCCCCCTAAACTGGAATTTGGCAGATATAGATATAAAAGATTGTTTTTTCCAGATTCCCCTGCACCCAGACGATGCCCCGCGCTTTGCATTCACGGTTCCGTCCATCAACCGTGAGTCCCCAGCCAAGCGCTATCATTGGCGAGTCCTTCCGCTAGGCCTTAAGAACAGCCCTGTGATCTGCCAATGGTATGTCGCTTCGCTGCTGTCACCCATACGTACAGCCCTCAGGGATGCTGTCATCATCCACCATTACATGGACGACATCCTCGTGTGTGCGCCCGACCACAGTCTGCTTGCCCATGCGCTTGACCTGACAACCAATGCGTTGGTTGCTGCAGGGTTCGAGCTCCAGCAGGACAAAATTCAGCGGATGCCACCTTGGAAATACCTGGGCCTCGAAATCACAAAGCGGACCATTGTTCCGCAGAAATTGGCTATTAGGACAAAAGTCCAGACCCTAGCGGATGTCCATCAGCTGTGTGGGTCTTTAAATTGGGTGAGACCCTGGCTAGGCATTTCAACTGAGGACCTAGCCCCCCTTTTCAATTTGTTGAAAGGGGGAGAGTGGCTGAGTTCCCCTAGGGCTCTCACCCCAGAGGCAGAGGTGGCCTTGGAGAAGATACAGAAAGTTATTTCGGCCAGGCAGGCCCACCGTTACCATCCGGGCCTGCCCTTCAAATTTATTATACTGGGAAAATTGCCACACCTCCATGGCATGATACACCAGTGGGACACCAGTGTAAAGGACCAGGGGCTGGGTGACCTCCTCTTAATTATAGAGTGGGTGTTCCTCAGCCACCATCGGTCCAAAAGAATGACACGGCCACAGGAGTTGGTAGCCGAACTGATCCTCAAAGCAAGATCGAGGATCAGGGAGCTGGCGGGGTGTGATTTCGCATGCATACGTATCCCAATTAAATTAGAATCGGGACAACTTACATTAAAGACCTTTGAAGAACTGCTGCAAACTAATGAATACCTGCAGTTTGCACTAGATAGCTACACTGGGAGCATCGCAGTAGATTGGCCGGCCCACAAATTATTCAATTTGGAGTTCAAATTATCGCTGAAAAACGTTCAGAGCAGGAAGCCACTGGATGCCTTGACAGTTTTCACAGAGGCGTCAGGAGCATCACACAAGTCAGTGATGACTTGGAAGGATCCTCAGACTCAGCAGTGGGAGACTGATGTTGTTGTTATGGAGGCCTCTCCACAAGTTGCTGAGTTGGACGCAGTCGTCAGGGCATTCCAGAGGTTCCCTGGACCTTTTAATTTGGTTACAGATTCTGCGTATGTCACAGGTGTAGTGTCTCGAGCTGAGTCTGCGGTTCTTCAGGAGGTCACCAACAAAAGATTATTTGAGTTGCATAACAGGCTCGTCGAGCTAGTGTCCCACCGCAAGCACCCTTTTTATGTTATGCATGTGAGGTCACATACTGATCTGCCCGGGTTTATTGCGGAAGGCAACCGTCGTGCCGACTCTCTGGCCGCGGCTGCTGTTACGCAGGCCCCTATCCCAGACGTGTTTGGCCAGGCTAAGATCAATCACCAACTTTTCCATCAGAATGCGCCTGGCCTGGTCCGGCAATTCAATCTGACGCAGGATCAGGCCAAGGCGATAGTGGCCACATGTCCCCAATGCCAACAGGATCAGTTGCCCACCGTGGCCTCGGGGGCCAATCCCCGAGGTTTGGCGAGCTGCGAGGTGTGGCAGATGGACGTGACACATATCCCATCTTTTGGTCGATTGTGTTACGTCCACGTCTCAGTAGATACCTTCTCCGGGGCTATCTGTGCTTCTGCCCACACAGGCGAAAAGGCAACGGATGTCCAGAAGCATCTGCTTCAGGCATTCGCTGTCTTGGGCATCCCTAGGGCCCTAAAAACAGATAACGGCCCTGCGTATACCTCCAAGGAGCTGCGGAGCTTCCTGCAGCAATGGGGAATAGTCCATAAGACTGGCATCCCCTATTCCCCAACAGGCCAAGCCATGGTTGAGAGCGCCCACCAGAGCCTTAAGAAGATCCTATCCCGGCAACAACCGGCGATGAAGGTGGAGACCCCCCACGTCCGGCTGTAAAGAGCATTGTACACACTTAACTTTCTGAATTGCTCTTTTGACAGCCAAAAGCCTCAATAGGTCCGGCACTTCGGCAGTCACCAGCAGCTGCAGCTTAAAGCCAGGCCACCGGTTCTTGTAAAAGATCCGGAGACCTGGCGGACGGAGGGCCCCTTTGACCTGGTGACCTGGGGGAGGGGATATGGCTGCGTGTCCACTCCCTCAGGCCCCAGGTGGATTCCATCCAAGTGGGTTAGGCCCTTCGTCCCGAAACAGAGGACCAAGAGGGAGGCAGTACCACAGGTCCGGCAAGCTTGTTGGCGTCGGCGGAGGAAACCACACCATCAATCTTTGTCTTTCTCTCCGGATCTTCCCCCAGTTATAGAAGAGCCCTCTCCCCCAGCTTCTCCTCCACCCCTTGACCTCCTATGTCACGTTTCCTCCCATTCACCCCCTGCTCCAGCTCTTACCCCCCGTATGTTTTATTTAAACTGGTTGTTTGGAGAAGAACCATTTTTGTGAATTCGTCATACTTTTACTATCTTATCTCATTTCAGTTACATCTCCCCCATGGCCCCCGTTTCAACATCGCTGGCTCCCAACCCTAGCCTGCTAATGGCGATCATGACGACCTGCGGACTCCTTTTGCCACCTTCGGAGCCGTGGGTCATCCCCCAGCCAAAGATCAACGTCTGGCGTGCCTTGGCTCAATCGTTAGGACAGGACAGTATATGCCTAGACACCGGCGCAGCAGAGGACCCGATGTCATCTTGCCTTGTGGGGATCCCTTTCTCTCCAGGCGAGTTTCCCCCTGCCTTCCAAAGTGCCTTAAACGCTATCCTAGCCCAGAGCCTCACTATCCTCCCCAGTTTTGATTCCTCCAACGCCTGGAGAGACGGAGTGAGCAGGCTGGATCCTGCACCCTCCGAGCCCACAGAGTTACATCTACTCGGCTCGACCAATGCATCAATTTGCTTTCAGTTTGATTATACAATCACCCCTGTCGAGAGGGGTAGTGAGGTAGTGCTACAGTCCAAGTTAGAATACCAAGCTAAGCAGTGGTGTAAGGCTGTCCTAAAGATCCTCGGCCCCACCACTACCGGACGGACCCCTTACTCCCTTCCCCGAGGCGTGTTTTTAATTTGTGGCGACCGGGCGTGGGCAGGCATCCCCTCTGGCCTGGTCGGAGGGCCATGCACTTTTGGCCGGCTGACGCTGTTTACCCCCAACGTCACTCAAATTATCAATTGGAAGAAGACAAACATCACATCCAAATTGGCTAGACCTAAAAGAGATCTCAAGGATCTCACTGAGGATTGTGATGATGAAATTACTCATTGGTCACACTCAAAATCCGTCGCCTTTACCATCTTGTTGCCTTGGGTATCGGTGGCGAAGGCTCTAGGTGAATTGGGCCGCCTAGAGTGTTGGGTGGCTAAACAAGCAAATTTTACTTCAGCCGCGCTCTACGACCTCCTCACAGACGAGGAAATAACAAGGAAGGCGACACTCCAAAACAGAGCAGCAATAGATTTTCTATTGCTGCTCCATCATCATCACTGTGAGGAGTTTGAGGGCCTCTTCTGCCTGAACCTGTCCTCTCGAGCCGAGGACGCCAGACATTCCATCAAGAGGCTGCAAGACCTTGTCCATCAGGTCAAGCAAGAGACCTCTGACTGGCTGGGGGACATTTTTAAGGGTTGGGGCCTCAGCGGGTGGGCCGGTTCCATAATAGAATCTGTTTGCAAGGTTGTTCTGAGTTTAATAATACTTTCAGTTTTCATTATTTTTATCCGAGGTTTGGTCCAGAGACTAATGGCCAGAGATACCTCAGCATCTGTCAACCATGCCGCAGTCCCGTCGGACAAGCCCATCGAGCTGGAAGACCTCTCCTCGGAGGCCGAAGAAGCTACAGATGAGGAAGGGGCGACCGCACCGTCCTTCGACCACCCAGGGGCGGGAGGATTCCAGCTCGAAGAAGGCGAGGCCTGGCCGGACCAGCCGCGAGATCCTGAATTTTAAGTTTCTGTGGACTTCCCGTTCTTTTTATCTTATTTGTTAAGAAACGGGGAGATGTTTTAGTGTGTTTTAAAGTTTCTTGTTTTTGCTCCCCCATTTGATGTATTATTCCCCCCCTGTTCTTTGTAAGATGGTTCTTCCCCCTCCAGTCTTCCCGCCACAGAGCCTTTGGCAGTTATGTTACTATGGTTACCCCTGCCCCTGTTAATTGTCAATCTCCCAAGTTACATAACGGCTCCTCCCTTATCCCACCATATAAGTAAAGTTTTCCTCCTCCCTGAGCCCAGTCAATCACCCCCCACTCCTCCCTGCTTTCTAGAACATTCTTCTCTCTGGGGGTGGTTTTTGGCTGGCGTCCCGGGGCCCCTCTATTGTTCTATGTTTATTGGATAAGTTCTTGTGTCAGTTTTCTTATGTACCTCCCCACATGTTCCGCTGTTGGTTAGCTGGGCTTCCCCTCCCGTCTCCACCCCTTCCCTGTAAAACCCTGTCTCCCCGCGTGTTCGGGGCCATTTTGCTGTGGGTATTTCCACCTGTTGGTTTGCCCTGTGCTGCATGTGGGCTCTTCAATAAACCGACGTTTTACCCCCAGCAAGTGGTCGCCTCCTCTCTCGTCTCGTCCAGCGCGAATCCAAGTCCGCAATCCAGCCCAGCACGAGTCCAGGACGCCAAGGGGGGCTGGCCTCAGATGCACAGGGACGTGGGCCGCTTTACCTCTCCAGCTAGCCGGACTTAGGGCCGTGAACGCCCTCGCGCATTCTAGAACACGATGGGAGATGTTTTCTGCGCTGGCACAGTTTCTTTTTACCAGACCTAGTGGAAAACCTTTTTGCTAAGCTGGATACGCGAAGAGATGCTAAAGACGAAGGTACGATGCTCCCTGGAGCTAAGATCTGCTCCTGGGCGTCTTTCGGCAGAAGCCACGCTGCGGAGAGCACTGTGACCGCCACAATCGTCTTTGCGCGAAGAAGCCGCTCCTTCGTCTCCGGGAGCCGGAGAGAGCGGCAGCTTCGGAAAGGTGAAGAAGGAAGCTGCAAAACACCGGGATTGTGTGCGCAGCTTGCCAACTGATAGAAAACAATACCTTTGACCTCTTCTGCCTTTTCCAAACACATGAGCATTCTATTGGAAGCTGTTTTGGGCAAGTCTGTACACCTTCTTGCAAAACACTCGGCAGACCTCCGTGCAACTTCTAGAACACGATGGGAGATTTTTCAATGCTGGCACATTTTCTCCTTCCCAGACATAGTGGAAAAGGTTTTGGCTAAGATGTAGACGACCAGAGACGCTAAAGAAGAAGATACGATGATCGCCGGAGCTAAGAGCCGCTCCCGGGCATCTTTCGGCAGAAGCCGCTCTAAGGCGAGCACTGTGACTTGCACAATCGTCTAAGGGCGAAGAGGCCGCTTTTTGGCCTTTGGGAGCCGGAGAGAGCGGCAGCTTCGGAAAGGTGAAGAAGGAAGCTTCACAAAACTGGGATTGTGAGCGCAGCATTCCATCTGATAGAAAACAGTACCTAAGGACTCTCCTGACTTCTCCAAACACATGACCATTCGATTCGAATCTGTTTTGGGCAACTCTCTTCGTCTTCTTGCAAAACACACGGCGGACCTCCGTGCAACTTCTAGAACACGATGGGAGATGTTTTCTGTGCTGGCACAGTTTCTCCTTGCCAGACACAGTGGAAAAGCTTTTGGCTAAGATGTAGACGACAAGAGACGCTAAAGACGAAAGTACGATGCTGTCCGGAGCTAAGAGCCGCTCCCGGGTGTCTTTCGGTAGAAGCCGCGCTGCAGAGAGCACTGTGACCTCCACAATCGTCTTTGCGCAAAGAAGCCGCTTCTTCCCCTCAGGGAGAAAGAGGGAGCGGCAGCTTCGGAAAGGTGAAGAAGGAAGCTGCACAACTCTGGGATTGTGTGTGCAGCTTGCCAACTGATAGAAAACAGTACCTTAGCACTCTCCTGCCTTTTCAAAACACATGAGCATTCGATTGGAAGCTGTTTCGGGCAACTCTCTTCGTCTTCTTGCAAAACACTCGGCGGACCTCCGTGCAACTTCTAGAACACGATGGGAGATGTTTTCTTTTCTGGCACCGTTTCTCCTTGCCAGACATCGTGGAAAAGCTTTTGGCTAAGATGTAGAGGAAAAGAGACGCTAAAGACGAAGGAACGATGCCCTCCGGAGCTAAGAGCCGTAGCCGGGCGTCTTTCGGCCGAAGTCTCGCTGCGGAGAGCCCTGTGACCGCCACAATTGTCTTTGCGTGAAGAAGGCGTTTCTTCGTCTCCGGGAGCCGGGGAGAGCGGCAGCTTCGAAAAGGTTAATAAGGGAGCAGCACAACTCTGGGATTGTGAGAGCAGCTTTCCATCTGATAGAAAACAGCACCTTAGCACTCTCCTGCCTTTTCCAAACACATGAGCATTCGATTGGAAGGTGTTTCAGGACACTTCCTTCCTTTTTTTGCAAAACACTCGGCAGACCTCCGTGCAACTTCTAGAACACGATGGGAGATGTTTTCTGTGCTGGCACAGTTTCTCCTTTCCAGACATATTGGAAAAGCTTTTGGCTAAGATGTAGACGAAAAAAGTGATTCTAAAGACGAAGGCAGAATGCTCTCCGGAGCCAAGAGCCGCTCCCGGGCGTCTTTCGGCAGAGGCTGCGCTGCGGAGAGCACGGTGACCGCCACAATCGTCTTTGCGCAAAGAAGCCGCCTCTTCGCCTCCGGGAGCCGGAGAGAGCGGCAGCTTCGGAAAGGTGAAGAAAGAAGCTGCAATACACTGGGATTGTGAGCGCAGCTTTCCATCTGATAGAAAACAGCTCCTTAGCACTCTCCGGCCTTTTCCAAACTCATGAGCATTCGATTGGAAGCTGTTTTAGGCAACTCTCTTCATCTTCTTTCAAAAAACTCTGCAGACCTCCGTGCAACTTCTAGAACACGATGGGAGATGTTTTCTGTGCTGGCACAGTTTCTCCTTGCCAGACATAGTGGAAAAGCTTTTGGCTAAGATGTCGATGACAAGAGACACTAAAGACGAATGTGCGATTCTCTCAGGAGCAAAGAGCCGCTCCCGGGCGTCTTTCGGCAGAAGCCGCGCTGCGGAGAGCACGGTGACTGCCACGATCGTCTTTGCGCGAAGAAGCCGCTTCTTCGCCTCCGGGAGCCGGGGAGAGCGGCAGCTTCGGAAAGGTGAAGAAGGAAGCTGCACAACACTGGGACTGTGTGCGCAGCTTGCCAATTGAGAGAAAACAAAACCTTAGGACTGTCCTTCCTTCTCCAATGACATGAGCATTCGACTGGACGCTCTTTTAGGCAACTCTCTTCGTCTTCTTGCAAAACACTCGGCAGACCTCCGTGCAACTTCTAGAACACGATGGGAGATGTTTTCTGTGCTGGCACAGTTTCTCCTTGCCAGACATAGTGGAAAAGCTTTTGGCTAAGATGTAGACGACAAGAGACGATGAAGACGAAGGTCCGATGCTCTCCGGAGCTGGGAGACGCTCCCGGGCATCTTTCGGCGGAAGCCGCGCTAAGGGGAGCACTGTGACTTGCAAAATCGTCTTTGCGCAAAGAAGCCGCTTCTTCACCTTCGGGAGACGGAGAGATCGGCAGCTTCGGAAAGGTGAAGAAGGAAGCTGCAACGCACTGGGATTGCGTGTGCACCTTGCCAACTGATAGAAAACAGTACCTTAGCACTCTCCTGCCTTTTCCAAACACATGAGCATTCGATTGGAAGCTTTTTTAGGCCACTCTCTTCCTCTTCTAGCAAAACACTGGGCAGACCTCCGAGCAACTTCTAGAACACGATGGGAGATGTTTTCTGTGCTGACACAGTTTCTCCTTACCAGACATAGTGGAAAAGCGTTTGACTAAGGTGTAGACGACAAGAGACGCTAAAGACGAAGTTACGATGCTCTCCGGAGCTAAGAGCCGCTCCCGGGAATTTTTCGACAGAAGTCACACTAAGGAGAGCACTGTGACCGCCAAAATCGTCTTTGCGCGAAGAAGCCGCTTCTTCACCTCCCGGAGTCGGAGGGAGCGACAGCTTCGGAAAGGGAAGAAGTAAGCTGCAGAACACTGGGATTGTGAGCGCAGCTTGCCAACTGATAGAAAACAGTACCTTAGTGTTGGAGAGTTTTTCAAGAATGGCTTGAAGAAACGGGCCATGAGACATTCAATTGAGAGAAAAGTAAAGGGAAAATGTAAAGCATTCCTAACGCAGTTCTCAGACTTCTGATTTCTATAAACAATTAGACTCTCTTCATAAACAATAACGTTCTCAGGCTGTCTTCCCATAACAAGAAGAATACCGTCTCTGGGAAAGGCTGGCACCCTGAGAACTGATGAAGAAGTTTTGGGAACTCTGGTTCTGTTTTTAATAAACAATTGTAGGTATTCTGAAACAAGAGTAGTGGTTAGATGTTTCTCTGTTAGCCTATCATGAAATTGGATTACAGAATATGCATGAAGTTCGTTAACTTTGTTATTTAAGGTGATTGATTGATCAATAAAATTGGAGTTCGATGCATTAAAGGATGGTCGTCTCCCCCTCATCTCCAACCAATGGTTGACTCCTGGACGTGATAGAGCATAACGAACGCGAACGAACGCTCTTGGGGATTGCGAAAACCACAGGGAGGTGAGGACTTGTCCAGGTTCCGAGGAGCAGCTGCGGAACGGCTTTAAGCACGAATACAAAGCGGACAAAAGCCGCCGAGACGTGCCGGGCCCCAAGCAACCTTATAGAAGAGTCTTGGCTGGTACATGTGGCCTGACGCCGGAGGTGCTGCAGAGCGCGCTCATTTACATAGGTATGGAACGGCAAGCCGCATATGAACTTTTTATAACTTTTCTGCAAAAGAGGCAGATTAAGGGAATTGATTTACAGAATGAATTACCGGGTCTTTTAGCTTATGGTGTAGAGAGGGGAATCTTTGTTAATCCTCATATAGTTCACATATTGTCTGAGTGGCGTAAATTTGGTGATTTATTGTGGCAGGCTACTTTAGATGATGATAAAACTGCCAGGAAGTTGGGTAAATTATGGCGGGTCGTTAACACCGAACTGCTGCAATTTCAAGCTGAAAAAAGGGCTGCCTTAATGAGCCAGGTGCAGTCCGCCTCACTGCCCGCCAAGCAGCCCCCCTTAATGAGCCAGGCTACAAGCCCGGCTACGAGCCAGCCTACAAGCCAGGTTACGCAGGCTGCTTTTTCACCCGCTTCGCAGCCCCCCCTAACGAGCCAAGCTCCGCGGGGTGCTTTGTTGTCTGCTTTGCCGCAGGCTACACAGAGCACTTTTGATTCTCCCGTATCTGCTATCTCTCAGCAGCCGGGGCCACAAACGTATACTCCGTTCCCAAAAAGCAATCAGTCGGTCCCTAGGTCGGAAAACGATTTGGCGGTGACGATTGCCAGGGATAGAAGAGATGCGTGGGCTGCCCTGGCCAAAGATGCCATGGAAAAGGGAGATCAGGAGCTAATGAGCATGGCTAACGAACTGGCTTGTCCAGTTGTTTTTACCCCTCAGGCGGGGGGGGGAATTCGGGCGACGATCAGTGCTCTTGACTGGAAAATGTTATCTCAATTGCGAGCTACTGTTAGTCAGTTTGGATCTAAAAGCGAACCAGCCAGGCAAATGCTCGACTATATTTTTGACACTAGCATTCTCCTTGTTAATGATTGTCGTGGCATAGTGAAATTAATCTTTACCCAACATCAACAATTGCTGTTTAATGCCCATTGGCAAGGGCTCGTAAATGAGTGCGTAGCAGTTCAGAGACAGCCAGGCGACCCCTTGCATGGTATCACTATAAATGAGCTTATGGGTCTGGGACCTTTCCTTCGAACTGAGGCACAAGCTTTAATAGGCCAAGAAAAGTGCCGGGAGGCAATGCGGTTAGTCAGACTCGCAATAGACATGGTGAAGGAACCGGGAGAGATACCAGTGTCTGTAGGAATTAAGCAAGGCAGAGAGGAAGCATTTGATGCTTTTGTTGGTAGAGCTGCGGCTGCAATTAAGAGAGCAGGCGTGCCAGAATATTTGCGCGAGGTCCTACTCAGGCAGTGTGTCCTTCAAAATTGTAATTCTGCTACTAGAAACATACTTAATGCCTTAGGTGCGAATTGGACTGTAGAGGAAGCATTAGAAAGGATGGCTCTTATACCAACCGGACAACAGGCTCTTGTAGTAGACGCAATAAAACAGTTAGGAGTAGGCTTACAAGAACAAGCAAAGTCCTCTCAGACTCAGGTGTTAGCCGCTCTTGCACCTCTTCAAACGTCAGCTGCGTTTGCAGCATCAAATAAAGGAGGCCGCACGAAATGCTGCCGATGCGAAGGCACGGGCCACTTGCGCCGGGAATGCCAGGCACCAACAGCAGTCATCGCTGCAGCATCGGTATTCTATCCTGCCTCTAACCCTCCGCAGCAGGGAGCCTCTAACCCTCCGCAACAGGGAGCCGCCGCGGGCGAAGCAGAACCGCCCCGAAGGGAGTGACCCGCAATGCAGAGCAGATATGAATTAGTAGAAGGATTTAACAGGACTTTGGACTTATAGTTACGGTAAAGGGATTTTCCATATGGTTTACGGATTAACGGAAATGTGTGAATTCAGTGATTTATGGTGGAATTGTGGTACTGTGCTACTCCGAACTCGGCACGGGCGCGCCGCCCTGAGAGCGGAGCCGCCGCCGCAGAAACCAAGCTGCGCCACCCTGAGAGCCACGCCGGGAGTGATCAAAGAGCGGCGGGGGGAGCGACCGGAGCCGCGTCGCCCTCATGTGTGAACTGGGGGCCAGATGTCCACGGGCGGCCGGTTGCTGCTTGGGAACAGTGACTGGACATCAGAGAGCAGGTGATGGAGGAGCAATCATGCTGTGCATTGATAGTTTTCGTTGGATTGTTATCATTATGATGGCCACTGAATTTGTGTTCCCTTAGGCTAGTTGTAAGAAAAATGATTGACCAGCACCTTTTCTGGGCTCTGATGAGCGTCCAGCGCCATCCATTTTCAGGGCTAGTTGATTCTGCAAGTGAGTTATTGCACACTCCTTAGCGGATTCCGATTTTGCGGGACCGGAGCGCCTTTTCAAGCGGGAACGTTTCTCCCTCTGCCCCGCAGCCGGCAAAAGCTACAGTTTAAGATCTAACAGCGGTAATAACTGTGACTCTTGTCAACAAAAGAAAAGATTCCTATTGCAATTAAAAGACTAGTGAAACTAAACAAGCGACACCAAGGACTATTGCTGTCAGGATGTTTTTCACCTAAGTTAGAGAGATCTTTTGTTCTCCCCAGCACAGACTGTAAAGCAGAAATCAGCGTAAATGAATGCAGGAGTCAAATTTCGGCCGATTTGGCTCGGCATTGGTTATGCTGTCTTGGAAACACCTGTATTATCGGACACTTTGAACATCAGAAACCCAGATGGCTGGGTCAATGAAACATCAGACTCTAAAGCTGTGTTTTGAAAAAGTTGAGGATGTTAAGATGTGTTGGAATGATTGTGTGAGTGAGATGCAATGAGTGTGTTTTTTGTATTCTTTAAGCATGGTTTAAATGTGATAGATGTAAAAGCAAGCACTGAATTCAAAAGAATTTTTTCACAGGTGCACCTTAAATGAATTTGTGTTTAAGTGTATTTAAGTATAAAAATGCTATAGCAAACACGTGAAGAAAGTTATTTTAGCTTAATATTTTAGAATCAGGCCTGTAAGTAAGTTATAGTAAATGCTATATTTTATTTCTATAGTAAGTTTTATCTGTTATTAAGTAGTTTAAGTTGGGTTATCAATTAAGTGCCATTAAATGTCAAATACTGTTAAGGTTAAGTCCTGTTAAGTTTATCTCCTGTTAAGTTTAAGTGATTAAGTAAGTTAAGTTAGATCCTGTTAAGTTTGAGTGTTATTAAGTTTGGGTAAAGCTGGATTCTGTTTAGATTATGTTGGGTTTGAGGTATGTAGAATTTAAAGTCAGCTAAATTTTGTTATAGATAAGTTTTATTAGATTTAAGTGATTTTACATGTTTTGCAAATAAGTCTGCTATAATTAGTCTTGTTAGACTTCCCAGAGGATGAAGGAGTAACTGAAATTAACTTTATTTTAATAATTCCATTTAGTATATTTATTTTAGGCATAATTTCCTCAAAGCAGCTAATCTTGTAAATTACTTTCATATATTCTAAAATTCTTGGAGCATTAATTTATTGCTGCTTTCTAAGTCTGTATCTTCCAGAACACTTTTTTAAAAAAGTTATGAGTTTTCAAGTGACATCTTGTCTCCAATTGCAAAGGCTATTAATTCTCTGAATATGAATCAAATGTTATTTCCTACTGGGAGCTGGAAGCCATACTCATTTGTTAGGAAGATTTGTTAAAGTTTTGCTCCAAGTGTTTCTATTAGATAAAAATAGGTCTTACATTGGTATTGATTGTCTGTGTCACAGAACACACCAGTAAAAAGATAAAAATGGAAAAAACCCTAAGCATCTTTTGTTTGCTGGGGTCCTATTTATTTGCAAAAAAGATACTACAGTAAGTCCTACTCCTTACTGGGAAATAGCTTTAGTTTCTCAGATCATGCTTTTACAGAAGTGTGCAAGTTAGTTATCTAGTGATCTCTGTTTATCAGTTTTAAAAATACGAGAATGACAAATGTTTGCCCTCTACTCTGTACTGGTGTCTCTGTCCTACTTGCTAGTCTGCTGTATGACATCTTTCTGTCAGTTCTGTAAATTTTAAGTTAAATATTTTAAGTGCTTTAAATGCATACTACTTTTTCACCACTCCAAATTAACAAAGGACTGAGAATCGCCCAGTTGATGCCATTTGAGCCAAATGACTAAAGGATTACAGACTGAAAACTGACTTTGAACCTTTCTGAGAGACCCATGAAAAAGGTGGATGTGATAATTTCAAGGACAGAAAGAATCATTTTCAGACTTTTTCACCTCCTCTCCAGGTTTGCATGAATGAAAACAGCTAACAGCTTTCTTTTCTTAGTCCAATTACCACCTGTTCGGCAATGCCTGATAAGGCCGTAACACGCCGTTGCCGGACGACCTGGGAATATAATTGGGAGTGGGCACTACGGAATGAGACAGAGCTAAACACTGCCTCAGCTTTAGACCTTTATGAATCTCATGAGCAGTAAATCTTAGCTTATTATCGGTGAGAGGTACAGTGTATTTTGAAAGGGGTTAAAGCTCAAAGTGCATCATATATAGCCTCGATAGGGTGTAGAAAACTGGTGCCTTTAACACAACATTCTGTTGTAGGTCCTATAAGAGGAGATCCCAATTAAGCATTAGATAACTGCATTAGAAGGTTACAAAGGTGTGGTCTTCAGGTGTCAGGAACAGTAAGGTTAAAAACTGAGAAAAAAAGAAGGTCAATATAAAAACACAGAAAAATAAAGTTCACTTTTATTATCTTGCTTAGTATAGTAGTAGCTGAAGAATTAAAGGTAGCACATTTTAGTCAACCTAGAGATAATGTATGGATAACACTTGCTAGAACAAGGCCATGGGTGTGAAGAGTTTGAAGGGATGTGTTGCATGAACTTATCTGATCATTCTGTATCTATTCATGCTAAGTTAAAAGAACTACTACTGGGGCTTAACAGCCTTAAGGAAGAAAAAGGATTGGGAATTGATGAATGGCTTAAAAGCTTAGGATTGGGTCCATGGTTAAGAAACCTTGTAATATATGCTATAGGGATATATTTCTCCCAAAGAAAAAAAACCGGGGGAAATGTTGGAGAGTTTTTCAAGAATGGCTTGAAGAAAAGGGCCATGAGACATACAATTGAGAGAAAAGTAAAGGGAAAAAGTAAAGCAGTCCTAACGCAGTTCTCAGCCTTCTGATTTCTATAAACAATTAGACTCTCTTTATAAACAATGAAGTTCTCAGGCTGTCTTCCCATAACAAGAAGAACACCGTCTCTGGGAAAGGCTGGCACCCTGAGAACGGATGAAGAAGTTTTGGGAACTCTGGTTCTGTTTTTAATAAACAATTGTAGGTATTCTAAAACAAGAGGAGTGGTTAGAAGTTTCTCTGTTAGCCTATCATGAAATTGGATTACAGAATATGCATGAAGTTCGTTAACTTTGTTATTTAAGGTGATTGATTGATCAATAAAATTGGAGTTCGATGCATTAAAGGATGGTCGTCTCCCCTTCATCTCCAACACCTTAGGACTCTCCTGCCTTTTCCAAACACATGAGCGTTCGATTGGAAGCTGTTTTAGGCATCTCTCTTCGTCTTCTTGCAAAACACTCGGCAGACCTCCGTGCAACTTCTAGAACACGATGGGAGATGTTTTCTGTGCTGGCACAGTTTCTGCTCTCCAGATATAGTGGAAAAGCTTTTGGCAAAGATGTCGACGACAAGAGACGCTAAAGACGAAGGTACGATGCTCTCTGGACGTAAGAGCCGCTCCCGGGCGTCTTTCAGCAGAAGCCGCGCTGCGGAGAGCACAGTGACCGCCACAATCGTCCCCACACAAAGAAGCCGCTTCCTCGCCTCCGGGAGCCGGAGAGAGCGGCATTTTCGGAAAGGTGAAGAAGGAAGCTGCACAACACTGGGATTGTGAGTGCAGCTTGCCAACTGATAGAAAACAGTACCTTAGCACTCTCCTGCCTTTTCCAAACACATGAGCCTTCAATTGGAAGCTGTTTTAGGCAACTCTCTTCGTCTTCTTGCAAAAGACTCGGCAGACATCCGTGCAACTCCTAGAACACGATGGGAGATGTTTTCTGTGCTGGCAAAGTTTCTCCTTTCCAGACATATTCGCAAAGCTTTTAACTAAGGTGTCGACGACAAGAGACGCTAAAGACGAAGGTACGATGCTCTCCGGAGCTAAGAGGCGCTCCTGGGCATCTTTCAGCAGAAGCTGCGCTGCGGAGAGCGCTGTGACTGCCACAATCGTCTTTGCGCGAAGAAGCCGCTTCTTCACCTCCGGGTGCCGGGGAGATCGGCAGTTTAGGAAAGGTGAAGAAGGAAGCTGCACAACACTGCGATTTTGTGCGCAGCTTGCTAACTGATAGAAAACAGTACCTTAGCACTCTCCTGCCTTCTCCAAACACATGAGCATTCTATTAGAAGCCATTTAAGGCAACTCTCTTCGTCTTCTTGCAAAACACTTGGCAGACCGCCCTGCAACTTCTAGAACACGATGGGAGATGTTTTCTGTGCTGGCAAAGTTTCTCTAACCCAGACATAGAGGAAAAGCGTTTGACTAAGATGTAGACGCCGAGAGACACTAAAGACGAAGGTACGATGCGCTCCGGAACTCAGAGCCGCTCCTGGGTGTCCTTCCGCAGAAGCCGCGCTGGGAGAGCACTGTGACCGGCACAATCGTCTTTGCGCGAAGAAGCCCCTTCTTCGCCTCTGGGAGCCGGAGGGAGCGGCAGCTTCGGAAAGGCAAAGAAGGAAGCTGCACAACTCTGGAATTGTGTGCGCAGCTTGCACACTGATAGAAAACAGTACCTTAGCACTCTCCTGCCTTTTCCTATCACATGAGCATTCGATTGGAAGCTGTTTTAGGAATCGCTCTTCGTCTTCTTGCAAAACACACGGCAGACCTCTGTGCAACTTCTAGAACATGATGGGAGAGGTTTTCTGTGCTGACACAGTTTCTCCTTTCCAGATATAGGGGAAAAGCTTTTGCTTAAATGTCGACGACAAGAGACGCTAAAGACGAAGGTACGATGCTCTCCAGAGCTGTGAGCCGATCCCAGGCGTCTTTCGGCAGAAGCCGCACTGCGGACAGCACTGCGGCCACCACAATCGTCTTTGCGCGAAGAAGTCGCTTCTTCCCCTCAGGGAGCCAGAGGGAGCGGCAGCTTCGGAAAGGTGAAGAAGGAAGCTGCACAACTCTGGGATTGAGTGCGCAACTTGCCAACTGATAGAAAACAGTACCTTAGCACTCTCCTGCCTTTTCCAAACACATGAGCATTCGATTGGAAGCTGTCTTAGGCAACTCTGTTGGTCTTCTTGCAAAACACTCGGCAGACCTCCGTGCAACTTCTAGAACACGATGGGAGATGTTTTCTGTGCTGGCACAGTTTCTCCTTGCCAGACATAGTGGAAAAGCTTTTGGCTAAGATGTAGACGACAAGAGATGCCAAAGGCTGTTGCGGTGTGTTTTTAAGTTTCTCAGTTTGCTCCTCCATTTTTTATATGTTCCCCCTCTGTTCACTATAAATGGTTCCTCCCTTCCCAGTTTTCCCGCCACTATTGCCCTGACTGTTGAGTTACAATGGTTACCCCTGCCCCCTTTTAGTTGCCAATCTCCTAAGATACATAATTGCTCCTCCCTTATCCCACCATATAAGTAAAGTTTTCCTCCTCCCTGGGCCCAGTCAATCACCCCCCACTCCTCCCAGGTTTCGAGAACCTCCTTCTCCTTGGGGGTTGTGGTTGGCTAGTGTCCTGGGGCCCCTCCTCTACTTCATGTTTAGTGGATATGTTCTTATGTCAGTTTTGTTATGTACCTCCCCACATGTTCCCCGATTGCTTAGCTGGGCTTCCCTCCCGTCTCCACCCCTTCCCTTTAAAACTAGGTCTCTCCCCGTGTTCGGCGCCATTTGCTGTGGGTTTGTCCATCTGTTGGTTGCCCTTTGCTGCCTGGGGGCTCTTCAATAAACCGACGTTTCACCCCCAGCAAGTGGTCGCCTCCTCACTCGTCTCGTCCTGCGTGAACCCAAGTCCGCAATCCAGCCCAGCCCGAGGCCACGACGCCAAGGGGGGCTGGCTTCTGATGCGTAGGGGCGTCGGCCTTCTTACCCCGTCTGCTAGTTGGATTTAGAGCCGCGTACGCCCTCGCGCAGTCTCCCGCCCAACGTGGGGCCTGAGGAAGTGGACATTTTACCACGGACCGGACCCTGCAGCATTGGGATTTACTTACCCTCTGGACGCCGGACTACCCCAGGTGGTGGCAGGCCCCGTTATAGGGGCAGCGCTCCCTGGGGATTGGAGTTGGGACTCCTCGCACCCTCAGAGGACGACTCCCGAGACGAGGACCCTCGCCTGGTTTTTCTTTGTCGCCGCTGCAGGATTGGAAAGTTCGGACCCCGACCTGGGGACTCTCCGGCTTCCCCTCTGCCCTTTTACCTTTCCCTAGGGGTACATGCCCTGCGTTGGGGACCTACCCCCTGCCTTCTCTCCTTGAGGTTTTTCCTCACCCCCGTGCCGTTTTTGTTTTCTCTTCCCTGTGGGTGCCGGATTTCCCCAGACGTGGGGCCCGGACCAATCACCCAGTCTCCTTCTTTCCCTCCGGCTGCATACCCAGACTTTGGGGCAGTGGGGGGAGCAGGGGCCGGCGGCGGGCGGCTCACTGTTTAAGTTCTCGTTGTTCTATAGGCGAGTGGTTGGGTCACCTGAGGATTTTCCCCCTTTCTAGTGGCAGTAGTTCCTGCTCTAGAAAGGTTCCATGGATGCAGGCTTGGGAAAATCCCAGAAGGAGGTTTATTATGTTGTGAAGGGTTTGTTGTTTGGGGGTGGTCAGAAGGCCCCCGAGCAGGAGTTAAAATGTTTAGTTAAGTGGGTGTTTTCTAGGTTCCCCGAGGTCTCCAGAGAACTTGTAAAACAGCCACGGTTTTGGGCAGCCGTTGTGGCAAAATTAGAAGAGGCCATAAATTCCAGGGAGACAAAATTGGCCACCGTGGCGTATTGGGCGCGCAGAGTGTGTGCGACCCTCCGCGCGTCTGGGGAGCCTAAGAAAAGTCCCCCAGGTTCTGGTTTGTCCCCTCGTTCTCCTCGTTCAGTTGCCCTTGCCCCTCAAACCTTTCCCTTGTCCCGTAGGCAGGAGCCCTCGAGGGGTATTTTGAAGGCCGACCAGAGGCAGGGGGTCCATCCTGCCCCTGCTCCCCCTCGACCGGCTCGGCCTCCCCCTTCGAGGAGCCCTGGCCAGGCTCCTTCTCTTCCCTTAACCTCTACCCCGGTCCCCAAGTCCCCGGTTTCAACCCCCAAAGTTTTTCGGTTTTGCGAAGACCTTCAGAAGGGCTCCCTTGGAGCCCGAGATGGCGGCGGCCATGCGGCCATTCCCGCCAGGGCTCTTTCCTCTTCTCCTAACCCTTTCCTCCCTGATGCCAACCCCTTCCTTCCCCTGGACCCAACCTCTTTTTCTGTTGTCCCTTCCTCATATCTTCCCTCTGCCCCTTCCATTTCTCCGCCCTCTGATCCTCCGTCGGCTCCTCTCCAGGTTCCTCCCCCGGTTCAGCCTTCGGTTAACTCCTCCCCTGCTCCACCTTCATACTCTGCTCCGCCTCTGAACTCCTTCAAGGAGGCGGAGAGGGGTGGTGTGCCCCATTGCCAGACCCTGCCTCAACCTCCTCCAATTCCGGTTCCCACGCTCCCCCTTCCGGTTCTCACGCCTTGTGTTCCGGGGGGGGGGGGGGTGGATGAAAGGAAGCTGGGGCAGGCGCCTTTATTGGAACCCGTTCCGGTTACGTGCCACCTCAGCGGGGAGGGGAGCCCTCAGGCCCAGTGGGTGCCTTTAGCACAGGCCCGGATTAAGGAACTGTGCAAGGCACAGAAGGACTACTCCCGGGGGTCGCAGTACTTCCGTGGTATGCTCCGGAATGCCCTTGCACAGGGAGATCTGGTGCTGGCGGGCCTGAGGGCCCTCTTCTCCAGTTTAACAAGACCCATGGAGTTTAGGGTCTGGGTGGGGGAATGGAGGAGGGAGATAGTGGAGGTTCTCCCGATTCTTTTGGGGAATCCTTCAATGTCTCATGACGCGGACGGTTTGGTAATCTCCCAAGAACATCTTTTGGGCGTGGGACAGTGTGCAGAGGGGGCAGCTCAAGCAAAGGCCTTTTTCCCGCCTCAGCTTGTAGAGACCGCTAAGGCAGCAGAGCGGGCCTTTTATAAGCTAGAGGTGGTGACCTCCCAGTGGGAGGACGATGAAGTCCGGCAGGGGCCACAAGAGCCTTATATGGTCTTCATCGAGGGCCTCTACCCATACGTGGAGGCGCAGGTGACCGGGGACGATGACAGGGAGAAGATGCTCCATAGAATGGCGTATAGCAACGCCAACCCGGACTGTCGGAAGGCCATCCGGATTCTCCCTTGAAGTCCCCTGCCCACGGTGGAGGCCATGATAGAGGCCGTGGTAGGCCAGGTCTCCTTAACATCACGGCCTAAAAGAGCTTCAGTGGTCTTTGCAGGTGGCCCTGAGCCAGACTTCTTTGATATAGAAGCTGCCCTCGTTGCCAGACCCCCAAAACCCGGGTCCGGCAGAAGATCAACGGCCACCCACCCCTGCCACCTCTGTGGCAAGACAGGGCATTGGATGCCCCAATGCCCGATGCGATTAGATTATTTAGAGTATAGAAGGAGGCGGGAAAGGGAGGAGAGTAAGGGCATAAAAAAATAGGCCCGGAGCGCAGCCCCTCCCTGCGCGAAGACAAAAATGCGGCAGGTCACTTAACAACAAGCGGGGAAGGAGGAGAAGAGAGAGAGCCGCCTACATTTTCTTTGCCGAACTTGACTTCTTTATCGGATATGACTACACCAACCTGTGGTACTGTACCTGCGCTTAACACCATGTCCTCTGTTTCCCCCTACAGGCTGCAGCAAACTAGGAACTTTTATCTCCCTAGTAGTGACATCCAGCTGGTGTCTGTCGACCTGCAATTCCCGGGTCGCTGGAGGAAACTTGGACGTTGCAGGTGGACCGTCGTCGGGGACACGAAGCACACACCGTGAGACATTCACATCGTCCCTGGTCTGGTAACTACCGACCGGGACCGTTTCGCGGTAGGGCTGTACTGTGTCCGACCCCCGCTCTTCCTCCCTAAGGGACAGATCATTGCCCAGGCTATTCCGGTTCCAGATAAAGATCATTGGAAGAACTCCGTGGAGAGGACATCGCCTCCGACAGTAGCCTGGGCACAGCTGGTGGGGAGGGAGAAGCCCCGCCTGACTTGTCAGCTCTCGTTGGGCTGAGACAAAAAGATCGTGAGGGGTCTTTTGGACACGGGTGCGGATGTGACGATCATTCCCTCTCGGGAGTGGCCGTCACATTGGGACTTGCAAAGCGCTGCGGGCACGATCTCAGGTGTTGGGGGCCTTCAATTGGCCAATCAATCTAAGAGCATTGCGCAAATTAAGGGGCCCGACGGGCGATTGGCCTCTATACGCCCGTTCGTTTTTGATTACACCAAGCCTCTCTGGGGAAGGGACCTACTAGCCCAGTGGGGAGCCAGAATTGACCTCCCAAAGACTCCCCAGGTTTTTCGGGCAGTGGCCACTGAGGAGCGCCAGACCTGGAAGCTGAATTGGCTGTCAGATAAACCAGTACAGGTCTTGCAGTGGCCACTCAACAAGCAAAAATTAAAGGCGCTCAATGAGCTCGTTCAGGAGCAGTTACTGAAAGGCAACCTGGTGGAGACAATGTCACCTTGGAACTCCGCAGTGTTTGTCATTAAGAAGCCTAATAACGACAAGAGGCGGCTCCTGACAGACCTCTGCCAAATTAACGAACAAATAATTGACATGGGTCCTCTTCAGCCAGGGATGCCCTCCCCAGAAATCCTCCCCCAAAATTGGAATTTGGCAGTTATAGATATAAAAGATTGTTTTTTCCAGATTCCCCTGCACCCAGACGATGCCCCGCGCTTTGCGTTCACGGTTCCGTCCATCAACCGTGAGTCCCCAGCCAAGCGCTATCATTGGCGGGTGCTTCCGCAGGGCATGAAGAACAGCCCTGTGATCTGCCAATGGTATGTCGCTTTGCTGCTGTCCCCCATACGTATAGCCCTTGGGGATGCCGTCATCATCCACCATTACATGGACGACATCCTCGTGTGTGCGCCCGACCACAGTCTGCTTGCCCATGTGCTTGACCTGACAACCAATGCGTTGGTTGCTGCAGGGTTCGAGCTCCAGCAGGACAAAATTCAGCGGATGCCACCTTGGAAATACCTGGGCCTCGAAATCACAAAGCGGACCATTGTTCCGCAGAAATTGGCTATTAGGACAAAAGTCCAGACCCTAGCGGATGTCCATCAGCTGTGTGGGTCTTTAAATTGGGTGAGACCCTGGCTAGGCATTTCAACTGAGGAACTAGCCCCACTTTTCAATTTGTTGAAAGGGGGAGAGGGGCTGATTTCCCCTAGGGCTCTCACCCCAGAGGCAGAGGTGGCCTTGGAGAAGATACAGAAAATTATTTCGGCCAGGCAGGCCCACCGTTACCATCCGGGCCTGCCCTTAAAATTTATTATACTGGGAAAATTGCCACACCTCCATGGCATGATACACCAGTGGGACACCAGTGTAAAGGACCAGGGGCTGGGTGACCCCCTCTTAATTATAGAGTGGGTGTTCCTCAGCCACCATCGGTCCAAAAGAATGACACGGCCACAGGAGTTGGTAGCCGAACTGATCCTCAAAGCAAGATCGAGGATCAGGGAGCTGGCGGGGTGTGATTTCCCATGCATACATATCCCAATTAAATAAAAATCACGACAAATTACATTAAAGACCTTTGAAGAACTGCTGCAAACCAATGAATACCTGCAGTTTGCACTAGATAGCTACACTGGGCACATCGCAGTAGATCGGCCGGCCCACAAATAATTCAATTCGGAGTTTAAATTATCGCTGAAAAAGGTTCAGAGCAGGAAGCCGCTGGATGCCTTGACAGTTTCCACAGACGCGTCTGGAGCATGCCACAAGTCAGTGATGACTTGGAAGGATCCTCAGACTCAGCAGTGGGAGACTGATGTTGTTGTTGTGGAGGGCTCTCCACAAGTTGCTGAGTTGGACGCAGTCGTCAGGGCATTCCAGAGGTTCCCTGGGCCTTTTAATTTGGTTACAGATTCTACGTATGTCGCAGGTGTAGTGTCTCGAGCTGAGTCTGCGGTTCTTCAAGAGGTCACCAACAAAAGATTGAGTTTCTTAACAGGCTCGTCGAGCTAGTCTCCCACCGCGAGCACCCTTTTTATGTTATGCATGTGAGGTCACATACTGCTCTGCCCGGGTTTATTTTGGAAGGCAACCGTCGTGCCTACTCTCTGGCCGCGGCTGCTGTTCCGCAGGCCCCTCTCCCAGACGTGTTCGGCCAGGCTAAGATCAATCACCAACTTTTCCATCAGAGTGCGCCTGGCCTGGTCCGGCAATTCAATCTGACGCAGGATCAGGCCAAGGCGATAGTGGCCACATGTCCCCAATGCCAACAGGATCAGATGCCCACCATGGCCTCGGGGGCCAATCCCCGAGGTTTGGCGAGCTGCGAGGTGTGGCAGATGGAGGTGACACATATCCCATCTTTTGGTCGATTGTGTTACGTCCATGTCTCAGTTGATACCTTCTCCGGGGCTATATATGCTTCTGTCCACACAGGCGAAAAGGCAGCGAATGTCCAGAAGCATCTGCTTCAGGCATTCGCTGTCTTGGGCATCCCTAGGGCCCTAAAAACAGATAACGGCCCTGCGTATACTTCCAAGGAGCTGCGGAGCTTCCTGCAGCAATGGGGAATAGTCCATAAGACCGGCATCCCCTATTCCCCAACAGGCCAAGCCATGGTGGAGAGGGCCCACCAGAGCCTTAAGAAGATCCTATCCCGGCAACAACCGGCGATGAAGGTGGAGACCCCCCACGTCCGGCTGTCAAGAGCATTGTACACGCTTAACTTTCTGAATTGCTCTGTTGACAGCCAATATCCTCCAGTGGTCCGGCACTTCGGCAGTCACCAGCAGCTGCAGCCTAAAGCCAGGCCACCGGTTCTTGTAAAAGATCCGGAGACCTGGCGGACGGAGGGCCCCTTTGACCTGGTGACCTGGGGGAGGGGATATGCCTGCGTGTCCACTCCCTCAGGCCCCAGGTGGATTCCATCCAAATGGGTTAGGCCCTTCGTCCCGAAACAGAGGACCAAGAGGGAGGCAGTACCACAGGTCTGGCAAGCTTGTTGGCGTCGGTGGAGGAAACCACACCATCAATCTTTGTCTTTCTCTATGGATCTTCCCCCAGTTATAGAAGAGCCCTCTCCTCCAGCTTCTCCTCCACCCCTTGACCTCCTATGTCACGTTTCCTCCCATTCACCCCCTGCTCCAGCTCTTACCCCCCGTATGTTTTATTTAAACTGGTTGTTTGGAGAAGAACCATTTTTGTGAATTCGTCATACTTTTGCTATCTTATTTCAGTTACATCTCCCCCATGGCCCCCGTTTCAACATTGCTGGCCCCCAACCGTAGCCTGGTAATGGCGATCATGACGACCTGCGGACTCCTTTTGCCACCTTCGGAGCCGTTGGTCATCCCCCAGCCGAAAGTCAACGTCTGGCGTGCCTTGGCTCAATCGTTAGGACAGGACAGTATATGCCTAGACACCGGCGCAGCAGAGGACCCGATGTTGTCTTGCCTTGTGGGTTTCCCTTTCTCTCCAGGCGAGTTTCCCCCTGCCTTCCAAAGTGCCTTTAACGCTATCCTAGCCCAGAGCCTCACTATCCTCCCCAGTTTTGATTCCTCCAACGCCTGGAGAGACGGAGTGAGCAGGCTGGATCCTGCACCCTCCGAGCCCACAGAGTTACATCTCCTCGGCTCGACCAATGCATCAATTTGCTTTCAGTTTGATTATACAATCACCCCTGTCGAGAGGGGTAGTGAGGTAGTGCTACAGTCCAAGTTAGAATACCAAGCTAAGCAGTGGTGTAAGGCTGTCCTAAAGATCCTCGGCCCCACCACTACCGGACGGACCCCTTACTCCCTTCCCCGAGGCTTGTTTTTAATTTGTGGCGACCGGGCGTGGGTAGGCATCCCCTCTGGCCTGGTCGGAGGGCCATGCACTTTTGGCCGGCTGACGCTGTTTACCCCCAACGTCACTCAAATTATCAATTGGAAGAAGACAAACATCACATCCAAATTGGCTAGACCTAAAAGAGATCTCAAGGATCTCACTGAGGATTGTGATGATGAAATTACTCATTGGTCACACTCAAAATCTGTCGCCTTTACCATCTTGTTGCCTTGGGTATCGGTGGCGAAGGCTCTAGGTGAATTGGGCCGCCTAGAGTGTTGGGTGGCTAAACAAGCAAATTTTACTTCAGCCGCGCTCTACGACCTCCTCACAGACGAGGAAATAACAAGGAAGGCGACACTCCAAAACAGAGCAGCAATAGATTTTCTATTGCTGCTCCATCATCATCACTGTGAGGAGTTTGAGGGCCTCTGCTGCCTGAACCTGTCCTCTCGAGCCGAGGACGCCAGACATTCCATCAAGAGGCTGCAAGACCTTGTCCATCAGGTCAAGCAAGAGACCTCTGACTGGCTGGGGGACATTTTTAAGGGTTGGGGCCTCAGCGGGTGGGCTGGTTCCATAATAGAATCTGTTTGCAAGGTTGTTCTGAGTTTAATAATACTTTTAGTTTTCATTATTTTGATCCGCGGTTTGGTCCAGAGACTAATGGCCAGAGATACCTCAGCATCTGTCAACCATGCCGCAGTCCCATCGGACAAGCCCATCGAGCTGGAAGACCTCTCCTCGGAGGCCGAAAAAGCAACAGATGAGGGAGGGGCGACCGCACCGTCCTTCGACCACCCAGGGGCGGGAGGATTCCAGCTCGAAGAAGGCGAGGCCTGGCTGGACCAGCCGCGACATCCTGAATTTTAAGTTTCTGTGGACTTCCCATTCTTTTTATCTTATTTGTTAAGAAACGAGGAGATGTTGTAGTGTGTTTTTAAGTTTCTTGTTTTTGCTCCCCCATTTTATGTATTATTCCCCCCCTGTTCTTTGTAAGATGGTTCTTCCCCCTCCAGTTTTCCCACCACAGAGCCTTTGGCAGTTATGTTACTATGGTTACCCCTGCCCCTGTTAATTGTCAATCTCCCAAGTTACATAACTGCCCCTCCCTTATCCCACCATATAAGTAAAGTTTTCCTCCTCCCTGAGCCCATTCAATCACCCCCCACTCCTCCCTGCTTTCTAGAACATTCTTCTCTCTGGGGGTGGTGGTTGGCTGGCGTCCCGGGGCCCCTCTATTGTTCTATGTTTATTGGATAAGTTCTTGTGTCAGTTTTCTTATGTACCTCCCCACATGTTCCCCTATTGGTTAGCTGGTCTTCCCCTCCCGTCTCCACCCCTTCCCTGTAAAACTCTGTCTCCCCCCGTGTTCGGGGCCATTTTGCTGTGGGTTTTTCCACCTGTTGGTTTGCCCTGTGCTGCATGTGGGCTCTTCAATAAACCGACGTTTTACCCCCAGCAAGTGGTCGCCTGCTCTCTTGTCTCTTCCAGCGCGAATCCAAGTCCGCAATCCAGCCCAGCCCGAGGCCAGGACGCCAAGGGGGGCTGGCCTCAGATGCACAGGGGCGTCGGCCGCTTTACCCCTTCAGCTAGCCGGACTTAGGGCCGTGAACGCCCTCGCGCATTCTAGAACATGATGGGAGATGTTTTCTGTGCTGGCACAGTTTCTCCTTGCCAGACATAGTGGAAAAGCTTTTGGCTGAGATGTAGACAACAAGAGACGCTAAAGACGAAGGTACGATGCTCTCCGGAGCTAAGAGCTGCTCCCGGGCGTCATTCAGCAGAAGCCGTGCTGCAGAGAGCACTGTGACCGGCACAATCATCTTTGCGCGAAGAAGCCGCTTCTACGCCTCCGGGGGCCGGAGAGAGCGGCAGCTTCGGAAAGGTTAAGAAGGAAGCTGCACAACACTGGGATTGTGAGCGCAGCTTGCTGTGGGATCTCAGAACCTCAGGACTGAGATGCAGAGTGACCGAGACCACCCTTGGGGGGCTCGGGAGTCCTGGAAGGTTTCCAGAAGTGTCTGGTGGCTGGACTTTGATCCTACGCGAGAGACGACACCTGTATGAGGATGGGAGGATTTCACTGGGGTGAATGGTGAAGGGATAAGTTAATTAGAGTGTAAAACACAGGGTTTAGGATTTCTGTACTGGGGGGTCTAAAGAAGTAAGATGGAGGAATTGGGGCGTGTCCTGTCCTTCTTCTTCTTCTTGGCCTCCAGCTTTTGTGGTGATGGTGGCACTTTGGGATTGGTTTTTACTAAAAGTGCACCGGTCAATAAGGGTAAAAGGTATTGGAAAGAATAGGTAAATATTGTATACGTAATTTTGAGTATAAAGATAAGTGACCGCCCCGGGGGCTCGCAGTGTGCACGTGGCTGGCTTGCTGTGCGGACCTCTGTCAGGCAGAGAGAAAATCTTTTAGATAAACAACCAATAAATACTGAAGTCCGAGAAAGACCTGTAGCCTCTTCTCATCCTTTGAAGTGTGGGCTGCCCAAGGCCATCTCCGAGCCTTTCCAGGCCACAAAACAGCCAAGAGAAGGGGCAAGTGGCGTTCGCTGCGTGGACTAGTCCCCACCAACCTTTCGGGGGGGATCAGCCCTGAAGAGCTGAAGAGCAGAAGAGCCGAGAGGGCAGCTCCGACCTTGGACGAATTCCCGGGAGAACACTGATAACTCCTGAGGAGAGGAGAGAAAAAAAAACGGCCAGGAGAGTCTGCAAAAAACAGCAGTCACTGAGAATTCTATCTCTCCGCTTCTGCCGAAGACAGTTCGTAGCAGAGCGGCCTGGACCGGGTCCAGAAAGGCCCCTCTTGATCCATCCCTCGTGACCCGCTGGATGGAGATCGGGAGCCTTCGGACCGCTCTGACGACAGATTCGGTAAGAAGGTCAAAATTAAGAACATGGGAGGCACACTCTCCCAGGAACAGCTGGGAATTTTGTCCGCCTTACAAGGCGTGGCTGCATCATACACGTAAGGGATCCCAAAGAAGGAGTTTAAACAATTATTGTTGTGGGTGAGGCTCAATTATCCACTTTCAGAAACACACCTGCTATTCAAAGTGGGGTTCTGGACGGAAATTAACAGACATTTATATCTCTTAGCGACAAAAAAAGATGACACAGCGTTAAAGCTGCTCTCGCCAGCAAGATTAATGCTGGAAGGTATTTCGGTGCAGTCGAAAAGACTGGAGAAGCAACGACAAGTTGCGGGGCCCTCAGAAAGAGGGGGAGAGCAAAGTTTTTTGAAAAAATTAGCTCTGGCCTTTGATAGCCAGGAGGGAAAGGCTCTCGAGGAAAGGGAGCAGGAAATAGTATCAAAGTCTCCAGTCCCAAGACACAGAAACCCCAGGAAACTCCTAAAACGTCCTGAAACCCTGGAGTGTACAGGCGAATCAGGATCTGACTCAGACAAGAGATCGGAAGGGGGGATGAAGGGAGGAGAAAAGGGATCCAGGGGGGCGCTTTCTCGCGAAGGGCATGGAGGCGCGGCGGCAGAGCAGGGCAGCCAGGCTGCGGCGGTGCAGGCGGGGGGCGTGAGTGAAGAGATAACGGCCGGCAGGGAGCCAGAAACGCGCGCGACGGGCAGGACTCGCAAAGACCGGAGGGGGGAGTCACAAACCGGTGCGGGAGCGTTAGGCACGGGCGGCGAATTGGGGGAAACCATGCAGCCCCAGAGGGCCACGGTAGTTAGACGCAGGAGGCGCGCGGTTTTGACGTCAGACCCAGTGCGGAGGTCGGCTCGAATCGCGGAGCGGGCCCAGGTGCCGTCGGGAGGCAGGCGCATACCGGTGGGAGGAGTGGACACAGCATCAGAGGAGGAGGAGACAGAGTCAGGGACAGACTGAGGGGAGGAGACTTCGGAGGTGGAATGAGGGGGAGAGAGTGACGTCAGCTCGGGAGAGACAGGGAGCGGCTGGGAAAGCACCCATGCGCGGAGAGCAGAACGCGGGCGGGGGCGGGCCAGGTCCCCTGTGACGTCTCGGGCGAGGAGGGGCCGTGCTCGGGATTCCGCATCTCGGGGGCCCACCCCCTCTCCAGACTCGGTGCCTTTAGTCAAAAACCTCGGAGTCCAAGGCTCATCCCTTCAAGGGTAACGTTCCGGTGTTCGAGCTCCATTTTCAGCTTAATTAAAAGCCAGGCAGGCTCGGGCTCGGGCGAGATCGCGAACGCGGCAGTCGAACGGAAGAGGAGCAGTCGAGCTCATTCCGTCATCCGAGTCAGGGAGGTCGGTGACAGCGCCACCTCGTGGGTGGATGACAGAAATGCACGACATGCCAGATCTGTTTTGTGGAGCCACAGCGCCATCTCGTGGCGAGACTGCAACAATGCAGCAATTTTTCCACAACATAGAGTACTGCAGTCACAAATATGTTACAGAGCGAAACCAAGAATAAGTGAAGAACCTTTGGACGGGATCACAGTGTTCTCAGATGGCTCAGGGAAGACACACAAGTCAGTGATCATGTGGAGAAACTCAACGACAGGAGATTGGGAATCAGACATTAGGATGGTTCAGGGCTCTCCACAAATTGTGGAGTTGGCAGCCGTTGTCCGAGCATTTCAGTTGTTCAAACAGCCTCTCAATCTGGTGACAGATTCCGCATACGTTGCGGGTGTGGCCAAGAGATTGGAGGGTTCGCTCTTGAAAGAAGTCAGTAATGAGGTTTTATACTCATATCTGACGAGCTTGAAGATACTGCTAGAGGGCAGGGAAAGAGAATATTTTATCACACACATTAGAGCGCACACAACACTTCCGGGGTTTTTAGCGGAAGGGAATGCTCGAGCGGACAGGTTGACAATGCCCATTTTGCAAACGCTGCCGGACGTTTTTGAGCAGGCAAGATTAAGTCATGCAGTCTTTCATCAGAATGCGCAAGCGCAGATGGAGTCCTTTCGTCTCACAAAGAGTCAGGCGAAGGAGATCGTTAGTGCTTGTCCAGACTGTCAGCTTGTGCAGCCACCTTCTTCTACCGGAGTGATTAATCCGCGAGGGCTGCAAAGTCTTCAGTTGTGGCAAGCTGATGTCACAAAGTATCCATTCTTGGGGAGGCTCAAAAATGTTCATGTTTCTGTAGATACATTCTCAGGCGCAGTCTTTGCTTCAGCACAGGCAGGAGAAACAGCAGACCATGCTTGTCGACATTTTCTGCAAGCATTCACATCATTAGGTGTGCCTCACGAGATCAAAACAGACAATGGTCCAACGTATACAGGCAGGGTACTTGACAAATTCCTGAAAAGATGGGGTGTCAAACATACGTTTGGTATTCCACATTCGCCCACAGGTCAGGCGATCATTGAGAGAACACATCACACCCTGAAATCCCTTCTGGACAGACAAAGGAGGGGTGAGCCGGAGGCAACACCTCACATGAAATTAAATAAGGCACTGTATGTGTTGAATTTCTTAAATAGTTCATCCTCAGAACCCAATCCACCAATCGTGAGGAATTTTCTAAACAGCACACAGGGAAAGCTAAGGGAAAATCCTTTAGTTTTGATCAGAAACCCAGAGACAGGACAAATAGAGGGTCCTTTCAAACTAATCACTTGGGGCAAGGGTTTTGCTTGTGTTTCCACAGATCGAGGTCTGAAGTGGGTGTCAGCGTGACATGTGAAGCCATTTCGAACGCGAGAACACGAGAACGCTGACCCGAGAAACACAGAGACGAGTAGTCAGACAGAAGTCGAGACTCAGACTGCGAAAAACGACCCAGAAGAGAAATAAAAAGAAACTAAGGACTTTGGGGATTTTCCATTAGGGTCCTGGATGAAAAACAAAACAATGCTCTCGCACAAAAGCGAAGTCATGAGTTTCATGATGCTCATGTGCATCATTCTTTCATTCATTGCAGTGAGTAATGGAGGAAATCTACCTATTAGTCAGCCAAAGCAAAATGTATGGGAGACTTTAGCTCAAGCAGCGAATTTAGATAGTATTTGCCTGACACATTCGAGACCAGGCAAACCATTTTCAGCATGCATGGTTGGATTGCCAGTGGACGAATGGCCAGTTCCAGGGCACTCCGCAGTTAACATTTCACAGGTCATTAAAGATCCTGTGAAAGAGTGGTGTGCTTGGACACATCTACTTCCTGTGGCTTCTACAGAACCTCAGGAGTTGGAGATTTTTGGGTCCATGACAATGGAACTCTGCATGCAGTTTGAAATTCTAGGTGTCACAAAGGCAAAAACTATCGATGTAACTCCCAATCATGAATTCTATAAGAATGCATCAGCATGGTGTAAATATACAGAGAAAACTGCCAGGGGATCGATCCAAGTCCCAGTGCAATTGCCACGGGGTTTGTTTTTATTTTGCGGAGACAGAATTTGGCACGGCATTCCTGCTAATGCCACGGGAGGTCCATGCAGCATTGGGGAAATTTCAGTGCTATCGCCTGATTTGAACATGCTAAGAGAGAAAAAGCACAAAGAAAAAAGATCAATACAACAATATGCGGCAGATTGCAATGATGAAATATTTTCTTGGGACAAGACAGCGAGGATTGCTACAGCAATCTTCTCACCTCAAACAGCATCAGGGGTGGCCTTGACTCAGATCGACCGCATGGGTTGTTGGTTGAGCAAACATGCGCGGTCTGTGTCTGTCGCATTGGATGACATGTTAAAAGACATCAGTGGCGTAAGACAGGCGACTCTTCAGAACAGAGCGGCAATCGATTACCTATTGCGCGCTCATGGACATGGGTGCGAAGAGTTTGAAGGGATGTGCTGCATGAATCTCTCACATCATTCAAGGTCAATTCATGAAAGTATTAAAAACATAAAGGACAGCATAAATAAGCTTGGCGAGATCACAGGATCATGGATCGATCAGCTGGTAGAATTCTTTGAAATCTCTCCCATTTGGAGAGGAATTTTAAAGATAGGATTCTATATTTTAATAGTTCTCCTAGTCCTCATACTTGTCGTCCCACGCATATTCGAATGTTTAAAACGTGCGATGAATCAGATAGCAAAAGAGGTCTTCTTGGTGCAAAGAGAAGGGGAAGATGTGGGATCTCAGAACCTCAGGACTGAGGTGCAGAGTGACCGAGACCACCCTTGGGGGGCTCGGGAGTCCTGGAATGTTGCCAGAAGTGTCTGGTGGCTGGACTTTGATCCTACACGAGAGACGACACCTGTATGAGGATGGGAGGATTTCACTGGGGTGAATGGTGAAGGGATAAGTTTATTAGAGTGTAAAACACGGGGTTAAGGATTTCTGTACAGGGGGGTCTAAAGAAGTAAGATGGAGGAATTGAGGCGTGTCCTGTCCTTCTTCTTCTTCTTGGCCTCCATCTTCTGTGGTGATGGTGGCACTTTGAGATTGGTTATTACTTACAGTGCACCGGTCAATAAGGGTAAAAGGTATCGGAAAAAATAGGTAAATATTGTATACGTAATTTTGAGTAAAAAGATAAGGGAACGCCCCGGGGGCTCGGAGTGCGCACGTGGCTGGCTTGCTGTGCTGACCTCTGTCGAGCAGAGAGAAAACCTTTTAGATAAACAACCAATAAATACTGAATACCGAGAAAGACCCAAAGCCTCTTCTGGTCCTTTGAAGCGCGGGCTGCCCAAGGCCATCTCCGAGACTTTCCAGGCCACAAAACAGCCGAGAGAAGGAACAGCTTGCCAACTGATAGAAAAAAGTACCTTAGCACTCTCCTGACTATTCCAATCACATGAGCATTCAATTGGAAGCTGTTTCAGGAAACTCTCTTCCTCTACTTGCAAAACACTCGGCAGACCTCCGTGCAACTTCTAGAACACGATGGGAGATGTTTTCTGTGCTGGCACAGTTTCTCCTTGTCAGACATGGTGGAAAAGCTTTTGGCTAAGATGTAGACGACAAGAGACGCTAGAGACGAAGGTACGATGCTCTCCGGAGGTAAGAGCCGCTCCCGGGCGTCCTTCGGCAGAAGCTGCGCTAAGGGGAGCGCCGTGACCGCCACAATCGTCTTTGTGCGAAGAAGCCGCTTCTTCACCTCCGGGTGCCAGAGAGAGCGGCAGCATCGGAGTGGTGAAGAAGGAAGCTGCACAACACTGGGATTGTGTGCGCAGCTTGCCAACTGAGAGAAAACAGTACCTTAGCTCTCTCCTGCCTTTTCCAAACACGTGAACATTCGATTGGAAGCTTTTTTAGGCAACTCTCTTCGTCTTCTTGCAAAACGCTCGGCAGACCTCCGTGCAACTTCTAGAAAACGATGGGAGATGTTTTCTGTGTTGGCACAGTTTCTCCTTGCCAGACATAGTGGAAAAGCTTTTGGCTGAGATGTAGAGGAGAACAGAGGCTAAAGACGAAGGTACGATACACTCGGGAGCTATCATCCGCTCCCGGGCGTCTTTTGGCGGAAGCCGCGCTATGGTGAGCACTGTGACCGCCACAATCGCCTTTGCGCGAAGAAGCCGCTTCTTCGCCTCCGGGAGCCGGAGAGAGCGGCAGCTTCGGAAAGGTGAAGAAGGAATCTGCACAGCACTGGGATTGTGAGCGCAGCTTGCCAACTGATAGAAAACAGGACCTTAGCACTCTCTTGCCTTTTCCAAACACATGAGCATTCGATTGGAAGCTGTTTTAGGGAATTTTCCTTCTCTCCTTACAAAACACTCGGCAGACCTCCGTGCAAATTGTAGAACATGATGGGAGATGTTTTCTGCGCTGACGGAGTTTCTCCTTTCCAGACATAGTGGAAAAGCTTTTGGCTGAGATGTAGACGACAATAGACGCTAAAGACAAAGGTACGATGCCCTCCGGAGCTAAGAGTCGCTCCCGGGAATCTTTCCACCGAAGCTGCGCTGCGGAGAGCACTTTGACTGCCACAATCGTCTTTGCGCA
Source organism: Melozone crissalis (assembly GCF_028551555.1). Classification (NCBI taxonomy): domain Eukaryota; kingdom Metazoa; phylum Chordata; class Aves; order Passeriformes; family Passerellidae; genus Melozone; species Melozone crissalis. Next base: position 2,602,144 of record NW_026535882.1, on the reverse strand, counting down.
AAGAAGCCGCTTCTTCCCTTCAGGGAGCCGACGGGAGTGGCAGCTTCGGAAAGGTGAAGAAGGAAGCTGCATAACACTGGGATTGTGTGCGCAGTTTTCCAACTTATAGAAAACAGTACCTTAGCACTCTCCTGCCTTTTCCAAACACATGAGCATTCGATTGGAAGCTGTTTTTGGCAACTCTCTTCGTCTTCTTGCAAAACACTCGGCACACTTCCGTGCAACTTCTAGAATACTATAGGAGATGTTTTCTTTACTGGCACAGTTTCCCCTCTCCAGACATAGTTATAACGCTTTTGGATAAAGTGTAGACAACATCAGATGCTAAAGACGAAGGTACGATGCTCTCCGGAGCTAAGAGCCGCTCCCGGGCGTTTTTCGCCAGAAGCTGCGCTTCCGAGAGCACTGAGACCGCCACAATCATCTTTGCGCGAAGAAGCCGCTTCTTCGCCTCCGGGAGCCGGAGAGGTCGACAGCTTCGGAAAGGTGAAGAAGGAAGCTGCACAACTCTGGGAGATGTTTTCTGTGCTGTCACAGTTTCTCCTTGCCAGAAATATTTGAAAAGCTTTTGGCTAAGTAGTAGTTGAGAAGAGACGCTAAAGACGAAGGTACGATGCTCTCCAGGGCTATGAGCTTCTCCCGGGCGTCTTTCGGCAGAAGCCGCGCTGCGGAGAGCACGGTGACCGGCACAATCGTCTTTGCGGGAAGAAGCCGCTTCTGCACGTCCGGGAGCCGGAGAGAGCGGCAGCTTTGGAAAGGTGAAGAAGGAAGCTGCACAACACTGAGATTGTGTGCGCAGCTTGCCAACTGATAGAAAACAGTACCTTAGCACGCTCCTGCCTTCTCCAAACACATGAGCATTCTATTAGAAGCTGTTTAAGGCAACTCTGTTTGTCTTCTTGCAAAACACTCGTCAGACCTCCGTGCAACTTCTAGAACACGATGGGAGATGTTTTCTTTTCTGGCAAAGTTTCTCCTTTCCAGACATAGTGGAAAAGCTTTTAACTAAGGTGTAGACGACAAGAGACGCTAAAGACAATGGTACGATGCTCTCCGGAGCTAAGAGGCGCTCCTGGCCGTCTTTCGGCAGAAGCTGCGCTGCGGAGAGCACTGTGACTGCCACAATCGTCTTTGCGCGAAGAAGCCGCTTCCTCGCCTCCGGGTGCCGGGGAGAGCGGCAGCTTCGGAAAGGTGAAGAAGGAAGCTTCACAACACTGCGATTGTGAGCGCAGCTCGCCAACTGATAGAAAACAGTTCCTTAGCACTCTCCTGCCTTTTCCAAACACATGAGCATTCGGTTGGAAGCTGTTTCGGGCAACTCTCTTTGTCTTCTTGCAAAACACTCGGCAGACCTCCGTGCAACTTCTAGAACACGATGGGAGATATTTTCTGTGCTGGCACAGTTTCTCCTTGCCAGACATATTTGAAAAGCTTTTGGCTAAGTGGTAGACGACAAGAGACGCTAAAGACGAAGGTACGATGCTCTCCGGAGCTAGGAGCCGCTCAGGGGCGTCTTTTGGCAGAAGCCGCGCTGCGGAGAGCACTGTGACCGCCGCAATCGTCTTTGCGCGAAGAAGCCGCTTCTTCAGCTCCGGGAGCCAGAGAGAGCGGCAGCTTCGGAAAGGTGAAGAAGGAAGCTGCGCAACACTGGGATTATCAACGCAGCTTGCTGTGGGATCTCAGAACCTCAGGGCTTAGGTGCAGAGTGACCGAGACCACCCTTGGGGGGCTCGGAAGTCCTGGAATGTTGCCAGAAGTGTCTGGACTTTGATCCTACATGAGAGACGACACCTGTATGTGGATGGGAAGATTTCACTGGGGTGAATGGTGAAGGGATAAGTTAATTACAGTGTAAAACATGGGGTTTAGGATTTCTGTAGAGGGGGGTCTAAAGAAGTAAGATGGAGGAATTGAGGCGTGTCCTGTCCTTCTTCTTCTTCTTCTTGGCCTCCATCTCCTGTGTTGTGATGGTGGCACTTTGAGATTGGTTATTACTTGCAGTGCACCGGTCAATAAGGGTAAAAGGTATTGGAAAAAATAGGTAAATATTGTATACGATATTTTGAGTATAAAGATAAGGGACCGCCCCGGGGGCTCGGAGTGCCCACGTGGCTGGCTTGCTGTGCGGACCTCTGTCGAGAAGAGAGAAAATCTTTTAGATAAAAAAACCAATAAATACTGAAGTCCGAGAAAGACCCGTAGCCTCTTCTCATCCTTTGAAGCGCGGGCTGCCCAAGGCCATCTCCAAGGCTTTCAAGGCCACAAAACAGCCGAGAGAAGGAACAGCTTGCCAAGTGATAGAAAACAGTACCTTAGCACTCTCTTGTCTTTTTCTAAACACGTGAGCATTCGATTGGAAGCTTTTTCGGGCAACTCTCTTCCTCTTCTTTCAAAACGCTCGGAGACCTCCGTGAAACTTCTAGAGCACGATGGGAGATTTTTTCTGTGCTAGCACAGTTTCTTCTTCCCAGATATAGTGGAAAAGCTTTTGGCTAAGATGTAGATGACAAGAGACGCTAAAGACGAAGGAACGATGCTCTGCGGAGCTAAGAGCCGCTCCCGGGCGTCCTTTGGCAAAAGCCACGCTAAGGCAAGCACTGTGACCGCCGCAATCGTCTTTGCGCGAAGAAGCCGCTTCTTCGCCTCCGGGAGCCGGAGAGAGCGGCAGCTTCGGAAAGGTGAAGAAGGAAGCTGCATGTCGTGGGGTGACAACCTTTATCCCAATACTTTATCCCAATATCGTGTGTTGTGTCTGGCAGCTGTGTTTTTTCTCTCTCTCTCTCTTCCCCCACCCCCCCCCCCCGGCCGTCTTGCCGCTGCGGGGTGAGGAGGGAGGAGGGAGGGGGACTGGTTGCACTTTGGCTTTTGGCTGCTTGGCTGGCTGGCCTCCTCGCTTTTGCTTGCCGCTTTGCTTGCTTTCTACTGCCTAAGCCCTAGCTGATAGCTGCCTTTTTTCCCTTTGCTGCTTTCTGCGCTGTTTTTCTTTTTTCCCTTTTCTTTGGTCCTCTCTTTCTTACCCTCCCCTGAAGATACTGGACCGACTCCGGACCTGACCTGGGACGTCTGGCGGGATCTCCGGAGCCTGCGAGAGACGCTCGGCACCCTCCACAACACTGACTGGTCTTCTTTTCTTTTCTTGTGTTGGGGAGTGTTCTTTTGAGATTTGTCAATAAATAGGTTTTGTTTTCCACTTTGCTCCTCCAAGGAATTCCTTCCCGAACCCGGTATTGGGGGGGTGAGGGGTGGTTGGAGGTTTGTTTTTTTTTTGGGGGGGACTCCCTTTTGGAGATTTCCCCTAATTTGTCCTAAACCAGGACACTGCACAACACTGGGATTGTGTGCGCAGATTGCCAACTGATAGAAAGCAGTACCTTAGCACTCTCCTGACTATTCCAAACACATGAGCATTCGATTGGAAGCTGTTTCAGGCAACTCTCTTCCTCTCCTTTCAAAACCCTCGGCAGACCTCCGTGAAACTTCTAGAGCACGATGGGAGATGCTTTCTGTGCTGGCACAGTTTCTCCTTGCAAGACATAGTGGAAAAGATTTTGGCTAAGATGTAGACGACAAGAGACGCTAAAGACGAAGGTACGATGCTCTCCGGAGCTAAGAGCCGCTCCCGGGCGTCCTTCAGCAGAAGCCATGCTAAGGCGAGCACTGTGACCGCCACAATCGTCTTTGCGCGAAGAAGCCGCTTCTTCGCCTCCGGAAGCCGGAGAGAGCGGCAGCTTCGGAAAGGTGAACTAAGAAGCTGCACAACACTGGGATTGTGTGCGCAGCTTGCCATCTGATAGAAAACAGTACCTTAGCACTCTCCTGCCTTTTCCAAACACATGAGCATTCGATTGGAAGCTGTTTTAGGCAACTCTCTTCGTCTTCTTGCAAAACACTTGGCAGACCTCCGTGCAACTTCTAGAACACGAAGGGAGATATTTTCTGTGCTGGCACAGTTTCTCCTTGCCAGACATAGTGGAAAAGCTTTTGGCTAAGATGTAGACGACAAGAGACGCTAAAGGCTGTTGTGGTGTGTTTTTAAGTTTCTCAGTTTTCTCCTACATTTTTTATATGTTCCCCCTATGTTCACTATAAATGGTTCCTCCCTTCCCAGTTTTCCCGCCACTATTGCCCTGACGGTTGAGTTTCTATGCTTACCCCTGCCCCATTTTAGTTGTCAATCTCCTAAGTTACATAATTGCTCCTCCCTTATCCCACCATATAAGTCAAGTTTTCCTCCTCCCTGGGCCCAGTCAATCACCCCCCACTCCTCCCAGGTTTCGAGAACCTCCTTCCCCTTGGGGGTTGTGGTTGGCTAGTGTCCTGGGGCCCCTCCTCTACTTCATGTTTACTGGATATGTTCTTATGTCAGTTTTGTTATGTACCTCCCCACATGTTCCCCGATTGGTTAACTGGGCTTCCCTCCCTTCTCCACCCCTTCCCTTTAAAACTCTGTCTCCCCCCGTGTTCGGCGCCATTTGCTGTGGGTTTTTCCATCTGTTGGTTGCCCTTTGCTGCCTGGGGGCTCTTCAATAACCCGACGTTTCACCCCCAGCAAGTGGTCTCCTCCTCACTCGTCTCGTGCTGCGTGAACCCAAGTCCGCAATACAGCCCAACCCGAGGCCACGACGCCAAGGGGGGCTGGGTTCTGATGCGTAGGGGCGTCGGCCTTTTTACCCCTTCTGCTAGTTGGATTTAGAGCCGAGTACGCCCTCGCGCAGTCTCCCGCCCAACGTGGGGCCTGACGAAGTGGACATTTGACCACGGACCGGACCCTGCAGAATTGGGATTTACTTACCCTCTGGACGCCGGACTACCCCAGGTGGTGGCAGGCCCCGTTATAGGGGCAGCGCTCCCTGGGGATCGGAGTTAGGACTCCTCGCACCCTCAGAGGACGACTCCCGAGACGAGGACCCTCGCCTGGTTTTTCTTTGTCGCCGCTGCAGGATTGGAAAGTTCGGACCCCGACCTGGGGACTCTGGCTTCCCCTCTGCCCTTTTAACTTTCCCTAGGGGTACATGCCCTGCGTTGGGGACCTACCCCCTGCCTTCTCTCCTTGAGGTTTTTCCTCACCCCCGTGCCGTTTTTGTTTTGTCTTCCCTGTGGGTGCCGGATTTCCCCAGACGTGGGGCCCAGACCCATCACCCAGTCTCCTTCTTTCCCTCCGGCTGTATACCCAGACTTTGGGGCAGTGGGGGGAGCAGGGGTCGGCGGCGAGCGGCTCACTGTTTAAGTTCTCGTTGTTCTCCAGGCGAGTGGTTGGGTCATCTGAGGATTTTCCCCCTTTCTAGTGGCAGCAGTTCCTGCTCTAGAAAGGTTCCATGGGTGCAGGCTTGGGAAAATCCCAGAAGGAGGTTTATTATGTTGTGAAGGGTTTGTTGCTTGGGGGTGGTCAGAAGGCCCCCGAGCAGGAGTTTAAATTTTTAGTTAAGTGGGTATTTTCTACGTTCCCCAAGGTCTCCCCAGAACTTGTAAAACAGCCACGGTTTTGGGCAGCCGTTTTGGCAAAATTAGAAGAGGCCATAAATTCCGGGGAGACAAAACTGGCCACCGTGGCGTATTGGGCGCGCAGTGTGTGCGACACTCCGCGCATCTGGGGAGCCTAAGAAATGTCCCCCAGGTTCTGGTTTGTCCCCTCGTTCTTCTCGTTCAGTTGCCCTTGCCCCTCAAACCTTTCCCTCGTCCCGTAGGCAGGAGCCCTCGAGGGGGATTTTGAAGGCCGACCAGAGGCAGGGGGTCCATCCTGCCACTGCTCCCCCTCGACCTGCTCGGCCTCCCCCCTTCGAGGAGCCCTGGCCAGGCTCCTTCTCTTCCCTTACCCTCTACCCCGGTCCCCAAGTCCCCGGTTTCAAACCCCAAAGTTGTTCGGTTTTGCGAAGACCTTCAAAAGGGCTCCCTTGGAGCCCGAGATGGCGGCGGCCAAGCGGCCGTTCCCGCCAAGGCTCTTTCCTCTTCTCCTAACCCTTTCCTCCCTGATGCCAACCCCTTCCTTCCCCTGGACCCAACCTCTTTTTCGGTTGTCCCTCCCTCATATCTCCCCTCTGCCCCTTCCATTTCTCCGCCCTCTGATCCTCCATCGGCTCCTCTCCAGGTTCCTCCCCCGGTTCAGCCTTCTGTTAACTCCTCCCCTGCTCCACCTTCATACTCTGCTCCACCTCTGAACTCCATCAAGGAGGCGGTGAGGGGTGGTGTTCCCCATTGCCAGACCCTGCCTCAACCTCCTCCAATTCCGGTTCCCACGCTCCCCCTTCCAGTTCTCACGCCTTGTGTTCCGGGGGTGGGGGGGGGTGGATGACAGGAAGCCGGGGCAGGCGCCTTTATTGGAACCCGTTCCGGTTACGTACCACCTCAGCGGGGAGGGGAGCCCTCAGGCCCAGTGGGTGCCTTTAGCACAGGCCCGGATTAAGGAACTGTGCAAGGCACAGAAGGACTACTCCCGGGGGTCGGAGTGCTTCCGGGGTATGCTCTGGAATGCCCTTGCACAGAGAGATCTGGTGCTGTCGGACCTGAGGGCCCTCTTCTCCAGTTTAACAAGACCCATGGAGTTTAGGGTCTGGGTGGGGGAATGGAGGAGGGAGATAGTGGAGGTTCTCCCGATTCTTTGGGGGAATCCTTCAATGTCTCATGACGTGGACGGTTTGGTAATCTCCCAAGAACATCTTTTGGGCGAGGGACAGTGGGCAGAGGGGGCAGCTCAAGCAAAGGCCTTGTTCCCGTCTCAGCTTGTAGAGACCGCTAAGGCAGCAGAGCGGGCCTTTTATAAGCTAGGGGTGGTGACCCCCCAATGGGAGGACGATGAAGTCCGGCAGGGGCCGCAAGAGCCTTACATGGTCTTCATCGAGCACCTCTACCGATACGTGGAGGCGCAGGCGACCAGGGACGATGACAGGGAGAAGATGCTCCATAGGATGGCGTATAGCAACGCCAACCCCGAGTGTCGGAAGGCCATCCGGATTCTCCCTCGAAGTCCCCGGCCCACTGTGGAGGCCATGATAGAGGCCGTGGTAGGCCAGGTCTCCTTAACATCACGGCCTAAAAGAGCTTCAGTGGTCTTTGCAGATGGCCCTGAGCCGGACTTCTTTGATATAGAAGCTGCCCTCGTTGCCAGACCCCCAACACCCGGGTCCGGCAGAAGATCAACGGTCACCCACCCCTGCCACCTCTGTGGCAAGTCAGGGCATTGGATGCCCCAATGCCAGATGCGATTAGATTATTTAGAGTATAGAAGGAGGCGGGAAAGGGAGGAGAGTAAGGGCACAAAAAACTAGGCCCGGAGCGCAGCCCCTCCCTGCGCGAAGACAAAAATGCGGCAGGTCACTTAACAACAAGCGGGGAGAGAGGAGACGAGAGAGAGCCGCCTACATTTGCTTTGCAGGACTTGACTTCTTTATCGGATAGGACTACACAAACCTGTGGTACTGTACCTGCACTTAACACCATGTCCTCTGTTTCCCCCTACAGGCTGCAGCTAACTAGGGACTTTTATCTCCCTAGTAGTGACATCCAGCTGGTGTCTGTCGACCTGCAACACCCGGGTCGCTGGAGGAAACTTGGACGTTGCAGGTGGACCGTCGTCGGGGACACGAAGCACACACCGCGAGACATTCACATCGTCCCTGGTCTGGTAACTACCAACCAGGACTGTTTCGCGGTAGGGCTGTACTGTGTCCGACCCCCACTCTTCCTCCCTAAGGGACAGATCATTGCCCAGGCTATTCCGGTTCCAGATAAAGATCATTGGAAGAACTCCGTGGAGAAGACATCGCCTCCGACAGTAGCCTGGGCACAGCTGGTTGGGAGGGAGAAGCCCCGCCTGACTTGTCAGCTCTTGTTGGGTGGGGACAAAAAGATCGTGAGGGGTCTTTTGGACACGGGTGCGGATGTGACGATCATTCCCTCTCGGGAGTGGCCGTCACATTGGGACTTGCAAAGTGCTGTGGACACGATCTCAGGTGTTAGGGGCCTTCAATTGGCCAATCAATCTAAGAGCATTGTGCAAATTAAGGGGCCCGAAGGGCAATTGGCCTCTATACGCCCGTTCGTTTTAGATTACACTGAGCCTCTCTGGGGAAGGGACCTACTAGCCCAGTGGGGAGCCAGAATTGACCTCCCAAAGGCTCCCCAGGTTTTTCGGGCAGTGGCCACTGAGGAGCGCCAGACCTGGAAGCTGAATTGGCTGTCAGATAAACCAGTACAGGTCTTGCAGTGGCCACTCAACAAGCAAAAATTAAAAGCGCTCAATGAGCTCGTTCAGGAGCAGTTACTGAAAGGCAACCTGGTGGAGACAATGTCACCTTGGAACTCCCCAGTGTTTGTCATTAAGAAGCCTAATAAGACAAGTGGCGGCTCCTGACCGACCTCTGCCAAATTAACGAACAAATAATGGGCATGGGTCCTCTTCAGCCAGGGATGCCCTCCCCAGCAATGCTCCCCCAAAATTGGAATTTGGCAGTTATAGATATAAAAGATTGTTTTTTCCAGATTCCCCTGCACCCAGACGATGCCCCGCGCTTTGCGTTCACGGTTCCGTCCATCAACCGTGAGTCCCCAGCCAAGCGCTATCATTGGCGGGTGCTTCCGCAGGGCATGAAGAACAGCCATGTGATCTGCCAATGGTATGTCGCTTCGCTGCTGTCACCCATACGTACAGCCCTCGGGGATGCCGTCATCATCCACCACTACATGGACGACATCCTCGTGTGTGCGCCCGACCACAGTCTGCTTGCCCATGCGCTTGACCTGACAACCAATGCGTTGGTTGCTGCAGGGTTCGAGCTCCAGCAGGACAAAATTCAGCGGATGCCACCTTGGAAATACCTGGGCCTCGAAATCACAAAGCGGACCATTGTTCCGCAGAAATTGGCTATTAGGACAAAAGTCCAGACCCTAGCGGATGTCCATCAACTGTGTGGGTCTTTAAATTGGGTGAGACCTGTGGGATCTCAGTCTCTCAGAACTGGGGTGCTCGGGAGTCTTGGAATGCTGCCAGAAATGTCTGGTGGCTGGACTTTGATCCCACATGGGAGATGACATCAGTATGAGGACGGGAGGATTTCACTGGGGTGAATGGTGAAGGGACAAGTTAATTGGAGTGTGAGATACAGGGTTTAAGATCCCTGTACAGGGGGGTCTAGAGAGGCAAGATGGAGGGATTGGGGCGTGCCCTTCTCCTTCTTCTTCTTCCTCTAGGCCTCCATCTTCTGTGGTGATGTTGGCACTCCGGGATTGGACCTTATTAGGGGAACACTGGTTAATATGGGTAGAGGGTATTGGAGAAAAATGATAAATATTGTATACGTAACTCCGGGTATAAAGATAAGTGACCGCCCCAGGGGCTTTCAGTGTGTGCCCATGGCTGACTGCTGAGCAGAACTCTGTCAGGCCAAGAGAAAATCTTTTAGATAAGCAATTAATAAACACCGAGACCGAGAACAAATCTGAAGCTTCCTCTCGTCCTTTCGAACCCGGGGGCCCAAGGCCATCTTTGGGCTTTTCCCCAGACCATCTAAACAGCCGAGAAATCCAACAGAGACCCTGGCTGGGCATTTCAACCGAGGACCTAGCCCCCCTTTTCAATTTGTTGAAAGGGGGAGAGGGGCTGAGTTCCCCTAGGGCTCACACCCTACAGGCAGAGGAGGCCTTGGAGAAGATACAGAAAGTTATTTCGGCCAGGCAGGCCCACCGTTACCATCCGGGCCTGCCCTTCAAATTTATTATACTGGGAAAATAGCCACACCTCCATGGCATGATACACCAGTGGGACACCAGTGCAAAGCACCAGAGGCTGGGTGACCCCCTCTTAATTATAGAGTGGGTGTTCCTCAGCCATCATCGGTCCAAAAGAATGACACGGCCACAGGAGTTGGTAGCCGAACTGATCCTTAAAGCAAGATCGAGGATCTGGGAGTTGGCGGGGTGTGATTTCACATGCATACATATCCAAATTAAATTGGAATCGGGCCAACTTGAATTAAAGACCTTTGAAGAACTGCTGCAAACCAATGAATACCAGCAGTGTGCACTAGACAGCTACACTGGGCGCATCGCAGTAGATCGGCCTGCCCATAAATTATTCAATTTGGAGTTCAAATTATCGCTGAGAAAGATTCAGAGCAGGGAGCCACTGGATGCCTTGACAGTTTTCACAGACGCGTCTGGAGCATCCCACAAGTCAGTGATGACTTGGAAGGGTCCTCAGACTAAGCAGTGGGAGACTGATGTTGTTGTTGTGGAGGGCTCTCCATAAGTTGCTGAGTTGGACGCAGTCGTCAGGGCATTCCAGAGATTCCCTGGACCTTTTAATTTGGTTACAGATTCTGCGTATGTCGCAGGTGTAGTGTCTCGGGCTGAGTCTGCGGTTCTTCAACAGGTCACCAACAAAAGATTATTTGATTTGCTTAACAGGCTCGTCGAGCTAGTCTCCCACTGCGAGCACCCTTTTTATGTTATGCATGTGAGATCACATGCTGTCCTGGGGTGACGGTATGATGCTTGTATCCCCATTCATCCGTTCTGTGCCTTTAAGACTTGCTCTGAAAAGTGGAAGTTTTGTTTGGATTTCCCTTATCAGGACACAGAGACAAGGCAGTACATAGGGCTGTTTTCACTTCTAGCTCGCAGCTCACTGCTTTTGCTTGCTTGCTTTTCTGCTCTTGCTTCTGCTCTCGCTTTTGCTTCTGCTTATAAGCTAGTTTAGCTAAACAGTCCAAATTCCTTCCCGGACTGTTTCTCCTCTCCTGTTCCTGTGACCATCTCGAACCTGCTCCGGACTGGGACCCGGGAACACCGAAGGTTTGGCTGCAGCAGCTGGCCCAGCGCCGGAGGGACTGAGAGCAGAGCAACCACCCCGAAAGAGACTTTCTGATTTTGTCATCTTTCTCAGAGTGGTGTCAGCTGGTATTGTTCATTTTGTGTGTGGGGGGTGCTGTGCCAGTCAAATAAACAGGTTCTTTCCACTTCTCTCCGAGGAATTTTTTCCCGAACCGGTTGGGGGGAGGGGCCGTGTGGGTTTTGCTTTCTGGAGGGGCCCTCCTTTGCAGATTCGTTAACAAATTTGCCCTAAACCAGGACAAAATATTGGTGCCCAAACGTGAGGCTCGAGAGAGAGTGGAAAAACCCTGTTTTGACTGCATTTTGGTTGCTATTACTCTGTGTTCGTTTAAATCAGCTAATAGCCATGGTTTTTGAATTGATAATGTCTATTGGGGTGAAGTTTTACATGCATTTCTGGTCCCTAGGGTTTTTTGAGATTTTAATACCTCTCTGGTCCCTAGGTTTATTTTCTTATCCAGAAATAGCTTTAGTATTGCCCCTAATACGTAGTTTTTACATCAGAGGGGCAGTGACCAGAGTAGCTATCCTGCTGGGCTTTGTGGCAATAATGTGCAAGAAGTTTATAAACATGCTAGTGTCTGCTCCAGGTATGAATGGTTCATGGCTATGGTTATGCATCCAGTTTGTTGCAGGAGGAGCAGGAGGGAATGAGGTTTTTCAGCCTCTGCTTTCCTCCTTCTCCTATGAATCAGTTGCATCACTAGTGAAGGATGTTCAGTTTCCCCTCAATGTTAAAGAGACCATTTTCCTGGTATCCAATCTGATAACCTTCCTCTATACAGCCTGCTGCTTCTCTAGAATGAGGGCTGAGATTTCTAGGCGGGCTGATGAGACCCCTGACTCAGGAGTAGACCCCGGTGTGGAAAATCCTAAGTGGTGTGGGAAATGGGAGGATATGGGCCAAATCCTGAAGGAATTCTCTGACCCTATAGTCTGGGATTTTCCCCATGAACAAATTCAGAATCCAGCTGAGGTGGGGATATATCTGAAAGAGAAGTACCAGGATGAGCCTAAGGAGAGGAAGGTCATTGCAGTGAGCTGGGTCCTGGCATATGCTTATCACACACTGCTAGATACTGTCGGGCAGCAGACAGAGGCAGGGGGGCAGGGAGATAAATCAGCAACTTTCCCGGTGACTCAGGCTGCAGCTAACACTCCAGGCTCGAAGCCAGCATCTCAACCCATGGCTGTTGCTACCAGCACTAGAAGTGGGAAATGCACGGACAAGACCAATCGACCAGGGGATGATGATGATGATGATGATGATGAAGGAGAAGGAACCTCAATGCCTCCTGACATAAAATCAGGAGTCAAAGCAGCAGGTGCAAGATCAGATGAGTCCTTTTCCCTGAAGGACCTCCGTGGCCTACGGAAGGATTACACTCGAAGGTCTGATGAATCCATAATTAGTTGGCTTGTCCGTCTCTGGGATGCTGCAGACGAGGCTACAATTCTGGATGGCACTGAAGCCAGGCATTTGGGATCCCTGTCACAGGATACTGTCATAGACCAAGGAATGATGAGGGGGGCTAACCCTCACAGCCTCTGGGAACGGGTCCTAAGAAGCGTAGCAGAAAGATACCTGTGTGCAGAAGATCTCTATATGCAGCAAACTCAGTGGAAGACAATAGAGCAAGCGATCCAACGCTTGAGAGAAATGGCTGTGGCAGAAATTATCTTCTCAGATGATGTAACAACCAGGAACCCAGACTTAGTACCATGCACGTCTGTGATGTGGCGAAAACTCGTACGACTTGGGCCACACGAATATGCTTCTGCCTTAGCCATCATGAAGAGGGATGAGAGGGATGAGACGGTGCTTGACATGGCAAGGAAGCTCCGAGCATATGCAGATGCTGTACATGGCCCGACACATGCCAGAATCGCAGCGGTAGAAACACGTCTGCAGAACTTAGAGGATAAGATAGAGGAGAACCATAAGAAGCTTAGAGAGGAGATTAAAGAAGACCTTCTCCAAATTTCAGCAGTACAGATCCGAGGTTCTGGTCTCCAAGGCAGACGTTTCCCAGATGGCGAGAGAAGGTACACCCCACGAGCTGAGCTGTGGTTCTACCTGTGTGATTGTGGGAAGAACATGAGAAGGTGGCATAGGAAACCTACTGCTGTTCTGGCACGACGGGTGCGTGAACTGAAGGAAGCCACCAGGAGGAAAGCAGCTCCAGTTGCCCGTAGCCGACCGGCCAGGTATGATGATGATGACATGTCTGATCCTCTCGAAGGAACATCCAAAACATACGCCCAGGGAAAGAAGGATAACCAGGCTTAGAGGGGCCCTGCCTCTAGCCAGGTAGAGGCCAGGGAAAATCGTGTTTTCTGGTCTGTGTGGATTCGTTGGCTTGGCACATCGGAGCCACAAGAGTACAAAGCTTTGGTCGATACTGGTGCGCAATGCACATTAATCCCATCAAGACATGTGGGGACAGAGTCTGTTTCTATTGCTGGTGTGACAGGAGGATCCCAGGATTTCACTTTGGTGGAAGCTGATGTGAGCCTAACGGGAAATGAGTGGAAGAAGCATCCTATTGTGACTGGCCCAGAGGCCCCATGTATTTTGGGCATAGACTACCTTCGGAGTGGGTACTTCAAAGACCCAAAAGGACTCAGGTGGGCATTTGGAATAGCTGCTGTAGAGACAGAGGGCATCCAGCAATTGAACACCTTGCCTGGGTTGTCTGAGAATCCATCTGCAGTAGGATGCCTGACGGGAGAAGAGCAACAAGTGCCAATTGCCACTTCCATAGTGCATCGACAGCAGTATAGGACCACTCGAGATGCCGTGATCCCCATTCATAAGATGATCCGAGAGCTGGAGAGCCAAGGGGTGGTCAGCAAGACCCACTCACCCTTCAACAGCCCCATTTGGCCTGTGCGAAAATCTGAAGGAGAATGGAGATTGACTGTGGACTACCGTGCATTGAATCAAGTGACTCCACCACTGAGTGCTGCCGTGCCAGACATATTAGAGCTCCAGTATGAGCTAGAGTCCAAGGCAGCAAAGTGGTATGCCACTATAGACATTGCCAATGCATTTTTCTCCATTCCTCTGGCAGCAGAATGCAGGCCTCAGTTTGCCTTCACATGGAGGGGAGTGCAGTACACCTGGAACCGACTGCCCCAGGGGTGGAAGCACAGCCCCACCATCTGCCATGGACTGATCCAGACTGCACTAGAAAGGGGAGAGGCTCCGGAACACCTGCAGTATATTGATGACATCATTGTGTGGGGGAACACAGCTGCGGAAGTGTTCGAGAAAGGGAAGGAAATCATCCAGATCCTCCTGGGAGCTGGTTTCGCCATTAAAAAGAGTAAAGTAAAGGGACCAGCTCGTGAGATTCAATTCCTGGGAGTGAAGTGGCAAGATGGACGACGTGAGATTCCTACAGATGTCATCAACAAGATCACAGCAATGTCTCCACCCACCAATAAGAAAGAGACACAAGCTTTCTTGGGTGCAAGAGGTTTTTGGAGGATGCATATTCCTGAGTACAGTCAGATCGTGAGCCCTCTTTACCTGGTCACCCGCAAGAAGAACAAGTTCCAGTGGGGCCCTGAGCAGCAACAAGCCTTTGTCCAGATCAAGCAGGAGATTGCCCATGCAGTAGCCCTTGGCCCGGTCAGGACAGGACCAGAGGTAAAGAACATGCTCTACTCTGCAGCCGGGAACCATGGCTTGTCCTGGAGCCTTTGGCAGAAGGTGCCTGAGGAGACTCGGGGTCGACCACTGGGATTTTGGAGTCGAAGCTACAGAGGGTCTGAAGCCAACTATACTCCAACAGAGAAAGAAATCCTGGCTGCCTATGAAGGAGTTCTGGCTGCCTCGGAGGTAATAGGCACTGAAGCACAACTCCTCCTGGCACCCCGACTACCGGTGCTGGGGTGGATGTTCAAAGGCAAAGTTCCTTCCACTCACCATGCCACCAGTGCTACATGGAGCAAGTGGATTGCTCTCATCACTCAGCGCGCCCGTATAGGTAAACTGAATCGCCTTGGGATTTTGGAGGTCATTACAAATTGGCCCGAAGGTGAGAATTTTGGTGTCACAGATGAAGAGGAACAAGAACCAGTGACACGTGCTGAAGAGGTCCCTCCCTATAACCAACTGCCACCAGAGGAAACACGCTACGCTCTTTTCACTGACGGTTCCTGTCGCTTGGTAGGGATGAACCGGAAGTGGAAAGCAGCCGTATGGAGCCCCACACGACAGGTTGCACAAGCTACCGAAGGAGAAGGTGGATCAAGCCAACTTGCAGAACTCAAAGCTGTTCAACTGGCCCTGGACATTGCTGAGAGAGAGAAGTGGCCAAAGCTCTACCTCTACACTGATTCATGGATGGTAGCCAATGCTCTGTGGGGATGGCTGGAGAGGTGGAAAAAGGCTAACTGGCAACGTAGAGGGAAACCAATTTGGGCTGCTGATGAGTGGAAAGACATTGCTACCAGGGTAGGGAGGCTACCTGTGAAAGTCCGCCATGTAGATGCCCATGTACCCAAGAGTAGGGCCAATGAGGAGCACCAGAACAATGAGCAGGTAGACCAAGCGGCAAAGATAGGGGTGTCCAAAATAGACCTAGACTGGGAACATAAGGGAGAGTTATTCTTAGCTAGATGGGCCCATGATGCCTCAGGCCACCAGGGCAGAGATGCCACCTATAAATGGGCACAAGACCGAGGGGTGGATCTAACCATGGACAGTATTTCTCAGGTTATCCATGACTGTGAGACGTGTGCTGCCATCAAGCAGGCCAAGCGAGTGAAGCCCCTCTGGTACGGTGGGCGGTGGTCCAAGTACAAGTATGGGGAGGCCTGGCAGATTGACTACATCACACTGCCCCAGACACGCCAGGGCAAGGGCTACGTGCTCACCATGCTGGAAGCCACCACTGGATGGTTGGAAACCTACCCTGTGTCTCATGCCACAGCCCGGAACACCATCCTGGGCCTTGAAAAGCAAGTCCTGTGGAGACATGGCACCCCTGAGAGGATCGAGTCAGACAACGGGACTCATTTCAAGAACAGCCTTATCAACACCTGGGCTAGGGAACATGGCATTGAGTGGGTGTACCATATCCCCTACCATGTACCAGCTGCAGGGAAAGTGGAGAGGTACAATGGACTACTAAAAACCCAGTTGAAAGCTTTGGGTGGGGGATCTTTCAAGAATTGGGAGCAGCATTTAGCAAAGGCCACCTGGTTAGTCAACACCCGAGGTTCCACCAACAGAGCAGGTCCTGCCCAGTCTGAGTCCCTGAATGTAATAGAAGGAGGCAAAGTCCCAGTGGTACATATCAGAGGTTTGTTAGGGAAGACTGTATGGATCAACTCTGCCTCGAGTAGAGACAAACCCATTCGTGGGGTTGTCTTTGCTCAGGGACCAGGTTGCACGTGGTGGATAATGCAAAGAGATGGAACAACACGATGTGTACCTCAGGGAGATCTGATTGTGGGATAGAATGATATGCAATATCACTGTTCATTGGATGTTACTGCCATTGTCTGTACATTAAACCATACAGACATGAGATAGAAGGAAATGTGTAAGAGTTGAAGGTCTGGGCAAGTGGAAGATGGAGAAGGAAATGTGAAAGTGTCGAAGGTCTGAGCAAGTGATAGATGGAGCTTTAAGTTACTAAAGTGAAAAGGGGGGATCCTGCAGCTCTGTAATATAGGGCCTGGATTCAGTGGTCCAGTGTGGGGATATGATGAAGGCATGATGGGTATTGCTTGTAATTTTGGGGAAACAGATGGAAACTTTGTGTGAATAATGCATGATGTGTTGTAATATGTTGATGATATGGGGATAAGGGGTGGAATGTCCTGGGGTGACGTTATGATGCTTGTATCCCCATTCATCCGTTCTGTGCCTTTAAGACTGGCTCTGAAAAGTGGAAGTTTTGTTTGGGTTTCCCTTATCAGGACACAGAGACAAGGCAGTACATAGGGCTGTTTTCACTTCTAGCTCGCAGCTCGCTGCTTTTGCTTGCTTGCTTTTCTGCTCTTGCTTCTGCTCTCGCTTTTGCTTCTGCTTATTATCTAGTTTAGCTAAACAGTCCAAATTCCTTCCCGGACTGTTTCTCCTCTCCTGTTCCTGTGACCATCTCGAACTTTCTCCGGACTGGGACCCGGGAACACCGAAGGTTTGGCTGCAGCAGCTGGCCCAGCGCCGGAGGGACTGAGAGCAGAGCAACCACCCCGAAAGAGACTTTCTGATTTTGTCATCTTTCTCAGAGTGGTGTCAGCTGGTATGGTTCATTTTGTGTGCGGGGGGTGCTGTGCCAGTCAAATAAACAGGTTCTTTCCACTTCTCTCCGAGGAATTTTTTCCCGAACCGGTTGGGGGGAGGGGCCGTGTGGGTTTTGCTTTCTGGAGGGGCCCTCCTTTGCAGATTCTTTAACAAATTTGCCCTAAACCAGGACACATACTGATCTGCCCAGGTTTATTGCGGAAGGCAACCGGCGTGCCGACTCTCTGGCCGCGGCTGCTGTTACGCAGGCCCCTCTCCCAGACGTGTTCGGCCAGGCTAAGATCAGTCACCAACTTTTCCATCAGAATGCGCCTGGCCTGGTCCGGCAATTCAATCTGACGCAGGATCAGGCCAAGGCGATAGTGGCCACATGTCCCCAATGCCAACATGATCAGATGCCCACCGTGGCGTCGGGGGCTAATCCCCGAGGTTTGGCGAGCTGCGAGGTGTGGCAGATGGACGTGACACATATCCCATCTTTTGGTCGATTGTGTTACGTCCACGTCTCAGTAGATACCTTCTCCGGGGCTATCTGTGCTTCTGCCCACACAGGCGAAAAGGCAACGGATGTCCAGAAGCATCTGCTTCAGGCATTCGCTGTCTTGGGCATCCCTAGGGCCCTAAAAACAGATAACGGCCCTGCGTATACTTCCAAGGAGCTGCGGAGCTTCCTGCAGCAATGGGGAATAGTCCATAAGACCGGCATCCCCTATTCCCCAACAGGCCAAGCCATGGTGGAGAGGGCCCACCAGAGCCTTAAGAAGATCCTATCCCGGCAACAACCGGCGATGAAGGTGGAGACCCCCCACGTCCGGCTGTCAAGAGCATTGTACACGCTTCACTTTCTAAATTGCTCTTTTGACAGCCAAAATCCTCCAGTGGTCCGGCACTTCGGCAGTCACCAGCAGCTGCAGCTTAAAGCCAGGCCACCGGTTCTTGTAAAAGATCCGGAGACCTGGCGGACGGAGGGCCCCTTTGACCTGGTGACCTGGGGGAGGGGATATGCCTGCGTGTCCACTCCCTCAGGCCCCAGGTGGATTCCATCCAAGTGGGTCAGGCCCTTCGTCCCGATACAGAGGACCAAGAAGGAGGCAGTACCACAGGTCCGGCAGGCTTGTTGGCGTCGGCGGAGGAAACCACACCATCAGTCTTGGTCCTTCTCTCCAGATCTCCCCCCGGTTACCGAAGAGCCCTCTCCTCCAGCTTCTCCTCCACCCCTTGACCTCCTATGTCACGTTTCCTCCCATTCACCCGCTGCTCCAGCTCTTACCCCCCGTATGTTTTATTTAAACTGGTTGTTTGGAGATGAACCATTTTTGTGAATTCGTTATACTTTTACTATCTTCTCTCGTTTCAGTTACATCTCCCCCATGGCCTCCGTTTCAACATCGCTGGCTCCCAACCCTAGCCTGCTAATGGTGATCATGACGACCTGCGGACTCCTTTTGCCACCTTCGGAGCCGTGGGTCGTTCCCCAGCCAAAGATCAACGTCTGGCGTGCCTTGGCTCAGTCTTTAGGACAGGACCACATTTGCCTTGACACCGGCGCAGCAGAGGACCCGATGTTGTCTTGCCTTGTGGGGATCCCTTTCTCTCCAGGCGAGTTCCCATCCGCCTTTCAGTCAGCCCTTTCCCCTATTTTGGCCCGGAGCCTTACCATCCTCCCGAGTTTTGATTCTAGTAATGCTTGGAACGACGGAGTGCGTAGGCTGGATTCTTTATCCTCTGAGCCCACGGAATTACATCTTCTCGGTTCCGCCAATGCCTCTGTTTGTTTTCAATTTGATTACACCTTTGCCCCTCTAGAGAAGGGCAGTGAGGTGGTCCAGCAAACTAAAAAAGAATATCGTGCAAACCAGTGGTGCAAAGCCGTGCTGAAGATCAGTGGCCCCACCACCACTGGACGGACCCCATATGCCCTTCCCAGGGGAGGGTTTTTGATTTGTGGCGACCGGGCGTGGGCAGGCATCCCCTCTGGTCTGATCGGAGAGCCGTGCACTTTTGGAAGACTGACGCTGTTCACCCCCAACATGACCCAAATTGTCAATTGGAAAAAGGCAAATGTCACGTCCGAATTGGCCAGAGCTAAAAGAGATCTCAAGGATCTCACTGAGGACTGTGACAGCAAAATTACCCATTGGTCACACTCAAAATCCGTCGCCTTTACCATCTTGTTTCCTTGGGTATCGGTGGCGAAGGCTCTAGGTGAATTGGGCCGCCAAGAGTGTTGGGTGGCTAAACAAGCAAATTTTACTTCAGCCGCGCTCTACGACCTCCTCACAGACGAGGAAATAACAAGGAAGGCGACACTCCAAAACAGAGCAGCAATAGATTTTCTATTGCTGCTCCATCATCATCACTGGAGGAGTTTGAGGGCCTCTGCTGCCTGAACCTGTCCTCTCGTACTGAGGACGCCAGACACTCCATCAAGAAACTCCAAGACCTTCTACATCAGGTTGAGCAGGAGACATCAGACTGGCTGGGGGACATTTTTAAGGGTTGGGGTATTAGCGGGTGGGCCAGTTCTATTTGAGAGTCAGCTTGTAAAGTTGTTTTGAGTTTGATCATATTTTCAGTCTTAATCATGTTGACCCGCGGCTTGGTCCAAAGACTGATAGCAAAGGCCACCTCGCCCACTGTAAACCATGCCGCAATTCCGTCGGAAGAGCACTTCAAGCTGGAAGACCTCTCCCCAGAGGCCGAAAAAGCTGTGGACGAGGAAGGGTCAACCGAGCCACCTCATGAACATCCAGAGACAGACGAACTCCAGCTCGGAGAAGGCGAAGACTGGCAGGACCAGCCGCGGGCCTCAGAATTTTGAGTTTATATGGACATTCTTGTTTCTTTTTATTTTATTTGTTAAGAAACGGGGAGATGTTGTAGTGTGTTTTTAAGTTTCTCAGTTTGCTCCCCCATTTTATGTATGTTCCCCCTTTGTTCTCTATAAATGGTTCCTCCCTTCCCAGTTTTCCCGCCACTATTGCCCTGACAGTTGAGTTACTCTGGTTACCCCTGCCCCCTTTTAGTTGCCAATGTCCTAAGATACATAATTGCTCCTCCCTTATCCCACCATATAAGTAATGTTTTCCTCCTCCCTGGGCCCAGTCAAGCACCTCCCACTCCTCCCAGGTTTCGAGAACCTTCTTCGCCTTGGGGGTTGTAGTTGGCTGGTGTCCTGGGGCCCCTCCTCTACTTCATGTTTAGTGGATGTGTTCTTATGTCAGTCTTGTTATGTACCTTCCCACTTGTTCCCCGATTGGTTAGTTGGGCTTTCCTCCCTTCTCCACCCCTTCCCTTTAAAACTCTGTCTCTCCCCGTGTTCGGTGCCATTTGCTGTGGGTTTGTCCATCTGTTGGTTGCCCTTTGCTGCCTGGGGGCTCGTCAATAAACCGACGTTTCATCCCCAGAGTGTGGTCACCTCCTCACTCGTCTCGTCCTGCATGAACTCAAGTCCGCAATCCAGCCCGGCCCGAGGCCACGACGCTAAGGGGGGCTGGCTTCTGATGCATAGGGGCGTCGGCCTTCTTACCCCTTCTGCGAGCCGGATTTAGGGCCGCGCACGCCCTCGCGCAAAAGACGACGGTACGATGCTCTCCGGAGCTAAGAGCCGCTCCTGGGTGTCTTTCGGCAGAAGTCGCGCTGCGGGAGCACTGTGACCGCCATAGTCGTCTTTGCGCGAAGAAGCCGCTTCTTCGCCTCCGGGAGCCGGAGAGAGCGGCAGCTTCGGAAAGGTGAAGAAGGAAGCTGCACAACACTGGGATTGTGAGCGCAGCTTGCCAACTGATAGAAAACAGTACCTTAGCACTCTCCTGCCTTTTGCAAACACATGAGCATTCGATTGGAAGCTGTTTCAGGCAACTCTCTTCGTCTTCTTGCAAAACACTCGGCAGACCTCCGTGCAACTTCTAGAACACGATGGGAGATGTTTTCTGTGCAATCACAGTTTCTCCTTGCAAGACATAGTGGAAAAGCTTTTGGCTAAGATGTAGACGACAAGAGACACTAAAGACGAAGGTACGATGCTCTCCGGAGCTAAGAGCCGCTCCCGGGCGTCTTTCGGCAGAAGCCGCGCTGCGGAGAGCACTGTGACCGTCACAATCGTCTTTGCGCAAAGAAGCCGCTTCTTCGCCTCCGGGAGCCGGCGAGAGCGGCATCTTCGAAAAGGAGAAGAAGGAAGCTGCGCAACACTGGGATTGTGTGCGCAGGTTGCCAACTGATAGAAAACAGTACCTTAGAACTCTCCTGCCTTTTCCAAACACATGAGCATTCGATGGGAAGCTGTTTTTGGCAACTCTCTTCGTCTTCTTGCAAAACACTCGGCAGACTTCCGTGCAACTTCTAGAACACGATGGGAGATGTTTTCCGCGCTGGCACAGTTTCTTCTTTCCAGACATAATGGAAAAGCTTTTGGCTAAGATTTAGACGACAAGAGACGCTAAAGACGAAGGTACGATGCTCTCCGGAGCTAAGGGCCCCTCCCGGGCGTCTTTCGGCAGAAGCCGCACTCCGGAGAGCACTGTGATCGTCACCATCGCCGTTGCACGAAGAAGCCACTTCTTCGCCTCCAGGAGCCGGAGAGTGCGGCAGCTTCGGAAAGGTGAAGAAAGAAGCTGCAGAACACTGGGATTGTGTGCGCAGCTTTCCAACTGATAGAAAACAGAACCTTAGCACTCTCCTGCCTTTTCCAATCATATGAGCATTCGATTGGAAGTTGTTTCAGGCAACTCTCTTCCTCTACTTGCAAAACACTCGGCAGATCTCCGTGCAACTTCTTGTGTTGTAGTGTGTTTTTAAGTTTCTTGTTTTTGCTCCCCCATTTTATGTATTATTCCCCCCCTGTTCTTTGTAAGATGGTCCTTCCCCCTCCAGTTTTCCCGCCACAGATCCTTTGGCAGTTATGTTGCTATGGTTACCACTGCCCCTGTTGATTTTCAATCTCCCAAGTTACATAACTGCTCCTCCCTTATCCCACCATATAAGTAAAGTTTTCCTGCTCCCTGAGCCCAGTCAATCACCCCCCACTCCTCCCTGCTTTCTAGAACATTCTTCTCTCTGGGGGTGGTGGTTGGCTGGCGTCCCTGGGCCCCTCCTTTGTTCTATGTTTATTGGATAAGTTCTTGTGTAAGTTTTCTTATGTACCTCCCCACATGTTCCCCTATTGTTTAGCTGGGCTTCACCTCCCGTTTTCACTCCTTCCCTGTAAAACTCTGTCTCCCCCTGTGTTCGGGGCCATTTTGCTGTGGGTTTTTCCACCTGTTGGTGTGCCCTGTGCTGCATGTGGGCTCTTCAATAAACCGACGTTTTACACCCAGCAAGTGGTCGCCTCCTCTCTCGTCTCGTCCAGCGCAAATCAAAGTCCGCAATCCAGCCCAGCCCGAGGCCAGGACGCCAAGGGGGGCTGGCCTCAGATGCGCAGGGGCGTCGGCCGCTTTACCCCTTCAGCTAGCCGGACTTAGGGCCGTGAAAGCCCTCGCGCAGTTTGGCTACCAACGTAGGGGCCGACGAAGTGGACTTTTTACCCCGGACTGGACCCTGCGGAGTTGGGATTTACTTACCCTCTGGGCGCCAGACTACCCCGGGTAGTAGCAGGCTCCGTTTTAGGAGCAGCGCTCCCCGGCGTAAGGGAGTCGGGAATCCTCGCACCCTCAGAGGACGACTCCCCGAGACGAGCGACTCTCGCCTGGTTTTTTCTTTGTCGCCGCTGCAAGATTGGTGAGTTCGGACCCCGTCCTGGGGACTCTCCGGCTTCCCCTCTGCCTTTTAACTTTCCCTAGGGGTATATGCCCTGCGTTGGGGACCTACCCCCCGCCTTCTCTCCTTGAGGTTTTTTCTCGCCCCCGTGCCATTTTTGTTTTCTCCTCCCTTTGGGTGCCAGATTTCCCGAGACGTGGGGCCGGACCCATCACCCAATTTCCTTTTTTCCCTCCGGCTGTTTACCCAGACTTTTGGGCAGTGGGGGGGGCAGGGACTGGCGGTGGGCGGCTCATTGTTTAAGTTTTCGTTGTTTCCCAGGCATGCGGTTGCGTCATCAGAGGATTTTCCCCCTTTCTAGCGGCAGCAGTTCCTGCTCTAGAAAGGCGCCATGGGTGCCGGCTTGGGAAAATCGCAGAAGGAGGTTTATTATGTTGTGAAGGGTTTGTTGCTTGGGGGTGGTCAAAAAGCCCCCAAGCAGGAGTTAAAATGTTTAGTTAAGTGGGTATTTTCTAGGTTTCCCGAGGTCTCCCCGGAACGCGTAAAAGAGCCGTGGTTTTGGGCAGCCGTTGTGGCAAAATTAGAAGAGGCCATAAATTCCGGGGAGACAAAACTTGCCAACGTGGCGTATTGCGCGCGCAGAGTGCATGCGACACTCCGTGCGTCTTTGGAGCCTAAGAAAAGTCCCGCGGTTTCTGGTTTGTCCCCTCGTTCTCTTTGTTCAGTTGCCCTTGTCCCTAAAACCTTTCCCTCGTCCCGTAGGCAAGACCCCTCGAGGGGGATTTTGAGGGCCGAAAAGAGCCAGGGGGACCATCCTGCCCCTGCTCCCCCTCGACCGGCTCGGCCTCCCCCTTCGAGGAGCCCTGGCCAGGCTCCTTCTCTTCCCTTACCCTCTACCGCGGTCCCCAAGTCCCCGGTTTCAACCCCCAAAGTTGTTCGGTTTTGCGAAGACCCTCAAAAGGGGTCCCTTGGTGCCCGAGATGGCGGCAGCCAGGCCGCCACTCCCGCCAGGGCTCCTTCTTCTCCTCCTAACCCTTTCCTCCCTGATACCAACCCCTTCCTTCCCCTGGACCCAACCTCTTTTTCGGTCGTCCCTCCCCCATCTCTTCCCTCTGCTCCTTCCATTTCTCCGCCCTCCGATCCTCCGTCGGCTCCTCCCCAGGTTCCTCCCCCGGTTCAGCCCCCTGTTTACTCCATCCCTGCTCCACCTTCATACTCTGCTACACCTCCGAACTCCATCAAGGAGGCGGAGAGGGGCGGTGTGCCGCGCCCACTCCCTCGCCCTGCCCCATTGCCAGACCCTGCCTCAACCTCCTCCAACTCCGGTTCCCACGCTCCCCCTTCCGGTTCTCACGCCTTGTGTTCCGGGGGTGGGGGGGGGGTGGATGACAGGAAGCCGGGGCAGGCGCCTTTATTGGAAGCCGCTCCGGTTGCGTACCACCTCAGCGGGGAGGGGAGCCCTCCGGCCCAGTGGGTGCCTTTAACACAGGCCCGGATTAAGGAACTGTGCAAGGCGCAGAAGGACTACTCCCGCGGGTCTGAATACTTCCGGGGTATGCTCCGGAATGCCCTTGCACAGGGAGATCTGGTGCCGGCGGACCTGAGGGCCCTCTTCTCCAGTTTAACAAGACCCATGTAGTTTAGAGTCTGGGTGGGGGAATGGAGGAGGGAGATAGTGGAGGTTCTCCCGATTCTTTGGGGGAATCCTTCAGTGTCTCATGACGCGGACCGTTTAGCAATTTCCCAAGAAGATCTTTTGGGCGAGGGACAGTGGGCAGAGGGGGCAGCTCAAGCAAAGGCCTTGTTCCCGCCTCAGCTTTTAGAGACCGCTAAGGCAGAAGAGTGGGCCTTTTATAAGCTAGACGTGGTGACCTCCCAATGGGAAGATGATGAAGTCCGGCAGGGGCCGCAAGAGCCTTATATGGTTTTCATCGAGCGCCTCTACAGATAGGTGGAGGCGCAGGCGACCGGGGATGACGACAGGGAAAAGATTCTCTGGAGGATGGCGTATAGCAATGCCAACCTAGAGTGTCGGAAGGCCATCAGGAGGCTCCCTCGAAGTCCCCGGCCCACGGTGGAGGCCATGATAGAGGCCGTGGTAGGCCAGGTATCCCTACCATCGCGGCCTAAAAGAGCCTCAGTGGCTTTTGCGGAGGACCCCGAACCGGAATTCTTTGATATAGAAGCTGCCCCCATTGCTGGACCCCCAACACCCGGGTCCAGCAGAAGATCAACGGCCACCCACCCCTGCCACCTCTGTGGCAAGACAGGGCATTGGATGCCCTAATGCCCGATGCGATTAGATTATTTAGAGTATAGAAGGAAGCGGGAAAAGGAGGAGAGTAAGGGCACAAAAAACTAGGCCCGGAGCGCAGCCCCTCCCTCCGCGAAGACAAAAATGCGGCAGGCCACTTAACAACAAGCGGGGAGGGAGGAGACGAGAGAGAGCTGCCGTACACACTGCCGGATTTGTTATACTTAGTACCAGACTTGACACATACCTGTGGTATTCAGCCTACACCTGCTCTTAACACCATGTCCTCTGTTTCCCCCTACAGGCTGCAGCTAACTAGGGACTTTTATCTCCCTAGCAGTGACATCCAGCTGGTGTCTGTCGACCTGCAACACCTGGGTCGCTGGACAAAACTTGGACGTTGCAGGTGGACCGTCGTCGGGGACACGAAGCACACACCGCGAGACATTCACATCGTCCCTGGTCTGGTAACTACCGACCGGGACCGTTTCGCGGTAGGGCTGTACTGTGTCCGACCCCCGCTCTTCCTCCCTAAGGGATAGATCATTGCCCAGGCTATTCCGGTTCCAGATAGAGATCATTGGAAGAACTCTGTGGAGAGGACATCGCCTCCGACAGTAGCCTGGGCACAGCTGGTGGGGAGGGAGAAGCCCCGCCTGACTTGTCAGCTCTTGTTGGGTGGGGACAAAAAGATCGTGAGGGGTCTTTTGGACACGGGTGCGGATGTGACGATCATTCCCTCTCGGGAGTGGCCGTCACATTGGGACTTGCAAAGCGCTGCGGGCACGATCTCAGGTGTTGGGGGCCTTCAATTGGCCAATCAATCTAAGAGCATTGTGCAAATTAAGGGGCCCGACGGGCAATTGGCCTCTATACGCCCGTTCGTTTTAGATTACACCGAGCCTCTCTGGGGAAGAGACCTACTAACCCAGTGGGGAGCCAGAATTGACCTCCCAAAGGCTCCCCAGGTTTTTCGGGCAGTGGCCACTGAGGAGCGCCAGACCTGGAAGCTGAATTGGCTGTCAGATAAACCAGTACAGGTCTTGCAGTGGCCACTCAACAAGCAAAAATTAAAAGCGCTCAATGAGCTCGTTCAGGAGCAGTTACTGAAAGGCCACCTGGTGGAGACAATGTCACCTTGGAACTCCCCAGTGTTTGTCATTAAGAAGCCTAATAAGGACAAGTGGCGGCTCCTGACCGACCTCCGCCAAATTAACGAACAAATAATGGGCATGGGTCCTCTTCAACCAGGGATGCCCTCCCCAGCAATGCTCCCCCAAAACTGGAATTTGGCAGTTATAGATATAAAAGATTGTTTTTTCCAGATTCCCCTGCACCCAGACGATGCCCCGCGCTTTGCGTTCACGGTTCCTTCCATCAACCGTGAGTCCCCAGCCAAGCGCTATCATTGGCGAGTCCTTCCGCAAGGCCTTAAGAACAGCCCTGTGATCTGCCAGTGGTATGTCGCTTCGCTGCTGTCACCCATACGTAGAGCCCTCGGGGATGCTGTCATCATCCACCATTACATGGACGACATCCTCGTGTGCGCTCCCGACCACAGTCTGCTTGCCCATGCGCTTGACCTGACAACCAATGCGTTGGTTGCTGCAGGGTTCGAGCTCCAGCAGGACAAAATTCAGCGGATGCCACCTTGGAAATACCTGGGCCTCGAAATCACAAAGCGGACCATTGTTCCGCAGAAATTGGCTATTAGGACAAAAGTCCAGACCCTAGCGGATGTCCATCAGCTGTGTGGGTCTTTAAATTGGGTGAGACCCTGGCTAGGCATTTCAACTGAGGACCTAGCCCCCCTTTTCAATTTGTTGAAAGGGGGAGAGGGGCTGAGTTCCCCTAGGGCTCTCACCCCAGAGGCAGAGGTGGCCTTGGAGAAGATACAGAAAGTTATTTCGGCCAGGCAGGCCCACCGTTACCATCCGGGCCTGCCCTTCAAATTTATTATACTGGGAAAATTGCCACACCTCCATGGCATGATACACCAGTGGGACACCAGTGCAAAGGACCAGGGGCTGGGTGACTCCCTCTTAATTATAGAGTGGGTGTTCCTCAGCCACCATTTGTCCAAAAGAATGACACGGTCACAGGAGTTGGTAGCCGAACTGATCTTCAAAGCAAGATCGAGGATCAGGGAGCTGGCGGGGTGTGATTTCACATGCATACATACCTCAATTAAATTAGAATCGGGACAACTTACATTAAAGACCTTTGAAGAACTGCTGCAAACTAATGAATACCTGCAGTTTGCACTAGATAGCTACACTGGGCGCATCGCAGTAGATCGGCCGGCCCACAAATTATTGAAATCGAAGTTTAAATTATCGCTGAAAAAGGTTCAGAGCAGGAAGCAGCTGGATGCCTTGACAGTTTTCACAGACGCGTCTGGAGCATCCCACAAGTCAGTGATGACTTGGAAGGATCCTCAGACTCAGCAGTGGGAGACTGATGTTGTTGTTGTGGAGGGCTCTCCACAAGTGACTGAGTTGGACGCAGTCATCAGGGCATTCCAGCGATTCCCTGGGCCTTTTAATTTGGTTACAGATTCTGCGTATGTCGCAGGTGTATTGTCTCGAGCTGAGTCTGCGGTTCTTCAAGAGGTCACAAACAAAAGATTATTTGAGTTTCCTAACAGGCTCGTCGAGCGAGTCTCCCACCGCGAGCACCCTTTTTATGTTATGCATGTGAGGTCACATACTGATCTGCCCGGGTTTATTGCAGAAGGCAACCGTCGTGCCGACTCTCTGGCCGCGGCTGCTGTTACGCAGGCCCCTCTCCCAGACGTGTTCGGCCAGGCTAAGATCAGTCACCAACTTTTCCATCAGAATGCGCCTGGCCTGGTCCGGCAATTCAATCTGACGCAGGATCAGGCCAAGGCGAAAGTGGCCACATGTCCCCAATGCCAACAGGATCAGATGCCCACCATGGCCTCGGGGGCCAATCCCCGAGGTTTGGCGAGCTGCGAGGTGTGGAAGATGGACGTGACACATATCCCATCTTTTGGTCGATTGTGTTACGTCCATGTCTCAGTTGATACCTTCTCCGGGGCTATATATGCTTCTGTCCACACAGGCGAAAAGGCAGCGAATTTCCAGAAGCATCTGCTTCAGGCATTCGCTGTCTTAGGCATCACTAGGGCCCTAAAAACAGATAACGGCCCTGCGTATACCTCCAAGGAGCTGCGGAGCTTCCTGCAGCAATGGGGAATAGTCCATAAGACCGGCATCCCCTATTCCCCAACAGGCCAAGCCATGGTGGAGAGGGCCCACCAGAGCCTTAAGAAGATCTTATCCCAGCAACAACCGGCGATGAAGGTGGAGACCCCCCACGTCCGGCTGTCAAGAGCATTGTACACGCTTAACTTTCTGAATTGCTCTTTTGACAGCCAAAACCCTCCAGTGGTCCGGCACTTCGGCAGTCACCAGCAGCTGCAGCCTAAAGCCAGGCCACCGGTTCTTGTAAAAGATCCGGAGACCTGGCGGACGGAGGGCCCCTTTGACCTGGTGACCTGGGGGAGGGGATATGCCTGCGTGTCCACTCCCTCAGGCCCCAGGTGGATTC
Organism: Melozone crissalis; assembly: GCF_028551555.1. Taxonomy (NCBI): domain Eukaryota; kingdom Metazoa; phylum Chordata; class Aves; order Passeriformes; family Passerellidae; genus Melozone; species Melozone crissalis. The sequence goes on along the minus strand of NW_026535882.1, from coordinate 2,573,537 downwards.
CATCCAAATGGGTTAGGCCCTTCGTCCCGAAACAGAGGACCAAGAGGGAGGCAGTACCACAGGTCCGGCAAGCTTGTTGGCGTCGGTGGAGGAAACCACACCATCAATCTTTGTCTTTCTCTCCGGATCTTCCCCCAGTTATAGAAGAGCCCTCTTCTCCAGCTTCTCCTCCACCCCTTGACCTCCTATGTCACGTCTCCTCCCATTCACCCCCTGCTCCAGCTCTTACCCCCCGTATGTTTTATTTAAACTTTTTGTTTGGAGAAGAACCATTTTTGTGAATTCGTCATACTTTTACTATCTTATCTCATTTCAGCTACATCTCCCCCATGGCCCCCGTTTCAACATCGCTGGCTCCCAACCCTAGCCTGCTAATGGCGATCATGATGACCTGCGGACTCCTTTTGCCACCTTCGGAGCCGTGGGTCATCCCCCAGCCGAAAGTCAACGTCTGGCGTGCCTTGGCTCAATCGTTAGGACAGGACAGTATATGCCTAGACACCGGCGCAGCAGAGGACCCGATGTCGTCTTGCCTTGTGGGGATCCCTTTCTCTCCAGGCGAGTTTCCCCCTGCCTTCCAAAGTGCCTTTAACGCTATCCTAGCCCAGAGCCTCACTATCCTCCCCAGTTTTGATTCATCCAACGCCTGGAGAGACGGAGTGAGCAGGCTGGATTCTGCACCCTCCGAGCCCACAGAGTTGCATCTCCTCGGCTCGACCAATGCATCAATTTGCTTTCAGTTTGATTATACAATCACCCCTGTCGAGAGGGGTAGTGAGGTAGTGCTACAGTCCAAGTTAGAATACCAAGCTAAGCAGTGGTGTAAGGCTGTCCTAAAGATCCTCGGCCCCACCACTACCGGACGGACCCCTTACTCCCTTCCCCGAGGCGTGTTTTTAATTTGTGGCGACCGGGCGTGGGCAGGCATCCCCTCCGGCCTGGTCGGAGGGCCATGCACTTTTGGCCGGCTGACGCTGTTTACCCCCAACGACACTCAAATTATCAATTGGAAGAAGACAAACATCACATCCAAATTGGCTAGACCTAAAAGAGATCTCAAGGATCTCACTGAGGATTGTGATGATGAAATTACTCATTGGTCACACTCAAAATCCGTCGCCTTTACCATCTTGTTGCCTTGGGTATCGGTGGCGAAGGCTCTAGGTGAATTGGGCCGCCTAGAGTGTTGGGTGGCTAAACAAGCAAATTTTACTTCAGCCACGCTCTACGACCTCCTCACAGACGAGGAAATAACAAGGAAGGCGACACTCCAAAAAAGAGCAGCAATAGATTTTCTATTGCTGCTCCATCATCATCACTGTGAGGAGTTTGAGGGCCTCTGCTGCCTGAACCTGTCCTCTCGAGCCGAGGACGCCAGACATTCCATCAAGAGGCTGCAAGACCTTGTCCATCAGGTCAAGCAAGAGACCTCTGACTGGCTGGGGGACATTTTTAAGGGTTGGGGCCTCAGCGGGTGGGCCGGTTCCATAATAGAATCTGTTTGCAAGGTTGTTCTGAGTTTAATAATACTTTTAGTTTTCATTATTTTGATCTGCGGTTTGGTCCAGAGACTAATGGCCAGAGATACCTCAGCATCTGTCAACCATGCCGCAGTCCCGTCGGACAAGCCCATCGAGCTGGAAGACCTCTCCTCGGAGGCCGAAGAAGCTACAGATGAGGAAGGGGCGACTGCACCGTCCTTCGACCACCCAGGGGCGGGAGGATTCCAGCTCCAAGAAGGCGAGGCCTGGCCGGACCAGCCGCGAGATCCTGAATTTTAAGTTTCTGTGGACTTCCCGTTCTTTTTATCCTATTTGTTAAGAAACGGGGAGATGTTGCAGTGTGTTTTTAGGTTTCTTGTTTTTGTTCTCCCATTTTATGTATTATTCCCCCCCTGTTCTTTGTAAGATGGTACTTCCCATTCCGGTTTTCCCACCACAGAGCCTTTGGCAGTTATGTTACTATGGTTACCCCTGCCCCTGTTAATTGTCAATCTCCCAAGTTACATAACTGCTCCTCCCTTATCCCACCATATAAGTAAAGTTTTCCTCCTCCCGGAGCCCAGTCAATCACCCCCCACTCCTCCCTGCTTTCTAGAACATTCTTCTCTCTGGGGGTGGTGGTTGGTTGGCGTCCCGGGGCCCCTCCTTTGTTCTATGTTTATTGGATAAGTTCTTGTGTAAGTTTTCTTATGTACCTCCCCACATGTTCCCCTATTGGTTAGCTGGTCTTCCCCTCCCGTCTCCACCCCTTCCCTGTAAAACTCTGTCTCCCCCCGTGTTCGGGGCCATTTTGCTGTGGGTTTTTCCACCTGTTGGTTTGCCCTGTGCTGCATGCGGGCTCTTCAATAAACCGACGTTTTACCCCCAGCAAATGGTCGCCTCCTCACTCGTCTCGTCCAGCGCGAATCCAAGTCCGCAATCCAGCCCAGCCCGAGGCCAGGACGCCAAGGGGGGCTGGCCTCAGATGCGCAGGGGCGTCGGCCGCTTTACCCCTTCAGTTAGCCGGACTTAGGTCCGTGAACGCCCTTGCGCATTCTAGAACACGATGGGAGATGTTTTCTTAGCTGGCACAGTTTCTCCTTGCCAGACATAGTGGAAAAGCTTCGGGCTAAGATGTAGAAAACAACAGACGCCAAATACGAAGGTACAATGCTCTCCGGAGCTAAGAGCCGCTCCCGGGCGTCTTTCGACAGAAGCCGCACTCCGGAGAGCACTGCGATCGCCACAATCGCCGTTGCGCGAAGAAGCCGCTTCTTCGCCTCCTGGAGTGGGAGAGAGCGGCAGCTTCGGAGAGGTGAAGAAGGAAGCTGCACAACACTGGGATTCTGTGCGCAGCTTGCCAACTGATAGAAAACAGAACCTTAGCACTGTCCTAACTATTCAAATAACATGAGCATTCGTTTGGAAGCTGTGTTGGACAACTTTCCTTTCTTCTTGCAAAACACTCGGCCGACATCCGTGCAACTTCTACAAAACGATGGGAGATGTTTTTTATGCTGGCACAGTTTCTCCTTGCCAGACATAGTGGAAAATCTTCTGGCTAAGGTGTAGACGACAAGAGACGCTAAAGACGAAGGTACGATGCTCTCCGGAGCTAAGAGCCGCTCCCGGGCGCCTTTCGGAAGAAGCCGCACTCCGGAGAGAACTGTGATCGCCACAATCATCAGTGAGCGAAGAAGCCGCATCTTCGACGCCGAACCCAGAGAGAGCGGCAGCTTCGGAAAGGTGAAGAAGGAATCTGCACAACACTGGGATTGTGAAGGCAGCTTGCCAACAGATAGAAAACAGTACCTTAGCACTCTCCTGCCTTTTCCAAACACATGAGCATTCGACTGGAAGCTTTTTTAGGCAACTCTCTTCGTCTTCTTGCAAAATACTCGGCAGACCTCCGTGCAACTTCTAGAACACGATGGGAGATGTTTTCTGTGCTGGCACAGTTTCTCCTTGCCAGACATAGTGGAAAAGCTTTTGGCTAAGATGTAGGCATCAAGAGACGCTAAAGACGAAGGTATGATGCTCTCCAGAGCTAAGAGCCGCTCCCGGGCGTCTTTCGGCAGAAGCTGCGCTGCGGAGAGCACTGTGACCGCCACAATCGTCTTTGCGCGAAGAAGCCGCTTCTTCGCCTCCGGGGGCCGGAGAGAGCGACCGCATCGGAAAGGTGAAGAAGGAAGCTGCACAACACTGGGATTGGGTGCGCCGCTTGCCAACTGATAGAAAACAGTACCTTAGAACCCTCCTGTCTGTTCCAAACACACGAGCATTCGATAGGAAGCTGTTTCAGGCAATGCTCTTGGTCTTCTTGCAAAACACTAGGCAGACCTCCATGACACTTCTAGAACACGATGGGAGATGTTTTCTGTGCTGGCACAGTGTCTCCTTGCCAGAAATAGTGGAAAAGCTTTTGGCTAAGATGTAGGCGAAAAGAGACGCCAAAGACGAAGGTACGATTCTCTCCGGAGCTAAGAGCCGCTCCCGGGCGTCTGTAGAAGTGCATCCGAAAATCCTTCATTTTTTGCCTCACAATTGTCATGAGAAAAGACTACCGAAGGGTTAAAACTGCTGAGCCAGTTGGGAAAGAAAGTCTCCTACTTATCTAGTGTGCTCACAAGTGATGTTTGCAGAACATGCCATGTTGTACTCGAAGGGGGCATGCTGCCCTTTTCTGGACAATTGAACTGGACTTTCTTCCAAACTCCTGACTTGGCTGGACTGAGCTCTGGGGTGGCTCCCCACCCCGCTCCATGGGAAGACCCTTCTTGCCTGTCTTCAATCACCGTGACGGACCAACCGAGATGCGAATCCCCTCATCAAGGAACCAAGAACCCCTCTGGCACCCTATTGGCACCCCCATGGCACCCCCATGGCACCCCCATGGCAACCTCCTTCCAGAGACTGGGACTGTACCCCCTCCCTACTCAGGGAGGGGGAAAAACCTAACGTACCTGTGAGCATTCGGCCATGAAAACAATGGACTTCTCCCCTCCATAGAAACCTAATTTAGGCCACCCTTCCCCCAACCAAGAACAGTATATATATTGGGGTTCGGTCCGACTGTCCTTTGAGTACTCCCCAAGACGTGTACCAGCGAGTTTCTGCGGCGGGACCCCGAAGACCTCACGTTTTGGTAGCTATACCCCATTCCCTGACCTTCTTTCCTCCCTTTTTTCCTTGTCTTACCCTTCTCTTCCCCGGTTCCCTTAACCTAATGCATATTTAGCTGTGGTAATAATCAATAAATTGCACCTTGTTGATTTGTTACTGCAAAACCCCTGTGCCTTTGTTGGTTATTGTTGCACCCAAAAATCATTCGTCACCCGTTCATTTCGGGCGGACCTTCACATAATTGGCGTCACGGACAGGATTCCAGTAGCCAGTGAGATTTTGCAGGTTTTGTGTAGTCTGTAACCTCTTGCAGACTGCACACGCCAAAGCCAAATCTCACGCTCGATTGAGCACACAGGCTTCGGAATTGACACAAAAGACTTTTTCGGTGCAAAAGCAGGCGAAATTGTTACTGTCACTTCTGTTACTGATCTTACCAGCACGGACACTGACACTGATATTTCTCCTGATCCTGATATTGATGCTGTTACTGATATTGATATTGATATTGATACTGTTGTTGTTGTTGTTATATTTGAGTTGAATCTGAAACTGTTACTGTTTTTTTTGAGCTGAATTTGAACCTTTTACTGTTTTTTACTGCTGTATTTTTGTGTACCTGGACTGTCTAAAAAGGAAGGGGCAGACTTGAAGTAACTAAGCAGTGCCTTTTAGACAGATATTGTCCCTTCACCTACACAGGGAGCGAGGGGCGGCCCGGCGAAGGCTGAGGGGCTTTTTCCCTGTTCTAGGTTTTGGTCCCCTCACAAAGAAAAACATTTGTGTGTGTGTGTTCATGTGAGTGTGTATCTGTACTGTCTGGGAAGGAAGAGACAAATTTGAAGCAACCTCACAGAGCCTCCCAGACTGATTCTGTCTCTTCAACTACCCAGGGAAGCAAGGGGACAGTGGAAAGGCTGTATGATTTGTGTAACTTAAGTTAACTCCCTGGTGTAGCTTTGGTCCCCTCACAAAATGACTAAAAACTTCAGTGCAAAAGGTAAAGCTGAATTTTATGCTCTGCTTGCTAAATACAATGCCACACCTTCTCCGGGGGGAGAAGAATGGGCAAGCTGCAATTGGTTTAACTTAGAAAATGTTATTGATAGAATATCTTCTATGCAACATGAATCAAAATTCAAACTGGGCACAAATAAAACCATCCTCTGCTCAGTCTTGGGCGCCTGCCTAACAGCAGCCATAGAAACTCGCTTTAAGCGAAAAAGTGAGGAAAATGCTATCATAGACTCCCTTCAAAACCTAGTTGAAGTTTTGCAAAAACAATTGGATGAAGAAAGAAATGTAAATAACTTGTTACGGGCCGCCCTGAGAGAGGAACATGTTAAAAATTCACAGAACACTGATTCCTCAAAAGAAACAGAGGAGAAAGAAACTCCTCACATTAATCAAAATTATTCTCAAACAGAATTAGCCCTGATGAAAAATTGCGGGAAGCACTGCTGTAATAACATAAAACCTCTTAGTAAAACAGAATGCAACTATATCAATAATGAAGATCTTGTCCCGCAGAAAACCACTAAAGAAATCCCATACACTGCTACTGAATTAACAAAACTTGCAAAGCAGTACGGGCTTCTCCCTCAAAAATCTGAAACAGAACACATTTGTCAAGTGTCTCTCGCTGGGGGAGATCAGGTTCTTTTGTCAGAACAAGAAGCCGATGGGTGCTGGGGACATGGGGTGTTCCTAACAACAGCAGACAGACGCATCCCATGGTCCCTAACTCAGCACACTGCTCATTGGGCTGAGAGGCTTAACCCCTTGGGAAAAAGAGACCCTTTGGTCGGTACCCCCGACCAACTTCTGGAAAACATTCACAAAGCCGGCTGCCTGCAATCGATTAATGAAAATAAATTAATTCCTGGTCTTGAATCTCCAATCCAATCACCTGTAAAGCCTGAAATTATGACCTCTTTAACTCAAGGGCTTCCAAGAACACTTAAACTTACAGCAACTCTCCTTCAGAAAACCATAGTAGCTATGTCCCCTATAGAAAGACCAGATAAACTTCTTAGTAACCAGAATGACCCTTTTGTTCCCCTTTACGACTTGCTGAGAAAAAGAATAAAATGGGATTGGACTTCTTCTCAGAAGGAAACATTGCAATTGCTGATTTTTGAAGTGACAGCTCATCAGGCACCGGACCCTATCCATCCCACAGACGCCTTTCAGGTGGAGTGGGGATTTGCCTCCTCACAACTTTCAGTACACATTTGGCAGCAAGGTCCCGAGGGTCTGACAAAGCCTCTTGGTTTTTATTCCTGTGGTTTCAAAGATGCTGAGAAAAGGTACACTACCTGGGAAGGGGTGTTTGTGGTTGGCTTGGCTCCTAGGGAAGTAGAGGAGAACTGGGCAATCCAAGAAACTGGCAGCTTGGGTAGCAGCCAAAATAAACCTGCCTCTGTGACTAAAGCAACCCCTCCTCTCTCCCCCGCTTCTGCTAACAGAAAGGAACAGGACAATGCCCAGGTTGGGGAACTGTTAACTGTTTGGAGCATTTTTCAAAGTGAGGGACAGAATTACTTTCTTGTCTGTATTAACACCAAGTCCTATGCTATGTTTATATTTGGGTTGCTCCAGGCTGATGCTTTTAAAAGACCTACAGGAGATAATACTGTTAAAGCAATGCAAGGATGGTTTGGGATTTTCCTAAACCCACAGGAAATTCAATCTGATAATATTTCTCACTTTACTGTCAAAGGTGTGCAGGATAGGCCAGAAGGTGAAAAGATTGAATGGACTTCTCACACCTCTTGCTATAGATGGGAGGTAAATGAGTGTTCTAAAATCACTGCTTTTTGCCCCACACCTCCAAGCATCATCCCTTCACTGGAAGGCCCTGACGATGCAAACAACCCAGCACATTACCCTGGACAACCTGGTTTTGGTGGACCCTCTGCTGCTGTAGGGGAAGTACCACTGCTGTTCAAAACCTCTCTGACAAATCCATTATTCTAACCTTTTCTGCCTCTTCGTGGCAGAGTCTGTTGTGTTTACTTTTTCAGAAGAACTCCGAGGGACATGAAGACCTGATAAACCATGATAACACTAGTGATGGACAACAGAAATAATGTTTTCCCTTCCCCTTATGGTAACACCAGGTGATGATATTACACATAACATGTAAATTAATTGAACTTGAATAAATTGGCTGTCACAATTGGAGATTTGATCAAATTACAGCAACCACTGCAGTCATTCTTATTGGCTTTTGCGAACATACCAGTGGCTGCTATCAAACATAGTACCAAATTGGGAGAAGGTAAATGTAAATGATCACAAATTGATAATTGATGCACTTTGTGCTACACAAAACAATGTTTCTTTGGCTCTCAGCTGTATCCAGGCACAATTATGGATGCAGTCGGTTTTTGCTTCAATTATAAGAGAAGGTGAAGAAGGCACTTTTCCCACTGAAATTTGGAAAATAATTTGGGACAGTGCCACTGACTTTGAAAGAGAATTCCAATCCTGGTGGAACCTAGTGAACTTGACCTATGATCCCATTTTAAATACAGCCACAGTTTTTGTGTTAACCATACGCAATGTCTCAGTGCATTTGACTTTCCCTGTTATAGCATTAGAACTGAATTACGACAGAGCTATTCTCTACCTTTCCGAACATAGAGAATGGGCCCGTCAAATTGGTGAGAAATAGCAAAGTTAATTTGGAATCTTGTATTGCCTGAGAACAACAAGAGTTCATCTGTGAAAGCAATGCAATCATAGCTCAAGACATTTGCTAAGACATAGAGAAAAATATCTGTCATTTTGAGATTTGTCCTAATGAGGCTTCTGAAACAGTTCCTATATACATAGGCAATAGATGTGCATGTTTTAGAATTATTTGTGATTTTGTGCTCATATAAAATGTTATAGTAGATCCTAAAAATCATTCAAATTTTTGTGCTTGTAACTTTACTAAGATTTCAGGATGTGATTTTTTCTTGTGAAGCTCCAGTCACTTCTCACTACCTATTGCAATACCACTACACATTGATTCACAAACTGATGCCCACTCCTATCGGAATGAACCTCACCCTCGTGAGACAACTGCTGCTCCATCAAAACCTGGTTGACATCCTCGAGAAAATCAAGGAGAGCGGGCAGAAGACCCTAGTGACTGTCCATCACAATATGAGACAAATACACCGGGTTATGGAGAGGGTAAAGCAGGATGCTGAGCATAGGTGGTGGGATACTCTTTTTGGGTGGTCACCTACTGCCACAGGTGTTCTGAACAGTGTGTGCCATCCAATTGTTGTTCTTTTGATCCTAGTTATGCTTGGCTTTATCTTGTCAGCAGCCCTATTCATTTTGAATTGGAGAATGATGAAAAAGCTTAAGAAACTGTCAACTGTAGTCAATGCACACCGCTTAGCTGATGTACTCCATACAATAGATGTCCCCAAAACACTTGATACGAAACGATTATGAATCAAGCATATGTGCTTTAGAACAACTTCTTAAATATCAAGCATGATTTACAGAAAGTTACTTTAGTTTTTAGAAAATAATTTTAGAAGACAATGATTATATTATGATTTGTTTGTTGTTTTGATTATTTGTGATTTGTCTTAATAATTTTTAAAATTGCTAAACAAATGATATTGCTTTGATTGATTAATGGCTTTTGAAAATTGTTAAAATTAATCATAATTTTTGAAATTGTTATAACAAAAAACCACGTGTGAAATTGTTATGATGATCAATATTAATTATGTTTATGTTTGTTTGTTTCCCCTTTTCCCTTTTTCTCTTCCTTCTCTTTCCCCTCTTATCCCCTCTCTCCTGTCATCTCTACATTTCCGGGGTTATGCTACCGACGTGCAACGAGTTTCAAAGACACTCTAGAGCTCTGCTCATGAAGATCCCTCAAGACAATCGTGAGTCACGGGGTCGTGTAGAAGTCCATCCGAAAATCCTTCATTTTTTGCCTCACAATTGTCATGAGAAAAGACTACCGAAGGGTTAAAACTGCTGAGCCAGTTGGGAAAGAAAGTCTCCTACTTATCTAGTGTGCTCACAAGTGATGTTTGCAGAACATGCCACGCTGTACTCGAAGGGGGCATGCTGCCCTTTTCTGGACAATTGAACAGGACTTTCTTCCAAACTCCTGACTTGGCTGGACTGAGCTCTGGGGTGGCTCCCCACCCCGCTCCATGGGAAGACCCCTCTTGCCTGTCTTCAACCACCGTGACGGAACAACCGAGATGCGAATCCCCTCATCAAGGAACCAAGAACCCCTCTGGCACCCTACTGGAACCCCCATGGCACCCCCATGGCGCCCCCATGGCAACCTCCTTCCAGAGACTGGGACTGTACCCCCTCCCAACTCAGGGAGGGGGAAAAACCTAACGTACCTGTGAGCATTCGGCCATGAAAACAATGGACTTCTCCCCTCCATAGAAACCTAATTTAGGCCACCCTTCCCCCAACCAAGAACAGTATATATATTGGGGTTCGGTCCGACTGTCCTTTGAGTACTCCCCAAGACGTGTACCAGCGAGTTTCTGCGGCGGGACCCCGAAGACCTCACGTTTTGGTAGCTATACCCCATTCCCTGACCTTCTTTCCTCCCTTTTTTCCTTGTCATACCCTTCTCTTCCCCGGATCCCTTAACCTAATGCATATTTAGCTGTGGTAATAATCAATAAATTGCACCTTGTTGATTTGTTACTGCAAAACCCCTGTGCCTTTGTTGGTTATTGTTGCACCCAAAAACCATTCGTCACCCGTTCATTTTGGGCGGACCTTCACAGCGTCTTTCGGCAGAAGCCGCGCTCCGGAGAGCACTGTGACCACCACAATGGTCTTTGCGCTAAGAAGCCGCTTCTTCGCCTCCGGGAGCCGTAGATAGCGACAGCTTCGGAAAGGTGAAGAAGGAAGCTGCACAACGCTGGGAATTTGTGCGCACTTTGCCAACTGATAGAAAAAAGTACCTTAGCACTCTCCTGCCTTTTCCAATCACATGAGCATTCGATTGGAAGCTGTTTCGGGCAACTATTTCTCTTCTTGCAAAACACTGGGCAGATCTCCGTGAAACTTCTACAACACGATGGGAGATTTTTTCGGTGTTAGCACAGCTTCTCCTTGCCTCACATAGTGGGAAAGCTTTTGGCTAAGACGTACACGACAAGAGACGCTAAAGACGAAGGTACGATGCTCTCAGGAGCTAAGATCCGCTCCCGGGCGGTTTCGGCAGAAGCCGCGCTGAGGGGAGCACTGTGACCGGCACACTCGTCTTTGCGCGAAGAAGCCGCTTCTTCGCCTCCGGGAGCCGGAGGGAGCGGCAGCTTCGGAAAGGTGAAGAAGGAAGCTGCAGAACACTGGGATTGTGTGCGCAGCTGGCCAACTGATAGAAAAAAGTACCTTAGCACTCTCCTGCCTTTTCCAATCACATGAGCATTCGATTGGAAGGTGTTTTATGCAACGCTCTTCGTCTTCTTGAAAAACACTCGGCAGACCTCCGTGCAACTTCTAGAACACGATGGGAGTTGTTTTTTGTGCTGGCACAGTTTCTCCTTTCCAGACATAGTGGAAAAGCTTTTGGATAAGATGTAGACGACAAGAGACGCTAAAGACGAAGGCACGATGCCCTCTGGAGCTAAGAGCCGCTCCCGGGCGTCTTTCGGCAGAAGCTACGCTGCGGAGAGCAGTGTGACCGCCTCAATCGTCTTTGCGCGAAGAAGCCGCTTCTTCGCCTCCGGGAGCCGGAGAGAGCGGCGGCTTCGGAAAGGTGAAGAAGGAAGCTGCAGAACGCGGGGATTGTGAGCGCAGCTTGTCAACTGATGGAAAACAGTACCTTAGCACTGCCTGCCTATTCCAATCACAGGAGCATTCGATTGGAAGCTGGTTGGGCGACCCTCTTCGTCTTCTTGCAAAACACTCGGCAGACCTCCGTGTTACTTCTAGAACACGATGGGAGATGTTTTCTGTGCTGGCACAGTTTCTCCTTGCCAGACATAGTGGAAAAGCTTTTGGCTAATATGTAAACGACAGGGGGCAAAAAAGACGAAGGTACAGTGCTCTCCGGAGGTAAGAGATGCTGCCGGGCGTCCTTCGGCAGAAGCCGCACTAAGGCGAGCACTATGACCGCCACAATTGTCTTTGCGCAAAGAAGCCGCTTCTTCACCTCCGGGAGCCGGAGAGAGCGGCAGCATCGGAAAGGTGAAGAAGGAAGCTGCACAACACTGGGATTGTGAGCGCAGCTTGCCAACTGATAGAAAACAGTATTTAGCACTCTCCTGCATTTTCCAAACACATGAGCATTCGATTGGAAGCTGTTTTGGGCAACTCTCTTCCTCTTCTTGCAAAACACTCGGCAGACTTCCGTGCAACTTCTAGAACACGATGGGAGATGTTTTCTGTACTGGCACTGTTTCTCCTTGCCAGACATGGTGGAAAAGCTTTTGGCCAAGATGTAGACGACAAGAGACGCTAAAGACGAAGGTCTTATGCTTTCCGGAGCTAAGAGCCGCTCCCAGGCCTCTTTCGGCAGAAGCCGCGCTGCGGAGAGCACTGTGACCGGCACAGTCGTCTTTGCGCAGAGAAGCCGCTTCTTCGCCTCCGGGAGCCGGAGAGAGCGGCAGCTTTGGAAAGGGGAAGAAGTAAGCTGCAGAACAGTGGGATTGTGAGCGCAGCTTGCCAACTGATAGAAAACAGTACCTTAGTGTTGGAGAGTTTTTCAAGAATGGCTTGAAGAAACGGGCCATGAGACATTCAATTGAGAGAAAAGTAAAGGGAAAATGTAAAGCATTCCTAACGCAGTTCTCAGACTTCTGATTTCTATAAACAATTAGACTCTCTTTATAAACAATAAAGTTCTCAGGCTGTCTTCCCATAACAAGAAGAATACCGTCTCTGGGAAAGGCTGGCACCCTGAGAACTGATGAAGAAGTTTTGGGAACTCTAGTTCTGTTTTTAATAAACAATTGTAGGTATTCTAAAACAAGAGGAGTGGTTAGAAGTTTCTCTGTTAGCCTATCATGAAATTGGATTACAGAATATGCATGAAGTTCGTTAACTTTGTTATTTAAGGTGATTGATTGATCAATAAAATTGGAGTTCGATGCATTAAAGGATGGTTGTCTCCCCCTCATCTCCAACCAATGGTTGACCCCTGGACGTGATAGAGCATAACGAACGCGAACGAACGCTCTTGGGGATTGCGAAAACCACATGGAGGTGAGGACTTGTCCAGGTTCCGAGGAGCAGCTGCGGAACGGCTTTAAGCACGAATACAAAGCGGACAAAAGCCGCCGAGACGTGCCGGGCCCCAAGCGACCTTATAGAAGAGTCTTGGCTGGTACATGTGGCCTGACGCCGGAGGTGCTGCAGAGCGCGCTCATTTACATAGGTATGGAACGGCAAGCCGCATATGAACTTTTTATAACTTTTCTGCAAAAGAGGCAGATTAAGGGAATTGATTTACAGAATGAATTACCGGGTCTTTTAGCTTATGGTGTAGAGAGGGGAATCTTTGTTAATCCTCATATAGTTCACATATTGTCTGAGTGGCGTAAATTTGGTGATTTATTGTGGCAGGCTACTTTAGATGATGATAAAACTGCCAGGAAGTTGGGTAAATTATGGCGGGTCGTTAACACCGAACTGCTGCAATTTCAAGCTGAAAAAAGGGCTGCCTTAATGAGCCAGGTGCAGTCCGCCTCACTGCCCGCCAAGCAGCCCCCCTTAATGAGCCAGGCTACAAGCCCGGCTACGAGCCAGCCTACAAGCCAGGCTACGCAGGCTGCTTTTTCACCCGCTTCGCAGCCCCCCCTAACGAGCCAAGCTCCGCGGGGTGCTTTGTTGTCTGCTTTGCCGCAGGCTACACAGAGCACTTTTGATTCTCCCGTATCTGCTATCTCACAGCAGCCGGGGCCACAAACGTATACTCCGTTCCCAAAAAGCAATCAGTCGGTCCCTAGGTCGGAAAACGATTTGGCGGTGACGATTGCCAGGGATAGAAGAGATGCGTGGGCTGCCCTGGCCAAAGATGCCATGGAAAAGGGAGATCAGGAGCTAATGAGCATGGCTAACGAACTGGCTTGTCCAGTTGTTTTTACCCCTCAGGCGGGGGGGGGGAATTCGGGCGACGATCAGTGCTCTTGACTGGAAAATGTTATCTCAATTGCGAGCTACTGTTAGTCAGTTTGGATCTAAAAGCGAACCAGCCAGGCAAATGCTCGACTATATTTTCGACACTAGCATTCTCCTTGTTAATGATTGTCGTGGCATAGTGAAATTAATCTTTACCCAACATCAACAATTGCTGTTTAATGCCCATTGGCAAGGGCTCGTAAATGAGTGCGTAGCAGTTCAGAGACAGCCAGGCGACCCCTTGCATGGTATCACTATAAATGAGCTTATGGGTCTGGGACCTTTCCTTCGAACTGAGGCACAAGCTTTAATAGGCCAAGAAAAGTGCCGGGAGGCAATGCGGTTAGTCAGACTCGCAATAGACATGGTGAAGGAACCGGGAGAGATACCAGTGTCTGTAGGAATTAAGCAAGGCAGAGAGGAAGCATTTGATGCTTTTGTTGGTAGAGCTGCGGCTGCAATTAAGAGAGCAGGCGTGCCTGAATATTTGCGCGAGGTCCTACTCAGGCAGTGTGTCCTTCAAAATTGTAATTCTTCTACTAGAAACATACTTAATGCCTTAGGTGCGAATTGGACTGTAGAGGAAGCATTAGAAAGGATGGCTCTTATACCAACCGGACAACAGGCTCTTGTAGTAGACGCAATAAAACAGTTAGGAGTAGGCTTACAAGAACAAGCAAAGTCCTCTCAGACTCAGGTGTTAGCCGCTCTTGCACCTCTTCAAACGTCAGCTGCGTTTGCAGCATCAAATAAAGGAGGCCGCACGAAATGCTGCCGATGCGAAGGCACGGGCCACTTGCGCCGGGAATGCCAGGCACCAACAGAAGTCATCGCTGCAGCATCGGTATTCTATCTTGCCTCTAACCCTCCGCAGCAGGGAGCCTCTAACCCTCCGCAACAGGGAGCCGCCGCGGGCGAAGCAGAACCGCCCCGAAGGGAGTGACCCGCAATGCAGAGCAGATATGAATTAGTAGAAGGATTTAACAGGGCTTTGGACTTATAGTTACGGTAAAGGGATTTTCCATATGGTTTACGGATTAACGGAAATGTGTGAATTCAGTGATTTATGGTGGAATTGTGGTACTGTGCTACTCCGAACTCGGCACGGGCGCGCTGCCCTGAGAGCGGAGCCGCCGCCGCAGAAACCAAGCTGCGCCACCCTGAGAGCCGCGCCAGGAGTGATCAAAGAGCAGCGGGGGGAGCGACCGGAGCCGCATCGCCCTCATGTGTGAACTGGGGGCCAGATGTCCACGGGCGGCCGGTTGCTGCTTGGGAAGAGTGACTGGACATCAGAGAGCAGGTGATGGAGGAGCAATCATGCTGTGCATTGATAGCTTTCGTTGGATTGTTATCATTATGATGGCCACTGAATTTGTGTTCCCTTAGGCTAGTTGTAAGAAAAATGATCGACCAGCACCTTTTCTGGGCTCTGATGAGCGTCCAGCGCCATCCATTTTCAGGGCTAGTTGATTCTGCAAGTGAGTTATTGCACACTCCTTAGCGGATTCCGATTTTGCGGGACCGGAGCGCCTTTTCAAGCGGGAACGTTTCTCTCTCTGCCCCGCAGCCGGCAAAAGCTACAGTTTAAGATCTAACAGCGGGAATAACTGTGACTCTTGTCAACAAAAGAAAAGATTCCTATTGCAATTAAAAGACTAGTGAAACTAAACAAGCGACACCAAGGACTATTGCTGTCAGGATGTTTTTCACCTAAGTTAGAGAGATCTTTTGTTCTCCCCAGCACAGACTGTAAAGCAGAAATCAGCGTAAATGAATGCAGGAGTCAAATTTCGGCCGATTTGGCTCGGCATTGGTTATGCTGTCTTGGAAACACCTGTATTATCGGACACTTTGAACATCAGAAACCCAGATGGCTGGGTCAATGAAACATCAGACTCTAAAGCTGTGTTTTGAAAAAGTTGAGGATGTTAAGATGTGTTGGAATGATTGTGTGAGTGAGATGTAATGAGTGTGTTTTTTGCATTCTTTAAGCATTGTTTAAATGTGATAGATGTAAAAGCAAGCACTGAATTCAAAAGAATTTTTTCACAGGTGCACCTTAAATGAATTTGTGTTTAAGTGTATTTAAGTATAAAAATGCTATAGCAAACACGTGAAGAAAGTTATTTTAGCTTAATATTTTAGAATCAGGCCTGTAAGTAAGTTATAGTAAATGCTATATTTTATTTCTATAGTAAGTTTTATCTGTTATTAAGTAGTTTAAGTTGGGTTATCAATTAAGTGCCATTAAATGTCAAATACTGTTAAGGTTAAGTCCTGTTAAGTTTATCTCCTGTTAAGTTTAAGTGATTAAGTAAGTTAAGTTAGATCCTGTTAAGTTTGAGTGTTATTAAGTTTGGGTAAAGCTGGATTCTGTTTAGATTATGTTGGGTTTGAGGTATGTAGAATTTAAAGTCAGCTAAATTTTGTTATAGATAAGTTTTATTAGATTTAAGTGATTTTACATGTTTTGCAAATAAGTCTGCTATAATTAGTCTTGTTAGACTTCCCAGAGGATGAAGGAGTAACTGAAATTAACTTTATTTTAATAATTCCATTTAGTATATTTATTTTAGGCATAATTTCCTCAAAGCAGCTAATCTTGTAAATTACTTTCATATATTCTAAAATTCTTGGAGCATTAATTTATTGCTGCTTTCTAAGTCTGTATCTTCCAGAACACTTTTTTAAAAAAGTTATGAGTTTTCAAGTGACATCTTGTCTCCAATTGCAAAGGCTATTAATTCTCTGAATATGAATCAAATGTTATTTCCTACTGGGAGCTGGAAGCCATACTCATTTGTTAGGAAGATTTGTTAAAGTTTTGCTCCAAGTGTTTCTATTAGATAAAAATAGGTCTTACATTGGTATTGATTGTCTGTGTCACAGAACACACCAGTAAAAAGATAAAAATGGAAAAAACCCTAAGCATCTTTTGTTTGCTGGGGTCCGATTTTTTTGCAAAAAAGATACTACAGTAAGTCCTACTCCTTACTGGGAAATAGCTTTAGTTTCTCAGATCATGCTTTTACAGAAGTGTGCAAGTTAGTTATCTAGTGATCTCTGTTTATCAGTTTTAAAAATACGAGAATGACAAATGTTTGCCCTCTACTCTGTACTGGTGTCTCTGTCCTACTTGCTAGTCTGCTGTATGACATCTTCCTGTCAGTTCTGTAAATTTTAAGTTAAATATTTTAAGTGCTTTAAATGCATACTACTTTTTCACCACTCCAAATTAACAAAGGACTGAGAATCGCCCAGTTGATGCCATTTGAGCCAAATGACTAAAGGATTACAGACTGAAAACTGACTTTGAACCTTTCTGAGAGACCCATGAAAAAGGTGGATGTGATAATTTCAAGGACAGAAAGAATCATTTTCAGACTTTTTCACCTCCTCTCCAGGTTCGCATGAATGAAAACAGCTAACAGCTTTCTTTTCTTAGTCCAATTACCACCTGTTCGGCAATGCCTGATAAGGCCGTAACACGCCGTTGCCGGACGACCTGGGAATATAATTGGGAGTGGGCACTACGGAATGAGACAGAGCGAAACACTGCCTCAGCTTTAGACCTTTATGAATCTCATGAGCAGTAAATCTTAGCTTATTATCGGTGAGAGGTACAGTGTATTTTGAAAGGGGTTAAAGCTCAAAGTGCATCATATATAGCCTCGATAGGGTGTAGAAAACTGGTGCCTTTAACACAACATTCTGTTGTAGGTCCTATAAGAGGAGATCCCAATTAAGCATTAGATAACTGCATTAGAAGGTTACAAAGGTGTGGTCTTCAGGTGTCAGGAACAGTAAGGTTAAAAACTGAGAAGAAAAAGAAGGTCAATATAAAAACACAGAAAAATAAAGTTCACTTTTATTATCTTGCTTAGTATAGTAGTAGCTGAAGAATTAAAGGTAGCACATTTTAGTAAACCTAGAGATAATGTATGGATAACACTTGCTAGAACAAGGCCATGGGTGTGAAGAGTTTGAAGGGATGTGTTGCATGAACTTATCTGATCATTCTGTATCTATTCATGCTAAGTTAAAAGAGCTACGACTAGGGCTTAACAGCCTTAAGGAAGAAAAAGGATTGGGAATTGATGAATGGCTTAAAAGCTTAGGATTGGGTCCATGGTTTAGAAACCTTGTAATATATGCTATAGGGATATTTTTCTCTCAAAGAAAAAAAACTGGGGGAAATGTTGGAGAGTTTTTCAAGAATGGCTTGAAGAAAAGGGCCATGAGACATACAATTGAGAGAAAAGTAAAGGGAAAAAGTAAAGCAGTCCTAACGCAGTTCTCAGCCTTCTGATTTCTATAAACAATTAGACTCTTTATAAACAATAAAGTTCTCAGGCTGTCTTCCCATAACAAGAAGAACACCGTCTCTGGGAAAGGCTGGCACCCTGAGAACGGATGAAGAAGTTTTGGGAACTCTGGTTCTGTTTTTAATAAACAATTGTAGGTATTCTAAAATAAGAGGAGTGGTAAGAAGTTTCTCTGTTAGCCTATCATGAAATTGGATTACAGAATATGCATGAAGTTCGTTAACTTTGTTATTTAAGGTGATTGATTGATCAATAAAACTGGAGTTCGATGCATTAAAGGATGGTCGTCTCCCCTTCATCTCCAACACCTTAGGACTCTCTTGCCTTTTCCAAACACATGAGCGTTTGATTGGAAGCTGTTTCGGGCAACTCTCTTCGTCTTCTTGCAAAACACTCGACAGACCTCCGAGCAACTTCTAGAACACGATGGGAGATGTTTTCTGTGCTGGGTCAGTTTCTCCTTTCCAGACATAGTGGAAAAGCTTCTGGCTAAGATGTAGACGACAAGTGATGGTAAAGAGGAGGGTACGATTCTCTCCGGAGCTAAGAGCCGCTCCCGGGCGTCTTTCAGCAGAAGCCGCGCTGCGGAGAGCACTGTGACCGCCACAATCGTCTTTGCGCAAAGGGGCCGCTTCTTCGCCTCCTGGAGCCGGAGAGAGCGGCAGCTTCGCAAAGGTGAAGAAGGAAGCTGCACAACACTGGGATTGTGTGCGCAGCTTGCCAACTGATAGAAAACAGTACCTTAGCACTCTCCTGCCTTTTCCAAACACATGAGCATTCGATTGGAAGCTGTTTTAGGCAACTCTCTTCGTCTTCTTGCAAAACACTCGGCAGACCTCCGTGCGACTTCTAGAACACGATGGGAGATGTTCTCTGTGCTGGCACAGTTTCTCCTTGCCAGACATAATGGAAAAGCTTTTCGATAACATGTAGACGACAAGAGACGCTAAAGACGAAGGTACGACGCTCTCCGGAGCTAAGAGCAGGTCCCGGGCGCCTTTCGGCAGAAGCCGCGCTGCGGAGAGCACTGTTACCGCCACTGTGGGATCTCAGCCTCTCAGAACTGGGATGCAGGGTGACCAAGACAACCCCTGGGGGGCTCGGGAGTCCTGGAATGTTGCCAGAAATTTCTAGTGGCTGGACTTTGACCCCACATGGGAGATGACATCAGTATGAGGATAGGAGTATTTCACTGGGGTGAACGGTGAAGGGAAAGGTTAATTGGAGTGTGAGATAAAGGGTTTAAGATTTCTGTACAGGGGGGTCTAGAGAAGTAAGATGGAGGAATTGGGGCATGCCCTTCTCCTTCTTCTTCTTCTTCTTGGCCTCCATCTTCTGTGGTGATGTTGGCACTTTGGGATTGGACCTTACTAAAGTGTACTGGTTAATAAGGGTGAAAGGTATAGGAGAAAAATGATAAATATTGCATTCGTAACTCCGAGTATAAAGATAGGTGACCGCCCCAGGGGCTCTCCGTGTGTGCCCATGGCTGACTGCTGAGCAGAACTCTATCAGGTCAAGAGAAAATCTTTTAGATAAGCATTTAATAAACACCGAGACCGAGAAAAGATCTGAAGTCCCTTCTCGATCTTTGGAGCGCGGGCGGCCCAAGGCCACCTCGGGCACTCCCAGACCATCTAAACAGCCGAACATCCGACACGCCACAATCGTCTTTGCGTGGAGAAGCCGCTTCTTCGCCTCCGGGAGCCGGAGAGAGCGGCAGCTTCGGAAAGGTGAAGAAGGAAGCTGCACAACCCTGGGATTGTGTGCGCAGCTTGCCAACTGATAGAAAACAGTACCTTAGCACTCTCCTGCCTTTTCCAATCACATGAGCATTCGATTGGAAGCTGTTTTAGCAACTCTCTTCGTCTTCTTGCAAAACACTCGGCAGACCTCCGTGAAACTTCTAGAACACGATGGGAGATGTTTTCGATGCTGGCACAGTTTCTCTTTGCCAGACATAGTGGAAAAGCTTTTGGCTAAGATGTCGAAGACAAGAGACGGTAAAGAAGAAGGTACTATGCTCTCCGGAGCTGAGAGCCGCTCCCGGGCGTCTTTCGGCAGCAGCTGCACGGCGGAGCGCAGTGTGACCGCCACAATCGTCTCTGCGCGAAGAAGTCGCTTCTTCGCCTCTGGGAGCCGAAGAGAGCGGCAGCTTCGGATAGGTGAAGAAGGAAGCTGCACAACACTGGGATTGTGTGCGCAGCTTGCCAACTGATAGAAAACAGTACCTTAGCACTCTCCTGACTATTCCAATCACATGAGCGTTCGATTGGAAGCTGTTTTAGGCAACCCTGTTTTTCTTCTTGAAAACACTCGGCAGACCTCCGTGCAATTTCTAGAACACGATGGGAGATTTTTTCTGTGCTGGCACAGTTTCTCTTTGCCAGACATAGTGGAAAAGCTCTTGGCTAAGATGTAGACAGCAAGAGACGCTAAAGACGAAGGTACGATGCTCTCGGGAGCTAAGAGCCGCTCCCGGGCGTCTTTCGGCAGAAGCCGCGAAAGGAGAATACTGTGACCGCCACAATCGTCTTTGCGCGGAGAAGCCGCTTCTTCGCCTCCGGGAGCCGGAGAGAGCGGCCGCTTCGGAAAGGTGAAGAAGGAAGCTGCACAACACTGGGATTGTGTGCGCAGCTTGCTAACCGATAGAAAACAGTACCTTAGCAATCTCCTGCCTTTTCCAAACACATGAGCATTCAATTGGATGCTGTTGCAGGCAACGCTCTTCGTCTTCTTGCAAAACACTCGGCAGACCTCAATGCGACTTCTAGAACACGATGTGAGATGTTTCCTGTGCTGGCACAGTTTCTCCTTGCCAGACATAGTAGAAAAGCTTTTGGCTTAGATGTAGACGACAAAAGACGCTAAAGACGAAGGTACTAATCTCTCCGGAGCTAAGGGCCGCTCCCGGGCGTCTTTCGGCAGAAGCTGCGCTAAGGCGAGCACTGTGACCGCCACAATCGTCTTTGCGCAAAGAAGCCGCTTCTTCCCCTCAGGGAGCCGACAGGAGTGGCAGCTTTGGAATGGTGAAGAAGGAAGCTGCATAAAACTGGGATTGTGTGCGCAGCTTTCCAACTGATAGAAAGCAGTACCTTAGCACTCTCCTGCCTTTTCCAAACACATGAGCCTTCGATTGGAAGCTGTTTTAGGCAACTCTCTTCGTCTTCTTGCAAAACACTCGGCAGACCTCCATGCGATTTCTAGAACACAATGGGAGATTTTTCCTGTGCTGGCAAAGTTCCTCCTTGCCAGACATAGTAGAAAAGCTTTTGGCTAAGATGTAGACGACAAGAGACGCTAAAGACGAAGGTACGATTCTCTCCGGAGCTAAGGGCTGCTCCCGGGCGTCTTTCGGCAGAAGCCACGCTGCGGAGAGCACTGTAACCGCCACAATCGTCTTTGCGCAAAGAAGCCGCTTCTTCCCCTCAGGGAGAAAGAGGGAGCGGCAGCTTCGGAAAGGTAAAGAAGGAAGCTGCACAACTCTGGGATTTTGTGCGCAGCTTGCCAACTGGCAGAAAACAGTACCTTAGCACTCGCCTGCCTTTTCCAAAAACATGAGCATTCGAATGGAAGCTGTTTGAGGCAACCCTCTTCGTCTTCTTGCAAAACACTCGGCAGACCTCCGTGCAACTTCTAGAACACGATGGGAGATGTTTTCTGTGCTGGCACAGTTTCTCCAACCCAGACATAGCGGAAAAGCGTTTGACTAAAATGTAGATGACAAGAGACGCTAAAGACCAAGGTACGATGCTCTCTGGAGCTAAGAGCCGCTCCCGGGCGTCTTTCGGCAGAAGCCGCGAAAGGAGAATACTGTGACCGCCACAATCGTCTTTGCGCGGAGAAGCCGCTTCTTCGCCTCCGAGAGCCGGAGAGAGCGGCCGCTTCGGAAAGGTGAAGAAGGAAGCTGCACAACACTGGGATTGTGTGCGCAGCTTGCTAACCGATAGAAAACAGTACCTTAGCAATCTCCTGCCTTTTCCAAACACATGAGCATTCAATTGGATGCTGTTGCAGGCAACGCTCTTCGTCTTCTTGCAAAACACTCGGCAGACCTCAATGCGACTTCTAGAACACGATGTGAGATGTTTCCTGTGCTGGCACAGTTTCTCCTTGCCAGACATAGTAGAAAAGCTTTTGGCTTAGATGTAGACGACAAAAGACGCTAAAGACGAAGGTACTAATCTCTCCGGAGCTAAGGGCCGCTCCCGGGCGTCTTTCGGCAGAAGCTGCGCTAAGGCGAGCACTGTGACCGCCACAATCGTCTTTGCGCAAAGAAGCCGCTTCTTCCCCTCAGGGAGCCGACAGGAGTGGCAGCTTTGGAATGGTGAAGAAGGAAGCTGCATAAAACTGGGATTGTGTGCGCAGCTTTCCAACTGATAGAAAGCAGTACCTTAGCACTCTCCTGCCTTTTCCAAACACATGAGCCTTCGATTGGAAGCTGTTTTAGGCAACTCTCTTCGTCTTCTTGCAAAACACTCGGCAGACCTCCATGCGATTTCTAGAACACAATGGGAGATGTTTCCTGTGCTGGCAAAGTTCCTCCTTGCCAGACATAGTAGAAAAGCTTTTGGCTAAGATGTAGACGACAAGAGACGCTAAAGACGAAGGTACGATTCTCTCCGGAGCTAAGGGCTGCTCCCGGGCGTCTTTCGGCAGAAGCCACGCTGCGGAGAGCACTGTGACCGCCACAATCGTCTTTGCGCAAAGAAGCCGCTTCTTCCCCTCAGGGAGAAAGAGGGAGCGGCAGCTTCGGAAAGGTAAAGAAGGAAGCTGCACAACTCTGGGATTTTGTGCACAGCTTGCCAACTGGCAGAAAACAGTACCTTAGCACTCGCCTGCCTTTTCCAAAAACATGAGCATTCGAATGGAAGCTGTTTGAGGCAACCCTCTTCGTCTTCTTGCAAAACACTCGGCAGACCTCCGTGCAACTTCTAGAACACGATGGGAGATGTTTTCTGTGCTGGCACAGTTTCTCCAACCCAGACATAGCGGAAAAGCGTTTGACTAAAATGTAGATGACAAGAGACTGTAAAGACGAAGGTACAATGCTCTCTGGACGTAAGAGCCGCTCCCGGGAGTCTTTCGGCAGAAGCTGCGCTGCGGAGAGCACTGCGACCGGCACAATGGTCTTTGTGCGAAGAAGCCGCTTCTTCGCCTCCGAGAGCCGGAGAGAGGAGCCGCTTCGGAAAGGTGAAGAAGGAAGCTGCACAACACTGGGATTGTGTGCGCAGCTTGCCAACTGATAGAAAACAGTACCTTAGCACTCTCCTGCCTTTTCCAAACACATGAGCATTTGATTGGAAGCTGTTTCAGGCAACTCTCTTCGTCTTCTTGCAAAACACTCGGCAGACCTCTGTAACACTTCTAGAACACGATGGGAGATGTTTTCTGTGCTGGCACAGTTTCTCCTTGCCAGACATAGTGGAAAAGCTTTTGGCTAAGATGTCGACGACAAGAGACGCTAAAGACCAAGGTACGATGCTCTCTGGAGCTAAGAGCCGCTCACGGCCGTCTTTCGGCAGAAGCCGTGCTGCGGAGAGCACTTTGACAGCCACAATCGTCTTTGCGCAAAGAAGCCGCTTCTTCCCCTCAGGGAGCCGACAGGAGTGGCAGCTTTGGAATGGTGAAGAAGGAAGCTGCATAAAACTGGGATTGTGTGCGCAGCTTTCCAACTGATAGAAAGCAGTCCCTTAGCACTCTCCTGCCTTTTCCAAACACATGAGCCTTCGATTGGAAGCTGTTTTAGGCAACTCTCTTTGTCTTCTTGCAAAACACTCGGCAGACCTCCATGCGATTTCTAGAACACAATGGGAGATGTTTCCTGTGCTGGCAAAGTTCCTCCTTGCCAGACATAGTAGAAAAGCTTTTGGCTAAGATGTAGACGACAAGAGACGCTAAAGACGAAGGTACGATTCTCTCCGGAGCTAAGGGCTGCTCCCGGGCGTCTTTCGGCAGAAGCCACGCTGCGGAGAGCACTGTGACCGCCACAATCGTCTTTGCGCAAAGAAGCCGCTTCTTCCCCTCAGGGAGAAAGAGGGAGCGGCAGCTTCGGAAAGGTAAAGAAGGAAGCTGCACAACTCTGGGATTTTGTGCACAGCTTGCCAACTGGCAGAAAACAGTACCTTAGCACTCGCCTGCCTTTTCCAAAAACATGAGCATTCGAATGGAAGCTGTTTGAGGCAACCCTCTTCGTCTTCTTGCAAAACACTCGGCAGACCTCCGTGCAACTTCTAGAACATGATGGGAGATGTTTTCTGTGCTGGCACAGTTTCTCCAACCCAGACATAGCGGAAAAGCGTTTGACTAAAATGTAGATGACAAGAGACTGTAAAGACGAAGGTACAATGCTCTCTGGACGTAAGAGCCGCTCCCGGGAGTCTTTCGGCAGAAGCTGCGCTGCGGAGAGCACTGCGACCGGCACAATGGTCTTTGTGCGAAGAAGCCGCTTCTTCGCCTCCGAGAGCCGGAGAGAGGAGCCGCTTCGGAAAGGTGAAGAAGGAAGCTGCACAACACTGGGATTGTGTGCGCAGCTTGCCAACTGATAGAAAACAGTACCTTAGCACTCTCCTGCCTTTTCCAAACACATGAGCATTTGATTGGAAGCTGTTTCAGGCAACTCTCTTCGTCTTCTTGCAAAACACTCGGCAGACCTCTGTAACACTTCTAGAACACGATGGGAGATGTTTTCTGTGCTGGCACAGTTTCTCCTTGCCAGACATAGTGGAAAAGCTTTTGGCTAAGATGTCGACGACAAGAGACGCTAAAGACCAAGGTACGATGCTCTCTGGAGCTAAGAGCCGCTCACGGCCGTCTTTCGGCAGAAGCCGTGCTGCGGAGAGCACTTTGACAGCCACAATCGTCTCTGCGCAAAGTAGCTGCTTCTTCGCAGCCGGGAGCCGAAGAGAGCGGCAGCTTCGCAAAGGTGAAGAAGGAAGCTGAAAAACACTGGGATTGTGTGCGCAGCTTGCCAACTGATGGAAAACAGTACCGTAGCACTCTCCTGAATATTCCAATCACATGAGCACTCGATTGGAAGCTGTTTCGGGAAACTCTCTTCGTCTTCTGGCAAAACACTCGGCAGACTTCCGAGAAACTTCTAGAACACGATGGGAGATGTTTTCTGTGCTGGCACAGTTTGTCCTTGCCAGACATAGTGAGAAAGCTTTTGGCTATGATTTAGATGACAAGAGACGCTAAAGACGAAGGTACGATGCTCTCCGTAGCTAAGAGCCACTCCCGGGCGTCTTTCGGCAGAAACCGCGCTGCGGAGAGCACTGTGACCACCACAATCGTCCTTGACCGAAGAAGCCGCTTCTTCGCTGCCGGGAGCCGGGGAGACCGGCCGCTTCGGAAAGGTGAAGAAGGAAGCTGCACAACACTGGGATTGTGAGCGCTGATTGCCAACTGATAGAAAACAGTACCTTAGCACTCTCCTGCCTTTTCCAAACACATGAGCATTCGATTGGAAGCTGTTTCGGGCAACTTTCTTTCTCTTTTTGAAAAAAACTCGGCAAACCTCCGTGTAACTTCTAGAAAACGATGGGAGATGTTTTCTGTGCTGGCACAGTTTCTCCTTGCTAGACATAGTGAGAAAGCTTTTGGCTATGATTTAGATGACAAGAGACGCTAAAGACGAAGGTACGATGCTCTCTGGACCTAAGAGCCGCTCCCGGGCGTCTTTCGGCAGAAGCTGCGCTGCGGAGAGCACTGCGACCGGCACAATGGTCTTTGAGCGAAGAAGCCGCTTCTTCGCCTCCGGGAGCCGGAGAGAGGAGCCGCTTCGGAAAGGTAAAGAAGGAAGCTGCACAACATTGGGATTGTGTGCGCAGCTTGCCAACTGATAGAAAACAGTACCTTAGCACTCTCCTGCCTTTTCCAATCACATGAGCATTCGATTGGAAGCTGTTTTAGGCAACTCTCTTCGTCTTCTTGCAAAACACTCGGCAGACCTCCGTGCAACTTCTAGAACACGATGGGAGATGTTTTCTCTGCTGGCACAGTTTCTCCTTGCCAGACATAGTGGAAAAGCTTTTGGCTGAGATGTAGACAGCAAGAGACGCTAAAGACGAAGGTACGAGGCTCTCCGCAGCTAAGAGCCGCTCCCGGGTGTATTTTGGCAGAAGCCGCTCTAAGGAGATCATTGTGACCGCCACAATCGTCTTTGCACGAAGAAGCTGCTTCTTCCCCTCCGGGAGCCGGAGAGAGTGGCAGCTTCAGGAAGGTGCAGAAGGAAGCTGTACAACACTGGGATTGTGAGCGCAGCTATCCAACTGATTGAAAACAGTTCCTTAGCACACTCCTGCCTTTTGCAAACACATGAGCATTCGATGGGAAGCTTTGTTCGGAAACCCTGTTCTTCTTCTTGTAAAACACTCGGCAGACCTCTGTGCAACTTCTAGAACACGATGGGAGATGTTTTCTGGCCTGGCACAGTTTCTCCTTGCCACACATAGTGGAAAAGCTTCTGGCTAAGATGTAGACGACAAGAGACGATAAAGACGAAGGTAGGATGATCTCCGGAGCTAAGAGTCGCTCCCGGGCGTCTTTCGGCAGAAGCCGCCCTGCGGAGAGCACTGTGACCGCCACAATCGTCTTTGCGCGAAGAAGCCGCTTCTTCGCCTCCGGGAGCTGGAGAGAGCGGCAGCTTCGGAAAGGTGAAGACGGAAGCTGCACAACACTGGGATTGTGTGTGCAGCGTGCCATCTGATAGAAAACAGCACCTTAGCACTGTCCTGCCTTTTCCAATCACATGAGCATTCGTTTGGAAGCTGTTTTCGGCAACTCTCTTCGTCTTCTTGCAAAACACTCGACAGACCTCCGTGCAACTTCTAGAACAAGATGGGAGATGTTTTCTGGCCTAGCACAGTTTCTCCTTGCCAGACATAGTGGAAAAGCTTTTGGCTAAGATGTAGACGACAAGAGACGCTAAAGACGAAGGTACGATGATCTCCGGAGCTAAGAGCCGCTCCCGAGCGTCTTTCGGCAGAAGCCGCGCTGCGGAGAGCACTGTGACCGCCACAATCGTCTTTGCGCGAAGAAGCTGCTTCTTCGCCTCCGGGAGCCGGAGAGAGCGGCAGCTTCGGAAAGGTGAACTAAGAAGCTGCACAACACTGGGATTGTGTGCGCAGCTTGCCAAAAGATAGAAAACAGTACCTTAGCACTCTCCTGCCTTTTCCAATCACATGAGCATTCGATTGGAAGCTGTTTTAGGAAACTCTCTTCGTCTTCTTGCAAAACACTCGACAGACCTCCGTGCAACTTCTAGAAAACGATGGGAGCTGTTTTCTGTGCTGGCACAGTTTCTCCTTTCCAGATATAGTGGAAAAGCTTTTCGCTAAGATGTAGACGACAAGAGACGCTAAAGACGAAGGTACGATGCTCTCCGGAGCTAAGAGCCGCTCCCGGGTGTCTTTCGGCAGAAGCCGCGCTGCGGAGCGCACTGTGACCGCCACAATTGTCTTTGCGCAAAGAAGCCGCTTCTTTCCCTCCGGGAGCTGAAGGGAGTGGCAGCTTTGGAAAGGTGAAGAAGGAAGCTGCACCACTCTGGGATTGTGTGCGCAGCTTCCCAACTGATAGAAAAAAGGACCTTAGATCTCTCCTGCCTTTTCCAAACACATGAGCATTCCATTGGAAGCTGTTTTAGGCAACTCTCTTCGTCTTCTTTCAAAAAACTCCGCAGACCTCCGAGCAACTTCTACAACATGATGGGAGATGTTTTCTCTGCTGGAACAGTTTCTCGTTTCCAGACATAGTGTAAAAGCTTTAGGCTTAGATGTAGACGACAAGAGACGCTAAAGACGAATGTACGATGCTCTCCAGAGCAAAGTGCCGCTCCCGGGCGTCTTTCGGCAGAAGCCGCGCTGCGGAGAGCCCTGTGGCGGGCACAATCGTCTTTGCACGAGAAGCCGCTTCTTCGCCTCCGGGAGCCGGAGAGAGCGGCAGCTTCGGAAAGGTGAAGAAGGAAGCTGCACAACACTGGGATTGTGTGCGCAGCTTGCCAACTGATAGAAAACTGTACCTTTGCACTCTCCTGCCTTTTCCAAACACGTGAGCATTCGATTGGAAGCTGTTTTAGGCAACTCTCTTCGTCTTCTTGCAAAACACTCGGCAGTCCTCCGTGAAACTTCTAGAACACGAAGGGAGATATTTTCGGTGCTGCCACAGTTTCTCCTTGCCAGACATAGTGGAAAAGCTTTTGGCTAAGATGTAGACGACAAGAGACGCTAAAGGCTGTTGCGGTGTGTTTTTAAGTTTCTCTGTTTTCTCCTCCATTTTATATATGTTCCCCCGATGTTCACTATAAATGGTTCCTCCCTTCCCAGTTTTCCCGCCACTATTGCCCTGACAGTTGAGTTACTATGGTTACCCCTGCCCCCTTTTAGTTGCCAGTCTCCTAAGTTACATAATTGCTCCTCCCTTATCCCACCATATAAGTCAAGTTTTCCTCCTCCCTGGGCCCAGTCAATCAACCCCCACTCCTCCCAGGTTTCGAGAACCTCCTTCTCCTTGGGGGTTGTAGTTGGCTAGTGTCCTGGGGCCCCTCCTTTACTTCATGTTTAGTGGATATGTTCTAATGTCAGTTTTGTTATGTACCTCCCCACATGTTCCCCGATTGGTTAGCTGGGCTTTCCTCCCTTCTCCACCCCTTCCCTTTTAAACTAGGTCTCTCCCCGTGTTCGGCGCCATTTGCTGTGGGTTTTTCCATCTGTTGGTTGCCCTTTGCTGCCTGGGGGCTCGTCAATAAACTGATGTTTAACCCCCAGCAAGTGGTCGCCTCCTCACTCGTCTCGTCCTGCGTGAACCCAAGTCCGCAATCCAGCCCAACCCGAGGCCACGACGCCAAGGGGGGCTGGCTTCTGATGCGTAGGGGCGTTGGCCTTCTTACCCCTTCTGCTAGTTGGATTTAGAGCCGCGTACGCCCTCGCGCAGTCTCCCGCCTAACGTGGGGCCTGAGGAAGTGGACATTTGACCACGGACCGGACCCTGCAGAATTGGGATTTACTTACCCTCTGGACGCCGGACTACCCCAGGTGGTGGCAGGCCCTGTTATAGGGGCAGCGCTCCCTGGGGATTGGAGTTGGGACTCCTCGCACCCTCAGAGGACGACTTCCGTGACGAGGACCCTTGCCTGGTTTTTCTTTGTCGCCGCTGCAGGATTGGTAAGTTCGGACCCCGACCTGGGGACTCTCCGGCTTCCCCTCTGCCCTTTTACCTTTCCCTAGGGGTACATGCCCTGCGTTGGGGACCTACCCCCTGCCTTCTCTCCTTGAGGTTTTTCCTCACCCCCATGCCGTTTTTGTTTTCTCTTCCCTGTGGGTGCCGGATTTCCCCAGACGTGGGGCCCGGACCCATCACCCAGTCTCCTTCTTTCCCTCCGGCTGTATACCCTGACTTTGGGGCAGTGGGGGGAGCAGGGGTCGGCGGCGAGCGGCTCACTGTTTAAGTTCTCGTTGTTCTCCAGGCGAGTGGTTGGGTCATCTGAGGATTTTCCCCCTTTCTAGTGGCAGCAGTTCCTGCTCTAGAAAGGATCCATGGGTGCAGGCTTGGGAAAATCCCAGAAGGAGGTTTATTATGTTGTGAAGGGTTTGTTGCTTGGGGGTGGTCAGAAGGCCCCCGAGCAGGAGTTAAAATGTTTAGTTAAGTGGGTGTTTTCTAGGTTCCCCGAGGTCTCCAGAGAACTTGTAAAACAGCCACGGTTTTGGGCAGCCGTTGTGGCAAAATTAGAAGAGGCCATAAATTCCAGGGAGACAAAATTGGCCACCGTGGCGTATTGGGCGCGCAGAGTGTGTGCGACACTCCGCGCGTCTGGGGAGCCTAAGAAAAGTCCCCCAGGTTCTGGTTTGTCCCCTCGTTCTCCTCGTTCAGTTGCCCTTGCCCCTCAAACCTTTCCCTTGTCCCGTAGGCAGGAGCCCTCGAGGGGGATTTTGAAGGCCGACCAGAGGCAGGGGGTCCATCCTGCCCCTGCTCCCCCTCGACCGGCTCGGCCTCCCCCTTCGAGGAGCCCTGGCCAGGCTCCTTCTCTTCCCTTACCCTCTACCCCGGTCCCCAAGTCCCCGGTTTCAAACCCCAAAGTTGTTCGGTTTTGCGAAGACCTTCAAAAGGGCTCCCTTGGAGCCCGAGATGGCGGCGGCCAAGCGGCCGTTCCCGCCAAGGCTCTTTCCTCTTCTCCTAACCCTTTCCTCCCTGATGCCAACCCCTTCCTTCCCCTGGACCCAACCTCTTTTTCGGTTGTCCCTCCCTCATATCTTCCCTCTGCCCCTTCCATTTCTCCGCCCTCTGATCCTCCGTCGGCTCCTCTCCAGGTTCCTCCCCCGGTTCAGCCTTCTGTTAACTCCTCCCCTGCTCCACCTTCATACTCTGCTCCACCTCTGAACTCCATCAAGGAGGCGCTGAGGGGTGGTGTGCCCCATTGCCAGACCCTGCCTCAACCTCCTCCAACTCCGGTTCCCACGCTCCCCCTTCCGGTTCTCACGCCTTGTGTTCCGGGGGTGGGGGGGGGGTGGATGACAGGAAGCCGGGGCAGGCGCCTTTATTAGAACCCGTTCCGGTTACGTACCACCTCAGCGGGGAGGGGAGCCCTCAGGCCCAGTGGGTGCCTTTAGCACAGGCCCGGATTAAGGAACTGTGCAAGGCACAGAAGGACTACTCCCGGGGGTCGCAGTACTTCCAGGGTATGCTCTGGAATGCCCTTGCACAGGGAGATCTGGTGCTGTTGGACCTGAGGGACCTCTTCTCCAGTTTAACAAGACCCATGGAGTTTAGGGTCTGGGTGGGGGAATGGAGGAGGGAGATAGTGGAGGTTCTCCCGATTCTTTGAGGGAATCCTTCAATGTCTCATGACGCGGACGGTTTGGTAATCTCCCAAGAACATCTTTTGGGCGAGGGACAGTGGGCAGAGGGGGCAGCTCAAGCAAAGGCCTTGTTCCCGTCTCAGCTTGTAGAGACCGCTAAGGCAGCAGAGCGGGCCTTTTATAAGCTAGAGGTTTGTGACCTCCCAATGGGAGGACGATGAAGTCCGGCAGGGGCCGCAAGAGCCTTACATCGTCGTTATCGAGCGCCTCTACCGATACGTGGAGGCGCAGGCGACCGGGGACGATGACAGGGAGAAGGTTCTCCATAGGATGGCGTATAGCAACGCCAACCCGGAGTGTGGGAAGGCCATCCGGATTCTCCCTCGAAGTCCCCGGCCCACGGTGGAGGCCATGATAGAGGCCGTGGTAGGCCAGGTCTCCTTAACATCACGGCCTAAAAGAGCTTCAGTGGTCTTTGCAGAGGGCCCTGAGCCGGACTTCTTTGATATAGAAGCTGCCCCCGTTGCCGGACCCCCAACACCCGGGTCCGGCAGAAGATCAACGGCCACCCACCCCTGCCACCTCGGTGGCAAGACAGGGCATTGGATGCCCCAATGCCAGATGCGATTAGATTATTTAGAGTATAGAAGGAGGCGGGAAAGGGAGGAGAGTAAGGGCACAAAAAACTAGGCCCGGAGCGCAGCCCCTCCCTGCGCGAAGACAAAAATGCGGCAGGTCACTTAACAACAAGCGGGGAGGGAGGAGACGAGAGAGAGCCGCCTACATTTGCTTTGCAGGACTTGACTTCTTTATCGGATATGACTACACCAACCTGTGGTACTGTACCTGCGCTTAACACCATGTCCTCTGTTTCCCCCTACAGGCTGCAGCTAACAAGGGACTTTTATCTCCCTAGTAGTGACATCCAGCTGGTGTCTATCGACCTGCAACACCCGGGTCGCTGGAGGAAACTTGGACGTTGCAGGTGGACCGTTGTCGGGGACACGAAGCACACACCGCGAGACATTCACATCGTCCCTGGTCTGGTAACTACCGACCTGGACCGTTTCGCGGTAGGGCTGTACTGTGTCCGACCCCCACTCTTCCTCCCGAAGGGACAGATCATTGCCCAGGCTATTCCGGTTCCAGATAAAGATCATTTGAAGAACTCCGTGGAGAGTACATCGCCTCCGACAGTAGCCTGGGCACAGCTGGTGGGGAGGGAGAAGCCCCGCCTGACTTGTCAGCTCTTGTTGGGTGGGGACAAAAAGATCATGAGGGGTCTTTTGGACACGGGTGCGGATGTGACGATCATTCCCTCTCGGGAGTGGCCGTCACATTGGGACTTGCAAAGCACTGTGGGCACGATCTCAGGTGTTGGGGGCCTTCAATTGGCCAATCAATCTAAGAGCATTGTGCAAATTAAGGGGCCCAACGGGCAATTGGCCTCTATACGCCCGTTCGTTTTAGATTACACCGAGCCTCTCTGGGGAAGGGACCTACTAGCCCAGTGTGGAGCCAGAATTGACCTCCCAAAGGCTCCCCAGGTTTTTCGGGCAGTGGCCACTGAGGAGCGCCAGACCTGGAAGCTGAATTGGCTGTCAGATAAACCAGTACAGGTCTTGCAGTGGCCACTCAACAAGCAAAAATTAAAGGCGCTCAATGAGCTCGTTCAGGAGCAGTTACTGAAAGGCAACCTGGTGGAGACAATGTCACCTTGGAACTCCCCAGTGTTTGTCATTAAGAAGCCTAATAAGGACAAGTGGTGGCTCCTGACCGACCTCCGCCAAATTAACGAACAAATAATTGACATGGGTCCTCTTCAGCCAGGGATGCCCTCCCCAGCAATGCTCCCCCAAAATTGGAATTTGGCAGTTATAGATATAAAAGATTGTTTTTTCCAGATTCCCCTGCACCCAGACGATGCCCCGCGCTTTGCGTTCACGGTTCCGTCCATCAACCGTGAGTCCCCAGCCATGCGCTATCATTGGCGGGTGCTTCCGCAGGGCATGAAGAACAGCCATGTGATCTGCCAATCGTATGTCGCTTCGCTGCTGTCACCCATACGTACAGCCCTCGGGGATGCCGTCATCATCCACCACTACATGGACGACATCCTCGTGTGTGCGCCCGACCACAGTCTGCTTGCCCATGCGCTTGACCTGACAACCAATGCGTTGGTTGCTGCAGGGTTCGAGCTCCAGCAGGACAAAATTCAGCGGATGCCACCTTGGAAATACCTGGGCCTCGAAATCACAAAGCGGACCATTGTTCCGCAGAAATTGGCTATTAGGACAAAAGTCCAGACCCTAGCGGATGTCCATCAACTGTGTGGGTCTTTAAATTGGGTGAGACCCTGGCTGGGCATTTCAACCGAGGACCTAGCCCCCCTATTCAATTTGTTGAAAGGGGGAGAGGGGCTGAGTTCCCCTAGGGCTCTCACCCCAGAGGCAGAGGTGGCCTTGGAGAAGATACAGAAAGTTATTTCGGCCAGGCAGGCCCACCGTTACCATCCGGGCCTGCCCTTCAAATTTATTATACTGGGGAAATTGCCACACCTCCATGGCATGATACACCAGTGGACACCAGTGCAAAGGACCAGGGGCTGGGTGACCCCCTCTTAATTATAGAGTGGGTGTTCCTCAGCCATCATCGGTCCAAAAGAATAACACGGCCACAGGAGTTGGTAGCCGAACTGATCCTTAAAGCAAGATCGAGGATCTGGGAGTTGGCGGGGTGTGATTTCACATGCATACATATCCAAATTAAATTGGAATCGGGCCAACTTGAATTAAAGACCTTTGAAGAACTGCTGCAAACCAATGAATACCTGCAGTGTGCACTAGACAGCTACACTGGGCGCATCGCAGTAGATCGGCCGGCCCATAAATTATTCAATTCGGAGTTCAAATTATTGCTGAGAAAGGTTCAGAGCAGGGAGCCACTGGATGCCTTGACAGTTTTCACAGACGCGTCTGGAGCATCCCACAAGTCAGTGATGACTTGGAAGGGTCCTCAGACTTAGCAGTGGGAGACTGATGTTGTTGTTGTGGAGGGCTCTCCATAAGTTGCTGAGTTGGACGCAGTCGTCAGGGCATTCCAGAGATTCCCTGGACCTTTTAATTTGGTTACAGATTCTGCGTATGTCGCAGGTGTAGTGTCTCGGGCTGAGTCTGCGGTTCTTCAACAGGTCACCAACAAAAGATTATTTGATTTGCTTAACAGGCTCGTCGAGCTAGTCTCCCACCGCGAGCACCCTTTTTATGTTATGCATGTGAGATCACATACTGTCCTGGGGTGACGTTATGATGCTTGTATCCCCATTCATCCGTTCTGTGCCTTTAAGACTGGCTCTGAAAAGTGGAAGTTTTGTTTGGGTTTCCTTTATCAGGACACAGAGACAAGGCACTACATAGGGCTGTTTTCACTTCTAGCTCGCAGCTTGCTGCTTTTGCTTGCTTGCTTTTCTGCTCTTGCTTCTGCTCTCGCTTTTGCTTCTGCTTATTAGCTAGTTTAGCTAAACAGTCCAAATTCCTTCCCGGACTGTTTCTCCTCTCCTGTTCCTGTGACCATCTCGAACCTGCTCCAGACTGGGACCCGGGAACACCGAAGGTTTGGCTGCAGCAGCTGGCCCAGCACCGGAGGGACTGAGAGCAGAGCAACCACCCCGAAAGAGACTTTCTGATTTTGTCATCTTTCTCAGAGTGGTATCAGCTGGTATTGTTCATTTTGTGTGCGGGGGGTGCTGTGCCAGTCAAATAAACAGGTTCTTTCCACTTCTCTCCGAGGAATTTTTTCCCGAACCGGTTGGGGGGAGGGGCCGTGTGGGTTTTGCTTTCTGGAGGGGCCCTCCTTTGCAGATTCGTTAACAAATTTGCCCTAAACCAGGACAAAATATTGGTGCCCAAACGTGAGGCTCGAGAGAGAGAGTGGAAAAACCCTGTTTTGACTGCATTTTAGTTGCTATAACTCTGTGTTCGTTTAAATCAGCTAATAGCCATGGTTTTTGAATTGATAATGTCTATTGGGGTGAAGTTTTACATGCATTTCTGGTCCCTAGGGTTTTTTGAGATTTTAATACCTCTCTGGTCCCTAGGTTTATTTTCTTATCCAGAAATAGCTTTTGTATTGCCCCTAATACATAGTTTTTACATCAGAGGGGCAGTGACCAGAGTAGCTATCCTGCTGGGCTTGGTGGCAATAATGTGCAAGAAGTTTATAAACATGCTAGTGTCTGCTCCAGGTATGAATGGTTCATGGCTATGGTTATGCATCCAGTTTGTTGCAGGAGGAGCAGGAGGGAATGAGGTTTTTCAGCCTCTGCTTTCCTCCTTCTCCTATGAATCAGTTGCATCACTAGTGAAGGATGTTCAGTTTCCCCTCAATGTTAAAGAGACCATCTTCCTGGTAGCCAATCTGATAACCTTCCTCTATACAGCCTGCTGCTTCTCTAGAATGAGGGCTGAGATTTCTAGGCGGGCTGATGAGACCCCTGACTCAGGAGTAGACCCCGGTGTGGAAAATCCTAAGTGGTGTGGGAAATGGGAGGATATGGGCCAAATCCTGAAGGAATTCTCTGACCCTATAGTCTGGGATTTTCCCCATGAACAAATTCAGAATCCAGCTGAGGTGGGGAAATAACTGAAAGAGGAGTACCAGGATGAGCCTAAGGAGAGGAAGGTCATTGCAGTGAGCTGGGCCCTGGCATATGCTTATCACACACTGCTAGATACTGTCGGGCAGCAGACAGAGGCAGGGGGGCAGGGAGATAAATCAGCAACTGTCCCGGTGACTCAGGCTGCAGCTAACACTCCAGGCTCGAAGCCAGCATCTAAACCCATGGCTGTTGCTACCAGCACTAGAAGTGGGAAATGCACGGACAAGACCAATCGACCAGGGGATGATGATGATGATGATGATGAAGGAGAAGGAACCTCAATGCCTCCTGACATAAAATCAGGAGTCAAAGCAGCAGGTGCAAGATCAGATGAGTCCTTTTCCCTGAAGGACCTCCGTGGCCTACGGAAGGACTACACTCGAAGGTCTGATGAATCCATAATTAGTTGGCTTGTCCGTGTCTGGGATGCTGCAGGCGAGGCTACAATTCTGGATGGCACTGAAGCCAGGCATTTGGGATCCCTGTCACAGGATACTGTCATAGACCAAGGAATGATGAGGGGGGCTAACCCTCACAGCCTCTGGGAACGGGTCCTAAGAAGCGTAGCAGAAAGATACCTGTGTGCAGAAGATCTCTATATGCAGTAAACTCAGTGGAAGACAATAGAGCAAGGGATCCAACGCTTGAGAGAAATGGCTGTGGCAGAAATTATCTTCTCAGATGATGTAACAACCAGGAACCCAGACTTAGTACCATGCACGTCTGTGATGTGGCGAAAACTCGTACGACTTGGGCCACACGAATATGCTTCTGCCTTAGCCATCATGAAGAGGGATGAGAGGGATGAGACGGTGCTTGACATGGCAAGGAAGCTCCGAGCATATGCAGATGCTGTACATGGCCCGACACATGCCAGAATCGCAGCGGTAGAAACACGTCTGCAGAACTTAGAGGATAAGATAGAGGAGAACCATAAGAAGCTTAGAGAGGAGATTAAAGAAGACCTTCTCCAAATTTCAGCAGTACAGATCCGAGGTTCTGGTCTCCAAGGCAGACGTTTCCCAGATGGCGAGAGAAGGTACACCCCACGAGCTGAGCTGTGGTTCTACCTGTGTGATTGTGGGAAGAACATGAGAAGGTGGCATAGGAAACCTACTGCTGTTCTGGCACGACGGGTGCGTGAACTGAAGGAAGCCACCAGGAGGAAAGCAGCTCCAGTTGCCCGTAGCCGACCGGCGAGGTATGATGATGATGACATGTCTGATCCTCTCGAAGGAACATCCAAAACATACGCCCAGGGAAAGAAGGATAACCAGGCTTAGAGGGGCCCTGCCTCCAGCCAGGTAGAGGCCAGGGAAAATCGTGTTTTCTGGTCTGTGTGGATTCGTTGGCCTGGCACATCGGAGCCACAAGAGTACAAAGCTTTGGTCGATACTGGTGCGCAATGCACATTAATCCCATCAAGACATGTGGGGACAGAGTCTGTTTCTATTGCTGGTGTGACAGGAGGATCCCAGGATTTCACTTTGGTGGAAGCTGATGTGAGCCTAACGGGAAATGAGTGGAAGAAGCATCCTATTGTGACTGGCCCAGAGGCCCCATGTATTTTGGGCATAGACTACCTTCGGAGTGGGTACTTCAAAGACCCAAAAGGACTCAGGTGGGCATTTGGAATAGCTGCTGTAGAGACAGAGGGCATCCAGCAATTGAACACCTTGCCTGGGTTGTCTGAGAATCCATCTGCAGTAGGATGCCTGATGGGAGAAGAGCAACAAGTGCCAATTGCCACTTCCATAGTGCATCGACGGCAGTATAGGACCACTCGAGATGCCGTGATCCCCATCCATAAGATGATCCGAGAGCTGGAGAGCCAAGGGGTGGTCAGCAAGACCCAGTCACCCTTCAACAGCCCCATTTGGCCTGTGCGAAAATCTGAAGGAGAATGGAGATTGACTGTGGACTACCGTGCATTGAATGAAGTGACTCCACCACTGAGTGCTGCCGTGCCAGACATATTAGAGCTCCAGTATGAGCTAGAGTCCAAGGCAGCAAAGTGGTATGCCACTATAGACATTGCCAATGCATTTTTCTCCGTTCCTCTGGCAGCAGAATGCAGGCCTCAGTTTGCCTTCACATGGAGGGGAGTGCAGTACACCTGGAACCGACTGCCCCAGGGGTGGAAGCACAGCCCCACCATCTGCCATGGACTGATCCAGACTGCACTAGAAAGGGGAGAGGCTCCGGAACACCTGCAGTATATTGATGACATCATTGTGTGGGGGAACACAGCTGCGGAAGTGTTCGAGAAAGGGAAGGAAATCATCCAGATCCTCCTGGGAGCTGGTTTCGCCATTAAAAAGAGTAAAGTAAAGGGACCAGCTCGTGAGATTCAATTCCTGGGAGTGAAGTGGCAAGATGGACGACGTGAGATTCCTACAGATGTCATCAACAAGATCACAGCAATGTCTCCACCCACCAATAAGAAAGAGACACAAGCTTTCTTGGGTGCAATAGGTTTTTGGAGGATGCATATTCCTGAGTACAGTCAGATCGTGAGCCCTCTTTACCTGGTCACCCGCAAGAAGAACAAGTTCCAGTGGGGCCCTGAGCAGCAACAAGCCTTTGTCCAGATCAAGCAGGAGATTGCCCATGCAGTAGCCCTTGGCCCGGTCAGGACAGGACCAGAGGTAAAGAACATGCTCTACTCTGCAGCCGGGAACCATGGCTTGTCCTGGAGCCTTTGGCAGAAGGTGCCTGAGGAGACTCGGGGTCGACCACTGGGATTTTGGAGTCGAAGCTACAGAGGGTCTGAAGCCAACTATACTCCAACAGAGAAAGAAATCCTGGCTGCCTATGTGTGGGATCTCAGTCTCTCAGAACTGGGGTGCAGGGTGAACAAGACCCCCCCTGGGGGGCTCGGGAGTCCTGGAATGCTGCCAGAAATGTCTGGTGGCTGGACTTTGATCCCACATGGGAGATGACATCAGTATGAGGACGGGAGGATTTCACTGGGGTGAATGGTGAAGGGACAAGTTAATTGGAGTGTGAGATACAGGGTTTAAGATCCCTGTACAGGGGGGTCTAGAGAGGCAAGATGGAGGTACTGGGGCGTGCCCTTCTCCTTCTTCTTCTTCCTCTAGGCCTCCATCTTCTGTGGTGGAGTTGGCACTCCAGGATTGGACCTTACTAGGGGAACACTGGTTAATAAGGATAGAGGGTATTGGAGAAAAATGATAAATATTGTATACGTAACTCCGGGTATAAAGATAGGTGACCGCCCCAGGGGCTTTCAGTGTGTGCCCATGGCTGACTGCTGAGCAGAACTCTGTCAGGCCAAGAGAAAATCTTTTAGATAAGCAATTAATAAACACCAAGACCAAGAACAAATCTGAAGCTTCCTCTCGTCCTTTCGAACCCGGGGGCCCAAGGCCATCTTTGGGCTTTTTCCCAGACCATCTGAACAGCCCAGAAATCCGACAACTGGCGTCCGCTGTGTGGGCTATCTCCCACCAAACCTTTCGGGGGGGGGAAAGCCCTGAAGAGCTGAAGAGCCAAGAGAACAGCACTGATAACTCCTGAGAAGGGAAGCCTGAAGAAAGAAAGAAGAAAAAGAAAAAACCGGCCGGGAGAAGCTGCAAAAATCAGCAGTCACTGAGAAATCCCATCTCTCAGCTTCTGCTGAAGACAGCTCGTAGCAGAGCGGCCTGGACTTGGACCAGAAAGGCGCCTCTGATCCATCCCTCGTAATCTGCTGGACGGAGAACAAGGGCCTCCAGACCACTCTGACGACAGATTCGGTAAGAAGGCCAAAATAAAATCATGGGGGCAACACTCTCCCAAGAACAACGGGAAATCTTATCCACCTTACAAAGTGTAGCAGAACTATATACAGAAGGGATCCCAAAGAAAGAATTAAAACAGCTGTTATTATGGGCAAGGCTCAATTATCCACTTGCAGAGACATATCTGCTGTTCGAAGTGGGGTTTTGGCAAGAAATTAATAGGCATTTATATATTTTAGCAACAAAGAAAGATGAGACAGCGTTAAAGCTACTCTCGCCAGCAAGAATCATGTTACAAGGTATTTCAGTGCAGTCTAAAAGACTGGAAAAGCAGCGAGAAGCTGCGGTACCCTCAGAGAAGGGGGCGGAGCGGCAGAGCTCCGGGAAAAAAATTACTCTGGCTTTGAAAGGCCAGGGGGAAAGGGCTCTCGAAAAAAGAGAGCGGGAAAAAATATTAAAACCCCCGATCAAAAAATGCAACAAACCCCAAGGGCGTCCTGAAACTCCAGAGAGTGTGGAGGAGTCAGGAGCAGAAGGGGGGGAGCAGGAAGATAAGGGATCGGGGGGGGGGCCTGCTCGCGGCGAAAGCGGCGACGCGGCGGCGGCGGCGGACGCGAGCAGCGCGGGTGAGGATGAGGAGACGCGCGCGGAGGGCGAAACTCGCAAAAACCGGGGTGTAGACTCACACGCGGGCGCGAAAGCGGCGAACGCGGAAGGCGGGCTGAGGGAAAATGTGCAGCCTCAGCGAGCCGCCGCGGGGGCGCCGAGACGCAGGAGGCGCGCGGTTGTGACGTCAGACCCGGTGCGACGGTCAGCTCGAATCGCGGGTAGAGCCGGGGTGCCGGCGGGAGAGGCGAACACAACGTCAGAGGAGGAGGGGTCGGATTCTGGGACAGACCGAGGGGCTGGAACCTCGGAGGTGAAACAGGGGGGAGACGATGACGTCACCTTGGGGGACACCGGAAGTAGCTCAGAGAGTACGCACGCGCAGAGAGTAGGACGCGCGCGGACCCGAGCCCGGTCCCCCGTGACGTCGCGGGTGAGGAGGGGCCGTGTTAGGGATTCTACGTCCCAGGGCTCCACACCATCTCCAGATCTGGCGCCTTTGGTCCAGAGCCTCGGAGTCCCAGTCCCTTCCCTTCATGGGGGACGCCGAGCCGGAAGAGGAAGTGGGGCAGTCGAGATCGCTCCGTCATCCGAGCCAGGGAGGTCCATGCAGCATTGGGGAAATTTCAATGCTATCGCCTGATTTGAACATGTTAAGAGAGGAAAGGCACAGAGAAAAAAGATCAATACGGCAATATGCAGCAGATTGCAATGATGAAATGTTTTCTTGGGACAAGAAAACGAGTATTGCTACAGCAATCTTCTCACCTCAGACAGCATCGGGGGTGGCCTTGACTCAGATCGACCGCATGGGTTGTTGGTTGAGCAAACATGCGCGGTCTGTGTCTGTCACATTGGATGACATGTTAAAAGACGTCAGTAGTGTGAGACAGGCGACTCTTCAAAATAGAGCAGCAATCGATTATCTATTGCTCGCTCATGGACATGGGTGTGAAGAGTTCGAGGGGATGTGCTGCATGAATCTCTCAGATCATTCAAAGTCAATTCATGAAAATATAAAAAATATAAAGAACAGCATAAATAAGCTTGGCGAGATCACAGGATCATGGATCGATCAATTGGCAGAATCCTTTGACATCTCTCCCATTTGGAGAGGAATCTTAAAAATAGGGTTTTATGTTTTAATAGTTCTCCTAGTCCTCATACTTGTTGTCCCATGCATATTTGCATGTTTAAAACATGCAATGAATCGGATGGCGAAAAAGATCTTTTTGGTGCAAACAGAAGGGGGAGATGTGGGATCTCAGTCTCTCAGAACTGGGGTGCAGGGTGAACAAGACCCCCCCTGGGGGGCTCGGGAGTCCTGGAATGCTGCCAGAAATGTCTGGTGGCTGGACTTTGATCCCACATGGGAGATGACATCAGTATGAGGACGGGAGGATTTCACTGGGGTGAATGGTGAAGGGACAAGTTAATTGGAGTGTGAGATACAGGGTTTAAGATCCCTGTACAGGGGGGTCTAGAGAGGCAAGATGGAGGTACTGGGGCGTGCCCTTCTCCTTCTTCTTCTTCCTCTAGGCCTCCATCTTCTGTGGTGGAGTTGGCACTCCAGGATTGGACCTTACTAGGGGAACACTGGTTAATAAGGATAGAGGGTATTGGAGAAAAATGATAAATATTGTATACGTAACTCCGGGTATAAAGATAGGTGACCGCCCCAGGGGCTTTCAGTGTGTGCCCATGGCTGACTGCTGAGCAGAACTCTGTCAGGCCAAGAGAAAATCTTTTAGATAAGCAATTAATAAACACCAAGACCAAGAACAAATCTGAAGCTTCCTCTCGTCCTTTCGAACCCGGGGGCCCAAGGCCATCTTTGGGCTTTTTCCCAGACCATCTGAACAGCCCAGAAATCCGACACCTATGAAGGAGTCCAGGCTGCTTCGGAGGTAATAGGCACCGAAGCACAACTCCTCCTGGCACCCCGACTACCGGTGCTGGGGTGGATGTTCAAAGGCAAAGTTCCTTCCATTCACCATGCCACCAGTGCTACATGGAGCAAGTGGATTGCTCTCATCACTCAGCGCGCCCGTATAGGTAAACTGAATCGCCTTGGGATTTTGGAGGTCATTACAAATTGGCCCGAAGGTGAGAATTTTGGTGTCACAGATGAAGAGGAACAAGAACCAGTGACACGTGCTGAAGAGGCCCCTCCCTATAACCAACTGCCACCAGAGGAAACACGCTACGCTCTTTTCACTGACGGTTCCTGTCGCATCGTAGGGATGAACCGGAAGTGGAAAGCAGCCGTATGGAGCCCCACACGACAGGTTGCACAAGCTACCGAAGGAGAAGGTGGATCAAGCCAACTTGCAGAACTCAAAGCTGTTCAACTGGCCCTGGACATTGCTGAGAGAGAGAAGTGGCCAAAGCTCTACCTCTACACTGATTCATGGATGGTAGCCAATGCTCTGTGGGGATGGCTGGAGAGGTGGAAAAAGGCTAACTGGCAACGTAGAGGGAAACCAATTTGGGCTGCTGATGAGTGGAAAGACATTGCTACCAGGGTAGGGAGGCTACCTGTGAAAGTCCGCCATGTAGATGCCCATGTACCCAAGAGTAGGGCCAATGAGGAGCACCAGAACAATGAGCAGGTAGACCAAGCTGCAAAGATAGGGGTGTCCAAAATAGACCTAGACTGGGAACATAAGGGAGAGTTATTCCTAGCTAGATGGGCCCATGATGCCTCAGGCCACCAGGGCAGAGATGCCACCTATAAATGGGCACAAGACCGAGGGGTGGATCTAACCATGGACAGTATTTCTCAGGTTATCCATGACTGTGAGACGTGTGCTGCCATCAAGCAGGCCAAGCGAGTGAAGCCCCTCTGGTACGGTGGGCGGTGGTCCAAGTACAAGTATGGGGAGGCCTGGCAGATTGACTACATCACACTGCCCCAGACACGCCAGGGCAAGGGCTACGTGCTGACCATGCTGGAAGCCACCACTGGATGGTTGGAAACCTACCCTGTGTCTCATGCCACAGCCCGGAACACCATCCTGGGCCTTGAAAAGCAAGTCCTGTGGAGACATGGCACCCCTGAGAGGATCGAGTCAGACAACGGGACTCATTTCAAGAACAGCCTTATCAACACCTGGACTAGGGAACATGGCATTGAGTGGGTGTACCATATCCCCTACCATGTACCAGCTGCAGGGAAAGTGGAGAGGTACAATGGACTACTAAAAACCCAGTTGAAAGCTTTGGGTGGGGGATCTTTCAAGAATTGGGAGCAGCATTTAGCAAAGGCCACCTGGTTAGTCAACACCCGAGGTTCCACCAACCGAGCAGGTCCTGCCCAGTCTGAGTCCCTGAATGTAATAGAAGGAGACAAAGTCCCAGTGGTACATATCAGAGGTTTGTTAGGGAAGACTGTATGGATCAACTCTGCCTCGAGTAGAGACAAACCCATTCGTGGGGTTGTCTTTGCTCAGGGACCAGGTTGCACGTGGTGGATAATGCAAAGAGATGGAACAACACGATGTGTACCTCAGGGAGATCTGATTGTGGGATAGAATGATATGCAATATCACTGTTCATTGGATGTTACTGCCATTGTCTGTACATTAAACCATACAGACATGAGATAGAAGGAAATGTGTAAGAGTCAAAGGTCTGGGCAAGTGGAAGATGGAGAAGGAAATGTGAAAGTGTCGAAGGTCTGAGCAAGTGATAGATGGAGCTTTAAGTTACTAAAGTGAAAAGGGGGGATCCTGCAGCTCTGTAATATAGGGCCTGGATTCAGTGGTCCAGTGTGGGGATATGATGAAGGCATGATGGGTATTGCTTGTAATTTTGGGGAAACAGATGGAAACTTTGTGTGAATAATGCATGATGTGTTGTAATATGTTGATGATATGGGGATAAGGGGTGGAATGTCCTGGGGTGACGTTATGATGCTTGTATCCCCATTCATCCGTTCTGTGCCTTTAAGACTGGCTCTGAAAAGTGGAAGTTTTGTTTGGGTTTCCCTTATCAGGACACAGAGACAAGGCAGTACATAGGGCTGTTTTCACTTCTAGCTCGCAGCTGGCTGCTTTTGCTTGCTTGCTTTTCTGCTCTTGCTTCTGCTCTCGCTTTTGCTTCTGCTTATTAGCTAGTTTAGCTAAACAGTCCAAATTCCTTCCCGGACTGTTTCTCCTCTCCTGTTCCTGTGACCATCTCGAACCTGCTCCGGACAGGGACCCGGGAACACCGAAGGTTTGGCTGCAGCAGCTGGCCCAGCACCGGAGGGACTGAGAGCAGAGCAACCACCCCCGAAAGAGACTTTCTGATTTTGTCATTTTTCTCAGAGCGGTGTCAGCTGGTATTGTTCATTTTGTGTGCGGGGGGTGCTGTGCCAGTCAAATAAATAGGTTCTTTCCACCTCTCTCCGAGGAATTTTTTCCCGAACCGGTTGGGGGGAGGG
This sequence comes from Melozone crissalis, assembly GCF_028551555.1. Taxonomy (NCBI): domain Eukaryota; kingdom Metazoa; phylum Chordata; class Aves; order Passeriformes; family Passerellidae; genus Melozone; species Melozone crissalis. The sequence goes on along the minus strand of NW_026535882.1, from coordinate 2,529,259 downwards.
ACCGTGTGGGTTTTGCTTTCTGGAGGGGCCCTCCTTTGCAGATTCTTTAACAAATTTGCCCTAAACCAGGACACATACTGATCTGCCCAGGTTTATTGCGGAAGGCAACCGGCGTGCCGACTCTCTGGCCGCGGCTGCTGTTACGCAGGCCCCTCTCCCAGACGTGTTCGGCCAGGCTAAGATCAATCACCAACTTTTCCATCAGAATGCGCCTGGCCTGGTCCGGCAATTCAATCTGACGCAGGATCAGGCCAAGGCGATAGTGGCCACATGTCGCCAATGCCAACAGGATCAGATGCCCACCGTGGCCTCGGGGGCCAATCCCCGAGGTTTGGCGAGCTGCGAGGTGTGGCAGACGGACGTGACACATATCCCATCTTTTGGTCGATTGTGTTACGTCCACGTCTCAGTAGATACCTTCTCCGGGGCTATCTGTGCTTCTGCCCACACAGGCGAAAAGGCAACGGATGTCCAGAAGCATCTGCTTCAGGCATTCGCTGTCTTGGGCATCCCTAGGGCCCTAAAAACAGATAACGGCCCTGCGTATACCTCCAAGGAGCTACGGAGCTTCCTGCAGCAATGGGGAATAGTCCATAAGACCGGCATCCCCTATTCCCCAACAGGCCAAGCCATGGTTGAAAGGGCCCACCAGAGCCTTAAGAAGATCCTATCCCGGCAACAACCGGCGATGAAGGTGGAGACCCCCCACGTCCGGCTGTCAAGAGCATTGTACACGCTTAACTTTCTAAATTGCTCTTTTGACAGCCAAAAGCCTCAATAGGTCCGGCACTTCGGCAGTCACCAGCAGCTGCAGCCTAAAGCCAGGCCACCGGTTCTTGTAAAAGATCCGGAGACCTGGCGGACGGAGGGCCCCTTTCACCTGGTGACCTGGGGGAGGGGATATGCCTGCGTGTCCACTCCCTCAGGCTCCAGGTGGATTCCATCCAAGTGGGTCAGGCCCTTTGTCCCGAAACAGAGGACCAAGAAGGAGGCAGTACCACCGGTCTGGCAAGCTTGTTGGCGTCAGTGGAGGAAACCACACCATCAATCTTTGTCTTTCTCTCCGGATCTTCCCCCAGTTATAGAAGAGCCCTCTCCTCCAGCTTCTCCTCCACCCCTTGACCTCCTATGTCATGTTTCCTCCCATTCACCCCCTGCTCCAGCTCTTACCCCCTGTATGTTTTATTTAAACTGGTTGTTTGGAGAGGAACCATTTTTGTGAATTCGTTATACTTTTACTATCTTCTCTCGTTTCAGTTACATCTCCCCCATGGCCTCCATTTCAACATCGCTGGCTCCCAACCCTAGCCTGCTAATGGTGATCATGACGACCTGTGGACTCCTTTTGCCACCTTCGGAGCTGTGGGTCGTCTCCCAGCCAAAGATCAACGTCTGGCGTGCCTTGGCTCAGTCTTTAGGACAGGACCACATTTGCCTTGACACCGGCGCAGCAGAGGACCCGATGTCGTCTTGCCTTGTGGGGATCCCTTTCCCTCCAGGCGAGTTCCCATCCGCCTTTCAGTCAGCCCTTTCCCCTATTTTGGCCCGGAGCCTTACCATCCTCCCGAGTTTTGATTGTAGTAATGCTTGGAGCGACGGAGTGCGAAGGCTGGATTCTTTATCCTCTGAGCCCACGGAATTACATCTTCTCGGTTCCGCCAATGCCTCTGTTTGTTTTCAATTGGATTACACCTCTGCCCCTATAGAGAAGGGCAGTGAGGTGGTCCAGCAAACTAAAAAAGAATATCAGGCAAACCAGTGGTGCAAAGCCGTGCTGAAGATCAGTGGCCCCACCACCACTGGACGGACCCCATATGCCCTTCCCAGGGGAGGGTTTTTGATTTGTGGCGACCGGGCGTGGGCAGGCATCCCCTCTGGTCTGATCGGAGGGCCGTGCACTTTTGGCAGACTGACGCTGTTCACCCCCAACATGACCCAAATTGTCAATTGGAAAAAGGCAAATGTCACGTCCGAATTGGCCAGAGCTAAAAGAGATCTCAAGGATCTCACTGAGGACTGTGACAGAAAAATTACCCATTGGTCACACTCAAAATCCGTCGCCTTTACCATCTTGTTGCCTTGGGTATCGGTGGCGAAGGCTCTAGGTGAATTGGGCCGCCTAGAGTGTTGGGTGGCTAAACAAGCAAATTTTACTTCAGCCGCGCTCCACGACCTCCTCACAGACGAGGAAATAACAAGGAAGGCGACACTCCAAAACAGAGCAGCAATAGATTTTCTATTGCTGCTCCATCATCATCACTGCGAGGAGTTTGAGGGCCTCTGCTGCCTGAACCTGTCCTCTCGAGCTGAGGACGCCAGACACTCCATCAAGAAACTCCAAGACCTTCTACATCAGGTTAAGCAGGAGACATCAGACTGGCTGGGGGACATTTTTAAGGGTTGGAGCCTTAGCGGGTGGGCCAGTTCTATTTAAGAGTCAGCTTGTAAAGTTGTGTTGAGTTTGATCATATTTTCAGTCTTAATCATGTTGACCCGCAGCTTGGTCCAAAGACTGATAGGAAAGGCCACCTCGCCCACTGTAAATCACGCTGCAATTCCGTCGGAAGAGCACTTCGAGCTGGAAGACCTCTCCCCAGAGGCCGAAAAAGCTGAGGACGAGGAAGGGTCAACCGAGCCGCCTCATGAACATCCAGAGACAGACGAACTCCAGCTCGGAGAAGGCAAAGACTGGCAGGACCAGCCGTGGGCCTCAGAATTTTGAGTTTATATGGACATTCTTGTTTCTTTTTATTTGTTAAGAAACAGGGAGATGTTGTGGTGTGTTTTTAAGTTTCTCAGTTTGCTCCCCCATTTTATGTATGTTCCCCCTTTGTTCTCTATAAATGGTTCCTCCCTTCCCAGTTTTCCCGCCATTATTGCCCTGACAGTTGAGTTACTCTGGTTACCCCTGCCCCTTTTAGTTGCCAATCTCCTAAGTTGCATAATTGCTCCTCCCTTATCCCACCATATAAGTAAAGTTTTCCTCCTCCCTGGGCCCAGTCAATAACCTCCCACTCCTCCCAGGTTTCGAGAACCTTCTTCTCCTTGGGGGTTAGAGTTGGCTGGTGTCCTGGGGCCCCTCCTCTACTTCATGTTTAGTGGACATGTTCTTATGTCAGTTTTGTTATGTACCTCCCCACATGTTCCCCGATTGGTTAGTTGGGCTTCCCTCCCTTCTCCACCCCTTCCCTTTAAAACTCTGTCTCTCCCCGTGTTCGGCGCCATTTGCTGTGGGTTTGTCCATCTGTTGGTTGCCCTTTGCTGCCTGGGGGCTCATCAATAAACCGACGTTTAACCCCCAGCAAGTGGTCGCCTCCTCACTCGTCTCGTCTTGCGTGAACCCAAGTCCGCAATCCAGCCCGGCCCGAGGCCACGACGCTAAGGGGGGCTGGCTTCTGATGCGTAGGGGCGTCGGTTTTCTTACCCCTTTCTGCTAGTCAGATTTAGGGCCGCGCACGCCCTCGCTCAAAAGACGGAGGTACGATGCTCTCCGGAGCTAAGAGCTGCTCCCGGGCATCTTTCGGCAGAAGCCGCGCTGCCGAGAGCACTGTGACTGCCACAATCGTCTTTGCGCGAAGAAGCCGCCTCTTCGCCTCCGGGAGCCGGAGAGAGCGGCAGCTTCGGAAAGGTGAAGAAGGAAGCTGCGCCACACTGGCATTGTGTGCGCAGCTTTCCAACTGACAGCAAACAGTATTTAGCACTCTCCTGGCTATTCCAATCACATGAGTATTCGATTGGAAGGTGTTTTGGACAACTTTCTTTCTCTTCTTTCAAAACACTCGGCAGACGTCCGTGCAATTTCTAGGACACGATGGGAGATGTTTTCTGTGCTGGCACTAGTTCTCGTTACCTGACACAGTCGAAAAGCTTTTGGCTAAGATGTAGGTGACAAGAGACCCTAAAGACGAAGGTACAGTGCTCTCTGGATCTAAGAGCCGCTCCCGTGCGTCTTCTGGCAGAAGACGCGCGGCGGAGAGCGCAGTGACCGCCTCAGTCGTCTTTGCGCTAAGAAGCCGCTTCTTCGCCTCTGGGAGCCAGAGAGAGCGGCAGCTTAGGAAAAGTGAAGAAGGAATATGCGCAACACTGGGATTGTGTGCGCAGCTTGCCAACTGATAGAAAACAGTACCTTATATCTCTCCTGACTATTCCAATCACATGAGCATTCGATTGGAATCTGTTTCGGGCAACTCTCTTCCTCTTCTTGCAAAACACTCGGCAGACCTCCGTGCAACTTCTAAAACACGATGGGACATGTTTTCTGTGCTGGCAGAGTTTCTCCTAGCCAGACATAGTGGAAAAGCTTTTGGCTAAGATATAGGTGACAAGAGACGCGAAAGACGACGGTACGATGCTCTCCGGAGCAAAGAGCCGCTCCCGGGCGTCCTTCGGCAGAAGCCGCGCTGCGGAGAGCACTGTGACCGCCACAATCGTCTTTGCGCGAAGAAGCCGCTTCTTCGCCTCCGGGAGCCGGAGAGAGCGGCAGCTTCGGCCAGGTGAAGAAGGAAGCTACACAACACTGGGATTGTGTGCACAGCTTGCCAACTGATAGAAAACAGTACCTTCTCACACTCTTGCGTTTTTAAAACACATGAGCATTGGATTGGAAGCTGTTTTGGGCAACTCTCTTCCTCTTCTTGCAAAACACTCGGCAGACCTCCGAGAAATTTCTAGAACACGATGGGAGATGTTTTCTGTGCTGGCACAGTTTCTCCTTCCCAGACATAGTGGAAAAACTTTTGGCTAAGATGTAGACGGCAGGAGACGCTTAAGACGAAGGTACAATGCTCTCTGGAGCTAAGAGCCACTCCCGGGCGTCTTTAGGCAGAAGACGCGCTGCGGAGAGCACTGTGACCGCCACAATTGTCTTTGCGCAAAGAAGCCGCTTCTTCCCCACAGGGAGCCAGAGACAGCGGCAGCTTCGGAAAGGTGAGGAAGGAAGCTGCACAACACTGGGATTTTGTGAGCAGCTTGCCGACTGATTAAAAATAGAACTTTTGCACTCTCCTGCATTTTACAAACACATGAGCATTCGATTGGAAGCTGTTTTAGGCAACTCTGTTCATCTTCTGGCAACACGTTCGGCAGACCTACGTGCAACTTCTAGAACACGATGGGAGATGTTTTCTGTGCTGGCATATTTTCTCCTTGCCAGCCATATCTGAAAAGCTTATGGATAAGATGTAGACGACAAGAGACGCTAAAACGAAGGTACGATGCTCTCCGGAGCTAAGAGCCGCTCATGGGCGTCTTTCGGCAGACGCCGCGTGGCGGAGAGCACGGTGTCCGCCACAATCGTCTTTGCACGAAGAAGCCGCTTCTTCGCCTCCGGGAGCCGGAAAGAGCGGCAGCTTCGGAAAGGTGAAGAAGGAAGCTGCACAACTCTGGGATTGTGTGCGCTGCTTGCCAACTGATAGAAAACAGTACCTTAGAACTCTCCTGCCTTTTCCAAACACACGAGCATTCGATTGGAATATATTTTAGGCAACTCTCTTTGTCTTCTTGAAAAACACTCGGCAGACCTCCGTGCAACTTCTAGAACACGATGGGAGATGTTTCCTGCGCTGGCACAGTTTCTCCTTGCAGGACATAGTGGAAAAGCTTTTAGCTAAGATGTAGACGACAAGAGGCGCTTAAGACGAAGGAACGATGCTCTCTGGAGCTAAGAGCCATCCCGGGCGTCTTTCAGCAGAAGCCGCTCTGCGGACTGCGCTGTGACCGGCACAATCGTCTTTGCGCGAAGAAGCCGCTTCTTCGCCGCCGGGAGCCAGAGAGAGCGGCAGCTTCGGAAAGGTGAAGAAGGAAGCTGCACAACACTGGGATTGTCTGCGCAGCATGCCAACTTATAGAAAACAGTACCTTAGATCTCTCCTGATTATTCCAATTAGATGAGCATTCGATTGGAAGCTGTTTCGGACAACTCTCTTCGTCTTCTTTCAAAACACTCGGCAGACCTTCCTGCAACTTCTAGAAAACGATGGGAGATGTTTTCTGTGCTGGCACAGTTTCTCCTTGCCAGACATAGTGGAAAAGATTTTGGCTAAGATGTAGACGACAAGCGACGCTAAAGACAAAGGTACGACGCTGTCCGAAGCTGAGAGTTGCTCCTGGGCGTCTTTCGGCAGAAGCCGCGCTAAGGAGACCACTGTGACCGCCACAATCGTCTTTGCGCGGAGAAGCCGCGTCTTCGCCTCCGGGAGCCGGAGAGAGCGGCAGCTTCGGAACGGTGAAGAAGGAAGCTGCAAAACATTGGGATTGTGTGTGCAGCTTGCCAACTGATAGAAAACAGTACCTCAGCACTCTCCTGCCTTTTCCAAACACATGAGCATTCAATTGGAAGCTGTTTTAGGCAATTCTCTTCGTCTTCTTTCAAAACACTCGGCAGACCTCCGTGCAACTTCTAGGATACGATGGGAGATGTTTTCTGTGCTGGCAAAGTTTCTCCTTGCCAGACATAGTGGAAAAGCTTTTGACTAAGATGTAGACGACAAGAGACGCTAAAGACGAAGGTACGATGCTCTCCGGAGCCAAGAGCCGCTCCCGGGCGTCTTTCGTCCGAAGCCGCACTGCGGAGAGCACTGTGACCGCCACAATCGTCTTTGCGCGAAGAAGCCGCTTCTTCGCCTCAGGGAGCCGGAGGGAGCGGCAGCTTCAGAAAGGTGAGGAAGGAAGCTGCACAACACTGGGATTTTGTGAGCAGCTTGCCGACTGATAGAAAACGGTACCTTAGCACTCTCCTGCCTTTTCAAAACACATGAGCATTCGATTGGAAGCTGTTTTTGGCAACTCTTTTCATCTTCTTGCAAAAAACTCGGCAGAACTCCGTGCAACTTCTAGAACACGATGGGAGATGTTTTCTGTGCTGGCAAAGTTTCTCCTTTAAAGAAATATCAGAAAAGTTTTTCGCTAAGATTTCGACTACAAGAGACGCAAAAGATCATGGTACGATGCTCTCCAGAGCTAACAGCCGCTCACGGGCGTCTTTCAGCAGAAGCCACGCTGCGGAGAGCACTGTGACCGCCACAGTCGTGTTTGCACGAAGAAGCCGCTTCTTCGCCTCCGGGAGCCGGAGAGAGCAGCGGCTTCGGAAAGGTGATGAAAGAAGCTGCAAAACACTGGGATTATGTGCGCAGCTTTCCAACAGATAGAAAACAGTACCTTCGATGTCTCCGTATTATTCCAATCACATGAGCATTCGATTGGAAGCTGTTTCGGACAACTCTCTTTATCTTCGTTCAAAACACTCGGCAGACCTCCCTGCAAATTTCAGGACCTGATAGGAGATGTTTTCTCTGCTGGCAAAATTTCTCCTTGCCAGACACAATGGAAAAGCTTTTGGCTAAGATGTAGACGACAAGAGATGCTAAAGACGAAGGTACGATGCTCTCCCAAGCTAAAAGGCGCTCCCGGGCGTCTTTCGGCGGAAGCCGTGCTGCGGGGAGCACTGTGACCGCCACAATCGTCTTTGGGCGAAGAAGCCGCCTCTTCGCCTCCGGGAGCCGGAGAGAGCGGCAGCTTCGGAAAGGTGAAGAAGGAAGCTGCGCCAAGCTGACATTGTTTGCGCAGCTTGCCAAGTGCCAGCAAACAGTATTTAGCACTCTCCTGACCATTCCAATCACATGAGCATTCGATTGGAAGGTGTTTTGGATGACTTTCTTTCTCTTCTTTCAAAACACTCGGCAGACCTCCGTGCAACTTCTAGAACACGATGGGAGCTGTTTTCTGTACTGGCACTAGTTCTCGTTTCCTGAGACAGTCGAAAAGCTTTTGGCTAAGATGTAGGTGACAAGAGACCCTAAAGACGAAGGTACAGTGCTCTCTGGATGTAAGAGCCGCCCCCGGGCGTCTTCTGGCAGAAGACGCGCTGCGGAGAGCGCTGTTACCGCCTCAGTCGTCTTTGCACTAAGAAGCCGCTTCTTCGCCTCTGGGAGCCAGAGAGAGTGGCAGCTTAGGAAAAGTGAAGAAGGAAGATGCGCAACACTGGGATTGTGTGCGCAGCTTGCCAACTGATAGAAAACAGAACCTTACCACTCCCCTGCCTTTTCCAAACACATGAGCATTCGATTGGAATCTTTTTTAGGCAATTATTTTTGTCTTCTTCTTACAAAACTCTCGGCAGACCTCTGTGCGACTTCTAGAAAACAATAGGTTATTTTTTCTGTGCTGGTACAGTTTCTCCTTTCCAGACATAGTGGAAATGCTTTTGGCTAAGATGTAGATGACAAGAGACGCCGAAGACGAAGGTACGATGCTCTCCGGGGCTGAGAGCTGCTCCCAGGCGTCTTTTGGCAGAAGCCGCCCTGCGGAGAGCACTGTGACCGCCACAATTGTCTTTGCGCGAAGAAACCGCTTCTTCCCCTCAGGGAGGCAGAGAGAGCGGCAGCTTCGGAAAGGTGAAGAAGGAAGCTGCACAACACCGGGATTTTGTGAGCAGCTTGCCGACTGACTAAAAACAGAACCTTTGCACTCTCCTGCATTTTACACACACATGAGCATTCGATTGGAAGCTGTTTTAGGAAACTCTGTTCATCTTCCTGCAACCCCTTTTGGCAGACCTACGTTCAACTTCTAGAACACGATGGGAGATGTCTTCTTTGCTGTCAGAGTTTCTCTGTGGGATCTCAGCCTCTAAGAACTGGGGATAATGGTGAAGGGATAAGTTAATTGGAGTGTGAGATAAAGGGTTTAAGATTTCTGTACAGGGGGGTCTAGAGAAGTAAGATGGAGGAATTGGGGTGTGCCCTTCTCCTTCTTCTTCTTCTTCTTGGCCTCCATCTTCTGTGGTGATGTTGGCACTTTGGGATTGGACCTTACTAAAGTGTACTGGTTTAAAAGGGTGAATGGTATTGGAGAAAAATGATAAATATTGTATACGTAACTCCGAGTATAACGATAGGTGACCGCCCCAGGGGCTCTCAGTGTGTGCCCATGGCTGACTGCTGAGCAAAGCTCCGTCAGGCCAAGAGAAAATCTTTTAGATAAGCATTTAATAAACACCGCGACCGAGAATAGATCTGAATTCCCTTCTCGTCCTTTGGAGCGCGGGCGGCCCAAGGCCACCTTGGGCCTTTCCAGGCCATCTAAACAGCCGAGAATCCAACAAGTGGCGTCCGCTGCGTGGGCTACCTCCCACCAAACCTTTTTGGGGGGGGGGGAAAGCCCTGAAGAGCTGAAGAGCCAAGAGGACAGCACTGATAACTCCTGAGGAGAGAAGCCTGAAGAAAGAAAGAAGAAAAAGAAAAAACGGCCAGGAGAATCTGCAAAAATCAGCAGTCACTGAGATTTCCATCTCTCAGCTTCTGCCGAAGACAGTTCGTAGCAGAGCGGCCTGGACTGGGACCAGAAAGGCGCCTCTGGATCCATCTCTCGTGACCTGCTGGACGGAGAGCGAGAGCTTTCAGACCACTCTGACGACAGATTCGGTAAGAAGGCCAAAATAAAAATATGGGGGCCACACTCTCTCTGGAACAACGGGAAATCTTGTCCGCCTTACAAGGCGTGGCTGAATTATATACAGAAGGGATCCCAAAAAAAGAATTAAAACAAGTATTATTATGGGCAAGACTCAACTACCCACTGGCGGAGACATGCCTGTTGTTCGAAGTGGGGTTTTGGCAAGAAATTAATAGGCAACCTGAATGTCTTGGAAAAGAAAAAAGATGAGACAGCGTTTAAGCTACTTTCACCAGCAAGAATCATGTTACAAGGTATCTCAGTGCAGTCTAAAAGACTGGAAAAGCAGCGAAAAACTGCGGTACCCTAAGAAGAGGCGGCGGAGAAAAGCACCGGGAAAAAATTAGCTCTGGCTTTAAAAAGCCAGGGGGAAAGGGCTCTCGAGGAAAGAGAGCAGAAAATAATATTAAACCTCCCGGTCAAAAAATGCGAGAAACCCCAAAAGCGTCCTGAAACCCCAGAGAGTGTAGAGGAGTCAGGAGCGGAAGGGGGGGAGCAGGAGGACAAGGGATCGGGGGGGGCGCTTGCTCGCGCCGGGCAAAGCGGCGACGAGGCGGCAGCGGCAAACGCGGGCAGCGCGGGTGAAGATGAGGAGACGCGCGCGGAGGGCGAGACTCGCAAAACCCGGGGTGCGGAGTCACATATCAGCGAGGGGGCGGCGAACGCAGGCGGCGAACTTGGGGAAAACGTGCAGCCCCAGAGGTCCACCGTGGCGAGACGCAGGAGGCGCGCAGTTGTGACGTCAGACCCGGTGCGGAGGTCGGCTCGGATTGCGGGGCGGGCCGGAATGCCGACGGGAGGCGGGCTGGAGACACCGGAGGGAGGAGTGAACACACCGTCAGAGGAGGAGGAGGCAGAGACAGGGACAGACCGAGGTGAGGAGGCCTCGGGGGTGGAACCAGGGGGAGAGGATGACGTCAGCTCGGGAGACACAGGGAGCGGCTCGGAGAGCACGCATGCTCAGAGAGTGGGGCGCGGGCGGAGGCGAGCCCGATCCCCTGTGACGTCCCAGGCGAGTGGCCCCACACCTTCTCCAGACTCAGTGCCCCTGGCTGAAACCCTCGGAGTCCCAGTCCCTTCCCTTCATGGGAGACGCTTTGGTGTTCAAGCCCCATTTTCAGCTTAATTAAAAGCCAAGCAAACACGGTCTCAAATGAGAGCGCCGGCACGCCGGGCCGGAAGAGGAAATGGGGCAGTCGAGCTCACTCCGTCATCCGAGCCAGGGAGGCCGGTGACAGCGCCACCTAGTGGCAGGAGGACAGAAGTGCACAACATGCCGGATCGGTTTGGCGGAGCCACAGCGCCATCTCGTGGCGAGACTGCAACAATGCAGCAATTTTTTCCAACAATATATAAAAAGAAAAGCACTTCAAAGAAGACAATGTTAACACAATAAAGGGATTATTCATCTACTTCGGAATTTCATGAAGATGATGAAAGCTCAGATGAAGAACAGCTACAAGGGGAAGATGTCATAAGGATCACAGCATTGGAAGGTGTCCCAACATGGATGCTATCAGCAGCAGAAGCAGCAAAAAGCTTCTTGCATTCATTCGATACAGTAAAAAAGAAATATCAACAGGATCCTCGAGTTTCCTTCTCGGATTTAGGAGCAAGGCCAAAAACCTCAAGACGAAAAATGAGACACGATGAATCACCGATAACATGCACAACACCATTGTTCATGCAAATCCCAATGGAGTCTCAAGAAGAGGAATTTCAAGAGCCGGTGAAGACGATGGATTGGAAGCGAATCAGAAAAGCGTTGGCAAAGGAAAAGCATTTATTCCCGGGATCAGGAGATTTGATAATGCCAGTGACATATGATGCCCAGGGACAGAATCCAAGGTGGGAAAGGATGGGTCATGAGACACTCAAAGACTTAGGGAAGGCGGCTCAAACTTTTGGGCTGAACTCACAATACTTCAAAGAGCTACTAAGAGGGACATTCACTGTGTATGATCTCACACCATATGATATTCGAAGTATTGTGGCAATGATCCTCACTGACACACAGAATCTTATCTGGGAAAAAAGGTGGAGAAAATATCTTGCTGAGTTGTGGAACAGATATCAAGGTGGGCCAAAAGCGAACCTCACAGAAGGGCAATTAGCAGGGGATCCTCCAGATGACAACCCAGGGGAAGAAGCAGCGCGGCTTCCACGAAGAGTGTTAAACGACATCAAAGAAGCGGCACGATTGGCAATCATACAAATTACACCGACAGGAGCTCCGGATGTTCCCTTCTCTTGCATCAGGCAAGGTCCCACAGAGCCATTCATGTCGTTCATCGACCGACTCACGCAAGCCGTGGATCGACAGGTGACGACAGAAGAAGTGAAGAGGCCTCTCTTGGAGAGTTTAGCTTTCGGCAATGCCAACCCGGATTGTCAACGGGTGATTAGCACCATGCCAGGACGGCCATCCTTGGCAGAGATGGTGGAGGCATGCAGCAAGGTGGGGACACCTCAGCACGTCCCAGCGATTGTGAAGAATGAATTAAAAGAGGAATGGGAAGAACAGCTAAAGGGACGCTCAGAAGGGCAATCAGAGGACAAGACATTGGAGAAGATGTTCAAGAAATTACTCCATCAACAGGACGAAAACGTCAACAAAGTTCTTGCGACAATGCAGAAAAAGAACAAACCCCAAGGAGGACAGTGCTACAGATGCGGGGAGTCTGGGCACATGAAAAGGAATTGCCCACGGACACATATACCAACGCTAGCCCAGAAAGCAGAAAGGCCAATTTGTGCACGGTGCGGAAGAGGAAGACACTCTGTGAAAGAATGTTATTCCCTGACAGATGGGGAAGGAAATCCGTTACCACATCCGGGAAAAGGAAAATGCAGCCCGGGAAATTGGCAGCGTGCTCAGACGCAAGTACTGCCGGTGTCACAAGAACAGACAGGGCAGTCATCAGTGAGCGACAAGCAGATACCCTCAGCAAAACCCTCAGTCGATTCCACAGCGACCCAGACCTCCTCCCACCAGGGGCACAGTGTGCATTGGCAGCTTCAAAACTAGTATGCTTTCTAGATGAAAGTCATGTGGAGATACCAACAGGAATCCCCGGGGATTCATACAAGAAACAAGATTTCTTGATAATTGGACAAGTGCAGTATTCTTGGCCTCATTGTTTATCCAACAGTTGTCTCAACGGACAAAAATACAGAGTTAACAGTTTTGGCAAGAGCGCTTCGTCCACCATTGATTGTGCCGGAAAATACTGTGGTTGCGAGAGCCTTCGCATTGCCACCACACGCAGTTGGAGAGGTCATGTCAATCTTCGACGAAGAAGGTCTCCCTATGAAAGAACATGTTGAAGTACATACAACATGGGTGAAGCACATAGGTCGAGACCGACCCAAGCTCACGTGCCAATTGACATGTGGGGACAGGACAATATCGATCAGAGGTATGCTCGACACAGGGGCGGATGTAACGGTAATATCGTACATCTTTTGGCCACGCAATTGGAGCTTGGTCGCGCCATTGGGCTCTCTCTCAGGCATCGGGGGAGCATCTCTGTGTCTGCAAAGTGAGAATTCCGTCGTTGTCACGGGACCAGGAGATAAGACGGCGATCATTCGTCCTTTTGTCGTCCAAAAGCCGATCACAGTCTGGGGTCGGGACCTTTTGGCACAAAGGGGCGCGAAGATCGAAGTGGATTTTTAATAGGGGTCACTGCAGCACTCGCCACACTGAAGCTGACATGGAAAACAGATGATCCAGTTTGGGTGGATCAGTGGCCCCTTGAGCGGAAAAAATTGAGTGCTTTGAAAGACCTGGTCCAAGAACAATTGCAGAAGGGACACATCAAGCCAACAGAAAGCCCTTGGAATTCTCCGGTGTTTGTCATCAAGAAAAAGCTATCAGGCAAATGGAGGTTGTTACACGATCTCAGGAAGATCAACGAAGTCATAGAAGACATGGGGCCACTTCAGTTGGGACTTCCATCTGTCTCAATGATTCCCAGAGATTGGCAGCTTGTGGTCATTGACCTCAAGGATTGTTTTTCCAGTATCCCACTCCATCCAGATGATGCTCCGAGATTTGCCTTTTCAGTTCCAAGTATCAACAGGGAAACGCCTCTGCAGCGGTACCATTGGGTCGTTCTTCCACAAGGCCAAAAAAATTCTCCGACGATCTGTCAATGGTACGTGGCACGAGCTTTGGCACCAGTACGGAAGAAATTTCCGAAGGCGAAGATCATTCATTACATGGATGATTTGCTCATTGCAGCATCAACACGACAGGAGCTGCAAGAAGCTCGCGATTGTGTGATCGCAGAGGTGCAAAAGGCAGGTCTGGAAATCAGCATTTCGAAGATGCCAGAGGTTGCACCTTGGAAATATCTAGGGTGGAAAATTTCAGAGAAAACAATAAAGCCTAAAAGTGGAGATCAGCACAAAGGTCAACAATTTGCATGATTTGCAACAGCTTTTGGGAGAAATCAACTGGATGAGACCAGTTTTGGGAATCACAAACAGCGACATTCCAGCGCTGCTTGATCTCTTGAGAGGAGACACAGACATTCGTTCTGCCAGGACACTCACGCCAGAAGCGAGAAAAGAGTTGGAGAAAATCACGAACGCGATACAGAAAAGGCAGGCACATCGATTTGTTCCAACGTTGCCTTTTCAGTTGGCAGTGCTGGAAAAGAAAACGCAGTTCCATGGTTTGATCTTCCAATGGGATGAATCACAAAAGGACTCTTTGATAATCATAGGGTGGATTTTCCTACCACACAGGCCCGCGGAAACGATTCTCACAGATTTGGAGATGGCAGCACAAATCACCATAAAGGCGAGAACAAGGCTGCTGACAATGGCAGGAAGAGAATTCTCAGTCATCAGATTACCTCTGAAACGAGACTATTTCGATTGGGCAATGCAACAATCGAAAGACCTGTTAATCACGTTGTTAGCGTTCCCAGGAACTTGCACAGTCCGCTGTCGGATTTTCGGCTGTTTAGATGGTCCGGGAAGGCCCGAGGTGGCCGTGGGCAGCCCGCGCTCCAAAGGACGAGAAGGGACTTCAGATCTTTTCTCGGTCTCGGTGTTTATTAAATGTTTATGTAAAAGATTTTTCTCTTGGCCTGACAGAGTCCTGCTCAGCAGTCAGCCATGGGCACACACTGAGAGCCCCTGGGGCGGCCACCTATCTTTATACTCGGAGTAACGTATAAAATATTTATCATTTTTCTCCAATACCCTCTACCCTTATTAACCAGTGCACTTTTAGTAAGGGCCAATCTCAAAGTGCCAACATCACCACAGAAGATGGAGGCCAAGAGGAAGAAGAAGAAGAAGGAGAAGGGCACGCCCCAATTCCTCCATCCTTCTTCTCTAGACCCCCCTGTACAGAAATCTTACACCCTGTATCTCACACTCCAATTAACTTATCCCTTCACAATTCACCCCGGTGAAATTTTCCTATCCTCATACTGATGTCGTCTCCCATGTGGGATCAAAGTCCAACCACCAGACATTTCTGGCAACATTCCAGGGCTCCCGAGCCCCCCAGGGGTGGTCTTGGTCACCCTGCACCCCAGTTCTGAGAGGCTGAGATCCCACAGTACGCTTTCCATAACACAGAATACTGCAATCGCAAATATGCTATAGAGCAAAACCACGAATTAGTGAAGAACCTTTGGACGGGATCACAGTGTTCACGGATGGCTCAGGGAAGACACACAAGTCAGTGATCACGTCGAGAGACTCAACGACAGGGGATTGGGAATCGGACGTGAGGATGGTTCAGGGCTCTCCACAAATTGTGGAGTTGGCAGCCGTTGTCCGGGCATTTCAGTTGTTCAAACAGCCTCTCAATCTGGTGACAGATTCCGCATATGTTGCGGGTGTGGTCAAGAGATTGGAGGGTTCACTCTTGAAAGAAGTCAGTAATGAGGTTTTATACTCATACCTGACAAGCTTGAAAACACTGCTAGAGAGCAGGGAAAGAGAGTATTTTATCACACACATTAGAGCGCACACGACACTTCCGGGATTTTTAGCGAAAGGGAATGCTCGGGCGGACAGGTTGACAATGCCCATTTTGCAAACACTGCCAGACATTTTTGAGCAGGCAAAGTTAAGTCATGCGTTCTTTCATCAGAATGCGCAAGCGCTAATGGAGTCCTTTCGTCTCACAAAGAGTCAGGCGAGGGAGATCATTAGTGCTTGTCCAGACTGTCAGCTTGTGCAGCCACCCTCTTCTACCGGGGCCATCAATCCGCGGGGGCTGCAAAGTCTTCAGTTGTGGCAAGCTGATGTCACGAAATATCCATCTTTTGGGAGGCTCAAAAATGTTCATGTTTCTGTAGATACATTCTCAGGTGCAGTCTTTGCTTCAGCACATGCTGGGGAAACAGCATACCATGCTTGCCGACATTTTCTGCAGGCATTTGCAGCATTAGGTGTGCCTCAGGAGATAAAAACAGACAATGGTCCAACATACACAGGCAGGGTGCTTGACAGATTCCTGAAAAGATGGGGTGTTAGACACACGTTTGGTATTCCACATTCACCCACAGGTCAGGCGATCATAGAGAGAACACATCACACCCTGAAATCCCTTCTGGACAGACAGAGAAGGGGTGAGCCAGAGGCAACACCTCACATGAAATTAAATAAGACACTGTACGTGCTGAATTTCCTAAATAGCTCATCCTCGAATTCGAATCCACCGATCGTGAGACATTTTCTAAACAAGACACAGGCAAAGCTAAAGGAAAATCCTTTAGTTTTGATCAGAAACCGAGAGACAGGACAAATAGAGGGTCCTTTCAAACTAATCACTTGGGGCAAGGGTTTCGCTTGTATTTCCACAGATCGAGGTCTGAAGTGGGTGTCGGCGCGGCACGTGAAGACATTCCGAACGCGAGAACACGAGAATGCGGATCTAAGAAACAAAGAGACGAGTACTCAGACAGAAGTCGAGACTCAGACTGCGAAAAACGACCCGGAAGAGAAGTAAAAAGAAACTAAGGATTTGGGGGTTTTCACATAAAAGCGAAAGAGATCTTCTTGGTGCAAACAGAAGGGGGAGATGTGGGATCTCAGCCTCTCAGGACTGGGGTGCAGGGTGACCAAGACCACCCCTGGGGGGCTCGGGAGTCCTGGAATGTTGCCAGAAATGTCTGGTGGCTGGACTTTGATCCCACATGGGAGATGACATCAGTATGAGGATAGGAGGATTTCACCGGAGTGAATGGTGAAGGGATAAGTTAACTGGAGTGTGAGATACAGGGTTTAAGATTTCTGTACAGGGGGGTCTAAGGAAGTAAGATGGCGGAATTGGGGCGTGCCCTTCTCCTTCTTCTTCTTCTTCTTGGCCTCCATCTTCTGTGGTGATGTTGGCACTCTGGGATGGGTCCTTACCAAAAGTGCACTGGTTAATAAGGGTAGAGCGTATTGGAGAAAAATGATAAATATTGTATACGTAACTCCGGGTATAAAGATAAGTGACTGCCCCGGGGGGCTCCGTGTGTGCCCATGGCTGACTGCTGAGCAGAACTCTGTCAGGCCAAGAGAAAATCTTTTAGAAAAGCAATTAATAAACACCGAGACCGAGAAAAGATCTGAAGTCCCTTCTCGTCCTTTGGAGCGCGGGCTGCCCAAGGCCACCTCGGGCCTTCCCAGACCATCTAAACAGCTGAAAATCCGAAAGGACAACTTTCTTTCTCTTCTTGCAAAACACTCGGCAGACCTCTTTGCAACTTCTAGAACACGATGGGAGCTGTTTTCTGTGCTGGCACTGGTTCTCGTTGCCTGACACAGTGGAAAAGCTTTTGGCTAAGATGTCGACGACAAGAGACGCTAAAGACGAAGGTACAATTCTCCCTGGAGCTAAGAGCCGCTCCCAGGCGTCTTTCAGCAGAAGCCGCACTGCGGAGAGCACAGTGAGCGCCGCTATCGTCTTTGCGCGGAGAAGCCGCTTCTTCGCCTCCGGGAGTCGGAGAGAGCGCCAGCTTCGGAAAGGTGAAGAAGGAATCTGCAAAACACTGGGATTGTGTGCGCAGCTTGCCAACTGATAGAAAACAGTACCTTTGCACTCCCCTGCCTTTTCCAATCATATGAGCGTTCAATTGGAAGTTGTTTCAGGCAACTCTCTTCCTCTACTTGCAAAACACTCGGCAGACCTCCGTGCAACTTCTAGTGTTGTAGTGTGTTTTTAAGTTTCTTGTTTTTGCTCCCCATTTTATGTATTATTCCCCCCCTGTTCTTTGCAAGATGGTCCTTCCCCCTCCAATTTTCCCGCCACAGAGCCTTTGGCAGGTATGTTACTATGGTTTCCCCTGCCCCTGTTAATTGTCAATCTTCCAAGTTACATAACTGCTCCTCCCTTATCCCACCATATAAGTAAAGTTCTCCTCCTCCCTGAGCCCAGTCAATCACCCTCCACTCCTCCCTGCTTTCTAGAGCATTCTTCACTCTGGGGGTGGTGGTTGGCTGGCGTCCCTGGGCCCCTCTATTGTTCTATGTTTATTGGATAAGTTCTTGTGTCAGTTTTCTTATGTACCTCCCCACATGTTCCCCTATTGGTTAGCTGGTCTTCCCCTCCCGTCTCCACCCCTTCCCTGTAAAACTCTGTCTCCCCCCGTGTTCGGGGCCATTTTGCTGTGGGTTTTTCTACCTGTTGGTTTGCCCTGTGCTGCATGTGGGCTCTTCAATAAACCGACGTTTTACCCCCAGCAAGTGGTCGCCTCCTCTCTTGTCTCGTCCAGCGCGAATCCAAGTCCGCAATCCAGCCCAGCCCGAGGCCAGGACGCCAAGGGGGGCTGGCCTCAGATGCGCAGTGGCGTCGGCCGCTTTACCCCTTCAGCTAGCAGGACTTAGGGCCGTGAACGCCCTCGCGCAGTTTGGCGACCAACGTAGGGGCCGACGAAGTGGACTTTTGACCCCGGACTGGACCCTGCGGAGTTGGGATTTTCTTACCCTCTGGACGCCAGACTACCCCGGGTAGTAGCAGGCTCCGTTTCAGGAGCAGCGCTCCCCGGCTGAAGGGAGTCGGGACTCCTCGCACCCTCAGAGGACGACTCCCCTAGACGAGCGACCCTCGCCTGGTTTTTTCTTTGTCGCCGCTGCAAGATTGGTGAGTTCGGGCCCCGTCCTGGGGACTCTCCGGCTTCCCCTCTGCCTTTTTAACTTTCCCTGGGGATATATGCCCTGTGTTGGGGACCTACCCCCCACCTTCTCTCCTTGAGGTTTTTTCTCGCCCCCGTGCCATTTTTGTTTTCTCTTCCTTTTGGGTGCCGGATTTCCCCAGACGTGGGGCCGGACCCATCACCCAGTCTCCTTCTTTCCCTCCGGCTGTTTCCCCAGACTTTGGGGCAGTGGGGGGGGCAGGGGCCGGCGGCGGGCGGCTCATTGTTTAAGTTTTCGTTGTTTCCCAGGCGTGCGGTTGCGTCATCAGAGGATTTTCCCCCTTTCTAGCGGCAGCAGTTCCTGCTCTAGAAAGGCGCCATGGGTGCCGGCTTGGGAAAATCCCAGAAGGAGGTTTATTATGTTGTGAAGGGTTTGTTGCTTGGGGGTGGTCAAAAAGCCCCCGAGCAGGAGTTAAAATGTTTAGTTAAGTGGGTATTTTCTAGGTTTCCCGAGGTCTCCCCGGAACGCGTAAAAGAGCCGCGGTTTTGGGCAGCCGTTGTGGATAAATTAGAAGAGGCCATAAATTCCAGGGAGACAAATCTGGCCACCGTGGCGTATTGCGCGCGCAGAGTGCATGCGACACTCCGCGCGCCTGTGGAGCCTAAGAAAATTCCCGTGGTTTCTGGTTTGTCCCCTCGTTTTCCTCGTTCAGTTGCCCTTGTCCCCCAAACCTTTCCCTTGTCCCGTAGGCAAGAGCCCTCAAGGGGGATTTTGAGGGCAGACCAGAGGCAGGGGGTCCATCCTGCCCCTGCTCCCCCTCGACCGGCTCGGCCTCCCCCTTCGAGGAGCCCTGGCCAGGCTCCTTCTCTTCCCTTACCCTCTACCCCGGTCCCCAAGTCCCCGGTTTCAAACCCCAAAGTTATTCGGTTTTGCAGAGACCCTCACAAGGGGTCCCTTGGTGCCCGAGATGGCGGCGGCCAGGCGGCCGCTCCCTCCAGGGCTCCTTCTTCTCCTCCTAACCCTTTCCTCCCTGATACCAACCCCTTCCTTCCCCTGGACCCAACCTCTTTTTCGGTCGTCCCTCCCCCATCTCTTCCCTCTGCTCCTTCCATTTCTCCGCCCTCCGATCCTCCGTCGGCTCCTCCCCAGGTTCCTCCCCCGGTTCAGCCCCCTGTTTACTCCTCCCCTGCTCCACCTTCATACTCTGCTCCGCCTCCGAACTCCATCAAGGAGGCGGAGAGGGGCGGTGTGCCGCGCCCACTCCCTCGCCCTGCCCCATTACCAGACCCTGCCTCAACCTCCTCCAACTCCGGTTCCCACGCTCCCCCTTCCGGTTCTCACGCCTTGTATTCGGGGGGGGGGGGGGGTGGATGACTGGAAGCCGGGGATGGCGCCTTTATTGGAAGCCGCTCCGGTTACGTACCACCTCAGCGGGAAGGGGAGCCCTCAGGCCCAGTGGGTGCCTTTAGCACAGGCCCGGATTAAGGAACTGTGCAAGGCGCAGAAGGACTACTCCTGCGGGTCTGAATACATCCGGGGTATGCTCCGGAATGCCCTTGCACAGGGAGATCTGGTGCCGGCGGACCTGAGGGCCCTCTTCTCCAGTTTAACAAGACCCATGGAGTTTAGGGTCTGGGTGGGGGAATGGAGGAGGGAGATAGTGGAGGTTCTCCCGATTCTTTGGGGGAATACTTCAGTGTCTCATGACGCGGACGGTTTAGCAATTTCCCAAGAACATCTTTTGGGCGAGGGACAGTGGGCAGAGGGGGTAGCTCAAGCAAAGGCCTTGTTCCCGCCTCAGCTTGTAGAGACCGCTAAGGCAGCAGAGCAGGCCTTTTATAAGCTAGAGGTGGTGACCTCCCAATGGGAAGATGATGAAGTCCGGCAGGGGCCGCAAGAGCCTTATATGGTTTTCATCGAGCACCTCGACAGATACGTGGAGGCGCAGGCAACTGGGGATGACGACAGGGAAAAGATTCTCTGGAGGATGGCGTATAGCAATGCCAACCTAGAGTGTCGGAAGGCCATCAGGAGGCTCCCTCGAAGTCCCTGGCCCACGGTGGAGGCCATGATAGAGGCCGTGGTAGGCCAGGTATCCCTACAATCTCGGCCTGGAAGAGCCTCTGTGGCTTTTGCAGAGGACCCCGAACCGGATTTCTTTGATATAGAAGCTGCCCCCGTTGCCGGACCCCCAACACCCAGGTCCGGCAGAAGATCAACGGCCACCCACCCCTGCAACCTCCGTGGCAAGACAGGGCATTGGATGCACCAATGCTCGATGCGATTAGATTATTTCGAGTATAGAAGGAAGCGGGAAAAGGAGGAGAGTAAGGGCACAAAAAACTAGGCCCGGAGCGCAGCCCCTCCCTCCGCGAAGACAAAAATGCGGCAGGCCACTTAACAACAAGCGGGGAGGGAGGAGACAAGAGAGAGCTGCCGTACACACTGCCGGATTTATCTTACTTAGTACCAGACTTGACACATAACTGTGGTATTCAGCCTACACCTGCTCTTAACAGCATGTCCTCTGTTTCCCCCTACAGGCTGCAGCTAACTAGGGACTTTTATCTCCCTAGCAGTGACATCCAGCTGGTGTCTGTCGACCTGCAACACCTGGGTCGCTGGACAAAACTTGGACGTTGCAGGTGGACCGTCGTCGGGGACACGAAGCACACACCGCGAGACATTCACATCGTCCCTGGTCTGGTAACTACCGACCAGGACCGTTTCGCGGAAGGGCTGTACTGTGTCCGACCCCCACTCTTCCTCCCTAAGGGACAGATCATTGCCCAGGCTATTCCGGTTCCAGATAGAGATCATTGGAAGAACTCCGTGGAGAGGACATCGCCTCCGACAGTAGCCTGGGCACAGCTGGTGGGGAGGGAGAAGCCCCGCCTGACTTGTCAGCTCTCGTTGGGCGGGGACAAAAAGATCGTGAGGGATCTTTTCGACACGGGTGCGGATGTGACGATCATTCCCTCTCGGGAGTGGCCGTCACATTGGGACTTTCTAAGCGCTGCGGGCACGATCTCAGGTGTTTGGGGCCTTCAATTGGCCAATCAATCTAAGAGCATTGTGCAAATTAAGGGGCCCAACGGGCAATTGGCCTCTATACCCCCGTTCGTTTTAGATTACACCGAGCCTCTCTGGGGAAGAGACCTACTAGCCCAGTGGGGAGCCAGAATTGACGTCCCAAAGGCTCCCCATGTTTTTCGGGCAGTGGCCACTGAGGAGCGCCAGACCTGGAAGCTGAATTGGCTGTCAGATAAACCAGTACAGGTCTTGCAGTGGCCACTCAACAAGCAAAAATTAAAAGCGCTCAATGAGCTCGTTCAGGAGCAGTTACTGAAAGGCAACCTGGTGGAGACAATGTCACCTTGGAACTCCCCAGTGTTTGTCATTAAGAAGCCTAATAAGGACAAGTGGCGGCTCCTGACCGACCTCTGCCAAATTAACGAACAAATAATGGGCATGGGTCCTCTTAAGCCAGGGATGCCCTCCCCAGCAATGCTCCCCCAAAATTGGAATTTGGCAGTTATAGATATAAAAGATTGTTTTTTCCAGATTCCCCTGCACCCAGACGATGCCCCGCGCTTTGCGTTCACGGTTCCGTCCATCAACCGTGAGTCCCCAGCCAAGCGCTTACATTGGCGAGTCCTTCCGCAAGGCCTTAAGAACAGCCCTGTGATCTGCCAGTGGTATGTCACTTCGCTGCTGTCACCCATACGTACAGCCCTCAGGGATGCTGTCATCATCCACCATTACATGGACGACATCCTCGTGTGTGCGCCCGACCACAGTCTGCTTGCCCATGCACATGACCTGACAACCAATGCGTTGGTTGCTGCAGGGTTCGAGCTCCAGCAGGACAAAATTCAGCGGATGCCACCTTGGAAATACCTGGGCCTCGAAATCACAAAGCGGACCATTGTTCCGCAGAAATTGGCTATAAGGACGAAAGTCCAGACCCTAGCGGATGTCCATCAGCTGTGTGGGTCTTTAAATTGGGTGAGACCCTGGCTAGGCATTTCAACTGAGGACCTAGCCCCCCTTTTCAATTTGTTGAAAGGGGGAGAGGGGCTGATTTCCCCTAGGGCTCTCACCCCAGAGGCAGAGGTGACCTTGGAGAAGATACAGAAAGTTATTTCGGCCAGGCAGGCCCACCGTTACCATCCGGGCCTGCCCTTCAAATTTATTATACTGGGAAAATTGCCACACCTCCATGGCATGATACACCAGTGGGACACCAGTGTAAAGGACCAGGGGCTGGGTGACCCCCTCTTAATTATAGAGTGGGTGTTCCTCAGCCATCATCGGTCCAAAAGAATGACACGGCCACAGGAGTTGGTAGCCGAACTGATCCTCAAAGCAAGATCGAGGATCAGGGAGCTGGCGGGGTGTGATTTCCCATGTATACATATCCCAATTATATTAGAATCATATCATAACTTACATTAAAGACCTTTGAAGAACTGCTGCAAACTAATGAATACCTGCAGTTTGCACTAGATAGCTACACTGGGAGCATGGCAGTAGATAGGTCGGCCTACAAATTATTCAATTTGGAGTTTAAATTATCGCTGAAAAAGGTTCAGAGCAGGAATCCGCTGGATGCCTTGACAGTTTTCACAGACGCGTCTGGAGCATCCCACAAGTCAGTGATGTCTTGGAAGGATCCTCAGACTAAGCAGTGGGAGACTGATGTTGTTGTTGTGGAGGGCTCTCTACAAGTTGCTGAGTTGGACGCAGTCGTCAGGGCATTCCAGAGGTTCCCTGGGCCTTTTAATTTGGTTACAGATTCTGCGTATGTCGCAGGTGTAGTGTCTCGAGCTGAGTCTGCGGTTCTTCAAGAGGTAACCAACAAAAGATTATTTGAGTTGCTTAACAGGCTCGTCGAGCTAGTCTCCTGTGGAAGGGGCTAGCAGCGGGCCTGTTAGCTAAAGGAGCGAGAAGTAAGAAGAAGAAGAAGCTGATAAGGAACTTTCTCCAAGGCCGTAACCAAGGAGATCGAGAGAAGGAAGATAAGAGCATTCTGCAGCTGGATCAAGCATTTTTAGAAAGTTAGGTGGAGTCAGAGTAACTTTTCACCAGTGGCATGGTATTGAATTATTGTGGCGAATAGCTAAGGTAGAGGAAGGGTAAACAACTGGAAAGTGTATAAAAGATCAGCCATTTTCATTAATAAACTGTTGCCAAGTGTTACCAACTGAGACTGCTTGTGGTCTCTGCTTTGTGTCGTGACCGCCTCGACTGCGACATTTTGGAGACGCCGACGTGATAAGAACATAGTCGGTGGGGGCCCATACGGGGTCCTAGCAATTGGCAACCCTGACCCACTGGGACGTAGTGGGGGAGGCGGCGTTGGTGCAGCTGAGAGTGGCAGGTGGAAGCCACAGGGAGGTCCGGACCTGATTCCCTCCAATCAAGACACCTGGAAGTAGGTGAGCCACCAACTAGTAATAATGGGACAAAATTTATCTAAAGAGGAAGAAAGTGTTCTGTCTACATGGAAAGTTTTGTTAAGAAATAAGGGAATTAATACGTCAGATTATGAGCTTCGTAATATATTGCTGTGGGCTAAATCACAGAATTTTGGCACTGATCCCAACACAGCATTTAGTGTTAAGGCATGGAAGAAAGTCGGGGACAGACTTTGGCAAGTTATTCGAGCGGGAGATAAAACAGCTGTTGATTTAGCAGTAACCTGGAACTCGCTCTTTGAGGCTTTAAAGGAATGGAGAATAGAGAGAGAAACGGAGCAAGATGCGGACGAAGAGTTGGAGCTGATACCTGACGGGGGGGCTGAGGCAGAGGGAGCCTCTGAGGTAGAAGGGGGCTCTAATGGGGAACTTGGTGAAGAAAGTTCGGATGCCATGGGAGTTACCTGGCACGCTGCTAGAGCTTCTGGGAAAGCTGCCAAGGCTTCTGGGAAAGCTGCCAAAGCTTCTGGGAAAGCTGCCCTAGCCTCTTCTTATCAGACTCCTAAGCCTCCTTATCTCACACCTGCGCAGCAGCTCGTGATGGTGCCTGTATATACCACACCGCTACGCCAGTTAGCTGAAATGTCTTTAGCAGAGAGAAAGGTCCAGCCATCTTCCCCCCTGCTTCCCTCCTCTCTGGTCCAGCCGTCTGCCCCCCCGCTCCCCTCTGAGTGGCTTGAACAACCTGCAAGGCTGTATCCTCCTTTACCTGACAGTGACAGCAACAGTGAGTCAAGTGATGAGTCGCCCGCAGTAACACCTGAGTTGGGGCAGGGAGCTCTGGTCTCTTCATCTCCTAAGAGCTCTAGTCTTACTGCCCCATGGACTTTGCCTCCGTGCCAAGTCACTGTGCTTCCTCGACACCCTCAGGAGTTTTGGGAATTTGTTAGGAGGAAAGCAGTTGAAGAAAAGAACTGGGACATCATAGAAAGGTTAGGTGCTCCAAGAGTACCTCAGGAGAACAGTGCCATTGCAAATGTTGCTTGTGATAACCCTATGGCTTTTCCAGTTTTCAAAGCAGCTCCTGGAACAGGACAGAACGACAGTCATCATGTCTTCGCCTGGAGGGTTGTGCAAGACCTCCAATCGAAAGTAGCTCAATATGGTATTAATTCCTCAGAGGTAATGCAATTAATGCGTGTTATTAATGCAGATTTGCTTGCACCTTATGACATCACTCATCTTGCTACAATTCTATTTCAGCCAGTACAATATGGTGTATTTCAAGAAACTTGGAGGCGAGTGGCTGAGCGCACAGCTTTAACAAATATGCAGTTGCCTCAACACGACCCTCGTCATGCTGTGGGTGTTGATGCCCTAATGGGCTCTGGGCCTTTTGCTAATCCAGATTTACAGGCAAGGTGGGATCCTTCGAGTTTGGCACAAGCTCAGCAAATTGGCATGAGTGCCTTAACTAAAACAATGGAAATGGCAGCTCCAAAGCAGAAATATGTTACTATACAACAAGGAATGAGAGAACCATTTTTGCAGTTTGTAGAAAAACTTGCTGCCGCTATTGAGAAACAAGTAGATGATGAAACTTTGCGAGACAAATTGTGTGTACAATTGGCTAAAGAAAATGCAAACCCAGATTGCAGAAAGATTATTGATACTTTGCCTGGGGAACCCACCTTGTCTGAAATGGTTACTGCTTGCTCGAAAGTTGGTTCAGTCGAGCATAAAATGGCAGCTCTTGCTGCAGTGTTAAGACCTTCAGCGAAGTGTTATAATTGTGGACAACAAGGGCACGTAAAGTCACAATGTACTGTCCAGAAAACAACATTTAGGCCAAGGGCAAGCAGCGATATTGTATGCAACCGTTGTGCTAAATCTGGGCACTATGCTAAGCAATGCAGAAGTAAATATCATGCAAATGGTCAGCTATTGCCGGGAAACCCAAAGAGGAGCGCGAAGGGGCGCGCGGGGAAACAAATACCCCAACAACCACAACAGCAAATGCGGGCCTTCCCAGCCCTGCAAAGCTACCCATTTGCGAACAATTCTCAGGGGCAACAAGCGGGTCCGCAGGGATTGATATACCCACCGCTGACACAGTAACTATTTTAACAAAAGAAATATGTAAAGTCCCTCTTGATGCCTATGGTCCGATAGGACGGGGATTGAGTGCGTTTTTGATAGGGAGATCAAGTACTACACTTAGAGGTATTCATGTGCATCTAGGGCTTATTGATGCTGATTATTTAGGGCAGATTCATGCTATGGTATCTATTGATGACCCTCCTGTCACTATTCAGAAAGGAACTTGCATTGCTCAACTTGTACCTTTTGTGAGTTCTGTTCCAAATGCAGTGGACTGAAGTCGTGGCACAGGAAGCTTTGGATCGACAGGAGTACCTCAAGTGTTTTGGACTGAGAATGTAACAGAGAGCCGTCCAGAAAAGACATGCACTCTCACCGCCAGTGGATGTCATCCAGCAACTATATCAGTAACAGGTTTGATTTACACTGGAGCAGATGTCACAATACTCTCACGACTTTGCTGGCCTCAATCGTGGCCTCTCACTCATGCAAGTTTTGGACTCCTGGGGTTGGGTGGTGCTACAACAAGTGGCCTGTCAGCCATTGTAATTAATGTGAAACATCCTGATGGCCAACAAGCTAACATCAGACCCTATGTTGCCGATGCTCCTCAAAGTTTGTGGAGACGAGATTGTTTATCTCAATGGGGTGTCAAAATTACTACGGATTTTTAATGGGGGCCACTGTGTTGCAGGGCATTGAACGTCCAGTTGTACCCCTGACATGGTTGACAGATAAGCCTGTCTGGGTTTGCCAGTGGCCCCTGACTACTGAAAAGCTTATTCCCCTGCAAGAATTAGTTACAGAACAATTGCTAGCAGGACACATTGAGGAATCATTCAGTCCCTGGAACACCCCCGTTTTTGTAATAAAAAAGAAATCGGGAAAATGGAGACTTTTACATGATTTATGGCAGATAAATGCTGTAATGCTGTAATGGCAACAATGGGAGCTTTGCAACCAGGCCTTCCTACACCCACGATGATTCCACAAGAATGGCAAATAGTTGTCATTGATCTAAAAGATGATTTCTTCACTATTCCATTGGCTGAGCAGGACAAAGAAAAATTCGCTTTTACGGTGCCTTCTATAAATCATACTGAACCTCATAAAAGATATCAATGGAAGGTACTCCCACAAGGCATGAAAAATTCGCCAACTATTTGTCAATGGTTTGTGGCACAGGCCTTGTCAAAAGTGCAGGAGCAATTTAAAAACTGCTACTGCTATCATTACATGGATGATATCTTGTTGGCATCTGACAACAAACAACAGTTGTCAGCTCTTAAACAATGTGCCGTGACAAATTTGAAAGACTTTGGTTTGATCATTGCTCCAGAGAAAGTGCAGAAACACATGCCTTGGAAATACCTAGGTATGTTGGTGACCAACACTCAAGTTATGCCTCAACCTGTAAAGTTAGACATTGATGTCAAAACTGCTACTGATGTACAGAAATTGGTTGGTTTAATAGGTTGGATTCGATCATATTTAGGCATAACTAATCATCAGATGCAACCATTGTTTGATCTGCTTTCAGGCATCACTTCCTCCACTGATGAGAGGCAATTGACCTCAGCGGCAAAAAAGACCCTAGAAGAAGTTGAATTAGCCCTAGCACACAAATTTGTTAACAGGATAGATCCCTCTGTTGGTGTTCAATTGTTTATTTTGAAAGACCATGAAATACCATGTGGAATACTGTGCCAATGGAATGATAATTGGGAAGATAAATTGCATATTCTGGAATGGATATTTTTATCTTTCAGATCTCGGAAAAGAGCTCCAGGACTTTATGAGCTCTTTGCAGATATTATCATCAAGGGTCGCAGGCGTTGTCATGAGATTTTGGGACAGGACCCTGTGACCATTGTGATACCTGTGCAACAGTGGTATTTTGAATGGTGCTTTCAAAATAATCATGAATTGCAATCTGCCTTATCTTGTTTTACAGGCCAAATCTCGTATCACTTGCCTTCTCATCCTGTTCTAACACTGACTAAAGAGATTCCTTTTGAAGGCAAGCAAATTTGTTCTCCCGTTCCAGTGGAAGGTATAACGGTTTTTACAGATGGGTCCGGGAAAACCGGAAAAGCAGCTGTGGCTTGGAGAAAGGATGATCACTGGGAATATCAGACAGTGATTCAGCAGGGATCTCCTCAACTGGTTGAACTTTCTGCTGTTCTTTTGGCTTTTATTTTGTTTCCTGGTTCTGTAAACATAGTTACTGATTCAGTTTATGTTGCCAATTTGGTTAAGCATTTAGATCAAGCAGTATTGTATAATATTCAAGAGAAACCATTGTTTACTATATTAGTGAAGTTGTGGACAGTTATTGGTGCTCGAAAACATTCTTACTTTATCATGCACATTCGCAGCCATACATCATTACCGGGATTTTTTGCTGAAGGCAATGCCTATGTAGACTCTTTAGTAGCTGCTGCTGCAATCAAAACTGTACCCAATGTGTTGCAGCAGGCAATTTTATCCCATCAATTTTTTCATCAGAATGCTCAAGCTTTACAGCAGCAATTCAAATTGTCTACTGCCGAAGCAAAATCTATTCTTTCCTCTTGTCCCGACTGTCATATGACTCATGTCACTCAGTATTATGGTACCAACCCTAGAGGTCTTTCTGCGTTAGAAGAATGGCAAACTGATGTTACAGAAATGCCAGAATTTGGTCGCTTTAAGTATGTTCATGTTACAGTTGATACTTTTTCTCACGCAATGGTTGCTTCAGCATTCACAGGAGAGAAAACTCGAGATGCTATTCGTCATTTTTATCATGCCTTTTCTATTCTAGGTGTTCCGTGTCATGTAAAAACAGATAACGGCCCAGCATATGCTTCGCAGAAAATGCAAGCATTCTTTCGTGCTTGGGGCATTGAGCATTCAACAGGTATTCCACATGTCCCCACGGGCCAAGCAATTATTGAAAGAGCTCACGGACTTCTTAAACGTCAGGTTCAAAAACAAAAAGGGGGAATGCAACAGGAGTCACCTCAAGTGAGATTAGATAAAGCTGTTTATGTGTTAAACTTCTTGCGTCCCCTACCTGACTCAGTTATCTCCAATCTTTTGCCATTTTTCTTCTTTGAATTCTAAGCAACCAAATTTCCATAGAAATGTCAAGGTATGGGTCAAGGACTTGATTACTGGTATATGGTCTGGTCCAGTGGAACTGAAAACCTGGGGAAGGGGTTATGCTTGTGTTTTGACAGATAATGGTCCTCGATGGGTTCCTGCTCGCTGTGTTAAACCTTACCTAGAACGTGCAGCAAAGGACAGGATCGATGGCTCCGCAGCTGAAGCAGAACGTGCGGATGACACTGGCTAAGACCATATATCAGTACTTAAAGATGGATGAAGGAAGAATGGGAATTTTGTTGATGGCTGTGATTGTGATTTTGTGTGTCCCCTCTCTGCTTGGGTTTTTGCAAAGGGCCCTGCAAAAATCCATAGCAGCTGTATTTACAGGTCAAAAACAAAAAAGGGGGAATTGTGGAAGGGGCTAGCAGCGGGCCTGTTAGCTAAAGGAGTGAGAAGTAAGAAGAAGAAGAAGCTGATAAGGAGCTTTCTCCAAGGCTGTAACCAAGGAGATCGACAGAAGGAAGATAAGAGCATTCTGCAGCTGGATGAAGCATTTTTAGAAAGTTAGGTGGAGTCAGAGTAACTTTTAATCAATGGCATGGTATTGAATTATTGTGGCCAATAGCTAAGGTAGAGGAAGGGTAAACAACTGGAAAGTGTATAAAAGATCAGCCATTTTCATTAATAAACTGTTGCCAAGTGTTACCAACTGAGACTGCTTGTGGTCTCTGCTTTGTGTCGTGACCGCCTCGACTGCGACAGTCTCCCACCGCGAGCACCCTTTTTATGTTATGCATATGAGGTCACATACTGATCTGCCCGGGTTTATTGCGGAAGGCAACCGTCGTGCCGACTCTCTGGCCGCGGCTGCTGTTAAGCAGGCCCCTCTCCCAGACGTGTTCGGCCAGGCTAAGATCAATCACCAACTTTTCCATCAGAATGCGCCTGGCCTGGTCCGGCAATTCAATCTGACGCAGGATCAGGCCAAGGCGATAGTGGCCACATGTCCCCAATGCCAACAGGATCAGATGCCCACCGTGGCCTCGGGGGCCAATCCCCGAGGTTTGGCGAGCTGCGAGGTGTGGCAGATGGACGTGACGCATATCCCATCTTTTGGTCGATTGTGTTACGTCCATGTCTCAGTTGATACCTTCTCCGGGGCTATATATGCTTCTGCCCACACAGGCGAAAAGGCAGCGAATGTCCAGAAGCATCTGCTTCAGGCATTCGCTGTCTTGGGCATCCCTAGGGCCCTAAAAACAGATAACGGCCCTGCGTATACCTCCAAGGAGCTGCGGAGCTTCCTGCAGCAATGGGGAATAGTCCATAAGACCGGCATCCCCTATTCCCCAACAGGCCAAGCCATGGTGGAGAGGGCCCACCAGAGCCTTAAGAAGATCTTATCCCGGCAACAACCGGCGATGAAGATGGAGACCCCCCACGTCCAGCTGTCAAGAGCATTGTACACGCTTAACTTTCTAAATTGCTCTTTTGACAGCCAAAAGCCTCAATAGGTCCGGCACTTCGGCAGTCACCAGCAGCTGCAGCCTTAAGTCAGGCCACCGGTTCTTGTAAAAGATCCGGAGACCTGGCGGACGGAGGGCCCCTTTGACCTGGTGACCTGGGGGAGGGGATATGCCTGCGTGTCCACTCCCTCAGGCCCCAGGTGGATTCCATCCAACTGGGTTAGGCCCTTCGTCCCGAAACAGAGGACCAAGAAGGAGGCAGTACCACAGGTCCGGCAAGCTTGTTGGCGTCGGTGGAGGAAACCACACCATCAATCTTTGTCTTTCTCTCCGGATCTTCCCCCAGTTATAGAAGAGCCCTCTCCTCCAGCTTCTCCTCCACCCCTTGACCTCCTATGTCACGTCTCCTCCCATTCACCCCCTGCTCCAGCTCTTACCCCCCGTATGTTTTATTTAAACTGGTTGTTTGGAGAAGAACCATTTTTGTGAATTCGTCATACTTTTACTATCTTATCTCATTTCAGTGACATCTCCCCCATGGCCCCCGTTTCAACATCGCTGGCTCCCAACCCTAGCCTGCTAATGGCGATCATGACGACCTGCGGACTCCTTTTGCCACCTTCGGAGCCGTGGGTCATCCCCCAGCCGAAAGTCAACGTCTGGCGTGCCTTGGCTCAATCGTTAGGACAGGACAGTATATGCCTAGACACCGGCGCAGCAGAGGACCCGATGTCGTCTTGCCTTGTGGGGATCCCTTTCTCTCCAGGCGAGTTTCCCCCTGCCTTCCAAAGTGCCTTTAACACTATCCTAGCCCAGAGCCTCACTATCCTCCCCAGTTTTGATTCCTCCAACGCCTGGAGAGACGGAGTGAGCAGGCTGGATCCTGCACTTTCCGAGCCCACAGAGTTACATCTCCTCGGCTCGACCAATGCATCAATTTGCTTTCAGTTTGATTATACAATCACCCCTGTCGAGAGGGGTAGTGAGGTAGTGCTACAGTCCAAGTTAGAATACCAAGCTAAGCAGTGGTGTAAGGCTGTCCTAAAGATCCTCGGCCCCACCACTACCGGACGGACCCCTTACTCCCTTCCCCGAGGCGTGTTTTTAATTTGTGGCGACCGGGCGTGGGCAGGCATCCCCTCCGGCCTGGTCGGAGGGCCATGCACTTTTGGCCGGCTGACGCTGTTTACCCCCAACGTCACTCAAATTATCAATTGGAAGAAGACAAACATCACATCCAAATTGGCTAGACCTAAAAGAGATCTCAAGGATCTCACTGAGGATTGTGATGATGAAATTACTCATTGGTCACACTCAAAATCCGTCGCCTTTACCATCTTGTTGCCTTGGGTATCGGTGGCGAAGGCTCTAGGTGAATTGGGCCGCCTAGAGTGTTGGGTGGCTAAACAAGCAAATTTTACTTCAGCCGCGCTCTACGACCTCCTCACAGACGAGGAAATAACAAGGAAGGCGACACTCCAAAACAGAGCAGCAATAGATTTTCTATTGCTGCTCCATCATCATCACTGTGAGGAGTTTGAGGGCCTCTGCTATCTGAACCTGTCCTCTCGAGCCGAGGACGCCAGACATTCCATCAAGAGGCTGCAAGACCTTGTCCATCAGGTCAAGCAAGAGACCTCTGACTGGCTGGGGGACATTTTTAAGGGTTGGGGCCTCAGCGGGTGGGCCGGTTCCACAATAGAATCTGTTTGCAAGGTTGTTCTGAGTTTAATAATACTTTTAGTTTTCATTATTTTGATCCGCGGTTTGGTCCAGAGACTAATGGCCAGAGATACCTCAGCATCTGTCAACCATGCCGCAGCCCCGTCGGACAAGCCCATCGAGCTGGAAGACCTCTCCTCGGAGGCCGAAGAAGCTACAGATGAGGAAGGGGCGACCGCACCGTCCTTCGACCACCCAGGGGCGGGAGGATTCCAGCTCGAAAAAGGCGAAGACTGGCCGGACCAGCCGCGAGATCCTGAATTTTAAGTTTCTGTGGACTTCCCATTCTTTTTATCTTATTTGTTAAGAAACGAGGAGATGTTGTAGTGTGTTTTTAAGTTTCTTGTTTTTGCTCCCCCATTTGATGTATTATTCCCCCCCTGTTCTTTGTAAGATGGTTCTTCTCCCTCCAGTTTTCCCGCCGCAGAGCCGTTGGCAGTTATGTTTCTATGGTTACCCCTGCCCCTGTTAATTGTCAATCTCCCAAGTTACATAACTGCTCCTCCCTTATCCCACCATATAAGTAAAGTTTTCCTCCTCCCTGAGCCCAGTCAATCACCCCCCACTCCTCCCTGCTTTCTAGAACATTCTTCTCTCTGGGGGTGGTGGTTGGTTGGCGTCCCGGGGCCCCTCTATTGTTCTATGTTTATTGGATAAGTTCTTGTGTAAGTTTTTTATGTACCTCCCCACATGTTCCCCTATTGGTTAGCTGGTCTTCCCCTCCCGTCTCCACCCCTTCCCTGTAAAACTCTGTCTCCCCCCGTGATCGGGGCCATTTTGCTGTGGGTTTTTCCACCTGTTGGTTTGCCCTGTGCTGCATGTGGGCTCTTCAATAAACCGACGTTTTACACCCAGCAACTGGTCACCTCCT
Source organism: Melozone crissalis (assembly GCF_028551555.1). NCBI lineage: Eukaryota > Metazoa > Chordata > Aves > Passeriformes > Passerellidae > Melozone > Melozone crissalis. The sequence continues at coordinate 2,496,044 of NW_026535882.1, read as the reverse complement.
CTCTCGTCTCGCCCAGCGCGAATCCAAGTCCGCAATACAGCCCAGCCCGAGGCCAGGACGCCAAGGGGGGCTGGCCTCAGATGCAAAGGGGCGTCGGCCGCTTTACCCCTTCAGCTAACCGGTCTTAGGGCCGTGAACGCCCTTGCGCATTCTAGAACACGATGGGAGATGTTTTCTGTGCTGGCACAGTTTCTCCTTGCCAGACATAGTGGAAAAGCTTTTGGCTAAGATGTAGACGACAAGAGACGCTAAAGACGAAGGTACGATGCTCTCTGGAGCTAAGAGCCGCTCCCGGGCGTCTTTCTGCAGAAGCCACGCTGCGGAGAGCACTGTAACCGGCACAATGGTCTTTGCGCGAAGAATCCGCTTCTTTGCCTCCGGGAGCCGGAGAGAGCGGCAGCTTCGGAAAGGTGAAGAAAGAAGCTGTACAACACTGGGATTGTGTGCGCATCTTGCCAACTAATAGAAAACAGTACCTTAGGACTCTCCTGCCTTTTCCAAACACATGAGCATTCGATGGGAAGCTTTTTTAGGCAACTCTCTTCGTCTTCTTGCAAAACACTCGTCACACCTCTGTGCAAATTCTAGAAAACCATGGGAGATGTTTTCTGTTCTGGCGCAGTTTCTTCTTGCCAGACATTGTGGAAAAGCTTTTGGCTAAGATGTAGATGACAAGAGACACTAAAGATGAACGTAAGATGCTCTCCGGAGCTAAGACCCGCTGCCGGCCATCCTTCGGCAGAAGTCGCGCTAAGGCGAGCACTGTGACCGCCACAATCGTCTTTTCGTGAAGAAGCCGCTTCTTCGCCTCTGGGAACCGGAGAGAGCGGCAGCTTCGGAAAGGTGAAGAAGGAAGCTGCAAAACACTGGGATTGTGTGCCCAGCTTGCCAACTGATAGAAAACAGTACCTTAGCACTCTCCTGCCTTTTCCAAATACATTAGCTTTGGATTGGAAGCTGTTTTAGGCAACTCTCTTCGTCTTCTTGCAAAACACTCGGCAGACCTTGGTGCAACTTCTAGAGCACGATGGGAGATGTTTTCTGTGCTGGCACAGTTTCTCCTTTCCAGACATAGTGGGAAAGCTTTTGGCTAAGATGTAGACATCAGGAGACTCTAAAGACGAAGGTACGATGCTCTCCGGAGCTGAGAGCCGCTCCCGCGCGTCTTTCGGCAGAAGCCGCGCTGCGGAGGGCGCTGTGACCGCCACAATCGTCTTTGCGCGAAGAAGCCCCTTCTTCGCCTCCGGGAGCCGGAGGAAGCGGCGGCTTCGGAAAGGTAAAGAAGGAAGCTGCACAACACTGGGATTGTGTGCGCAGCTTGCCAAGTGATAGAAAACAGTACCTTTGCACTCTCCTGACTTTTCCAATCACATTAGCGTTCGATTGGAAGCTGTTTTAGGCAACTCTCTTCGTCTTCTTGCAAAACACTCGGCAGACCTTGGTGCAACTTCTAGAGCACGATGGGAGATGTTTTCTGTGCTGGCACAGTTTCTCCTTTCCAGACATAGTGGGAAAGCTTTTGGCTAAGATGTAGACGTCAAGAGACTCTAAAGACGAAGGTACGATGCTCTCCGGAGCTGAGAGCCGCTCCTGGGTGTCTTTCGGCAGAATCCGCGCTGCGAGAGCACTGTAACCGCCACAATCGTCTTTGCGAGAAGAAGCAGCTTCTTCGCCTCCGGGAGCCGGAGAAAGCGGCGGCTTCGGAAAGGTGAAGAAGGAAGCTGCACAACACTGGGATTGTGTGCGCAGCTTGCCAACTGATAGAAAACAGTACCTTTGCACTCTCCTGACTTTTCCAATCACATTAGCGTTCGATTGGAAGCTGTTTTAGGCAACTCTCTTCGTCTTCTTGCAAAACACTCGGCAGACCTTGGTGCAACTTCTAGAGCACGATGGGAGATGTTTTCTGTCCTGGCACAGTTTCTCCTTGCCAGACATAGTGGAAAAGCTTTTGGCTACGATGTACACGACAAGAGACTCTAAAGACGAAGGTAAGATGCTCTCCGGAGCTAAGAGCCGCTCCCGGGCATCTTTCGGCAGAAGCCGCGCTGCAGAGAGCGCTGTGACCGGCACAATCGTCTTTGCGCGAAGAAGCCGCTTCTTCGCCTCCGGGAGCCGGAGAGAGCTGCAGCATCGGAAAGGTGAAGAAGGAAGCTGCACTTCCCTGGGATTGTGTGCGCAGCTTGCCAACAGATAGAAAACAGTACCTTAGCACTCTCCTGCCTTTTCCAATCACATGTGCTTTCGATTGGAAGCTGTTTAAAGCAACTCTCTTCGTCTTCTTGAAAAACACTCGGCAGACCTCCGTGCGACTTCTAGAACATGATGGGAGATGTTTTCTGTGCTGGCACAGTTTCTCCTTTCCAGACATATTTGAAAAGCTTTTGGAGAAGATGTAGACGACAAGAGACGCTAAAGACGAAGGCACGATGCCATCCGGAGCTGAGAGCCGCTCCCGGGCGTCTTTCGGCAGATGCCGCGCGGCGGAGAGCACTGTGACCGCCACAATCGTCTTTGCGCGAAAAGCCGCTTCTTCGCCTCCGGGAGACGGAGAGAGCGGCAGCTTCGGAAAGGTGAAGAAGGAAGCTGCGCAACACTGGGATTGTGAGCTCAGCTTGCCAACTGATAGAAACAGTACCTTTGCACTCTCCTGACTATTCCAATCACATGACCATTTGATTGGAAGCTTTTTTAGGCAACTCTGTTCGTCTTCTTGCAAAACACTCAGCAGACCTCCGTGCGACTTCTAGAACATGATGGGAGATGTTTTCTGTGCTGGCACAGTTTCTCCTTGCCAGACATAGTGGAAAAGCTTTTAGATAAGGTTTACACAACAAGAGACGCTAAAGACGAAGGTACGACGCTCTCCGGAGCTAAGAGCCGCTCCCGGGCGTCCTTCGGCAGAAGCCACGCTAAGGCAAGCACTGTGACCGCTGCAATCGTCTTTACCCGAAGAAGCCGCATCTTCGCCTCCGGGGGCCGGAGAGAGCGGCAGTTTCGGAAAGGTGAAGAAGGAAGCTGCACAAGACTGGGATTGTGTGCGCAGCTTGCCAACTGATAGAAAACAGTATTTAGCACTCTACTGACTATTCCAATCACATGAGCATTCGATTGGAAGGTTTTTCTGACAACTTTCTTTCTCTTCTTGTAAAACACTCGGCAGTCCCCCGTGCAACTTCTAGAACACCATGAGAGATGATTTCTGTCCTGGCACAGTGTCTCCTTGCCAGACATAGCGGAAAGGCTTTTAGATAAGGTGTAGACGACAAGAGACGCTAAAGACGAAGGTACGACGCTCTCCGGAGCTAAGAGCCGCTCCCGGGCGTCTTTCGGCAGAAGCTACGCTGCGGAGAGCACTGTGACCGCCACAATCGTCTTTGCGCGGAGAAGCCGCTTCTTCGCCTCCGGGAGCCGGAGAGAGCGGCAGCTTCGGAAAAGTGAAGAAGGAAGCTGCACAACACTGGGATTGTGTGCGCGGCTTGCCAACTGATAGGAAACAGTATTTAGCACTCTACTGACTATTCCAATCACATGAGCATTCGATTGGAAGGTTTTTCTGACAACTTTCTTTCTCTTCTTGTAAAACACTCGGCAGTCCCCCGTGCAACTTCTAGAACACGATGGGAGATGTTTTCTGTCCTGGCACAGTGTCTCCTTGCCAGACATAGCGGAAAAGCTTTTAGATAAGGTGTAGACGACAAGAGACGCTAAAGACGAAGGTACGACGCTCTCCGGAGCTAAGAGCCGCTCCTGGGCGTCTTTCGGCAGAAGCTACGCTGCGGAGAGCACTGTGACCGCCACAATCGTCATTGCGCGGAGAAGCCGCTTCTTCGCCTCCGGGAGCCGGAGAGAGCGGCAGCTTCGGAAAAGTGAAGAAGGAAGCTGCACAACACTGGGATTGTGTGCGCGGCTTGCCAACTGATAGGAAACAGTACCTTAGCACTCTCCTGCCTTTTCCAATCACATGAGCATTCGATTGGAAGCTGTTTTTGGGCAACCTTGTTCGTCTTCTTGCAAAACACTTGGCAGATCTCCGTGCAACTTCTAGAACACGATGGGAGATGTTTTCTGTTCTGGCACAGCTTCTCCATCCAGACATAGTGGAAAAGCTTTTGGCTAAGATGTAGACCACAAGGGACGCTAAAGACGAAGGTACGATGCTCTCCGGAGCTAAGAGTTGCTCCCGGGCGTCTTTCGGCAGAAGCCGCGCTGCTGGGAGCGCTGTGACTGCCACAACCGTCTTTGCGCAAAGAAGCAGCTTCTTTGCCTCCGGGAGCCGGAGAGAGCGGCAGCTTCGGAAAGGTGAAGAAGGAAGCTGCACAACACTGGGATTGTGTGCGCCGCTTGCCAACTGATAGAAAACAGTACCTTAGCACTCTCCTGCCTTTTCCAAACACATGAGCATTCGATTGGAAGCTGTTTTAGGCAACTCTCTTCATCTTCATGCAAAAGACTAGGCAGACCTCCTTGGAACTTGTAGAACACGATGGGACATGTTTTCTGTGCTGGCAAAATTTCTCCTTGCAAGACATAGTGGAAAAACTTTTGCCTTAGATGCAGACTACAACAGACACTAAAGACGAAGCTACGATGCTCTCCAGAGCTAAGAGCCACTCCCGGGCGTCTTTCGGTAGAAGCCGGGCTGCGGAGTGCTCCGGGTCCGCTACAGTCATCTGCGTGAAGAAGCCGCTTCTTCGCCTCCGGGAGTCGGAGAGAGCGGCAGCTTCAGAAAGGTTAAGAAGAAAGCTGCGCAACACTGGGATTGTGTGCGCGGCTTGCCAACGGATAGAAAACAGGACCTTAGCACTCTCTTGCCTTTTCCAAACACATGAGCATTCGATTGAAAGCGGTTTAAGGCAACTCTCTTCGTCTTCTTGCAAAATACTTGGCAGACCTCCGTGCAACTTCTAGAACACGATGGGAGATGTTTTCTGTGCTGGCACAGTTTCTCCTTTCCAGAAATAGTGGAAAAGCTTTTGGCGAAGATGTAGACGAAGAGAGTTGCTAAAGACGAAAGTACAATGCTCTCCGGAGCTAAGAGCCGCTCCCGGGAGTCTTTCAAATGAAGCCGCGCTGCGGAGAGCACTGTGACCGCCGCAATCGTCGTTGCGCGAAGAAGCCGCCTCTTCGCCTCCGGGAGCCGGAGAGAGCGGCAGCTTCGGAAAGGTGAAGAAGGAAGGTGCACAACACTAGGATTGTGAGCGCAGCTTGCCAACTGAGAGAAAACAGTACCTTTGCACTCTCTTGCCTTTTCCAAACACATGAGCATTCGACTGGAATCTGTTTCTGGCAACTCTCTTCGTCTTCTTGAAAAACACTCAGAGGAATTCCGTGCAACTTCTAGAACACGATGGGAGATTTTTTCTGCACTGGCACAGTTTCTCCTTGCCAGACATAGTGGAAAAGCTTTCGGCAAAGCTGTAGGCAACAGGAGACACAAAAGACGAAGGTATGATGCTCTCCAGAGGTAAGAGCTGCTCCCAGGCGTCTTTCGTCAGAAGCCGCGCTGCCGAGAGCACTGTGACCACCAAAATCGTCTTTGCTCGAAGAAGCCGCTTCTTCGCCTCCGGGAGCAGGAGAGAACTACAGCTTCAGAAAGGTGAAGAAGGAAGCTGCACAACACTGGGATTGTGTGCGCAGCTTGCCGACTGATAGAAAGCAGTATTTAGCACTCTCCAGACTATTCCAAACACATGAGCATTCGACTGGAAACTGTTTCTGGCAACTCTCTTCGTCTTCTTGAAAAACACTCAGAGGACCTCCGTGCAACTTCGAGAACACGATGTGAGATGTTTTCTGTGCTGGCACAGATTCTCCTGCCAGACATAATGGAAAAGCTTTTGGCTGAGATGTAGACAACAAGAGACGCTAAAGACAAATGTACGATGCTCTCCGGAGCTAAGAGCCGATCCCGGGCGTCCTTCGGAAGGAGTCGCGCTAAGGCCAGAATGCGACCGCCACAATCGTCTTTGTGCGACGAAGCCGCCTCTTCGCCTCCGGGAGCCGTATGTAGCGGCAGCTTCGGAAAGGTGAAGAAGGAAGCTGCACAACACTGGGATTGTGTGCGCAGCTTGCCAACTGATAGAAAACAGTACCTTAGCACTCTCCTGCCTTTTCCAAACACATGAGCACTCCATTGGAAGCTCTTTCGGGCAACTCTGTTCGTCTCCTGGCAAAACACTTGGCAGACGTCCGTGCAATTTCTAGAACACAATGGGAGATGTTTTCTGTGCTGGCACAGTTTCTCCTTGCCAGACATAGTGGAAAAGCTTTTGGCTAATATGTAGACGACAAGAGACGCTAAAGACGAAGGTACGATGCTCTCTGGAGCTAAGAGTCGCTCCTGGGTGTCTTTCGGCAGAATCCGCGCTGCGAGAGCACTGTAACCGCCACAATCGTCTTTGCGCGAAGAAGCAGCTTCTTCGCCTCCAGGAGCCGGAGAGAGCGGCAGCTTCGGAAAGGTGAAGAAGGAAGCTGCACACCACGGGGATTGTGAGCGCACCTTGCCAACTGATAGAAAACTGTACCTTAGCACTCTCCTGCTTTTTCCAAAAACTTGAGCATCCGATTGGAAGCTGTTTTAGGCAACACTGTTTGTCTTCTTGAAAAAAACTCGGCAGAACTCCGTGCAACTTCCAGAACACGATGGGAGATGTTTTCTGTGCTGGCACAGGTTTTCCTTGCCAGACATAGTGGAAAAGCTTTTGGAGAAGATGTAGTCGACGAGAGACGCTAAAGACGAAGGCACGATGCCATCCAAAGCTGAGAGCCACTCCCAGGCGTCTTTCGGCAGATGCCGCGCGGCAGAGAGCACTGTGACCGCCACAATCGTCTTTGCGCGAAAAGCCGCTTCTTCGCCTCTGGGAGACGGAGAGAGCGGCAGCTTCGGAAAGGTGAAGAAGGAAGCTGCGCAACACTGGGATTGTGAGCTCAGCTTGCCAACTGATAGAAACAGTACCTTTGCACTCTCCTGACTTTTCCAATCACATTAGCGTTCGATTGGAAGCTGTTTTAGGCAACTCTCTTCGTCTTCTTGCAAAACACTCGGCAGACCTTGGTGCAACTTCTAGAGCACGATGGGAGATGTTTTCTGTGCTGGCACAGTTTCTCCTTTCCAGACATAGTGGGAAAGCTTTTGGCTAAGATGTAGACGTCAAGAGACTCTAAAGACGAAGGTAAGATGCTCTCCGGAGCTAAGAGCCGCTCCTGGGTGTCTTTCGGCAGAATCCGCGCTGCGAGAGCACTGTAACCGCCACAATCGTCTTTGCGAGAAGAAGCAGCTTCTTCGCCTCCGGGAGCCGGAGAAAGCGGCGGCTTCGGAAAGGTGAAGAAGGAAGCTGCACAACACTGGGATTGTGTGCGCAGCTTGCCAACTGATAGAAAACAGTACCTTTGCACTCTCCTGACTTTTCCAATCACATTAGCGTTCGATTGGAAGCTGTTTTAGGCAACTCTCTTCGTCTTCTTGCAAAACACTCGGCAGACCTTGGTGCAACTTCTAGAGCACGATGGGAGATGTTTTCTGTCCTGGCACAGTTTCTCCTTGCCAGACATAGTAGAAAAGCTTTTGGCTACGATGTACACGACAAGAGACTCTAAAGATGAAGGTAAGATGCTCTCCGGAGCTAAGAGCCGCTCCCGGGCATCTTTCGGCAGAAGCCGCGCTGCAGAGAGCGCTGTGACCGGCACAATCGTCTTTGCGCGAAGAAGCCGCTTCTTCGCCTCCGGGAGCCGGAGAGAGCTGCAGCATCGGAAAGGTGAAGAAGGAAGCTGCACTTCCCTGGGATTGTGTGCGCAGCTTGCCAACAGATAGAAAACAGTACCTTAGCACTCTCCTGCCTTTTCCAATCACATGTGCTTTCGATTGGAAGCTGTTTAAAGCAACTCTCTTCGTCTTCTTGAAAAACACTCGGCAGACCTCCGTGCGACTTCTAGAACATGATGGGAGATGTTTTCTGTGCTGGCACAGTTTCTCCTTTCCAGACATATTTGAAAAGCTTTTGGAGAAGATGTAGACGACAAGAGACGCTAAAGACGAAGGCACGATGCCATCCGGAGCTGAGAGCCGCTCCCGGGCGTCTTTCGGCAGATGCCGCGCGGCGGAGAGCACTGTGACCGCCACAATCGTCTTTGCGCGAAAAGCCGCTTCTTCGCCTCCGGGAGACGGAGAGAGCGGCAGCTTCGGAAAGGTGAAGAAGGAAGCTGCGCAACACTGGGATTGTGAGCTCAGCTTGCCAACTGATAGAAACAGTACCTTTGCACTCTCCTGACTATTCCAATCACATGACCATTTGATTGGAAGCTTTTTTAGGCAACTCTGTTCGTCTTCTTGCAAAACACTCAGCAGACCTCCGTGCGACTTCTAGAACATGATGGGAGATGTTTTCTGTGCTGGCACAGTTTCTCCTTGCCAGACATAGTGGAAAAGCTTTTAGATAAGGTTTACACAACAAGAGACGCTAAAGACGAAGGTACGACGCTCTCCGGAGCTAAGAGCCGCTCCCGGGCGTCCTTCGGCAGAAGCCACGCTAAGGCAAGCACTGTGACCGCTGCAATCGTCTTTACCCGAAGAAGCCGCATCTTCGCCTCCGGGGGCCGGAGAGAGCGGCAGTTTCGGAAAGGTGAAGAAGGAAGCTGCACAAGACTGGGATTGTGTGCGCAGCTTGCCAACTGATAGAAAACAGTATTTAGCACTCTACTGACTATTCCAATCACATGAGCATTCGATTGGAAGGTTTTTCTGACAACTTTCTTTCTCTTCTTGTAAAACACTCGGCAGTCCCCCGTGCAACTTCTAGAACACCATGAGAGATGTTTTCTGTCCTGGCACAGTGTCTCCTTGCCAGACATAGCGGAAAGGCTTTTAGATAAGGTGTAGACGACAAGAGACGCTAAAGACGAAGGTACGACGCTCTCCGGAGCTAAGAGCCGCTCCCGGGCGTCTTTCGGCAGAAGCTACGCTGCGGAGAGCACTGTGACCGCCACAATCGTCTTTGCGCGGAGAAGCCGCTTCTTCGCCTCCGGGAGCCGGAGAGAGCGGCAGCTTCGGAAAAGTGAAGAAGGAAGCTGCACAACACTGGGATTGTGTGCGCGGCTTGCCAACTGATAGGAAACAGTATTTAGCACTCTACTGACTATTCCAATCACATGAGCATTCGATTGGAAGGTTTTTCTGACAACTTTCTTTCTCTTCTTGTAAAACACTCGGCAGTCCCCCGTGCAACTTCTAGAACACGATGGGAGATGTTTTCTGTCCTGGCACAGTGTCTCCTTGCCAGACATAGCGGAAAAGCTTTTAGATAAGGTGTAGACGACAAGAGACGCTAAAGACGAAGGTACGACGCTCTCCGGAGCTAAGAGCCGCTCCCGGGCGTCTTTCGGCAGAAGCTACGCTGCGGAGAGCACTGTGACCGCCACAATCGTCTTTGCGCGGAGAAGCCGCTTCTTCGCCTCCGGGAGCCGGAGAGAGCGGCAGCTTCGGAAAAGTGAAGAAGGAAGCTGCACAACACTGGGATTGTGTGCGCGGCTTGCCAACTGATAGGAAACAGTACCTTAGCACTCTCCTGCCTTTTCCAATCACATGAGCATTCGATTGGAAGCTGTTTTTGGGCAACCTTGTTCGTCTTCTTGCAAAACACTTGGCAGATCTCCGTGCAACTTCTAGAACACGATGGGAGATGTTTTCTGTCCTGGCACAGTTTCTCCTTGCCAGACATAGTGGAAAAGCTTTTGGCTAAGATGTAGACGACAAGAGACACTAAAGACGAAGGAAAGATGCTCTCCGGAGCTAGGAGCCGCTCCCGGGCGTCTTTCGGCAGAAGCCGCGCTGCGGAGAGCGCTGTGACCGCCACAATCGTCTTTGCGCAAAGGAGCCGCTTCTTCGCCTCCGGGAGCCGGAGAGTGGGGCAGCTTTCGGAAAGGTGAAAAAGGAAGCTGCACAACACTGGGATTTTGTGCGCAGCTTGCAACCTGATAGAAAACAGTTCCTTACCACTCTCCTGCCTTTTCCGAAGACATGAGCATTCGTTTGGAATCTGTTTCAGGCAACTTTCCTTTTCTTCTTGCAAAACACTCGGCAGACCTCCGTGCAACTTCTAGAACACGATGGGAGATGTTTTCTGTGCTGGCACAGCTTCTCCATCCAGACATAGTGGAAAAGCTTTTGGCTAAGATGTAGACCACAAGGGACGCTAAAGACGAAGGTACGATGCTCTCCGGAGCTAAGAGTTGCTCCCGGGCGTCTTTCGGCAGAAGCCGCGCTGCTGGGAGCGCTGTGACTGCCACAACCGTCTTTGCGCAAAGAAGCAGCTTCTTTGCCTCCGGGAGCCGGAGAGAGCGGCAGCTTCGGAAAGGTGAAGAAGGAAGCTGCACAACACTGGGATTGTGTGCGCCGCTTGCCAACTGATAGAAAACAGTACCTTAGCACTCTCCTGCCTTTTCCAAACACATGAGCATTCGATTGGAAGCTGTTTTAGGCAACTCTCTTCATCTTCATGCAAAAGACTAGGCAGACCTCCTTGGAACTTGTAGAACACGATGGGACATGTTTTCTGTGCTGGCAAAATTTCTCCTTGCAAGACATAGTGGAAAAACTTTTGCCTTAGATGCAGACTACAACAGACACTAAAGACGAAGCTACGATGCTCTCCAGAGCTAAGAGCCACTCCCGGGCGTCTTTCGGTAGAAGCCGGGCTGCGGAGTGCTCCGGGTCCGCTACAGTCATCTGCGTGAAGAAGCCGCTTCTTCGCCTCCGGGAGTCGGAGAGAGCGGCAGCTTCAGAAAGGTTAAGAAGAAAGCTGCGCAACACTGGGATTGTGTGCGCGGCTTGCCAACGGATAGAAAACAGGACCTTAGCACTCTCTTGCCTTTTCTAAACACATGAGCATTCGATTGAAAGCGGTTTAAGGCAACTCTCTTCGTCTTCTTGCAAAATACTTGGCAGACCTCCGTGCAACTTCTAGAACACGATGGGAGATGTTTTCTGTGCTGGCACAGTTTCTCCTTTCCAGAAATAGTGGAAAAGCTTTTGGCGAAGATGTAGACGAAGAGAGTTGCTAAAGACGAAAGTACAATGCTCTCCGGAGCTAAGAGCCGCTCCCGGGAGTCTTTCAAATGAAGCCGCGCTGCGGAGAGCACTGTGACCGCCGCAATCGTCGTTGCGCGAAGAAGCCGCCTCTTCGCCTCCGGGAGCCGGAGAGAGCGGCAGCTTCGGAAAGGTGAAGAAGGAAGGTGCACAACACTAGGATTGTGAGCGCAGCTTGCCAACTGAGAGAAAACAGTACCTTAGCACTCTCTTGCCTTTTCCAAACACATGAGCATTCGACTGGAATCTGTTTCTGGCAACTCTCTTCGTCTTCTTGAAAAACACTCAGAGGAATTCCGTGCAACTTCTAGAACACGATGGGAGATTTTTTCTGCACTGGCACAGTTTCTCCTTGCCAGACATAGTGGAAAAGCTTTCGGCAAAGCTGTAGGCAACAGGAGACACAAAAGACGAAGGTATGATGCTCTCCAGAGGTAAGAGCTGCTCCCAGGCGTCTTTCGTCAGAAGCCGCGCTGCCGAGAGCACTGTGACCACCAAAATCGTCTTTGCTCGAAGAAGCCGCTTCTTCGCCTCCGGGAGCAGGAGAGAACTACAGCTTCAGAAAGGTGAAGAAGGAAGCTGCACAACACTGGGATTGTGTGCGCAGCTTGCCGACTGATAGAAAGCAGTATTTAGCACTCTCCAGACTATTCCAAACACATGAGCATTCGACTGGAAACTGTTTCTGGCAACTCTCTTCGTCTTCTTGAAAAACACTCAGAGGACCTCCGTGCAACTTCGAGAACACGATGTGAGATGTTTTCTGTGCTGGCACAGATTCTCCTGCCAGACATAATGGAAAAGCTTTTGGCTGAGATGTAGACAACAAGAGACGCTAAAGACAAATGTACGATGCTCTCCGGAGCTAAGAGCCGATCCCGGGCGTCCTTCGGAAGGAGTCGCGCTAAGGCCAGAATGCGACCGCCACAATCGTCTTTGTGCGACGAAGCCGCCTCTTCGCCTCCGGGAGCCGTATGTAGCGGCAGCTTCGGAAAGGTGAAGAAGGAAGCTGCACAACACTGGGATTGTGTGCGCAGCTTGCCAACTGATAGAAAACAGTACCTTAGCACTCTCCTGCCTTTTCCAAACACATGAGCACTCCATTGGAAGCTCTTTCGGGCAACTCTGTTCGTCTCCTGGCAAAACACTTGGCAGACGTCCGTGCAATTTCTAGAACACAATGGGAGATGTTTTCTGTGCTGGCACAGTTTCTCCTTGCCAGACATAGTGGAAAAGCTTTTGGCTAATATGTAGACGACAAGAGACGCTAAAGACGAAGGTACGATGCTCTCTGGAGCTAAGAGTCGCTCCTGGGTGTCTTTCGGCAGAATCCGCGCTGCGAGAGCACTGTAACCGCCACAATCGTCTTTGCGCGAAGAAGCAGCTTCTTCGCCTCCAGGAGCCGGAGAGAGCGGCAGCTTCGGAAAGGTGAAGAAGGAAGCTGCACACCACGGGGATTGTGAGCGCACCTTGCCAACTGATAGAAAACTGTACCTTAGCACTCTCCTGCTTTTTCCAAAAACTTGAGCATCCGATTGGAAGCTGTTTTAGGCAACACTGTTTGTCTTCTTGAAAAAAACTCGGCAGAACTCCGTGCAACTTCCAGAACACGATGGGAGATGTTTTCTGTGCTGGCACAGGTTTTCCTTGCCAGACATAGTGGAAAAGCTTTTGGAGAAGATGTAGTCGACGAGAGACGCTAAAGACGAAGGCACGATGCCATCCAAAGCTGAGAGCCACTCCCAGGCGTCTTTCGGCAGATGCCGCGCGGCAGAGAGCACTGTGACCGCCACAATCGTCTTTGCGCGAAAAGCCGCTTCTTCGCCTCTGGGAGACGGAGAGAGCGGCAGCTTCGGAAAGGTGAAGAAGGAAGCTGCGCAACACTGGGATTGTGAGCTCAGCTTGCCAACTGATAGAAACAGTACCTTTGCACTCTCCTGACTATTCCAATCACATGACCATTGGATTGGAAGCTGTTTTAGGCAACTCTGTTCGTCTTCTTGCAAAACACTCGGCAGACCTCCGTGCGACTTCTAGAACACGATGGGAGATGTTTTCTGTGCTGGCACTTTTTCTCCTTTCCAGACATAGTGGAAAAGGTTTTAGATAAGGTTTAGACAACAAGAGACGCTAAAGACGAAGGTACGTCGCTCTCGGGAGCTAAGAGCCGCTCCCGGGCGTCTTTCGGCAGAAGCTACGCTGCGGAGAGCAGTGTGACCGCCACAATCGTCTTTGCGCGGAGAAGCCGCTTCTTCGCCTCCGGTAGCCGGTGATGCCAAATTTTGCCCCAAACAGGCAGGGTGACTGCCTAATCAGACTCAGCTTAAGTCAATTAAGCAGGAGGTATTTTTATTAGCGACGCGTCGGAGAAATCACAAAATGGATTTCTAAGTTCTCATAGCAAAGCAAGTCTTATATACAATTTTGGGTATAGGATTACATCAGATCAGGTACATAATCATGCATATTCATATGGGGCGTGGTGTAGGCGAAGCGTGGGCGGAGCGTAGGTGGAGACATCTCTTTTGGGGAATTTTCAGGTGGTCGTTCCTGTTGCCTTCATCATAGACGGGGTCTTTCTGATGAGTCTTCCTCTTTAAACTTTTGAACTCTTTTCCTAATTTGGTCAATTCCCGGTGTATTTGGCTTGGATCCCGTGGCTTGGCAAAACCCATAGGGTCGTTTTGACATTGCTGGCTCTAAACCTGCTCAGCTTATTAGTTTCTCCTATACTTATCTCTTCCCCTGTCATGATGCTCTACCTTTTATCTAATTTATTGCTCTGTTTTCCTGGTGCTGTGCTTTCTCCGTGTGTTCTAGTGCCAGGCCCTTCTTTACATGCTTCTTATTCTATGTTTTAACCCATTACTTCTGGAAGGCTATCTGCTTTAGGGCTTCATTTCCCCCCTTTTTCTAGTAACTTACGAATTCTTTTGTCAGGTTCTCGTCCCACAGGACGCTGATAGGCTCGTACTATTGCCTAAATCATTTGGGTCTTCTTCATTATGCTCTTTAATTTCCACCACAAACAGATGTTTGTAAGAGTTAGTAATAACAAAGCTACAATTACTACTAGCATTGGGTGCACCAGGTAATGGAAGACTTGTGTAGCTGTTGGGGAGTATCTTGTAAGGATGTCTCACTAGTGATGCTGGCCTACTTGTTCTACTTCGGTCAGGACATTCTTTATCTTTTCTGAATTGTGTTCTATCTGCCATACTATTCGTTTAGTTGTTTGATTCACTTTTTGCACCAATTTCTTTACTTCAGGGTGTGCAAACATTGCTTTGAGGATTTTGACGTCCATCTTTATTTGTAATTTCGGTATCTCTTGATATAGGTCGAAATTTGTGTTAATTAGCTGTTGGGTAGTTATTGGGACAGTGTAATGAAAATCACAACCTATGATCTTGGTAAAGTTGCATACACAAAAGTTAGTATTGTTAGTCTCTTCTAGGCAATTATCTATAGTGACGTTGTCACAAACTGTCTTTACGCAAGCACACTCATTTCTTATATAGTAAACTTGTGATTGTGTTTTATCATGCGGAAGCATTTCTAAGGTACATACACTATTTTTAGCATCTAAGCATAAATCTTCGGCTTCTACTACAGCATTTTCGCAAACATAGCCTAATTGTCCTCTAGGGATACATGCTTCTGTGCTAACCGATTGCCACTTATTTTTGGTGTAATCATAACTGGCCTAGACGTTATGGTTTATTGGCCTAACAACGACTTTTTGGTGTATTGTCCCTAGAGTGAGGATGGGAAAGATAGCTCTTTTCTCTGCTGCACTAATGGTGAGGACATAGGCTTCAATGTGTTCTTGTTGAGGCTCATAGGTGAAGTTCACTAGTTGCCACTAAGCTTGATGGTCCCTCTCAAATTGTGTAGTGTGATTGTCTTTTAATATTGTTTCCCTTATTTCTTGAGGTAATATACTTGACGTTCTTTCTCTCATTATTCTTGCCGCTACTGATTGTACTTATTGTTGCGTCTGAGAGCATTGGATAGCGAGTGCAACGTCTCTGCTGAGTTCTCCTGTGTAGTCAGTGAGCTTTACAAAATCTTCTGCAGTATGGTTTGCTACCATGGCTAGTAATTTCACCACTAGCGATTGTGTTTCAGCTAATGTAAGCATGGATGTACTGAGAGGCACTTTAAGCTTTCTTAAGCTCGATGTGACGGTACTTAATTTGTTTACTAATACTTCTTGATCTATTGTGTTTACTATGCCAAATCTGGTGCTAATCTACCCACTTAGATCTCTTTTTGTTTTTCTGTGATGAGACTTTGTCGCTAGCCATGCATTCCATTCTTTAAGGCTTTGCTGTATAAATGGTCGACAATCTTTTTGCAAATAAGTAATATCGGTGTGAATGTTCATTTGCACCTTTTTCAGGGAATAAGTGGGGTCCAACAATAATTTTAGTTCGTTGGATTTTCTTATCACTTGAGGCCTTATAAAGGTTAGGTTGTGTACTGCTTTACACTCTACTGGTAGGGTGGTTTCTTGAGGCAAGTTTAGATTTGGATACAATGGGATCACATCTTCTGGTAATTGTATCCTATATTCGGCAGCACGCCCGAAAACACGCCCGAGGGAGCTAAAACCCTGTCCCAGTGTTTTTAACTCCCTTTCACATGTGAACGTCATTGACTGATCTAATCTAAATACCATCTCACACAGTGCTTCTCTTCCCTCAGGACCACTAGATGCTCTATAAATCACCGAGTTTCGGGGTTGTGATCTAGGTGGATCTTCTTTGAAGTCGCTCCACTGACATGAAATTGGGCCCTTTTGTTGAGTCTAGGCAATGGGTTTGCTCATTTTCACTAGACTAAAGGTAATTAGGTTTTGTTTAGAGGCTGGCATCGAGGGTTGAATTGTTAATACCAGCCGCTTTGTTTTTCCTCCTCTTTCTCTTGTTGGGTCAAGCTCTCGACACCCAATTTGGATTTGGTCTTCTTTGTATGCTATCATGGAGGGCTGATGCTATACTTTACTTGCATATGGCTGATTGTTACGTAAGGCATAAACTTCGAAGTAGGGTCTGCTCATTCTTAATTCTGGGTGGATACACTGATGTGCATGAGACTATGGGTCTATTGGGGAAGAGTCTTGGGGAAGAGCTATACTTATTGAGAGTCCAATGATCAGAGTTGTAAAGGTTTGGGGTGGAGTCGGGGTCATAATGTCTGGCTGTCAATTTTGTTTCTTTTGGCGTTCTCGTTGCTTGATGTGAATTTGTTCTACTCGTAAAATAGCCTTTTCTAGTTCAGTGTCTAAATCCCTTTGTTTTTTAAAGGGTCTAATTTGGTCACTTGTTAGTGGATGTCGTGGGACAGAAGAATAGCAACGGGTCGATAAAACTTTAGAACGACTAAGTTTCAAACAATATTGTAACCAGCGGTGTACTTTCTAATGGCACCACCCTAATACAATTTGTTCGGGAGCTTCAAACAATTCCTTAGCTTCTAAAATGGGTTTGTTGGCGAATTTTTCTAAGGCCAAATAGTCGTCATTTTCTCTTGCTTCTTTGCAGCTACACTCATAACATTGGAGGTCTAGTAAACAACTTTGTACGTTCTAAAATTTTCTATCGCAACTTCTACAAAGAAACTCAATTAGTCTCACACAATTTCTTTCTTTACATCTAAAACACGGCCGATCGTGAATAGGGCCCTGTGGGTCAGGTCTTTGTTGACTGTACGTTTCGACTTACCTTATCTACTGTATTGGCGTGCTACGCAATGCAGCTCTAGCTTCGGCATTAAATTTTGCTATGAGAGATAAAGGTTTTGGCAAAGTCAATGTTAGTTTATGTTGGATTCTCACGTGATCTTGCGGAGACAGCTGACTCAGAAGTCTGTACATCTAGGGCAGGTTTAATCTCTTCTTGTTGGTTTTCCGGAGCTCTCTTGACCCGTGAATAGTGGATCTACGTAGGTCGTTCTTTGATCTGAACTGCGGTGAAGGTAGTCAGCAGCACTTGGAAAGGTCTCTCTCACTTTTCTTGTAGGGGTTTTCTTGAAAGATTCTTAACATACACCCAATCTCCGGGGTTAAACGGATGCAATTTGTAATCTGGTTGCTTAGGTTGGTGCTCTATCATCACAGCAGCATTCTTATCAAACTGTTTCTTCACCGTAATTACATAATCGTAAATGTATTGATTACCAATCTGGTCTATGACATCTTCATTTACAGCTTGCATAGCATAAGGTCTACCATATAGAATTTCAAAAGGACTTAACTTTTCCTTCGATCTTGGCTTGACTCTCAGTCTCAGCAGAGCAATAGGCAAAGCTTGATACCACTGCAAATTAGTCTCTTGGCATATTTTAGCAATTTGCTGTTTGATAAGATGATTCATCTTTTCCACTTGCCCACTGGCCTGTGGACGGTAGGGCGTGTGCAATTGCTAATTGATTTGTAATGCTTTGCTTATTGCTTTTACTACTTTTGCACAGAAATGTGTACCTCTATCTGAAGAAATGCTCTTCGGTACTCCAAACCGTGGAATAATTTCATTCAATAGTATTCTAGTTACTTCTCTTTCCTTATTTGTCTTACAGGGGAATGCTTCAGGCTACTCAGAAAATGTGTCAGTTAATACTAACAGGTACCGAAACCCCCCTTTTCTTGGGAGTTCAGAAAAATCAATTTGCCATATCTCACTTGGGAATTTACTTCGGTTTATAGCTCCTAGGTGTACTTTGGTTCTTGTGTTTGGGTTGTTCTTCAGACACCGTTCACACTGGGACGTAACGTCCAATAGGTCTCTTCCTAATAAGGGCTTTGGCGAATTTGGTAAATACAGGAACTGATGTATTCCCATTTGTTTCCCAATTTTGTATTTAATGGGTTTCAAAAAGTAAGCTTTTTCTGGTTGGCTTGTTGCTCCCACAACTTGTACAAATTCATCACTTTTAGGTACCAATTCTTGATTTAAAACCGAAAAAGTTGCTCCCGTATCAATTAAAAATCGCAATTCCTTTTTACCTTCCCCTAGCTCCATTTTAACTAGTGGGTCTGCTAGGGTACGGCCCACCGGTCCTTGTCATTCACTATCTTGATGTGTGGTGGTGGTAGTGGCCATAAATCTTTCTTTCAGTTGGGGACATTCTCGCCTCCAGTGCCCCATCTGTAGGCAGTGCGCACATTGATTTGGCCTTACTCTAGTGGGGTGGGGCTGGAGTCTCCCTCCCCTTCCCATTGGGTTGCCTCTACCCCTTCCTCGAGTTCTAGGTTCTGGGTAACTTGTCTTTTGAGCTGCTACTGCTACAGCCACCACTCGGGCTATCTTCTTGTCTTCTTTTTTCTTCTCTTCTGCTTCTCTATTATTATATACCTTCCATGCCTCATTTAGCAGTGTCTCTAGGTTTTTGTTTGCTGGGTGCTCAAGCTTTTGTAACTTCTTCTTGATGTCTGGGTTACTCTGTCTCATTATTAACTCTAGCAGGTGCTGTTTCTCTTCTTCTGTTGCTGGGTCTAGGGGTGTGTATTGTCTCATTGCCGCCCTGAGTCTGTCTAAGAACTCCGATGGGGTCTCATCCTTTCTCTGCCTGATGTTATATAGCACTGACTAGTTGATAGCCTTAGGGATTGCATTACGCAAGCCCATCGCTATCAGTTTCCTATACTGCACCAACCGTTGATAATGATCTGCGTTACCTGGGTCCCATTCTGGTTTACTGCTGGGAAAATTATCTTCTATTCTCCCCGGTAACACTTGAGCATGTTGTCTCCCTGTTTCCAACACAAGCCCCCTTTCTGTATCTGTCAGCTCCGACAGCATCACTTCTATATCTTCCCAATCAATATCTAAATTCTTCGCCATTAATTCAAATCTCTTTGCTACTCTCTCCGGATTTCTCCTAAAATTTTTTGCTTCATCTTTCTAATTGTTCAAATCACTTGTCGAGAACGGCACCTTTACTCTAGTCTTTTCTCCTACTATTGGCATAATTTGTCGGAGAGGAGTTATCGTATGGTTCCCTTCCTCTCTTTGCTTTGTTTCCTCCCGTGCCACAGATCTGGTATAATGCGAGTGACTGGTCTTTGCCCCGGGGTTCTCTTCTTGTGCCTCTATGTCCAGTTCTTCATTTTCACTTCCTATCTCTATTACACAGTCTGTCTGACTCCCGTCCTGGGTCTGTCGTCCCCTTAATATCTGTCGACCCTTATCTTGCTTCGGGCTACTACTCCTCTCATCCTCTGCTGCTTTCCTATCTCTTTTATCTTTTATCTGTATTATTATACTCAATCTCTGCGAGTTGTTCTCTGTCTCCTTTTCGCATGTCACATTACCACTCCCCTTATATTTTAATTCAGGGACGTCGCCCCCCCATGAGTCGCTCTTGTCCCCAGCCTTTGGTGTGCTGGTTTCCATTCTGCAAACACCAGTCCTTGGTGTGTTAGTTTCCATTCTACAGTCACCCCTATTTCTGGATGTGTTACTATTCTCATATGGACTAAGCTTGGGCGGGCTGCGTGTCTCCCCCCGGCTCTCTTCTCCCAATGGACTGCCTTCTTCTCTTTCGAGCTCTAGTCTGGGTGGGCTGTCAACATAGCTCCCCGACCTCTGTGGGCTACCTAGTTCTTGAGGGCTGCCCTTTCCCTCGCTAATCTCTGATTTTGATGGGCTACCCTCCTCCCAGCCGTTGTCTAGTTTCTGAGGACTGCATCTAGACTTAGATTTCCACCACTGCTCCAATTCCTTTAATGGGCTAGGATCCTTTTGTTCCTCTTTTGGTCCGGGAAGGGGTCCTTCCCGCCCTGGAGCGAATGGATGGTATTCCTACAAGCTTATTTCGCTCTCCTTTCCACTATCCTTCCTTGTTAACTTGAGACACTGCTGTCCAATACTGCATGCATCACAGCAACGGTCCTTTGACTTCGGACTTTTTTTATCTCTTTCCAAAGCCAATACTAGGGGGTCCTGAGGGGCTACATTAATTCCACATCCCTTTTGCCACTCAGGTTTATTCTTTAGGGTGAAAAACATGTCTGCGTATATTACCTCATCCCATTTATTGAGCCGTCGGAGGAAGAGCATAAGTTGTAAAATGGTATTATAGTTAGTTGTCTCCTCTGGTGGCCACTTTTCTCCGTCATCAAGACGGTACAGAGGCCACCATTGTGTGCAATACTTAAGAAGTGTTTTTTTACTTATGTTTCCCCCTGGAATCCCTCCCAGGTCCTTCCAGTGTTTTAAGATACATCCTAAAGGGGTTTTCATATTTATATCTTTACTCTGTTGGCTTCTCATGGCTATTCCCTGTGTCTGCGTTTTCTGTTTAACCGGAACAGTCTCTTTTCGCAAATACTGTATGTCAATTGATTTTAACTCTTCATACACACAATTTCCAATCGCTTTGTCCGTTTCTGACCTGGCTTCTCGCGAAGAACAGGAAATGCGGAGCGGGACTCCTTCTCGCTTCGCAGCGATGCTGCGTCTCATTCACTCTCACCCACACATCTTTATGAAACAGTTCCTGCCTTATGGTCTATATCAGAACGGACTGTTTACCAGGTAGGGCCACGAGAGGTCGCCTGCAGACCGTGAGATACCAGTTTGCCAAGTTCATGCACATACATTTCTAATCTGTTTACATAGAAAGTAATAAAAGCATCTCCTATAAAATTTTACAGCGGACACATAAGACAAACACATAAAACCACCAATTAACACATCTTTCTCCCGCTCTCAAAGAACAATAGGCAATCTTCCATACAGCAAAACAAACCAAGGATACCAAGTTTAACTCTTCTCTACCATAACCTAGTCGTTTCCTTTTGTACTCTATTTACGGGACTTTAACTCGTATTTACGGGACTTTAACCCGTATTTACGGGACTTTAACCCGTAAAATCAGGGATTTTTACCGAGGCGTCCCTCCGGCTTACCCTGCGAGCGGTCACGTCTGACCCTCGTTTTCCAAACAAAGCGCTTTATCCCAAAACCAACAAACAATTCAAATACTTCTTAAAGCCAATAGGCAATTCAAATACCTCTTAAAGCCAATAGGCAATTCAAATACCTCTTAATTGAGCAGGAGATGCAGCTAGCGTCCATCCGAGAGCACCGGTCCAGGGAAGGAGCTTCTCCTGACGAAAAGCCGTCAGAGGCGCCCAGAAGACCCCGACCCCAGACCCGGGCCCGGGGGAGGACTCTTAAGGCTTGGATCTCCTGTCTGGTGCCATACGTCCCTTCGTGGTCGCCAGAAAATGATGCCAAATTTTGCCCCAAACAGGCAGGGTGACTGCCTAATCAGACTCAGCTTAAGTCAATTAAGCAGGAGGTATTTTTATTAGCGACGCGTCGGAGAAATCACAAAATGGATTTCTAAGTTCTCATAGCAAAGCAAGTCTTATATACAATTTTGGGTATAGGATTACATCAGATCAGGTACATAATCATGCATATTCATATGGGGCGTGGTGTAGGCGAAGCGTGGGCGGAGCGTAGGTGGAGACATCTCTTTTGGGGAATTTTCAGGTGGTCGTTCCTGTTGCCTTCATCATAGACGGGGTCTTTCTGATGAGTCTTCCTCTTTAAACTTTTGAACTCTTTTCCTAATTTGGTCAATTCCCGGTGTATTTGGCTTGGATCCCGTGGCTTGGCAAAACCCATAGGGTCGTTTTGACATTGCTGGCTCTAAACCTGCTCAGCTTATTAGTTTCTCCTATACTTATCTCTTCCCCTGTCATGATGCTCTACCTTTTATCTAATTTATTGCTCTGTTTTCCTGGTGCTGTGCTTTCTCCGTGTGTTCTAGTGCCAGGCCCTTCTTTACATGCTTCTTATTCTATGTTTTAACCCATTACTTCTGGAAGGCTATCTGCTTTAGGGCTTCACCGGAGAGAGCGGCAGCTTCGGAAAAGTGAAGAAGGAAGCTGCACAACACTGGGATTGTGTGCGCGGCTTGCCAACTGATAGAAAACAGTACCTTAGCACTCTCCTGCCTTTTCCAATCACATGAGAATTGGATTGGAAGCTGTTTTGGGCAACCTTGTTCGTCTTCTTGCAAAACACTCAGCAGACTTCCGTGCAACTTCTAGAACAGGATGGGAGATGTTTTCTGTTCTGGCACAGTTTCTCTTTGCCAGGCATAGTGGAAAAGCTTTTGGCTACGATGTACACGACAAGAGACTCTAAAGACGAAGGCACGATGCCATCCGGAGCTGAGAGCCGCTCCCAGGCGTCTTTCGGAAGATGCCGCGCGGCGGAGAGCACTGTGACCGGCACAATCGTCTTTGCGCGAAGAAGCCGCTTCTTCGCCTCCGGGAGCCGGAGAGAGCTGCAGCTTCGGAAAGGTGAAGAAGGAAGCTGCACTTCCCTGGGATTGTGTGCGCAGCTTGCCAACAGATAGAAAACAGTACCTTAGCACTCTCCTGACTATTCCAATCACATGACCAATTGATTGGAAGCTGTTTTAGGCAACTCTGTTCGTCATCTTGCAAAACACTCATCAGACCTCCGTGCGACTTCTAGAACATGATGGGAGATGTTTTCTGTGCTGGCACAGTTTCTCCTTGCCAGACATAGTGGAAAAGCTTTTAGATAAGGTTTACACAACAAGAGACGCTAAAGACGAAGGTACGACGCTCTCCGGAGCTAAGAGCCGCTCCCGGGCGTCCTTCGGCAGAAGCCACGCTTAGGCAAGCACTGTGACCGCTGCAATCGTCTTTACCCGAAGAAGCCGCATCTTCGCCTCCGGGGGCCGGAGAGAGCGGCAGTTTCGGAAAGGTGAAGAAGGAAGCTGCACAACACTGGGATTGTGTGCGCAGCTTGCCAACTGATAGAAAACAGTATTTAGCACTCTACTGACTATTCCAATCACATGAGCATTCGATTGGAAGGTTTTTCTGACAACTTTCTTTCTCTTCTTGTAAAAAACTCGGCAGTCCCCCGTGCAACTTCTAGAACACCATGAGAGATGTTTTCTGTCCTGGCACAGTGTCTCCTTGCCAGACATAGCGGAAAAGCTTTTAGATAAGGTGTAGACGACAAGAGACGCTAAAGACGAAGGTACGACGCTCTCCGGAGCTAAGAGCCGCTCCCGGGCGTCTTTCGGCAGAAGCTACGCTGCGGAGAGCACTGTGACCGCCACAATCGTCTTTGCGCGGAGAAGCCGCTTCTTCGCCTCCGGGAGCCGGAGAGAGCGGCAGCTTCGGAAAAGTGAAGAAGGAAGCTACACAACACTGGGATTGTGTGCGCGGCTTGCCAACTGATAGGAAACAGTATTTAGCACTCTACTGACTATTCCAATCACATGAGCATTCGATTGGAAGGTTTTTCTGACAACTTTCTTTCTCTTCTTGTAAAACACTCGGCAGTCCCCCGTGCAACTTCTAGAACACCATGGGAGATGTTTTCTGTCCTGGCACAGTTTCTCCTTGCCAGACATAGTGGAAAAGCTTTTGGCTACGATGTACACGACAAGAGACACTAAAGACGAAGGAAAGATGCTCTCCGGAGCTAGGAGCCGCTCCCGGGCGTCTTTCGGCAGAAGCCGCGCTGCGGAGAGCACTGTGACCGCCACAATCGTCTTTGCGCAAAGGCGCCACTTCCTGGCCTCCAGGAGCCGGAGACAGCGGCAGCTTTGGAAACGTGAAGAAAAAAGCTGCACAACACTGGGATTGTGTGCGCAGCTTGCCAACTGATAGAAAACAGTACCTTAGCACCCTCCTGCCTTTTCCAATCACATGAGCATTCGATTGGAATCTGTTTTTGGCAACCCTGTTCGTCTTCTTGCAAAACACTCGGCAGACCTCCGTGCAAATTCTAGAACACGATGGGAGATATTTTCTGTGCTGGCACAGTTTCTCCTTGCCAGACATAGTGGAAAAGATTTTGGATAACATGTAGACGACAAGAGACTCTAAAAATTAAGGTACGACGCTCTCCGGAGCTATGAGCCGATACCGGGCGTCTTTCGGCAGAAGCCGCGCTGCGGAGAGCACTGTGACCGGCACAATCGTCTTTGCGCGAAGAAGCCGCTTCTTCCCCTAAGGGAGCCGGAGAGAGCTGCAGCTTCGGAAAGGTGAAGAAGGAAGCTGCACAACACTGGGATTGTGTGCACTGCTTGCCAACTTATAGAAAACAGTACCTTAGCACGCTCCTGCCTTTTCCAATCACATGTGCATTCGATTGGAAGCTGTTTTAGGCAACTCTCTTCGTCTTCTTGAAAAACACTCGGCAGACCTCCGTGGGACTTGTAGAACATGATGGGTGATGTTTTCTGTGCAGGCAAAGTTTCTCCTTTCCAGACATAGTGGAAAAGCTTTTGGCTAAGGTGTAGGCGACAAGAGGCTCTAAAGACGAAGGAACGACGCTCTGCAGAGCTAAGAGCCGCTGCCGGGCGTCTTTCAGCAGAAGCTACGCTGCGGAGCGCAGTGTGACCGCCACAATCGTCTTAGCGCGAAGAAGCCGCTTCTTCGCCTCCGGGAGCCGGAGAGAGCGGCAGCTTCAGAAAGGTGAAGAAGGAAGCTGCACAACACTGGGATTGTGTGCGTGGCTTTCCAACTGATAGAAAACAGTACCTTAGCACTCTCCTGCCTTTTCCAATCACATGAGCATTCGATTGGAAGCTGTTTTGGGCAACCTTGTTCGTCTTCTTGAAAAACACTCAGCAGACCTCCGTGCAACTTCTAGAACACGATGGGAGATGTGTTCTGTGCTGGCACAGTTTCTCTTTGCCAGACATCGTGGAAAAGCTTTTGGATAAGATGTAGACGACAAGAGACACTAAAGACGAATGTACGATGCTCTCGGGAGCTAAGAGTCGCTCCCGGGCGTCTTTCGGCAGAAGCCGCGCTGCGTGGAGCACTATGACCGGCACAATCGTCTTTGCGCGAAGAAGCCGCTTCTTCGTCTCCGGGAGCCGGAGAGAGCTGCAGCTTCGGAAAGGTGAAGAAGAAAGCTGCACAACACTGGGATTGTGAGCTCAGCTTGCCAACTGATAGAAAACAGTACCTTTGCACTCTCCTGACTATTCCAATCACATGAGCGTTCGATTGGAAGCTATTTTAGGCAACTCTGTTCGTCTTCTTGCAAAACACTCGGCAGACCTCCGTGCAACTTCTAGAACACGATGGGAGATATTTTCTGTGCTGGCACAGTTTCTCCTTGCCAGACATTGTGGAAAAGCTTTAGGATAAAATGTAGACGACAAGAGACGCTAAAGACGAAGGCACGATGCCCTCCGGAGCTAAGAGCCGCTCCTGGGCGTCTTTCGGCAGAAGCCGCGCTGCGGAGAGCACTGTTACCGCCACAATCGTCTTTGCGCGAAAAGCCGCTTCTTCGCCTCTGGGAGACGGAGAGAGCGGCAGCTTCAGAAATGTGAAGAAGGAAGCTGCGCAACAGTGGGATTGTGTGCTCAGCTTGCCAACTGATAGAAAACAGTACCTTTGCACTCTTCAGACTATTCCAATTACATGAGCGTTCGATTGGAAGCTGTTTTAGGCAACTCTGTTCGTCTTCTTGGAAAACACTCGGCAGACCTCCGTGCAACTTTTAGCACACGATGGGAGATGTTTTCTGTGCTGGCACAGTTTCTCCTTGCCAGACATAGTGGAAAAGCTTTTGGCTAAGATGTAGACGACAAGAGACGCTAAATACGAAGGTATGATGCTCTCTGGAGCTAAGAGCCGCTCCCGGGCGTCTTTCGGCAGAAGCCGCGCTAAGGCGAGCACTGTGACCGCCACAATCGTCTTTGCGCGAAGAAGCCGCTTCTTCGCCTCCGGGAGCCGGAGAGAGCGGCAGCTTCGGAAAGGTGAAGAAGGAAGCTGCACAACACTGGGATTGGGAGCGCAGCATGCCGTCTGATAGAAAACAGCACCTTAGAACTCTCCTGCCTTTTCCAATCACATGAGCATTCGATTGGAAGCTGTTTTGGGCAACCTTGTTCGTCTTCTTGCAAAACACTCGGCAGACCTTCGTGCAACTTCTAGAACACGATGGGAGATGTTTTCTGTGCTGGCACAGTTTCTCCATGCCAGACATAGTGGAAAAGCTTTTGGATAAGATGTAGACGACAAGAGACGCTGGAGACGAAGGTACGATGCTCTCCGGAGCTAGGAGCCGCTCCCGGGCGTCTTTCGGCAGAAGCCGCGCTACGGAGAGCAGTGTGACCGCAACAATCGTCTTTGCGCGAAGAAGCAGCTTCTTCGCCTCCGGGAACCGGAGAGAGCGGCAACTTCGGAAAGGTGAAGAAGGAAGCTGCACAACACTGGGATTGTGTGCGCAGGTTGCCAACTGATAGAAAACAGTACCTTTGCACTCTCCTGCCTTTTCCAAACCCATGAGCATTCGATTGGAAGCTGTTTCAGGCAACTCTCTTCGTCTTCTTGCAAAACACTCGGCACACCTCCGTGCAACTTCCAGAACACGATGGGAGATATTTTCTTTGCGGGCACAATTTCTCCTTGCCAGACATAGTGAAAAAGCTTTTAACAAGATGTAGACGATAACAGACGCTAAAGACGAAGGTACGATGCTCTCCGGAGCTAAGAGCCGCTCCCGGGCGTCTTTCGGCAGAAGCCACGCTAAGGAGAGCACTGTGACCGCCACAGTCGTCTTTGCGCGAAGAAGCCGCTTCTTCGCCTCAGGGAACCGGAGAGAGCGGCAACTTCGGAAAGGTGAAGAAGGAAGCTGCACAACACTGGGATTGTGTGCGCAGGTTGCCAACTGATAGAAAACAGTACCTTTACACTCTCCTGACTATTCCAATCACATGAGCGTTCGATTGGAACCTGATATAGGCAACTCTGTTCATCTTCTTGCAAAACACTCGGCAGACCTCCGTGCAACTTCTAGAACACGATGGGAGATGTTTTCTGTGCTGGCACAGTTTCTCCTTGCCAGACATAGTGGAAAAGCTTTTGGCTTAGGTGTAGACGACAAGAG
This sequence comes from Melozone crissalis, assembly GCF_028551555.1. Lineage (NCBI taxonomy): Eukaryota > Metazoa > Chordata > Aves > Passeriformes > Passerellidae > Melozone > Melozone crissalis. The sequence goes on along the minus strand of NW_026535882.1, from coordinate 2,469,041 downwards.
ACGCTATAGACGAAGGAACGATCCTCTCCGGGCCTAAGAGCCGCTCCCGGGCGTTTTTTGGCGGAAGCCGCGCTGCGGAGAGAACTGTGACCGCCAAAATTTTCTTTGCACGAAGAAGCCGCTTCTTCGCCTCCGGGAGCCGGAGAGAGCGGCAGCTTCGGAAAGGTGAAGAAGGAAGCTGCACAACACTGGGACTGTGTGCGCAGCTTGCCAACTGATAGAAAACAGTACCTTAGCATTCTCCTGCCTTTTCCAAACACATGAGCTTTCGATGGGTATCTTTTTTATGCAATATCTTCGTCTTCTTGCAAAACACTTGGCAGATCTCCGTGCAACTTCTAGAACACGATAGGAGATGTTTTCTGTCCTGGCACAGTTTCTCCTTGCCAGACATAGTTGAAAAGCTTTTGCATAAGATGTTGACGACAAGAGACGCTAAAGACGAAGGTAAGATGCTCTCTAAAGCTAAGAGCCGCTCCCGGGTGTCTTTCGGCAGAAGCCGCGCTGAGGAGAGCACTGTGACCAGAACAATCGTCTGTGCACAAAGAAGCCGCTTCTTCGCCTCTGGGAGCCGGAGTGAGCGGCAGCTTCGGAAAGGTGAAGAAGGAAGCTGCACCACCCTGGGATTGTGTGCGCAACTTGCCAACTGATAGAAAAGAGTACCTTAGGACTCTCCTGCCTTTTCCAATCACATGAGCATTCGATTGGAAGCTGTTTTAGGAAACTCTCTTCGTCTTCTTGCAAAACACCCGGTAGACCTCCGTGCAACGTCTAGAACACGATGAGAGATGTTTTCTGTGCTGGCACAGTTTCTCCTTTCCAGACATAGTGGAAAAGCTTTTGGATAAGATGTAGACGACAAGAGACACTAAAGACGAATGTACGATGCTCTCCGGAGCTAAGAGCCGCTCCCGGGCGTCTTTCGGCAGAAGCCGCACTGCGGAGAGCACTGTGACCGGCACAATCGTCTTTGCGCGAAGAAGCCGCTTCTCCGCCTCTGGGAGACGGAGAGAGCGGCAGCTTCGGAGAGGTGAAGAAGGAAGCTGCACAACCCTGGGATTGTGTGCGCAGCTTTCCACCTGATAGAAAACAATACCATAGCACTCTCCTGCCTTTTCCAAACACATGAGCATTCGATTGGAAGTTGTTTAAGACGACTCACTTTCTCTTCTTGCAAAACATTCGGCAGACCTCCGTGCAACTTCTAGAGCACGATGGGAGATGTTTTCTGTGCTGGAAGAGTTTCTCCTTGCAAGACATAGTGGAAAAGCTTTTGGCTAAGATGTAGACGACAAGAGACGCTAATGACGAATGTACGATGCTCTCGGGAGCTAAGAGTCGCTCCCGGGCGTCTTGCAGCAGAAGCCGCGCTGCGGAGAGCACTGTGACCGCCACAATCTTCTTTGCTCGAAAAGCCGCTTCTTCGCCTCTGGGAGACGGAGAGAGCGGCAGCTTCGGAAAGGTGAAGAAGGAAGCTGCGCAACACTGGGATTGTGAGCTCAGCTTGCCAACTGATAGAAAACAGTACCTTTGCACTCTCCTGACTATTCCAATCACATGAGCGTTTGATTGGAAGCTGTTTTAGGCAACTCTGTTCGTCTTCTTGCAAAACACTCGGCAGACCTTCGTGCAACTTCTAGAACACGATGGGAGATATTTTCTGTGCTGGCACAGTTTCTCCTTGCCAGACATAGTGGAAAAGCTTAAGGATAAAATGTAGACGACAAGAGACCCTAAAGACGAAGGCACGATGCCCTCCGGAGCTAAGAGCCGCTCCCGGCCGTCTTTCGGCAGAAGCCGCGCTGCGGAGAGCACTGTTACCGCCACAATCGTCTTTGCGCGAAAAGCCGCTTCTTCGCCTCTGGGAGACGGAGAGAGCGGCAGCTTCAGAAATGTGAAGAAGGAAGCTGCGCAACACTGGGATTGTGAGCTCAGCTTGCCAACTGATAGAAAAACGTACCTTTGCACTCTTCAGACTATTCCAATTACATGAGCGTTCGATTGGAAGCTGTTTTAGGCAACTCTGTTCGTCTTCTTGGAAAACACTCGGCAGACCTCCGTGCAACTTTTAGCACACGATGGGAGATGTTTTCTGTGCTGGCACAGTTTCTCCTTGCCAGACATAGTGGAAAAGCTTTTGGCTTAGGTGTAGACGACAAGAGACGCTATAGACGAAGGAACGATCCTCTCTGGGCCTAAGAGCCGCTCCCGGGCGTTTTTTGGCGGAAGCCGCGCTGCGGAGAGAACTGTGACCGCCAAAATTTTCTTTGCACGAAGAAGCCGCTTCTTCGCCTCCGGGAGCCGGAGAGAGCGGCAGCTTCGGAAAGGTGAAGAAGGAAGCTGCACAACACTGGGACTGTGTGCGCAGCTTGCCAAGTGATAGAAAACAGTACCTTAGCATTCTCCTGCCTTTTCCAAACACATGAGCTTTCGATGGGTATCTTTTTTATGCAATATCTTCGTCTTCTTGCAAAACACTTTGCAGATCTCCGTGCAACTTCTAGAACACGATAGGAGATGTTTTCTGTCCTGGCACAGTTTCTCCTTGCCAGACATAGTGGAAAAGCTTTTGCCTAAGATGTTGACGACAAGAGACGCTAAAGACGAAGGTAAGATGCTCTCCAAAGCTAAGAGCCGCTCCCGGGCGTCTTTCGGCTGAAGCCGCGCTGAGGAGAGCACTGTGACCGGCACAATCGTCTTTGCACAAAGAAGCCGCTTCTTCGCCTCTGGGAGCCGGAGTGAGCGGCAGCTTCGGAAAGGTGAAGAAGGAAGCTGCACCACCCTGGGATTGTGTGCGCAGCTTGCCAACTGATAGAAAAGAGTACCTTAGGACTCTCCTGCCTTTTCCAATCACATGAGCATTCGATTGGAAGCTGTTTTAGGAAACTCTCTTCGTCTTCTTGCAAAACACCTGGTAGACCTCCGTGCAACTTCTAGAACACGATGAGAGATGTTTTCTGTGCTGACACAGTTTCTCACTGCCAGACATAGTGGAAAAGTTTTTGGCTAAAATGTAGATGACAAGAGACGCTAAAGACGAAGGTACGATCCTCTCCAGAGCTAAGAGCCGCTCCCGGGCATCTTTCGGCAGAAGCCGCGCTGCGGAGAGCACTGCGACCGCCACAATCGTCTTTGCGCGAAGAAGCCGCTTCTTCGCCTCCGGGAGCCGGAGAGAGCGGCAGCTTCGGAGAGGTGAAGAAGGAAGCTGCACAACACTGGGATTGTGTGCACAGCTTCCCAACTGATAGAAAACAGTATCTTAGCACTCTCCTGCCTTTTCCAAACACATGAGCATTCGATCAGAAGCTGTTTTAGTCAACACTCTTCGTCTTCTTGCAAAACACTCGGCAGACCTCCGTGCAACTTCTAGAAAACGATGGGAGATGTTTTCTTTGCTGGCACAGTTTCTCCTTGCCAGACAAAGCAGAAAAGCTTTTGGCTAAGATGTAGACGACAAGAGACACTAAAGACGATGGTAAGATGCTCTCCACAGCAAAGAGCCGCTCTTGGGCGTCCTTCGGCAGAAGTCGTGCTAAGGCGAGCACTGTGACCGGCACAATCGTCTTTGCACGAAGAAGCCGTTCTTCGCCTCCGGGAGCCGGAGAGAGCGGCAGCTTCGGAAATGTGAAGAAGGAAGCTGCACAACACTGGGATTGGGTGCGCAGCTTGCCAACTGATAGAAAACAGTACCTTAACACACTCCGGCCTTTTCCAAACAAATGAGCATTCGATTGGAAGCTGATTCAGGCAACTCTCTTCGTCTTCTTGCAAAACACTCGGCAGGCCTCCGTGCAACTTCTAGAACATGATAGGATATGTTTTCCATGCTGGCACAGTTTCTCCTTGCCAGACATGTTGGAAAATCTTTTGGCTAACATGTAGACGACAAGAGACGCTAAAGACGAAGGTACGACGCTCTCAGGAGCAAAGAGCCGCTCCCGCACGTCTTTCGGCAGAAGCCGCGCAAAGGCGAGCACTGTGACCGGCACAATCGTCTTTGCGCGAAGAAGCCGCTTCTTCGCCTCCGGGAGCCGGAGAGAGCGGCAGCTTCGGAAAGGTGAAGAAGGAAGCTGCACAACACTGGGATTGTGTGCGCAGCTTGCCAACTGAGAGAAAACAGTACCTTAGCACTCTCCTGCCTTTTCCAAACAAATGAGCATTCAATTCGAAGCTGTTTCGGACAACTCTCTTCGTCTTCTTGCAAAACACTCGGCAGACCTCCGAGCAACTTCTAGAACAGTATGGGAGATGTTTTCTGTGCTGGCTTAGTTTCTCCAGGCCAGACATAATGGAATAGCTTTTGGCTAAGATGTAGACAGCAAGAGACGCTAAAGACGAAGGTACGATGCTCTCCGGAGCTAAGAGCCGCTCCCGCGTATATTTCCGCAGAAGCCGCACTGCGGAGAGCACTGTGACCGCCACAATCATCTTTAGGCGAAGAAGCCGCTTCTTCGTCTCCAGGAGCCGGAGAGAGAGGCGGCTTCGGAAAGGTGAAGAAGGAAGCTGCGCAACACTGGGATTGTGTGCGCAGCTTGCCAACTGATAGAAAACAGTACCTTAGCACCCTCCTGACTATTCCAATCACATGAGCATTCGATTGGAAGCTGTTTCAGGCAACTCTCTTCGTCTTCTTGCAAAATATTCGGCAGACCTCCGTGAAACTTTTAGAACACGATGGGAGATGTTTTCTGTGCTGGCACAGTTTCTCCTTGCCAGACATAGTGGAAAAGCTTTTGGCTAAGATGTCGATGACAAGAGACGCTAAAGACGAAGGTACAATGCTCTCCGGAGCTAAGAGCCGCTCCTGGGCACCCTTCGGCAGAAGCCGCGCTGCGGAGAGCACTGTGATCGCCACAATCGCCGTTGCACAAGGAAGCCGCTTCTTCGCCTCCGCAAGCCAGTGGGTGCGGCAGCTTCGGAAAGGTGAAGAAGGCAGCTGCACAACACTGGGATTGTGTGCGCAGCTTGCCAACTGATAGAAAACAGTACCTTAGCACTCTCCTGCCTTTTCCAATCATATGAGCTTTCGATTTGAAGTTTTTTCAGGCAACTCTCTTCCTCTACTTGCAAAACACTCGGCAGACCTCCGTGCAACTTCTTGTGTTTTATTGTGTTTTTAAGTTTCTTGTTTTTTCTCCCCCATTTTATGTATTATTCCCCCCCTGTTCTTTGTAAGATGGTCCTTCCCCCTCCAATTTTCCCACCACAGAGCCTTTGGCAGTTATGTTACTATGGTTACCCCTGCCCCTGTTAATTGTCAATCTCCCAAGTTACATAACTGCTCTTCCCTTATCCCACCATATAAGTAAAGTTTTCCTCCTCCCTGAGCCCAGTCAATCACCCTCTACTCCTCCCTGCTTTCTAGAATATTCTTCTCTCTGGGGGTGGTGGTTGGCTGGCGTCCCTGGGCCCCTCCTTTGTTCTATGTTTATTGGATAAGTTCTTGTGTCAGTTTTCTTATGTACCTCCCCACATGTTCCCCTATTGGTTAGCTGGGCTTCCCCTCCCGTCTCCACCCCTTCCCTGTAAAACCCTGTCTCCCCCCGTGTTCGGGGCCATTTTGCTGTGGGTTTTTCCACCTGTTGGTTTGCCCTGTGCTGCATGGGGGCTCTTCAATAAACCGACGTTTTACCCCTAGCAAGTGGTCGCCTCCTCTCTCGTCTCGTGCAGCGCGAATCCAAGTCCGCAATCCAGCCCAGCCCGAGGCCAGGACGCCAAGGGGGGCTGGCCTCAGATGCGCAGGGGCGTCAGCCGCTTTACCCCTTCAGCTGGCCGGACTTAGGGCCGTGAACGCCTTCGCGCAGTTTGGCGACCAACGTAGGGGCCGACGAAGTGGACTTTTGACCCCGGACTGGACCCTGCGGAGTTGGGATTTACTTACCCTCTGGACGCCAGACTGCCCCGGGTAGTAGCAGGCTCCATTTTAGGAGCAGCGCTCCCCGGCGGGAGTCGGGACTCCTCGCACCCTCAGAGGACGCCTCACCTAGACGAGCGACCCTCGCCTGGTTTTTTCTTTGTCGCCGCTGCAAGATTGGTGAGTTCGGGCCCCGTCCTGGGGACTCTCCGGCTTCCCCTCTGCCTTTTTAACTTTCCCTAGGGGTATATTCCCTGCCTTGGGGACCTACCCCCCGCCTTCTCTCCTTGAGGTTTTTTCTCGCCCCCGTGCCATTTTTGTTTTCTCTTCCCTTTGGGTGCCGGATTTCCCCAGACGTGGGGCTGGACACATCACCCAATTTCCTTTTTTCGCTCTGGCTGGTTCCCCAGACTTTGGGGCAGTGGGGGGGGCAGGGGCTGGCGGCGGGCGGCTCATTGTTTAAGTTTTCGTTTTTTCCCAGGCGTGCGGTTGCGTCATCAGAGGATTTTCCCCCTTTCTAGCGGCAGCAGTTCCTACTCTAGAAAGGCGCCATGGGTGCCGGCTTGGGAAAATCCCAGAAGGAGGTTTATTATGTTGTGAAGGGTTTGTTACTTGGGGGTGGTCAAAAAGCCCCCAAGCAGGAGTTAAAATGTTTAGTTAAGTGGGTATTTTCTAGGTTTACCGAGGTCTCCCCGGAACGCGTAAAAGAGCCGCGGTTTTGGGCAGCCGTTGTGGAAAAATTAGAAGAGGCCATAAATTCCGGGGAGACAAAACTGGCCACCGTGGCGTATTGTGCGCGCAGAGTGCATGCGACACTCCGAGCGCCTGTGGAGCCTAAGAAAAGTCCCGCGGTTTCTGGTTTGTCCCCTCGTTCTCCTCGTTCAGTTGCCCTTGTCCCCCAAACCTTTCCCTCGTCCCGTAGGCAAGAGCCCTCGAGGGGGATTTTGAGGGCCGAACAGAGCCAGGGGGTCCATCCTGCCCCTGCTCCCCCTCGACCTGCTCGGCCTCCCGCTTCGAGGAGCCCTGGCCAGGCTCCTTCTCTTCCCTTACCCTCTACCCCGGTCCCCAAGTCCCCGGTTTCAAACCCCAAAGTTATTCGGTTTTGCGAAGACCCTCAAAAGGGGTCCCTTGGTGCCCGAGATGGCGGCGGCCAGGCGGCCGCTCCCGCCAGGGCTCCTTCTTCTCCTCCTAACCCTTTCCTCCCTGATACCAACCCCTTCCTTCCCCGGAACCCAACCTCTTTTTCGGTCGTCCCTCCCCCATCTCTTCCCTCTGCTCCTTCCATTTCTCCGCCCTCCGATTCTCCGTCGGCTCCTCCCCAGGTTCCTCCCCCGGTTCAGCCCCCTGTTTACTCCTCTCCTGCTCCACCTTCATACTCTGCTCCGCCTCCGAACTCCATCAAGGAGGCAGAGAGGGGCGGTGTGCAGCGCCCACTCCCTCGCCCTGCCCCATTGCCAGACCCTGCCTCAACCTCCTCCAACTCCGGTTCCCACGCTCCCCCTTCCGGTTCTCACGCCTTGTATTTGGGGAGGGGGGGGGATGGATGACTGGAAGCCGGGGCAGGCGCCTTTATTGGAAGCCGCTCCGGTTACGTACCACCTCAGCGGGGAGGGGAGCCCTCAGGCCCAGTGGGTTCCTTTAGCACAGGCCCAGATTAAAGAACTGTACAAGGCGCAGAAGGACTACTCCTGTGGGTCTGAATACGTCCGGGGTATGCTCCGGAATGCCCTTGCACAGGGAGATCTGGTGCTGTCGGACCTGAGGGCCCTCTTCTCCAGTTTAACAAGACCCATGGAGTTTAGGGTCTGGGTGGGGGAATGGAGGAGGGAGATAGTGGAGGTTCTCCCGATTCTTTGGGGGAATCCTTCAGTGTCTAATGACGCGGACGGTTTAGCAATTTCCCAAGAACATCTTTTGGGCGAGGGACAGTGGGCAGAGGGGGCAGCTCAAGCAAAGGCCTTGTTCCCGCCTCAGCTTGTAGAGACCGCTAAGGCAGCAGAGCGGGCCTTTTATAAGCTAGATGTGGTAACCTCCCAATGGGAGGATGATGAAGTCCGGCAGGGGCCGCAAGAGCCTTATATGGTTTTCATCGAGCGCCTATACAGATACGTGGAGGCGCAGGCGACCGGGGATGACGACACGGAAAAGATGCTCTGGAGGATGGCGTATAGCAATGCCAACCTAGAGTGTCGGAAGGCCATCAGGAGGCTCCCTCGAAGTCCCCGGCCCACGGTGGAGGCCATGATAGAGGCCGTGGTAGGCCAGGTATCCCTACCATCGCGGCCTAAAAGAGCCTCAGTGGCTTTTGCGGAGGACCCCGAACCGGACTTCTTTGATATAGAAGCTTCCCCCGTTGCCGGACCCCCAACACCCGGGTCCGGCAGAAGATCAACGGCCACCCACCCCTGCCACCTCTGTGGCAAGACAGGGCATTGGATGCCCCAATGCCCGATGCGATTAGATTATTTCGAGTATAGAAAGAAGCGGGAAAAGGAGGAGAGTAAGGGCACAAAAAACTAGGCCCGGAGCGCAGCCCCTCCCTCCGCGAAGACAAAAATGCGGCAGGCCACTTAACAACAAGCGTGGAGGGAGGAGACGAGAGAGAGCTGCCGTACAAACTGCCGGATTTGTCTTACTTAGTACCAGACTTGACACATACCTGTGGTATTCAGCCTACACCTGCTCTTACCACCATGTCCACTGTTTCCCCCTACAGGCTGCAGCTAACTAGGGACTTTTATCTCCCTAGCAGTGACATCCAGCTGGTGTCTGTCGACCTGCAACACCTGGGTCGCTGGACGAAACTTGGACGTTGCAGGTGGACCGTCGTCGGTGACACGAAGCACACACCGCGAGACATTCACATCGTCCCTGGTCTGGTAACTACCGACCGGGACCGTTTCGCGGTAGGGCTGTACTGTGTCCGACCCCCGCTCTTCCTCCCTAAGGGACAGATCATTGCCCAGGCTGTTCCGGTTCCAGATAGAGATCATTGGAAGAACTCCGTGGAGAGGACATCGCCTCCGACAGTAGCCTGGGCACAGCTGGTGGGGAGGGAGAAGCCCCGCCTGACTTGTCAGCACTCGTTGGGCGGGGACAAAAAGATCATGAGGGGTCTTTTGGACACGGGTGCGGATGTGACGATCATTCCCTCTCGGGAGTGGCCGTCACATTGGGACTTGCAAAGCGCTGCGGGCACGATCTCAGGTGTTGGGGGCCTTCAATTGGCCAATCAATCTAAGAGCATTGTGCAAATTAAGGGGCCCGACGGGCAATTGGCCTCTATACGCCCGTTCGTTTTAGATTACACCGAGCCTCTCTGGGGAAGAGACCTACTAGCCCAGTGGGGAGCCAGAATTGACCTCCCAAAGGCTCCCCAGTTTTTTCGGGCAGTGGCCACTGAGGAGCGCCAGACCTGGAAGCTGAATTGGCTGTCAGATAAACCAGTACAGGTCTTGCAGTGGCCACTCAACAAGCAAAAATTAAAAGCGCTCAATGAGCTCGTTCAGGAGCAGTTACTGAAAGGCCACCTGGTGGAGACAATGTCACCTTGGAACTCCCCATTGTTTGTCATTAAGAAGCCTAATAAGGACAAGTGGCGGCTCCTGACCGACCTCCGCCAAATTAACGAACAAATAATGGGCATGGGTCCTCTTCAGCCAGGGATGCCCTCCCAAGCAATGCTCCCCCAAAACTGGAATTTGGCAGTTATAGATATAAAAGATTGTTTTTTCCAGATTCCCCTGCACCCAGACAATGCCCCGCGCTTTGCGTTCACGGTTCCGTCCATCAACCGTGAGTCCCCAGCCAAGCGTAATCATTGGCGAGTCCTTCCGCAAGGCCTTAAGAACAGCCCTGTGATCTGCCAATGGTATGTCGCTTCGCTGCTGTCACCCATACGTAGAGCCCTCGGGGATGCTGTCATCATCCACCATTACATGGACGACATCCTCGTGTGTGCGCCCGACCACAGTCTGCTTGCCCATGCGCTTGACCTGACAACCAATGCGTTGGTTGCTGCAGGGTTCGAGCTCCGGCAGGACAAAATTCAGCGGATGCCACCTTGGAAATACCTGGGCCTCGAAATCACAAAGCGGACCATTGTTCCGCAGAAATTGGCTATTAGGACAAAAGTCCAGACCCTAGCGGATGTCCATCAGCTGTGTGGGTCTTTAAATTGGGTGAGACCCTGGCTAGGCATTTCAACTGAGGACCTAGCCCCCCTTTTCAATTTGTTGAAAGGGGGAGAGGGGCTGAGTTCCCCTAGGGCTCTCACCCCAGTGGCAGAGGTGGCCTTGGAAAAGATACAGAAAGTTATTTCGGCCAGGCAGGCCCATCGTTACCATCCGGGCCTGCCCTTCAAATTTATTATACTGGGAAAATTGCCACACCTCCATGGCATGATACACCAGTGGGACACCAGTGTAAAGGACCAGGGGCTGGGTGACCTCCTCTTAATTATAGAGTGGGTGTTCCTCAGCCACCATCGGTCCAAAAGAATGACAGGGCCACAGGAGTTGGTAGCCGAACTGATCCTCAAAGCAAGATCGAGGATCAGGGAGCTGGCGGGGTGTGATTTCGCATGCATACGTATCCCAATTAAATTAGAATCGGGACAACTTACATTAAAGACCTTTGAAGAACTGCTGCAAACTAATGAATACCTGCAGTTTGCACTAGATAGCTACACTGGGAGCATCGCAGTAGATCGGCCGGCCCACAAATTATTTAATTCGGAGTTCAAATTATCGCTGAAAAAGGTTCAGAGCAGGAAGCCACTGGATACCTTGACAGTTTTCACAGAGGCGTCTGGAGCATCCCACAAGTCAGTGATGACTTGGAAGGATCCTCAGACTCAGCAGTGGGAGACTGATGTTGTTGTTGTGGAGGGCTCTCCACAAGTTGCTGAGTTGGACGCAGTCGTCAGGGCATTCCAGAGGTTCCCTGGGCCTTTTAATTTGGTTACAGATTCTGCGTATGTCGCAGGTGTAGTGTCTCGAGCTGAGTCTGCAGTTCTTCAGCAGGTCACCAACAAAAGATTATTTGAGTTGCTTAACAGGCTCGTCGAGCTAGGGTCCCACCGCGAGCACCCTTTTTATGTTATGCATGTGAGGTCACATACTGATCTGCCCGGGTTTATTGCAGAAGGCAACCGTCGCTCCGACTCTCTGGCCGCGGCTGCTGTTACGCAGGCCCCTCTCCCAGACGTGTTCGGCCAGGCTAAGATCAATCACAAACTTTTCCATCAGAATGCGCCTGGCCTGGTCTGGCAATTCAATCTGACGCAGGATCAGGCCAAGGCGATAGTGGCCACGTGTCCCCAATGCCAACAGGATCAGATGCCCACCGTGGCCTCGGGGGCCAATCCCCGAGGTTTGGCGAGCTGCGAGGTGTGGCAGATGGACGTGACACACATCCCATCTTTTGGTCGATTGTGTTACGTCCACGTCTCAGTAGATACCTTCTCCGGGGCTATCTGTGCTTCTGCCCACACAGGCGAAAAGGCAACGGATGTCCAGAAGCATCTGCTTCAGGCATTCGCTGTCTTGGGCATCCCTAGGGCCCTAAAAACAGATAACGGCCCTGCGTATACCTCCAAGGAGCTGCGGAGCTTCCTGCAGCAATGGGGAATAGTCCATAAGACTGGCATCCCCTATTCCCCAACAGGCCAAGCCATGGTTGAGAGGGCCCACCAGAGCCTTAAGAAGATCCTATCCCGGCAACAACCGGCGATGAAGGTGGAGACCCCCCACGTCCGGCTGTCAAGAGCATTGTACACACTTAACTTTCTGAATTGCTCTTTTGACAGCCAAAAGCCTCAATAGGTCCGGCACTTCGGCAGTCACCAGCAGCTGCAGCTTAAAGCCAGGCCACCGGTTCTTGTAAAAGATCCGGAGACCTGGCGGACGGAGGGCCCCTTTGACCTGGCAACCTGGGGGAGGGGATATGCCTGCGTGTCCACTCCCTCAGGCCCCAGGTGGATTCCATCCAAGTGGGTTAGGCCCTTCGTCCCGAAACAGAGGACCAAGAGGGAGGCAGTACCACAGGTCCGGCAAGCTTGTTGGCGTCGGCGGAGGAAACCACACCATCAATCTTTGTCTTTCTCTCCGGATCTTCCCCCAGTTATTAAAGAGCCCTCTTCTCCAGCTTCTCCTCCACCCCTTGACCTCCTATGTCACGTTTCCTCCCATTCACCCCCTGCTCCAGCTCTTACCCCCCGTATGTTTTATTTAAACTGGTTGTTTGGAGAGGAACCATTTTTGTGAATTCGTCATACTTTTACTATCTTATCTCATTTCAGTTACATCTCCCCCATGGCCCCCGTTTCAACATCGCTGGCTCCCAACCCTAGCCTGCTAATGGCGATCATGACGACCTGCGGACTCCTTTTGCCACCTTCGGAGCCGTGGGTCATCCCCCAGCCGAAAGTCAACGTCTGGCGTGCCTTGGCTCAATCGTTAGGACAGGACAGTATATGCCTAGACACCGGCGCAGCAGAGGACCCGATGTCGTCTTGCCTTGTGGGGATCCCTTTCTCTCCAGGCGAGTTTCCCCCTGCCTTCCAAAGTGCCTTTAACGCTATCCTAGCCCAGAGCCTCACTATCCTCCCCAGTTTTGATTCCTCCAACGCCTGGAGAGACAGAGTGAGCAGGCTGGATCCTGCACCCTCCGAGCCCACAGAGTTACATCTCCTCGGCTCGACCAATGCATCAATTTGCTTTCAGTTTGATTATACAATCACCCCCGTCGAGAGGGGTAGTGAGGTAGTGCTACAGTCCAAGTTAGAATACCAAGCTAAGCAGTGGTGTAAGGCTGTCCTAAAGATCCTCGGCCCCACCACTACCGGACGGACCCCTTACTCCCTTCCCCGAGGCGTGTTTTTAATTTGTGGCGACCGGGCATGGGCAGGCATCCCCTCCGGCCTGGTCGGAGGGCCATGCACTTTTGGCCGGCTGACGCTGTTTACCCCCAACGTCACTCAAATTATCAATTGGAAGAAGACAAACATCACATCCAAATTGGCTAGACCTAAAAGAGATCTCAAGGATCTCACTGAGGATTGTGATGATGAAATTACTCATTGGTCACACTCAAAATCCGTCGCCTTTACCATCTTGTTGCCTTGGGTATCGGTGGCGAAGGCTCTAGGTGAATTGGGCCGCCTAGAGTGTTGGGTGGCTAAACAAGCAAATTTTACTTCAGCCGCGCTCTACGACCTCCTCACAGACGAGGAAATAACAAGGAAGGCGACACTCCAAAACAGAGCAGCAATAGATTTTCTATTGCTGCTCCATCATCATCACTGTGAAGAGTTTGAGGGCCTCTGCTGCCTGAACCTGTCCTCTCGAGCCGAGGACGCCAGACATTTCACCAAGAGGCTGCAAGACCTTGTCCATCAGGTCAAGCAAGAGACCTCTGACTGGCTGGGGGACATTTTTAAGGGTTGGGGCCTCAGCGGGTGGGCCGGTTCCACAATAGAATCTGTTTGCAAGGTTGTTCTGAGTTTAATAATACTTTTAGTTTTCATTATTTTGATCCGCGGTTTGGTCCAGAGACTAATGGCCAGAGATACCTCAGCATCTGTCAACCATGCCGCAGTCCCGTCGGACAAGCCCATCGAGCTGGAAGACCTCTCCTCGGAGGCCGAAGAAGCTACAGATGAGGAAGGGGCGACCGCACCGTCCTTCGACCACCCAGGGGCAGGAGGATTCCAGCTCGAAGAAGGTGAGGCCTGGCCGGACCAGCCGCGAGATCCTGAATTTTAAGTTTCTGTGGACTTCCCGTTCTTTTTATCTTATTTGTTAAGAAACGGGGAGATGTTGTAGTGTGTTTTTAAGTTTCTTGTTTTTGCTCCCCCATTTGATGTATTATTCCCCCCCTGTTCTTTGTAAGATGGTTCTTCCCCCTCCAGTCTTCCCGCCACAGAGCCTTTGGCAGTTATGTAACTATGGTTACCCCTGCCCCTGTTAATTGTCAATCTCCCAAGTTACATAACTGCTCCTCCCTTATCCCACCATATAAGTAAAGTTTTCCTCCTCCCTGAGCCCAGTCAATCACCCCCCACTCCTCCCTGCTTTCTAGAACATTCTTATCTCTGGGGGTGGTTTTTGGCTGGCGTCCCAGGGCCCCTCTATTGTTCTATGTTTATTGGATAAGTTCTTGTGTCAGTTTTCTTATGTACCTCCCCACATTTTCCGCTGTTGATTAGCTGGGCTTCCCCTCCCGTCTCCACCCCTTCCCTGTAAAACCCTGTCTCCCTCCGTGTTCGGGGCCATTTTGCTGTGGGTTTTTCCACCTGTTGGCTTGCCCTGTGCTGCATGTGGGCTCGTAAATAAACCGACGTTTTACCCCTAGCAAGTGGTCGCCTCATCTCTCGTCTCGTCCAGCGTGAATCCAAGTCCGCAATCCAGCCCAGCACGAGTCCAGGACGCCAAGGGGGGCTGGCCTCAGATGCACAGGGACGTCGGCCGCTTTACCCCTCCAGCTAGCCGGACTTAGGGCCGTGAATGCCCTCGCGCATTCTAGAACACGATGGGAGTTGTTTTCTGTGCTGGCACAGTTTCTTTTTACCAGACCTAGTGGAAAACCTTTTTGCTAAGCTGGATACACGAAGAGATGCTAAAGACGAAGGTACGATGCTCCCCGGAGCTAAGATCTGCTCCCGGGCGTCTTTCGGCCGAAGCCGCGCTGAGGAAAGCACTGTGATCGCAACAATCGTCATTGCACAGAGAAGCCGCTTCCTTGCCTCCGGGAACAAGAGAGAGCGGCAGCTTCGGAAAGGTGAAGAAGGAAGCTGCACAACACTGGGATTGTGTGCGCAGCTTGCCAACTGATAGAAAACAGTACATTTGCACTCTCCTGCATTTTCCAAACACATGAGCATTTGATAGGAAGCTGTTTCAGGCAACTCTCTTCGTCTTCTTTCAAAACAGTCGGCAGACCTCCGTGCAACTTCGAGAACACGATGGGAGATGTTTTCTATGCTGGCACAGTTTCTCCTTTCCATACGTAGTGGAAAAGCTTCTGGCTAAGATGTAGACAACAAGAGACGCTAAAGACGAAGGTAAGATGCTCCCCGGAGCTAAGATCCGCTCCCGGGCGTCTTTTGGCAGAAGCCACGCTGCGGAGAGCACTGTGACCGCCACAATGGTCTTTGCGCGAAGAAGCCGCTTCTTCTCCTCCGAGAGCCGGAGAGAGCGACAGCTTCGGAAAGGTGAAGAAGGAAGCTGCACAACACTGGGATTGTGTGCGCAGCTTGCCAACTGATAGAAAACAATACCTTTGACCTCTTCTGCCTTTTCCAAACACATGAGCATTCTATTTGACGCTGTTTTGGGCAAGTCTGTACACCTTCTTGCAAAATACTCGGCAGACCTCCGTGCAACTTCTAGAACACGATGGGAGATTTTTTCTGTGCTGGCACAGTTTCTCCTTGCCAGACGTAGTGGAAAAGCGTTTGACTAAGATGTAGACGACAAGATACACTAAAGACAAAGGTACGATGCTCTCCGGAGCGAAGAGCCGCTCCCGGGGGTCTTTCGGCAGAACCTGCGCTGCGGAGACCACTGTGATTGCCACAATCGTCTTTGCGCAAGGGAGCCGCTTCTTCGCCTCCAGGTGCCGGCGAGAGCGGCAGCTTCGGAAAGGTGAAGAAGGAAGCTGCACAACACTGGGATTGTGAGCGCAGCTTGCCAACTGATAGAAAACAGTACCTTAGCACTCTCCTTCCTTTTCCAAAAACATGAGCATTCGATTGGAAGCTGTTTAGAACAACTTTTTCCATCTTCCGGCTAAAAACTCGGCAGACCTCCGTGAGAGTTCTAGAACACGATGGGAGCAGTTTTCTGTGCTGGCACAGTTTCTCCTTGCCAGACATAGTGGAAAAGCTTTTGGCGAATATGTGGAAGTCAAGAGACGCTAAAGACAAAGGTACGATGCTCTCCGGAGGTAAGAGCCGCTCCCGGGCGTCTTTCGACAGAAGCCACGCTAAGGAGAGCACTGGGACTGCCACAATCGTCTTTGCGCAAAGAAGCCGCGTCTTTGCCTCAGGGAGCCGGAGAGAGCGGCGGCTTCGGAAAGGTGAAGAAGGAAGCTTCACAACACTGGAATTGTGTGAGCAGCTTGCCGACTGATAGAAAACAGTACCTTAGCACTCTCCTGACTATTCCAATCAAATGGGCATTCGATTGGAAGCTGTTTAAGGCAACTCTCTTCGTCTTCTTGCAAAACACACGGCAGACGTCCGTGCAACTTCTAAAACACGATGGGAGATGTTTCCAGTGCTGGCACAGTTTCTCCCTTCCAGACATAGTGGAAAAGCTTTTGGCGAAGATGTCGATGACAAGAGAGGCTAAAGACAAAGGTACGATGCTCTCCGGAGCTAAGAGCCGCTCCCGGGCTTCTTACGACAGAAGCCACGCTAAGGAGAGCACTGTGACCGCCACAATCGTCTTTGCGCGAAGAAGCCGCTTCTTAGCATGCGGGAGGCGGAGAGAGCGGCAGCTTCGGAAAGGTTAAGAAGGCTGCTGCACAACACTGGGACTGTGTGCGCACCTTGCCGACAGATAGAAAACAGTACCTTAGCATTCTCCTGCTTTTCCAATCACATGAGCATTCGATTGGAAGCTGTTTTAGGCAACTCTCTTCGTCTTCTTGCAAAACACTCGGCAGACCTCCGGGCAACTTCTAGAACACGATGGGAGATGTTTTCTGTGCTGGCACAGTTTCTCCTCGCAAGACATACTGGAAAAGCTTTTGGCTTTGATGTCGAAGACAAGAGACGCTAAAGACGAAGGCACGATGCTCTGCGGAGCTGAGCGCCGCTCCCAAGCTTCTTTCGACAGAAGCAACGCTAAGGAGAGCACTGTGACCGGCACAATCGTCTTTGCGCGAAGAAGCCGCTTCTTCGCCTCCGGGAGCCCGAGATAGCAGCAGCTTCGGAAAGGTGAAGAAGGAAGCTGCACAACACTGGGATTGTGTGCGCAGCTTGCCAACTAATAGAAAACAGTACCTTAGAACTCTCCTGCCTTTTCCAATCACATGAGCATTCGATTGGAAGCTGTTTTAGGCAACTCGCTTCACCTTCTTGCAAAACACTCGGCAGACCTCCGAGCAACTTCTAGAACACGATGGGAGATGTTTTCTGTGCTGGCACAGTTTCTCCTTGCCAGACATCGCGGAAAAGCTTTGGGCTAAGATGTAGATGACAAGAGACGCTAAAGACGAATGTACGATTCTCTCCGGAGCTAAGAGCAGTCTCCGGGCGTCTTTCGGCAGAAGCCGTGCAAAGGAGAGCACTGTGACCGCCACAATCGTCTTTGCGCAAAGAAGCCGCTTCTTTGCCTCCGGGAGCCGGAGGGAGATGCAGCTTCGGAAAGGTGAAGACGGAAGCTGCACAACACTGGGATTGTGTAGGCAGCTTGCCAACTGAGAGAAAACAAAACCTTAGGACTGTCCTTCCTTCTCCAATCACATGAGCATTCGACTGGACGCTCTTTTAGGCAACTCTCTTCGTCTTCTTGCAAAACACTCGGCAGACCTCCGGGCAACTTCTAGAACACGATGGGAGATGTTTTCTGTGCTGGCACAGTTTCTCCTCGCAAGACATACTGGAAAAGCTTTTGGCTTTGATGTCGAAGACAAGAGACGCTAAAGACGAAGGCACGATGCTCTGCGGAGCTGAGCGCCGCTCCCAAGCTTCTTTCGACAGAAGCAACGCTAAGGAGAGCACTGTGACCGGCACAATCGTCTTTGCGCGAAGAAGCCGCTTCTTCGCCTCCGGGAGCCCGAGATAGCAGCAGCTTCGGAAAGGTGAAGAAGGAAGCTGCACAACACTGGGATTGTGTGCGCAGCTTGCCAACTAATAGAAAACAGTACCTTAGAACTCTCCTGCCTTTTCCAATCACATGAGCATTCGATTGGAAGCTGTTTTAGGCAACTCGCTTCACCTTCTTGCAAAACACTCGGCAGACCTCCGAGCAACTTCTAGAACACGATGGGAGATGTTTTCTGTGCTGGCACAGTTTCTCCTTGCCAGACATCGCGGAAAAGCTTTGGGCTAAGATGTAGATGACAAGAGACGCTAAAGACGAATGTACGATTCTCTCTGGAGCTAAGAGCCATTCCCGGGCGTCTTGCGGCAGAAGCCGCGCTGCGGAGAGCACTGTGACCGGCAAAATCGTCTTTGCGCAAAGAAGCCGCTTCTTCGCCTCCGGGAGCTTGAGAGAGCGGCAGCTTCGGAAAGGAGAAGAGGGAAGCTGCACTACACTGGGACTGTGTGCGCAGCTTGCCAACTGATACAAAATGGTGCCTTAGGACTTTCCTTCCTTCTCCAATCACATGAGCATTCGATTGGAAGCTGTTTTTGTCACCTCTCTTCGTCTTCTTGAAAAGCACTCGGCACACCTCCATGCAGCTTCTAGAACATCATGGGAGATGTTTTCTGTGCTGGCACAGTTTCTCCTTCCCAGACACAGTGGAAAAGATTTTGGCTAAGATGTAGACGACAAGAGACGCTAAAGACGAAGGTATGATGCTCTCCAGAGCTAAGAGCCACTCCCGGGCGTCTTGCGGCAGAAGCCGCGCTGCGGAGAGCACTGTGACCGGCACAATCGTCTTTGCGCTAAGAAGCCACTTCTTCTCCTCCAGGAGCCGAAGGGAGCGGCAGCTTCGGAAAGGTGAAGAAGGAAGCTGCACAACACTGGGATTGTGAGCACAGATTGCCAACTGATACAAAACGGTACCTTGGCACTCTCCTGCCTTTTCCAAACACATGAGCATTCGATTGGAAGCTGTTTTAGGCAACTCTCTTAGTCTTCTTGCAAAACACTCGGCAGACCTCCGTGCGACTTCTAGAACACGATGGGAGATGTTTTCTGTGCTGGCACAGTTTCTCTTTGACAGAGAGAGTGGAAAAGCTTTTGGCTAAGATGTAGACAACAAGAGAAACTAAAGACGAAGGTACAATGCTCTCCGGAGCTAAGAGCCGCTCCCGGGCGTTTTGTGGCAGAAGCCGCGCCGCGGAGAGCACTGTTACCGCCACAATCGTCTTAGGGTGAAGAGGCCGCTTTTTCGCCTTTGGGAGCCGGAGAGAGCGGCAGCTTCGGAAAGGTGAAGAAGGAAGCTGCGCAACACTGGGATTGTGAGCGCAGCTTTCCATCTGATAGAAAACAGTACCTAAGGACTCTCCTGACTTCTCCGAACACATGAGCATTCGATTGGAATCTGTTTTGGGCAACTCTGTTCGTCTTCTTGCAAAACACTCGGCAGACCTCCGTGCAACTTCTAGAACCTGATGGGAGATGTTTTCTGTGCTGGCACAGTTTCTCCTTGCCAGATATAGTGGAAAAGCTTTTGGCTAAGATGTAGACGACAAGAGACGCTAAAGATGACGGTACGATGCTCTCCGTTGCTAAGAGCCGCTCCCGGGTGTCTTTCGGTAGAAGCCGCACTGCGGAGAGCACTGTGACCTCCACAATCGTCTTTGCGCAAAGAAGCCGCTTCTTCCCCTCAGGGAGAAAGAGGGAGCGGCAGCTTCGGAAAGGTGAAGAAGGAAGCTGCACAACTCTGGGATTGTGTGCGCAGAACGCCAACTGATAGAAAACAGTACCTTAGCACTCTCCTGCCTTTTCAAAACACATGAGCATTCGATTGGAAGCTGTTCCGGGTAACTCTCTTCGTCTTCTTGCAAAACACTCGGCAGACCTCCGTGCAACTTCTAGAATACAATGGGACATGTTTTCTTTTATGGCACTTTTTCTCCTTGACAGACATAGTGGAAAAGATTTTGGCTAAGATGTAGAGGACAAGAGACGCTAAAGACGAAGGTACGATGCCCTCCGGAGCTAAGAGCCGTACCCGGGCGTCTTTCGGCCGAAGTTCGCTGCGGCGAGCCCTGTGACCGCCACAATTGTCTTTGCGTGAAGAAGGCGTTTCTTCGTCTCCGGGAGCCGGGGAGAGCGGCAGCTTCGGAAAGGTTAATAAGGGAGCGGAACAACTCTGGGATTGTGAGCGCAGCTTTCCATCTGATAGAAATTAGCACCCTAGCACTCTCCTGCCTTTTCCAAACACATGAGCATTGGAGTGGAAGGTGTTTCAGGCAACTTCCTTCCTTTTTTTGCAAAACACTCGGCAGACCTCCGTGCAACTTCAAGAACACGATGGGAGATGTTTTCTGTGCTGGCACAGTTTCTCCTTTCCAGACATATTGGAAAAGCTTTTGGCTAAGATGGAGACGAAAAAAGAGATTCTAAAGACGAAGACAGAATGCTCTCCCGAGCCAAGAGCCGCTCCCGGGCGTCTTTCGGCAGAAACTGCGCTGCGGAGAGCACGGTGACCGCCACAATGGTCTTTGCGCGAAGAAGCCGCCTCTTCGCCTCCGGGAGCCGGAGAGAGCGGCAGCTTCGGAAAGGTGAAGAAGGAAGCTGCACAACACTGGGATTGTGAGCGCAGCTTTCCATCTGATAGAAAACAGCTCCTTAGCACTCTCCTGCCTTTTCCAAACTCATGAGCATTCGATTGGAAGCTGTTTTAGGCAACTCTCTCCGTCTTCTTTCAAAACACTCGGCAGACCTCCGTGCAACTTCTAGAACACGATGGGAGATGTGCTCTGTGCTGGCACAGTTTCTCCTTGCCAGACATAGTTGAAAAGCTTTTGGCTACGATGTAGATGACAAGAGACACTAAAGACGAAGGTGCGATGCTCTCAGGAGCAAAGAGCCGCTCCCGGGTGCCCTTCCGCACAAGCCGCGCTGGGAGAGCACTGTGACTGCCATGATCGTCTTTGCGCGAAGAAGCCGCTTCTTCGCCTCCGGGTGCCGGAGAGAGCGGCAGCTTCGGAAAGGTGAAGAAGGAAGCTGCACAACACTGGGATTGTGCGCGCAGCTTGCCAACTGATAGAAAGCAGTACCTTAGCACTCTCCTGCCTTTTCATATCACATGAGCATTCGATTGGAAGCTGTTTTAGGCAACTCTGTTCGTCTTCTTGCAAAACACTCAGCAGACCTCTGTGCAACTTCTAGAGCACGATGGGAGATGTTTTCTATGCTGGCACAGTTTCTCCTTGCCAGACATAATGGAAAAGCTTTTGGCTAAGATGCAGACGACAAGAGACACTAAAGACGAAGGTACGATGCTCTCCGGAGCCATGAGCCGCTCCCGGGTGCCCTTCCGCACAAGCCGCGCTGGGAGAGTACTGTGACCGGCACAATCGCCTTTGCGCGAAGAAGCCCCTTCCAGGCCTCCGGGAGCCGGAGAGAGCGGCAGCTTCGGAAAGGTAAAGAAGGAAGCTGCACAACACTGGGATTGTGTGCGCAGCTTGCCAACTGATAGAAAACAGTACCTTTGCACTCTCCTACCTTTTCCTATCACATGAGCATTCGATTGGAAGCTGTTTTAGGCATCTCACTTCGTCTTCTTGCAAAACACTCGGCAGACCTCTGTGCAACCTCTAGAACACGATGGGAGGTGTTTTCTGGTCTGGCACAGTTTCTCCTTACCAGACATAGTGGAAAAGCTTTTGGATAACATGTAGACGACAAGAGACACTAAAGACGAAGGTACGATGCTCTCTGGAGCCGAGAGCCCCTCCCGGGCGTCTTTCGGCAGAAGCTATGCTGCGGAGAGCAGTGTGACCGCCACAATCGTCTTTGCGCGAAGAAGCCGCTTCTTCGCCTCCGGGAGACGGAGAGAGCGGCATTTTCGGAAAGGTGAAGAAGGAAGCTGCACAACACTGGGATTGTGTGCGCAGCTTGCCAACTGATAGAAAACAGTACCTTAGCACTCTCCTACCTTTTCCTATCACATGAGCATTCGCTTGAAAGCTGTTTTAGGCATCTCACTTCGTCTTCTTGCAAAACACTCGGCAGACCTCCGTGCAACTTCTAGAACACGATGGAAGATGTTTTCTGTGCTGGCACAGTTTCTCCTTGCAAGACATATTGGAAAAGCTTTTGGGTAAGATGCAGACTAGAAGAGACGCTAAAGACGAAGGTACGATGCTCTCCGGAGCTAAGAGCTGCTCCCGGGAATCCTTCGCCTGAAGCCGCGCTACGGAGAAGACTGTGACCGCCACAATCGTCTTTGCACAAAGAAGCCGCTTCTTTGCCTCCGGGAGCCAGCGGAGCGACAGCTCTGGAAAGGAGATGAAGGAAGCTGCCCAACACTGGGATTTTGTGTGCAGCTTGCCAACTGATAGAAAACAGTTCCTTACCACTCTCCTGCCTTTTCCGAAGTCATGGGCATTCATTTGGATGCTGTTTTGGATAGCTTTCTCTTTCTTCTTGCAAAACACTCGGCAGACCTCCCTGAAACTTCTAGAACACCATGGGAGATGTTTTCTATGCTGGCACCGTTTCTCCTTGCCAGACATAGTGGAAAAGCTTTTGGCTTAGATGTAGACGACAAGAGACTATAAATATGAATGTAGGATGCTCTCCGGAGCTAAGTGCCGCTCCCGGGCGTCTTTCGGCAGAAGCTGCCCTGCGGAGAGCACTGTGACCGCCACAATATCCCTTCGCGCAAAGAAGCCGCTTCTTCGCCTCCGGGAGCCAGAGAGAGCGGCCGCTTCAGAAAGGTGAAGAAGAAAGCTGCAAAACACTGGGATTGTGTGCGCAGCTTGCCAACTGATAGAAAACAGTACCTTAGCAGTCTCCTGCCTTTTCCGGAGACATGGGCATTCATTTGGAAGCTGTTTTGGATAGCTTTCTCTTTCTTCTTGCAAAACACTTGGCAGACCTCCCTGAAACTTCTAGAACACGATGGGAGATGTTTTCTGTGCTGGCACAGTTTCTCCTTGCCAGACATAGTGGAAAAGCTTTTGGCAAAGATGTAGACAACAAGAGATGGTAAAGAGGAGGGTACGATTCTCTCCGGAGCTAAGAGCCGCTCCCGGGCGTCATTCAGCAGAAGCCGCGCTGCGGAGAGCACTGTGACCGCCACAATCGTCTTTGCGCAAAGGGGCCGCTTTTTCGCCTCCTGGAGCCGGAGAGAGCGGCAGCTTCGGAAAGGTGAAGAAGGAAGCTGCACAACACTGGGATTGTGTGCTCAGCTTGCCAACTGATAGAAAACAGTACCTTAGCACTCTCCTGGCTTTTCCAAACACATGAGCATTCGATTGGAAGCTGTTTTAGCAACTCTCTTCGTCTTCTTGCAAAACACTCGGCAGACCTCCCTGCAACTTCTAGAACACGATGGGAGATGTTTTCGGTGCTGGCACAGTTTCTCTTTGCCAGACATAGTGGAAAAGCTTTTGGCTAAGATGCAGACGACAAGAGACACTAAAGACGAAGATACGATGCTCTCCGGAGCTAAGAGCCGCTGCCGGGCGTCTTTCGGCAGAAGCCGCGCTGCGGAGAGCACTGTGACCGCCACAATCGTCTCTGAGCGAAGAAGTCGCTTCTTTGTCTCCAGGAGCCGGAGAGAGCGGCAGCTTCGGAACGGTGAAGAAGGAAGCTGCACAACACTGGGATTGTGTGTGCAGCTTGCCAACGAATTGAAAACAGGACCTTAGCACTCTCCAGCATTTTCCAAACGCATGAGCATTCGATTGGAAGTTGTTTTAGGCAAATCTGTTCGTCTTCTTGGGAAACACTCGGCAGACCTCTGTGCCGCTCCTAGAAAATGATGGGTGATGTTTTCTTAGCTGGCACAGGTTCTGCTCTCCAGACATATTGGAAAAGCTTTTGGCTAAGATGTAGACGTCGAGAGACACTAAAGACGAAGGTACGATGCTCTCCGGAGCTAAGAGCCGCTCCCGGGCATCCTTCCGCAGAAGCCGCGTTGCGGAGAGACCTGTGACCCCCACAATCGTCTTTGTGCGAAGAAGCCGCTTCTTCGCCTCCGGGAGCCGTAGTGAGCCGCAGCTTAGGAAAGGTGAAGAAGGAAGGTGCACAACACTGGGATTGTGTGCGCAGCTTGCCAACTGATAGAAAACAGTACCTTAGCACTCTCCTACCGTTTCCAAACACATGAGCATTCGATTGGAAGCTGTTTTGGGCAACTCTCTTCGTCTTCTTGCAAAACACACGGCAGACCTCCGTGCAACTTCTAGAACAGGATGGGAGAGGTTTTCTGTGCTGGCACAGTTTCTCCTTTCCAGACATAGGGGAAAAGCTTTTGCTTAAATGTCGACGACAAGAGACGCTTAACGCGAAGGTACGATGCTCTCCAGGACAAAGAGCCGCTCCCGGGCGTCTTTCGGCAGAAGCCGCGCTGCGGAGAGCACTGTGACCGCCACAATTGTCGTTGCGCGAAGAAGCCGCTTCTTCGCCTCTGGGAGCCGGAGAGAGCGGCAGCTTCGGAAAGGTGAAGAAGGAAGCTGCACAACACTGGGATTGTGTTCGCGGCTTGCCAACTGATAGAAAACAGTACCTTAGCGCTCTCCTGCCTTTTCCAATCACATGAGCATTCGATTGGAAGCTGTTTTAGCAACTCTCTTCGTCTTCTTGCAAAACACTCGGCAGACCTCCGTGCAACTTCTAGAACACGATGGGAGATGTTTTCTGTGCTGGCACCGTTTCTCCTCGCCAGGCATAGTGGAAAAGCTTTTGGCTAATATGTAGATTACAAGAAACACTAAAGACTAAGGTACGATGCTCTCAAGAGCTGTGAGCCGATCCCAGGCGTCTTTCTGCAGAAGCCGCGCTGCAGAGAGCACTGCGACCCCCACAATCGTCTTTGCGCGAAGAAGCCGCTTCTTCGCCTCCGGGAGCCTGCGAGAGCGGCAGCTTCGGAAAGGTGAAGAAGGAAGCTGCACAGCACTGGGATTGTGTGCGCAGCTTGCCAACTGATAGAAAACAGTACCTTAGCACACCCCTTCCTTTTCCAAACACATGAGCATTCGATTGGTAGCTGTTTTAGGCAACTCTCTTCGTCTTCTTACAAAACACTTGGCACACCTCCGTGCAACTTCTAGAACAGAATGGGAGATGTTTTCTTTACTGGCACAGTTTCGCCTTGCCAGACATAGTGGAAAAGCTTTTGGCTAAGATGTAGATGACAAGAAACACTAAAGACGAAGGTACGATGCTCTCCGGGCCTATGAGTCGCTCCCGGGCGTCGTTCGGCAGAAGCCGCGCTAAGGCGAGCACTATGACCGCAACAATCGTCTTTGCGCGAAGAAGCTGCTTCTTCGCCTCCGGGAGTCGGAGAGAGCAGCCGCTTCGGAAAGGTGAAGAAGGAAGCTGCAAAACTCTGGGATTGTGTGCGTAGCTTGCCAACTGAAAGAAAAAAGTACCTTAGCACTCTCCGGCCAATTCCAAACACATGAGCATTCGATTGGAAGCTGTCCTTGGCACCTCTCTTCGTCTTCTTGCAAAACACTCGGCAAACTTCTGTGCAACTTCTAGAACACGATGGGAGATGTTTTCTGTGCTGACACAGTCTCTCCTTGCCAGACATAGTGGAAAAGCTTTTGGCTAAGATGTAGACGACAAGAGACGCTAAAGACGAAGGTACTATGCTCTCCGGAGCTAAGAGCCTCTCCCAGGCGTCTTTCGGCAGAAGCCGCACTGCCGAGAGCACTGCGCCCGCCAAAATCGTCTTTGCGCGAAGAATCCGCTTCTTCCCCTCCAGGAGCCGGAGAGAGCGGCAGCATCGGAAAGGTGCAGAAGGAAGCTGCACAACACTGGGATTGTTTGCGCAGCTTGCCAACTGATAGAAAACAGTACCTTAGCACTCTCCTGACTATTCAAATCACATGAGCATTGGATGTTAAGCTTTTTTAGGCAACACGGTTCGTCTTCTTGCAAAACACTCGGCAGACCTCCGTGGAACTCCTAGAACACGATGGGAGATATTTTCTGTGCTGGCACAGTTTCTCATTTCCAGACATAGTGGAAAAGCTTTTTGTTTCGATTTAGACGACAAGAGACGCTAAAGACGATGGTACGATGCTATCCGCATCTAAGTGTCTCTCCTGTGCGTCTTTCGGCAGAAACCATGCTAAGGAGAGCACTCTGACTGGCACAATCGTCTTTGCACGAAGAAGCCGCTTCTTCGCCTCCGGGAGCCGGAGAGTGTGGCAGCTTCGAAAAGGTGAAGAAGGAAGCTGCACAACACCGGGTTTTGTGCGTAGCTTGCCAACTGCTAGAAAACAGCACCTTAGCACTCTCCTGCCTTTTCCAAACACATGAGCATTCGATTGGAAGCTTTTTCAGACAACTCCCTTGGTCTTCTTGCAAAACACTCGGCAGACATCCATGCGACTTCTAGAACACGATGGGAGATGTTTTCTGTGCTGGCACAGATTTTTTTTACCAGACATAGTGGAAAAGCTTTTTGCTAAGCTGTAGACGTGAGGAAACGCTAAAGATGAAGGTACGGATCTCCCCGGAGCTAAGATCCGCTCCCGGGCGTCTTTCGGCAGAAGCCACGCAAAGGAGAGCACTGTGACCACCACAATCATCTTTTGGCGAAGAAGCCGCTTCTTCACCTCCGGGAGCCGGAGAGAGCGGCAGCTTCGGAAAGGTGAAGAAGGAAGCTGCGCAACACTGGGATTATCAGCGCAGCTTGCTGTGGGATCTCAGAACCTCGGGACTGAGGTGCAGAGTGACCGAGACCACCCTTGGGGGGCTCGGGAGTCCTGGAATGTTGCCAGAAGTGTCTGGTGGCTGGACTTTGATCCTACATGAGAGACGACACCTGTATGTGGATGGGAGGATTTCACTCGGGTGAATGGTGAAGGGATTAGTTAATTAGAGTGTAAAACACGGGGTTTAGGATTTCTGTACAGGGGGGTCTAAAGAAGTAAGATGGAGGAATTGAGGCGTGTCCTGTCCTTCTTCTTCTTCTTCTTGGCCTCCATCTTCTGTGGTGATGGTGGCACTTAGAGATTGGTTATTACTTACAGTGCACCGGTCAATAAGGGTAAAAGGTCTTGGAAAAAATAGGTAAATATTGTATACGATATTTTGAGTATAAAGATAAGGGACCGCCCCGGGGGCTCGGAGTGCGCACGTGGCTGGCTTGCTGTGCGGACCTCTGTCGAGAAGAGAGAAAATCTTTTAGATAAAAAACCAATAAATACTGAAGTCCGAGAAAGACCCGTAGCCTCTTCTCATCCTTTGAAGCGCGGGCTGCCCAAGGCCATCTCCGAGGCTTTCCAGGCCACAAAACAGCCGAGAGAAGGAACAGCTTGCCAAGTGATAAAAAACAGTACCTTAGCACTCTCTTGTCTTTTTCTAAACACGTGAGCATTCGATTGGAAGCTTTTTCGGGCAACTCTCTTCCTCTTCTTTCAAAACGCTCGGCAGACCTCCGTGAAACTTCTAGAGCACGATGGGAGATTTTTTCTGTGCTGGCACAGTTTCTTCTTCCCAGATATAGTGGAAAAGTTTTTGGCTAAGATGTAGATGACAAGAGACGCTAAAGACGAAGGAACGATGCTCTGCGGAGCTAAGAGCCGCTCCCGGGCGTCCTTTGGCAGAAGCCACGCTAAGGCAAGCACTGTGACTGCCGCAATCGTCTTTGAGCGAAGAAGCCGCTTCTTCGCCTCCGGGAGCCGGAGAGAGCGGCAGGTTCGGAAAGGTGAAGAAGGAAGCTGCATGTTGTGGGGTGACAACCTTTATCCCAATACTTTATCCCAATATCGTGTGTTGTGTCTGGCAGCTGTGTTTTTTCTCTCTCTCTCTCTCTTCCCCCGCCCCCCCCCCCGCCGGCCGTCTTGCCGCTGCGGGGCGGGGAGGGAGGAGGGAGGGGGACTGGTTGCACTTTGGCTTTTGGCTGCTTGGCTGGCTGGCCTGCTCGCTTTTGCTTGCCGCTTTG